>NC_139252.1:22419916-25168146 GCF_977018435.1 Lepisma saccharinum | reverse complement strand
AGGTGTATGGCATATAAACGTGGAGAGTTGTAGTTCGTTTCCGAGCTATGGTTTTTTTGTAATGGTACCGGACTTTATGAACACACCCTATATATATATATATATATATATATATATATATATATATATATATATATATATATACACACACACACACACACACACACACACACACACACACACACACACACACACACACACACACACACACACACACACACACACACACACACTAACTTACAAATTTTCCACAGAATTTGCATGTTTTAGCTATATAAAAAATCAGGCCTTACTTATAACTGAAAGAGTATATAGCGTGGGCTCAAGGATGTTCATAGCCTCGGGCCTCAACACCGGGTCTTTCGTACATAGTTAGCTTTAGATAGTACTTAGTTTTAAAAAAATAAGCCGTGGTAGTTAAAGTAACTAAAAAATAAAGTTACATCTTTCCTTTAATCTGTCTTCCATTATCCAGACACCTCGAAGCCCTTAGCTACGGTGGAAGCAACCAAACAAATTGAGACAAGCTTCAGCAAACCTACACACACACTCGCTTTTCTGATGTTCATTACTGCTGGGATTCGCTCAATCTGATTCCTTCTATCGATCAATGTTCGATCTTGTCAGGAGAGGTCATTCGTCGCCTCGAAAGAGGGTCGGGGGAAGGGGAGGGGGTGGAGTGGTCGCATGGAGAAGGCAGGGAGCACTTCGAAGAGCCTTGCATCGACAACTCTCGCGAATTCAGAAAATAGTGGATACTTCTTGAATATACTGTTGGTAGAATTTATGAATACGTTGTCCCATGATCTGGGCGGTGGATACAGTAGATAACACTCTTTGGGAGTGGCTTGTTAATTTCAAAATCCCCCCCAGATGTCTCATTGTAAGCATGTTAAACCATAGGAGTATCGCCTCAGCTAACCCCAAGGGTCGTTCAAACAACCCTCCAGCTAACATTTTCCACTTCAAGTGAAGCCAGTAACTATCATAATAAACTTTACGCCATTAAATGTTGTTTTTGTACTTTTAAGCTCAAAGTACTTGAGACTAGGCCTACAATTTAAAGTGATATCCGAAACTCTGTGTGTCCCAATTGGAAATCTAATATGCGACCCCATGAAAACAAGGCAGCAACGTTATTTTGAAGATTTACCGTGAGGGGGAAACACATACTAAGAAGGGAAAGGTAGAGAGTAAGAGAAAACGAAAACACAATGACGATTGCTAAAGTATGTTGCTTTTTAATAGAGGTGAAACGCCACTGCCTGCTGCTTCCCACACCCTAAGAGCGCTTGTCGATATTTTGTCGGATTCGTTACATGTGACGACAATGATACGAATTTTGCACACGCACCGATAAAATCGGGACACCGATATCATCAGCACCAGAAATCAACGGTGGTTAACCGCACAGCAGAACACGTGGCCTTTTCCGGAAGGGCCACTGACATGTCGGCGGGCAGTCGGAGCTCCCCTCGACAAATCGGCAGTCGGACCAACCTCCGCTGCGCCTCAGGTAATGGAAAAGAAGACACACACCCTCCTCCCTCATAAATTTTAGCTGTGTCAAGGAGAAAGTTGTTTTGTACAGTGGAGGCAGGGCAGCGATGCCAAACCTAGCATAATGATTCTGAATATAGCATAATTTGCAATCTTGCTTCTCTGGGAGGGAGAAATTCACTTCTAAGGACGATATTTTGAGAAATTAAGAAAAATATCATATGCAGAGCTTACTTCCGTCCAGAGAGGAGGGAGGGCACTAGACCCCCGTCCACAATGGGAAAAAATGTAATTCTTGAAAATCGGAAAAGGTGAAATTCGGACTGCATGTGCGTTTTTCTGACGCAATTGTAAACTATTGTTTCATAGTGATGTCCTATTATATTTAAAGCATATGCATAAATATTACAATGTTATTCAATTAAAATATTTTTGACGTTTTCTGAATGCTGTATTAATAACTGTACTCAGTGTAATACACTGTAATGCATTTGCTTTTGACATGGAAAACTTGTCTGAGGGATCGCGCATGACTTCTAGACTCGTGGAGGGACTTACCCGGTGGCGTAGTGGTAATGTTGATACCTTGTACTCAAAGGTTCCCAGGTTCGATACCTGATGGAGGGGAAATCTGAGGCATGAAAAACGTGTTAACGGTGCATCTTGCACTCTATGAACACATCCGCGCAATTTTTATAGGTGTTGTGTTATCTCGTTTGCGAAAAATTGAGGTCCCTAATATGAATAAACACGTAACGGGGCAAGAAATTTGTTTTCGGCTTCCAGGACTACTATTTGTTGTGATTAAAATGACAGAACTGTACTGACCTAGCATAACAAGAAAACAGAAACATTGGCAACCCATTATGTAGAGTGTCTGTCTGCACGGACATTGAACCTAGCACGGCCATTGTCGTTCAGCGAAGATCGCTGCTTCAGTTGGCGCGTGCTTCCTATATGCGAACGCCTTACCGACGAGCAATGCTGACTGTGATGCTGACGTCGTTATCTTTCGAACGCGCGACCTCATGAAACCTAATCTATAAACCAAACTGGATACTATCGTCCGTGCAGACTAATTGAAGCCAACCCCCCAAAAGAAGTTTCTACAAAATCACCCACATCTAAACCCTCCCCCTCCCCCCCCCCCACACACAACCCTATCATCTTTAACCACACAAACCATTAACTGTTCTGGATTTCAGAATGGTTGTCATACTAAAAGCAGAGCGTATAGAAGAGAAAGTGTGCGCACTGCGGGTTCTTCCCGTAAGCCAAGTGAATAGAGCGGTGCCCCACCGAAACACTGGCAGCACCTTCGCTTGCGACGAGCGTCTTCTGCTTGCAGTGCGGCCGTGCTTTATGTAGAGCGTTTTGTTTTGTTGTGCTAGAATAACATTGTGTACTTTTATTAATGACAACGTTGTTACGTTATTCAGTTTAGTGTCGTTAGATTTGTGATTGATCCGTTGTGACTAGTTTGTGTTGTGTTCAACGCATTATTATTGTGTTTGAGACAGCAGCGAGCGAAAACTACAAGATGCCTACGTGTTTCGTACCCGGCTGTAGATCTGGATATGACCTCTGTTCTTCAGGTAGTAGACATTTTTTTAGGCCACCTAAAGACAGTAATGGTTTCTCAAAATGGGAGAGTGCCATCCCTAGAAAAGATAAAAAACTAAGTCATAATTGCTATGTGTGTGATATTCATTTTTCCACTGACCTTTTAGTGAAAGTGGATTCGTTCATAGTGGATGGCGAAACAGTAGATATTCCACGACAAAGGTTGAAATTAAAACCAGAAGCAGTTCCTCATATATTTCCTAATCTGCCCAAATACCTCTCTAAGACAGTTAAGAATAGAAATTCTCCCATGAAAAGGCAATCCTTGCGGACAGATGATAATGAAGTAAGTACTCGTCGCAATGTATCATTAAGCTTATCAGTAGAGGATGATTTGCTTCACACTGCGGATGCTAGCAATACAATAGCATTGCTAAAGAATCAGAAACGCAATTTAATTAGAACGCAGAATCAACTAAAGGTCGCACAGGCTAAAATAAATTTGCATGAAAAAGGCGTTAAAGATGCTAAATTAAAGAGAACGGTCACACAGTCAAAACGGTTCGCGTCTCTTAGCAAAAATCAAAAAATTGTAATTGATACAATCTTAAAGAAATGCCAACTGAAAAGTAAGACAGAGATGAGATACAGTTCTGAGTTTATACTGGATTCTCTTCTTTTAAAAATTAAGTCCCCCAAGCTGTATAGACACTGTTTGTATCACGATTTGCTACCTTTGCCTTCTGAAGCACACTTGAGAAAATTGGTGAAGGGTCTTAAATGTCCTTATGGCGTAAATTCCCATGCCATCGACGCTATAACACATTTTTTTAGTGAAAAGAATGAGAATGAGCGTAGCGGAATGCTGATTTTTATGAAGTTAAACTTAGGGAAGCAATTCAGTTTAACTCGAATTCCTTAAAAATAGACGGCTTTGTTGATTTGGGAAATCTTACTCCAGACGAAAGCAAGAATCAATTAGCAAATCATGCTCTAGTTTTTATGTTTGTTACTTTTCTGTATAATTAGATTCAACCCATAGCAGTATATGCTAGCAGGAATGCCACCCCTGTTGACATTCTCACAAAAATACTTATACAGGTTATCATACATTTGGAAAAAGCAGGGGTCAGAATTATTGGTTTTACATCTGACGGTAGCCAATCTAACAAAAAGTTATGGAAATGCTTAGGAATTTCCGGAAACAGAAACAATCTTAAGTGCTCTATATCCAATCCAGCTGACTCTAGTAGAAAGCTTTGGGCATTTTCAGACGCACCACATATATTTAAATGCATAAGGAATAACTTCCATGATAAAGTTCAGGTGTACTATAATGGTGATATTGTTGATTATTCATTTTACAGAAAAGTGTATGAACATGATTCATCTACTGAATTTTCCGGTATGAAAGCTTGCTACAAAGTGACCTCTGCTCATTTGGATCCTAATTCATTCCAACGAATGAATGTAAGACTCCCACTGCGGCTGTTCAGCAAATCTGTGGCTAATGGAATAAAATTTTATCGGAATATTAATGCAGAGGGGTTAGAAGGCAGTGAAACAACGGAAAATTTTACAAGGGACCTAAACTGCCTGGTTGACGCATTAAATTCATTCACTCCTGCACAGGCACTATATAAAGGATCAGAAGCACATACAACTTTAATGAAATGGAATGCTGTCCTTAGAGATAATCGAAATTCCTTCGCTTCAGAAAAAACGCTAGAGTCCTTAAGAGTGACTTTAGAAAGTACTTTAGAAGTGTCCGAATATTTATGGAAGAACAATTACAAGTACGTTTTGACAGGAAAATTTAATCAAGATCCCCTAGAACGCCATTTTGGTATATTGCGGTCGTTCACTTGTGATGATCATCCCTCCACTGTGGATTTTCTGCACTTACATATGCTACAATCAATTTACGTACCAGCAAAACTTGCTTTATTTTCGGGCGGAAACTGTGAATGCAGGACTGAATCTCCTCTGACGTCTTTTGTTAATCAAATGCGAACTCTGGCAAAATCAACCGAAAATAAAAATCTTTCGGTGAAGAAGCAAGCTGTAAATAAAGTAAGGGAAAAAATGTCCATTGTTGAAGATGAAATTCAAATACCAGACTGGGAAAACAACATACCAAACTTAAATGAACAAAGTGTTGGTAAAGAATACTTGGTGTATCATTTGGCAGGATACATACTGCGGTATATTTCAAAAGTGACGGATTGTAAACTGTGTACAACTTTTCTGCACGGGGAACCAACTAATGTACTTGCCTCACTTACGGTAATCCAAGACTATGGTTCGGGCGACGGCTGTAACTACCTTACCTATGCATCGAAAAGTGTTTATGATGTGCTGTTACGAGTGGAAGAGTTGTTGCAGAAAAATTATCATGTGCTAATAGTTTATGGGGTGATATATTTTTTGAGTGTTTGGACAATTTAAATATAATTGCTGTAAAAACTTCGCAATTAGGATGCTGTGAAGATCATGTGCTGCGTACGCTACATAAACTCGTATTTCACTATCTGAAATGTCGATTTTTCTTCCGTACCAAGGAGATAAGAAAGGAATTAAGTGCCTCGAAGACAGCAAAATCATCTCGGAAATTCTCCAAACTATCCAGCTGCTGAGCTCTTCTCCAAACGTAAGTAACATGTATTTTTGTTTCTTATGTAGTTAGTTATGTAAGCAACGCGAGCATCTTCCGCGCCGTCTCAAACGTCACCACTGCCATCTAGGCGGTGGACCACGGCAACTCAGGGAGTGCACACACTAATCCTTCTATACGCTCTGCTAAAAGTAACCACAAACTAACATAAAAAACCAAAACATTAAATTTAAACTACATTACTAGTAGTTTAACTAAAATCCTTAAATGAATAAAAAAAATACTTTGTTAACCCTCAACTACAGTTGTGACGTCCCACTGACCGGTGCGTTCCTTTTGCTTGTTACCCCGCCATTAATTTTGACCTCGAGGCTACATATCTTTCAGTACCTTCCTTAACTTCAGTGTGCTGTGAAAGCGTGAATGTAAATGTTGCATTATCTGTTTCTGTGGTGTTCTACTTATATACTGCGGCCCTGCGGACGTCACGACTGTGTTTGGGGGTTAAAATCACCGACGATTTATTATGATCAATAGACAAGGGAATGGCAGATTTTTTTATTTGTGGCATATACAAACCCGTGGTTTTGAAGAATGAATGTTAAACAATAACTAAGGACTAAATTCACGTTGATCCGCTGTGTGTAAATACTCAGTTCAGATATATTTTGGCTTAGTGAATTTGTTTTCCTTAAACTCTCAATATAAACAAAATACTATTTTTGAAAAGTTAAAAAAGAATATTTCGCTCTCAAAACTATGTAAGTGAATAACAAAGCATACAACATGATTACATTCACATCATTTAAAATATGTCCTGATATAGTTACATTCCTTTTTTCTTAGAGGTCCTGTGGACCGCACGACTGTGTTAGTGCCAGAAACGTTCACGACAGCGGTTAAGGGTTAAAGACATGTTCCGGTCACCAGAATGGGTCAATACAATAACATAAAATGAAGTTACCAATGTATGTATAGACTACTATACTTTTTCTTATTTTTTTGTATTTATGTATTATATATTAAATTGAAAATAAAGATGTAAAGAAAGAGAATAAAAAGACGGCGTAACCGTTACGTTCAGGAAACTGACGTCCTGGTTTAGTTAAAGGTACCAGGACATTAAGCGCATACCCTCGAATGTATGCGGGTAGAGGCAGGCTTACTTCGGGGTCCCCCCTTTTTATGTTTATGAAGAGGCAAAGGAAGGCCCATTGCTCAAATAGAACAGGTGTGAGCACAATGTTTAGAAAAAAGGGGGATTCCATCAGATCGCACATTTTCGATATTTTGCAGATATAATAGTCGTATTTTGGTATAATATTAATAAAGTAATACTATATATGGCTGCATCTCAGTGAAATATCGCGTCATCATTGAAGTATAGTTAACATAATTTCAAAAATGCCCTGGAAAGCATTGGTCCCCAAGGTCTTTGCAGCTCTCTAGACAAAATATGCTGACGACCAGTGTTAATAAAATTACATTTCAAAGGAGCCGAGTTATTTGCACTTTTCTCAAGAAGTAACTCACAAATCACAAGGTCTCACCGGTGACCTAGTGTCATATTGTAATGAAAGAGTCCTCTTTTCCATGCCTGATGGAGGCACATGGCAAAGTAATTTTGATTCCACTTTAAACTGTCGGTTTACAGAAGGTCGTTTCATGGCCACGGTAACAAAGTTAGAATCCACCTCACCCTAAGAAAAACCATGACGCCACGAGTGGTGGTGCTCCACGTGATACCCCTGTCTTGCAGCAATGGCCCTGCAGCGGAGTTTCCATTGGAGGAGACTGCGTTGAAGAACACATTGGTCCAAACAATCATATTCCTCCTGACAAGCTTTCCAAAGACCCTCAATTGTGCGGAGCCGTCTGCTTCCCAAGGCTCGTTTCAACAACGGAAACCCACAAAAATCCATGGAAGAGGCATCGGGGGATTTCACAGGGATGTCTGTAAAGGGGATTGCATGAATGCCCGTTTCACGTGACATCCGATCCATGTATGCCTGCGTGGACTTTGCCGTATGACTGGAAGCCTTGTCCTGGTGGATGACAACACAAGATGTGTCGCTGCCATAGAGAGAAGTAATTTCATGTCTGTAAAGTGGCTTCAAAATATTCGTCTGATAATAGGCTGCATTTATTTTAGCCTTTTTTACCACTCTGCGCAGTGGAAGTTTGCCGTTATGGCAGTAACCACCAACAACCACGAACCCGCGTGGAAAACTTTCAGCACATTCACGTACCCACTCAGATCGACCTCTTGCATCACGTGGACGATAGTAGATGGCCCTTTTTTTTTTTTTACCACATCCTGACAGATACACCCATGCTTCATCCAGGGACACCACATACTTCCAGCGGTCCCCTGCCAGATGGCGTTCGTAGAGCTTCCGACTGTTGGTCTTCCTCTCCTGGACATGTGAGGCACGCAACTTATGAACTTGAGCCTTGTGCTTCCACACAAGTTGTAAATCTTGGGCTATGATGCGATTTACAGTTGCAGGGAAACATTGCACTGCCTGTGCAATCACTTTTTGCGTTGCAGTGTTTTCACATCGCACCCAGGATCTCACTTTCCGCACAATATCGGAGGAACGCTTGGGCTTCCGATATGTCCGATGCCCACTTTGACTGGTTCCAGCAACAGGTACGGTGCAAGCTTTATGGCGATTTAACACTGCATTGATGCCCTTCTTTGACACATGGAATGCTTTCATGTGGCACTGCTTAATTATCTGGCTATACCTATAACCAACGTCGAAAAGGGCACAGATGTACCCTTCCCAAAAGACTGGAATTTTTGGTGCCATATAAACACTCACTCACACACCAACCATCGTTTTTGCAAGTCAACACACAGTACTTTCGTCCTACTGGCTCTGGCTGCATCGTGCAGTGCCTACGTGCTGCTCCTTGGTGATCGAAATCGTTACCATCAACGTGAAACAACCTTCTGTAGTCCAATAGGTCATCTGAGCAGGAACTGGTCTTGATACAAACTTACAGTTCCACATACACTTTTCGAAATTATTTCCGTTTCACTTCATCTTCCTTTAAAATAATTGCAAGTTCTCTTCCTTGATTATGACCACCTAAAATTACATTAATTTTCATTAAATTATAATAAAGTCCATCTGTTTAAATATGAAAATACAGGAACAAAATAAACTCTGGAACTTGAATATAAAATTTCTTTGATATTTGTTATTTAGCAGCATTTTTCTGCCGATTTTGGCTAATCGAGACGATGAGAATATGATAGAATCGATGAAGGAAAAACATACAAAGAATACAGATAGCCACGTCGGTGTTCGAAACAAGGACCCTTGGCGTCGTACCGCGCTGTGCTAACCACTCTGCCACGGTTGTACTTGAAAAATGTGTCTATGCAAAGATTGAAATTTCGTTTCAGTTTTCTTTAGAAAACCACAATTTTGTTCATTGTTTTCTAAATATACACTTGCAAACACTGCTGACGACAACTAACAAGGAATTTTCAGTTGGATTTGGTTCACATTTAAGCCGCCTCACTTTTGGGGCACCCTCTATATATACTATGAGTCGAAAAGATAAGGAAAGCGCTCCCTTTGCGAACAGGCAGCCTGCCATAGAAAACCCATGGTTCAAACAAACCAAGGGAAACTACCACAACATAAAGCGAACCTTCTACCATCTTTGCAGCGGGAATTCACTCGATTCAGCTAAAACTGAGAGATTCGTAGGAATTGATCGGTTTCTGCAATCCAAACGGTTACTCCAGAAAGGGTGAGAGAGAACAACACGCTGCGGATGGTCAAAATTTTCAGTCTGCTTAGGGCGTCTACAAAGGCTTGATTGCTTCCTTTGATTTCCACTGGTGTTGCCCTCCGGACTGTAATTGCAGCTTTCAAGTCGGTTCAGATGTACAAAAAAAAATGTTCAAAGATGTGAACTTCAACCCTGAGTTTCAGTCTGGAAAGAATAGTTTGCCTTAATCATAAAAGAACCCGGTTCGTTATTAAAATTCCTTTCTCCTGATTTACTGGCCCTGCTTCTAAAATGCTCATTAAAGTTTCTGATTTTTTCTGACTGGAAAGTTCCACATTGTTGTTCTTCCGCTTCCGATTATTACCCAATTTATTGTACATGGCGTTTGGTTTACAAGCTTTAACAAAAGAAAGAGCCTTTTGAGAATTCAGTCACAATGAGTACACATGGGGCATTCAATTGTTAGATATACTTAAGTAACATTTCACTTACAGTTTCCGTGCAATGAAATATAAAACTTAACACTGTTGATTAAACATAACTACCATTAAAATACTTTCTCAGATTCTCAGATTCATAAGTGAACAACTTTGTGTCACGGGTTGGACAGACGAAACACTGCCTCTTCACTTAATAAGGAGTTTATTTCAATATTCTAGTGGAGTTGAGGGGAATATGTAACAGTCAAAGGAGAAATTAATTGCGTTTTGGTGGCACGGGCAGGACACAATAGAAAACATAACTAAATCAAAAAGCTAAAATAAAATAATAATATGTGAATTATCTTCTAATCTCTAACTTAATTATGTATAATACTTGAGCGTTTTTTTCCAACAGACAATTTTAGATTGTTCGCTCACACGATATGATAAAGTTACAGCGTTGCATTTAATTTTAAAAACTAAGGTTCAAGTGCACTTTCACATGGAATGGCCCATATGCATTTGCACTGTAAAGTAGTATTGTTCTCGTTAAAACTGCAAGTATTCGACATGACGTGTATGAAACAAATTTACGTGAACATGTCTACGTAGAAAGCTCTAATAGGTTAAACCACGAAACATATCGCTACCAAGCTTAGTGAGAAATCATTACTGCTCCAGGTGACGGACTTCCCCGACGGTGTAGTGGTAACGATGTCACCTTGTAGTCAAGGGGACACGGGTTTGATACCCGGTGGAGACGCATTGCACAGTCGTTCGGGTTGAGTTGACTTACAAGATCTTTTAAACAGGGATACGACTGTCATAGGCTACTAAAGTTGTTTTAGAGTCCAATTTATGAATGTATGAGCTAATTGGAAATTTGATTGATTTCATTAGTTTATCTTACGTCGCTTTTTATGCCACATTTGACTAATCGCGACGTTGAGGATGAGTTCTGATATGATGAAATTGATGAAGGGACACTTCCAAAGAACACTCATGACCATTCGAACCCGGGACCCGTGACGTTGTAGCGCGCAATGCTAACCACTCCGCCACGGAGGTCAGCTGACTATTTGGAACTGAACACCACTTTGCAGTGGGATCAGATTCACTATTTGCCCTCAGTCAAACATTGTCTCCATATAAACATCGCATCCTGTATGTGCAGTGTGCGAATTAACGAATGCAGGGGGTTTCCCCCTCACAAAAAATTATATCGCTTGGCAGAATAAAATTATTTTCATCCCTGCCAAGGTAGTTTTTATTCCCCTCAAAGAAAATGAAATTGAAAGCACCATTTCTTAGCTATGTAACAAACAAAATTGAAAAATCAAAGTGTCTATTAATGGTTCAGTCATCAAAGATTTCCCTGCCGAAAAGTATGCAGTCTTTTGAATTAAAGGACACCCATCCTGCAACTGACCAACTGCACCGAACCGAGACAACAGCAGGCTGTTTTTCACCTGTTTTCATGGCATATCGCTGACATTTTACACGTATTAAAGGGATCACAAAAAACTTGTGAGTAGGTAAGATTGACGTTAAGTTTGAACTTGGCAATAGAAATTTGGTCAAGATTTCGGCGTTATTAGTTCGATAAATTTTAGTGCATGACTTTGGGTTTTCTTAGAATGTAAATACATGTACCAAGTGTTTGTAAATTATGTTATTATAAGATTTAATGACCTAGGCCAGAACCATTGTGCAAATGTACAGAAAAACCTGGTTACTCCAGATCCTGATAAGCCGGACTTCGCTTAATCCGAACAGGCAAAAGGCAAAATAATAATAATAAATAAATTAAAGCAGAATGAAAGGTTTTAAATGTGGCTAGAAGTCAACAAGAGAATTTCCCCAAAAAAAGGCAGTTAACCACTGATGAAATTCTGTTTCCCGCAAACTTTGTACTCTACTGTATAGTGTATTTAGGCCTATGCCCTTTGAATACATCATACTAAACGTTTTTTGTTGCTATAAACGGAGATTTAATGCACTTTCTACTGTTCTTTTAGGTTATTTCAGTTAATCAGGACTTTCGTTAAACCGGTCAACTTATCCCCCCAATTAGTCCGGATTAACGAGGTTTTACTTTATTTAGATAGAACTGCAACGCAATAGTTTAGTTTACTGACTGGTGACATATACAAATGTGCATACCCAAAAACCTACCTCTGGATTGATTGATTGATTTGCTTTATTTTACTTCGCTTTTTTGTGCCACTTTTAGCTAATTTGCGAAGATGGGGATGAGTGATGATGATATGATGAAATTGATGAATGGACACTCACAAACATCAATGCCCAGGCCGGGAATCGAACCCGTGACCCGTGGCGTCGTTAGCGCGATGTGATAACCACTCCGCCACGTGGGCCGGCAAACCCACCTCTGGAATTGAAATCACCCCCCCCCCCCACCCCAAGAGGTGAGTGTATGTGTATAATTCACTTTTTCATCTGCTCTGTGTACAGAAATTAGATATAACAACATTGGGTAAGAAAGCAGTCGTGCAGCTCAACAATGGTTAACAATATCCATGGACACAAGCATGTAGTGAGGCCTACCATGTCGACTGACAACTCAAGCAGTTACCTTCGAGTTAACTGTTCTTGAAATGTTATCAGTTAGAAATCCTACTGTCGTTCCAGTGCAACCGTAAAGTTTCGAGTATTATACAGCAGTGACGTTCAAGGAATGAATATCTCGCGTCTTAAACAGGACTTGACAAGCGTTTCGTCTCTCATTAGAGGCGCCGTCGCATAAATGAATGCAAAGGCGAAAAGACGAGTACTCGGGACCAAGGGAAAAAATATAGTGTTCAGAGTTCCTAAAGCAAAACCAAGGATGATGCGAATCGCAATGCTGAAGTCTCCGCGAAAAGAGGAGCTGAGTGGTGTCGAGAGCGCGGTAGAGGAGCAGGAGGACGACAGCCTGAGTTCAGAGGATGAGAACGACCACGAAGACCCGTGCGACTATCGCCCAGGCGGGTACCATCCGGTGAAGATAGCGGACGTGTTCCATAACAGGTACTTTGTGATCAGGAAGCTCGGCTGGGGCCACTTCTCCACCGTCTGGCTGTGCTGGGACCTGGACGGGGAGAGGTTCGTCGCCTTGAAGATTGTCAAGAGCGAGGCACACTTCATGGAGACCGCTCTGGATGAAATCGAGCTGTTGAAATGCATCCACGGGATGGACGTTCACGATCCAAGCAGAAGCAAGATCATCGAGATCTTGGATTCCTTCCAGATTAGGGGCGAGAATGGTATCCACGCGTGCATGGTGTTTGAGGTTTCCGGTCCCAACTTGCTCAGGTTGATCGTGAAGAGTAATTACAAGGGTATCCCTCTCAAGAATGTAAAATCCATAATCAGGCAGGTCCTGGAAGCCTTGAACTACATCCACACCAAGTGCAGTATAATACACACGGATATAAAGCCAGAAAATATTCTCATTGGAATCGACGAAAGCTACATCAGAAGGTTAGCCTGGGATGCGCTGGAAAAGCATGGTATATTAGCCCTTCTGACCCCTTTCCTTGCAGGATCTCAGTGTTGCAAAACTCAGGAAGAAAGTACCGACAATCAAAGTAAAAGCCTGAAAATTGACCTGCAGGAACCGATTGATGAAGTTAGTATGAAACTGAAGACAAAGAACATGCTCAACCAGCAAGAGGGTGGTGAGTCTTCGAAACCGACGACATCAAAAGCAACCGACTTGATCAAGAGGCCCAGGCTGAGGAGAAGACCGGATCCCGCCTTGGACGTGTGCGACATAACCGTCAAGCTTGCTGATCTCGGCAACGCTTGCTGGACGAGCCATCACTACACGGAGGACATTCAGACGAGGCAGTACCGCTCCATCGAGGTACTTCTTCGGTCCGGATACGACACGAGCGCCGACATCTGGAGCACGGCGTGTCTGGCCTTCGAGCTGGCGACCGGAGACTTCCTCTTCGAGCCACATTCCTGCAAGGATTATTCTCGCGACGAGGACCACTTGGCACACATCATAGAGCTCCTGGGAAACGTACCTCCCGACGTCGCCATGTCCGGGGAATCTTCCGCGTTGTTCTTCAACGAAGCTTGCGAACTGAAGCACATAGGAGACCTTGAGCCTTGGAGCCTCTACGACGTTTTGATGGAGAAGTACGGCTGGAGCCACCAGAACGCAAAGGACTTCGCCGACTTCCTTATCCCGATGCTTGAATACGACACTAAGAAACGCGCCACAGCTCAGGAATGCCTGAATAACGCGTGGCTGTACGAGTGAGAAAATTTCGCTCGAAGAGAAAGACTTGTTATCGTGATAAATTTGCCGGAAAGAGCAAAACAAATCTTGTTCCCTCATCAAAATAGTTTGTTCATGTTAGTTTTGTTGTGACTCACTTTTCACTAACGAAAATATATTGTTAACGTATTAAATTTCTTGCACCGAAATTCTCAAATGTACTTCAATAGACACTACTTTTACAGCTAAATAATTTTCAACTTTAATTGCATGGGTTGATTTATTTAACGTCCATTAAAGGTGCAATCCCAACCTTCCCTATCTCTCCATGGATGGATCAGGATGTTCAGCTTTACAAGAAAATATCGAGCTAACTACTAACACTTCTTTTCTTCTCTGCAAGTGCTCTCCCGAAACGTAATGTTAGAATAATATTAAGAAGTATTGATGTCGATTAACGCTCAGAGAATTATTACCTATTATAGGTATTTTCTACTGTTACAGCGGCCGGTCCTCATGCTGGCAAGGGAAGTGGGGAGCGGGGAGCCGCAGACCAACCAGACAACAGCGGTGGCGCCAAGAGTTACGACACGGCGGTAGGTACCTCGTTCTATTGGCTGCTTCGTTTCTTATCGTGCTCCATTGGTCGCTTCCCCGCTCTCCACTTCCCTCGCCAGCATGAGGACCGGCCGCCGTAACAGTAGAAAATACCTTTAACAACCAATAAAAAAAGAGCTTCTTTGAGCTTTTGTTTAAAGTCCACTTTGTGCAGAGATAGACTAATCAGGATACAGCTGGAAGTGAGATATGTACCACTATGCGCCTCCACCGGGGTATCGAACCCGGGACCCATTCATTACAATGCGATGACGTTACCACTACGCCATTGGGGAGGCTCTCAATCATCGTTAACTGATACATAGCGGATGCAATTATATTTGGCTAGTATCACCCTCATCAAATTAGGAATTATGACGACATGAGAAAGGAACCGGGCCTTTCGAGACTCATAAGCCCCGTTTAGTTGGCTGCACTTTTTGACTCGCTTTGACTCTTTGCACCGAAGCGTCTAGTTGGTTGAACGGTGTAACACCCAGTCGTAGTTCGTTGATTTGGAGTCAAGTAGCGTATTTCGTGTCTGCACCGTCTGCACTAACTTCCGGACCAGTGCATGTATGGTGTATGGTCACGTGGTGCGTGCTAACTAATCAAATGAACGTTTAAAGCAACAGACAGGCATTTGTTGAATATTCTGAACTTGAACACCGCTTTCCGTCTAGTTGGTTGAACGTCATTTCCTTGCACCACCCTGACACCGAGTGTCAAAAAGTGCAGCCAACTAGAAGAGGCTATAGAGACGAGACAGACTTGTGCAAAATCGAGACGAGACTGTGTCCTAAAGTCTCGATCGGAGCCGATAATTAATCAACAAGAATGTAAATACATGAAAAAACTACCAAAACATATTTTACTTTACTATGTGACTTATTCAGACATACCAAGTGGATATCTACATGATTATATACTGCTGGACAAAGAAAACCGGACACTTTAATATTTGACATCTGAATTGCAATTACTTATGAATTACGCTCTCAGTTTGGTAGTTTTCTGTAACTTTCGTTTTTGTTCTAATTTAACTTATTAATGTATGTAGAACATCCTCAAAGTTTGTTTTCTGTTGAATATATTTCCAATAATTTAGTTAGCCTTCGAATCAGAATGTATGCGTTATCACAAAAAATGCAAGTGTCCGGTTTTTTTTGTCCAGCAGTATATAATAGTTCATTTACAAATTTTATTTCTCATAATTGCAAAAGTGGCAACTGTGAACCTGTACAGCCTTTCTCCCACCTCTAACTAATGAAGATGTGGATTAGTGTTGATATGATGGAAAGGACACTCACAAAGAACACCTATGCTCAGGCCGGTATTCGAACCCTAAACCCCTCGCCTGTGCAGCCTTGCTGCATACATTCGTTCTGTTCGTAGAGGATTTGTAGCGTCGAAACGAGGCGTCAAACAGAAAAACGTTAAGAAAAGTCGTTTCCCTGAGTGATCTCTCTACGCTGCGAAAGTTCGTGAAGTGACACGACACCGAGAGCAACACCAGTATTTACAACTTGAAACAAGATCGAGAAGACAGATGATGCTCGCGAACGAGACGAGACTAACAAATCTCATCTCATGCTGTTTAGTTACCAGTGTGCGAATTAAAGGAGGATATCAGGAAATCCCCCTACACACACACACACACACACAAATTTTATCCCCGGCAAAAGAAAATAATTTCTATCCCTACCAGGGACGTTTTTATCCCCCTCAAAGAAAATAGAATTGAAAGGATATAATATACCATTGCTAAACTGTGTAACAAATACAATTTTAAAATAGTGGCCCTGTCGAAGAGTATAATGTAGCCTTCTGGATTAAAGGACACCATTCTGAAACTGACCAACCTTACCTAGCCGAGCCAACAGCGCTGATATTTTACATGTGTTAAAGCGTTCACAAGAAACTTGTTGGTATAGGTTAGATGGACGTTAAGTTTGAACTTAACAATAGAAATTTGGTCAAGTTTTCGGTGTTAATAGTTCGATAGCTCTTTTTGTGTACGAGTTTGGGTTATCTTAGAATGTAAACATTCTAAATTACGTGTAAATGTTATCATACAATTTAATGACCAAAGTTAGAACCAGTGTTCTAACGTACTTAGAACCGTTAGGCAATAGTTTAGTTTATGTTTACTAACTGGTAACAACATACACAAATTTGCATATCCCAAAAAAAACTACTTCCTGAAATGAAATCACAAACACGTGAGAGGGCATCCCCCCCCCCCCCCCAAGCAAAAAGCTTAATTCGCACAGTGGGCGTTACCAACTCTACATAAAAACGATATGCACTATTTCTACGAAAACCTTGACAAGTACAGAATACATTTTATACAGTAATCGATCACTCTCCAACTAGTTAATATAACATTGATTGGTAAATTGATTTTAAAATTATGGAGACGTCAGCACATCGACTATTTGTGCCCGTCGTGCAATATAGGGATAAGTCGCATCGCAAGTATAAACAACGCATTCAACTTCAAAGGTAAAGTAAAAGATCTGCTGTTAATGGAACAATGGCAGAGTCGGGTCAGATACTGAAGGTAACAAGTAACTCACTATATGGAATTATATTATTGTATTATTATTACTATTGTGTCTTGTATTTGTAGTTACACTTTTTTGTATGCAACTAATTTCTGTGTATTTCTTTTCTTTTTATTGTAACTGTATTTAGCTTACTGCTCCTACGCAGTTTATCTTATCTTATATGTATTATCATATTAGGTGGCAGAGCAGCCCTTGGCTGAACCTCGCCCGCTGAATAAAGAAAATTTATTATTAAGTCCCTCAACTAAAACAAAATTAAAGACAAGGTCTAAAAAGAAAAAAATATATATTAAAAAGTTCCTCAAACGATTTCTAAAACTAAACCTAATACCGTCGTAGTTTACTAAAGCTACACTCTGTCCCAGTTATCTCTGGAGCAGGCGAACGAAAACAAGTCTCTGCGCAAGTAGTGACGCGAGACGACTCCACCAATGAACACGTGAGAGGAACGGGATTGCGTGGAGGGTGGGAAAGCGACTGCAGTTACCAGCCTTCCCAGCAGCGTGTACTGCTTCGCTCTGCACACTCCATTCCCCATTCCCTCCCCTTCTCTGCCACTATGCGCGGCCTTCCTCCAGAGATAGATGGGCCGGGGTGTGTATATACTGTCTCTGTGCATAAAATTTGCATACACTAGTTACAGCAGAATCTATAAAGGAGTACTTAGGACACGCAAGAAAATATACAGGACAGCTCAATCACAAAGTGGAATTATGGGTGCAGGCACCAGAGCCTCGTTGGCCTGCACTGCGTGGAAGAAGATAACATTCATTGTTATCATAATGAACATGGAAGACAACGAATATCTCTATATATAAAAATCGATGTATGTGCGTATATGTGTATATATGTGTGTGTTTGTTTGTTCAGCAATAACTCTTGAACGCCTGGAGCAATTTCAACTAAACTTGGTACACGTATCACTTTCAATCTGGAAATAAATACTGTGGGGTAAGACACCCCTGGCACCCCTAGGAGTGGGGTGGGAAGGGGTGACATGTAAAAATAATTGAGAACCACCGATATTAAATTCCACACAAACAGACATCCGTGACTATGCAATCCGCAAAACGATAGTGTTTCTCGGGTTGTCTAACATTCAGGCTGTGTTGCGAATGGAATCCATAGTTTTCGTGACACTCCCAATGCGGTTCAATTCCAAGTTCATCACCTATAGGCACGGGCGGTGAAAAATAAAATGCCACAAATGACCTAGATTAGTGTCGAATCCATAGTTTTCGGAGTCGCTAAGCTAATTGGTGGCATTCACGATCACATTTAAAATTAGTTATATTTTACACTATAGTTAGAATTCATTATTCTCCTGTCTAATACAAGATTGGGATAAATAAATACCCTGGCAACGCCGGGTAATCAGCTAGTTAGTTAATAACTGCGAAAAGTACGTCATGTCAGAGATTTCAACAAGATCGAAAATAAGTAATGTAAATTGACTTTTGATCTTGGCTTTAGATATGGGAGGTCATCCCCAACACTCTTAATCTCCCATCCAGTTAAGTCTATTCTGGAGTTCGAATCTATGTTGGAAAGAATCTTTTCAACACCCCTCCTTCCCTAAAAAAGAAAAGTTGGTTGAACTTCAACTCCACACAGTGGTGTGGGGTCAAAACAAATGCCGGTGTGATCTGGAGAAAAAGGCATCGTCTCCGCCTTCTCGTCTACTGCTATGTAAGCAGAACGAAGTCAGAGCACATGGACAGACTACTCGGTCAATATTTGCTCTTTAGTTTCAATTTTACTAAGATGATAATAAACCACGATTCTCTCATACAATAAAATGCAAATCCTTCCGCGGCTGTCCAGAAAGAGAGCAGAATGAAGGCTACTGTCTTCCTTTTAAAATGGATGCCTGGCGAAAATTCCATGTTCCGTGTGTATAACTTGAGCTCCAGTTTAATCGCATAGTTAGAGCTCTCGCCCTTGGAGCGAGGTGTCCCAGGTTCGATCCCTGGTGAAAGTTCCAAAATGTCGGTGTTGACCAAGCATCGTGAGAACCAGTGCTTAAAGTGGTTTCAGTCAACAGCCAACACTACTACTACTGCTGCTGCTGCTGCTAGTATTATTACTACTACTAACGTTAATAATAATAACAATAAAGGCATGTTAAAATAACAATGACGTTTTATATTATTATTATTGCATCCAAAGAATACACGGACATAAGATTTGTCACGTCTGTCATTTCAGATTGATTGATTGATTTAGTTTATTTTACTTCGCGTTTTGTGCCTCTTGGCTAATTTGCGAAGATGGGGATGAGTGATGAAATTGATGAATGGACATTCACAAACAACCAAGCCCGAGCGGGATTCGAACCCGGGACCCTTGGCCTCGCAGCGCAATGTGCTAACCACTCGGCCACGAGGTCCGGCTGTCATTTCAGAAAATGATGTTCTCATTTACATTTTAAATCAATATCACTTACGAAAATATATTATTTTCTGAATTTACGGACCGCCCACCGACAGACTTCAAATTTAATCTTTCTCTTTTCCTCTTCACCTATTGTGTATAAGAATTAACGCAACAAAGGATGGACTTTTGTATTATGTAGTAACAAATTAAATGGATGTTCAATGTCGCAGTAGGAACTGAGTTCCGACACTAAACTGACTTGCCGGAACGGAGCTCCGGTGCCATCCGGTTCACTTTAAGCCCTGAAGAGTACAATTCGGGAACAGAAAGTATTATTCGTTGATGTTATAAAACAATTAAATAAATTTTAAAAACGTTGTATCAAAAATTAATAATTTGACGTGTATTTTGCAACTTGTTGCTGTTGTTGTTTCTTAAATATAACTGTATCTTTAATCAAAGTAAAAATACATGTCTGATGAAGGGAGCATGTGTTCTCCTGAAACATCACAACGAAAAATTGTTTTTATGCTTGTAATAACCGCTACAAGGGAAATAACATTTTGCATATGGAAACTCGGAGAATATTGTGGGTCCCGCTCCCAACAAAACCCAGAAATAAACATCGCCTTTTAAGAATGCACACTTATTGTACAGCACTACCAATAAGAGAAAAACCCCAGCAAAGTGACGAGCTAAAATGGATAGTAATTTGTCTCCTCTTCTCACATTCACTTCATTCGTGCCTGTGCGCTTTGTGTTGCCACATCCACTCAATTCCGATGTTTGTAACAAGTTCTGAGGAAGTTAATTCTCTACCTCTTTCTTTCTTTAATCATTGCTAATGCAAAAAATGTAGAACCTCTTCTGTTTCACAAAAATCTACTATTGCTATCACCCAAGGGTTCTTGGGGTTCGTTTCCTGGTCGTAGATTGTACAGTGGTTAGGATTCCAATTTGAAGATCCAGTCTCGGTTATTTTATGTCACAACAAATTAAACCTAAAAAGGAATCCTTGTAGTTGTCTTCATGGATATAACGTGTGTGCGCGTGTGTTTGAGGCTAGAAACATCTGTAGGTAATATTGCAATATTACATCTTTCAGGTTTACTGCATGCTCTGTGCCCCTCCCAGGAAAAAAAATCTAGATCCGCCTATGCGTCGAATATGCCCCGTGTTTTGCATGAAATTGTAAGGAATTTATTTATACACATTTATTATACAAATATTTATACTGGATAAAGATGAAGGCGACAAGTATTGACAGGCCTGCAAGTTTTGGCAAAGCAGGGAAAGGGGCTGTCGACAAATCGAACATTTTCCCCACCTCAGGGTCTGTAAAAGTGTCAAACTGTCGATTTCGAGGACAAATGATTTTGCTCGAGCCTGGTACCCTAAGTCGAGCCGAGAACTCGACGTACTCAACCACAGAAACTTTTCGTATTATTTAACAGCCCCCCTCCATTCTTTAAAGTCTACAGGGAAACACGAAAATGATAGCATGTAGTGAGTATATTGTCTCCTTACGGGTTCAAATATCCTTAATTAACACATAGGCCTATATCATACCTAATGCAATGCCTTTTCGGTAGCAGTTGTGTGCTGGACTTACGATCTCGCCACCGACGGTCTCAGGTTCGAGTTCTGGTATGACTTCTAATCGCCATTTATCCTCATCACGATTAACCGAAGAATGGCAGAAGAGCGACGCTAAATACCGAAGATAAGAAACAATGTAAAGAATATAGACTATTATCCATGTGGTAGTTTCGTTGGCTTGATTTGTCGATGTCTCCAAAGGTAAAACATAGTTGGAAAATTGCCGTTAATAGTGTTGCCCACGGGACGAGACGGGACAGGCTTTTAAAAATTCGAGACGAGACGAGATTGATCATGTGTCCCGAGACAAACGAATATTTTCGAGACGAGACAGCATTTCACAGCATTTCCACGAGACGAGACAGGCCAAAGTCTCGTCTCGTGGGCAACACTAGCCGTTAAAAAGGGAAGTGATTTACTGAACATACAAGAACACAAGCGTAACCAGCAGAAAATTTGGCGTCTGCCCCCCCCCCTCCGCGCAAATTATTATTTCATACTTAGTAAATAATTAGGACATAAGAATCGATCAACTGGGACCTCCCTCGAAAATAAGCTTATAGTCCGCCAATATACAGTCAACGCCAAAGATAATGGTAGGCAAATTGTCCACCACTTTTTTCATTACTTTTTTATTCTACATCCTGTGTTGTTTTAAGGAATGAAACTAAGTTGGTTCGGAGCAGGCATTACCTATTCTCTGCTTATTGAAGTCATTATTTCAATTCAATTGTGTAATTCAGACCGAATGAAAATGGTGGTGGACAATTCGGCTACTGTTTCTTTTGCCGTTAGGTGTACAAGACCAAGCAAAGTTTTTCAATGTCATAACATAACTTGCTTTAATAGATGGGCAATTTCATGAAAAGTGAAACCAAAATTTCACATTCTAAGATGTATCATGTTATGAATGAATACTTTAATGACTCATGTATTTCCTGCTGTGATGTCAACAGAAAAGTTACGATTACAAAAAAGAACAACTTTCCATAAGTATGAAATTAATTGATTTATACAAATAAAGAAAAACTAAACAAAAACATACAAGTACTAATGAACTAATAAAATCATTTCATAATTTAATGACAGTTTTAACTAGGAGGTAAAGGAAGTTGTTTGCTACTAATATATGTAAAAGTAACAAATTGTTTCCTTTATATATATAATATTGTAATATATTTTTAAAACATTTAGTCACTTACTTTTAAAAAATGTAACGGTGCTATATTTAGATATGTGTGTGTGTGTGTGTGTGTGTGTGTAAATTAAGACGCCCCACTCCTACCAGTCTTCAATGATTTTGCACCCTTTTCAACCGTGTTAGAAGTAAAAGAAGGGCAAACTCAGCAAAACAATTTGCATCGCTCCTGTTCTTAATGGCTAATAATTTCAAACAATCGAAAAAAAATTCACTCGATGTTGAGTTCGCCCTATGTAGTCTCATCGCTTCATAGAATTAGCTTAAGGAATAAACCAAGTGAAAATTTCAGTCAGTGACTATGGAACTGCCCAGACGACAAAAGATCGTATTACAAAATTTGCCATCTCACGCAACATTAGAACAAAATTTACAGTCATTGAACGTCGACCTGAACAACGGTATTAAAATCAATCGAAAAACTCCACTTTGATAAGAATTGGCTCCAAATATTCACGATCGGTAATTAAAAACATTAAGATCGAACTCAAAATAAATTACTTGCCTATTTTCATGAATAGCGCCACTAATAATCGAAATAGTATATTGGACAGAAATGTAAAAAGAAAAATAGTATAGGAAAGCTGTGAATTGCAAGCAGACTCGTCCAGGCATTATTTTTTACTGTTGGGATGTTGTGTATGACCGCAAAAATGTTGTCTCCTGTATTATATATATTTTCCGTCTAAAAATGTCAGACCACATTCTTCCAGTTCAAGATAGTAATTATTACTATGGTAAATAGAATGATGTTACGCTGCTTTCATTTCATCCGCGCGGTAGCGGCAGAAAGACACTGGAATATCTGTTCTAAACATGCACCCTGCGCAAGAATGTCCATGCGTATCAGTAAGCGGGACAATTTCGATTTACTCCAACAATCAACAGCTCCCTACATATAATGTTTCCCCCCTTTCAGCTCCTGAAGCACCAAACACTCCTACAATTGTCACCTTTCTCTAAATTTACCCCACCCCTAAATACGAAAATTTTGATAAACCGTTGCATGAAATGCATTGATTGCGAACACTGCGAAGATAAAAAATCCTAACCCTTTCAAAACCATAGTACAAGATTTGCTCTAACATAAAAGCCACAGAGCATAATGAAGGTATCAACAAGTTCTTCTAAGGAACTGTATGTCTTCTCTTTTCTTTTGTATTTATATTTAAACTGTTGATTTAAATTTAAATTTGATAATGCATTTCTTTCAGGTATATATATGTGCATTATTTTATTTGTATGAATGTGATGTTACAGTATACTGACAACGTTTAAATGGCAGGGTAAATTAAGGCTGAATAAAGAAACTATCATCATTATTAAACCCAACAAAGTTAGTCCCAAATACGTTTATGCTAATTTGTGTGACTAAATATCTCGTGCATTTGAGTATAAAACCTCGTTGATTGATTGATTATTGTTTGTTGGTGTGGTGTCCTTAAGAGGGTAAGTGGCCTTTCCCCTCCTGTGAAGTTCCTGGCACCTGCAATATTATGATAAACTATTGGTCAACGCCAGCCCTTGAATTGGAAATTATTAGGTGAGTGGGGGGGGGGGTGAATTGTTTGCTCAAGCTTTGAAATTATCCTAGTTTGTGGGATGCCATACGCCCCCTCCCGCCATCACTAACAACAATGGTTAAATCACATATGTTTTGTGATAGCGCAACTGAAGACTACACAAATTGTTATTCAAGATTAGGTAGGTTGATCCAGGTGAATTAGTAAAAATCGCTTTGGTTGAGAAACATCTTAGTTACTAATTCTCCAAGATTTGTATATGCTGCATGGAACTTTCCCCAAAAAGTGTTCTTCTTTGTTATTGTCTTTTTCATGTTTTCTTTATGGGCTCAAATAATTTCATTAAGGGGAGGCTCCTGATTTACACCGAAGGAAGAAGTAACTCGAATTGACAGAAATATTTTCACTGATATGATTGTTCAAAATATGTGCTTAGCTATTTAGTACTTTTTTCACATAAAATGTTTCTGAATTTGAAATATGTTTATTTTTTAACTTAAAGAAAGCAACGTAACCACACTATCACTGAGCGTTGCAACGACTACATTCTGACTTGGGCGCCGTGGAAGAAGTTTGGGAACCTCTGCTATATATGAAATGTAGCTATGGTTCCGAAATGAAACCTTTTCGTATCAATCAAGTTGTATCATAGAATACAACAATATAATTTGTAAATTCCAATAATTTTTCAAACGAAAATCCCATTTAATCAGTACCGCCAACTTCAAATGAATTTGGGGGGTAGCAAATTGATTATTGAGCGATACGTATAGTATATACACCTCGCCTCCTCCAAACTCGGCGCCTATGCATTTAACAGTCATTTGAGACCGAGAGATAAACGTAATGTATAGGTGTCAAGAGAGAGGGTATTTAATATAGTAAATTTCCACCTTTAAACTGTATCCACACTTATATGTGTGCGTATGCTAAAACAAGTCTGTGTACGTTCTGCCGAACACGCTTCTCTCCCGCAGAATCGATAAACAAATATCTCTCTATTTCTAATTACTCTACAAAGAATTTGTCAGAGCCACGTGATTTGTTCGCATGACATATGTCACGTTACAACAGGAAAACTTCCTGGAGTTTTCGTTCACAAATCTCTGCATTACGATGTGTGTGTCGTGATCAACATTTTTAAAAACCCACCATGAAATAAAGAAGTGATGAGGCAAATTATTATGGATGTATCAATTTCCGGTAAAAGAAAGAAAACCGCCGACTATATTTTAACATCTATTTAATACAAGTATCGACGTAGTTACTTCAATGAAATGTAATAAAACGAAAATATTGTTGTATTCCATACTCCTTTTGGATGAATGTCAAAATAAACGTCAAGTGACACTTAAACTTAAGTATCATGTCTCACTGAATCATAGCTGGTTTTTCAGCACTCTCATTGATTTGATATTTTTAAGAAATGAGTAAGAGTGTTTGTCAACCGCATTTCACAAACGAATTAAGCGGTATAAATTTCCAATTTTTCATGTCCAACCACAAGAGCAGTTTGCGCATCCATTCGCTAACAGTAGCAGAAGACAAAACTGATTTTGTACGTTACCTTGTTTCCTTGTGTTCCTTAAGCCCTAGGTGTCTGGAAACAGCCCATTTTCATACAGAGGAAGAAGTAATCCTATTCAATCCTTTGTGACACATATTTTACACAACATAACACTATTACCACAATTTTTCTTGCACAATTTCAGGAATACTGTTCCCACTGTTTCATCGACTCACTGGCCATGATGAACTGCAGCCGACAGAGTTGAAAATCAGCGCCATCTCTTAGTAGGATTCTTTTGCACAAATGAAGATCGCCGATTCATAGCTCTGAAAATGTCGGACAAGTCTAAAGTAGATTTAGGTCTTCTGGAAGAGGATGACGAATTTGAAGAATTTCCAGCCGAAGGTACGTCATGTGCGAGTACTTTTATGTATAATTCCCCACGTGTAAATAAAAATCCTGCGGTATGTGAAATGTAACAGAAAAAACTGGAGTGAGCGACACTCGTGATGTGCGCTACGTACTACACATCACATGTAACATTTCTATACTACTTACATATTGTTGTCAATTTATTTTTAATGCCACATTTCTATGAAGACAGATGAAGTATTTAAAATGATGCTGGATATTCCTGTTATAATGGTCTGCGTCTTCCAAACGCGAAATATTTGCCATGTCCATGTTCCAAGGTAAAGAATGATCCACCTAAACCTCGCTCCGAAGCAAATAAAAAGACTATTCTGTTCTATGCGAAGTTTATTATACAGTCATAATTCTCTGTCATAAGCATGAGATACAAGTCACATTTTTCTTGGCCGCGACTATTTACACCAGATGCTGAGAACAACATATATGGGAAGATTTTGAAGATTGTTAATTTGGTAAATTTCTCGTATCGGACAAACGGATTTCTTCAAATTTACAGGAGAAATTACTTACCGAATGCAGTTTCTTTAGACTTGTGGAAGGTTAATTTTAACCAGCAAAATAATTAACTGAATCATACTGTAACATTGTATTTTATCTTATTTTATTATATTCATTGGCAGTG
Source organism: Lepisma saccharinum (assembly GCF_977018435.1). Lineage (NCBI taxonomy): Eukaryota > Metazoa > Arthropoda > Insecta > Zygentoma > Lepismatidae > Lepisma > Lepisma saccharinum. The sequence continues at coordinate 25,141,636 of NC_139252.1, read as the reverse complement.
TTGTAGAACTACTGCTAAGAAGTTACGGTAACAGTTTCATACATCGACGACATATTTCTTCATTTTTACAGAAGAATCTACTTACGGAAATGAGTTTCTCTAAGGTTTCCGATAGTCGATGTATTTTCTTTCATCTTGGAATCTGTTTGACCGGGAAATCATGTATTTTTCAATAGAAATATCTCACCGACGCACAATTGCCATTGCTTTCCCTACGTGAACCGGACGCTCCATACATTGGATGACGTAACCCCCTGTCATTGTTTCCAACCCCCCCTTTTTTTTAACTATGCTTGCCCAACCTAACCTAACCTTATCGGAATGGTTCGTGGGGCTATCCATCAGGTAGTAGGTATTTTTTGGTGAAGAAGGTTGGAAATACTGATATTCGAAAACAATTTGCAAAGTAAGCGATATCGCACCGTTACGTGCGTTCGGTAGGACTTAGAAAAATGTATCATTTTAGTAGAAAAAGTGTTTCTGGTAAATATGCAATAATGCCCGGACACCTTTAACTCATGTATTTCTTTAATTTTACCACTGGTACTTACCTTTTCTGCATTGCGGAACATTCTTTAAGGTGAAGTTATGCCTTTTTCCATAAAATAGTGTCAACTTTTCATATTATGAGTGATTATTTGTCTTCCTTGTTACGCTTGGGTAACAGACAATATGGCATGCACTCGTCATTGATCATCGCGCTGTGCTTGTGTTTTGTCCTTTTGGAGTGGGGTATGCAGTGTTTCAACCTCCTTAACCGAAAAATACCTACTTTCGTGTTCATTATGTCATCACAAACCACTGACGGTTAGCCCCAAAAACCATTTCTGGCAAGGTTAGGTTAGGTTGGGTTAGCTTAGGTAAGCATAGTTAAAAAAAAAAAAAAAAAGGAAAACAAAATCCTCGTAAAAAAATGCACGTTTGGAAACACTGACGAGACCATGTGACTTTCGATGCTCTCGCCATCTACACGCACACAATGGAAACAACGGCATAATATGGCAGGCAATGCAAGTTTCTTATGTAAAAAGTGATTAATTCTTGTTCGTCAGCATTCAAATACGAAGTTTTTAGTTTCCAGTGAAAGAAAATACCTCCAAGAACGTCCAGAATGCTTAAGAAACTCATTTCAGTAAGTATTTTCTCCTGTAAATTTGAAGAAATCTGTCCGGGCGATATCGCATATTTACCGTGTTTCTTTTCTACTAATTATCGTAGAATTTTGGAAATCATTGTCACACGAAATTTGAACCTTCCTTAAAGTAATGAGCACTGTTTGGACTCGAAAAAAGTTATTTATGTTGAAAAAAACAACTTGAAAATTACCTTTCGCACTTCTCATGGACAAGATGTTCTCCGTCAACAAGCAACAGTAAATGTCATAGAAGTGTGGGAATGAATGTAGAAATAAATGGGAACCCTAGTAGAATGCATTTAGGGACTTTATTTTAATGCTAAGGGAACCAAACCTAACCTGCCTAACCTAACCACGAAAACATATATTGAACAAAACCTTAAGTAATCGCTAAAACTCCGCAGTAACTTACGTGTTAACAAAAGTACATCGAAATCGAACCATGTAAAAATTGCATGATGAAATCGCAATAAAACAAAAGGAACTTGGGCCCACAATTGGTAGAACCATGCTAAACACAAAATATCCGATTTTAATGTGTCTCCGATCTTTGAAACTGGTACTGAAGTTACTTTAAATTAAAAATGGGTGTGGATACTACTGTCACCATATAGTGAGAATAGCAAAAAGTGTTGAAGACCAGAAGATATATGATCAGGTGTTGGGAAGTATAAAAAAGAATGGTAAAGTTCTCCCCTGTGCTTAGCACCATGCCATGAAGGCATATAGGGGGTGTGTGGGTAACGCCCCACACTTTCTTGATCCGATCATGAGTGGAGGTGATGTGATCATCATCATGCCCCTGACCACCTTAACCCCCCAGGGTTTCCCCCAGGTACCCATGTCATTCGATGCTGTGTGGGCCCCGGGGCCGCTTCCAACGTTAGAAGTATTACCGAAGTAATTTTAATGCTAATATCCCTAAACCTGACCTGCCTAACCTAACAACAAAAGCATGTAGGAACATAATACCCCTTCATACTCATGTGACATTAGCAGCACCAGACCATATCAGAACACCTTGCTGTATTTTTCCAACTCTATGGCATGCAGGAAAAAAAAAAAGTACTTTATCCTGCATGAAAATAAATGCACACTGATGTAAGCTTCGTACACATCAACAACTAAGGAATACACACATCCATGTAGCAGGCCAGGCCAGGTTGTAGATCATGCACATGCAGTTTAAAATCTGGTGAAAATAGTCAATCTGCTTTTTTATGTTAAACAAACTTTTTTTTTTTTTGTTACTGAACTGATCATATGAACTGTAAATCCTCGAATGGTATGTTACTGCAAGTGCAAATGAGAATATTTGATGCATAAAAGATCCATGATTATTCTTATTAGGATGTACATGATCAGAATTTTTAATGACTTTTATGTTGGTATATCTATGATGAATGAAACTTTGGGGATGTAAAAAGAAATGTAGCCATGTTTATAAATTATACAGGGTTTCACACGAACTGACCCTTCATTTTGTTCTTGAATAAAAACTATATTATAAAGAAGTTTTGAATGAAACATATGTCACAAGAAAAGTTACACTTCGGAAAAAATGTACTACTACAATACATGTTCAATATGACCACCATTGTTATTGGTAACCTACTCAAGTGAACACCGATGTTATCAATTACCCTACGGCTCATGAGTTACGTGATTTCACTGCAAGCTTGAACATTAAGTTTTCAGTCCCATCAAATATTACAGCTTTTGTACGAAAATCTTTCCTTCAAAAATGCAAAATGAAAATGTGCCTCATCAGAAAACCAAATGTTCAATGTTCCTTTGTTATTCTCAGCCCAATGATCGAAGACCATTCCCTGCTGTCTGGTGTTCATTTGGGAGTTTTGTACCACGGTTATCTTGTATGGATACATATGGAGATCAGTTTTAAGAATCCGTTGAACAGAGCATATTGATATCCCCAGTTGTGGTGCTGCTTTTCTAGCCAATTTTGCAGGACTCCGCTGCATAGCGACTCTGAACAGCTTCAATATTTTCAGGTGAACACACTGGTTTCTGACGATCACGCTTCGATTCCAATGCTATTCCTTCCATTCCATTAAAAACCTTTATGCAGTTTGTGGATCGTTTTTCTAGAGGGTCCCCACCGAGTATGGAAATGTGCATGAAAGCACCTATTGAGTTGCAACTATGCTTTTTGTTTCAGCAAAAAGTAGCACAGTTGCTGATCGGTGTTGCATCTTAAGTCTTCCTTTGTCCGGGCCTCCTCTATGGTGCAGTGGTAGCATCGTCGCCTTGTAATCAAGGGGACCCGGGTTCGATACCTGGTGGAGGCAGCTAGTGGTTCGTATCCCACTCTAAACGGTAGGTCCAGTCCCGATTAGCTTTACTGTGCACAAATGTACTTAAAAACACCAACTCAATCTTCCTTTGTCCGCCATCTTGTCTACTGTAGTTCCCTAGTAGCAGCTTCACCAATTACACTTAACATTTCATAACGCGACTTTTCCAATGGCTACTGCAACTGCTGTTGACACACATGACATGATTCCTCATATCAGATCCAAAACAAGTAAAAAACAAATGGGAGGTCATTTCGTGCACAATCCTGTACATAGCTGAAAACTTGGCAACGGTTCTGAATGCTTAATGATTTTTTGCAAGTTTTATAAGAGTATTAGGAAATGCGTTAGAATACTGGAAGCTTGGATTAATGGATGATATTCAATGTGACGTCAGTGGCACAGAGCATGATGGGAAATCTGGCCAAAACCACATTGTCCGGCAAGCATGAAGCGAAGCAAATGCTGCGTGCATGAAAATTATCTGATGTTTAACATTTTTAATTGTATTATTGTAGATTTTCAAATGAAGTTTCTTTTTGATGAATTAATGCATTGTGTGTGTGTGTGTGTCTGTGTGTGTCATACAGTTTCTTCAATGGTTAAGGTGGCGTGATTTTTCCAGTGCGGTGTGAAATATGAATCGTTTTTGTAATGCAAGTACTATGTTTATTTTATGGCTAGTGTTATATGACTTTTGCATTACTCTTTACATTTGCATACTTTGCAATGCGTGTGGTTGCTGTACGATCTCTAATAATGTTCACAGAAAATTTGAAATACTGCTCATCAATCAGTGGATGTGTTTGCAGTATGCATATCTTCTATGCCTGTCTTAACACACATGCGAAAAGTGACAACGATACATTACGGACTTAAAAAATATATAGTAGGCCTACACAATTTTGTACTTTGGAACATTTCTTTAATTATAATTTTCATGAGACAAAGTTTGTTTTTAATTCACTTCAAAATATATATTATTTTTTTTAATTCCCTCCACCCGGAATCGAATTTTATTAGATCCTTCAATTACAAGGCGATAGCATTAGCTACTGCAGTATTGGATAGGCCCGATTGATTACATGAGAAACAGGCTCCTTAGTCCTGTATTTTTTTCGTAGGTTAAGTAGCTTTATACAACATTGTTCTGTGGCAAATATCATCTTTTTAGATACTCTGGTCACTGTTATGAGTCTTAGCAAAATGTGAAAGACTACATTTGGCATGTAATTGTTATATTTGTAACTTGAATCACTGCCACAGAAGCTGTAAGCGCAATGCTTTTCAAACATGTTTTCAACACGCTCCGAAACGTTTGCCAGAATCATGGCGGCGGGCATGTTTTCGCATGCAATGAATTGTGACGGAAGTTGTTCGCTGAATATCATCCATTAGCACAGTTAACACTGCAGTGGTTGCGTAATATAAACTCTCGTCATTGGCTGCATGGATCACTATTGTGATCCATAGAATATTATCGCTTTGACACATTGTCAAAATTTATCTGGTTTTATAGCGAGAATTGTTCTTGTTTTTATTTTTATTTTTTTTTAAGTATTCTGGTTTACTTAACAAACAATTAAGTTATTTCACTCAGCACATTGCAGGAGGAAGGAAATTCTAAATCTAGTGCATTAAATTTGGATATGATGAAGCCAAACAAAAATATGTATCTTAGAATCTTACTTTGTTGTTTTATTTCCCCAAACATTCAAAAGTAGGTTTTTGGTGGTCTGGACATGGGGCTGGTGACCAACCGTACACCCTTGAAATTTAAAACTTTTTTTTTCCCCCCAACCAGGTTCCTGAAAGTGATTTGCAGAAACCACAAATAAGCGAGGTATTTAGCCTCGAAATGTGACCATGGCACGTCCAATTCCTTAAGCCCCTTTTGCCACTGATTTGAAGTAATTTTTGCCATATGCGCCAGAAATTGTAGAAGGATAAGTGCGTCATTACTATCACCATTTGAAGTAACACTTCCTAATGTAAAAACGTTGTTAACACATTCGGGTCTGGCCTCATAATACAACATTTTTACCTCTGGTCTGCAGTTTTTGGTTGTTTGTAAAAAAATCATAGAAAAAATATTTTTAATTTGTTTTTATTTACCACACATTTCTGAAATCTACAAAACTTCCTCTTTTCAATGAACAAAAATTTGTTAAATTTTCTTTTCATTTTCAGACATTTTTGATAATTTTGTCAGCAATGTTTTGTGAAAAAGAAGAAAGTACAACAATGCAACAAATTTTAATATAGAGATATTTTAAGTTTGTAATCTGGAAATTTTTAATAATTAACAATGCAAAAACTACATAAACTATCAATACATCTTTTGAATCTTGCATAAGAATACTTCTTATGTGCACATAACAAAAAATAATTACAAATTACAAGTAATTATCTTTTGTATGAAAAAGTGGCTGCAGGACAGGACCAGACGATGTATCAGTTGGTTCTGCATCATCTGTAAAAATTAAACAAATAAATAAATAAAATAAATTTTCATTTGACATACACTATATAAAATAGTAAATGGAAAAATTAAAATACATCAGTGCTAGTAGGAGAATCAAGCAAGAGGCAAGATGAATAGACCCAAAAAAATTACCTCTTCTCACTTCATTCATAAAATACTAGAGTTTGCAACACTGTTTATATTGTCAACAATTAATTATTACGAATATAACCTACCTTCCAAATCTTCAAATTCATCTGCATCATCAAAATCGTCGTTAACTTCAAACTCTTGAGGCGGAATCCTCATGCAGAATTTCCGCTATGCGGTCTGGATCTAATGACACCATTCTAAATAATGCAACAAACAGTCGCAGGTGCGAGATAAAAATAGTACAGGAGTCACCTAGCGGTCGGAATTTCAACAATAAACACCTACATGAGACGAACTACGAATATAGCCCGTAGTTCAATCGGCAAAGCGATTGCATACCGCAGGATGGGCTATGCCCGTCGTTCGTCCACATTGACTGTGCTGCGGGCTATGCCCGTTGTGAGACCCCAATGTGTTAAATTATCACTTTCATCATTCTTTTGAAGCCATTTCCGTTACCCACAAATGAAAAATGTACGTGTAAATTTAAAAAAAATTAAATGAAATTTCTATAACCATGAAACCCAACATAACCTAATTATTCAAAATAAATTATATACATACCTTGAAAGTATGCAGTTCCCACTCACGACTTTCACCTATACCAAGGGTTTTTAATCTTTTTGCAGTTGTGGCTCTCCTCCACTGAAAAGAACTGCATGTGCCTCCCCTCAGTAATAATAATTCAAAAATACGTGTAATATGACCATGAAAGATCAACCCAAAATCTCTTTGTGAGTTTAATTACTCTCTACAGTGTTGTCATTCTGTGATGTTTTATATGGAGGCAGATGCATCCAGAGAAGTTTGTTCAAAGTTGGTGACCACATCCCTCCTAATTCAGGATGTGCGTGTAGTAATATGTTCATAAAATGCCTCAAAAAGTAATACTTTGATAAGCACCCTTATGCAACTCCATAGATCTCCTGGGGTCGTTGATCCACTGTACCCCCTCGAGAATTATGTTGATTTTTTTAATTGACAAATTTCGATGTTTTAAGTAATATAACAATTGTTCCAGCATGCGGAACACAGATATTTGTCATTTCAGAGTACTTTCACCAGTTTTTATTAATAAAACCATTTGTATGCACACTCAACTGGTGAAAGAACACGGAGAAAATGACTATTAGGGTAACAGTTTCATGCATCGGAGACACATTTCTTCAATTTTACACAAGAAACTACTTACGGAAATGAGTTTCTCCAAGGTTTACAACCTCCGTCGATATATATTCTTCCTAAAACTTCATCCTACAATGCAGCAGAACAATAAATAATCACTTTTCATGTAATAATATTGCGCATTTTGTGAAAATCGACAACATTATGCCGTTGTTTCCAAGATGTACCTGCAGATGGCTCTAGCGTCGGAAGTCACGCGATCTCGCAAGTGGAATCAGGGTTTCCAAACGCGCGATTTTTTTCGAGAAACGAGAGTTTTTTTTCTTCGAGAAACGCGCGGTTTTTTGTCGAGAAAGGAAAATGGTTTTTCGATGAATTTAGGGGTGAAATGGGTGCTAATGGAACCTAACCTAACAGGCCTAACCTAACCTCGTGTGAATGGTTCGTGGGGCTACCCGTGGATGGTTTTTGGGGCTAACGTCAATGATTTGTGGGGCTACCCGTGGATGGTTTTTGGGGCTAACGTCAATGGTTTGTGGGGCTACCCGTGGATGGTTTTTGGGGCTAACGTCAATGGTTTGTGGGGCTACCCGTGCATGGTTTTTGGGGCTAACGTCAATGGTTTGTGGGGCTACCCGTGGATGGTTTTTGGGGCTTTTTTACAACTTTCATGCACAATAGAGTTGGAAACATTGATATTCGAAAACAAAAGAAGCGTTACAATTCGCAAAGCAAGCGATATCGCACCGTGACGTGCTTTCCGTAGCATTAAGGAAAATGGTTTATTTTAGCAGAAAAAGTGTTTGTTTTCGTGCAAAAAGCATATTGGCACCTTCCACTATGTTCCGCAATACATAATTGGTAAGTACAAACCACGAGAAAGATAAAATATCGGATTTAAATGTGTCTCCGATGCATGAAACTGTTAATGACTATTAGTCCCAAACCTATTGACATAAAATTATAGCTCCTGTTGTGGAATGTCGTGTTGGGTGCTATATTCACTTGCATGAAACCTTTGGACTGTTCTGCTTCAAGGTAAGGTAACAGACATACTTTATTTCACAACATATCTCCGCAAAACATTCATAATCTTCATGAACCATGCAAAATACTTCACTTTCTAGAAGGGGTACAGAAGATCAAGGCTACCAGCAATACATACTTCGATAAGCACCCATGTGTAAAATACTTTACAGCAAAGATGCATTGATTTAAATCAGGTGATTTTTTTTAAAATTGCTCATTTAAAACACTTTAAATAAATAATTTATAAAATAATCTATGTAAGGATTTTATAGATATCAAAATCAGTTTTGGTGAAAGTGCATTAATCTCGTAATCATTTAATGGTGTTTATTACGCTCTAAGGAAGGAAACAAAATAGTGTACTGATGGGGTGAACTCATACAAAAGGAAATGTAAACTGTAAACACAATTCATTTTCTCTTAATTTAAAATTCAATAATTTTTGAAAGCAAAAATAGCAAACATTTTGTGTAGAAAAATATACAAATTATTAATCATGTTGAACCGTAAATAGTGTCATTATCTTTAAACTGTAAATATACATAGCAGCTGATACTTTTCAGGCTATCATTTAAAAAGTTGCCACATTCAGCTACAAAGCCTTTTAAAAAAAAATCAGTTACAATTATATAGAGTACATCCAGAACTGGAAGAAAAGTTACTGAAATTATTATAGTTTCATTAACATGCTCAATAAACATTTCCATAGTAGGTTCATATGTACAGCATCAGAAACAGAAAAAATTATATTGTATCTAAAGATATCTGTTTGGCAGTTACGAGGACATAGGTAATTTACTCTGATACGTTCACTTTTCATTTTCTTTGCAAATTTTCTTCACAATCAATTTGCCACCCATCTAGTGGCTTCATCAGGCTGCGCGGAAAATGAAAAGTGAATGTATTGAGAGTAAAGAAAAAATTATATTTACATATAATTATTTGTTTCACATTTACCATAAAGAGCCTTTCTATATTAAAAAACACATGCATAGTGCTAAAAACCATGCAAGCAATTTTAAGCATTTTTTTTAATCGATTTAATTAATAAAAAATAATCAAAAATGTTATTTTTAAATAAGAATCATGACTTTTATCCACCAGAGCTTTCCAGGAAGATTAGGGAAATGCTGCCTTACTTCTCGGTAGACAGACTTCTGTGAGATCATAAAAGCCTTGTCAACTTCTTTTTATTTTAGATTGGGCTGGAAAGGATGAGGAAGAAGAAGACATCAGCGTGTGGGAAGATAACTGGGATGATGACAACATAGAGGATGATTTCAGTATGCAATTGAGGTATGCTGCATTACTTTGTTAAAATCTATACTTTTAAGACGATGTATCATTGCAATGATCTAAAAATTGAAATGCCAATGCTCACTCTCAACTGGGGATCACTTGCACTTAAGATTTTTTTTCACATTTTACTTTTGTATTTATATAATACACATGACATAATGTCCAGGCTGTTGTTTTTGTGTATTTGGGTCATGGGATCACAGAAAATGCATAATGAAGGAATGACTATGGCATGAAAAGAATATTTATCACCCACATTAGGAAATTGTACTGCCACTTCACCATCATCATCAATGCCGTTTCCTGCCTCTGGCTGGGACGGCATACAAGTCAAGCCTCTCCATTTTTTCTAGTCTTCTGCCACTTCTCTTTCCACGGTGTTCCAATCTTGTCCTCTTCTGCTAACATTCTCCATTATGTGCTCTTTCCATAGACATCTTGGCCTCACCTTTGGCCTTACTCGCACTCTTGTTTATTGTAAGCTCTTGCTGGCAGGCTTTCTGCATCCATCGTCTTCATGTGTCCGAACCATCTCATCTGTGCCTCATCTATTATGTCCTGAAACTTCACCACCCCCCACTGTCTGTCGGATTTCCTCATTCCTTATTCTATCCCTTCTAGTCTTCCCCAATATACTGCTTAAAAAATGTCTCCTCTCAAAGTGCCACATCAAGCCAAATTTGATGAGGATACCGTACTTCATATTTTTTTTCCATACCTAAGGGAAACTTTTCCAAAAATTGAGAAGTTAAGTCTCCTCAATGACATGGAATTTGAGACACAAATGGAATCAGCAGCATGAAAATCATTTTCATCTTTGTGTGCTGATTTTTTTAAATATAGGAAGCAACCACTTTATGTTCAAGTAATGAGTGATCTCGTTTAAATGTGCAGAACGTAGCCTGTTGCATGTCACACACATGTGCACCTCCTGCATTCATACATATTTCACTCAGACTATCTGTGTTAGCAGGTGGCCAGGTCATGGTGCTGATCACATAACCTCCAAAAATGGCCGAGGTAGATAATATCTGAGGCCCTACGTCCACATCCCCTCCTATGTTTGTCTTCATGCCATGGCGCAGTGTACACATACACTGTGCATCAGTGTATGAATATAAATGTTTCGTTGAGCTGCAATTTTTATGTAAGTTAAAAGTTTGTTTTGAATTCCCTTTACATTTAGCTAAGGTAATGCAGACCGTGCAATAAGGTAAGGTTATGTAAAGTATGCAGTTAAACCATGCCATGAAGGCACATTAAGGGGTGTGGAGGTAGGGCCCCACATATTCTCAATCTTGGCCATTTTTTTGGAGGTGATGTGATCACCACCATGCTCTGGCTGCCTTTACCCATCAGGTATCCCATTTATTTGAGGCTGGGCTAGCCCAGAGTTGCTTTATGCATAGAGAAGACTTAAAAAATTCTCATCTTAGATCAAAGCACCGTGGCTCCCAATTATTGTGCCCAGGACCACTTGATTACAAGGTTGCCATGGCGGAGGCCCATCTTATAAATAGCATTTTCACTGCTAAGTAAGGTATCTTTCAAAGTACTAGTATTTTTGCATAATGCTATTTAAGTACAGTCCGTATGAATTGTTAAGAATATGTGCAAAATACATTTTAACATGACTACGGGAGCTTTCAGTCTGAACAAACCACAGATGACATGCAACTCGTCAAAGCAACACAGGTCCATCAGTTGTTTCTACCTTTTTTATCACCCCTTCTCATGTGCTGATCGAGATACCACATGTAGCTTGTTGCTTCTCACTTTGTTCTGAAAGCTCCCTAAATGTTCTGCACACACACATATCTAGTTTGCTTTTTTTCACTTTCAGGTCTGAATTGGAGAAGCAAGGACTGATCAAACCAAAACCACCTGGTGCATCATGAAAATTGTTTTTTTCAGGTTTCTAATTTTATTTTATGTACACCATTATTTAATAACTTTAAAATGTTAGATATGTTCTGCTGCTTTCATGCAATACACTACGGAAGTGAGAAATAAAAAACAGTTGTGGAATAAATTTGTTGTGTTACTGTCTCCATTTTGTTATTGAAGAGGATTCAAGGATTTGGTGTATTTCAAAGTCTTGGAAAATAGTGTAAAACAAGACGAGATGAAACCAACAGATATAATGTAAAAAAATACCGTCATGGTATCTATTTGTGATATGTTTTTCCATTATAAATAAATTGATACTTGTATGAAGTGTATTCTTGTTATATGATAGTTAATATGATGAAATAAGTGACCCATACATAGAATTGGAACTGGTCAGAAAAAATTCCACACCTTTTTTGGTTGGGCTTTTTACCCCAAAGTGTTTCAAATCAATGAAAATACCTTACTTGGCTGACTGCATTTTTCTTGTTCCAGAGCTTTCATTTATCTCGCTACTGTAAAAAGACACTACTATCTAAATTTACAACACAACTTTCCACATAGTATTCAAAAGTAGACAAGCAATAGTTGCAAAAATACAAGCTTTTTTGAATGGATGTTTTTTCCCAAAGTGTTAACTTCATATTTCAGTAGGCTTATTAAACACTCACATTGCTAGAATAGTTTTGTGTATATTTTGTAAATAGAATCTGATAGTATAATATAATTTTAAATGTTTTAATTTGGCATATGAATGGGGTACATATAGCAAAAAATATATATATTGCTACATTTTTTAACACACTTAACAAATGTACCCTCCATGGTACAGTTTTTTCTTTAACTATATGTAAAATAGATTTTTATTTGAGTTTTGGTTTAAGTCCACTTTATGAACAGAAAGGCTAATCAGGACTGGACCTACAGTTTAAAGTGGGATCCAAACCACCAGGTATCGGATCCGGGACCCCATGATTACAAGGCGATGACGTTACCAGTAGCCATCGGAAGTCCTATTAACAAAAATTGAAAAGCTAGTATCAAACCCCTTTACATTTGTATTTAACATATTTGTATTCTGGCTTTCAAGTGCATCATGTACAGTTTGACAATTTCTTGTAAACCTGGTCATGTAGAAATTCTTGAAGTATTTTGCCCACCTAGTGCGGTTGTCAACCATTGTGGTTTTATAAAATTGCTAAAAAAATTTACCTCTTTCTAATTTTTTAAACTTTATACATTAATATGCACCTTTGAAATGAAGTACTATTAATAAATAAATTATGGCATATGGTATATGTCTAGTCTTGTTGACAAATATAAAATCAGGTTTCAAATAGTTGGCAACCAATCTAATAAACTCTCACGGCCTGGTACTGGGCCGTAACTTGGCAGTTGTGAAACACTGTCCTAGTGCTCACTGATCCTAAAAGTGAGGCAGTAACTTCTAATTAGGATTAGACCTACAGCTTAAAATGGCACCTGAACCACTGTGCCTCCATTGAGAATTGAATCTTGAACCCCTTGATTACAAGGTGACATCATTATTGTATGCCATCAGGGAGGCTCATTCTTTTAAATATACCGGGTGGCCAGAATTAAAGTTACCCAATTCAGGGCCCTCTGTAGCCTGTTTGAGGCATCGTAGACATCTGAAATTTGGTGAATCCACTATGCAGACCATGGGGAAGAGGATGGCGATAAAAAAAATAGTTGTATTTTCTGCCACCAGGTTGAAATGTGGCACTGTACTTCCATAATGGGTTGTAAAAATGACGTAAACTGCCCCAATTCGTTATGGATTTGCCTTTACCTTGCAATAAACGAGAGATTATTTTCTCGCAACTTCCAGCCACTAACAAATGTCTTTCTAATTAATAACTCAGCTAAATCACTTAATGTGATTATTTGTACAACCCCATCATGGAAGTGCAGTGCCACATTTCAACCTGGTGGCAGAAAATAAAACTATTTTTTTTTATCGCCATGGTCTGCATAGTGGATTCACCAAATTTCAGACTTCTACGATGCCTCAAACAGGCTAAAGTTGGGCAACTTTAATTCTGGCCACCCGGTATGTGGTCATTTTTTTCCAACAACAGTACTCACAATTATAAGTTAATTTGGGATCTAAATCTCCCTTGAGTATTAAATGGGGTATCAACGCATATGAATAGTAAAGTTTTTAATTGTCTTGAAACATGTAATAGTTTAATATTAACATTTGCCTCATTATTTGTGATATCAATGGCACAAACGTGAAAGTTTGTTTTGAATTAACTCTTTCGCTGCGGAATTCTCTGGCACACAATATCCCTTGGCTGCGTAATTAAATTTGAAAATATATTTTTTTTATAAACAAATAGTTTTCACAATTACATTGCGTTATATATGAGAGAGAACTTACGAAATTCATTCCTTGCACTGGAAAACCAGTCTGTAGGCCCTGGTGGTATGATATTTTGAAATTTTGAAGAAAAAAAAATTTAGAAAGAATAATTTTAAAAAATTACATTGCAAAATATGTTATAGAGAAATTACAAAAGTCATTCCTTGCACTGGCAAACCATTCTGTAGTCCCTGATGGTATAGTATTTCTCAAAACACGGGATGACGCAGAGTGGTGGAGCGGCGTGGAAATTCGTAAATAGTATCAAGATACTGGGTGGTGAAAACTTCAGTTTGTTCTCCTGTGTGTTCAAATACTGAGCGGGGGAAATATTTGATAAAACAAGAAAATGGTGTGCTAAATACTGTACTGTCACCAAGTAACTTAGCACTTGCCTGTGTCGAACTTCCCGCACCTAGATCAATGCTGCTTTGCACTCTGCTCCATGATGTTACGGACGGCGGTACAAATTCTTCATCAGACACTACACAATCACTGTCACCACTTGAAGTCTCATAAAAACTGTCGCTATTATCGTCACAATTTAATTCACTTTCTGATTCAACAGTTGAGTAACATCATTATCAGACAAGTGTTGACGACTTGACGAAGCCATGTTGTTTACATTCGAACATGCATTTGAAACTGACATGTCAGAGCACTCAATGCTCTTATTCTAAACGGAGGCGTAATTAGCGACATCATACGGATATAAACAAACGTACAAGTTCAAATAGTTCCAAATAGTATCTACAGATGTCTGAAGGCTACTAATGCGACTTCCGCAGAGCAAGGCACCTGGCGTGCTGTGCATAAATGCGACGACCGCAGCGAAAGAGTTAATTTTATGCTCAGATAGTGTAATCAGAATTGGGCTGACAGTTTTAAAATGGATTCCGAATCTGTATGCATTATGTATCCACTGAGGATTAAAACTGGAACCCATTGATTACAAGACAACAGAGTTGCCACTATGTCATTGGGTAGGCCCATACATAAACACACATATGGCAAAAACAAATTAGAAACTAAAGGGTATCAAAAAGTCACGCAACTGAGATTTTGAGTTGAGGTAATGTTTGTACAAAAAGCGATAGATACACTGGGTATTAATTTTGTCCCATGTGTTTTTTTAAACATTAAGCTAGAAATTCATGCTGTATTTTGATGTTCAGTATGGGGGAAAATTTACTATGGTGTAGAAACGTTTTTGTATGAAGCGAAAACAAACCCGGATAAAAGACAGCTGTGGAGTCACTTCAAAAAGTGTTCAATGTGTGTAGATGGTCTCGTTGGGTATTTACCGAATTAATGAAAGAATGATAAATTTTTGATACATTACAGATGATTTATTTGGTTATTTATAGCATATTCGTGATGTATGTTTTGTAATTGAGGTGTACTGGCAACATTGGTTTGTTATAGAGCAGTACAAGGTGTGCCAGACATCTGGCTGTTGTTCAATCAGCGTTCAAATGAAAGAAAATATTTAAAATGTATTATACAAAAAACTAACCTATCTATATTTTTGTATGAATAATATCAAATATTTTCTTTCATCTGGACTAGAGTACTGCATCGGACCACTTTTGCTCACTCAAACTCGTTTGAATCTCCCATGCTCAAGTGTGCTACGCTCGATCAACCTAAAACCCATACATGGAAGGAAACCACTATGCAATTACAATTCTAAATAATAATTCCGTATATTATTATGCAAGACTCAAATGCAGCACATATGAATGTATGCAGTATCTACAGACCGGAACGTAAAATGGATACACATGCTGACAGACCTGCCTAAGCAATTACAAATATCATATCACAGTGCAAGAAGTATGTGTACATCATTGTTCACTTACTGAAAAGGATAATAATATTCTGCAAAATAATAAAATGCAGTTATAACATTCAATTGAACTATCAACTTTGTGTGCCATCTAGCATTGCCCGTGCAAACTATTTGCCGCTAAAGCGAAAAACGCTCATTGCAGAACTCTAATCTGGACACTGATTCAATAACATAGCCAGATGTGGGGCACACCTGGTACTGCCTTCTGACAGAACCAATTTGCCAGTACACCTCGTAATTTTAAAAAAATGTTTTTTATGAATATTTCTTAATTAATCCCATAAATCGTCTGCAATGTGTAAAATGCTTAAAAATTTATCTTTCTTTTATCAGTTCGGTAAATATCCACAGACTATCAATACACATCAATTTTTTTTGCAATCGACCCCACAACTGTATTTTATTCATGTTTGTTCCTACTTCATACAAAAACTACAAAAACCTTTTTACACCTTAGTAACTTTTTTCCCATACTAAATGTTCATGTATAGCACAATTTTCTAGTTTAATGTTTAAAAAATATCCACATTGACAAATATAATACTGTATGTAAGATTCATGTCTATCACTTTTTGTACAAAAGTTACACATACGTTCAGTCTTGGTTGTGTGACTTGGACACTTCGTAGAAGAAATAAAAAATTATGTCTCTTTGACTGCTACACCATGTAAAATTATTTTTCTAATTCCAAAATATGACATTACTGACCTGGAAACTGGAAGAGTTTTGTACTGAATAATCAACTTCTTGATTACAGATAATTTGTATAACAACAATTTTATATTCCTTACCTAATTTCAACAATGTTGAATAAACCTCATTCATTTGATTTGCAGGGAAAATTGAAGACAGCAGTTTTATGTGAGCATTATAAAGGGTCTTGAAAGTTGTTTGGAAATACTTGGAAAGTGAGGGAATTTGGATTGGCAAAATGGGAACCCTGCCTGCATTAGTGTGGTAGAAAATAATCACAACATTACTTTGGTGAGGTAGAGTTGGAAGTGGTTGAAAAAAAAACCTGCTTTTTTGGAGGGGAAAACTCTCTTTTTTGTAATATAATTAAGCCTTGTTTCCATATTGAAACCAATAAGTTGCTGACCAAGGCAGTTTATTAAGGTAAAAACACTTAACACGTAACGTTTCGACCCTGTATCAGGGTCTTCCTCAGACGAAGAACTAAACTAAAATGATGAAATAAACTACACACAGAAAGATTACATACACATAGCAGGGTCACAAGCCACACAACAACAAATCAAGTTGACAGTCCTTATCTAGGAAGATTTCTACAAAGGAATTAAACATATCACCTCCTGACAGTTGTTGACTAATGGGTCTACTACACTGACAGGTGATTGGCAGGTCAAGATCAGCAAGAGTCTAAGAACCACCTGCTCACCACTCCCCCACCCCTCCTGCCATTCTGGTTATGGGTGAATACCTCCTCCTCTGGTCGTCTTCTTTTCTCTTCTTTCTTCCTTCTTCATACTTCTTTTTTCTTCATTCCAGGACAGGACAGGACATGAAGTTGAATGGGATTCGGCTAGGCGAATAGGAAAAGAGAAGAGAGAACTAGTGAGAAAATGGAAGGAGGCCAAAGAAATAGAAAAGAAAGGAGAAGACATCATGAATTGGAATGGAGGGCTCAAGATAAACAAGGAATGGAAGAGTGTGTTAGAGAAAGTTGAAAGGATGAAGAAAAGGAATGAAGAAAAAAGAAGTATGAAGAAGGAAGAAAGAAGAGAAAAGAAGACGACCAGAGGAGGAGGTATTCACCCATAACCAGAAAGGCAGGAGGGGTGGGGGAGTGGTGAGCAGGTGGTTCTTAGACTCTTGCTGATCTTGACCTGCCAATCACCTGTCAGTGTAGTAGACCCATTAGTCAACAACTGTCAGGAGGTGATATGTTTAATTCCTTTGTAGAAATCTTCCTAGATAAGGACTGTCAACTTGATTTGTTGTTGTGTGGCTTGTGACCCTGCTATGTGTATGTAATCTTTATGTGTGTAGTTTATTTCATCATTTTAGTTTAGTTCTTCGTCTGAGGAAGACCCTGATACAGGGTCGAAACGTTACGTGTTAAGTGTTTTTACCTTAATAAACTGCCTTGGTCAGCAACTTATTGGTTTCTCTTTTTTGGTTGGGCTTTCTTTGGCTTTTTTCACAAAAGTGTCTCAAATCAATGAAAATACAGGAGTTGGCAGAATTTTTCCTGTTCCACAGTTTACATTTATCTCCCTACTGTAAAAATAGACACTCATTTCTACATATAAAATACAATTTACAATGTGAAATTCATAGCTAGACATAGAGTTTTCAAAAAAGCTGACTTTTTGGAATGGGCGGTTCTTTCTGAGTGTCATCTTCATATTTCGGTAGGCTTATTAGATATATCTCTGTAGTAAGAACATATTCACATAACTAGAGTAGTTTTGTATGTGTTTTTAATAGAAACTAATTGTATATAATTTTCAATGTTTGAATTTGTTATACGAACATGTACATGAAGCAAAACAAAAAGAAAATACTGCTGTACCTTTTCAAAATCTAGAATCAAATTCTTTACAGTAAATTTTGTGTTCAGCAAAACATATTTGTATTCTGGGTTTCCAGTACATCATGTAGAATTTGGTTAATAACCCGTGACGCTACAGCCCGTAAGGACCTGGACCTAAGTCCCAACTGCCAGTCTCCCTCCCACAATCCTACCAAGGTGTATGGATATCTTCAACCAATAATTAGGTGGTTGGGTCAGCACGTCGTACCCCCAGCCATTATAGGAGATTTTTATGACTGGGTTATGCTACTCGTAGCTCCCCAATTTCCTCACGATGGTGGGTTGCCACCGGTCCTATACACAGGCTGAAAACCCCGAGACTCGAACCCATGCCGTCCCACAGTACAGTTGAAGTCCAAAGCACAGCACCTTACACTGCACAGCCACGGAGCAATTTGGTTAAATGGCCACTAAACCTGGTCACCTAGCAACTAGTGATGTATTTTGGCTGTTTGATGCCCTGAACCCAAAAATTTCACTCAAATACTTTTCTGATCTTTAAAGTTTATATGGAAATAAATATGGACCCTTAATTAATATATCAACTATGGTATAATCACAGTTCAATTAAGTATAGATTTATGTTTAAATTAGTCGTCAACCCCTGGGTGCAACGGACCTTTTTTCATGCCTGACTTGAAAAACACTGGCACTAAAACTGAAGCAAAGATTGGCCGCAAATGGCTTAAAAAAATCTATTTAAGGAATCTGGACTGGACTTACAGTTTGAAATTAGATCCGAAGCACTCTGCCTCCATTGAGGACTGAACCTCAGACCCCTTCTTATTACAAGACAACTTTCACTCCAGAGCCCCATTCATGATTACAAAAGGAACCTTCTATAAAAAAAGTCGGCCTTTTTCCAACAACAGTATCAATTTGTTCTCCGTGATTTACAGGTTAAATTAAATCTTAATCTCTGATGAAGTAGCTAACGATAGAGAACATTCAGACCGAAGCAACACATGACTTGGGGGGGGGGGGGGGGGTCATCACATTGAAGTGACAAAGGTCACTTCAGTCTAAGCAAGCATCCACCATGCATGCACAAACAAGACCGAGGCGACATGATGCACACCATTGTGGAGGAGCTTTCAGACTGAAGTCACAGATGACAAGTGATACATTCTCCTTCAGTATAAAGCAAAACAAAACCATATATTGAAGTAAATAATAACAAAGTGGCACGATGCCCACCAGTCAGAGCAACATGCAAATGACATGTTTAGCTCGTTGTCGCACTTCACTTCAAAAGCTTAAAAAGCATGTCACTTGTTGCTTCGGTCTGAAAGTTCAGAGAAAACTGCATAGGCCAAGTGACAAGCGACACTTGCAGCTTATGTTGATTCGATTCGAAAGGTTTCATTTACATCTAAGTATTCATATTTTGGATGTGTGCGACTTACTCACTATCATATATAAGCATAAAATCAAAATTTGTTATTTACTTAACTAACAGTGAGTATATACTTGTCTAAGACAACGTTTCGGTGGCAACTGCCCCCTTCTTCAGGTCAAGAAGTGTGCTTTATGGAAATCCACAAAGCTTCATCATTTAGAAAGGATATAGGTTTTTACGTGTACGTAAGTAAATAACAAATTTTGATTTTATGCTTTTACATCTAAGAGTTGGTTTCCAAGAGCCGCACGTGGCTTCCGTCTCAAAGCTCTGTTAGACAGGATACACACATTCACGTAATACATATACTTCTGCATATGTGTTGTGAACAGTAAAGATTTTTAATTGTCCCGAAACATCGAATATTTTGATATTAACATTTGTTTCATATTTTATGACATCAACATTTAAATTGAGACACAAACATGTAAAAGCTTGTTTTAAGTCCATTTCATGATCAGACGTGCTCATCAGAACTACACATGTAGTTTTAACCCTACCTTACCCATGCCGTACAAGAAACTTGCATACCGGGGCCCACACTTTTTCTTCATCATTAAAATTCAAGAAAGTGTTTCATTATTAAATCTTTTCTGAATATATATGTGCAGTTATTTATTAAATATAATAATTACCATCATTACCAACCAATTGTACACTGTCACTGGCATGAGTGTCTCAAATGAGACTCATTCAAAGATGGCACCTGATAGACCCACCAAGTGAATTTTGCCTCCTAATTGCATTACATTTAAGTTTTTATGAACAAAAGTAATACAGAAATATTGGGAACACCGTAGGGAACAATGATATTTATATTCAAACAGTTGAAAAAACTAAAAAAAATTAGAGGTGATGGGACTGCAAGGCCCCTGCCCCCCTTTCCGTAAGCTAGGGTGCCCCCCTTTCCGTAAGCTAGGGTTAAAATTGTATCTCAACCACTATGCAATATGTGTCTACTGTGATTGGCTGCTACATCATGTAATTTTTTTAGCTAGTTGCAAAACATGTCACTACAAACCTGTAAACTCATAACAGTAACTTCAAGTGAAATAGGTTAACTGTAATGGGTAAAAAGCCAAAATTTCCAATTTTTTTCCCTAAAAAAAAACATCCATTCAAAAAAGCCGGCTTTTTTTGCAACTCTAGGTGCAAGATAATATTTTTATTAGATTGCATGTGTGCATGCACACTTATATATATATATAATATATATAACACTTATATAATAACAAATATATTTTTGTTATTTAGTGTCACTTTTCTGCCATTTTTGACTAATCTTGACAATGAGGATGAATGATGATATGGTGAAATTGAAGGGACACTAACAAAGAACTCGTGGCCAGACCAGGACTTGAACCTGGGACCCCTGGCATCATAACATGCTGTGCTAACCACTCCACCATGGAGGTGAGCACGCACACACACACACTCATTCACATAGAAAAAAATACAATGGAAGTGCTAATATTAAATTTACCAATAACAATAAGCAAAAGATTACTGATTCAATACGATGTAGTAAATATTTATTTGATAAGCTGAATTTTATATATTCAGGTAACTGGAGGATTATATCTTAGAAAAAGGAGAAGCTGGATATTCAGAAATTTATTTTACAAAAACTTTATACACCAATTCAGTTTTTATTTTCACAAGAATAAAAATAACAAAATTGCATCACCATACCCTGAATACATTAGTTATAAGGTCAGTATTGGCAATTTACTGACAAACTGATATGCCATATTATTGGATAATACTGATAAATGATATAACCACTGGTCCCGCTACTAATATATAGTGTAATAGAAATAAAACAGCCATACGCATCCAACCTACTACAACACAAAAAAAATTCTAGTAAAGCATCTAGTCATAGCACAGATTATGTTTAAGCAATGTACATTTACCAGACCCAAACAATGATCAACTTTGCAGGAAGCAATGTAAAATATTTGTACGAGGGAAAGTCATTAAAAAGAGGAATTTTATTTTAAACTTCATGGAGATTTATGCACAACAAACATTTGTATTTCGGGACTGAAAATGGTTCCTTAGCAACATGCCATAAAAGTGTCGTGAAGATCGAGCAGTATGTGCCTCCGCAGTAGCTCGTACAACATGGCTACTCCACTGTTGACTTGCACCGTAGAAGAGCAACGGAGCGTTATTCATTTTTTGTGGTCAGAGGAAGTGAAACCTTCTGAAATCTACAACAGAATGAAGGTTCAGTACGGAAACAATTGTTTAAGTCAGGGGAGAGTGTATGGGTGGAAAGATTTAAAGACGGAAAACAAAATGTCAGTGATGAACACTGGAGTAGGAGGCCAGTTTGCATGGCAACTGAGGCAGTGAAACAACAGATCGACCAGCCAATTCGTTAATTTAGCACACACTCCCGTGACTTAAACAATTGTCTCTGTACTGAACCTTCGTTCTGCTGTAGATTTCAGGTAGTGCTATTTCCTCTGACCACAAAAACAATTAATACTCCGTTGCTCTTCTACGGTGCAACCAACAGCGGAGCAGCCATGTTGTACAAGCTACTGCGCACGCACATACTGCTCGATCGTCATGACACCTTGATGACATGTTGCTAAGAAATCATTCTGAATCTCCATGAAGTTTAGAAGAATAAAACTTGTTATTTAATGACTTAACCTTGTATATTGCCAGCTGAATGTTGTTTCGTTGTATCTCCATTTTCATCGGAAGTGAGTTGATTACATTACTGTGTTCCATACATGTTAATGAATCACGTGGCAAAGCAACGTATTGGGATGCCAAGTGGTGTGAATTATCAACAATAATAATATGTTTGCACAAATCTTGTACTGTATTTAAAATTCTCATACATCAAACTTCAATCAGCTTTCCTGGAAAGTTATTGCAGATGAACATACGAAAACATAGTATTCAGCTGGGAATATTGCAAAAGGTACTCTTGGTTTCGGGAACAATTATAATGCATTAGATGACTGAATATTTCAATTACCATTTATGTTAATCAAATATGGCACTTATAGTAAACATTACTTTCATCGATCTCCCTTATTTGCTACTAATTGCCCTTTTACTTCCCTT
This sequence comes from Lepisma saccharinum, assembly GCF_977018435.1. Classification (NCBI taxonomy): domain Eukaryota; kingdom Metazoa; phylum Arthropoda; class Insecta; order Zygentoma; family Lepismatidae; genus Lepisma; species Lepisma saccharinum. The sequence continues at coordinate 25,118,938 of NC_139252.1, read as the reverse complement.
CCTGCAACAAAAACACTAGAAATATTTCTGTCATCACCAAGATAGATGAATTTTTGTACCAAGTCTTCAATTTTGTAATCTTGCACCAAGTCAACTGATGAGTCGTCTCCTTTCAAGTTGATGAGTAGAGCATCAAAATCCTTTCCTACCTCAAAGTTTCCAACGGTATCTTCTAGAGCAAGAGCTGAAAAGAAATCACTATGTGATTATTATTAATAATTATAATCATAAACTTAAAACACAGTGTCTTAGAGTTCCAGCATGCTCGAATTTTAGTAAACGATTGATTGATGGATTTGGTTTATTTTACTTTGCTTTCCTGCTTGTTTTGGTTAATCGCAAAGATGAAGGTAAGTGATGATAAGGTGAAATTGATGAAGAGACACTCACAAAGCTTCAAACCTGGGACCCCATGGCATTGTAGCATGCTGTGCTAACCACTCCACCACAGAGGCAGGTAAATCTGAGTAAACAAAGCTCACAAAATAGAAATGGGACAGATATTGCTGTAGACCAATTTACGCATATTGGTTTATCAGTAAAATTATAGAGCATTTTTACCAATATTTCTATAACCTGTATTTTTTTTTTAAATGTAAAGGTACAATTCATAAGTTCCTTTTTTTCCAAGTATTATCTAATGCAATCAATTTGTTACATGCACTACAATAAGGGGGTCAATGGTCCATTCAGGTTCCTCATGGATAATCTGTAATTTTATGCAGGACTTTCAGCTATAAATGCAGGATTCGAACCTTGATCTGTGGCACATCATGCCATTGATCCATCACAGCTTGCATGCAAACCCTAGTTTCACCTGACAAATACACCCAGGTAAAACACCAGGTGTGAAAAATCGGATGCAAACAGGACTTGCTCGGTAGCTCAGTTCCTAGAGCAACAGCATGGTGCACCAGAGACCCAGCTTCCAAGTCCTGCTTGAGCATGCATTTTTAGCTCAAAATTTCTACATAGTACATCTTGTGTGTGTTCCGAACAGAAAGCTAATTTGTAATTTTGTATCAGATCAGTATATAATTGGTATTGGTGATATATCAGCATTGGCAAAATAATATCTGTCTAGCTCTACTACAAAGATAAACTCTGTGAGATCAAAAACCTGACGAATGCTATTTCCCTGATGATAAATGGTCTTAACTCCACATATGTTATGACAGGTATCACATAACATGCAAAAGATTAACAGACCATAATGATCAAAACTAAAACTGCATTATTATAGGGGCATCTTATTCATCGTTCATTAGTACATTTCTCTCTGAAGACCTACAAGTGTGTCAAATATAGCATAATAATACTGCACATGAAGAGTTTAAAATCTCACATTTGTGGAATATTATTTACAGCTGTTAACTATTGACATGCGAAGCTGTCCCAGTTCAATTTTTTTTTTAATTAACCCTTTTGGTCCATATTTATCTCTTTCATGAAAAACCTCATAAATTAACAGGGTTTCTAATTTCAGTACCCACAATATGTTAAACCAAATTTAACACTACGAGGATGGACCTGTCATTTTGAAGGGTGACCACTATTTATATTAGGGATGGGACCGATTAATTGGTACTCTATCGGTATCAGCCGATATAGGCATATTGGTTTATTGGTAAAATTACCGATTATTTTACTGATCTGATATATCGATAAATATCTGATAACTTAGTGCAAAATTCTGCCATTTCGTTGTAATTTTTATGGATAATCTCCATGCCCTACTTTCTAAAAAAGTAAATGTTTAAATATGTAATTTCTTTTGCACCACATTCACCTTGAGACACACATTTATTACCTTGAAACACACATTTATTTAGGAGGTCAATAAACCTTTCAGGTTCTTCAAGGACCATTTCTAATTTTATATCGGATCAGTAGAATATTGGTACTTTATCGGTCATTATGGGCCAAAATTTCATATTGGCCCATCCTTAATTTATATTATAATTTTTACAAGAGAGCCGCAGTAGCTTAGTCATTAGGGTGTCTGACTACCATGCAAGAGATCCAGGTTTCATCCCTGGTGGGGAGAACTGGGATTTTTTCCACCTGTTCAAGTGACTCCAGCGCCCATCCAGTGTCTTATAAAGTGTGTACCTGGAGGAAACTGGGGTGTAAAGGGGGCCAGGATCGTGGTGCTGATCACATCACTCCCACCTTCGGCCGTGATCAAGAATGTGTTTAGCCATAACTCTACACCCCCTATACGCCTTCATGGTGTGGTGCAAAGCACAGGGGAGCACTTTACTTTTTCTTTTACAATTTTAAGTTTACTCCATGGCTTCCATGTTCTGTGACTTTTAACAAATATTAATGCTCTACACTTGCTCTGAAAGAAACAACAATGGATTACTACTATAAATATGATCACCCGTCATTTTGACGGGTACAGTTTTTATGTAGATACATCTGTAAGGAATAACGGGTTCAAAGTGCAAGTGAACCTTTGTTCATTGTTGTTCCTCTAACGGACATATTTTCAACTTGAATATCAGTTTAGATCAGTCAAGGAAATATCTGGAGTAAAATATTGGTAGCCTCTATTCGCTTACTGTATTTGGCTCAGTTCAATGTCCAAATATGTCACCCAAACATGGCTTACCGGATCATGGTGTAGCTACCTCATTATTATCTGTGAGACTTTTCAAATGTGGTATCTAAGGGAGAGGACAATAATTATGAAGAGGATGGGTTCAGGGCAGATAATAATGACAATGGCAGAATAGATGTTCATTATATACGAGGCAAAAAGTCTTTGCACCTATTTTTTTTCTAGCTTGTTATAAGTGTTATTACAAAAGCAAGATATACGAGCGATGCAGTAGGTTTTTCTTGAAACGACCCTATTGTAACTTCCGATTTCTTCTACGGCACAGCACTGTTATCAGTTGGCAAAGATGGCCGGAGTGCTCAGAAGTCCATGCCATATGAGCAGCGAAGTGTTATTCGTTTTTTATGGTGCAAAGGACAAACAGCCACAGATATCCACAGGGAAATGGAGACAGTGTATGGAGACAAATGTTTATCAGTGCAAAGTGTACAGTGGTGGTTAGGGTGGGTCAAAAAAAATCGATTTTTTGAGTATCGATTTCTAATAGGGCTCAAAAGTTGCGTATTTGCAAGCTAAGCAACGGAAAAAATCATACATTGGATCTTTAGTTCGTGCAAAGGGCCTAAAGTTTGGAAAAAATGACAAAAAACACCAAACTTTACCTTTACGCTCAAAATATACAGGTAATGTTTTTTGGCTTTATAATAGCGTCTAAGTACTTCATTTTAGATGCATCATAATAGAAAAAATATTTTAAAAATCACACCTTCATTTTGAGTTTGCGCATTAGGGCGAAAATTTTTGAACTTTCGTGAAAAATTGGAGTTTTACCGCTTTACAAATATATGCAGTATTTTACTAAATGTCATAAATGAGATAACCATTGCGTGTTATTTATGTTTGGAATCCAAAATTGCAATTAAGCTTGCTTATTGCAGTTATTCTGACCGTGATGTGATATACTGAGCAGAAGCGTATGCAGAAATAAAATTTGAGGGGTCCAGTCAGAGGTGTCCATTCCCCAATGCCAATGCCCCCTCCCAGATCATGTCATAAGCCCTATAAAGTATTTAATTATGACAGTGTGTTTACTACAATCCTATTAAATAATAATAATAATGATGATAACAATAATAATAATTACAAACCACAAAGTGAATCATGTTTTTCTAGAAATCGTGTTTCACACACTGACAAATAGTGTCTTTGCTGCCTGGTATCTACATAATGGAATATATTGTTTTTAGTTTTCACATAGCATTTTATCTTTACTTTTATGTATTGGGCATATATGATCTCTCTTCCCCATTGTTGTGGCATTTTCTCTTCTTCCCATATTTGTTTGTACAGTTCTTCTAATTTGTCCACTATGATGCCCCCTCCTGCCTTCAGCAGTTCAGCATTTATGTTATTGTTTCCTGGGGCTTTATTGTTTCTTAGTTCTCCAATTGCTTCTTTAGCATATTCTCTCAAAGAGGGTTTGATCAATTCTTTGTCTGTGTCCTCCATTTCCATATCCTTTTCATCTTCCTCTTCTACCATCAAGCTTCTCTCTTCCTCACTATTTCCAATATCCTCATTCTCTCCATTGAACAGTTCACAAAAACACTCTGCCCATCTATTTAGTATGCCTTCCTTGTCTCCTATCAGATTGCCATCTTTATGAGGGGGGTTCAAAAAATTTTCATATCGGTATAGAAATAATTCACGTAGGAACACTAACTTGTGTAATTGAATAGGTACAACCTTGTATATGTTATGTGCCAAATATGACTCATGTATAATAACTAACTAACTCACTCTCTAGCCTTCTTATACCCGAAGGTTCATGGCTGCAGCAACATAGGCCTTCCATCTTTCCCTATCTTGAGCAAGATCTATATACTCTTTTCCATCCCTACCAATTTCCTTTAGGTCCATCTGAACGTTGTCTCTCCATCTTCGTCTTGGCCTTCCTACAGGTGTCTTACCATCAGGTTTCCCAACAAGAATCCTGTAAACTCCTCTTTCCTCTCCCATTCATGCCACATGGCCTGCCCACCTAAGTCTTCTTCATTTAATTATTCTAATAATATCTGGACATGAATACAAATTATGTAGTTCTAAATTATGTAACCTTCTCCACTCACCTGTCTCCTCATCCCTTTTAGGTCCAAATATTTTCCTAAGGATCTTATTTTCAAATACTCTCAATTTATGTTCCTCTTTCAATGTAAGGGACCAGGTTTCACACCCATATAATACTACAGGCAAAATTACTGTTTTATATATTTTAACTTTTAGTTTCTTAGATATTAAACGAGAAGACAAAAGTTTATGAAGAGAGAAGTAACATGCAATTCCTGAATTAAGCCTACTTTTTATTTCCTCTTTAATATAGTTTTCATTTGTTAATATTACTCCTAAGTATTTGAATTTGGAAACTGGTTCAAACGAGTTGTTATCAATAATTAGATTTTGATTATTACGTAACACTTGGTTTCAGCCTGTAAGCATATATTTAGTTTTCTCTTTGTTAACTTCCAAACCTATCTCTTTAGCAGTTTTGAAAAATATTTTAGCATTATTCTTAATTGTATTTATATCATCCCCTAATAAGTCTACATCATCTGCATATGCTAACAACTGAGTAATACCATTTAATTTTAGTCCTTCTTTAGTTTCTTTTACCTTCCTAACAGCATATTCTAAGGCAAAATTGAAGAGCAATGGAGATAATACATCTCCTTGTTTTAACCCATCATGAATTGTAAATTTGTCAGACACATTAATACCCACACGAATTTTACTTTCTGTTTCGCTGGTGCATATTTTTATCATACTAACAAGCTTCTTAGGTATTCCAAACTCGACTAATATATTATATAATTTATCTCTTTTGACCGAATCATATGCTTTTTTTAAATCAATGAATAGCTGATGGACATTTTGATTATATTCTCATTTCCCTTTTTTTCAAGTGTCTGTCTGATGTGAAAAATTTGATCTGTTACATTTAAATCCACTTTGATAATCACCTATAATTTCATTAGCATATGGGGTTAGTCTTGTTAAAATAATGTTAGATAATATTTTATATGTTGTCGAGAGTAGAGAAATTCCACTGTAATTATTGCAGTTCATTTTATCACCTTTTTTAAACACAGGAACAATTATGGATGGATTTGACATATTAACAAATTTCCACCATATTTAATTAACTCAGCTGGTATTAAATCAATGCCAGGTGCTTTGTTATTCTTTAGCCTTTTAATAGCATCTTTAACTTCAGTCAAGTTAGGCTCTGGAACTAAAGGTTCTGCTGTGTGTACTTTATTCACTTCTGATTTATCTCCTACATGGACATTTAAAAGGTCATTAAAGTAGCTCTTCCACCTATTTAGAATATTGTTTGGGTCAGCTAGAAAATCACCGTCTTTATCTTTTATCAAGTTTACTTTAGGTTGCCACCCCTTTCTAAATTCATTTACACCTTTATATAAATCTCTGATATTTTTGTTTTTGCTGTGTATTACAATTTCGTTAATTTTGTTTTTCAAGTAATCTCTTTTCTTACTTCTAAATGTGTGGTTAACTTCTCACTTTATTCTATTATAATTGCTTAGATTTGTATCATCAGAGTTATTTAACCACCTAAGTCTAGCCTGATTTCGTATTTCTATTAGATTATGACATTCATTATCAAACCATGGCTTACTTTTTCTTGGTTTATGGTATCCTATACTTTCTTTAGCTGCTGATTCTATTGCATTACGTATGTGCTCCCAATTCTTATTTACATCTGTTTCATTTATATTTTCATCATCATTTAAATCCTTCAAAACATCAAATCTATTTGACAGTTTAATTTGATAATCTTTCTTAATTCTTTCATCAGCAAATTTCCCTGTATTAAATTTTAGAACTTTTAGATTTTGTTGCTTATGATTTATCACTGCGAGTCTTTCTCTTAATTTAGCAATTACTAAATAATGGTCACTGGCACAGTCAGCACCTCAATTATACTAGTATGCCTTCTCTTATCAATGAGAATATGATATATCTGATTATGAGTTTTACCATCTGGAGAAGACCAGGTATATTTATGGATATCTTTATGTTTAAAAGTGGTACTTTTCACAATTAAATTCTTTGAGGTCTTTTAAACTTTTTTTCCAAAATTTTTGCCCCCGATGGTGCGTATTATCCACAAAATAATTCAGACAGCCAAAATGAAACCGTACAGGGTCGTTCCATGATTTTGGGACACTTGCATTGATTTTTCATATTTACGGAACCCTATCATGTTATATATCGTTGTAAAGCTTGAATCCTGCAGTTTCTGAATATGGAAACAGTATTCCATACAAGATAACGACACTAATGTGAAATTCGCTTGAAATAAGTTCATCAAAAAATGAAGAAACATTCTGATTTTTATGGTACTTTGGATGAAAGAAAACATAAGAAAAAAGGTAATAAAAATTAAAATGTATTACTGGCCAAATAATATGACATACATGGAGTGTGTAAATTCCTTAATGGAAGAAATCTTGGGCTGCTAACTGCTATGTGGAAGGCCCTGAATGTGCCTCGTATAAATGTTACATTAGTCATGGAAAGAAAAAGTATATATTTTGAAAAAGAAGGAATGAGCAATTGAATAGGTATGACGTCATTCACTCTTCATCAGCATAGCAACAGCTTTACGACCTACAACTAAGAAAGCCATTTCTTGAAACTGGATTGTACTGCGCATTATATATGAGATATAATCTTTTGTCACTTTTACCCATCCAAAACCAGAGTGCGCATTATACACGCGTAAATACGGTAATTACGGTTTCCGTGCCAGTGTTTCAATGAATGAAGGTACGACAATGCACAAATTGGAATTCAGAGCCGTGATCCAATTCCTCTTTCTGCAAGGCAAAGCTCCCAAACAAATCCATGAGGAAATGTTTGCTGTAAATGGTGAAGAGTGTCCAACATATAGTGTTGTTGCTGAAAGCAAAGAAAGTTCAAAACAGTGGAAGTATTGTCATTCCCCCCTCCTAAAAAGGCAACGTGTCTGCCAAAAAGGTGATGTTTTCTGGTTTTTGGAATGAACGTAGTGTTAGCCTCACAGATTACCTTCCGAAAGGCCACACAATTACTGGGGACTATTACGCGACCTTCTGGCCAAATTGAGTGAGAAAATTAAAATTTGCAGGCGAGGAATGCTGTCTATAGGTGTGCTCATCCCGCATGACAAAGCACCTACCCATGCATCCCGTCGTGTTCTCGTCAAAGCACATGAGTGTGGCTATGATATTTTGCCTTATCCTCCATATTCCCTGCATATTGCACCTTAGGATTTCTTCCTCTTCCCTAATATGAAGAAGTGTTTGCGGGGCAAGTATTTTCAAGATGACAATGACGTCATATCCGCGACAGAGGCGTGGCTAAACACCCAATCTCCAGCATTTTACAAAGATTGTATTCTCAAGTGCTTGCAACGGTGGGGAAAATGAGTAACATTGGGTGGTGACTATGTAGAAGAGACATAATCTTTCTGCCCAGTTTCAACTTTCTCTGACATTTTGAACTAGGTGAATATGGAAACTTTTTGTAAAACGGTAAAAAAAAAACAATTTTTCACCTAAATTCTATAATTTTAGGCCTTTTGCGCAAGCTCAAAATGTAGCGCATGGTTTTTAAATATAATTTTTCTGTCATCAGGCAACTAAGATGAAGTACTTAGACGCTATTACAAGTCAAAAAACGTTACCTGTATATTTTGAGCATAAAGGTAAAATTTGGTGTTTTTTGTAATTTTTTCAAAACTTTAGGCCCTTTGCGTGAACTGAAGATCCAACGTATGATTTTTTTTCAATATTTTCCCGTTGATTAGCATGCAAATATGCAACGTTTGAGCCCTATTAGAATTCGATACTTGAAAATTCGATTTTTTTCGACCCACCCTAGTGGTGGTGCAAGGAGTTTGAAAATGGACGGGAAAATGTGGAGGACAATGAGCGGACAACATTACCCGTGTTGATGAAATGGTGAAAGCTGATTGACGTGTTCATCTGAAGGACTTTGCCACTGAACATGGCATTTCTTATGGTAGTATTTACGACATTTTTACCCATACACTGGCTCCATTTTCCTGTGGATATCTGTGGCTGTTTGTCCTTTGCACCATAAACGACTAACACTTCGCTGCTTATATGGCATGGACTTCCTGAGCACTCCGGCCATCTTTACCAATTGATAACAGTGCTGTGCCGTAGAAGAAATCGGAAGTTACAATAGGGCCGTTCCAAGAAAAGCCTACTGCATCGCTCGTATATCTCGCTTTTGTAATAACACTTATAACAAGCTAGAAAAAAATTAGGTGCAAAGACTTTTCGATTTCCCCTCGTACCACCTAAGAGCTTCTCTACAAAATATTCTTCAGACGAAGATTTTTTTGTTTGTGTGAGTTGGTGTTTTAAGTCCACTTTGTGCACAGTAAGGCTAATTTGGACAAAACCTACAGTTTAAAGTGGAATCGGAACCCACTATGTGCCTCCATCTGGTATCAAACCCGAGACCCCTTGATTACAAGGTGACGATGCTACCTCTGCACCATCAGGGAGCCCCTTCAGATGAATATGTGCAAGATGATGACAATATATCGGAGTGTTGGCAGATCGATGTTTCTTCCTTTCCAAGTGAGTGTTCGTGTATTTCTAATTTTGTGATAGAATAAGGAAATTATATTTTTCAAAAGTTCCCACCAATGAAAGAAACATACGAGTCATTCCATGCGAAAGCAACACAGCCTCCAACCTGACCATCTCCGATTTTCATGAAATTTGGGGAGTTGAAACAATGCATGGAACTTAGTAACTATTAAAATTTTTAGTCTTGTACGTCTTGTAATTGTTAAATTATTCAAGGTCAAAGTTAGCAGAAATTACTCTTTTTGAGCCCGCTTAGCTATACTAAATGTGCTGTAACTCCGCCACTATTTTGCCTAGGAAGCTCAAACAAAGCTTATTGTACAGAGAATTGAACAAGCTTTCCAGTGATATACAAGCCCACCTTTCAATAAAAATATAATTTTGTCACGTGACCTTGACTTTTGAAGAGAGGAACTCTTAGAGATCACGCTAACATCTTGGGACAGAAAGAAGTATATGCACCATTGCGTATGATTTTAATCAGCAACATTCACCAAATACTTGAATAGTGGAGAATATTGGGAAAAGTATCTCAAACAATTACGTGACACTTCCTTTGGAATGAAAAATTCTTCTGTGACGATGCTAATTTTTATGTTCCCGGTAAAGTTAATAAAAATTATATGCAATACCTGTGATTTGATAATCTACAGTAGACAGATCTCAGCCAAATGGTTGTTGCTGGTAAGCTAATGATGTGGTATAGTGTATGGAGAATGGGAATGGTTGGTCCATATTCAACAACGGAACCTTAAATGGTGAGGGCTTCTTGCATGTATTATGTTAAGTGAACAGGTTTTTCATCCTTGCTTACGGGGTATGGCACTTTTCCAGAGTTTTGAAACAGGACAGTGTGTGACCACACTATGTGAACATTCTTCATGGTAAATTTCTAGGTAGATTGATGGGCAGATGCGGACTATTAAAAGGCCTGCACATTCCCCAGATCTAACATCTTAGGAGGACTTTTACCTTCAGAAACATTTGAAGAGAATGGTGCATGCACTAAAAGTCCCTGATATTGACCATCTGAGAGAAGGCATAGTTGCTGCTTGCGATGATGTTGCACCTGCTACATTGCCAAATGTTCTATGTGTGTGAGAGACGTCAGCGAGTGTGCTCACAGGAATATTGACAACACTATAATGTGCATATATCATAAGTGAAAGATATGCGTATAACGTTTTGCTGCCTAAAAATAAGTTGGAAAAACCTTCGCAGCTTCATTTCTTGTGAAATTCTAGCCTGATTTGATATATCACATCACCCCCTTTCCTTTGAAATGTTTGCGTTGAATTCAATATGGCGGTCAACAATATGCCGGACCTGCGCTTGACACACACAGCTAGAGATCTCCCTGTGCCTAACCTATTTCTTTCATGACCAGGATAACTCCTTTAAATTTTGTAGGGGGTGTTAACGGACTTTTGACTCGTCATAGTTCATGTAATGAGGCTTTTATCAGTCACATAGTTAAACATATCATTTTGTATCTTCTGATCCCATTGCAGTCCCAGAATGATTTTTTGATATGTTTTAGAGTATGGAATGAGGGACCAAATATATTTTTTTCACGATTTTTGGTGATGACATGCTTTGAGATATTCAAGGTCAGAAGTCAAGGTCACGTGACAAAATTATATTTTTCTCGAAAGGCAGGCTTGTTATATATCACTGGAAAGCTTGTTCAATTCCCTGTACAATAAGCTATATTTGAGCTTCCTAGGCAAAATAGTGGCGGAGTTACAGCACATTTAGTATAGCTAAGCAGGCTCAAAAAGTACAATTTCTGCTAACTTTGACCTTGAATAATTTAACAATTACAAGATGCACGAGACTAAAAATTTTCATAGTTACTAAGTTCCATGCATAGTTTCAACTCCCCAAATTTCATAAAAATCGGAGATGGTCAGGTTGGAATATATATATAGTTACTGTAGGAACAATGATGTGAAAGTAACAGAAATAAAGGAACACAGGAGTTGTTTCACTCTCGGAATACTAGCAGTGAAAAATACTGCAAGGAAAAATTATACCCGTCAAAATGACGGGTTAGTCCTAATTAGTATTAAGGAACCCCCCCCCCCCCAGCTTTAGTCATTGCAGGAGCTTGAACAAATTGTGTATCAATGTAACTAATAAAAATGCTAACAAATGATGATGTTCACTTAATTTTAAGGTACATGGGGCAGGAAGTGTTTATACTTTAATGTATCATTGATAACAACCATTTCCTATAATACTTTTTTTGTTGAAGTAGTTTCACACGTACCCAGCACTCATTTAGCTTCTAAAAACATAAAATGTTATTTGACTTAAGGACAAGTGAAAGTGAACGTCTACTCTACAGTAAATTTTAATTTCAATATTTAATTAAAAATGTATGTACCCGGAATATCCATAAAAAATATATAAAATATGTTAAAAAAAGTAGTAATATCAAATGTTTTCAGACTAGGAAAACCAAAGAAAGTACTGTATTCATTCGAGTGTAAATCAATATTTCATCTAGTGGTTATGTAACAACCATTTTCCTATAATACTTTTTTGTTGAAGTATTTTCACATGTACCCAGTACTCATTTAGCTTCTAAAAACATAAAATGTTATTTGACTTAAAGACAAGTGAAAGTGAACATCCACTCTACAGTAAATTCTAATTTCAATATTTAATGAAAAAATGTATGTACCCGGAATATCCATAAAAAATATGTTAAAAAAAGTAGTAATATCAAATGTTTTCAGATTAGGAAAACCAAAGAAAGTACTGTATTCATTTGAGTGTAAATCAAAATTTCATCTAATGGTTATGTCCTCATAATCTTGCCACCAAGGTTCCAGATCTGAGTGCTGGCCTAGGGAATTGTTTTTCTTGGTGACTGTCTCTTCATGAATATCATCTAATCATATCGTCATTTATTCTCATCATCACAAAGCCAAAAGTGGCTGAAAAGCAACATTAAATGAGAAACATACCAAAATAATAAATCAAAATATATATATGCAGTTATTAAAAACAATACAAAAATATGCATTGATGTTAATATTTGTTTAAGCAAATATATCTGAAATATTTCAGAATAAGGAAGTTGATGAAGAATAGCATTACCTTTAGCCCCTCCAAGAGTTGCCAAGTAGAAAGCCTCATGATAATCAAGAGGAACATAGCTGTCTCCTTTTGTAAAGGATAAATTTAGCGATGATCCTAATGCATGCCTCATTGCATCGAGAATTGATGGACTATAACCTCCAGACACATCTATAAATATAATAAACATTTTCTTTATATATATGGCAACACTGCAGTATATAATATATATAATAGTGGCAACAATGCTATATATATGCCAAGAAACGTAACCGATGCTTCTCACTTATACCACATGTGATACCTAAGCTACCTCCCAGTAAATGATTGATTGATTGAGTTGGTGTTTTTAATCGAATTTATGCGCAGTAAGGTTAATCAGGACTGGACCTACGGTTTAAAGTAGGACCCAAACCACTATGTGCATCCACAAGGTATCGAATCTGGGACCCCTTGATTACAAGGTGATGATGCAACCACTCCGCCATCAGGGAGACCTCCCAGTAAATTGACTCTTCCTTCCAACATTAGAAGCATGCGCAGTGACTAGAGGAATACAGTATCGTTGGAGTTGGTCTAAAGTTGTGTAGTCAGAACCCTACTAATGTGAAAGTTCTGGTGATTCTCACCGTTTCTCCAGGACACACAGTCAATATGCAGTATTACTGTTCATTTTTGGAACATTAGCTGCAATCTGTGTTGCGAAAGAAAAGGGGGACACTTACTGCTGAATCCTCCCATCATTTTGCAGGACAATGCTCGGGCACATGTAGCGCAACCTGTAGCTGATTAGTTAGCTCGATGGGGCTGGTAGAGCATCTGCCAGCCCCTGTGACTGATTTGATCCCTAAGATGAAGCTTCCGAACTATTCCAGAGATTCTTCAGGCAGTAGAGCGCTCCATTCAAACCATCAACAGAACAGGCACTGCTACAGAAATACCATGACTTCCACATCGCTGGCAACGGGTTGTACACAATGCTGGTGACTACATCAAAGGGCTGTAAAAGTTTCACAGAGGTATCTCTTTCGTATCATTTGTACATTAATAGTTCCACTATTATATTTCCAAATTCCCTACAACCCCGACCTGGCATCCAGTGATTTCCATCTCTTCGGACCATTGAAGATCCACCTGGGTGGTAGGCGATTCACAAGCAATACAAAAGTTTAGCAAGCTGTCATGACATTGCTTCAGGGACTTCACGCAGATTTTTCTATGCTGGCATTGATGCCTTGGTGTACCGTTGGAATAAATTGTTGGACAAACATAGCGACTATGTTGAAAAGTAATGTGTATCAGTGCCGTACTACTGTGCATCAATTTATCTGCCTGTGGAATAAAGTTACCTTATTTTTTTACCCTCGTATAATGCAATATAAAAGTACAAGTAACAAAAATATTGACTTGAAAATGCTTTATGCAAATAATCAAGATACAAATATAGGTAAACAATACAGAGAGATGGAAGAAGGGCTTGGCAAGGATGGAGGAAAAATAAATACACAAATCACCAAAATACAGGGTAATTATAAATGATTCATCGGGTTTTAAAATGAAATGTTTCCAAAACTATTAATATAATATGTGTGTGCTAATCATGAAACAAAAGAACACATCTGAAAGTTTAATTTCTCATATTTGTGACCTTGGTGCTTGCCGACAGATGGCAGCACATCATGTGATACATACTTTTTAATGCAGCCCTTTCAACCCCGATGAATATTTATAATTACCCTGTATAGTTCAAATGGGACAATGTAAGGAATAGGAAAAGTTAACAACAGATAATAGTGTAAGATGTGGGCTTGCAGAATATGTGAAAATCAGGACTTATGTTTTAATAGTAGCAGGAAGAAGATTCAGTATTTTAGCTGCCAAATAACAGTGTTTTCTTTGTCCATACCATCTCTTGTTTGGCTTGGGACTTCCAGATCATTATAAATGCTGCATAATCCAGTCATTCTAGTGTTGACGTTCTTTCTAAATTTTCATTTACCGTGGAGAGGGATGATCTGTTGTGAAATGTCTGAAAAACTTTAAAACAGAAATTATAACCTTTCTCAGTATTTTGTCAACAGCTTAGGGTGTCACAGACAACCAGTATCAGAAGGACAAGTGGATGCTAATATGTAGATGTCAACGTGACAACGAGATTTGCAAATAAATGGCATGCAGGCTGAGAGACTAAATCTGATGCATTCCTCACTAAGTTTTACAACACACAATGTGTTGGTAGTATGTAATTTTTTATAGAATATGTGTGTTTCTTGCAACACTGGCATGTGCAGGTTCACAACTGGAAGATATGTCACAGATACGATCAAATGTTGTGTTGGGTTGCCAGCATACAGGCTGCAAAACAGTGCCAAAATATGTAGTGCCAACACAAATTTTACTGAGAAAAGTTTTTGTTTTTAATGTCCTCTATACCTTTCCGTGCCATTAAAATGACAACCTGTATAATCCACACAACAGCTTTTTCTTCCAACTTCATTGGGGTATAATGATGGAAGTAAGAAGTCTGTGGAATGTTACCCGTTTGATTGATTGATTTGGTGTTTTAAGTCCACTTTATGTACAGTAAGGCTAATTGGGACTGGACCTACAGTTTAAAGTGGGATCCGAACCACTATGTGCCTACACCGGGTATCGAACCTGGGACCCCTTGATTACAAGGCTACGACGCAACCACAGTGCCATCGGGGAGGTCCAAAATGTTACCTGTTATAAAAACAATCAAGGTCTAAGACAGTTTTTTTTGTGTCAAATTTTCACAGGCGTTCGGTGTTTGTTGTGTATTATAAGAAATAAAACATTCTGTACAGTTCAGATAGTGGAAACATATTTACCTGTACCAAGACCAACTTTAACATTATGATTCAGGTGATTCCTTACGTCCATGATTCCACTTTTAAGGGTAGTGTTTGAATTGGGGCAATGAGCTATACTGGTCCCTCTATTATGTAGCATTTCCACTTCAGCTTCACTCAGATAAATTGAATGAGCCATCACTGTCTGCAAAATAACATACAAATTAGGAATGGGTTGATGTGAAATTTTGACTGATACAGATATATTTCCGATATAAAATTTACCGGTACCAATACCAATACCGATATTCTACCAATCCGATATAAAATTCCACATGGTCCTTGAGGAACCTGAATGGATAATTGAACGTAATAATAAATGTGTGTTTCAAGGTGACTGTAGTGCAAAAGAAGTTGCATATTCCGACATTTACTTTTTTAAAACACTAGTGCATGGAGATTATTCCATAAAAATTAAAACAAAATGGCAGAATATTGCATTAAATTATAAGATATTTATAGATATATCGGATCAGTAAAATAATTGATAATTTTACGAAAAACTGGCTATCAATATGCCTATATCAGCTGATACCGATGGAGTACCGATTAATCTCTCCCATGATGTGAAAAATGAAATGGAACAATTACTGTTTTGTGTCTTTGAACTTGAAGGTTTGTTGCCATTCAAGATGGGATGTTTGCTACTTATGTGTGGTATTTGGGACACTTGAGTTTCCACAGTGCATGAGGCAGACAACTCCAAACCATTGTGATCCATTTCTGCTCTTTGATAGAATTCTTGGTTCCCATCTCAACTACCTCTGACAGAACTTGTATGGTGGTTTTATGGCCAACTGCAACCAATAGCGCTACTTTACATTGTTCATGCACATTTACATCACTATTGTAGTTTTCACATCGTGAAGGCACAATGGCTCTTATGGGGAAACTGTGCGGTGTTGCCATTTAAGGTGCGCTAGCTCTTATCGCCGGCCGGGATTACCGCGCAGTTGTTGTTACATTTGTTATAGTTGTTAGTTTTCCATGATTATTATTGTTGTTATTATTAACCAGAGTTAACGAAGTATGGGGAGAGACTTATGAAATGCAAGCATAATTAATCTATTTCATAAAGTAACATTCATTTATCTAATGTGTTAATACAGTAATACAGTTTCTAACGCAAATGTTATATAATAAGTGTTACCTTAATCGGACAGTTGTTCAACACCCTCCATCTGTGAGTCTTCGGACTGTTCACTGCTGCCGTCATCAGAACTTGTCTTGTCACTGCTGGAAGAACTGTTCTTTAACCTAACGATTAGAGGTTGAATGTCATCCTGCAGTTGATCCGCTTTCCACATATTGTTTTCAACCCCTTCGACGTGCCTACAGTAATTACACCATTGCTCCTGGCTGACTTTTTCAAATGCGCTGTCTATCTAACGTTCCATTTCCTTCACCTTAAAACTAATGTTATGTCGTCCAACATGTTCTTTTATCATTTCAATTGGATTAATTTCACAATGGTATGGAGGCAACCTACAAACAACTGCCCCATGCTCTTCTGCAATCGAGTCCACAATATTAATATTCAATCTCTCTCGCATAGAATTTACAATTCTGAGTAATTCTCTTTTAAGAGAATCGTCAGAATAGGGTACATTTTTGATGTTAGCCATGCCTTAATATCTTCCTTACGGTTTTTTGAGGTGGGAATACTTTCTTGTTTCTACAGTGATAGGATGCATTGTCCATAACAATTACTGTTCCTGGTTCAATGTTAGGTAATAGTTCATCTTTGAATCACTGTTCAAACCTAACACTGTCCATTTTGTCATGGTAGTCGACAGAATTTTTTTTTGCTAAAAAATACTTGTTTCGCTGCCTGTACAAACCCCATCTTACCACCGGAGTGCAACAACATAAACCATGGTCCCCGAGCGGTAGGGCCTTTCAGACCTGTAGACAACCCGGCCAGAAAAGCATCCTTGGGTGTTGCTATTGTTTTTCCTTCCAAACTTTATACACAGTATGCCCTACGTTTATCGAACTTTCATCTAAGTAAACAATGTCCCGTCCCTCATTCCTAAATTGTCTCATTTTTTGTAAATATGAATGTCGCCAAAGTATAATTTAGTTTCTTTCAAGCCTTATTTCCTCGCTTTTTGAATTCAAACCTCATTTCTTGCAGAAAACGGTAGAAAGTCGAATATGTAAAATTTGGTAAATCTTTATCGTTGTTAACTTCCTTCATCACAGATTGAATTGTTGCGGGAACATTTCTAAACAGAAATGCATGAAATTTGCATCTTATGGACCTGCGAATGAAATCATTATATTTCACTTCCCTGCTGGATTTATATTTTAGTCCAGTTACTCTTTTTTTTCCAGGGTGTAACGATTGAGTCTTGCTTACTTTCATTTCTTAATCTAAAGAATGTACGCCTACTGACACCAGCCAACTTACAAAGTTCACTAACAATGAATGATTGACTACGTCCAGGGTTCTTTTCCTTTAAATATTCGAACATTCTTAAAATAGTTCTTCTCTCCCCACTACTAATTATCTTGCGATCCATTGTGATGTCTGAAGACTTACAGATTAGGATGTATTAATCATCTCATGAACCACTTGTAAAAATCACTGAAATGTCGACACACAACACTTCACCAGACCACCAAGAGTGTTAAAACGTCACTGAACTGTTGACCACATACGAACTCATAACACCCGAGTATGACTAAGACTCACTCCAGTGCGTCGCCTTACTTCGCGCACTGAACAAACTGCATTTACAGGAAGTAATGCTTCTGGGGACCTTTGAGTGAAGACAAAAAATAATTATCTTTACAACTTTGTCACTGTGAGTTTTAATTCATATTTTTCATGTTTATACATTTTGTGAGTATCATTCATGTCAGTAACATATGAGTATCAGTATCATCATAATGTTTTTACATTTTTTGGATGAATTAAAAGTAATCTACTTAGTTTTGCAAGTCCTATACCATTGTAGAAAATAAACTGAACATGGGAGATTAACATAGAAAACAATTGCTAAAATACCATTACTCTGTGTTTACTACCTACCTTGCTTGTAAGAAGACCAGCAGCATCATATACAGCTGTGTAATTCTCATATTCAGGATATGTCTTGGCAACTTCTTTAACTTCTCCTTTGTTTTCAGCAAGGTGAGTCTGTGAAAGAGAAATTAAAGTGTAAATTAAGCAGTGTACAGTAAGCCATTTAGCAACATAGAAAAACAGCACATTAATTTCTAAAAGGTGAATGCACAGACTATATACTGCCATCTGCATCTCAGTAAGGAAAAAAATAATATTGCAATTGCAACTATGTAACTCTCTCTCACTCACTGATACACACACACACCCCTCTCTCTCTTTCTGTGTGTGTGTGTGTGTTTTGTTTCATGGGCTGGCATCATTGCTCACCATGAAGAATTGGTGTAAAGACCAAATATATAGTTATCACTAGAGCAGGTATTCATTTCACAAATGAAATGGATAGCATTTCTCTTATCACTCCAGCACAGACAACCAAACATGATCCTTACAGGCATTCAGTATTGAAAATAGGACAAGGATTTTGAAGACAGAAAAGATATTTTGTGAAATGAATCAGGTTAGGAATTGTAAGTGTTCTCGGGTTACCTGCCAGGTAAAGTCGGTGTTGGCTTCCAATGTTTGGAATGCATACATTGCTGGCCTGACTTCACCTGGCTGGTAACTCAAAAACACTTCTTCAAATTAGGTTATTTTACGTCAATTTTCTGCCACTATCATGACAATGAGTATGAGAAATGACATAAAATTGATGAAGGGGCACGCAGAAGGTACACCCATGTCCAGGCCAGGATTCAAAGCTGGGGTCCCTGGCATTGCAGTGTGCTGTGCTAACTGGTCCACCAGGTCAGCAGATATTTTGTGGAGAAAATGAATAACGCAAGTGCTATGATGTAGAATGCAATTCCAACAATCATCTAGGAGAGAATGTTAAGCAATTAAAAGGAACACACAAAAACAAACACCAGAATCTAGATGTTTCCAACACATCAAGGCATCATGACGTAATGCCATCAATGTCCATATTTTATACAAGTGTACACAACAACAACAACAACAACAAAAGCAAGAAAAAAACTGTTATAAAAGAAACCTTTGAAATCTTTCGCAACAGCCCAAGGACAGCTCCACCAAATGAGGAAACCAATTTTAAAGAAAATTAAGAACTACAAAAAAAAAAAACAAAAAAAAACAATATATAACATAAGTGGCAACTAGTAACCAGCCTAAAATCGAAAAATGAGAACTATGGACAAAAATGGTCATATACTTTGTTATACTTGATCTCTTACAAAATTTAATGAATGCCAATCAATAACCTTTGTAAATGGTGAGAGTGAGTTATCAAAATTGATAGAAAAATAAAGTAATTTTTTGTGAAACACACACCGAATTATTATACACATGTGGAAGAAGTTACGACTAATCTTCAAACACATGAGGAAGTCCATACAAGAGAGCTTTCCATATAATTTCTTATAAATATATGGAAAAAGTTGATTGTTGTCCATTCTACGACCACGATAAAAATTCAAGTACTATTCCTAGTTTTCAAGGTGAACTTTCCAAAAATTCAAGGGTACAAGCAGATGTTTCCTCTGTTTTCAACCTTGTGTATTACCACCTCTTACCACCCACACACAAACATATTAACAATATAAAGGATCTGCGTCATCACAATGTATCTAAAAATTTTAATACAATTCAATTAAACGGTTTGTAATCAAGGGATCCCTGGTTCGATGCCCGGTGGAGGCACATAGTGGATCGTATCCCACTTTAAACTGTAGGTCCAGTCCCGATTAGCCTTACTGTGCATAAAGTGGACATAAACCACCAAATCAATCAATCAATCAATTAAACGGTATATATTTAAAATATTTAATATAAGGTGTGGAGTTGCCACTTGGCATACTCAGACTTGAAATACTTCTACAAACACAAGTCACAAATATTACAGGATATACTCATGTATGAAAAATTGTTAATTGTATAAGAGTTTAAAACTCAAATTGAATTAATCAGCTTCAAGATATGTTATCTTACACTAACCTTCCATCTGTCAGATAGACTGTTCTGCAAAGGACGCTAACAAAGTAAAGGGATTGAGAGAATTCTGTTTCATTTTCCAACAGTTTTTTTCTCCTTCCTCGATAAAAATAAAAACTAAACTGTGGAACAGGGCATTTATAAATATGTATAAAGTCAATGGGATTGGAGCCAAAATGCACTGTATAAAATCACTAGTTAACGCAATCATAATGATGAGGATGAACAATAAAATTGATGAATATGAACCCAGAACTTAAGAGTACATGTGGCATGTGTCCATTTTTGTTTTTGTTATCTGTTAGGTGCACCTACTTAAAAAGACACATTACTAAATCTTGGTGTAAAATACTGTGGTGTTCATAAAGTCCCGGTACCATTACAAAAAAAACATATCTCGGAAACTACATGCAATAGAACAATGGAGGAATTCCAGCCAACCATAATTTTTCAACAAGATGGGGCACCTCCCCCCCCCCACCCATTGGTCAAAGGATGTTCGAGGTCTTCTGGATAGGCATTTCCCCGGCAGGTGGATAGGCTGTGATGGACCTATTTCCTGGCCTCCACACTCTCCTGATATCGCACCCTTGCATTTCTTCTTCTGGGGGTATGTCAAAGATTGTGTTTACTGCACTCCTGTTCCAGATGTTACTACTCTGGAAGAAGAATAACGGAGAGTATCCTAACTGTTACTGGTGATATGCTGGGGCGTGTATGGGCAGAAGTGGATTACTACCTTGTTTTGCCAATCCAATATATCTATAAATAGCATCTAATTTAGTGTAAAATTCTGCCATTTGTTTACAAACATATATGAGTTCCTGCACCGGTTTTGTAAAATAAATGTCTAAATGCACATGCAGATTATTTTGCAAATGAAGCCCATTGCGGTCATCTGGTTACAAACATTAATTAAGGAGAATATTAAATGGGTACGTTCTTCAAGGACCATTTGCAACTTTACATCGAATCAGTACAATATTGGTTATTGGTAAATTTCACATTAGTAGCTCCTTCATCAGAATCAGCAAATTTTCTTACCGGTACATTCCTATTTTTAACAATCTACCATTCGTCTGGTAAGTGCACTCTGTACATGTTACAAGAGTATTCTACATCATTAATCGAATGAAAAATTATTCAATTGTGTTAATTGTTAACTCACAACATTGAAATCTGGAATGAGAATAACTGAATATAAAGCAGAACTTTTAACATACCTGTACATGGACATTATACTTTGTTGCAAGATCCCCTAGGCCCTTCATGAGTTCCATATCACATGACAGTGCAAATCTAGGAGTCAGAATTGGTTTTACTAAAGGACTCTGCAAAATAATATAAAGCAGATATAAATTAACGTACAGAGTAAAGACTTGCTTACGAAAAATTAAATAAAACAATTTATGAAATTTAAAAATAAAAACTGTGTTGTATGTTCTGAATGATTTTTACCTACACCATCTTAAAAATATTATACTATTGATTTTCATTAATCAGTAATTGTTACATTGGCGATCCTATAATGCTTTTCTACCAACAAAAAGAGCCATAGATGGAAAACCATGGGAGTGGCCTCAGTTGCTGACAAAAATGGCACTGAATGGAAAAGTTGGGGAAAAATAAATGACAGAACACGATATGAAAATATTGGTGCTCTATTATATTAATAGTTGTCGATTTGAAACAAATATATATTTAGTAAATATTATCTATACTAATATACACATTTCTATAAGTTATTCAAGTTTATATTCATCAGTCCCAATTAGCCTCTCTGTGCATAAAATGGACTTCAAACAAAAACTTCACTCACTTTTCCATCTCAGAGGATAGATATCGCTTTCTAAAATTTTTCTGTGCAGCATTGTTAAGGGATATGAGCGTTCACTGGCCCAAGCGGAAATGAAATGTGGAGGTATTAGGACAGATCCCGTCGATTTCCACTTACTTAGGTTATGAAGTTTTGCGTTAACTTCCTTATTAGTTACACAAAGTTGTGGTATATTGTTCGAATAAATGTCTTCCCGCTCTGTGATTGATATATCATTATCAGCATGAACATAAAACTAGCAAAGTAGTCAGAAAAGAGCTCACATGTCACTTCCATCACCACAAAATGAATGCGATGGTGTTCTCGTCGAGCGTGACTTGTCCCTTATATAACCCCAAATTAATTTAGAATTTATTTCTATTTGCTCGTCCAAGTTGCTTAAATATTCCCTGTACTTTATTTTATGCATTTTTTTTTAAAGCTGACCTATGCGCGGAGAACTCAACAAAATCACACATTAGTTTCGACACCTTCCATTTTTTGTGCGCTCGCTCCTTAACCTTCAGCGCTTGTATGAGTTCTTTGTCAAACCACGCCAGGAATTGTTTCGCTTTCTAGGAACTGTTTCGTCTATTACACCGAACAGGAGTTCATAAAATCTTTCACATATATCATTAGCATCATCACAGAATTGCATCACGTCACATGCTACGTGATTTAATTCGTCCCTGATTTCATTCACGTTTGCTTTATGCTGAGCCTAAGATTGTTTACTAGAGAAGTTGGCATTCCTGGTGCTTCGGGAAATGGAGATACTACACTCTAATGCTGTGTGATCCGACAACACTCCTGCTTCACCGGGCCTGACACTTAGAACTATGTCAGCTGAGCTTGTAAACAATAGATCTAGAAAGCAATCATTACGAGTTGGAAAGGGGACGTTTTGATATAAACCTGTTTCAGATACAAAATTCAGAAAACACTTGTTGATATTGGATTCCTTCGTGCATATCGAGGTCAACTCACAAATCCTGAAGGGAAGGAGGGGGGGGGTGGAATATACACGTTCCCTAAGAATAGTTCCTTGCTTGCCTTTAGTTGTACAGGATGGGGCAGCGTTCATAGTACATTTTGAAAAGCACACCATAAGCGAACAACTGCTGGTACAGTATTTATTGCTATTTTAATACAAGACACAGGAATGCCATTTACTATGTAAGGTATTGAAGTCTGTTTGTACCATTCAATGCTTGAAGATGATCCCCTACAAATGGCAGCCCCACTGCTGCGTTGGAAGCTGTCCATCACATGTCGTAGCATATCTCGAGAGATCTGGGTGACAGCAGCTCTGATGCGGTCCTTCAATTCACCCAAGGTGGCAGAGCGCATTGCGAAGACTTGCTGTTTCAGGTACGCCCACAAGAAAAAATCGACACATGAGAGATTGGGGGAACGAGGAGGCCAAGAGATGTCACCAAAGTGAGAAATTAACCTTCGGGAAAAGTTCCATCGCAAAAATGCCATGCATATTCGGGCCGTGTATGCAGTGTTCTCAATATCCACGTTCATCATCCCTAATTACCAAATGACACTACACCACACCAAACATTGACTTAACATGGAGTAGGTGCGGATTCACATCACTCCAGTAACGCAGATTTTGTTTATTAACAGCACCACATAACTCAAAATGTGCCTCATTCGACATAAGTAAGGTGTGTCATCTGTAGACTTTCCTGCAGGAGTTGGCACATGGTTCTGCAAAAACGTTCAGTTTGAGTAACATCCCGCGGCTTAATTTCCTGCACTATTTGGAGTTTATATGGGTGAAACTGGAGATCCTGGTGTAAAACCCATCTGAAGGAATGCCAGGAAATACCCAACGCTTGAGAATGTCGCCGTGCAGATCATTTTGGGCTTCGAAGAACTGCAGCACGAATGTTTTCAATCACATCCGGTGTACGCACAGTTCTTTCGCTCCCTCCAGGCTTCTGATTACATGCAGAGGCTGTTGCTCGATAGGAATTGACCCACCTGGGAATGGTTCGTTAAACTGGCACTTTCCCTTGCCATCCACAGTTGAAATGTCACCTGAATATTCGCTGCGTAGCAACAATAGTGTCATTATTTTTTTAAAAAAACGTTTCGAAAACTAAGGCATGCTGCTCAGCACTCCACCCTTCCATGACAAGCAACCAAACACAACCACACACAATGGCACCTCCTACACAACTGCACGCTGCTGCCTTGGCGTGCATAGATTGCATTACATCATTGTACTACACAAGTTAAAATGTACTACGAACGCTGCCCCACCCTGTATTTCTGTCCACACGATTTCCATGTCTGTTTCGATCGAGGTTAACCGTCTTGCTCCCAGTTCTGCCTACACGGCAGTTTTCACACTGCCACAGTGATTTGCACATTCCATGTACATGTCCTGTTGATCCCCTCTAAACACATCGTTAGATTCACCAAGAATTTCACTGCCATGCACTGATGCTTCTAACCACGGCTCGGTTACACAAATTATGTCGTACGTGATGTCGTCATAAAAGATCAAATTAAAATTATGAAGAAACCTGTTGGTTATGCTTCTTCTGTTTTGATAGAACATATTTAGACAATCACTTTTATTTCCATGACCCTGAGTGGAAAAATATCTTCAATATCTTGATAAAATGATTATGAAGATATACACTATAGTACAAGACATAACAAAATGTTCTCAGTATTAATTTATAATGTCAATTAAAAATAAAGTTCATGCATTATTTTTCCCATATTGTTCTAGTAAAAAATGTAACTAATAATTATACTTAACATATTACTTGGTAACATATTGTAAATTAGGGATGGGACTGATTAATCGGTACTCTATCGGTATCAGCCGATATAGGCATATCGATGTATCAGTTTATCGGTAAAATTACCGATTATTTTACCGATCCGATATATCAATAAATATCTGATAAATTAGTGCAAAATTCTGCCATTTTGTTGTATTTTTTATGGAAAATCTCCCTGCTCTACTTTCTAAAAATGAAAATGTCTAAATATGCAACTTCTTTTGCCCTGCAGTCACCTTGAAACAATTTATTAAGGAGGTCAATGAACCTTTCAGGTTCTTCAAGGACCATTTCTAATTTTATATTGGATCGGTAAATTTTATATCGGTACTTCATCGGTATCGGGCCATCCCTATTGTAAATTATTTAATAGAACAGAGATAAATAAAGTAAAATGCAGAACTCAAAGAGTTGAGAGATGATAGTTTTGTTGTAAAAGGGTGTGTGTGTATTTTTGACAAAGTTAATATAATATTGGCTGAAGATTCCAGTGAGTAAGTTGCTGTTTGCATGCAAATATTAAGTATGAAAGTAAAAGGAGAATAACAACATTTGTATACACCAACCAAAGGAACCGATGTGGTTCATTTAGGAAGGGTGTCTGACTAACAAATGCAGAATCAGTTGTTACAGCCTTTTACCACCCACACACATACATATGCACACAAAAGTAATAACAATATAAAGAGTCCGTGTGATTCCAATGTATCCAAAAATTCTAATTCAATTCAATTAAACGGTATATATATTTAAAATATTTAATTTAAGGTGCAGAGTTTACATTTGCCATTTCACATACTCAGGCTCAAAATACATAAACAAACATAAGTCCCTAATGTTATAGGATATACAAGGGTAAATCAAAAACTAAAGGCAATTTTGTTTTTTTGCAAGAATAAACGAAGACTGGGTGTGTCCGACGTCACCACGTGTAAACTTGGAGTGACATGGAAGGAGTATCCATCACTGTCCCATTCAGTGTCATGGACCAAAAAAGTCACAGGTATGGACGTACCACTAAACGAATGCACCATCGAGGAACAGCACACCGTAATGCCAGGCCTCATATGAGGGTGGTTTGAAAAGTTCTCGGAATCACCACCAGATGTCAGTGCTAGGACAACGAGGTTCCCGCATAGTAATAGGCCATCCTTTATTAATAAACACGTAGCGCGTCAGTGTTCTGGGTAGAGATCTGTGGTGCGGACGTCACTTTGTAGTTGTTCCCGTGCAGTGCTTTGTGAAGATGGAAAAAATCGAGATTCGAGCGGTGATTAAGTACTTCGTAAAAAAAGGTATGAAAGCAAAGGAAATTCATGCCGATTTTCTGAACACACTGGGGGACTCTGCTCCTTCATATTCAACTGTTGCAAAGTGGACAAACGAGTTTAAATTTGGTCGGGACAGCTTAGAAGATGATCCACATAGTGGTCACCCAAAATGTGCTACTACCCCAGAAATTATTGAAAAAGTGCATAAATTGGTCATGGAGGATCGCCGACTGAAAGTGCGTGAAATTGCTGAAGCTATAGGAATGTCATCCGAATGGGCATATCACATTTTAACAGTTGAATTTGATATGAGAAAATTATCTGCAAGATGGGTGCCACGACTTCTAACACAGGACCATAAACGCATCAGAGTGGACATTTCCGAACAATGTTTGACTCGTTTTAAGAGAAACCAAACAGATTTTTTGCGCCGGTTTGTGACGACAGATGAAACGTGGGTCCACTACTATACCCCAGAGACAAAACAACAGTCAAAGCAGTGAAAACATGTTGATTCACCACCACCAAAGAAAGCAAAGGCAATACGGTCGGCCGGAAAGGTAATGGCGTCAGTGTTTTGGGATGCGAAAGGGATTCTGTTGATCAATTATCTTCCCACTGGTCAAACAATTACGGGACAATACTACGCTAATCTCCTCGACCAACTAAAGCATAAGATACGGGAAAAGAGGCCAGGTTTGGCAAGAAAGAAAATCATCTTGCATCAGGACAATGCACGCCCTCACACAAGTGTCGTTGCCATGGCAAAAATTCATGAACTTGGTTACGAATTGTTACCACATCCGCCTTATTCGCCTGATTTGGCTCCCTCAGACTTCCATCTTTTCCCCAAACTCAAAAGTTTCCTCGGTGGAAGGAGATTCTCTTCAAAGGAAGAACTAATAGCCGAAGTTGACACGTATTTCACAGGCCTGGAGGAATCTAATTTTCGAGATGGGATCAAGGCATTGGAACATCGCTGGACCAAGTGCATTAGTGTACAGGGAGACTACATTGAAAAATAAAAAAAAATCACTGTTGTAAGTCGTTTCTTTCTACTCCATTCCGAGAACTTTTCAAACCACCCTCGTACAACAAGGGCAACAGTACACACTGTGCACAGGCTTGGCTTTGAGTTGCTTCCCCATCCTCCAAACAGCCCTGATCTGGCAACATCAGATTACCACATCTTCGGCCCTTTGAAGGAGGTGCTGCGTGGTCATCGGATCAGGTCAGATGACGAGGTCCAGCATGCGGTGCTGACGTGGCTTCGTGAGCAACCAATTCTTCTTTGCAGACAGAATACAGAAGCTGATTGCATGATACCAAAAGTGCATTGCCGTGCAGGGGGCATATGTGGAAAAGTGATATGTGTAGTTCTTCTTGTGTGGAAATAAAGATGTTATTAAAAAATTGCCTTTACTTTTTGATTTACCCTCGTACTAATCTACAAAAGAAAGAAAAAAAAAGTTAATTGTACAAGAATTTTAAACTCAAACTTAACTAATCAACTTCAAGCAAGGTATCTTATCTTCAGTCTGTCAGTGTCCTTCGCAGAACAATCTAACAAAGTGAATGCATAGAGAGAATTCTGTTTTTCCTTCCTCGATAAAAATAAAAGCTGAAATGTGAAAGAAATGCCTCATGGCATTCATAAATACATGTAAATTCATTGAGATTTGGATTAATAGAAGTTGCACTTTTACATGTCTATGGAGAAAAATTCATGCAGAAATCCCGTTGAGTAGCCACCCTGCGATGTATAAATTTTCTGTCACTTTTAACTAATCATGAAAATGAGGATGAATGGCAATTACATGGAAGTGATGAAAAGGCACTCAAAAGGAAGACCAAATTCCAGACTAGGTCTCCAACCTGGAATCCTCAGTAGCGATACTTAAAGAGTTTGTCCACTGAGGCGGCACCTACTACAGCATTAGTGATTTCATGTGTGGATTGTTCACGTTCGCGGTGATAGCAAGAAAACATCAATGTTAGAGAACATGAGGAAGCACTTACTTACTTCACTTGTTCGTAAGTTGATAAAGATTATCGTACTATATCACTTTAGAACATTTACAAGGTAATTAATACTGATAAATCATCCATGAGGACTTGTATTTATGCTGCATATTTAAAATTTTACCTGTCATCCAACACTGCCAGGAGTATACTTACATTTTTCTGCTGCACTTGAACTATAAATTCCTCTGTTTTCTGCAATGATTCCTTGGTAGATTCCGTTAATTCTGGAGGTGAGTTTATATTCATGTTGACTTTTCCTATGAAGGCTCTCTGGCCCATCTTTATGGTTGTGTCGGCCAAAAGTAGTGCTGCTTCTTTGTGAATAGTTGCAAAGTAACAAGCAGTGGTAGTGCCATTGAGTAGTGTTGTTCTCTGCGGAAATAAAGATAAACAGGGTGGCCCATAAGTCAGTTGACACTAGCAGTTATTCACCACTTCATTGATTGACTAGCATAATAGCCACTTGACTACAGCAGTAGCTATTTGAAGTTACCACTCATTAACAACAATATAACCTCAAATAGCTACAGCTCTAGGCAAGTTAATACTATGCTAGTCAATGAATTATCCTATCATTATTTGGGGGGAATACTTTTCCCCTCACTAGCAGTCCCCCCATTAATTTGAACCCTACTACTTACAAAAATTCACATAATTTCACAGCATTTCATATTTTCATTAAATAAATTTTTATCTGTAGAAAAAAAACTACAGCTTATTGAAAAGTATCAAGGAGCTGTAACTTTTATTCACAATTTCCACAAATTAGACCTTTGTGCTTATGTTTAAAAGTATAGTTAAATTGCAACTGATGGAAGCAAAAAAGAACTTCCAAGAGATAGAACTCCAAGGAAGACAGGCCTCCCTGATTGCAGTGCTAATGTAATTGCATTGTAATCAAGGAGTCCGGGTTCAATATCCAGTGAAGGGCATATAAAGTGGTTTGGATCCCACTTTAAACTCTGGTCCAGTCTTGATTAGCTTATCTATGCATAAAGAAGACTTAAAATGAAAACTAATAAAATTTACAAAAGAAATCAGAAATTGGCCTAATAGTTCAGTGTTATAGCATTGGCAAAGAATGTCGAAAAACTTTAATTAATTAATAAAGCTCATAATTAATTAATTAATAATACTAATAATTAATTAATTAATTTAATTACTACTAATAATACTATTAATGCAGCTGCTGTTACTAATGAAAACAACAGAACAAAATTATTTACTAGTCATTCGATTTTTAACATATTCTAGGAGCATTTTTTTTTGTTTCTTTGTTAAGAAATAATTGTCTAGTCAACAGATATTTGTGTATGATAGATGTGAAGAAAATCCATAAAAACAACCAAATAAAATAAAACAAATTGAAATAATCAAAGTATGGAACTCATCCAAAGAGCCACGGTGGTGTAGTCAGTAGGGCATCTGACATGACAACCACACGGGACATCCTCGTTCGATTCCCGGAATTCCACCTGAAAGCAACCCTGGGTGTAAAGACTGCTGGAGCATGGTGCTGATCACATCACCTCAAAAATGGCCAAGATCGAGAATGTGTGGGTGGCCCATCCCTACATGTTCCTTCATTGCATGGTGACATATGTACGGGGAAATTTACATTACCTTTACCTATGGAACTCACCCAGGATGATGAGGCGCGATGTGGGATACATGCTGTTATATTCCATTAAGTCCATTCTTGCGTTCAAAAGTAAGTTTAAAGACATTCCAACACATTTATCACTTCTACTTTTACATTTTCACAAAAGCACTTCTTCAACATTATTTAGTGATTTGGATGTAGATTCAGCATCACTTGAGAGTTCACAAGGGGATGCAAAATCAGTACCAGGAAGAATGTTCGCAATAACGTCGAAACACTGCGACAAAGCAGGTAATTTTGACAATTCTCGCCAGAGTCATTGCATGTTTTTTTGCACAAAAATTGCAAAATTGAACTTTACGGAACTTCAATCTATATTGAACTTATAGATTGTTTAGACATATCAACGCAACCCAAACGACACTGTAAAGATTTATGAGAAATGTGCCAATGCCACTCTCAAATTCCACCATGCACATGCACGATAATTCACATTTGGATTGTCTTGCTGCTCTTACCAATAAAATATTTTACAATAGTTACACTTATTGTCGTTCGAATTCAGAAATTCAAATGTGCCACGTAAACAATGGGAAGGTGGACTGGTGACTGCGTATTCTTGTCAGCCTAGCCTTTGTCTGCATTAGCCGCTTAAAACGAAACAAGAATTTTCTTTAGTTAATTCTTTGTTCACACAAAAGAAAATACATGTTTATTGAACATTGTTACAGCTGAGATACAAAACAACTTCTTTTTCCTTTTAAATCATAGTTGCCCTCATATTTTATTTTCAATAACTCATGTTCATTTTCAAGGCATTCACTAATAAAGACACTTGTGTTTGGAATGCTGTGTCTTTCTGCACGGGAATAATAAATCAATTTATTATTATTATTATTAGTAGTAGTAGTAGTAGTAGTAGTAGTAGTAGTAGTATTGTTGCAGATCTTTGACTTTGATAAATTGGTAATTTTAATTTTCTTTCCACAGCATTTTTCATATTTCAAAAGCTCAAGGGGGGATTAAACCTGGTCACCCCCCCCCCTTTGCGTACCCCACTGAGCTATTTCATATAGTTAAGTTTTATTTTAAAATAATTACAGTCGGTAACGCGTCTGACTACCATGCTAAAGGTCCCGGGTTCGATCCCCGGCCGGTTCAAATCCGGGAACTTTTCTAACGATGGAAGCGGCCCCGGCGCCCACCCAGCGTCGAATAACATGGGTACCTGGGGGAAACCCTGGGGGGTAAAGGTGGTCAGGGGCGTGATGCTGATCACATCACCCCCACTCACGACCGGATCAAGAAAGTGTGGGGCGTTACCTCCACAACCCTATACGCCTTCATGGCGTAGTGCTATGCACAGGGGAGCACTTTACCTTTTTACACTCTAACTTGTGTCATTACATGATATCCAAACATTGCTGTTTGATGCAAACCTGTCAAAAATGGTTGAAGCATTATAATGCCTCCCCCTACTCCCCTTTCTGAAAAAATAAAAAAAACTGGTATAAATATGCTACACCTTCGTATTACTAAGAAACCAATCATTTGTAATCATTTTTAAGATACAATAGCAATTATATAATTTCCTAAATACGTAACACTAATAATTCAAGAAATAAGAAGTACTCACTACAATGGCCTGATATACTTTCTTTGCAAATTTAACATCAGAATATTTTGCCTCTGTTGGAAAAGTTGTTGCTTTAAGCCAGCCAAGAAGCTCTGTGTTGTACCCAAGTCCTGCATTTGGAAACTGTGGTGCATGGATGTGGCAATCTACAAGACCTGGCATCAGAAAACCACTGTAATGAATAAAGTCATTGGTAGGCCCACATATTTATGTTGAATAAAAGATCTAGATTTCAGTACAAAAACTAAGCATATTTCATAATCAAAAGCAGTATGTACAAGGGTCATTCGGAAAGTAACTTCCGTTTGGCTATAAAAGCACAGGCGGCAATTTCTTTGACATGGGTATTGTAAACATTGTTCGCCAATATGATAAGTGTCTCAACAGAAACGGTGCTTATGTAGAAACATAGCTTAAAGTTGTCTCTTTCAGTTGTATATAATAAAAACTCTCACAATGTTCTGGTGCTTCTTTTATACCTAAACGGAAGTTACTTTCCAAATGACCCTCATATATGAAATAGCATTTTGGTGTTAAACTAAATTTGATTTAAAAATTACACTCATCGCAAAAAAAAATATTTTCCTTCTAAAAGCACATATACAGTGGAACCTTGATTTTACGTTTTTCAGAGGACCAAACTGGAAAAACCTAAAATGCAGGAAAATGTAATATCGGGGAAAATTTTATAACATTTGGCTATGTTGGGACCATCAAGATGGAATGCATAATGTGGGAAAATCTAATATCAGATAATGTAAAATCGGGGTTCCACTGTATGTAGTTATCAGAGAATTAAGTTTATTCCTGTGCAAAAGTCCATTTTTGCTTCTCAAATATTTATAGCAGGATTAATAAATTTTGCATGATTTGCATAACTAACACGTTAATTCACATCAGAAAGTGTTGTTTCGGTAAATAAACTCTAAATTTCATATTGAAAAGTTAATTTTGCAGTTCAATGAAAAATGTACCCCTCAACTTTCAAAAACATGAAAATTCAACATTGCAGGTGCTATTTCATGTCTCCGTCAAGAATGAAATATGCATGCCTCTAGCCATTGGTAGAGGTTGCTAAATTTTTCACGCAATATGGATGAGAATGTACAGGGTGTCTGGAATGGGACTGACAGTTTTAAAACAGTTATAACTTTTTTTGCAAACCACGCTAGTTTTTAACAATGGACTGCAAAGGAAGTATACATTTGCAAGTTTCGTTTCGCAATTGTTCATACTTGTACAACTAGCGGCGTCAGCGCTGGTATCACTGAAACCAAAATGGTGTTGGTATGCGAAAGATCGCAATGCATGTGGTGGTATGCAGAGATAAACAGTGTTGTGCAAGTGCAACGAAACTTTCGCCGCGTTTACCAGAAGGATCCTCCATCACGTAATACCATCAAGGTGTGGAAGGAACAATTTTTATCTACAAGAAGTGTGATGAAACCTCACAGGCGTGGTAAACTGCAAGTGTCAGACGAGCATGTGGAGTCGATAAGAAATTGTTTCACACGTAGTCCACGTAAGTCAATACGGACAGCGAGCAACCAGCTGGGAATTCCCAGGTTAACTGTGCACGATGTGGTACATAAACGATTACGCTTGTGTGCATGTAAGTTGCAGTTGTTGCAAGAACTTAAGCCAAATGACAACCCACAAAGACAAAATATTGCAATTGACATTCTGCTCAAGATTGATAATGACCCAACTTTTCTATTGACCACTGTTTTCTCAGATGAAGCAAGTTTTCACTTGTCTGGTTGTGTTAACAGACACAATGTTAGAATATGGGGTTCTGAGAATTCTCATGCATATCGTAACAATCCCTAATATTGTATGTTTATTTTATTAAGTCTCTCTGAACGCTTCATGTTGACCAGGGCTTGTTTTTCTCAGCTGTCTCAAGCCTCTTAGGCATGTTTACAATGCATTGTGTTGTGCCATGCAAACCTCCTGAGCTTTCAGGAACAGGTAACACTTCTGGTTATGGTGTCAGCGGTTTGCATGGTAGCAATTATAATAAACACGATTCGGCGATTCGGCATCGAGGAAGAGCTCGATGGCCAGGGAATATAGAGGTGAGACAAGCTGGGAAGTGACTGGACTTTGGGAATTGAGTTGGTAGAGAGAGGAGGTCAGCAAGGCAGGAGGTCGATAATGGAAGCACGCTTTGGTCAACAGTTAGAGAGAAGCTTACAGAGGACTTCGCTATTTTCATTCAGCTCAGAGACTTCAGTTAGACAGGTAATTATCCTACACCCAGCCATGATACAGGTTCAACGGTTCACAAAACACAACGAGTGTCCATTGTCTTTTCAGTAGTTTAATTCCTTTGTGTAATTTGTACCTTTCGCATGCCAAGCAATAACTCGTCATGTCAATGACGAGTGGTCTCATCAAGAGGATGAATGATGAGTAGTTTACATCACCCCATCAGTTAACTGGTTCAGATCCCTTCATTCTATAGAATGACACGTGGTGGAGAGATGCGGGCCTTTTCATTTCTTACAGGAATGAAAAGAGTTTGTTAGCCAGTTTAAATTTAAACCCACCCCAATAGCTTGACACGTGGTAGAGTTGCGGGCCTTTTCATTTTTTCTTTCAGAAAATGAAAAGAGTTGCAGTTAAATTTTAACCAGTTTAAATTCAACCCCACCCCAAATTTGGTTACATGGTTTTAAATTCAAACACACCCTCAAAATTTTGCTCATTTGTTTAGTTTTTTTGGTATGTCCTTGCCAAAATTAATTTTGAAAATACATAGGGCTTAAAGTTTTTTTTTGCATTAATGGGGGGGAGAAGAATTTACTTGTGCCATGATAGATGTCGAGCTTTCACCTTGCTGATGAACTCGACGAAACTTTAGATCAATTATTAGATATAGCACGAGGGACTACAAGTTTTAATTTAGATGTCAGCGGTCCAGCTGCAAGTTCCACCCCCAAGTTTAAACGTAGCCCAATCTTAACTAGACGCCTTCAGCGAGAATTATTGGAAAAACAGAAATATGAACCACAATTAGAGCAACAGGATCAGGATATTTGAGATTTAGACCAAACACAATTCGCAACAATGGCTCAGTCGCAGTTTGTTCCCCCAACTATTTTAGAGGGTATCCCATTTCAGGGGATAGCCGGGGAGGACGTTTCAAAATTCTTAGATAAAGTGGATAGCCTTGCCATATTAAATGGATGGAACAATGCCCGTAAGCAGGAATTATTTCCAGCCCTTCTGGCCGGGCCAGCGTTACGATGGTACCAGACCTGGAAAGATGGTACAGGCAATCAAGAAGTTTCTTACGAGGAGATACAGAAAAAATTTAAAGACGAATTTACGGGGTCCTTGGATCAACTCCAGATCGAGGAACAAATTCGATATAGATTACACAAAGAAACTGAGCCAGTTACGAATTATGTTCGGGACAAACAATTACTTCTACTCAAGGCAGACCCTAAAATGAGTATTCAACAACAGATCAAACAGATCATATTGGGATTACAGGTGGATTATATGAAAGATATCCACCATAAAGAGTATGAGTCCATGCAAGGGTTGCTTAAAGATTTAAAATCCTTTGAGAAACTCCAATTTTTGATGAGACAGCGCAAGCTGAAGGAACTGAGGTACGAAGATCAAAGAGAGAGTTTATTCTCTCCTTTGCATAATACACCAGCACTTTCGCAACAGCAGCAGATTTTACTGCAGAGTAACAATCTGGCTACTGCTGAGTCAGCGCAAGCGCGACCCACTTCAGACATTGAGGCAAAATTCAAAGCATTGCAAAAGGAGGTTGAGCAACTAAAATTATTTAACAATCCTCACAATACCAAAACTCAAGTCCAGGCTCAGGAAACTGGTCTGGAAGCGAGATTAGCCAGTCTCACTTTGAGATTGGATAGCATGGAGGATCAAAAACAGAACCCTGGCACCGACTCATCTACTCCAAAACAAGTTAGAGAACCTTATTATAAGGATAATTATCAATCAGGTAATAATTATAGAGGCTCCTATCGGGGTAATAATAATAGACGACAATATAATAGGGGGTACAGGAATGGACGTAATAATAATGGTAACAACACAGATCGCAATAGGCGATATGGTAATACCCAACAATAGCGAGGACGTGGAAACTTCCGCGGACAGAACTCGCGGGGTTCCTCGTCTTCAGCAGGGCGAGACCAGGAAAACAGGGAAGAGCAACGGGGGAGACCACGCTGCTCAATTTGTAATTACCCTAATCACACAGCAGCCACTTGTTTTCAGAACACGGAGGCTTTAAACGAACAATGACTGCCCATAGAAGAGACGTATGCGCAGATTTCGTTGGCAAACAGATATCAGTCTCTACTTTCCCCTATGAGGAATTAATTTATATTAACGCAGTATTAGGGGGACAACGTCAGAGGTTTCTCGTGGATTCCGGAAGCCAAGTATCCGTCACCAGTGATCGAGGCATTCCTTCAACCGCCAAACGTTTTAAAATTCATACGGCCATAAGGGGAGTAGCAAAAGAACAAATTGAAATTAAAGAGATTGTCCTATTAACTTTTGCAATAAACGGCCGTAATTTTACCCATCCTTTTCGGATGATTCCAAATTTCGAACATGGGACAATCCTAGGAAATGATTTTTTAAGAGCTCATAAAGCAAACTTGGATTTTGATCAAAATCGACTCACATTGAGGAGATTTGGTACTCCTCCGCGAAACCAGTTAAGGACGGAACACCGAAAGACCTTTGACGTTTCCATAAAAGTTGCTAGTCTGATCAGGGATTTATATGTGCCGGAATTTGTAACTTCCAGACAAATTAGAATCAAACCTAGATCTCATTTGTGTATTCCTGTCAAATTGACAAATTCTAGTAATCAAAATTTAACTTATTTGGAACCAGATTTACAGTTTCAAATGGACACAGGCTTAATGGTGCCTCGAGCCATTGTAAATCCGGAGTCATTTTTAATTTGGATTACTAATCCAAATTCGTACAAAATTAAAATTAGGAAAGGGGCACGCTTAGGTACCGCAGAGGCATGGCAAAATCCAGTACCAGCTTCACGTCATATTGCAGACGACGAAGGACCTAACGTTATGGTGACCAAGGAGACTGGCACCGTGACAAAACCAGTGCACGACATTACTAAATTTGACATAAATCCAGCATTAGAACCCGATCAGAAGTTGCAACTTAGACAATTATTAGAGAAGTATGTAGATGTATTTTCTTGGTCTGAGCAAGACATTGGTTGTGCCACTAACTATACGCATCGTATAAAGTTAAAGGACGATTCGGAATTTCACGTCCCAGCTTACCCTATACCAGTTCACCTGCGTAAGGAAATTAACCAGCAAATTGACAACTTGCTAGAAGCAGGGGTCATCAGTCCTACAACATCACCGTACAATTCACCAGTTTTTCTTGTCAACAAGAAATCAGGAGCTTATCGCATGGTGCAGGATTTCCGATTACTTAATGCTAGGTCTGTTTTCGATGCAGTTTCTATAGGAAACATCTCAGAGATATTGCACAATATGGCCGGTAAGAGCTATTACTGTAGTGCCGATTTGAAACAAGGATTTTTTCAAATACCATTAGCAGAACAATCGAAACAGTACACTGCCTTTACTATACCAGCCAGGGGACAATTTGCGATGAACTTTACACCTATGGGACATGTGACTTCTCCTGCGGCAATGACCCGATGTGTTCAGCTCGCTACAGCGGGGATGAACGACAATAACTTTGCCTTTTATATCGATGACATGTTTGTTTTTGCCAATACATTTAAGGATATGTTGGTGAATTTAGAGAAAATGTTTCAATGTTTACGATCTGCCGGATTGAAATTGGCTGTACCTAAATGTTCATTTGGATACTATGAGACAATTGCCTTGGGTCACAATGTGGGCAAATATGGCTATCGTATAAGTGATAGAATACTGTCATCCATTAAGACTTATAAGGTTCCCACCACCACGAAGAAGGTTAAAATGTTTTTAGGTCTTTGCAGCTACGTGAGGAAATATGTCAAGAATTTTTCTGATATTGCATCACCATTACAGGGTTTAATTCGTAAGGGCAAGAAATTTACATGGGGTCCTGAACAACAATCAGCATTTGAGAAATTAAAGGAAGCTCTAATTACTGCACCTGTTTTGTTACCGTACGATCCAGCGAAGAACACCAAAGTTTTCACCGATGCTTCATCTCATGCGGTCAGTGGCGTATTAATGCAGCCCAATGCAGAAGGAGAGTACTTGCCATGTGCGTACTGCAGTAGAACGTTGACCGACACTGAAAAAAGATTGAGTGTTATTGAGCAAGAATTAACAGCAATTTTATATGCTTTCAAATCATTTAGATTTTATCTTGTTGGGCGCCATTTTGATTTATACACGGACAACAAAGCAATTACGTACATTAGGACATCCCGTAATTTGAGCTCAAAGCTTCTTCGATGGAGCAACCTTTTGGAGGATTTTTCATTCACTCCGATCCATGTTAAAACTACGGAGAATATCGCCGATCCCCTCAGCAGAGAATGTGGAGAAAACGTAGAGGATGGCAACACTGAAGAGGACATTCCCGAACCCAGGACACTTACTTTATTTGATGCAAGCACAGATGTCGCGGAACATCAGAGACAGGATTCATTTTTTGGCCCAATTATTAAAGTTTTGGAGGACCCAGACAGGGACGATGGAACATTACCTCTATACATCCAGAGGCAGGTCTATCATCGTGTGTTGGAAGATGGATTATTGTATAGACAGCAGAAATTAGGAGCTATTACCAAGAAATTATTATGCATTCCAATGACATTACGTGATTCTGTGATTGAGACACTCCACGCTTCACCCATAGGAGGTTCTCATCTTGGATTTACCAAGTGTTACAATGTGGCCTTACCAAGAATTTATTTTCCAAATATGAAGTTATTTATACAGAGGAAAATTAGGGAATGTATAACATGCCAGCAGAATAAACGCCGTCCAGGTCTACCAGCTGGGGAACTGTGCACTTTTCCCGCACAGAAGCCATTTCAGCGGATTTGCCTGGACTTTTCAGGTCCATATCCTCCTTCATCCAATCTTCGTCATCGATACATAATCGCTGCAACAGATTTTGGGACGCGCTATTTAATAGCCAAACCAGTTGCAGATTGTACGGCCAGTACAGCAGCAGAATTTGTGTATGAAGAGATTGTGTTACGCTACGGAGCCCCACAGGATATTTACACGGATCGCGGATCAGCATTTAAATCTAAGCTTTTCCAGGAACTTGGCAATAAATTGTGAATCACCATCAAGTTTTCACCAGTCGGTCTTCATAATTCTATAGGTCTTTCGGAACGTAACCACGGGGTCTTACAGAGTATAATCAAGTGTTATGTCAACTCAAAACACACTGATTGGGTCCAATATTTACAGCCAAGTGTATTTAGTTATAATACTACGAGGAATCAGAATTTGCGGTATAGCCCATTCTTTTTAGTACATGGATTCCAACCTACTTTGCCCTGGGAGCTTGCATTACACACACCAAGCTGTGAAAATGTGGAGAATGACGTACGGTTCCGAGTATTGGAGAAAGCAAGAACCAATGCTACGGATAACTTAGCAAAACGACATGTTGAAGTGAAGAAATATTATGATCAGAAGAGGAAACAGATCAAGTTTCAACCAGGCGATCAAGTATTAATTTTTGACAGCACCCAGAAAATTGGAACCGCACGGTGCTTTTCAGGTATTTATAAAGGCCCAGCCACAGTTATTCGAGAAGAGAATCCCAATACATACCTGGTGGAATTCCAAAACAAGCGCGGAAAGACATTAGTGGACTCTATTGCCGTCCAGAGACTCAAAAAATATTATGCGCCAGATGACGGTGAAGGCGAAGAGAATTTGGCAGGTGAAGATGAAGATCATCAAGAAGACAACGCGGACTCACGCACGGATAATGGTCACTAAAATTGAAAATTCATATAAGTAACAGGTTTAACATTTTAATTTCACTTGCATGACATAATAATAATAATAATTTATCATAGAATAGCACTAATAATATTAAAGATTAAAAGCAGACTTATTATTTAATAATGTGCTTTAGGCACAAAAGTTTTTTTGCAGTATGTAATAATACTAGCTCAGCGAATACATCACTAGAATTTTATAGTTACTCTTCAGAAGAAGGTATATGATTATATTAGCAAAGTTTATTTTTTAAGCGCCAATTATGAGAATATTTATATTATATGAATATGTAGACGTCGACGTCAAGATTTTTTGCGCTCGTATTACAAGTATTTTCCTTCGGATATTGGGTCATGACCAAAATCCGGGAAATGTAATGATTAAACCACAACGGTTTTAGTTTCTAACTTTGCCACAATAATATGCTAAGCATATTTTAGAATGAGTAGAGAGAATTAAAGATTCTTCAAGTTTTAGTGATGTTAGTATTTTAATGCAGTTAAAGATCGCATAAATAATAATTATTATTTTATTTCAGGTAGTCAGGAGTAAATCAGACTCAATTTTTCCTTTACCTTGTACCTTAGTACAGTTCGTTTAATTTTAAGTATTTAAACATAACGTTAACACCTGAAATTAAATAAGATAAGTTAAACAGTGCTAATAAATTTAGAGAATACATAAATAAATACATTACGCAGATAAATTGAGCCTAGAGTCAGAAATAATTAAAAGTTGAGTTAAAATATCTACTAATTTAGACTAGGCAGGCTTAAAGTACGTATTAGTTTTGAAGAACTGTTTGTATTGATTGCCTAAGCAACATGAAAATCATTGCGATTTTAGTTATTTTAAACGGATTTCTTCCATACGTAAAATCTTCTAATTTTATTTATCTGTTGAACAAGTCCTTTGACTATCCTTATAATATAATTACAATTTTATTATTAACAACATTTATTATTAGTATTTTTATAATTTTCATAATCTGTTATTTTCAATGTCAACGCAAGAAATCTATTACTTATGACCATGAATGTACCCACGAGTTACAGTTAAGCAAACTTAATAATGATCCACCGTCCATTGACCAGATTTACGACGATGTTGCACCGATTGTTGAAGTGGTACCATTGAAAACGAGTCGCCCGCCAATTCCCCCTCCACTCCCTCAGTCCATTATTATTCAACCTAGGGTACAAGAAGAAGTTCAGGATGTATCCAGAAATAGTTTAGTCACTAAAGACGACAGTATAGATTTGCCGAAGAATATTTTGTCCGTTAAAGATAGAGTTCAGAAATTTGCCGTAAGCAAGGGTCCTAATTTTGATCAAAACAGTTGCAAAATGGAAAGTGAATTGCCTATTTCATCCTGTGTTCAGCCAGTTGTAAAAATTAAAGAGTCATTTGCGAATCAGTCACCAGTAAAAGTCGAGAAAGTTTCAAGTGTTACTTTAAAAGCAGAAAGTAAGCCAAATTTTCAGGTTCCCGAACCTGTTGTATCGTTCACAGACCATATTTTCTACGACCTCATGTTCACCTAGAATTTTATATTAATTACGATTTAAATTTTAAGTATAATTCATTTTTTACGTTTAATTGTACCTTATGCAAGGTTTATTAGTCATTTAGTTTGCTAACAGCTTCCCAACTGTTGTTATTACGAGCACGGAAGTGTTCAAGTAACACACTGTCGCAAGCGCGACGATATTTTTTCCCTTTCCATTCCGCCTATGATGTAATTTTCAAAAGTCCTTGACTTCCTTTTCGATTCTCGCAGCGCTTACTAGACCTTGTTCGTAGTAAGTTAAAGTTTTGTAAACAGTTACGTGTCATTCCATGTATCAGCGAGCCATCGCCTTGCATTTTCTTTCTCCGTTCCTATGCCCGCTGCCCGAAGCAGCGACCTTTTCCCCTCCACCTCTCCGACGGCACCCGAACGTACCCGAAGTCGCCGATCACGCCTGTCGCTGTAGAGAAATTTGTTCAGTCCATCCAAGTGGCCACGAAAATGCAACTTTGCAGGAATTTTGTCAGCGAATTCCTTTCTCTGCACGGAAGCTCTCTCCCGAGTACTTTGAACACGCTGGAAGCTTAGAAAACACTTAGCATGGAGATTACAACAGCCAGGGGCGGTCGTCCATTACAATTTTATGGGATCAGTTTAGTTACGCATATAGCCATCAGAATTTGATTTTTACGATAGAAGTTCATGTAAACAATGTTAGGGATATTTTGTTCTATATAGATAAATTTTTTCCGTAAAACGTCGCATTTATGCACTTCAGACTAATCACGACCAATAATTTTACAAAAGGAACAACAAGACGAATTTTTTGCGTTTCTCTTGCAAAATTTTCCCGTTTTTCATAGAGATATTTATAGTAAGTAAATTTTTTGGGAAATCGATGCACTTTTCATTAGAATTACGATAAAGTCAAACGAAATTTCGATAAAATCAGGGAAATTTTACAAAAGGGCAATTTTAGCACTTTATGCACTTAGAGTAATCAGGATTATTAGCAACAGGCCCAGGCTAAGCCTCTGTGATTAGCACAGGCATGTGCAGCAAAAGTCGCCACGGCATTGTTAGCCTTTCCAAATTTAAACAGTGTGGTTTACCACAAATGTTATAATTTGAGAAATTATTATTATTTATTATTAGGAAATTTAGTTTATTTACCCAATTTGCACCTTATTTGACAATGCAGCAATAAATTCATTACTTCTTACTGATTAACTTCATGTTAATGTTAGTACAGTAGGTAATAACTATTAATTTGTATTTATTGTAATATATAGCATAACTATTCTCTATCTATTTTGTTTAAACATACCTAAGGGATTGTTGAGGTATACGGCGGACTCAAGAAGTTTTGAGTGGTTAAATTGCTTTTGCTTAAAGAAAATTTGAAATTGAGAAAGTTTTTCATTATTTGTATTGTGTTTAAAATTTGAATTTCACTTTTTTAATTCCCTGATGCTATATTTGTTACCACCTGGAGTTTCAACGAAAGTCAGAAGTAGCATTTATTGAATTTTTGTTTTAAATTTGCATATTAATGAACCACGGTTAATTGTACCGGCCAATTAGTTATTAGGAGGCCATTAGAGGCTTGCCAAAGCAACCTTTTAGATACTAACAGCTTGCTTTGCGCAACACAAATTTTATATATTTATTTTTAGGGTTCACACCATAATAATTTTTTTTAAAATTTAAACAGAATGCAGAACATGCTTGCAGCACTTATTTTGTTTATTAATTCTACATTTTGTAATTTTGAAGTGAAGTCTATTACTGACAATAAATTATTCCAGTTTATTAGGACACGTAATGGTATTTTAATATCAGGTTCAGGTCAATTTATTGTTATTCAGAATTTGAATAATAATTTGAACACGCACAGATCAATTCAGCTTAACGAAGGGGAATCTCTATTTTTTAATTATCAGGATTTTTCGCAAATTATTGTGGATCAACAAATTTTACACACAAGAATTTTAGCTTTCGAACAAGTCAAAATGCAGGAAATTGAGTTACTACCTAATATTCCCAAGAATTTATCTGATTTCACTATTCCCCAATGGACTCCGCTTGAACTTGCTTTAAAACAACTTAATCAATCAATTAGTAAGAACATTTCATTTCAGGAATTAGTTCTAAACCCTTTGCCTATGTCTATATTAGTTTTTGTTATTTGGAATGTGTTATTAACCGCCACCTTAGGATATTATTTTTATAAGCATGATCAGCTTGCGAAACAGATTAATTTAGAGCAGCGCAGTAATAATTAATAGGTTAAGGCAACACATTAATCATGGACATTAATATTTTAATTACGGTTGGATATTTTATTTCAATTTTCCTTATTTATTTTCAAAGAGTTATGGCAATTATTTTTTCAATTTATTTTAATCATATTTTATTTTGATGAGGCAAGTTAATTTAATTTTAAAGAAAAGGCAATGGAAATGAGTTGGTTTGGTGTACATGCATACTTGAATTATATATACCCATCCTATTGCAATTTCCTTTCTTTGTCATAATTTTTCCTTTTAACCTAACCTGTCTATACGGAACGCCATGGACAAGCAATGCCTACACCATCCAGGGGCATTTTTCATGACGGACATCCGCAGGCAGTCTACTATTACCAGGCAGAAAGACTGAGTATCATTCTACGAGGGAGACATGCAGACATTTCTACTTATTACTGCACGGAGACTACCTTTTACAGGAAGGATGTAATCAACCATACATTTCCCAGTATAGCGGACTACACATTATCAACAACACCTAGTGATGGAGCTAGATACTATTTCCTTCCACACTGTTTGCAGTTCAAACAACTTTTCCCCATCTCCCAAGTTCTACGGGTAATTTACCACATTTTTTTTTATATACATTGCCTCCATGCAGTCAAGACGACAAGCAATCCAAGAAGAAGAAGAAGCATAGCAAACGTACTTTCTACAAACAGCAGTTCCGGTAACAAACAATAATTACAGAATTGTGCTACAGTGTTTTTACACATACACATGCTAGCTCCTATCATGTGTATCTATTTGGTCATTTAACATGCATTATGGGAAACAATATTTTTCCATAGCCCTTATACACATTTTCAGTTTTGTGCCATGCATGAGAACCAGTTTTATATGCATGCAAGTTTACATTATACTACAAGGAAGCGACAAGCACCAGTGGTGTCAATTGACCAGTGCAATTAGTGCATAATTTTTTTTTAAGATGAAAATGTGCCTTTTGGATAAACACACAGACATGCAAGCAATAAATAACATAATTACAGCACTTTCGAACATTTTAGAAAGCATGCTTTAGTGC
Organism: Lepisma saccharinum; assembly: GCF_977018435.1. NCBI lineage: Eukaryota > Metazoa > Arthropoda > Insecta > Zygentoma > Lepismatidae > Lepisma > Lepisma saccharinum. The sequence continues at coordinate 25,074,660 of NC_139252.1, read as the reverse complement.
CAATATTTTATGCATATGTTTGTCGCATGCAGGTATTATTGTTATTTTTTTTTCTTTTTTCTCACCAACATGGAATATTGAAAGCGACACATTTGTTCGCAGAACATTTTTTTTTGATATTTATAACTCAAGCACATAGTTTTGTCACTTGCAAGATTAATAATTTTTGTGTGCAGTCATACAAAGGTAATCACCAAGCCAGATATATGTATACAGTGTACAGTTTAACGTAGAAAAGAAAATTGAACGCTATAATTAAGTTTTTACCAGCGACAGTTTTCAGTGTAACTCACTATATGCATTGAATATTGTATAATACTACCTTGGAATGTGCAACATAGCCATGCAAGTTCATATATTCAACGATTTTAGGAGTGCAGTGGCTACGTAGTTCGTACAACATACTACATTTTGATATAATCAGGCTTTCACACGGACAAAACAGTGAGATGTGACAAACGTTTTACATGCCTACTTACGTGTACTTACTTGTGCACCTTTTTAAGGTTTTTTTTATTTTGAAGAGTCTATATTGAGGGGCAATATAAACAAACATTGTGAATTCCGTTCTATCTTGCAAGACGCTCCAGCCGTTGGCCTCGCGGAACACACAGAGTCGTTACCGCGTGGCGAGGCATCACAGACTCTTGACTAGGAGCAGGTGGATGAGCAATTATACATAATACACATTACGTACACCCACATGTGATACATTAAGAGTTTTATCGCTTAACGACACGAACTTTTGTGATTTCTAGTCTTATAATAGTATATATTATTGTTTTTTTACATCGTATAAACATACGAATTTGTTAGTATTAAGGGTATTATTCATTATAAAGTTTAGGGAATGAAAAATTTCATTCCTTCAGGATGCAGTGAACAACAGACAGTTATGGTGTATTTCTTTTGTATATTTGGGTTTTTTAAGAAAATATATGGAATTGGCGAACCTGAGTCATGTCAAGCTTTGCGATTTGACTTTTAAATTTTCAAAGGAGAAAATTTTCCTACGCGGGGCGAACGTAACAATCCCTAAGATTGTATGTTTATTTTATTAAGTCTCTCTGAACGCTTCATGTTGACCAGGGCATTCACTTGTTTTTCTCAGCTGTCTCAAGCCTCTTAGGCATGTTTACAATGCATTGTGTTGTGCCATGCAAACCTCCTGAGCTTTCAGGAACAGGTAACACTTCTGGTTATGGTGTCAGCGGTTTGCATGGTAGCAATTATAATAAACACGATTCGGCGATTCGGCATCGAGGAAGAGCTCGATGGCCAGGGAATATAGAGGTGAGACAAGCTGGGAAGTGACTGGACTTTGGGAATTGAGTTGGTAGAGAGAGGAGGTCAGCAAGGCAGGAGGTCGATAGTGGAAGCACGCTTTGGTCAACAGTTAGAGAGAAGCTTACAGAGGACTTCGCTATTTTCATTCAGCTCAGAGACTTCAGTTAGACAGGTAATTATCCTACACCCAGCCATGATACAGGTTCAACGGTTCACAAAACACAACGAGTGTCCATTGTCTTTTCAGTAGTTTAATTCCTTTGTGTAATTTGTACCTTTCGCATGCCAAGCAATAACTCGTCATGTCAATGACGAGTGGTCTCATCAAGAGGATGAATGATGAGTAGTTTACATCACCCCATCAGTTAACTGGTTCAGATCCCTTCATTCTATAGAATGACACGATATGTGGAACATGTCCGAGACAGTCCCAAATTGAATGTTCGGTGTGCTGTAACGCATAATGAAGTCATAGGCCCATTCTTTTTTGTGGAGCAAACAATAACAGGAAATGTGTTCCTAGATATGCTCGAAAACTTTGCAGTTCCCCAATTACGTCATTTACAACTTACAGTGATATTCCATCTAGATGGTGCCCCACCACGTTGGAGCCTACACGTGAGGGACTATCTTCATAGAGAATTTCCTGATTGTTGGATAGGCCATAATGGGCCAATTTCCTGGCCACCACACTCGCTTGATGTTACCCCTCAAGACTTCTTTTCTTTGGGGTTATGTGAAAGACATTGTGTATTCTGGCCCATATGTACGAATCCTAAAAGAACTGCAGGACCGAATTAGGAATGTGATTGCTTCTGTCATGCCTCTGATGCTACACAATACGTAGAGAGAAATTAAATTCAGGTTGGACATCCTCCGTATCACAAAGAGCTCATGTGGAGCTATACTGAGCTGTGCTGAGTTCTAACTAACTGCTACCAATAAAACTTGCTTTTCTTTTTATCTACTTCTATCCATATTAAGACCACAAACTTTTAAAAATTGTCAGTCCCATTCCGGACAGCCTGTATTTTCATTTTACATGAAAAATCAAGTGCATAAAAGAAATTTAAAAAAATGCAACTTAATTGAATTGTATGTTTTGTAAATGTACCGTATAAAGAAGCAAATTATGCATATGCATTAGCAACCACCGTAGGAAGCAGTGCGTGCCACCAAAACTAGGAGTTTAGCAACAACTAGGGCTGAGCCGATACTGATACATCAGCATTGGTATCGGCTGATACCAGTTGTATCAGTATCGGAAAGTATCGGTTGGAATTCATCTATCGATACCAGCCGATACTTTTATGGGGTCCGCAAAAATGACACATGAAATTTTTGCAAAGTCTAATTATCTTGAAAATTATGCAAAATTCAAACTTTATTTTTATTTTCCACCAATTTTGCATAACAAATTGAATTTTGTGATTACATAACATATATTTTAATATTCTGATGTAATTCTTGAATATTCTGAAGCGAATAGATTTGTTAATTGATGCATATAATTGGAGAAGAATATTTACGCACAAATATTGGTTAATATTTTGAACAAATTTTAATTTTTGCAATTTTCAAGTATCGGTATCGGTGGGAATCAGTAAGAGTATCGGTATTGGTATCAGTTCCAAGTGGTATCGGCTCAGCCCTAAAAGGCCTAGTCTGAAAACACAGTTCAATTCATAGAAGGAATATCTATTCTGGTGACAAATGGGCAAGAAGACAAAGGTCAACTTATTTGGAAACATAGTCAGGGTGTCTACAATTTTGTAAATATGAAAATTCCTGACTTCTCCAGATTTCTCAGACCAACAACCAAATTATTTCAGACTATTGCCGTTAGGGTAATTCATATAGGTCATTCCATGTGAAATCGAACAACGTCCTCAACCTTACATTTTTTTCATTCATTTGAAATTTGACATTCTGGAAGGATCACCTGAGGTAGGAGAACATGCAAAGTTGCAGATCCATATCTTTCGTATTTCCGAAATTACAGTGATGCAAACTATGCGATTTTGACCATTTTTTCCAACATCTTATTAAGTAACAAGTGATTTGAACGGTGTTGGAAAGGTCTTGAAGGGCTCTTTCACACAAAATATTACATGCCTATGTGAGGGTAAAAAAACAAAAAAACAATTGAAGGTGATGTAAAAAAACTTTGGTAGCAATTTTCTCAAAAACGGGTCTTTTAATTTTTTCAAAAAATTGTCATACATACACTATTACTCAATAACTACAAAATTTGAAAATAGGACGTCACCGGGATCCAGAGTTACGTTACATTTAGGGTAGGTTAGAGTAGGGTAGAGTAGGTTAGGTAATGTGTGATAACATATTTTGACACAAATTCCTAATATTCAAAAGCAAAAGTCTAACAGAAATGAAATATTGTTTCAATTAACATACATGAATCTAATGTTTAAATTCATGTATATTAAAAATACTGGGTGATTCAAAAGTCCAGTCACATAGGTAACTCCCGTTATTGGTGTACATAGCGAAAAATGGAAAGACGGTAAATTTGTTGGAAGCAGGTGGTTTCAATATAAAGTGCTTGAATTCTCAATGTATTATGCTGTACACTGGTACAAGCCTCATTGGTAGCCAAAAGTGCCACATGCTTGGCCCTGAATACTGCATGGCATCTCAGTATTGATGATGATAATTACAGGTAAATTAAACAAATGTTTATACTAAAGTATAAAAATGTAAATGTGTGACATGCGCAATAGCACAGTGTCAAGTACTTATGTATTGCAGCCTGATTCTCATTTGTGAGCTATTAGCTAGCCTCTTCTAGAGGTCTGGCGAAAGGAGGAGTGTGTGCATCAGATGTTCATGTTTTTAATACTTGTTTATTTTGCCTATAATTATAGTTATAAATTTTTAATTTACCTTCTACTGTATGGTTTTGCGATGCCATGCAGTATTCAGGGCCAAGCATGTGGCATTTTCAGCTACCAATGAGGCTCATACCAGTGTACATCCTAAACTGTTCACAATATGTTGTAAATTAAAGCACTTTAGATTGTCACTTGCCTACTTCCAACAAATTAACCCTCTTTCACCAATTACACATACTATGCACTAAATACCACAGGACAAAGTGATGCAATATACACTGATTTTACTAGGGCAATTGACAGAATTGACTATAATATATTAATACAAAGTAATTGCTTCATTTAATGCTTCCATTTATATTTTATATTTTTTCCTTCATATTTGGCTGATCGAACACAAATGGTATTAATCAAGAAAAATCACAGGTCATCCCTTTACATTATATTCCAATGTTCCAGAAAGGTCCAATGCTGGGACTGCTTTTGTTTTTATTACTTACCAGATGATGAAATTGTTGTGACTTATCACGTTACAAAATTCTCAGAAGTTGCTTTTCAATCAAGTTGCAATGATTTCGTCTTTCAACCCTGGCACACGTTGTGGTTTCGACAAGAAGAGGGATGGGGGTAAGGACACTATAATGTGGTAAGTTATTTATTTTCACTAATATCAGTTGATATTAGCTGATGCTTTTTCAATGGTCTTAATAATTCACTAATATCAGTCAACTCATGTTCATCAACAGTAGCTTTCAAATTGTCCTCATGAACCTGGTCCACACAGAACACCAGTGATCAAACCTGGAAGCACTTGCAGCCAAGTACTAAGCATTAAGCTACTTTGGAGCTCTATTATTTAGTATCTAAATGCCTAATATTTCTTTTTAGCAACAGTTCTCAATGTCATCATACATTACAACTCAAAATAAGGAAAATGGAATTTAAAGTGACACCTGGCAGTGAATTCAAAGGATCTTATACAGAAGAAAATAAAATAAAAGAAAGCGTTACTTACCCAGATTTTATATGGTGCACTTCTATCTCTGCCAATCCCAATTTTTCTTGCACATTTTTTAGATTTTGGGCATCATCCAGCAGTGCTGCTATCTACAAAAACAATTATTATTATTATTAATAATAAAGTATTAGCTGGCTCGCTGGCCAAGCACATTAAGTGGTAAACTTTCGATACTCATCACCAAAGTTCCAAGGTTCAAATTTCTATCTAAGTACGGGTGTTCTTTGTGAGTGTCCCTTCAAGGATTTCACGTACTCATCTCTCACCCTCGTCATAACAATTAGTCAAAACTTGCAGAAATGCAACATTAACTAATAAAAATACAAATACAAAGAAAGCATTAATCTTAAATTGAATGTTTGATTCGTAAATACACCAAACGCATATCATTCATTTCCATGAGAATGAACAAACTGAAGAGCATGGGCATATCTAGAAAATTTTGTAGATCATGGGAAAAAATAATAGTAGAAATAATAATAGTATTATTATTATTATAAACAAATAAGAAATTATTATTTTATTGCCAATTTATCAATCTTGCACTTGGGGGAACTCTTCTACGCAATCCACCATTTTTCATTTCATACAATATACTAAAATTCATAGTAATTCTGTTTTGTTATTAACTTCTATAAACCATGATTCATGACAATCATTGAAAGTTATGGGGAAATGTTAGTCACAAAGCTTATTAGGTGACATCTCATATACAAAACTCAGTTTTCGAATTTTTGAAAACTTATGGACTCATTTAATGTTGGGATTAAGTAGTAAGATATGAAAATATTAATTTTGGAACTGGGTCCTTCATTTTAATTCTTCCAATTTGAAATGAACAATGTCAATTTCAAAGGAGTAAAAATTTGATTATCCAGCTTAAATTTGCTATATACTATATGCAGGGCTCGAAAAATCCCAGTCGCCAGGTCACCATGGTGACTAAAAATTTCAGCCTGGTGACTGTGATCTCTTGCTGTAATATTACCTTTTTTTTAAGTTTGCATGTACGAAATTGTGAAGATTCTAAGTTTAAATTACAATAAAGCATAATAGTTTTTCTTGTATGTACGCATTGCTTGCATGATAAAATTATTTTCCTGTAGTTTACGGTTATTACAAGCATAAGAAAAACAGTTTTTTCCTTTGTGACGTTTCAGGAGAACACACGCTCCTTTCATCAGACATTTATTTTCATTTTGACTAAAGATACAGTTATAACAATGGTTAGTAATTTTTTTTAAACAAAAAGAATCTGTTATATAATGGATGTTGTCAATGTTACATTGTTGTAATATAGCAACTTAACTGTGAAAAAAACAGTCTATTTTATTTTTATTTTTTAAAATTATGAATCCCAAATATCATCAGGTAATTCAAATTCATCATTGTTTTCACAAAGTCTCTTGATGTTTTCTGTTACATTAAATTTTAAAGATGGTGGCTTACTCCATTTGTGAAAAAGAAAACTCCACACTGGATCTATGTTACCATTTTCATTATTTAATTTATTCCAGTGTTCTTCTGCAATGAACGAGGCTTCCCAGACATTCAACTCTGTGTTTCCCGTTAATCTTTTTAAAACCCTTCTCTTTTTAATCAAATGCTTCTCTTCGATGATATGAGTTGACAAACCTGTTCTTGGGTTTAGGTTTATAATGTCCAAATCGTGTTCATGCCATCTTATTGCCATTTTCCTTGCTGTTTGTCCCACATAATCTTTTGAACATGAACAACTTATATTATATATTCCTGTGGTTTCCACATCTGGTAGCGAGTTCCTCATTTTGAATTCATTAAATGTACATTCCAAACTTCTTGGTGATTTGAAAACAATTTTGAAATTAAAACTTCTAAAAATTTTTGCAATTTTATGTGAGAATCCCTTGTGGAATGGAATGCACACAAATTTCTTTTCAACAGATTTTTCATCTTTGTCTGTATTTCTCTTTTCCTTTAGTTTTCTTGCGACTTGTTTTTTGATTTGGTTTATTCTGTTAGTGTGAAAGCCATTTTCTTTTGCTATATTAAAGAGCCTTTCTTCTTCATTTTTGATATCCTCGTTATTAGAACATAGTCTTTGTGCTCTCAGGAAAAAATTTAAAAATATGTTATCCATTGTTATACGCGAATGTTCTGATTTGGCATGGATGTATTTTTCCCCTGCTAATTTTTTTCTATGGACTGATGTTTGAATTGTTGAGTCAGTTGTCTTAATTTGCAGATCAAGGAAAGAAATTACATTGTTATTCATGGGTTCGCAAGTGAATTTTATGCGACGATGTGATTCATTTAACGATTTAAATACGTCCATGATGGTGTTCTCATTTTTAGCAATAATTAGCACATCATCTACATATCTGATGTAGAGTTTGATATCCGCACCTATCGCATTAACAATTGGAGATTCTATGTAATGAAGGAAAATGCTGGAGATGATTCCGGATACTGGGTTTCCCATTGATAGACCATTACTTTGCTGATAGATTTTGCCATCAAATATAAAGTAATTGTAATTTGCACATACAGTAAACCATCGAACCATTTCCCATGATTCTACTGGGTTAACCTTCATCTCAATAAGCCATCTGTGTAATGCATCTGTGGCACCTTCTATTGGGACACTAGGATATAAATTTTCAACATCAAAACTTGCAATACGATACTCACTATTCCAAACAATATTTTTTAGTTTCTGTTTCACTTCATATGCATTTTTAACACTGAATGGTGTTTGTTGTTTAATTATAGCAAGTCTTTCAACTAAATATTTGGATAGTTTGTATGCAGGATGTGTGAAAGTTGCAATGATGGGTCGTATTGGAGTTCCCGGTTTGTGAGTTTTTGGTAGTCCAAAGGCAATCGGCAGGGTTGAATTTTTGACAATGAGTTTTTTCTTCATTTCTCTTGGTATCGTGATACTGCTTTCAATTACTTTCTTTACCTCATTTATTATTTTAGTTATAGGGTTTCGAGAGGTTTCTGTGAAATTGTTTAATTTGAAACATTCTTCAAACAAACATTTATTGCAGAAGAACACTGGAATAAATTAAATAATGAAAATGGTAACATAGATCCAGTGTGGAGTTTTCTTTTTCACAAATGGAGTAAGCCACCATCTTTAAAATTTAATGTAACAGAAAACATCAAGAGACTTTGTGAAAACAATGATGAATTTGAATTACCTGATGATATTTGGGATTCATAATTTTAAAAAATCTAAAATAAAAATAAAATAGACTGTTTTTTTCACAGTTAAGTTGCTATATTACAACAATGTAACATTGACAACATCCATTATATAACAGATTCTTTTTGTTTAAAAAATTACTAACCATTGTTATAACTGTATCTTTAGTCAAAATGAAAATAAATGTCTGATGAAAGGAGCGTGTGTTCTCCTGAAACGTCACAAAGGAAAAAACTGTTTTTCTTATGCTTGTAATAACCGTAAACTACAGGAAAATAATAAAGCATAAGTTAGCAAATGATTTTCTTTTATCAACGTTGTGAACATTCCATAGAATCAGTAACAACTTCTTACTCTTTGTCTCTCAACCCCCATTTCCTGCTTTCTCACATGATTTAGCGATGTTATGAATACGGTGATGATCAACTTCTTATAGTATGCACAATTGCCTGTAGGTGGTTTCCTGGCGCCTGATTTTCAGAGCTGGCACCTAGCTTTGAAGAAGATTTTTCGAGCACTGACTATATGTTATACATTTGATTTGTCCAGCTCAGTGACATGAATGTACCAGAATAATTGACAACTATACTATGTACACTTTTAGAAGGAACATGAGTTCAGTCAATAAACAGCCATTGCTATTGTGCTGTTGCCAAACTAACTGTTAGCTTAAGGAAAAGACAGAGAATTCGCTTTCTGTCCAATATTCAACTATATAATCCTCTCACTACTGTTCTTTGTGGCATACAAGTAAATGGTAAGTGAAAAATTGTATGATGCCCTTGCTATGAAAACACTGAACTCAAACTGACTAAGACTCACAATGTTTGAGAATACCCACGACAATGACGGGTCAATGTGTATACCGAGATGAATTTAACACCCACGGTGGTCTAGTCGGTACGACATCTTACTGCCACGTGGGAGATCCGGGTACAATTCCCAGGCTGGGTGATCTACGGTCGGAATTTTTCCGGCCTTGTGACTGCATAAAGCGGTTCAGGTTTCCAGCCTCAAATCAGTGGGTACCTGGGAGGGAGGGAAGGCAGCCTGAGCATGGTGATGATAATCTATAATAGATACTTTTCCTAAGGAATGTGTGTCATATATCGTTGGAAAGCCTATTGTATAAGGAAATCAAAAACGTCAGTCCTGATGAGAGGAAAAACAACCTGGAGGAGGAAATCGAGAAAAACCATTGTTGTCCAGATATGCGGAATTATACGTACGGAGGGAATTTTTCGATGAATAGAGTGCTAATGGAACCTAACCTAACAGGCCTAACCTAACCTCGTAGGCATACCTCGTCCCCGTGAATGGTTCGTGGGGCTACCCGTGTATGGTTTTTGGGGCTAACGTGAATGGTTCGTGGAGCTATCTTTTTGACATCGAAACCTTCCTACAGCTCCATAATTTACTTCCAGAATCATCTCGCACCTATATATCCTACAAACCTTGTCCTTCTTCAACGATACATTTTTCTCGCACCATGTCCAACACTTGTCTCTAGTCCCGAAAGTAATGGCAAAGCGCTTCCTGTTCCAGAAGCCATCTGATCATACACACGCACAACGAACACAAAAAACCAATCACCACCCCGAACGCAAACGAGCGAAGTACATGCATTAACAACACGGACGCAAAGACGAGCCTGCAGTGTTGTTAACCCCCATCGCTTACCACCGAAAAGCAAAAAGAACGGCAAGTAGATTTTAGCCCCCACATCCTCTAAATATGCCTTCATGGAATGGTGCTATATGCACAGGGAACTTTATCTCACCTTTGTTTTCCCAAGACACAACAACTTAGCTTGTTTCAACATGGTGGCAATGATAAAAACAGACAGAAGTAAAATGAAAGGGTAATTGTGTGTGTGTGTCGAGGCATGTTGTTTCCCAGTGTTTCCTCAAGAAACACTGTAGGCGACGGAAATTTATGGGACTCGGACAGTCAGGTTCAAAATGTATTGCCCCATCTAATGATGAACCTTAAAGTGTTGAATTTTATGAAAACTTCTTGGGTGCAAAAAAAATAAGGAACACGGCGTTTAACTTGCATGCCGCAGTTTACCAACTGTACAAAGTTGCACTCCTGCGAGGTTGGTCACCATGGACAGGCTCTTTTTGGTCCCACACGATATTGCTTCTAAAATCATACACTGTATACACTGCATAAAATTTGCTTTCTGTACTTTCACAATAGCAGAAAAATATTAAATTTCATCATAGCATTTAAATTTGATTTTATACTGAAACCCATACACATAGGGATGTGCATTATTAAATAAATGTAAATATTAAGAACAATAATAATAATAAATTTCTGTATTAAGCGAGCGAAGTTTGGCCTATAGGCTGCTGCTGTCACCTAACCCTTGTAAATGTAATATTACATATATGATAAACTGCACATATAACAACAACAATATAATTCCTCCATTACATACACACCTTCCCATTCTTGACAACAAGAGCTCCGCGTGGTACACATTTTATTTGATTGAGATTTGTTGAATGTACCAAAGGTCCAACAAATATATATGAATTAACTGTTCCAGCTGGTTCCTGAAAGAGAGAAGAAATGTAAATATATACAAATCAATTACATCATGGAGTTTTGGACTATTAACCACTGTTAATTTTTACAAAAAAATAAATTTTTTTACCTACGTTTCGGAGGCTGAATCTGCCTCCATCTTCAGGGTACCGTGTAGTCTGTTATGTTACATAAATGGTTGCCTAGGAGGAATTGTTCAAAGTGACCTAGGCTCCACCGCGTCTGCAGTTACAAGGACCTCTATATACGAAAAAAGTGCCAGGTAGATTATGAGTGGCCCAGGCTCCACTATGTCAAATGACCACGTCGAGGTCACGACTGACCACGTGAAGGTCACGACATAGTGGAGCCTGGGCCACTCATAATCTACCTGGCACTTTTTTCGTATATAGAGGTCCTTGTAACTGCAGACGCGGTGGAGCCTAGGTCACTTTGAACAATTCCTCCTAGGCAACCATTTATGTAACATAACAGACTACACGGTACCCTGAAGATGGAGGCAGATTCAGCCTCCGAAACGTAGGTAAAAAAATTTATTTTTTTGTAAAAATTAACACTGGTTAATAGTCCAAAACTCCATGATGAATAAATCACCACTGATTAGCTACAAAGAAGAAATCAATTACAGTAAAACCTCGTTAATCCAGATCCCGATAAGCCGGACTTCGCTTAATCCGGACAGGCAAAAAAAAAAAAAATGCTTTCGGAAGAAGCCGCATTGACACAGGAATACCCTCATACTGGATTGTATGTACAGTATTGTTTTACATTTTACTGTACTGTATAGTGTATTTAGGCCTATACCTTTTAAGTACACCATAATAAACATGTTTTGTTGATATAAACTGAGTTTTAATGCACTTTCTACTGTTCATTTAGGTTATTTCAGTTCATCCGGACTTTTGTTAAACCAGTCAACTTATCCCCCCATTAGTTCAGATTAACGAGGTTTTACTGTACTTATTATTAGTATTCCAAACACTTGCCAGATACAGGGTGGCCACTTTTAGACGATTGTAAAATTCAAGTATAATTCCCGGTTTTCAAGACGAACTTCCCAAAAATTCAAGACTACAAGCAGATGTTTTCTCCATTTCAACCTTACATATTACCTACCGCCTCTCACCACCAACACACACATACATACAGAAATATATTAACAATATAAAGGGTCTATGTGATTCCAATGTACCCAAAAATTCTAATTTAATTCAATTAAATGGCATATACATTTAAAATATTTCATTTAAGATGTAATTGCACATACTCAAGACTCTGAATATAGTATCTACAAGCACAAGTCACAAATGTTACAGGATATACAAATCTATGAAAAAATTGTTAATTGTATAAGAATTTCAAACTTAAATTTACCTAATTAACTTCAAGATATCTTGCAATGATCATTCGACTGTTAGATTGATTATTTTGCGGAGGACACTAACAAAGTTAATAGATTGAGAGAATTCTGTCTTATTTTCCAGGCAGCCTTATTTTCCTTCTTCAATAAATATAAAAACTAAACTGTGAAAAATTACTTAATGGCATTTTTAAATGTATAAATTCATTGGGATTTGGATTAATAAAAGTAGCAATCTTTCACGTCTACAGAGAAAAATTCATGTAGAATTTCCAGAGCAAATAATTCATGCACAATTCCCAGAATTCAAGGAATTCCCTGTGAGTAGCCACCCTGCATATAGTAGTAAATAGACACAATAGTCAACACTTACATCTAAAGTTGATTACTAGGGCCCGGACTTTTAGGATTTTATAAACATCATTTTAGGCTCTATAAAGAGATGATTTTGCCCTTTTTAGGATTTTTTACCTACCCATATTTTTATTGAAATCAATCACAAATCTGCATTTACATGAGCATCAATACTGCAAACACATTTTCCTTCACATATTACACTTAAAGCATACAAAAAACATAGTTTTTAGAAAATACAGAATATAATAAAAATGTAAAATGTGTCATTGTTAAGCTATTTCTTTTGTAATGCCAACTTTGCTTCCCTTCTTTTCTCATGCCCTTTCCCTTCTCTCATTTCCATTCCCCTTCTGTGTTTGTGTGTGTGTGCGAGAGAGAGGGGGGGGGGAGAGAATATGTTTTCATATTTTCATATTGCCGTACAGTTAACAATGTGTTCACTCTGATGAAACAAAACAAGGTTTAAGCACTTTTTTTTTTTTACATTTATTTAGCTGAAAAGTTCAATTTAGCCTTTTTTAGGATCTGAACTCCTCTTAGCCATTTTTAGGACCTATAGGATTCATGTATATCATTAAGAAATGGTTAAAACTAAAATATATGTTAGAATAGTGGAGAGAGAATATGTTTTCATATTGCCGTACAGTTAACAATGTGTTCACTCTGATGAAACAAAACAATGTTTCAGCATTTTTTTATTTTCTTTACATTTATTTAGCTGAAAAGTTCAATTTAGCCCTTTTTAGGATCTTAACTACTTTTAGCCATTTTTAGGACCTATAGGATTCACATATTTCATTAAGAAATGGCTAAAAACGAAATATGGTAAAACTGTCATATGCGGGAAATCTCTCTAACTCGTTCATTCTCTACTTTTTTACATTCGTACTTACCTATTCTGCATTGCAAAACATTGTTTAACAAGGGATTTTGCTTTTTTAAACTAAATTAGTATCTATTGTAGACATATCGAGTAAATATTGTTCGTTCTTTTCTCGCTTCCTAAACACGCAAAATGGCAGGCAAATCTTGACTAGCGTTGTGTTTCAACCTTCTTAACAGAAAAATTATGCATAACCCCGTAAACCATTCACGCATAGCCCAAAAAACCATTCGGGATAGTATGACCATCCACGAATAGCCCCAAAAACCATTCCCGCAAAGCCCCAGAAACCATTCTGGATCGTATAACCATCCATGAATAGCCCCATGCACCATCATGGTAAGGTTAGGTTAGGTTGCTTTAGGTTGGGCAATATAGTGAAAAAACTGTGCGTTAGGAAACACTTACCAGGGATTACGTCATCAGATGCTCGCAACATCCGGTTCAAGTACAAGGATGGAAATGCAAGCAACAGCTTTCGTGTATCGGACGGACATTATTATAGAAAAATACATAATTTAGCTGCCAAATACATTGAAAAATGCGAGAAAACACTTCCACGACCTTCCAAAATTACACAGAAACTCAATTCCGTAAGTACTTACGTTACCACGTAAGGAATAAAATAGGTTAAAACCTGAGAATCCAGGCCCTAGTGATTACTTACTCTGTGTGTAGTGGACAAGCATTTTCCTCCATATATTTCAACAAGGATGGCTCTTTGCAAGTAGCCATTCATTTACTGTTGTCTTTGATTATCAAATCTGTCACATGAGGTGCAAAGGGATTTTACTTCCATGAATGATTTCGTTGTTAGGTTAGGTAGGTCAGGTTTAGGGCTCTTAGCATTAAAATAATGTCTGCTAATGCTTCCAACAGATGATCATGTAATATCTGCTCTCGAGCACAAAACCTCATTGAGTTTCTGTATCTCAGATGAAAGTAAACCAAGGCCGGCTTCTTGCTCACAAGTGCGGATGCTTCCATAAGGGTCATTCCATGGGAAGTCACCAGAATTGTCCGGAAACGGGTCGCCTCATAGTAACAGATTGTAACAAGCTTTTGTGCACGTTTAGAGTTAGTAAGGAAATATCATTGTGTGAAATATCTCGTTTCAAAACGTAATACATATTGTACAGGGTGCCTCTAAAGAATGTGATCCTTCAAAAAAAATACAAGACACCGACATTTTCACATAATTGTTAAGAAACAACAAACTGAGATAGAAAGTTTATTTTTGCTTTATTGTACAAAGTAAAGTATACTTAGTTGTAACGCAATGTAGATTTTGCCTTACCTTTATATGTGTATGCCCAGATAGTGGTTGAAATTCACTGTCGTTAAGATGTGAGGCAGAAAATTAGACAAATTTATTGATTTCCCCCATACTGAGGAAATCAGCCAAAGTCTTTATATTCGTCACAGTATGACTTCTATGTATGGTTCATCAGCACATAACCTCATATTGCTGTTTAATGTTTCTGGTTATAAATTACAGACACTTTTTACAGTATGTTTGGGGAAGAATGTGCAAAATGAGGCTATTTCAAGAGTTAAAATCTTGTAATGGGAAAGGTGGCAACACTATGCAGGTGGTATAATTGGAAACACCTGAACTTTGGTATTATTTACTGGAAATATGAAAATTGCACTCTGCCTCATTTGGTATCTATTGCGGACATACAAAATACGTGCAGTGCAGAATGTCCGTAATACGGAAGTTTCCAATAATCATATCCCAAGTCAACTGGAAGTTGTAAGTGGAAAGTAATCTCAAGGGATCAATCAGAGTTGCAATGTGGAACATAATTTTACATTGACAGTGATGATTGTCAATTTAGTTAACTGAAAACACTCATTTGTATGTCGCAAATGCAGTGTGAATACGTTGCACAGTTGCTGAATCCAGAGTGTAGGTTCTCCCAGTAAATGTGCCAGGTGGTGAAATCCTGAGCAAAATGTCAGTGTGTGGAAGCCAACATGAATCTTCCTTGCTCGGCCATGTAAAACTCTGTGCAGGTCCATGAGGGTGCATAAATTTGACACGATATTCACTGTTGTCATGAGACACTTCTGTAATGATCCCCAACCACCACTCCAAATTGTAAACACAAGCAACGTATGATGAGCTGTGTAGCATTATTTTACCTTGTGTTACCGGCACGTTGGAAACTTCTTTAGATATCACACTAACTTCAGTTCTTGTAGTCATGCTGGATATGTGAGATGTAAGCATGCGTGTTTTGGTTAGTGGTATGAAACAATGAAGACTTCTTGTTCCTTCAATGCGAGTTGCTTGAGCAAATCGTGGCTTTAACTTGTCTGTTTGCTGTTCAATTTCCTTAGAGCTGACATAGAAAACCTGAATGTTCTTGATTGTAGATGCAAATTCACATAGTTGCATAGGAGTTACAATATGATTGTTGTATGGTCTTTGTATGCTTGCCCTAGTTGCCAACCGTTTCACTGTGGCACCTACACCATCAGAAGGTCCCTTCCCATGACAACTAGCAAAAAAGTACCACTCTGCTTTCAAACCAAAATCCTCCTCATGATGACAGAGATTTATAAATTTTTCCTGTTCTTGTATTGTGCAGAAGATCCATCACTGAAATACACAATTTTCCGTATAGCTGGGAATCTTTTTCTGAGAATTGAGAGAACTTCTTGTTGAAAGGAATAAAAGGATGCTGTGTCATGAATTAGGTGATCACTTACAGCACACAGAGAAACTGTACTAACACATAATTCATTCCGCACATAGGCAACAAAAGGATGAAGTGTGGCTTGAGAATTTTCCCAGTGAAATCCTTGCACAGCGTCTTGGGCTACAAAAGCATAATTCTCTGAGAAATCTACTAGAAGGATGCACTCATCATCTGCAAGCGATGATTTCCTTGTCGACAGAAAGTGGCTTTGTGCAGAGGATATAAAATGGTGTCTGGTTAAGGCTGGAATTCTTTCAAGGAAAGTAGCAATGAATTCTTCTATTGTTTGTACGACTGATGTGAGTGTGCTCCTGTCTGTAGTGACCCACTGTTTGTATGTTATTTCCTCATGTTCTGCACACACATTTTCTAGGTAGTCCTGCAGTTCGTAGCTCCCTGAGCAGTTTTGTACATTCACCAAACATACACTCCATATTTGATATATCACAAACACATTTTTCCATTATAGTAAGAAGTTTGACATGGGGTTGAACAGAGTGCAGCATGAGCTTCATATTCTGGTGTATGATGCATACACACACACTATGAGTTCCACCTGCTCCTGGAAGAACACACCATTTTGGACGTAATTCGGCAAATTTTGAGAACCCCACTTGCAAGTTTGGATGTTCATTTTTAAACAATGCATACAACTCTTTTAAATTGCACATTACCAGACGCTTTTGTTTATGCACCCTTCCTCCGTCAACCTTCACAGAAATGATATCTTTCTTTCCTGCACATATTCGGCTGTTTTCATCATTCTCATAAAACTTGCGGCAAGCATCAATGGTATCCCCATTCAGAGCAATGCCAGTCTTTGGTGAAGGCCGTGCCAGTATTCCTTTCTCAGCTTTCAGTTTTTTGGCTGTTCGTACCATGTACTCAGTAGTGTTGAAATATTCTTTAACCTTTGTTGTTTGCCAACTATGAGGGGTAAGTGTGAGTATTTGAAGCTGTTCAGCTCTTGAAGACTTGATGAATTTCTGCTGAAGTTCTGACATGAGAAGGTTTAGGTCATGTTCAGCACGAGTTTTTGTAGCCTCAGCAGATTCTTCTGACTCTTCAGGGATATGTAAAACTGCTGCAACATGCTTTGTGACACAAGATTGTATTTTAAATTTTTTCCTGAGAGCACAAAGACTATGTTCTAATGATGAGGATATCAAAAATGAAGAAGAAAGGCTCTTTAATATAGCAAAAGAAAATGGTTTTCACACTAACAGAATAAACCAAATCAAAAAACAAGTTGCAAGAAAACTAAAGGAAAAGAGAAATACAGACAAAGATGAAAAATCTGTTGAAAAGAAATTTGTGTGCATTCCATTCCACAAGGGATTCTCACATAAAATTGCAAAAATTTTTAGAAGTTTTAATTTCAAAATTGTTTTTAAATCACCAAGAAGTTTGGAATGTACATTTAATGAATTCAAAATGAGAAACTCTCTACCAGATGTGGAAACCACAGGAATATATAATATAAGTTGTTCATGTTCAAAAGATTATGTGGGACAAACAGCAAGGAAAATGGCAATAAGATGGCACGAACACGATTTGGACATTATAAATCTAAACCCAAGAACAGGTTTGTCAACTCATATCATCGAAGAGAAGCATTTGATTAAAAAGAGAAGGGTTTTAAAAAGATTAACGGGAAACACAGAGTTGAATGTCTGGGAAGCTTCGTTCATTGCAGAAGAACACTGGAATAAATTAAATAATGAAAATGGTAACATAGATCCAGTATGGAGTTTTCTTTTTCACAAATGGAGTAAGCCACCATCTTTAAAATTTAATGTAACAGAAAACATCAAGAGACTTTGTGAAAACAATGATGAATTTGAATTGCCTGATGATATTTTGGATTCATAATTTAAATAAAAATAAAACAGACTGTTTTTTTCACAGTTAAGTTGCTATATTACAACAATGTAACATTGACAACATCCATTATATAACAGATTCTTTTTGTTTAAAAATTACTAACCATTGTTATAACTGTATCTTTAGTCAAAATGAAAATAAATGTCTGATGAAAGGAGCGTGTGTTCTCCTGAAACGTCACAAAGAAGAAAAACTGTTTTCTTATGCTTGTAATAACCGTAAACTACAGGAAAATAATAAGATTGTATTTGTTTCATTTTTGCTTTTCCATACCTTTTCCTCTTCTCTTTGTTCACATGAGTCAGTGTCTTCATGGGAGATACTTGTATTTCATGCAGACTTGAATTCAGTCTCTTCAATGGACTAGCACTGCTGTCTGGGACATAATCACTGTCATTTACCTCATCAACATTACCCAAATCTTCAGGATGGTATGGTGTTTCTTTCACGCGTGTCTCACATTTTCCACACAATTTTTGCCCAGGAGTTTACCACAATATATCCTTGCTGTTTCTACAGTAATTGTCCTTAATGACTTCTTACAAGGACCCTTGTGATAGGAAAGTGGGTCGCAACAATGAGAACCAAATATGTGAGAATATTTTTGCAAGTAAACCTTTGCATGTTGGAAACAAATGTTATCTACACTACCTACTCTAAATTTCAACAGTTCTTGATCTAAACCTGGCAGGGTGCTTACCAATACAGTTCCTGTTTTTGGTGTGTAGTGATGTAGGTGACAAGCACTGTCTGTCTTCAAGCCTACACTGCACTGCACTGAGGGTTCATGTGGCACACAGCCCTGAGGTAATGCCATGTCTGTGTTTATTTCACTTTGAGTTATCACACACAGAATGAATGTCTTCCTGTCTCTAAGTACAGTTTGTTAACAAGTCTTACTGTTATTCACACTAAATAATTGAAAAACACCACTGCTCTCACCAAAACATTACGGTACACCACCAGAAGCCAGCCTCATATCACACAATAGATTTGGCGGGAAAACAAGAGAGTCCTGAAATTCACATGAAACAAATGAGTATCAAAATGCACAATTGTTTCACAATTAACTTTTTTGTTTTGGAATATACTCTTTTTACAGGTGTGAGTGCATGGGTCGAGGTACAGCAACCTGAAATATTTGAAAGGAAAACTCAATTACGCATTATATGTGAAAGCAGATATTAGCAGAACGGCAGTACACATAATTCAGTATTCTATGAAAATGGTTCAGAGTGCAATCATGAAATTTCTCCTGAGGAGCATGTTTGAATAGTACAATATTTTACTGCCACTCATTTCGTCTTGATATCTTTCCCTCATATGGAACTTTGAACCCAAAAAGAGTGCTTTTTTTAGCTTTTTCATATTTTTAACATACCTGACACACTTTTTAAGCAAGAAGGAAATATATTGCAGTCTTCCTTTTTAGTGTGGAGACCCCACACTTTGGGAACTGTTCTTGTGAGAACTATCAAGATTGCACTTTTTTTCCTTCCACTTTAAAATATGACCTAGATTTCCACATATATACCACATATATGTGTGGGAAGTTGCTTTTTCAGTTATGAAAAAGACAACCACAAATTAATATAGTTGTCACCAAATTTAACTTTTTGTCATTGTATATATTTCCTTTACATAATACAACAACTAGAAATCATATGTCATTTATTTTTGTTACGCTACAAGCATTTATCTTGTACCTTCGCACTGTACGTTACCACGTCACTACACACTGAGACGGTAACTTTAATCAGTCCTGTAGCCCAAACTAATGACCGTAGACATAAATAATTTTACAGTTTTCCATAATACCCTCAGACATACATTTGTGCAAAATTTTATTAAAATTGGAGATGTAGTGGCGACTACCATTTCGGTGATTTGCCATGGAATGACCCATAAGCTACTTTTAAAATCATAATTTCCAGTAGAAAAGACTTAGTGATACTTCTTAATAGGGCTGAGCGATACCACTTTGAACTGATACTGATGATGATACACTCACCTATACCAATACTTGAAAATTGTAACAATTTATAGTTATTCACAATATTTATTAACAATATTGTGTAAGTATTTTACTCTTAATATATGCATCAATTGACTAAGATTTTTGCTTTAAAATATACAAAAATTACATTAGAATATTAAATTACATGTTATGTCAACACAAAATATTTTTTCACACGAAACTGTATAAAATAACGAGAAACTTGGAATTTTGCATAATTTCCAGGATAATTATACTTGACACTTTTGTGGGGCCCAAAATGCAGCTAAAGTCTCTGTGTATAAATTCCAACCGATAGGTACTTTCCGATACCAATACCACTGGTACCTCATCCCTACTTTTTAACTGTCTTTGCTATTCTGATGTTCATCATTACTGATGTTTTGTTCACAAGAGACAATATTCATGTTAAATTTACTTTTTAAAAATCCTTGTTGATATGTAAGAACTCTGTGTAAATAATTATTGTAAGAATGGCGGAATGAGAATTTAAAATTCTGGATCTGTTGAAACACTGTACCCCTTCGAATTATGTAGAACTTCTATTTAATCGAGAGATTTCGATGTTTTACGTAATATAAAATTGGTTCCAGCATCTGGAAAACACAAATAATGGAGATATTTGATCCTAAAGTGTGGAGTGCGTAAGTAAAAACCTGCCATCTCAGAGTATTTTTCACTGCTTTTTATGAGTAAAAACTGGTTGTATACACACTGAAATAGCTAAAGAATGCAATGTCCCATCTGTTGCTGTTGTGAAATGTCGTGTCAGGTGCAATAGTCACTTGTGCAAAGCCTTTGAGTTGTTCTGCTTCATGCTAAGTTAACAGACATACTGTCGTTCACAATAATGCATTTCTGTGAGATTAAAAACAACTGAATATGTTAATAAACAACATGATCTTTGTGAGCCATGCAAAACATTTGGTAAAATTTTAGTATACCCAGAACGTATTTCTTCAATTTTACAGGAGAAAGTACTTACCGAACTGACTTTCCGTACACTTTTGAATGGTTATGGAAGTGTTTTTTCCCATCACTTAATTTATTTTTATTATCATGTATTTTTGAAGATTAATGTATCTCCAATGCACGAAAGCTGTTGCCTCTATGTCCTTCCACTACATGAATCAAATGTTGCATGCATTCGATGATGTAACCCCCAGTCAGTGTTTCCAACCACACCATTGTTTTCTACGGACATGACAATTTTAACTATCTTGCATAACCTAACTGAACCTGACCTAACCTTGCCGTGCATGGTATTTGGGGCTACTTATGAATGGTTCGTGGGGTTTTCGAACCTGGAAAAAAAATACAAAATCAGTAACACAAAAGTAGGTATTTTCCGATGAAGAAGGTTGCAACACTGCATAACTACTGATCATGGACAACGCTAGTCAAGATTTCTCCACCAAATTGTGTGCAACACAACGAAATGGCAACTTCAAGAAACCTTAGGAATGCAGAATATGTAAGTACCAATGTGAAAAAGAAGAAGAAAAAATAATTTCAGACATTTCGGGGATACTAAACATTTAATAAATATTTAACTCTCTCGAAGGGCTACAGAGGGTCAAGATCAAGGGCAAAAAAATTATATTACTTTGTTTTAGCCAACATCAACAGCTACTAAAAATATTGTTCAGACTTTCTTGATGGTACAGTGGGAGAAAGCATTTCTGGATCTTATTTTAATGCTAAGGGAACTAAACCTGCCCACCTAACCTAACTACGAAAGCATTAAGGGTTATTACTAAATGCTATGGGAACTAAACCTGCCTGTCTAACCTAACTACGAGGCATGTATTGGGAAATGAAAAACCAGTGTCAAAGAAACACTCAGTAAGTAATTGCTAAAACTCTGCTGTATGTGTTAACAGACATAAATCGAAATCGAACCATGTATAATTTGCACACGTAGCATGATAAAATTGCAATAAAACAAAACAAAAGGAACTTTGGCCTTTTGGAAATTTTTGTCACACGAAATTTGAACCTTCCTTAAAATAATGAGCACTGTTTGGACTCAAAAAAAAGTTGAAAAAAAAACAACTTGAAAATTACCTTATGGACAAGATATTCACCCTTGACAAGCGACAGTAAATATCGTAGAAGCATGGGAATGAATGTAGAAGTAAATCGGAACCTTAGTAGAAAGCATTTAGGGATTTTATTTTAATGGTAAGGGAACCAAACCTAGCCTGCCTAACCTAACCACAAAAGCATATATTGAACAAAACCTTAAGTAAAAACTCCACAGTATGTGTTAACAAAAGTACATCGAAATCGAACCATGTAAAAATTGCATTCGTAGCATGATGAAATCGCAATAAGACAAAAGGAACTTTGGCCCACAATTGGTAGAACCATGCGAAACACAAAATATCTGATTTTAATGTGTCTCCGATCTATGAAACTGGTACCGAAGTTACTTTAAATTAAAAATAGGTGTGAATACTACTGTTACCTTATAGTGAGAATAGCAAAAAGTGTTGAAGACCAGAAGTTATATGATCAGGTACATGACTACAGTATAAGCGGTATAAGGCACAATCTGAATATAGAAATGCTGTACGTTGACTATGCAAGACTCAGTAAATTTTAAACATAATGGAATGAGATTATTCAATTTGCTACCAGCTTCTATACGTAATTTGGAAAACAAGCAGTTTGCTAAACACATTAATAATATATTAGTACGATATTGTATATATAGTGTCACGGAATTTGAAGAACACTTCCGTCAGGCTCTGTAAAATGTAAATGTCTACTCATAATGCATCACAGAGCTGTAAAAGGAGTTTTTGTACATGGCTTGTATTGTAATCAAAATAGAGTACTATTTTTCAATTGCATTCGCTGTAATAAACATCTTTATATCGAAAAATAGATGATTTACCGGCAAAATTCAATGAACGATGCGAGAAAACACTTCCCGAACTTCCACAAGTATAAAGAAACTGCATTCGGTAAGTAATTTCTCCTGTAAATTTGAAGAAATCCGTTTGTCCGATACGAGAAATTTACCAAGTATTCTATTCTATTCGACCCGGTGGAGGAACATAGTGGTTCGGATCCCACTTTAAACTGTAGGTCCAGTCCCGATTAATCTTTTTTGTGCATAGAGTGGACTCAAAAATGATTACGTATGTATGGGGGATATGGGATGTTTGAAAACCTTATTCTTTTCATGAATGACTACATTTTAATTGGGTTGTGTGGTTCTGTAAACAAGTACTGCGTCGATTGTAAATCAGCATTATCAACTATGTAAGGATTATATTTTCCTTGTCATACTATTCTACTGAACTTTTGACACATGGAAATACGGAAGTATTGTCTTTCTATAATCAAATATTTTAACTTACGCCCATCAGCTGCGAGTCGATTATCTGACTTGGAAAACTAAACTAGTTTATGTACTAAGTGAAGGTAAAACCTGTTGCACTTTTATATGCCACAGATTAGAGTACTCCTTTTCGCAAGCTCCGCCCTTTGATGCAACACTACAACTGATAACACCACTTCCAAACAAACATGAACGTAGAATACTAACATTTCTATTTCAAATGTGGGAAAATGACCGTAATGATATTTTCTTCAGTAGATTGGGTAGTTCTGGTTTGGTGGTCTGATTCAAAGGCCTTACTTATGTATAACGCATCGAAGAGACGTGCCAAAAGTAGAGATTCATTTTTGGCTCGTCTGCAAACAGTGTTACCAAACCTGATTTTAAAGGGAGTAAAATATGTTGTTTTTTTTTCGGCCGAGACTGCTGCCAACTGCGTGTCAGCTTAAGAATAAGCGTCAAATTTGCTCCTGCCACGTAATTCGTCTGCTAAGAGGATATTACAAAACTTAAGAACAGATGAAGACGAGAAAAATGCAAGTTTATGACTAGTGGGAATGAATGTACAGGTAATTTAGAACCTTTTTTTTTTAGAAAGCATTTAGCGATATTATTTTAAGGCAGTGTCTGCTGCCACGTTCTTTTTCTGCTGGAAATTCAAAAGAGATGCGCGTGGCAGCAGTCTCGGTCTTTGTTTTATCGTGATTTCATCATAGAATGATTTCATCATGCTATGTATGCAATTACGTCTGTAACACATACTGTGAAGTTGTAACGATTACTTTCACAAAAATGTTTTAAGATTAGGTCCCTCAGCATTCTTCTAATAATAAACCTAAATGCTCTCGTGGTTAGGTTAGGTTCTGTTAGCATTAAAATAATATCGCTAAATGCTTTCTAAATAAAAAAGTTCTAAGTGACCTGTACATTCATTCCTACTAATCATAAACTTGCATTTATCTCGTCTTAATCTGTTCTTAAGATTTGTAACATCCTCTTAGCAGACGAATTACGTGGCAGGAGCAAATTTGACGCTTATTCTTGCTGCTGACACGTGCGTGGCAGCAGACTCGGCCTTATTTTAATGCTAGCAGAACGTAACCTAACTACGAGAGAAGTTAGGTTTATTATAGACGGTGTTAAGGGCATGCGATACAATTTCCACGGCAGTCTTCCCAAGCCCTTCCGTTCATGGCAGTGTGCCAACTCAGCTCTCTTGGAGCCAGATCTGGCTCTTTCGTGCACTCTAGCCGGACCCTGTGGCCGAATGGCTAGTACATCGCGCTGCGACGCCAAGGGTGCCGGGTTCCAATCTCGCTCGGGCTTGGTTGTTTGCGAATGTCCATTCATCAATTTCATCACTCATCCCCATCTTCGCAAATTAGCCAAGAGGCACAAAACGCGAAGTAAAATAAACTAAATCAATCAATCAATCTTTCGTGCACTCGTTCGGCTGTGAACTGGGACGCCCACCCCCCGTGCCGCACTATGATGCCATCTCTGGTTCGACCCACATAGACCACCTTTCGTCATGATTATACATTTGCGTCGCTGCGCTTAATCTTGCAGAACAATTATCAATGCAAATAAAATTGCGTAATTAACGATAACCGTTATAATTAAAATAAATACAATACAGGCGCAGAAAATCTCACTACTTCCATCACCATTTTAGTACTTATTATTTCTCGTTGCTATGGTTACAGCAATTTGATTTCTTGTATTTTATACAGCGTGTTAAGATGATTATAACAATATATATATAAAACAAACATGCATTAGTTAAAACAACATCAATAACATAAATAATATTAACTTTGAACATGACAATTTGAGAATAGGACAGTCTCAATCTCTCCCCTTCTCCTGGTAAAAAAAAATGAAGATAACATTTTTTTTTATATATATAATATATAAGATTTGGGTCCTGCTTTTAATATACACTCGTCAGGATAATGAAAGAGTTCACTTGACATAATGAACCAATTCACAAATTTACAATACTCTTTTAACTAAAGTTCTGAAAATGTCATCTTAGTTTTCGAATTTACAGCTACTTATGCATCACTTCATGACAATTACATTAGTTTAAGCAATTCTTCCTTTTTTTCATCAGAACAATTAAATTTCTTGATATTTGACAAGTTCTGCCTTGTTGTTATCTTCTTTCCGTCCATAGACATCAAAATTGTATAATTGTTTTTCACAGCATCAACTACATAGGGTCCAAGCCATAATTCCATAAACTTGTGAATTTTCTTGTTAATTGCACTACTATGTTCATGATTTTTCACTAAAACAATATCACCTGGGACTATCTTCAATTTATTTGCATCACACTCAATAGGTTTGGACTTATATCTTTCCTTAATACGTGCTTTGGCGATAAAACACTTGTGTTTCCAGGGCACAAACTTTAAATCATCTGGCCAGTTAATTTGATTGAGAATTGAATCTTTTAATTCGTGATGAAGGAAAAGTTCACTAGGTGTGAAACCTGTTATTTCCGAAACTGAATTATTTAGAAGTCCTGTTACATGATTCAAATATTTTACCCAGTCCTGATGATTTTGCGAAGTATATAATCGTAACAATCGTATTAACTCTTTGTTGTACCTTTCCACAGGATTTGCGAAAGGCGAATAAACTGACGTGGTGATATGTTTTATGTTACAGTCATCTATATATAACTTCCACTCTTGTGATTTAAATTGGGAACCGTTATCTGATAATATTACCTTACATGCTGGATAGTGGTAAAAATACTGGAGCTTGAATTTGTTAATTATTTCACGTGACGTTGCCTTCCTTAACGGATAAGCCATTAGAAATTTGGACATCGTGTCAACTATTGTTAATATGTAACTATATCCTTGTGATTTGGGTAACGGTCCAACAAGATCTATTGATAACATATCATGTGGAGTAGTACATGCAATTCATCCTTACTAATTTTTGTGTGAGCTTGTTTAGTTTTTGCGCATGTTAGACAGTCGTTCAAATACTGCTTGATACTAACTTTCATTTTAGGCCAATAATATAAACTTCTGCACTTATTAAATAGTTTATAGTATCCAAAATGACCTTGTAAGTCATGTAATTTATGAAGAATTTTGGGTACAACAATAATAGGTACTACAAGTTTCCACTTGTCTTCTTTCAAATGTTTCAGGAATAATATATTATCTTGAATCGAATATTATATTCTGTGACAAATTCCCATTTTGTAACTTTTGTAGAATGGCGCTGCAATAAGAATCCGAATTTTGACTTTCTTGCCAAAATCTTACACTATCTTCGTCAAGAAAATCAAGACTTATGTTATTTACATATAGTTCCGATAGAGTTGGAAAGCCTGTACTTAAATCAGGATATCTGCTTAAAGCATCTGCAGCTTCATTAGATTTTCCCGGCACATGATATAAATTATAATCAAACATTTGTAATTTCAAACTCCAACGATTTAATCGTGGATTCAAAGTTTTAGTAGATTCTAGCCAAGACAAAGATTGGTGATCGGTAAACAATTTCACTTTAGTTCCAGCTATGTAAATGTAGAATTTTTCAAAAGCAAATAATATCGCTAAGCATTCAATCTCGTGAGTATTGTATGTTAACTCATTGCCTTTAAGAGATCTGCTAACGTATTGAATTATACGTGGTCCTTCTTCAGAATTTTCAGTTGAGTCTTGCCATAGAACAGCTCCTATTCCTTTCTTCGAACCGTCTGTGTTGACATTGAAAGGCTTCGTGAAATCTGGTTGATACAAAGCCTTTGGAGATATCAGTAACTTGCGGAGGTTTTCAAAAACTGAAGCATGAACATCATTCCATTGCCATTTTGATTCCTTTTTCAACAGATCATACAAAGGCTGTGCCACTTCAGCAAATCCTTCAATAAACTTTCGCCTCCAATTAGCCAATCCTAAGAACCTTCTCAAAGAGCGTTTGTTTGTTGGAATTGGAAAATTAATAATTGCTGAATTCTTTGCAGGATCAACCATAATTTTATCACCGGACACTATGTGTCCAAGGAAGCAGATTTCTTTGTAAGCAAACTTACATTTGGAAAATTTAATAAACATATTGACACCCTTTATCTTTTGTAAAACTAGTTCTACATGTTGCATATGTTGAGACCAATCTTTGCTGAAAATTAGAATATCATCCAAATAACAAACAACAAAATTTCTGCAATCGGTGGAGAATATTTTATTCATCCTGTCCTGGAACACTGAGACTGCTGATCGAATCCCAAACGGAAGATAGCGGAAAAGATATTGTCTGCCTCTATAAGAAAAAGCTGTGTAAGGATATGAATCTTCAGTCAACGGTATTTGAAAATAACCGCATGATAAATCAATTGAAGAAAAGTGAACATATCCTAGGAACCTCTGTAACATTTCGTTAATTGCTTCTACCCTCACTTGTGGAGAGATAACATGTTGATTAAGTTTCCTAAAATCGATCACAGGTCTCCAAAGACCTCCTTGCTTTGGCACTATATGTAGAGGGTTAAGATATGGTGAAGAATCCTGGTAAATAATTCCCCATTTCTCCCACTTTGAAAGCTCTTCTTCTAAACGTTGTCTCCTTGATATTGGTATGGGATAAGGTGTGCTTGTAATAGGTGTTACGGTATCTAATTGAATCTTGTAAGGTTCAACAATTGCTTTTCTAGGTTTATCTGAAAATTGTACGTGATAATACGACAGAAGTTTGAATAAATCAGCTTTCTGCAAATTGTCTAAATTATCATTTCTAAAAACAGACTCATAAATGGACTTCTTAGCTGGCATATATTCTATATCATCATTCAAAGTTGACGCATCACGTAACAATCTACATGGATAACTTTCATTATCATTTAATATAACTTCGGAACAAAAGTTAGACTTTGTACAATATTTCGAATCTTCTGTAGAAGAATATTGCCGAGTTAAAACAGAGGAAACTTCCTTTCCTTTATCATTTAGCAAACTTACATTCCCTTCTTTAAAATCAATTACAGCTTTATATTTCCTCAAAAATGGAACTCCTAAAATGACATCGGCATTCAACTCTTTAAGAACAAAAAATTCCATAGAAAAGTATTCGTGCTTTATCTGCAGATTAATAATTTTACTGCCAACAACTTTACACTTCTTGGATCCAGCGAAACCGGTGAGTTTTACATCTTCCACGTTATCCAGTTTAATGTTGCCAATCAAAGACGATAGTTTACACCAAACGTCAAAATTTAGAACATTTGCTTGACTTCCAGAATCTATAATACAAACTACAGGTATTTGACAAATAATTCCATGAATAACTGGAACTTCAGTTAATGGAACCGGAATATCATAATCACTAACAGTCCACTCAGGTTATTCTTCAAACCATTCCAATAAAAAAATCACTTGTAGTGGTTCCGATATTAAGTCTTTATCATCACGTACATTCAAAATTTCCTGTGTTTGAAATGAATTTCGTTTGTTCAAATTTGGCCTCTCTGAAAGAAAGCAGAGTGAACGAGGCACTTCCATCCGCTCCTTTAATTTAAATTTGTTGTTGATTGGTAAGATGTTCCAATACCAGATTGTTGTGTAAAGGTCCTTGATACATTTCCAGAAGTTGAATTTGATGTTCCAGAAGTTGTAGATGCATTTTGTGGTTGTAATGAAGTCACATTAACAGGTTGACTGTAAGTAGGAGCGAGAACAGGCTCACTTGAATACTGCGCTTGCCTATTGTAGAAAATTCTTCCATTCTGACTACTGTTAGGTAACTGAGAAGTTATAGCATCCTGATTATAATTCCTATTTGTAATGTCACCGGAAATACCAGAGTATGCATTATTTCTTTGGAATCTGAAATTATTTCTGTTATTATATGTAAATCCTGAATAGCCTCTATTATTTCTACGTCCTCTAAAACTACCATTGCTACCTCTAAACTGTCCATATCTTGAATTAGCATTGCCAAATTCATTAGTAAAAGGTACTTGAGCATCCATCGACGAAGTCTGAGTAGAAGATGAGCAAGTGTTTTTGGTGTGTTTAACATTAATTTGCTTGACACTAAATTTTGATTTCATACTGTCAGGATTCTTGTTGGGTTTAACCTTACTACTATTATCGATTTCTTCCGGTACGAAAATAAGTCCTCTTCTACTAGTTCGGACAACATCTAATTTCCTTAACATAGTTGTTAACTGGTCCATAGAACGTATCTCATGACAAGTTATGTTATTAGCTATATTATTTGGTAACTGGCTAATAACTAATTGAATAACATCCAATTCGTTTGGGTTCTCAACTAAATTGCAATAATTTGAATATGTTTTCAACGCAAAGATTTCTAAATCACCATGTACTGTAGGATCATACTTCCTGTTCCTTAATACTGATAACTGAGACTGCATTATTTCCGGACTTGCAAATTGCTTCATGAATTCTCTTTGAAAATGATCATATGAAGAAAACATACGTTTGTGAGTTCTATACCAGTACGCAGCTCTGTTGGTGAAACACTGCTGAATACTCTGTAGCCTTTTGTTAATTGGAATGCCCATAAGATCAAGCATAGAATTAAGATGTTCTAGATATTCTCGAGCCGATTGGTCTTCTATTTTCCCAGAAAATTTGGGTAAATGAGACAGTTCATTTATCTTTACATATCTGTTTCCTCTATCCCCAACAGTAATTACAGGTAAAGACGTTGGAGAAATACAACGATCAAACTGACTTTGTGGATTATCACAGTAATTGTTATTTGTATTTGACTCATTAACACCAATTTCAGCTTTTGGACAACTTGTGCCAGTCATTAAATTTGCATTACGCCTTTCACCTTGAAACCATGGTCTGCAAGCTTCATTCTGCAAGGAAGAAATATGACGAAACCCACATGTTTCACCAGGGACATTACTATGATGAACGACAGGGAGGTTCTTGCGAGTATGTAAACATTTGATTTATGTAACTATTTTCACCATCAGCAGGACAACATTGTTGAACATTGGAATGTTTATCAATATTTGTAACGGTAGAATTCAATCTAGAAGTTGTCTGCATATTGTTAATCGCATAATTACTTGCATCCTTAAACTGCACACTATTAGGTGACATATTATTTCGATAATGTTCCTCATTGCAGGTTGGAATAAATCTTTTGTTTCGCTTCCAGCGAACACGATTTCGAACATGCGGATCATCGAACGTTGTTTTCACATGGGTTGTTAAAGATTCATCAGATGAATAAGTAGATGAATTAGTCACCCCCGAGTCAACTGCATTTCTAGCCCTTTCACGTGATGTCTTAGTTTGAGAACTATTTTGTGCAAGGGGAGGTTTCAAATGTCCTTTTGTGTTGCGTTGAGAATTTGCATAATTAGTTTGCAAAACATCAATACGAGATTCTATATGTTGAAACCTGTTATTACAATCAATAAGATACGTTCCAAAATGTACATTTTCCTTACCAGCAACTTCCAACGATGATAATCTAGTATTAATATCAGTTATTTTGGATGAACATACTGTAATAGATTTATCGTATTCACTAATCAAATCTTTATTTATTAAAATTTGTTGTCCTTGAACGTCTTGTTCTGTTCGGATTTGAGAAATATTGCTATTTAAAATACTTCCCAAATGTTCATTTTTCTTGATACATTCAGAAGCTACTGAATCAAGTTGTGTTTTAACATCGGAAGTCAAGTTGTCTAATCTTTGATTAACAGTATTAATTTCTTGATGAACCAATTCAAATTTTGAAGTTAGGTTACTATAAATATCCAATTCCAATTGTTCAAACTGAGACTTAATATTCTCTTTAAGCTCTGCAAATTCTTGATTACATTGGGTGCGTTCCGAAAGTCTTAACGAAACGAACGCATTCAACGAAAATAACTGGGCTCGTGAATCTGGTGAAACCAGTTATTTTACGGACTTATGGGACACTCTAGGCGAAAGCGCAGGCACAGCGTTTTGTTTAGAGAAAGTTTCCGCATGGCGTCAGCGGAAGGAATGTCCTTATGGCAAAAATAAACTCCATTATGGCCACTGTTACTCATTTTAATCACATTCTAAGAACGGTCAAGGCATACTTATCTTGTGCATGTTGCTTCATATCGCTATCTGTTAAAATTATAATACATTTTCCGAAGTAGTGCAGTTTGAATCCATCAGCACGCGCTTTGTCTGGAAGGAGCAGACGATTTTCACGGAACAAACCAGCATCCTGGCCCGTGCGTTTGGTGAATCTCGTTCTTGCACGAAACGCACGGAATGCGACTTTTGGGACAGCATAATGAAACTCACGAAACGCACGGAAGCACTTATGGAACGGCCAGTTACCATAACTCGTTTAACGCGTTAAACTCGTGCGACTTTCGGAACGGGCCCATTGCTGTAACTGTAATTTCATATCTTGGTTAGCAAGATCCATTCGTGTTTTTAGTTCTTCATTAGACTGTTCTAACTGTGATTTCATAGAATTTTCTAACTGAGATTTCAATTCAGCATTAGACTGTTCTAACTGAGATTTCATTTCAGCATTAGACTGTTCTAACTGAGATTTCATTTCAGCATTAGACTGTTCTAACTGAGATTTCATTTCAGCATTAGACTGTTCTAGTTTCGTCTTGAGGTCTTCATTAGAAGTGACCATAAGCAATTGAATACTCTTAACAGTACTTAACAAATCACCAAAATTCGGGTTAAGAGTGTCTAGATAAGCTGGCAAACTAAAAGGATCATAATCTGGTTTGCAACCTTTACAATAATAATTTTCTAGTGTAGTCGAATAAATTGTCCAGTGAGTGACTGTAAGTTTGAGACAAGATATATGATGCCATGACGAACACTGTGTACACTGAACATACCTCAAATCATTGTCAGGATCATTACAACAAGATAATTTATCAGGTTTTGTAGAGCAAACATCATGTTCTGTAGTATTCGCATTACTGGAAGCGACTACGGGATTACCAGCATCAAAGTAAGTAGTCATTGTATTAGCCTGAATGTTTGTTTCTTTACGCGACGATTTAGATTTACTTTGTTTTAACTTATCAGCCATTGTGATCTTTACAAATATGACGATTCACGTAAGAAGTTACGTTATACAAGCACACTGAAGATTGTGACGTAAGTCTTACTTCAGAATATGACAAAAATTATGTTCCATTACAACAGACATTCTTACCACTGTCAGAAGATTGCACACTTTTTGAACAATCCTGGCTTCTGGGTCGCCACTCTTGATAACCGTCGCTGCGCTTAATCTTGCAGAACAATTATCAATGCAAATAAAATTGCGTAATTAACGATAACCGTTATAATTAAAATAAATACAATACAGGCGCAGAAAATCTCACTACTTCCATCACCATTTTAGTACTTATTATTTCTCGTTGCTATGGTTACAGCAATTTGATTTCTTGTATTTTATACAGCGTGTTAAGATGATTATAACAATATAAATATAAAACAAACATGCATAAGTTAAAACAACATCAATAACATAAATAATATTAACTTTGAACATGACAATTTGAGAATAGGACAGTCTCACCCCCGTGCCGCACTATGATGCCATCTCTGGTTCCGACCCACATAGACCACCTTTCGACATGATTATACATTTTGCACGTAACGTGATATTGTTATATTGGCTGCGTCCCACTCCCTCTTATCTCCCCGGCTACTTCTTTATAGCGCAATGATAGACGTGAAATTGACATAATATTGTCGTCAGGGAATTCTTTACTTTCGATTTCATACCACCATCGGTGGATTATTGAGATGGGCGATGCCGCCGGATCTAAATGTTGAAAACTAAGAATAAATTGTCATCAATTTAGAGTTAACGATAATAGCAGTGCCCCACCCCTTTGACAACTAACATTACCCTAGAAGGCACTTTATCCAGCCATCGTAAATCTAGCTCCATGAGAGTCAGTTTTAACTCCATTTAAGGTGAAATTTAGTTCTTTTATGCCCATCAGGTTTGGCAACACTGCTAGGAGGCAAGGAAAAAAGCATTGATCATATGGGAGTATGATTTGATTCATTCTCTTGTGAATATAAAACTTCCGATGGAATAGAATGAGATGTCAACGGGAAGAGGGCAGTTTGAAGATGAATTTCACCAGCTGAAAAGTCGAAACTTCCATTTGATTAGCCGTAACTTGATGTTGAAGTTGATTCCCCATAAGGAATACATGGGATTCCGAAAATTATTATTCATCATATTTTTCAATCATCGTGTCCAGCTTAATAATCAACATAACAAAATGTTTGCACTTGCAACATGGAGAGAAATTCATACTCTTGGATACACCCAGGGTTTGTTTTAGTGGCAGTGCCCATTCGGGCGATACTGAAATAAATGCACAATTGGTGCGTAATTGTATCTCCTCGCCTTAAAGGCGGGGCTACTGCGGAGCATCCGCACTCATCTGGCTCCCCTGGAACATCCGGTTACGCTTACGGTGTTATGGACGATCATATGAAACGACAAAGTGGAGATTCTTTTACAAGGAAATAGCGTGTCAGCTGCACAGCATATGGTTGCACAGTTCGATCGGAAACAAATTTATTGAGTCAAGTATCCCTTCGTAGATTTCCGAAGGACGTAGAGAGACGAAACCTGTGGATACAAACAGAAGGAAAAAAGGATTGGTACACATGCAAATTTGTACGACTTGCATTTTGTTACAAGCATGTTTATCGCTTATCTGCGTATTGTGTTGTGGTGAAAAGAATGCCTCTTATAGTGGAACCACGAGCAAAACAAACTGCGACCCGCGACTCCGGTGCACCGTACTCCCGCGAGTAGGGGAGGGGGAGAGTGGACCATGCTTCCTTATGGCTCGAGGTGGAGGGAAGAAGGGAAAGCTGCGCGAGGACTTTTCGTCCCAAGGTTTTTTCCTTGTGGTCGATCTATAGTAAGGTTTCAAACCGAAGCGACACGCGACAGCAGTGGTTCACACCGAAGTGACACAGGCCCTTTTAGTCTATAAATAAGCATTTACCGCGCATGGGAAATCAAGTCTCGGGCGGCACAATTCACGCCATTGGGAATCTGAGCGACACGTGCAGCTTGTCGTGTTCCTTCGGTTCGATACATTTCGTTGATCACTGAGGATTCACTTTCAAGTGGCACGGAGATTACACACCGAAGCGACAAGCAACGGCCCCTTATTCTAAAGGAAACAATCCACCTTGCATATGAGTACAACAGACCGAGGCGACATGATGCATAGCATTGAGAAAATAGACCAGTCCAAGCGACACGTGCATTTTCTCGTGGTGAATTGGTTCGAAAGGAAGCTTTCAGACTCAAGCGATACGTGTCTCTTGGAAACCGACATTAAAAATAAACAACACCTTCCGAATTAAAGCTACACGACAAATTGCAGGTGTCGCTTCTCGGTTTCATGTCGCTCGATCTGGGCCGTTTTATCAATACTGTGCATTGTGTTACCCCGACCTGTTATTTGCGCAAGCGTGATGAATGGTTTGCTTTAGATCGCGAAATCTCGATATCGCTTGTCGCTTCAGTCTGAAAACTCCCTTGTTGTATGAAGTAAATTCGTGCAGGTGAAAGTGGCATGCCATATCATAGGTTCTCCCTAAATCCCTCAGGCGGAAAGGCGAAGTTGAAAGCACACATATTTACTAGCATTTGCATGTGTCATTACTTCTGCAGATTTGTTGGCAAAGATACACTTAAGCATACTTTATAATATAATAATATCACTAGTTTTATAGAATTCTCTCTTCCTCACTTTTCCATTTACAAAATAATTGAATATATCTAAACTTTCGTACGTTTTGAGTTCGTTGTGCGTGTACATGAGATACGTAAAGGTAGTATGCTATACAATTGGAGGCCACAAAGACACGTCATGTTTTAATAATCTGCTCTGCAGTTGATCATCCGACAGATTCTTGACGTCCACTCCTTCATAATAGAACTTTAACAAATACCTTTCTTGACTATCGTCGCACAATTGATGAAAACAAGCACCCATTTTTTACTTCGTATGCCGGCGAATCTGTACTGGAAACAACGGGAACTGGCCTAAACCGGAAGTTCCAGGGGGACCGGGCAAGACCTCACCAATGTTTATGTTTACATTTTTAACACGGTCCATTAGAGGAATGCTATGGGACCTAATCTTAAAACATTTTTGTGTAAGTAATCGCTAAAACTTCACAGTATGTGCAGTGACGTGCACTGAGGAGTAGCTAGTCTAGCAGAGATAAATCAATCAATCTCACGTCTCTAAATTATTTTCAAATCACAATATTTATTGTCTTGAAACCACAGTTTATATGCAACATTTTTTTCAACGCTCTTCTCGTTCCTCGATGTGGTCAGCGGAGAAGGCTGGATACCTTAACTGGTTTTTACTCCGCCTTACCAGTTCCAGGTATAGACAGCCACCCGAATGGAAAGGGAAGTTTTCTGCCTCTACCTCCCTTGCCCCCTGGTCCCCCCCCCCCCCGCTCCAATGGTTGAAAGCCCTTGCGTTCAGGTCATCCAGTCTATCTCCTATAGGACAGTTAGGGGATTGGTTTCCCATCGATTTTCTTCTAAATCCTTTAAAGAACTGAGGCAAAAATTTTCTGCAGTATTTATATCGCCCTGATTCAAGCGGCAATACTTCTTACATTCGGCACCAGGGCGCAGCATATACAGGCACGTCTAGGAGGACTCGTAAAGATCGGCGCTACATAGTTGCAATCTTTAGTGAGAAATCTCTAAACCTGGCGGATTTTAAATTCCAGTGGGCGCTAAAATTCACGGAATAGTGACGAGTCACTTTTCTTTAGAAACTAGTCTGCAGGAGTTAAAAATATCTTTCAAAGTTTATATGATTTGCGCATGTGCGTCTAAGGGCAATTCACACTGTGCAACTTATTTAGTAATCGACGTTTTTCATGGCATGGAAATAACTCTCACCAACTTAAATTGCAAAGGAAAGTGCCGACTACATTTACATCAATTCAACGCGCATTTTTCTGGTAACTATACTCAGAATAGTATGGGGTCGTATGGCCTAAATAATTGTTACCGAAAAAAGTTATCAATTGATATTAGTAAATCATTTTTACTATTCTCTACGTTATTAGAACATGCTTATTGTAAAGAACAAAATATAACTTTCAGAAAACTAGAGCTGTGTTTTTGCTACACATACGTTTTCTTTTTTGAAGTTAGAAAGTTGAAATAATATATGCATTTAAATTATCACAATTGAAATTAAATGCATTTTTAATGTGCATAGAAACTCACATACATTCAATAAACCTGGTGTAAGTTGTTCCCCACAGCATTTTTTAAAAATACATTTTGTATTTTTCACCAGCAAATTTGATTCAGCGATTTTTAATTAGCTCATGTTGAAGATTTAGAAACTTCTGCGTTTCAATTGTTGGCAACACTGCTGCTGTGGAAGAACTGGGGGCAACGTTTGTTTTGGAAAGATCAAGTACCGTTAGTTTTTCGGGGCAACAAAAAAGCCTATGCTCTTTGGCGGCAACGGGTAAAAGGCGGTTAAAGTTCAAATCACAAACCCTGACACCTTCTGTAAACAAAACCACCTGCATGCAGAAAGCATTGCAAACTCATAGAAGTAAAATAATCCACACGAAAATCCAGCTTTGTTACAGGATTCATTACGTAAGGTAAAACAACAGCCAATTTGTAGTATGGGATACGCTGCCGCAAATGACGTCTCACTTCAAACCCAATGCTCTTTCTTTTTTTACTTATTGCTTCACCTTTATGGTTAACTCTTTGCACCAGTAATCATTTCCCATAAATTTGGCTTCTTCCTTGCATGCGAATTGAATATATTTTACTTGCATTTTTTTAGACAAAATGATATAACATGGTAATATATATTACTAAGGATGATATAGATAGGAGTGTATTTGAAATTTGTTTGTAGATTTTATGTAAATTGTATCTTATGTAAATAAAATATATAATGGGCATAAACAGCCATATGCACTGCTGTAAGTCCAATAAATATATTGATGATGATGATCAAAACAAGACAAAAAGTTCGTAAATTTATTGCGGTTGGAAACTTTGACAAGCATCCTAATAACTATTTTTGTTCCGCCAAATATAGTACACTTCGTAAAATAACTTGGTGACATGGCAAGGCAAGGTAAGTGTGAACATTTTGTAGTAATATGCATTGTAACTTTCAATGAGCTTAGAGATTTGTGTACATAATGATATTTTATAACATTGGTTATTTTCTAAAAATAATCATGTGAACAGCAAGAAAGTAGTGCAACTTAGTCAGTGGCGTACGCAAGGGGGGGTTACGAGGTTTAAACCCCCCTTGAGCTTGTGAAATATTATGAAAAATGCTGTGGAAAAAAAATGAAATGGCCAATTTTTCACAGTCAAAGATCTGGGACAATAATATTACTATTAATACTTCTACTACTACTACTACTACTACTACTAATAATAATAATAATAATAATAATAATAATAATTTGAATTATTATTTCCATGCAGCATGGATAAAAGCAGAGCATTCCAAACACAGGCGTCTTTCAGAGTGATGCCTTGAAAATAAACACGAGTTTATGAGGTTAGGTTAGGGTAACTGATTTAAAAGAGAAAAAAGTTGTTTTGTATCTCAGTTGCAACAATGTTCAATACAGTGCCGTACGCAGGATTTTTTTCGGGAAGGGCAGGAATAGTAAATGTGGATAGTACATGGATTCGTTTTGGAGGGCAGGATGCATAATAAAATATTTCGTATTTTTGGAGCTTTTCAATCTATTAAAATTGTATTCAAAGACAAAAATGTTAATCGGGATTCACTTTAAAAGAGGTTTCGCATTTACACATTTTGATTTTTTAAAGTTCTTAACGGATTTTTATTTGAAAATTCTAATTTTCTCAAAATTTCGGTAGGGGCTGGAACACCATCGGCCACCCCTCTACGTACGCCAGTGTTCAACGAACATGTATTTTTTTGTGTGTGAACAATGAGAATTAACTAAATAAAGTTGTTGGTACAGTGGAATCCATGAGTATTACCTTGGAAATTGTCCATCACCATGTTCGTGCACTTTATTTGACCCAATAACAGCTTCAAAAATTAAAAGAAAACTCAAAACAAGTTGTTGACAACTTCTTCACCAGCATACATAAAAATCCATCGCTTAAAAACACACAGGATGTAAGAGAAAAATTAATGAAAATAGTCATAGACAATTTGCAGGGCAATACTCATGGATCCCACTGTACGTTGTAATAGGCTAATCTATAGACAAAGGCTAGGCGGACAAGAATACAGTCACCAATTCGCCTTCCCATTGTATTGTTTACCGCAGCACGTTTGAATGTCTCTCTTTAAAATGTGTCACCTTGTTGACTAGACAATTATTCAAACGACAATAAGCTTAACTATTGTAAAATGTTTTATTGGTAAGAACAGGGAGACAATCCAGATGTGAATTATCGGGGACATTTATGCGGGGAAGAAGCCGGAAAAATTCCAACCAATTCCGGGAATCGAATCCGGATCTCCCGCGTGATTGTCACTTGTCAGACGCTCAACCGACCAGATCACCGCAGTTCCTTGGATGAGTTCCATGCTTTGATTATTTCAATTTATTTTAATATATTTTCTTGTATTTATGGATCTTCTTCACCCTTGAAATGGCTCACCTCGTTGACCAGACAATTATTTCCTAACAAAGAAACAAAAAAATGCTCCCAGGATTTGATAAAAATCGAAGTAGTAGAAAGTAATTTCGTTCTAATGTTTTCATAAATACTATATTTATGTAGATCTCTACTACTTAATAGCAGTAGTAGTGGTATTAGTAGTATTATTAGTATTAATTTAGCTAATTAATTAATTATAAGTATTATTAATTAATTGTGATTATTATTATTTAATTAAAGTATAATAAAACAATGGTAATGTGAATTTGGAAAAAACGTTTTAGAAATAACACCCCCCTTGATGAAATCCTGCGTACGCTACTGAACTTAGTAATATTGCCTGACTTGTCCTTAGAAAAATAACATGCCGAGTTCTATGCGTGCGGGAAAGTCTCCGTGTTCTCTGAGCTTGTTTTCAAAACACCAGCAAGGACAGACTTTGAAAAGGGGTGAGAAACAGATTCTACTCAATATTTATGTAACGTTCTGTCAGTGGTATCCTGAGAAACCAGTAAATGAAGTGGTTAAGTTCGTATCCCAGTGCAGTGGTGTGTCATTGTCTGCAGTTTTAAGGGTTATGAGAGAGAGAATGACCAGGAGAGTAACAATGTATGCGGCTGCATATTCGTCTGATGTTTTGAGAGCGGGTTCTCACATTCAGAGGCTCTTATATAAAATGAATAGGTGCAGCGAACTATGAGAGTAACAGCAGATGATTGCGGTCATGAATCAGATGACGCGGAGTGATACATCGAATCGGTGAGACCGTTTGTTTACAGAAGGTCTCAGGGTTGGTGATTTACACTTTAGTGTCGATGTCGAGAGCAAGATATCTATTGACAAGCGGTTGGGTGAATTTACGTATGTGCACTGGCTTTCAGATGTGTGAGTGTGTTGTGCCGTGTGTGTGTAGTGTAGTGTTGTGTTTTGTACACTATGAATACTGTTAGGAGTTTGAAAGAGAAGTCATTTTCGCGATTGAGCGAAACAGAACGAACTCAAGTAAAAAGGATGGGCCCTGTACATTGTACATGAGGTAAGGACTCCCAGTTGCGTTATTAAAAGAACATTAAAAAAATTACTGGTACAATAAGTACAATTGGTTATGTGGGTGCAACGTTGTGAACGCGCAATTTTGTTTTCCTTGTTTATTGTTTGAAGGCGGCAATTCATGAACAAACACAGGACACATCCTTGGCGTTTGTTACCATTTGCACATGCGACTCGCTTAAAAAGAGACTGCATCTGGATTGGAACGATTCGTTTCGTGCAATATATAAGATCAAGGATGGTAAATATGTTTGATTGATTGATTTGGTGCTTTAAGTCCACTTTATACACAGTAAGGCTAATCGGGACTGGACCTACAGTTTTAAGTGGGATCCGAACCACTGTGTGCCTCCATCGGGTTTCGAACCGGAACCCCTCGATTACAAGGCGACGACGAACAGATGTTACTATACGCTGTAAATCGGTGGTTCCCAAAGTGTGTGCCGCGGCGCCCTGGGGCACCGTGATTAGCTTACAGGGGCGCAACGAAATGTTCCGATATTTTCACTGAATCGTTAGTCAATGCCATGAATGTTTCAAATATCTGCTTATTTAGTACTTTTTTTTACATATAAAATGTTTCTGAATTTGAAATACGTGTTTAATTTTTAACGTAAGACAAGCAATCTTACAAGTAACTGAGCGTTGCAAGTGTTGGAGAGGACTACATTCTGGGCGCCGTGGTAAAGTCTTGAAAAACCTAACGAGCCGTGAAGCAAACAAGTTTGGGAACCCTTGCTTTAAATGGTCGAAAATCAATCTCTCTCTGAACCATTGCTAGGAAAAATACGGAACATTAGGAAAGAAGGAATACAAGCAATGTCACATTGACTGATACTTCAATCACAAGCATCACAACCTAGTTATAGTGGGCGGGACGAGGGGACATCCTGTACAGTGTCTCTCAAAAGTTTTAGGACAACGACATTTTAAACTAGGCAACCCAATTTACACAAGGCGTTGGTGGGTTGCATGTACAGTTAGGCTCAATTTCAGGGTTGCCACATGCACATTACGTATTTATAAAATACGCGAAAGAAAGATATCCAAATATTATTGCATAAAACTATAAAAAAAATCAGTATTACATTTGTTGCAATACTCTCAGAAAGAAACAACGTCGATTTTTTTAGTATTTCATTGTTGATGAGTCTACACAAAAGAAAAGTGGAGAGAGGAAACGAAAGGGAACAAAGGAGAGGAGAAAAGCAAAAGGAGAGAGGAAAAGTAAAGAAGGGAAGAAAATAGATGACAGAAGAAGTGGATAGGAGAAGTAATGAGGAGAAAGGAAAAAGAAGCGAGGAGAGATGAGAAAAATGGAGGAAAGAGGAGAGAAGAGAGGAAGGAAAG
Organism: Lepisma saccharinum; assembly: GCF_977018435.1. Taxonomy (NCBI): domain Eukaryota; kingdom Metazoa; phylum Arthropoda; class Insecta; order Zygentoma; family Lepismatidae; genus Lepisma; species Lepisma saccharinum. The sequence continues at coordinate 25,033,097 of NC_139252.1, read as the reverse complement.
CGAGGTGCTAGAAGAGGAGGAAAGGAGTTTGGAGAGGAGAGGGAGACGAGAAGAGGGGAGTGGAGAGTAGAGTAAAAGAGAGAAAGAGAGAAGAACGAAAAGATGAGGAGAATAGTGCCCTGGAGTCGGAAATATAAGTCAGGAGAGGAGATAAGAGGAGTGGAGAAGAGTGGGATGGAGACAAGAGGCGGGAAAAGTAGGGAAGGCGGTATGAGATAAAAATAGAGGAGAAGGACGGGAGAGAAGAAGGAGAAGGAGAAGTTAAGAACAGAAGGGACTGGAGACGAGAGGAGAGAAGTGGTAGTTGCAGAAAATACGTCTCGGCGTCAAGAACTGATGCACTGATAAAATTATCGACATGAAACATTCAATAACATTTTATAATGTATTGGAGAATGTATTAGATCGGTGCGAAGTTCCTTTTGGCCGAGTTCAGAGCAAGATAAAATCTTCCACGTAAGATCTTTGATTTTACCTGCGATTATACCACTAAAAACATGAATGTAATTTTCATATTTGTAAGAATTATCCAATTTTTCTCCTCTTCTCGGTTAGTTGAAATTGAAATGTTGTTATTTAACATTTTCCCTCCCCCCATCGTTAATTCCAAACTGAATCATTCCGTTTCATACGGCGTGAACAATGAACGCAATGGGATATGTCTAAAACGTACGAAAAGTTTCTGCCCCCGGAGGGGTTTGAACCTACGACCATCAGATTATCAATCCTTAACGGTAACCACTACCCCACAAGCTTTCGCTCCTGAGCACAGGTAGAAGGAGCTGACCAATGTAAAATGCAGATCCAACCCCCCTCCTACATGTCATGTGCAAAGAATACTTGTTTGTAACAAAGAAAACGAAGGTAATACGACTCGGCGAAAACATTTAATGGAGAATTGCACATGATGGAAACTTTTCAGTCGATATTTGTGGAGGCATTGAACTCGAGTGGAAAAAGGGGTAATATTAGTGTGTCCTGAATTGGCACAAATATAAATGGTTATTTCATTAATATTTGTCAATGCCTTTGAAGCAGAACACAATTATCGTTAGAGTATCATAATTCAAGATCTGATACGTGAAAATATCCCTTTGATCGTGTGTCAATTCATTTGATTGTTTATTTTTTTTTAGTAAATTCCAGTTTTAGGACATCCTATCTAATATACACTATTATTACAAATAATGTTGCCATGCACTTGTTTAATAGAAGGAGAAATATTTTTTAAAAGAAAAAGATAGAACACCTCGTATGGAGGATCGAACCTCGGACCGCTTACAATGCTCTCAAGAACTCTAACCAATACACTACGTCCTTAATTATTCTGTCCCCTCAATATTGTAAACGTTATTCTGCAAAATAAAAAGTTCAATACTCTCATATTGCTCTGTACTTCTATAATTACTTTATACACATGCATTTGAAATCTTACTCTGAATTTCTTTCTTCGTATTAGTACAGGGAGGTTATTTCAGTCGTTCACCGCCAGCGTGTCGGCCGTTCGGCGGACTCTTCATGCAACAGGTCCCGGCAAATTGCGTTCAGGAAGTCCGTAACAGAAACCGCTTGTTTTGTAATGTTTCCACTTTTCACAATTACAGTTACAATTACAATTGAAATAAGCACGTACCTTGTCGCAAGGATGCTGGAAAAGGTGTCCTCCCAAATACAAATATTTCTGGCACCTTATTTCTGACATCTAATCTTAGATTAGACATGGCTACTTTATCCTCAGTTGACAGAAAGGGAAGACAACATCCCGGCGCATAAAGCAAACCGAGAGCGTAAAATGATATTTAAAAGTAATAATAATGATGATCAATAACCTCCTGTGTTATAAGAGATGTTGAAAATGACCTCCTTCAACAGCAATACAACACGTTTCTTAGGTTCAAGAGATCCTGTCTCTCGTAATTGCCTGACCACTTTTCTGCAAGAATTCGTTTTCACGTAATTATCGTACATAAAAACTCTCTGTTCAAGACTATATTTGTTTAACGACATAAGTAATGAATGAATAACAATTAACACACAATAAAGCACTGGCCATGAGTAGCACATTACAATAACACAGTATAAGCAACACGCGTACTGTTGAACGCAAACAGAATTGAACATGAACGAACACTGACGTCTGGTAGCCGACAGTGTTGCTAACCATTTTTCAGCAATGTCCCTACAGACGTAGTCAAAATGTCCCTACAACTGACCAAATGTCCCTACGCCAAGTAAAGTAACTAAAAAAACAACACCTCATTAGCATGCAAAACAGAAGATAAAATATACACATTTACTTACCAAATCTTTCTGCTCGGTGCTTCCACAATTAATGAAGGAGCGAATTTACAATACATGACCCCTCCCCGATTTTTGTAATATTTTGCATACTCACTAATTGAGGCCTCCTAATCACGAATTTCAAGTTAAGATTTGGGGGGTCACGTGTAGAAATTGCAAAATAAGTGAAATTGAGTGGTCCGCGATCGGCACGATTGCTCATTATTTACCGGAAGATTTTGTGTTTCCAATACTTAAAAAACGAAATATACATTCCTGATATTACTACGACCCCAAATTTTAACTATGTTTGCCTAACCTAACCTAACCGTACCTGAATGGTTCGTGGGGCTATCCGTCATTGGTTTGTTGGGCTACCCGTGCATGTTTTTTTCGAGCCCAAATTTTAACTACCGGTATGTTTGCCTTGCCTAACCTAACTTAACCTAACCTTACCGAGAATGGTCAGTGGGGCTATTCCTGAATGGTTTTGCGGTAATTGTGATTACGAACCGATAAAAAATATTATTTTCGTAGCACTTTAACAGCAAACGTTCATCATCGAAGACGCCATTTTCGTATCCTGCAATTTTATGATTGATGTACTGTTGCCAAATTTACCTATAATCAAATCAGTTCTTCTACATCGTGATTGTCGCTGTCACATGTAAGCACGTTCTTTGGGCAATATACTGAAATCCATAAATTTATTAATTAGCCCACAGCCATCCGCCTGCACACTCCACCTAAAAATCTGTACAACATTAACAACTCTTTTACTGTTCTCTTCCGCCATTCTTACACGATCCATGCTCTCCAAGTATGAAATCAACAGTGTGGCAACGCTGTAGACAGCGTAACTAATTGTAATTTGTTCATATCAACAAATATGGTTACCATACTTGTATACGGAGAATCATTGCGAGAATTGAAAAGCTTATTTTACAACTTCTACACGTTAATGAACATTTTTTCCCCCTCACCCCAACATGTTAACTTGAGATAAATCATCACGTGAGTATAAGACGTAGCATAGAAATTACAGAAGGGTCCGGTATTGTAAATTCTTGCCTTAATGAATAATAGGGGTGTGCGGGACAGAATTTTTTGGGTCGGGACGGGATCGGGACTGTAATTTTTTTAAATCCCGACATTCGGGACTGAAAAATTTGCAATTTCCCGACCAAGTCGGAAAATTTTCGGGACGGGAAATGTTCGAAATTTCCCGAAGCACTGGAAATCTCGAATTTTACAAGTCATTTTCACTTTAAGTGATTGTTTTTGCATTTCTAGAATAAAAACTTACAATTGTGGAAAAGTTCCAGAAACTTACAAGGCAGAAAACGACGAGAATTAACGACTTTTTAAAGTAAAGGATCCCGCACACCCCTAATGAATAACGTTGAGTCGTTTACTGTTGATTATGTTATTTGAAGTCATACATGTTGCTGCTGTGAAGAGATAGATGTTGGTTGGTGATGTATGCTGTACTTCCTGCACTCTTTAACAATTTGGGTCCCATTTTATTTCCCTTTTTTGTTTTTGTATCACTTAACATTGAAAATATTATTTCCGGTTCCGCGTTAGAATGCGGCAACGTTAGCACTATCTTCGCGAGAGTGGAAATGTTTTCAAATAGGAACTTGCCTTGAAAGTTTTTGGTAACCGATAACATGTTCCAAAATTCTGATGGAGATTTGTTAGTTAGTTCTTTTTTCTCCTCCTCGCTAAAGTATCCAGATAAACTAATTCATAAAATGTAATTTACCAAGATTGAAAAAAGTACCTACGTTTTCCCTCATTTGGCAAAATCTGTCCCTACGTTCCTACGCGGGCGAAATTTAGTGAAAAGTCCCTATGCGGAGGGACATGTCCCTACGGTTGGCATCACTGCCGACACGTGCAGTATGAAGCGCCCTCTCGCGGCTGACAACTCACCCAACCCCCGATAAGCTGCAGGCGCTGTCGCGACAACTGAGGATAAAGCAGCGATGACTAATCTAAGATTAGATGTCAGAAATAAGGTGCCAGAAATATTTGTAATTGCGAGGGCACCTTTTTCTGCAATCCTTGCGACAAGTTAAGTGCTTATTTCAATTGTAATTGTAACTGTAATTGTGAAAAGTGGAAACATTACAAAACAAGCGGTTTCTGTTACGGACTTCCTGTAATGCAATTTGCCGGGACCTGTTGCATGAAGAGTCCGCCGAACGGCCGACACGCTGGCGGTGAACGACTGAAATAACCTCCCTGTATATCTAAGGTTGTGAATATATTTTATTTGTAATTTTATAACGGTTACATGAACATCTACGAAATAGTTCCTTATAACTTGGTATCTGTAAAGAGATACATTCAAGTTTTCATATGATTTTAGACCACTAGATTTTGGCAAGGGATTATGTGTGATCCGTGTCCAGTTATCATTGAAACGTTTGAAAACTATGTGGAATTTTCATTCTGAGATAAGTTGCCTTACTTGCTACATGTATGCGAACTACACTCTGTCCTACTTATCTCTGGAGCAGGTGAACAAAACAAGTATCTGAGCAGCGATGAACACGTGAGAGGAACGGAATTGCGTGGAGGGAGGAAAGCCACTGCAGTTACCAGCCTTTCCAGCAGCATGTACTGCCTCGCTCTGTCCACTCGATCCCCCTTCCCCTCTTTCCCCTTCTCTTCCGCTATGCGCGGCTTTGCTCCAGAGATGTGTGGACAGGGCACAGTTAATTGTTTTCGCAAGAAGTATCTCTGTGTGCCACACATTTAATTCTTACTCACATGAAGAAAAAAAATGTTGTCAATTTGCATTCAGGGTGTAGTTTCACAGTTACAAACTATTTTGGCCTTGATAAAAAGTTTAGTGTAAATAGTAATTTTGTTTATATTTTTTTAAAAAAATTGAGGTCTATGGATGAAATCCTCATATTTAGGGCTTGAATTCGTCACCTAAGAGGTTTAAGACCCGTCCTGTTCTTTGTGCGTGACCTTCTTTTCATTTTTCTATTCATTATTCATCCTCATCCTCGCGATTAGCCAAAAGTAAAATAAGAAAAGTCCTCCTCCGTGATCGTGCGGTCTAAGGCGCTGTGCTTTGGACTCCGACTGCGGGACGGCATGTGTTCGAGTCCGCCTGGGTTCAGTCTCTGGGTTCTCGGCCTATGTATAAGACCGGTGGCAACCCACCATCATGAGGAAATTGGGGAGCTACGAGTGAGTAGCGTAACCCGGTCTCGTAAATCTCCTATGGGGGATGTTCCTGGGTAAACAAAAAATAGTCGATCAGACAATTCGATTATCGAAGGCGATAAAAGAACTTCCGGTTTGACCAAGTTTCCAATATAAGCTAGTGGAATACAAATTGTCTTCGAGCTTACTTTGTTAAAAAGGAGCGGATACAAAATGGATCACTTGAAATTTTTAAGTGACAGAGAATTAAAGATACCTCGAAGAAATTGACCAGTTCCCGGAGCCATTGGTTTCGTTTTTTTTGGGGGGGGTGGGGGTTGAGTTGATGTTTTAAGTTCAATTTGTGCACAGTAAGGCTAATCGGGACTGGATCTACAGTTTAAAGTGGAATCCGAACCACTATGTGCCTCCACCGGGTATCGAACCCAATGGTTTCGTTAGTAAATACATTAAACAAGAAAGTTCATTCGCTTATAAAATAAGCTACAGATTTTTTATATTAATAAAGAAGTAAATAATAATAAATTCTTAATGGTAAACGGAAGATTAAATACACCGATGAAAAACAAAGATATGCTACTTAGCCTAATAGTTATAAAGTGCACATTTTATTTCTCATTAATAAAACCACAGATAAATTTTTACATAAACGTGTATTTTAAGTTGGTTCTAATTTACGTTTGGCCACTTCTCATTCTTTATAATTATCATTCTAATTAATCATTAACAAGCCATGCCAGTTGATTTTTAATTCCACGAAAACGAAAAAAAAAAAACAGGCAATTCCACACATGATACGAATATGCAGGAATGGAGGATTCGGCAGGTTGAAATACGTAAAGCTTACATTATTTATAAACATTCAAATACTTCGAAGCCTCCCAATGGCGTAGCTGTAACGTCACTGCCTTGTAATCAAGGTGTCCCAGGATTCGATATCTGGTGGAGGCACAAGGTGGCTTAAACTCTAGGTTGAGTCCCGAAGTGCCTTACTGTGCATAAAGTGTACTTAAAACAAAAAAAACTGAAATGTACTCTGATTATATCAGAATGGATAATTTTTCGACATTGTGTATCTACTAGAACACAGCTCTCTTAATTGTTCTTTCTTCCACAGATAATAACATGCAAGGTTGTAAAAATTTACATCTTTTAAATTTGTTATGCCAACATATGTACGTTAGAAAATTATAATTTAAAAACACTTAAAAATTCCATTGGGTTTAATTAACGGCGATGAAATGACGTGTCTAGGGCCTACTTTCTCATGTCGTGGTTCACAGTCTTTTTGCATTACTGCCTGAATCCACTGAGTTTTCGTATCTGGTCTGTCGAAAAAAGATTCACAGATACTTGAGAAAAATTATTCGTTCTGGACCTCATATTGCAACCAACAGCCACGCAATGATTGTCGTCTTTTCTGCAAGATATTACCCTTACATCTTTATAATCCATGTTACTCTTTCAAAACCAGAAGTAGGGTCCCGACCTTGCCGAACAGGAACGAAAATGTAAACATCAGGTGAATAACCACCATAATGGTTGAGGGTTCGACGTGCTGATCCCACGTCACCCCATCTGGTTGAAGATCACTAGGAAGGATTGTGGGAGGGAGACTGGCAGTCGGGAGATAGGCCAAGGCCCTTCTCCTTCTCCCTGTTGAGCCATGCGTTATTGTTATTATTAAAATAAGAAAAACAAGGGAATGAGGAAAAAATAATAAAAAAATATTTATCTATATTAAACCAACCATTCACTTTTATTTTGTTTTACATGGATCGGTTGCCCTACTACGCGGTAATCCCAATACGTATCTTACATGTTACACGATAAAGCACGTATTACTATCCGAATACTCACTCAATAAGCATTTTTGTTTGCCAGGAATCATTACTTATTGCATGTTGAGCCAGTGCCCACCTAGCCGCCTCTGATGAAATCTATAATTCTTCAGATTTTCTTTAAAATTCGACTCTGATCAATTGTAATTTGCTGGGTGTAGACGCTGTGCATCGACGCACAATGTTTGCGGCCTTGTGAAGCGTGACTCATGAACGCGAGCAAGCTACGCTACCAAGCTTATCTGCCTTTGAATACCAAGTCATTTTTTTAACCTTTCCCGAACGCGATTGCTACTGTAGAAGTATATATATATTATCTCAAAAGAGCAAGAAAGGAAATTCAACCAATGTTCTCCCGTCGTATAAAACCAAATATTATCTATTAAACGAAAAGTTCACGGTTGTCAATAAACGGTTTAACCAATCTGAGCTTTCAGGAACTTTTCACGCATAATTCCACTGTCTAGGCCAATGACAGAAAAGCAAGTAATACTTTTATTTATTCTTTAAATCAACTAAAGGAATGTGTAATAATTTATAAGAAATAAAGAGCGGAACGGAATGACTGTTGTTCTACCTTAAAAATTGTTGTTTTTCGAAATAGTAAAATAAGAAGGATTTAATCCAACACCTTAACACACCGTTCCACGACTCTCTATTGACTAACACTGTTAAATGTGATGTGATTTTATGAATACAATTTTCCGCCTGTTCACGTATAACGTCTCGCAATATTTGGCAGTTCGCAAACGTTTTTGCAAACGCTGCAATTATTTCGTGTTACCATACGTAACAGCAAATAAGACTGTTCTGGACACGAGACTTGGGTCAGAAAACAAGCATTTCGTATGTTGCAGTATCACAAGAAGAGAACATCGCCCTGCAATGTTCAATACTCAAGATATTTTTCATTAATAATGTATAATCAACATAATAAGTTAGAAGAAGTAACTAGCATTTTCACAACAACTACGAATATTCTTGTTTTTCTTCATCACTTCCAAAATATATTCTCGAAGATAGCTGCTATACTACAAGAAACAATTCAAAATTAAAGTAAAATTCAACTACATGTATATCCAAGGACATTTACAATATTGGAGGAACAGAATACTAAACATTGTTGATTCAACGGAAGGTAAGGGCGTGGTGGTGCCGGCCCCCGTGGTGGAGTGGTTAGCACATCGCGCTACGACGCTCGGGCATGGATGTTTGTGATTGTCTGTCCTGAAAAGTCCTGAAATTGAGAATTGAATGAAATGATATGGGCTGCTAGCGGTCCCAGGTTCGATCCTCCTTACGAGGTGTTCTCTTTTATTTAATTCTCCTTCTATTAAACAAGAGCATGGCAACATTATTTGTAATAATAGTGTATAGTGGCTAGATTGTCCTAAAACTGGAATCTACTAAAAAAAAAAATGAATTGACACACGATCAAAGGGATATTTTCACGTATCAGATCTTGCATTCGTATCAATTCATAAGATTATTTTTTATTTAAAGCCTCTCTTATGCTTCATGTTGACCAGGGCATTCACTTGTTTATCTCAGTTGTCTCAGCCTCTGAGGTATGTAAATAATGCACAGTGTTGTGCTATGCAAACCTCCTGAGGTATTGAGGATATAGGAAGTTCCATCAGCCTATGAAGTCAGCGGTTTGCATAGTGGCAGTTAAAATCACGATTCGGCATGGAGGAAGAGCTCCATGGCCTGGGGAATATAGAGGTGAGACAGACTGAGAAGGGACTGACTTTTTGATTTGGATTGAGGAGAGAGAAGAGCTTAGAAAAGGACTGGAGGAAAAGGGAGGCGAGGCACTGGTCAACCTGCAACGAAGCCTACAGAGGACTCAGTTTATTTTATTCTTCGAAATTATCTTCATTCGTCAGATAGACAGGTAATTGTCCTAACTCAGCCATGATTCAGGTTCAAAGGTTCATAAAACCCAATGAGTGACCATTGTTTTTTCTAGTTGTTAGTTTTGCTAGTTAGGGGTTTAGTTTTAGTTGTTCCTTTCGCACTGCCAAGCGTTAACTCGTCATGTTAATGACGAATGCTCTCATCACCATCGAGGATGAAGGATGAATAAGTTACATCACCCATTGATTAATTGGTTAACAATCTTGGTAAGATTCCACGAACTTTAGAGTTCGTTATGAATTATGATACTCTAACGATAATTGTGTTCTGCTTCAAAGGCATTGACAAATATTAATGAAATAACCATTTATATTTGTGCCAATTCAGGACACACTAATATTACCCCTTTTTCCACTCGAGTTCAATGCCTCCACAAATATCGACTGAAAAGTTTCCATCATGTGCAATTCTCCATTAAATGTTTTCGCCGAGTCGTATTACCTTCGTTTTCTTTGTTACAAACAAGTATTCTTTGCACATGACATGTAGGAGGGGGGTTGGATCTGCATTTTACATTGGTCAGCTCCTTCTACCTGTGCTCAGGAGCGAAAGCTTGTGGGGTAGTGGTTACCGTTAAGGATTGATAATCTGATGGTCGTAGGTTCAAACCCCTCCGGGGGCAGAAACTTTTCGTACGTTTTAGACATATCCCATTGCGTTCATTGTTCACGCCGTATGAAACGGAATGATTCAGTTTGGAATTAACGATGGGGGGAGGGAAAATGTTAAATAACAACATTTCAATTTCAACTAACCGAGAAGAGGAGAAAAATTGGATAATTCTTACAAATATGAAAATTACATTCATGTTTTTAGTGGTATAATCGCAGGTAAAATCAAAGATCTTACGTGGAAGATTTTATCTTGCTCTGAACTCGGCCAAAAGGAACTTCGCACCGATCTAATACATTCTCCAATACATTATAAAATGTTATTGAATGTTTCATGTCGATAATTTTATCAGTGCATCAGTTCTTGACGCCGAGACGTATTTTCTGCAACTACCACTTCTCTCCTCTCGTCTCCAGTCCCTTCTGTTCTTAACTTCTCCTTCTCCTTCTTCTCTCCCGTCCTTCTCCTCTATTTTTATCTCATACCGCCTTCCCTACTTTTCCCGCCTCTTGTCTCCATCCCACTCTTCTCCACTCCTCTTATCTCCTCTCCTGACTTATATTTCCGACTCCAGGGCACTATTCTCCTCATCTTTTCGTTCTTCTCTCTTTCTCTCTTTTACTCTACTCTCCACTCCCCTCTTCTCGTCTCCCTCTCCTCTCCAAACTCCTTTCCTCCTCTTCTAGCACCTCGCTTTCCTTCCTCTCTTCTCTCCTCTTTCCTCCATTTTTCTCATCTCTCCTCGCTTCTTTTTCCTTTCTCCTCATTACTTCTCCTATCCACTTCTTCTGTCATCTATTTTCTTCCCTTCTTTACTTTTCCTCTCTCCTTTTGCTTTTCTCCTCTCCTTTGTTCCCTTTCGTTTCCTCTCTCCACTTTTCTTTTGTGTAGACTCATCAACAATGAAATACTAAAAAAATCGACGTTGTTTCTTTCTGAGAGTATTGCAACAAATGTAATACTGATTTTTTTTATAGTTTTGTGCAATAATATTTGGATATCTTTCTTTTGCGTATTTTATAAATACGTAATGTGCATGTGGCAACCCTGAAATTGAGCCTAACTCTACATGCAACCCACCAACGCCTTGTGTAAATTGGGTTGCCTAGTTTAAAATGTCGTTGTCCTAAAACTTTTGAGAGACACTGTACAATACCCAAATATCTTATACTATATACAATTTTCTTTTCTGGACTGGACGCGTCCTTCTCTCTCTCCCGCTAACGATGCACATGCTTTCAATGATGAATGAATGTGGTTGGTTAACATATGGTCCGTGTAATACAAAGTATATTGCGAAGTATGATAATCTTGCATTGTATATACCTGAGATTGCATGTTATACTAATTAGTTTGCACTAGCCATCACTAATTGTAAATAACGTAATTAAAAGGGTGTTAATTGAATAAAAAATTATTGAATTGCTTCAGATATAGCATGATTTTGGGGGGAAATTGTTGAAAATAAGTTGAACTGTTATTCTTACTTGTTCAATATTCAAGATGAAGTTACGAGGGAGAGTAGTAAATCACCAATCAGTATAAATTTTTTATCGTGAACACCCCTGTGTGAACAGCACGCGACGCCACTGGGTTAGGCTTGAATAAACAGTAAATACTACAATTTTGGTCAAGCACGGTAAAGTCCCGAAAATTGTAGTGTAATATTCTAAGACAACTAAACCTAAAAAGCCTAACATGTCAACGAAAGCATTGTCTGACATAAGAAAACGTTGTTTAAGTCTTGTCCGATAAGCGACCCCTCGCCCTCGCGCTATTTTAGACTTTTCGGCTCCTTCCACCTGAAGTGTTTTTATCTTAAAGAAGAAAACTCTGAATGCGTAGGCAAGTTGTTTTCTATCATATTTATCTTATTTGTTCCATCATCTTTACTTCTAGCTTTCGTTTGGGGTCACCTCTGCATATATATTACACCCTCTTCATTAATGTAATAAGTCTTGTAAAATATAAATAATACAAAGAGAATACCATATGAATTCAAATTGAAACACATAGGGCAACACTGGCAGAGAGAAGAACGTGGTTCACTCCAGCTCGCTGGTGATCCTACGAACTGCGCATGTCCGTTTTGACGAGACGACCTTCCTCCAATCTCAGACTGCATGTATTTTCGCCATATGTACGCGTCGAGCTTCTGCTATAGATCGACCACAAGGAAAAAAACCTTGGGACGAGAAGTCCCCGCGCAACTTTCCCTTCTTCCCTCCACCTCGGGCCATAAGGAAGCATGGTGAACTCTCCCCCTCCCCCACTCGCGGGGGTACGGTGCACATGACTCGCGGGTCTGCGCAGGTTGTTTTGCTCGTGGTTCCACTATAGCCGTCCTATGCTTCTAGCATGGTAGGGGTTGCCTTGCGGAGGTTCAGCGGAGACTTTGCACGAAACGGAACTAGAGGGGAGCTGAGTGGCTCTGGCCCGCAGTTTCTCCTTCTCAACAAGAGAATTTGCCACTCTACGCTTATGAACATCTCAGTTATTGTTTATTTTGTATATTACTGGGGGTTCACTGAACATTCGCGTTATACAGCCAACCGCGCCTGGTTGCAGAGCGCGTGGAATCCGTGATACCAGTGTTGGACATCCAACTATTTTAACCCTATGTTTATTGTGATTAATAATCGTGCTATACAGCGGCGAGAATGGCTGATTCGAGGTCTTCTGTTCAGCGAGTGTTATTGTGGGCTTCATCCGAAGGGAAAAGCTCTTCAAATCAAGCAAGTTGTTTAAAATGCATAATCCTCCTTACCAAAACAAGATCAAAGTAAAACAGGGCGTGAGGTGATTTGCCGTCAATGTGCGCGCGAACTGTATCCCGGGTGTTGAATGCATAGGCGGAGTTCTGGAGGGGCCAGGGGGGCCTGGCCCCCCAACTTAAAAAAAGACTAAAAAATAACACATGATTAAGTACAGTTACTACATTTTTGTTATGAAGCCATACCGCAAATCTTGATGTTTGGCATGTTGGCATGTGCGGTAATTGCGCCGCAATAGCAGGTCTTAGACGATTTGATTGATGTGTACAGTTTGAAGAAAGAAAAACGTAAAATGACTTTTTGTTGAGCATCAAAAGAACTTTTCAATTTATTTCTTCTAAAATTTCTGAAGCTTACTATTATATCGTAACTTTTTTAAAGTAATACGAGTATTGTATCAATAAAAATTTAATGAGATGCAAAATGAAATAATCGTACTGTTTTGCTTCTTTTAAAACTGACAACTAATATACTAATTAATATTTGTTTACTTAAGCGAGGAAATTTAACATTTTCAAATCTAAAAGGCCTAAAACTAAGTGTTTTTTTAAGTTTTTTTTTTAATTTCCGGGGGAAGGCCTCCGTACCCCTTATAAACTAGGGGATATTCAATAACCCTCAGGTACATCATATGCTTCTCCCAGAGTCTGCCCCCCCCCCCCCCAAAGCAAAAGCTCAAACTCCGCCCATGGTTGAATGATTTGCGGTTTGAGTTTAGGAAGAGGAAACGATCGTTTGTTGTTTGACGACAAAAGAATGTCCGCGGTATTAAAAGATACCCCCGTGAGAAGAAACATGTTTATTATTTGGACCAGACGTGCTTTAATTCGGTGAGGAGAGGGGCGTGGGCGTACATTGATTTTGTTTATATACCACCGTGCAAAACCACCGCCAGGGCTGAAGAAACCGACGAGAAAGGGAGAGGGTAAGGGGGAGGCTTATTGTTTCACCCACTGGCAGCAATGAAGTCTTTGTTGAAAGCGCATATTTACTATTCCGTGCAAAGAAAGGGAAGAATGATTAGCAAGAAATGGACAGACCAAGATTTGAATCCTGGTTTAGTGAAGTGATTCATAAATTGAAACCAGAGTAATAGCGACAGACAATGCACCTGATTGTATATATCACCAATAACGAAATGGCATTAATTTGGAAAGAAAAGTAAAATAAAATTAATAAATAAATAGCATGCGTAACGCAAGAAGAAACATCGCAATGTGAGGTGATTCCGGACGTCAGGTGTTTTATTGTATACTAGAGTTTATTTTTCTGTGTTATTAGAATATAAATAGTATCCTGATAGATATTTCATACCGAGGCGACAAACCACAAGTGTCGCTTGGAAGCGAGCCGTTGGTAATCAATCAATGGGGGAGTTGATCAGCGCTCGGTGGTCGTTCCGGAAGATGTATAGTGTAGGACCATGTGTGCAGCCGTGTCAATTAACAGGACCACCAGACATCCTCTTTTCCCGGGACATGTCCTACATTTTAGCCTAACGCTTGGCGTCCCGGAGGATTTTTTTAAAAAAAGAATCACAAATATCCTACATTTTGAGCGTTACATAATTTGAATTATGAAAATATGTGTTTCGGTCGAATACAAGAGTAATCAAAGGAAACATCATGCATTAAAATTCTGTGGACTGCACTCCCACACTCAATAGTGAAATTAATTTTGATTTAGACACAGCAGAAAAAGTGGTACCAGAACAAGAACTGATACATAACAAGGTTATTGAACTATAAACCACCAAATTGAAGCTTCTGGAACATTTTCAAGTTATCTTAAGGACATTATGGCTCATATTATTTCAAGTTATGTTAATTGCTGAATATTTGTTTGTCATTCCATATAACAATGCAAATGTTGAGAGAGTATTTTCATTAACGTTAGCACAATCTACTGATGAAAGATATAAATTTCTCACAGAGTAAATTTCAAAGAATTCAGAGTTCCATACTTATATTTCGCCTAAATCTGAATTTTCAAGAAAAATTGGCTCCTCCGAGTGAAAACACATGTGGTAAGAAATGTATTGTTTATTATTGATTACAAGTTCGTGAATTTTGTATCTAAGAAATCTTTTTAAAATTATTATTTTCTAAAACTGAAAATGTGTCAGTTTTACACTATTTACAAACATGTTCTAGTTATGGACGAGTGCTAATGATTTGTGTCCTATATTTTGACTTAAAAGTCCTACATTTTGTGATAGGAAGTCCTACTTTTCCTCTTATGTTAATTGCTGAACCTTAGCCATTAACCCCCGTTGATTTTTTGTTTTGACAATATCGGTTTCGCAGACGACATCGCTTTTTTCATCGCGTGTGCAAACGCTTTAATTGCAAGGTCATGGCATTGCACTATACTCTGGAGGGTTGGGCGGGATCAACTTTGAAATCGGTTAACATTTTAATTTGTTTGTAATTTTGGTTAGTGGTGGGCAATAGGGTGTTTCATTTTGTAAGGCAAAAAATAAAATGTAAAATTTTTACAGACTTTGCTTACGCCCCGAGTCTCAATGATGTAAAAGATATATATGCCAAATTTCAAGAAGATTGGATAATATTTAGAGGTTGCACACTTTGATCACTTTTGTACAAGAAGGCAAAAAATACGATTTTTCAATGTTAATTACTTTTATTGGGAAAACTAGAAATCACAAACTTAAAATAATATTAAAACTAGACACTAAGATTAATAGGTAGTATGATAGGCAAAACATGTGTTATATTAATCAACTTTGAACGATGCAATCCCTTCTTTTGTTCGCTTGGTAACGACTTTTCTGTGATGCTCGACTACCCTCAACAAGAATTGTTTTTCTTGATCGCCCCTGACCGATTCGTTAAATTTTTAACAGAACAATTCCTCTTTCTGCGATATCATTGACCACCTTAAGAGCGTTCACATGGCTTCCTAGAGAATCACTGCAGTATTCTGTCACGTCGTGGATCCCAAACAATTCAAAGAACGTCTTTGTTTTATTAGTAACAAAATGGCTCAGGTCTTTTCCTTCAAAAACTAGGTTTTTACCCTTTTCCTTTTTCTTTGCAGGTTTGGTTTCTAAATTTTTAGTCATATTTTCCTTATCAGCCTGAGTAATACTTTCGTCCAAAAAAGCCAATCCTACGTTTGTTTCTGACAGATACCAAAGGTGTCTCTTAGCAACTGTGAGAGCACTTTTTTAACGTCTGCATCTGGGTAAGTGCTCAGAAGCTGTAGCATATCCAAATCATTCTTTGGAGCCCATCGACTTACAATTGCCTCATGCCAAAAGCGAACATATATGAGGCTGACAAAATGTGCAACCCGTTTCATTCCTTTTAATTCTCGTTGAGGAATATTCAACTGTTTAGTGAAGAGGACAATTTTAAGTGCATATATTGCCTTTGCCATCCACCTTGCTTGATGCAGAGCCCCTGGAATCCTGAAACTGAAGTCGTTTTGAGACCAACCTCCTAGGTACAGGAGTGAGAGTTGAAATAACTCTTTGTAGTCTACTCTTGGATAACTTCCGTCTTTTAGGACATTTTGGTTGTAGTTAACCATTTTTACTCGTTGTTCTTCTAGAAAACCTTGAACGGGACTTTCTTCATCCAGCATTGTCGTATGTGGCTTCTTATCAAGTGAAGCTCACAAACTTTGGAACTTCCGAATAATCTGGATGTCAGGACCACTTGATGGTACGCCACAACACTCCTCGAACACTCCTTTCAATTATAGTTCATGGGTGTGATGATGGCAAGCCAACCACAAAAATGTTCGTCCGAATTCCCTTTCAATTCTTTTACATGCCCCTTGGATCAGTCCTGTATTAGATGCTGTAGTATCAAAACACATACCGATGATATTGTCACGTAGCCCAAATCGATCCACTTCCCGAATAACTACTTCAGCCGTCTGCTCGCCAGTCCTTTTCAGGGCAACAGGTACGCCAAGAAAATGCTGAAAATCTTTGCCAGTCACTAGAACTGCAACTCTATCTCCCAAAGTTTTGACACTCCCATGGGCAACTGAGGGCAACAGTTTACTATCCCAATGCAAGAATAAATGAGGAGGATTTTCAAAGAGTGACTCTTCGATTTTCTTTGCCATTTTACTTCTATTGATCGCCCGAGCTGGGTAAACGGTAGCTGGAGATACGGAAATTTTTGAAACATCGTGGCCAAGGCTCTTTGCAGTTGCTGTAAATGAAGTACTTGCTTGTCGAATAGAGAGCTGTTCTCAATCCCAAGTAGACGTGAGTGTCTGATCAAGAGGTTTTAATCTAGGACTTGAACGTAATTTCTTCGTTGCTGGAGGCGAAAACTCGACCTCTTCGTCACTTGGTGCTGATGATGATGGAGATGAGTCTTCCAGTATAACTGTCTTATTGATTTCAGCGATAGCTTTGTAATGTTTATTCTTATATGAATCATTTTTGTCTTATTGTGTACACTTAGTTCTTATTTTCGAGGCGAAAACCTTGTCTACTCCACTCATTGACGAACTCATACGATCTTCTCTATGTGACCTAAGAAATTCCTTATCTTTTGTGATATGCTAGTCATGTCCATCACATTTTTCCGGGAAGTGTCAAATAACTCGACGAGATCACCTTTCCAAATCTGCCGTTTCACATTTGCTTTATCCGTGTTTCTTGATTTCTCTTTACCCAGATTATGGTATTCTTTGTACAGCTTCTGCATACCAGCACGGACATTCTCCTCCGTCTTAGCAGGGATATTTGCTTTCCTCCACACTTCCTGTAGTTTAGTACTGGTAGATTTAGCAGCATCCGAAATTGTTTCTTTCATTTCCTTGTGATGGTAAATAAAAACTAAAAATACTTGTTCCTTTGAAGGGAGCCGAGCTCCTAAAAACTCACCACTAGGCACCTTTTCTAGCAGTCAAATTCTTCTTTTGGTTCCCATTTTAAAGTTCAATTACCTACAAAAGATGAAAGAAATACATGAGAAGCCCATTAGTGCAAAGCACTTCAATATTAGAAATTTCATTAGTTTGAGATAAAAGTGATCAATGTGTGCAACCCCTAAACATTATCCAGTCTTCTTGAAATTTGGCATATATATCTTTTACATCACTCAGACTCGGGGCGTAAGCAAAGTCATATGAAAATCACATCTTTGGAAAAATTAAACACCCTAGTGGGCAAGGATGGCGAAGGAGGCGGGATGGGACCCAGAGCCAGGATATGTAGTTATTCTGGACATGTACGCTGACATTTTGGCGGGAAATGGTTGGTAGTGGAATGGTGGCGTGGGCAGCACATTACGAAGGTTAACTTGCAATTTCTTACCGGCAGAGGCGAAGATATAGTACAAGCAATGCAAGCACTGCTTGCATTATTCGAATATCATTTAATGTACACAATGTTTTAGCCTTATTTCGTTTCCATCGCACTCGATTTCGCGAAAAATTCCGGCCGCAAACTCCTTCAGCAGCTCTGTAGCAAGCACCAGCCTCAATGCTTGCGGCTGCTCTGCGGGAAAATAACGCACCCGAAGGAGTCACATGGCGAAGCGTGAAATTCGAGTGGAACCCGTCCACAACGCTTATACCAAAAGCTCTGCTTGCTGAGCTTGCGTGATTCCCGAAAATAGCCGAGCTCAACCGAAAGCAGAAGGATATATTACCACCAAAAACTACGAGTAAAGAATTTGTGTCTTCATGAACACGTAAACAAGATCGCGAATATAAAAATAATTCTTAGTCATAAAATAACTAAAATAAGTTATTATCATTGTTCTAAATTCCATATATATATCATTTTATATTACAATTTATTTTAGATTTCGCGAATTGTAAAACGCGTAAAAAAATGGATATTGGGAGTTCGAGCGAGATGGTAAAGGGCGGGGGTTTGTGTTTCCAGGAAGTGAAATGTCTGCACCCCCGTGAAGAGTTTCCCCAGGGAGGGAGGGAAGATTCGTCGGACCTTGGTCTGCACCCTGTGTGCAGCTCAAATTACGTCGAAAGTGTTGACCGCACCAGTGTTTGCAACTGCCTAATTATTTACACAGTAATTCAAGTGAGCTGTTTCACAAATTTTACAACCACATTCAATAAATTGACTGCTTTTGAATAAAACTTGGGGTGAAAATAAAGCTATCTAAAAAGAACTCTCTACTGATATTTACACAGCACAATTAAATCGTATACATTGTACACATTATGAACACAAGAACATGTTTTAAGTTTTATTATTATGACACAAGTGGTGCTCCCAGGATTTTTTGTAGTAGTCTCCTCATTTTGTCATCTTTTCCTGCCTTTGACTTTCCTTTTCTTAGGAATACTGGGCCAAAGGGGGGCCAACCCTCCCCCGTCCGCCCGACCCTGTGGCCGAGTGGTTAGCACATCGCGCTGCGACGCCAAGGGTCCCGGGTTCGAATTCCGGTCGGGCTTGGTTGTTTGTGAATGTCCATTCATCAATTTCATCATTTCATCACTCATCCCCATCTTCGCAAATTAGCCAAGAGGCACAAAACGCGAAGTAAAATAAACTAAATCAATCAATCAATCAAAAACCTCCCCCGGCCCCGGCCCCGCCTCTGTATGACACTTTATTACTTAAATATTATGTATATACTCTTTCTGCTGTAATGATTCTGATTCCACCACTTAATTTCTATCTCCATACAGATATATATTTCCTTCCCATGAGGGATAAAATTAAGGAAATAGGTTGGTATCACTTTCGGTCGTTTCAGAGATTTCCAAAGTGATCTTGCGTGGATGCTTTCCAGTTGTGGAAAGAGCATGGGAGTGTCTTCACGTTTTGAGAACCTTGAGGCCCTAAGATTTGTTGAATTGTTCGATAGCGGGAAATTTCCTATATATGCAAAGGAGTTTGGAATTTATTGTGGTGAGTACATCGTCTATGCATGTGTTTCTTTGGTTTGAAATGAAATTTTTAAAGTTTGTGTTTAACTTTTTATTTTAATGTTTGACTCCGAATGCGATTTTTAGGGTGCCCACAAATCCTAAATTACAATCACGCAGTGTAAATTAAATAAATGAGTTATTTTACCTAAATCCGTTTGGTCACCGTTTGCCCACATTAAAAAATAATGAACAAATAAAAGTACTAATAAATAAATAAGAAATTACGTACCCCTTTAGTCGTATGCGGAAAGTTCGCATATGTAAGACGTTTACTACCATACGAATAACGTTATCTGGAATTTCGAAAGTAAATGTGACGTTTGAGGATCATATGGTTTATTTTTAGAACCGTCATTTTATTATGATATTTTGACAAATCCAGCGACCGGGCCAATGAGGCTATAAACCTTTAATCCCTCTCTTGGCGTGCCATTGTACTACATGTTTTGTTGTACTGAAACATTGCTTGCCTCCTTCGTAAGACTACGCTTCGCTACTGCTTACCGGGTTGTGGAGATGGCATTCTGTGTAGTTTAGGCAACACATGATGTCAAAAGACTTGCACTCTTGTGTTGGGTGCAAGTGGAGGGATATGGTGGGTTACTTCATATGATTTTCAAACTACTTTATAATGAATGTTGCAGTTTTATCAACTTTATGTATGTACTTTCGGTTAAAACAATATCACACATGCTCCTCACTGTTAGGAATGTTACTTTTAAAAATTAACAGAGTTACAGTTATTTGTTACCAGTGGTGGCGATTAGGGGGGCGAGGGGGCAGTTGCCCCCCCCCACTTTTTGCAACTTTTGCTCTCGCACTATACTAAACCTTATCTGCCGCCAAGGGAAAGTCCCATAGTTTGCCCCCCTAGTTTAGTCACTTTGCCACCCCCCCCCCCAGTTTTGGAACCCTGCTTGTTACAGTTACTTACATGGTAGCCCTGATGGCTTTGTTCAGCATACTTGCTTTGGTGGTCACCACAACACGCAGGCATTGGTGAGAAGAAAACATATATATGCTGGACAAAAAAAACATAAAAAACAACCCAGGACATCTTAATATTTGACATCTGAATTGCAATTACTTATGAATTGTGCTCTCAGTTAAGTATTGAACAATTGAACATTAATTATTGAACACTTTCCATACTTTTTCCGTTTATTATTTATTTATTTATTTACTCGTATTTACTTATTTGGAGCACGTAGTAGTTCCAGAAACAATTGAAGAGCTAAGACGTGCTATTTAAGAAGAATGTGAGCAATTCGACCAAGAAGTGATTGCCAACCTTATTCGAAGTATGCCACGGCGCTTACAAGCTGTAGTTGACGCCCGGGGAGGCAACACCCGCTACTAGACAGCTTATATATCCCACCAGTACCAGTTTACAATATATATATATATATATATATATATATATATATATATATATATAAATATATATATATATATAGTAGTGTAAAAGGCCATATTATAAACCCGAGAAATGATGAGCTCCCCTCAGGCAGATTTGCCTATACTTAAAACTAGCTCAACATGCCCATATGAGCTTTTTGCTCAAGTGTGGTACTCTGTCTAATCCAAGATTTTTGTAAAAATGCCCTCGGGAATTTTCCGTGAAATGATGAGCCCCCTCAGATTGATTTGCCTACACTTACAAAATCTGCACCTGCCAGATTGTTGTCCATAAGCTTGTTGAAAATATGCCCCTTTTGATATTGTTTTGGATACACTTGAAATTAAGCCAAGATGCTCATAAAACTCACACCCACCCACACCCACACCCACCCACACCCACACACACACACACACACACACACCCACACACATATACACACACCCATACACACACACACACACACACATACTTCTGGGTTATTTCTATTGCATCACGTTGTGCAACAAATTATTATCCAATATTATGCAACAAATTATAAGGCAAGAGCTCTTGCATCATGCTGTGCAACAAATTATTATCCAATATTATGCAATAAATTATTAGGCATGTGTTGTTTTCTGATTGGTTGGTTAATTATGACGTAATGTGATGATGTGTTATATTCTGATTGCTTCATTGTTTCAGATGTTTTAATCCATGCTTAGGGTATATAAAGAGATTTTGCATTACATATCAGCCAGTATTGTGAGAGTGGCTGAAGAGTAAGGGTGTGTTGTTGCAGTGCTCCTCATATTTTTTTAAACACAAAAATATTACAAATTTATATAAATTGAATTACAAATCTATTTGATTTAATATACAGAATTTTTTATTATTCATATCAAACATATTTGTAATATATTGAACAAAGGGTTTATATCTGCCCTAATTTGTTATACATGACACATGGTATTACACATGCATTTGTGCTAGGGCAGTGCCTCTGTACTTATTCTATTTTTGTGCATGTAGGCTATCAGCTTTATACAACCTGTCATAGGTTTATTAAGTATAGAGTTTTGATTTGATCCCCAAGAAATTTTATATAAATACCAAAGCAAAAAATATTAACACACACACACACACACACACACACACACACTAAATATACAAAGCACAGTGCTGAACCCAACTGATATTTTTTATTAAGCATAGAATTTTGATTTGGACCCCAAGAAATTTTATATAATAAACAACAACAAAAATGCCGAATCAAAAATATTGTAATCAATGCAATAAGAATATATCCAGCCCCAATTGGGATAAGCACCAAAAGAATTGTAATCCAGATAAAAGCAGAATACTCCCAAAAATATGCCCCAAATGCCATAGAGAATATAGCATGCAATACTTCACATATAAACATACAGATACTTCTTCTGCACAGTCATCAACATTGCCAAACAAAATTGATTGGAAATATTTGTGTGATTATCCTGTATAGCTTGGATTGCAAGGCCAAATTTTGTAATTTTCTGAGCTCTTCACTATTTTTCCCCCCTTTGCAATAGGGTATATTGTGTATGTGTTTCCGGCATAATCATACTGCATTTCTACAAGAAATTAAAAATTTACATTAAAACAAGACATTAGATACAAAAATATCTCGTTTCTGTCAGAACTTACATCAAAATTGTCTGCAAAACTTATGTTTCTTTTGAAATCATTGGGGGAGCAGATGTTGTTGCATCCTATAGTTAGGAATGAAATATTTGGATATGATGTGAGAACCCTAATTATATTGTCATGATCTGGTTTGTATGGAAAATGAACCCATTTAACAGCATCTGGGTTCTTGGACAGGCCCGGGTAATTTGTCTGTTCCAGAACAAACTCATCATGATCCAGGATATAATTAAAAGTTAAAAATTTGCCAGTTGTTCCCCACAGTTTAGTTTTTATACATGATTTTGTAAATTTTGGAAACAGGTGTGTGAGAATAACGGGGCAAAAATAATTGTCAACAATTTCACACCCAACCTAATATCCAGAATAACAATTATAGAGCCACAAATCTTCAAGTGCTATTTTACCCAAATCTAAATACTGATTGATTTGTTGTTTTAAGTCCACTTTATGCACAGTAAGGCTAATCGGGACTGGACCTACAGTTTAAAGTGGGATCCGAACCACTATGTGCCTCCACCGGGAATCGAACCCGGGACCCCTTGATTACAAGGCGAAGACGCTACCACTGCGCCATCGGGGTGGCCCTAATCTAAATACTGTATGTGTGTTCCTCTAGATCCGATACTCTCTATTGTTGCAACACTATTCTTCCCAACATCATTAAACTCATCAACAAAATAGCTAAGCTCCTCAGATTTAACAAACTTGCTCATCTACAAGAAAATAAGAATTAAGCATAAATGTAATTGTTGTGATTTCCACTGAATTCAAGATATAGCCTAACAACAATATATCTTATACCCTTGGGTATGATAATTTTACGGCTCTTGCCCGGGTGAATAGTTTCACCTACAAATACACAGTTGTTGAAATACTCAACACCAATATAGTGAATTGTTGGGTTTTGAATGCAAATTTTTACATAATTTGTTTTAAAATATTTCCTGTCTGTTCTTCTTATTATTCTTGTCCCATATCCCCTTAGTGGCTTATAAGATTTTAATTTAATTCCTCTCCTATTATACAACTCAAAATGTGTTTTGGGATCTCTGCTGGGCATCTACAATTGAAAAATTGTTAATGTTATCACATCCAATCTCATATTCAATATCTTCCTGACCATCTATTATCAAAAAATTAGATTCGGATGGGCAAATTGTAACTCTCATTACTTCCCCAAGTTCAATATTAAAATATGACAGAGTGCATTTCTTGAAGAAGTAATTGTTTTTTGTGATAATCATAACATATGTCTCTTCTGTGTCTTCATTCCTAACAAAACCTCTTCCGATGCCACGCATTTCAGATAAAAATCTAATAGGGCGATCCTCATAAGAATAAACAATAGCTCGGGTTAATGGATCCATGCTACAAAAGAATCAAAAATAAACCCCAAACCTATACATCAATCCCAAAAATACCTCATTCTTGTATCTTGTATTGATAGCTCTTAAAGTGATTTTATCTTTCAAATCATACAGATTATATCCTATGGTGATATATTTCAAGTTTGGATAATATTTTAGGTTAGTGTATATAGTTTTGTAACCACCAACAAGATCAAAATGCATCCATTCTGTACTGTAGTCCATAAGCAAATCGGGAGAAGCATTGCAAAATAATCTTAGAACTTGGCCATTGTCGATTGGGTTGAAACAAATATCAACTCTGTGATAATAAATTTTATTGTTTGTTTTTGTGACAGAATACCCTATTAAATTTGGAATGTATGACCCAACCTCAAACTCAAATACATCAACATTGCTGCATATGTCATCTGGGGATGAGTTTGTGTTAATTATGTAACAATGTATGTATTTTGATTCTGATATCTCTGCAATTTTTTTAAATTCAGAAAATTGCACCATTCCAAGCTCCAGGTATTGTATCCTGGAAACATTTTGGGTGAGTATTTTAATTTGCTCATCACACTTGACAGATAGGATAGGAAAATTGCACAGAGACGTGCTAACAATATTTTTTTTGCTAACAATTTCAAGTTCCCTGAGTGGGAATATGTTGTTTCTAAGATCAGCATTAATTTTGTAGTACGGCATTGCTGTGGAACATGTCAAGTCCTTGGATTCTGTCACACCCATTCTAATACAATTAATATCACAAGTACCATTACAAGGCACGCACCGCATAAAATCATAATTCCAAGCGATGGCATGGAGTAATCATTTTTCCACGATTCCATATCAAACAAAAAAATTATACTGCAATTGGAGCTTCAACAATTCGGGACTGTGCAATATATTGTCTACAAATGTAGGAAAAATTATATTGACTGGGTTGCATACAAAACTCCCAAAGCTTATGTGTTTCAGGTTCCTGAAATTTGAAACAGAATCCAAACTGTCTGGAAGTTCATAAAAGTGAAGCCATTCTACAAGCGGGTCTATCTCAGCTTTTGCATGATATATTTGAGCAAGAGGTGATGTGTTTATAATATTTGTTGGGTTGTAATATATTATTCCATGATTTGACCTATACTGGTGATACATGGGAATGGATATAATTTTTGAATTTTGGCTGAATGAAAATATATCAATGTTCTGTGTGAAGTCTTTCAATTCTCTAAATTGATCCAATCTTGTGCTTATAATTGTTGCCCTTACAAGTTTTGCATATTTTATTTTATTTACAATCTGTGCAAACATCTTAAACCTAATAGGACAGAGCTCCATTATATCATAGGTTAAAACATCCAATGCGAGCAGAGATTCAACATTGTTTTTAGCAATAAATATGCTCTCTTCTATATCCATCATGTCCATAATTGATAAGGAGACACAAATTTACAACTATTGTAATTGATTGAAGCAATGCGGTGAAACTTGATATTGCATGATTATATATTTGTTCTGATCAAAGGCATGAGCTATGGCACATCCAGATTGAATGGCTGCATATATTAAGTATAAGCCAAGAAAAAACAATCATCTGTAAGAAAATGCACTGCATTAAACACAGACACCATAGGTTCCATAATCCTCTGCTGTAATGCCGAGACTCATGGCCTCACGGTTGATGTGATACTCATTCATCATGTACAAATATAATTCATTTACA
This sequence comes from Lepisma saccharinum, assembly GCF_977018435.1. Taxonomy (NCBI): domain Eukaryota; kingdom Metazoa; phylum Arthropoda; class Insecta; order Zygentoma; family Lepismatidae; genus Lepisma; species Lepisma saccharinum. Next base: position 25,007,442 of record NC_139252.1, on the reverse strand, counting down.
CCTAGATCCTTCAAATCTTTACAGAAATCTGGAATATTACAAATATCTTCTGGTGAGCACAAGCTGTGATACACAGTGACATATTTTAAATTTGGAAATTTCTCTCTGAGGATTTTCCTATCCTCATCTGTGGGGATACTATCAAAATGGATCCATGTGACTGTTTCTGTGTTTGGGATCATGTCATAATATTCGGAGAGGAGAAAAGTGTGACCCACATTTGTTACACATTGCAGGAATTTCTCACCGTACAAATTTAATCTGTATGCATTTTGATATTGTTTCACAATGGGCCTCCCATATTTCATTGAGAGCTTCTTTTTCAATTCTGGCTTGAGTTGAGACCTGAGTTTCTCAATATCAACTTTGTCGTCAAAATAGAGATCAAATTTTTTTATGAAGGGGTATATCTGAACTTTCTTCCATTTTTTTCTAGATGCTCCAATCTCAACAAATTTTATGGACTGTGGTGGATCCTCCATTGCTTGAAAAGGCAAAACATACAGATTAAAAACTAAAAAATTGAACTACAGGCTCGTTGATATTATAGATGTTATACAAAATTGGATGTATTATCTTATAATGGAGCATGAGTCTCAACTGATCCCTAAGGCTCACATGTATTTTCCTATTATTCCCCCCAACAAACTGAACAATGTGCAGGTTTTTAAACACCCTTTTGAATTGCCTGCTTTCTGAAAAATCTGTATCTTGTAAAAGCCACTTGATCTTTGCACTTTCAGTTTTGGATCCCCCAATAGTGTCCAGATAATCATATGAGTATGCATATACAAATTGCTTGTCTGGTGAGGAATAATTGCGTTTGTAATCAGATCTGTCCCAGTACAAGTGATCACCCATAAACATTTTCTTAAACCCATCCATTACATCTTGTTTTGCAGACAGATTATATATGCACACCAGATTTATGTTTGATATGAATTCCAGATCCTCCAGGGTTGTGTGATCATCAATAAATTCATTTTTCAGATGCACTATGAGAATTTTCACAACAGTGTCCAATTTTTTAATCTCCTCAGCAATATTCCTGAGCGAATCTGGTTTAGAGAAATATACAAGCTTGGTGCTCAACATGTCTCTGCAATCAACATCCTAGTATAATCCCTCACAAACAAAATCCAAATTTTGCTTGCACACAAAACTCATGTTGTGATCAAGCAGAATCTCTACACACTGATGTGATAGGGGTGTAACACCATGGTCAAGACCTAGAATCTTATTCTTGCTGTGAATAGTGTTTTTGGAATTTTGAATGGAATCAACTATAAATGGTTGCCCTTCCTCATTAAATACAATAAAAGATCCTTTATACTCGGACAATGGGCCCGTGTAGACATATAATCCATAAAATGAATTATAATCAGGTGGGGGCGCCATATCTAAAAAAAAATTATCAATACATTACTTTGCATGCAATAGGTATTTCTATGTTAATAGCATATAATTCTACACACTAAGCATGTACATGAGTAACTCATTAAAACATGCAGCATAAGAAGAATGTTGAATTTTACATTCATGAGGCATTTGCCCCCCATCATATATATTCCCCTCCCCATCTGTTATAATGTCTGCACCATTAAATCTAAACCAACCCCTATTATTATATGAAGTTGGGGTATGTAGAAAAATACAAAAAATTATTGTGCAATTCAGCAGATGCCTTGCTGAACCATATAGGATCTGTAATAGCAGTGAAGCATGAATGCATCTATTCTATAGTGATATACCTGTGATTCATGGTAATGTATGCAATCACCCAGCCTTTGCTTACATACCCAAAACTATGATCCCTGTCAAGCAACCACCTAAACTCTGTCTCATTCCTAACTGCAAAAAAATCATACTCTGATAGAGTTGAAAATTCATGCCTTATAGAATCAACAAGAATGTCAGATTTAATATACCGTGCAATGTTTTCTTCTGTCAAAATATGTTTGCATTTTGGCACCCTTTAAAAACAAAATGCCAAATTAATTTACATAGCATATCCCCAAAACAGAATCAATACATTCATACCTGCACTCATACATATTAACAACTGATTGGGTCACAATTAAATTGGCATCTTATAGATTCTATATTGTTCTCAGATGTTGTTCCCAATTGTTAAATCTTCAAGCATAGATTTGAGATCTGTCTAACACAACTGCTTCCCTCAACTGGACTGGGAATGAAATATGGCGTTTTGCAGAACAATCACTAGGCAAGAGGCATTGCATTTTTTGAAATTTTCTGCACATAAAACACATAGATAGTTCATTCATAGATATAAGATTCTTATCAAAATTGTAAAAGGTTTCAGGGTTGAAATCACTACCCCTGTACATAAGATTGTCATCCTCCTGGTGAAATTCTAATGCATTGAAATAGTTTCTATCTGTTATGTCGTATCGGTGCAAACTGAATTTGAATCCGGAAATCATATAATTTGAGTACCACCTTCTTGTATAATCCACATCGAAGAAAATGAAAAAGCTATTGATCCTTCCCCCTTTATATATTGATATTCCTCAAATAGGGTGATGTCCCCCAGACTCAAATATTTAAATTGCTTCCCACAGTCTAGAACCCATTGAATCTCTGTTTTATTTCTCACACAAAAACAAATCAAACTCTGTAATTTGGCGGAATCTGGGCATCATATCATCAAGTACAGACTTGGATCTAATAAATCGGGATAGGCATCTTCTATCAAAATATGTTTGCATCTGAAATTAGAACAACTCTGAGTCACAATTTGCATGCCGCATCTGCATCTCACATTAAAAAATCCCCACTCCATGATTCTTCCCACACAGTCCAGGCCACAGTGTTTAAATTTGTGCCATATGAAGTACAGGACCATTTCATTCAGTCCAAACAACAAATGTCTAAAATCCTCATAGGTATATATTCTGTCATCCCTATTATGTTGGAAATAAAATCTGTCAAATGATGCCTCACACAACCCTGGAGGATCTGGAATTCATATCAAACATAAATCTGGTGTGCATATATAATCTGTCTGCAAAACAAGATGTAATGGATGGGTTTAAGAAAATGTTTATGGGTGATCACTTGTACTGGGACAGATCTGATTACAAACGCAATTATTCCTCACCAGACAAGCAATTTGTATATGCATACTCATATGATTATCTGGACACTATTGGGGGATCCAAAACTGAAAGTGCAAAGATCAAGTGGCTTTTACAAGATACAGATTTTTCAGAAAGCAGGCAATTCAAAAGGGTGTTTAAAAACCTGCACATTGTTCAGTTTGTTGGGGGGAATAATAGGAAAATACATGTGAGCCTTAGGGATCAGTTGAGACTCATGCTCCATTATAAGATAATACATCCAATTTTGTATAACATCTATAATATCAACGAGCCTGTAGTTCAATTTTTTAGTTTTTAATCTGTATGTTTTGCCTTTTCAAGCAATGGAGGATCCACCACAGTCCATAAAATTTGTTGAGATTGGAGCATCTAGAAAAAAATGGAAGAAAGTTCAGATATACCCCTTCATAAAAAAATTTGATCTCTATTTTGACGACAAAGTTGATATTGAGAAACTCAGGTCTCAACTCAAGCCAGAATTGAAAAAGAAGCTCTCAATGAAATATGGGAGGCCCATTGTGAAACAATATCAAAATGCATACAGATTAAATTTGTACGGTGAGAAATTCCTGCAATGTGTAACAAATGTGGGTCACACTTTTCTCCTCTCCGAATATTATGACATGATCCCAAACACAGAAACAGTCACATGGATCCATTTTGATAGTATCCCCACAGATGAGGATAGGAAAATCCTCAGAGAGAAATTTCCAAATTTAAAATATGTCACTGTGTATCACAGCTTGTGCTCACCAGAAGATATTTGTAATATTCCAGATTTCTGTAAAGATTTGAAGGATCTAGGTGTAAATGAATTATATTTGTACATGATGAATGAGTATCACATCAACCGTGAGGCCATGAGTCTCGGCATTACAGCAGAGGATTATGGAACCTATGGTGTCTGTGTTTAATGCAGTGCATTTTCTTACAGATGATTGTTTTTTCTTGGCTTATACTTAATATATGCAGCCATTCAATCTGGATGTGCCATAGCTCATGCCTTTGATCAGAACAAATATATAATCATGCAATATCAAGTTTCACCGCATTGCTTCAATCAATTACAATAGTTGTAAATTTGTGTCTCCTTATCAATTATGGACATGATGGATATAGAAGAGAGCATATTTATTGCTAAAAACAATGTTGAATCTCTGCTCGCATTGGATGTTTTAACCTATGATATAATGGAGCTCTGTCCTATTAGGTTTAAGATGTTTGCACAGATTGTAAATAAAATAAAATATGCAAAACTTGTAAGGGCAACAATTATAAGCACAAGATTGGATCAATTTAGAGAATTGAAAGACTTCACACAGAACATTGATATATTTTCATTCAGCCAAAATTCAAAAATTATATCCATTCCCATGTATCACCAGTATAGGTCAAATCATGGAATAATATATTACAACCCAACAAATATTATAAACACATCACCTCTTGCTCAAATATATCATGCAAAAGCTGAGATAGACCCGCTTGTAGAATGGCTTCACTTTTATGAACTTCCAGACAGTTTGGATTCTGTTTCAAATTTCAGGAACCTGAAACACATAAGCTTTGGGAGTTTTGTATGCAACCCAGTCAATATAATTTTTCCTACATTTGTAGACAATATATTGCACAGTCCCGAATTGTTGAAGCTCCAATTGCAGTATAATTTTTTTGTTTGATATGGAATCGTGGAAAAATGATTACTCCATGCCATCGCTTGGAATTATGATTTTATGCGGTGCGTGCCTTGTAATGGTACTTGTGATATTAATTGTATTAGAATGGGTGTGACAGAATCCAAGGACTTGACATGTTCCACAGCAATGCCGTACTACAAAATTAATGCTGATCTTAGAAACAACATATTCCCACTCAGGGAACTTGAAATTGTTAGCAAAAAAAATATTGTTAGCACGTCTCTGTGCAATTTTCCTATCCTATCTGTCAAGTGTGATGAGCAAATTAAAATACTCACCCAAAATGTTTCCAGGATACAATACCTGGAGCTTGGAATGGTGCAATTTTCTGAATTTAAAAAAATTGCAGAGATATCAGAATCAAAATACATACATTGTTACATAATTAACACAAACTCATCCCCAGATGACATATGCAGCAATGTTGATGTATTTGAGTTTGAGGTTGGGTCATACATTCCAAATTTAATAGGGTATTCTGTCACAAAAACAAACAATAAAATTTATTATCACAGAGTTGATATTTGTTTCAACCCAATCGACAATGGCCAAGTTCTAAGATTATTTTGCAATGCTTCTCCCGATTTGCTTATGGACTACAGTACAGAATGGATGCATTTTGATCTTGTTGGTGGTTACAAAACTATATACACTAACCTAAAATATTATCCAAACTTGAAATATATCACCATAGGATATAATCTGTATGATTTGAAAGATAAAATCACTTTAAGAGCTATCAATACAAGATACAAGAATGAGGTATTTTTGGGATTGATGTATAGGTTTGGGGTTTATTTTTGATTCTTTTGTAGCATGGATCCATTAACCCGAGCTATTGTTTATTCTTATGAGGATCGCCCTATTAGATTTTTATCTGAAATGCGTGGCATCGGAAGAGGTTTTGTTAGGAATGAAGACACAGAAGAGACATATGTTATGATTATCACAAAAAACAATTACTTCTTCAAGAAATGCACTCTGTCATATTTTAATATTGAACTTGGGGAAGTAATGAGAGTTACAATTTGCCCATCCGAATCTAATTTTTTGATAATAGATGGTCAGGAAGATATTGAATATGAGATTGGATGTGATAACATTAACAATTTTTCAATTGTAGATGCCCAGCAGAGATCCCAAAACACATTTTGAGTTGTATAATAGGAGAGGAATTAAATTAAAATCTTATAAGCCACTAAGGGGATATGGGACAAGAATAATAAGAAGAACAGACAGGAAATATTTTAAAACAAATTATGTAAAAATTTGCATTCAAAACCCAACAATTCACTATATTGGTGTTGAGTATTTCAACAACTGTGTATTTGTAGGTGAAACTATTCACCCGGGCAAGAGCCGTAAAATTATCATACCCAAGGGTATAAGATATATTGTTGTTAGGCTATATCTTGAATTCAGTGGAAATCACAACAATTACATTTATGCTTAATTCTTATTTTCTTGTAGATGAGCAAGTTTGTTAAATCTGAGGAGCTTAGCTATTTTGTTGATGAGTTTAATGATGTTGGGAAGAATAGTGTTGCAACAATAGAGATGAAAAACTAAATATGCTGACCAAGGCAGTAATTTATTTTATTAAAAAACATAAACTAACGTAACGTTTCAACCTTCTAGCAAGGTCTTCTTCAGACTCTGTATCAAGTACAAAAGTAACCAGATACAACAAGAAGGGTAATATATATACACATACATTACTCCCTCCAGACTATTTAGAAAGTTGTTTGGAACTTTCTAGCAGATGACTTTCACTTTCCATCTATAGTGATAGAAAACTATAGTGATAGAAAAGGGAGGTGACAAAATGATTCTGTTTTGCAGATATGTGGACGACTGTTTTGGCATATGGAAGGGAACGAAGAGGCAGCTTGACATTTTTGCCAAAGAAATTCAAGATGAAGAAAGAGGGATATTATTGGAACTTGAAATAGAAGAAGAAGACAAGTTAAGCTATCTAGATATATTGATGAAAAGGAAAAGAGGACAAGAAATTGAAACCGCTTGGCATCAGAAGAAGTGTGCAGCAGGGGTATTCTGCCACAAAAGAAGTGATGTAAGTGAGGTGACAAAAATAAATTTTATAAAGAATATGGAGGACAGAATCAAGAAAATATGCATGAAAGAATGTGAAAAGGAAGGCAAAATAAATAGCCTATGGAAACAGCTGGAAAAGAATGGCTATGAGAAGCAGGATAGACTGGACATAAACAGAAGAAGTAAGAAAACGGGCAGGGGAGAATTGGAAGAGAAAGAAAAAGAGGAGAGAAGGTTTGGAATAAGGAGTATGGGGAAGACCACAGAAAAGATATGCAAAGTGCTTAGGAAAGCAGGAATTAAAACTTACAGGAAGGGAGGGAGAAGCATCTTAGGAATAGCGAGGAATGCTAACAAGAAAAAGGAAAACAGAGAAGAGGAAGAAGAAGGGATTATCTACGAAGTAAAATGTAAAGAATGTCAGAGTGTGTACATAGGAGAAACGAAAAAAAGGCTGAAAGACAGGTTGAAACAACATAGGGATGATGTACGACTTAAGAGAGAGAGAAATGCAATATTTAAACACACGAGAGAAACAGGACATGACATAGAGTGGGATGAGGCTAAGCAGATAGGAAGGGAGAAGAGAATGCTAGTGAGAAAATGGAAGGAAGCCAAGGAAATAGAGAAGAAAGGCGAAGAAGACACAATGAACTGGAATGGGGGACTGAAGTTAAACAAAGAATGGAAGAAGATGTTGGAAAGAGTGGAAAGGACAAGAGAAAAAGAGGAGAGGAGAAGGAAGAAAAATGAAGGGAAAAGAGCGTGAGATTAAAAAGTCCAACCACATTCTATATGGAATTAATTGTGTTTAGCCTTTTAGGTGGAAGTATAGTTGGAAAGTGAAAGTCATCTGCTAGAAAGTTTCAAACAACTTTCTAAATAGTCTGGAGGGAGTAATGTTTGTGTATATATATTACCCTTCTTGTTGTATCTGGTTACTTTTGTACTTGATACAGAGTCTGAAGAAGACCTTGCTAGAAGGTTGAAACGTTACGTTAGTTTATGTTTTTTAATAAAATAAATTACTGCCTTGGTCAGCATATTTAGTTTTTCATAATCATGGAAACAAGGCTTAATGGAGTTATAACAATAGAGAGTATCGGATCTAGAGGAACACACATACAGTATTTAGATTTGGGTAAAATAGCACTTGAAGATTTGTGGCTCTATAATTGTTATTCTGGATATTAGGTTGGGTGTGAAATTGTTGACAATTATTTTTGCCCCGTTATTCTCACACACCTGTTTCCAAAATTTACAAAATCATGTATAAAAACTAAACTGTGGGGAACAACTGGCAAATTTTTAACTTTTAATTATATCCTGGATCATGATGAGTTTGTTCTGGAACAGACAAATTACCCGGGCCTGTCCAAGAACCCAGATGCTGTTAAATGGGTTCATTTTCCATACAAACCAGATCATGACAATATAATTAGGGTTCTCACATCATATCCAAATATTTCATTCCTAACTATAGGATGCAACAACATCTGCTCCCCCAATGATTTCAAAAGAAACATAAGTTTTGCAGACAATTTTGATGTAAGTTCTGACAGAAACGAGATATTTTTGTATCTAATGTCTTGTTTTAATGTAAATTTTTAATTTCTTGTAGAAATGCAGTATGATTATGCCGGAAACACATACACAATATACCCTATTGCAAAGGGGGGAAAAATAGTGAAGAGCTCAGAAAATTACAAAATTTGGCCTTGCAATCCAAGCTATACAGGATAATCACACAAATATTTCCAATCAATTTTGTTTGGCAATGTTGATGACTGTGCAGAAGAAGTATCTGTATGTTTATATGTGAAGTATTGCATGCTATATTCTCTATGGCATTTGGGGCATATTTTTGGGAGTATTCTGCTTTTATCTGGATTACAATTCTTTTGGTGCTTATCCCAATTGGGGCTGGATATATTCTTATTGCATTGATTACAATATTTTTGATTCGGCATTTTTGTTGTTGTTTATTATATAAAATTTCTTGGGGTCCAAATCAAAATTCTATGCTTAATAAAAAATATCAGTTGGGTTCAGCACTGTGCTTTGTATATTTAGTGTGTGTGTGTGTGTGTGTGTGTGTGTGTGTTAATATTTTTTGCTTTGGTATTTATATAAAATTTCTTGGGGATCAAATCAAAACTCTATACTTAATAAACCTATGACAGGTTGTATAAAGCTGATAGCCTACATGCACAAAAATAGAATAAGTACAGAAGCACTGCCCTAGCACAAATGCATGTGTAATACCATGTGTCATGTATAACAAATTAGGGCAGATATAAACCCTTTGTTCAATATATTACAAATATGTTTGATATGAATAATAAAAAATTCTGTATATTAAATCAAATAGATTTGTAATTCAATTTATATAAATTTGTAATATTTTTGTGTTTAAAAAAATATGAGGAGCACTGCAACAACACACCCTTACTCTTCAGCCACTCTCACAATACTGGCTGATATGTAATGCAAAATCTCTTTATATACCCTAAGCATGGATTAAAACATCTGAAACAATGAAGCAATCAGAATATAACACATCATCACATTACGTCATAATTAACCAACCAATCAGAAAACAACACATGCCTAATAATTTATTGCATAATATTGGATAATAATTTGTTGCACAGCATGATGCAAGAGCTCTTGCCTTATAATTTGTTGCATAATATTGGATAATAATTTGTTGCACAACATGATGCAATAGAAATAGCCCGACCCTGTGGCCGAGTGGTTAGCACATCGCGCTGCGACGCCAAGGGTCCCGGGTTCGTATCCCGGTCGGGCTTGGTTGTTTGTAAATGTCCATTCATCAATTTCATCATTTCATCACTCATCCCCATCTTCGCAAATTAGCCAAGAGGCACAAAACGCGAAGTAAAATAAACTAAATCAAATCACAAATCGCAATAGAAATAACCCAGAAGTATATGTGTGTGTGTGTGTGTATGGGTGTGTGTATATGTGTGTGTGTGTGTGTGTGTGTGTGGGTGTGGGTGTGGGTGGGTGTGGGTTTTATGAGCATCTTGGCTTAATTTCAAGTGTATCCAAAACAATATCAAAAGGGGCATATTTTTAACAAGCTTATGGACAACAATCTGGCAGGTGCAGATTTTGTAAGTGTAGGCAACTCAATCTGAGGGGGCTCATCATTTCACGGAAAATTCCCGAGGGCATTTTTACAAAAATCTTGGATTAGACAGAGTACCACACTTGAGCAAAAAGCTCATATGGGCATGTTGAGCTAGTTTTAAGTATAGGCAAATCTGCCTGGGGGGGCTCATCATTTCTCGGGTTTATAATATGGCCTTTTACACTACTATATATATATATATATTGCTAAGATTTCCTTTTTTTTGGTAGTTTTCTGTAACTTTCGTCTTTGTTCTAATTTAACTTATTAACAATAACTTTTAATTTATTTTCTGTTTAATATATTCAGGTTTTCTTATATAGATTATATTTTCTTATTTCCAATACTTTCTGAAACATTTAATTATCCTTCGAATCAGAATTTATGAGTTATCACAAAAAATGCAAGTGTCCGGTTTATTTTGTCCAGCAATGTATTAAACATTCGCAATTGCCATTTAAAAGATCCGTTTTAAAAGTTGTTCAAAGACAAAAATGATAATCGGGGATTATTTTAAGACTATAGTTTTTCCGGAGTTCTTTACTACGTTCATTTAAAAATTTTGTTTTTCTAAAATTTTCTGGAGGGGCTGTAACCCCATCAGCTCCCCCCCTGCGTATGCCAGTGGGTTCATGATGGTTTTGTATTATTTTTGGCCGGGACATAATGCAGGCTGGAGAAGAGAAACTTATTTTAGCTACGAAGAACGAGATTCTTCGAAGGGCAGCATCTTGTTTCTGTCAAATGCATGATATTCAACTTGACATCACGCAGAAAGCATTGTGGGAGAAATCGGGAAAACAGATTCGCATGTGTTATACTGATCGCAGGCACAACTGGCGGCTGACCTACATAGCTCCATCTGTCCACCAATCGTCTTCGGGGGGGGGGTGGCTTGATGGGTGTCAACGACCTCAGTTGCAAAGCAAAAGCTGCAGGGGTAACATCGCTCTCCCGTTACAACGTTGCCAAGCGCAAGTCTGTTTTTGTGAGTTGTTTTTATTAGCTTGTATGTACAGTGATTGGGTGTTTTGTGTACTATTGTACAACTTTTATCCCCAATAAACCTGAATTCTAGTGTACAAATGAAGAATTACAGTGTACACATGAAGAAGCCTCAACAGACTGATTTGGCCATGTGTACTAAAACTGAATCTGTCAGTCTTTTGTGTGTAAGCCTGCTAAAGATATAGTCTTCTTGATATTGTTATGGCTACACTTAAAACTAAGCCAAAAATGCTCATAAAACCCACACCCACACATATTTACTTCCGGTCCACTTCCGGTCTACTTCCGTTCCACTTCCGGTTTACTTCCGGTCCACTTCCGGTTTACTTCCGGTCTACTTCCGGTTTACTTGCCACACCTGTGGGTTTCTCCAATTGATAGCAAAGCCTAATTTCAACTACAGAAGAATTTATGATGACAATATGGGACTTTTTAATATGAAAAAACAAAGATTAAGTTTGATAAGCCTATTTATGTAGGGGCTGTGATATTAGAATTGGCCAAATTACACATGCTAAAGCTCTATTATGATGTGCTGAAGCCTTTTTATGGTGATCGTGTAAAACTGATGTACATGGACACAGATAGTTTTATCCTTGATATTCAGACAGAAGATGTTTATAAAGATATATCACATCCTGCATTGCTTAAATAATTTGATACTAGTGAACATACAAAAATTCAACCCCACAACAAAAAGGTGCCTGGCAAATTAAAAGATGAGACACTTGGTGATGTTATTGTAGGATTTGCTGGGTTAAGGGCCAAGATGTATAGTTTTGAAACATGTAGTGGTGCTGTTGCCAAAAAAGCCAAGGGCATTGGTAGAGTAACTGTGGACAAAGATCTCTAATTTAAAGATTATGAAGATTGTCTCAAATCACAGAGTTTAATCAGAACATCAGAATGCAGAATTCAGAGTGTGGATCACTTGTTGACTACAAATGTTGTAAGAAAAGTGGCTCTGGACCCACATGATGATAAGAGATGCATTTTATCATGTGGCATACATACTTTACCGTGGGGTCATTGTGATTTGAAAAGTGGCAAACAATGCCCAATTACAGAGCATGATTTGAAATAAATAAAACATGCCAATGAATTTATTTGGATTAAAAAAAAGCTATTATGGACTTGCCAACACCAGCACCCTCTTCTGATATACAATCTATGATATCTAAACTAAGTGGTTTGTTAATTATTCATCTGAACAGCATACTTACAGATGTTGATGATAAAACAGGTAAAACATTATACATATTTAATAATAATTTAAATCATTACCAATTACCTGTAGGTGGTCAATTACAATTTTTTACAACTCCCGAGGGTGATGTCAAGATTTCAGTAGGGAGAAATATTTATAGAATTAAGCACTCAAACATGGTTTCTGGCACTGTATATACTGTTTCTGCTGGTGACTGCTTATATATTGAGGTCCCGGGATCCTATGACAAGCTTATACCTTTTTTATAGAATTAAGAATTAGATATTTTATAATAAATAACCACTAAAACAAAAATGCCTAATGATATATTTGGCCATACAAGACATGAAGATCACAGTGATGAGATTCTGATGCTTGATGTCAGAGTAAAAAAATTAAGAAGTGATTTACAAGCTCTACAAACCACACTTAATGCCAGTCTTCAACTAGAGATTACAAATTTACAATCACAATGCATGGACCCTCTTCTTAAAATTGACTCAGAACTCAAATTGCTGCTTCAAAAATATACAGACTTGGCTACATTAGATAATTTTCAAAGTTTAGAGGAGGCCATAGCAGCTCTTCAAGCCAAATTTAAGACTCAGGCTACCAACTCTGAGCAATTGAAACAACAATTAGAAGAGCAGATTAATAATGTCCAGACACAGCTCCAAACAATTGTCAAAAGCATAAAATCACAAGAAGATTTTGATTTAGTAATTTCCACTCTAAAAGAACAGATTCGATCACTGGAGATTCCTAATCTAGACCCTCTGAACAATGCCATAGCTGAGGTTAAAGAAAAAATTGAGACACTTGAAAATTTATGAACAACCTACCATCTTCTGATGCTCTGAGTGCTATAACTCGCAGTGTTGCCAACATTAAGCTGCAACTTGAAACATATGAAGATTTTGGAAAAATTCAGAGTACCATAACTCACCTTGAGGGTACCATAGCAGCAGTACAAAGTGATCTGACAAATGTACAAGAAACTCTAGAATCTCGCTTGCCTGGTATTGTAGACACTTTTGTCAGTGTCCAACAACAAATCACCAAACTTGAAAACCTCAACACTGAATCTGAGCTATCTCATTTTCATCACTTGATCGATGATATCCAAACAAAACTTGAAATTTTACAACAATCAACACCTTCTCAGGCAGACATAACCCTGCTCCAAGATGCTATGCGTAGTGTGGCTGATGCTTCTGAATTAAATGATGTGAAATTGGCACTTGAATCTTTGCAGAATACTGTAGCAAATCTGCCTACATCACAGGAACTTAAAAATATTAAGAGAGCTGTGAATCGCATATTGAAATCAGAAGATATCAAGAATATCCAGACAGAGATCAAACAACTTACTCAGACAGTGGCCACTCTACCAACTAATCAACATATTAATGAACTGCATGCCCTGTTTGAGGATATCAGAAGACAAGTCCATGATCTTACTGCTCAAAATTCAAAATTAGCTGTTGTTGAAAATCTACAGCAAATTGTAGCCAACATCAAGCAACAGCTAGGGACCATGGAATCCAACCAAGCAAATGCTCTGTCTGTTTTTGCCACACAGCTTCAAGAGATTGTACAACAATACAAAATACTTGCTGTGGACATAAGAATCAAACCAGGTCACGATGAGATTGTTAGGACTATCAATGAGCACCTTGAATCTGTAATAAGCAGATTACTTACAGCAGAAAAAGAAATAAATGGCCTAATCGAGAATCCTAAGCATACAGTAATTCTTGAATTGTACAGTATCCCCAACAAAGAATATGATTCACCATTTACACCAGGTGGCAAAATATATATGCTGTCCCCTGCACAATTTTATTACCAGTTTTTTGTTGGGGGCACACTCAGACCAATCAAGATCAAATATTGGCTACAACCACAGGCTCACCACTACCCTACTCTATCAATAACTAATACTGACAACAAACCAAAGGTCACCGGTGTAGAGTTAGAGGATTTTACAGACCCCAATACATTAGAGACAACTTATGCTGATGATGGTTCTCTTGAATTTAAAATACAAATAGGAGACAAATTATATTTAGAAAATCCTGTAGTATCAGCTGCTGAACACCCCATAGTTGCAATATTCTTGTTTACATACTATGTCTAGACAAATTATTGTTGATGAGCTACACAAACCAGCCAGACATAATTAAAAGAGACTGCCAGTGGTTACAAAAGGAATAGATGATTTATGGCAGTGTGACTTGGTTGAGATGGCAAGTGGACAGCTGAAAAACTTAGACAAGATCAACAAAGGCTACAAGTATCTACTCACTGTCATAGACACATTTTCAAAATATGCCTGGGCTGTGCCACTCAAATCCAAGACTGGAGCATGTGTTACAGAAGCTTTCAGGACAATCATCAATCAGAGTGGAAGATCACCGCGCTATCCACAAACAGATAATGGCAAAGAATTCTATAATTCTGTGTTCCAACAATTTATTAAAAGCCAGTCAATACAACATTACTCGAGTTACAGTGATCTCAAGGCCTCTATTGTAGAAAGATTCAACAGAACCCTAAAAAATCATATGTATAAACAATTTACCCTTCAAGGTAATTAAAAAATGGCTTACAATCCTACCAGAACTTCTAGATAAATATAACAACTCAGTCCACACCACAATCAACATGAGGCCCTCTGATGTAACTTCATCTGATGAGCAGCAATTGATCAACACTGTTTACTATCCTAAATACCAGCCAACAACAAAAAAAGCTAAATACAAGGTTGGTGATCAAGTAAGAATCAGCAAATATAAGCACTTATTTAAAAGAGGTTTTACAAGAAACTGGAGTACTGAATTATTTACAGTGGATCAAGTTAAACCTGGGACCCGTAACACATATATAATAAAAGATCACCGAGGAGAAATTCTCAAAGGCAGGTTTTATGAAGAAGAACTCAGCAAAACTAAACAGCCTGACACATATATAAATATATTTATTATATATATATTATATTATATATTTATTTATATATATGTCAACAGCCTGACATATATATAAATAACCATGAAAAGGCCAATCATTGATGATCTTAAATTAAGAGATTATCTTGTAAAAAGATTTAAGGGATGGAAATCAGAGAACCGAGGAATCTATGAACAACACAAGCAAACAGAACAACCTATTATGGATGCTATTAGTGAATTAGGTAAAAATATCAAAACTGTTACAGAGCAAAATCAAAATTTGATCACTGAGCTTGTACCTGTAGCTGCTAGGAATATATTAGATTATCCAATCACCCCACTTTCTAGTATTCATACACCTAGTCCTGTTGCTCCTCGAAGAATTGAAGCTACTCAGGATCCTATTGAATTGGGTCTTCTTGCTCAAAAATATTTAAGCACACCTAAAGACAACAAAGATGAGGTTTTTGGTTTATATGCTTACACAGAGGTTGATGGTAGCATCATACATAGAATTGGCAATTTTAGGGTAACATTTATGGGAGATGATCTAATTGTATATTCAGAATCTCATCTTGGAGAAAGAGGTGCTTTTGTTAAGTATCCTGGCACACCTGGATTGTGGGAACTGATGACTAGGAAGAGACCTGGCAGCTATACAGATCAAGACTATGAGCACTACAAAGAAATATTAATAAAATCTGATGCTTTATACCAGAACAATGATCCCACACAAAAAAGAGTCAAGTCTAGCAGTGGAGCAAAATACAACAACTTAATCAAGCCCATATTGTCACAGATCAAGACAGGTAGTGGGATCAAACAGTACAACACCCTGCCTAAAGAATTTGTCTGGGTTGATGATGTCAGGAAACTTGTAGATAATTTCTGGTGATAGCTGGTGAAGAAAATGCCGGTAACCACAATTTTTAGAATGAAAAGGTTGGAATTATGGACATGATAAGCACCAAATTGTCTAACTTTATAGTTAATGACACTAAGGGCATTGGATATCTTATAAAAATTATTAATACTCTACCACCTAAATTTTGGAATATCTCTGAGGGTCGGGGGCTGGTTGATGACATCATAAACAAGCTGCCATTTGAGCTACACATACCAGGCTATCAGTATTGTGGTCCAGGCACCAAACTAGATCATAGACTAAACAGAGGTGAGCCTGGTGTTAATCCCCTAGATGCTGCTTGTAGAGACCATGACATAGCATACAACACACATTCTGATCTTGACAAGCGACATGTGGCAGACAAAAAATTAGAAGAGGCTGCATTTGGTAGATTTGTAAGCAAAGATGCTTCTTTGAGTGAGAGAATAGCAGCATTGGGGACCACCATAGCTATGAACACCAAACAAAAACTGGGGTGGGGGTTGTAATAAATTAATTAAATGAATTGCAATTTAATTGAACTAGTTAATCCCAGAATATGTATATAATAAACCAACAATGAAGGCCAAGGGTGTTATGTATCAGATACCTTATGCAGGTCTTAAATCTCTTAAAACTATTGATAGTCTTTTAACTAAAAAGCAGCGCAAGAAAAAAAAATATTGTCTTGCCAAGGGCCATGGTATGAAATTATTACTTAGTACCCCCAATTAAAAAAATTACAACAATCTAGAAAAAAATTGCATACAGTGGGCTTTATATTTAGTATCCCTGCTATCTTAGCAGCACTTGGTGCAGTTGGCAGCTTGGCTGGGGGATCAGCTGCTATAGCAAAAACAGTAATAGATGCCAAGAAGAATAAGGCAGAATTAGATGAACTGAAGCGCCATAATCTGGCCATAGAGAAACAAGGCAAAGGTCTTAAGAGAGCCATGAATAAGTTTAAAAAAACAAGAGCCGCTTACAAACCAAGATATTGAAGCTTTAATCAAACCACTGGGCATCAAAAATTTTAGAGGTGTGTACATGTCTGATTCTTTACCAGAACAACCAGTCAACAAAGAGTGTGGCATAGTTAATTTGGATAAGAACAAAAATCAGGGCACTCACTGGATCTGTTATCTTAAATATTTAAACAATGAGGCATTTGTGTTTGATTCATTTGGAGGTGAATTTAGAGAATTTAGTAAAATATCTAAAATCAACTAATCTTTATTACAATAATGACCGTCTTCAAAATTTCAAAGATGTTAATTGTGGACATCTGTGTTTATCTGTTCTTAGATATCTGTCTCAAAAAAATAAACCATCAATTGAAAAGCTTTGTGGTATCTAAAACATCATGGGAGTATTCCATCTCACCAGCCAAAATGCAATATTGAAGCTCAGATTACATGATGATATAGTTTATCCCAAAACAAAAGCTCTCAGAGCATTTTATGGCATGTACTTGATCCCTAATATTACACACCACAACAACACAATCACAGTTGGTGACCAAAAAATTGTAATCACTCCAGGGCAGTATAATCTGTCTACTCTAAATGCTCAGTTACCCAGAGGTATAGTGTTAACTCAAAATTCTGTCACTCACAGAGTAGAGATTGTGTCTGCTACAGAAACTGTAGATCTGGGTACTATAGGAGAGCTGTTAGGATTCCAGAACAACACAAAACTTGAACCAGCCATTAAACACACTGATATTAATATACCTAAATTCTTAGCTATAGAGACTCTGAATATTCACTGTAATGTGGCTGAGGGTATGATCACCAAATCAAATGGCATAGGCACTCACAAACAAACTGGCATCATTGCAACATTCAAGCCTAACTCTGAATTTATGGAGCCAATCATCTACACTCCATTACCAACATTATATTTTCCTGTGTGCCATAATAGAATAGATTATATTGAGTTGATGGTCACTAATGAAAAAGAAGAATTAGTTGATTTTGCTGGAGCCACAACAACTGCTATCATAGAAATTAATATTTAAATAAAAATACATACAAAAAAAATGGAAAATATTGAGAGTTATGAGCTACAATCATTCCCCCCAAACCGGAGGACCTTTGCAAATTTAAATCAAGCCAACACAGAGATTGAGGTTGACCTTGATGTAGGAGATGGCTTTATACACCCTCACAGAGCAGACCTGTACATCAAATTTGATGTTGTCAAGCTCGATGGTACAGATTATCCAGCTAACTCAAATATAAGATTTTAGACAATTTTGTGCCACATCTGTTCTCTGAAATTGAGATCAGAAAACATGGTGTTGTTATAAACAGAGTAGATTACCCTGGTATTACCTCTACAGCTTTGGCCACACTAAAATTATCCAAGACCGAGGCCTCATACTACAAAATAGGTGGATTTGAGGCTGGTGATAAAATAATATCTAAAAGTCACACATTGCTGTTCCCCATGCGCCTGTTGCCAGGATTCTTCTTAGATTATAAAGATATTATGTGGAAGGGTGGTTTAAGAATTACAGTTAGAAGAGCTGCCAAAGATAATAATGCTTTGATGAGGTACAGTTCGTTAAACTCTACTGGGGCAGCTCTGCCTAATACCCTACCTGATGAGGGCAAATGTCTTATTCAGACTATGGAGCTAAGAATTCCAGTTGTTGAATATGAAGCTAGTTATGCTCTTAAATACAAAGTAGATATACTAAAAAATCCACAGGTGTCTTTACAATTTTATACATATCAATGTGTGCAGAAGCCTGCCACTGGTAGCTATTATGAATTTGATGCTACAAACTCATTCTCCAGTATACAATATGACATGCCAGATTTTGTGGTGGTACTGTTTCAGACTGGAAGACACAATAATCAAGAAAAAAATTCAAGTAAATTTGATAGCTGCAACATCAAAAACATATATCTTAAAAATGGCAGAAATGAGGTGTTTCCTAGAGAAAATTATAATTTAAACATGTCCAAGGATGATTTTCTTAAATTATATGAGGCATTTACAGCATACAAAAGGGTCACAACTGGCAATACTGACATGTATTACTCACCAGATAAATTCAAAACACAGAGACCCATGTTTGTCATCAACACCTCAAAAAGGAAACAAGTTGTGGTTAATGACAGAACAAACATTAAAATTATCTGTGAATTCCATGATACACTCCCTGATGACACCATATGTAGTGTTATTCTTATAGGTGAAAAATCATATGTTTATGATGTAAGAAATGAGAGAGTCACAGAGCAATTCTAGAAAACCTCTGCATAATGCATTGTCTTAGTACTAGATATACAAGTTGAGCCTGGTGTCCAATTAAAATATTCGGGTTAACATATTAATACTCTGAACTTAAACCGGAAGTAAACCGGAAGTGGACCGGAAGTAAATATGTGTGGGTGTGGGTGGGTGTGGGTTTTATGAGCATTTTTGGCTTAGTTTTAAGTGTAGCCATAACAATATCAAGAAGACTATATCTTTAGCAGGATTACAGACAACAGACTGACAGATTCAGCTTTTGCATACATGGCCAAATCAGTCTGTTGAGGCTTCTTCATTTGTACACTGTAATTCTTCATTTGTACACTAGAATTCAGGATTCTTGGGACTTGACAGCATAGCACACTTGGGGCAATTGACCCATATGGGCATCTTGACATAGTTTTAAGTATAGCCAAATCGGTCTGTTGAGGCTTCTTCATTTGTACACTAGAATTCGGATTCTTGGGGTTTGACAGCATAGCACACTTGGGGCAATTGACCCATATGGGCATCTTGACATAGTTTTAAGTATAGCCAAATCTGTCTGTTTGTTCATATGAGCTCTTCATTTGTTGCACCAGTAATACCACAAATACCACTACTAAGAGCAGGACTCTTACACTGGCTTTGTCCGAAATGTTAAAAGAGAAGCTTGAAGTATGGTCTTGTCGGAAGTGATGTCACCTAGTGCATCGGAAGTGACGTCATAAGCCCAGTCTAGTTGGCTGCACTTTTTGATACTCGGTGCAGTGCAGGCGTATCCAGTGCCAAGGGTGGTGCAAGGAAATGACGTTCAACCAAGTAGACGTAATGCGGTGTTCAGGTTCAGAATATTCAACAGATGCCTGTCTGCTGCTTTAAATGGTCATTTGATTAGTTAGCACGCACCACGTGACCATACACCAAACATACACCGGTCCGGAAGGTAGTGCAGGCGGTGCAGACACCAAATACACTACTTGACTCGAAAATAACTTTGTCAACGAACTAGACGACTCAGTGTTGCACCGTGCAACCAACTAGACGCTTCGGTGCAAACAGAGTCAAAGCGAGTCAAAAAGTGCAGCCAACTAGACGGGGCTATCGAGTCCGTACCGGTCAGCACACGAGCTTGCAGACTTCTGTACTCGTTATTCACTTGTTTGAAATCGTGGAAAGAAAGTCAGCCAGATGTTGGTTGTAATTCTTCTAATGTGTGGAATGCTAATTCTAATTCTAATTCTTCTAAAATGCTAAGTGATTTATATCGCGAAAAACAAGTGTTTAAAACACAGGAAAAATAAGGCGTTCTTTGCTTTATCTTCCGTTCGTATTTGGCGCTGCAGTCGAAGTGCAATCCGAAAGATTTTGGCTTCCAGTCCAAGAGACTGAACTGCGAGACCGTTCTAAGAAGTATGTTTGTTTCAAGTACGGGTTTGCACCTTTCGGACACGGCCACTGTTTGTCAGGAAGTTTACAGACTAGCCTTTATATTTTTAAAGCGTTGTGTTTGTCTGTGCAGGTCGCTTTACAACCGTTCACTATTAACCTTTGCCAAGGGGTTCTTCACGACCCCATTTTATCTTTAAATGAGGATTTTTCCTCGTATATATTGAAGGGTGTCGACGCATCCACAAAATTTTAATTAATTCTTTATTTTTATCTACTTCTTTAAGAAATTCCGTTGTTCATGAAAAAGGTACATTTCTCGTAAGGGACAGACAGCTGAAACTCGCTAGTTCATTTAATTTGAATATTAGTACTTACGTAGTCTGCATTGAGAAACATTGCTGAAGGTGGTGTCTCGCTTATTTCACGGAAATAAACTCTATTTGCGACATATCGAGTAAGTTTTCTTCGTTTCTTTTTGCCTTCGGTAACACACAAAATGGCGGTCACAGTTTCACTACCGTACTCGGCATGCAGTGTTTCCAACCCAACTGCACCCAAAATTACCTACATAGCCCCACAAACCATTGACGCATAGCCCCACGAACCATTGACACATAGCCCCACAAACCATTTGCGGAAACGTACCTTCTTCAGTTACAAAAACACATGTTTGGAAACACTGACCGGGATTACGTCATCACACACAGGCTACATCCACCTGGAAGTAAATGGTTGCAAGAGCTTTCGTGCATCGGTCACACATTTATATCGGAAAATAGATGATTTAACTGCAAAATTCAATGAACGATGCGAGAAAACACTTCCCCGAACTTCCAGAAGTATAAAGAAACTGCATTCGGTAAGTAATTTCTCCTGTAAATTTGATGAAGTCTGTCCGAGAAATTTACCATGAAAAATATAGTGATATAACTACTTCAAAAGTATTGGGTTACAATACAAAACGAGAGTTTTATAATATTCTCGTTTATTTACAGCACGGTCAAACTTACAGGCATTCATCCATATATTTCAATCTTGAAATCCAAGCCTCGTCCAAAACGTGACACCGCCACAAACTCAAAAGACCTTGGCGTTATACTCATTTGCTGAACATATCCGCCTGTGTCCTCTTCCATCTGGTCTATCACATGTACGACTTTTATGACATCACGTGAGGCAGCATATGCTACGTTACAGTACACATATCCCGAGTAGCTCCAATCAGATTTACAGGTGTTGTCGGTTTTTAACAGCTCCCCGTTGCCATTATCACCGGCCAGAATATCGTTGTAGCCTTTCCTTAACTGTAAAAAAAAAAAAAAAAAAAAAATAGAAGCTGCCATACATATATTCAGGGTGGTATTTGGTATTATGGGGGTTGGCTGGAAATTCACTCTCTGATTTCTAATCTTTTGCCTCTCGAGGGAGTACAGTAGGATCCATGAGTATTACCGTGCAAATTGTCCATCACCATGTTCGTGCACTTTATTTGACCCAATAAGAGCTTTAAGAATGAAATGAAAACTCAAAACAATCTGTTGATAACTTCTGCCCCAGCATACATAAAAATCCCTCACTTAAAAACACACAGGATGTAAGAGAAAAAAATAATGAAAATAGTCATGGAGAATTTGCACTGTAATACTCATGGATCCCACTGTACCTTTAATTATATATAGTTATTATATATTATTATTAGTTCTGAGACATTTGCTTCAGATCTGCCCACCACCCCCAACATATGTTTCTAGATTCATTCCTGATGGTTGAAGACGCACTACGAAGCCAGACACACTGGGTTCGAATCTTGAGGCATGGGGAACTATACAGGGTGTGTCAAAAGTAATAGCGCAAATATATGAAATATTGATTTTTATTATAGGAGATGTTAATAGTCGTACCTTTTGTAACAGGTAAAAGCACGATAATAGAAGCAAAAAAGTCTGAGTAAACATGGTCTGCAAACGAGCCGTTTTCGAGATAATCGTGAATGTGTGATTACAAGCCGCCACTGACTTCATTGTTTGTCCGCATACTCTTCGTTGCTGTAAGGTTCCATTTTCACTACACAGTACAGCACAACTGACGTGACTCCCACAGTACGATTAGACTGTGTACTGATTGTATCCATCCTGTTTGATTACAACGCCACCTCTCGGAAATGTTCTGTTTTGTAAACAGGAGCAAACCTCGGAACGCGCAAGGAGTAAAGCACTAGGTGTTTACAAAATGCAATCAATGACGGCTTGTAACCACACATTCGCACACATTATTAGCATTTTACCAACTAGGACGACGTTTGCAAACAATGAAGTCAGTGGCGGCTTGTAATCACACATTCGAGATTATCTCGAAAACGGTTCGTTTGCAGACCCATGTTTACTGAGATTTCTTTGCTTCTATTATCGTGTACTTTCACCTATGTCAGTTTGCGCTATTACTTATGAGTCACCCTGTATATATAGTTCAATGGTTTGCCCTAACATTTATTTAGTTTGTTTTTCGTCATCATCGTGATTAATCTCTACATTTAGAAAATCAATGTAAAATAATCATAATTGAAATGGTAATATTAAGAAGAATTGAAATGGTAACATTAGGGGAAGGTGAGGGAATGGCGCTCAGCGGGCAATGGCGCTCACCCCTCTGTAGTCGTTACGGAGGGTGTTATTGAAGAGTAACCTGTGCTGACATCTAGAACCCAGTACTACGAGGCACCAAACAAAAGGCGGCACATGTGGAGTTGACTTTTAAGAAGCAGGGTGCGAAAAACGTATTCGTCATATTTTGTTATAAAATTGGGAAGGAAAAAAGTGCAAGGTAAGTAGACGGAACGTTTAAGCTAGAGTCTTGAAAATTTTACAGATATAATAATAGTATTTCCTGTTTATTTCTTAATTATTATAAAGTTAAAATTTGAGGCTCTTCATGAGACGAGAAACAAAGCACATAATATGGCGCCTATCGGGTAATGACGCTCACGCTGTTTGTGATGGGAACATGAAGGGTGCAAAGACGTTTCTCATAATAAGCGTCCATTGTGTGCATTTTTGTGCAAAATTGTGCTCAATTTAATTTGTATCTGCATATTAATAAATATAAGTACTTAAAGATATAGTTTCTGTATAGTACAAAAATGGTATTGATTTACTGTTAGGATGATTACTGAGTGCCATTACCCTACCATAAGGGCAATTGCGCTCACACGCACATCGTTACTTTTTGACGTTTACAGAGATAACTATTAACGACAGGGAGCAAAGTAATACGCAGAGATGTACTACAAACATTGCTTTTTCAGGCCCACATTTTCTTTTTGTTTCACTGCGTACAGTTTTTGAGATTTTTAAAATTTCCCTTAGGTGGTCGCAATTCCCCCACTTTCCCCTAAGAAAAAATGTTAGTTTCTCATTGCAGCAAGAAAAGTATAACTAATAACATGATATGAAAGTAAAGACTAAGAATTCTTTTTACGTTGTAATACAGTTCGCAGGTTCGATTCTCATATTGAAGTTTAGTTCGGGTCTCTCTATAGTTCAGATTAACATATCTGACCAGTAGTTTTTGTGGTAAATTTCTCGTATCGGACAAACGGCTGAAATTTGCTAGTTCTTTTAATTTCAATATTCGTATTATGCATTCAGAAACATTGTTGAAGGTGGCATTTCGCTTATTTCACGGAAATAAGCTCTATTTGCGACATATCGAGTAAGTTTACTTCGTTTCTTTTTGCCTTCGGTAACACGCAAAATGGCGGTCTCAGTTTCACTACCATACTCGGCATGCAGTGTTTCCACCCCACTGCACCCAAAAATACCTACGTAGCCCCACAAACCATTGACGCATAGCCCCACGAACCATTGATACAGAGCCCCACGAGCCATTTCCAGTAAGGTTAGGTTAGGTAGGGTCATGTTTAGGTTACAATAGTTAATATTTGGTTTAGAAAAAAATGCGTAGCCCCACACACCATTCTCGCATAGCCCCACGAACCATTGACACATAGCCTCACGAACCATTGACACATAGCCCCCCAAACCATTTCCGGAAAGGTACTTTCTTCAGTTACAAAAACACGTGTTTGGAAACACTGACCGGCATTGACCGTGAATACGTCATCACACACAGGCAACATCCGGCTGGAAGGAAATGGATGTAACAGCTTCCGTGAATCTGTCACACATTTATATCGAAAAATAGATGTTTTACCGGCAAAATTCAGTCAACGATTCGAGAAATCACTTCCCCGAACTTACACAATTATAAAGAAACTGCATTCGGTAAGTAATTTCTCCTGTAAATTTGAAGAAATCCGTTTGTCCGATACGAGAAATTTACCGTTTTGGTAATATTTATGCAATCTGTATGGGACGTTCTGTACATATACATTATGATTATATATGTGCATACGAAATTCACAATACGATGCTTGCCAAACTTTTGCCAAGAAAACTTACATTCTGACATAACCAGTGTAGAATTTATGAACCATTAATGAATTATCTTTTAGTTTATTTCCAAAGAAAATATTATCTAACTATAACTATTTCAATAAGTTTTTACCTTGTAGAAAGGACTTTCTTGAACTTACCTTCCTAGGCGAAGATAGAGAGCAACACACAAGAAGCAAAATTATAACTTTCAACTTCATGGTATTTAGAAGATCAAGGAAATAATTCCAAATTGTTATTCCAAGCGCAAATCACACAAAATATTCGTCTTAAAAATCCTATAATATAGAAGTAAATATTAATTCACCTGCAGTCAGGAGTTGAAATAAGGAAATAAAGACGACACTTCAATCAATTTTTAATTGGCTTAATGAAGCATTTCAGAAAACATACATGAATCAAATGGGTTATCACTCTATCTGGCAATTTGTGTGCGCCAATAACGATTTTTTGTGAATAATTTTAGAAAAATATATGAAATTACAATTTTGCAAAGTTAAACTCAAGTGTGTTTATTCCTAGGTCCTTAATATTAAAAAACGCCCCCCCTCCCAAAAAAAACCTCAAAGAAATCGGTATTTATGTTTGGATGGAATATACTTTATTACTTTATACATCCCCTTTATCATCAAATAGTAAATTATGAAATGCATTATTAGTGTTATTAGTTAAGATCAAAAGTAAATTTCATATAAAATTATGAAACTTGTTGTTTTCCTTCATAGTTTGCTTCATATAATATATAATCAGTAATATTATAATACAAGAAAATCAATTTGCTGTTATATACGTAATAAATCAGATAAGCTTTAAGTGATATACGAGTTGCAGCAAATGTTTATAAATTATTTTTAATGCGATGAATGTAAGAAATATTCGAAGAAATGACAGAAAACAAAGAAATTAATGTGCGAAAAGTTCACACGTATACCAACCGCGTTACTCTGGGACGCGTATACCAATGAAGGGGTAATGTAGATTGTTTTTGATTGTTTGATTTTGTGTTTTAAGTCCAGTTTATGTACAGTAAGGCTAATCGGGACTGGACCTACACTTTAAAGTAGGATCCGAACCACTATGTGCCTCCACCGGAAACCGAACCCGGGGGTAGCTTTTAATCAGAATGGGTGAAATAAAACTTAATTTCATGACGTGACAACCCTTTGAGATTCCAAGCTTGTCAATATATTCTTTTGGGTGACAAGAGGTTAGTTAGTGCATGAAGGCCCATCGTCATCTAACCTCCTAGACCATGGATGGATGTCAGTCTATGGACATTTTCACTCTTGACTGGAAATTCTACAGTGTGGGCCAGAAGGAACTAGTCATTGAAACTTTGCTGTGTTTTTGTAATATTTAAGCAATCTGAATGAAACCTTCTGTATATATACATTATGGAATAGGATTACATGTGTGCATTCGAATTTCACTTTACGATTATGTTTTGTTATACCGGGTGGCCAGAATTAGTTACTCAACTCAGAGCCCTACTGTAGCCTGTTTGAGGCATCGTAGAACTCTGAAATTTGGTGAATCCACTATGCAGTCAATGAGGAAGAGGATGGCGATATATATAAAAAATAGTTCTATTTTCCGCCACCAGGTTGAAATGTGGCGCTGTACTGCCATGATGGGTTGTAGTAATGACGTAAACTGCTCCAATTGGTTATGGATTTGCCTTTACCTTGCAATCTTGCAATAAACGAGAGATTATTTTCTCGCAACTTCCAGTCACTAACAAATATCTTTCTAATTAATAACTCAGCTAAATCACTTAACGTGATATTCAATATTCATTAATACAGCGCGACATTTCAACCTGGTGGCGGAAAATTGATCTATTTTTTTTTATCGCCATCCTCTTCCCCAACCGAACCTGTGGTCATATGACAGTTCTTGTCTCCGGCCGGATAGTAGTATTTCTACCCTTCACTGCACGCCGCCACCTCTGCACAGCAATCACTGAATTCCAAGACTCGCAGCGTGCCACAATCAAGTGCTTGGTTATAGTTGGTTATAGTACTGAGCAAGACATTATCGTATTGTAAAATTCGTATGCACATATGTAATCCTATTCCATAATGTATATGTAGAGAAAGTTTCATTCAGATTGCTTAAATATTACAAAAACTACAGCAGACCAAGTACGTACATGCCAGCATAGGCGTAACTTGACGGGGAAAGGGATAGCACTTGCCCCCCCCCCAAACTTTTCAGGTTACTAAATTTCAAAATTAAGGATGCTTTTCTTAACCCTCCTCGGACCTGAGAAGCAAGGTATTGAAGAATATATTTTATGATTTGGCTTAGCAAAAGAGTTCTAGACTTTTTACGGGATGGAAAACTTGTCTATCCTGGCTCCCGAAGTCTCAAGTTTAATTCTGCCCCCGATAGTTAAGCCCTAAGTTTGAATCTGCCCCTGAAAGTTAAGTCGCAAGTTTGATCCTGCCTCCGAAAGTTAAGTCTCAAGTTTGATTCTGCTCCCGAAAGTTAAGTACCAAGTTTGATTCTGCCCCTGAAAATTAAGTTCCAAGTTTGATTCTGCCCCTTAAAGTTTAGTCGCAAGTTTGATTCTGCCCCTGAAAGTTAAGTCGCAAGTTTGATTCTGCCCCTGAAAGTTAAGTTCCAAGTTTGGTTCTGCCCCTTAAAGTTTAGTCGCAAGTTTGATTCTGCCTCCGAAAGTTAAGTTCCAAGTTTGATTCTGCCCCTGAAAGTTAAGTTCCAAGTTTGATTCTGCCCAGGGACGGCGACAGGGGTGGGCACGGGTGGGCAAGCGCCCACCCAAAAATTTCTGTGCCCACCCGATTGCCCACCCAATCAAATTCAGTAAGTACATATACTTGGGGATATAGGAATGATTCAATAAATAAGTGTATTCTGGTGTCCATAACATGTACATTTTACTTGTGAATATTATCTATGCTAGAAATGTTCACATATTATCATACCATATAAAGCCAATTTTCTCATTAGAAAGTGAAAGTAATTACTAGAGCTATTGAAACAAAAACTGTAATCAAATTAGTACTTCCATGATTAAAAGCATCTAGTAGGCTTAGGAGGCTCAAAATTATGCAGGGTATGATCAAGATTAGATCAGAATTTAGGGTAAACTTGAAGACTGCAGCTCCGCGCCATCACTAGGAAAGACTGCTTTGAAAAGTACCACATAATGAAAAAATTAGGTACTTCGGATGTGGTAAAAAATATAATAATAAAACATACCATGTAACTTGGCAAGAAGTTATAACTGAAACTGGGTAGAGGGGATTGGAGTGAGGTCTTGGTGCTGTAAGCTTCGGGTCTCCACATACGTACATAAATCCCAGCCTGGGTATGGTTAAAATAATCTCCAAATAAACAAATAAAAACACCATCTTAGCGTTACTTCTGCAGCAACACAATAAATTATTTCGACTTTTTAATTATTATTATTATTATTATTAGAATAATTTAATCAAGAAGACTTAGATGGACAGGCCATGTGACACGAATGGCAGAGGAAAGAATAGTTTACAGGATTCTTGTTGGGAAACCTGATGGTAAGAAGGAAGGCCAAGACGAAGATGGAGGGAATACGTTGAGATGGACCTAAAAGAAATCTGTAAGGTTAAGAAAGATTGGATTGATCTTGCACCGGATAGAAACAGATCGAAGCCTTGTGTTTCTGCAGCCATAAACCTTCTGGTTTAAGTATGCTAGAGAGTATAGTATAGTTTTGATTAGCTCTGCATGGAAATTCCAGAAGTGTCCTTTCTTATTTCATTACAATTTTTATATACCTGTCATCTTCAATTATAAATATGGCATGCGAAATATCAAATTTATATTCGTTCTACTAATAAGAACGAATCGCAATAATCACTACAATACCGAAGTTATGTATGTAAAAAGCTACATAATTATTCAATTGCTAATGAGTGGCTTATCATATTTAGAAATCCTCTTTCGATACACAAATTTTACCACACGAATCAGCCGAAAATGTCGACAGAATCTGTAGATGTAGCTGAAGTAAAGAAAAAAGTTATGTCACGAAGTATCCAGAAGATGATTTTGTTAGTTTGTTTTTAAGCCCACTTTTATGCTAAGATGGGCTAATCGGGACGAAGTCTACAGTTTAACGTCTAGTCCGAACCAGTGTGCATTGTGCTTCCACCAGGAGAGGCGGGAGTCTAACACATGACCTCTTCATTATAATGCGACAGCGTTATGCCATTGGGGGAAAAATATACAGAAAGAACTCTCACCAAACGTGTCATTTTATCACCACAGAGGATGCGTCCATTCTAAGAGGGTGATTGCCTGAGACAAATTGAGACTTTCGGAAAACAGTCATTGTTCACGGAATTAGCTGCCTTGATCCACCAATGAAACGATGTGCAATTGAAACTACCACCTCAACTTTCTAAGAGGTACGACGTAATGGAACTCCATTTTTGGAAGAGTAAGTCGTGGTTGATATATTTTATTTTAAGTCATTTCAATTGTGATTAGATGAAAGTAACGAAGGGGCGAAAACAAATACATTCTGACACTCAAAATACAAACCCTCATAAATTATTACTTTGACAGTGGTTCCAGACTCCAGAGACTAGTTGCCCTGAAAGCATAAAGTTTCCAGTATGCTGCACAGGTTGACATTCTAGTGTATTCGAAATGGTCAAGCCATACAACCCAAGTCATCTATATAAAATAGATGAATTATTACTCTTACGGTGATGAACTTCGATGAATCCCTTGTGTCCTAAATCATTTTGTTGCCTCAAAAAATATGTTCATGTAACCATACGTGTGTTGCTTCTCCCGCATTAGTAACATGACAGTTCAGAAAACGAATAGCAACTTAGCTATTAATCTCTTCAATTCTGAACAGATTTTTCAATCTTACTTGTTTATTACTTATGAGTGATATTTTGTCAAAATAGTCTTTTATTAGCCTAGGAATACTTCATGGACAATGAACAAAGAATTTGTTTTCCGTGTGTGTTTTAAATCATTCCTAATAAGATGTTCATTTTAATCCAAACATTCAGTGGCGGCGGTTAGTAGGAGCGGGAAGTGGGGGATGCAGTTCCCCCACCACATTTTGCCACTTTTTGTCCCCACACTATGGCCTCTTTATGCTAAGCCTTTTCTACCAAGAAAAAGTATATTGTCCTTACCCCTCAAATGTTGGCACCCAATCGCCGCTACTACAAACATTCAGATAGATTTTTCAGTTGTACAAACCTTATAAGCTAAGAAAAGTGACCCCTAAGGAGTAAGAAAACTCTTTCAGTGAAGAACTCAAACGATGAAAATACTATGCTCAAGAACATGCATTTAAATTACGAGAAACTTCACGATTGTCTACCATCGCACTTTCTATCACTGTTGCTCCGGCTCCCGTGGAGGAGTGGTTAGCACATCGCGCTACGACGCCAGGGGTCCTGGGTTCGAATCCCGGCCTGGGCATGGATGTTTGGGAGTGAGTGTCCATTCATCAATTTCAGCATGTCATCACTCATCCCCATCTTCGCAAATGAGCCAAAAGTGGCACAAAAAGCGAAGTAAAATAAAGCAAATCAATCAACCAGTCAAATCAATCTATCACTGTCGCCGAATACATAAAACCAAGTATGTCTTGTATTTGCAACACACGCTTAAGGCGAAGAGGGACAATTACGCATCAGGCATGCATTTATTCCAATATCGTCGGAATGAGCAATGCTACTAAAAAGATCTCCGCCAGAAATGAAGAGTATGAATTTCTCCCCATGTGGCAAGTGGAAGCGGTTTTGCTAAGTTGATTATTAAGCCTTATACGATTTTTGAAAAATATGAGGAATTAGTATTTACCGAATCCCATGTATTCCTTATGGGACATCAACTTCAACTTCAAGTTACGGCTCATCAAATGGGAGTTTCGACTTTTCCTACTATTATGACATAGTTCAACGTGTCCTTTTTCCGTCCAAGTACTTTTCTACGTCATTGGATGTTTGATATTCCCGAGATAACGAATAAAATAATGGTCCCATAAGCCTAGTGCATTTCTCCTTGCCTCCTACGGCCATCCTGGCAGTGTTGCCAAACCTGATGTGCATAATAGAGCTAAATTTCACCATTAATATAGCTAAAGAGGACTTTCAAGGATTTCAAGGACTAGATTAACGAAGGCTGCATAAAGTGCCTACTAGGGTAATTTTAGTTGTCAGAGGGGTGGGGGTGATGGCAATTTATTCTCAGTTTTCACCGCCTAGATTTGGCGGCATCACCCATCTCAATAATCCAATGATGTTAATATAAAATCGAAAATAAAGGGTTCCCGGATAACAAAATTGTCATCTTCATCTTAGCCACAGCGCTATATATAAAAATACATGGGGAGGAAAGAAGAGGTGGGTGACGCAGCCTATAGCTATACGAATATCACGTCACGTGCAAAATGTACACTCATGGCAAAAGTTGCTATTTATGGGCCGGAGCCAGTGGTGGCATCATAGTGGGGCAGAGGGCGGGTGCCACAGTTCACAGTCAAACGAGTGCACGAAAGAGCCAGATCTGGCTCCAAAAGAGCGAAGTTGGCAACAGTGATCAGCAGCTGCCCCAGCGAGAATGACCTAGGGGAAATTGTCCCTCCTCGCCTTAAACCTAATTCACATTTATTTCACTGTATTAACATGCATAGAATGTATGGCTGCACAGGCTAAACACTTCCTTGAAATAATTGTGTCCATCAGAGACAAAGCGAAAGGAAATGGAACAAGATGGGAGGATATATTAGAAAATAATAAAGAGGAAACCCGGATAAGGAAAGGGAAAATAAGTAAGAAGAGAATTGGGAGTGTAAGAGAGAGGGGATACATACGTCTTACATACACGTATACCTATAAATGGTCTTACATTTATACTGCCCACCCTAATCTATCAATATGGCGCTTCTGCCCACCCAGTCGAAAATTTCTGGCGCCGTCCCTGATTCTGCCCCTGAAAGTTAAGTTCCAAGTTTGATTCTGCCCCTGAAAGTTAAGTCGCAAGTTTGATTCTGTCCCTGAAAAGTTTAGTCCCAAGTTTGATTCTCGTGAAAGTTAAGTCCCAAGTTTGATTTTGCCCCTCCAAAGTTAGGCCCGCAAGTTACGCCCATGCATGCCAGATTCATCGCTGGTCGTCAATTGTTACTCATGCAAATGTGGTAACTGTTCGGTTCATAATAACTCACCAATGTTACTTCAACAGCTATGAAGATATGAAGTGAGGTGCCATTAGAAAATAAAATATTTAGTGAGAAGTTTGCCAGGCACTCAGTACAAGCAGGAACCTTCTACTCTCGTTTACAGACAAATCGTTCTAAGCGGAAAAATGTTCTGCCTCCTCTATTTATAATTCACATTGGGAACATTTTGCAATCTTTAGCTTGACCATGAAAATGAACGGGAAGCAAATTATATCATCTGTGACGTTCATCTGGTATCTTTTTTCGATTGTGAACTTCAGAGCACTGGAGGATGTATTGAAGAGAGAATAGTTAATAATAGCGGAATGGAACTGGCAGCTGGATTTCCTGTCTAACAATTCTCCACGTGCAAGAGGAAAAAATTCTCACTCTTCCATTGAATATCTGTTTTCCAAGGAGAGCCCTTCAACGCTAGTATGTGCATGCCTTTGTGCATAAGCAGACAGAATCACGTAACCGTCCATTGCTTATGGCTTTTGATGGATGTTAGAGGGGTTGGGGGGGGGGATTCCATTCTCTAGTGGCAGTTACGGTATGTGATTTTCAGTAGGTGGTTGTATTATGTACTGGGACTGACAATATTTTTTTCGTCGTGTTGCATGTTCATGTCTGCTTGTATTTGTGTTCAGTTTCTCAAAGAGATATGCAGGCTGCTTGTTGCCTAGTACTTTATGTGCTAAAGTTAGTAATTGGTATTTTGCGAAATTCTTGGTGTTAAGGGGAGGAGATACAGTTACGCACCAATTGTACATTTACTTCAATATCGCCCGAATGGACACTGCTACTAAAAATAAACCCTGGGTGTATCCAAGAGTATGAATTTCTCTCCATGTTGCAAGTGGAAGCGTTTTTTTAATGTTGATTATTAAGCTGGATACGATGTTTGAAGAATATGATAATAAAAATTTTCCTTACGGGGAATCAACTTCAACATCAAATTACGGCTAATCAAATGGAAGTTTCGACTTCTCCGCTGGTGAAATGCATCTTCCAGTTAACATATTTTTCTGTTCCATCGGAAGTTTTATATTCCCAAGAGAACGAATCAAATCATACTCCCATATGATCAATGCTTTTCTCCTTGCCTCCTCGAAGTGTTGCCAAACCTGATGCGCATAAAAGAACTAAAGTTCATCTTAAATGGAGTTACAACGGACTTTCATGGAGCTAGATTTACGAGGGCTGCATGAAGTGCCTCCTAGGATAATGTTAGTTGTCAAGGGGTGGGTGCTGCTATTATCGTTAACTCTAAATTGATGACAATTTATTCTTAGTTTTCAATATCTAGATCCGGCGGCATCGCCCATCTCAATAATCCACCGATGGTCGTATGAAATCGAAAGTAAAGGACTCCCTGACAACAATATTATGTCAATTTCACGTCAAACATGGCGATATAAAGAAGTAGCTGGAGAGATAAGAGGGAGTGGGGCGACGCAGCCAATATAACAATATCACGTCACGTGCAAAATGTATAATTATGTGGGCCGGAACCAGTAATGGCATCATAGTGGGGCACGGGGGTGGACGTCCCAATTCACAGCCGAACGAGTGGACCAAAGAGCCAGATCTGGCTCCAAGAGAGCTAAGTTGGCACACTGCCACGGACGGAAGAGCTTGAGAAGAGTGCCGTGGAGACTGCATCGCATGCCCTTAAGCCAATTCAAACTGAACAAGTATTTCGAAATGTGGTTCTTCATTTTTTCAGCTTGTAAATGAATCTTATGTAGCTTTTTTGGCCTATTAGTTATGCAGGCTCTTGCATTGTAAGCAACTGTGGCTCCGTAGGTTAATCGTGATAAAACTAGACTCTCGCCCAATACCTTTTTTAACCTCAATGCCTACAATATTCTTTAAATGATGTAAGGCTCGAAGAGATTTGTTGTTTTGTTTTTTTATCTGCGCTGAAATATGATCTGACCATTCTATGTGGGGATCCATGACAAAACCAAGGTTTTTATTAGCACTCTCTAAATTTAATGGGTGGTTATTTGGGGAGAATCATATGATCTGAGTTTTGGTTAGCTTTTTTATCAGAAATTTCGTTCCTATTATGACAAATTTTGACTTAGTTGGGTTTAATTTTAGTAAGTAGTATGTGCCCAGTCACTTATGGGGTTCAGGTCGTTTTGTAGTTGTGATGCTGCATTTGAGAACTCTTGTATCCTTGTGTGTATGTATATCTGTATCATCAGCATATTGGTGATACTGCGCATGCGAGAGGCTCTTACGTAAGTCCAATACATAAATGGAGAAAGGGAGAGGTCCAAGAATGCTTCCTTGCGGAACTCCATTTCGAATGTTTAACCACCCAGAGGAACAGTTATTTTTGCCTCTGATTTGAACACGCTGCCTCCTTCCAGAAAGGTACGATGCAAATCAATCATTGGTTATGCCTAGGGGTGTGCGGGATCCCGAAAAGTCGGGACCGAAATCGGCAAAAAAAATTTACCGTCCCTATCCCGACTTCGGGAAATGAATTCCCGACTTTTCGGGATCCCGAGCAGTTGGGAAATACCGAATTGTAATTTTAAAAAGTCGTTAATTCTAGGCATTTTGTGGAATGTAAATGTCTGGGACTTATTGGAAATTATTAGTTTTTATTACAAAAATGCAAAAACAACCACTTAAGGTGAAAATGACGTGTAGAATTGGAGATTTCCACAGCTTCGGGAAATTTCCCGTCTGACTACCATGCTAAAGGTCCCGGGTTCGATCCCCGGCCGGTTCAAATCCGAGAACTTTTCTAACGGTGGAAGCGGCCCCGGCGCCTACCCAGCGTCGAATAACATTGGGTACCTGGGAAACCCTGGGGGGTAAAGGCATTCAGGGGCGTGATGCTGATCACATCACCCCCACTCACGACCGGATCAAGAAAGTGTGGGGCGTTACCCCCACACCCCCTATACGCCTTCATGGCGTGGTGCTAAGCACAGGGGAACACTTTACCTTTTTTTAAAGTCTCAACTTTAAACGGCTGTACAGTCGTAAATACTTCTTTCCACGCACCAATTATTTTTATATTCACAATTAGGATCACATAATCTTCATAATTAAAGAAAAAAATTTGAAAATTCGAGGGTGTAGAATAGGGTACCCGACCCGTTCGCCATTGCAACTGAAGAGTCATTAAGTGATCCGCCACTGATGACTGATGCCGATGCCTGAGATTCATTGGATGCATGAGGAACATCTGTAGAATCGACAGAACACGCACTGGGCTTATCAACGGCACTTGCCTCACTTTTTTCCTGATTACATTCTGTATAAAAAAAGAACTGATTTTCGGAACCTTCTTCAGAAATGCTTCCTGCTTTTCACTTTTTGTATTGTGACCCACTGAATCTTACTCTTTGATCACTCATAATGAGCGTAATGACGTTTTAAACTTACCCCAACAAACACACGTCGGACACTGACACACGCGAGACGAGACACACCACCTAGTTCTTG
This sequence comes from Lepisma saccharinum, assembly GCF_977018435.1. Lineage (NCBI taxonomy): Eukaryota > Metazoa > Arthropoda > Insecta > Zygentoma > Lepismatidae > Lepisma > Lepisma saccharinum. The sequence goes on along the minus strand of NC_139252.1, from coordinate 24,971,595 downwards.
AATAACCTCGAGCAACTAACAGTAGAATAGTACAATGCGAAACCCCTTTAATAATGCTTGCGCAGGCAGTTTAATTCTCAACAATTCAACGCGAATCACATGCTTTTGATATGCGGCCAATGCCGGTAGTAGATTACAACACACAAAAATTTGCCGTTGCGTAGATACCAATTTTCGTTTCGTCTCCCTCTCTCTTAGTATCACGTGTTCTACCCTGCTCGAAAACCTTCGCTATTGTTGCCATATTGTCATTCCATTCTTGGACACACTTGCGGAAACATCATTGAAAACAATTGACTAGCGCTCCAGCTCGCGGTTCACACCGTTCGGCAGGGACGGTAATGTGGCAATATAGCACGGCGTAGTGGTTGCTTCTTTTATGCAGTGCATGTTCATTGGCTAGCTAGTAACTAGTGTTGCCAACTGTAATAATGAAGCACTATTTCTGTCACGGATGGGGAAAGGCAGGTAAAATGACGGTGAGTTTTGTTGGATTGGAAGCACCATATTTTTATTTTATACTAAGTATTTTACCGGTTTGACGTTGTGTGCGTGTATTGCGTGTGTGTATGTGAAAGTGTGTGTTTGTTAATGAACGTTAAATTCCATAATGCCTCCAGTTCTGTCAAAGTTGAAATCAAAAACCTTGCATAGCCAAGCTCGGGAAATTCTAAGCAACGTGCACGAGTTCATGAAGGAGGAAGACAGTGAAGGTGTTAGCATCCCAATACAGCATTTTGGCAAGAGAGCAGCGGCTGCGACTGGAGTTCCTGAACGAACAATCAGGGCTATCATGAACGAAAGACAATCTCTTGAGATGTCAGAAGGCCCCTCCACATCATTCCACACTCCCGGGAAAGAACGACAAAGACCAGCGACCAAATCGTCAGTGGACGCTTTCGATGAAAACGTTATCCGTAGGCACATATAGGACTACGCTCTGCTTGAAAATGAAGTGCCGACATTGAAAAAATTGCATGTCAAATTACAGGCGGACATACATTTTGCGGGAAGTCAAGAGAGTTTGCTGCGAAAGATGGGATTTAGGTGGAGGAAGAGGAGGCTGTCATTTTTGCTGCTTAATGCGATGCATATTGTTTTCTGTGTTAAAATTGCCATGCTTTGATGGGTGACCAAGTTCATAACAGGGCCGGCGGAAGGGGAGAGCGAACCGTGCCACCGGCCAGGGCGGCAAAATTTGAAGAGAAGAAAAAAATAAGCCTATTGAAAACTGTGGTTGAGCGAGATATTATTCTTTTGCGCTTAATAGTATTGAAATAGCATAAGAAGCCTCATTATTTATTTTATATTTTGATGTTTTACTTAGGAATATATTGATTTTCAATTTCCCGGTGCTGCGTAATGGTCGGGAGGGGGGGGGGGGTTCGAAATGGAGCGGCATCTACCGTCACCGCCCAGGGAGGCAAAATGACTAGCGTCAGCCCTGGTTCATAGCAAAAGAAAAAGCCGCGCAGCTTATCGTCTAGAGTCGTTTTCACGTTCAGAAGACACAACGGCGCTTATGGAGAAACCGCACAGTGTTGCCAATACAGCGCTAGCTCATGTCGCCGGGAAATGATGACCTTCCTTCACAATGAAGGTGTTACATATTTTGTATATATAATGATAATTATATGTAATTATTAATATTAATATTATACTGTGAACGTTACAGTTACCCTTTTTACTATGATCCATTGCGATCACTACACACGCTAGTGTAATGCACGAATATGACACTTCAGAAATCACTTAAAAAAGTAAAAATCACTGAGAGCTCACACAACTGAAAACACTTTTTCGGGAGAGGGAAAAAGTCTAAACAGACCAAAGCAGATCTCTCACTCAAGTAAGGGGAACCTGGCACATGGGTTAGATTAAGTTGCAACCCAAACAAACAAATGAGTTATGGCCCACGTGAACTGATAAGACGTGAATGACTCAAGCAAGGCATGTCATATTTCTATCTTGAAGCCCCATATTTTGTGACGTGTTGGAAAGCCTTTCAAGGGTTAATATGGTGTCTATGAATTTATGTATACGTTCGAAACTGAAAGGTGATCTTCATTTCAGTATTAATGTCGACAGTAATGTAAACGAAAACAACGTGTATTTGCGACAGCACTAATGTTGATCACAACAGCAGCATTGGAAATAATTGTCAATTATTAAATTTAAGTAATTTCAATTCTATTATAGCAAACAGCATGAAGTTCATATTTTTACTGAATGGAAATAAAATAACTTGAAAACTTGGTGGTGATTAGCCGGAATGCTGCGGTGAGTCAGCTCAAGATGGCCAGACAACGTCTCCTTACTTCGCGCGCGGTTCGGGTTAAAAAGAAACTCCAAATGCATGGAAGTAATATTTCTGGAAACCTTTGAATGGTTATAAAAAATAATTTCATTATTTTCTCCACAACTTTGTCGCTGGAAGTTTTTACTTGGAATTACAGAACAAAAAATGGCCAGCGACGACATTTTCTACTGCACGAATATAAAAAATCTGCACATACTTTATTTGAATATTTTTTAATGCAAATATGCTTTAAAGTATTGATAAATTCTGAGTACCACCGTCACCTATGACAATTAAAAAACAGTGTCAATTTTTTTCATAATGAAAGCTTCAATTTTACGGCATGTTTCAACGTTAGGAATGAAAACAATGTAAAAATTGTGTTTTCACAGAAAATTTGCGTTTTTAATTTATCTAAAATTATGTAAGCAAGTTACCAGTTTTTTGTGTTCACCATCGTATTCTCTACAAAATTTCCTGCAAAACTGCAGGTACCGATTTTACTTAAGCTAAATTTGTAAATCCAGAAATTTGACAACTGCGCGCTCGTATTTCCCATAAGAAAAACCGCGCAGCTTATCTTCTAGTGGCAGTATATGTTGTCATTGTTTTGGAAGCCGGCATTGTTTGTAAATGTAGAACAAAGGCAACCGACTTTCGCCGATCACAGAGAGGAAATAATAATACTGCTTGAGGAGGAGTGTTGTGGTCCAATTGTCGTGGTTTAACACATTGGCATGTTGTTATCTGCCGTTGCAGTCCCGTACCAGTGTATACGGGTTTTAGGAGTGAACAGTTAGAACGCCACCAGTGCATTAATGCAATGAAAAATAATATTTTTTTTATTTTGTTTGAAATCACTCAAATAAGGAATCGTATGAAGAAGTCTTCTTTGCAGCATTTTTGGTAATTTTACGTATGTGTTAGTTCATATTTTGCGATTTTTAGTCCATATGTATGTAGCTACATACAGAGCCACTTGTTAGTACATATTAATCCTAGTCCTGGTATAATGCATGACGTTTAAAACTCAACGTTAGATAGACCTGAATTCTCTAATTTCCTTGTTGTACGTAACAGCTGTATATCGGCGCACTGCAGCGATTTTTCTATCTGCTCTATTAGCAACACTGCTTCTTTAGTTCTGTCGCGCATCGCACGGCAGAAATATCTGTGCTGGACTCTAACAAGAAACGGCGTTCCTGGAACGCAGCCAAGCTGGTGTTGTCTTTCAAAAGCAAGCGGCAGGCTCCACGTTCTTGCAGCAATCGCCGACCCGGCTCAGCACAATACTGTACATTCGAAACAACAACGTCGGTAATTAAAACAACAAATTAGTAAACTAGTTCCGAGGCCTGCTAGCCTATATCTCTTAAGAAATATTCTTCGTTAACTTATATTTACAATACAACTACATTAAGTCATTCCATTCGTGTGTCCGGAGGAAAAAAGAGGCAATCCAAGAATTAGGTATTCCATATAAACTTAAAACAAACAATCGTGCCGCCCCTACTAAAGTGCCGCTCTAGGCCCAGGTCTATGAGGCCTATTGGGAAATCCGAGCCTGCTAATTGCGAAGACGAGGATGAGTGATATGATTAAATTAATGTAGGGACTACAAAGTAGAGCCATGCCCAGGCCGGTTTTAGAACCAGGGGCCTCTGTTGTTGCAACGCGATATGTTAACCGTTCCGCAAACAAGATGCATCGCTTTTTTTAATGATATAACGATAAAACTTTCAATTACTTTTTTTTAAAAATTTTATTGATTTTGCACATTTTCTTAAGAAAAAGTAGTAATACGATTTGAATAGTACAAATATTCCAAAATAATACATTTTTGTTTTTACTTCCCAGAAGTCTCAGCGTTGCTTCAAGACTTCAACAAGGCTGACTAAGGACACAGAGAAGAATCGAATTCCAGATTGGTCTTCACAACGTCTCCTAAGAAGCCAATGAAATAGGAGAAGAGACAGCAGCACCTGGCGAGAGGAGAACTGTACAAGCAGTAGGTGAGAATCCTTTTTACTATTTATATACAGTAACGGGGAAACGGGGCATGGTATCTCCTAGCCAGGAAAATTGATGCAAAGCACCTCCCACCTGTCCCATGGCTACTGTGTTAAACCATAATAGCATCACCTCCGAGTAGCCTCAAGACCCGAGAAAGCATACTCCCACCTAAATTTTCACTTTAGAGCTGTTTGTATAATTTCACCTATCATTCAGTGTGCAGTCAAACCGGATAGGATGGAAATGAGTTTCTATATACTTCTGAGATCATAGGAGATAAGGACGGCATCTCCAAAATAAATGTCGCTTCAACAAAGAAGATAAAAAATGGATAAGAAGATTCTAAAGACAATACCGAGACCAGAACGATATTTTAAAAATAATGACGAGACCGAGAGTACAAGATAGAGATGTCTGTAAAATTGAGACTAGAACAAGACTTACTCGACACTTCAGTAAACTACACTAGATTCGTGAAAATCCTACCCTAAATCCAAACTGCTTTGCAGTTCGATATAATGTGTGGATTAGATACTATATCACATGATGTTTAATGTTTATACTGCTATTTTTTTGTTTCAATAAGCGTATATTATTTCGACACCCGAAAGATGGGTGGGTATAGAAAGAGATGTTCAAAATCATTGTCTGCAGAGGATCCCTTCGATTGTAGATTTTCACCTTCTACCTATCTTTCACATTTCAAAACTATATCTAAAGCATAGTTTTGGAGCTTAGAGAAGGAAGCTAGCAGGGACTATAATCTCTTCCGCTACTTTGGATGGGTGGGGTAAGTCAACAATTTTGTAGTTGTGAAAACCAGCGTAAATATAAATCTCATTAGTTGACATTTTCACATTAGTTAGATACTTGGGAGGACTGGTGTCGTATTGCATTTTGCATTTGGAGCGCAATTGGCCAAAGCATTTCAAGATGGAGGATGAATGGTCATGAGTTTGGTGTTTCCAAATTCTATGTAGCAGATAAACATCTTAGAGCACCAGTCCAGATTTGCATTTGAGGGAAATGGATTGATGTGTTTCAAATTGACCGACTTTAATTAAATGTCTCGCGACAAAACTTTTATACTTGGCGCGGTTTATGCCAGTAGATTGAAACAAGTGGTAACAATTGAGGACTAAAATTGGTAAACGATGTAAGTGCCAAAAAAATTCAAACCCTGTTTTCCACGTTAAACTGTGAAATGTGCCATGCTTTATAATGTGGTAAACGTGAAAAGTGGCTGGTAGCCCTCTAAGTAGTTCAAAAGGGCGCGTAAAGAGGTCGCTAGTGTGAACGTCTCTGCGGGCTGATTTGGTGAACGATGGAGGTGCCGAGCGAGGTTACTGAAATTCACTAACAATAAATTGAAAAAAAAAATGTTATTATTTCAGGTACCAAAATAGGTTTCACGTTGAGGGTGAGTGAAAATCGTTGTAAGTGCCAGATATGTGGAAAAACAGATTTTTTGCGATTTTTCAACACTTTCGCCTTTGGCGCTTACAACGTTTACCACTTTTAGTCCTCAATTACTGCCATATGCTTCGTTCTTAACAGTGTGGAAGATAACTGGAGGGTACTCTGATGTGAAGCTTCCACTTCCAGTTGTATTTAACTCTAGTTCTTAATAAATAACATCACAGCATAGGTTATTTGTGTCTTCCCTTGTACCTTTCAGAGGCAACGCAGTGACCAAATGCTGCACTTTGCAAGTGGGACCAACACGACGGGTTGGTAAGTACATGTATTTTATATTCTCTGTCCTTATGATAACATAATGTCGATACAAGACACTCAGCATATCAGTGGTGAAACGAGAATCACTCACATCCCTCCAAAATAAATTACACATGCGATTACCTTACATACGTTGACCTCATTTTGGCAACTCTTAAAATCCAACAAACTTCAAAGTTAATTTCTTTCTCCTTTTGTTGAACATTACCATTACCAAGGTTAAACCTACGTAGCATCACTATATTCTGGGATTTTATTTAGTATGATATATTTAAATGTATGTTGTGAATGTCTCTTCTGTGGTTGTATCTTCCCATACTTTTCAAGGCTAATTCGTAAAAAAATGTTATATTTGGCAGCTAATTAAAAATGTCTAATTCAATATTTTAGACATTAGAGGTGAATATACAACTCACGTCTCGTGATGTATTTCATATTTCTGCACTTAATGGTCAACTTGATATTATTGTATTGGTGACGTGCCCAGAGGCGTTCGTTTGGGGATAAATATTTTAATGCTCAACTTTCCTAAACTAGTATTAGATACATGAAAATATTGAAATGATAAGTGACACCCCTTACGAAGTTTGTGCAAACCATTATCTGTAACCAGTTACCTTTTTGAGAAATTCTAAATGAAAATAGCTACTTTTAAAAGTAGCAGTAACAGAGTTGCTTTTTTGCCATATGATTAGTTTAGCGGAAAAACTACATTTGGCAACTATGTGTCTTTTCTGGATGCTAAGGTGAAAATATTTTCGTGGAACTGCTTAATACAAAGAAGCTAGCGTTACGATCTATCTAAGGTTTGTCGGTCGAGGGCTGTTTATTGGAGACCTGAATGGGATTATCTGCCTTAGTTCTTCTTAGATAATTTCACGTTCACCCATAATGGACGACGAGACTGTGGAAGAGTAAATTAGATTTTCAAATGAATATGACTATTCACCTTGTTCATACCAAAGTACCCCACTTACGATGCAACTTAGAGGAAAGGTAAGGGCACTAAAGGGAGGAGGTTACTTGGCTGCTGTTCTCCTTCTGTGGTTCCTGGATAGAGCCTCGGTGCAGGTCGAGGTGCTGGGTGCCGGTCCGCTGGCCGGCCTGAGGTGGCGTTCCTATGGACAGGCCCTGGATTGGCTACCACGACTTCTGGTGGTATAGTCGGTAGGGCGTCTGACTGCCACGAAGGAAACCCGGGTTCGATTCCCAGGGTTGATGATCTAAGGTCGAAAGTGGCTCTGGGGCTCACCCAGCCTCAAATCAATCGGTGCCTGGAGGCAACCCTGGGGGTTAGAGGCGGACGCAGCGTGGTGATGTTCACATCATCTCCAAACACTCGGAATCCAGTGAATTCGTTGCGGTCTTCCACTGGTCTAACTCTGTCTCGGGAGTCTCTGGAGCAAGCAAACGAAAATAAGTTCTCTGTGCAAGTAGGAGTCGAGAGGGCTAGTTCCATGAACGTGAGTGGGGATGAGAAGCCAACTCTCTTTCTCCTCTTCTTTACCGTTATGGACATCCTTGCTCCACATATTCCAGAGACAAAGTGTACTTGTGATCACTGCACTGACGTACGCAGAGGGGTGGCTGACGGGGTTACAGCCCTCTACGAAATTTTGAGAAAATCAATATTTTATAATGAAAGCAGTGAAGAATTCGGAGAAATGCAACCCTTAACGTGACCCCAGATTGCGATTTTTGAAACTAGAAAGTTCTAAATATATGAAATATCTTATTGTGCATATCGTCTCCCTAGAAAGCAGGCATGTACAGTCACCAGCAATAAAAATGAGACAACTAGATTCTGAAATACAATTTAAACACATTTTGTCATCGAGTTTTTCTTCTCTTCTGAGCCTGGGCTTCGCAGATAGCCTGGAATATACGCCTCTGCCTGCGGCACAAGTTTTAAATATACCACTAAAAGGAAAAAAAAACTTCTAACTGGTCACTTCATCACAACTTTTGGATTGTGAAACTGAAACATTGACCAGTTTCTTCCTTTTTTTGTTTAAAATGTCAGTTTTTTTCCTTCCTCTATGTCAATTTTATTTAAGCTATTTTCCACTCAGCTTTGATAATGAACACAATGGGCTGAATCCTGTGGTGGAGTGGTTAGCACAGCACTCTACAAGGCCAGGGGTCCCAGGTTCGAATTGCAGCTTGTACATGGGTGTTCTTTGTGAGTGTTCCTTTATAATTTAACACTCATTCTCACATTCACAATTAGTTAAAAATGGCAGAAAAGCGACGCTAAATAACAAAATCAACGAAATGTATCGAACCGAAGGGACGCGACGAGCTGCACGTTTGGCTCAGATTCCCAATGGCGTGTATTGTGCCGCCTGACACTTGATTTCCCATGCGCGGTAAATGCTTACTATTTATAGACTAAATGGGCCTGTGTCGCTTGTCACTTCGGTGTGAACCACTGCTATCGCGCGTCGCTTCGGTTTGAAACCTTACTAAGAGCCGTTCTTTTCACCACAACACAAGACGCAGATAAGCGATCAACATGCTTGTAACAAAATACAAGTCGTACAAATCCTTTCCGGGTACCAATCCTTTTTCGTTCTGCTTGTATCCACAGGTTTCGTCTTCGGAAAACTACGAAGTGATACTTCACTCAATAAATTTGTTCCCGATCGAACTGTGCAACCATATGCTATGCAGCTGACACGCTATTTCCTTGTAAAAGAATCTCCACTTTACCGTTTCATATTATCGTCCATAGCACCGTAAGCGTAACCGGATGTTCCAGGGGAGCGAGATGAGTGCTCATGCTCCGCAGTAGTTCCGCCTTTAAGGCGAGGAGGGACAATTTCCCCTAGGTCTTTCTCGCTGGGGCAGCTGCTGATCACTGTTGCCAACTTCGCTCCTTTGGAGCCAGATCTGGCTCTTTCGTGCACTCGTTTGACTGTGAACTGTGGAACCCGCCCTCTGCCCCACTATGATGCCACCACTGGCTCCGGCCCATAAAGACCAACTTTTGCCATGAGTGTACATTTTGCACGTGACGTGATATTCGTATAGCTATAGACTGCGTCACCCACGTCTTCTTTCCTCCCCATGTATTTTTATATATAGCGCTGTGGCTAAGATGAAGATGACAATTTTGTTATCCGGGAACCCTTTATTTTCGATTTTTTATTAACATCATTGGATTATTGAGATGGGTGATGCCGCCAAGTCTAGGGGGTGAAAACTAAGAATAAATTGCCATCACTTTAAAGCTAACGGTAATAGCAGCGCCCCCACCCCTCTGACAACTAAAATTACTTTATGCAGCCTTCGTTAATCTAGCTCCTTGAAAGTCCTCTTTAGCTATATTAATGGTGAAATTTAGCTCTATTATGCACATCAGGTTTGGCAACACTGCCAGGATGGCCGTAGGATGCAAAGAGAAATGCACTAGGCTTATGGCACCATTATTTTATTCGTTCTATCGGGAATATCAAACATCCGATGACGTAGAAACGCACATGGACGGAAAAAGGACAGGTTGAACTATGTGATAGTAGTAGGAAATGTCGAAACTCCCATTTGATGAGCCATAACTTGAAGTTGAAGTTGATGTCCCATAAGGAATACATGGGATTCGGTAAATACTTATTAATGATATTTTTCAAACATCGTGTCTAGCTTACTAATCAACTTGAAAAACAGTTTCCACTTACAACATGGAGGGAAATTCATATTCTCTTGCATACTAAAGTCTTTTTTAAATAGCAGTGCCCAATCAGACGATATTGAAATAAATGCACAACTGGTGCGTAATTGTCCCTCTTCGCCTTAACACCGTCTATATTCAGTGCTTCGGCTATCTAAATGGTCGCCAACGCTTCTAAGGGACTTGTGTTGAGCGCTGTCCACATGTGTTTGCGATTGTCACTTCTCATACTTCATCATGGGCTCCCCGATGGCACAGTGGTACCCGATGGAGGCACCTAGTGGTTCGGATCCCACTTTAAACTGTAGGTCCAGTTCCGATTAGCCTTACTGTGCATAAAGTGAACTTAAAACACCAAATCAATCAATCATACTTCATCATATCACCATTCAGAGATGTATCCTTTTTTCTGGAATATAAGTTAAGTTCGTGTTTATGGGGGTGTGGAGCCAAAGTGACCATACATTGGACCTTCGTTAAGGAAATAATTTAGGGGGCGTTGAGGAAATTTTGTGTGTAGGGGGCGGAGTAGTGGGGAGGTGTGGATAAATCAGTCGCCATTCAACCTAATCTTCGCAATTAGCAAAAAGGGACAAGAGACGCGAAGTAAAATAAATCAACTTATTCATTAAATATCGTGGACATGATATCTCGCCGATATCACGACATGGACAAAAATATATCGTATCGTCTGCCACGATATATCGCGATACCTAATTTCTGATATCGTCCATCCCTAATTAGAACACACCCCAAAATTCCGGATAATGGTAGAAACCAAGAGACAGTATATGGTGTAAGGTTGCTTTAAGGGATAAGGTATGAAGAATTTTATCGCCAAACGAAGGCAATTGATGTGTGTAAAGGTAAGGAAACTAAAGTGCTGTGCTTTGCACCTCACCATGAAGGCGTATAGGGACAATGATGTGATCAGCTCACTCCCCTGGCCGCTTCTACCCCCCAGAGTTTTCTCCAGGTACTCACTTTGTACGACGGTGGGTGGGCACCGAAGCCGCTTGAACAGGTGTGCAAAAAATCCCGGTTCTTCCCCGCCGGGGATCGAACCCGGCTCTCTCGCATGGTAGTCAGGCGCCCTAACAACTTTTTTCTTCATTAAATGAAATAGCCCTATGCGGAAGTATTCAACATTATTCTCACGACTTTCACTCATATCAATTGGACTATTTTCACGATTTTTCTCATGACAGACAAACACAAATACCCATGCCTTACCCGTGACTAGATCCCGGAACCCCTGTAACGACTGAGCCACCGCGGCTGTGTGTACAACAATTAAACCAGAAGGTAGCAATAATGAGAATAGCAAAGTATCTGTTAAGAATGGTATTCATGGCAATAAATCTACGAAAATTCCAGAGTAACAACATCTTTTAGCTATAGCTATAAAGTTTTATTCGTTAATATCCTGCCAGAAATATGGCCAACCATCTCCAATTTGGAAAGAGGATTTACCTAACTACAAACACTTCGTCGGATAAAGAAACAAGGTACGAATTTCTTGATTTTAGTGTCCCCAATTATATGCAGGATTGTTTTCGGAGGGGTGTGGAATTTTAAATGTGGACATTGCATAGCAGCTTTCTAGGGGAGGGGCAGGATACACAATGTAATATTTCCTGTCATTTTTAATCTTAGTTTTAAAAGTTGTTCAAAGACAAAAACTGGTAATCGGTTGTCATTTTGTGGGTGGGGATTGCATGCACTACTTGGATAACACTAAGCCTTGTTTTCATGTTATAAAAAAAGACACTGCAGTTGCTGACCAAGGCAGTTTCATTATACACTCATTTGATTTGGTTCTTGTTATTTAACGTCGCTTTTCTGTTAATTCTGGCCAATCGCGACCATGAGGATGAGACCATGATGAAACTAGTAGATGTTATAACACTGACCAGCTGTTCGCTTTTTGTGTTTAGAACTAAATTACAATATTTAGCACTAACTTGTATATATTTAGAACTAATTTATATTATTTAAACTAAATAAACTATTTTGTATGATTATGAGTTTTATAAATATACGAATATTAATTTATGAATAGTGTACAAGGGATGAGGAGACAGGTGAGTGGAGAAGGTTACGCAATTTAGAACTGCACAATTTGTATTCATGTCCAGATATTATTAGAATGATTAAATCAAGAAGACTTAGGTGGGCAGGCCTTGTGGTACGAATGAGAGAGGAAAGAAGAGTTTACAGGATTCTTGTTGGGAAACCTGATGGTAAGAGATCTGTAGGAAGGCCAAGACGAAGATGGACCTAAAGGAAATCGGTAAGGATGGAAAAGACTGGATTGATCTTGCTCAGATGGAGCGCTTGTGTTGCTGCAGCTATGAACCTTCGGGTTTAAGAATGCTAGACCGTTAGTTTTTTTTGTTAGTTAGGCACATTGTAAATTGCTATTTCAGTATTATTTTCCACGAACACATTTTTTCCTTTCAGCAAAGGTAGGGCCCCACCCGTAAAGAAGTTTCTGGTTTCGCCCGTCTTGGCAGCCCAGAGGAGTGATTGCACACGCTGGAACATCTCTGGACAACAATTACGAAGCTTACCTTCAATGCCAAAGCATAGATACGGTAAGTGACATGTGTCTGCATGTACATTGTAATAACAGACGCACATTTTGAGGGAGTGCTGCAACTTGGCGTATGTGTTAACCCTACCTTAGCCGTGACTAACGTTAAACTTATACTTATCTGAGGGGGGACGGATCACAGACGCAGACTTTTTTTCATCACTGAAATTTTAAACAAATATTTTTTTATCGAATCAATATTATTTTCTTCTTTTTGTAAGTTTGGTTATTTATTAATTATAATAATTACAAAAAGCACCATAATTAATAAAATATAATAATCAGTTATTGAATGAGTGTCATACATGTTTTAACATTCACTAAAACTTGCAAAGACCATATAAATTTTTCATCAGAGCATTTTTGTTTATTTAGGTGCAGTTACATATTAATTGTAATAATTACAAAAAATACCACCATTACCAACCAATTGTACACCGTCACTGGCATGAGTGTCTCGAATGACAATTTTCAGTTGAAAAATCTAGAAGCTAGAGGTGGTGGGCGTGACAACCCCCCTTCCCCATCAGGTAAGCTAAGGTTAAGTGAAAGTGTTTCATAACATGTTAATATACGCCAACATGTTAATAGAGCCTCCTCGATGCCGTAGTGGTAACGTCATGTCTTCTAAGCTTGGTCTCCACTCTAATACCCTAAGCAGTTGCGATTAGCCTATCTGAGCATAAAGTGGACCTCAAACAAATTATGATCTTGTTTATTGTTTATGTGTTTATTTAGTGCCTACATAATGAAATCAAAATAAAGTCACACGGAACTGGATTTCTAGTAGGAATGTCCTAGTTGGCGCTGAACTAACTTTCTAGGTAGCAATCATGGCCGCCTGGCTGACTGCCTTGGAGGAATAGGACATGTTCTAATTGCTACTTGCTTTCCTCGATTGGATTCTGTGGAACAGCCAATCAGAGCAAAGTTTCGCCATGTGAAGATAATCTGTGAGTATGCAAAGGAGCGCTTTTGTCTGTGGTTTCCGAGTGTTACTCCAGCAATGTATAACGTATACAGCATGAAAGGCGCGTTGAGTTACACCATCTATGCTGAGTGCACGGTGTTTACATTTGAAACAACTAAAATATTCTTCCATACGTGTACAATAAACGTTGTAAAGTATGTATTTAAGCAGCGCCATTGTTTTGTACCTAATAACGTTTTATACGAAACGTTATTCCTCGCGGTTGAATAGTTATCGGCTTTTAAAAATGTGAAGTGATAGATTGTGTACATCTCACGCGGCCGCCTTTACAACTTCCCTCGTATGGGAACAAAAGTCTATCGACAAGTACGCTGATAAGTATCGTGTGAGGCGAAAACTAGCAAATTGGTAGCCAGTCCAGCGCCAACTAGGGCATACCTACTGGAAATCCAGTTCCGTGTGATGCGGGCTTTACAGGAATCTCTTACCTCAGATTGTTACATGATTTAGCATTTACTTACTATGTTAAGCAGCAGTGCGTCAAATAATTTTTGTCTACACTAATGCAACTCTTTCGAAAACAAACAGCTACGCTTTTCTAGTCAGAATTAAGGTTTTGACGCTGCTCAAGGGATTGGTTACCCAGGATTGCCGCCCCTCTTAGGATCCTAGAGGGAAAAGCTCCCTGTAGAAAGTTGACTGAAGAAGTGACGGACTATAAGACACCAGAAAGGGCCTCCCCGATGGCGCAGTGGTAGCGTCATTGCCTTGTAATCAAGGGGTCCCGGGTTCGATTCCCGGTGGAGGCACATAGTGGTTCGGATCCCACTTTAAACTGTAGGTCCAGTCCCAATTAGCCTTACTCTGCATAAAGTGGACTTAAAACACCAATCCAATTCAATATAACACACCAATTTTTTTTAGTTTTTACTTCTGGGCGCTTTTTTAAATATTATTTTATTATTATTATATATATATATCTTTTTTTTTGAAAATTTAGTTGCACCTTGGATTGGATGGCGTTCAACGACCGTTGAAAATATGATCGTGACCGTTTTTAAAGTGGTAACGGCCATGATATAGTTGCCCTAATTAATGTAATAGGAATGATTCAGTTTTAAACAATATATTTATGTCATGAGCAAGTGTAATTTATAATAATTATTTATCTTTATGCATAATAAAATATTCAAATTTACAAAAACGGTTGTGTACCATTTTCTAAACTAAGAAGCAGGCTGTTAAATCTTTAACGGCATGCATAATTTTTGGAATAAGTGGTGCGCTTTTGTGTACATTAACAAATATTTTTCAACATGATTTTGAAGTGTTAGAGAAAGCGTTTTTGGGTAAACTGGCTACAGGAACGTTCATCTGCATCTGCATACGTAAGGGCAACAGGAGATAGGGTGAGTACTGAGGAATACTGTACTATGCAATAGACACACAAACGTTGTGTTTATAGTATTTTCTTGCAATTTTTACTGTCAAGAATTGTTCCCTCTCAGCGGTGTTCAGAAGTATTGACGCCAATATTCTTTGTAGCGACGAAGATTTGAATATAAGTTAAGATTCGTCACAGTGTGGGCTTTTTGTTAGCTAAGGCAATTACGTTAACTATCTCTAATGGAGACTATCTTTTACTTCTCTGTTCACCCAGTTTAGGCTAGAAATTTACTGTTGTGTGGTTAAAAGCTTTTCAGTCTATTTCATAACGTCAGTGGTTTCGTAAATAAGACTTTCGGCGCTCTAATTATTTTATGTCGCCTTAAAAACATGAAATTTTTACGTCAAAATAAAATATCTCTAGAAGTGTGAAGACGACCCTCGTATACCAAGCCCTAAATACCACTCGTTTCTCTAATATATTCTGATAATGAGGCTTTGGAAGGAATATGAACTGCTTACTAGTTGCTTTCCCTCTGTCATGCGGTATATTCCACACTTGCTGAATTGAAGTCTTCACATTGGCTTAATCTGTGCACGTTGTGGTCAGTGGAATGTGCTCTTCTGGCTAGCGAGTCTACCAACAGTGTAGAGCGTGAGCAAGAGTGTAAGCGATAGGTGCAGGGTTGAGATGACGTCAGCAGCGCGCTTGTTGATTGGCTGTTTCTGGAGTCATGACTCGTTCCCAAGCTGACAATGCACAACAGCCACAGATGTTATCAAAATAATCCCGCCTTAATTTCTTTCTTCCTTGAAAGTACGCTTTGTAATATCATGAGGAGGTTGTGTTGAGACGATAGAAGTCTCGATCGTATCTCAAAATTAGAGTTGGGACCGAGACTGCGAACAATTGGTTGATTTGGTTTATTTTACTTCGCTCTTCTGCCACTTTTGGCTAATCGCGAAGATGACGATGGGCGATGATATGATGAAATCGACTCACAAAGAACACCCATGCTCAGGCCGGGATTCGAAACCGTCTCCCACGGCGTCGTAGTGCGTTGTGTCACTCCGTCACGAAGGTAGGCGCAAATCGAGCCGAGAACGAAATTAAACCCTTCGAGGCTTATTTGAGGAGAGAAGAACGAAGGGTCAGAACAGACTGAACTAATTCTCCGAGTGGTTGTACAGTCACGGACACTTCTGGGTTGCAACAAAGCAATGGAATCGGAGTCCAGAAGTGTCCATGACTGTACATGAATCTGGGTTATTGTTTAAGCTGAAGGTAAACGGATTTTTTTAGACGAGAATGAGGACGATGCAACCGTTTGCAACTCGAGACGTGACGAGATGACCATCCTGATTCACGAGACGAGACGAGACTGCGATAAGTCTCATCTCATCTTGTATAGATGTTGCCCACACCATTATGCCAGCCATAGTCACAATATTAGTTGTTCACCGAAAGAAGAAAAGAAGACGAAGAGAAGAAGAGAGAAGAAATTAGTACTTTAGTATTTCTATCACTGCCTAGTCAGGGCGTAACGGCATGTTTGTTTTGTCCTCTTTCTTTCGAATATCACCCAGGTGCTTTTCGACAGAAACAGTCTTTGATACCAGACAATACCATACTAACTAACTAACTCACTAGCCTTCTTGAACCCGAAGGTTCATGGCTGCAGCAACACAGGCCCTCCATCTGTCGCTAGCCCAGGCCCGTAGCTAGAATTGATCTTCAGGGGGGCTTTGTAATCCAAGTCAATTTTTCAAAAATGTAAAATCTATTTCATGAAGGTAAATTATGTGTGCCCTATTACAACGGCTGGGGATACGTCGGGGTGACCCCCCGACTATTCCAATCCTGGTTGAAAATCTCCATGCTTAGAGGTGACGAAGGAAAGCGTGGGAGGGAGACCGGCAGTCGGTAGGTAAGCCAAATCATGGGCTGTTACGCACCGGAATTTTTTTTTATTATTAAATTATGTGTGCGGCGAAGTGGGGGGGGGGGGGTCGTAAAGTTACATAAAATGTATAAATATCATACAAATACTACATTTTTGTACATCTTGAAGTGTTAATTGACAGATACTAAAATCATCCCTTACACACTCCATACTATTTTCGATGATACAGATATTTATATCACACAAAAAATGCACAATATTCTATCAGAGTACCTCCCCTTCGTTTCCAAAAATTGGGAACTGTTGACCGTTGATGTAGATGGGAAGGGAATTTGCATGATGACTTCAAAGTCACAGATTTCTGTCTGTGAAGTCGCAACGGGGACATAGCTCCCGCATGAACGAATTTACAAAGTCTAGATAATCTTCTAAATACTTGCAGCTACTTAGACTTCAGCTCATAAACAAGATGAGCGAATATAATAGTAATAGCAATAGCTGTTGTTCATGTTCTGTGGATTTATCCTTATCCTTAAAGTTGTGAGCTGTCTAAATTTTCACTCTTCACTGCAAACAAATTATACAAAATAGTTTTACCTAATGTCAAAGGGGATTGATGGAATTGCCAGGGGTGGCTGACGGCAGTTCCACGGGAGGTCTGGCTACGGGTCTGTCCTATCCTGAGCAAGATCTATATACTCTTTTCCATCCCTACCAATTTCCTTTAGGTCCATCTCTACATTATCCCTCCATCTTCGTCTTGGTCTTCCTACTGGTCCCTTACCATCATGTTTCCCAACAAGAATCCTGTAAACTCTTCTTTGCTCTTCCATTCGTGCCACATGGCCTGCCCACCTAAGTCTTCATTTTGACAATACCATACGCGGTAATTAATTTATTTTTATATTTTTCAATTAATTTAATCAATGCATCTTTTAGTATTTGTGGAAGATACTATTTAATATTTTGATTTTCTGAAAAAGGAATTGTATGCAGTCTTTTGTGAGGTTAAGTTGCCAGATGTTTCCATTCTGTTCAGAGCTCCACAATAACTTATTTGAACGTATGCACATTATACTACTTAGTTTTACCGAATTTCCTCAGAAACGATAATACAATTCGTAAATACATTTTTGCATAATTCCAATTTAGAATTCTTAATACTTTGTTCGAAGAGGAATTTCCTGTCGAGGCTGAGGGCTGCTTTTATGCACTTTCCTTACCATATGAAACTAAATTCTACATTTACGCAGAAAAGACACGTTACACACTGTGAGATTGGAGCCAAGAACAAACATGTATTTATTTTCCTGATTAGGCAGAAAATCAAGTCTGTGGTGTGACTCATATTTAATGCCTTCCAAAAATAGCTCTCACTAAGAGTTCCTAAGAATGAACAAATAAACTCTGAAGCTCCTACTTCAAGGAAGAACTAGAAAAAGTCGACGTGGGAACGTAAAAGAAAAATTAAATTACTCGAAAACTGGAGCAATAAAATTCATACACTTTTTCAACTTTATTTAGTGAATTTAATTGCAATAAATGTAGTGAAAATTATTTTGCAATGCTATTAATATTTTTTTTTTCAAAAAAGAAATACCTTATTTATTGAAAGTGTTTGTATCCCCATCTCTTGACAAAATTCAAACTAATCAAACTAAATGTACGGAGAAAGTTTTATATTTATTGAAAGCCTCATTATGCTAGACAAAATTTTAAGTTTCTTGTTCAGTTTTACGAAATACATTGCATGTACTAATATAATTGCTAGGAAAGAGAAGAGAAACCAATAAGGAAAAAATGTTACCAATCTGATATTTTCGTAAATGATCGTTGAATGCAGGGGGTGCTCGTTGCTATGTGAAGTACGTATGCATTACGTCATCTGGGAGGATCGGGTTTGACGGTGCTCATTGCTATGTGCAGTAAGTTTGGTGCGGGGTACATTTAGCTACTAACACGTCGCAAAAATCGGAACAAACAGGTTATTGATTTTGTCGCATTCGATATATTTTTATTGTATTATTTCTCTTGAAATGAGATTGTTTTGTTCATTCCACCTATAATCATGCCTAATTGTGCAGTAACAAGCTGTGAGAATTATACAAAAAAGTAAAGGAAGTGATATAAAATATCATAGATTTCCAGCTGATACTCGTGTAAGTAAACAGTGGATTCGCGCTTATGAACGAGAACATAATATTAATATTAAAAATGCGAGAGTGTGCAGTGCCCATTTTTGTAAAGAAGACTATGTGCGAGATCTAAGAGCAGAACTTCTGTGTTTGCCAACAAAGAAAGTACTGAAGCCAACTGCAGTGCCATCACTAAAATTACACCATATTACTTCAGTGCAAAATAATAGAGAATGTGGTGTAGCAAATTCTCCTGAACCTTCCTCTTCAAAACATGAATCATTTTTAGGATGTGCTGATAAAGACTGTGGAGATGTACGCTACGAAAGGTGTGAAGTTAGGAAGCCTTCCTTAAATAAGCTAAATACTATGTCGCCGGAAAAAATAAAAATAGACGTAGGTACAGAAACTGCTAGCAATGTTTCCTTGTTGGAAAACACTATTCATCGCTTACAGAAGAACAACACACGTTTACATAAAGAAATTAATAAGTTAAAGATTAAGAACAAGCTCTTGCAACTTGCTTTAACCAAAAAAAACTAAACAAGTTCAAAATCTTCAACATAACCTAACCGACAATGTAACAAGAAAACTCACGAATATCTTGGGGAAAGTGTGTAATCAAGAGATTATCACCCTGCAATCTAAACTTGGGCCAAATTACGAATTCAAAGGACATAATTAATTCTTCAGAGAATAGTTTTTCTATTAACTCTGTCCATTTAATTGATAATCATTAATTAGATTTAACTTGATGTTCACTGACATTAGGGTAATAATGTTGATAATTATATTTCTCCCTTGTACATGTGACGTTTAGAACAGGTTAAGATAATATATCTGAAGCATAAATGAAAATATAGCAAATAAGTTACAAGAAATCACAATGAAGGACTGTACAAGGGTATGAATCGTTAAATAGTAAAATTTCATTTTTGGACTTTGTCTTGGATTTTTCCTATTACATTTCCAAATACATTTTAGTCGTCTATAACCAGGAAAAAATATTCTATATGCCGAGCTCGTGGCACAAGTATACAGTACGTCAACTACACTACAAAGAACTTACTGTTTTAAAGAAAATTTTCCACGAAAGGAGAGTATGACATCCATTGTTTACACTGACTAGAAAGGTACAAAATCATCCACATTATATTTGTGAAATATTAAATTGAACGAAGTAGTAAAACTTCATTAATGGGCATTATATTTATTTCATACAATGCTCAATATCGTGTACATAATGTTATAAAACCGGAATATACATTTTATTCAAGAAGTGTAATTTCCTTTACTGTCGTTAGAAGGCAATTACGTGACATTTTACTATCTTGTCTTCGCGATTAGCCCAAAGAGGCAGAAAAGCGGAGTGAAACAAATAAACAAAATAAATCTATGAAACGATTATTTATTTCCTTTTTAACTCTTTCATTCATGCAATTCTTCTTTAGCATGTTAAAATTATAGTATACTATGATTATAGAATGAAGACACGGTAAATGAGAACATGCGCAACTATCTTTGTAACACATCGATCAGAAAGTTTAAAAAGTATGGATTTTCACAATACGTTTGCGAGTTTTCAATTATGTTACTACTAGTGCCTCCCCGATGGCGCAATGGTAGCGTCGTTGCCTTGTAATCAAGGAATCCCGGGTTCAATACCCGGTGGAGGGACATAGTAGTTCGGATCCCACTTTAAACTGTAGATCCAGTCCCGATTAGCCTTTCTGTGCATAAAGTGGACTTGTTGAAACACCAACTCAATCAATCAGTCATGTTACTAATCATTAAAGGAATGCCTCAACACCATCCCGAAGTTTCGATATTTAATAATTCCCCCTCCTCAAAGTAATAAAACACTTTCCCTCTCTGAACCTCGCATAAAAATTATAGCGGCCGTTTGCTTCGGCCAAGCCCCGAACGAACATAACCGAAGGGACACCGAGCATAACCGATCCTCCCACAAGACGTCACGCGCTCGTGCATGATCGGCAATTTTCGGATGGCGCTACCTTATATAAAGTTACCTTGCGTTGAATGCTGTGGATATACTAGATCCACCAAAGGCATTTGAAATCCTGGTGTGGGAGCAGTGGCGCTAGTGTCGCTAGTTAAAGTCACGAGGAAGCCTGTATTTCGCTCTCACATTACTAGAGACATGAAGTTTTCGATTTAACGACAGCACCGAAAATTTGAAGAAAGCATAATAAAATGTTACAAATGTATTAGGGTAGGTACGTTAAGGAGACAAAATTCCGGTGTTTCGGAATCTCGAATTATCACGAATTATGCCATTTTGTTTTAGAATAACCCCGAATTTTGCACTTTAACGCGAGGAAAGCCCCGAAATATGCAATATATAAACTGACACAGTACCGATCTTCAAACCGCGAAATCCCGCAGTGCGAGAGACGGAGAGGTGCAAGACTTTAGGGGGTACTTGCATTTTGCATGTATGGTCTTTATACTGAATATATTTAAAGGTGAAAAGATTTGGTCTTCATTTTAGGTTGACTAGTAGTTCTTTGGTTAGTAACTTTTGTTTAATGTTCCATACTATTAACTAAATATTAAGATTTTCTTCCTAACTCTGCAGTAATTTGCTCCAGTTGAATTGTTCTCTCCTCAAAACAGCTCTCAAAGATAACTTATCAAAGTTTCATCTGCATATAATTGTATGAGAAGTACTGTACAACTTGAAATTGCTAGAATACTAGATTATTATTAATATTACATATGCTTTGATACTACATATTTATGTACATATTTCGAACTTTGAGATTACATAAACATCCGGGATCTAGTTATGATATACAAGGCACTGAGCATTGACTAATTGTATGTGCAAGGGGAATTTGTAACAGTTAGTCTAAAATCGGGAATGTTTGGCGTTTCGATCGATTGATTTTGAAAATATATAACTGTCAGTATTGATTGATAACATATTTCTTAGTGTTTGTGCTGCATTAAGTAGTGTTCTTTCGAGAGTCTACTCTATTTTCTTGTGGTAGCGATTCCCAATAGAACATAGCCGTGGAAACTCAATCGTTAGGGCGTCGGGCTACCATGCGAGAGACCCAGGTTCGAACACGGATTTTCTATGTGGGCCGGAACCAGTAATTGCTTCATAGAGGGCAGGGGGACGGTGGTGTCACACTCGATTGACTGGGACGGTGTCACAGTTCACAGTCAATCGAGTGCACGAAAGAGCCAAATATGGCTCCAAAAGAGCTAAGTTGGCAACAGTGCTCCCCAGCTGCCTCAGAGAGAAGGACCTCGGCAAAATTGTCACTATTTCCATTAAGGTCAAACTTTTAGTGGCATCCACCCCAGTTTTTAAGCCTGACCTATGACTGATTGATTTAGTTGTTGGTGCCTGTTATTAACATTGCCTGCAGGTAAAAGTCACAATTCTGGACTTTTGGAAGGTCTACTATATCATAATTACACCAATTGGTCGTGGACCTCTCCGATAGCGTAGTGGTAACGCCGTCGCCTTGTAATCAAGGGGTTCGATACCCGGTGGAGGCACATATTGGTTCGGATCCTACTTTATACTGTTGGTTCAGTCCCGATTAGCCTATCTGTACATAACGTGGACTTAAAACAACAAATCAATCAATCAACCAATTGGTGGTGGTGTGTTTTAAACTTGGCATGACTATCAATAAACTATAGACAATAAAAACTATCAAGAAGTTCTAAATTCTTGGTACTTGAAGCGACTTTACTTTCATTAAACTATACATGAATTGCCATTTATATTAGACTGTGCTTCGGTTTTTGTTATTCTGTGGGCTTTCACTCATAACACAAGTCTCTACCAACATTCCAGTGATAAAAAAATGTATAGAAAATATAGATGGGGGAAATACTTTTCCTGGTTTGAAAATAAATAATGATATAAAAGTTGGGAAAGAAAATGAACAGACAGGAGAAATTCCCTGGCTTCATCCCCTTTCCGTCTTATAGTAATGCATGCCACATCTTCTTCAATATTCAAATGGCATATTTCTAATTCTTGTTATGTTTTCTATTTGAGGAAAATTCCACGTTAACACTATAACTCCGCCAATCCGAAACTTCCGTGGAAGAGAATCGTATCCAAACATACCACAGAATGTACGAAGCATACATCCCAAGAGAAGCATGACAGCTGTCTACGCAGACGACACAGCGATTTTCATCATCAGCGTCAACGCTCCATACTGCGAGATGTGCATGGAGCGATATCTACAGCAATGGGAAAAGTGGACAACGCAATGGCGCATCCAAGTCAACGCAGAGAAGAGCACAGCAGTCTTCTTCACCTGGGGCCCGTCAAGCATCTGAGCGACGCTTTCTGAGCAAGATTTCGCTCGTTGAGCAGACAGATCATTTACTTCACGCTGTTTGCTCACTGAATAAACTGTGATCAATGTGGCTGCGTCGAGTAGACAAGATTTCGGTGTTTGAAAAGCTGTTAATTATGGAAATAGAATAGTTGATGTGAACAAAACTGTCGAAATTTTCAATTTCACACCCTTCAACATCTTTCCAAAACTACGCTTTATATATTATTTAACACATGTATTTATTATTTGGAATAATCAACACTTTTCCCAATACTGGTCTAAGATCTCCACGCTACAACAGGTGACGGAGGAACAGTGTGGGAGGGAGAACAGCAGTCGGTAGGTAAGCCAAAGCCCTCAAGGGCTGTCGCGCTGCGGGTTATTATTAATCAACACTTTCATTTTAATACAATTACAAAAACTGGAATATTAGATCACCTTCTGTTACTTGAACTTCCTCTCTAACTGCTCTCTAATTACGCTATATTGCAAGCCGTTCATCATAAATATTTCCTCGTTCGTCGCCTCGCCACGCCACTCGCGGCTCGCCACCCTCATACATTTTTCCACTTCTTCCCTTTGCTTCACGAGATCGAAGCAAAAAAAAAAAAACGCTGTATTCTGGCATGATTGTGTGGCTCAAACATGTGGCGAGCAAGGTTAAAGTTCGATCAGCGATCAAGTGAGCAGCGCTCGCGGAGCAACGCCTATTTGGCCGTCAAGTAGCTGAGCGATCATGTTGCTCGCTGAGCGCTCAGATACTTGACGCGCCCCTGAAGAAAGAAACATTTCCGCCCGCGGCTAAGATTAAACCAAAGAACAATACCCCTACAGAACTCTACACGTTACCTCGGAGTCATACTGGACAAAGGGAACAAGGGATCCTGGGAAGCCTCTACCCACTACTACAAAGCCAGGTACTTCACTCCACACCCGAGTAGCACTCTACAAGATACTTATTCACACTTTCATCACATATGCGTGTGTAGCATGGGGACACGCTGCAGACAGATTCGCCAGAAACACTCAAATCCACGACGACCTGGCATGGGAACTCTGCTCGAGTTCATGATGAGGGAGAGAACAAAATTTTGGGCCTTCCAACTCACCACCAAAATCCCACGATCAATTTTCTTGGTCAGGCCAGAAGAACATACAGGACGCTTAGACTACACTAAAAGTAGATATTCAAAGTGAAGCAGTGTCGCGCCTGGTCAGTACTTGGATGGGTGACCGTTCTACACTAGGGATGGCCAGATCCGGATCCTGGCGGATCCGGTTGGTTCCGGATCCTAAAATTTTTCGGATCCGGAATTTTCAGATCCGGTACTTTCGGATCCGGATCCGGAATTTTCGGATCCGGATCCGTTTTGCCATCCTTCATGCGCTTCTTTGGAAAGTAAGAATGTGCTTATAACATATTGTTACCTGCTAATATACATATATATATATATATATAATATACATACATACACACATATATATATATAGTGTGTGTACGCGCGTGCGCGATTTGTAATTAATTAATACACTTACAAGGGAGGTCTAAGTCTCCCCCTCCGATTTCCATGAAACTTGGCAGGTGTATAGAGGCCCCCCCTTCAAATGTCAAGATGAGGAGAAATTGAAGTGGGGATCTGACCCCGAAACCACGTAAATATGGCATAGGAAGAAACAGGGGGCATAGGGCCTCTCTATACACCTGTCAAATTCCATAGAAATCGGAGGGGGACACAGGGGTAAGATGATCCCCACGTCAATTTGTACTAATCTTGATATTTGAGGCGGGTTTTGCCCCCTAAAACAGTTTTTTAGCCGAAACAAAAAAAACACGTATTTCTTCCTTTGGGCCCCTCTATACACCTGCAAAGTTTCATGGAAATCGGAGGGGGACACAGGGGTCAGATCCTTACTTCAATTTGTCCTCATCTTTTCATTTGAGGGGAATTTGCCCCCTAAAACAGTTTTTAGCTGAAACAAAAAAACACGTATTTCTTCCTTTGGGCCCCTCTATACACCTACCACGTTTCATGGAAATCGGAAGGGAACACAGGGGTCAGATCCCCACTTCAATTTGTCCTCATCTTGACATTTGAGTGGGTTTTGCCCCTAAAACAGTTTTTTAGCTGAAACAAAAAAAACACGTATTTCTTCCATTGGGCCCCACTATACACCTGCCAAGTTTCATGGAAATCGGAGGGGGACACATAGGTCAAATGCACACTTAAATTTGTCCTCATATTGACATTTGAGGCGGGGTTGCCCCCTAGAACAGGTTTTTAGCCCAAACAAAAAAACACGTATTTCTTCATTTGGGTCCGTTTATACACACACCTGCCAAGTTTCATGGAAATCGGAGGGGGACACAGGGGTCAGATCCCCACTTCAATTTGTCCTCATCTTGACAATTGAGTGGGTTTTGCCCCTAAAACAGTTTTTTAGCTGAAACAAAAAAAACACGTATTTCTTCCATTGGGCCCCACTATACACCTGCCAAGTTTCATGGAAATCGGAGGGGGACACATAGGTCAAATGCACACTTAAATTTGTCCTCATATTGACATTTGACGCGGGGTTGCCCCCTAAAACAGTTTTTTAGCCGAAACAAAAAAAAACACATATTTCTTCATTTGGGCCCGTTTATACACACACCTGCCAAGTATCATGGGAATCGGATGGGGACACATAGGTCAAATGCACACTTAAATTTGTCCTCATATTGACAGTTTTTTAGCCGAGACAAAAAAAAACACGTATTTCTTCCTTTGGGCCCCACTATACGCCTGCCAAGTTTCATGGAAATCGGAGGAGGATACTTAGATAACCTCCCTTGTTAGTCTTACACTTTGTAATTATATAACACTGCATCGTATAATGTTTTATTTTAATTTGTAAAACTGTAACTGTAGAACAATTGTATAATTTTTGTATAACATTTCTATCTTGTTATATGTGTTAAAGGTTTCATCCTGGAATTGAATGTCTCACATTTATGTATGTTTTCATTTCCAATACATTAGAATGAATACATATTCGTTTCAATGGCATTTACAAAATCACCTCTGACATTTTATGTTAAACAAGTGAGATTATTTTTGTGCACGAGTGTGTTAGCCGATGCCTAGCAAAGTATTTTAGGAACAACACTTGAAAAAAAATTATTGTAGGACTAACTAATGAAAAATTTCTTTGTAATCTAAGATCATAATACCTTTTAAGGTGTGGTAATATTATAATGGGATTGAGATACGAAACTCTCGGATCCGGATCCAAATAATCCGAAACTTTCAGACCCTGATCCGGATCCGTAACTTTTGGATCCGGATCCGGATCCGGATCCGTTTGGCCATCCCTATTCTACACCAGAAGACTTAGTCTTCACCAAGAACTTCTAGAACTTCCACATTCAACTTTCACCCCACTTAACACCCTGATCTAAGTAACCCTCTAGCTAAATATACCTCATCAACTCAGCCAGAAACAGCTAACCCCTTACCCAAAACAAATCATATAGCTCCACCACAAGGAAAAAAACCTTCCATCAGAAGCGTTCACGCACCTTCCCTGCCGTTATCTGTGCTCGAGGCAGTGTTGCCAGGTCAGACTTGAAAAAATCGGGAGATTGTTCCTTGGGAAACCAGAAGATCTGCTACAAAATCCGATGATCTAATGAACGAAGTTCTCGGGGGCGGAGGGGCTGCATAGGCATGCGCACTGGGGGGCAAGGGGACGTCAGCAGATTTCTCCCAGCGAGGGGGAAACAATGTATTTTTATCAGGTGGGTAAAAGGCATATTACTCCGTAATAATGTTGCTCTCTCAGAAAACACCACTTGAGTTTGAAATTATCACGTTCCTACATCCTTATTATAAAAATGGATGAAACTTACTGTGACTGAAATCAACTCATACCTCTGAAATAATAGGTACTTTTATGTCGACATTAAGGGGAGGGGGGGTGCGACCATCCTTGCACTTCCTTCTGGACGTCCATGCCGCTATATAATTTTGTAGAAAATTAAGTATTTAAGTACAGAATAGTATATTAAGGATAGAAAATTAAGTATTTTCAAGCCGATGAAAGTTGGAAGCAACTACGGAGGAGAGGGGGTGCATTATTTCCTTTGTAATTGAACTATGCCGCTTCGTTCTCTAGCAAAGTTCTTGTTATTAACACTCACATGCTTTATTCGTCAGTTATGCTGCCTCTATGTTGCTGCATTTAATATATATACATTATATAACTAACTCTCTAGCCTTCTTAAACCCGAAGGTTCATGGCTGCAGCAACACAGGCCTTTCATCTGTCCCTATCTTGAGCAATATCTACATACTCTTTTCCATTTCTACCGATTACCTTTAGGTCCATCTCAACGTTGTCCCTCCATCTTCGTCTTGGCCTTCCTACAGGTCTCTTACCATCAGGTTTCCCAACAAGAATCCTGTAAACTCTTCTTCCTCTCCCATTCGTGCCACATGGCCTGCCCACCTAAGTCTTCTTGATTTAATTATTCTAATAATATCTGGACATTAATACAAATTATGTGGCTCTAAATTATGTAACCTTCTCCACTCACCTGTCTCCTCATCCCTTTTAGGTCCAAATATTTTTCCAAGGATCTTATTTTCAAATACTCTCAATATATGTTTCTCTTTCAATGTAAGGGACCAAGTTTCACACTCATATAATACTACAGGTAAAATTACTGTTTTGTATATTTTAACTTTTAGTTTCTTAGATATTAAACGAGAAGACAAAAGTTTATGAAGAGAGAAGTAACATGCATTTCCTGAATTAAACCTACTTTTTATTTCCTCTTTAATATAATTTTTATTTGTTAATATTACTCCTAAGTATATGAATTTCGAAACTGGTTCAAATGAGTTGTTATCAATAATTAGATGTTGATTATTACCTAACACCTGGTTTCGGCCTGTAAGCATATATTTAGTTTTCTCTTTGTTCCAAACCTATCTCTTTAGCAGTTTTTAAAAATATTTTACCATTATTCTTAATTGTATTCATATCATCCTCTAATAAGTCTACATCATCTGCGCTAACAACTGAGTCACACCGTTTAATTTTAGTCCTTCGTTAGTTTCTTTTACCTTATATATACATTTACACACGCCTAAAATTACACTAAGGGAATTTTCGATGGTTCCTGACGCTATTTACGCCCCTGTTTTGTACCCACCAATACAATAAAACAGTGAGATGGAATGACGTTTTTCTTTACCGACTGAACATTTATCAAAGCTCTTGCCCCCCTAATCCACTCTACCTCTCCCCTCCATGTTCAAGTAAGATGAGTAGGCCGTTCGAGGTTACATAGCAATAGTTTATTAAGGAATTCTCCCGAGAAATCAATAAGTCTGGCAACACTGACGTGGCCACCCTGAAAAGCTCCTTCCCCTTGCCCTTTTCCCCACCCGCCAGCACGATGAGGTTATGTGCAGGTTTCTTTCCTTGTGGTTCCTCTATACCTATTCCAAGTCCCCTCAGGGGAATGCCTACCATTAGGTTAATCTTTTCGCAGCACACCTGCTGTTACCTTTATACCTTACATTTCTTTAAGCACTACTGTATCTAGTAGTATTAAATCTTATTACCCATCTTGCGCCCCCTCCGCAAAATATTACCAAAGGCCCCCCTCTAGTTACACACACACCACACACACACATATATGTAATGTCTGTGTGTGCAATTCTTGATCTCATGTTGACAAACTCATATACGAGGGCCTACATGGTGATTCAAAAGTTCGGTAACACCCCTTATAAAAAGTAAAGGAGTTAGGCTTAATGTTTATAACGTCGGG
Source organism: Lepisma saccharinum (assembly GCF_977018435.1). Classification (NCBI taxonomy): domain Eukaryota; kingdom Metazoa; phylum Arthropoda; class Insecta; order Zygentoma; family Lepismatidae; genus Lepisma; species Lepisma saccharinum. Next base: position 24,942,766 of record NC_139252.1, on the reverse strand, counting down.
CTGGACTCGCGGTGATTGGTTGCTTGGTTATCGTGGAGGATTCGCCTGCAGCAGTGTTAACACTTTTGGCGCTGCTCCCGTTTTTCAGCTTGTGAGGTTTAAACTTTGATTCCAGCAACGTTTCTGCTGGCGATCGCGCTGACGTGACTCGAACCATGTCCCAATTTTATTTCAAATTACCAGGCAAGCAGCTTAGTACAATCGAGGGTGTTTTAATAAGAAAATTCTTATTCTGGAGAACATGACTAATAAATTACTTTGGTTTCTTGTTAAGATGACACGATTCCACGTGTGGTGTTCGTATAATAACAGGTATCCCTTGAGAGACCTGTTAAGCAACTGACGAACTTTAACCTAAATTTCATTAACGGTAGCTAGTGGAGGCTTTGGTAGTCTTATGATTCACTGCAATGATAACAGTTCAGGCAACCTTTGAACCACACATTTAGTCACAAAGAACACCGCTTGTGGCATAGCCACAACCAAACATGAACATTTCACTGTACATAAAACACACAAAAGAGATATAGAAAAGGATTCTGTACTTACATATCAGCCTATTGGACATTATATCTTTCATACCTGCGGGCCACACACACTATTTCACACTCAATAGCCACATCTTGACACCTGGCCATTTTTGGGGTATACACCACTAAAAATTATGAACTTCATACTTCCTTGGAGTGATAAAGGCAGTTTGGGAGTGATGGGTGAGCTTTGCTGGCTTTTCTTGTATGGATGGCTGAAAACAACATGGATATTGACTGATCTTCCATTGATGCTGCTATGGCGTCAGTTTTGATAACCATGCAGCCTGGGCTTTCGCTTTTGATGAGGGATGCAAAACTCGGCACATTGCCGAAATTTGCACTGGGATCCTTGGATGCTGTTGGACACAATATCCCACTTGGTCACACATACTTAGGTCCATACTTAACTATATATGGACCTTAGGTCCCTGTTTCCCATGTAAATCCTTTGTTGACGGCACACACGGCCATTAACACACTGGATTTTGCCAGCAACTTCACACCTGACCTGCTTTCAGGTGGGTTTAGAACACAAGTGACCTGGCACGCCAAGCTCAACACATAATAGGCCATCTGAAAGTCCCCTCTTTGACATCACACCCTTGAAGGCTTCTCATTGGCCAGCTGGAGTCATCTGAGACTTTTTCCTTGTCTGTGAGAGTTCCAATTTCTCCCACCAGATGGCAGAGTTATTAATTGCTTGAAAAGTGTAAACAAAAGTGTTTTTCCACGTTTTCTGGCTTAATTGTGCCAGATAATTGCAAATGAATTTACTTTTCGTAAATTAGGCATTATTTTACCTATGGATAAGTGAAGTGTTATCTTTGATTTTCAATAAAAGATAAAGGCTTTAATAAATATGTGATTTGGAGCACATGGTTTTCGGTATTCAAGATGGCTACTGCCAGCCTAAAAATTGTTGTTTCTTTATAAATAAAGTACTTCTACCCCTCCCATGAGTGTAACAAATGGTTTGTAAACATCATCCATGATTCTAATTGGGTGTGTGTGTGTGTGTGTGTGTGTGTGTGTGCGTTGGTTTACCCGTGTAAACGAGGACTTCCATGTGTTAACACATCAGCAGTCCGAGGACATTTTTTGCCGACCGTAGATGCGAGGACGTCCTCGGATCGTCTCGACAATATATTCAAGCATCCCAATACTTTCTCAGTCTGTGGTCCTTTTCCCAGGCGTGGCTCGGAACGTAGGTCTGGTGCCTGTAGCGATATACACACTCACACAAATGTCCCTATATTAACGGTCTGTAGGCATAAGTAACACATCTCGGATTTCACACTCGGCTCTCCTCAAGGTTACGAAAGCCCGCCAAGGGTCCGGGGCGAGAGGGGGTGAAGTCCTCGGACTGAATGTCGCGTGCTCGTCACAGTACTTCTCTACCGCCCCCACCTCCTCTCCACGCAGGGGATAAAGACCTCCAAGGGTGCACCGTGGACATGTGTTTACTATAATTTCGCCTCGCTTCTGGGAAGAAAGCTTCCACCGAGTCCATGCCCTTTCAGGTTTGCCTTTTGGTCATGTCGACGAAACCACTAAGAATGAGAATTTTCCAGTTTTACTTCTCTTTGTAATCTGTACCATGATTTTTAAAATCATTTTCCCTTTTATACCCTTCTTTGTTTTTCTTTGCTTTTCACTCAGACGCATATGAATTATTCAATTGGATGACACACCAAAGAGGACAAAAACATTCATAACTTACCAGTGGTTTCAACGCTTGATTCGTAGCTCATTAGGGGCGTAACTGCAGGATGGATGGAATGACAAGAGTCCGGGGTCGTGATATGAAGTGAGCCAACCCGCTTTTCTCTCGCTATTTATGTTTCTTTCTTCCCTCCCTTCCTTCCAATAAACCATTTTTAACCATTCAATTAAATACATAGCGCATGAGTTCTAATACCTTACAGAGGAAAATCATTTTCCTACATCCAGTTTTCCGGAAAATTGAAATTAATTAATATAATCTATTTTTGGATATATTATATTTTCAGTAATGTATTTTTCATATGCGTGGCATAGAAATCAATTCAGAACATCTCTTTTGCACGTAAGTGTTGAAAATTCAACGATCTTTCAATTTGCGAACAATTTGTACAAATCAATTGGGGACCTATCTTGAAACATTGGCAGGGGTCTCTAAGTTTGTAGTTAAGCCTCTGTAACTCGTACACTGTACACTTCCATTTCTTCGTGTTCTATATCGTTTTCGTGTTTAGGATTTAATTGTTCTTACTATTCTGCCGACAAATCAGGAAGCCAAAAGCATATATTTTTAGTAATTCTAAAAATTACGCCCTACTGTGACAGTAGATGCTAAACAAGTTGCAGCAGCATTTACAAGGTAAACGCGATACTCCACAGGCCTTTATCAATCGGAAATATCAATATTTAACTCTCATTTCAGATAGACAGACGAGCAGGTCGATATATTATATCCTATTGTAGAAAGTGATACTATTTTTAGTTCATAGAATGTTATCTCTGTATCTGTAATTGATTCCGTTATTTACCTGAAAGAAGGATCGGGCGTGCCAACGAGGACATGTTATCTAATGAAGATTATCAAGGGTCAATCGAGAATATACGAATATATAATGCATCATGTTCGTGTTCAGGAGGTGTTTCAGTATTCTAAATTTCAAAATCAGAAAAGTAATAGTTTCCGCGATATTCAAACGTTAAAAATAACAGTTGTTGATTTTCGGGGGGGGGGGCGTCATCGGCCTTGGTGAGCGAGAAAGGTGAGAGAGAAATGTTATAGGAGAGCTAAGCTACATTGTGTTCTACAAATACGCAACTATACCATACTAACTGAAATATTCATATTTGTTCGATACCATGTGTAAAGATCAGCGCTCGTACTGGAAAATTGTTAGGTGAGAGAAGTTGTTCTAGCCTTGGGGGTATTCTTTGCATAAAATATTCTATTGAGGAGGGGAATACAACTCCCCGAATACACTTAGAGCATTGGTAAAGATATAATAGCAAACACATTTATATTTATATACGTATATGGATATACACTAACACAGGGTGTCGGTGTGAAACACCGACATCCTTCTACAGCATGTAAACGACATCAATGTGAACGAAATTTTTCGATAACATTTTGTTCGTTGAGGTCTTATTTTGACAGTACGAGCCCTCAAAATATACCACTTTTATCCTGTATGCTTACAGCCATGAATCACATGCCGATGCCACTAACATTTTTTCTATTGTAAAACGACAAAATGTTTAATACGCTACTGACAGACAAGGAAGGATAGCCTCCAGGATATGAATATCTCTTAATAAAACTTATAAAATATGTAACGTAAAGGTATCAAACACGTTAAGCAACGTACGTGAATTGAACGAAATTTAAAATCAGGAATGTCGTTCTGTCAGATTCTCTGCTACCAACAGTCAACAAGGGGGTCCAATAAGGAAAAAAACAGGGAAAGCTGGAACAAATTTTATTATCTTCATAAAATGGTTCTTAACAATATATTAATTTTGCACATCTGTACCAGCCCAGATTTGGCCGCCATCTTGGAAATTGGCCCTCAAAATAAGTTTTTTTTTCCAAATATCTAACTTGGAAAGCATTTAGAGCAAAAGAGGTTATAACAAAAATTAATCTACATACAAATCTCTATAAAAAGGTTCTGTGCATTTTTCTTCTAGGATGCGCTGTTTGGGTGCTAGATGAGCTAGAAATTTTAAGTATTTTTTTCCGCCCCGATTTGGAAGTGCGGAGCTCGTGGAAACATGTTTTACATGAAGTTTTGTGGTAATTCTCTTCTATAATACTAGATTTTTTACAGGGCCTCCCCGATGGCGCAGTGGTAGCGTCGTCGCCTTGTAATCAAGAGGTCCCGGGTTCGATACCCGGTGGAGGCACAAGTGGTTCGGATCCCACTTTAAACTGTAGGTCCAGTCCCGATTAGCCTAACTGTGCATAAAGTGGACTTAAAACAACATATCAATCAATCAATCACTAGATTTTTTACATTTGTTCTTTCTCATAGAATGTCATTTATGGGTTCAATTGCTTTTATCACTGCATGCAGTACTTACAGGATATAGTTTAGCGTCCCTGAGTGCAGGAGATAATATATTTTGTCAAAAATAGAAGATAACTTCAAAGGAACATGTTGACTTGGTCCGAAAAGGTTATTTCACAATAAAACGCCCTTGTAATCAAGGGGTTCTGTATTCAATGCCCGGTGGAGGCACATTTCTCAGTGGTTTGGAGCCCACTATAAACTGTAGGTCCAGTCCCGATTGTCTATTTGTGCATAAAGTAAACTTAAAACAACAATTCAAACCACAATAACACGATCAGAAAAGGTTTGGTCTGGGATCTTGTCAGATATGACGATGGAGCCGTCCGTGATGCGCTCCAAGAACAGTTGTGGGGATGGCAGAGGAATGATCAACTCAATGCTAACTAAGTGGATTTTTGGCATGTCTACTAGTTCACAGATAGGCAATTGGGAAACTGTTTGGGAAACCTGATGGTAAGAGACCAGTAGGAAGGCCAAGACGAAGATGGAGGGATAACGTTGCGATGGACCTAAAGGAAATCGGTAAGGATGGGAAAGATTGATCTTGCCCAGGATAGAGACAGATAGAAGGCTTGTGTTGCTGCAGCCATAAACCTTCGGGTTTAAGAAGGCTAGAGAGTTAGTTAGTTAGTTAGTTACCAGTTCACAGATAAAATGGATGAGCTGCATGTCGATGCACGAAAGTCTCGTACATAAAGAGATAAACAAGACTCTCAGTTCTTTTGTCAGTGATTCTCATCTTAGCCACCATTCCCTGCTTTTGATTGATTGTTTTGATTGCATTTGAGTTTTAAGTCCACTTTATACACAATATGGCTAATCGGGACTGGATTAAAGTGGGATTCGAACAACTATGTGCCTCCACTGGGTATCGAACCGGGGACCCCTTGATTACAAGGCGACAACATTACCACTACGCCATCGGGGATCCCTGCTTTTGATTGTATAAAGCCAATAGTTACAAGATTAATAGGGAATAAGAAAACCAATCCTTCCAATGCTCATGATGTTGGAATGTCTTCAATGTTGAGCATTTGGCAAATGTCAAGGTTGAACAAAATGAGAGAGATTCACAGAAGCGATCACTTCTGAAGTAAAAATCAGAGATGCGTTGTATCCAGTTTTAATTTAAATAATATTTTACTAAAAAATCAAGATCAATTCAGAGAAAACTTTAAGTACAAACTTGCCCCGTACCCCTTATAGCTGATGAGGTAAGGATGTGGAAAACGAAGAAGTCTTATCTTTATGATCTCTGTGTAGCACTCTCTGAAAGTATCACATCAGACAAGAAACTGCATAGTCTAAGCTTCTTCGCATTATATTCTGTAAAAGCCTTAAAAGGGGCCTTGTAGCTGTAGGGAAATTGGGCTAAAGTGTTCAATGATCTGTGAACCTTGCAATATATTCATGTGTTCAAAATCCGACACTGTTCTATCCTCTCTGTCCTGGGAATCTCTGGAGCAAGGTCGTGTATTACAGTAGAGTAGGGAAGAAAGCGAGTGGGCGGAGCGAAGCAGTACACGCTCCTGTAAACGGCTAGTCCTTTCAGTTATTTTCCCACGCCACGCAACCCCGTTTCCTCTCACGTGTTCATTCGTCGAGCCCTCTCGAGTTACTACTTGCGCAGAGACTTGTTTTCATTCGCTGGCTCCATAGATTCCCGGGACAGAGTATAGAAGAGACGGAAGCTGCACGTGTCTTTTGGAAACTAATCTTAAGAGATAAATGCAACTTTTCGAAGCAAGCTGCACGTGTCGCTCCAACTGCGCCGTGTTCTCAATACCGTGCATCGTAGCACGTCTGTTGTTCGCGCTTGCACGGGGAATGTTTTATTATAGACTAAAGGGGGACATGTCATCATCACTTCGGTTTGAAATCCCTGGGTAGATTATGGTCTCTAACTTTTGCTTCGATCTGAAAGCTCACGACAACTGTGATGATATTTTTCATATTTCTTACAAGAATTCTTGCTGGTAAAAGACAAGGGATGGTTTGGTTTCTAACAGTAGCAAGAAATACAGACATTATATTCATTTGTTTTGTATTAAATACTATAAAATTATTGTTTACGAGTGATTAATATACATCTATTACCACTTGAAAATACATTTTCAAGAAAGTCCTTAGAACATTTAGAATAGGTATATTAGTACCTATGCAAGTTACAGTGCAAAAACGTTTCCTTGTCTTTCTCTCTTGCAAAGTGGAGTGAGGAAAAAAAAGTAAAATTTCTCTCTCATCTAGCACCTAAAAGGCGCATCCTAGAAGAAAAATGCACAGAACCTTTTTGTAGAGAATTTTATGTAGATTAATTTTTCTCATAACCTCTTTTGCTATGCAATGCTTTCCAAGTGAGATAGATATTTGCAAAAAACCTATTTTGGGCGCCATTTTTTCAAGATGGCGGCCAAATCCGGGTTGTAGAGGCGTGAAAAATTAATATGTTGTTAAGAACCCTTTCAGGAAAGCAATAAAATTTGTTCCAGTTTTCCCTGATTTCTTTTCTTATTGGACCCCAAAATCATCCCTTGTTAACTGGCCTATGATCCCGCTTCATGTCTTTAGTATGTTGGCAACGATGAATCTGCAGGGCATGGTTACATATACCTACACAAGATAAGAATATTATGTTTTTCGAGGGCTGGTGGACCTGAAATAGGTCCTAAAGTAGCAATAGTTATTACGGAAATTTTTTGTCTTGATATCCTCTACACGCAGCCAAATTTCGTTGATGGTTGAAGGGAAATTGAAAGGGGATAATAATTACGCAATATTAATAACTAGTGTGCAGATTTTTGCCCATTTGCCTTTTCTATTCTTCTATAGCATAACGTAGGCTTCAATGTTTTAAGTTCGTTTCATGGCGTTTCTAGTTCAAGAACGCATTTTCATCCTGCCCATAATTGCCTATTATTTTTTTTAGGTTAGTGCCTATTTTGCTTGACCGTGCCTGAAATGCCTATTCTGCAATTTCTGCTTACTTCGGCATCCCCCCCCCCTTTGACTTACCCTGCATTGTAGAAGGCAAGCCTTTGTTTAATTTGAACTGACTGAAATCTGATATTCGACAGATTTGAGGGAATGTCAGATCTTTGCAAATTCCAAATGTCGCTTAATCAGGGTAAGCAAACTGGAAATAGGTTGTTGACTCGTACTCCGACAAAACGAAGCTGGCCCACCACTTCTTCTCCTGTTTTATTTCAAGTGAAAGCTTGTAGGAGTCAAAGTACTCCTTTGTTTTGTTGTGCTTGTAAAAGGATATAAGGTGGCTGCGCTTCAAATTTGTGAAGATATCCTTGGTTTCAAAATACCAAAGGACTAGGCGGCCCAAGGTTCCGCGTGCGATTCCTGTACTCGGTATTTCAGCAATTTCATTTAATAATCCTCCATCCTCATCGTCGCGATTCAGTAAAATGGCGGAAAGTAACGTAAGATAAGAAGCATATGAAATAACGGTTCACAAAGAGTGACAATTTTTTAAAGGCAGAATTTTTAGCCAATTTTAGTGCAATTTTTAATTTTTAATTTTAGGATGCCTTTTAAGTGCCTACTTCAGTACTTTTTAAGTGTATTTTCATCCTTTTGGGCGCCTATTTGCCTGCCTATTTGAGATATTTCTAGTGCCTACATATCCGCACCCTATTAATAATTATGTGAGTTTTAGTGTATAATTTTACGAAGAATTGAAGGTGTATACATATTCATTTTTCAAAATATAAGGGCCTCGCGCTTCCTAACAGCGGCCCTGGCATCGGGCACTGATGTAAGTCAGCCATGTCAAGCTCGCAACCCGCAGCATCTCTTGATGCGGCTCGCCTTGGTCCTACCTACATTTCATGCATAGAGGACTATATATACCGGTACAATTGAAGTTACCCTTTTTTTCCCTCCTAAAACAAGCGTCGACTCATCGAAACTTCACCAGATTAACATATTTCCCTACATTCTTGCATTCCATTAAAAGGGGAAGGAGGCTGCCTATTAAGCAAGTTTATTGACAGGTTGGTTCTGAAGTATAGAAATATGTTGCCGGCTGGTGGAGACGAGCATGGATACTTTCTGTCGCCAACGAGTCAATTGCGAAGGTTTTGCCTTGAAGAAAATTCAGTTTCTGGAAAAGTTTCACACAACCTTGCCGCTGCGTAATACTTGTGGTAGTAAGAAAATGACTATAGAAGAGGAATGTAGAATTTTTCAAACGAAATAGGAGATTGCGTATTTTTGTTGTGAAAAGTGTTGATATTTTGTTTCCTGATAACGTGTATTCACTCAAAAATATTTCTTTGTTACGAAATAAAGTTTTCGACCGCCTTGGTGGAGTGGTTATGTTATCACAGTGCCGCGGTGCGACTCGACTCTCAAGTTCGAATCCCGGCCTGGATATGTGTGTTCTTTGTGAGTGCCCTTTCTTCCATTTCATCATATTGTCACGCATCATTGCCGTCGCCGTTAGACAAAAGTGACACAAAAGCGATGCTAGATAACAAAAATCGAAATAAAATAAAAGGTTAAAATATCAGAATTACAGATGAGGAGAGGATTGGTCACTTAACAAGCTATGTCAAAACGAAGAATTGAAATCATAATTTTATGGTTTTGTTGCGTTTTTGCTTCAAATAGATGAAAGTATGAACGTCTGTGGGCTTGCTCAGTTAGCTGTATTTACTCGTGGATGCGAGTCTCATCTCAGTGTGACAGAATAACTGCTTGTCATGATTTCCCTCCGTGACACAACAGAAATATTTATATTGACGTAGAGATCATTTAGCAAAGATACAGTATTCCTTTATCTAAGTTACTTACTTACTGGTCGGCGCTACAGTCCATGTAGGTCCTTGGCCTTCCTGACTACCTCCCTCCATTTGTCTCGATCCTCTGCTTTTCTTCTCCATCCCTTGACTTCTAATCTTCTTAAGTCCTCCTCCACGTCCTCTATCCATCGTTTCCTGGGCCTACCTCTTCTCCTTCTCCCTTCCGGTTTTCCATTGAATATTTTCTTGACAACCCGTGCTTCTTCCATCCTCTGAACATGCCCAGCCCATCGTATTCTACCCTGTTTGATCTTCACTACAATATCTGGCTGGTTAAATAATTCCTGTACTTCCATATTTGTTCTCATTCTCCATCCCTCTTTATCTCTTACCGCTCCAAATATCCTTCTCAATATTTTCCTTTCCCACCTTAACAACCAATCTTCCTCTCTTACCGACATCACCCAACTTTCTGAACCATACATTACTATGGGTCTTAATATTGTTGTATATATTTTAATTTTTGTGTTCCTACTAACATTTTTAGATTTAAACACATTTTGCAAAGAAAAGTAGCATCGATTTCCACTTGTTATCCTTTCCTGTATTTCTGTAGCTGTCTTGTTATCTGCTGTTATTATTGAGCCCAAATATTTAAAGGCTTCCACCCTTTCATATTCTTTTCCATTTATTATTATGTAAGGTTCTCTTCTGCCTCTTTCTGGATTTCCCATCTTCATATATTTTGTTTTATTTGTGTTCACTTCCAGTCCTAGTTCTTGAGCTTTCTCTTCTAATACTTGATAACTCTCTTCCATAGCTTGCTTACTCCTTGCTATTAAAGCTACATCATCTGCATATGCTACTATTTGTGTTTGTCTATTTAATATTGTTCCTCCAGGGTTGATTGGTAGTTGTCGGATTACTTTTTCCAATGCTAAATTAAATAGTATTGTAGAAAGTAAATCTCCCTGTCTCAGTCCTTTCTCTACTTTAAACATGTTTGTCATTTCCTGTTCTACTCTGACTTTACATTCCGTTGTCTTCATTGTCATTTTTGTCAGTCTTATCAATTTCCTTAGGATCCCAAACTCTTTCATTATACTATAGAACTTATTTCTTTCCAAGCTGTCGTATGCTTGTTTAAAATCGACATATAGTTGGTGAAGTTCTTTTTTATACTCATAGAACTTCTCCAACACTTGACGCAGTAAAAATATCTGGTCCATCGTGGAGCGATTTTTTCTAAATCCTGCTTGGTAATCTCCCATGATTCTTTCCATCCAATCTTCCAATCGTGTTGCTAAAATTTTACCAAATACTTTATAAGTTCCATCCAGTAGCGTTATTCCGCGGTAGTTTTCACATTTAGCTTTATCCCCTTTCTTATGTATCGGGCATATTATTCCTACTGTCCAGTCTCTGGGCATTTCTTCTTTTATCCAAACTTCTTCTATCACTTCATATATGGCCTTCTTCACTCTTTCTCCACCATATTTCAACAGCTCCGATTCTATGCCATCTTCTCCTGGCGCTTTATTATTCTTTAGAGACTTTATTGCATCTTTTACTTCCTTTAAAGTTGGTATTATCTCTTCCTCCTCTTCCTCACTTATTTCTTCCTCTTCATCACTTTTCCCCTCTTCTTTATCCTCCTCATTGGTTCCGTTAAGTAGTTCGCAGAAATACTCCTGCCATCTTTCCATCATCTTTCTTTTGTCTCCAATGAGGTTTCCTTCTTTATCCTTGTAGAAAACCGCTCTAGGTTGGTATCCTTTCTTCAGATCTCTTGTTCTCTCATAAAACTTTCGTATCTCATTTCTATCTTTCATTTCATCTAACTCTTCTATTTTATTTCTCTCAAACTGTCTTTTCTTAGCTCTACATGTCTTATCTGCTTCTCTCCTCCTTTCTCTATATTCTTCCACTACCTGTCTTGTTCTCCGTTGAAGCATCCTTTTTCTGGCATCGTTTCTCTCCTGTATTAATATTGAGCATTCTTCATCAAACCACTGTTCTCTCTTCTTGTTTTGTTTCTTTCCCAATGTATCCTCTGCTGCCTTACCTATTACTGTTTTTAGTATTTCCCACTTACATTCTAGTTCTCCTTTCTCCCATATATCCTTTTTGGTTTCTAGTGCCTCCATAAGTTTTTCTTGGTATTCCTCTCTTACTCTGGAATTCCTGAGTTCCTCTACATTATGTTTCATGTTCTTATTTTCCTTTTTTGATCTTTTCACATCAATTTTCTGTCTATATTTGATTCTCACTAGACGGTGGTCTGTGTCACCATCAGCACCTCTACAACTACTGATCTCCATAATATCTGTGGCATGTCTCCTGTCTATTATAACATGATCTATTTGGTTTTTTGTGCGGCCGTCTGGAGACACCCAGGTCTCCTTTTTTATGTCTTTTCGTGGAAGCCAAGTACTTTTAATTACCATTTCCTTACTGCTTGCAAAGTCTATCAATCTCATTCCGTTATCATTGCTTACTTCATGCAGGCTTTCTTTGCCAATTATGCTTCTGTACATCTCTTCTCTTCCTATTTTGGCGTTTAAGTCCCCTAATATGATTTTTACATCGTGTCTTTGTACATGATTTATTTCTTCTTCTAATTTTGAGTAAAAAGCATCTTTCTCCTCCTCCTCTGCTTCTTCTGTGGGGGCATACACACAAAACATTGTGATATTGAAGAATTTTGCTCTAACTCTGACTGAGCACATCCTATCATTAATTGCTGTAAAGTTAATAATACTTGGTTTAATAGACTTTTGGATTAGGAAACCTGTACCATTATTACCAGTTTCTCCTCCACTATACATCAGTATATGTTTTCCAGACGTTATCATTCCTTGTCCTTTCCAGCGTGTTTCTTGTAATGCTAACACTTTCACTCCATATTTTTCTATTTCTTCTCTTATTTCTCTCAGCTTTCCTGGTCTCTTCAATGTTCTTACATTCCAGGTTGCGAGCATTATATCGGTTTTCCTTCTCATTAACCTTTTCTTTCGCCGGGTCGTCAACATATTATCCAATCTCCTCCGAGGCAATCTTGTGGTATCCGTAACAAGTTCTTTTGACGGGGTAGGGGAGTTAACCCTACGCCCAACCCCCAACCTGGAGGACCAGGATTTATTTAGGGTTTACTCCCCTAGGTAGGTTGGTGTTGCTTTGCCTTCGGAGCCCTTCCTACCCCTTGGTTTTCTGTCAGGGTATCCTTCCCTTAGCCTTTGGGGATCCCTCCCCTCCCTGCAAGGCAGTAGGGGCTGTGCTTATTTAATGGCGGCACTTCTTCGCCATGTCACAGTGCTGTCTTTGGGCATTTCTGGGTTTTAATGGGAGTGATCCTGCCACAGATCACTCCCTCCAGACCCTGGTAGCACTGCCGCCTCGGTCCGGGACTGCTTATTTGGTTATTCGCAGCTAACCATCATATCTGATGGCCATTCGCTATCCGCCACCTGCGACCCGCCCAGTAGCTGAGGCCCGCCCTGGGTTTATCTAAGTTAGTAACATATATATTTTATAATTTACACATACAAGTTATAAGTAACTTAAAACTTGATTAATTTGATTGTTTATCGATTTGCTTTATTTTACTTCGCTTTTTGCTTTTGGTTAAACACGAAGATGGGGATGAGCGATGATATAATGAAAGGGACTCTCACAAAAACATTGATGCCCAGGCCGAGATTCGAACACAGGACTCCCAGCGTCGTAGCGCGCTGTGCTAACCACTCTGTCACCGAGATCGGCATTGATGAATTTGAAAACAGGGTTCAAGGCTTCTAAGGGGAATTTTCTTATTCGCTAATTCCTTTTCCTTTGATGGTGTGTGTGAAAGTCCGACCTTGAAATGGAACTTTTTTAAATACAACGCAACTCCGCATTGAGAGAGAAATATCATCACAAGGTTAGCGTTTCCAGATTTTTCTTTATCTCCCAGAGCAGCATCCTCGAATAAGTCATTTTGATGCTGGAATTTTAGTGATGTTGGAAGCATTTTCCTTTGTGAACACCTGTTCTCCATTATGAAGATAAATGAAAGAGTCCAACGATCAACAATGACTAATACACATTTGTTGTCTGCATTAAGAATTTTCTACTGACAAAAAAAAATTAAAAAAAATAGTACGGACATTGGGACATTGAGAATCTGGTTTCTAAAACAGTGTGGGACATGAAACTAGAATTGTCCCCCCCCCCAGTTTTTATTATTTTTTTTTTGTGTTTTCAGCAATTGTAACCGATGTACGCTTGAAACAAACATGTAAAATACTTTCACTAACTGCCAAAATATACTTCAGTTTGATTTTATTTCATAAAATATATAACCCCACACCCCTATACGCCTTCATAGCGTGGTTCAAAGCACGGGGGAGCACTTTACTTTTTTTCCTTTTTATTATATATAAGAACTAAAATTAAAATATTTTTCATTACAATTACATACGTGCGTAATTATGGAGTCATTCAGTTCTAATCAGGGTTATTTGTGAAGGCGGATGAGGAGGAATTTTTTCTTCTGGTTGTTGCGTCCTCCTCCGGTGCTAATTTTTAGCACCTGAGGGTGGGGACTCTCTATATATTTTATATAATATACCGATGCTGGAACAGTAATCACTAGAATCCTCCCGCCTGGGCCAACCTCCAAGATATGCGGCCCTACTTACAAACTGAATTTGACATGGTTGATGTAAGTGAAAGCTTCTTTCCTCTTTTGTTCGTGGATTCGCCTCTGGCCTCACCCTCGCCATCCCTGTCGAAGCAAACAATGTGTTACCCTCGACAAGGGTGAAATCCGAAAAGCAACACACATTGGCCTGGCTTTACGATGGGGGCTTCGCACAACAATTGCGCTCAACATACCAGAAGAGTTTTCCCAACGAGCCTAGTATTCCAAGGTCTGTGGACCACCCATCCATGTTGATTCAAAAAGTATGTCACCCATGCCAACGGCCAGGCACGTATCCAGAGGGGGGCTTAGGGGGCTCGAGCCCCCCCCGAAAGTTTTAGGTTTACACTAGATAAAATGAGGTTTTTTGTTTCTTGTGGTGCGAAATAAAATAATGTGATAATAATTTAAGGAGAGAAATAATTATCGAGGCAAGATGGAGAATGTTCCGTAACCCTGTTATTGATAATCGCACGTATCCAAGATGGGGCAAAGGGGGCTCGACCCTCTCCCCAGGAAATTTTTCACTTTACGTTAGTTAAAATTAGGTTTTTGGCTTCTTGAATAATGTGAAAATAATTTAAGGAGAGAAATAATTATCGAAGCAAGACTGAGAATGTTTTATACCCCTATTATTGTTAATATCACGTATCCAAGGTGGGGATGAGATGGCTCGAGCCCCCCCCCCCTCAGGAAATTTTTCAATTTACACTAGATAAAATTAGATTTTTGGCGTCTTGAATAATGTGAAGATAATAAATTTATAAATTTGAGAGAAATAATTATCGAGACAAGACGGAGAGTGTTCTATAACCCTATTATTGTCAATAGCACGTATCCAAGGTGGGAAACAGGAGGCTCGAGCCCCCCTTCAGGTAATGTTTCTGTTTACGCTTGATAAAATTAGGATTTTGGCTTCTTGAATAATGTGATGATAATTTGGGAGAAATAATTATCGAGACAAGACGGAGAATGTTCTATAATCCTGTCATTGTTAATAGCACGTATCCAAGGTGGGGTTGAGGTGGCTCGAGCCCCCCCCCCCCCAGGATTTATTTTTATTTTTCACTAGATAAAATTAGGTTTTTGGCTTTTTGAATAATGTGATGATGATTTAAAGAGATAGACAATTATCGAGGCAAGACGGAGAATGTTCTTTAACCCTGTTGCTGATAATATTGCACGTAAACTTTTCTTGCGCTTTCGGTGTTGTTGAAGCGCACTTGAGCACTATGTAGAAACTTGTCACCATTTGGAAGCTGCACAACAAAGGTAGCGCCACACGTAGGGCGATTCGTTGTAATTTCTAATCTCTGGAAGACGGGAGAGGCTACGTTCTTCAATGAGAGAAGAAGTCAACTACTGGCAATATTAACGAATCATTTTATCTGCGGAACGTTCTAGAATATAATTAGGATATAAATACGTGGATTCAGTTTTTCGGTTCATCTCTACAAAGAATCGATTAATGATGAAGACATTGACGACAGTAGAACTAGTTCGGCCCTCGACTAGTTCGGGTCGAGGGCCGAAAAGATCAAGGCGCCTCTCTCTCTCTCTCTAAAGTGAATATTTCAGCAGTACCGGATATTGGAGTGGTTTATTAAAACAGAAATAAGCTGCATAGATCAACTGAAAATCAAAGTTTTGAGTGATGATTTAGTTTTGCCAGAACTAAATTTCGTATATGCAGTCCGAGAATTTCATGGTATAAAAAAATACTTTTGTTTAAGCCTACTGGGTTCAAAACACATTCAAACATTTAACTACCATAAAGAGACAGCCACAAATTTTATGAATGTCGAGAAGAGAAAGCAAGAAGATGTTCCATATGTAGACATTCTAGGCGGAAATTGTAGGCTCTACCAGGACCCGAATCAGGGCTCTACCAACTGAGCCACCTAGCCATCCTTCACTTCAACCGATTTCTCGTTAAAATGTCTACATAGTACATGTCCTGCGTATATCAAATCGTAAGGTGTTGCCTGTATAGTGAAAAAGCACAGAAAATATAGGAGAGAGAAGAAAACTGAGGAGCATTCCCACCGATTTAGGAGAATTTTTTTCTTCTGTGGTTAACAAGAGCTACTACTTCAAGGTGACAATGACAGTGGCCTAATAAGGGAGATTTCACACCGTGCCACCTGAGGATTTCACATGTCGAAATTAGGTTTTTGCGGCCTTTTGTGTCGCTGCGGTGTGAAACGTTGCTGTTGATTGGCCCATTCCAATCGACATGTATCGCGTGTTCCTTTCGGTCTGAAACCTTCCAAGTAAATCTTAAAAATCCAAGTCACAAGGATGGAATATTAGGGCCTTGTTAAGGTTAGGTGTGAAGGCAGGCAGACGACAGCACCCTAAAGCAGGCACGTATCCAGGAATTCCTTTCGGGGGGGCTCAACATCATTTTTTTAAGGGGTATAGTAAGAACCTCACAATTGTATGGTCAAGACCAGTGGTGGCAATTGGGTTTCAAAACCGGGGGGGGGGGGGTGCGGAGGGCGTTGGTAGACAAGGCTTAACATTAAGAGGCCATAATGATGAGGCAAGAAAATAAAAAATGGGGAGCAACTATCCCTTATTAATTCGTCGCCACTGTAAGGCTGTCATTTTAATCAGAACGTGATATCGGAACATTGTTTACCACTCGACTCCTCTGTTTCCATGCATTAACATTGTGTGCCGGAACCATCTCAGTAGGTGTGTTTGTCCGTTTCTTCTCAGGCATAAAAACATCTATGGTGTCTTTTAGTGTTTTTACGAAGCAGTTAACATGCACGGGATGGACAATCCACTCGACAATGCGAGATTCAAATTGTGGGCTGCGAACTGGACGCAGACAGCTCTGGAATATTTCTCTCTGATTCGAGCCTGAACACCACTAACGTGTCTTGACCTTCCTTATTTGCAGCTCTTATAAAAGCCGAAACCCACCAAATTGTTCAGATTCAGGCTTTAGAACTCACAAGTGTTCAAAAATGCCTGTCACAGCTTCCACGAAACAAAGGAAGTCTTCTTGAATACAGGTGGATCACGAAACAATTAATGCACAGTGAAAACTCTTCCGTTCCCAACACATCTAATGTTTCGTCTCCCAGTGTGATCAAATGCTTACTCATTTATTTCCAGTGACGTGCCCAAGGGAGGTTTGGTGAAGTCATAACCCCATTTGACCCAGTACATAGCGTAAGTTTTGTTAATTTTGTTCCTCTTGAACAAAGACAGGAAAAAAATAGCAAAATCAGGACTGACCACCAAAAATACGTAGTATGCGTAACCCCTCTCCCTTCCGAAAATCCTGGGCATGCCTCTCTTTATCTCGGACACATTTCTTAAAATCAACTCACCAGACGTTTTTATCCGTATTGGAGATTGAAGTAAGATGCATTCTTCCTGTAGGTTTGGATATGATCCTTCAGGGTGCTGTCGTCTGCCTGCCTTCACACCTAACCTTAACAAGGCCTTAATTTTCCATCCTTGTGACTTGGATATTCAAGACTTAAGAAGGTTTCAGACCGAAGGGACACGCGATACATGTCGTTTGAAATGGGCCAATCAACAGCAACGTTTCACACCGTAGCGACACAAAAGGCCGCACAAACCTAATCTTCAGGCGACACGGTGTGAAATCTCCCTTATTAGGCCACTGTCATGGTCACCTCGAAGTAGTAGCTCTTGTTGACCACAGAAAAAATTCTTCTCAACAGGTAAGAATGCTCCTCAGTTTTCTTCTCTCTCCTATATTTTCTGTGCTTGTTCACTATACAGGCAACACCTTACGACTTGATATACACAAGACATGTACTATGTAGACATTTTAAAGAAAAATCGGTTGAAGTCAAGGATGTCTAGGTGGCTCAGTTGGTAGAGCCTTGATTCGGGTCTTGGTAGAGCCTGCAATTTCCGCCTAAAATGTATATATATGCAACATCTTCTTGCTTTTTCTTCTCGACATTCATAAAATTTTCGGCTGTCTCTTTATGGTAATTAAGTGTTTGAATGTGTTTCGAACCCAGTAGGCTTAAACAAAAGTATTTTTTATACCATGAAATTCTCTGACTTTCAGTTGATCTATGCAGCTTATTTCTGTTTTAATAAACCACTCCAACACCCGGTACTGCTGAAATATTTACTTTAGAGAGAGAGTGAGGGGGGGTGGGGGAAGCTTGATATCTTCGGCCCTCGAACCGAACTAGCACTACACTGAGGCCCCGGAAGTTCTGCTGTCGTCAATGTCTTCATTCTCGAATCACTATATCTTATAAAGCAACCAGGCGACGCTGACTGATCTGATCACCAATCGACTGTATAAATTGTCACACTTACCTTTGAAATCTCATTAACAGATTCTTTGTACAGATCAACCGAAAACTTAAATCCGCGTATTTATATCCTCATTATATTCTAGAACGTTCCGCAGATAAAACGATTCGTTAATATTGCCAGTAGTTCACTCCTTCTCTCATTCAAGAACGTACCCTCTCCCCCCTTCCAGAGATTAGAAATTACAACGAATCGGCCTTCGTGTGGCGTTACCTTTGTTGGGCAGCTTACAAATGCTGACAAGTCTCTACATAGTGCTCAAGTGCGCTGCGACAACACCGAAAGTGCAAGAAAAGTTTACGTTCAATATTATCAACAACAGGGTTATAGAACATTTTCGTCTTGCCTCGATAATTCTCCTTAAATCATCGTCACATTATTCAAAAAGCCAAAAACCTAATTTTATCTAGTGTAAAATAAAAAAAATTCCTGGGGAGGCTCGAGCCACCTCAACCCCACCTTGGATACGTGCTATTAACAATAACAGGGTTATAGGACATTCTCCATCTTGTCTTGATAATTATTTCTCCCAAATTATCATCACATTATTCAAGAAGCCAAAATCCTAATTTTATCTAGTGTAAACAGAAAACATTCCTGAAGGGGGCTCGAGTCTCCTGATTCCCACCTTGGATACGTGCTATTGACAATAATAAGGTTATAGAAAACGCTCCGTCTTGTCTCAATAATTATTTCTCTCAGATTTATAAATGTATTATCTTCACATTATTCAAGACTTCATAAATCTAATTTTATCTAGTGTAAATTGAAAAAATTCCTGAGGGGGGGGGGGGTCGAGCCACCTCATCCCCACCTTGGATACGTGCTATTAACCATAACAGAGGTATAAAACATGCTCCGTCTTGCCTCGATAATTATTTCTCTCCTTACATTATTTTCACATTATTCAAGAAGCCAAAAACCTAATTCTATCTAACGTAAACTGAAAAATTTCCTGGGGAGAGGGTCGAGCCCCCCGTGTCCCATCTTGGATACGTGCTATTATCAATAACAGTGTTACGGAACATTCTGCGTCTTACCTCGATAATTATTTCTCTCCTTAAATTATTGTCACAATATTTTATTTCACACCACAAGAAACCAAAAACTTCATTTTATCTAGTGTAAACCTAAAACTTTCGGGGGGGGGGCTCGAGCCCCCTAAGCCCCCCCTCTGGATACGTGCCTGCCCTAAAGGATCATATCGAAACCTGTAGGAAGAACGCATCTACTTCAATCTCCAAAACGGAATGATAAAAACTTCTCGTGAGTTGATTTTAAAAGAATGTGTCCGAGATAAAGAGTGGCGTGCCCAGGATTTTCGGAAGGGAGAGGGGTTACGGATACTATTTTTGGTGGTCAGTCCTGATTTTGCCATTTTTTCCTGTCTTTCACTGGAGATAAATGAATAAGCATTTGATCATACTGGGAGACGAAACATTAGATGTGTTGGGAACGGAAGGGTTTTCACTGTGCATTAACTGTTTCGTGATCCAGCTGTATTCGAGAAGACTTCCTTTGTTTCGTGCCGATATGACAAGACAGCGGAAGCTGTGACAGGCATTTTTGAACCCTTGTCAGTGCTAAGGCCTGAATCTGAACAATTTGGTAGGTTTCGGCTTTTATAAGAGCTGCAAACATGGGAGAACAAGACACGTTAGTGGTGTTCAGGCTCGAATCAGAGATACATATTCGAGAGCTGTCTTCGTCCAGCTGGCAGCCCACAATTTGAATCTCACGTTGTCGAGTGGACTGTCCATCCCGTGCTTGTGTAACAGCTTCGTAAAAACACTCAAAGACACCATAGATGTTTTTATGCCTGATGAGAAGAAATGGACAGACACACATACTGAGATGGTTCCGGCACACAATGTTAATGCATGGAAACAGAGGAGTCGAGTGGTAAAAAATGTTCCGATTTCACGTTCTGATTAAATTGACAGCCTCACAGTGGCGACGATTTAAGGGATAGTTGCTCCCCATTTTTTTGCCTCAACATTATGGCCTCTTAATGTTAAGCCTTGTTTACCAAGAGAAAGTAAACTTTCCTCGCACCGCCCTCTGCCCCCCCCCCTACCTGTTTTGGAACCCAATTGCCACCACATACAATTGTGAGGTTCTTACTATACCCCTTAAAAAAATGGTGTTGACCCCCCCCCCGAAAGGAATTCCTGGATACATGCCTGCCAACGGCCATACCACGCATAATGAACGGTCGGAAGAAGGCAAAAACATGACTGAATATAATTCCAGTGGATATGGTTTTGTTTTATTTTATTTTTACCTACAAAGGATGTTGCGAGGGAAGTTTTCAAATTTCTTCTTCTTGCACAAGTATAGATTTTGAATCGTTTCTATAATCAGCATAAGCAGGAAAACTAAATAGGCAACGGTCATATTCGTTCTACTATCAACTAACAGCATCTCAGAAACAAACCACACCTACAAAGATGAAATTTAGTATACTGATTTATTAACAAATTAGTAGTCCGTTGGGATATAAAAGAATTGTAGCTTCCATCGTCTGTCCATAAGGGACAATAATATATCTTACATGATCTATTTGTAATGGCACGAAAATTCATTAAATTCAGAACTTGTATTTTTTCAAATATAAAATTGTCTGCCATTACTTTTCCTTGAAAGATCTCTCCTTGAAACTCTGTTCTTCACACACCCTATACGCCTTCATGGTGTGGTGCAAAGCACAGGGGAGCACTTTACTTTTTTTTTTTTTACTTTTATTCAAGGTGTCCGATGAGAAGAAAATCCCTTCTTATGGACCATTGTCTGAGAACCAATGACAGATCTTAAATTAAGCCTTCATTTTACACTCTCATTCTGTCTTCTTGAAACTGGTTTACGCTAAGAGAAAGTAATTTCCTATTACTTATAGCCCCTACACATGGATTGTCCGCTATTCATGTCCAATGATACGATAATGTGAATTCAATTTTCCCAAGTTGTAGTAACTATTGCAAACACTGTGATGCTAGTTGCGTCAGCTTACGAAGTCCCCCCCCCACTCGCTCCCCAATTCTTAAATCAATAACCGGACCGATGCCAGAAGGCATAATGTCATGTAATCAAATATTCGGAAGCATATTAAGATAATATGATGTAAGGTGTCTAAGACAAAGTAACCATTTATTGTATTAAGGGTAATTCAAATAATACAAAGAAAGAAGATACCTATTTGAGTATCTGAGGCTCAAAGGGTGATCGATATGATTGGATTGTAACAAGCCACCAAGGTAATTAAAGTGACTAAGAGAAAGGTTCAATTAAATTTTGGTAGTTCAACATTAAAATTGTAAAGAGGACTAACAGTTTTCAAACCACATGAACCAGTGGCTAAGTCAGGAATAAATTACCAGAGCGGCCAAGAGAGGACCAGAACGGCAAGTGAAGGAGAGGAGGCACAAAAAATATAGTAAAAAGTCTATTTGTTTTGGCTTCTCTACCCTCATGCAGGACTGTGGGATATGTGTAAATAAATCCCCCGTGCATTGCAACGTGCCCCAGACGCACATGAGACAGAGGATAGGTCTCCACATATTCTCGGCCATAGCCACAGTGGACATTTTTGCTCCATAGAATTTATTATTTATTTGAATTTAATCTTTCCATATTTTCACAATTGTATTTAATATGCTTCCACTGTTTTTAGTGCAACAACAACATGACATCCATTTCAAACTAGCTATTTTTTACTTCATTTGGAAGGAACTGCATATCCATTAGGTGGACCGAAAGGTAACTGATGCGAACGATAGACGGGAGGGGAGGGAAGGGGGTCTGAATACATTTTTCCATGGAATTGAAACGTGGAAATCAGACATATTAGCCGATCTATTTTGATTTCCGGGGAGTTCAAGGCAAATAATACATAAAAACATACTCCGGTTAAGGTTCACCATCATTATTATTGTACGTGTAGGAACAAATAAATATATAACGGTATTATTTGTTTCAACAATAATAGGGCAAGTAATGCATATTAACTTGATATGAGTCACAAACATTTGTATTGTGAGAGCAGCGAGCAAAGCGATAACAATATTAATGTATTGCTGTACTAATACTTTCAAAGTAATAGGAGGTTCCCTTACAAAGGTTTGTATTGCGAGAGGAGTAAGCACAAGCAAATTTGCTGAATTTAAAGTACATTACTGATCTGCTATCATATCTACATCAAATACCGAGCTTCCAATCTATGGTAGCAATTACATCCACGGTTTTCTTAAAGTTACTTTGATCTACGCTGCGAGTTTTGAGTCAGGAAAAGTGTGTGTGGGGGTGGGGAGAGGAGGTAGACGTGTGTCTGGCGCTTTGTGGCCAACCCTGGCCACCCCTTAGCGTTGCCACTGATATGAACACTACGCCACCCCTCCCAAACACACTTATCGCTCACCGAGAATACACATACTTAACATGCTATCATTACGCATCGTTCATGCACCAGCAAAGTAGCAAATACAGTTAAGAAGTGTAATTTTACATCACAAATTGCACAAGGAACGTTTCTCCAAAAGCAAATAAAATACCAGAGCATTTCATCCAAAATTATCCATCGGTTGTCCAATCTATCAAAATATCGCTCTTGTGCAACTGCTACGACAGATGAGGAGCCATCGAGCAATGTGGGCATGTTTGGCCGAAGCAAAGAACTGTTGTACAATACTACTGCAACAACACTGATCACATTGCTTTTCAGTTAGCCAACTATTCCTCTTTCTCAGTTTGGGATTAGTGGAAACATATTCAGTAGACTTAGTTACGTGCTATTTAAATATTTAAAATAAGCGTGAGACAGGATGGAACGAATTCGAAATCCGGATTCCATTCAAAATCCGGATTACCTCCGAAATCCGGATTTTATCCCAAATCCGGATTTTCCGTTTTTACTATCCTGATTCCGGATTTTGAAATATCCGGATTGGGCCATTCCTACTTCAAACACGTTCCTCACATAATTGCACACAAACAGATTCAAAAGCCCTCTCAGAAGTTTTTATGTAGTACTTCATTGCTACATTGACGTTACGTCTGGTGGCAGCTCTATCTTGTTACTGTATCCTATTCTTAATGTACAAAACCGTCAAAACCCATCAATCTTTAATCCTCGAACACTTGTGACAATAGAGTAAAGTTGATATCAAACCAAAGATCCTATTTGCCTCTGCTCCGTGCTCAGCTTGTCTACCACGCTACTTTCAAAGAAGCTAAACCGAAAAACACCTCACACGTAAATCCCACAAACTTATAAATTTCAAGATTTGAAGTAATCTCAAGTTGTAAGTCTGGTAATTTCCAGTTTAATGAGGTAATTTTAGTCTACGTTTTTCTACTCGTAAATGGTGAAATATAACGAAAACCCGTTGATAGGTTATTTTTTTAGTAAATATAAAATTTCTTGAATTGAAAGAACTCTGTATTATCACATTCTTTGATACACATATTTTTCTTTCTCCTGCCAATTTATTTTTTGTAGACAACAATCAGAATTAATTCCCATCATCGATCGTTATGAAAGTAGTCGAAAACTCGAACTGATTGATTCAGGCTATATTGATTACTCACAACTTCTAAAGGCGCAAACAAAAACTGTCTGATGAATGACCTATCAGATATTAGATTCTTATGATAACAACTAACGTCATTGTTTATAAGAAGGTTTCAGAACTAAGTTACGACTTGTCACTTCTTCATCAGAATCTCAGACTATATTTTGCGGCTGTTACATGCGGAAACTTCAACTAGTTTCTTTACATTAAAGTATACCTCGAATCAGTTGATTAAAATTGGGCAGTCAACAAGATTGTTTTTTAAACGAGTTTGGTTTAAATTAGAGTTTAAACCAATGTTTGAATAAAGCTCTTTTTTAACCAATGTTCCTTATTTTTTGTTTTTTCAATACAATTAAGAGAAAGGAAAATGATGGAAATAAATCTTCACTTAAATAATAATAAACTGAGACTAGACTGAGTGGGATAAATTCAAAAAATAATCTGATGAACAAAAGGGAGTAAGCGCAATGGTACTTACAGTCACTGCCGTACGCAGAGGGGGCTGAAGGGGCTACATCCACCTCCGAAATTTTGAAAAATCAACAATTCAAATAAAAGCACTAAAACAGGGTAGGGTGTATACCAAAATAACAGATCATAAAGTTTTGGCATTTTCATGATTTTTTTTCCTTTTTTTTAACATTTATTTAATCGCCCTCTACTTACGTACAGTTGGAAATAAATGTACCTGTATTGTGATTTTATAAAAGATTTGTACAAATATTCAATTATATCAAATGCCAGTACAGGTATATGACAATGTCACTATTCTGTAGAAAATAGCAAAAATTCCTGACTACAAGAATAATTTCTTCTTGACTTTCTTGACCTACTTGTTAATTCCTTGACTTTTTCTTGATTTTCTTGACATTATTGACTGGTAGAACCACGTAAAAACTCGGGAAAAGCCAGAGTGGTAAATGCAAGCCCCATAAAATGACCCCCAGTTGCCATTTTTTATAACATTGGGTTCTAAGTTAAGAAAATATTTCAAATTCTCCTTTCCATGTATTATGATATTAATACATCATACTCGCTATTTTCAATCTGTTATTTACTGATTTCAATACGCAAATACATAATAACAAATATAATAGTAATAACACGACAAATTATAAGGTGTTCTATGTCCCCACGGGCCCCTACAAGTTTGCGCCACTGAAAGCATCCAGTTATTGATTTCCAGCCCCTCCCGAAAAAAAATCCTGCGTACGCCAGTGCTTATAGTACATTTAGACCATTCGTTGTTTCAAAATGAGGGTTTACCTCTCTCCCCTTCTAAGCTACCCATTTTCGAATCAAAGTTTGTTACTAATTTATGTTCCAAGCAAACTTCGAATAAGAAAAAGTACTGTAGTTCCATTGCTTCACAAACGTCTGAAGTCCGTGCGTTATTTTTTAAAAAATAGTTTGCATTGTTTCTAAATGATCAAAACAATATACAACATAAATTTGAAAATTATAATATAAAATTTGTACAGGTTTGATTATTTTTCCGCCTCCGTTACGATGTCATGAGTGTAGCAGGCTTCGACGCCAGAGGTTCTCTGTCATGTTGGAATCCTGGGGGAGGTATTGGATTTGTGTCTATTTAATGATGTTTTTCATCGCGTCATCATTCATCCTCAGCTTGCGATTATCCCAGTCCTTTTTCGCTTGAAGCGGGCGACAAAGGCAGTGGAAGGATGGTTGGCAAAGGGACAAGGTTACTGATGACAGTTTTATGAGGGTCGCGTCAGCCCCAGGTTTCCATTGCCGAAATACTATATACAACACCTTTGCTGTTTCCTGCGTGCGCTTGCTGTCATGGTCATCAATCATGAACCTGATTTCCTGCATTTGCAATATATCATAATATTATATAAAGAAAAAACAATTTGAAAGCTCATTCAGTACACAATTGAATCGTTTATTTAAAAAACCGCCTATCGACCACTTTTGGCCAAAACGACATTTTTACAGTTTCAATTAGCCCTTACCAAGATGCATCATTTGATGTAGAAACCGCTCATATAACCGCATCCGTAACGAAGGTAAGTGGCCTTGAAATATCCGTTTACTGCAGAAACCCCTCAGGTGCCGCAACAAAGAGGCTTTTTACAGTAAAGATGTAACTCAGTTGGTACCAACTGATTCAATCGCACGTTCCGTACAGTTGGCAATACTACGTACATTGTATCCAAGAACAAGTGTTCTCCTGTGGAGTGGTGTGTTTAACATTGTCGTGAATTCAGTGGCGTGCCCAAGGGGAAGGGGAGGGGGGTTGGTGGAGGTCATGCCCCCTTTGGCCCAGCATTCAAGAATAAAAGAACATCAAAAGCAGGAAAAGATGGCAAAATGAAGGCTGGCGACTAAACAAATGTATACGTAAACCCCTCCCCCTTTAAAAATCCTGAGCACGCTACTGCGTGAATTGTTGCCTGACAAAGTTCATCTTCAGCTAAATTCACCAAAAGCCAACAGGAAAGGTTCCCATAATCAGGAAGAAACTGGACGATATTCGTAAGTTGCTGGATTACACACGAGAATATGACAACTTCTACGACAACATTCTGCTGTGGCCAACAACACATGCTGAATGCTTCAACTTGGTCTAGGACAGTGGCGTAGCAGCCGCCCCCGCAAAAACCCTGCAATGCGCGGGGGGCGAGTTTTAGGGGTCCCACTATGTTCCCTCTCTGTCATCCTGAAATTTTATATAATCCCAGAAATTCAGCAGTTACTGTCACTTATTTAAAAAATGGATTTACGAAACAGAAAGTTGGTTGGTTCCCAGTAACATATCATATGACGACGTCTGCGATAATAAGCAGAGGGGCCCGGGCAACTTGACATTATGGGTCTCTTCCGAAATTCAGAATTAAGTTACTTGCTCATAGATGGCAATGGATAGAAGATTCTCTCATCTCATACCTTTATACCTACGTGGTTTTCGTAATAGTAGTGTAGTGTAGTGTAGTACAGTTGTGAATCGAGTAGAAAGATTCAGTTGCTCAACCGGTTGATGTCTTATTGTTACACAATACCTAAACAAGCAAACTTGATAATTTATGACATTTTTATTACCAGTAATATTACGTGATATTTAAAATGTAACTTCCAACCAAATATTTTCAAGCCCCCCAAGCCTCAGTATGAGATTGAAATAAGATACATTTCCCACATTGTCCACACCTATTACATTTTACTTCAGAGGGGCCCAAAAACTCGGGATGTTGAGCCCAGGGGCAATTTTCCCTTTGCCCTTAGGTCCAATAGCCCAAATTCCGCCACGCAGGGTATACAACGTATACAGTACTCGAAGTGCGCCAATCGCTCCAATAGGCATTTCATTGAGTGACAAATTTTCAGTGAATAAGTCCAGTCGCTGCTTAATTTTCTATCTCTCAAGACTCGAGTCCGCCTCTATTTCTTAGCAGCAGATTGCAATTGACCCGAAGATATTAGGTCACCATTGACAATGTAGAGGTCCAGTTCAATCCCCGTAACTGAAATGATAAGTTTGCTTGAGTATATAACTCACTATTAGTATTAGAAGCGTAATGTGAAGGCTCTTACGTTGAATCTTGGCCTGGCACAGCCAGAGGATGGCTTTTTGGGCTGAAGGTGCATCCACCTCTAAGTCCAAACAAGGAGTGTTTACTATCCTTTAAACAATTTACCCAAAAAGCATTTTTTTAAATATATGTGTATTATATGTAACCTACATTAAAGAAAAAAAGCTTCGAACAAAAAATACAAAGGATCACGAACAAAATAGTTGGCTATGTGAAGCCTCCACCCTCCTTAAAAAAGAATCTTGGCCTTCACGTTGAAGTAAGAAAATATTTCTAATTTCTTCATCCAGTTAGTTATGAGAGATTTAGACAACCCTGATTTAGTTTCGACAAATTACTAAATTGATATATAGCCTAAGTTGATGTCGAAAAATTGGAAGGAAGGGTTAATTCATTTTACAACTTTGGAGGGGGGGGGTGCTAACTATTGTGCGTCTGTCCCAGGCCCGTAGCTAGAACTGACCTCCAGGGGGGGCTTATGGGTATCAGGTGGGGCTTTGTGAACCAAGTCCATTTTTCAAAAGTTCAATAGTATTAAATGAAGGTACATTATGTGTGTTGGGGGTCATTAAGTTAAATTAAAATATAATATTTAGAAATATCATACGAATACTACAGTTTTTTTTCTATATATCTTCTAAACATCTCTTGAAGTGCTAATGACTGCCACTGACACCATCCCTTAACACACTCTCCATACTATTTTTCATGATACAAATATTTTCATACATGTTAAAATGTACAATATTCACTTCAATCATAGTGCCTACCGTACATTCCATCCCCGCCCAAAGCAATAAAACTTGGGATCTGTTGACATTTGACGTAGATGCGGAAGGAATGTGGATAATGACATCAAAGTCACAGATTTCTGTTAAACGAGAGGCTGCAACAGGGGCAAGGAAGGTACAGATAAAGAAGGCTCCCTATGAAAGAACATTCTAAAGTCTAGAGAATCTTCTAAACACTTGCCGCTGCTTAGACTTCTGCTCATAAACAAGATGAACGAACGAAGTTGTGAACAAAATAATATATTCTGTCTAAACTTTCGCTCTTCACCTCAAATTAGAATACAAAATAGTTTTACCTAATGTCAAGGGACTGGCGGCAGTGCCAGGGGGGGGGGGTGGCGACCCTGTTAGGGGGGCTGATCCCCCCTGGCCCCTGCCTGGCTACGGGCCTGGTCTGTCCCATTCTGGCACCATCTCGATGTTTATTCTTTTCCACTGAGGGGGCCCCAATATTTTACTTGCAGGGGGGGGGGCAGAGAACTGCGCTACGCCGCTGGTCTAGGAGAAAGATTAGGTACGTTAGATTACTACCTATTTTGTTCTCTGAAAATGTGAATTTTTTAACTGATTACGTAGAAGATTTTTTTCTTTTGTTCCCCTTAAGTTTAGCTCAAATAATTTGGATAGCTAATGATTATTATGAACTGGTCTAAGATCTCCACGCTATAACAGGTGACGGAGGAACAGTGTGGGAGGGAGACCAGCAGTCGGTAGGTAAGCCAAGGCTCTCAAGGGCTGTCGCGCTATGGGTTATTATTATTATTAATGATTATTATGAAGAAAACAATACATTTGTGTTTTCAACCTTTTTCATTTTCTTCACGCTCATCTATTTCATGAATAAAATAAAGTCTTATTGTGATTCGTTGCGATTTTCTCCCTCCATAAACAAAAAATAATAATAAATGAGCATTATAAAATCTCGCTGATAATGGCGCAAAATAAATGTACAGAAGTGGTTCACTGAAAAAAAAAACCTGTGAAATTGGAAAAATAATTATTCCCCCACTACTTAATATCGGAAACATTCAAAAACCATGTAAATGTGTTTGGACAATGGGACTTAATTTTGACCAATTTGTTTTAGTGCACTCAAATATTATGTGGGACAATAGCATTTTTTTTTTGTTTTCTCACAAACGATATTTGTGGAAATACGGGGTTTCTGAAATAAACTATTCAATTTCTGTCTAGGAACATAAACAAGATTTATTAGTTCCTCTTGACAGTAGTGTATTTGAAGGAAAGGTGTCGGGATGGGATTTTTAGAGAAACGTTGCTAGTGCGAACTAGTAAATAAAACTTTTATGACTTTCTTAATTAGCAAGTCAACTGCAAAATTACTCTGGAAACTTTTTTTTTAAAAGGGAGATAAAATACAATGAAAAGTGTAACGAAAGGTGACCTAAGAGAATTATAGCTGAATGAAAGTGAGAATGCATAAATGCATTATCTATTTTTCTTTAATGTCTGCAATGTGTCAGTTGTCAAAGGGAAATAGGAAAGAACATAACGTTTTTTAATGTGTTTAAGGGCCATTATTTTGAAATTCGAACCAAAACGTTATATTTGGATAGTTGTATTTTTTGTTCTCCGTGATTTTTTTATATGTTGAAGTAGGTCATGAGAAATGAATTTTGTGCAATTTTCAGACGCTGGAAAAATTTTCCCTACCCTGTAGAAAATGTCAAAGTTCAAGGTCAAACATGAGTACGTTTGGAGTGCTGTATCTTTGGAAAGCAACAACACCCCGAACTTTTGTTTTGATATACTGTTAGCAAAAGACTGCTTGTATACGTTCAATTGTTTTGATGGGGTATTGTTGCTTTCCATTGTTATGCAGCAACAAAGAGGGTCCAAAATGCAGTTTTTGCCTGTTTTCGGCCCTTAATATCTTGGTTAAGTAACACTACCCCATTTTTTTTTTACTGGGCATGGAAACTCACTATTAGGGTAAGCTACCTGATATAGCACATTACTTGGATATTGACGCAGATTTAAACACTCAAAAACTGCGAAATCGGCAACTTTAGATTTAGGCTTACCTCAAAACAGCGGAAGGGTAGCAAAAAACGTGGTATGCCATCTTGTAGCTGAATACATGTACTAACACATGGAAATAAAAATCATTGGGGTCGTCCCATTTTCGAGGGAAAAAAATTCAAAATGTTAAGAAATGTCAATGTAAATTATCACGCTTCCTCTCCTATCAGAAAGTGGAACGGCCATTTCTCCTCCCTTTCTTTGTTCCAAATGGAACACTCCATGTCTTGAAAAGTTATGGGATAGTTTTAGCTTTTATTTCTTTGATGGATAACGTAGTGGTAATGTCACCTCCTTGCAATCAAAGGGTCCCGGGTTTTATGCAGGGTGGAGGTACAAGTGGTCCGGATTCCACTTTAAACTGCAAATCCCCATTCCCCATTAGCCATCTTGTGCATAAACTGGGTTTAAAGACAAAACTCTAGATACAGTGGCGTACCAAGGATTTACGAAATGGGGGGTACTTATACATTTTTACAATAGTCAGTCATCATTTCGCCACCTTTTTCTGCTTTGACATTCTTTTAACTGGGCCAAAGGGGATAATAATCTCCTCCAGCCCCCATTTTTGGCACGCCACTATATTTTTTTTTGGAATTCATGCGATGAGAGTATGTTTGTAAAAGATGCTGTATCATTATAACAAAGAGAACAGAACTTTCTTGTAAAAGTCTGTACTTGTAACACCATACTGTGTGTGAGATTCCCAAAATAAACCAATATCAATTCAGGTAGGCCTAGGAGCGGACTTCCTTGCGTAGTGGTTTTCAGAGCACGCTACGATGCCAGGGGTCCTGAGTTCGGATCCCTGCCTGGTGTTGATTGTTCTTTGTGAGTGTCCCTTCATCAATTTCATAAATCATCACTCATACTCACCGTCTTGATTAGGCAAAAGTGCCAGAAAAGCGACGTAAGTAACCTAGTATCAAGTAATCTCAAATAGGTCTAGGAAAAGCAGGTTTAGGTTATTTCCATCATCTTAATATTGTTCCTGCAAAAAAAATCAATTTATTTTTGTCATAATCAAGGCCATTGTTTCAAAGGAATTTAAAAATATCAGACACAAATTTATATTTTCGGGTGCTTTACCTTGCAAGCATAATGGTGTACTCTAGATGCGCTTGGTTTTCTTTGGATTGTGATGCGGTGACAAGTTTTTTTTAAAAGAAAAAATAACGTGTAAGTAGGGAGGAATCCAGAATTTTTCTAGCAACATGTTAATACAACCTCAGCGACAACTGTTACCGTTGCACACGGACATTGGATTTCGATTTAGAAACCATTTGTTTTCGTAAATTCGTTTCTCTTCTTTTGAGTTTTGATTGAGTTGGTGTCTTAAGTCCACTTTATTCACAGTAAGGCTAATTGAGACTGAACCTACAGTTTATAGTGGGATCCGAACCACTATGTGTCTCCACCGGGTAGCGAACCCGGGACCCCTTCATTACGTTTCTCTTCTTTTGACTGATGCCAAGTACAAGGGACGATTATTGTGTTGGGGCAAGGGGAGAAATAGTATTTTTCACATCTTTGGTACGGCCTTTAATAGTTACGTACACTCATTGAAATGCGTTTGTAATCACATGTGATTGAAAAATTCAGATGTTTTTCACAGCTTCTAGAGTTGCACTTCATACTCGTCAATGTGACATTTTGTTATTATTACGTGCCACAATCCAACTTGTCAGGTGCAATCTTCGAAATTCGAATATCCTTGAAGATTGATTGATTGATTTGGTGCTTTAAGTCCACTTTATGCACCGTAAGGCTAATCGGGACTGGACCTACAATTTAAAGTGGGATCCGAACCACTATGAGCCTCCATCGGGTATCGAACACGAGACCCCTTGATTACAAGGAGACCACACTACCACTGCGCCATCGGGGAGCCCCTCAATCTTTCAAATAAAAGGTCAAGTAATACCCAAGCTAGACAGAAATTAAGAAGTAGGAGTTGTAATGGTCGGTTTGACCATTACTGGTTTTGTATTATTGTATTAATTAATTGCTGGCCAGCTACAAGGTGTAGTGTTAAGTAATTTGTTTTCCATGTGTGTACTTTTATGATATTATTACGTGTAAGTGTATGTGCTTAATGAATTGTGATTTTTGTTGGATATTAGATTCCACTGTTTTTTAGCTTCCCGGTTTGGGGGAAGCTACGGGGTTTCACGTTCACGGACGTTTACCCCGACTATGAAAAAGGGCCAGTTGGGCTTTAGGGAAAAAAAAACAGTTTTTTACTACCTTCACAACGACGAAGACCCTTCGAAAGTCTTGTCCACTCAGGGTGGCTAGACTGAATGATTGAGAAGAAAATGTAATACTTGGCAAATGAACAGCTTCGAGAGTCTTAGTCCACTTATGGTGGCTAGACTGGTGACTGAAATTAATGTATCATTTGGCCAAGGAACCTACTTCGAAAGTTTAGTTCACCTTATGGTGGCTAAACTAATGATGGAAAATGTATGTAGCATTTGGTAAAGCTAACCCCTGTTTGAAATCCCCAAGATTCCCAATTAGCAAAAGATTTGCATTTGTACGATATTGCCGAGTCGCATCATAATGTCTAGCGGGCTGAATGAGGATGCTGCGTAAGGAAACGCAAAACTAGTCGGAATATCAAGTAAGTCGAGGGTAGGCTACAGTGATAGTTAGGCTAACTCTGTGTTAATGAAAGTACCAATGGTTAGGGCATAGGTACACCTTTGCTTGAATTAAGGAAATTGGTTGATTATTTAAATTCACATAAGTATGGAATCGCTTTGTAAATATGAAATAATAGCAACGTATAATAAATCCATATAATCCTACTAGAAATATTACGATTTGCTGAAGTAACTCCAAGAACTACAGTTACTGTCCATTTTTAACAAAATATTTTTTCACTTTCTGTACATGTGTAACGAACCAGGGACTAAAAATATAAATGTTATGTGAACCCTCCATCCCTTTCGTAATTCCGGCGCAAATATAATCTGCTCGCTTGGCACGCAAGGTGAGGTGGAAGGAGAGATTGAAAGGAAAATACAAGGGAAGGGAAGTGATCCCGAGGGCCGGAGTTAAACCAGGGATTGGGGGGCCGAACTTTCACAAGAGTCTAGTGGTGGTATTTTAGCTGTGTGTTAAATTTAACAATCCCCAAATTTTCTCTCTCTGGCTGTTGTAGTTTCTGAGATACTCACTTATGAGTGTCTCAGAAGCTATGGTTGACACGATGGATCTCGATGTTAATGTAGAACCTAACATAGTGACTTTTAAATCAAGGCTTATCGAGTTTGATCCCAATGGAGGAACGTTGCACAGTGGTTCAGACTCATCATTTCGTTCGTTGCCTCATTGACTTTTCAAATTTCACCCCTAACGATCGAAAAGCAAGTAAATAAAGTAGATTCAAATAGTCGCAATCTCGTATTATATGTTCTGCTGCAAGTGACCCAACAAAGGCCCTTAAAATCTCATGCCAGTGACGTTCTCTGTGCCGTCAAACAAATTCCGGTAATTGCACTTCCGTAATTTATTACTTCATCTTTCTTTCTCATGGTCAAGCGAAACCTGTAAACATTGATGTAAAATAGCCAGAAATATAAATAAATCATGCAATTCAACATTTAGATTTACTATTGTATTGTTAAAGATAATCAGGTTGCACATAAATACCGTCAATATCAATATAATCTTTGTGGCCCTTTGAAGATCGTTGAATATCTTAAAAGAAGCCCCACGAAGTGGTACACCCACAGGGTAAAGTTGGTACCGCCTTTGTTCGTAGAGTGTTTACTCCAAGAAGGGAAAGTGTTAGAACTAACAAGGGAAGTACAATAAATGTGAAGAGAGTGAAGGTTTTCACTTTCTGAAAGGGAGATCTCTTCACTTTCTCTTCGTGCGCCCCAGCCTGCTAACTCCACATGTGTCGTTATGTAACCCCTTAACCATCTGAGGGATGTTTCTCTCATTGAGGCCAATTCTTAAAGGCAGGCTCCTTTTTATTGTGTTTTTGCGAGTTTATGTGCAACACCCCTCTTGTTCTCCATCCCTCTGCACGCTTTCTCTGCCGACCCTTCTCTCTTAAATGTTTTAACATTTTCATCCCTATCACAGCCTCATCAATTTTACCAGAAGGGTTGGACATTCTGGTTCGAAAGATCGGTAATTTATGACAGCTTTCCCCATCTTTAGTGAGTTTTCGAAAATTACTTGATTGACCCCTAACGCATTTCGTTTGAGTCGCACCATTTTTTTCCCCGTAGTTCCATACTTTTCACTGAAAACAATATAAAGGTCTGTCTTCAGTGTCCCTACACTGACCAATCGCATGACTCTAAACTGCATTAGAGTTTCTAAAGTTCTTGCCTGAATTTATTTAAACTAATCAGTATTTGCTCACACATTGGAGTGTTCAGAGGACGGAAGAATCATACGTACTGAAGGGTGAGTATTCTCTTGAATAACCACCACTGAAAATATTCATGTTTTTATATACTCCAGTGCATATGCTATTTGTTCCAAATTGCTTAGCTTTTATTGCTATTTTTATTTAGTCTTTTTTTTTTTTTTCAATTCGCACGTTCAGAATATTTCCTTCTGATGTTTTTAAAGTATCCTAAAGAGTTTTTGCAGACCAATATGAATATGTAAACGGAAATTCTGTCTTCGGTAGTGTTTCTGGTAAAATAGATCCAAACTCTGACAACACGCAGGCCTGTAGCTTGGAGTGATCTCTTGACGAGTCGTTCACGGGTTACTGCTGAGTGGGGGTGAGCTTGTTTCAAACATGTAAAGCATAATACTTTTACTTTCAATAGTTAAACAGAAATGAAACATGAACTGCAACTAGAGATGTTGTTTTCTTTTTTTTTGTTCAAAATGAGAATAGAACTCTGTGCTTCTTGAATTCATACATATAACTAAATTATTCTATCAGAATTGTATTACTTTTGAGAAAAGTTGTTATGGTGGTTTCAAAAGCACTTTCATTGCGAGGGGAGCAAGTGAGAAGATTTTTACTCTTCTTTCTATTTTTTTAAAATGGACAACAATATTAATTTTACCGGTGAGAGGGCTAGTTTTCATAGTAATAAGTATGAAGTTGATATGACTAATATACAAATCAACGTGGTGCTAGCGTATTGAGCAAGAACAAATTACTATTTTTTCTTTTAAAAAAATCGATCATTTAAACTGAATTATTAGTTAAAATTTTGAAATTGAAGGGAATGCATTGTTCCGTCTCACTTGCCCCTAGTAAATGTTCCCGTTTGCGATATAAGAGATGAAAATTTATTGGATATCAATAAACTTATAAATTCTTTCTGACATGCATGTGAAGAAGAAGCATGGAAGGACATCGTGAAATACGATGAAAGGGGTCTCGGTCCAGGTTAGGCTAAGCCTCCCTCACCCATGCCTAGCTACGGGTCTGACAACACGACATTAAAAAAAGTGTAGAAACCCCAGTAAGTGGATGGCGAAATACATATAATTTCATTTGGAATGGTTCCATATTCTATACTGCTTTTCTACTATTTGCTACCTATCCTATAATACGTCGTTTTATTTTGAGAATATCTATACCAAACAGTCAACACCGGTAGCAATGATAAGTTTAATTTTCCTGCTTGCTGCTATCGTGCGATTGTAATAGTCAGTTTATACTCGGCATATGCGTGTGCTAGCAGTGCAACTACTTTACCAAAGTGCTTAATTTCAATTTGGACTTGATCTTTCTTTACGCCGATTTTCTACCAATTTTGACTAATCGCGACGATGAAGATGAATGATCATCTGATGAACTGCATGAAGAGTCAGTAGTTTACGACTTTTGAGGCGAGTTTTGTCACAAATAGGAGTCCCCAAAGAGCCAGTTTCCAATTTCTAAGCACAGGTGAGTTTTCTCGCACTAGTCTAGGCTTTGTAATTATTCCTCTAGTAAATGTATGTGGTGAACAAACATGCTTACCCTGGCTAAAGGAGTGTATTT
Organism: Lepisma saccharinum; assembly: GCF_977018435.1. Lineage (NCBI taxonomy): Eukaryota > Metazoa > Arthropoda > Insecta > Zygentoma > Lepismatidae > Lepisma > Lepisma saccharinum. The sequence continues at coordinate 24,906,464 of NC_139252.1, read as the reverse complement.
ACACCCTTTCATCTGCATACAGTGCAAATGCACCCCCTAAGCTTGGGTGAGTATAAGCACCCCTCATTTCGCGGGCGGGTAAATGCGCTTCCCAAGTTCATGAAGGAAAACTCACCTTTGTTTAGAACGAGGAAACTTGCCTTTTGTGGACGTCTATTTGTTAGAAACCAAAGTCAACCCTGTAAGGTGAATTTACAGTGTTTGTTTATCAGTATACTCAAAGCGCTCGGCTACCAGGGCGTACTTCATTTCAGTTAAATATCTGATACTACATATAATTGTATGTAATAATAATAATAATAATTAGAAATTAAAATGAACGTGTGTCGTGATTGCAGGGGTTTTGTGAAGGGTGTGGTCAGTAAAAAAAGGTTGGGAACTACTGCATGAATATATCCAAAAGCTTCGGAATCAGAATCATGTGTACATTCTGTTTCTTAATAATAGAACTGGGATGGTGTTTTAAATAATACCATGAACTTTGGGGGAAAAGACCCCTGCCCCCCCTAAATACATAATTTGCAATGAAACCATTACTTTTATATATTATTATTAATGTTATGATTATAAACTTGGTGCATTTCTCTACTCGAAACAGCCGGCCCCCGTGGCGGAGTGGTTAGCACATTGAGCTACGACGCCAGGCGTCCCGGATTCAAATCCCGGCCTGGGCGTGGATGTTTGTGAGTGTCCATTCATCAATTTCATCATATCATCACTCATCCTCATCTTCGCAAATTAGGCAAAAGTGGCACTAAAGGAGAAGTATAATAAAGCAAATCAATCAATCAATCTACTCGAAACACCTGATGAGCTAATATCTGGCATAATTGTATTTTGTCAGATGTCAATGAAGGACAATTTCATTCATGAAATTTATGTTGTTTTATCTTTAACTTTATCGGATTTAATAAATTTGATAAACCCTTTCAAGTAACAATTTCATCATTCATCATCATCGTCGCGATTAAACAAAAAGGTAGAATGGCGACGTAAAATAAGAAAAATATATTAGAAATAAATATATTTTCCTTCTGGCATGCACTACAATGTATTTTCTGATGATTGTAAAGTCTCATACACATCAGTACGAAATAAAATATCCATACAGTGCAAATGAATGGAATACAAGTAGAAAGGAAGATTTCTACTTTCGCTAAAATTTCTATGAAAGTTTCCATGTAATATTTTTGGAAACGGAGAATCCGGATTTCGGAGGGAGTCCGGAATTTGAATGGAATCCAGATTTCGAATTCGATCCATCCTGGCTCACGCTTATTTTAAATGTTTAAATAGTACGTAACTAAGTATACTGAATATGTTTGCAGCTAATTCCAAACTGAGAAAGAGGAATAGTTGGCTAACTGAAAAGCAATGTGCAGTAGTATTGTACAACAGTTCTTTCTTTCCGCCAAACATGCCCACATTGCTCGATGACTCCTTATCTGTCGTAGCAGTTGCACAAGAGCGATATTTTGATAGATTTCAAAAGTAACCGATGTCGTCCGTCACCTGTTGTAAAGCCTCTTGGCTATCATTCCTATCTCTCCTGTCGAATCACACTTTAAACTGTAGGTCCAGTTCCAATTGGCCTTACTGTGCATAAAGTGGACTTAAAACACCAACTCAATCGATCTATCTTTCCTTTGTGAATCTTGATATGGCCTCCCTACCTCTCTCATGTATGAGTCCCTTCCCTGATGCCCTTCAATTGCTCCATTGAGGGTGAATTGTGATAAGATGAAGCAGACGAAAGGACAATCACAAACACACATGGGCAAATCACATAACCACAAAAAAGCTCCACGTAGGATTGTACTGGCTGTGAGTCCAGACGCCATAGTCTTGTTAGTCTGCTAAATGCAGTCCAGGGTGTAGTACGTGGAAGACAGTCTGATATTGGGTTGGTATATTAGAGTATATTGTTAAATTCATGAGACAATTATTGAAAATATGGGTCGAAATCAGTTTCCCTCCAAAATTTGCTTTCTCTCTGTAATCCGTTATCATTCCAGAACCTGTCTTGCTTCCGGTATTCTTCTCGCTCTGAAATCAGGATTCCCTCCGAAATCCGGATGTCATATTTTCCGAATCCGGATTTCAAATTCTCCGAATGAGGATTTTTTTGGCCATCCCTAGAGAAAGGGGGCTGCTTGCAAGTACGATTAAAAGAGAGATACAATTTATTACATAAGATGAATTATATTAAATTAGATTATAATTAGAAACAGTATCACTTTATACATTCTGAGAAGGTTCAGTGAAACTACCTGGACAACTTTTTTTCATGGATCAGAAATTCCATTTCTGGCATTGTTTCTAAAATGGAACCCAGACCCTCAGGAGTCTTTTAAAGTTGTAAGTTTGCTAACCGCAACACGGTTTACTTCAAAGAAGGAAACACGTGGTCTTCATTTAGAACACTTCCCTTCGCGATAGCCACATCCCTCCTTATCCGACCCTCTCCCTCCCCCCTGCGGTGCACCAGCTGCGGCAACATACATACACTCAGGTCCTCATTTCGTTTGTTGCAGAATCTACAGTTCGAGGACATCAATGTCCTCGCATCGTTGATAGAATTATGTGCGATGCGAGGACCTGTGCACACAAAACACAGGTGTACATTTGGTTATACAGATGACCTACAGTTAGAGGACCGTCCTCGTAATGTCTGTTGCATGCCTGTAAGGAGAAAAGTTATCATATCTTCGTTATTATTTAGCCATTTAGTATGCCGACGCGCGTGGTGTTTCATCTCAATAAAACGTCTTTCTTGAGCGCTACTAATTGCAGTTGAGCCATGTCCTCGTATTGTATGTGATCTGCTCATGTCCTCGCATGGTAGGGTAGACAAATCTCTGTCTGTCTGTCTGTCTGTCTGTCTGTCTGTGTCTGTGTGTGTGTGTGTGCTTTTGCAGATGCTACCTTATGGGGACACTCGTCAGTTGTGAATCCACCTTATGGGGACCGCACCGACTTGTGGGGACCAAAATCCGGTCCCCACAAGGAAATCGTTACGAAAATACATTTAGAAGCCTCGGATCACTGCCCTTGAATTTTTGAGGAACGATAATGGAATTACCTAATAGGAAATACTTGCAAGAACCTGATGGATAGCATCCTTACTTGGGAAAATTTGTTTTTCACGTGTCCCCACAGGGTGGCAAATTTCAATGCAACGTGTGGGATGAGCTTACTATTTTCCACACCAGGTGGCAGAAAAATCGCGTCCGCGTTACACACACACACGCTCTGGTTTTATCGCCCTTGTCGGTACCCGGGGGGAAGTGGAGTAAGGGGGGAAGTTTCGGGTGGTGGTGCGGTGAGAGGGGGAGCGCATACACACGATTTCTTTCCGAATAGACCTTGTGGGTACCGGAGAATCACCTCCCGGTCAAAGGCCAAGAAATTGAAGGTGTATCGGCGCTCGTCAGAAGAGGTTGAGACAGTGTCTGGTTGAAGGTCACTTTTTACCCCACAGCTTTCTGGAATTCGATTTCTGAAATACTTTTAATTCTTATTATTTGGCGCCATTACCCTCTATCTAAATCTATGTTTCGCAACCGGTGTTCCTCCACAAAGTCACGGGTGTGCTGCGAACTTTTCTTGTAGTAATAAATTGAATGTAAATTATTTAATCTGACTACCATGCGAGAGATCCGGGTTCGATCCCCAGCGGGGGAGAACCAGTATATTTTCCACCTGTTCAAGCGGTTCTGGCGCCCACCCAGCGTCGTATAAAGTGGGTACCTGGAGAAAACTTTTGGCTAAAGAAGGTGGCCATGGACGTGGTGCTGATCACTTCACCCCCACCTTCGACCGTGATCAAGAAAGTGTAGGGTCCAAACTCCACACCCACTTTACTCCTTCATGGCATGCCTTGATGGCAAGGGTCAGTTTGTTATTACACATACATAATCTCTACAGGCGTTTCGGATCCATATAATCAGCTGCATGAATCGTTTCAATAATAATAATAATAATAATACCAAAAGTACCTATGAGTGCAGTGAATTGTATTATTATTATTATTATTATTATTATTATTAGTAGTAGTAGTAGTAGTAGTAGTAGTAGTAGTAGTAGTAGTAGTACAGTAGTAGTAGTAGTAGTAGTAGTATGATGTGCCGTGTTCAATACTGGATAATTTATGGTATTCTGCGAGGGCAAGAAGGTTGCGGAACATTGCTCAACCTTTACTTTTACAGATGATCGAGTATTTTGAGGGGTTTAGAATTATCAGAAGGAAAAAGAAGGGAACACCATACTTTCGGAGGTATTTTCTTATGCCCTGGTACCTTAAAATTAACTCAGGGCGTGAGTTCCGCGATTTTTCTTTTACGGATTCCCTTTTTGATTCATCCTTTATTTTCCTTATTCTTTTTGTTTACAGTAACTCACTGCGACATTGGCATGAAGAACCAAATTTGTTCGGTTTTCCTGAACAACGTTGGTTTTACAGTATTCTACGAGGAGATAAGTAAGATTAAAATAAACGTTAATAATAGTAGAAGGTAAATGTGTGTTAATGGTCAACATTAATAATATTTATGAATACAGATACGAAATCACATAAGTGTGTAATTGGTTTGGTAATGTTTGTTAGGATAGGTTATATTGTGTGTCGTGTGCCTTAATGTTAGTGTTACTGTCAGAAGGAAGTCATGAGCTAACAAGACGTCCGTTAAAAGTGTAAAGTTAGAGAGGCCCTATCACGGGTAAATACATGTTGTTCAGTTATTTTTCCCACTTATTTCTCTTTGATTCAACCTCGATAGCGAGAAAACATTAAGATTCAGTTGAAGTGAAGAAATTTATTTTGGTACTTAATTACTGCGATGTGTAGGGAGTAAAACCACAGACTTAAAAACGAGGGAAGAACAACGTTAATACCTATTTTGTTCTTTGTTTCTTGACTGTAAACTTACTGTTCTCTAGGACACAGCCTATATATTATGCAAGTTCTGTCCCAAAAGTAATTAGACCAATTCTAGAAAAATCGTTTTGTTGAAGGTACTGGTGTGTTTAAGGGGGCTATCGAATTTGAACCTTCTCAGAACATTCTCTGCACATAAATTCTATCAATTAAATCCAATACCAATTTTTTTTGCCCGACCCTGTGGCCGAGTGGTTAGCACATCGCGCTGGGACGCCAAGGGTTCCGGGTTCGAATCCCGGTCGGGCTTGGTTGTTTGTGAATGTCCATTCATCAATTTCATCATTTCATCACTCATCCCCATCTTTGCAAATTAGCCTAGAGGCACAAAACGCGATGTCAAATAAATTAAATCAATCAAAAAATTAATACCAATTTATGTGATGTAAAAATGTGAATAGAATTTATATATTTTCACATATGCCTTTTTGAATGTAACAATGCTATTGTATGTTTAATATTGTTGCCAAGTTGCTCGATGACTTAGAGACAGTCAAAGACGACAGTTGCTACCACTAAGTTATCCAGATACCTGTACCCTGCACCGTCCCGTTTCAATTTATTCATCATTGTTGCGGCCTACCAGGAAGGAATCCTTGATTCTTCAAACTGTTATAGGTTTTCAGCGACGCATTTATGCGCAGCAACCATAACTTAGCAGGGGAAAAGGAGACACTTGCTCCCAATTTTTTTTTGGTTTATGGAGATTCACGAGATAATGGTACTTTTGTTAACCTCCTGAAACCCGAGGACTACAGTAATCAGTAATTTTATGATTTTGCAAATGTAACACTTATTTATCAAAATAGTCCTGGATGATATTTCTATGAGCTGCAAAAAAGAAAATATTCTGCTCAACCCCCCCCCCCCCATGAGTTAAGCTCCAAATTTTTATACTATAATCTGAGCATACGAAACAAACATTGAATATTTCATTCTGTAAAATAACGTAAAGTTTTATGGTTGACGTAAAAGTGTGGAAGAAACCGAAGGAAAATTAAATTTAGATAAATAACATCATAAAATCGTATCGTCTAAATGTGAACGAAATTAAATAACGTCTATTTCTGCCATGAAATCTATGGCGCTTCCAGAAAATTAGTAAGAAGCCTAATGCTGCTTTTTTACTATTGCAGATGTATTTTCCCAGTATTTCATATTATTTTTGACCGAACTGGAGCTACAAATTCAAAGCGCGACAAGGACAACTTGAAACGTGACCCCATAAGAAATCAAATCCTGGAACCTATATTTACAAGATCAACGTTCTATCGGCGAAGCCCCTACTTAAATTCCTCAGTGTATGTGTAAATAAAATAGAGTAAGTTAGTTACCATATATTTTCAACCGGGGTTGGAATTACAGTTTAATGTGGAATCTGTCCCGGGGAACCTTGATTGCAGCTTCAACCTCTCGCTATCAGTTGTATTACGTTTTTCATTTTTCTTGGTAAAGGATATACGTATATTTACATTTGGATGGTCACTGATTCACATCTCACGACAGCCTAAAGAGTTCTCGTTGTCTTGTTGAGTATATTCGGACGACTGCTGAGATAGTGCCGCTGACGCTTTATTCCCTGCCCTTTATTTTCACTTTTTATACACGTCATCCTCTCGTCGCTGTTCAGTTAATTTTGAGGCCTCCTCGATGGCGCAGTGGCAGAGTCGTCGCCTTGTCATCAAGGGGTCCCTGGCACATAGTGGTTCGGATCCCACTTTACTTCTCTCTCTCTCTCTCTCTCTCTCTCTCTCAATGAAAGAAAGAGAGGAGAAAAGAAAGAAAAAGAAGAGAGAGAGAGAGAGAAAGAGAGAGAAGGGATAAACTGTAGATCCAGTCCCGATTAGCGTAACTGTTCATAAAGTTGACTTAAAACACCAAATCAATCAATCAACCAATTCAGCTAATTGTGCATATAAGCAATGATGAGCAAATAAACAAGCACCCAATCAAAAAATAAAAGATCCTTCAATTTTCCGCTTCTCATTAACTTCATTCATAGTTTCCAAAAACCTTTCAGCAGACGTGAATAAAAAACCGTAGGTCGTTCCCCGTGACGTAAGCATATCAGAATCAGCTGCCTTGTGACTTGAGAAGGAAAGGAGAAACGTGACAGGTTATAAGTTCAGATTGCAATGCCTCGATTCGTGATACCCACACACATGCTTGGAACCGAATGTCTTGTGTTTCGTTGTTGATAGAAACACAGCAGCCCCAGAGAACATTTGTGGAAGTGGCTCACAGCATGTCCACTGCTCCATTTCGACCTTGAGTTTCTTCGCTCGAATCACTTTGAACTGCATCGTGTGATGTAGGTATGTTGGAAGTCAACATACCTACAACAAGCTATGTTGAAAAATATAGTTCTGGCTGGGTAAAGGCTGTGTAATATCCATCTTCATTTTTCATGATTTTCTGTAACGTTACTAAACACGATATTAATTGCCATATTATTTTTATATTATTTTATATTCATTTTAGGAAACTGATTAGCGAATGTGTAAAGCGTTTCTCTCCAAGTCCATCAGCCCGTATGAACGCTCAGTGTCTCAAAGCTACAAATTAAAAAATCTGATAGACCTAACAGATAGTAGGTAAACACATCTCTATCGGACCGTCCGTCTGTTTGGCCGTGACGGACAAGAGTCAATGCGAGGTGAGACATCCATATCACAGAATCTGTTGACGCTACATCCGCAAAAATAAACACAATTTACGAGAACGACAAAGAAAATTCTAAACAATCCCTGTATAAATTATCTCCAATCCAATCCAAAAGTCGGAAACCACCCATATATTTTCTCCAGATATTATATATTTATTTATTTATTTAACAAATGATGCCACAGAACATTGTTCCATTGAGACATACATACATTTTGTGAATTATATATGTGCATTACATATATCTGTGCATAACATAAATTGTTTCACTAATTCCTATACAGACGAACCCCTCACCCCTTTCTCCAATGAGCCAGTAGGACTCTTTTGAATGATTGAAATGACAGACTGGTTATATCAACGCTCGGATCATTTGCTACTACTTCATTATAAGTTTTACCCATTTTCCACATCGGAGATATATTTACATAATTTGTTCTAGATTTTGGTACATGAAACAAACCGGGTTTCGGTCTGCTTCTCATTTGAGATACATGATATTGTAATGCAGATACTAACCCCATAGAGTCTATTTTGTTATTTGCAATTTTATATAACGTGCTCATCAAATTAAGATTAAACTTTTCTTCAATTTTTTCAATGTTAAACTGCGATACAAGCTCAGAGTACGGATTGAATTTAGGATATACTTTGTCTTCTCTATACTTTATGAACCTCAAGAACTTGAACTGAATCATTTCTATTTCCCTCATATGTTTTTTTTTTTCTCCAAGGGCTGCCATATTACCGACGCATATTCTACGAGTGACCTTACTAGGGAGACATACAACAATTATTAATATTGATGTACTTTCTAGATCTTCCCCACATATTTTTATCAATCCTAATTTCTTATATGCTTGGTTAACGATATGATGCATATGCTCTTTAAAACATAGATTTGCGTCATACGTGATACCAAGATCCGTGAATTTAGTGAATTTATTTGTTTTCCTCCCATCTGACACTGGAAGTTTCTTTTTATTTCAGCGTTTGTTATAGACATTACCTGACATGTATCAAGAATACAAGTCTATTATTTTCGCTCCATTGTAGTAATCTATTTACGTCTGCCTGCAAGTCAAGGCTGTCTTCGTCAGAGCAAATTGTTCTAAATATTTTTACATCGTCAGCAAATATGTCAACGTGATTTCGTAATAATTTTCGGGAGGTCATTAATAAAGAGTAAGAAAATGAGTGGGCCCAAATTGGATCCCTGCGGCACCCCAGAAGGCGTAGGGTATTCACGAGATATGTATCCTCTGTAATTGACAAATTGCTTTCGGTCCATGAGGTAAGATTTTAGCAGCATAATTACGTTTTCAGAAATAAATTAAAATACGGTAGTTCCTGAAGTAAAATGTCATCATTTACCGAATCGACCGCCTTGGCCAGGTCAGCATAGATACCTGTTTCCTTTCGTCTAATTCATAAGCTACAAAATGTGCAAATTCGGCAAGGTTTGGGATTGTCGACCTCCGCGATATAAAACCATGTTACATGGGAGATATAGCCGGTCGTACGTTGGCCATTATTCTGTCGTACAGTATTTGTTCAAACACTTTGCAAAAAAACTGAGAGAATTTACACTGGCCTAAAGCAATCAACGCTCTTTGCATTTGCCTCTTTTTGGGAAGGGATTAACTTTAGTGATTTTCCATTTTGATGGGAAGTTGTGATGTTCTAAAATGTTATTGAATATTATACTCCCCTTGACCACATAGGGAGGAATTATGTCCATCCTCACTGCTTTTTTGGCTTTCAACATTTTAATTGCTTCCTCGATATCATTCAATTCGATATACGATGTATCGAGTTGGGAAAGCACTCCGGTTTCGCACTTAACTGATTCAACTATAGAGTACTGTAAAGAATCTTTGTACACCGATAGAAAGTAGGTAGTAAATGCATTTACAATATCGTGCCCATTGTGTAAGATTTCATTGTTGTATTCAAAAGTATTACTACCTGAATCCTTCTTTTTATTTCTAATATACGTCCATACATCATTTACATTTATCCTTATGTTTCTTCACGGATGTACATTTTGTACGCTGCTGTTAGCCCTTTCTTTATCTCTTTCCTAAGATTCTTGTATTTCCCTTCATGATACTCTGCGTTGCAATGACCTTTTCCCACTTTTTGTAATGATATAACTTTGACATTATTTTCCTAATAATGTAACCATTGAACCACACAGCATATTTAGGTACCTTGATGCGTTTCAGTGGTACGCAGTCATTCAAAATATTATACAAAATATCATAAAACGTATTAGTTAGTGTATTGACATCCTCAATATCGCATAGATTTACCCAGTTATAGTCTGTTAATTTTCGATATAAAGACTGGAAGTTCGCTTTTTTGAAGTTTTATTGAAAATTTACATTTTCTGCTTGAGTTGAAACATGGACCATTAATGTAGCCATATGCGTTATTAGGAGATAAAGTGCTTCATCTCTGAGGCATGTTAGATACCCCGTACGCCATATTGGATTCGCCATATTTGATCTAACCTTTCTTCAAACGAGAATAGGGGTAAGTAACACATCAAACATCTTTGACAGTTTTCGAGTTAAGGAGAACCATTATTAAGTACGTAATTTTATATTATGCAGACACTCAAAAACAATTTGTTTGCAGCAAGTTTTGTCACTCATGTTGAGCTGTTAATACCTCTAGTGCATAATGGTTCTATTATTGCAGAAGAAAACTATAAATGAGCCCAGCAACTCATCAATTCCTCCTCTGTAAACGATATCTATTCCTCAAATACAAGTGATAGAAATGCAATAGTTTTGCGTTATCTATGTTGAAAAATGATGGTACCCAGCCACGCAAGAAATGTGGGCTTTAGAAGGGAATTCCTTCAGTATTTGGAATCATGTGAGACGTGGCATCCCCAAGAGTATCCGTGAGGTCATAAACATACTATATAGACCATAATACAATTTCGAAGGTGTTTTTATGCATAGCATATTTAGATCTTTATATAGCATATAAATCCGATCCGCCACATACCACATATAGCACACAAGTATGAGTGAAGCTTCTAGTTCTAATGAAGCTTCAGGCCTCCCCGATGGCGCAGTGGCGCAGCGTCGTCGCCTTGTAATCAAGGGGTCCCGGGTTCGATACCCGGTGGAGGTACAAAGTGGTTCGGATCCCACTTTAGACTTTAGGTCCAGTCCCGATTAGCCTTACTGTGCATAAAGTGGACTTAAAACACCTAATCAATCGATCAATCAATCAAAAATCTAATGAAGCTTCAGTTTCCTTTCTTGACGAGTTGCGTCCGAGTAAAATTAATTTATCATTTTGGACCTATTAATATCATTCGTTTGTTAAATATACAAAACAGCAATAAGGCGAAGTATTTAATGCCCAGTAGCTTTGAGTATACAGTGTATTGGTCCTGAACCTTCGAGGGCAAGAAAGAATGCTCACAGCATCCTGAACTCACGGAGGTTGTCAATAATGTTTTGAACAGTTCATTTCAAATTTGGAAAATGTTCTCGTAAATGTTGTTCCTCACTCACAAGAAAGTTCTGGGTTGAAACTCATGAGCAGTGTTCTTATATTCACACATTCCTGACAGCACATTGAGTTCTGAACTATTTTCTGTCTCTGACATTTTGTGTGTGGAATATACCTCTCTTTCACTCAACACATGATTTGGGGGGGGGGGGACGGTTGCCCGCCCTTGCCTCCGCCAAGTTATGCCTATGGCAACTTCTCTCGGCAAAATGTTCTCAAATGGTTTGTCTGTTTGTAAGTGAGGGTAAACAATTTGACAACATATACCTGTCGATTGCTCAGAAATAATTGCAAATTGGATTGAAAGTAGTCTTAAGTCTAGTATTATGGAATAATTGACATGTCGATAAAATTGTTTGTCTGTCAATGTGAGTTCAACTATGGATATACTACTTTCTGATTAGTACACATAGCATAGAGCATTCGCAGTTACACTGTAAACACCGCTCTATCTTCTATCTTCTACGACGTGACATAAGCATGAATCATGAACTCATGAAATAAGTGGAGGGATTTTCGCACCTGCATGCTTTACTTAGAATTTCAACCTGAGGTCCATGACGCTATGCTTGATCATTTTTACGTACACTGCTGTTATCCTCTAATCAACCAGCCCGAATAATGAAGCAAATTTGCATGTGAAAATTTAAAACTGTGGGTTAACTTTATTCATGTATTATAATTACGGACGGAAAATACATAAAATGTGATCTTTATAGTTCGCTTTTATTAATCGTACCTTCATCAACTATTTGTTTCGTTAACGGAAATGTCGAAGTTGCCAAATTCCGAACATAACTGTGGTACAACTTGCTGCACATGGAAGAAAAATATTATTTAAAGTTCTATGTAAAATGAAATATATAATATATTTCATATGCTAATGAAATTATAGGTGATTATCAATGTGGATTTAAACGTAACAGATCAACTACAGATCAAATTTTTCACATCAGACAGACACTTGAAAAAAAGTGGGAACATAATCAAAATGTCCATCAGCTATTCATTGATTTCAAAAAGCATATGATTCGGTCAAAAGAGATAAATTATATAATATATTAGTAGAGTTTAGAATACCTAAGAAGCTCGTTAGTATAATAGAAATATGCACCAGTGAAACAGAAAGTAAAATTCGTGTGGGTAATAATATGTCTGAGAAATTTACAATTCATGATGGGTTAAAACAAGGAGATGCATTATCTCCATTGCTCTTTAATTTTGCCTTAGAATATGCTGTAAGGAAGGTAAGAGAAACTAATGAAGGACTAAAATTAAATGGTGTGACTCAGTTGTTAGCATATGCAGATGATGTAGACTTACTGGGGGATGATGTGAATACAATTAAGAATAATGCTAAAATATTTTTCAAAACTGCTAAAGAGATAGGTTTGGAAGTTAACAAAGAGAAAACTAAATATATGCTTACAGGCCGAAACCAAGTGTTAGGTAATAATCAAAATCTAATTATTGATAACAACTCGTTTGAACCAGTTTCCAAATTGAAATACTTAGGAGTAATATTAACAAATGAAAATTATATTAAAGAGGAAATAAAAAGTAGGCTTAATTCAGGAAATGCATGTTACTTCTCTCTTCATAAACTTTTGTCTTCTCGTTTAATATCTAAGAAACTAAAAGTTAAAATATACAAAACAGTAATTTTGCCTGTAGTATTATATGGGTGTGAAACTTGGTCCCTTACATTGAAAGAGGAACATAAATTGAGAGTATTTGAAAATAAGATCCTTAGGAAAATCTTTGGACCTAAAAGGGATGAGGAGACAGGTGAGTGGAGAAGGTTACATAATTTAGAACTACATAATTTGTACTCATGTCCAGATATTATTTGAATAATTAAATCAAGAAGACTTAGGTGGGCAGGCCATGTGGCACGAATGGGAGAGGAAAGAGGAGTTTACAGAATTCTTGTTGGGAAACCAGATGGTAAGAGACCTGTAGGAAGGCCAAGACGAAGATGGAGGGACAACGTTGAGATGGACCTAAAGGAAATCGGTAGGGATGGGAAAGAGTATATAGAACTTGCTCAAGATAGGGACAGATGGAAGACCTATGTTGCTGCAGCCATGAACCTTCGGGTTTAAGAAGGCTAGAGAGTTAGTTAGTTAGTTATGTAAAATGAAATACAGTAACCGTCGGTGTGGTCAGCGCCAGGGGCATGAGTATTCTTTCTGAGTATCACTTAATCAATTTCGTCAAATCATCACTCATCTTCATCTTCGCGACTATCCAAAAGTGGCAGAAATGTGAAGTAAAATAAACCAAATCAATCAATCAATCAATCAATGAAATATACTAACTTGAAGTTTACAAAATATATTTACATGTAACTCGTACATAATCAATTTACAATCCATTGATGGAAATATATTTGCTAATTTGCGGTGATTAGAAGACAGTCAAAAGTTTTACTAATTCTTGACTTTGGTCGTTGAGATGTTCTTAAAACGTTCTCATTAAAACTTTGGAAAGCAGATATTTTGATGCATTAAGGAAGATTCAGGCAAAAGCAGATTTCAGAAGAATAAGTAAACAAGAAACAAGTGTAGTTTGAAACGAACATTAAGAAACAAGTGTGACCTTCCACACCGGGGCGACGCAATAAGCAGCTCAGTTGCCTGTAGATTGGGTGACTCTTGGAAAGGTTCGTTTTTTCTATAGTCTAGTTGTACCGTTCACGTGCAGTGAATGCTGCTTTGAAGATTGCAAAGAAGATCCAGGTGTTGTATCCCTTGCATTTTGTTGCTTTGGTACGAAACCCTCTGTTGGTTCAAGCAACTTGCTTGTCTCCTGTACGTACTTGTTATTTGCATATTTTGTATGAAATCTTGGTAACATAAATGTCATAGCCAAGAAAACCTCGGAGCACTTGTAATGGTCGGATTGAGCAATACTGGTTTTGGAAATATGTTAATTAATTGCTGGCCAGCTACAAGGTGTAGGGTAAAGTAATATGTTTTCCATGTGCGTACTTATATGTTATTACTGGATGTAAGTGTATGTGCTCATTGGATTGTGCTTTGCTGGATATTAGATTTCTTTATCACCCCAGTGGGGGAGATGTCTTTCCAAAGACCGTTACAGTGGAATTTTCCAACGCTACGTGGTCCACGTCCACGGACGTTTACCCAGACTATAAAAAAGCCAATTGGGCTTTTATAGAAAACAGTGTTTCCCCATCTTTCGACGACGAGGAATGTCTCCTCGAGTTTAGTCCACTTTTGGTGGCTAGACTATTATAAGAATGTAGCATTTGGTGCAAACCAGCCCCTGTTTGCTGTCCCAAGTCCCCTTTAGAAAAGTTTTGAATATTTGGATATTTCCGTATTGAATAGTTGATGCCCAAAAGAAAGAGTAAAGGCGCAAGGAAACGCATTTGTAATGAACGGAATATCATTTCAGCTGAGGGTAGGCCCGCAGAGATAGTTTTGCAGATATATATATATATATATATATATATATAACAACGTATAATAAACAATATAATCCTACTAGAAATGTTGTTGCTGTTGTTGTTGATTTGGTGTTTTAAGTCCACTTTATGCACAGTAAGGCTAATCGGGACTGGACCTACAGTTTAAAGTGGGATCCGAACCACTATGTACCTCCACCGGGTATCGAACCCGGGACCCCTTGATTGCAAGGCGACGACGCTACCACTGCGCCATCGAGGAGGCACTACTAGAAATGTTATGATTTGCTGAATTAACTCTAAGAACTACAGTACTGTCCATTTTAAACCAGTTGTTTATTCACTTGATGTACGTACATGCGTAACGAACCAGGGACTAAAAATATAAATTGTTATGTGAAACCCCCCTTTCGTATTTCCGGCTCAAATATAATCTGCTCGCTTGGCACCCAGGGTGAGGTGAAAGGAGGGATTTGAAGGATTAAAGCAGGAAGTAATCCAGAGGGCCGGATAGGAACCAGGGACTGGGGGCTAACCTTTCAAAGAGGGGGGTTGCACTTTCACACACTGATCCTAGGTTCTAGGTTCGAATCTTGGGTAATCGATATGTGTTTGTTCCGTCATCTATCTCATCAATTCATCCTTCATCCTCATTGTATTGTGATTAACCTAGAGAGGTAAAAAAAAGGACGTAAAATAACAAAACAGAAGAAAGTAAGGTATGGACAACAACGTTCCTCCGAATAGAGGAAACATAGAAAGATAGAAGAAAAAGGGGGGACCGAAATATTTTTTTAGGAATAGTCAAATTTTATTCCGATTAAATATCGCATACAAAATGCATACTTGAGGTAAAAGTTGATTAAATGACAATTTTTCTTGTAGGCTAAGGTATGTTCATGTACGCATGTGTCAAGCATGTGTACGACCGTGAGGTGCCGCTCCTCCACCCTTGTATTCCTCAAATCCTCAATTGTTTGTTATCATTGTAGTGAACAAAGTTGTAAAATTGTAATCAACAGGGTCGTAACGAGTAGTTTCATTGTGAAGCAATTAATCTTCGTTTTTAAAATATGTTCTAGATTTGTGTTTGAACAAGTTGGAGCTAGGGTTGCAGCTTATCATGTTCTCCATGGGTATCGAGGCATTTAATAATGCCCTGAGTTGTCCTGAAGCACAGCTTCGGACGACATTATGCGGGTGTGTCTACGAAAACCAATCCAGTCAGCAAATCGGCCATCAGCTTGTAGATCCACTGGTTAAAATAGTAGCTTTGACACCACTCGCTTATAGCAGGCAACTGAATGTGTAGATATTTCTGCGACATGAAAGCACTGTTTCTGTTGTTGTGGCAATGTTTGTACAATTCAAGATATCGCCAGAGGTTAGAGTAGTTGCACCAGAGGTTAGAGCAAGTTTAACTTGTTGAAACAAGTTCGCCACTTCTACCCAGTAGAGGCACATAATGGTTTGGATCCCACTTTAACTGTAGGCCCAGTCCCGATTAGCTTTAGTGGACTTAAAACACCAAATTAATCAATCAATCATCAAGTTCGTCACTTCGCCGAAAGAAAAACTAAACATCTCTCAACTTACAGCATTTTGTAATCGCGCAAAATAGCGAAAATCCATTTTCCTCCCGCCTTATCGAAGGCCTTGACCCAATTTTGCTCAAATTAATTATCACTCTAGTCCTCAAAGGTATACAGCGACTGTAAAAAAATCTGCCTAAAAGCTCTAAATTTACAGTAATTACCATCTTAGCAGAGTTGTAAGTTTTCTATTTTGTTCCCGCTCCCCTCCCCTGCCCCCGCTACCTATGCACTCAAAAGTAAATTTCTTCCTGGCAAATTGTACATCTATTGTTTGTTGAGTTTCGATGATTAAGCTCTGAATATTTAGTTCTACAGAGCGTTGCAAATGTCAAAAATGGGTTAGTAGTGAATATGCATAAATATATTTACATACATACATACATACATATGTACATATAGGTAGGTATATGCATGGATGTAAGGTTCAAGTGACGGTTACATCCAATGGCTGGAAGCCCTCTGTTATGCTAAATGAAATGAGGTATGTATCATCAGGAAAGCAGGTCAATATTTCTGCCTAACCTCTCTTTTTGTTGTTCGTGTTGTTGTTTCCTCACTATCATTTCAAGTTTATTTCTTAAAAAATAAAATAATGCGGGTTCAACCTTACTTTACCAAACTTTTCACACCACTAGGTTTCGTGCGAATTCTTCTCTTGTCTTTACAGTTACACATTATTTCACACGCATTTGTTTATGAGAGTTGTGAATTCGTGACAGGGCAGAAGTCGCTAGCAATGCTACGAAGAAAGCACAAACTCCCTTGCTCCTCCAATGTTTGTTTTGATCTGGTGGGGCCTACACAACACTAGGCCCCATCTCATAAACAAGGTGTTCTAGGAATAACCAGAGAGACCCGGGAATTATGAAACATACATTGTCTTTCAAAATGAATGTAAGATTAAGGACATATCTGTAAGTAACTCTCAAATGATCTTGATACAAAGTTTCGTTTATTATACAGATACAGAAGTTAATTATTATTATTATTATTTGAGGCTCACCCTGACTCAAAAAAATTAGTACCTTGGGGTAATCCTCGGGAGTAAGGGCGGCCGGAGTGTGGTGCTGAACACATCACCTCCAAAATGGCCGAGATCAAGAATATATGCTCCCACGTCCCCTAAATTTGCCTCATGCACGGTGCTATATGCGCGGGAAACTTTACATTTTACCTATTATTATTATTATTAAATATGTGAGATATCTATATCCTCTATGTGGCATGAGTTATTTCTTCGTTATTTTACGTCGCTTTTCGTTGGTTCGATGTGGTCTACAGACTGGGTATTGTTTGTCTCTTTCAGTTCGGAATAAACATAACTTGATACGGAAAGCATTGGGTCGCCCACGTCGTCTTCGTGACCGCGTACGTGACTTCATATGTTTAGAAAACAAATTCAGTTTGTTTCCACTTGACCTTGGAAGGGGCGGACTATAATTGTGTTTTGGTTCCATAAAGAATGCAGCGTGCTGTAGAAAATAATTTCTCTTTCAATAGGTCGCCGCAGCACGGGATGAAAGGGAATGCTTCCACCAGTAGCGTACGCAGGATTTCATCAAGGGGGGTGTTATTTAGAAAACTTTCTACAAATACATATTACCATTGTTTTATTATACTTTAATTAATAATAATAAAGACAAATTAATTAATAATTATTATAATTAATTAATTAATTAGTTTAATTACTACTAATGCAGCTGCTATTTATGAAAGAAATACAACAAAATTACATTTCTTTTGTTTCTTTGTTACAAAATAATTGTCTAGTCAACGGTTGTATATGATAAGTGAGACATTTTAAGTGTGAAGAAAATCCATTAAAAAAAGCAAATATATTAAATTTATTGAAATAATCGAAATATGAAACTCATTCAAGGAGCCGCGCTTGTCTAGTTTGACAACTTCGTGGGATATCCGGGTTCGATTCCCGGAATTGGTTGGAATTTATCCAGCCTTGTCTCCGCACCCAGCCTCATAGCAATGGGTACCTGAGAGCAACCCTGGGGGATGAAGGCTGCCGGAGCATGGTGTTGATCATATCACCTGCAAAATAGTTCGAGATCGAGAATCTTTGTGGCCCACCACACCACTACGTGTGCCTTCATGGCACGGTGCTATATGCACGGGGGAATTTATATTACCTTTACCTATGGAACTCGCCCAGGATGATGATGATGATGAAGCGCGAGAATACATGTTGCCAAATTCCACTGAGTCTATGTTTTCGTTGAAAAGTAAGTTTATAGACATTCCAACACATTTATCACTTCTAGGTGATTCACAAAGCACTTCTTCAACATTATTTAATGATGTGGATGTAGACTCAGCATCACTTGAGAGTTCACAAGGGGATGTGAAATGAAGAACGTTTGCAATAAGGTCGGCACACTGCGACGAAGCAAGGAATTTTCACAATTCTCGCGAGAGTAACTACGCGACTTTTTGAAAAAAAAAATTGCAGAATTGAACTTTGCGGCCGCTTAGATTCTGTTTGGAACAGTAGCGTACGCAGGATTTCATCAAGGGGGGTGTAATATGTCGAAAACTTTCTACAAATTCACATTACCATTGTTTTATTATACTGTAATTAATTATTATTAATAATAATAATTCTTATAATTAATTAATTAGTTTAATTACTACTAATGCAGCTGCTATTTATGAAAGAAATAGAACAAAATTACATTTCTTTTGTTCTTTGTTCTTCGTGGGATATCCGGGTTCGATTCCCGGAATTGGTTGGAATTTATCCAGCCTTGTCTCCGTACCCAGCCTCATAGCAATGGGTACCTGAGAGCAACCCTGGGGGATGAAGGCTGCTGGAGCATGGTGCTGATCACATCACCTGCAAAATAGTTCGAGATCGAGAATCTTTGGGGCCCACTCACTACTACGTGTGCCTTCATGGAACTCGCCCAGGATGATGATGATGATGAAGCGCGAGAATACATGTTGCTAAATTCCACTGAGTCTATGTTTTTGTTGAAAAGTAAGTTTATAGATATTCCAACACATTTATCACTTGTAGGTGATTCACAAAGCACTTCTTCAACATTATTTAATGATGTGGATGTAGACTCAGCATCACTTGAGAGTTCACAAGCGGATGTGAAATCAGTACCGGGAAGAACGTTTGCAATAAGGTCGGCATACTGCGACGAAGCAGCGGCCCCGGCGCCCACCCAGCGTCGAATAACATGGGTACCTGGGGAAACCTGGGGGGTAAAGGCGGTCAGGGGCGCGGTGCTGATCACATCACCCCCACTCACGACCGGATCAAGAAAGTGTGGGGCGTTACCCCCACACTCCCTATACGCCTTCATGGCGTGGTGCTAAGCACAGGGGAACACTTTACTTTTACTTTTTACTTTTACTCTACACTGCGACGAAGCAAGGAATTTTCACAATTCTCACGAGAGTCACTGCGTGACTTTTTGCAAAAAAATTGCAAAATTGAACTTTGCGGCCGCTTAGTTTGTGTTTGGAATGTTGTGTTTTTCTTCATGCTGCATGGGAATAATAATTCAAATTATTATTATTATTATTATTATTATTACTGTCGCAGATCTTTGACTGTGATAAATTAGCCATTTTAATATTTTTTCTACAGTATTTTCCATAATATTTCAAAAGCTCAAGGGGGGGGGGTTTAAACCCGGTAACCCCCCCTTGCGTACGCCACTGGCTTCCTCAACTAGCGTTCAGCTTCAAGCCCTGCATTTTCCCTCAGTAATAAACAGATAAGGAAAGAAAAAGGGGAAATTCCTGAACACGCCCAACCTCCACCCGCATATGTTCAGGGGTAGGTGCTTAGTGCCCTGCTGCCTTTAAAATAAACAAGGAGCGTCAGATCAGCGGAATTTCGGTTCTCCCGTTTTTCTCTTCGTCCATATATTGACGGTTTGAATTATATGTATGTACGAGGCACTAAAGGTAAATCTAGATAACGTCTCATGGATATAGTGGACCAAGATTGTTCCGGCGTTCTAGAAACGAACTTGGTTGTAAGATCTTACTTGCTAGTAATTGAATTAAATTAATGGCATCTGCATTGCTAGTAATGAAAACCGCGGTAGCTCAGCTAGCGTCTGACTACCATGCGAGAGACCCGGGATTTTTTCCACCTGTTCAAGCGGCTCTGGTGCCCGCCCAACATAGTGTAGTATAAAGTGGTTACGTGGAGGTTACTCTGGGAGATAAAGGCGGCCCCACCTTCGGCCGTGATCAAGAAAGTGTGGGGCCCTAACTCCACACCCCGTATACGCCTTCATAGCTTGGTGCAAAGCACAGGGGAACACTTTACTTTTTATGTTAGTAATGAAACGAAAGTTCGGGAGCGGGGAGAATGTAAGACAGAGGGGAGAAAGAGTGGTATTTTAGGAAGGTTAATAATTAAATGAGTTAAGCAGTGTGCAAATTAAGCAAAGGGTGTGCTGATGATTTCCCCACCACAATAAATTTTATCCCCTGCAAAAGAAAATTATTTTTATCCCTGCCAGAAGTGTTTTTATCCCTTTAAAGAAAAATGGAATTGAAAGGATATATTATTCCATGTCTTAACTATGTAACAGACACCATTGAAAAATCATTTGTTATTTATGGTTCAGTCATAAGATTTGCCTGCCCCAAAGTATGCAGCTTCGTGGATTAAGGAAGGACACCATTCCGAAACTGGCAACCTCACCGTGCCGAGACAACAGAAACTCAAATTTTCGTGGCATAGTGCTGATATTTTACACTTATTAAATTGTTCACCAGAAACTTGTAGGTATGTAAGATTGGCATTTAGTATGAACTTGGCAATATACAGTTGGTAACGTTTTCGGTGTTAGTAGTTCGATAACTATTTTCGTGTATGAGTTTGGGTTTACTTAGAATCAGGGGGGCCGCCAGGAGGTGGGGAAGGGTGCTTCATCACCCCTTCATTTTCTTCCTCACGCCGTCCAGCATCCCTTGTACAACTTGTTAAACCATGTCATATTCAGCGTAGAAAGGTTTTGAAGTGAGATCGGTATTACTGCATACAACAGGCAAGTCATCGATCTTAATCTGACATCAGGCACGTATCCAAGGGGGCTCGAGCCCCCCACCGAAAATTTTCTGTTTACACTAGATAAAATGAGGCTTTTAGTTTCTTGAATAATGTGATCATAATTTGAGAGTTATGATTATCGAGACAAGACAGAGAATGCTCTATAACCCTCTTATTGTTAATAGCACGTACCCAAGGTGAGGATCGGAAATTTTTCAATTTACTTAGGGTAGACCAGGGCATTACGGATCACAGGGCATTATGGATCAACGTAAGGTTCACGTGACCTGCAAAGAAAACTGTTGCAGGCACGAACTTGAAAAATATAGCCGATCATGCTGCCATCTGTCCGCTTACTCGCTGCCTGTATTTGTTCGCTGTGGCAGTTGGCGCGCGTCTGTGACAAGTGATAGTTGTAAGCAAGTTGGTGGAGACGGTGCAGGAAAAGTACCCATTGTAAGTTTTGTTCGACGTTTGGTAAGGTTGCATTGTAGAATGTAGGGGTTTAAGTGCTCTACAATTTAACATGTGATAAGGTAGGGTGTGTTTTTGCGATGTGCCAGTATTTGATATGACTAACCCTATTTGTTATTATTTAAATGGACATATGTCGAGAATATGCAAATCAGGGCATTACGGATCGGCCAAAACGGGGCAAAACGGATCTCCCACTTTCAGTACGTTTTACTTAACAGTATCTCTTCTAACACGACGCTTTCAATTTCCAGATGGTTCGCGATTATCAAAAGAAGTCCACCAGAAATTCGTGGTCTGTAGTAGGAATGTGTGAAGCTGTGCGTTTGGTGACATCCGGAGAAAAGACTATTCGGCAAGCTGCGGAACTTTGTGGTGTGCCATATACTTCATTGCAACGAAGAACATCTGGTGGATGAGATGACGTTGGTCGTCCTGGTGTAAAGCAAGTGTTTAGTGATGAGTTTGAGCAGGCTCTTTCTTCGAGATTGTGTGATTTAGCTCGAAGAGGATTCGGGCTAACACCCAAAGCTGTGCGAAGATCCGTTTTCAAGTTTGCAGAGAAAGAGAACATACCGCATCCCTTTAATAAAGAAAAAGGGCTAGCAGGTGAAGACTGGGTCCATGGATTTAAGCAACGCCACCCAGAACTCAGCATACGCAAACCACAAGGTCTCTCGCAGGCAAGAGGTATGGCTATGACAGGTGCTAATGTTCAACAATTCTACGAGACATTACACCAGGTAATGACAGACTGTAACCTACAAAATCGTCCTGAATGCATCTACAACCAAGATGAAACAGGATTTCCTTTGAACAATCGCCCCCCGCTAGTAGTAGCGCAGAAAGGCGCCCGTAACGTAGTGTCGATAACAAGTGCCGAAAGAGGAGAAAATGTAACTGTTCTGGTTTGTGCAAGTGCAACAGGAGTGTTTATTCCGCCATTTGTTATATTTAAAGGCATACGAAGGCATGATGAATTTCTTGATGATATGCCTCCGGGTACAGATTTTTGTATGACAGATTCCGGATGGGTGACAGAAGATGCTTTTCGAGTGTGGCTTCAACATTTCCAGAAACACCGAGCTCCTGGAAAAGTTATTCTAGTTCTTGATGGACACCGTGTACACGTAGCACTTGACATTGCAGATACATGCCAAGAAAATAACATTGAATTGTTATTGCTTCCTCCTCACACCACACACATATTGCAACCTCTTGATGTCGTTGTTTTCAAACCCCTGAAATCGTATTATCACCAGTATGCAACTCAGTGGCAACACCAAAACCATAATCGTACTATTAATAAATTTGTATTTGGACATATTTTCGACAGAGCTTGGAGAGAGGCCGCAACAATTGGGAATGGTGTCAAAGCATTTGAGACCACTGGAATCTTTCCACTAAACCGGCGTGCAATTCCAGCACACAAGTTAAATTTAATTGCTAATAGGGACAATTCAGATACAGCATCCAAGGATCAGTTTGATCTCTCATCGAGCAAGACATCAAGTTGCAGTAGAGAAAGCGGCGATGGCACACAAGAACAAGTTCGACAATTATTGCCATCCCCACAGAAAGTGATGTCTACACGAGTACAAAGACAGCGGCGAACAACATTGCACATTACATCTCCACAACACATTTCAACAATGAAGGCAAAACAAAACACAAGCACGGCATCCACTTCCAAAGGCAAGCAGAAAGCAGGGCGTTTCAAAAGTCAGGTCGTACGAAGAAATGTCATGTCGAATGTAGACATGATTGCTAGCAATTCTTGTAGTTTTTGTAACATTTCATATGATGACCCAAGATGTGCACAGATGGGAGATTGGATTCAATGTCAGTCCTGTCGTAAATGGTATCATGAGCGTTGCGTAAATGCTGTCGGAAGAAAACAATTTGCTTGCGGTATATGTCAGATCCCAAAACTGTAATACAGTATACGGTACTTTTTTATGTTTTTTATGTTTTCAATCTTATGTTATATACATAAAATTAAACTGATCCATATTGCCCCGTTAGTGATCCGTTTTACCCCTGCTATCAGGGCAATACGGATCAATTGCAGTGTCTCACAAAATATTTTTTTCTGAATTGTATTTTCAACTTCTGGTTCTTTCAATGCTATGCACATGTAGTAGAAACTATAATTAATTTTTTGGTAGAGTTTTGTGTTGCTAGCCTAATTCCTTGGCCAATAAAAACTGTTGTAAAGAAAAATTGATCCGTAATGCCCTGGTCTACCATATAAAAAAAATAGGTTTTTGTCTTCTTGAATAATAGGACGATGACTTAAAGAGAGAAATAATTATCAAGGCAAGACGAAGAATGTTTTATAACCCTATTTTCATAATATTGCACGTAAACTTTTCTTGCGCTTTCGGTGTTGTCGCAGCGAACTTGAGCACTATGGAAAAACTTGTCAGCATTTGAAAGCTGCACAACAAAGGTAGCGCCACAAGTAGGACGATTCGTTGTAATTTTTAATCTCTGGAAAGCGCGAGAGGGAACGTTCTTGAATAAGAGAAGGAGTCGAACTACTACTGGCTATATTAACGAATCGTTTTCCTGCTGAACGTTCTAGAATATGAAAATATTCATTTCCCGGTTGATCTGTACAATAGAATCGGTTAATGAGACTTCAGAGGTAAGTGTGGCAATTCATACAGTCGATCAGTGTCCATTGGTGGCTTTATAAGATCTAGTGATTTGAAAATGAAAAGTAACGAAGTCTACATCTAGTTCCAGTTCGGGACGACAGCGGAACTTCCGGAGCCTCAGTGTAGTGCTATTTCGGGTCGAGGGCTGAAGAGATCGAAGGTCTCTTTCTCTAAAGTTAATATTTCAGCAATACCGGGTATTGGAGCAGTTTATTAAGAAAGAAATAAACTGCACAAATCAACTGAAAAACAAAGTTCTGATTGATGATTTAGTTGTGCCCGGACCAAATTCCGTGTATGCGGTTTGTAACCTTATATAATAGAAAAATGCATATGCATGTGTGAACCTACAGCAGATACTGATATTTCAGATATTGGCCTTTTTATACTTGTTACCCAGCAAGCCTTGATGAGTTACTAAGAGTCTAATGTTCCCGTCAAATGGAGTAATGGACTAACTTTGTGACGACTGGTGTCCAACTGGAGGATGTTGCAACATCGCGCTACGACGCCAAGGGTTCCGGGTTCGAATCCTGGCCTGGGCATGGATGTTTTTGAGTGTCCATTCATCAATTTCATCATATCGTCACTTATCCCCATATTCGCAAATTAGCCAAAAGTGGCACAAAAAGCGAAGTAAAATAAACCAATTCAATCAATCTTCTAAAGTCTTGAAGATCCAAGTCACAAGGATGGAAAATTAGGGCTTTGTTAAGATTAGGTGCGAAGGCAGGCGACAACACCCTAAAGGATCATATACAAACCTGCGGGAAGAACGATCTTACTTAAGTCTCCAATACGAAATGATAAAAACTTCTGGTGAGTTCATTATAAATAATGTGTCCGAGATAAAGAGTGGTATCCCCAGAATTTTCGGAAGGGAGAGGGGTTATGAATACTATTTTTGGTGGTCAGTCTTCATTTTGCCATATTTGTCTGTGACGTTCTTTTTTTTTAAGGAATACTTTGTTAAATGGGGTTATGACCCCACCAACCCTCCCTTGGGCACGTCACTGTAGACAAGCATTTGATCACATTGGGAGACGAAACATTAGATGTGTTAAGAACTGTGCATTAATTGTTTCTCGATCCGGCTATATTCGAGAAAACTTCCTTTGTTTCGTACCGATATATGACAAGGCTGAGGAAGCTGTGATAGGCATCTTTAAACAGCCGCCGCTCGTGGAGGAGTGCTTATCACATAGCGCAACGAGGCCAGGGGTACCGGTTTCAAATCCCGGCCTGGACATGGATGTTTTTTGAGTGTCCATTCATCAATTTCATAATATCATCACTCATCCCAATCTCCGCAAATTAGCCAAAAGTGGCACAAAAGGCGAAGTAAAATAAAGCAGATCAATGAATCAATCACAATTTTGAACACTTGCGAGTGCCTGAATATGGACAATTTGGTGGGTTTCGGCTTTCATAAGAGCTGCAAACATGGGAGGACAAGACACATTACTGGTGTTCTGGTTCGAATCAGATAGAAATGTTCGAGAACTGCCTGCGTTCAGTTCGCAGCCCACAGTTAGAATCTCGCGTTGTCGAGTGGATTGACCATTCCGTGCATTTGTAACAGCTTCGTAAAGACACTCACAGATACCACAGATGTTTTGATGCCTGATGAGAAGAAATGGGCAAACACGCATACTCAGATGGTTTCGGCACACGATATTAATGCTTGGAAATAGAGGAGTCGTGTGGTAAAAAATGTTCTGATTTCACGTTCTAATTAAAATGGCAGCCTGAAACAGTGGCGACGATTTAAGGGATAGTTGCTCCCCATTTTTTTGCCTCCTCACTATGGCCTCTTAATGGTAAGCCTTGTCTACCAAGAGAAAGTAAATTTTCATTGCACCGCCCCACCCCCAGGTTTTGGAACCCAGTCGCCACCACTGGCCTTAAACATGCGATTCTGAGGTTCTATCTATACTTCTTAAAAATATGTTGTTAGTGTAAGACTTTTTGCTTGTAAATAGTCAATTGTTTTATGGGGTATTGTTGCTTTCCATTGTTATGCGGCAATAAAGAGGGCCCAAAATACAAGTTTCTACTGTATTTTTACTTATTTCGGCCCTTAATATCTTGGTTAAACAACACTACCATTTTTTTTTACTCGGCATGAAAGCTCACTATTAGCACTCACTGAAATAGCACATTACTTGGATATTGACGCTGTTAGTAGATATAACCCTTTAAATATTAAATTATTGCGAAATCCGCAACTTTAGAATTAGGCTTTTCTCAAAACAGCAAAAGGGAAGAGTAAAACTTGGTATGTCATATGGTAGCTGAATATACAGCCTAAGTCAAAATGATGTTCCCGATTTCGTTCATTTCTTATATGAAAGGTAATGAGCTTTTCTTGCATATGTAATTTTTTTATGGAATACAATCTCAAAAAGTTTTCTCTCTCTTTCTATTGAAGACTCGTAGTTGCGCTGTCAGCCACTAGAAGGCAGTTTAGTAGCAGTGAGAAAAATGGCTACCACTGGACAGCAGAAAGCGTTCTTTATTCTCGTTCAGCGACATTTCCGAACAAGATTTGTGGTTGAACCGCCTTCTGGCAAGTCAATTAGAAAATGCTACAACATTGGTGGAATTACGTGAGCGCATCACTGCAGCCATAGCCGGCGTGGACCCTGACATGCTAGGAAGAGTGTGGCAGGAACTTGATTATAGACTAGATGTGTGTCGTGTAACACGTGGATCGCACAGAGAATATTTATAATATGCCAGGAAAAACATTTTGAGTTTTTCAATCTGTGTGTGTAATATCAGTCATTTACGTATGATTACAATGAAATAAATAGACACTGAAATCGGAAGAAATCATTTTGACTTACGCTGTATGTACTAACACATGGAAATAAAAAAATCATTGGGGCCTCGTCCTATTTTTGAGGGGAAAACATAAAAATGTTAAGAAATGTCAATGTAAATTATCACACTTCCTTCGCTATCAGAAAGAGGAACAGACCTTTCTCCTCCCCTTCTATGTTCCAAATGGAACAGTTCCTGTCTTGAAAAGTTGTGGAAGAGTTTCAGTTTTTCTTTCTTTGATGAGTAGCGTAGTGGTAATGCGACCTCTTTGTAATCAAAGGGCTCCGGGTTTAATGTAAGGTGGAGGTACAAGTTGTTCGGATTCCACTTTAAACTACAAGACCACAGTCCCGAAAAGCATTTATGTGCATAAAGTGGGTTTAAAAATAAAACTCTACCGAACTCTACATACAGTGACGCACCAAGGACTTTCGTTAGCCATCTTTTTGCCACCATTTCCTGCTTTAGACATTCTTTTTACTGGGCCAAAGAGGGACTATGATTCCCTACACCAGGAATGTCCATCCCCCTCAAGGTCCTGAACGCAGTCTCCCAAATAAAGAATTTCAAGGCACCAATCATAAGGATAATAGTCCAAAATTCATAACTAAATTAGATCATCATAACCCTCCAATATTATTTTGATAAATATAGTAACTGATTTTAATTTGGATGCAATAGCCTATCAAGTGGTCAGTAGTTATATCTTAAAATGTATATTTTCGACACGCAGAAAATGTCAGAAAATAAATTATGTGTATGCAGTGTTTTTGGCCGGGGAATAGATGTTAAAAAGCCCACAACTGAATGATAAGATAGAAAAATCTAACTGGGCACACCACTTGCATACGCATGATTTTTCGTTTCGGAGGCGGCTGGAATTGTAAAGGTGGATATTACATAGCTGCTTCACTGAGTTCTGGGAGAAGACGGGATATAAAATATTTCATAAATATTATTTTTTGCCTTCCTTTTTAAAGTTGTTCAAAGACAAATGTCGGGGGTTGTTTTAAGGGGAGTTTGCTTTTATCATTTTGCCCTTTCCAGAGTTTTTACTGCTTTCATTTGAAAAAATAATTTTCTCAGAATTTCATATTTTCTCAAAAATTCATAGGTAATTGTGGAGCTACAGCACCATCATCTCCCCCAACCCTTACCCTGCGTACACCAGTGGGGCAAACCAAATATTGGTGCTGCAGTTGTCTTAACCAAAACTTGTTTGTTCGTATGATTGATTCAATTATCGTTTCATACACAGAGCCGTAGATAGTGAAAATAGAATTTGTTGCCTTTGAGACGCTCGATTTGTGGGATGGCGCGTTTTCCTGTTGCAAAAGCACTTTTTGAGCTTTTTGGAAAGTGATTCACCTAATGAACTGCGGCATCATCTTCTAAATTTACTAAAATATTCAATCAACACCAAGAATATTGGTCGTGTCTGGCAATGTAGTAGCCGACCTTCTTGGCCGTGTGATTACCACAGCGCGCTACGACGCCAAAGACCAGAGGTTTGAATTTCGGGCTGGGCATGAGTGTTATTTGTGAGTGTTTCTTCATCAATTTTATCATATCATCATTTATTCTCATCGTCGCGACCAGCTCAAAGTGAAAGAAAAGCGACGCTAAATAACAAAAATGAAATCAAACCGTAATGTAGCTACAGTATAATCATTCACAATCAACTTATCAAGACCCAAATAGGGATAATTGCGAGCGAACCGAGCGGGAAAATTTTTATATCTATTTATTTGCATACTTACAAGAATATTACATTAATTTAATTTTGCGTCAATACTTTCAAAGGGTGCCGTGCTATTTACTCTTTCCCAAATTATTCTCCACTTGCTCATGGGCGCCAAAAACGAAAAGGGTGCATCACTATGAAATGGGGTGGAAAAGTGGTTCAATATCATGTAAATGGTAAGACAAGAACTACAATAATCTTTTCGTATATAATATCACATAATGTGAACCGTAAAAATTGTACCTTTTTTTATTTTTTATTTTTTTTCTGTAGTGGTGACTTCCAGCGCTCTATGCCCCTTTTCTTCAACCCGCTGTTGTACACTGTGTGAAGCACTGCAAGCGAATCGAGAAGGAAAATAATTAGGGCATTAATTAAGAAACCGGCAATAATATTAATTTAATAAGGAGTAAATATTTTCACTTGGTCCCGCGACTTTTACTCCTTCGAAATTGATCTCTTCTTGCTTCTTCAGCACCCACTTTGTTGTCTCTGAGCTCGTGGCGCCCCCGTACCTGATGCTCTGTCAAACCATCTCTCTCACCTTCATTATCCTAAAGAGGCAGAAAAGTAACGTAAAATAACGAATAGTTACTCGTGGATTTCTTATTTAGTAGTCTGTGCTCTATTTTACTTCACTGCATTTTCATGCATCAGATGTTTTATTTAGAAGAGAAGGAAGAGAGGCGGATGGCTATGACACCCACCGCAATGCCGCTTAGCGAATAATCCAGAGTAAAATCCACTTTATACCATACGATCATCAAATGGTGTGGTGTCTAAATAAAGATCATCATACGAATTTTATGCCAAAGCGCTAAATATTGATTGCCCCCCTCCCCGAACTTCAAAGTTCGTTCCCTCCTTACTATGGAAATTCTGTGGCAATCTAAAACTTAACATTGCTATCCAATGTATGCCCTCAAAACGTTGGAAGCCAACTCCAATTTAACCTGACTGGTAACCCGAGAACACTTGTTCGAATTGTGTACTTGTTTAACTATTTTAAAAAATATGTAGGGTACGTACATGTATTCCATTCAGACTTTTGTTATATTAGGATATTCCAGTTAACTATTTCCTTGCTTATTTTGTTCGAGGAGTCTTGAAGAAAATTGTCAAAGGGGGAGGAAAGGGGGGGGGTGGAATTAATGGGAAACCAGAAAGCAGCAAGAGCGAAACACACGAATCAGAAAACATAAACAGAAGCCTGTTAGAATAACGAAAGAATAGGAAACAGAAAATATAGCTGGGAAAGTCTATTGTAAACGCAGAGTATGTACACTGAAACAGAAAGAGCTTTCAACAAACGCCGAATATGAGGATAAATTGGACTTAAAACATACAATGAACATCCATCTCAGAACTGAAAATCTGCGTTTTACACGTAGGTAATATATCAATTAGTTATGATTGTTGACTACAAAAGTTAAGAGTAAAGCTCAGTCTGTAAAATACTATATATGTAATGTAAATATATGAAACACTATTCTGAAACATATAATGCCTAAAATTATTTTCTAAATGGATGCCGCAGGAGCGACTATCACTGTGAAATGCTGTGTGATTTGTTGTTCACACAAAACGTTATTGTGCACCATTGAAATTATTTGCTCATACTGTAGTAATGATATGCCAGTGATATGCTATGCTGCGTCAGTCTGGGCGCATCTCACAGCGCAAAAACAAATCAGAGATAGTCTCAGATCTGTACAACGGAATGTCCTGTTAAGGATCCTCGGAGCGTTTAGTACAACATCCAAGACTTTGATAATAGCTGTTGTTGAAGTTCGACAAAGTGCCGCTTGTTACTGGTGGAAAAAGGGACTAAAAGAAGGAAGACCAGATACTTGCAACTCCTGTTCCTTTGGGAGGCTTAAGGTCTAAGGACTTATATTACTCAATAAATTTACTAGATACTATCATATATTCCAAGTTAGTATTTTATTATATTTTTCATTATAAATTTCCGTAAGATTTTCAAGCTGAAAATAAGCACCAACCAAATCCTTAACATATACAAGTCTATTTAGAAATTTTGGAAACACTGGTCAAACATATATATATGATTTTGTTTGTTATATTTTATATTCATATTCTGTATATACTTTTCCTTTATTATATTTATTCCTCAAGTACAATAATCTTAGAAAACACAAACATATATACACACACCTTGGTTTTATTAATAGGCACCAAGGTCAGAAACTTCTCTCTACAAGTACTAGAATCCTCTTCCATATTCCAATCCTAAACGGAACACTTCCGCTCTTGTAACAGCTATGATAAGCAATCTACGCAAAAGTATACCAAGAGAGAGGGATGCGTAGTGTGAGTGGCGAGAGGAGGCTGGAGGACCTCGTCCCTCAGTGTCCCGATCCATTATTAATGAGTTGGATTAAGTCTTACAGAGGAACTGTGCCAGTGTCTCCGGTTGAAACAAATGAAAACGTTATTTGTAGTGCATTTTGCCAAACAACTGTTCTCTCCAAGGATTTTCAAATGTTCATGTGTTGCTCAGTTGACCACCTCTTTTTCATTCAGGGTCTTGTGCGAGTCGTATGTCGGAAATAGGAAAAATTATGATGGGTAAAAAATAATGAATTTGATAATCTATATTCATTACCAGATGTTATTAGAATTATTAAATAAAGACGATTTTGGTGGGCAGGTCATGAAGCACGAATGGGAGAAGAAAGAAAACTTACAGAATCCTGGTTGGGAAACCTAATTGTAGGAAACTTATAGAAAGGCCAAGACGAAGATGGAATGGCAATAAATAAGACGCTTATAAGGAAACTAGTAACAATGGAGAAACCTGAATTAATCTTACCCATTGTAGGAACGGATAAAAAGTTTAGGTTGCTGTGACAATAAACTTTCCACTTTAGAGTTTAAGTTCGAGTTTGTGTTTTAAGTGCACTCTATGCACAGTATGGCTAGTCGGGACTGGGCCTACAGTTTAAACTGTGATCCGAACCATTATGTGCCTCAATCAGGTTCGAACCCGGGATCCCTCGATTACAAGGGAACGCTCGCACTTTCCGCTTTAGGAATGCCAGAGAGTTAGTTAATATTTTCTAATTACTTTCACTTTCAAAACTTAAAGTTCAACAAATCTCGACTTCTGTGGAATAAAAAGTCAGTGATATTTGTGTCAAGAAGTGTAACTCATTTAGACGCACACGAGAGAGCGTAGAAATACGTCTAAAGTGCAAGCACCTAGCATGGGGTACTTTCAAGAGGATTGCCATGTCAGTTTGTATCACAAAATGGTCGACAAATTAAGTTTCACTCGGGGCTGTCGGACCCCTCGTTACTTTTCAACGTCTAAGATAACGGATTCGTTTTTGGAAGTAGCCGGTTGTAATTCACGCGTTAAGCTTAACGCCCACTGAGACGTTGTTAAACGCGGCAACAGAACGCAACAGACGCGTTTCCGGCGTCTCAGCGGGCGAAAACCTTTAAGATGGACTTCTGGCATGGAAATTCCGTGTATTTCCCTGTAGTGGAAGCAGACAACAGAAGTTCTGTTGCTTTCTGTTGCCGCGTCTCAGTGGGTGTTTAACTTAAAGTTTCCATCGTCACTTGAGACAAATGCTGCGGAAATATTGCATTTATTCTTATTTGTTTACCACATTTTCCGTCACTCTCTTACTTTGTCGCCACGGTTAACCGCCTAGTACAAATTGTCAATTTAAGTTGAATGAATTGAGCAAGGAAGAAGCTAGCAAACTGCTACATGTGAAATTTGTTTGAATTGTGTAACATCTTAATTTAGCATCGACATTCAATTATTCCCAGAGTTGTTGAATGTAAAATTGTAGTTGAGACATCTAGGAAATAGGGTCTGTAAGTTGGGTATGTTATGAATCCTCATGATAATATTTAATTCGGCTTCCCCGATGGCTCAGTGGTAGGGTTGTTCCCTTGTAATCAAGAAGTCCCTGGTTCGATACCCGGTGGAGGCATACAGATCATAGTTATAAACTGTAGGTTTAATCCCGATTAGCCTTACTGTGCATACAACAGGTGTGTTTGTGCTTGCCATTAACTTCATTCCTACTTGATACTTCCTACCCTCACATCAGATTAGCGTAAGGAAATCATTCCCCCTGACGTAATCAATCCCAAACACTCCTATCAAAATGAGAGCGCTTACATCATAGGTGGCACGTAAGCAGTTTACACGTTTCCCTGCACCACCCACGCGACCCTAAATCTGTTGACCTTGAGTTTATTTGTCGACATCAAGTGACCCAGCAACGAAAGATTTAGCGCGAACGCAGCTCACGGGTCGCCACTTTCATTCCGATGCAGTGGCGCGACCACAGGGGGTGGGGGGAGGGGCAGGGGAGGCATTGCCCTCTAACCTTGGACGGAAATGAGTTCTTGGGGGGACAGGGGGGAAAAACATTGACGGCTAAGTGTACCTGCAATTACCGCCCACAACTTGAATTTTTATGCAAATAAAAATACTTCTCGCAAAATGTTCTTGATCGCTCGCTCGCATTACCTGCTTTTCTTAGTCTTCAGTACCGTAGCTAGGGGGCGGAGGGAGTCTGCCCTGGACGCCGAACGACTTGAAGGAAAATAAGTTGTAAAATTGATTGATTGGGTTGTGGTTTTACGTCCATTTTACGAACAGAAATGCTAATCGGGACTGAACCTGCAGTTTAAAGTTGGATCCGAACCACTGTGCCATGTGCCTCCAGCGGATATCGAACCCGGGACCCCCTGATCACATGGCAACGATGTTATCATTATACCATCGATGTGCAGGGGCGGCGCCAAAAATTTTCGACCGGGTGGGCAGAAGCTGTATATTCATAAATTAGGGTGGGCAGTATAAATCTAAGACCTTATATGAGTTTTTCATGCACTCATGCTCGTCCCCCCCCCCCTCCAACATATTCAGGGTGTCCTAAAACAACTTCAACAACGGTTGGATGCTGATAGATAGATATATAAAAAAACAAGAAACTTTTCCTCATACTCATAACCTCGAAAGTGCTTAGTTTCTGATCTATGAGCGCTGAAAATCTAACCTGTATGTACAGTCACGGACACGTCTGGGTTATAACAATCCCATTAACTTTCAATGCAATCATTACAACCCAGAAGTGTCCATGACTGTACGTATACAACCCAACTTACCAAACGATCGCTCTGACGTAACTTCCAGGGACGCGTAACAAGATTGCCACTTGAATTGAAAACAACAAACTTAGGAGTCTTATCTGGCAAAATAAAAAAGAATAATTATTCTTGCTATTTTGTAAGCATAGGTGCGCGCAGAATAATTTATTTGGGAGTCCCTTAAGAGAAGTTTCAGTTACCTACCTGGACATGGCTAGCCTATAGTCGTAACTTCATGTTATTTTCACAGAAACTATTAAGTATACATGACATTTTAACAATATAGAATGAGCATTTGTTATCACTTTAGCACAGGTTTTACTATCACCGTGTCGATATTTTAAGTAATGAAAGTAAACAATTGAAAATGATAAATACAAGGCTAAATCTCTACGGGTACTATCAGCTGAATCACTCTCACGAAGTACATCTGTAGGTTCAGTTTTACCATGTTTTCTAATGCACATTAGCCTACTTCATAAAATATATTGCTGTACCTGGTTACTCGATAGTTAATGTCATGTGTTACATATCATTTTAAACCGTAGCATTCAGATGTAAGCAAAAATCTGAAAATTGATACACTTGTCATTGAATGAGAAGTGAGAGAGCATTCATGAAAGTATTTGAACATGAAAGTTTTATTGGAAATATTATAAGGTTGCATTAACAGACAAGTCGGTCCTCGGGAAAAGAATATTTACGGTCCGATATGTGAAGGGGCTCTGCGATTTATCAAGAAAAAAATAATTTATTTACTACGTGATTACTGATTACTATAGTAAAGGAATATCACATTGTTTTGTGGAGAGGGAGAGACTCAGAGAGAGAGAGAGAGAGAGAGAGAGAGAGCTGGTCATCTCAAATGAAACGAAATTCCTTATTTTTTACCACTGATATTATTTTCATTATTTTAATGGTAGTTCAACATATTTTCTTTATTTTTTAGAAGACGTTTGGGGTAGCCAGGTACCTTTGGCACCTCCGTGTGCACACCTGCCTGTAAGAAGTATCTATAGCATTTACAAACTGGCCAAGACATAGAATTACCAACAGATATGGACTGAAATTCAAGACGCTTCATTCTAAAATGTCCCCATCGTGTTTCGAGTGTCGTGCAGTACCAATAATCGTGAATCGTGAGATACACTTACGACATGTTGATGAAATCGACGAACTGAGAAATGCAAACATAGTGTGTTCGCCACCTTGTTTTATTTCACACGCAGACTGCAAACCCCTTACTAAAAATAATGAATGGTAAAATCTCTTGCAATGAAATGAAAAATATCGTTTAAATCGCAGATTAAAACTAATACATGATAACTGAAATCAATCCGATCTGTATAAGGGTGTCACTACTTGAAGTGTGCTTTCCGAGCGCCCAATACAGCTCAGCGTTTGACATAAGTATGAATAATGTCTTATTAGCAAAATTTAAAAAAAGCAAGAACCCGGGTATAAATCAAATTATTAGTTCATTCTGCATAATATTTACCTAAGCTAAAGAAGGACATTTTGGCAAAATATCACCGAAATGAAATAAACAAAGAAATAAATAAATAAAATTGTATGTATTACGTTATGAAGCACAAAGTTCTAAAATTGTGTCCCTATTCTATGTTAATTAACCACAAGAAAAATCACATGATTACGTAACTGATAGGGAAAATGTATCTGTAAGAAGATTTTTTGCCTTCCTGATGGCATAGTGGTAAAGTCGTCGCCTTGTGATCAAGCGGTCTCGGGTTCAATAACCGGTGGAGGCAGATAGTGATTCGGACCCCACTTTAAACTGTAGGTCCAGTCCCGATTAGCCTATCTGTGCATAAAGTGGACTTACAACAACAACTCATTTAAGAAGATTCCTAATACAATAGCTAACTCATCAAGTCATTACTAATTCTGCAGCTATTTTTCAAACCTACGGAGCTGTTTTATCAAAATCTATTTTTGTGATTGCTTCTTATTAGTAGAATGAATATAAAATTATTATATCTATTTTGGATACGATATCGAAATTAGAAATTACAGGTATATAAAATCGTGATGATGAAAGGGGCGTATCAAATTACCTCTGTCTTAGTATTTCAATATAGACCTAACTAAACAACTTTGTGTGTTGCAGGAGGAAGCAATGCGAAGAAGAGGTTTTTATTTGATTAACAGATCACCTTAATCATACCCAGGCCGGAAGCCCGGAGTTGAGAACATCAAGTCACTCCACTCCACCCCTTCTACACTCAGTTTCAGTTATAACTTTTTGGCCAAGTTATGGCAGACAGTTAATTATATTTCTATATTTTTGCCACTTTTCAAGAATCTATTTCTTTTCATTATGTGGCACATTTTCAAAGCAATTCGATGCATCATCCCTGTGAAGGTCAGAAGCTGCAGCCCTCAGGCCCATAATCTTGTTCTAATCTTGATCATATTCTGCACAATTTTGCTCCTCTCATAAAGCCTCCTAAGCCTACTGGCTGCTTAAGCATACAAGTGGGCATTAGATCACATTTTTTGTTTCAAAAGATTTGGAAATTCCTTTCGCTTTCCAATGATAAAATTAAGGAAGTTGAAAGAAAAGCTTAAATTAATCCCATTCAACTTATTATTTACTCTGACTTTTGTAAACCTATTCACGAAATCAGTGTTTCGGCAAAGCTTTTTATTGAATGATAATATGTGAACTTGTCTGTAATATAGATAATATTCACAAGTAAAATATACATGAAGTGAACACCATAATAAACTTATTTATTAGACCTTTCGCATTCTCCCAAGAGTATATATTTATTGAATTTGATTGGGTTGGCACAGCAATTTTTGGGTAGGCAATTGTCCATCCGTGCCCACCCCTGTCGCCGTCCCTGTCGGGGAGGCACAATAGTTGTAAGAGAGAGAGAATGCATTGGCGTCTCGTGAAATTGTTTGAGCCCTATTAAACCAATATTGATTTCAGCCTGCAAAAAAATTGAATTCAATAATTTTCTTGTTTGCTTTGCTCGCAATATATCATTGTTCTCTGTAATGCATTGTAAATTACCAGACAGAGATATAAGACTTGTCTTAATTGATTTTGTTTTAAATGCATGAAAAATTGTTTCGAGGAAAGGGAGCGTGCAGACAATTTATGTAATTTTTGCTGTTGGTTTATTGTGAGAATGATGAATTGGTTGCCTAATGGATTTAAATAATATAAGTTGTATATAATATGTATTAAATAAACTTTGAATATGCACACAATTTAGTGTCCACATCGCTCCATGTTGCATATATCGTCGGTGAAGGGGCGAAGTGGCTTAACTCGAAAAATTTGATTTATGACTACCTCCTCTGTTACCTGTCAAAATTTCGTGGCTGAATTCCCACTGGTTCCGGAGATTTAAGCACCCTGCAATTGGTGTACCTTGAAATTTTCTGCATAAAGATATCTGCGAAGTTTCTTCAGTGGCTGTTAGAAATGAAGGCGCGTACCGGCGTAAGCTTATATCGGGAAACAAGATATACGATTTACGAAATATTATATAAATTTATATAAGATTTATGAAACAAAGGTGAATCATACGTTAGTCCATGCACAAAAAAGTTAGTTCCAGGGAGAAATCTGAAAGAAAAGTGTGATGGAAAATGTGAAAAGTTTGGTAAAGAATGCTTTAAAATCACAGACGCGGAAAGACATGAATTTTTTAAGGACTTTTATGCAAGTGACGACCTTCAGCTTCAACGAGAATTCGTCAACACATATGTAAAGGTTCCAGAAGGTAAACACAAAACTACGCAAAATGAAGAATCTCGAAGAATAAAAACAAATCATTACTTTTTACCATAGAAGGAAAGAGAAGTAGTACCAGTGTGTAAAACCATGTTTCTAAACCCTTTTTATCAGAGAAAACAATGCGAACTGCTCTAGCCAAAAGAAGATGTCATTGAGAAAGAGAGAAGAGGAGGAAAACTTCAGAGCCTACTGGAAAGGGACAAAATAATAGAGAATATGATGTAAAACTCATAAAGAGATTCCCAAGAGTCGATTGATTGATTGATTGATTGATTTAGTTTATTTTACTTCGCGTTTTGTGCCTCTTGGCTAATTTGCGAAGATGGGGATGAGTGATGAAATTGATGAATGGACATTCACAAACAACCAAGCCCGAGCGGAATTCGAACCCGGTACCCTTGGCTTCGCAGCGCGATGTGCAAACCACTTTTTTATTATTATTGTTTTTTAAAGGAAAGCCCCTATGCGGAAGCTTACCCCATCACACTTCATTCACTCATATTATTTCATTCATATTTCAATTTCAGGACTTTTCAGGACAGACAATCACAAACATTCATGTCCGAGCCAGGATTCGAACCCGGGACCCCCGGCGTCGTAGCGCGATGTGCTAACCACTCCGCCACGGGGGCCGACCACTCGACCACAGGGTCCGGCCCCAAGAGTAGAATCTCACTACTGCAGGAAAGATACAAAAAGACAATATCTTCATTCGGATAGATATCTTGAGGTGGCTATGACAGCAGTCTTTTTTCTTCAACGCCAAATAACTCACGGAACTGACACATTGATAGCAGTTATGCCTGTATGCTCAGGGAAATTCCTTTACAAACTCACGTAGTTTTGTCCTTGTAGGACTTGTAGTCTTGGTCGGTCAACCCTGAATGACTCTTGCAAATGTGCTGTTTGAGAAAATATCAAACTAATTCCGTCTGTATTTTTACGTCGCTTTTCTGCTAATTTAGCTAATCGCGACGACAAGGATAAAATTGTGAAATAGATGGAAAGACAAAAACACATTATGCCTTGACAAAGATTCGAATCCAGGAATTCTGGCGCTACACTTACTTCTCTGCCACAGAAGACTACCTAACTATTTACATTTTTCAAATTATTTAGAGAATATTTTCGTTCACTATAAATTAAAGGAAAGACCAAAAATCATCAGATGAAATAGGTCTACAAGTTAGATAAAACAAAATTAATGCTTACTGGAAGAAAGCAATGTTTCGGTTCTTTTCCTAATGCCTCAGACCTCCCCGATGGCGCAGTGGTAGCGTCGTCGCCTTGTATTCAAGGGGTGCTGGGTTCGATACCCGGTGGAGGCACATAGTAGTTCGGATCCTACTTTAAACTGTAGGTCCAGTCCCGATTGGCCTTACTGTGCATAAAGTGGACTTAAAAAACTGTTTTTTTTTTTTTTTACTTTATGGGTGTGAGTGATCAGAGTTTATGAGTCCGGGACGGGATCGATACGGTATATAAAACTATCCCGATCTTCAGGACAGAAAATTTCACGTATTTCCCGACTAGTTCAGAAACTTTTATGGATGGGTAATGTTCAGAATTTCCTAACACTCCTGAAATTATTGAGTTCCATGCACATTTTGTCCCCAAAGAAATTATTTTCGTTATTTTGATGCCATTTCTAGAAGATTTCCCTTCCCATAATTAAGTATATCCAGAATTCTTATTTCGCGATCATTTTAAATTCCTGACCTATCGGAAATCCAGAAAGTAAGGAAATCATTTCCCGAAGTTTCCCGGGACAGGACTTCTGGATCCCGCAAACTGAAGTCTGCTTTCCGTTGCGACTGGTAGTATGTCAGAGGTCCCAGGTTCGAATCCTAGTCATTGTGTTTGTTCAATCACAATGTTCCTGACGTGAAATAACCAGAATACGTAAACTTTAATAAACAAATATCGTATCCGATGCAGAGGCGGGCTGATTAACATCTGTGCATAAATTGGACTTGAATCTAGGGATGTACAATATCGGAATTTTGATATCGAGATATATCAAGAAAATATCGTCGCAGACGATACGATATTATTTCCGTATCGTGATATGGGTGATATATCGTCTCGCTCTCTACAATATATATCGCAAAAATATCGTGACGATATATCGTCTAGTTAATATCGCCTGGACGATAGTTCCTCAATATCGCGATATATCGCCGATCAATACTTGAATCAGTTGAAATGTCGGTTCTGCCAACCGAAGGCTTCGTGTTTTGATGACGTTGCTTTGGTCTCAATATGTGTTCCTTGCACCCCTAGGACGCGTGGTTTTACCACAGAGAGCAATGTAATAAAAACGGACTCTTTTGAACGTTCGTACCGCCGAAAGGACCCACCGAAGAGAAAAATGACACTTGCATCAAAATAAAAAAAATCATTATGACCTGCGTGCTTTACCCACTGGATCATTCACTGTGTGTGCACTTCCTTCTTCTTCCTCCATGATATGTGGCACCGTTCTTTCCCTTCAACATGTTTACAGTTAATCGGATATCATGAGTAAGCAGTTGCAGTGGAAGGAATCTTCCAAAGCGATAAAAAACAAAACATATTTGTTTCCCCGCCATAATGACTTCACAGTTGCCTTCTCCTTAGATATAACACTGACATAGTGTTGATTGAGTTGGTGTTTTAAGTCCACGTTATGCAAAGTAAAGCAAATTTGGACTGGACCTACAGTTTAAAGCAGGATCCGAACCACTATGTGCCTCCACCGGGTATCGAACCCAGCACCCCTTGAATACAAGGCGACGACGCTACCACTGCGCCATCGGGGAGGCCTGAGTCATAAGGAAAAGAAACGAAACATTGCTTTCTTCCAGTAAGCATTAATTTAGTTTTATCTAACTTGTAGCTTCCTTGACTGAAATATTGATTTTACCCATGTGTTATGTCGCCCCTCCTTCCTTCGAAAATTTTTAAGCCCCCCTGTACTTTTTGAGGACATCATACACTTCCTCAACATAAGATAACAACATTGTGAGGGCGCTAATCACTTGTGCACCAGAAGTAATAAGCCTTGTGAGGACATCATACACTTCATCAACAGAATATAGTAGCCTTGTGGGGACACTACTCACTTTGCATCAGAAGTAATAAACCTTGTGGGGACATCATACACTTCTTCAACAGAATATGGTAACATTGTGGGGACACTACTCACTTTGCATCAGAAGTAATAAACCTTGTGGGGACATCATACACATCTTCCTCAGAAGATAGTAACCTTGTGGGGACACTACTCACTTTGCATCAGAAGTAATAAGCCTTGTGAGGACATTATACACTTCTTCAACAGAAGATAGTAACCTTGTGGGGACACTACTCACTTTGCATCAGAAGTAATAAGCCTTGTGAGGACATCATACACTTCTTCAACAGAATATGGTAATCTTGTGGGGACACTACTCACTTTGCATCAGAAGTAATAAACCTTGCGGGGACATCATACACTTCTTCAACAGAAGATAGTAACCTTGTGGGGACACTACTCACTTTGCATCAGAAGTAATAAACCTTGTGAGGACATCATACATTTCTTCAACAGAAGATAGTAACCTTGTGGGGACGCTACTCGCTTTGTATCGGAAGTAATAAGCCTTGTGAGGACATCATACACTTCTTCAACAGAGGATAACAACCTTGTGGGGACACTACCCACTTTGCATCAGAAGTAATAAACCTTGTGAGAACATCAAACACTTCTTCAACAGAAGATATCATCCTTGTGGGGACACTACTCGCTTTGGATCGGCAGTAATATACCTTGTGAGCACATAATACACTTCAACAACAAAAGGTAAGCTT
This sequence comes from Lepisma saccharinum, assembly GCF_977018435.1. Classification (NCBI taxonomy): domain Eukaryota; kingdom Metazoa; phylum Arthropoda; class Insecta; order Zygentoma; family Lepismatidae; genus Lepisma; species Lepisma saccharinum. The sequence goes on along the minus strand of NC_139252.1, from coordinate 24,864,812 downwards.
GTGGAGCGAAAAGTTTCTTAAACGTATATCGAATTTCTATCGCGAATTGAAGCCATGACTTCCTTATTTCAAAGCATCCGAGCACATAAAGTAAATTGATTGAATTTGTGAGATGTAAATAATGCATAAAAGAATAATATATTATCATAAATTAGAAATGTACATAAATCAATAATAATAATAACAGTTACTGTTAGTATTTTCATGGCGTGTAAAGTTACATTTTGGCTTCCTTGAAAAATATATTGACTTTGTCCATGATACACCCCTCCCGCTTGCGCTTGGAACATTTCTACCCTTGAGCGCACTATATATTTCTTCAATGGAAGATAACAACGTTGTAGGGATACTACTAGATTTTCCATCAGAAGTTACATTCCTTGTAAAAGCACTTTTTAAATTATTAACTAATTTAATTTATTAACACCGTTGAGCCTTGTTTCATGCCTTGTTCAGCATTGTAATGTTTAATTAAATTTAGATAAAAATTAACATTTAACTTAAAGCAAAGCATGATTCGAAATGTATATAAATTAAACACAAATAGTTTGTGAGAACAATGAAAGATACTTTGCATATATCACATTTTGCATCGTATCTTTCTGGCTTTTTGGTTAATCGTGACGATTAGATAAAATTGATGAAGGGACACTGGAAGAAAATAATCGAACTCGGAACTTTATTGAATCAATTTCAAGTCCTATATCCCTCTGCAAGATTTCCACATCATATCACATGGTGGTGGTATTATTATTATTAGTATTATTATTATTTTTATTATTATTATCATCATTATTATTTGTAATACGCGTGCTATGTAGCTTTTTACTTTTTGTCTTGATGTTAAAACACAGAAGTTTGCATTTCTTCCCAAAATAGCACAACACTCGTTAGTATACTTATTTTGCTAACTATATTTGTCAGTCATTTAATTACATTCACCGTCAGATGTCTCCTATTTCATGTAACATCTGTTTCTCTTTTCCAGTGATTTATTCTCTCCAGGACAAGTATTTACGATTTTTTTAATGAAAAATATCATAAACGACAAAAACTGCAAAAATCGACAGAGACTAAAAGTATTTCCTCTCTTTTATTCTCAGGTACCAACAGGGTAGCATTTTCAAACTTATTTACACATCGGTCCCCACAGCGTCTGTACAGAATCAATCGTGTGTATGGAGTGTATGTGCAAATTTTCATGTATCTAATGGACCTTGTGGGGACCCGAAGCCACCTGATTTCACAGGCCTTGTGGGTACTGGTGTCCCCACAAGGATAGGAAACGTTTTTCTTGTATAATTTGCTCACAATGTAGGTTACTTTTAATTTTCGGGAGTTTATAGTTTTACTGTGTTATTTGTCACATAATTTCAACAAACACATCAGACTACGACTGTGATTTCCCCCGGTCCCCACAGTGTATGTGCACTAACAGAGTCCCCACAAGGTAGCATATGCACGTACGTACGTACGTACGTACGTGTGTGTGTGTGTGTGTGTGTGTGTGTGTGTGTGTGTGTGTGTGTGTGTGTGTGTGTGTGTGTGTGTGTGTGTGTGTGTGTGTGTGTGTGTGTGTGTGTGTGTGTGTGTGTGTGTGTGTGTGTGTGTGTGTGTGTGTGTGTGTGTGTGTGTGTGTGTGTGTGTGTGTGTGTGTGTGTGTGTGTGTGTGTGTGTGTGTGTGTGTGTGTGTGTGTGTGTGTGTGTGTGTGTGTGTGTGTGTGTGTGTGTGTGTGTGTGTGTGTGTGTGTGTGTGTGTGTGTGTGTGTGTGTGTGTGTGTGTAGGGGGGGGTTATAGGTATTTGGGAAAATAGCTCTCACAAGCTTTTTCTGATGCTAACCTGATGGCCCTTGCACTTAGGTTATGGTCTGTGGTTATTTGTGTGTGGGCATGTATGCCCAATGCTGATTGGTCATAATCACTAACGTAACCATTAGGAAACTATTTGAACGTTAACTGATATAACTGCAGGTGAAACAATACTTACAGCCACTAAATGAAATCTGTACTCTGTATAAGTTCACAGGCAACAGGTATCTGGTGGGTCATTCATTCTTGGTAACTACGGACGAAGGCCACTGAACTCAAGGGTGGCAAGCAGGCATCTGTTGTACGAAATTAGTGGTAGCAGACAAGGGCACGTGTTCCTGTTATCAATGACTTACGAAATAAGGAGGAACCCAGCTCTTATATCAAACTGCACGTATGTTCAGTCAGGTTCTGGAAGTTTTCTTGCTGAGGTTAGGAGTTGCTTCCACAATGTCACCAGAAGAAGATATTTTCCTGAGAGGACAAATAATTGGAAGAGAGAGATATTAGTCATGTCTTTGGAACAGGCAGGAAGAAAGTCAGCTTCCAAGTGGATTTGACGGTGTTTGTGATCATCGACGAAGTGGTCATCCCCGAGCTATTTCTCGCGAGCATGATGATCAGAATGTAGAGTTGTCCACAGCTCAACTATTGACTCCTACAAGCAGGATCCACAGACATTTTCCTCAAATTGTTCTTTTTTTACTATTATCGAACTTCATCTTTTCACTCCCTCTTTCAATACACACAAATCCAGAGTGCAAGCATAACTTCCTATATGTTGTCTACATCAACCATATGTTTGGACGTTCCTTACACATGTTAATTCTGCATCACAATCCTTCACGTTGAGTGTTAGACTTTCAATCTGCTACCGAAAGAGTCCTGGTGTGTGCACAGATGTCCATTTCTGATGCGAGTGTCTTTTCGATAATTTCATCAAATTGTAATTAATTTCTACTGCATGATTAGCCTAAAGAGGAATAAAAGAAACACAATAGATTCAAATGCATTCATTCACTATAAATTCTTCATACATAAGGGAATAACGCTCTGAAGCTAAACGTCCTGGGTTCGAATCCCAGACAATATTGCAGTGGTTCCATTCATAAGCCAGCATTAATACTCATAACTACTGTCAAACTAAGGATGTATGGAACTGACATATACTTACTAAAATACAAGGGAAGAGCCCTTGCCATGGTTACTAAAATTTTTCATTTATTTTGTAAGAGTTAATCATTTCTTGTTTGTTCCATGCAAGTGATTTTTCTTTTCTTTTGAGGCTATTGCTTCAATTATACTCTGGTATTTATCCTCATCATTTCCTTTATTCCAAAAGTGTTCGCTATCAGTAATCGTTGTGTCATACGATATTGATTTAGAGTTAATTTTACTCGTTAGCTACCTCTATTGCCATTCCTTTCACACTCCTTCCCAAATTCTACCACCCCAATCATGACATGCCATTTTTCCTAGGTCTGCGCTGGATTGTTTGTTCCCATTATTGCATGTAGAACACTTCTTTGCCATGGCCTTGAAGTTATCTCAGGGCACTCCTACGTAAAGGCTTCTCTGCAAGAAGATATCTTCCCATTGAGGGGAGAAAAAGTGGATGTTTATCGAGAACATGTGCTGTATCCTCTACTCAATCCAATCTATTCAGTGCAGGTTTTAGGTTATTCTGTTATTTCCCACTGTCTTCCTGCTTATGTTTTTCGTGACAAAGGTTCAGGATTCAATAATATGCACAATAATGGGATTGTGTTGGTTGGTTGATTTGGTGATATGAGTGAACGTTATGTACAGTAAAGCTAATCAGGACTGGACCTACAGTTTAAAGTGAGTTCGGAACCACTATGTTCCTCCAGCAGGTATCAAACCCGGAGCCCCTTGATTGCAAGGCGACAATGCTCCCACTGGTCCATCGGGGATTGCGTTCGAAACGAATTAATCAATTTTGTTGATATGATGTGCAAACATTGTAAGGCTATTGAAATTAAAGCTAAGGAAACCTGCAAGTTTTTGTATTGTGTAAAGGAAACCATAAACATGAAACAGAAGCTCGTATACTGTGAAACCTCACCCTATGGGTTCGAATACTGGCTATGACATGTGTGTGTTGTTTAATTGTAAAATGTATATCCATAGAGATGTAGCAACGTTAAACAACCTATTATAATGTGTATATATACGTCTCAAAAGGACGAAATAAAAAAAAGATTGTGTGCTCTTCCCTGATGGTGTACTGGTAATGTCCTTGTCTTGTAATCAAGCTGGGTACGATATCAGGTGAAGGCACATAGTGGCTCGGATCCCACTTTAAATTGTATCCACTTCAGATAAGCCCATCTGTGCAAAAAGTGGACTTACAACAAAATTTAAACTTACAAAAAAGATTGTGCTAAGGTATTGAAGAATTGGGTGTAACACAATATATATATATATTTTTTCATAGGTCAACAATGACATTGTTAACTAATTAATATTCTTAATTTCAGTTTCAAGATGAAACCGGCTATGAAATAAAAGGAGTGGGTTAATTTTTGTTATGAAATCCCACTTTTGTAGTAGATGTGACATAATAAACAAATCTGACACATTTTCAAAGTATTAAATTGGTATCTATTTTGGAACCATCTTTCAAGTATAAGAAGTTTTAGACACATCAAATCTTAGTATTTAATTCCTGCTTTAGCACCTTTAATAAACCTAATTTGGGGGGGGGGGGAGATGCTGCTTTTGCCCCCACCAAGTTACGCCTATGACAAACAGGAATTGAATGTAAAGGACTGTCCCGACTAAATCAGCACATCTGATACCCTTAACAATGAGATAATCATAACTTATCGTTTAGTTGAAAACAACCTTTTTTCGTATAGCGGACGCAGCTCTACTTTTTCTGCAATGCTAATCAGGAACTTGGGACGTGGAGAAGCACAACACTCCACGTGACCCTCTTTCCCTTCCTGCCATGCTGACGTTCGCATGGAAAAAGTTTCTCGGTGTTAAGACAGGCGATATCACCCGATCATAGAAGGGTGCAATGTGTGTTGCCTACCCTCCTGCATTACTATCTCCTATTAAAGCCTTATGGGGAAGTACCTGTTTCCATAATTGTACACTTAGCACCTGCTGACCACTACCATAACATTGGTGGTCAGTGGTGGAGATTGAGTTCCAAAACTGGAGGGGGTGGGGGGGCAATGACAGTTTACTTTCACTTGGTAGATAAGGGGATGCAAAGGTGGCAAAAAGTGGGGGATCAACTCCCTCCCCCCCCATGCCCCTTTAATCACTGTAACTGTTGGTGGTTACATCTAACACCAACAGCATTTTGTCGACCACCGTGATGGAGTGATTAGCACAGCATGCTACGTCGTCATTGGTCCCGTGTTGGGCATGGGTGTTCTTTGTCAGTATTCCTTTATCAATTTCATCAATCATACTCATCATTGCGATTGGCTAAAAGTATCAGAAAATTGACATAAAATAACCTAACTCAATCAATTCAACAGCATTTCGAATCTTTCCCCCCACCCCAAAATAAAATAATCCTGGGTACAGGCCTGAAGGAATGGAACAATGCAAAGATTTAAATGTCTCCTCAGTCCTCACACTTGCTTCGTGGCAGTTGGAGGTGCTTTATTGTTATTTGTTCATTCTTTATTAAAATCTGGAGTGCAAGGTCAAGAGAAAGACGAAAATACAAGACAAAGTGCTTTTTATTCAATGAAGGAATAAATGGGTAAAAATGTGCAAGCAAGTTATCATGAATTTTTGACCAACCCTGGTTCTAGGTTCCACCTAGAAAAGACTAAGAGCTATTTTTAATAAAGGACAAAGTGTGTTAAGAACTAATTTAAATGGTACACCTATTCGTGTAATGGGTGACTTAGAAACAAATTCTTTGGGTAAAACAACACTGAAGTTTACAAGAAAACATTTATTGACAATAGTTCGAAATACCAGCAATACAAGTATGTACAAATGAAATATACAGTACAATAAACCTTTGTGCCAACTAGTAAATATCATTAATAAGAACTTCTCTTTCATTTTGAGCAAAATTAAATAATTTTAGCCACTATAGTTCTGATTAATTACCTTATTTTTGATTATATACCTTCAGGAGTCAATATGTGAAATATTCCTATAGTTATTTCCAAGTTAGTGATTGACTAGAAATACATTATTTTGTACAAACAAATTTGTTAACTGGCATTTTCAGCATTAATTACATACAGTACAGATGAATGTTTGAAGGTTTAATGCAATGAATTCAGTGTTTTCCTATTTATATTCATGACCTGGAAAAGAAATAGAAAAGTATGATTTAAAAATGTAGTATATGAAGAAATCTAAATTTACAGAATTATTATGAGAGATATTCATGAAGTAGACAATTTCAGAAAAAAACATCAAAATTATAAACTTACCTGCTATGAAGGCACAAAGTCAATGTTTGACTAATAATATTAGGTTCCATAGAAAAGTTATGTCATGAGTGAAACCATTTAGAAATCTGAACTGAAAATGTGGTGTGCATTACTCAACAAGTTTACATTCAGCAGAATAGTGACACAGGCAACCCATCAAGTTTTTGGTGTGGATATCCTGAGAGATTGCAAAGCCCAGATTAAATCTTTGCAAAACTCTAAAAACGTTGGACAAAACACTGTTGTCATCACCCAACAGGGATGGCAAACAGCTGGGAAGATTAAAAGTATGTCTGAGGAAAGCAAAGTTGGCACATTCAATAAGAATATGCCGAACACTTCAAACAACGTTACAAACATGACACATCGGAGGGTCCAGCCCTTGTAGCAAGTGACCGTGGGTTAGACGGCTGTGTCCAATGTGCATCCTGGTTGGAAGAACTTCCTCTCGGCGAGAGGGACGGGACGAGGAATGCCATGCACCTATGATTGGCTTAATAGCGTGGAGCTTGTTCCCGATCACCGCATCCCACTCTTCCTGCCAAGTGTCAAGGAGACTACTACGAAACACATTCTGCAGGTCTGTACCTGGCAGAAGGTGGACGAGAACGTTGCCATCTGCATCAGCAGACTTGGCGGCAGCATCAGCTGCTTTGTTCCCCTGTATACCCACGTGACTAGGGACCCAAGCGAAGCGGACATCAGCATTGGCAGATACGGACACGAGCAGCCTGAAGATAATTTTGAGATCATATCACATTAATTTTTTAGAAATGTAATTTATTTATTAATTTTATTAATTTTCTGATCTCTTTGTGGAATACTTGCAGATGCTTCATGGAGCACCAAGTGTTTCACATAGCACAGCTTAGGAACTGTTGTCTTATATGTTATGAATGACATTACTCATGTACAAGTGTTGGAAACAACTCCCACCAACAAATTACAGAACTATCTGAAGGACCTGATACCAGTGTCCTTAATTTTTTACTCGTTTGATAATTTAACCCTAGCTTACCCGTGCCCTACAAGAAACTTACTTACCTGAGGGGGCTCACAGGCCCACCCTTCTTTATCAGTAACATTCAAGAAACAATTTTGTTATTGAATCGCTGCTTCCTTTGTTGATTATATATGTGCAGTTATTTATTGTAACGAATCTGAGAGTTTAAGATTTTATATTTATAAGAAGTTAAGATTTTTAAAATGTTTGTTATTTCAAATAATGTTCAAGTTGTCACAGATAATTATACTTAGACTGATACAGTTGTAGTTGCAACTTTTATACATGTTTATAAATACGTCAAAATCTGTTCGTGTTGACGTCACTTTCTAATCTCAGCCGAGGAAGTGAACTAACCTGAATGTTCCTCACCTGACGACAGACTGAGTTTGAAAAACAATGGAAGGTGAAGAATAATAAGAACTTGGAAACGGGGAGAATTGAAGTATAGATTTTGCTTTTCGAGTTTTCTTCTTGACTATAAGTTCAAAGTAAACAATTAATTATGTTCTTTGACTTTCGCTTTATGTGAGGGAATTGCCCAACATTAGTATTGAATGTTCTAGTGTTGTACTGGTAAGTGATTATGAAATATACGCGTTTATAAAACTGCGTTTTAACTTTGAAAACCGTGTTGTGTTTCTTTTCGGCCCAGCAAGCCCTGATGATTTGCAAAGATTCTCATGTTCCCGACTAAAGGAGTAGCGGACTAACTTTGTGATGACTGGTGTTCGACCGGGGGGACGTTGCATAGTTATTTTGGCACACCAACGCGGGGCTCGAGTGCACAGTTATTTTGGTACAATCGTTAGGGCTTGAGTGCAAAGTTATTTTAGCAATTAAAACGTGATACCCGATTTAGTGCATACTGGAAGTGTTCGTGCATAGAATTCACGAAGGTGATTGTGAAAGTCCTTGGAATTCACGAAGGTAAAAGTGTGATAGTGAAGTGAAGGTATTAACTGGTAAGAGCCATAGACGGTGTAGTGGAATGGAGAAAGACGCGACAGGAATGAATCTGCGAAGCAGAGGAAGAACGACAATGGATGCAGAAACCAAGTTTGGATGCTGTGATGATCTTACCAATGACAGGGAATTCTTCCAGTGTTGCCAATGTTTGCAGAGGTTTCATAGTAGTTGTGATGGGCAGGAAGTAACGTTGGCATCAAATAAAGAGATGCGATGCAAATCATGCTTGTCATCACCAGAAACAGAACCAGAACCGAACGTTCCTACCAAACCCTCATCAGATCACTGGCTACTTGATTGGTTGATGAAAGATAAAGCAGAGCGAAACCAGAAAGAAAAGGAGGATGAAGACCGTAGACAGAAGGAAAGGATAGAGGAGGAGAAACAGCGTAAGAAAGAGATGGCTCAGGTAGAGAAAGTTCGAAAGAAGGAGATGATGGAGTTTAAGCTAATAGTTGAGTCTATAGAAGAAAAGAGAAGGAAAGAGAAAGAGGAGGAAGAGGAAAGGAGAAAGAAGGAAAAAGAAGAGGAAGAAGTAAAGAGAAGGAAAGAGAAAGAGGAGGAAGAGAGAAAGAGAAAAGAAGACTTAGATATTTTCCGTGCATTGATTGAAAACCAGGAAGAAAGGAGGATACAGGAAGATATAAAACTAAGGTCAGAGTTACAGGCTCTATTCTCTCAACATAAACTTGAACAGGTAGAGAGCGTCAGAGGAGAGATAGAAAAACTTAGTATTAAAGTCACTGAAAAGGTGGACGAAAGGGTAAAGGAAATTGTGGAGGAGCAGCTAGAGTTCTTAACAGTTCGGCAAGGACGGATAGAGAAGGAACAGGAACAATTGAAGAAGAATATGGAAACCTGTCTTGAAATTGTCCAGTCTGGAAGTGAATCTGAATGTGACCCTCCAGAGAGAGTTCAAGAATTAAAGAGTTCTGTAGAGTCTATTAATGTAGCACTAAAAACCTTTGGTGAACGAACAGAACTCATAGAAAATATAGTGCAAGGACAGAAAGTTGAAATAAAGGAAGCTGGAGAAAAGGTTAATTTTCTCCATGAGAAGGCTAAAAAGATGGAAGTATCTCTTCGCCAAGAAATTCAGGAACAGACAGTTTCAATTATAAGTAGGGTCAGTGAACTGCAGGAAAAGATCCATAATTTACAGATTCGACCAGAAACCTCTTCCGATATAGTGCCTGATCCAATCCGAGGACTGAACCCAGAAGCTACTGCCTATGAACCTCCTGTTGTACTTCCAAACCCATTCTTCCCCGGTAATACCACAACTTCTGATAGATGCAAGAGGCCTAGAGAAAAGGATAGTAATGACAGTTTTTCTCCTCGACGCAGAACAGAGTTTAAGATGCCCAGAATGGCTGATATCGCTAACATTCCGAAGTTTAAAGGCGATATCGAAGCTCAATCTGCCGAACGATATTTGCATGAATTAAATGTCAGTTTCGACTTAATGCAAGTGCCTGAGCACTATAGATTGGAATTATTACCTCGGGTTTTCACCGGCAAGGCTGAGCATTGGTTAGCTGGTAATATGGACAACTTTGTGAATTATGCTGATTTCTGCGCACGCTTTAAGGATGAATTTGCATCAGAAAAGGCAAAACAAAGACAACTAGCGGCTGTGAGGAACCGAAGGTATTCTCGCCTGGTCCACGACAACTTAGAAAGTTTTGCCTGGAGTGTCTACGCAGCATATAGAAACCTGGCTGACAATTTTAATGAGAGTGAAGTACTTAATTTGATCATTGGACAGTTGCCGTATCGCATTCAGAATCTTTGTCTGGCGCATGCTCCACGAAGTGTGGATGAATTGACACATTTCTTAAAGGACTTCGATATTTATGATGACCCTGATGCCTGGAAGAATAAAGAAGACTCTAAAAATAAAGAGGCTGCAGGCAATAAAAGTTTTAAGATCCGGAACATCCAGACGGATTCAGAGAGTCGAGGAGGAAATTTCTCACGACCTCGAAGATTCAACAGAGGATTAGGCAGGAGAGGTTTCAACCAAGATCAAAACCAAAGACAGCGAAATTTCTACAGGCCTCGTCCAGAACAAGAGCAGAATTCTCCAGACAGATGGCGTTACGAAGAACGACGTAGCCGAAGTCCGCTCAGACGGTACTCTCCACCACGTAGAGGTGACAATTGTGGTTCCTTCTCACCAAGATATGACGTTGCCTCAGAGCGGGAAGAAGCAGTGGAGACTACCAGAGAGTTTCTGCACAACCAGCGATCCCAATCATGTCAAACAAACGTCGACCTTTTCTAAGTGCCTCCTCTTCGTTTAGGCAAGTGAACTCGACGGGACGTAAAATACAAGGATAATATGTAAATTCCTTTTGCTGACCGAAAATGTATCTTCAGGCAGTCAAGTGCAAAAGGTTCCGAATACAAAACTGGTATAGATTTTCCGGAAGCCTTAAGAAGATAGTGCTAGGTGGTAGACAAGTAGAACATGATATTAGTGGCATGAATTTTAGCACTAAAGTATTCATTTAAGAAGGTTTTGGTTCTGGCCTCCTCTGGCGAATGCTTTTTATAAAAACTGCACCAGACAGAAATAAGTATTAAGAAAAAGGCAGTTGATGTGTTGTTTGTTACCACTCCTGACCAAATGAAGGAGGATTTTCCAGATATATATTTAGTGCGGTACATCCGAAAGGTCCAGAAAGAGGATAGAATCGGGATGTATAAATCCGTAGACCTCTCAGAGAAGGTCCATATAGTAAATATTTGGATAGATTCCTATAAGCAGGAGTTATTATATTGCTGGTGTGGAATTTAAAGGCATTATTCTAGAAGCACAGAAGCAAGAAGAGTGTTGAGTTTGATGTGCTATAGGAAAGTACTGATACAGTTCATTGCTTATCGAACCCTATACCGTTTTCTACAAAGTCTTTCTGGAGAAGAAACTAGATATATGGAATCCTGCTGTTATATTAAACCATCATGGAATAAATCATTGCCTGAATTCACTGTTTATTGGCTGATTAACTATCCTGGATTGTATTCTGTTTTGGATACTACAAACTACGTTCCTTCTGAGTTGTTGTCGAATGAAGAGAAGCATTGGTTGGAGAAGTTGACTTGGTGTCAAGATAATTTCTGTATTTAAAGTTTCATTGTGTATTGAAAATTTTTTCAGAACTTGTAAATTACAATTTCATCAAAAATTTTCCCCGGACGAGGGGCAATTGTAACGAATCTGAGAGTTTAAGATTTTATATTTATAAGAAGTTAAGATTTTTAAAATGTTTGTTATTTCAAATAATGTTCAAGTTGTCACAGATAATTATACTTAGACTGATACAGTTGTAGTTGCAACTTTTATACATGTTTATAAATACGTCAAAATCTGTTCGTGTTGACGTCACTTTCTAATCTCAGCCGAGGAAGTGAACTAACCTGAATGTTCCTCACCTGACGACAGACTGAGTTTGAAAAACAATGGAAGGTGAAGAATAATAAGAACTTGGAAACGGGGAGAATTGAAGTATAGATTTTGCTTTTCGAGTTTTCTTCTTGACTATAAGTTCAAAGTAAACAATTAATTATGTTCTTTGACTTTCGCTTTATGTGAGGGAATTGCCCAACGTTAGTATTGAATGTTCTAGTGTTGTACTGGTAAGTGATTATGAAATATACGCATTTATAAAACTGCGTTTTAACTTTGAAAACCGTGTTGTGTTTCTTTTCGGCCCAGCAAGCCCTGATGATTTGCAAAGATTCTCATGTTCCCGACTAAAGGAGTAGCGGACTAACTTTGTGACGACTGGTGTCCAACCGGGGGACGTTGCATTATTAATTATAATAACTACAAAAATTACCACCATAAATACAAAATGATAACCACATATTGAATGAGTGTCGCACACATATTTTACCATTCACTAAAAGTCACAAAAACAATAATAATTTTTTGTTAAGTCTTTTTTTGTTTATACAGGTGTAATTGTTTATTTATTATAATAATTACAAAAATTACCATTCTTACCAGCCAATTGCACATTCTGTCTCTGATAACACACATTCAAAGATGGCACATGATAGGCTTCCCAAGTGCATTTGACTCCTATTTATATTACATTTATGTCTTTATGAACAAAAGTAATACAAAAATATTGTGAACAGCCTAGGGAACAATGTAATTTATTTAAATTTTTTTATAAAAATGTTCAGTTGAAAAAATAGATGTGGTGTGCCTGAAAAGGCTTCCCCCTCCCCCCAGGTAAGCTAGGGCTAATAATAAACCTGCAGAGAAGTTCACTTTTTATTTTTTTATTTTTCTCTCAGTTACTTTATGTTCTTTTTTTAATCTCTTGGGTTCATTATAACAATGAGAATGAATGATGGGACAAGCACAGTGATAGATCCATGCCTTAACCATCTCCCCCTGCTATGGCTGTGTGCAAAAGATATAAATCTTAATGTACAGGGTCATCCGTTTGGGATGTCAGAAAAGTAAACCTTTATACACAAGAGGTTAACGTACGTATCCCCGAGCAGCTTGTTGTAATATAAGCACAAAGGATGTAAGTTTCGAATGAGTGGAGGTTTACTGACTTCAGCTGCGTGGCGGCAGTAGCGTGCATGGAATACTCGAAAATTTTGCATTCCATATGACGTACTGTGTGTGCTGTTGTGCCGTGATCACCACCTTTGTCACCATGCACATTAGCGCCGCCATGTGGCTGAAGTCTGTAAACCTCCACCATTCGAAACTTACATCCTTTCTGCTTATATTACAACAAGCTGCTCGGGGATACATACATTAACCTCTTGTGTATAAAGGTTTACTTTCCTGACATCTCAAACGGATGACCCTGTATATTCTATGTCAGTGGTTCCCAAAGTGTGCACTGCGGCACCCTGGTGCACCATCGCTGGGTTACAGGGGCATAGCGAAACGTTCCATTATTTTCACTGAAATGATTTGATTGTTCCAAAAATTTGCTTATTTAGTACTTTTTACATGTAAAATGTTTCTGAATTTGAAATGTGTATATTTTTAACTAAGGCAAGAAACCTAACCATACTAACTGAGTGTTGCAACTGTTAGATAGGCCCACATTCTGACTAGGGTGCCACGGAAAAGTCTTGATCAAAAGTATCCACACACACCCCGAAATGTGTGTTTATCATAGAGGGCGACACAGTACTGCCATCTACCATGTGGAACACATGGTCAACGATCTCAGTAGTCTGCAGACAGCGCAAGACAGCAGTTTGGGATGGTCTTAGAAACTCATGGACTTTCAACGTGGCCAGGTGGTTAGGTGTCACTTGTGTAAGAAGTCTGTGCGACAAATTTCCATCCTCCTAAACATCCCTAGGTCCACTGTTTCTGATGTTATAGTGAAGTGGAAACATGAAGGGATGTGTACAACCCAAAAGCATGCAGGCCAACCTCTCATGTTGACCTCCAGAGACTGTCAAGTGTTGAAGAGGGTCATACAGCATAATCGTCAATCATCCATCGCCACCATAGAACAGGAATTCCAAACTGCATCAGGATCTACTCCAAGCACCATGACTGTTCAGTGCGAGGTGCGGCAACTTGGTTTCCATGGCCGAGCAGCTGCCCATAAGCCAAACATTACACCGGCAAATATTAAATGCCATCTCGCATGGTGCAAGTAAGGTCGAAACTGGACCATAGAATAGTGGAAAACCATTGTGTGAAGTGATGAATCAGGTACACAATGAGGCAATCTGATGGTTGTGGCGAATGCCTGGTGAATGACATCTACCAGCCTGTATAGTGTCGACAGTGAAATTCGGGGTTGGCAGTGTTACAGTGTGGTCATGTTTCTCCTGGAGGGGGCTTGGCACCCTTGTTGCTATGTGGCAATGTCATGGCACAAGCTTATGTTGACATCTTAACCACTTTCATGCTGCCTACTGCCGAAGACCAGTTCGGGGATGACCATTGTATCTTTTAACATAACTAAGCATCTGTCCATACTGCAGGGCATATGGGGGAGTAGTTTGACGACAACAACATCCCACTAATCAACTGACCTGCACAGAGTCCTGATGTGAATCCCATGGAACATCTCTGGGTTGTTTTTTAATGCTGACCTCATACTAGACCACACTGACCCACATTGATATGGCTCGAGATGCAGGGAAGAAGAGAAAGCTGTGCGGGGACTTTCCGTCCCAAGGTTTTTTCGATCTATACCTCTTCTCATTTCGGCGCTCTGCTTGGAAAGGGCTGCCATTCCCCAGGAAACCTTACGGCACCTGATTGAAAATATGCCTGCAAGAGTGAAGGCTGTCATCAAGGCCAAGGGAGGGCCAACACCGTATTGACTGCCAATGTTCCCAATGGAGGGTGGCCCAAACTTGTCCATAATTTTCGGGTGGATGTCCAGATACTTCTGATCAGATAGAGTATCTTTGTAAAGAATTATGTGGACCTCTTGGTATTGCCCCCCCCCCTTGGCCCACCAATGAAAATATTCCAGCATCTGTACTCTTCCCACAGTGGTTTTCTTTGGTACCTCCACATCATTGAAGGAAGTGGCAGAACAGATGAAAAAGTAAACAACTGGGAACTGGATTCTATTAAAGTATACACAGATTTTAATGAAACAAGGATGTAGCTATATTTATGCATTTGGCATGAATGAATGGATTAAAATTTTTGGGTGCATCTGCACTTAAGGCCATTTTGCACCCTTCAATATGTTCGGGGAAATATCCCCTTACCTAAAATTCTGACTTAATAGATTAAAACAAGGGGTGTAAAAAGCTCCTTGGAAAAATAAAAGTGCAAGTTTGTAAAAACACCTGCACAAGAAAAACACAACACATTAAAAAGTCAGAAAAAACTAAAAGTTTCCTCACAGATGGTGGAAGAGGCCAGCTCTTCGCAAAAAGCTAAAAACCTTTGATAAAATACTGGTATCATCGCCCAACAGGGGCGACAAACAGCCAGAAAGGTTAAAAGTCTGCAGGAGGTAAGCAAGATCAGCACATTCAACAAGAATATGCCGAATACTTAAAACTACATTACAAACACGACACAACGGAGGGTCCTGCCCTTGCAGCAAGTGTCCATGAGTTAGACGGCTGTGTCCAATATGCATTTGGGTTAGAAGAACTTCTTCACAACGAGAGGGACGGAAAAAGGAATGCCAAGCAGCTACGGTGGGCTTCATAGCGTGAAGCTTGTTCCTGAAGGCCGCATCCCACTCTTCCTGCCAAGTGTCAAGAAGGCTACTATGGACCACATTCTGCAGGTCACTAGCTAGCAGAAGGTGGATGAGAACATTGCCATCTGCATCAGTGTCTTGGTGTCAGCATCGGCTCCTTCATTCCCCTGTATGCTCATGTGACTAGGGACCCGGCAGAAGCAGACATCAGCACTGGCAGATAAAGATGCAAGACGTCTGAAGATGCATTGCCTTACTGGATGCCTGTCTGAAGATGCGTTGCACTACTGAATGCTGGGAATTTGGCGAACCCAAAGTCTGCAACATGCTGGTTGAATCACTGCACACAAGGACTTTCCTCAGACCATTGACGTCTGCAAAGTCCAGTGCCTTTAGAATGGCGTACAACTCAGCCGTATAGATGGAACAGGCACGATGTAGAGAGTAACTGGAACTTTGAGAGTCTAGGATGAATGCGCAACCAACTGATTCGACTGTTTCGGACCCATCCGTATAAAACACGTAAAATTAGGGTGCTTCACGCAAAGCTCTAAAATCCACTGCTGATATAAGACCATTGGTGTCTCAACCTTTGGTAGAGCAGTCAGAGAAAAATCGATAGAAGGTGCAAGAAACCTCTAGGTCGGGAGAGGTGCAATGAATGGAGAGATGCCAGGAAGATCACTGTCAACACCTAATGCTGACAGGATCTCGTCTGCATGAACACCAAATGGTCTAGTGCCACTAGGGTGGAGCCGGTGTGATGTGATGGATGGGAGGGCATCGAGCGAAGATGAAGGAAGTAGTTCACTACGAGCCGCTGTCTTCGCAGAGACAGCGATGGCTCAGATGCCTCTACATACAAACTTGCAACCGGAAGGTACGGAAAGCACCAGAACACACACGAATACCAGCATGGTGGATGGTGCCTAGGATGCGAAGCCTGGATGAGCAGGCAGACAAATACACAACACATCCATAATCCAGCTTCGACCTGTTAAGTGAACGGACTTCTCGAAAGAAAAACTGAAACCACTTTGGGAGCAGCACTCAACCAAACGGTTTATCACAAGTTGGAGTTGACGAGAAGCTGACGCGAGATTCTGTGAGCGACAAAAGATCGTGAGGTTGTCTACATAGAAGAGACCATGTACAGGGGCAAGAATGCTTGCCATAACACTGTTCACTGCTCTGGCAAACAGAGTCACACTAAGTACGCTGCCCTGCAGGACACCATTCTCTTGTTCATGAAGATCCGAAAAGGAGTTCCCAACACGTACTCAGAATGAACGATTGGATAAAAAGTACTGAATAAAGTACACCATATGGCCACGGACACCCCAAGAGTGGAGCTGCTTGATTATACCAAAGTGCCACATTGTGTCATAGGCCTTTTGGAGATCAAAGAAAACTGTTAGTAAATGTTTCTTCTTCAAGAAAGCATCCTGAATGTGCGTTTCCAGCTGAACCAGATGGTCAAGATGTTTCAAAATTTCTTTAAAACAGTTGCCATGATAAAAAAAAGTGCATTGATTATTTGCAGTAACAATATTGAAGTTGATGGAAATATGCTAAGTTGGCTTTCCTAGGCCTATTTGAGATTGGTTGCTTGATATTAGGTTATTTTACATCACTTTTCTGTCACTTCTGGCTAATCATGACAACGAGGATGAGTGATAATATGACACTCACAAAGAACAATCATCCCCAGACCGAGATTCGAAGCCGGGACCCCTGGTGTTGTGGCATGCTGTGGTAACCACTTCACCACGAAGGTCCACTCTTAGGCCTACCTGAATTGAAATTGGTTAATTTTGGGAATCTCGCACACACAG
Source organism: Lepisma saccharinum (assembly GCF_977018435.1). Lineage (NCBI taxonomy): Eukaryota > Metazoa > Arthropoda > Insecta > Zygentoma > Lepismatidae > Lepisma > Lepisma saccharinum. The sequence goes on along the minus strand of NC_139252.1, from coordinate 24,847,578 downwards.
CATAGTGCTACATGTACAGACTTTTACAAGAAAGTTATGTTTTCTTTGTAGAATAATACAGAATATTTTACAAACATACTTTTATCGCAATATAGACAGTGGCATGCCTAAAGGGGTTGGGGGTTTGTGGGGATAATACACTCCCCCTTTGGCCCAGTAAAAAGAATGCCAATGCATCCTCCTCTTTTTTATTTTTTAGCCTTTTGGAATCCAGATTCAAATTTACGAAATTTGTCCCATTCTAGACATTCCTATAATCGCGATTCTACACACCCGTACCCACTACTTACTGTGTCAAACAAAAGAATTACTTGAAATTTGTTGACACTTCGGCGTGGTTGTAATATCTGGCAAAATCTGGAAACGTTAATTCCCTGGGAGGGTTTGAGAGGCAATAAAGTACTTATATCTCCAGATCTTTACTTCTATTTCATCTGCGGGGGCAATACGCCGACCCAAGGTTCTTTGATCTGCACACCGCTTGCCTTGAGAGGCCTATTCTGAAGCCTCTTTTTGGAAATGGATGGAGTTGTAAAGTTTGACACCAGAGGGAGGGAAGGCTGCAGAAGACAACACAGTAACAACCTTGTGTAATGTTGTACTCGAGTGTTCCTTATGTCTTACTTTTGTAGGATTCTCATTTCACATCTAAGTTTGAGACATAAATACTGTCGTCAAGTACAGTAAAATGCAATAGTAAAAAACTGATATTGTTTTCCATGTTTCCTTCCAACAAGGAGTTTCGAAAAATTATTAAGAAGACAAATTTGACGAGGCAAATTCAATTTGACGTTCATTTTTTTTAAGCGCTATTTACAATCTGAAGTGTTTGGAATATCACCAAATAAGGGACAAAAGATTGACGCCAATCCTGTGTTGCCAATTGCTTGCCTAAAAAATCGGGAAATTATTATACATGCAGAAAAGATAAAATGAAAATGAATTCTTGTAAACTGAGGTTTGCTTAAATACTGCAGTCACATTTCAGTGCATAAAAGTGACAGGCAAATTATTGATTGTGCCAGCAATTAGTGTTCCCAAGCTATATTAATACCTACTTTTCTTATTTTACATCACTTTTCTGCCTCTTTAGTTAAATCGTAACGATGAGCATGAATGACGCTTATATAGAATTGAAGAAGGGACACTCTCCAAGGAACATCCAAGCCCACATCAGGATTCGAGCAAGTGCATTTGTTGAGAATTAGATATTTGAATAGTAGGAATTTAAAAAAAATGGGATGATATGAGTGAAGCAAAATAACTTAACTTATCTATAATCTCGAAATTCTTCACAGTAATGCTGCTACAAGCAACTCCATGGCGCAAGAACCGTCTTAGGGGCACAGCCTGCCAATCAGCTTATCTTTGGGTGACCCGTGGTGAGCGCATCGAATCCCATTGCCACTATTTTCTGGTTTTCGAGACTGGAGCCCACTACTGCTTCTTTTCAAGTAGCTCCTGGGTTAACACCAAAATTTTGAGAGTTCGTACTGGGAATCGAATCCGGGACCACTCGCACCAAAATCTAGAGCGCTAAACAGTAGACATTGCGGGAGCCCTCTTCACAGTAATAGGTACGCTTAAATTTATTTCTTTAATATATAGTAACATTCTCCTAATTTCATCTAATCACCATTCATCATCGTCGCCACGGTCAGGCCAGAAAACAGACAAATGCATTTTTTATCCTTTGGGTGCCTATTTGCCTATTTGATTCAGAGGCTTTTGCTGACTACAAATCCGCACCCCTACCCATCATTCTCGAAAACAAGAGCGTTACGTGCTTTGCACTAATGGAGTATTTATTAGACACTCGGTAGATGGTTTCATCTTGCTGCTGCGGTTGTAACCACGAGAGGCTGTAGTAAAGAGCCCAGCGGACCATCAAGGCTTTGATGCCGACTCTTGTTTTCGTCTTTTCGCAGAGAGGCACACCCTCAAATTTGTTGGGCCTCAGTTTCCAGACAAATAACCATTTTATGATGCCTGTCCTCGGTCGAACATTAGGCAGGAAATCAGGAAAAGTTGGAGTCTCAAATGGGTCGTTGATCCTTGTCGGCGAATTTTCACTGGTGGCTTGACAAGAGGGGACATAGTTGTCCGTTACCAGAAATACAACTTTGTTACGATGCAATTTTTCTTTTCACAACAATTATGTTTTTCTTCCTTCTATTTGAGTGCAATCGTGTTTGCACAAAATTTGAGCAAATAAGTGATTTGGAAGCGCGAGGCCCTGTGCGGTGGCACACAACGCACACCCCTAACGGCGGCCCTGGTCAAGACATGGACTGTTCAATTTGGAACAAAAAAATGGAGAAGAAAGGGCTTTCTCATTTTCTGATAGGGTAGAATGTGTGATAATTTACATGGACATTTCTTAACATTTAATTTTTTTCTCGAAAATGGAACGAGGCTCCAAAGTTTTTTTTTTCATTTCCATTTGTTAGTACATATAATCCGCTACAAGATGTCATACTTAGTTCATTTTTTGCTTGATGCTGTTTTGAGATAATCCTAATTTTAAAGTTGCAGATTTCGCCATATCTGCTAACAGCATCAATATCCAAGTAATGTGCTACATCAGGTAGCTTGTCCTAACAGTGAGCTTCAATGTCCAGTAAACAAATCTTTGGGGTACTGTTGCTTAACCAAGATATTAAAGGCTGAAAACAGGAAAAAACTGAATTTTGGACCCTTTTTGTTGCTACATAACAATGGAAAGCAACAATGCCCCATCAAAACAATTGAATGTTTATAAGCAAACAGTCTTATATTAACAGTGTATCAAAACAAAAGTTTGGGAAGTTGTTGCATTGCAGAGGTACAACACTCCAAACTTACCCATGTTTCACTTTTCATGAAAAATGAGGGTATGGCCTTGAACTTCAACATTTTCTACAGGGGAGGGAACATTTTTTCAGGGTCTCAAAATTGCACAATATTTATTTCTCATTACCTTCTTCAACATATACAAAATCAAACCAAACAAAAAATATAACTATCTCACTTTGATAGAATTTCAAAATAATGGCTTTTAAGCTTAAGAAGGTTGTTAGTCTGGCGATCTGTGCTTGTCTGGATGAGGAGACTTCCGTTGGGCAGTTTTTTTGATATCAGGGACATCACTTCCAGAGGCATAGTCTACTTGTTTTTTATAAGGAACGGTGGCAGGTTCTTTAAAGTTGAAGCTCCATTTTTATTGATGTTGGCAGATTCATTGTTACTGACAATGCTAATTACAAGGTAACGTGGCACTGACGTGACGTTACTTGTCTGTTCCAATTGACTAATTGGGCTCATGGGCCTCACACACTTTGGGGGTTTCCTCCTGTTTTAAATGTAGTTTGTACCCATATACAGTAAGGTTTTCTAAGGAGGGTCCATAAATTGTCGCCTCAACATGCTCTCTATGCTGAGTAAGGCCTATCCCAAAAATGAGGGCTACGCAAGGACCAAGACTAATTCCCTGCAGTCACATTTGCGACTGCAACTACCCCTGTAGCCAACACTGTCCCATCGGTACCTTGGGATAGGATCTCCTCTAGTAGGACCCTTAGTTACAGGGAGGTCAATGGAGATGGAGATGAATGAAAGATGACAAACCTCCCTACTAAGCCCCCTCTCACGTGGAGGGGCAGTTGGCATGAGTTTGAACTATGAAAAACAGACACTGAAGTAAGGTGGGGGAAATATTCTTAATGGATACAGTAGGGAAGATCCGAAGAGAAAGAATAAGTAATGATGAGATTCAACAGAGGGTGGGACATTAAAGTCGCAGGACAGAACAGATCTGGCATGGTTCAGGTTGTTCAGGGATATGAAGATTGATGGGGCTGCAGGGTGGCCACTCTAGAACCATGATAAGATTCAAGTATAATTCCCAGTTTTCAAGGCAAACTTTCCAACAATTCAAAGGTACAAGCAGATGTTTTATCTATTTCAACCTTACGTATTACAGTCTCTCAATCCCCCATATACATTAACAATATAAAAGGCCTGTGTGATCCCAACATATCCAAAAATTCTAATTCAATTCAATTAAACGGCCTAAATATTTAAGTTAAGATACAGAGTTTACATTTGCCATTTCACATACTCAGACTTGAAATACATCTACAAACACAAGTCACAAATGTTACGGGGTATAATATTCTACGAAAAATTGTTAATTGTATAAGAATTTCAAACTCAAATTTAACTGATCAACTTAAAGATGCCTTCTTTTGTAATATTCTTCATCTGCCAGATAGATCTTTCTGCAAAGGACACTAACAAAGCAAACAGATTGAGAATTCCTTTTTATTTTCCACACAGCTTTGTTATCCTTTCTCGATAAAAATAAAAGCTAAATTGTGAAAAACCTGCCCAAGGGCATTTATAAATTCAACGGGATATGGATTAATTAAGTTTGATTCACATCTATGCTCAAGTAACACTCAGATCACCCTCCGCTCACGGTGTGGTCAAATATTGTTGAATGATTTTTTAAATAGCAGCATTCACACCTAGCAGTCCGGTCAAGCTTCGATCATGCTCAGCTCGCAGTTCAGTCACGATCAGGTGGAAAGATTAATTGACTGGAGTGTGAGGGGGTGGAGCTTGACTTTGCCAAAACTTGATCATTCATGTGAACATCTGTATCGCTTAACCCACGGTTCAGCCCCATTACAGAGGATATGTAACCCAGTTTTGTGCACAGAAGATGAGTGGTCAGAAGTCAAAGACGTATTTAAACACAGAGAAAGGCGAGTATAGATAAAATTGATTGATGGGGCTTTGCGCGCAAAAAAAAAAAAAAAAAAAAAAAAAAATTCCTCTCAATTCCGTTTGTAAAATATTGGTCAAAATATGTGATTTCATGAACCCGAGTAAAATAAATTTAAGAAAAAACTGGCCGAAACAACCAAATTACAATTACAGTCAATGAAAAAATTCAATACGGAACTAACCACAAACATGATCCATGAGCACTAGATGTAATGACCTTTTTTGCATGAATTAAAAGCCTTAAATCAAAAAGCTAACCTGTTGTCGGTCATATTTTTGCAGACAACAAAATTGTCATTTGTGTATGTGTGCAAAGGGAATCCTTTGTCAACCCTCTGCCAAGGGGAAAAAAATCGTTCTTGATATCTAGCTCCAAATCAAGATTAACAACGAACTAGTTCTTCGTTTACAGAAAACTATACAAATGATTCCTTTTTTTTTTCTTAGTTGAGGAAGACGACTTTTCACATGATGTGCGTAACAATCGGGTCCTAGAAACTAGGCTTAGAACCTGATGTTTATCTGTCACGTGTTGTGTCGAAAACTTTCTGATAAAAGAAATGGTCAACACTGTATATGAAACAATGAGCCCGAAAATGTTCATGTCAAACCTAGACCGACAAAGTAGTGTTTACCACTGTTGACATTATAACCATATGCAAGGTGTACGAGTGTAAAGAAAAAGGAATGTTTAGTTAGTTTGCCACCAGATGGCTTTAATTTGAAAAAAGAGGCATGGCTGAAATTCCGGAGGTCGGAGGAAAGCAAGCCTCGTGTGGGAACTTAACTTCCCACCGATTAGCAGAGGTTTAAGCATGTTAAGTTGAGTTCTCTTTGAGTGTTGAAAAGGGTCATCTCGGAATGGAACAAAGTGCAGGGAGTAGTTATTTTGTAGTGGTTTAGTACTTTAAGTTTTTATGTAGAGTATTTAGTTGGGATTTTTAGTTAAAGCACTGCACTCTTTGTTCTATTCAGAGATAGGTCTTTTGGGGGGGAAATTTAATATTAAAACGAAATTACTCTAATCTCCTTTTGGTTAAATAAAGAGTAAGGAAGTTTTAATTATGTAAAGATTTAATTGTATAATTTAATTGTTTCTTTATTATTTATTGTATTTATATTGGGGGTTTATATTATTATAATCATCATTTATGTAGTCTCAAGCCCTTCAGGCATTATGTTGTTAAATAAACCTCTTTACTATCAAACCTTTTATGTATAATTCCTCTAAACCTACAATTTTACAGCTTTAGCCTTCCACTGCCATATCTTTATATTTCTGCTAGGTTAATGTACCGACTTCAGTTGCAAGCCTTGTGTCGTAATAAAGGGCAATATTTCTTAGTGAATAATTGTAAAGGAAGTGCAATAAGAAGCTGGTCATAACATTTACAGTTTTGCACATTGTAACTGCAAATAATCGTTTGTCGATTTCAAACTGAAAGTATATCAATAAACAGGATTATATTTTAATAGCCGACCTTTGTGGCCAAGAGGTTAGCACAGCAGCATTAGTAGGATTGGAACACAGTGGAAAGATATGATGATGATGACGATAACTTCAAAGCTATTACTTACTTGTATCAGCAAATATTTATACCTGTACTTTTTAAACATTTCACATCCGGGAATGTAAACAAATTTCGATTAGCACTCATGACATTTTATTATCTTTAGATGAATAACAGTTCAATCAAAGTTACAAGAAGTTCTCACTCACATTGAACAACTGCATATCTTAAAAATGGCTTCTATTAATAAAACCAATTATCCTTTACTGTTATAAATATTATTCAAATGGCTGTAGTGAAATGACTGCACCCGAATACCAAATCTGTACCCAATTCAGTGCAAGTAAGCACAGATTAGGATGTTCAACAGTTAATGTGTAACTTATTTTATGGAAAATAACATTAAAAAGTAGCAGTGACTATACAAAAAAGTAACTATGCCCAAAATAAATACCCTTATAAAAAGAACAATTAAAAATGCTTACGGACTGACTGCAGAAAATCTAATGACCCATCCCGAACCCTGATTGTGCACACTTGTTACATAATGTACTCCTACAGCATTACTAGGTCCTTGGTATTCAGCTGGTGTGTCCTGGAAAATAATAATAATAATGTTGAAACTATTATTACAAGATTAAAAACTTAAAAAATAAATTTTAAAAGGTATTACTACTACAAATATAAATTGTATGATAATATATGACAGTTATAATCACACAAATACACAAATAAATCTAAAGAAGGTAAACCTGGCAATTGCCTTAAATTAGGGATGGACTAATGCAGTTCTTACTAGGGATGGGACATCGGTACTCTATTGGTATCAGACGATATAGGTACATCGGTGTATCGGTTTATCAGTAAACTTACCGATTATTTTACCAATTCTGCTATTTTGTTATAATTTTTTATGGATAATCTCCATGTGCTACTTTTTAAAAAAAGTAAATGTCTACATGCAATTTCTTTTGCACTGCAGTCATCTTGAAACATGCATTTATTAGGGAGGTCAATGATCCATTCAGGTTCTTCAAGGATCATATGGAATCTTACATCGGATCGGTAGAATATCAGTTTTCAGTATTGGTAAATTTTATATCGGTAATTTATCGGTATCAGTCAAAATTTCATATCGGCCCATCCCTAATTCTTACCAAAACAGATGAAGTATTGATATAAAATATACACCAATAACTGGTATTCTATCAATCTTATATAATATTATAGATGTTCACTCACATCCTTAATCAGATAAGGGGCCTCCCCGATGGCGCAGTGGCGTTGTTGCCTTGTAATCAAGGGATTCCGGGTTTGATGCTCGGTGAAGGCACATAGTGGTTCACATCCCAATTTAAACTGTAGGCCTAGTCCTGATTAGCCTTACTGTGCATAAAGTGGACTTAAAGCACCAACTCAATCAATCAATCAATTAATCAGATAAGGGCATTTTTTTGTATTAGGAAAAAAGAAACTGCATAATTATATATTAATTTATGAAGGCACATGAATAATATAATCATTTAAAAAATAATGAAATGGCAGAATATGACATGAAATTGTATTCTACTTAAGGAAATAGTAAAATTACCAGCAACTTTACCTAATATACTTATATTGGATGATACTGATTAATCTGCTCCATTCCTACTTTAAATGCTCTGCCTTGTATTTTGTTTGAAATAAATTATAAGTTAGTCAATATAAATATATTGGTATTGGTATCAGAAAGTATTGTGTTACATTTAGGCAGTTCTGCAGATTAAACTGCTTGGCTGCGAGAGGATGTGTGTATGGAAAATGGAATAAATTACGCTCACCGGCTCGTGACAATTGGTTAAAATTTGATTACAGAGCCCAGCAGCCAGAGTACCTGCTAGGGTCTGCAAAATTTTGCCAGATATTTTTGCATAGTCTAATTATCCTGCAACATATGAAAATGCATAGTTTTATCTAATTTTCAATCAAACCAACATGCTATGACAAAAGTGAATTTCAAAATTAAATGATAGTAGTTTTAATATTGGAACTATCCCTTATGTAATTAATCTAATACTTGAAAGGAAAATTCTGGTAGATTGATGTATAATTGTAATGAAATATATTCTGAACACAACTTTTACTACAATATTCAAGCATCAGTATCAACGTATATCAGCAAGAGTACTGACATCACCTGAATCTTCCACACAATTTTGCCAGTTTTACAATATATCGCATGTATCTCATTCAAGACAATATGACGAAAGAATACTTTTAGAATTTAATATGAACGTGAAGGAAGTGGCTTTTCGGAGACATATTCTTCATAACTTGGCAGCAGCTCACCCAAAATATCATAGTAATTTCTTGATTTTCTCCAATAACTGTAAAGAAACATTCTTAAAACTATTACACTCGTTAACTAAATTACACTATTTTGTGTACCCTAGTTGCATGTCTATTAAGGGTGAAAATGCTTTAAGGTCCCAATAACTCCATCCCAGAAAGTCACCGTACTTGATGATTGATTGAGTTCGTGTTTTAAGTCCACTTTATGCACAGTAAAACTAATCAGGACTGGACATACAGTTGAAAGTGGGATCCGAACCACTATGTGCCTCCACCCCTTGATTACAAGTGAAGATGCTATCCCTGTGCCATTGGGGAGGCCTACCGTACTTGATGAATTCAACTAGATATTACATATGCCCAGTCACGTGCCCAAGGGGGGGTTGGTGGGGGTTATAATCCCCCCTTTGGCCCAGTATTCATAAAAAAAAAGAACGTCAAAGGTAGGAAAATATGACAAAATGGGGGCTGACTACCAAGAAAAGTATAAATAACCACTTCCTTTAGAAAATCCTCGGCACGCCACTGCATATGCCAGTTGGAATTGAAACAGTCTCGTTTCCGAATTGGGAAGCATTGCTTCCAAAGAGTCAACGGACATTCATTCTTCACTCTTCAAGCCTGTAATTAATTCTGAGAGCATCTACATTCACCCATGCTACAAGAGTAAAGAAGGAAGTGAAACTTTTCTCTTTACACCAGATGATAGAGATACATTTTCATCAAATAAATTCCACCCTTGCAACTGCGAGGCTCAACTTTCAGTTAAGGTAGGGGGCAATCTCGTTTGTGGATAGCCGGACCCTGTGGCCGAGTGGTTAGCACATCGTGCTGCGATGCCAAGGGTCCGGGTTCGAATCCCGCTCGGGCTTGGTTGTTTGTGAATGTCCATTCATCAATTTCATCACTCAACCCCATCTTCGCAAATTAGCCAAGAAGCACAAAACGTGAAGTAAAATAAACTAAATCAATCAATCATTTGTGGGTAGATGGCACTTTCCAAATCATTAGCACGGCAAGTGGCACTCAAGGCACCCTTAGTACAAATCTAATTTCTTTGATTGCTGGCACAAATGTTGCAAACAACATGCAGTTCCTAGATTTTATCTTGGACCCTGATTTTACACCAAAGTAGGTGTATTTTATGCTGCTTTGTGAAGAAAATGACTCTTTTTCACACATGTAGCATTGATGACTCAACACACAACCTGGTGCCATTCTTCTCTATTCAGACAAATATTACACCAACTCAAACTGTCAATTCCCCACAGATATAACCATTATATCCACATTTGTAAATACTGGAAATTGCACACAAGACTGTACTTCCAGAATAAAAAAGCACAGTTAAGGTTAGAAGCTGGAAATAATCCGACTGTTGGGAATTACATACAATGCTGCCAACCTAATGCAATAATTTCCTATTTTGATGCAAATTTTCCCTTATTTTAAACCAACCTGTGTAAAATGATAATTAAAGCAAATTTTCCATTGCATATTCACTATCAGTGTCACTAATTTGATAAGAATTGCCTACTTTCATTTAATTAACATTTTTTACTGTTGAGCAGTGTATGCTTATATCAGCCAAATATTTCCCTTCTGTTTTACTTCCCATATTATTCTATACAGGTTTAGTGCACTTGTCAAAGTTTAGCAATTATGCTCAGTGCTTCCTCCTTCTCTACTAACTACCTTTTCTGCAGACAAATAATGTTATACTTTTGTCAAAGAGAAGTAGTATTAATATACTCAGAACAAGCACTTACTTTGTCCATGAAATCAACTATGAAAAGTTCTAATTCATTTTGTGGATAAAGATCTTGTTCTGAATATATTTACATGTTGCCATCCTCTCTGTTCCTTCCCAGTAACACGAGGAGCATTTTATTTGGCAACTACTACTTTATGCATTTTCACATTACAGTATTATTTTTGTGTTGTGTATAAAAATTAGACTTGATGAACTGTATCTTTGCAGATAGACCCTGACCAAGCTCACTGCACAGTACCAAAAAGATGAACAAGTGCAAGTTACGAGGGCCACTATTTATATTTTGAGCCTTGGCAACACTGATTCAAGTTAGGTGCGATTTGACATTTGCACGGAATCGTCTGGCATTATTGACCATAACGTACTTCAAATTATAACGGTCAAATATTGAGTGACAAGTAATTAATCTAATTGCCCGTTAGTATGAATTAATTGCAATTAATAATATTAATATCCGTCGCGAATACAGGTGTCTAGCGAACTGCCTTAGCCAGCACTAGCTTGCTCAACCACAGTTTTCCGCCCGAATTCGGATTTACATGCATTCTTATGGGAATATCAAGAAAAATGCAACTTCTAAACCAATGGACCGAATTGGATGAGATTTTCACCAGCGGAAGACCACATCTTGAAAGTACTGATTCCAAGATTTGAGCCTAATCAGAACAGAACTACGGGAGTTATGAATTATTAAAGATTCATCGCCGGATTGAAAGGGAGAAGCTACCCTGCCGAGTTGTCTTTGGTTTTCGTGACTGAATACAAAAGAGGAAGAGTTAGCCTAATCTCTGCGCGAGGAGCTGCTGCCAGAGGTTAAGGACCTGAGTGAGCATTGGCCAAGATAGGAGGACAACGGTCAAAGCACCAGAAACAATAAACAAGCACCTGATCATAGAGGGTAGCGCGTCACTACGTTCAAATCTGGAATAAAAGGGATGATTTGGAACAGTTTGCCACAGTTTTGCCTACAATCGCCACTGGAGTGTGAGCTACGCACGACCGAGCTGCGAGTTGCAAGCAGACTCGAGGTCTGGATTTGTTTTTCTTCGAGTGAGTGTTTCAGAGCCATGGAGTAGAGCAGAATAGAACCAGGGGATCCTCCTCCCCTTGCCGTCAACGCATCCGTGCACATACGTGTGGTTATGTGAGAATAACGCCAGACACGTCCACCCGTGTCAATCGTCCGAAACAACGTCCAAAGTAGTGAAAGTTAATAACATTTGATATCCATGTGAAACCGCGAATGGCTCATCGCGTATGTTCGTCTCATCGCCCAAGTCACGTATCTGTACTTACGAGTGACCGCGAAGAACTGACCTATTATTGCGCAAGTTGTCGTATGGAGTCGACAGTGAACGAGTGAAGCCAGGATCCGATGAGGCCAGATGGAGCCGCCGACCGATCCACTTTCGCCAACCAGGATAACCGCGAAGTGCAACACTGGAGTGCAGATGTCTTCCAGAACTGTAGGACCACTTCCGCCCAACCCAGGTCAGAGGGAATGCAGCTAAGGTAAGATCCAACCATGTGCGTGTGTGAGAAAGATGACGACTATCTACCGCGAATCTGCGTGAATCAAATCATTGCATAACTTAAATCAGTGCTATGGCAACCCTAGACATCTGTTTTCCGGCGGAGTAATCAAATGTTAAAGATGAGAGTTTATGTTAACAGCAAAGAATAGTTCATTGAATATATTTATACCTTCAGAAAAGATAGAAGGGGTCCGCACAAGGAACAATTATTCACTTTATACTTAAAATCCTAAACGATAAATTGTAAAAGGCAATGTAGCCAAGACATAGCAAGAGTATGGTCAAAGTAGTAAATAATCTAACCTTTGTATTTGTCATATTGTCGCAATATGCCATAGAATGAGAGAATGAATGTGAGATCGAGTGAAAGAGGGCAAGATGTACTGTCTATTTATATGTGCTTTAATATATGTGTATATTCAGAAACACCGTAGTATTATGTAACGTCATTTCAGGTATTTAAAATCAAATCCTCCTAGGTTTATTCTCGGTAACTCCGACTGTTAGGCACTTATCCTGACCGTATTATATTTCATGTAATGTTTAATTCGCCCAGCAGGTGAGGCGAGAGATTCTTCGATGTTGCGTTGCTAAGCTCAGTTCAGTTGAGTCAATTGAGTTAATTAGTTATTTATTAAATTAGCAGCCCGTGACAAAATATGGCGCCCGAACAGGGACGAGTAGGTAAAAAAGTAGGCAAGTAAAAATGTTGCCCGAACATTCGACGAGTAGGCAAATAAAATATGTAGGCATATAAAAGTTGCCCGAACAAGCGACGAGTAGGTAAATAAAATATGTAGGCATATAAAGGTTGCCCAAACAAGCGACGAGTAGGCAAATAAAATAAGTAGGCAAGTAAAAAAGTACGCCGAATAATCGACGAGTATGTGAATAGACAAGTAAGGGTGTAAAAGGTAGGCCCAAATAATCGACGAATAGGCAATTAGAAGAGTAGTCAAATAGGAAGCAAATAAGAATTAGGCTCGTAGAACGATGTTACAGGCAGGCTAGTAAGGAACCTGGAGGTCACGAGTATTCTAATTAGTTACTTATCTACTCAATGTGAATTTTATTAAGTTTGATTGTAATGGTTAACAATCAGTTATGTCTATTACCCAAGGGGATTTAATACTTGTTTTTTAAAGATAGTCTTCAGCCTACGAATGTCTACGACAGGGTACCAGAATTGAACGCAAAGGGGGAACTAAGATTTTTTGTTGAAAATTAAATAATTGCAACCTGTAACTGATCATCCTGATAAGAATCTATAAAGACGTTTTCATTTAAAGTATTAATGTGTAATTTGTACGGTGATTTTAATTAACTGAATATGCAATCGATGTGTAGCTAGAACCATTTTGTGTGTTTTTTATGGTGTAATAGTGAAAATACTTTGTCGCGACTATAGCATTTTTCCATAGCAGAATTATTAGAGGATCTTATTATTTTATTAACAATGGGCGTTATTAACTTCGGACGATAAAGGACAAAAGGACACGCGTTATGTCACACGGAAGCAGGTGAGGGGTGCGATCCCCGGGATCTGAAACCAGAAACCAGGAAAAGAATTTTGATATCTTTTTCCTTCGGCGATAGCAAGCCAGCCGCGAGAAGAAGAAGAAGAAGAAGGGAGAGAGGCAAGCAAAGGACTACTCGGCTCCGCCAGAGATTAACGAACAATACCATGGACCGCCTAAGGGTTGAGAATTCTACAGATACAGGCGTTTCGTCAGCCGGCAACGTTGATAAGGATCTAGGGAAAGATCAGTCGGTAACAGGGTTGCCAGTTCCAGAAAATATGGACGTACAGGCCATGTTCTCTCAGCTAATCAGCTATATCCAAGCTAGAGATGAAGAAAGAGATCAGAAGACTAAGAGAGAAGAAGAAGAAAGGCGGAAGATAGAGGCTGCCGAAAGGAGAGAAAGAGAAGAAAGATTGGACCGCCGTTTCCAAGTGCTGCTATCCAAAATTGACCAAATGAAGGATTTCCAAATCACGCAACGGAGAAGAAACGAGGACGAAGAGATTCGCCGATTGGAGACAACGTCCAGGGATGCGAACCCAACTCCTTTGCTCGTCGCAGCAGACGTGACCAACCAGCTGACCTGTCAATCAGCACCAACTTCCTTGGATCGCCAAGCAGCGCGTGACGTCATCGGCCGGAGCGGGAGCTCGCCGAGCTTGAACGCTTTCGCCCAGCAGGAGACACGCAGTGTGTCCAACCCGGAGTTGAGTACTCGCGGAATCTTCTCAAAGGTCAGCCTAGATGATTTCCATACGTACAACCCCGATCACGACGAGACTTTACCGTCAATGTTCATAAGGGACTTCAAGGAAGATTGTTTGTTGTACGGTGTCGATAGCCCAGACTGCTTGAGGCTAATGCGAAAATTACTCAAAGGGAGTGCAAGGATCTGGCTCGAGCAGCGGAATCCACAATTTAATAGCTTTGAAGAGTTTGAACGAGCATTTCTACAACAGTTTCAAGGTCGCCAGCTAGTAGAACGAAAAATCACTCTACTTAGAAATCGCAGGTTTGATGAGAGCCAGAAAATCACCTATAAACAATTCTTTTGGCAGCGAGTGAGTGATTTCCACGCCCTGAAGCCCGGAATTGAGCCAGTTGAAATGTTAGCCGCAGTACGCGCAATGTTTCCGCATTATGTGCAACGTCAGCTAACCGGAGACGCACTTTCCAACCTGGACACGATGTCGATGATTCTTTGCGATTTGGACGCGCTGGAGCAAGAGAAACGAGCATCCTGGGAAAACAAGAATCACAGGAGAAAGTATGGAAATTTTGATGAAGAAAGGCAAGAGGGATGCCCGAAAGTAAAATTGGCAACAAACGATAGTCGGAGACAGAACTCTGGGAGGAACAATAGAGAAGCTTATCCCCAGCGAGGCCAGTACAGCAATCACCGCCCACAACAACAACACTTCCGAGACGATAGGGATGGAGAAAACGCGAGATGGCAACACTGCCGGGGTCAAAACAACCCGAGTCAAGTTGAGAGGAATCGTGCTGTGAATGCGGTTAGAACAGTCGTGTCCCCACAGACTGGTGCTAATTTACCCGACTGGAATAGACCGTCAACTAGCCGTTACTTGGACCCACTCTCCCCGGATTACGAACCCGGACGAAGTAGACTGAGGCAAGAACAGCGATCTCTGGAGCAGATAACCGATATTCAAGGCCCGACGGGAGACTAGAAGACTCCTTTGCCAGTCCGGCTCATGTCAAAGGAGACACTGAAGAAAATATTGCACTAGAGCCACCCCGATTGTAAAGTGAACAATAGGAAAATTAGAGATTATTATTTTTATATTAAATGGCAAAAAATGTAGACCTTTCTTATAATTAATGCAAGAAGTATGCAAACGTATGTGTGAGAGGGAACAAATTGCAAATCAAATATTTACTTATATCTTATTAAGCTTATTATTCAGTATTCACTTATTATGTATAAAACTACAGAGTGTATCCAAAGTTAGTATATATGTGGTAATATGCATTGAGATTTCCATGTTAAAATGTACTTTATATTGTATTCTTGTATACTTTATTATATTCGTTTATATTTTCATAATTATGGTACAATTGCAGAAAGTATAACTTCCTTCTAATGTTGGGTTAAAAGTTATACAGTCCAGGGTTCGAGTCCCTATTCAGACGCCTATGTGTGCGATCACTAACAAATATGATTAATATGTGGTATGAATTTTTTCCTGTCACTCGCAAGTTCGTTCTGAAAAAAATTCATAATTAAAAGGAGGGGAATGTTATAACGGTCAAATATTGAGTGACAAGTAATTAATCTAATTGCCCGTTAGTATGAATTAATTGCAATTAATAATATTAATATCCGTCGCGAATACAGGTGTCTAGCGAACTGCCTTAGCCAGCACTAGCTTGCTCAACCACAGTTTTCCGCCCGAATTCGGATTTACATGCATTCTTATGGGAATATCAAGAAAAATGCAACTTCTAAACCAATGGACCGAATTGGATGAGATTTTCACCAGCGGAAGACCACATCTTGAAAGTACTGATTCCAAGATTTGAGCCTAATCAGAACAGAACTACGGGAGTTATGAATTATTAAAGATTCATCGCCGGATTGAAAGGGAGAAGCTACCCTGCCGAGTTGTCTTTGGTTTTCGTGACTGAATACAAAAGAGGAAGAGTTAGCCTAATCTCTGCGCGAGGAGCTGCTGCCAGAGGTTAAGGACCTGAGTGAGCATTGGCCAAGATAGGAGGACAACGGTCAAAGCACCAGAAACAATAAACAAGCACCTGATCATAGAGGGTAGCGCGTCACTACGTTCAAATCTGGAATAAAAGGGATGATTTGGAACAGTTTGCCACAGTTTTGCCTACAATCGCCACCGGAGTGTGAGCTACGCACGACCGAGCTGCGAGTTGCAAGCAGACTCGAGGTCTGGATTTGTTTTTCTTCGAGTGAGTGTTTCAGAGCCATGGAGTAGAGCAGAATAGAACCAGGGGATCCTCCTCCCCTTGCCGTCAACGCATCCGTGCACATACGTGTGGTTATGTGAGAATAACGCCAGACACGTCCACCCGTGTCAATCGTCCGAAACAACGTCCAAAGTAGTGAAAGTTAATAACATTTGATATCCATGTGAAACCGCGAATGGCTCATCGCGTATGTTCATCTCATCGCCCAAGTCACGTATCTGTACTTACGAGTGACCGCGAAGAACTGACCTATTATTGCGCAAGTTGTCGTATGGAGTCGACAGTGAACGAGTGAAGCCAGGATCCGATGAGGCCAGATGGAGCCGCCGACCGATCCACTTTCGCCAACCAGGATAACCGCGAAGTGCAACACTGGAGTGCAGATGTCTTCCAGAACTGTAGGACCACTTCCGCCCAACCCAGGTCAGAGGGAATGCAGCTAAGGTAAGATCCAACCATGTGCGTGTGTGAGAAAGATGACGACTATCTACCGCGAATCTGCGTGAATCAAATCATTGCATAACTTAAATCAGTGCTATGGCAACCCTAGACATCTGTTTTCCGGCAGAGTAATCAAATGTTAAAGATGAGAGTTTATGTTAACAGCAAAGAATAGTTCATTGAATATATTTATACCTTCAGAAAAGATAGAAGGGGTCCGCACAAGGAACAATTATTCACTTTATACTTAAAATCCTAAACGATAAATTGTAAAAGGCAATGTAGCCAAGACATAGCAAGAGTATGGTCAAAGTAGTAAATAATCTAACCTTTGTATTTGTCATATTGTCGCAATATGCCATAGAATGAGAGAATGAATGTGAGATCGAGTGAAAGAGGGCAAGATGTACTGTCTATTTATATGTGCTTTAATATATGTGTATATTCAGAAACACCGTAGTATTATGTAACGTCATTTCAGGTATTTAAAATCAAATCCTCCTAGGTTTATTCTCGGTAACTCCGACTGTTAGGCACTTATCCTGACCGTATTATATTTCATGTAATGTTTAATTCGCCCAGCAGGTGAGGCGAGAGATTCTTCGATGTTGCGTTGCTAAGCTCAGTTCAGTTGAGTCAATTGAGTTAATTAGTTATTTATTAAATTAGCAGCCCGGTCAATAGCTTCATTTGTGTTGTTTATGTTGCCTTGGAGATTGCGCGACAACAATAAAATGGAATTAACACGTGAACATTTTCGTGCGATGATATTTTACGACTTTCGACGTGGATTATCAAGACAAGAGTGCATCGATCAACTTACTTCCACATTTGGCGATGAAGCACCATCCTTTGCCACTGTGAAACGCTGATATAACGAATTTAATCGTGGCCGCCATTCGCTCACCGACGAGATTCGCGAAGGTCGTCCAAAATCAGTTGTTGTTCAAGAAAACATTGATGCTGTGCAAAACCTAATACTGCAAGATCGTCATGTGACATACTGTGAGATTGAGGCAACCATAGGCATTAGTTCCACCAGCATATATAAAATATTACATGATCATTTAGCTGTGAGAAGTATGTTGTCGTTGGATCCCACACAATTTGACAAAAACTCAAAAAGACGCTCGCGTCAATTGGTGCAAACAAATGCTCAATAAATACAATCGTGGTGCTTCAAAAGACGTATATAAGATTGTAACAGGTGACGAATCATGGATATATGCATATGAGCCGGAACGTAAACAGCAGTCGACTGTATGGGTGTTTCAAGATGAACCCAATCCAACAAAATTGTTCGCGCTCGAAGCACATCAAAACAAATGGTCACCTGTTTTTTCGAGAAAACTGGTCATGTGGCAACTGTGCCTTTAGAGGAACGTAGAACGGTCAACTCTGAATGGTACACAACAATTTGTTTGCCAGAGGTCTTCGGTCAAATACGGAAAACAAACAAACGCCGTCGGATCATTCTTCATCAAGACAATGCCAGCTGTCACACATCTAGTCTAACAACAGACTTTATGAACAGTCAAAAAATCGAATTGATGGGTCATCCACCGTACAGTCCTGATTTGGCACCCAATGACTTCTTCTTGTTCCCGAATGTCAAGAATAAATTGCGTGGACAACGATTTTCATCGGCGGAAGATGCCGTTGATGCGTTCATAAACCATATTATGGAGGTGTCTCAAGAAGATTGGAAAAACTGCTTTGACCAATGGTTCGAACGAATGCAAAAGTGTATTGACCATAAAGGAGAATACTTCGAAAAACAATAAAGCAGTTTTCAATGCCAAATTCCTGTTTTTTCATTGTTAGGCTCAAAATATAAATAGTGACCCTCATATTCTCTATGCATTCTGTCCCTGCTGTCAACCACACAACCGGTGAGTAGGTGGCAGTAATGAAAATGCATTTACAGCTGCAAAGATACAGCTCTTCAACTCTAAGAGTCGCCCATTCTGAACACACCAAATAATCACATGCAGAAGCAGAGATGTACGAATAAGCCATAAGGTAACTTACTCCACCACAATATTTTGTCCGGAATGTTTCTCCATTGGAATCAACATCATACAACTCCAGGTAGTCTGTATCGCAAGTTATGCTTGCTCCCAAATCAAACACTGTAATGAAAATTCAATAAATATAGGATTATTCATAAGTCTGTGAAACATTTGAAAAATTCATAAGATATGAACTACTGAACATAAAACAAACATTTTGTATATTCATAACAAAGATACACTCTCCAAGTTTTGTTTTCAGTATCACAAATGTGTCCACCTTTAGTGATACGGCAAATGTCTATGCGATAAAAAATCTCATTATGGACACGAGTTAGCAAATCACTGTTGATAAGAATGTCATGAATGTCACTATCACTACACAAAACAAGCAAACTTGACAATAATGAATCACCCAAACTGGAACACAACCTACTTTTAATAACCTTTAATCGAACATCAACTGCCGGCCCCCATGGTGGAGTGGTTAGCACATCGGACTATGCCAGAGGTCTCTAGTTCGAATCCCGGCCTGAGCATGGATGTTTGTGAGTGTCCATTCATCAATTTCATCATATCATCACTCATCACCATCTTCGCAAATTAGCCAAAAGTGGCATAAAAGAGAAGTAAAATAAACCAAATCAATCAATCGAACATCACCCCAAGACCGTGGATGCATTACCTCCCCAAAATCGTTCATCATAATTCCCCCCAAATAGTTTGGATGAATAAGTAATAATTTATGTTTATTTGAATACAATAAACTTTCCATATATTTTTAATAGTTCAGTTTCCGAAATAACAGAAAGCTAGCATATTGATTCTTTAAGTGTAATAAGTTAAATTATATAAATATGCATTTAAACAATGTTTGTGAATGGAGAATGAGATTTATAGCACCACATTTTGAGTATTTAACATAAATTCTTACACAACTTAAGATAGAAAATTAACCTAACCGAAACTAATGGCGAGAATTTCATATGGTTCCTCCTTCAAAGAATTCACCCCTTCTGCTTGGAGTAAATATAATTATTTTAGTAATCCATAGCAATAATTACGTGCATCCTATCTTCAGTGCAAATGTCACTTGTTCAAGTAAAATTGTCCTGCGACAAGATGTTTGATATTATTTTTCTGTTTTATCGGGTAACGTGCAAGGTGTTACTGTATGAAGTACACTTAGTACACCTATTACAGCATACAGAGAATCAATACTACTACAATAATACTGTTAATAGCAGTACATCATGCTGCTTTAAATTAAGCAGAATACCAACACTATAAGCATTATATTTTAAGAGGTGATGTTATGTAATGCAGTTATAGTATGAAACTTTAGTAAAATGCGAAACATGCATTTTCGTAACACAGTATTGCGAGTGAAGCAGGCAACAAAATTTTTACAACCATTCATTTGCAGTCTTTCAAGAATATTACGTGGGTCGTTCAATATATAAGTTTCCGTATGCTGTAAAAAAAAATATTTTTAAGATACATTAGAAAACTATACATACATGTGTAGGAGGATCCTTCCTCACTTCTTCACATAATCCCCATAGAGATTCAGGCATTTGTCCCACCGTTGCACCAATTTGTCCATACCCTTTGCAAGATAATCAGGGCTCTGGCTATTGAGCACTATTCTCACATTACGCTTCACTTCTTCATCTGTTTCCAAACGGCAACCTTGCATTTCAGACTTTAACACCGGAAAAAGATGAAAATCACTCGGTACTAATTTGGGGATGTATGGAGGATGGGGCAGCCGTTCCCACCCCCAATTCTTTAATTTTGTGTTGTGTTTGCACTGCTGAGTGGGGGCGACCGTTATCGTCAAGAAGAATGACACCAGCTGGCAGGAGACCTGGTCGCTTATGTCGAATTGCATTTTTCAGTTTATCCAATGTTTGACAGTAACGGTCAGCATTAATTGTTCTTCCTCGTTCCAAAAAGTCCATAAGCAGAACGTCCTTAGCATCCATGCTTCTGAACTCCTTATGACGCGAGTCCGCGTTTTCCGAAGAAGCATTTACTTTTCGCCCTTGAGCACATGCGCCTTCACGTCTGATAACAAATTCATTGTTGTTCCTTGTAGACGAAGGATGGCGCTTGTCAACCATGTCCTTCTTTTTAATGACATTGCTTTATACAATATTTTATAGCACAGGGAAACTTATATATTGAACATCCCTAGTAATTGAATGGGGTTTTAAATTCAAATCAATTTCTTTAAAAAACAGCTCTTGACAAAACCTATGATATTCAGGTTGAATTGAAATTCAAGTATGTCATTCTGTATACAAACAGAACAAGGAAAACAAATTAAAATGTGAGAAATTTATAGCCATGTCCTGCTGATCCCATAACTACTGCATTGCAATAAGTTTTAATTAAAACCCAGCTTACACCTTCTGCCAACATTATTCAGTACATGTCATATCCATTTGGGGATGCTGAGGGCATTGCACTTATTATTTATGGTATTTATTCTGAACATTCACTACATTCTTGGCACCCTGCACCATAAACAGCCTGCTCCCGGTGTAAGTTGGACCAATATGATTTTCCTGATCAAAGAAGCCAGATAACCTTGCATTACAGTTACATTTTCCAAAAAAGCATAAATTGGACAAATTACTAAACATTTTCTACGTAATTTTTATTTTTCAAATTTCTAGCAGCATTGTTGATTTTAGCAAAATAAGAACAACAACAATTGAAAGTCTTATTTAGAGCATTGAAATTAAAAAAAGAAAATTTAAATTGGTTGATAAATAACTATAACCGAGAAACAAGTAATATAAAAATATGAATTTTGCCATTTTCAATCCAACATGGTGGCTACATGCCAAAAATGAAGGCCAACTTAGATGTGCTCTCTCCAATGATGTTCACAATGTTCAAATTAGAAGTGTCAGTTTTGAGATAAAAGCTTCTGAATGTGGGTTCAAATTTATGAATTAAATTTTGGGGGAGGGGGTTTAAGGATGGATAACTCAATAAATATTTGAGCAGGCAGGATACCATTTAAACAGCTTAACAACATGCCCATGGCCAATGAACTAGAGAAACGCCAGCAATTCATTCACTTCCTAAATTTTTGGACAAATTCATTTCAACTTCATATTTGTGGCGGCATTGAAAAAGTGACCATCACAGAAGTAGTCCTGACGCCTCAACTAAACTAGTTGTTAATCTGAAACTTTACACGTCTCCATGTTGGATACGTGCACAACCTGTAGAAGTTTTGTCAAAACTGAAGAGGTTCGAGCAGGAACCACTAGGCCACTTAACATGAAATGACCCATATGATGGTTATTTAGTGAAGGCATGTTTTCTCTTGCTTTGTGAGTCATGTATATAAGATTATGATATTCATTAATATACAATTATATATAATATAAATGAGCCACAGTGGTCTATTCGGTATAGGAAATCTGACTACCATGCAGGAGACCTGGGTTTGATCCCCAGGGTGAGTTATCTAAGGGCAGAATTTTCCCAGCCTTGTTCCTGCATAAAGTGCTCTGGGGCTCACCCAGCTTCAAATCAATGGGTACCTGGGGGTGGGGGGTAAAGGCAGCTGGAGCATGCTGCTGATTACATCACTTCCAAAATGGTCAAGATCGAGAATGTGTGGGGACCTACTCCCATATCCCCTTCATGGCACGGTGCTACGTGGATGGGAACTTTACCTTTACCTTATTATACGTATAACATAAATACATGACAAAAATAGAAAACTAAAATCGAAGCTTTAGCATGGATATTTTAAAGAATATGCAAGGTCAAGGTTTCAAAATTTTATGTACGTAACTATGGAATTGCTCCTCAGTATCATTGACTAGTACTGAGTATTTGGGTAATGCATATCTATTAAAGTGTACAGACATTGCTCTAATTTTAAAGTATTATTAACTCACCATCAAAAACCAATTTAACTACATTTGCTCCTGGTACTTGTATATCCCATCGGCATGATGATGAATTTCTGTAATTCCCGGGATAGAATGGGCTTGTGAAAATACCTCCATAGTTGTAGATTTGTCCTCCGCAACCTTGACCTGAAAATGAAATACAAATTAAAATGATGGACAACCCAGGAGTGTCTGTGAATGTGCATTAACTCCTGTCAATGGCAATTTCAGCAACAGTAAGAATTTTTTAAACCATTAACAACGAAGTTTCATAAAGCAACTCTAATAAGTGATTGTTAACAATAAATTACAAAGGCCTCCCCGATGGCGCAGTGGTAGCGTCGTCCCCTTGTAATCAAGGGGTCCCGGGTTCGATTCCCGGTGGAGGCACATAGTGGTTCGGATCTCACTTTAAACTGTAGGTCCAGTCCCGATTAGCCTTACTGTGCATAAAGTGGACTTAAAACAACAAATCAATCAATCAACAAAATATAATGAAGTTACTGCATTTCAGTTACCATTACTTTAAAAGTAACTGATACTTCTAAACACTGTTTAAAAAATTATGCAAGCAAGATCAATACTGATCACTCCAGCCGACCTCAACACCAACTCAGGGGTTCTAAAAAAAACCTGGCTTCCTGCACTACCTGTCCAAGCTATGGATTTTTTTCCAAACTTTGAAATTTCAGGAATTCCTGATTTTTAAGAATTACAAAATTCCAGAGACCTCAGATTTTTATGAATTTTGATTCTCTTCTCAATTTTAGAATCTTTTAGCTTTACTTCGTACATTCCAGAAGCTAAAATTTCCAGATCTGATTGATTATTCCTATCACCTTTTGAACTTCATTTTTATGAAAAAAAAAAAGGATATTGCTCATCTACACATACATAATTATGGTGATATGGTGACCTCCATGGCAGAGTGGTAAGGGCAGCATGCAACGAAGCCAGGGGTCCCAGGTTTGAATTCCAGCCTGGGCATGGGTGTTCTTTGTGAGTGTCCCTGCACCAATTTCATCATATCATCACTCATCTTTGTGATTAGCCAAAAGTGGCAGAAAAGCGAAGTAAAATAAACAAAATCATTAAACCAGTCAATCAACCGTACACAAGTGCATTGAAAAGTTTAAACCCTACCCTTTCAGGTGCAACAATACTTCCATCTACATGCTATTAACAGTTGACAGTGTCTAATAACAAATCTATACTATTCCAAATCTTCAATTAAAGAAAGGAGAGTGCTAACCCTTCAGCAGCACGATTGTGTCAGTGAGTTAGGAAGGGAAATAAGAAAACAAAGAATTCTTGATGATGTGCTAAACGTGGTTTAAGTATTACATACGTGAAGTTTTGTGTTTCCGCACTGCACAACTGGATAGTTTTTTCCGATTAATATCAAAGGCTCACTGCTCACTGCCTTCGAAAATAATAATAATAATAATAATAATAAAAACTTGTTTCTGCATAGAAACACAAAACTTCACCAACGTAAAACAGAAAGAATATTTCATAAAATACAAGAATGGATCATGGTTGAACCATTACTGAAAAAAAAAGGACAGAATGACCCATCTGGAAAAGGCAGGATGAATAATTATTCATAATTATTATTATGAATTATGATAATGATTATAATCATAGTAGTAGTTAGAAAATTAATATGGAAACTACAAAATGTATCGTACCTTTATCTGTGGTAGTGTATGTGATGTCATAGTGCCCACCATATATGTTTGAACCTTTCCAGCTACGAAGTGTTAATTGTGGTCCACTTGAGAACACTGGATTAGGTCTTGAATTGCAGAATTTTCCTAACAGAGGAGAACTTTCACTCGGCCCATCATGTACCTAAAAATTTAATTAAAATATGTAAATATAAGTACTAAAATTATCCATAATTAAGTGCAGATTTAAAGTTTTTATTGTAGATAGTAAATGTATGTAACATCATAAGTAAAGCATGTAACATAACATGGATTTTTGAAAAAATTTACCATAGAATAATAAGAAAAGCTTGGACTGTTGATGTTGTTGTTGATGACAATTATTATTATTATTAGAAGAGCTTGCAGTATAGTTGAACATAATATAGTACAATGGTATAATTTTTCCATCTTAGTGTTTAAAATGTATTAATATATTAGTCATTTTAGCCAAGAGTAATATATGAGGTGTATTAAAAAAAGAAAGTGCAGATTGATTATATCAAAGAAAAAGAGAAACTGGATCAACATTGTATTAGTGGTCACAAACATATACATATCCACTTCATTTTTCATTACCAGAATTTTCCAAGCACTTTTGGTATAGTGGAACAAGCTTTTTATACCCTCTGCATAGAAGTTCACTGCCTAGGAGTTTAGTCTATGATTAGCATAGCGCACTCGTAGCTCCCAATTTCCTCATGATGGTGTGTTGCCTCTGGTCCTACACACAGGCCCGAAAACCCAGGCAAACTCAAACCCATGCCGTTCCGCATTCGGAATCCAAACCACAGCACCTTAGACCATACGACCACAGAGGAAGATGAGCAAATAGGGTAACCCGGTCTTGGAAAACTCCTATACCGGCTGAAGATTCAACGTGCTGACCCATGTCTCCCTACATTACTGCTTGAAGAACTCCACACTTCTAGGTAGGATTGTGAGAGGGAGACTTGCAGTCAGGAGATAGCCCAAGGCCCTTCTAGGGCTGTTGAGCCACGGATTATTATTTATTATTATAATAGCGAACAGAAAGGTCAATACAGTGTTGCACCTGATAACTGTGCATCTGACTTGGCAGATCCAGGCACCTGTAATCTTCAGCTACAAATGTAACCCAGAGAAGAGGGGAACAGAAGCAACATACATTTAAATTGCTTTCAATAGACATTGGATTAATTATGATGTATTTGCTCTTTTACTACATGTTTACTCAGGCAATTCAAAAGAAACAATACAAACAAGTTGTACCACACTCAAACTTGTGAGCATATATTGTTACTGATATAGTGAGTAAGATTATATCTTTGGGAACATATAATGCAATATTCATAGATGCCAAGAAAAGAGGCAGCCGAACATTTTTCTATTCTCCCAAGAGAAGTTCTGCAGTTCACTAGAGCTTCTTCATATTCACAAATTAAATATCCAATATTTTCAAATATCATAAATCAGTGCATTGCTTTTAGTTATAGTTTTTAACATTTTCTTCTGATAGGATTTTAAATCTTGCATTGCATTGATGGAACCAATATTCTTTTAACCTTTTCATTTGCCCGGTGAAAAAGCTCCTTTCATTTGTCTCAATTTTCTTAGCAAATGAAACATTTGAACTCATAGTAGCCGACATATGTAAAATACAATACTATGCTATCTGGGATGGGTATCGGCCTGATTATCCAATTCACTACACAAGTAATTTCAGTGATAATGGTTTGTCTATATTAAAATTTACTTGTCAAATTATTTTGCAATTTTTATGCATTACAATTAATTACATTTAATTTATGTCAAGGAAACACTATGTTGGAAAATATTATTGATGGCCAAATGTGACAGGGATCCATAATATGATGCATATATTAATTGTTAAATAACACAATACTTCTTACAATATTACTATGTAGAACACCAATGCTTAAGGCTGAGAAAGTAATGGTCCTATTTCTCTCCACCTCCAATCCATCTTCCTTCCCCTACTGATTTCTACCTCACAAATGGGTTTGCAAACCCCAGATATGATAGGCACTGTCTCTTAATGAGCATATGGCAGCATTGCACTCTATGGGAACCTTTCACACAGTGACACATGGCACAGGGGTATCTCACCAAAGGTGCCAGTGACAAGGTATACTTCAGCTTAAACTACACACTCCTGATAGCCACTCTTTCCTCCAGTCTGGGAAAATATATTCACTGAGCATGTATGGCAAACAGACCAAGAAGACAGTGTTTCTCAACCGCTGGGATACAGCCAGGTGCTGGCATCAACCTGAAAGGTTCTCCTGAAATATATTATTATAGTTTCCCAGCAATTTTCATTATTTATATGAGGGTCATTCGGAAAGTAACTTCCGTATGGGTATAATAGAGACACCAGGACACTGTGAGAGTTTTTATTATATACAACTGAAAGAAACAACTCTAAGCTATTTTCTACGTAAGCACCGTTTCTGTTGAAACACTTATCATATCGGCGAACAAGGTTTACAATACCCATGTCAAAGACATCTGTCGCCTATGCATTCAGCCATGCAGTATCACTGTCCTTGAGCTCCTGGTCATTGTTGAAGTGCTGTTCCCCTAGCCACTTCTTCATTTGTGAAAAGAGGTGATAATTGCTAGGGGCCAAATCTGGGCTGTAAGGAGGGTGGTCAAACAATACCCACTGACAATGTTGGAGAAGATCCTTGGTTCGAGCATTGCTAGAGAACAACCATTACTCCTTACAGCCCAGATTGATTTTCCGATGCCTCATGTCAACAATTCCAAATACTTCTAGTGAACATTAACCTAAGCCTGTGTACAAATTGAAGAAGTGGCTAGGGACACAGCGCTTCAACAATGACCAGGAGCTCAAGGACAGTGTTACTGCATGGCCGAATGCACAGGCGGCAGATGTCTTTGACATGGGTATTGTAAACCTTGTTCGCCGATATGATAAGCGTCGCAACAGAAATGGTGCTTATGTAGAAAAATAGTTTAGAGTTGTCTCTTTCAGTTGTATATAATAAAACTCTCACAATGTCCTTGTGTTTGCCAATAAACCTAGATATAATCACAAAAATATTTTTCTTTATTGTTTACCATGTATGTTGATATTTAATTTCAAGGGCACATATTAATTAATGCACGAAGTTTTAAAAATTGCAAAGGCATTTACAAGTAAAATTGTTGGGATTGGAGCATCGACTTTTAAAAAAAGAATCTACCGGGCCATGGTCTTGTAAAGATTGAGAACCACTGCTCAAAGGAAAACAGCACAGTCCAAGTGACAAACGACAATCTGCAGTATGTTACATCACTCTGGCATGAAAGTCAAAGTTTGTTTTGCCAGCCCCTTGATGGAGTGGTTAGCACATTGTGCTATGGCACCACGGGTCCCGGGTTTGAATCCTGGCCTAGGCATGGATGTTTGTGAGTGACCATTCATCAATTTCATCATATCATAACTCATCTCCATCTTCAGAAATTAGCTAAAAGTAGCACAAAAGGTGAAGTAAAATAAAGCAAATCAATCAATCAATCAATCAAAGTTTGTTTTCAGTCCACTTCTTTCTCAGACAGGCTAACAAAACTGGCCCTAGAACTCCTTGATCCCAACATGAAGGAGTTAGCACTATGCCATTAGGGAGGCCCTCTAGCCCACTGAACATGGCATTTCAATATGTTGGCTTTTTGGAACTGATTGAAAGTAAATGTTTAACATTTGTGTTGATTTTGACAATACACACACACACATATTTTATGAACTTCAAAGGCCACACAGAGAAAATTTCAATGCTGTTAATAGTTGTAATCAGTACTAGATACTCAAATTTTACCTCAAGAGCACCCGCGGTACAATTTCTAGCGTAAGAGATTCCAAGATCCATGAAATAAAGTGAGATGGTTCGATTCTGCTCTGCCTGTATCATTACAGTACAATTCTGAAAGCCTTCATGCTGCTGAAAAAGCCTGCCTTGACTTCTTGTATAATTCCTATCACACCCTAAAAAATAAATAAAGAAATTGATGAAACAGCATGGTGATATAGAGCCACATAATACAACTTGCATGTTGTCATCCAACAACCCTCCAACATACTTCTCATGTACATACACCAAGTTCAACTCAACACACCAGTTTGTTGAAGATCTCCCCACTCCTGCTTTGCCTAGTCAACATAACATCAAGGTACAGCACAGCATAATCACAATATCAACAGCCTTTGTACAGGGTGTCCAAGAAGTCCCTTCACACTGTATCTTGCCCAGTTGTACGAATATGTTTGTCACGAATATTACTGTATTTTACCCGATTGTACAAAATACATTTGTCACGAATTTTAAACGGGCCTCTTCGAGGTGCAACTGGAAACATTGACTACAGTGTTGCCTCTGGCAGCAGAAAAAAAAACATACAAACATTCTTCGAGTCATGATTGCAGGCAGAAGTGCTTTCACTGTGGAGGAGCATTTGGTGGCTTTTTTTATCCACATACATGAGCGTACCCAAAAGAAACCAAACTATTTTTTTTGTGAACTTATTTATTCACAATTTAAGTACAAACCTTTAATCCCCTTAAAAGTACTCTCCACTTGCATTAAGACACTTGTCCAATCTTTGATTCCATTTTTCAGAACATTTTTTAAAGTCATCTTTTGTGATGCGTGACAGCGCCTCCGTCGTTTTTTTCCTCACCTCAGCGTCATCAGCAAAACGCTTTCCTTTCATGTCTCCTTTCATTCTAGGAAACAAAAAAGAGTCGCATGGGGCAAGGTCGGGTGAGTATGGAGGGTGAGGAACAGGGGTCATACCATTTTTGGTCAAGAATTTTCATACAGACAGGGCTGTGTGAGCCGGGGCATTGTCATGATGGAAAAACTAGTCACCCGACTGCCACAAATCGGGCCGCTTCCGCTGCACAATGTTGCGCAATCGTTTCAAAACTTCCAAGTAGAAAGCCTGGTTAACTGTCTGACCCTACGGAAGAAACTCTGAATGGAAGACTACTCTCACATCGAAAAAACAAAGCAGCATTGTTTTAATGTTTGATTTCACCTGACGAGCTTTCTTGGGGCGCGGCGAACTTAAAGTCTTCCACTGGCTTGATTGTTGCTTCGATTCGGGATCGTAAGCATAGCACCACGTTTCGTCACCTGTGATAACTTTTGAAAAAAAAGTTTGGATCATTTTGGGACTCTTCTTTCAAAGCACGGCATGCTTCCACGCTACCTTGCTTTTGTTCAGCAGTCAGCAGTCATGGCACGAATTTGGCAGCCACCCTTTTCATTCCCAAATCGTCTCAAAATTCGCTGCACTGAACTCCAAGTCACTCCCGACAGCTCCACAATTTGTTCAATGGTCCGTCGTCGATCTTCGTTGATGATTTCACGAATTTTTACAACATTGTCATGTGTTTGGGCCGTGGAAGGACAACCAGAATGAGGTTTGTCATCAATTGACATTTCACCATTTTTGAAACGGGAAAACCACTCAAACACTTGAGTTTTCCCCATAGCATCGTCCTTGTACGCCATTTTTAACATTTCAAGAGTTTCTGTTCCACTCTTTCCAAGCAAAAAGCAGAATTTCACCACCGCACGCTCTTCCCAAAAATCAGCCATTGCAAAAAACCACGATCACACAAAACAGCTGGCACTTGGCTTACGGTTCGCTCTATGCGCTCTTAGCGGTAAAACATGGTACTACAAAAGCTCTGCCCACCACAAAATTAATTCAGTTTCTTTTGGGTATGCCCACGTACTTTGAATCACCAGAAAAAGAATGGAGGACATCATGAACAATGAGTGTGATATTTATCTCAGCTCACACAATTGGAATGTATTTTTCTGTGAAAAAGAAATTCCATATTTTGAGGAAATCTAGCACAATCTGTTTCACATTATTGTTTGGGCAGGAATGACAGCAGGATACCTGCTTGGTCTTTATTTTTTTCATGGCTTTGTTAATCAGCACAGATATATAAGAATGATCAATGAATGCTTGGTTGCGTCCACGGTTGATGGAAAAGTTTATGACCAATCAAAGATTGGGCATACGTGCTCAGACACAAACATCCACAAACCCAACCAAAGTGCAAGAGCTATTTTCCAATGTCTTATATTTTCCCACAAATAGAATCATGAGTAATGATTAAAAATCATTTTCTACATCCATGGGATGGATAGAAATGCTTTATTCATCAAAAAGTAACAATTTTCAGGCAAACAGCAGCCATCTTGAATACAAGAAACCATGTGCTCCAAACCATATATTTGGTAAACCCCATATTTTTTATTAGATGTAAAAGTTAACACTTGTGCATAGGTAAAATCATGCCTAAATCATGAAAAGTTAACTCATTTTTAATTATCTGGCACAAATAGGCCAGAAAAAGTGAAAAAATACCTTTGTTTACATTTTGCATCCAGGTATTGTTCACAACCATTTGATAAGTCTGCCATCTGGTGGGAGGAATTGGAACTCCATTCCACACGCCAGCAAAAGCCACATGTGACCTCAGCCAGCCAATGAGAGGCTTCCAAGGCTGTGACGTCACACAGGAAGTGGTCAAGTGTTTTATTATCTTCTGAGCTTGGCATGCAAGCTCACTTGTGTAGCAGGTCGGAGGCTGTGTTGCCAGCCAAAACCAGTGCGTTAGTGGCCGCATGGCCCAAGAACACAGGGAATAGGCATCCCTTGACTATGTATTGGCAACCCTGCCTAATATGCAGGTAACTACAGGAAAAAATCTTCTAACCTCCGACCATGACTCACTCGACGTCATGATGCACCTGCCTACCACGAAGAAAGACAAGGAATCCGTCAAGCAGAACCAACCCCCCTGCCACCTATGGCGAAAAGCTCCATGGAATGCCATCCAGCGGGCGCTCAATGTCTACCCTTGGTTTTTGTTGATGGAAGAGGAAGTGAACGAAGGCGTTGAGAA
The DNA here is from genome assembly GCF_977018435.1 of Lepisma saccharinum. NCBI lineage: Eukaryota > Metazoa > Arthropoda > Insecta > Zygentoma > Lepismatidae > Lepisma > Lepisma saccharinum. The sequence continues at coordinate 24,816,157 of NC_139252.1, read as the reverse complement.
CTTTGTCGAAATTCTGCATGCCACGATAAAGGACTTCGTGCCCACTGCGAGACCGAGATCTACCAAATACCCCAGCTGGTTCGACAGAGAAGTTCTCTTTATGTTAAAAAATAAAAAACAGGCTTGGTACCTATGGAAGCAGCACCCTAATGTTCACACTCACGGTACCTATTGTGACATCAGACGTCATTCAAAATACCTACTCAGAAAAAAATATAGTGAACATATAAATAACATAACAACCGAATGTACTACAAACCCTAAGAGATTCTTCACTTTACTAAATTCAAGAAAACAAAGCCCACGTATAACTAAAGAAATTGTTCACAATACTGATATTGCTAGTGGAGAAGAAAGAGCCGAACTTTTCAATGTTTTTTTTCATCAGAACTTCTCACCTCCCTCAGTTTCCGACCCTCTCCCCCACTTAAATGCTCTCTGTCCTCACACACTATCTTCAATCAAAACATCCTCCGAGGAAGTAAAATACCTTCTCGCTTCATTGCCCCTCCACCGGTCCCTAGGTCCAGATGAAATACCCACAATATTCCTTCGTAAAACTGCCGACTCCTTGGCTCTTCCTCTGTCTGCCTTACTCAACAAATGTTTCTCTAAGGGTGTGTTTCCGAAAAACTTCAAACGGGCCAACATTGTGCCCATTCACAAAACTGGAGATAAAAAATGTGTAAAATCCTATAGACCAATCTCACTTCTATCGCCACTATCAATTATTTGTGAAAAAATCATCAAAAACAGGTTACTTCAGTTTACGTCACCATATATCAACATAGCACAACATGGTTTTCTTCCGGGCAGCTCTTGCCTAACAAATCTTTCCGTCTTACTTTCGCATGCTGCCAGAGCTATTGATAATAACTCCCAACTTGACACTATATATTTGGACATTTCGAAAGCCTTTGACAAAATTAATCATAAATTTCTTCTTTATAAATTATCATCCAGATTTAACATCCATGGCAAATTTCTCTCTTTACTCCAGGACTACCTCCATGAGCGTGAACAACGTGTTGTTCTTTCAGGTACCTCTTCTAACTTTCTTCCCGTTTTGTCTGGAGTTCCCCAGGGGAGTGTCTTAGGGCCACTCCTATTCCTTCTGTACATGGATGACCTCCCTGAAAAACTGTCCTCCCTCCCTATCAATATACTTTTGTTTGCGGATGACTGCAAACTCTTTAAGGAGATCTCATCGCATCATGACATGATGATTCTTCAAAATGCTCTCACAGAACTTAAGTGGTGTCGTCACTGGAATTTAGAACTAAACCCTCAGAAATGCTCTTTCCATACTTATTCCCTAAAAAAGAACAAAGTGGTGTCTACTTATACTATTGAAAACAATCCAATCCAAAACGTTTCCACCCAAAAGGACCTAGGTGATGAAAAACTCCTTTAATTATCATATTATTGCTACCACTAAAAAAGCCATGCGCCTTCTCGGTCTTCTATACAGATTTAGCGAAATTCAAAACCCATCATCTCTTGCTTTATTCTTTAAATCTTTCATCTCGCCCATCCTCGAATACTGTTCCCCAATTTGGGCGATGGCCTCAAAAACCAATCTCACCAGAATAGATTCTGTTCTCAGTTTCTTTCTTGCAATTGTTCGCCATAGAATACCTTCCTTTCGACATGTATCCAAATCAGACACCACGGCTGCTCTGAATATTCACACTCCATCCTTTTGTCGTGATCTAGCTGACATGAAATTTTTATACAAGATAATAAATGGCAAACTCAGAACAGATCTCCTAATCAGTGAATTCACACTTAGGGTAACCCAAAAGCTAACGCGCAACCTGCAACTCTTCCACAACCCGACCACTAGGCTATCCCTTCTACAACGCTCCTTGTTTTACAGGCTCCCAGAAATCTACAACAAACTTCCCCTGAATGTAGATGTTTTCCTTCCAGAACGAAATTTTTGTATATTACTGACGAAGAACATGTAAATCTATCCCATCTTGTTATTGTTTTTATCTTTTGTTATTTTTTGTTTCTACTTTATGATGTTTCAGTGTAAAATGGCCAAATAAGACTGTATCTGAAACTCTGAGTAAATAAATAAAAATAAATAAATAAATATAAAGTTGAATATGAACCAGGATGAGTGCTACCATTGAGGAAATGGCAGTTAAAGCGTTACTTGAAATTCTCAGTGCTATTTTCACCAGTGTAGTGAAATCTGTGTGTCCCATATCCAAATAGAGAAAGCCAGACCACATGGCATGCAAAATGGAACTATGGGAGCATCCTCCAGGAATCCGTAAGCATCCATAGATATACGAGGGTAGGCTGGAAAGTTTCTGGTCTGAAACAGAAGGAACCATTTTCGGTTCATGAAATTTTTGTATGTTAGAGAGTAGTCCTTATACGGATGCCCTACAAGGTTACATGTTCTAATGTTGAGCCGTTCCTTTTCAGCAGGTGGAATTGTGAGCCAGGATGGAGCCATCTGCGACTGAGCAGTGCATCGCCGATCGTGCAGTGATTCGGTATCTCTTCCTGAAGGGTTGGATGGCCAAACAGATTCATGAAGAGATGCAAAACACCTTACAGGACAATGCCCCATCCTATGCAACAGTGAAGTGGTGGGTGAATGAATTGAAATATGAACGACAGTCCCTCAGTGATGAACCTCGAACCTGGTGCCTGCGGAGTGATTCCACCGATGACATCACGAAAGTGCATGATATGATCATGGCGGATCGCGGACTGATGCAACGAACTATTGCAACATGTCTAGGCATTTTGAAGGTGCAGATGCATGTCAATATTCGTGATCATTTGGAAATGTGCAAGGTGGCTGCACATTGGGTTCCACGAGACTTGACATTTGACCAAAAACACACACGAGTGAAGCTCTCATCTGCACATTTGCAACGCATGTGTGAAGACTTTCTGAACAGGATTGTGACTCAGGATGAAACATGCTGTCATCATTTCGACCCAGAGACAAAACAACAGTCCTGTCAGTGGACGACACACCTGAAGGGCAAGCATTTCTGCACAGATGATGATGTTATGGATGCTGTTAATGTTGGTTACACACCCAGGACGAAACTTTTTCTTTCCAGTGGGTTAGAAAAACTGGAGCAACGCTGGGAAAAGTGCATTCAAGTAGAAGGGGACTATGTAGAACGCACATAAGATTTCAGCTCGCTACCGCATCTCCTTCCCCCTCAGGCCAGAAACTTTCCAGCCGACCCTCGTATTCATCAATCCTTCCTTGATAAGCCAGGAAAGTGCACATATTACCTCCCAAGTTCTTTGTCACATGGAGGAATCCTTTTGTTTTGTGTGCCCCATCAAATGCCAAGTATTGGGATGTGGCGTGAGAGTGTCGAAAAATTTTTTTTTATTATTATTATTATTATTATTCGTTGTTGATTTGGTTATACTCCACCAAACCCTCCCCATAACAGAGTCACTGAATCTCTAAGAGTAGAATCATAATCGCCAACACCATTTGGTTCCAGCACATTGGCACATTTTACTTTCATTGTCTGCAGATGCCCCTGGATGAAATTTTCACAAATTGCTGGATTGGATGTGGATTAACAGAATGTCCATACATTGCCTTGACCTGCAAGAAGGCCTGACATCAGAACACCTGACAATGCACTCTGGGGCTTTGTGGAAGAAGATGTGCGGAAACACCGATACTCCAACAACAAGCAGCTGAAAGACAGTTTCTCAGTTTCAAAATGTCACCAGTGATATTCAGTTGTGGATGAACAATCGTACATGGAGGCGCATAAGGCTATGCTACGGACATGGAGAAACCCTTACCAACATTTTGGATCCATAGGAGGAAAGCTGTGTACATGACCACATAATTCAAATTCAATGTAAAGGGTCTTTCTGGACACCCTGTAGGATATGTTCTACCTTCAGGAGTAATATCTCTTTGTGGAGCACAGTATTTGCCAATTTATTATCTGCCTTTCCTTACTTAGGAAATACATTAGTACACTAAATGTTAGGAGGATTAGCAGTACATAATGCCACCTTAATCAGCTTCATTGAAGGAATATTTGATGGAGCCACTGGCTTGCAAATTAATATTCGAAATTTGATTTCATCCCAGATCTATTAGAGAAACTAACTAATCAAACTTGAATATTTGTGTTACAACCTAATAGGCAATGACCATTATATGGCAACAACCATTCAGGGGCCAATGAATTATTACCACATGTAAGCAGCACTGGAGAAGAAAACTTGAAATTAGGGCTGAGCATATACCAACACTGATGTATTGCTATCAGTCGATACCAGTGGTATCGGTATCGGAGAGTATACTTTTGAATGCATATACCGATATGGGATGATACTTTCGCAGCATATTGGTTTTCCACAGGGTACGCAAAACTGTCATGTGACACTTTTCTAGTTTAATTGACTCTTGAATATTACAAGATATCAAATCATTTGTGGACTGGATTTCGGTATGATGCAGGCTAAATTTATGAATATGTTAAAGGTATTTAAATATTAAATAATCGAATTTTTATGACGATTGGATCTGTTGCATTGGGTTTCCTGTAATTATATTTTTTACCAATGTTTATAATGCATAATTTGTATGATTCAGGTGAAATGAACACTAGGGCTGAGCTGATGCCAGCATTTGCCGCCAATACCAATGCTGATATTTGCCCTAATTCCAGTTTAAAATAACAAAGGCTAGTTACGAGTCATACTAACTGCTACCGATACTTGCCCTAATTCCAGTTTAAAATAACAAAGGCTACTTACTGATTCATACTAACTGCTGCTGATAATTGCCCTAATTCCAGTTTAAAATAACAAAGGCTAGTTAATGAGTCATACTAACTGCTACTGATACTTGCCCTAATTCCAGTTTAAAATAACAAAGGCTAGTTACTGAGTCATACTAACTGCTACTGATACTTGCCCTAATTCCAGTTTAAAATAACAAAGGCTAGTTACTGAGTCATACTAACTGCTACTGATACTTGCCCTAATTCCAGTTTAAAATAACAAAGGCTAGTTACTGAGTCATACTAACTGCTACTGATACTTGCCCTAATTCCAGTTTAAAATAACAAAGGCTAGTTACTGAGTCATACTAACTGCTACTGATACTCGACCTAATTCCAGTTTAAAATAACAAAGGCTAGTTACGAGTCATACTAACTGCTACTGATACTTGCCCTAATTCCAGTTTAAAATAACAAAGGCTAGTTACTGAGTCATACTAACTGCTACTGATACTTGCCCTAATTCCAGTTTAAAATAACAAAGGCTAGTTATGAGTCATACTAACTGCTACTGATACTTGCCCTAATTCCAGTTTAAAATAACAAAGGCTAGTTACGAGTCATACTAACTGCTACTGATACTTGCCCTAAATCCAGTTTAAAATAACAAAGGCTAGTTACTGATTCATACGAACTGCTGCTGATACTTGCCCTAATTCCAGTTTAAAATAACAAAGGCTAGTTAATGAGTCATACTAACTGCTACTGATACTTGCCCTAATTCCAGTTTAAAATAACAAAGGCTAGTTACTGATTCATACTAACTGCTACTGATACTTGCCCTAATTCCAGTTTAAAATAACAAAGGCTAGTTACTGAGTCATACTAACTGCTACTGATACTTGCCCTAATTCCAGTTTAAAATAACAAAGGCTAGTTACTGAGTCATACTAACTGCTACTGATACTTGCCCTAATTACAGTTTAAAATAACAAAGGCTAGTTACTGAGTCATACTAACTGCTACAGATACTTGCCCTAATTCCAGTTTAAAATAACAAAGGCTAGTTACTGAGCCATACTAACTGCTACTGATACTTGCCCTAATTCCAGTTTAAAATAACAAAGGCTAGTTACTGAGTCATACTAACTGCTACTGATACTTGCCCTAATTCCAGTTTAAAATAACAAAGGCTAGTTACGAGTCATAGTTACTGCTACTGATACTTGCCCTAATTCCAGTTTAAAATAACAAAGGCTAGTTACTGTCATACTAACTGCTACTGATACTTGCCCTAATTCCAGTTTAAAATAACAAAGGCTAGTTACTGAGTCATACTAACTGCTACTGATACTTGCCCTAATTCCAGTTTAAAATAACAAAGGCTAGTTACGAGTCATAGTTACTGCTACTGATACTTGCCCTAATTCCAGTTTAAAATAACAAAGGCTAGTTACTGTCATACTAACTGCTACTGATACTTGCCCTAATTCCAGTTTAAAATAACAAAGGCTAGTTACGAGTCATACTAACTGCTACTGATACTTGCCCTAATTCCAGTTTAAAATAACAAAGGCTAGTTACTGATACTTGCCCTAATTCCAGTTAAAAAAATAACAAAGGCTAGTTAATGAGCCATACTAACTGCTACTGATACTTGCCCTAATTCCAGTTTAAAATAACAAAGGCTAGTTACTGAGTTATACTAACTGCTACTGATACTTGCCCTAATTCCAGTTTAAAATAACAAAGGCTAGTTACGAGTCATAGTTACTGCTACTGATACTTGCCCTAATTCCAGTTTAAAATAACAAAGGCTAGTTACTGTCATACTAACTGCTACTGATACTTGCCCTAATTCCAGTTTAAAATAACAAAGGCTAGTTACTGAGTCATACTAACTGCTACTGATACTTGCCCTAATTCCAGTTTAAAATAACAAAGGCTAGTTACGAGTCATAGTTACTGCTACTGATACTTGCCCTAATTCCAGTTTAAAATAACAAAGGCTAGTTACTGTCATACTAACTGCTACTGATACTTGCCCTAATTCCAGTTTAAAATAACAAAGGCTAGTTACGAGTCATACTAACTGTTACTGATACTTGCCCTAATTCCAGTTTAAAATAACAAAGGCTAGTTACTGATACTTGCCCTAATTCCAGTTTAAAATAACAAAGGCTAGTTAATGAGTCATACTAACTGCTACTGATACTTGCCCTAATTCCAGTTTAAAATAACAAAGAATAGTTACTGAGTCATACGAACTGCTGCTGATACTTGCCCAAATTCCAGTTTAAAATAACAAAGGATAGTTACTGATTCATACCAACTGCTACTAATACTTGCCCTAATTCCAGTTTAAAATAACAAAGGCTAGTTACTGATTCATACAAACTGCTACTGATACTTGCCCTAATTCCAGTTTAAAATAACAAAGGCTAGTTACTGAGTCATACAAACTGCTACTGATACTTGCCCTAATTCCAGTTTAAAACAACAAAGGCTAGTTACTGAGTCATACAAACTGCTGCTGATACTTGCCCTAATTCCAGTTTAAAATAACAAAGGCTAGTTACTGAGTCATACTAACTGCTACTGATACTTGCCCTAATTCCAGTTTAAAATAACAAAGGCTAGTTACTGAGTCATACTAACTGCTACTGATACTTGCCCTAATTCCAGTTTAAAATAACAAAGGCTAGTTACTGAGTCATACGAACTGCTGCTGATACTTGCCCTAATTCCAGTTTAAAATAACAAAGGCTAGTTACTGAGTCATACTCAGTTTGAGTGTCTTTCTTGTGCTTGTGCGTTTACTATTTCAGTATTTCCTTTTCCAATCCGACATTGAATTAAGGAAAACAGATGGTATATTATGAATGAATATGTGCGAGAATAGAGGAAAAAGCATTGGAATACTGTAGTGTTCATGCTCTTTGATAAGCCAGTCCCATTGCAAAATAATGTAACCTGTTTCTATCATGAACAATTGTACACAACCTAAATTCATTACCTTTCATAGGGGGTCTTAAAGGACAAAAAAACGTTGCTTAAAACACTGACATCATCACCCAACATGGATGACAATTCCTTTGGAAGGTTAAAACTTTGTCTGAGGTTGTTCAAATCAGCACATTCAAGAAGAATGTGTCGAACAATTAAAACAACACAACTATGGCACAACGGAGGGTCCAGTCCTTGTAGCAAGTGGCCATGCATTAGACGGCTGTGTCCTATATGCAGGCAGGTAAGAATAACTTCTTCTCGCCGAGAGGGACGGGACGAGGAACGCCAAGCATCTATGGTGGGCCTAATAGCGTAAAGCTTGTTACCCGTTTTGGTATCCCAGTCGGCCTGCCAAGTGTCAAGAACGGAACAATGGAACACATTCTGCAGGTCGCTAGCTGGCAAAAGGTGGACGAGAACATCGCCATCTGCATCAGCAGACTTGGCGACAGCAGCTGCTTCATTCAACTGAATGCCCACGTGGCTAGGGATCCAACAGAAGTGTACATCAGCACTGGCAGATAAGGACACAAGGCATCTGATTATGCTTTGCGTTACGGATGCCGGGAATACGGCGAATCCAGAGTCTGCAACATGCTGGTCGAATCGCTGCATACAGGGACTTTCTTCAGACCATTGATGCCTGCAAAGTCTGCCTTTAGAATGGCGTATAACTCTGCCGTATAGATGGAACAGGCAGGATGTAGAGAGTAACTGGAACTTTGAGAGTCTAGGACGAAGGTGCAACCAACTGATTCGACTGTCTTGGACCCATCCGTATAAAACACATTAAAATTGGGGTGCACTTCGCACGAAGTTCTAAAAACCATTGCTGGTATACAACTGTTGATGTTTCTGTCTTTAGAAGGGCAGTCAGAGAAAAATCGATAGAAGGTGCAGGGAGCTCCCAGGTCGGGAGAGGCGGAATTAGTGGAGAGACGCCAGGAAGATCACTGTCAACACCTAATGCTGACAGGATCTCGTCTGCACAAACACCAAATGGTCTAGTGCCACTAGGGTGGAGCCGGTAGCTTGCCAGCCTATGCTCATCTGAGACTGTGTGATGTGATGGATGCAAGGGCATTGAGCGAAGATGGAGGAAGTAGTTCACTACGAGTCCCTTTCTTCGCAAAGACAGCAACGGCTCAGATGCTTCTACATATAAACTGGCAACCGGACTGCTATGGAAAGCACCAGAACACACACGAATACCAGCATGGTAGATGGTGCCTAGGATGCAAAGCCTTGATGAACAGGCAGACAAATACACAACACATCCATAATCCAGCTTCGACCTGATAAGTGAATGGTACAGGCAGAGCAGTACCATTCTATCAGCACCCCAAGAAGTATGAGATAAAACATGTAAACGATTGAGAACTTGGAGACAAGAGAACTTTAACTGGCAAAGGTGAGGTAGCCATGTTAATTTCTTGTCGAATATGAGGACCAGGAAGCGGACCTCATTCACGAAGTGCCGGGGAGATTTCCCCATGTACAGGTCAGGATCAAAATGACATGTACAATTGACGACAAAAGTGGACACACACAGATTTCTCGGATGAGAAGGTGAAACCTTGTTTGGGAGGACCACTCAACCAAACGGTTTACCGCCAGTTGGACGCAACATTCCGTGAGTGACAAAAGATTGTGAGGTCATCTATATAGAGGAGACCATGTACAGGGGCAACAACAACAATGTTTGCCATAACACTGTTCACTGCTATGGAAACAGAGTCACACTAAGTACGCTGCCCTGCGGAACATCGTTCTCTTGTTCATGAAGATCGAAAAAGGAGTTCCCAACACGTACACGGAAAGAACAATCTGAGAAAATGTTCTGAATAAAGTATGCCATATGGCCATGGATGCCATAAGAATAGAGCTGCTTGATGATACCAAAGCGCCACGTTGTATCATATGCCTTTTGGGGGTCAAAGAAAACTGCAACTAAATGTTCCTTGTTGAGGAATGTATCCTGAATGTGTTTCCAGCTGAACCAGATGGTCCAGTGTGGAACGGTTGGAATGAAAACCACATTGAAAATTACTTATCAAAGAGTTTTCCTTCAGAAACCAGGCGAGATGCTTGTTGATCATGTGCTCCATCAACTTGCACACACAGCTAGTTAAGGCAATTGCCCTGTAACTTGAGGCTGTGGTGCGTTCTTTACCTGGTTTCAGGATGGGAACAATAATAGCTTCTTTCCAGGAGGTGGGGAAAGAGTCAACCAACCAAAGTCTGTTGAATACCTCCAGAAGGAAATTTTTAGCTCCAATGGGCAGATGACAAAGCATCTCATAGTGGATCTTGTCCACTCCAGGAGCTGTATTCTTAGAATCTCGAAGCGCCTGATCGAACTCCCGTTCAGTGAATGGAGAGTTGTAAGGCTCGGTGTTATGACTTCGAAAAATTAGAGGGCGTCGTTCCTGACGGTCCTTCTCACGGCGGAAACATGGTTCATAATTTTCCGAGTTAGACGCATCAGAAAACTTCGTGGCCAAGATATTTGCTATGTCTCCGGAATCAGTGTACAATGTCCCATCATGCTCCAGAGCACTGAGAGGAGTAGATGCACCCCCTTGGATGGGACATACTTTGATCCAAACGGCTTTCAACTAAGTCTGCTTCGTCAGAGAAGACACGAATTGGACCCAGCATGCCTTCTTTCTGGCTCGAATGAGCCAAAGGGCACGGGCAAGCATGATGCGGAACTGCTCAAGGTTTGCGGCAGTGTGGTTCCTATTGAATCGATCCAAGGCACGATTGCAGTCCTTGATGGCTGCACTGATATCCGCAGTCCACCACGGGACTGGGCGTTGCCTCGCAGGTCCACTGGGATGTGGAATGAAGGTGCGTGCAGCATCATGGACTCGTGACACAAAGATATCTAAGGCGTCGATTGCTGCCAAAGTCGAGGCAAGATCGACTTCAAGGTCCACTGCATGCTCAAACACACCCCATTCAGCCCAACTGAGATGCCAGTAAGGGTGTTGTTCACTTGAGTGCTGAAGATGTTCAAAAGTAAGAACGAGTGGGAAGTTATCACTCCCACAGAGATCAGTGTGAACGCTCCAAGAGGTGGTAGGAGCAAAGCTGGGACTGCAGAAGGACAAGTCCAATGCAGAGTATGTGCCTGAGGTTGGACTGAAATATGTGGGAGTCCCATCATTCAGCAATGTTAAACGTGACGCCTCACGTAATTGATCTACAATTTGGCCCCTGGGCTATGGAGACCCACAAACGATAGTAAAAATTAAAATCGCCCAAAAGTACTACAGGAGAAGGAAGTTGTTCGAAAACAGAAAGGAGGTTCTCAAGAGAGAATCGCTCCTCCCTTGTGATGTATACACAGCACACAGATATTGGCTGTGGTAGATGGACCCGCATGGTGACAGCTTGGAAAGGGGGGGGGGGGGGTGAGAAAGATTGGCATTAAGTGGATGGAACCTCGAACACCGATTGGGACACCACCGTGAGCACGATGACCCTCACAAAGCTTGTCTGTTGATAATCACCGATTCATTTGAGCGAAAATGAGACATATGATGGCAGGGTAAATTCGGATATTAAAATTTGCAGTTCCTCTAGATGCACACAGAAACTGTTAAGGTTCCATTGGAGACAGGAGGCCATGATGTAAGGTTTAGTGTGACCTTCTAAGGCATACTCTATTCGATATCCCTGTTACCTTTGTAAATTCCTCATCCGCGGCATCGTACTCTATCATGTCCTCGGGTAAGGACACAGAGGGCAAAGGGAATGGGGAAGAGGGTTGGTGGCAGTTTTTAGCTGCACTTTAAGCTTCAGGGTGGTGGCTGTCACCCTGACTAGAGAGCTAGTGGACTCCAGAAAATATTCTTTGTTATGAACCTGCTTGAATTTCTTCTCTGCGGAGCGAGTAGTGGTTGCTGGTTTCCTCGGAGCGGGGCGAGCTACTCCGGGAAGCGATGTTGTCTGGGTGGACACGTCACTGGTTTGAACGCCAATACTGCAACGGACAAAAGCATTAGTAGCAGCTGTAACGAATGGCACAGGTAAAGTAGTGCATACACTTTCACGGATACGTCATTTTGCTTCACCGGCAGAGATTTTCTTTGTCATGACCAACTCTCGGATCTTTTTTTCTCTTGGAAAGTGGGGCAGTCATGATGCAAGACTGGGTGCTTGCCTTTGCAGTTTTCGCATGTGGGACCAGATGAGCAACGCTCTGTCCAATGATTGGGCTCACTGCATTTGCCACAAATGGCAATAGTGGCCTTGCAAGAAGGCTGAGTGTGCCCAAAGTGCTGGCATTTGAAACACTGCATCAGTTTTGGGATGTACGCCCGGACTTTGAGGTTGTAATAACCCGCCTGTACCTCATCCGGGAGAGTGGTCGTGTTAAAGGTGAGAATAAGCTAAGCAGTCGGTACAAGTTCTCCGGATTTTTTGGTCTTGATTCGCTGCACTGCTGTCACATGTTGATCAAAGAGTTCTTCAAGGATTTCTTCTTCTGTGCAGTTCAAGAGATCCCAGTGGCGTATAACACCTTTACAACTGTTCAGGTGATGGTGAGGTTCAACCTGAACAGGAAAGTCGCCAAAGGTCTTCAGCTTAAGAAGGTTGTTAGTCTGACGATCTGGGCTTGTGCTTCTTTTATAAGACAGTCTCCGTTGCGCAGTTTTTTGATGTCAGGGACATCACTTCCAGCGGCATAGTCTACTTGCTTTTTTATAAGGAATGGTGATAGGTCCTTTAATGTTTTAGCTCCATTCTTCTTTTTGATAGTAGACTCATCATTACTCTCTGTCCTTTCCACAATGCTAATTACAAGATAATGTGGCATTGACGTGATGTTACTTGTCTTCCCAAAAAACTCGTCGGACTCAAGGGTCTCTGATGTTTTGCCCCCCCCCTCCCCATTAAAAGGGGATTTTGTTCCCATAAACAGTAAGGTTTTATTATGAGGGTCCATAAATTTTCACCTCAACATGCCCTCTATGCCAAGGAAGGCCTAACCCCTCAAAAATGAAGGCTACGCAAGGACCAAGCCTAAATCCCTGTGGCCACGTTCGTGACTGCAACTCCAATGCTGTCCCATTGGCACGTGCAACTAACACCTTGGGATATGTTTTTTTCGAGGTTTTCTCCTCTAGCAGGACCCTTAATTATAGGGAGGTCAACGGGATGGAGATGAATGGCATTATGGAATGGTGAAAATGTGAGTTATGGATATGAAGGATGTATGAAATGATGAGATGATGATAATGGCCTCCCTACTAAGCCCCCTCGCCCCATCAAGGCAGACCTACATGGAGGGGGTGTGTACAGTTATTGAGTAGTAGTGTATGTATGACATATAATTTTTTTTTAAAAATTAAGACCCATTTTTGAGAAAATGACTACCAAAGTTTTCTCAACACCACTATCGTTTATTTATCCTGATACAAGCATCTAATATTTTGAGTGAAAGAGCCCTTCAAGACCTTCGCAACGCCATCTAAATCACTTGTACAGGTGCCCTGATTGCCAAAATATTACAATTTATAGTTAACAAGATGTTGAAAAACAATGGTTAAAATCGCAGATTTTGCACCACTGTAATTTCGGAAATACAAAAGATATTTCCTCAGGTGGGCCTTCCAGTATGTCAAATTTCAAATAAATCAAAACATGTGAGGTTGAAAAGTGGCTCTTCATTGGCTGATTTCACGTGGAAAGTCCCAAGGGACAAATCTTGAGAAATTAGGGTTTTTTTTGGCCGCTCTCCTACCCGTCAAGATCATTGGTATAGGTTGATACTGATACATCAGTATTGGTATCTGTTCAGCCCTAGCAAATACCTGAATTCTTTTGTTGTTACAGTTAAGTAGTAAACTTGTTCTGTCAGCAAGATATGTGTACATATGCTATGCATTATACAGGTATGTGAATGTGTGTGTGTAAAGGAGTCAGGAGGGAAAGTTGGTGAGGGAGAGTGTGTGTTAGGTGCATATATGGATCCATGTTATAAATTAAATCTAAGTATCACAGAAACTACCTTCTGTAATTGGAGACTTGTCTTTGTTGAGGATGAATAGATAAATAAATCCTGAAAACTATGCAATATTTTGCACCAGTTTTGTGTAAAAAACTGGATTTTGTGATTACATGACATGCATTTCAAATTCTGATGTAATTTTTGAATATACAGGGGTGTACACAAAGTTCTTGAATATACAGGGGTGTACACAAAGTTCAGTAACACTTTCAAAAATTTATTGCAAATAAAGTATTAGCATTACAAGACGTTGTTTTTTTTGGTTTTTTTTAGTAGGTGTTCTGTTTAGTTGTATTTCTCTCCGCTAGATGGTGGCCAATTCAAGATGGTGCTTTCTGGAGCTGAAAAAAAAATGTGTGCCACATTTTGAAAAAAAAAAAGTGCGATAGATATCAAATGGAAATTTAGGAGCAGATACAGGAAAGAAGCACCAAGCAGGATTGGCATCAGAAAATTGTTACAACTGGGTGCCTGCATGCAAAGGAAAGGAGCCAGTCATGAGTGAAGGTGACAAGTGAGGGAAGCATTCACAAGGAGCCCGAAGAAATCTACACACAGATCTTCACGTGGGATGGTTATGCCACCACTGACTGTGTGGAGTGTTTTGCGTAAAATATTGTGTATGAAACCATAGCAGCTACAGTTAGTGCAAAAGTTACATCACCAAGACAAAGAAAGGCAATAACAGTTTTACTGTGAATTGCAGCAGAGAGAAGATGAATTTGTGGATTTGTTGATTTTCAGTGATGAAACAACATTAGATTGCTTTCCTGCTTGGTGCTTCTTTCCTGTATCTGCTCCTAAATTTCCATTGGACATCTGTAGCACTTTTTGATTTATCAACACATAGTACACAAAATATTTTTCAGCTTCAGAAAGCACCGTCCTGAATTTGCCACCATCTAGCAGCGAGAAATGCAACTAAAGGGAACACCTGCAATACAAGAAACCTACAACTTTACTCGTTCAACTAATGTACTGTGTCACTTAGTAATGCTAATAGTTTCTTTACAATAAATTTTTGAAAGTGTTACCAGACTTTATGTGAACCCTGTATTATAGCAAAATGCTTGATAAATTGATACATATAATTGGAGTGGAATACTTTCACATTAATATTAACCAATTTGTTTTAACAACTTTTAATTATTATAATTCTCAATGGTGTTGATATGGGTAACGGCATAAGTTCCAATAGATTAGCCCTGCTTTAAATATAATATTATAGTTGATTCTTTTCAATTGTTTACTCTGGACACAGAGTCCTGGTCTACAATAAACAATACTCAGGCAGTTTTCTTTTTGGTTCACCATTACATGTGAATGAGTATGTCAGACTCTACCTCGAGCCTTGGCCACTATTCAATAATCCTCTTAAGTATTTCCTTTCTCTTAAATCCACATTGGCCACTTCACCAAGAATATATGATTGCATTCCGAGATCTGAAATACCTTATGTTGTATACAATACTTTCTACAAGCACTCTCATAATTATTCTTTGTTATTGCATTTCTGTAAATATCTTAAAGCACATATAATGGAGTTAAAACCTACTAAAGATACAGACCTGCATAATTATATTCCAACTTGAATTTCTTCCCAGGTTTATCAGAGGAACCAACTAATCTCACTTGAACACTTGTTCTTAAACCTGATATATAATCACCAGGATGTCCACTTCCACAATATGTTGCTGTATGTGTAGGGTATCGACCAACCTTTTGAAATATAAAAATTATGTTATTTCTTCCATTCTGTATTTAATTAAAAAGTGAGGCATATAAATTGATCAAATGCAATATAGGTCTAAAATTCCTTTTCGGACAAGTAGAAGTCACCTTAATTTTTTTTTTTTTTTTTTTTTTTAAAAAAAAGCAGTACAAACATGATGATAAAAATTCCAATTAGGGAGATTTCACAACGAAGCGACAAGCTGCAAGTGACATGACATTCAGTCTAAAGAAAAAATTCACCGTGCATGTGCGAACAACAGCACGAGGCAACATGATGCACGGTAGTGACAAAACGGCCCAGTCCGAGCGACAAGCAACACGTGCAGCTTACCATGTTTCTTCAGTTTGAAAGGAAACATTGATTACTAAGTGTTCGCTTCTAAGTGACATGTGTCGCTTGTTGCTATGGTATGAAATCTCTCTTAGAACTAAACTGATAGAACATTGAACCAACATTGATAATTCTACTGATGAATGATAATACCAGTTTTATCAAATATTTGTACAGCTTTCTCAGGTAGGATTCCCACTGTAGATAGAGAAGGACTAATAAGTGTGCAAACTTGTGTGTCTCCCAGCCTATAAGAAGTGGGTCAGGGGAAATCTTTACTCAATGCCCCTCATACAATTGTAGGAGAAAACAGTGGTAAGGACCACAAGTTCAGTGGGACAATGAGTACATTGAGAACTAACAGTTGGGCTGAAAAGTTCGTAGGCTGACTCATAGATGGCGTTACTAGAATTAAATCCATGTGATTTTTACTTAGTACTAACTTTCAAAAGATACGTGTATAAATTTCACAGCTGCCGGATAATTAGTTTGTGAGATATAGCATTGTGAGTGAAGCAGCTTTTGTTATTGTGAAAAAATGGATAAAAAAGAATTTCGAGTGTTAATAAAGCATTGCTTTTTGGCGAAAAAAAATACTGTTGAAGCCAAGGCTTGGCTTGATAAACATTATTCGGACTCTGCACCAGGAAAATCAACCGTTGAGAAGTGGTTTGCTAAATTTAAACGAGGCGAAATGAGCATCGAAGACGATGCACGCAGTGGACGCCCCAAAGAGGTTCTTACCGACGAAAACATCAAAAAAGTTCACAAAATAATTTTAAATGATCGTAAAGTGAAGTTGATCGAGATAGCTGAGACTTTAAAAACATCAAAGGAACGTGTTGGACATACTGTGCATGAATATTTGAACATGCGAAAGCTGTGTGCAAAATGGGTGCCGCGCGTGCTCACAATCGATCAAAAGCAACAACGTTTTGATGATTCGGAGCAATGTTTAGCGATATTCAACCGTAATAAAATTGCTTCCCCATCCACCATATTCTCCAGATCTGGCCCCCAGTGACTTTTTCCTGTTTGCAGACCTTAAAAGAATGCTCGCTGGAAAGAAATTTAGCACTGATGAAGAGGTAATCGCCGAAACTGAGGCCTATTTTGAGGCTAAAGAGAAATTGTACTATAAAAATGGCATCGAAAAATTGTATGACCCCTATAATCGTTGTATCGTCCTCGAAGGCAACTATATTGAATAATAAAATCGAATTTTGTCAAAAAAAATATTTTTTACTATGTTAGCCTACGAACTTTTCAGCCCAACTGTTAGGTGGAATAACACATGGAGTAAAGTGAGAGCATGGTGGGATAAAATTGGAGTAAACTGAGAACTCGCAGATAGGAATACTTTTGCTCGAGAATGTGCAATTTCCATGTAAGCTTGCTGTCAAAAGATTAAACCCAGAAAGCTTACCTCATTCACATAAGCCAAACGAGCATGCCCCAGAAGTGAAAACAGTTGGTTTTCATGGATCAACAACAAAACCAAGTGCATAGGAACCATTAACAGAGATGGCGTAACATCACCTGGAGTTGACGGGTTATAGAGTGGAAGTGTTTTGAATGACAAATAAAAACAACAAAAAAACATCAAGATCATCTGCATTGGGGGGATGGGGGTGGATCAATGACATTGCACTGTTCACAGAACAGTGTTGCACTCTTAATGCAACCCTGAGGAAATCCAGTTTCTTGTATGTGCATCTCAGAGAGTGCATTTCTCACCTGAATGTGAAGACTAGGATTGGTTAAAAAATTGCACTAAAAATTTAGGCAAATTCATATAATAGGCTCCAGTCATGAAGCTGACAGGTTATACTGGGTGTCCCAGAAGTCTTTCCCTGATTACAAACTTTATTCATATCTGCTATATGCAAGGTAGAGATGTGAAAGTGGTGCCAAAATGTTGGAAAACTAACCAAGTTCATTTGTTGCAGGTTTGAGTAACGTGGCTATAGTGTAGCAGTGTCAGTGCCCAGAAAACCAGAAATGTTCACAAATCAGGAAAAAGCTCAGCATGTCCTCTGGTATCACGAGACCCGGTCACCAATAACAGTGCAGAGGAACTTTCAAATGTACAGAATTCTTTCGTCTAGAATATCTGCCATCAATAAGTTGTTATTTAAAAAATGGAATTTATCTTCATTCCCAAATCCTGTCAAGCCCAAGAAACATTGTATGGAAAGATGCCACCCGATGTCAAGAGCATTAATTCCGGATTCCTTGGCACTGACACTGCTACACTACAGCCACATTACTGAAACCTGCAACAAATGAACTTGGTTAGTTTTCCAACATTTTGGCACCACTTTCACATCTCTACATTGCATAAAGCGGATATGAATAAAGTTTGTAATCAGGGAAAGACTTCTGGGACACCCGGTACTATAAGGCCTAAAAGTGTCATAAGCCTTCTCAACATTGATAAAGGTGGCAAAAGCATATTCTCGGTAAAAATATGCATCATGAACATGGCTTGTCAAGGTAACTGGATCAGGATGATAAAACTGACATTGAAAGTTACTGAGGAGGTGCTTGTTCTCGAGGTACCAGACAAGGTGCCTGTTAGCTAAGTTCCCCGATAGATCAGACACCACCTTAATGGGTCTGTAGCTGGATGGGAACTTGGTGATTTGTCCTTTTTGGATGGAAATGATGGTTGATAGCAGTAAGAGGGAAAGGTACTCTCTGACCATATGTGGTTACATACATCTAATGAAAACAGCTTTACCATCAGCAGGAAGATGGCATAACATTTCATAATTTACAAGACCTTGGCCAAGTGAAGCGTTCAAAGATATCTGTAGCAACTCATTAAATTCGTCTTTTCGTGAAAGAAAAGTTTTGACTTTCATCTATTAATGTTCAACTTTATTTTTTCAATTTGGTCAATTCAATTAAATGTATCAGATAGAAATATGTACACTCTTTCATCTATAATTAACACATTATTTTCATTTAAATATATAAGCAATACATGTTACATAATAAAACCAAATTCATTTACTATACTTACATAAAAAGGATGATAATAGTTTTCTCCGAGAGAGCCACTATATATAAAATTTTCTCCAAATCCCTCGTCAATGATATTTGTAGCCTGTAATGAAAAAAGGTGTGAATAAAGATACCAATAGCAGTGTACATAAACAATGTACAAATAAAAAAATACATATTTGACATCTGCAAAAGTTCTACCCACTCTAAATGACGTATGTTCTACAAAAAATAGTTATGTAATAAGTGCAATAAGAGATGGGACCAAACTGAGAACACTAATAAAGGAGTAATTTCATTAGTAGGTCACCTTAAGTAACATTTGACTGGGTATGATTGATTTGGTTTATATTACTTGGCTTTTGTGCCACTTTTGGCTAATCGTGAAGATAGAGGATGAGTGATGATATGAAGAAATTGCTGAAGGGACACTCGCAAACACCACACATGTACAGGCCAGGATTCGAACCCGGTATCCCTGGTGTTGCACCATGGAAACCACTCTGCTATCAAGGTCGGCAACATTTGACTGGGGAGTTCCTTCTTATTATTAGCCATTAAATCTAGGCAAGCTCAAGTACCTAGCACCTTGCTGAAGAGTTCATTCCCTCAGAACTTCTTTATGCATTTGTGGAGATGTTCACATGAAAAATTTGAAATAACACATGTGTTTGCTATTATTATTATTATTATTATTATTATTATTATTATTATAACATCAATCACATATTGTATTTTACCTGATGCTTTAGGGTTTAGTTACAGTGCATAATATAGTATAAAGTAATTATCAATATTCAAGCTATGTGCAGTTTTTGCAATCAACCAAAAATACTGATATTGTGCTGCCATCTAAAAAAAATAAAAAATAATACAAACAATGATTTTTTTACTCAATTTATAATGTCTAAAACATGTGTTAGTTTGAGATAATGGGCTGCACTCATGTCAAAAGTGTATAGTGCATATTTTAAGTATCCTAAGATATACCACAACCATTTGATATGAACTAACAAGTTTTAGGAAGAAGTTTTCTTCCACAAATATGGTGTGTTGCCCAGGAAGCTTTTATAGGAGACTTCATACCAAAATGGCAAGCAACACGTGTTTGTGCAGCCTGTCATGTCACAGTGAAACATGGATGTTAATTGACTCATTCCAAAGTGACATGTGTTTTGCATGTCACTCATCGCTTTGGTTTGAAAGTTGCCTCACTTGCACATTACAAGTATTTGATGTGGACACTGTTGGTCTAATAGCATATGTCAAGGCAGTAGTTCAGTACTACCTACATGCATTTTCACAATATTCTTGGATATTAATATCAGAAGTACAATATAATATATATATATATATATATAATGGATAAAAGCAAGGAGGGCCAAAAGGGCTAAGTAAAAATCAAATAAGGTAAAAGGAAACACTCACCGGACAGTAGGAAAATTCAAAATTTTCGCTAATTTATAGCATCATCGGTGTGAGAAGAAACAGAAGACGGAACCGGGCCCGGTTCCGTCTTCTGTTTCTTCTCACACCGATGATGCTATAAATTAGCGAAAATTTTGAATTTTCCTACTGTCCGGTGAGTGTTTCCTTTTACCTTATTTGATTTATATATATATATATATATACTATGAAATACTTACGTTTCATGAGTATCTGTTTTGCGAAAAAACGCTGTTTCGGGATCCTACTGTTCCCTTCTTCAGGTTTTCGTCTAGGCCAGTACGATCACAACATAGTCGCACCAATTAAGGCAAGGATTGAGGTGACAGGTAAAACTGGTTAAAAAGGATGAAAAGTTTACTCCATACACGTAAAACATTCATGTTCAAATCCTAACTTTAAAAACTCCAAATCTGAAACGGCCCTAAAAAACTTTAAAAAAAAAAACATGTTAAAAATCCCTTCACACTGCCATGCTCTCTGTTACGGAGTATTCATCGAACTAATATGGCTTCTCGTGGAATGCCAGAAGTTGCTTGGATCTTTCCCTCTCCCACTTTTCCCTCCCCCTCCCGTCAATCATACTACATCATATCTATTTCGAAATCTTTAACCTCGAGAGCCACGTCGATCACGGCCGGAGTGACTTGGAAACCAATCTTTTCCTTACTTATATCCCATCTCTTAAACATTCTAATCCACAATTCATCGACATTCCCATCATCTCTGTGTAACGTATTGCTCCTATCCTTACAAATGAATGCCTCTTTATATACGTTCCTGCTCATCGGTTGAAAATCTGAAGAAGGGAACAGTAGGATCCCGAAATGTTGTTTTTTCGCAAAACAGATACTCACGAAACGAAGTATTTCATAGTATATATATATTTTTTTATATTGTACTTCTAATATACATAACGTGAGTAAGTCGCACATGCCCCAAATATGAGTTCTTGGATATTAAATTCCAAAACATAAAGATCCATGCATGGATCTGAACCACTTAAACCAATTCCCAATTCAGTTCCCGTTTTGGTCTGAAAGTGTCACTGCACTGCCACAGCAGCCTTTGCTCAATTCCATCATGTATAAGGCCCTTCTCCTGCTTTCATATTTGCCATCGTAGCCATGAAATTAGGCAGGTGGCAAAAGTTCGTGCTGTTGCCACGTCGGGGCATAACCCCGTGTGTTCGGAGGTTTAAGACAATGAAAGATCTCGTTGTAGAGTTGGTCCTTGTAATCCACGCGATACAAACTGACAGTATTTGCTTGAAAGGTCAGAGATGACTCAAAAGTGCCCCATAGAGAGGTCGGTATGACGTTCGAAGTAGGCAATGCAGACCAGTTGACATTGCCACACAGTCCGCGGGAACCAGCAACTTTTGTCCCACTCTCGCTTTGCTTTTCCATATGTGACACTAGCGCAATTCTACCCAGCCGCCTATTTTTATGGCCTGTGCTTAGCAATGGTTACATACACATACACGCACAGACAAAAACATAAGGTATTTCTTCTTCATTTCCTTCTGTAAGAGGCAGGTTACTGTTTTTACCAATATCAATACAGGCCTTTCTTTTAGCACTATCCTGTTTGAATAATCCTGAATGTTAATTCATGTAAATGCATATATATAATCTGGAAAATGATGTAATTCATCTATATTTCTAATATTATAAATACCCTTGTTTCAGAAAGCACCAGATGGTCTGTTGCACAGTTAGCACTGTCTGGAATATTCATCTCAGCAAAGTGAATCCTTATTCGCACATAAGACATTGAACTTATAGTCCAGGTACATCTTATAGTGGTGGGATAGTTGTCTGGATAGTTAGGTGATGTTAGTGCCTTCATAGTTCGATTTGCGGTCAACCCAGGAGATCCACACTGAGCTAGAGAAATATACATAGACAATTCAATGCAGGTAAAAACAGGAGGTGAAACCAGGGTTGGCTAGGTAGATGGCTTGATTCACATTAGTGCTCAAGTAACGCTCAGGTCAGGGTTCACTTTGTTCATGGTCTTGTCATGATCAATTGAAAATATTTGACCAGAGTGTGAGCAGAGTGAACCTTATTCAGTTGTACTACTATGAAAATCCTGAATTATATTATTCGTTGTTTTATACATTATCTGCGCATTTGTGATAATTTTTGAAAGCAAAAGTAGTTTTCTTGATGGATGTGGTAAACGCAGTTTAAGTATTTCCTGTGTGAAATTTCGAGTTTCCGCGTTGCACAATTGGATAGGTATTTCCTATCAATTTCTAAGGCTCACTGCCTTCATTCACAAAGGGTACAGTGTCTGGAGCGGAGGTGGTAGCATGTCACTTCTTTGTTGGTTCCCGGCCAGCAGTAGTTGCATTTTCTCCCGTTTGGTGGTGCTGGTGTGTGTTTCCTGGTTTGCATCTTCTGCTATGCTTTCTGCTTTCCATTGTCGGATGGCGTTACCAGGTGGTGGTTGGGGAGCTGGACTGTTTGCTGCATTGTGTTGCTCGGTGTGGTGTAGTTCTTGTTCCTTGTGTGGGTGGAAGGCGATCGAGCAGGGGCACTGCATCTTTCTCCACCCATGCCAAGAACAGGAACTGCACCACACCAAGCAACACAATGCAGCAGACAGCCCAGCCTCCCAACCACCACCAGCTGGCAATGCCACCCGACAATGGAAAGCAGAAAGCACAGCAGAAGATGCAAGCCAGGAAACACTCCAGCGCCACCAAATGGGAGAACATAAAATTGGAGTTCTACTGTAAATCTCTCGTCTTCTGTCTTGCAGCTTGCACTAATTGCATGAACTCAAAGCCATTTCCGTTTTTGTAATTCTATTTGTCTTTTGTAATTTTCTTCTAATGTTAGTGCTTTAACAGCCAAGTCCATCGTTTGAACTAAAAACTCTTGAACATTGTGGTCAGCACAATCAGCAGGTGCTTTTTACCAGGAAAATTGGCACACACTGTCAAGCATCTAACACTGGCGATGTTTGTACCTTGACTGGCACAAAATTTGAGTGCTAGTGTGGATACACCTGACTATGAGCTGAGTGTTAGGTGTGAATCAAGCCTATGCCCAATCCAAGTCCTGGCAGTCTGCATATTTCACTAAAATTTCTACAATATACAGAGCATTTCGTGACATTTGCTACGAGACTCGGCGGCAAGCGGCCCGTTGCTGAATGTCACGGAATGCTCTGTAGATTATTTTTCTTAGGGATGGGACAGATTAATTGGTAATCTATCAGTATCTGCCGACATAGGCACATTAGTGTATCAGTAAAATTACCGATTATTTTACCGATCCGACATATTGATAAATATCTTATAATTTAGTGCAACATCCTGTCATTTTGTTGTAATTTTTATGGATAATCTCCATACCCTACTTTCTAAAAAAGTAAATGTCTAAATATTCAAATTCTTTTGCACTGTAGTCACCTCAAAACACACATTTATTAAGGAGATCAATGAGTATATCAGGTTCTTCAAGGACCATGGTTATCAGTATCGGTAAATTTTATATCGGTACTTTATCGGTATTGGCCAAAATTTCATATCGGCCCATCCCTAATTTTTCTATTGTTTCCAAACCATTGAAATATCTTGTTCCGAAATATGCCCATTCCTCACATCCTCCCATCCTCAAATGCAACAAACAGTGTAAGAATTGTCCAATTCTCATCAGCTTTACCACTCTACTGATTCACACTCCAGCAGGTAGCTTTATCCTTCACCTTAGGCCAGACTTACACTCCTCCAATGTGAATAACCATACCTACCAACCTCAACCTCCAAATCAACAGCTCCTCCACTCAAACATCCATATCTTAACCAGGGTTTGAAGATGGACCTTTGGCTTTGTAGCATGTTATTTTGACCTTTGGCTTTGTAGCATGTTATTTTGACCACTCCACTACAGAGGGCAGAGAGCCATTTTTGCAGTCAACCTTCTCAATATGGGAGGTTTTAAATTGCATGTCTTTTAAACTTTGACAACACACACACACACACACACACAAATCGTAAGAGGATAACTACAACATATTTATCAGAGAGAGTTGAAGTTAGTATTGTATTTTAGATATGGAAATAAATTGGGTTCTCAGGGAAAAACAAAGCTTTCTTCCCCTCTCTTTTTCAAGGGAAGCAACCGTCGTCTAGTCGGTAGTCGGTAGGGCATCTGATTGCCATTCACGGTTCGGTTCCCAGGGTGGGTAATCTACGGTCGGAATCTTTCTAGCCTTGTCCCAGTAGAAAGTGGGCCTGGGGCTCTCCAATCCTCAAATAAATGGGTACCTGTGGGCAAACCTGGGACATAAAGGCAGTCAGAGCATGGTGCTGATCACATCACCTCCAGAAAATGGCTGAGATTGAGAATGTGTAGGGCCCTATCCCCCACATCCCCTAAATGTGCCTTCATGGCACTGTGCACGGGGAACTTTACTTTTACCTTACCATGCCAAAATTTCACTTCCCACACAAGGCCAGTCCTTTCCTAGGAAAGCAGAACTAACTTCAATTCTCCCTGATAAATAGCCATCTTTCTATGATATATTTTCGACATGGAAAGGCATGATCTTTAAACCCTATCTTCCTTTACAAAAAAAATAATTGAAAACACAATACACACACTGCAATGCATGCGCGCCGACTACGTGGGTGCTCCGGGGCTCGAGCACCCACATAAATAATCTTGTGGGTGCGTCGCACCCACAAGATTTTTAGTTTGATAAAAACAAAATAAAATAAATATTTCTCACTTGCCATTATCAAAAAATAATAAGCAATTAAAACATTGAGATGGAAGTTAAAATTTCTAACCTCTAAAACATAATTGTTTCAAAAGTGTTTGTGCAAAGGCAACCAAGCAACACATTTCCCCCTTCCTTGCCTGTCTCTGGCCAAGTCAAAGGCAGTCCCCACAATAACAATGGAAGTATATTGTATTGTGAATAGAATTCCGTCTTTTCCGCTTGCTTTGATGTTTCCTTACAAGTGACACACTACAATACGCCCACTCCATTCGTCAAAAATTGTTTTAAAATAACTACTTGCCGATATTGAGCACTAATAAAGAATAAACCGAAACACAAGGAAGCCGATTGTGACCGACTACCTCAATAGTTGATTTTTTCTTCTTTTGTTTGTTTCAATCAGATAAGAGCTGCGTGGTTTACGATTTCAGTGAAGTTGTTTTCATGTAATCTGGATTGTTATAGTTTTGTTTGTTCTCCAAGAGACAATGGCTTGGAAGGACGCGGGAGCTTAGATTGTAGACTGGGATGTTCTCATTTTCAGAAAAAAGGGGTGTTACCGTGTTAATAGTTAGTACAAAGAAGAGGGTCTACTGACCGGATGCGTGGAGCAAAAGCTCTTTGCTGGGCAAAAATTTTCGTAATTTTCAAACATGGCACGGGATGCGTGTGGAAAGCTGAAACACAATATTGAGTATTGCTTCTTTATATACTTTCGAATTCGAACAGTAGTTTTGCTAGTCGCTATGGATAAATTCGCCATACGTTTGTCGTCATCATCACAGGTGGATATTACTGAAACTGAACATAGTGAAAAGCATGTTCAGTCAAAAAATAAGGAACCCGAGAATGTGTCTTCTGCCTGGTCCTGTAGTACATTAGCAACAAGTGGCAAGAAATCGTCAGGCAGGTCATACTATGAAGGATGGAAAAAGACATTTCCTTAGATTTATTACGACAAAGAATTGGACAAAGTGTTCTGTAGTGTGTGTAAAAATGCTTTTGATTCCAGTATAGTGCTTCTGTCGGCAACTGCTACTTCTGCAGACAGGGATTCGTGTAATGCATTTGTTCGAAATGGATTTTCCCAGTGGCAAAAGGCAATTGAACGTTTCAGGGTTCACGAAAATTGTACACTTCATCGTTCGTCCGTGACTGCTCTGGCAACTACGAAACAAGGAACCAATGTGTCATCTCTTATCTCAACACATAAATTAGGAGATATGAAAAATGCACGCAAGGCGATTTTAAAGATAATAACGTCCCTCCAATTTTTAAGTCAGCAAGGAATAGCAATTCGGGGTCACACCCATGAAGCATCAAATATCCATCAGTTGCTGCTGCTTAGAGCAGAAGATGCTCCTGAGTTGAAATCTTGGCTGCAGCGAACTACATATAAGTGGGTTTCTCATGATATATTGAATGAAATTGTCTCTTTATTATCCAGCGATGTACAGCAAAATATTGTGAAATCTATTAAGGTGGCACAATATTTTACTCTCATTGTAGATGAGACTTCCGACATATCAGTGAAGGAACAAATATCCATATGCTTCAGATTTGTTGATGAAAATCTGCAAGTTGAAGAAGTGTTTATGGGCTTCTATGAAGTAGCTTCAACAAGTTCTAGGACATTGTTTGAAGTCGTCCAGGATGTCATAAGACGTTTACCTCTCGACATAAAATACTGTCGTGGTCAATGTTATGATGGCGCGAGTAATGTCAGTGGACATTTAACAGGATTACAAAGTAGGATTACTCAGTTGGAGCCGAGAGCTATATTTGTTCATTGTTCGGCGCATAATTTGAATTTGGTAGTGCAAGATGCGATGCAAGGTATCAGTTATGTGCAAGACTTTCTGGTGATTCTTCGTGAATTAATATCATTTGTAAGACATTCACCAAAGAGGCTAGCAGTGTTTCAATCGCTACAAGAAGACAACGAAGATAGTGTTGTAAAAAACATTCCCAGACTGACTTTGTGACCATTCTGTCCCACAAGGTGGTGTGTGAGGGTAAAATCACTACAATCGTTGGAAAGTAATTACGACGTTCTCTTAAAATTTTTGGAAGATTTGTCAGAAGAAAAAAGTGAAGTCAGTGGGAAGGCTAGTGGATATTTTTCAAACCTACATTAATTCAGATTTCTTATTTTCCTGAAAATGTTAATTTCAGTTTTCGGCAGGATTGAACAACTTCATTCTTCTTTTCAGAAGAAATCATTGTCATACCGAGAAATCAAAACTTTGGTGGAAACTTTGTCTGCAAGTTTAGCTTCACAAAGGGATAAATTTTTTGAGTTGTGGAATGAAACCATGAGGAAAGCGGAGGAATTGAACATTGATGAACCAGTTTTGCCTAGAAAAAGGAAGATGCCAAAACGCTACAACAAAGGTAGTGATCCTCATACGTATCAAACGCCGGAGGAAATGTACAGACAAATATTTTTTTTGAAATAATTGATGTGGCTGTGGATTCGCTAAATCGTAGATTTCAAACAAAGGTTTTGGAACTTATTTCACAACTTGAAGCTTTTGCTATCGGTCAAATTGGTGCTGATCGAATTCTGCAGTTCTATGGGACAAACTTTGATAAAGACAAGCTAACATTGCACAGGGACATGTTTCTAGATGTGTGCAGAACGAACAAAGAAAAAGTGGCCAACTTGTCAGACATTACAAATATTTTAAGTAGAGAAAACAGTGCGTGAAATGCTCACAGAATTTGAAGTTTGTACGGGTGATTTTAACTATACCTGTTACTTCTTGTACCTCTGAGCGGTCATTTTCAGCACTTAGACGATTGAAAACGTTTTTGCGGTCAACAATGACCCAAAAAAGATTGAATGATTTGGCAGTTTTGCATGTTCATAAAGAAATGACTAAAAATATTGACTTTACCAAAATTGCAAACAAATTCATAAGTGCAAATGACGTAAGAAGGAATGTGTTTTATATTGAAAGTTAACATGTCATGATTATTATTATTATTATTTGGTACATAAAGTTAGTCATTTTGTAGTTTCTGTTCACAACAAAATCCTTGCATAGTTCTTTCTGCAATACAATTAAAATTATTTGCATTTATGAAGAATTTTTCATTTTAATTTGTATGAATGTGGTATTTTCTTTTAGTAACGTGTTGATAATATCATTGCCTCTTGCAATCATTGTGCATGTAAGTTTAAAGTATACAATACTTGATGATTACAGATCTAACCGCCATTGATATGCACCCACAGAAAGTTTGGAAAGTCGGCGCCCTTGCTGCAATGTAATTCACATATGTCAGACATTCATATCATGTAATCAACAAACAAAAAAGACAACAGGAATGGAATATCAACAGTTGCTCAGAGAAA
Source organism: Lepisma saccharinum (assembly GCF_977018435.1). NCBI lineage: Eukaryota > Metazoa > Arthropoda > Insecta > Zygentoma > Lepismatidae > Lepisma > Lepisma saccharinum. The sequence continues at coordinate 24,787,757 of NC_139252.1, read as the reverse complement.
TTATTTGAATATTTTTGTCCTGTGAGTAAAGAGTCAGATGACATATTTGCCATATACTGTTAATGGAAGCTGAAACTATCATTAGGAAAAAAAAAACAGATTAAATTATACTTACATTCTGTTCTAGTGATTCGAGCAATAAAGCCAGAACCAGTGTCTGTTCCATCAGAGACAAATTTTATCCAAAGCTTATTACTGGAAGAAATATCAGCCTGAGGGATTGAGGAACCACAATATCTTCCTATTTTGTAAGATATTGGACCAGGTCCATCATACACCTTAGAAGGAAAAGGAACATAATATTACTTGATCTGAAACAAAAAATTAAACACTAACTGGGGGTTAATCCATTTTAACTCTTAACACTGTTAATTCAACACACACACAAACACACACACACACATGCACACACACACACACACAAAAGATAAAAGTTTTAGCACCAATGCTTCAGTTTTAATTTTGAAGCCTTCATTGGGCTAAACAATTGAATGATTGATAGTTTATGGTTGCCATGGGGAATACCAGAGTTCGATTCTTGGGGTGGGGGTTCTGAGATCGGAATTTTAGGCCTAGTCCCTGCATAAAGTGGGGCAGAAACGCAAACGACTTTAAAGGAAAAAGTTGAAGTCATCAACATCTACGAGAAAGAGAAACTTAGTGTTCGAGACATGGCCGTGTGGTTTGCTGTTGACATCCTTAATTTGTGGACTGGAAATGAAAATCTTTCTGGTAAACGCTCATTTCCAAATATACCGGGCTTGAAAGTTGACAACTTAACATTTGAATGGTTTTGTCATGCTCATAGCAACAACAAACCTGTGAGTGGATCTCTTATTCATGAAAAAGCACTAGAATCGCTAAAGAATTAGAGTACCATGAGTTTAAAGCATCCGTGGGCTGGCTTGACAAGTTCAGGATTAGGTACAACAGTAAATTTAAATTCACCTTATGTAGTACCTAGACTTACCATAAATACTGTCACAAAGTTTTAAGTGAATTGACACAAAATGCTGAGAGATATTGTAATATCCTAATAACATTACTGAAATGGATGCATGACAAATCAAAATCACAAATCAATATTCATAATGGCCGCCCTTAGCACGCCCACATTCCGTAAGTCTTTGTGGCCATGCATTAATTGAATTACGCAACACATCGACTGGAAAATGAGAACTGCCTTCAGAAGAGACCGACTGCTTTAAACTTTCAATATTGGGATGTCTCTTCTAACAAGGCATCTCCTGAAGCTTGGACCACAATTTGTAGTCCAAAGGGTATAGGTACGGACTTCCAGAAGGCCAATCTGAAGTGGAAATGAAGTCTGGAACATTTGCTATGAGGGAACGCCCCATTTCTGTGAAAAAGGGGTAAAAACATCAGCCAAAGTGTAGCAGCAGACAGTGCTTGAGAGACTAGTCAAGAATGTCAACAACACTCTCTTCCATGGTCAGAACTGGAGCTTCTAGCAAGATTCAGCCCCAACATATGGGGCCCGAACAACACAGCAGTGGCTGGAGCCAAATGTACCAGACTTAATTTCCACTTCAGATTGGCCTTCTGCAAGTCCGGACCTATACCCTTTGGACTACAAATTGTGGTCCAAGCTTCAGGAGATGGCTTGTAAGAAGAGACATCCCAATATTGAAAGTTTAAAGCGGTCGGTCTCTTCTGAAGGCAGTTCTCATTTTCCAGTAGATGTGTTGCGTAATTCAATTGATGCGTGGCCACAAAGACTTACGAAATGTGTGCATGCTAAGGGCGGCCGTTATGAATATTGATTTGTCATGCATCCATTTCAGTAATGTTATTAGGATATTACAATATCTCTCAGCATTTTGTGTCAATTTACTTAAAACTTTGTGACAGTATTTATGGTAAGACTAGGTACAGTATTTTGTTCCTTAATGTAGGAAAAGAAACATTATGTTCGTAAAGTACGTACTGTAATATGCTTATCCTTATCCTACACTTTATTCTGAATAGCGGACACTTCTTAAAAAAGGACATTTTATTGAGAAGTTTTACTGTAGTTAGTTTTTTGCATTATTTACAATGACACAAATTTGCAGTTGCATCAATATATTAGCCCTTGTGGCCCTCCTTCCTTTTATCCTATAGATATCCAATGCTAATCCTCCAGACATACACCCCAGTCTCCTCCAATTCTGGCCCCTCCCCCATGATCCCCCTCCCTTCCCCAAAACCACCCCCTCGAAAGATACATCACCTCTGTTGTCAACAATGTTTCCGACAGTACATACCTCCAAAACTCCTCTTCCCACCACAATCTAACTCCAGCCCAGCACCAAGCCCTCCAATCCCTCCGCAACAACCCAGACATCAAAATCCTCCCCGCCGACAAAGGATCCACCACAGTAGTCATGAACTCCTCTGACTATGCGGCGGAAGCTTCCCGCCAATTCTCCGATTCATCCACCTACAAGCCCACCACGGTTGATTCATCCACCACACACCTAGATAAAATTCGGGATTTTGTCCTCTCCCGAGGACCTCCTGAAGGTCTATCCAACTCCACCATCTCCTCACTCATACCTGACAACCCCCGCACTCCCACTTTCTACCTCCTCCCAAAAATTCACAAACCAAACAATCCCGGGAGACCCACTGTGTCCAGCTACAATTCCCCCACTAAATGCATATCAGCCTTTCTAGACTCTCATCTCCAACCCCTTGTCCAAGCCCTGCCCTCCTACCTCCGTGACACCAACCACTTCCTCAACATCATCCACAACTTACCATCTCTACCACCAAACACCATCCTCACAACAGTTGATGTCACATCTCTCTACACCAATATTCCCCATGCCCATGGCCTCCGTGCCACGGAATCATTCCTTAACAGCCGACCCAAACCCCACAATCCCAGCACTCACTTCTTGATACAACTGGCCAACCTTGTACCTTTACCTGCAACAACTTCTGCTTTGGTGACCAACATTACCTGCAGATACGTGGCACAGCATGCCAACCTGTTCATGGGCAGGCTGGAACAGGAATTCCTTGACTCCCAGCAACTGAAACCACTCCTCTGGCTAAGATTCATAGATGACATTTTCCTACTCTGGACACATGGCGAACCCTCCCTCACCACATTCCTAAACCAACTGAACGACTTCACTACCTTCAAATTCACCTGGATCCACTCCAAAGACCAAGTGACCTTCCTAGATGTGGACATCCACATTGCGGAGACCACTTGGAAACTTCCATACACATCACACCCACTAACCACCTCCAGTATCTGCACTACTCCAGCTCACACCCCTACCACACCAAATAAGCCATCCCATTTTCCCTTGCCCTCAGAGGCCAGCACCTCAACTCATCCCCCTCATCCCGCCAAAACTACAATCTACGCCTGCACCAAGCCCTAACCAACCGTGGCTACCCCTCCACCCTCATCAACAAACAAATCGCTAGAGCCACCTCCCACAACCGCACCAAACAACCCAAAACCAACTCTCCAGCTCTGATCACCCAATACCACCCCCACATTACGAAAATCAGACATACCCTCCACTCCCTCCTCCCCATCCTGCACAGTGATCCTGACACCAGGGACATCTTTCGAGATAAACCTAGGGTCGTCTTCCGTCGCCTCCCCCAACCTCAAGAACATCTTGGTCCAAAACACTCCCACCCCTTCCACACCACTCCCCCCAGCTCACAGGTGCAACAACCCCAGGTGCAAGACCTGCCCATACTTATCACCTCCCCACCCTCCTGATCCCCACAGTGGCAGGTGAGTTCACCCTTCACCCTAAGGGCAACTGCCACTCAGAGCCCTACGTACTATAGGGCAAGTTGCCACAGCATTATTAATAGTATTAGTTTATTTTGCATTAATTTTCTGTCACTTTTGGCTAATCGTAACAATCGAGATGAATCGGGATAGGATGAAGGAACATTCACAGAAACACATATGGATGACACAAAACAAATTTCCACAAGTATAATACTGGCCGCCAGAACCTCATTAGCCTGCAAAAATGCAGCCTCAGGTGTACTATGTGGAAAAGAGGTTGACATTTCAGTGCCTTCACACAATGTCACCTCGTGCACCTTGAATGCAGTTTAAAGAGTGTTATATGTGAAAGTGATGTTGACAGAAAGGTTAACTTTTTAAATACAATTAAATTAACATTTAACTGTAGTAAATGATTGTTGTTATGCCAACAGTAACAAATGTGGGAAATGAAATCAAATACCCCAAATGTATATTTAGTAACGCTGTTACTGAAACCTCATTGAACATCTGTAAAATGTTTTTTAACAAATTTTTGAAAACTTACCTCCACATAATCACAATTGCACTGTGAATTTGTTTGATTGGTCTGATTGCAAACCTTCAAATCCATACTTTGAAACTCAAGCCGAAGAACAGAAGATTCTGAACCAATAACAAGCCAGTGACATTCCACAAAAGGTTCATATTTGCCATCATTGTTCGCATCAAACGACCGGATAGTTTGAGCTTCACTTGTTATATTCAACCTTCCACCACATCCTTGCCTCTCACCTTAGAAATGAAAAGTATATTAATATTCAAAATTTAAAAACACACCAAGTACATGGAAGGTTTTAGGTGGACCTACTGCAAGTAATTTCAGTACTACAGCAGATTTTATATTAATAGGAAGATAATTAATTTAGACAAAAATTAGAAAGAAAAGACTAAACTCAGCACAGAAAACAATTGTTTAAGTCCACTTTAGGCTCAGATAGTTGATGTTGATTTGGTGTTTTAAGTCCACTTTATGCACAGTAAGGCTAATCGGGACTGGACCTACAGTTTAAAGTAGGATCCGAACCACTATGTGCCTCCACCGGGTATTGAACCTGGGACCCCTTGATTTCAAGGCGACGACGCTACCACTGCGCCATCGGGGAGGTTAGGCTCAGATAGGACAGGGGATACAGTTTGAAAAAATCTGAACCACTATACAACTATGCAATGTACCTCTAGCACGGATGCTCAAACTCAATATTAAAATTTATAGAAGACATACAAGCATGGATGGAATAGATTAATCATTATCAGCTGGTGTAACTACTTTTGCAATTTTTGTGATGTCATTCTTGAATATTCCCATTACCCCTGCTGAAAATTCTGTCTATTGTTTTCGGTAGATCTAAACTTGTTTTGAAACATCTACAGATATAATACAAATTGTTAATAAGGAGGAGTAAAATGTAATATTTACAGCCAGCATCTTAAGCTAAACACACTACATGCATATTAAATATAATATTGAAGAAATCATTTTCACTTGTAATTTCTCTATTGTATTGTTTTCAGTAGATCAATAGGTGTTTTGAAACATCTACTGTGTTTAGACTTTGAAATAGATGTAACAACAAAATCTTAATCAGAAGGAATGAAAAGTTATATTTACAGCCAACATGTTGAGCTACACACACTATATACTACATGTACATTAGGCCTACTGAAGGTGTTCAGTAGAAACCATTGAGTTTCAGTAGATTTCCGAGAACCACAGTAGAGTACAACTGATAACAGTAGAAATTTCCTGCTAACAACACTTTCTAAGAAGGAACAAAGATATTGGAACATGGTTTAAATTAAACTGAACTTCATGGTGAAGCAGCCCTCTGAGAGCTAGGGACTGCCAAGTAGCTTTTTAACTGGTTGCTTCATAGTCAGTGTACAGAGTCCCATCGTCAGTATTTTATTTCTTTCGAGAAAGAAGTACTTCCCCAATGACTGTCACCATGATGCTGGGTAAACACTGACAGTTTGGGAGATCCTATCAGGCATGCAGAACTTGAGAAGTGAATAATGTGAGATATTGCCTCTGGTTATACATTAAAAGTAAACACACATAACAACCAGAAAGAGAGTAATGTTCCTGTTTTATAGAAATTGCTGGTTGTTATCAGTGTGTGCCCAAGTGTAGGAATGGCACTGAGACGACATAAGATCAGACAAGATTTGGTAGTGTGTCAGTCTTGAGTTGTAAATCATATCTTGTTGGTGTTGTCTCGATTTGTCACCTTAGTCTCGAAGGGCAAGTGTCTGCCTTGACTCAAATAATCTAGTATAAACAACATACGAGGGATGTTCATAAAGTAATGATTATTGCTAAGAAAGAATACAAGTTTTGTGAATGAATCAGTCTTTTTTCACATCAAGTCCAGCCAGAGTGACAGACTTCTCCCATCGATGTACCAACTTGTGGATGCCATTGTTGTAGAAGTCCTGTGTCTGGCTGCCAGGAAGTCATTCACCACAGAAATGACGTCATCATCATCATCATTGAAGGCAACGCAGGGTATTCTTCAATTCTGGGAAGAGTAAGAAGTCGCTGGGTGCAAGGTCCAGGAAAAACAGAAGGTGAGGGAGAATTTTGAAATCCAAAGTGGCTGCATGAGTCACCGTCTTCTGAGCAGAATGGGCTGGAGAAGCTGCACTCCCTTCACCAAACTGACCCCTAATTAATGTTCACCTCTCTTACGATGGCTGCAATGGTAATGCGATGGTCTGCGAACACGGGGGACTCCACTTTCTTCACAATTCCGGGTTCCTCCGAGAGAGGAATTCTTCACCTTGCAGACTTGTTGCACCACACTGAAACCTTCTACACCATCTCAACACTGTGCCATATGATGAAGTATTCCCTTCATTCACTGCCACAAGTTCATTGTGGATTTCTTTTGCAATTTTTCCTTTCAAGAAGGAAAAGCCAATCACACCTCGGAACTTCAGCTGGCTCTATAGGCTGCACTATCTTGGTTTTCTGGCCTATATCAGTGTTCTGCAGAACTACTACGCACAGAATATGTACCAATCCGATAGCTTAAGGACCAAAGGCTTACCCACAGTGCAAATTCTTGAAACAAGCTTACAAGTAAGAAGCAAATTCGGACATATTCGGATGTCGAATATCGATATATTGAATATCAATATCGAATATTGACATATCAAATATCGATATCAACACCGGTATTTAAGATATCGATGCTTCGATATTTCAAAAATATTGACTCTACATCGATATATCGAAATATCACACAGCCCTAGTTGTATGGTGTTTAGATGTTTGTTTGTTTGAGTTGTTGTTTTAAGTCCACTTTATGCACAGTAAGGCTAATCGGGACTGGACCTACAGTTTTTTAAAGAGGGATCCGAACCACTTGTGCCTCCACCGGGTATCGAACCCGGGACCCTCTGATTACAAGGCAATGACACCACTGCGCCATGGGGGAGGCCCGGTGTTTAGATGTGTTCTAAATGTGACTGCTCCCACCAAAAAATATCCATGACCCTCTGCCTCCATGCATTTTTTTTTTCTGATGCCATCACTTACGCGAGCCTTTGAAAAATTGAACTTAATCCTGAATATGTGTGCATCCAAGTAAAATAAGTTTAAAATGGTCAGTATGATTTGGATCTGTAACCACCATAAACAAAATATGGGAGAATAAAATACCCAGGTAGAAATCTCTTTGCTATGGTGGAAGAAACAGCACAGTAAAGTAAATTTCTCACACCAAAGACTCAGTCTTGTCTCAAGTTTACTGAGGTCTGTCTCATACCCAGTCTCGTCTTGAAGGGTCTGGGCTAGTTCTAATCTTGATTTTTACAAGGCGACCTCAGTACCATCCTGCCAATTGGGAGGCGGTTTGTAGAAGTCAAAACTTACCCTCTTTTTGGCCAACTTTTAAAAGAGAAAATCAAATGTGGGAAAAGATGAAAAAAATAGGACGTATCAGGGCATGTCAATAAAAGGGGCTGTTTGGTTATTACAGAGAATAAAATGAAGCGAGAAAATTTGTATTTTGATGTTATGCAAGTGCATACCCTGGCTATTTTTCTACATAGTCACCATGACGCTCCAAGCATTTTTGGAACCATGGAACAAGTTTACGTAGACCCTCTGCGTAGAAATCTGCACCTGGGATCTCAGCCAGTCGAGAACTGATGTCTTGAGAACTTCACTATCATCGAAACATTTCGAAGCAAGCCAGTTTTTGAGATGAAGGAACAGAAAGTAATCACTTGGAGCAAGATCGGGACTGTATGGTGGGTGATTAAAATGTTCCCATCAGAATTTTTGAATTGTTGCAACAGTACGGTCAGCTGTGTGTGGGCAAGCATTGTCATGAATAAGCAGAATTCCAGACCTTAACATTCCTCTTCGCCGGTTTTGGATGGCACGTCACAGATTAGACAGTGTTTTGCAATACACATCTGATGTGATGGTTCGTCCTGGTTCCAGGAATTCTACGAGGATTACACCTTTTTGGTCCCAAAACATGGTTGCTATGATTTTGCGATGTGATGAGGTTTGCTTGAATTTCTTCAGTTTTGGTGAACCGGAGTGACACCATTGCATGGATTGCTGCTTCGACTCACCAGTGACGTACGATATTCAGGTTTCGTCTCCAGTCACTATGTGAGAAAACAAGTCATCCCCATTCTTCTCCCAGCAGGCCAAAAAATCACACGCTGATTTCATTCTTTCATCTTTGTGAGTGTTTGTCAACATATTTGGTACCCACCTTGCACACAGTTTGCACACAGAGACTGTCTGTTACAATTCGGTGCAATATTTTATCAGACACTTCAGGAAACTCCTTGCCTATATCAGTAATGGTGAAACGGCGATTGTCCGTCTGAACACTAGGCCTGCCGCTCCGCTCGTCATCATGAACATTTGAACATCCTTCCCAAAAAGCACGGCACCATTGTCTTACCTTCCTTCACTCATTATTGTTGGTCCATAAATGGCACATAATTCCCGATGAATGTCAGCTGCACTCAGTCCTTTTGCGTTGAGAAATCTAATCACCGACCTCACCTCGCATTTGGCGGGATTTTCTATTACAGCAGCCATTTCAACTTCCTGCTACTTGCACGTACACATCTCCACCCTGAGAAATATACCTCTGTTGCAGGCACAGAATACTAAAGCATGCTTCTGCGCACTTGCAGCTTCATCAGTGTTGCCAGTCCCAAGTAAAAAAATTATCGGCCCTTTGATTGACATGTGCCTTGTACTACTGAAAAGAGAACACACAACCACTTTAGGACAGTCATAGAGCAGTCGCTCCCTTACCAAAATACAATTTGGGCTTGGAATCATTGTACCTTAGTCCAGAGGAAGGCCAGCAACTTGTAACAGCTGTGATAGCGAGGATGTAATGGGTTGCTCTTACCTTGCATCCTAATGGACCTGCAAAGAGCTGTGTAACACGAACAGAAGGAATTCATGGTGTGAGTGTATGTGTCTGCGAGAGGGGGTGTAACAGTTTCATATTTTTAATTTTCTTGTAATTATTGTCATCAATTCTTAATTTGGCTCATACAGTACAGCATTGTGATGATGTACAGTATTCTGATTGATTTGTTGTTTAAAGTCCACTTTACACACAGAAAGGCTAATTGGGACTGGACCTACAGTTTAAAATGGGAATCGAACCACTGTGCCATGTGCCTCCACCAGGTATTGAAGCCGGGACCCCTTGATTACAAGGTGACGATGTTACCACTACACAATTACAATATTCTGGTCGAAACACATAGCAACATGGCATTTTTTGGTTACCATTGAAGCTTGTACCTAGTGTACAGCCTCAGTGTTGCATGCCATGCTGATAATTCAAGCACTTTACATTGAAACCCACATATTTCCAATTTTCACCTGTTTCCATTTTTTGCTACGTGCACTAATAATGGAACTGTCATTATTTTTTAATCATATGCGTGCACACACACATACAAGTATACGAGGTGTGATTGAAAAGTTCTTAGACTGGGGCTTGTAATTTCCAAATGACAGTACATACAGGTCATTGTGATATATCACCTTCAAAGTAATCCCCTCCTGATTGAACACACCAAATCCAACAGCATTTCCACTTTTGGAAGCCTTCCTGGAAGTCTCCCTTCTTGAGGGTGTTAAGACACTTTGCAGTTTTTGCCTGGATCACTTCAAGTTACTCAAACTGCTTTCCTTTGAGCAGCAATTTCAATTTGGAAATAGGTAGAAGTCTGCTGGGTCTAGATCTGGAGAATAGGGAGTTGGAGAAGCACAGGGATTGGGAATGCACGATGAGCAGATGAGTTATTGTGGCGCAGAATCCAGTTCTTGTATCGCCAGAGTGATGGTCTATTCTCCCGCACTTTTTCATGTAACTGCGTAAGAACAGTTTTGCAGTATTTCTTGTTGATTGCCTGCTCCTGAGGGGCATATTCCTCGTGCTATTTAAAAAACGATTAACATTGTCTTCACATGCGACCGACATTGCCACGTTTGCCGGTCATCTTTCAATTTACTATACCAGTTAAAAACACTAATATAACAGTAATTAATATTAACTGAATTTTAATATCAAAGGGTAGTTTAATTAGAATATTATACACATGTATCCCCGAAAGCTATTTTCAACAGTTCATAGGTTTCTGAAGCTGATATTCCGGTTTTAAAGCAAAATTTTATGCATATCCATTGCCATCCATTGTTCTGCATACACAATAATCGGCCGACAACACTACACACATCCAAACTCAACAGGCTGTAGCTCGCAACTAAACAAATATAGAGCCGTGACCTTTTCAGGATCCTTCAAGGATGAAACAAGCTTTCTTTTCCTCACACGCGACCACTGAAAACCTAACCAGTTAACAGTGGCGGCTCCTGTCTAAGAACTTTTCAATCACACCTCGTATGTATTATATTTTACATATACTTTAGACATACATACATACATGTATATGTGTATAAAATATATGCAAAATATAATACACACACACACACCATTCTAATTCAACATTAGATCACACATCATTCATACATTCATCCATTCACTGCAAAAACAGGGTGTCTACAATTTCATAAAAACAAAATTTCCTGACTTTTCAAGGTTTTTTTAGACCAAGAACCAAAATTTTTCACAATAAAACCATAAGGGTAATTCATATATTTAAACATGTGTGTGTGAAGGTGACAATGTTTTAGCTAACACAACAAGTCTTTAGAATATTCACTTCACATGTAAAAGTGATAACAGCAGGACTGACTATGGTGGACAAAGAATTATTTTTATATATATAAAAAAATCATAATATTTATAGCATAAATAACACATAATTAAAGTAAAATTTAGTAATAAAATTTGTATTAATTCTAATATCTACCTAACACAATCAAAACAGAAACAAGAAAGTGAGATATGCAAATAGCCACTTTCTGTAGTGAATTTATATACAAAAATAGTTCAAAACATGACCTTTGTCTAGAGTATATAATATACAATTTCTACTTTAACTACTGGTAAAATCTCAGTATATTAAATTGAAGTACAGTTTGTCAACAACAAATTTAAAATTTCTTGCTTGTCCTTTTTTGCTTTGTTCAAAATTGCCTACTTTAAGTGTACTACTACAAAAATGTTAATTTTTCCACAAACCCAGTAAATCTTCTGACATTTCAATGACTTTTCCAGTAAAAGTAAATTCCCTGATTTTTTCAGGATTCCAGGTTTTCTAGATTGGTAGACACCCTGAAAAATATAAATATTATAAGTACTTACCATAAGTGAAAGTGGTGTATGCTTTGAAACCCATATGATTTGATGATGAGTCTGTTCTAAATTGGACAACCATTTGATTTGATACAGATTTTGTGACAGGCATTGGTAGAGTCTGGATGTTACAGAACTTTGCAAGTCTTTTACTGTCATTTAGCACAGGACCATCGAATATAGCAACCCAGTCATAGAAACATATTTGTGTTCCTTCTAAGTGAAATACTTCAAACCTGTGAAATCACAAATAAAAAAGCAATGAAAGGTTTTTTGAAATGAAAAAATCAACATGCAAAATTTTTACATGTTGTTCTTGTTCATGTAAAAAAAATGATTTTGGATAAAATACTAATATTAATAACGGTGAAAGCGGCCCCGGCGCCCACCCAGCGTCGAATAACATGGGTACCTGGGGGAAACCCTGGGGGGTAAAGGCGGTCAGGGGCGTGATGCTGATCACATCACCCCCACTCACGACCGGATCAAGAAAGTGTGGGGCGTTACCCCCACACCCCCTATACGCCTTCATGGCGTTGTGCTATGCACAGGGGAACACTTTACCTTTTTACTAATATTAATAAATGCTCTTCTAATGTCATTCAAAATGTTAACATTTAATATACGTTGATTGTAAATTTAAAAGTGGCAACACTGTCAGGAAGAGATGATAACACTGTACATGTGCTATCAGATGATGAGCATTGTCAGTTGGGATCCCTGTAGATCTGTGGAGTACCAAAAGTGGTCGGTGCAGAGAGTGTTGTTGTGTATGTACACAGTTGAAATGAACACCATTTTGTTCACTGCCCTAAAATGAAGACAGCGATTTTCGATCAGAATCCAGGTGACCTGTGGCAAAAAATGCATGAGAATGTCATCAATACTTGTATGAAGCCTGTAGCAACAATACCTAGCAGTATCTGATAGTTGCACAATGGGTAAGTGCACTTCTTGAGGAGGTTGGGATGTGTCAGTGAGAACATGAGAAAAATTGCATCATGCTGTGTTCCCTATTTTGTCACCATAAGAAAAATTATTTCATTTTTAATAAACGAAATATGAAGCCAGTATTTTGAACGAAAAATATATCAACGGCAATTCTATTCTCACCGACTTTCTAGGATGATACAAATTTGTAATTGTTGTGGACATGATGGATATCCAGATTTTCTGAATATCTACATAATTATAACTCATATTTACATATTGAAATTGTTTAGCCATCCATCAATAAGACTGAACTGAACTGATTGAATTATGTTATTTTTATGTAGCTTTTTTTTGACACTTTTGGCTAATCGTGATAGTGAAGATGAGTGATGATATGGTGATATTGATGAAGGAACACTCACACAGAACACTCTATGCCCAGGTTGAGATTCGAACCTGCGACCCCTATCATTGGAGTGCTCTGTGTTAATCACTCTGCCATGGAGACCAGCCACGTCGGTGTGTGTATTGGTCAGAATCCGTGAAGGAGTGGTTAGCACAGCACGTTACGACGTCAGGGTCCCATGTCCGAATGCAGACCTGGGCATGGGTGTTCCTTGTGAGTGTCTTTTTATCACTTTTATCATATCATCACTCATCCTCATCGTTGGAATTAGACAAAAATGGCAGAAAAGGATGCTAAATAACCAAAATTAAATCGTCGGTGTATCGGAAAATACTCTACCAAGTGGTTGAATGTAGGATGCTGCTGCTTTGAGGACGTAATGCATCTGCAAGAAATGGATAACTCATTTTTGCACTTCAAATTCTGAGATATTTGTGTTTGACACAGTTATTAATGACTCTTTGCTGTTGTTTACACCATAGACATCCGTAGGTTTTTTCCAGGGAGGGACAAGCAAGGCATTTTCTTCCGGGGGTGCAATCAAGTCATATTTCCCCCCATAATAATGCTGCTTGCTCCAAAAAAACACTGTTACCAAGATGCTGCAATGCCCTTACAACAATTAAAATAAATTACTGAGAACGAAATGCGATTACATGTGGCAAGGAGAAACTTTAGGTACACACTTATTTTCTAGGAGGTTGCACCTTCTTACACCACCCATAGGACAGCCATGGCTTGCACTAAGTGTATGGGTCGAGCAGAAAGCACTGCACACCATCATGAGCAGTAACATCAGGCCAATCAGAGGACGTTTCTATTTCAGTGACATAGGGTGTGAATTTCAGTAACGTTTGAAGGCATATTTCTCAAGAACCAAAACATATAGTGTTGAAATATTTTGCACATCTCATTTCGGTATCATTATCCATAAAATTAAAGAACTTAAAATATATTTGATATTCGTAGTGGAAATGCCCATTCGAAGGGTGGAAATCTATATGTGTGCTGATATTTTTACGTGAGTATCTGACAATAGGATTTTTCATATATTTGTCATTAAGAATATTTATATCATTCAAATTAACAAATTATCATGGTATCTGTCAATGGCAGACAGGATACTTAGTTATTTGTTAAACAATGCATCCACATAATGGTTGATATCAGAATCATTCGGTTACAAAATAATTAAATTATGCAGGTATCTGTAACTGGGATATTAGGAAACCTATCATCTTGATTACCATATTTACGTGTGTGTAATGCATGTGCATGAATAATGAATGCGCAACCTGGTTTTTGATAGGGAAAAGTGAAAAAAAGTTATATCTCATATACAGGGTGGCTCAATAAGTCACTTAACACCCTCAGTACAAGGCCACTGCAGCGCGCAACATGGAAATGGTGATGATCAATCGTTATCAGGCCAAGGGGGAACCACATTGACGCCACCCACATGGTCGGCGGCCATCTTTATGTCCGCCATCTTGAATTCAACTTCAGAATTTTAAATGGGAAGGTGGTCGTGCGAAATATCAAAATGGGCTAGAATTTCACGAGAAATGCAATGGTGAAGGTTTTTCCGACGTATCTTTAACCAGTAAAAAGTTATGACTGAATTCTTGTACCAATTTGCTCCTTTTCGAGGTGTTAGAAAAATGCCTTAAAATTTGTTTAGCGCTTCGGTAATGCATCGAGATCAAAGTGACGTCTATGGAGAGACGTTTGCATGCCATTGCACATTATTTTAATCGGATACATCCATGAAGAGCTGTGCATTATGAATGGTTGTCGCGAACAATTTACAGTGTGACGCTTCCATTGAATTAAAAGTCCTTCACAGTGACAAGGCTAATGTTTATGTTCATAAGGAAGTTTATAAACAGAATATGTGACCCTTGTCATATGATAACTAACTTTGGACAAAAACTGGTTCATAACGTTCCCATAAGTGTTCTGGTGTTCTTCCCTATTGAAAAAACTCTGTAAAAAGTACCTTCTTCCATAAGCAAGGATGAAAAAAACTGTTTATTTAACAAATCCAAGTAGCCCTAAGCATTTAAGGTTCCGTTGATGGAAAATTGACTAACCAATCGTGTTCCACACAGCACGCCACACCATTAACTTACCAACACTAACCATTCAGCTTTGATCTGTCGAAAATGGGTTATCAGATAAAAATCATCGAATATTCTGTTTATGAACTTCCTTATGAACATAAACATTAGCCTTGTCGCTGTGAAGGACTTTTAATTCAAAGGAAGCATCACACTGTAAATTGTTCGCGACAACCATTCATAATGCACAGCTCTTCATGGATGTATCCGATTAAAATAATGTGCAATGGCATGCGAACGTCTCTCCATAGACGTCACTTTGATCTCGATGCATTACCGATGCGCTAAACAAATTTTAAGGCATTTTTCTAACACCTCGAAAAGGAGCAAATTGGTACAAGAATTCAGTCATAATTTTTTACTGGTTAAAGATGCGTCGGAAAAACCTTCATCATTGCATTTCTCGTGAAATTCTAGCCCATTTTGATATGTCGCACGACCCCCTTTCCATTTAAAATTCTGAAGTTGAATTCAAGATGGCCGCCGACCATGTGGGTGGCGTCAATGTGGTTCCCCCTTTGGCCAGATAACGATTGGTCATCGCAAATTTCAAATTCCATGCCGCAGTGGCCTTGTACTGAGGGTGTTAAGTGACTTATTGAGCCACCCTGTATAATGCGCAGTACAATCCAGGTTCAAGAAATGGCTTTCTTAGTTGTAGGTCGTAAAGCTGTTGCTATTCAGATCAAGAGTGAATGACATCATTCCTATTCAATGAGTCACCTGTTACTATGTGGAACAACCCACGGCACCTCCCACTTCTCCCTCCACTGTGTTTATCATTCCTAAACTTTTATTCTTTAACCACCTTATTTATTCTGTAATAGTAGAAGGCAAGATCAAGATCTTCTCACAATTGTTCTTAATTGTAAAATGTATATTGCTTCATTCATATTTCTTGTTAATTTTCTTAGTTATGTTCTTGTTTATGTAATAGTGTCATCAAATATTGAATACTGTAATTGGGCATGCACCTGTTGTGTTTCAATTAAATAAATAAATAAAATTACGTTATGGATTTGCAGTGCTCAGGAAGTTATTTTCTGTTATTTCTCGCCCAACAAATACCACTGATATGCATCTCATGCATGCTTGAATTCTGCCAGAATGGCACTGCTTTTTTTTGGTGTCGCAGAACATTACATTACAAAGTGAAAAATTGTGGGACAGGACCATTAAATTTTTTATACATGGTTTTGCTCATTTCCTCTTTTCATTTTAAAAAAAAAGTTCAAAATATATACTTATTCCATGACTAATGTAATATTTATACGAGGCACATTCAGGACCCCCAAACTAGCAGTTAGCAGCACAAGATTTCTTCCATTAAGGCATACATTATTATTTTATTTTTCCTTATATTTTTACATCCAAGGTACTATAAAAATCAGAACATTTCTTCATTTAGTGATGAGCTTACTTCAACTGCATTGCACATTAGTGGAATTCTGTTGCCATATTAAGAAACTAGAGAATTCAATTTTTACAATGATATATTTAGAGCCCGGAAGTTCAGGCATTTATTTTCGTTAAAATAGGCAGGCAAAAAGGCATTTATAATGTGGAAAATAGGCACTAAAAATGAAAAAAAAAGGCAAAATATCCGAAAAAAGGCATATTTGGAAGTCACTTACTTTTATCTTTAATTTTTGGTAAAATGTTAAAATCTACATTGGGAAGAGCATCTCAGTTTTCTCCGTCTTGATTGCACATAACTACAACTTAAGTTCTCAACATTCATTGATAGTCGTCTGTCAGAGAGAATGTTTTTCATAATAGAAAATGATCTTTCTACTTCGACAGAAGTTATTGGAGTATACATAAAACAAGCTAATGTAGCTGGACTCATTTCGGTAACAACATTTTCAGCTTTTAGAATATCACGAATTGTTTTCAATTGTTTCAAGTTCTCATTTGCACTCACTACCCGTTTCCATCATCTGCTGCATAGATTCCTCGAAGATTTTCATAGACGCTATAAGAGTCTCACCTCTTTTTTCTAGCTTTGTAATTGTCTCTGGCAATGCACCATAATGTGCAAAACTAAACGACAGTTCATTCCTCAGTTCTGAATAGCACAGGCGTTTTTTTTCACTTCACGAATTGAAGCAGCTTCATTTTCTGGAAGAGCATCGATCACCTCACTGATTTTTTCAAGGTTGTTAGCATAATATATAGCTGCTGATATCCAGGTTCCCCATCTCGTCAAGACTGGTTGCGGAGGTAAACTAAGTTCAGGCGCAACTTCCTGAAATTTTGGAGTTCGAGAGGGAGATTTCAGAAATATCTTCTTTGTGTTCGAAATCAACCTGTCCATTTCTGGGTGCAACACTCTAACTTCTTCGGCGATTCTGTGCATTGCGTGGGCTACACATGTGATATGAAGCATGTTCGGGAAGAGAATTTTCATTGCTATGGCAGCCTTCTTCATATAGGGAGCTGCATCACTGATAAAAAGTAACACGTCATCATGATGTACACCATCTGGCCAGAGCAGAAGTAGGGAATTTGAGAATAACTGAGCTATTGACGAACCATTGGCTCTCTCTAGTTGTTCTGACGTGAGAAGAAATGACGAGGATTCTCTGCATGTTGGTTCCATAGTTCCTAAGATGACGTTGTCTATGTAGCGTCCCATAGCGTCAGTACTTTCATCTATTGAAATCCAGATCTTCTTTCCAACAACTTCAGCACCAGTTCTTTGCAGACCTTCTTCCTAGCAGACGCTTAAATATGTTTTCCGCAGCATAGATTCCGACGGCACCGTTTCTTTAGTGTAGTTCTCCAGGAATTTCCTCAGTGACTTGTTTTCCACTTTCTAGAAAGGCATTCATTCCTGCTTCCATGAAGGCTTTGCACAGTTCAAGAGAAAACTGAGATTGCCTGTTGGATGAAGTGCCCACTGTTGAAATTAGGGATATCTTCTTCTGCCCGATCATTTTAGCAGCTGCAGATTTATGTTTTGCTGTTGACACATGCTGAGATATAAAGTATTTTTTCTCATGGTTGATTGTTTTTTCACATATCTTGCAGAGAAGAATTGTACCGTCTGTTGAAAATGTGCTTTCACCAAATTCACGCACGTAACCATGTAACTTACCACTTAATGGCACACTAAATTTCGGCATGATGACAACAACACGATCCTTTCCCTCCAAAGTGTAGAACTAAACTAAAGATAGAGAACTTGATTTTGGAATCCATGCAAAGGCCCTTGGGCATTAGTGCTGTTTCTTGTCAGTAACCTCCTGACACGGACGCTGGACGTGATGACGTAATTGTGAAGGTGTTCTGCAACAGGTTTTCAGCAGTCAATCATGCACAAGGAAATGTTAACCGAAAGGCAATATCCTAACTCAGCATGAAATACTTTTTTCTCACACTTTTCTCCTTCAGCAATGTTGAAACATGCGTGAGTTCAATATTACTTAAATAAGGCGAAAATTATTCACATAATAAACGGAAGAAAAATAAATGCCAACAACGTTTTTTGGGAGAAAAATAATTTATATACACATTTTTTTTTAAAAAAAATGGTCAAATTTCATTGAAAAAGGCAAAAAAAGGCATTATAATTAAAATAGGCAGTGAGGTCCCAAATAGGCAAAATAGGCAAAATGAAAAGGCTTCTAAAACATTCGAAACAACATGAAAAACGTATATCCGGGAAAATTTTATCAATATATGCAGTAGATAAAAAGAGGCATTTTGCCAAACTTCCGGGCTCTAGATATATTACATGATATGGTTCCGTAAACATGAAAAATCAATGCAAGTGCCACAAAATCATGGAATGACCCTGTACGGTTTCATGTTGGCTGTCCGAAGTATTCCGTGTATAATATGCATCACAGTTTTTGGGGGGAAATAATTTTGGAAAGAAGTGCGCATTTACATGAGTAAATACAGTATTCGTATTGCCATTATCTTGTAATATACTTGCTGTTTATGAACCTCTTCCACAAGCAATTTTTGAACCTGTTACCACATTAAAAAAAAAAAAAAATAATTTAAAATGCAGAGAAGAAACAAAGCTGTAGCGAAATCACTTCTACTTGAATATTCCTTTGATTATGCTTCAAAATTGAAACAAATTATTACTTAAGATGGCAGTACAGTACAAGTATTACAATATTTTGTCCAAGGCATAATCATTACTTTTGACAAAGGACAATCAAATGGTCAAAACCATGAAAAGCATCATTGTTTGAAGTACAATTTATACTCAGATAGTCTAACCAGGACTGGGCCTAAATTTAAATTGGGATCCAAAGTGGTGTGCAAAGTGCTCCCACTGGGTATCAAACTTGGGATTCCTTCAATACAAGCAAGACTGTTACCTTTATGCCATCAGGTACCAAAGCAGAATATGAAAAGATTTACACCAATTTCTGTGTCAGATTGTTAGCATCCTAGAACACTAGATTTGCACATTGAGCAAGAAATATGCATCTTATTACATGTATAAATGAAGATTAAAATTAACATGAAAACAGATCATTTTTTATGTTCTGGTTTGCCAATTTAACATATTAAAGATACTCTCAGAGTTTGTCGTGAGGAGAATCTTCAAAATTACTACTTGTTGAATTATAGTTTGTAAATAGGTCCTTCAAAACATACTCTTACGTGGTCTGTCTAAAAAGTATGTTGGGGGGAAAAGTCACTTGCCTGGTGTGGTTCACGTCCTAATTCCCTTCAAAGCAGGTCCCTCAGATTTCTGCTTAGCCCAATGAGCCTGCCATTGCAGGAAGCACCCCTGGAATGGCTCTCAACTCCGCTGTCGTGGTGTGCATAATATCCTCTCGGCTGTCAAAATGGGATCCTATCAGTGGAGATTTTAGCTTCAGGAACAACCAGAAGTCACATGGAGCCATGTCAGGAGAGTAAGAAGCCTGGCAAATGATTGCAATGCCTTTGTTTCCCACGAAATTCTGGTTCAGATGTGACAAATGAGATGGGGCATTATCGTGATGCAGCTGCCATTGTCGTGAGATCCACAGGCCCTGTCTCTTGTGACGAACTGCATCACAGAGCTGGCGGAGGACATCTTGATAGTATTCCTTTGTTACTGTTTGACCTTCTGGTGTGTACTCATGATGCACCAGTCACCAGCACCTTCACTTTACTCTGCACCTGCCATGCCTTTTTGGGCCTTTGCAAGGATGAGTGCTTCCACTGTGATGACTGGACTTTGCTTTCCAGGTAATACCTGTGCACCCACGTTTCATCTCCAGTTGTCATGGTGTTGAGAAACTTTTCATCTCTGTTGACAGTCTCCAATATTGATTGTGTAATGTCACATCAAAGTTCTCACTGTTGGGCAAGCAGCTTTCAGCTTGGGCACAAGTTTTGCTGCTACCCTGTGCATGCCTAAATCATCCCGTAAAATTTAATCTTTGCTGATACCAATGTCATCAGCAATTTTCCTGACTGTCAAACCATGATCTTCCACTATCAAGGACCTCACTTTCTCAACGTTTTCTGCATTCCTGCTTGCTGATGGGCTCCCAGAATGCTGATCATTCCTGCCGATGTGCGGCCATTTTTGAAGATGTTGCACCAGTCCTTTATTTGGGTTACCCACAATACATCATCGCCAAACGTCTCTTGAATCTTGCAAATTGTTTTCGTTTGTGTATCCCCAAGCTTCTGGTAAAACATGATGCAATATCTCTGCTCCACACATTCTGTCATTCCAGCAAACAAGAAAATGTGACTTTACACAGAAACATTACCTCACTCGCCAGCTGCCTCTCATCAACTTATGGGTCCGACACACCCAGCAACATGTGTGCATGTGCATCAAGGTTCCCTTCACCTCTGTGCATAATGCAGCCAACCTACCATAGCTATTTTTCGCAGGAAAAGAAAAGGTTGGATACTTTTAGACAGGCCACGTATTTCTTAATTGATTCAGGTAAATCATTGAGAGGAGATCTGCACATTTTGATAAAGTAGCAACATGCACTGAGAATTCAACTTACGTTAAAGCTACAACTTGATTTTCTGGTGCAGTTATTATCCATGTGCAATTCATGTTAGAGTGATAAGTATCAGGATGTAACGGTGATTGTATTAAACCAGGGCTTGTTATTTGTCCACCACATTCTGAAAAATTAGAGAATGGAAAATAATATTAGAGAAAAGAGTATTAATATTTTCATAATAATTCATTTTCTATACTTTATAATATCATGTAATTATATTAAAAAAAACACATTTCTGACATCACTGAACTGATGCACACACACACTCACTGCAAAAACATTGTTTCAACATTGGACTAATATGAATTTTTTATTGATACCAACAAAATATTTACCAATAAGAATAACTGATGTTCTATTGATCCAATAGCATTTTGAAAATAATCCTTGAAGGACATAAATGTTTCATTAACCTCTTGATTGAATGTATGTAACAAGATGACTGCAATAGGCTGTGCCTTGTGAAAACAGGACTGTAATTTACTTTATAAAATTAAGGTATATATAAGGTGCGTCTGAAAAGTTCGGTGAATGGTCTCAGAAAATAAAGGAAACAAGAGTTACAAACAAAATACCTTTACTGGTCTTCAAAGTAATCACCATTAGCTACAACACATGTCTGACATCGCAGGAAACACCGTGGTCACGCGTTGGATATCCGCAGCGTCTGCGAAGCGGAAGCCTTTCAGGGCTAATTTAAGGCAGGGAAACAAAAAGAAGTTTGCCGGCGCTAAATCTGGAGAATACGGAGGGTGTGGAAGAACAGTCACCTAGCGTTGAGCGAGAAAATTGACCACGCGGATCGCAGTGTGCGGACGGGCATTGTCGTGGAGGAAAGTCCACTGTCCACTCCGGTACAGTTCTGGCCGAACCCGCCGGATGTGTTGCAGCAGCCGTTTCAAAACTCCCTCGTAAACTTCCGTGTTGAGAGTTTGACCCGCGGGTAGAAATTATTGATGGATCAAGCCCTTGCTGTCGAAAAAGGCGAACAACATCGTCTTAATCTTGGATTTTGTCAGCCGACTTTTTTTGGGAGGCGGGGAAGACGATGAACACCATGCCATTGACTGTCGCTTGGTCTCTGGATCGTATTGGTAGCACCAGGTCTCATCTCCAGTAATGATGGTTTCCATCCGAGTTCGCTTCTGCTCATCTTTCAGCGTTTGCGGTATAAACCGGGCACAAATCTTTCGCTTTTTTAAATGTTCGTGAACAATAGTGCGCACACTGTCTTTGCTTATCTGCAACTCTTCTGCCATCATTCTCAACGACAGCCGCCGTCATCCGCAAGCATGCGTCTCACTCGTTCGATGTTGTCTGGGATTGTGCTTGTTGACGGTCGACCAGAACGCGGCTCATCCTCGACACCTTCTTTCCATCTCTAAAGCATTTAAACCACTCAAACACACACTTTTTACTCACTGCTTCAACACCGTACACTTGCACTAACATTCCATGAGTCTCCGTCGCAGTTTTCCCTAATTTGAAGCAAAACTTCATGTTAACGCGTTGCTCCATTTTGCGCTCCATGTTGCAATGACACAAGTTTGCACACTCACCCCGTTAGCTTTGTCGCAGTGTGCACCACTGCTTCACTTCGGCGATTTGCACGATAGGGGCCGCTTGTTGACATGTCTCTCAATGCGCATGCATGGGTGCATCATCCTAACCAGCGCGGTTTTTCAAATATGGGATCATTCACCGAACTTTTCAGACGCACCTTGTAAATTATATGATTATATCCATGAAAGTAATAACAAAACGGCAGGATTTGGCACTAAATTACAGGATATTTATATATATATTGGACTGGTAAAATTACCAATTTTAATAAACTGATACACTAATATGCCAATATCAGTGATTAGAGATATAAGTGCATTGAATGCAGGGTGGAAAAAAAGCATGATTTTTATTTAAATAAAAATCATTTTTGATGAGTTTTTTTTATTTAAATCAGACTTTTTATTTAAATCGATTTTTTTTTAAAAAGCATGCTTAAAATTGCTAGTATTTTTTTCCTGCCATACATATAGATATGTTTTTTTTATAGAAAGGCTTTCTCTGTTAAACAGCCCTGAAAAAAAATTGAACAGTTTGATTAAAGCCAAAAAAAAAGATATGTCAATGTGTATTTTTCTGTTTCTGATAATGTACATATGAACGTTAGGGTGTTTCATTTTGTAAGGCAAAAAATAAAATGTAAAATTTTTGCAGACTTTGCTTACGCCCCGAGTCTCAGTGATATAAAAGATATATATGCCAAATTTCAAGAAGATTGGATAATATTTAAAGGTTTCACACTTTGTTCAGTTTTGTAAAAGTAGGCTAAAAATACGATTACTAGAAATAACAAACTTAAAATAATATTAAAACTAGACACTAAGATTAATAGGTATTATTTTCCTGTAGTTTACGGTTATTACAAGCATAAGAAAACAGTTTTTCTTTGTGACGTTTCAGGAGAACACACAAAGAAAAACTGTTTTCTTATGCTTGTAATAACCGTAAACTACAGGAAAATAATTCTATAATGCAAGCAATGTGTACATACAAGAAAAACGATTAATAGGTAGTATGATAGGCAAAACATGTGTTATATTAATCAACTTTGAACGATGCAATCCCTTCTTTTGTTCGCTTGGTGACGTATTTTCTGTGATGCTCGACTACCCTCAACAAGAATTGTTTTTCTTGTTCGTCCCTGACTGCTTCGTTAAACTTTTTTATCAGAGCAATTCCTCTTTCTGCGGTATCATTGACCATCTTAAGAGCGTTGACATGGCTTCTTAGAGAATCACTGCAGTATTCTGTCACGTCGTGGATCCCAAACAATTCAAAGAACGTCTTTGTTTTATTAGTAACGAAATGGCTCCGTCTTTGTTTTATTAGTAACGAAATGGCTCATGACTTCAGTCTTTTAGGACATTTTGGATGTAGTTAACCATTTTCACTCGTTGTTCTTCTAGAAAGCCTTGAACGGAACTTTCTTCATCCAGCATTGTCGTATATGACTTCTTATCAAGTGAAGCCCACAGACTTTGGAACTTCCGAAAAATCTGGATGTCAGGACCACTTGATGGTACGCCACAACACTCCTCAAACACTCCTTTCAATATTAGTTCATGGGTGTGATGACGGCAAGCCAACCACAACAATGTTCGTCCGAATTCCCTTTCAATTCTGGTACATGCCCCTTGGATCAGTCCTGTATTAGATGCTGTAGTATCAAAAATATACCAATGATATTGTCACGTAGCCCAAATCGGTCCACTTCCCGAATAACTACTTCAGCCATCTGCTCACCAGTGCTTTTCAGGGCAACAGGTACGCCAAGAAAATGCTCAAAATCTTTGCCAGTCACTAGAACTGCAACTTTATCTTCCAAAGTTTTGACACTCCCATGGGCAACTGAGGGCAACAGTTTACTATCCCAATGCAAGACCAAATGAGGAGGATTTTCAAAGAGTGACTCTTCGATTTTCTTTGCCATTTTACTTCTATTGATCGCCTGAGCTCGATAAACGGTAGCTGGAGATACGGCAATTTTTGAAACATCGTGGCCAAGGCTCTTTGCAGTTGCTATAAATGAAGTACTTGCTTGTCGAATAGAGAGCTGTTCTCGATCCCAAGTAGACGTGAGTGTCTGATCAAGAAGTTTTAATCTAGGACTTGAACGTAATTTTTTCGTTGCTGGAGGCGAAAACTCAGCCTCTTCGTCACTAGGTGCCGATGATGATGGAGACGAGTCTTCCAGTATAACTGTCTTATTGATTTCAGCGATAGCTTTGTAATGTTTATTCTTATATGAATCATTTTTGTCTTCTTTTGTACACTTAGTTCTTATTTTCGAGGCGAAAACCTTGTCTACTCCACTCATTGACGAACTCATACGATCTTCTCTTTGTGACCAAAGAAATTCTTTATCTTCTTGTGATACGCTAGTCATGTCCATCACATTTTGCCGGGAAATGTCAAATAACTCGACGAGATCACCTTTCCAAATCTGCCGTTTCACATTTGCTTTATCCGTGTTTCTCGATTTCTCTTTACCCAGATTTTGGTATTCTTTGTACAGCTTCTGTATACCACCACGGATATTCTCCTCCGTCTTAACAGGCATATTTGCTTTCCTCCACACTTCCTGTAGTTTAGTACTGGTAGATTTAGCAGCATCCGAAAGTGTTTCTTTCATTTCCTTGTGATGGTAAATAAAAACTTAAAGTTCTTGTTCCTTTGAAGGGAGCCGAGCTCCTAAAACCTCACCACTAGGCACCTTTTCTAGCAGCCAAATTCCTCTTTTGGTTCCCATTTTAAAGTTCAATTACCTGCAAAAGATGAAAGAAATACACGAGAAGCCCATTAGTACAAAGCACTTCAATATTAGAAATTTTACTAGTTTGAGATAAAAGTGATCAATGTGTGCAACCCCTAAATATTATCCAATCTTCTTGAAATTTGGCATATATATCTTTTACATCACTGAGACTCGGGGCGTAAGCAAAGTCATATGAAAATCACATCTTTGGAAAAATGAAACACCCTAATGAACGTACTATGGAAATGTTTGTTTACTATAATAATTTCAGTAAATTTTCTTCCAGTGAAAATAAAACATTATGGATGAACTACAGTATACAATTGTAACTAAAAATATTTTTATAGTCTTTGTAGCTTAATTTCGGCAATTTTTTAACAATAGTTTGTAAAATATCAGCTGCCATGTTTATTGACAGTTTAATGATAATGACACTATTTATGGTTTAACATGATTAATATTTTGTTTGTTATTCTACAAAAAAAAGTTTGTTAATTTTGCCCATAAAAATTATTGAATTTTAATCAAAAGAAATTTCAGTGTGTTTACATATTAGATTTCCTTTCGTATGAGCTTCACCACATCAGTACATATATTTTGTTTCCTTTATTTTCCTTTCTAAGAGCATAATAAACACCATTAAATAATTTCTAGATTAATATACTTTCAATAAAAGTGATTCTGATCTTTACAAAATCCTTATATACATTATCCTATGAATTATTCATTAAGAGTGATCTTTTTAAAAAAATCACTTTGATTGAAAGTATGATTTCAATCTATCAAGAGTTTTGATATGAGAGTAGGAAAGTAGCTGTCACCCAGGTACTAATGATATTTGGATTCCATAAAAGTGACAGGATTCTAGAACTACTAAAATGTACCTGGAAGTATCAATAATTAAATTTCAACTGCCTCTTATTGGGTACTTTTGTTTACAAATTTATAATCAATTGTAATTAAGTTTAATATACTTTTGGTGAAATATTTATATTAAGCAACGCGTACATACAAGAAAAACTATTTTGGTGAAATAGTTTATCAATATTTACTGATAACAATTATTAACTGATTTGTAAATTGCATCAGTGTATCCAACCTGAATAAAAGTTAATGTCAGTAATACAATATTTTTCACTAATTTTTAATATGGCCCTGAATGTTCCCTATGCCTTTATGCATCTCTCATCAACCTTGTGCAAAAATAAACAATCTCAGTTTCAATTATAAGTTACTTTTATGCATATATAGGTTTGATCGTGACGATGAGAGGAAAGTCGTATCCACAATTTGAACTTTGATAATAATACGATAATTTTTTAAAATTATTTTTATTTATTTATACAAAAGTTTGTTTAGCCATTTTTTATCATATAAAACCTTCAATTCTTTTTATTGTGGTGAGTCGACTCTTGGAAAAAGAATCTCCATTGGATGTGAGGAGATTAGTGGAGTCTCTGTAAATGTTGCTTCAATATTATTGGTTTATTAACCTCCTTGATTAATACATGTAACTATGAGACTGCACTGGGTTTTGCTTTGAAAATAGAAGTATGTAAGAACTAGGACATATGATACATTTATATTGATAAAAATAATAACAAAATGACAGAATTTTGTCCTAAATTGCAGGTAATGTATGCACATATCAGACTGTAATTTCAGTGATTTACCAGTATGTCAATATATTGATACACAACGATGACCGGGTACAATCAGTATTAAATTTAAAGTTGTGCATTTGGATACAGATATCAATAACATCACTTGATACCAAGGCGAATTGATTTAAATCAGGTGATGTCTTTTAAAAAAATCACAGATATAAATCACTTGAAATAAATAATTTATAAAATAATGAACATAAGGATTTTGACGAGAATCACTTTTGGTGAAAGTACATTAATCTCGTAATAACTTAATGTTTATTAGGCTCTAAGATAGGAAAATAAAGGAAATAAAATATACTGATGATGTGCAGCTCATACGAAAGGAAATGTAAACACAGGATTTCTCTTGATTTAAAATTCAATAATTTTTATGGCAAAAACAGCAAATATTTTGTGTGCAAAATTTACAAAATACTAATCCCTCAACAGTGGAAAGAATCCATAATTGTTCCTGTGTTTAAAAAAGGTGATAAAATGAACTGCAATAATTACCGTGGAATTTCTCTACTCTCAACAACATACAAAATATTGTCTAACATTCTTTTAACAAGACTAACACCATATGCTAATGAAATTATAGGTGATTATCAATGTGGATTTAAACGTAACAGATCAACTACAGATCAAATTTGTCACATCAGACAGACACTTGAAAAAAAGTGGGAATATAATCAAAATGTCCATCAGCTATTCATTGATTTCAAAAAAGCATATGATTCGGTCAAGAGATAACTTATATAATATATTAGTAGAGTTTGGAATACCTAAGAAGTTTGTTAGTATGATAAAAATATGCACCAGTGAAACAGAAAGTAAAATTCGTGTGGGTATTAATATGTCTGACAAATTTACAATTCATGATGGGTTAAAACAAGGAGATGCATTATCTCCATTGCTCTTTAATTTTGCCTTAGAATATGCTGTTAGGAAAGTAAAAGAAACTAAAGGAGGACTAAAATTAAATGGTGTGACTCAGTTGTTAGCATATGCAGATGATGTAGACTTACTGGGGGATGATGTGAATACAATTAAGAATAATGCTAAAATATTTTTCAAAACTGCTAAAGAGATAGGTTTGGAAGTTAACAAAGAGAAAACTAAAAATCCGGGAACTTTTCTAACATTGGAAGCGGCCCCGGCATCCACCCAGCATCGAATGACATGGGTACCTGGGGGAAACCCTGGGTGGTAAAGGTGGTCAGGAGCATGATGCTGATCACATCACCCCCACTCACGACCGGATCAAGAAAGTGTGGGGAATTACCCCCACACCCCCTATACGCCTTCATGGCGTGGTGCTATGCACAGGGGAGCACTTTTTTTTTTTTTTATTTATTTACAGGTCGAAACCAAGTGTTAGGTAATAATCAAAATCTAATTATTGATAACAACTCGTTTGAAACAGTTTACAAATTCAAATACTTAGGAGTAATATTAACAAATGAAAATTATATTAAAGAGGAAATAAAAAGTAGGCTTAATTCAGGAAATGCATGTTACTTCTGTCTTCATAAACTTTTGTCTTCTCGTTTAATATCTAAGAAACTAAAAGCTAAAATATACAAAACAGTAATTTTGCCTGTAGTATTATATGGATGTGAAACTTGGTCCCTTACATTGAAAGAGGAACATAAATTGAGAGTATTTGAAAACAAGATCCTTAGGAAAATCTTTGGACCTAAAAGGGATGAGGAGACAGATGAGTGGAGAAGGTTACATAATTTTGAACTACATAATTTGTATTCATGTCCAGATATTATTAGAATAATTAAATCAAGAAGACTTAGGTGGGCAGGCCATGTGGCACGAATGGGAGAGGAAAGAGGAGTTTATAGGATTCTTGTTGGGAAACCTGATGGTAAGAGACCTGTAGGAAGACCAAGACGAAGATGGAGGGACAACGTTGAGATGGACCTAAGGGAAATCGGTAGGGATGGAAAAGAGTACATAGATCTTGCTCAAGATAGGGAAAGATGGAAGGCCTGTGTTGCTGCAGCCATGAACCTTCGGGTTTAAGAAGGCTAGAGAGTTAGTTAGTTAGCTAATCATGTTAAACCATAAATAGTGCCATTATCATTAAACTGTAAATAAACATGGCAGCTGGTATTTTTCAAACTACCACTAAAAAAGTCTCCAAAATTTAGCTACAAAGATTATTAAAATTTTGGTGTTAATATTTTAAGTTACAATTTTAGAGTATATTCAGAATGTTTTATTTTCACTTGAAGGAAAGTTACTTAAATTATAGTTTCATTAACACCCTCAACAAACATTTCCACAGTAGGTACTGTACTAGAAACAGAAAAATGTATATTTACATATATTCTATTTTATTAGCTTTAATCAAACTGTTCAAATATTTTACAGGGCCGTTTACTAGAAAAAGTCTTTCCATAGAAAAAACATATATCTTTATGTACGGTGTCAGAAAACATACAAGCAATTTTAAGCATTTTCTAATAAAATATAACGAAACAAATTTAAATTTAAAAAATCCAATTTAATTAAAAAATAAACAACCCTGGTTGATGCCAATATACAGGTATCAGAAACAACATAAGCCTAATGTAAACTTCATATACAATCTTAAACAAATAAACTATATTTTTTTATGTATGTACCTCAAAGACAGGAACAAACATAAAAAAATTTAATGAATATCTATTTACTTACCTTCAACTTTATATGACAGGAGAAATCCTGGATAGGTTACAGAAATATCAGTCAAGAAGGTTAATTCTATTTTGTCCTTTGATACAAATGGTGGTGGTTTATCTTGTGCACAATAAGGTCCATATGTTTGAGAATAATAACTATATCTCCATGTTACAAAGGTGACATTATCGTAGATACAAGATGGAGGACCTGGAAATATAGTGATTATATTACTACCACTAGAAACTCATTTATATTCAATTGTGATTTTTTGTGACCATGCTGAAAGGCCCAATGCAAAGTGTGGCATAAAAATTGACTCTTTTAATTGCAACGAAACTAATACTGCACTCTGTTAGACAAAAATACAAACACATCAACTACAACATTACACATTGCCATTTGCAAAATATGCACATTCACAGTCAGAGTCATTTTCATGCATAAAAGAGTAAAAAAGAAATAATTGATTGATAGGTTTTTTTATTTTACTTGGCTTTCTGCCATTTTTGGCTAATTGAGAAGATGAGGATGAGCGATGATATGATAACATTGACGAAGGGACACTCACAAAGAACACCTATGCCCAGGTGGGGATTCGAACCTGAGGCCCTTGTCGTAGCATGCTGTTATAACCAATCCGCCGCGGAGGTCAGCATTAAAAAGAAATAAATACCAAGTGACCATCAAGTGATTGATTTCTTTAATGCGAGAAACATGTACAATACTATTATTGAAGTAGCAAATAATTTTTGCAAGCAGCTTTAATATAACAAATGTAAGAGGGCTAGGGCCTGACAGAACGGCTTTTTCATTGGGTGATGCATGGCCAGAACATAGAGTCCCATCGTCACTGTTTTCTTACCTTCGAGACAGAAGCACCTTTATTCTCAGATATCTAATCGAGACTAGATTAAAGTAGAATCTGAACCAATGCCTCCAGGGGGAATCGAACCTTCTACTTCTTGATTATAAGGTGAGAGCGTTAATCAATACATTATCCTTTACAATCTCAATCCTGGCTTTTTCGAACAGCAGTAGATGAGATTCAGGCAATATGTTATCTTTTATTTTCTAGGGGCTATAACTTAACATACTACTTTTTAAAAAAAATCACAGCTCCCCCTCCCCCCATCCCTGCTCCATTCTGTGTCTACCCTAACAGAGACAGCAAGCTTTGCCACTAGATTTCTGTAGGTAATGCTCTGTAGGATGTATGCTAGACTCCATTCACCATATTTCTCTCATTCTGTATAATTAATATCAAATTTAAAAGTCTCACATTCTTTGAACCTTACATTTAGAAAAAGAACCCTCCTTAAAGTAACAGCTCTTCAAGAACTAGAACTTGCCAAGCAGTATTTTACCCCAGAGTTCAATACTATTTCTTTCAAGTAGCCCCCCCCCCCTCAAACAGTTGCAGTAGTAAGCTAAAATTTCTGCATTTCTGAGGAGAAAAAGCTATCAGTTTACTAATAAAAGTAGATTTTTTACAAAATTTAATATTTCCATTATAACTTTGCTACTTTAAATCCAATGTTAACTTTGGCTTCATACACAGAATGGTAAGATTTTTTCCTTTTTAAAAAAATATTCCTTGAGGTTTCTAAGATAATTGATAAAAAAAAGTGAGAAATCAAAATCTTTCCAAAATTTTATATTTTTGCAAAAGAAACAAAAAAAGCACATTAGTTGTACATGAAAATAAAGAGAGAAAATTACAGATCATTACAAGTGGAAAATTTCAAGAGAAAGTTTATCTGTCGAGAATGGATAGTAGCTAAGATATCGTGGTTTAGAGATTTGTCACGTGCCATTTTCTTCTTGCAACATTTTAAAAACTTTCTTAAGGAGTGCCTTTCATGCGACAACAGTTTCAGCTTTCCCAGCAGAATATAAGAGCATCCTTAAATCTGAGGTTCTACCCATGAAATGGGATCAAAATATCCTTGTGAAGTTATGTCAACACCATTTTGGATGTGCTAGGGGATCAAACCTGGGCCTCACTTACAAAATGCATTAATCATTTGGCTGTGCAGAATCCTTCCTTAAATTGTTTACTGACTGCATTTCTGAAAGAGACCCTACATTCAGGAGTTAAAACTTTAAATAGTCACAACAACAGATGTTTCTTTTCATATTTCAAATCAGTTGAATTAAACGTAAGAGCTATTGATAAGAGCACTGATTCATTGATATGTTGGTATTAAAGTTAAAAGCCTTACCTTCCAAATTAAATGTCTGAAATTCAGCTTTTATTAATTCACCAGGTATATCAATTATATATTTACAATTCAAATTATTTCTGTATGACAAGGGGTATCCAGGCGAAACGATGTGTCCACTTCTTTCAGTTAAAATTCCACCACAAGCAACTGACCATTTTGCCTGAGAAATATAAAGAAAATGTATATCTCAAGGAAATGATAATATACAAAACACAATCAATTTTAATACTCGCAATATTTAACAAAGAGCATAACTATTGATTGATGAAAACATAGGATCAGATGAATGCTCCATTCTGATTGTTTGAACCCATCAAGATTCTGACTGAGTTCTTTTTTTACCATGGGCAGAATTTTTGCTTCAGTGAAGTACTAAGTACCAATAAGATCTTGACCTATGAGACTTAACTCTTAAAGTACTTTTGATCTTCTCACCAAAGTTACCAGGTCTGAGCATGGGTGTTTTTTGTGAGTGTTTCATCATCAATTTCATCTAATCATTACTCAACCTCATCATTGTGATTAGCCAAAAGTGGCAAAAATACAATGTAAAATAACAAAAATACAAATACAAATTAACAGTAATGGAGACCCAGCAAACACAAACATACGAAAATAGATGACATTTTTTTCTATTTTTATATAAAAGACTTTATCTGAAATGCAATTCTTTGATATTTCTTGTAGCATATTAGATTACGTTTACTTTCATACAACAGTTTCTATCTACCTTACAATGATAATGTGTAAGGTATTATCCAGAA
Organism: Lepisma saccharinum; assembly: GCF_977018435.1. Taxonomy (NCBI): domain Eukaryota; kingdom Metazoa; phylum Arthropoda; class Insecta; order Zygentoma; family Lepismatidae; genus Lepisma; species Lepisma saccharinum. Next base: position 24,755,099 of record NC_139252.1, on the reverse strand, counting down.
TTCTTGGAACTGGCACTTTCATCCGGAGAGCAGCAGTAGTAGCACCATGCAATGGTAGATTGTGTACTAACATATCTTGAGCGTCAGTGTACAAAATTTCACTTCCAAGGGAAATTAATTAAATTCTTACTAAATATTGTGTGTGATAATTTAGTTTTGATATGGAAATAGAAAAACAGCTTGTATTTATTGACAACTATGATATTTAATTATATAATAAGAACATGGTAAGAATGGCAGAAACAACCAAGAAGAGATTTAGCGGGGGTGCTATATGAGATTCTGCGCATTTTCCCTTGTTAATACTTGTTATTATAATGGTAATATGTTAAAAATGGTCAAAGAATCAATTACAGATAAATAAAGAAGCTAAGCACAAAGCAGATTTATAACTTAAGGAATAAACCCGCTTCACTTGCGTATATAGAAGCTAGGAATTCTGGCTTCAAATCTGGACAAGGCATGAATGGCTTTGTTATGTTTGTTGCAGCAACTAATTCAACAATCTATCAGTCATCCTCACTATCAGGACTAGCTTTCAAAGAGAGAAATAAAATAACCAAGATAAAATAATAAATCAGAAACTGTATCATCAAACAAATAAGAGTAAAAATGCAATGTCAAATGATTCAAGGAAAAGAGAAGGAAACATGGAAATTTCCTTTTGCAGTTGTTTGGTCAACTTTACAAAAGAAGCTATGGTGAAAGAACATGAAGACTGATGAAGGAATGAGAATGTTTGTTCACTGGTAATGTAGTGAACATTTGTTTTCAGATACAGATCTGGTTCTCAACAGTTTTCAGTCCGGGCAGTGACAAGAAGAACAGAGCCTTGTGTTAGCTGGGAGTCTAATGCAGTGGTGTTGTGTTGCCTCACGGCCATCTTGAATCTGAGGGAGGCCGGAGCCTTCAATTTGGCAACCCTGTAAACTGTGACATCAGCCGGCCAATGTTCCTCGGAAAAAACATTAAAGAATGAACGTCCAAAAGTAACAAAAGTCATAATTTTATGTAGCCTATTCATCATGTATAGGCACCACACGCTAAGTGTTTACATGTATTAAGTACAAGGATTAAATTACAACACTCAAACAAGAATTCGTGAAACAATACAAACTCAAACAAACCTGTAAGAGCATAAAACTGCGTAATCTAACAAAAACATTAGAACACAAAATCACTAATTCCTTCACTGTAACATATCTCCGCAAGAGAAAAACAACGAAAATGTAACATCTTCTAATTTCTAAGCCATGCAAAATTATGAACTTTCTCGCAGTCTCACATAGTCTCCAGCACATGGCATTTTTTCATTTTTTTAGTCTTGTACATACATGGGCTATATGTTTATGTTTGTACATCTTGAGAACTTTAAGGCCAGTGTGTTAGATCTTACATCATTTAAATATTTAGTTGTTAGATTCGAATGCATTCCGAAATGCTAGCAAATAAAATGAGGGCAAACTACACATTATTGGAAAGTTCCATACTGACTGCGTATGAATGCAAAGTTGGCATTGTATTTTCTGCTTATTTCAAGTTATTTAACAGCAAATTTACATTTCTATTGTTAATGCATGTTTTCCACTTACAGTAAAAGTCAATCTTCTGTCCAGATTTGGAAAAAGAAAAACATTTTACACAGATTCCCATGTTTCTTTAAGAGTCAACATCAATTTTGCTATTCACGCCCATGCTATGTAGCTGAATGTTTAGGCCAGCAAGACAGCATTGCCACATTTCAGGATTCCGGCATTAATAAAGTTGCCTCCATGTTTTTGAAACAAGAACAGAAGAGTTGGGATAAGGTTGAATTTTGCCAGAGGTTGTACAGCACCACAGTGCATCAAGGTCTGCAAGAGGCTTGTGGGAAATCAGCATTGCCTTACAGACCAGTGGTGAGTTGCGTAAAAGCCTTCAACACAGGATGCCAAAATGTGGTTGACATGCCAGGTTGTCCTAGTGTCACTGACTAAGAAGTGCAACCTGTTGCCACATTACTGGCGACAAATCAACACCATTTGATTGATGAGTTAGCCCAAGTGACAAAATTAGAGCATACAATTGTGCTGCACATTCCAAAAGAATGCCTGGGCATGCAAGGGCAAAAAGAAGCATTACAATGGGTTCTGCATGGGAATGCAGAAATGGCTGCAATATGATGCTGCTCATACCCACTTGAAATGTTGTGAGCTCCAATGAGAGGCTTTCTTATGTTGTATCATTATGTTATGGATGAGACATGGAGCAAATCATACAAACCACAATTGAAATGCCAATCAAATGAGTGGCGTTATTCAGGTCTACACAAACATCAACAGTTCATCAGTCACACCCAGCAATATGAAAGTAATGGTAATTTTCATTTATGACTATGATGGTGTTATTCTAATGCATACTGTATCCGGCTTTATTATTGATTTTGGAACACAACCTGCAGTCCTCATTGAGAATGAAGAGACAACACTTTCTGCAAAACCCATCCATCATTTTGCATGATAATGCTCTGGTGTATGAAGAACAACTGTGGATAATTTGAGTGCTACCTTTCCCCATACCCCCCCCCCCCCCTAGACTTGAGCCCATGTGATTTCGACATGATTCCTAAGATGAAGGAAAAAGGAAACACTTCGTGGCTGTCACTTCTGAACTGTTCCAGAAATTCTGCAGACAGTAGACTGCTCCATTCGAACTATCTGTGACGCTACAGATATCCTACGCCTTCTACATCATTGGCAATGGGTTGCACATAGCATTGGTGCCTGCATCCAGGGACAATAAGACTTTGAAATATGTATATATTTTGTATCACTTGTAAAAAAAAATAATAGTTGCCACTATTAAAGTTCCATCCTATGTATTAAAAGAGGAACATAAATTAAGAGTATTTGAAAATAAAATCCTTAGAAAAATATTTGGACCTAAAATGGATGTGGAGACAGGTGAGTGGAGAAGGTTACATAATTTAGAACTTCATAATTTGTATTCATCTCCAGATATTATCAGAATGATTAAATCAAGAAGACTTAGGTGGGCAAGCCATGTGGCATGAATGGGAGAGGAAAGAAGAGTTTACAGGAGCCTATGTTGGGAAACCTGATGGTAAGAGACCAGTAAGAAAGCCAAGATGAAGATGGAGTGATAATGTTGAAATAAATCAAAAGGAAATCAGTAAGGATGGAAAAGATTGGATTGATCTTGCCCAGGATAGGAACAGATGGAAGGCTTGTGTTGCTGCAGCCATAAACCTTCAAGTTTAAGAAGGCTAGAGAGTTAGTTAGCTAGTTCCTACGTATGTTTGTGTATTAACTGATACCACTGGAAATATTATCACTATATATTATTTTCAAATATTTTCTGCAAAATGTTTTAAAGCCTTTAGTTTATGAGCATGGCCGTAGGCAGAAAATTTTTTTGGGGGGGGTTCATTCATAATTGTTCCCAGAGCGTCACCAGAAATTTGAATAATAGCAATAATAATAATAATTGTACAATAATAATTAAAATGTCATAATAATAAAACAATTTTATTCCAGAATAATAATACTAATAATAATTATTATTATATTATTGTTATATCCTTGAGGGGGCTTACTCAATTCAGCATATGAGTGAATATCCAGCATAAGTTTCTTTTTGTTTTTTTTACGTTTCATACAGTGTGTACTGAAATGCACAATTATTTTACTTCGTCATTAAACTTTAGATACCTTCAAGAAAAAACTTTAAAAGTTAGATGGAAATTTTAGTCATAAAGTTTTTGTTGTTTGACTTTAAAATTAAATTTTTGGAATTTTGAAAAGTGTGGAACCAGTTATTCTCTTTAAAAGATTAGCCTGGTGCAAGGATTGTAACCTATATCGCGAACGTAATGCGCTACGAAACTGGAGGTACTAGGTTTGAATTCCTATCAAAGGGGATTTATTTTCGACTTTATCGGACGGGGAATTTAAAAGCTGGAAAGTGAATTTTGGGACAATCATAAGGGAATCTTCAGTCTATATCCCTTGTGACGCAGGAACAACACTGGAAAGATGACAGCAGAAGTGATAATGGAGGGGTCGCCGATGGGCTGCGATTCCGAGAATAAATCCTGTTTCACTCAACTTTCAGAATTCCATATGTATGAAAATTCTAGCTCGATCGTTTCAACATTGTCTCCTTGTATTTTTGTGATGCTTCGAAAAAACAATTGAAAATTTGTTACAGATTTTGGTTTCTGAACATCAATTAATCCAACATGTCAGAGGTTTCGGGGGGGGGTTTGAACCCTAGAAACCCCCCCTCTAAATACGGCCATGTTTATGAGTTCATTAACATGTAAGGATGCAGTTAAAAAAGTTGAATGCACTTTGAAAAATTACCTTGAACCCATCAGCCATAGTATCACCATCTGAATGGAAAATTAGTTTCAATAGATTTCTGGTGGAATTAATAGCCGCTGGTGTTTGTCTCCCACAGACTTTACTAATTGAAACCCAACTGCCATTAACAAAATCAAATGCCTGAAAATATAACAAACAAATTATCTACATACACTTAAAGTGTCAAAAAATATAGTGCTGTAATCATAATAAGTGAGAGTGAATATGAAACTTACCTGCAAAACGCCACAATAACATAGACTGAACTAAGGCACAAATCATTAAACTGTTCATGACTAAATAAAAAGTATGTACAATGTGGAAAGGTGGTTTTTGTATCCTAGTGGAATCTGGATTTTTACGTTTTGAAAGGTACCAAGATTAAACTTAAGATGCAAGAAAATGTAAAACCTTGGAAATGTTTATAACATTATGCTCTATTGGGATTATGAGTAATTAATTGTATAATGGGGGAAAATGTAAAATCTTGGAACTTAAAATTGGGGTCTCATTATAGTTCACACATTATTTCTCTGATATTTCATTCTTTTTTTTAATACTCATGTACAGCATATTGAATTAGAATGTAATATATTCACTAAAGGCTGTGTTTGTGCTATGAAATTAAACTGATATGTTGTGTATCTATTCTTACTATTTTGTGAAACAGCAAAATAATAACAACAATACACTAAAGTTGCTGACTAACATCAACCTCATGAACATAATGTGTTTGTGTGTGATTAGACACCCTGCTATGTGTCTAATACTTTCTGGTTGTGTATTCCATCATTTTAGTTTAGTTCTTCGTCTGAGGTAGACTCTGATACAGGGTAGAAACGTTACGTGTAAAATGCCCTTAATTTTTAATAAACTACCTTGGTCATCAACTTTAGTGTATTTAAATGAAAATAATAATAAGTCTCTATTAATTGATGGTATAATATGATGGCGAGTGAAAAGGATTATTTCGTTCATAGCTATTTATTTATACATTCAACAGATGCACAATGTAGGATGTATCTTCCTGTATTCAATAATATGTCTTGTTTCTGAAATTTGCTATTTATTGTTATTGTTATTATTACTATTATTAACATAGATCTTAGTGTGATATTAAAAAAGATAAGATAATAAAGAAAACAAATGCACAAAATAAAATCCTGTACAGAATCATCAGGATACAGTCTTCTCCACTTTTCCACAGCTCAAAGTAAGCTTCCGACAAACCAGCATGTTTCTCGCGATTAAAAACCATCTTGCAATGCGCGGTCAACAAACAGCCACTGCTGCAGTTACAATGCCAGCCTCCCTTTCAAAATAGGCTCCTCCCCTTCCCAAGGGTTGTCCAAACAAGCCATGCGGGTTATTACACAAAAAACATAAAGTTACTAACATTTTTTACCATTCTGTTATACACACCTCAAGATAGTCTTTTGCACAGCCATTACTTTGTTCTAAATGGAATCTCTCAACAAAAGACAGAGAAACATGGAACCCTGGTGAAACTCTTATTTCCCATGTGCAGTCTCCATTAGTCGGATACTGACCAGGAAAATTAGGCGATGATACATATCCCTCATCAGTATGATAAATACCACCACAACCTGTTCATGAGAAATAACAAGAAGAAAGTGTAAATGTTCCTAGCAAAATTGAAACATATAAAGCACATGTGAAAACACTCACACATATAACAAAACAGCAAAAGAGATCACACAAAAACTTCTCTCTCTCTGTGTGTGTGTGTGTGTGTTAGTGTGTGTGAGAGAGAGTATGTTTGTGCATGTGTGCAGAAGATACAGTGGAACCTCAATTTTACGTTTTTTCAGGGGACCAAGCTGAAGAAACTTAATATGCGGGAAAATGTAAAATCGAGGAAACTCTCTTAACATTTTACTATGTTGGGATTATCAGAGTTGAATGTATAATGTGGGAGAATGTAAATTCGAGGAACATAAAATCTGGGTTCCATTGTATATCTTCTTCATGGAAACTTCAGACTTGGGAAATTCTGTGTCTTTTGAGATGCTATTTTATCGAATTTATATTCTACTACTTAAAACATCACAAAACACAGGACCAACATTATAAAAGACACTTTGAAAGTTTGTCCAAGTTTCGACTTCATCTCAGAGTGATCATCAGGGCTGGTCGAGACAGCATAGATGACACAGTCGTGGTTCCACTGACACATCAGTGGATGATGACTCCGAGATGAAGTCGAAAGCTTGGACAAACTTTTAAAGTGTCTTTATCATGCTGTTTGTGTGCTATGTGATATTTTTAACTAGTATGTTGCCGGCACATGACGTAAGAAATTTTTTTATTGTCATATTACATTATTATTTCTCTGGTAGTCATCTATAGTTGTTACGAGCATAAAAACATGGTTTTTGTTCGTGAAGTTTCAGATAATATGCTCCCTTCATCAGACATTAATTTTATTTATTAATAATATATATATTATACTGTAGGATTTATTTTGTGTGCATGTATGCCACCCCCCCCCACACACACACGAATATATACATAAATGTATTAGGGCTCAGCTGATACTCATAATGATGTCGGTATTCTTACCAATTCCCCTTATATTGATGCTTCAAAATCAAAGCAATAAAGTTGTTCAAATATTGATTCATACATGTAGTATTTCAGGTGTCACATAGAGCATGCAAAAAAAAAAAGTCAAGTAACAATTTCACAGATTCTTCAATAAATATCCTGAAAATTATGAAAAAGGCAAATTTTCTTTTCAACAAAAATGACGAGAAATGGATCTTGAGAATAAATGATTATCTCATGTGAAATTAGGAATATTTTAAATAAAAAAACTGATAGATGGAAAAGTTATGTACTGTATTAAAATTTATTATTAGACGTAAGTGACTTATTAACTTTTTCCACAGAACTAACTTGTAGAGGTTCTATTAATTTCGATGGGCTCTGCCACCATCCGCTTGGAAACTCGTTGCTTCACTTCTGGGCTGGCTTCCGGTTTCTGTCGTTTCCCTGTGTGCCACTAGGAGTGCTAGTGTAGCCAGTTCGTCTGTGTGAGCCGAGTTAAAGTTCTCGCAGTAGCTGGAGCCAAATATGATGCACCTAACCACTGTTGATGTTTAGATCATGTGAAAAGTTCATAATTGCATGCACCACTTTGATTTTGGTGTCAAACATCATGTGTGATGTATGCCTAACTGAAACTTTTTTGATGGAACCACATAGTGGTTCGGATCTCACTTTAAACAGTAGGTCCAGTCCCAATTAGCCTTTCTGTGCATAAAGTGGACTTAAAACAACAAAACAATCAAACTTTTTTGATATTGTGTTTGTTGAACTAGAGCTGCTTTGCTAGTCTAGTAGTTGGTTGGGATATTTTTGCATCAGGCAAGTGCAGTTGTATACGCTCATCAATAGTTATGATTGATCTGCCAATGTAATGCGAATTGCACTCACACTGAGCATCATATTCTCCTGGGTTGTCAAGGAGTGAGAGGATATATTGTTTCTGTTTGTTCAGAGCACTGGCTATTTTGGTCACTGGTTTGTGTGCTAACTTGATGTCGAACTGTCTCAGGATCTTGGCAAGGCAGTTGGATGTGGTATAGTGGTAAGGAAAGGCAATCCATATCATTTAATTTTGATGGTTAGCTGGTGATGGTTTGGCTGTTGAAACCGAAAACAGAGATGCAGGTTCTACAAGTAAGTTTTGTGGTAAAAGTTAGTAAATCATTTACGTCTAATTATTATCAGCCACGTCTATTATTCCCCAAACATGAATAAAGTTTATAATTGAACTACATTTTGCAGTTAGGAGGCAAACAGAAGAGAACAAATGGGTGGTGGACTCTATCAAAGCATTCGAAGATTAATATGGAACAGAGATGTGACAAATGTACCCTTGAAAGTGTAACATTGAAAAAATTGAAGAAAGGTTTAATCTAAATTTGATGAGCATGTTATATAAAATTATAAATAACAAAATAGACTATATGGGGTTAGTATCTGCATTACAATATCGTGTACCTCAAATGAGAATCAGACTGAAACCCGGGTTGTTTCATGTACCAAAATCTACAACAAATTATGTAAAGATATCTCCGATGTGGAAAATGGGTAAAACTTATAATGAAGTGGTAGCAAATGATCCGAGCGTTGATATAAACAGTCTGTCACTTCAATTATTCAAAAGAGCCCTACTGGCTCAGTAGAGAAAGGAGTGAGAGGTTTGTCTGTATAGTAATTAGTGAAACAATTTATGTTATGCACAAATATATGTAATGCACAAAATGTATGCATGCCTCAATGCAACAATATTCTGTGGCATTACTTGTTTAATAAATAAATAAAAATAGTAATAAAAATATATAATACATACTATGTACCAATACTTAGGTATGGAGGAGACTTGGACAATGACAGAGAGAGACAAAAGAAAGATGCAGGCAGTGGAGACGAAATTTTTAAGGAGTATATTGGGGAAGACTAGAAGGGATATGGAATGAGGATATCCGACAGACAGTGGGGGTGGTGAAGCTTCAGGACAGATAGATCAGGTAGAGATGAGATGGGTCGGACACATTAAGAGGGTGGATGAAGAAAGACTGCCAGTAAGAGCTTACAATGAACAAGGAGTAGGAATAAGGCCAATGGGGAGACCAAGATGTCGGTGGACAGAGCAGATAGTGAAGAGTGGTAGGAGAAGAGGACAAGATTGGAGCACCGTGGAAAGAGAGGAATGGTGGAGGACCAGAGGAAAATGGAGAGGCTTGACTTCTATGCCGACCCAGCCGGAGGCAGGAAACGGCAAAGGAAGGATAAGGACAAGGAGGAGGACTTTTTGCAGTTACAATTTTCAAGGATCTGTATCAGTAGGAATTGGTAGGGGTACCAGAACGGTCATCGGTTCAAAGTGGTATCATCAGCTCAGTAGGAGAGAAAGAAAGAGAATGGAGGGGCTCAACTTCAATGTTCACCTGTTCAGAGGACGGAAATGTTTCCTTAATAAAAACAACACAAAATTCATGTACAAATGACAACACAGCTTACCATCAGTTTTGCCTTCTAGGGCTATCTTGAATCCCATTTCTTCACTTATGTCATTTGAGTGGAATTCAATCCACAAGTTGTTAGATGCTGACGTAATATCACTTGGTTTAATATTTCCACAGAATTTGCCTATTTCAGGTGACAGTGGAGATTTACCATTATAAACAACCAAGTAATCATTATCACAATTTCCCTCCAATTTGAAGTCAGTAAATTTCACCTATATAAGAATAAGACATGTTAATTTCAAGTAAAAGTCTTGTACACTTGACGTTAATACACACACAAACAATTTCTTGAATCGTTACTCCAAAACATATTACTCATATGCAATCAGGCTCTGAAAAAATTAACACTTCAGACTTTTCAGTTTACATTTACGGTGCCTTTTGTAGCCTAGGTGTCCGTGGACTGGCAGCTAGCATGGCAGAAAGTAAGATGGCTTCTGCCAGCAAACTGGATGCAACATCCAGTTAACTGGAGCTGCTAGCTATGTAATGAAATAATCTCATACAATTACAATTAAAATGACCATGTACCTTGTTACAAGAGATGTTAGAAATGATGTATTTTTATGGAAACTGTCACTAACATGTATCAGTTCCCCTTCCGAAATTGCTTCAATTTCTCCCCTGATATTTTTTTTCAATTTTTCTAAGGTACGTTTCAGGTTTAAAAGCTTGGTAGCTCGCCACACAGACGCCATGCGAACGTCTGTCTTCTTGTGCAAGGCCCGGAGGGATTTTTGGAGTGTATGTTCCAATCATACTCAAATGTCGTCTGCTTTCTCCTTAGTAAGCACACAGCGTTTCACCCTTCACTTTTTATCAAGAACAGACCCTGATTCCAAAAATTTGTGCACAAGTATCCGAAAACTGTCTCTGTTTGAAAGAGGTTCCTCTGGGAATTCTGCTGCAAAATGTATTTTAACTTCCCTACAATAATCTGTAACAATGTAAGAGTAGCACATAAAAATGCATTGTTTCAAATTGTACGGATAGTCTGGCATTATTAAACTGCAGAAAAGCACCAGTAATACATAAACTAAAATAAAATAATCTAAAACACTTGTTAACACCTTCCCACATTTAAATTCACTATAACTTTGTAACGATCAGAGATATTTCAGTGAAATAAAGTTTGTGCTACACAGAAGTTTTTAAAGTTTTACCTGTCAACACTGCACGTTGGGAGAATCATGTGATCACCAATCAGGTGATTACAAGATGGCATTGATTCAGGAGAAAGCAGTGCGTTCTGTGGTATGCAGAGCTGAAATCGTGCATTCTGGTGCATCGAAAGTTCAGCAGCGTGAATCACACAAAGGTAATGGACGTAAAAAGCATCAAATAGTGGCATGGAAAGATTCTGGAGACATGAAATGGCCGGTCAAGGACAAGTGAAAGGACTGTTGACCGAGTGAGGGAGAGCATTGGAGGAGCCCAAGAATGGCATGCACTTCCAGCAAGACAGGGCCCCTCCCCATTGTTGCCAGGTAAAACTTTAAAGACTAATGTGCATTACAAACATTACTTCACTGAAATATCTCTGTTCGTTACAAAGTTATAGTGAATTTAAATGTGGGAAGGACTTCTGGAAAACCCAGTATATCTGGTATTCTTTCAGTATGTCATAATTACATATCCTGAAGTCTACCTGCATATGGATATATGAACTAAAAAAATGTTACAGAATACATACACTAATGGTTTGCCCCTCTGGATATGACAAAGCCCAAGCACAATGCAGATTTGGACCATAATTGTTTGGATAATTTGGGCTTGAAATCACAGAATCTGTTTCACCTAGTACACCGCCACATGGAGAAACTGAATATTGTGCTGTAAAATTCATTCCAGTGTCATAAGAGGCAGAATCCTGAAATAAATAGAATATGGACAAATTAAGGTTTATAGTGCATACAAAGGAACATGAAAAGGTTTTGAGGAGTAATGTTCTGGATTTCTGTGTCGCTTCCTTTGTGTCATCTTATTACTTCTGAAAGATTTCTTCATTCATTAACATATGTTTTAGCATCTGGGATGGAGATGGTAGTGTGCAAACACAAATTTCCCAGAACTTCCATTTACAAACTTTTATATAATACGAGGGCTGGGGAGTAAGTCATGGCAACCTAGTAATAATTTGACAGTCGAAGGATGTATTAAAAATTTGTTATAAACAAGTGAAAGTGTATCCATTATGGATATTTTTGTTGGTAGGAATCATGAAATAAAACCCAAGCAACCCTGCGAGATACACATGTATTAATGTACAAGTTACAAAAACCTGTCTGACCCTGTGACATACACATGTGCACATGTTACAAAAACTTGTCTGATTATGACAAACCTTCGAAATAATCTCCCGCATTGTCCACAGCACGCTGCCATCGATGTGGAAGAGTTCCTGCAGCGACATCTACGACGTGCCATTAGGGAGAAGCATCCGGATCTACTGCATAATGCAATCATACTCGACGATAATGCAAGGCCACATAAGGCAGCTTGTGTACAGGACCTACTGCGCAGCGTGCTGTGGACAATGCGGGAGATAATTTCTAAAGTTTGTCATAATCATACAAGTTTTTGAAACATGTGCACATGTGTATGTCACAGGGTTGCTTGGGTTTTCTTTCATGATTCCTACCAACAAAATATCCATAATGGATACTCTTTCAGTTGTATATAACAAATTTTTAATACATCCTTTGATTGTCGAATTATTACTGGGTTGCCATGACTTACTCCCCAACCCTCGTATTATATTATTATATTGCAACATTAATGCAAAACACCCCAATGAAGAATGAAAGAAACTGTTCTGGGCACCCAGAATAACTACAATAAAACTAACTAACTAACTCCCTAGCCTTCTTGAACCCAAAGGTTCATGGCTGCAGCAACACAGGCCTTCCATCTGTCCCTATCCTGAGCAAGATCTATATACTCTTTTCCATCCCTACCGATTTCCTTTAGGTCCATCTCAACATTATCCCTCCATCTTCATCTTGGTCTTCCTACTGGTCTCTTACCATCAGGTTTCCCAACAAGAATCCTGTAAACTCCTCTTTCCTCTCCCATTCATGTCACATGGCCTGCCCAAATAAGCTACATTAAAAGCTGATATTAATTAATTTTCACCCAGTAACAACTACGAAATATGATAACCTTAACTACAAACCAAAAGATAATGATTGATTCATTGATTGATTTAGTGTTTTAAGTCCACTTTATGCACAGTAAAGCTAATTGAGACTGGACCTACAGTTTAAAGTGGGATCTGAATCACTATGTGCCTCCACCGGGTTCACCAAAAGATAATGATAAGGAAATTATTAACATTATTAAACATTAAGTTTCACTACACACTAATTGTACATTATTAACTAAATTAACTAATTACACAGTACTTAATACTGTTCTGGCCTCCAGAACAGACAAATTATACACTAAACAGTATAATTATAAAAACAATGTATCTTGTAGTTTTCTTTTGATTTATTTTTGTGCTAATTATGTATATATAAAGGCACATATTTTTGGTTAAAAAAAAATCAAAATATCGGTACAAAAACTGAGTCAATTTCGAGTTCAAATGCTGTAAATAAAATAAAATAAAATTTCGCTGTTACGAGGGCTGCTGGAAAAGATTCTGAAATCAATATGGAAAAAAACATGTGAAATTCTGGGAATGGCTTTATTGTTTTTCAAAGTATTCACCCTTAAGATAGATACACTTTTGCATACGCTCAAACCAATTTTGAAATCATTTTTTTCACTCTGAAGCTGACACCTCAGAAACCACTGTTCAGAATGTGTCAACAGCTGCTTCAGGCGACACAAATCGCTCACCATGCATCTTATTTTTCACGTGTGGGAACAAAAAAAAGTCATTAGGTGATAAATCAGCTGAGTACGGACAATGAGTCATTTATTCGACATTTTTACTGGACAAAAAATTAACAGTTTGGTGTGCTGAGTGGGAACTGGCATTGTCGTGGTGAAGAATAATGTGACGATTTGGGTTTGTTTTACGCAATTCATTGATGACCTCTGGCAAATAAATTGTTGTATACCACTCAACATTTACAGTTCTTTGATCTTCTAAAGCTATTGTTGCCACATGTCCGGTATAACCGAAGAAACAAGCAATCATTTGCTTGGCAGCACTCCTCGAACGAACAACTTCTGTTGGTTTCGGCTCACTTCTAAACACCCAAACAGTGGATTGCTGTTTAGTTTCGGGTTCATATGAATAGATCCAAGTTTTGTCCCCTGTAACGATGTAGTACACCAAATTTGACTTGCCTCAGTTGAATTTTTTGAGCATTACTTTACACCAATTTACACGAGCCTCTTTTTGAGCTTCGGTCAAGTTGTGTGGGAACCAACGGATTGAAAGTTTCCATTCGTTCAGATGACCATGCAAAATCGTATGCATTGCTTTCATGTCAATGCTCAAGGATACTTGAATCTCATGGCATGGTATGTTACATGCCGATCTCTCTCAATCATTTCACGCACAGCATCAACATTACTGGCAACAACAGACGTGGATGGACGATCTTCATGAAATTCATCACGGAGAAATGTGCGACCACGGTGGAATTCGGAAAACAAATTGTACACAGTCCTATTGGATGGTGCTTAAATCCCAAAAGCCAAATGAAGTCGCTTGATGCATTGTTTCGGTGTTAAACTACATTTGAAATCATAAAAAATCATTGCCCGAAAGTGTTCATTCACGAGAAATTTCCATTTCTCACACGAAACTACTACTTCAAACTGCTGTGAAAAATAAACGAATAGGCTTAAACAAACAATCAAAGATAATTTAAATATAAAAAAGGTCTACTCTTCCGATTTTCATAATAACGGAACACTAGCGCCACTGTTGGTGGTAGTTTGCAGAAACTTTTCGAGAAACCCTCGTATAGTGGTTAGCTGGCCCCTGTGGCAGAGTGGTTAGCACTTAATGCTACAATGCCAGGGGTCCCGGGTTCAAATTCTGGCCTGGGCATGAATGTTTGGAAGTGTCCATTCATCAATTTCATCATGTTATCATTCATCCCCATCTTCACAAATTAGCCAATAAGTGGCAGAAAAAGCTAAGTAAAATGAAGGAAATTAATGAAATCATTGAAATGTTAGAGCAGTGAAAAAAGCGCCATATTAAATGACATTTTGGTTATCAAAAATGTGAATATAATCCTAAATTTGATTTAAAAACTGCACTTCTTACACTAAATAATCATATCCCTTCTAATAGCACAATTATGTCATTACCAGAATATTACGTTTATTCCTGTATAAAGGGGTTCATTTTTGCTTCTCAAATATTTGCAGCAGAATAATTCAATTTTCTGTGAATTGCATAACTCACAGGATAATTCTGACTTCAGAAAGTGTCGCGTTGGTAAATAAACTCTAAATTTAGTGTTTAAGAGTTTATTTTGAATTAATTCGTGACAAAACAGGGGAGGAAAATGCACCTCACACCTTTCAGAAACGTGAAATATTACAACGCGTTATTTCACATTTCATATTTTCATCAAAAACGAAATAATCATGCCTCTATGTATATAATAAATAATTGAATAAATAAGAGAGAATAAAAAATTCAGAGCAACTGACGTCCTGATTTATAAAAAGGTACCAGGATACAAAGTGTGTAACCTCGAATGTATGTGGGTGGAGGTGGGCTTCCTTTGGGGGTTCCCTCCATCCTTTTGTAATTTGTGTCACCATCTACATCCCAGATGCAAAAACCTGTGTTAACGAAGGCAGAGATCCTTCAAAATTAATTGGATAGAAAAAAAAACACGGAAATACAGAAACTTTACCATGCAATAGTTTCGTTACATTAAGACACCACACCATCAATGTACATTTTTCTCAATTATATATGTTCTCTCAAATGGTAGACTTCTTAAAATGATGTTTCAATCATTTTCCCAATGAATTGGTTCATTTTACTTCCCTTTTCTGATGCTTTTGGCTAATTGTGAAGATGAAGATGAGTGATGACATGATGAAACTGATGAAGGGATACTCACAAAGAACACCCAGGAACAGGCTGGGATTCAAACTCCAGACCCCTGGCATCATAGCGCACTGCAGACCACTCCACCATGGAGGTGAATGAAAAAGGTGTATGAGTTCACCCACTCAAAATTAAGTGAAAGTGTGACATGGTGTGAGGTGCACACATGGACACTCCCACATAATTATGTTTCTGAGATGCAGAGATTGCAAAATGGTAAATACCCATTGAAGACAGGAATTTCCATCCACCAATTGATCTGGATAAGAAGGAAATGGACAGTAAAGATAAATATTGGAGTGCAATAAATAACGAGAGGAATGGAAAGAGCAAACACAGTTGAAATTAATAATTTCCAAATGTTGTGATCTGAACACATCTAATGGTAAAATGTGTTTCTAAATGTAACGCATGTAAAGTCCATGTTATCAAGCATTTTCTTTCATGGTACCACCCACCAGTCTTCATAGTGTCAGATAATTGAGACTCTACTGTATGTTGCCATGTGCATATGGAAAATAAGTCTCTCACACTGAACATGACGATAATGTAGCCACTAAAAACAGTGCTGAAGACAACACCTGCTGCCACACCATGTTGCAAAATTGGTTGGTATTTCAGGGAAGATAATTGATTATGCAGAAGAGAATGCATCTGTATAATAAGAATCCTGCCATGAAGTTTTACGACACTGCAAGACATCTGATACATTCATTCTTCCAGTATCCTTGTGAATAATTTATATTGTTGAACAAATTACATGTGGACTTACTGAGCTCTTATAGCTTTGCATACCTATTCTGGATCCCAATACATTTGTTGTAGTTTAATGCCATCAAAGCGATTGTGATGTTCTGTAATTCCTGCATTGGCATAGTATGTCATTTGCAGTATTACGTCAATGTTTCATACACATATGAGTGGCTGAAGTTACAGTACAGTACAGGGGAACCTTGATAACTCGAAACTCAACATCTCGAATTCCTTGAAGATGCATTTTTTGTAATCCCCTTGAATTGTCCATAACACTCAATACTAATTTTACCTCAACAACTCGAATGAAACCTTGATAAGACGAATTTTGGTACAGTTTATGGGATGCCATTCAAGCTCAATAACTCAAAGGTAGACTATGAAAAACATCTATGAATCAAAGTTAAATTCTAATCACCTCTATAACTTGAAGTTTTAATTCATATTTTGGATGCGTGCGACTTACTCACTATCATATGTAAGCGCAAAATCAAAATTTGTTATTTACTTACGTACAGTGAGTATATACTTGTCAAAGACAACACTTCAGTGGCAACTGCCCCCTTCTTCATGTCAAGAAGTTGGCTTTACGGAAATCCACAAAGCTTCGTCATTTAGAAAGGATATAGGTTTTTACATGGACAGGTTGAATGTTAGGATAACAAATTACTAAAACAGGACTATTCCCACATTTTAAAATCCCTTAAAACTCATATAAAAACTGTTAAAACCCATGTTACTATCTGATCACAATTCACATGTTGACTGGAACTGGTATGTACTCAAATGCACAAGGTTGCGAGGGAGTCACTTTTCCTCCTTCCCCTAACTTCCCCTTCCATTACGTCATTTCAAACGAGAAGTCGTGTATGATGCTTGCCTCCCATTCAATGTCTGGATTAACCTTGAATCCGATTTCTTTATATTCACGTTTTTCCCATTTTTTCAACATTCCTAGCCATATTTCATCAATATTCCCATCTTCTCTATTCAGCTTGTTCTCTCTATTTTTACATATAAATGAGGCCTCATAAACATTCCTACTTAATACTTTGTCTTCCTCGCGTATAACTTCCCATGTGACTATCTCATGTTCCTCTTCCAATACATGCTCGGATAATCCTGTGCGGGGGTTTTCATCTTTAATATCCTTATCATGTTCTTTCCATCGGACCCCTATACTCCTACCAGTTTGCCCTACATATTCTTTCTTACATTGACATTTGATTCTGTATACGTTGTCTTTGACAAGTATATACTCACTGTACGGAAGTAAATAAATTTTGATTTTATGCTTACTTGATGTTTTAGTTGCATGGACCTCAATACGTCGAAGTGTAGGGTGTGGTGCATACGTACAATGTCGTATTAACTTAAAATGATGCTACATACGTTATACGCATACGTAGTACCGACTTTCAGAAGGGTCAGTAAACTTTAGACCTCTATAACTCGAAGTCGGCGATTTTGGCCCTCAATAACTCGAACCTTGGTAAGTTGAAATCCTTGATACCTCGAATTCTTTCTTTTTCCCCTCAAATTCGAGTTATCAAGGTTCCCCTGTATAATGAGAGAATAATAAATATAAAGAGACATATGGCACTGCACTTTACATGCCTTAATTTGAAAATAATAATAATACTTTAACATTCAACTATTACTTACAAATCAATATACGCACTACATCCATGCATGTCACAATACCCTTATCTTCTTTTACCAGGGTGGCCATTCTAGGACCATGATAAAATTCAAGTATCATTTCAGGTTTTCAAGGTGAACTTTTCAAAAATTCAAGGGTACAAGCAGATGATTTCTCTATTTCAATCTTACATATCACCGCCTCTCAACACCCCTTCCCCCCAAACACAAATATATTAACAATATGAAGGATCTGTGTGATTCACATGTGTTCAAAAATCTTATTCAATTAAACGTACATACATTAAAAGTAATTAATTTAAGGTGCTGAGTTTGCATTTGCCATTTCACATATTAAGACTCAAAATACATCTCCAAACATAAGTCACAAATGTTATGGGAAAAAATGATTTACGAAAAATTGTTAATTATATAACAATTTCAACTCAAATTTAACTAATCAACTTCAAGATATCTTATCTTGCAATAATCCTCCATCTGTCTGATTGTTCTGCACAGGGCACTAACAAAGTAAACGTATTGAGAGAATTCTGTTTTATTTTCCACGCAGCTTTCTTATCCTTTCTTGATAAAAATAAACTGTGAAAAACTTGCCTCATATGAATAATTTCAAATAGGATTTAGATTAACAAAAGTTTCAATATTACACGTCTACGGTGAAAGATTCATGAAGAATGCATGCATAATTCTCAGAACCAATAATTCATGCATAATTCCCGAAATTCAAGGAATTTCCGATGAGTAGCCACCCTGTTTACAGTTAAAATCAAATTATTTATATAGTCTAGAATCCAAGAAAGATAAGGCAAATACTAGGATTGAACTAATATGTATTGAGGCATACAGATATCTGTGTTGGCTGATATTAGCAATTATTGATTAAATTAAACAACTGATACTAGCTATAATTTCCATTAATTTGAACCAACATGAAAATGGACTTTTTATAAATGACAATTAATATAATGTTCTGATTATCTCAAATTTATAAGTATTTTGTTCTCACTGGCTTCACAGTTGTAGTAATGCAAATTACACTGATCGGCATGAAAATCCTCCCACGAGGATGAAAGGGTGTACCTTATAGATTTCGAGTCGCTGATTACGAATATCGCATTGAAAAAGTTCCAGCACGTAAGGTTTTTTTTAGGGGGCATTTTCCATAAAAAATTACCGAAAAATTGTATTTTTGTAATGAAATTGTATTTTTTATGCTTGGAATGCATAATTGTGTATTTTTACCTCAATCCAAGAATTGTTACTATATCCTAGGAACATTCTTTCCCCTGCCCCCACAAACCCCCCCCCCCCAAATAGAAGAAAATTCCAAATACACCCCACCCACTCCAAAAAAACAGTGAATTCTCCCACAACACACATTTTTTTGAAAATTCCAGATAAATGTCAAAACAAAAATGTGAATAATATTGCATTTTAACATTACTACTGGAAGAAATATTTTCACGATGTCCCATGAGCCATAAGTGACTGGCTCTAAAATGAATGGTATCTTACAATTTTTAACTGTGTGAGACAGGCTTATTTGTGTACATTGGAGTTCAACGTTTTATTTTCGTTACACTCTTCCTACACTGTCACCTCGGCTTCCTTCAAGGTAAAAGGATTCGTAATCACTTGTGGTCATTCGTTGGCACCCCCTTGTCTAGACGACAAACAGGATGTGGCTGGAAAAAGGTGCCAAGACATCCACCTCGTTGTCCCGTGAAGCAGATATTTTACTTCCGAGGTGATCGTGGTGTAAGAGAGTCGCGTTACTCTGTGTCTGTTTATATCGTTAAGGAAAAATATTTCTGCGTGAAATATTGACATTTGTGTTAAACCAACATGCCACGAACTTGCAAAAACTCGGTAGATTCATTCTGCTACATATGTGGGGAAGTGGTCTTCAAGGAGCAAAGTAGGGCATTGTCACCGTTCCTAAAGACAGCGTACCACCTGTACTTCGGGTGCAAAGTCGGCGACCAGGATCGCGATTGGGCTCCCAAACAAAGTTGTAACTCGTGTGCGCGTTCTCTAAAAGGATGGTTGAAAGGTACACATAAATCGATACCATTCGCTGTACCTATGGTTTGGCGCGAGCCCCGGGATCATGTTGCAGACTGTTATTTCTGCCTGACCAATATTACAGGTTTCTGAAAAGGCACGAAGCATAAAATACAGTATCCTGACTTGGATTCCGCGAGGAGACCTCTCCCACATGATGTTGTTCTGCCTGTACCCGTACCACCAGACTCATACACACTGAGCAGTGTTTCATCCGACGAAGAACCTGCGACTTGTCAGGATGTTGCACAATCTTCGAGTACGCATTCAGATCCCAATTACGCCCCAGTGTCTGACACTAAGGAACCACATGTGATAAGTCAGGAATAACTGAATGATCTGATCAGAGACTTAAACCTTCCGAAGACTAAGGCCCTGTTGCTTGCATCACGACTTCAACAATGGAATCTACTTGATCGAGATGAGAATATATCGATGTACAGAAAAAGAGAGGTGAGCCTAGTTCCTAATTTTACAAAGGATGGTGATTTGGTGTATTGCAGTGACATTCCGTCGCTTATGGAACAACTGAAATTTGACTACATCACTGAAGAATTATCTCGGGAATCATAAGTCACCTAATTACAAAGACATTGTGGGCAGGTTAATTACTTCATTTCGTACCATGGGATTTAATATGTCCCTCAAGTTACATTTCCTGCATTGTCACTTGGACTTCTTCCCTCAACAGTACAGCTTGGGTGAGGTCTCCGATGGACACGGTGAAAGGTTTCATCAACAAATAGCTACCATGGAAAGGCGCTACAGTGGGAAATGGAGTGTGAATATGTTGGCCGACTTCTGTTGGAATGCGACACGCGAGACACCCTGTACAAATTACAAGAGGAGCAGGAACACCAATTGACATGCAAATGTTGAACTTTTACTCTTTATGTAGTTGTATCTGCTTGTTTTATATTGAAATTCTGATGATAGCATGCAATTTTATATGGGGGGAGAATAGCACCTTTGCATGGTAATTGAAACCCGCCCCCACCCCCTCCCTCAAAACTGGTATGTCTTGGAGAAAAACGGGTTGCGGATTCGAACTCAGGAGCTCGAAATCTATAAGAATCACCTAATTTGGTTCATGGGAGCGACAAAAAGTTTAATTTTGCCGAACAGTGTTATTAGCTCATACAAGGTTGTGGGCAATGTTGGCACATGCACGTCATCCTCAGCATACACCCAAAAGAAGAAATTGCATATACAATCACCCAACGAGGATGTGTGTGTTTTCCATGCATCTATCTATTATACACTTTAATTGGCCACACTCTATGACACAACAGTTCTTTGAGAGTTAAGTCCTATGAAGTAGCTTTTTGTTGGGTGACTTATGGTGAGTATATTGAGTATCATTGTTGCAGTTTTCTAGCTTTATAAACTTACTTCTTTTCAAATATCTTCTCACAATGCTGGGTCAACACTGAAATCTTGGGAGTTCTACAGGGACAGGGATTTGAAACTGGTACCATTTGCATCAAAGGCTTGAGACTTAACAATTTGGCTACATGGAAGCTCACAACTTAACTTAAAAAGATAAAAGTGTGGGCTGCACCATGACACAAAGGCACTCAGAGGAAGTGAAGGTAGGAACTGACACATTCTCCATCTTGGTCAGAGTGGGGGTGATGTGCTCAGCACCACAGTCTTACCTTCTTACCCCCACCACACACATTTTTTAGAGGTTGAATGAGCCTCAGAGCTGCTTCATGCAGAGAAATTATTTGAAAAATTCCCACCCACCTCACAAATTGAACCTCCCACATAGGATTGATTGATTGAATTATGGTTTTAAGTCCACTTTATGCACAGAAAGGTTAATCGGGACTGAACCTACAGTTTAAAGTGGGATCCGAACTACTGTGCCATGTGCCTCCATCGGGTATCGAACCCGGGACCCCTTGATCAGAAAGCAACAACTGTTACGTACCCAATAGGCCTAATACTTGTAAATAGTTGCTAAAGTGAAGAAGATGGCAGCACAATGTGTGTAAAAAAGAAGATCGCTTATATTATAAATAAATGATAGTGTAAATAGCCATAAAAATTAATTAGAAAGATAAACAATAATAAAATACAATGTAAGAAAAAAAAGAAAATATATAAAGGTGACCAATTAATAAAGATACTTGTGAAATTAACAATGTACTCATATGCAAATAGATAAGAAATGTAAATAAGTGAACATACCAATATAAATATGTCTCTCCTGTTGGATTATTACGATCCCCTTGGTGGAATTTTTGATTACATCAGTGGCGGCGTGTTCCGATTGTGACCCACAGCACTTTTTGGCTATGAGTCATGATTGCTGCACTGATTTGGGAGCGCTTTGTATAGTGGTGGCACATTCTAATCGATGCCCTAAGGTGGGTTACTAGATTGGACTTGATATCAGTATTGGGAAAAGAAAAGACAAAACTTTTGGGGATTTAGTTGACTTGAATAGGGCAAATAATAAAGCTAAAGATCTGTTATACGAGGGTCACTATTTATATTTCGAGCCTAACAATGAAAAAACAGGAATTTGGCATTGAAAACTGCTTTATTGTTTTTCGAAGTATTCTCCTTTATGGTCAATACACTTTTGCATTCGTTCAAACCATTTGTCAAAGCAGTTTTTCCAATCTTCTTGAGACACCTCCATAATATGGTTTTTGAACGCATCAACGGCATCTTCCGCCGATGAAAATCGTTGTCCACGCAATTTATTCTTGACA
Source organism: Lepisma saccharinum (assembly GCF_977018435.1). NCBI lineage: Eukaryota > Metazoa > Arthropoda > Insecta > Zygentoma > Lepismatidae > Lepisma > Lepisma saccharinum. The sequence goes on along the minus strand of NC_139252.1, from coordinate 24,732,433 downwards.
TTCGGGAACAAGAAGAAGTCATTGGGTGCCAAATCAGGACTGTACAGCGGATGACCCATCAATTCGATCTTTTGACTGTTCATAAAGTCGGTTGTTAGACGAGATGTGTGACAGCTGGCATTGTCTTGATGAAGAATGATCCGACGGCGTTTGTTTGTTTTCCGTATTTGACCGAAGACCTCTGGCAAACAAATTGTTGTGTACCATTCAGAGTTGACCGTTCTACGTTCCTCTAAAGGCACAGTTGCCACATGACCAGTTTTCCCGAAAAAACAGGCGACCATTTGTTTCGATGTGCTTCGAGCGTGAACAACTTTTGTTGGATTGGGTTCATCTTGAAACACCCATACAGTCGACTGCTGTTTACGTTCCGGCTCATATGCATATATCCATGATTCGTCACCTGTTACAATCTTATATACGTCTTTTGAAGCACCACGATTGTATTTATTGAGCATTTGTTTGTTTGCACCAATTGACACGAGCGTCTTTTTGGGTTTTTGTGAAATTGTGTGGGATCCAACGAGAACATACCTTTCTCACAGCTAAATGATCATGTAATATTTTATATATGCTGGTGGAACTAATGCCTATGGTTGCCTCAATCTCACAGTATGTCACATGACGATCTTGCAGTATTAGGTTTTGCACAGCATCAATGTTTTCTTCAACAACAACTGATTTTGGACGACCTTCGCGAATCTCGTCGGTGAGCGAATGGCGGCCACGATTAAATTCGTTATACCAGCGTTTCACAGTGGCAAAGGATGGGGCTTCATCGCCAAATGTGGAAGTAAGTTGATCGATGCACTCTTGTCTTGATAATCCATGTCGAAAATCGTAAAAAATCATCGCACGAAAATGTTCACGAGTTAATTCCATTTTATTGTTGTCCCGAAATCTCCAAGGCAACACAAACAACACAAATGAAGCTATTGACAAAACATTTGAAGTACGTTATGGTCAATAATGCCAGACGATTCCGTGCAAACGTCAAATCGCGCCTAACTTCAATCAGCGTTGCCAAGGCTCAAAATATAAATAGTGACCCTCGTATAAGAAGATAAGTCCAGATCCAGAAGGAAGTCCAAGCCCGGATCTAGAAGGAAGTCCAGATCCCGAAGGAAGTCCAGATCAAGAAGGTAGTCCAAGTCAAGGCCCAGATCCCGGAGGAAGCCCACACAAGTGAATGTGAATGTGAAAGTGACAAAAAGCAAATAAGAACTATAGCAATTGAAATTTCTGTAAAAGTCTGATTATTTCTATGTGAATATATTCTCATGTGTTCTCAACTATAATCTTCATGTACAAAGTACGATATAATCGATTAACTATCTCCATTGGTAGGCTTACTGTCTGATTTCATTTCTAACAAGAACCCTACCCTGTAGATACTAGCCGAGGCATAAATATAAAGAATTGCACCCACCAAAGGAGGTTGCATATAAGTGGCGCTCACAACTTGGAGCCATACACTAATAGACGTGGCACGACGTTACCACTATACCATCGGGGAGACCCTCTCCCACATAGGAGTTGGACACCTTACCAACTGGACCACCACACAATAATTTATAAAATAAATTATACAATAAATTATATAAATTTATATCAACAATGTTGTGAGCATGTAGCACAAGTAGGTGTCAGTGCAGCCAAGATATGACAATTCAGCAGCTAGCTCAGTTAGTTTGAAGCATGGCACTAGCTATGCTGGTGTAGTTGCAACTTGCACCAGTTCAGAGTTGATTGCAGACCCTGATGTGAGATAATTATTCTCATTTCCATCAATGAGATCCAGATCTGCAGAAGACAAATGGGGAAGCAACAAGATTACTACTTCTTCTCACCTTAAATTGATTCAGCATCAGCTGAGTGGAATTTTGGGATATTCTTGTCTGCCCTGCATTCGGCCAAGTAATGAAGTGTAGACATCCTGCACCCTTTTCTAACTGAACCTGGTCATTAGACTGTGTGGAAACTTTATCAAATCTGTCTATGTCTGAGCAGAAATAACTGAATTCTTTGATCGGCTGAGGGTGCAGACATCAAGTACTTGACTACAGTGGCTTTGGAGCCTTGTGACAGTTTAAGACCATGTGCACATAGGAGATAGCAAATTGGTAAACAGCGATCTCTTGAAGGGATTGAAAATCCCATAGCCAATGCTTCCAATGGTGGATATCTCGCTTACAACAGGATCCTGATCAATGGGTTATAAAAATCAGCCGTGAATGTCTACAAATCTGGAGCTATTGTTCTAATATCCAACAGGGATCTCTCCCATGCTATCAAATGACACTGTGCAAACTGGTCAATAATACAAGGTTCGTTTAATGTTGACCGATACATTTGTGAATAAAAAAGTGGTAAATAGCTGGAGAATGATAGAACTGGCAGAGGATGTAGCTTCGTGAGTATTGTATGTTTGCCCCGATGTACTTGGCGCATGCACAGTAGTGTTAGCAAAAAGTGTGGCAAGTAGTGTGTCTGTAGCTGTGGAGCAACAGTGTGTGATTAATTCCTTGTGAAAGAGAATCTAAAACCAGCTGAAATTTTGAGAAGATTGCAAGCACAGTATGAGTACAGCACCTTGAATACGTAGTGTGAAAAATGGCACTGTTTTGGGCTCCCTGGTGGGTTCCACTCGAAAATGATACCGCTAGAGGCACTGGTGTTGGTCCCGCTGCATGGTATTCGTATGCTTATAATGGAAGTAAATGGAGTTTTCACTGCAACGTCAGATTCTTTTACATGAAGCATTTCTATTAACATGATAGTTGCTATAATATTTGGAACAGTGGTCGGAAGTAGCGTGCTACGTGTAGCGAACTACAAAATTTGTAGCTGTAGCGGCCCTATTTGAAAATTGTAGCTGTAAGCAAAGCTACAAAATTCCTGTAGTTGCAGCGAAAATTTCGCTACAGCTACATTTCTTCTCAGTATTTTGAGCCTTTGAGGTAAATTTTGAATGTAGCAACATCGTCCAAAAAAAATTTTAAAAAATTAATAATAACTCGCTTACTTTTGCAGGAGGTTCATAATGTCAAAGTCTATTACATGGAAACACAGATCATCTAGATTATAAATATATTGATATCGCACATTACAGATATCCACGTAATTTATTTCACTAGTATCTGAATACTAATTCTAATAATCAGAGAACTAACTGATATATATATAAATATATTCCGGTTAACAGCTACGTTTTGTTGAGCACAGAACAGTGCAAAAACGAGCTATCCATTTTCCACTACAATGACAAAGCAATAGTGCTAGCAATCAATGGCTCAGTACGTTAACAGCATTGATCATTGTCAGTATGTAGGATCTCACTAGCAAGAGATTATTAAATACGGAGAAACTAGTACTCACTTTTATCCGCGAAGCTGTTTTTTCTTCTTTTTCGATTAATTTCAGTGGCCACTGCCACCATCCTCGTTGGAACTTGCTGCGCTGTTGCTTGGCGTGCGTCTTTTGTTCGTAGTTCTCTGGCTGCCGTTAGGTGCGCTGTTCGTCTTGGTACGTCGTCTGCTATTTCCGGGCGATAACTGCTGCAGTAGTGGAATCCAAGTATGGTGCGCTTGCCCGCCATCGATGTTTAGTTCGTGCGGGAAGTGCATTATGGCGTGCGTTTCCTTGATTTTGGTGTCTATGAGCGTGTGGGCAGTGTGTCTGACTCGAACCTTTTGAATTTTATGGCTATTGTATTTGATATGTCTAGCAAGACCAGTAGTGGGTTGGGCTTTTTTCGCATCTGCTAGGTGCTGTTGGATTCTTTCATTGACAGATCTGATGGACCTGCCGATGTAATGAGCCTTGCACTCACACTCCGCATCATATACACCTGGGTTGTCAAGGGGGGAGAGGAAGTACCGTTTGTGCTTGTTCAGTTTGTCAGTTATTTTGGAGTTGGGTTTGTGCGCTACTTTGATGCCAAATGGGAGAAGGGCTTTGGCTATGCGGTTGGAAGTGGTGGGATGGTAGGGGAAGGCAAACCATTTATATTGGTCGCTGGGGGTTGGTTGTGGCTGGGTTGCTTGTGGATGGGTTGATTGTGGTAGGTTAGGGTGTCTGACCTGTATTTCCGCCTTACTGCACCAAGTGGAGAGTTGTGATTCAGTGTAGCCATGCTTCAGAGCTATTTCTGTGATGGTGGCTATCTCCTCTCGTAGATCCTCTTCCTTGCCACAGTAGGAGAAGGCTCTTCGATAAAAGTTTAGCCACACATTGGCTTTTTGCTTAGGGGGATGGCTAGAGAGAGCATGTATGTACTGGTTGCCTGCATCCGGCATCATTACTTTCAATTTGAAGATAAATTCTACAACCAATCCGAGGGCCTTGCGATGGGCAACCCGCTATCAGCTCCTTTAGCCAACATCGTCATGCACCTGGCTGAAAAAGAGATACTCCACACTCCAGAACTACAACACATCAGATATGGAAGGTACGCGGACGACACAATAGTTGTATATAAAAAGGCAGAAGAACTCAACCTCCTAGTGAACAAACTAAATAGCATCCACCCCAGGCTCAACTTCACCGTAGAGCATGAAAAACTTGGTAAAATCAACTTCCTGGACATCACCATTAGCCGTGCACTTAACAAATTCACAACCACCGTCTACAGAAAACCGGATGCAGGCAACCAGTACATACATGCTCTCTCTAGCCATCCCCCTAAGCAAAAAGCCAATGTGTGGCTAAACTTTTATCGAAGAGCCTTCTCCTACTGTGGCAAGGAAGAGGATCTACGAGAGGAGATAGCCACCATCACAGAAATAGCTCTGAAGCATGGCTACACTGAATCACAACTCTCCACTTGGTGCAGTAAGGCGGAAATACAGGTCAGACACCCTAACCTACCACAATCAACCCATCCACAAGCAACCCAGCCACAACCAACCCCCAGCGACCAATATAAATGGTTTGCCTTCCCCTACCATCCCACCACTTCCAACCGCATAGCCAAAGCCCTTCTCCCATTTGGCATCAAAGTAGCGCACAAACCCAACTCCAAAATAACTGACAAACTGAACAAGCACAAACGGTACTTCCTCTCCCCCCTTGACAACCCAGGTGTATATGATGCGGAGTGTGAGTGCAAGGCTCATTACATCGGCAGGTCCATCAGATCTGTCAATGAAAGAATCCAACAGCACCTAGCAGATGCGAAAAAAGCCCAACCCACTACTGGTCTTGCTAGACATATCAAATACAATAGCCATAAAATTCAAAAGGTTCGAGTCAGACACACTGCCCACACGCTCATAGACACCAAAATCAAGGAAACGCACGCCATAATGCACTTCCCGCACGAACTAAACATCGATGGCGGGCAAGCGCACCATACTTGGATTCCACTACTGCAGCAGTTATCGCCCGGAAATAGCAGACGACGTACCAAGACGAACAGCGCACCTAACGGCAGCCAGAGAACTACGAACAAAAGACGCACGCCAAGCAACAGCGCAGCAAGTTCCAACGAGGATGGTGGCAGTGGCCACTGAAATTAATCGAAAAAGAAGAAAAAACAGCTTCGCGGATAAAAGTGAGTACTAGTTTCTCCGTATTTATATACTACCGCGTCTCTCTTTTCCCAATCATGAAAAGAGATTATTGTTACAAGAACAATAGCCATGCACTTTCTGGAATTAAATTATTTTCATCATAATATTTTTTAATAAATTTTAAGATTACAACATGCTTAACACATCACTTTTATGAATTTTATGATACTGTACAAAGTACGTACGAGTTATTGACTTTCGTGCAGGAAAGACAATTTTCATTAGTCAATAGACAGTAAAGTTTCCAAATTTATGTATTTCCCTACCTTTATGTCATTTTTCTGTAACTTTTGCTAATCATGACAATGAGGATAAATTATTTATTTCGTATCTCTCTTATCTAAGAGTCGCTTTCTGTCACTTTTGGCTAATTGTGAGAGTTAGGAACAATGATGAATGATGATGAGCAGTATGGGGATTGGAGGAGCAGGATGTTCCCATCCTCCCAACTAGGCGTCTTTCTTAGTTTTTGTTTGGAGTCCATTTTATGCACAGATAAGCTAATTGAGACTGTATCCGAACCTCTATGTGCCTCTGCTGGGTATCAAACCTGGGGCCCTTTGGTTACAAGGTGAGAAAATTTCCACTGTGTCTTCATAGAAGCATTCTCAACAGGAAAACTTACATAAAGCATTTCTCCATCAGTTTCTCATTTATACCATAGAAGCATGACCCAGCTATCCCCAAGGTTCGAGCAAACATCTCCCCTTCCCTTCCAAACTAACATTCCGTTTAAGGACTAAAGAGAACAAATTGACAATATCACATTTTTAACTTATTCACCTTTTGCACATGTGAACAGCAGGAATATTTAAAAATAAAATTATAATTACAATGCATAGGTCACCCTCCAATTCATGCTCCTTTTCCCATTATTTCATTATTTAATTCTGCACAGATGGTAAAATTGCTCCAAACATTGTCTTTCAGTAGGCATAGTAAAATGGACTCTCGAAGAGCAGACGACAAAAGAGCCACAGACCAGCAGTGTATCTACATGGTGGAAAGTGATTTGAGTGCCCTACTGGCCTCAGGCGCAATTTTGGATGTCTCGTTTCTTACCTTAAATTGGACGGACGTAAACCGAGAATGGACAGGGGTCATGTTTCTATGATGTAGTTTTTAAAATTGTTGCATATAAACTTTTACTGGAAATGTGAGTTATACTTCCTTCATATCAGTCTATTAAAGAAAATGAAATATTTATTCTCAAGAAAAATAAATAATCATACAAAATTTTATTTGTGTGTAGTTGTAATCATTATGAGAATTATGATAATAAATGATAGATTATATTTTCAAGTAAGTGCAACTATCATACTAGGGGTTTGTTTTGCATATCCATATGGTTGTTTTAAGTTTCTTATGCAGAAGTAGCGAAAAAGTAGCAAGTAGCGAGCTACTTCTGGTAAATGTAGCTGTAGCGAAGCTACAATTTGGAAGTGTAGCTGTAGCGAAGCTACTTATAAAATGTAGCATTCTGATCACTGCGAATATATTAACGAACATTCTAGACAGTCGACCATGTCCTGTTATCATTACTTTCATTAATAATAAGGGAGAAAATATTCGCATGGAATGCTCTTGAAAACTAAATTATTGTGTATGAATTAGGTTCATTATAATTATTATCATCATCATCATTTCTTTTAAAGATATACACACAGAAGCATTTGTATTTTTGATATAAACTGTCTCTATTCTTCCGCTTAAAACTAATCACGGCAATGATGCTAATGATGATTGCATGAAATGACAAGCAGAAACCTACAAAACTTCCTCAGTGCCATTGACATGAGTGTAAGGAAACTTTCAGACCAATGGGGGGGGGGGGGGCAAGCAACACAGGATGTTCACACTGATGTGACTAGTGACACACACACTTCCAGACTGTAAAATAGCATTCATTGCGCATGAGGGCCCAAACAGCAAATGACACATTCAGCACATGTTCATATGTCATATTCACATGCTACTTGTTACTTCGGTCGGAAAGCTCCTTAAAGGATTGGGTAGTCACACCGAAGCAACGGGCCACAGGGTGAGTTCCCAACTAAGTGACAAGCGACATGAAGCCTTCAGTCTATTAGCAAGCGTTTGCTGCTAATTGTGCGAACAACAGATCTAGGCAACCCGATAAACCACATGCTACAACAACAGATCTAAGCGATACGTTAAACCACACGTTACAACAACATATCTATCCGACACGATAAGCCACACATGGCGCTTTGTCGCTTGCGTGTTGCTCAAACTGGGCCATTTCCTCAATAGCTTGCAATGTGTTGCCGTGGCTTGTTGTTCATGCATCCTCGATGCAATGAGTGTCTTGCTTTAGGGAGACTGCGCACCAAAGCAACAAGCGGCACCCGACACTTATCGCTTGAGGATTTCACCAACCGAACGCTGGCCTTTGCAACCCGTCATGCAGCTACGATGTGAAATGTTGCTCTTGATTGGCTCATTTCCAAACGACATGTGTTGTGTGTCGCTTTGGTATGAAAGTTGCCTTGCACAGAAGAACCCATGTCGCTTTGCTGTGAAATCCCCGTATCGTATTTTGCATGTCGTTTTGGTCTAAAATCTCCTTGAAGAAATGGTGCATTCAGAGCTTGTGTTCCTATGGTTCGAAAGGCTAAATTGATTACCGACTGCTTGCTTCCAAACGACACTTGTGATTTGTTGCCTCGGTATGAAATATCTTTCGGGATACTATTTATATTCTAATAACATAGAAAAATAAAACTCTAGTACACAATCCAACACCTGACGTCCGGAATCACATTGCGATGTTTCTTCTTATGCCTGCTATTTACTTATTAATTTTATTTTACTTTTTTTTCCAAATTAATACCATTTCGTGACTGCAAATCACTCCACAAATATAACTTGTTTCCATCAATTCACGTACCGCATTTCAAGACAAACAGATCTGCATAATATATTCCAAAAACTAACTAAGCTGCATTACTTTCATAAGAAAATTAGCAGCGATACTGATCGTACTGCCATCTATGTTGTCATTCCTCTCACGAACCAGTTTCTTGGGTCGTTTTCCACACTACGTGTTCAAGGCATTGTAGTATGGGGAACAAACGATGTCACAGGCAAGAGTGTACAAATGATATCAACAGTTTGGCAAAGAACACTAGTTGCTGACGAATGAACTGCATTGACACATTTGTCCGACTGGGACATGCAAGGTGTTCTTTATGTGGATTTTTTTTAAAAAAAGGATCATGATTAATACCCAGTATTCCTGCACATTGATGAAGGGTGATGTACGTAATGGCATTCACAAGAAACGACCAAATGTCATTCTTCACCATGACAATGCACAGTCTCACATGGTCAATTTGACAGCACAACTCTCCGAAAGGGTTTTGCTCCAAGTTCTTACACTCTGGACTTAGCCCTCAGTGATTGTCAGATTTGTTTGAGCCACTTAAAGAGCAAATGAGAGGGAAGAAATCGAAGACAGATGAAGCACTGCAGTATCTACGACAGCAGTCAACTTCCTTCTCCCCCAAAGAACTCAGGGAACTGACATAATGATGGCAGCGGTGCCTGGATGCTCAAGGGGGTTCCTTTGAAAAACTCACATAGTTTGGTGCTTGTAGGACCTTCCAAGTTGTTCCTACAAATAAAAGTATCTGTCAACCTTGAACGACCCTTGTCCTTGTAAGATACAAATGATAAATTACATGGTCCATGCTTTTAACAAACCAATTGTTTTTGTGTGCATTTTCCAGAGCTGAGGTACCAAGCAAGTCTAAAAGCTACCTGTATGTATGGGCCATTACAGTTACACATTTTATGGCTTTGAATGTGCATATCCTTTTGCCAACCAGCTGTCAATTCAATATCTCTTATGTACCCTAAGAATAAATGTCATGAATTATAGCAGGAATCCAATGTGCCTCAGGCAACACACTACTGAGGAAAATAAACGGATGGCTACCATCTTCCCCAATATTTTTCTTTTCAAATGTAGTGACATCATGTTTAGTAAAAATAAATGTATCCAGTGTGGTAAATTCACCTAAATGCAGCTTCCTTTGAGTCAATAAACTGCCAATAAAGCAGTGTTAGCATCTTTACTATCTACTGCAGTGCCAATGCTCTAAAACTGCTAAGAAGTGCAAGTCTTTCAGCACCGATAAACTCTTCCTCTCTCTAGTCATTTAATGCAAACATTATGTCAGTAATACACATCTCACAGCAATGTTCTTAAGCTCTCTTTTATTTGCTGTATTCCAAATAAATACATAACTGATAGAATGGAATTATACTAATCTGAAATTGAATAAATCACTTTGAATAACCATGGAGTTAACTCTATTGTTTATAACTATTCTGAAAAATAGAATGGAAAGAAGGATAGGAAACATACTTACAGCAGTAATTTTTGTAACTAAAAATGGACTTGCCACAAGAGAAATTATACGATTGGTGCACATTGTGGATATCACAGTGGAGTCATCACCTAAAAGCAAAAACTGTCCATTATTTTAAATTCAGATTATAACATATTTTAGTAAAATAAAACTGCTACTCTTTAGAAATGCCTAGAGGACCATTAATTATGTCTCTATATAACAATATGCCAATTCAAATGCTTAAAATCAAAGAAACAGTGAGTGAGGATTTGAGTGTGTGTCTCCATCACATTATAAAATTAACTTTGCATCCACATCATGCACAGATAGGTTAATCCAGACTGAAGTTTAAAATGGGATCTGAAATTCTGAGTTGTACATCTACTGAAAATTGAGACAAGGTGTTCACTATTGTATTATCTTTTTGTCTTTCGGTTTCAGTTTATCTTATTTTTAACCTTCGAGCGGGCGCGCCTGCGCAAAATTTACGCCAAAAGTAATTTTCTTTAATTTTCTTGTGTTTCCTTTCAATTCGTTGACCTATGCTTTTTATGTATTCCTCAAAGTGGTATTTTGTGTTGCATATTAGCAGTCATTGTTACTAATCCATATGTTATACTCTGTCAATTGTTGTTTATTTCAGATCAGAACACCATGTCGTAAAGTTTGCGCTGCGCACTTGCTCCTGTTCAGTAATTTTTTTGTCAGGTCATTGTTGAAAATGAGTCGACAAAACGTAGACGTGAGCGAAATTCAGCGTATCCTTCAAGTTTCTTCTGATGAAGAGGGATAACATGAATTGGACAGTGATAGTGACTTAAGTGAGGAATATATAGAAGTCAATCAATATGACAGTGAATCGGAACAAGAACTTCCTGATACTGAATATGAGTGTTTTTCAGTGGACAGTTTTTTTGTTGGTAAGGACAAATGAACTAAATGGAGGCATAGAGCATATGGACTGGGTTCAAAGACTAAAGCCATGAATATTGTGAAAATACTGCCAGGTTTGAAACAATGTGCTAAAGATATTGAAAGTGAGGTAGATGCTTTTTTGAAATTGATAAACATTGATATGGTAGATAAAATTGTAAAATACACAAATATGTATATTGATAATCACAGGCTTGTGACTAAATATGTGTGTGACAGAGACTGCAAAAATACTACTCGATGTGAGTATACAACCATTGATGAAATGCTGCATCCGTTCCAAGGCCGCTGTTCGTGGATTCAATACATCCCCCAGCAGTCCTGCCAAGTACGGGATAAAAATGTATGCTTTATGTGATGCAAAAACATTCTATACTTCAAACATTGAAGTGTATTGTGGAAAGCAACCAAGTGGCCCTTATTCTGTTTCAAATTCAGCGATTGATGTGGTGAATCGGATGGTTGAGCCAATTGAAAATTCCAAACGTAATGTTACTACGGACAATTACTACACAAGTATTCCACTCGCAGACTACTTACTGGAAAAGAAAATAACATTGCTTAGAACTATCAAGAAAAACAAGAAAGAAATCCCACCTCAATTTTTGCCCAGTAAGGAGCGAGTTGTTGGTTCATCCATTTATGGTTACTTTCACACGTCACTCGTAAAAACAAAGCAGTTATAGTATCATCCACTCTACATGACACCGCAGTAATGTGCAACAATAAACCAGAAATGATACATGATTATAATACTACAAAAAGTGGTGTGGATGTTGTTGACAAATTGTGTGCTTCATATTCAGTTTCAAGAATTACAAAGCGTTGGCCTTGTGTCATCTTTTACACTCTAATGAACATTGCAGGAATAAATGCTCAGGTACTCTATTCTTTCGCAAAAAATGATGTCATACTCCAACGAAGAGTGTTTCTAAAGAATGTAGGTGTCTCTCTCATGAGAGAACATTTGGAGCAACGAGCTACAATTACATCGCTTCCATGTGACATTTCAGCATTTTTGAGAGTCAACTATAGGTGGCCGCAGTAGCTCAGTCGGTAACGTGTCTGACTACCATGCTAAAGGTCCCGGGTTTGATCCCCGGCCGTTTAAAATCCGGGAACTTTTCTAACGTTGGAAGCGGCCCCGGCGCCCACCCAGCATCGAATAACATGGGTACCTGGGGGAAACCCTGGGGGGTAAAGGCGATCAGGGGCGTGATGCTGATCACATCACCCCCACTCACGACCGGATCAAGAAAGTGTGGGGCGTTACCCTCACACCCCCTATACACCTTCATGGCATGGTGCTATGCACAGGGGCACTTTACCTTTTTTTTTTACCTTAACTATAGGAAGCAACACGTAAACGACGAAAGTTATGCAGAAAAACCACCACTGAAAAGAAGATGATGTCGCCTTTGCGCTGCAGAAAAAAGAAGATCTTCCGCATCCATGACATGTAATTCATGTGAGTCATATACTTGCAAAAAGCATTCAACAACCAAAGTTATCTGTTCTCAGTGCAGTGTCAACGATTCTGCATCAGACTAAAATACAGCACAAACAAGTATAACATTTCATGTAGTGAAATTTAAACAGGTAAACTGTAAATACTTTTAACAACAAGTGAGGTTTCTTGAACTTGGAATGTAAAGTGTTTGTATATATACTTGTAACATTTAGGTTTTCAGCAGGAATATTTGTCGTAAAAAGTACGACACGCGCCTGCTGATGAAAAGTGTGGTGCGCTATAAATATGTAATAAGTTACGTACTGTATTTTTAATTTTTTTCAGCATTCTAACTTGTATTTCAATATGTTTCATTTATATTAACCTCAGATATGATATAAATAAATGTAGACCCAAAAAAAATTTACGTTTATATTATAAAAATCCTTGCTCATAATGAATGATACTAAATTACGTAAAAAATGCGTCACGCGCCCGCTGGTGACACGATTATGAACGTGCCCGCTAGATGGTTAAGATCCATTTCTTTGCACACTGACAGCAGAAAAAACAGGGCACCAAAACTTTATCAGGGAACAGCGATGTTACGCTTTCCAACTTTTACACTTTTTTCTTGTTTGCCCCTCTGTTTTAGTATGCCTTGTTGGTAAAACTTTCAAGGTGTGGACAACTGTGCCATGACAAACTGGTGTTATGTTATTTTCCTCATGTACCAATCGTTTGGCAGAGCTCAGCTGGTTCACTCCACTTGCTCATGTTCTGAACTTGAAGGAAAGGGGGAAAAAAACTATTTTATATAAATGGATGAAATTTCTATGCAGTTATTTGCAATTCAACATGTTATGGATTTGAAAAGGCATTACTGCATTGTGTGATACAAATATGATAGATTTAGAAATGTTTACGTGTTAAGCATGTCCAAATTTCACTTTTAGATACATGCACACAAAAATATGATGAAAGAATGACATTGCATTTAAAAATAACCCTATTCAAGGTATCCATTGATTAGTAGAATATTGTCCAAAAAAACTCTCACATAATGAGAGAAGTCTTGTCTTCAAGTGACAATTTATTGTTCACAATTAACACAATGAAAAATTCATGTAATACATAAAGAGGCATATACTTACCAGATGCAACTATTATTGCATTACCCCACTGACAGTCTGAATAAGATCTGTTTCCTAGAGTATCAATTTGAAATTTGAATGCAAATGTGCTATTTGCTTGGGAACTTTTCGTAAATTCCCATTCACAAGAAACAGTTTTGTTAAAGTTGTCTGTTGGAAACTCTAAAACTCCTGATGTATCAGTTATGGGTCCTCCACATACTAAAATGAAGATCAAATTAATATCGGAATGGCTGTAGGTAAAGTTATCACTAAACACATTAACATGAAATCAATACTGGACACCCAGAACAAACACGTGAACTAATACAATTTGAAATTAAATCTTCAATACAGAAATTCTTGTAGCTTGTCTAAAACAAGGGCTGATACCAGTGGTATCAATATCGGTAAGTATCGGTTCAAATTTAACCAGTAATGCAGCTGATACTTTTCCCAAATCTGGACATTAAGCAGGGTTCACAAAAGTCAATACAATGCTGCCTCTGTGTCATATTATACTAGAAACTATGCCAAAAGTTTTATTAATTTTGCACCAGTTTTGCATGGCAAAAATAGGTTTCATAATTAAACATGTATTTAGTTTTCTGATTATCTAGTATGTTATTCCATGAACATTTTAAAAGAAAGTTCTGGTACAATGATATGGTATATTTTCAATAAAAACTTAAAATTGTTACAATGTTCAATTACTGGTATGGATATATGTGGTAATCAGTGTTGGTTCAGTGGTATTATCTCAGCCTTACATAAAACAAATACAAAACTTTGAAATTTATTAGGGATGGGACCGATTAATCGGTACTCTATATCGGTATCGGCAGATATAGGCATATCGGTGTATCGGTAAAATTACCGATTATTTTACCAATCTGATATATCGATAAATATCTTATAATTTAGTGCAAAATTATGTCATTTTATTGTAATTTTTATGGATAATCTCCATGCCCTACTTTCTAAAAAAGTAAACGTCTAAATATTAAACTTCTTTTGCATTGCAATCAGCTTGAAACCCACATTTATTACGGAGATCAATGAAAATTTCAGGGTCTTCAAGGACCATTTCTAATTTTATATCGGATCGGTAGAATATCGGTTATCGGTATCAGTAAATTTTATATCAGTACTGTATCGGTATCGGTCAAAATTTCATATTGGCCCATCCCTAAAATTTATTCATCTGTCATTCAAACAAAAACAATGACTACTAAAATTATTGAAGGAAAAAATAACAGGTTGCAAAGATAAAAAAAACACACTGTATTCGAATCTAAGGTGCAACTGTGGTTTTGAGAAAAAAATTACTTCCAATTTACGGTGCACAAATATACTCAATACCGATACATTATTAGATTGATTGATTTGCTTTATTTTATTTCACTTTCTGTGCCACTTTTGGCTAATTTGCAAAGATGGGGATGAGTGATGATGTGATGAAATTGATTAATGGTCACTCACAAAAATCTATGACCTTGGACTCCTGGCATCATAGCATAACTTTATTATAGTAATGCCGTTGAATTAAATTTACATTATTGTTAAACTTATCGTTCACAATACTACCAGTATCATTAGCATTTACATTTGCCATTTGTATAATAACAGCACATTACACTATTACACTAGTGCCGTGGTATAAAAGATGGAAAATGCATTTTAGACTCGACAATGTTATTACATAAAGTTACTATAATGAAATTTTCCAACATTGAAATTTATCAATAAATTGTCCCTTAATTTTAAATTTTCCACATTTTAAGTTTCTTCATCTTTGTCCCCTGTTATTACAATTTGAACCTATGACAGACTTGTTATTTAATACAAATATGATGGGCCAACCACAGGAGCTCCAGCCACTACCCCACACTGCCCTCATGGTTAGTGCTTGAGATTTGTAGTAATAAAAAAAATGACTGTTGTAGGTTCAATTTCAACTACTAGCAAAAAGAATATTGTTCAACTGAAGCTGAGAGAAGACATGCTCTCTTGACACAATAGGTACAATACATATAATACCCTAGGCAATAAATACAGCATGTTAATGAAACACCATTGTCACTAACATTCAGAGAAATATTAGATGTAATTATTGACTAATGAGGCATGGTACTAGAAGTTTTCTTTGTTCTTACATGTCATAGAACACCAAAACAATGAAAAACACGCAGCCCATAATATATACGAGATATAAAAAAAATAAGATTTTGGTATTCCAATGGCCTCACACTAGTAGTGTGTTTTATATTTATGCTAGTCTTCTATGATAAGAAAAACTCAATTATTTTTAGCTGTGTTCTTATTAGCTCAAAACTGACTTTATTGAGCCCTAGTATGTTAATTCATAATTGGGAAAAGAGATGCGGTAGTATATAAATACGGAGAAACTAGTAATCACTTTATCCACGAAACTGTTTCTTCTTCTTGGTCTATTAATTTCAGTGGCCACTGCCACCATCCTCATTGGAACTTGCTGTATTGCTGCTTGGCATGCGTCTTTTGTTTGTAGTTCTCCGGCTGCTGCGAAGTGCGCTGTTGTTACCTGTACATTTGCTATTTCCTGGTGTTAACTGTTGTAGTAGGGGAATCCAAGTGTGGTGTGCCTGTCTGCTATCGATGTTTAGCTTGTGTGGAAAGTGCATTATGGTATGTGTTTCCTTGATTTTGGTGTCTACGAGTGTGTGGGCAGTGTGTTTGACTTGTACCTTTTGAATTTTATGGCTATGGTATTTGATGTGTTTCGCAAGACTAGTAGTGAGTTGAACATTTTTTGCATCTTATTCACCTGGGTTATCAAGGGGGAGAGGAAGTACCGTTTGAGTTTGTTTAGTTTATCAGCTATTTTGGCATTGGGTTTGTGCACTACTTTGATGCCATATGGGAGAAGGGCTTTGGATATGCGGTTGAATGTGGTGGGATGTTAGGGGAAGGCAAACCATTGGAGGTTGATTGTGTCTGGGTTGCTTGTGGATGGGTTCATTGTGACTGGTTAGGGTGCCTGACCTGTATTTCCACTTTACTGCACCAAGTGGAAAGTTATGCTTCTGTGCAGCCATGTTTCAGGGCTATTTCAGTGATGGTGGTTATCTCTTCTCGTAGATCCTCTTCTCTGCAACAGTAGGAGAAGGCTCTTCGATAACGTTAAAAATTCAGCCACACGTTAGCTTTTTGTTTGGGTGGATGGTTAGAGAGAGCGTGTATGTACTTGTTGCCTCCATTTGGTTTTCTATAGACAGTGGTTATGAATTTGTTAAGTGCATGGCTGAATGTGATGTCCAGGAAGTTGATCTTACCATGTTCCTCTTGTTCTAGGGTGAAGTTGAGCCTGGAATGGATGCTATTTAGCTTGTTCACTAGAAGGTTGAGTTCTTCTGCCTTTTTGTATATGACCTAGCTCTGCATTCAGTTGAAAGGTGGCTGACAATAAACAGAATCCCTGCTCTAGAGGTACAAGAAACAACCAGGCTGTTGGAAGTTTGTTTTAAACACTACTACTTTCAGTTTGAGGACTAATTCTACAAACAGTCTGAGGGCCTTGCGATGGGCAATCCCTTATCAGCTCCTTTAGCCAACATTGTCATGCACCTGACTGAAAAAGAGATACTTCACACTCCAGAACTGCAATACATTCGATATGGAAGGTACGCAGATGACGCAATATCATACACAAAATGGCAGAAGAACTCAACTTTCTAATATAATTAAGCCTTGTTTCCATATATTAAAAAACACTAAGTTGCTGACCAAGGCAGTTTATTAAGATATAAAAACACTTAACATGTAACATTTCATCACTGTATCACGGTCTTCCACAGACGAAGAACTAAACTAAAATGATGAAATATACTACGCACAGAAAGATTACATACACATAGCAGGGTCATTAGCCACATAAAAACAAATCAAGTTGACAGTCCTTATCTAGGAAGATTTATCTAAAGGAATTTAACATATCATGTCTTGGCAGTGGACTAATGGGTCTACCACACTGACAGGTGATTGTCAGGTCAAGATTAGCAAGAGACTGGAACCACCTGTTTACCACTCACCCATCCCTCCTGCCTTTTTGGATATGGGTGAATACCTCCTCCTCTCGTTGTCTTCTTTTCTCTTCTCTTTCTTCCTTGTTCATTCTTCTTCTTTTTTCCCTCATTCCTTTTCTTCATCCTTTCAACTTTCTAAACACACTCTTCCATTCCTTGTTTATCTTGAGTCCTCCATTCCAATTCATGATGTCTTCTCCTTTCTTTTCTATTTCTTTGGCCTCCTTCAATTTTCTCACTAGTTCTCCCTTCTCTTTTCCTATTCGCCTAGCCGAATCCCAGTCTACTTCATGTTCCATTTCTCTAGTGTGTTTTAATATGACTTTCCTGTCTCTCTTCAATCTCACATCATCCATTTGTTGCTTTAACCTGTCTTTAAGTCTCTTCTCCGTTTCTCCTATACATACACTTTCACATCCTCTGCACTTCACCTCGTAGATAACCCCTTCCTCTTCTTCGTCTCTCTTTTCTTCCTTCTACTTGCTGGCTATACTTAAAAAACAGCGCATCCTCCCTTCCTGTAAGTTCTTATTCCAACTTTCCTCAGCACTTTGCATATCTTCTCTGTGGCATCTCCCATACTTCTTATACCAAACCATCTCTTTTTTCCTTTTTCATCCTTCTCTTCTGGTCCTCCTTCTTTAATTTCTTTCCTTCTTCTGTTGATGTTGTGTCTGTCTTTCTTTTCATAGCCATTCTCTTCCAGTTGTTCCCACAGGCTATTAATCTTGATTTCTTCTTCCCCTTTCTCTATGCATATCTTCTTTATTCGGTCTTCCATGTTCCTTATAAAATTACGTTTAGTTGCATCACCCACATCATTTCTTTTGTGGCAGAACACTCCTGCCGAACACTTCTTTTGATACCATGTAGCCACAATCCCCATTCCTCTCTTCATTTTAATATCCAAGAAATTTAATGTTCCTTCCTGTTCCATTTCGAGCTCAACGAATATTCCTGCTCTCTCATCTTCTATATCTTTAACTAGCTTACACAGCTACCTCTTCGTTCCCTTCCATATCCCAATACAATCATCCACACATCTACAAAAGAAACTTATCTCCTCCTTTCACTATCACTTCCTTCTCCCATTCATTCATAACTAATTCCACCAGCACAGGGCTCAAGCAAGAGCCTATATTCAGGCCTTCACTAATCTTAATGACTTTACTCCCCACTCTGCTGTATACATTGTCCCAAATGGTTTCCAGTGCTTGTGCCACTCTCTCAGTATCCCATTTCCCTATAATGATTTTCCCCATTTTCTTTCTCACTATATCCACAACGTGTCCCCTTTTGATGCTCTGGAACATGCTTTTCACGTCTAGGCTAAACATTGCGGTTTTATCCCAGACTCCTTCAGACCTTTTATAAGGTCCACCACCTGCTCACTGTTTTTCATGGCTCTGCTTTCTTTTTCTCTCACTAACAATTCAATTACCCCTTTAACTTCTTCTCCAATGGTTCCAGAATATTTTCCCTGCAATCAATTGCTAATCTTGACCTGCCAATCACCTGTCAGTGTGGTAGACCCATTAGTCCACTGCCAAGAGGTGATATGTTAAATTCCTTTGGAGAAATCTTCCTAGATAAGGACTGTCAACTTGATTTGTTTTTATGTGGCTAGTGACCCTGCTTTGTGTATGTAATCTTTGTGTGTGTAGTATATTTCATCATTTTAGGGGTTGAATGTTACCTGTTAAGTGTTTTTTATCTTAATAAACTGCCTTGGTCAACAACTTAGTGTTTTTTAATATGGAAACAAGGCTTAATTATATTAGAAGGTTGAGTTCTTCTGCCATCTTGTGTATGATATTGTGTCGTCTGCGTACCTTCCATATCGGATGTATTGCAGTTCTGGAGTGTGAAGTATCTCTTTTTCAGCCAGGCATAACAATGTTGGCTAATTAGCTGATAGGGGATTGTCCATCGCAAGGCCCTCAGACTGTTTGTAGAATTAATCCTCAAACTGAAAGTAGTTGTGTTTTAAACAAACTTCCAACAGCCTGGTTGTTTCTTGTACCTCTAGAGCAGGGATTCTGTTTATTGTCAGCCACCTTTCAACTGAATGCAGAGCTAGGTCATATACAAAAAGGCAGAAGAACTCAACCTTCTAGTGAACAAACTAAATAGCATCCATTCCAGGCTCAACTTCACCCTAGAACAAGAGGAACATGATAAGATCAACTTCCTGGACATCACATTCAGCCATGCACTTAACAAATTCATAACCACTGTCTACAGAAAACCAAATGGAGGCAACAAGTACATACACGCTCTCTCTAGCCATCCACCCAAACTAAAAGCTAACGTGTGGCTGAACTTTTATCGAAGAGCCTTCTCCTACTGTTGCAGAGAAGAGGATCTACGAGAAGAGATAGCCACCATCACTGAAATAGCCCTGCAACATGGCTACACAGAAGCACAACTTTCCACTTGGTGCAGTAAAGTGGAAATACAGGTCAGGCACCCTAACCAGTCACAATGAACCCATCCACAAGCAACCCAGACACAATCAACTTCCAATAACCAATATAAATGGTTTGCCTTCCCCTACCATCCCACCACATCCAACCACATATCCAAAGCTCTTCTCCCATATGGCATCAAAGTAGTGCACAAACCCAATGCCAAAATAGCTGATAAACTAAACAAACACAAACGGTACTTCCTCTCCCTCCTTGATAGCCCAGGTGTATACGATGCAGAATGCAAGTGCAAGGCACATTACATTGACAGATCCATCAGATCTGTCAATGATAGAATCCAACAGCACCTATTAGATGCAAAAAAAAGCCGAACCCACTTCTGGTCTTGCCAAACATAGCCATAAAATTTAAAAGGTACAAGTCTAACACATTGCCCACACACTCGTCGAAACAAAAATCAAGGAAACACCTGCCATAATGCACTTTCTGCATGAGTTAAACATCGATAACAGACAGGCACACCACACTTGAATTTCCCTACTACAACAGTTAACACTGGGAAATAGCAGACAACACAGACACAGACGTACAGTTAACAACAGTGCACCTAGCAGCAGCCGGAGAATTACAAACAAAAGACGCACGCCAAGCAACAGTACAGCAAGTTCTAATGAGGATGGTGGCAGCGGCCACTCTAATTAATAGACCAAGAAGGAAAAACAGATTTTGCGGATAAAGTGAGTACTAGTTTCTCCGTATTTAGTATGTTAACATAGATATGATCAAACATACAGCCAACAGCTGACATAATTTACTTTTGTATCCCAAGGTGCCGAAACAAACAAGTTAGAATCACACTCACCCTACATTGCCAAACCCACTGTAAGTGCATAGATTCCTCCCTCATGAAGCAATTGTAAACACAAGGATTGCTAAAGAGCTCTGTTACAAGTGAGCCTCATGAGCATGGGGAAAAAACAGTGATCGAAGGGCACAAGCAAATACAGGATTATGCTTGGCAACATTGTCACAGGAAGTTGATGTCCTTCCTACAAAATGAACTTTGCAAGTAGTTGCACCCACTATATGTAGCAAGAGCTCCAAAGCTCAGCTGTCAGTTGAAAATATATTCACTAATTGTGTCTTCCACTACTGGTAAGTAAAGATTATACATTAGGCACTACTTACAAACAGGAAGATCAGATGTATATTGAAGTTTAAATCCTCGGTTTGTACCAGAAATTTTATTCCAATAATACACAGTTAAGGCATATGTTGTAGATTCAATACTATGGGGATTATGATGACCACAGAATACTTTCATAAAAACTCTGCGAATACCCTGATTCATCTGAAAAATAAATATGAAAGGAGATTTTTCAAATTATAGTGTGTGTGTTCAATTATGAAATAAATGGAAAAATAAACCAACACAGTTCCATTATCTTTGAGGCCAAACACAAAATATGAGGGATGATCGAAAAATAAAATACAAAGGATGTAAATCCCATTAGGTATTTATTAGACGAATATGAGCAGACTCACATGAAAGGATACTTCATTCACTACTTCTCAACATAGTCTCCTTCCCAGTTCAGGCATTTATCCTAGCGCTTCACGAGTTTCATGATGCCTGTCGGAGCCAAGCCCTTACTTCTTGCTGCACAACATCATCCGAGTGAAACCAGTGTCATTGCTGCACCTATGAGCAGCAATTCAGAAAAAGAGTTCCGGACTTCTCACCACAGAAGTCGATCCGCTTCATGACAATGTGACTCCACACATGGCTCACAATACACGTGACATCCTAGCAGGTTTTGGGTGGCATGTGTCCCAGCATCCACCATACATCCCGTACCTTGCTCCAAGTGATCTCTCTGCTTCTTTGAAAAGCATCTCAGAGGATGCTGGTTTCACTCGGATGATGTTTTACAGCACGAAGTAATGGTTGGGCTCCGACACCAGGACCCCGAGTTCTATGAGACAGGCATCATGAACCTCGTGAAGCCCTGAGATAAATGCCTGAAGCGGGGAGAAGACTATGTTGAGAAGTAGTGTATGAAGTACCTTTTCACGAGAATCGGTTTGTATTTGCCTAATAAATACCTACTGGAATTTACAGGCTTTTAATTATATTCTTCCATCATCCCTCATCATGACTATTAGAATAGAATAGAATAGAATGGTCTTTATTTAAGCAGGCATGTTTCGGCCTTGTGGGCCGTTCTTACAACCAACCCTTTTCAAAGATACAATAAATGAATAAAAACATAGAAAAAAAAACACATTGATCATGATAATACAATAAAGATAATATAAAAATTATACAATAATAAAATGATACATTGAATTGATAAGTATAAAAGATAAGTAATAAGTCTTCAGTAGTTCATTGTGTGTGGAGGGGGGGGGGGTGTTAGGTATGCATTGTGTGATGTGTAAGTGCAGGTGCAATTGTTTACATATGAAGGTTAATGTTGGGACAGTAGTAAGTTCTTTAGTTGTTTCTTAAAACTTTGATGGCAATAATGTTAGTCAATGGTGCAGGCAGTTTGTTCCATTCCCTTATCCCTGTAACAATGAAGGACTTGTTATAGGTGGCGGTTTTATGTTTGGGGATTTTTAGATTGTGTTTCTTGTGAATATTATGTTCGACCGAAGTTCTACGAGAGCAGATCTTATCAAATAAATATATTGGGGGTCACTCTTAAGTATTCTGTGCATCAAGGTGAGTGTTAAGTATTTTCTTCTATTGTTAATGTTTAGCCAAGAAAGTTTCTTTAAGTAGGGGGATACATGTTCTTTTCTTTTTAGGTTAAATATGAAACGTATACAACAGTTCTGAATTTTTTGAAGTTTATAGTTTAGGCCCTGGGAGATATTACTGTACACTGGAGCGCAATAGTCTTACTGTAGATAGAATGAGCGCTTGCATAAGGCGATCTTTAATATTAGTGTCCAGAGTATGTTTTAAATGATACAAAGATTTAAGTCTCCCCATACAGCTTTTCACAATACATTCTACTTGTGCCTCCCAATTTAAGTGTCTATAGAACACAATCCCCAAGTTATAGACTTCCCAGCATGCAACAACTGAATTTTTCATTATCAACTGCTCAAACTGGTGACTGTGTTGGTTTATGAAGTGCAATGTTGGAAAATACAGTACATTTTTTCTGTATACAGCAACATAATGTCAGACAACGTGAAGCCATAGGATTTTAAGGTTTTTTATTTAGTTGTATTTCACATAAGT
This sequence comes from Lepisma saccharinum, assembly GCF_977018435.1. NCBI lineage: Eukaryota > Metazoa > Arthropoda > Insecta > Zygentoma > Lepismatidae > Lepisma > Lepisma saccharinum. Next base: position 24,709,216 of record NC_139252.1, on the reverse strand, counting down.
GAAACCTTGGAATGTACTATTAGAATATTATTTGTATGTAATAGGTGTGTAGTTTCTAAAGACATTGAGAGATGTTACTCCTCATTTTATCACTGAAATGTCATTTTATATATCAGTTTTGAACCCAAAATTTGCTCAGGTTAAGTACCAAAATTATGATGTCTTATTTGCCATAAATATGTGTCACTATTTTTTTTATCTTTTAATCAGACTAAACAATTCCAAATATCATACCAAGTCCTTTAATATCCCTTGTTGATACATATACTATTCTAATAATCTTAATGAGAATTGCTTCACTTACATATATATTTGAGCCACATTCCTGCTCGCTGCCCATATCGAAATCTAAAAAGTCAATCTTGATTCTCTGGGTCTTGGGAACTTGTATTGTCCACACACAATACCTATATCTGTGGACTCTGTTTGGATAGCCAGGACTTTGAATTACTCCACTCGCGGCTGTCAAGTGGCCTCCACAAGCTGAAAATAAATATGAAAAAACACTATAGATTATTTTTATAATCCAACTATACAGGATGGCAAAAATGTATGAATATTAGAACTGAGCTGATACCACTTTGAAGAGATACCCACACCAATATACCAGTTTGATACCGATGCCATTGCTTGAAATTTGTAATAACCAAAAACTGTTCAACATACTGATTACTGTCAATGTGTAAGTATTCTACCCTAATTGTATGCATCAATTAACGAAGAGTTTTATTTTAAAATATTCAAGAATTACATCAGAATATGCACTGATGCAAATACCACTGCCAATACTCTTACTGATCCATAGATGTTATTGAAAACTAACAATTTGAAGCAGTGCAGAATATTTGTAAATTTGAATACTGTATTTATTCATGTATAATGAGCACTATTTTTCCAAAATTTTTGTCCCCAAAAACTGTGTGTGTAATATGCACTTCGGACAGCCCACATGACATGAAACCACGCACGTTTTCACTATGTCGCTGCATTTAACATGTATGTATCAACAGGTGCAAGTACAAATGACCAGGTTGGGTTTCTTGAGCAATTAGTTACAGTAAAACCTCGTTAATCCAGACTAATGAGGGGATAAGTTGACCAGTCCGGATAACTGAAATAACCTAAAAGAACAGTAGAAAGTGCATTAAAACTCCATTTATAGCAACAAAACACGTTTATTATGGTGTATTTAAAGGGCATAAGCCTAAATACACTATACAGTACAGTACAAAGTCTGCGGGGAAACAGAATTTCATCAGTGGTTGACTGGCACCGTTCTTTGGGAAGTTCTCTTGTTGACTTCTAGCCACATTTAAAACCTTGCGTTCTGTTTTTTTTTTTTTTTGCCTGTCCAGATTAAGCAAAGTCTGGCTTATTGGGGTCCAGATTAAGGAGGTTTTACTGCAATTATAATTTTAACAAAACACACGTAAAAGTTTTATGGGCTGTTTTCAATGATTTTTCACTTCATAACAGAATATTTTGCGACACCGAGACAAGTACTGCCTTTTTTGCAGAATTCGAGCATGCCCAGGATGTGTATCAACGGTATTTGTTGGGTGAGAAATAATAGAAAATAACTTCCTGACTGCTGCAAATCCGTAATGTAATTTTGATCTCGCTTTCTTCTACTACAGAATAAACAAGATGATTACAGAAGTGAAAGCTTTGGAAAGCTAAACACGGGGGGGGGGGGGGGGGGGGGGCAAGGTACAATGGGTTGGTGACTTATTGCATACACAAGACAATATTCTCTCAAGGTCCACATAGAAACAGGTGACTTATTGAATAGGTATGATGGCATTCGCTCTTGATCGGCATAGCAACAGCTTTACGACCTACAACTAAGCCATTTCTTACCTGAATTGCACTGCACATTACATAAGAGACATAATTGTTTTTATCTTTTCCCATCAAAAACCAGGGTGTGCATCATACATGCACATGCATTATACATGAGTAAATACGGTATATAAATTTTCCATTGGAACAATACCTCAGTGATCTACCCCAGTTCTGCTCGTATTTTGAAATATTCACAGTTGCACACGAGAATAATTTAATCAAAAAATCCATGTATTCCCACCATTTATTTAAAAAATAATGAAATTATGCATTTTGCATAATTTCTAGTATGTTGACTTAGTGTAAATATTGCGTGGCATTTTTGCATTCGTACTGATACATCGGTATCAACTCAGCTCTATTACTGATACTACTGGTACATCAACATCAGTATTGGCTCAGGTATAGTTTCATTATTTTGCAATACAATATAATGGTATCTCACAAGACAAAAGAAAGCACACTTGCCATATTTACACAACACTTCAATCATGTATTTTCAAATGTATCACCATTTTTTTGAAGACTGAACATCAGATTTAAAAAATCGTGAATAAGGTCACCAGGCCAATCTTATAACCTGAAATCTTATAAGTATTATATAAATTTACAAAGAACACTCACCTTCTCTTGACATAGAAATTTGGAGATTAAAGCCATTGTTACTCTGGGAAATGGCATCAGAATGGAAAGTCAAAGCAGCTTCACTGGATGCAGATGAAGGAGCAGGAGGTAGTTCATTTCCACAGAAAGTGCCAATAATATTTTCTGTACAAAGAAGAAAACATAAGGAATGATGCAGTCCTGTTTTTTAAAAAATGGCAAGTCCTACTTTATGATTAGATCTTGGAGTTTTAGGTTCTAAAAAATGTACTTTTAGGCTCTAAAAATCCTAAAATAGGTCCTAAAAATCCTAAAATATTAAATTAGCCTTTAAAAATCCTGAAGTAGGTTCCAAAAAACTTAAAATGGTTCAAAGATCCTGAAAAATACTAATTAGGCACAATTGTTAAAAACAAAATTTCAAAGGAAGTGTGAGAAATTTTCATAGATATATGTAACCATCAAAAATATTAATTTTCTAATCAAATTTTCATTTCAATGCATCATTTTTACAATGATCCACAAATTATTGTAATACTAATACTTGTACTGTTAGCAAAAGTTACTAGTCGATATGATAAATTAATTATGTATAATTTCCTGCACAATACATAACAATATTTTTCACATTATCCTCAGACAAAACCCTGCCTTTTATCTGTGAGGATCATCTTATATGCTGAAAATGATCTTTAAACAGATGCTTAGTCAATGGTGCAAATTTGAATGTTAGAAAGCACCAAAAGTGAGCGGATCAGATCACTTTGGACTGTCCAGGCAAAAATGGCACCAGACATTTTGCTTTGTTTAGAGCTTCGAAAAACATTATGGAACTAGAGGGAGGGAAATTGGCCGAGAGTATGTTTCAAACAAGTTCGTCATTGAATTTTTTTATTACCAAACAGAACAAATACCTCTGTATGATGTAAAAATAATGTAAAACTTTAAAAAATATATAAAAACCTAAAAAAAGGTTTGATTTAGGCACAAAAACCTAAAATAGGTTCAAAGAAGTAAAATAGGTTATTTTAAGCAATATAAAACTTGATCAGTTGCATTTTTTAATGAAACGCTGACATAACTTGTTATTTCTTATTTACCTGCAAAGGAAAAAGTAGGTAAAAAACCTAAAATTCGAGGTCTACTTATGATAAAGTGTGAGTTATAAATTCACTCACTAAACATCTTAAATGTTCTCTAATGAGTGAGAATTTAATCAAGTTCTTGCAATCATGTTTGTTGCCTTCATGTAGACATCAGAGTAATACTCAGTTTCTTGCTAAAAGTGACCAATACTACAAACTCTGCAATTTGTTACTTTATCAGAAGCCAAACCCACTCCATGAATCATGTTTTTAATGTTCTTCAATTTAGTGTCAGTATCATAACCTTACTGGCAAGTGGCAATGGAATACCACTTAGATATTTGCAAGAAAGCAAAGGGAAACCACACAAATCTGACATATGCGTGTCAATTAAAACATAATCAGTTTTCTCTCACTAGGTGAGAAACCTTATCACAATATACTGGTGGCATCTATCTTAATTCCTGTTGATGGTATGGTTCATGAATGCAGAACATTTGCTGATGTAGTTAAAATTCGAATAAATGTGTGAATTGGTAATAATGTTCGATTATCAACATCTAATAGTTGGAATGAGTTCGTATTTATTTCATTTATTGGGATTATATATGAATCAAATTCTGCTTTTATGAAATCTGAATATTCATAACTTCAATATCCATACATTACCTAGTTCTTTAAATTAATTAATTAAATATACTAATATTATTATTATTTCTAAACAAATTCAATTAAAACAAATAATTAGGTAAATTAACCAAATTCAAATAAATTTTTACTAAAAACAGAAATTATCAGAAAATTATAGTGTAAATTTGTATTTTAAAAATAATAAGGCTATTTCACTGTGACTTGTAAGCATAAATAAGTTTAAAAGTAATCCTCTTTAAGATAAAGAAGACAACTAGAATTCAATTAATATTTGCTTATTTTTGTTCAAACTAAAGTTATATGAAACAAGTTAGTAATACTCCAAAGGTTGTGAACATGAATATAGACCAGTCAAGGTCACATGCTTTCAGAGCTTTCCCTTGCCTCCTCCACACCCCTGGCCCTCTACTACCAGATTAAAAATTATAGATACTAGAGTTTGGACTCCAATTAAAAATTAACCAATAGACCTATATTAAAACTAGTTACATCAATATTTAGCTTATTCAATTCTGCGTTAATCTATGCTACCCAAATATTTCTCGAGTATGCCTTATATATTTTAACATCTTGAGAACAAAAAAGGACCAGTTTGATCTCGCCACTGAAGTTTACTGGTTTCAATATTTTCTTCAACCCTCTTGTATCACTGCTTCTATATTTTTTTTACAGTTTGAAGTAAAAAAATAATTTTCCTTGTCACTTTCATGGAAATATGTTTTAATTTTTTTCTGAATGGCCAAGAAAGTATTTCAACTTAAAAAATGCCTCATAATGTTATTTCCCTTAAGTACTATATTCTAGCATTTTTCTGGAATTATTACTGAAAGTTGAAATTGTTGCATATTAGCAACACTGTAGGTAGGTGGCATGACCTTGGCAGCACTACATTCATGCCACTTACTATAGTCTGGATATCTTGAAGGAAATACTAAATCTGAATTTAAATGTGAGCCAATATGCAACAGAGCTGATATAAAATTACAAATATGCCTTGAAGAACATGAAATGTTCATTTTCAACTACTATAACACTGCAATAGATTTTGCTTTGAAAAAGAAACTACATATTTAGATATTTACTTCATAAAACAATAGCACAGGAATTATATTTTTATATCCATAAAAATAATAACAAAATGACAGAATTTTGTACTAAATTGCAGGTTATTTATTGGTAACCTACATGGACTACCATGAAGATGGTACATGAGGACAACACAACTCACAGTTGCCAATGGTACTGAGCCAAATGATCATGATTAGGAATGTAGCAACTGATGATTAATACTTTACTGTGAGTGAGTGAGTGAGTGAGTGAGTGAGTGAGTGAGTGAGTGAGAGAGTGAGAGAGAGAGAGAGAGAGAGAGAGAGAGAGAGAGAGAGAGAAATATGCTCTCTCTCACACACACACACACAGGAAGTTGCACATCTAGCAAGATACATACTTTCAGCACATATGTGATGCTGTTGATGAAAATACTACCAGATCCTATTCCTCTGATTCATCTCATTCAACAGGGCCCAATCCTGGTATCTTCTCTCACGAGTTCAACATGAGATATGTTGTACCTCCCTGACAACGAGTTTTTTTGCCCTATTCCAGCACCCTAAAACTGCTTCCAGCACTTGGTCATTGATAAACTCTCTCTAGTCATTCACTGCACCCACCAAGTTAGTATTATAGTTTATCTTGGATCGATAAACTTATTGGTAATTTTACTCATACAGATAAGCCTACATTTATTAATACTGATAGTGTACTCATTAATTATGAATTATTAAATCAGGTTACAAAATCATATGTGCATTACTTACGTGAAATTTACGCCGTACCCTTTTGTTAATGAAGTCAGTGGATCTTCGAAATTAATAGGATTGAACAATTAAATTGTGCAACGCGGAAGTACGAAATCTTCTAAATTTCACGTAAGTAATTTCAAACCGCGTTTACCGCAACCACCATGAATTCATATGTGCATATTTACCTGTGTCATTAAATAAGTTTTCTCCAATTTGTAAGTAATCTGAATCCGTGCAATTATTACTGGGTGGAAGATCAAAATGCAAGAAATTAAATTCTAAGAAATGATCATCTTCTGCTTCTATAGTCCATCGGCAATTAAGATTATTATCATATGTTGAGGGAAAACCAGGAGATGAAATGTGAAACTGGGTACCTCTGAACAGCCCGCCACAAGTTTCTGGAAAAGATCAAAGTTGTTCATTTTATTTGATGTAACTGTACGTATGATTAAAGATGAAAAATTTACAAAAATATTGGTATATTTCTATTCAAAGCAGTAGTTAATGCAAATGCTTAAGTTTTTCAGAACTGTCAATAAAACCAAAGTTTAATTAGTAGTAGAATGACAAAGACAATATATATATATATAGTTGTTTTCCACAGGTTGCATTGTGCTATAGAGGCCTATACTATCTCGATCTTGGTCATAGTGCAGCACCATGCTTTCATTTAACCCTTAGGATCACACTCAGGTAATCACTGATGAGGTTGGGTGAGTCCCAGAACCACTTAAAGCAATAAATTTTGACCAGTTTTCTTAACTCAGTTTTAATTTCCTCCACTAGACATATTCCACGAACAGGGTAGGATTCAAAAGTAATGAGCCTTCATTCAAAAAGACATATTTATTGAGCTGATCAGTACAACTGACTAATAGTCTTCAAAATAGGCACCTCCTGCATCAATGCACTTCTGTAGGCAGCTTTTCCATGACTCAAAGGCGTCCCCGAAGTCCTGTTCTGGGATGGCTGCCTTGACATTTGCTTTGATGTCCTCGATGGAGTCGAAACGTTTTCCTTTCAGCACTGATTTTAAGCGTGGAAACAAGAAGAAGTCAGGAGGCAACAAGTCCGGACTGTAGGGAGGCTGGGGTACCACAGGAACGTTGACTCGGACCAGGTAGTCGTTGACGATGAAGGTGGTGTGGCTGGGGGCGTTATCGTGGTGAAGCTTCCAGTTGTCCTTGATGTCCCTTCGCTTGCACGCGATGCTTCTTTTCAGCCTTTTCAGGACTTCCTGGTAGTAAGCAGCGTTCAAGGTCTGTCCGGGTGGGACAAACTCGTAGTGGACGATCCCTGTCACTCCGAAAAAGGTGATGAGCATGGTCTTCGTTTTCGATTTGCTCATCCGTGCTTTCTTGGGACGGGGTGAGTTTGAGGTGTGCTACTCAGCGCTTTGTCATTTTGTTTCTGGATCGTACTGAAAAGTCCACATTTCGTCACCGCTTATCACTGTTTCAAGAATGGCAGGATCGCCTTCGCACAATTGCAGTAGTTCTTCACATCAGAGCACTCAGTTCTGTTTCTGTTCTGCAGTCAAAACTCGCGGCACAAGTTTCGCGCAGACTTTCCGCATGTGCAAGTCCTTGGTAAGAATGCATTGCACCGTTGTCTCCGATAAGTTCAGGGCTTCTGCTACTTGGTAGAGACTCAAACGCCGGTCCGTGTTCAAAAAATCACGCACTCGCTGCATATTCACGTCAGTTCTGGCCGACGACGGGCGTTCAGACCGGGGTTCGTCAGTCACCTCTTCCTGGCCCTGACGAAAAGCCTCACGCCACTTTTTGACTTGAGAAGAGGACAGACACTCAGTCCCAAACGCCTGTTGAAGCATTGTGACCGTTTTGGAAGGAGACTTGCCCAACCGGACGCAAAATTTGATCGCGTAGCGTTGCTCTAACGAACTTTCCATATCGCCGTGTCACGCACCACCGTATAGGGGCTACTGTTAAGGCCGATGTTACCGCTCCGAAAGCTGGGAGCCAACTGACACACATTGCGCTGCAAAGCCAACACTCACCACCACCGTTCATGTCAAGCGGAGTGCGCTGCAGGGTGCGCACGCATCAGTATAAAGTATGAATCCTACCCTGTAGTACTTAAAAGAATAAGGCTACTAAGAATAGACATCAGTATTTGTATTTATCAATCAAAATGTTTATTCTCACAGTACTCGATATTCAAAAATGATGTACAGTGGAACCTTGATTTTAAGTTGATTTTAAGTTTTTCAGGGGAGCAAGCTGAAAAAACTTAAAATGCAGGAAAATGTAAAATCGAAGAAAATTTTATAGCATTCTATGTTGGGACCATGAAGATTGAATGTATGATGCAGCAAAATGTAAAACTGAGGAACATAAAATCAGGGTTCCACTGTATGTGTATGTGTCCGATATATTTAAAAACATTCAAGGGAATGAGAAGGAACTCCACATTCCTTGCGCTGCCATGTCCTCTCAATTTACCCCTTCTTGTAATTTGCAAGGCACCTCGTTGCTTGGGTTTTCATCTCTGAAGCTGGGACATGATACTGAAAGTGTACCCAGTTCTTTACCTGTGGTGTTAGGGGTTTTACGCCTGCTGAAGGCTTTCCATCAGTGTTGAGGATAATTTAATTTTGAAGGCTCACTGCCTTCATTCACTCGGTGTCTGGAGTGAAATTAATCGGAAATAACCATTAAATTGTGCAACGTGGAAATACAAAATTTCACGTAAGTAATTCTTATACCGTGTTTACTGCATCAAATCCATCATGAATCTGTAGAAAGATTCGAATCATGTCCAGGGGAAAAAAAGGTTAATAGCACAGCCTTTGCACAGGGGCAGAACAAATAGGACTGGAGAAAAATCAGGGTATCAGTCAAGCTAAATTATGCTGACTTGAGCTACGATTTGGTAGATCTATCAGTCCCCAAAATTTTATCTTTATAGTTCGAGAGATTTGGACACAAACAAATCCACACATGTGCTACAAAAGAGTAATTTTGTTTCAAATTACTGAGCAGCATCCTAAAATTCATTACAGTCATGGAAATGCTATTGTTGTGCATGAGGATGAGAATGGTTCTACCATGGGCATCAGGGGGTTCAAACCAATCTGTTGACCCCTCATTGATTTCATAGAAATGTTTGGAGTAAAATATTTTATTGAAAAATTAGGCATCGTAAAAAACAGTTATCTATGCCAAGTAATTTTTATCCACATAATTTGGCACAAACAGGTGATATACTACAAACCTAAGTGAAAAGATCAAAATCACATTGCAGTATCACTAACAGACATAATTTCACACCAGTAAAAGAATGGAAATGAAAAATCAGGTGAAACCAGGGATAGTTCAGTTGGTACAGCAATAGCACAGTATGCTAGAGTCCCAGGATCGTGTTCTCGTGAAACCTGTTTTTTTTGTTTTTTTTTGTTTAAATATCTACAAAAAACTAGACGGACAAATACAGCTACATGTTAACATTATACAGCCAGCCAGTGGTGAATATCAAAACTAATATTAATAATCATACTGAACAGCTGCTATACAATATACAGTTCAGCATGGTTATTACAATAACATGCTGAAATAAAGTGCTACAATCATTAACACAAACATATTTCTTGACATTTAACATACCTATTGATATCTTAGCCTTAAATCCATTGTTTGGATCTGTAATGTTTGTAAAATATCGAATGTAGATTGTATTTTCAGTTGTTGCCTGGCTGTTTGGTGGTTGACAAAAACGACCAAGTAAGTGTGAGCTTCTGGATCCACCATCGCGAACTTCAACATACTCTTGTGAACAACTAGAAGAAAAAAATAAACATTTCAATATTTTATATTTGGGATCAACATGAAATTTTAATGATATGAATAAAGTTAAGGTAAGGTATTACTTACTCAGATGACATATGAAGGTCAAATCGTCCAATGAAATCTACACGAAGCCTCTCCCCACCAGGTGCCATTAATACCCATTCACATTCGCTATAGGGAGGGGGAATGTTAGGGTAATTAGGAGATGATATTTCTGTTGTATTCACGTCAGAAGTAAGTATAATCCTGCCTCCACATGCCGTGGTTGCTTCTCGGAATGTCAACTTAAAACCCTGTAATGGGACAAAATCAATATAAATTATATAAATTAAAGAATTTTCACTTTAGAGATTACAGCAAATGTGAAGGTTGGTTCAAAAGTTTCTGAGTTAATACGTTAAAATGATTGCAAGTGGCAATGCACCTGGTGTCACATATATCCATCCATGTTTGAACAAATGGAACTCTTTCAACTGTTTACCTCTGGTAATACTATGATCCTGGTCATTTGAGTTGGACATGTGGTGAAAAATTACCATCTCGCTTAAAATTGAGTTTGTCTTCAACATGATACTTCACTAGTTCAATCACTGGCAAAGTCACTGTTAAGGAGAATAAACATCCACCTTATAGTCCATACCTTGCCCCAGCAATTATTTCCTGTTCTCCTAAACTAAAATCTGATGACAGAACTCATTCATGTACTCTCTCTGTCTGTCTGTCTGTCCTTCTCCTTTCTATTTGTATGGTATTGGCTCAGCTCCAATTTTTTATATTCTAAAAAAAATCTACAAACAGCTTTTTATCTTTCAAGGAACTATATAGGATACAATCAAAACACATATTTAACCTTTAGACACCACTACTTTTAATGAGCACTTTTTCAGGAAGTAGATTCTTTCAAGGTAAAATATGCAATGTTATTAAAAACATGAAATATAAATTGTTTTTTTTTCTTTTCAACCAGCAATTTTTTTTATATAAGTTTTAGATACACTTGCAATAGTGGTAAAAATGTAATAAGGAAAATTGCAATGAATTTATTGTTTTTCAATACAATAACTTATGCAGAAATTATATTTTTTCTTGGAAGTTTTGTAAATGTAAACTACAGCACTTGTAATTGCATGTGTAGGTTGAAAACCTGAAAATACATTGACCTGTATTTATTATTTATTTCTTAGTGCCAGCAACATGTGTATTAGGGAGAGGCATCTGCAGTGGCGTCAATAACACCCCCGCAAACTCTGTGGTGTGGGGGGGGGCAAGGGCTTCGGGGATGCAGTAAGAATGATAAATTAAGAAAGACCGATAGTTCAAAATAATTTTTCTTTCGACGTTAAAGTATATTTTCAACCAAACAGTTTTATTTTTATGCCCTTACAACAGCAAACAGAAAATGTTAATCACTAGAAAAGTATAAATAAATTACCAGATTAGAAGAAAAGTTCCATTAGCTGAATAGTTCAAGTAATTGATTACATCATCAAAGGGTAGACGACAGGCAAGAAAATGCATTTTTTTCCTACAGTACTTTGGATATTCTAGTAAAGTAAACAATAGATTTCAGAGCATGAAACAAATCAAGGAGACACCTTTTTAATCTTTAATAGAACACACCGCAAGACACAGTTAGTGGAATCCGCTACTAATTTCCGGGAGAAATATGAAGAAGATGTATCTTGCACTGTAGCTACAGAAATTGTATGTTTTCGGAATGTAGTGTCAACTCAAACCAAAAGGAGAAACATGTCGAAGATCAGTGAAGTTGCAAACTTTCTCTTGATAGAAAACAAAATTTTAGCTAGTAGCATTCCTGGCTATGCACTGCTTATATGTTGTATTTGACCTTACTTTTGATGTCGTCATCAGCTGAGAAGTAGTTTTCTAAGCAAAAATTGACAAAAAATTACTTGAGAAGCACAATGACAAGTGTGGGATTGAGTGGATTGACGCTGTTAAGCATCGAAAGCAATCGAGCTCCAAAAGTGGACTTGACCAAAATAGCACAAGAATTTGCTTAAATCAAAAAATAATGAGGACTGATGATGGGAATTTAACAAAATCGTATTTTTTGTAGCAACAGTGTATTTTCACATATAATTATAACATATACATATTTTACTGTTGTCTTAACCTTTCTTACTAGTTTTTTCATTGATTCAAATTACATGTATGTATTCATATTTGTACATATCTAATATAAATGTAGGCGTGAATTAATATTTTAGAAAGGAAAGCTTAAAAAAAAATAAAAAAATGAGTAGGTGTGCATAACTGAAAGTTGTGGTGGGGGGAGGGGGCACAGAGCATGTTAGTTACTCTACTGGGCATCTGCACACTAGCACAACTAATTTTATTAAATAGTAAGCCTAAGTAATGTGAAAGCTATTGTTCCACAACAAGAGTTGAAGAAACTTCTAAATTGTGCCTTTATGCAAAAATATGGATGGCTTGCAAAATGTTGTTAAAATGACAGATAAGTGCCATAAGGGATTTTACGGCACAAAGTAAAATCCAATATAATCTAAGTGCACTGAAATTATTTATAGTGCATAAAAAACACATTTTCTTACTTTGAGAACTGAGAGAAATGTGATTGAATTATTATTTATGAATGAACTTGAATTACTCTGATGTTCACATCTAAACATAGAAGCAACTGCATTATCATGTGAACAGGAATAAGGAAGTCTTTACATTAATTGGACATTTTAAGGAAGTATTGAGCTCGCATGTTGCAGAAATTAGTATAGTTCTTCTTGAACTGGGCATTTTGGAACTTAATAACATTATTTATTTAATATTGATGTGTAATATATGTCATTGAATATTGTCATGTAATTTGACAGTGTTTTACATTTTGAATTTAACTATATACACACATTATACAGGGTGTTTCGTAAGTTTGTTTACAACGCTTGGAAGGTGATTGTAGGAGTGACAATAAGGTGGAAAGTTCATGTAACGGAATTCTGGAAACGGCTTTGTTGCTGAGTTATTGACGTTTGAAAATGTGGGAAAATGATTTTCCAAAGTGAATAATGGAAAAACGGGTAGAGAGAAGTCGTCGGTGTTGGGCGGTCCACTAAGAAATTGGGTACACTCTTGTCAAAAAATCATGCGGCAATGTTGTGCAATGTCAGCGCAAGGGATTCCCCAAAGGATGAGAACGAAGATGTTGATGAGAGTGGGGTGGGTGTGCGTTCTGCGTGAACTGGTATCAATGAAAATTGGCATGTGTGAATGGCACTAAAAAGACAAAGAAAATTTCCTAAGCGAAGGGCACCATGACGTAAAATCGAAAAAATGAACTGTCATAGGTTGCATACCCTGAAGGGCACACAGTATGCTTAATGGACATGTGAAGGGAACCTCATCACAGACGGTTTTCAAAGTGTCCACCATGTACTTCCAAGCAGAGGCGACAACGGCAAATCAAGGATTGTCTACTGCGACCCAACAACCCCGGCGTATCTGCTATCGATGCTGCAGCTACATTGATATGGGCAACGAGGTCCTCGGCTGACACAACAGGTGTTTCATAAACGAGGCGTTTCATCTCTCCCCAGAGGAAGAAATCCAGGGGCGTAATATCAGGCGATCGAGGTGGCCATGGCACAGACCCTCCCCTGCCAATGCACTGGTTGTGGAATATGGTATTGAGGAAATGGCGCACATTCCGATCGAAATGTGGGGGTGCACTGTCATGTTGAAACCACAGTCTTTGTCTCAGTGCCAAGGGCACGTCCTCTAGTAGTTCAGGCAAAACCTCACTGAGAAATGCTTGATAAGTGGGTCCACATAGGCGAACAGGGAGAATGTACAGTCCAATCAAATGGTCATGCAGTATCCCGCACCACACATTCACTCCAAATCTGTGCTGATGATGTGCCACTAGCAGTGCATCTGGATTTTCATGTTCCCACACATGACTGTTTTTACTATTGAACACACCAGTTTTCGTGAAGATAGCCTCATCAGTCCATAGTACCGTATTCTGAAAATTGGAGACAGTTTCAATTTGATGAACAAACCATTGGCAAAAGTCCTCACGTGGGCCAAAGTCCCGAGGTAAAAGGTCTTGCACTTTTTTTCAATTTGTCCGGGTGCATCCCCTCTTCTGCCAAGACTCGCCACACATTCACATGGGAGGTGTTTCGTTCGTGGGCTAGTGGTGCACACGTACTGGTGCCTGGATGATCCATCACTGCAGTTAGCACATCTTCCACAAACCGTCGTGTTCGCATGCTTAACGGTCGTCAACTTCTTGACGAGGTGGCAACACTGATCCTGTTTTCCGAAGTCGAGTGTCTACAGTTTGAAATAAGGTGTGCGATGGTAACACCCTATTTGGAAAACGTGCCCCATACAGACGCCTTGAAGCACGGCTATTACCTCCAGCCTCCCCATAAATCAGATGCATGTCCGCCAGCTCTTGGGACGTGTATGCAGCCATCCCTTACACCGGGCTACAAGTGTTTATGGCCGTTAACACTAGTACACTTCACAGAACAAGATGGGCTGTGGCTAAATTAACACGTAACACTGCTAGGTCCAATGTTTGCCCAACACTACTGTCCAAGAACCTCACGTCTTTCCATTCAACCGTGAATGTTGAACAACCTGCTGCTGGCACAGCACCTGAAGCACGAATGGCACAGACACGTGCACTCCTTCATGAGGAAACCTACACTGCTGGTGCCCCTAGCGGGAAATGTGGTACTTAACGTCAGATCACACGGACACCCATCTGCCCTTCAGGGTATGCAACCTATGACAGTTCATTTTTTTCATTTTTATGTCATGGTGCCCTTCACTCAGGAAATTTTCTTTGTCTTTTTGGTGCCATTCAACACATGCCAATTTTCGTTGATACCAGCTCACGCAGAACACACACCCACCCCACTCTCATCAACATCTTCGTTTGCGTCCTTTGGGGAATCCCATGCGCCGACATTGCACAACATTGCCACGTGATTTTTTGACAAGAGCGTACCCAATTTCTTAGTGAACCACCCAACACCGTCAACTTCTCTCCACCCATTTTGCCATTATTCACTTCGGAAAATCATTTTCCCACGTTTTCAAACGTCAATAACTCGGCAACAAAGCCGTTTCCAGAATTTCGTTACATGAACTTTCCACCTTATTGTCACTCGTACAATCACCTCCCAAGCATTGTAAACAAACTTACGAAACACCCTGTATAACTATACTTTCAATACAAGAATTTAACAATTTTACAAACATTAATCAAGTATCCTCTTTCAACAATAATGGTCAAGTTACCTGCTGTGTTACCATTTCAGTAATGCATTAATTTCATATCTGATTGGGATTATTGTATCTTGAAAGGTACTATTACAAGTGATGAACCATTTAGATAGCAAATTTTAACTGAGTGCATTACAACTGAGGCATATAGGGTGACAAAAATCTGCTTAGTCCATTTTCACTTTTAACCATAGTAATGTTGACAAAAGGATAGGCAAGTTTGGGTCACCTATCTTCTGCTCGTTTCAGTGAGAGCAACATAATAGTGTTACTTATTAATTGTTTGTTTGAAATTAGTTTATGTGGTGGCCGAAGTGAGCTGCCAAAGTTACATTTTTGTATAAAATATCATATTATTCTTTTTCTTAACTATCATTATTGGGAGGAAAATAAATAAATTTCATTTCCCATGAGAGGCCTGTCATACAGAAGAAAGAAAACAATCTCATCTCTCTCTGATAAAAACTTCTGCTATGAATTATTTTCAGCACGTGCCTGAAAAGGTACTGTACGTTGATTCATTTGGTTTATTTTACTTCGCTTTTCTACCGCTTTTGGCTAATCGCAAAGATGGGAATGAGTGATGATAGGATGAAATTGATGAAAGGGCACTTGTAAAGAACACCCATGTCCAGACTGGGATTCGAACCCGGAACCACTAGCATAGTAGAAAGATGTGTCACGGAGGCTGGCTGGTATCGTATATACAAACTTAAATGCAGGAGAGGCTATTGCATGCTAAACATTAAACAAATGTCACAGCACATGAGACATTTATGAAGCACAGTACTTTTAGATATATACATCTTGGAAGTTAACCAAAAGGATACGATGAACCAACAAGGTCATTCAAATTCCCTGAACTTTTCTGAATATTTTGAGGTCTGTCACTAAGATTTATAATGGACAATGACCTTTGGTAGCCATGAGAAGTTTACAATAAATTTGCACTTTTGATCAAATGTGATCATTAATCTGTCTAGTGCATGCTCATATTTATGACAACAAAATTCAATAACAATGTTTGTTATATGGCATTAGGCATAACTCAGTTGGCTTCCCACCACTCCATGTTAAGTCACATTGTTGCTGATACACTCGCATTGTCAGCTTAATTGCAGAAGGAAGCAAGGCAAAAACCCGAACATCTCAACAAGGGTTAAAAGGTGTATAATGTGTTTATGCGATTCACACCTCGTACCTTCAACATACACTCCCAAACATTTTTTACGTTTGTCCCTACGTTCAAAAAACATGCAGTACCTGAAGTTCTGTGGAAATATAGCACTAACAATTGGCAATATGCCATCTCGTGGGATTTTCCAGAACTAATCTATGTAGGATAGGAAGTTGGTTCAAAGTGGTTCAAAGCATGGTAAATGTTTGAAAGAATGAAATTTTGGCCGATACCGATAAAGTACCGATATAAAATTTACCAATACCGATAACCGATATTCTACCGATCCGATATAAAATTAGAAATGGTCCTTGAAGAACCTGAAATGTTAATTGATCTACTTAATAAATGTGTGTTTCGAGGTGACCACAGTGCAAAAGAAGTTGAATATTTAGACTTTTACTTTTTTAGAAAGAAGGGCATGGAGATTATCCATAAAAATTACAACAAAATGGCAGAATTTTGCACTAAATTATAAGATATTTATCAATATATCAGATCGGTAAAATAATAGGTAATTTTACCGATACACCGATATGCCTATATCAGCCGATACCGACAGAGTACCGATTAATCAGTCCCATCCCTAAAATAAATCAAAGAAAACATAATTGATTGACTGAAGATTGGCATTGGGGATAACATTTAAATGCAGCAAGGAAATTAGGAAGAATGCACGAGTCTGTTCACTTTATTTTCCAAAAGATGATTCTATTACCATGAAAGTAAAGTTTTTAAATTGTTCTTTATGAATAAAACTTTTTTTTTTTCGAAAACAATGTATTATGTATGAAATTTGGAACAGGTGCAAGTAGCGAGTCGATTAAGTGCGAAGATGAAAATAATTTCAGAATTAATTAATGTCTGTAATCATAAAGGTAGTTTTTCTTTTTTCTTGTATGTACGCATTGCTTGCATTATAGAATTACTTTCCTGTAGTTTACGGTTATTACAAGCATAAGAAAACAGTTTTTCTTCTTTGTGACTCCATACTGGATCTATGTTACCATTTTCATTATTTAATTTATTCCAGTGTTCTTCTGCAGTTTTCTTTTTCACAAATGGAGTAAGCCACCATCTTTAAAATTTAATGTAACAGAAAACATCAAGAGACTTTGTGAAAACAATGATGAATTTGAATTGCCTGATGATATTTTGGATTCATAATTTAAATAAAAATAAAACAGACTGTTTTTTTCACAGTTAAGTTGCTATATTACAACAATGTAACATTGACAACATCCATTATATAACAGATTCTTTTTGTTTAAAAATTACTAACCATTGTTATAACTGTATCTTTAGTCAAAATGAAAATAAATGTCTGATGAAAGGAGCGTGTGTTCTCCTGAAACGTCACAAAGAAGAAAAACTGTTTTCTTATGCTTGTAATAACCGTAAACTACAGGAAAGTAATCATAAAGGTAACCAGAAAAAGAAAATCGACATGCTAATGTTGTTGTTTCATTCAGTAAGCCCTTTCTCAGTGAAGAGAACCTCGATGAAATTGTGAATTGACTTCTATTATCATTATCCTGTGTTATTGTTAAATCAGCCTGCCTCTTTTGGGGAAGAACTGCAAAGGTATGTTTACATTTTTTTCCTAACCAAGCCTTGCAAATACAGGTGAATTGCTTTATTTTCAAATCATTTTAGACAGTCCCAGTTAGAACTTAAGGTGCAGATCAAACAGCACTGGTTTGCGTATACATTAGTTTTGTCCGTGTTTTCAATGTTATTTTTGCCTATCATAATTAAATGCTTCATTCTCAGCACAGCTTCACCTTCGTTACAGTTCCTGGAATTCACATCGCATTCGCAATATTTAAAAATATTGCGTAATTGAAATGTTTCTTCCATACCGACCACAACAAGCTGAATGTAAACAAAGATTTATCCTAAATAGACTGGCCATATTGAAAGCAACACTAGCACTCAAGTGGTAATTTTAATCGCGAATAGCCAGGTAATTCTTGAAATCATCATAATGTCCATATCCCTTTTGATATATTCATACTTATTTGTTATAAATTATTTACATAAGAAGTTAAAACTTCATATTTTCACCAAAAATGCATGAAGAGGCAAAAATAGACCCCTTTACACAGAAATAAACTTAATATTCTAATAACTACATAAATGTGCTACTAGAAAGGAAATTTTTATTTTGTGTAATAAGTTCAGTTTTTAAATCAAATTTAGGGTTTTATTCATCATTCCATTTTAACACCAAAATGCCATTTTATATACCACTGTTTATCCTGAAATGTGCCTAGTTTTCATACCACAATTTAACTAACCTAACTCTCTAGCATTCTTAAACCCAAATGATTATGGCTGCAGCAACACAAGCCTTCCATCTAATCCTATCCTGGGCAAGATCAATCCAATCCTTTCCATCCTTGCCGATTTCCTATAGGTCCATCTCAACGTTACCCCCCCCCCCCATTTTTCACCCTGGCCTTCCTACAGGTCTCTTACCATCAAGTTTCCCAACAACAATCCTGTAATCTCTTCTTTCCTCTCCCACTTGTGCGACATGGCTTGCCCACCTAAGTCTTCTTGATTTAATTATTCTAATTATATACGAAAATCTTAATCTTTTATTCACCATAAATTTGTGGCCTTGCCTGTAACCATATAGACAGGTGATTGATAAGCCAAAATGAGCTGATAGTGTTTTTGCTGTTGCCAGTAGAAATAATTGCTGTAAATAATTAAGAAAATGTTGCAATGAAGAAATTACTATTTCATCTTTGATTTCTTCAAGAGTGTGAGGAAATGCAAAGGTATATGATAACAAGAAAATGCAATTTAGGACCAAGGTATAATTTGAAAATTATATTAACTTACTCTATCGCCCATCTCCCATTTATACTTTACATATAAAGCATTTCCTACGGTCTCTGGAACTTGTGGAATTGACGACCCACAATATTTTCCATTTCCTAAAAATGGGGATTCTCTTGAAGCTCCATTTCTGAACTAAAAATAAAAAGACATGAAAGTTCAATGAAATTTAATTTGTTAAAATCAACAAAATAAACACAAGTTATCACAGAAGCAGATTGGTTACTTTACCGTAGTTCTGTTTTTCTGCAATGCATTTCAAAGGCGTCAGAAGTGGCAAAGGCAAGATAAAAATACATTTCATATAGAAATACATTAATGTACAAGGAAATATTAGCAGAACCAGATTGGTTAATCTGTCAATTGTAGCATATGACACAAAGACCAGTTCTCTTTATCCACATTAGTTGTATATGGACAAATTTGTAATGCTTATGCAGAAATATTTCTTGATTTCTTTCATACTTCATAAAAAATCTACCAATAAACTAAATTACCTGCAAAATCATTGTTATTAGGTCATACACCATTAGGTGTGCCATATCGCACCAGACACAACAGTGACAATCAATAA
Source organism: Lepisma saccharinum (assembly GCF_977018435.1). Classification (NCBI taxonomy): domain Eukaryota; kingdom Metazoa; phylum Arthropoda; class Insecta; order Zygentoma; family Lepismatidae; genus Lepisma; species Lepisma saccharinum. Next base: position 24,689,540 of record NC_139252.1, on the reverse strand, counting down.
TTTTAGTCTCACTGGTTCTTCATTGATATCCAAAATATTGTTGAAAGAGCAGGTGGTGTAATAGTTGATCAATGACAGACCTACACAATGATGTAACTTAGTTGGATTCCAGACCACTTCCCCTGACTTACTAATGCACCAATCACTTGTTCCTCAATTTGACATTTGTCTGCATTATACATTTTACTTTCCTGGTTCCAATAAATAAATATGCTGTAAATTATCCTGGAAATTTAGGATTTTTAGCATTTTTAGCCACAAGCCCATGGGAAAAAATGCACATTCTAAGCTCCATTGCATATCAGTCTGGTTATGAACTGTGTTTGCAATGTTTGTAGTGTATCGGTATACTATAGGTTATAGTTATAAATAGTTACAGTTAAAAAATGCTTTCTTTATCTATCGGCAAGTCAGCAGTAAATTTAAACACAATTTTGTTTATTGGCCATTTTCCCAGAAAGTATTGATGTTTATTTTACTAGGAACAGAAACTGGATAGGAAGTTCAAATTGACAAATGTTCATAACATCTGGTATAGTGGTGCCACAGGCAAAAGAGCCTGCACAGACCCGCAACTCTTGTTCATCGTACTCTGGCATGGAGGGGAGGGGCAGAATAGAGCATGCTTCCTTATAGCCCGAGTTGAACCAATAGAGGGGAAGGTGCATGCATGGAGACTTTTAGCTCAAGGTCCCTTTCCTTGTGGTTGCTCTGCAGTAGATCAACAATAATAAATGTGAGATTAAAATCAACAAAGAACGTACATAAGATTCTGTGACAAATGTTAATTTCCAATATTGCATAAAAGAAAAAAATATGATAAAAGTTGGAACTGTAGAACTATTTAGTTTGTTTTGTCTATTTTTTCTTTCAATGTCTATTTTTTAGAAATTTTTAATTATTCTAGACAACATAAATGCATTAATTTCCGAGTCCAAATTGTCAGAAAATAATAAGAACACTGTTACTTATGTGAAATTTTGAAATTTCGTATTTCCGCGTTGCACAATTTAATGGTTATATCCTATAAATTTCGAAGACCCTCTGTCTTCATTCACTAAGGGTATGGCGTCTGGAGGGGAGATGGTACTGTGTCACTGCTTTGTTTGTTCCCAGGTGGCGGTAGTAGCAATTTCTCCCATTTGGTCCTGGTGTGTGCATCCTGGTTTGTTTAAAAATTTCACGTAAGTAATTTTAAATCGTTTACCACATTCATCATGAAGAACACTGTTGTTGCCAGTAAAAAAAAATCTCATATCTACATACACTTACCATTACAAACCTACTTTGACAGGAGCTCTCTGTAGAAGCAATATTGAAGTATTCAAATTCCAATGCTATTTTCCTTCCTGGTCTAACAGTGATATTCCACTCACAAAAGTAACCATAGTATGGATATGGCAGTCCTCGAACATATGATACAGTTATATTTCTTGCATCAATGACTCCACTTTGACCATTCAATGTGCTTCCACAAACTACATGAAAAAAAAACAGATAAAAAAAGAGCTTTAAGATAAAGGCAACAAAATATTTTTAAAAAATTCTATTGTGGGATACAGTTGTACATTTGTAATTTAGTATTTATTTTCCACCACTTTTCTGCTACATTTTGGGTAATTGTGATGATGAGATTGGATGATGATTCGGATCAAATGGATGAAGGGCACTTAAATCACTCAACCCCCTTTTCCTGGCTAGGACTGAAAGCTGAAAAGTTCACTAAAGGGTGGGTGAGAAGTAACTAGGAATTGAAAATCTACTATAGTTTTTGTAATATTTAAGCAATCTCAATGAAATTTTCTGTACATATACATTATGGAATAGGATTACATATATGCATACAAATATTAGTAACAACTATTCTCAAAATTTACAAATAAAGACATAATGTAAAAATGTGATGACATTTTGAATAGTACCTGACAATATTGCAAGGGTATGTTTGGCCCATCATATCTTGCTGGGGAAACATGGTGAGCTTGTTTTCATGCAAGACGGCGCACCGCCATACTTTGCACTTCCTGTAAGGGCCTGGTTGGACAACAATATGTAATTCAGCATCTATCTTCAAGACAGTGCAGTAATTGGATCAATTAGGCTAGAAGTGGTTGATTACCTCCCTTATTCCAGCGATCTAGCCCCACCAGATTCATATCCGAATCTAAAAATTCACTGAAAAGGTCCACACTGCCAGGATAATACTGTTACCATTTACACTGTGAGCAAATGGTTTCAGGAGCATGACACATCATTTTTTTAATGATTAAATTTGTTTCAACGTTGTTGTAAGAAAATACTTTAAATTTAACCCGAGTTGCTTAACCCACAACTTAACAAACCCTCATCATATACTGAATGATGAAAGAGACTTGCATAATTAATATCTATTGAATAAACAATTCCATCTTTAAACAGCAACACAATAAATTAGTATTGTACTTACCCTTAGTGACCTGTGCACTGAAGCCTGTTTTGTTTTGAAATCTATTTGTTTGAAATACGACTTTCATTAAACTGTTCGTTTCCACTGCAGGTTCACTTGAACTATTTCTTAGACAAAATGTTCGTAGCAGATCATTTTCTCCTAGAGGAAAGAAATAGATGCATATATTTTTTATTTAACTTGTATTCAATAATATCCATTTGGATAAAAAGATTTTAAAAAGTGCAGGAAAATGTAAAAACTTCATGGTATGTCTATGATGGGGTGCCTGAAGTGTTTCCTTCGTTGCCTCTTATTTTAATTTGTAGGAAACAAATTTTGGTATGGACGACAGTGCATAAATAGATGTCCAAAAACTGGTTTCACATACATTTGCATGATTAAACTTGTGTGAAACAAGCTAGTATTTGGAAAATACCGCACACAAAAGAAAATGAATATGTAACATTTTGATTCCTTAGTTTTATAGTCCCAATGTTGGCCATCTGTGCTTTTACAAAGCATGAAGTGGTTCATAATGCCTTTTACCAGTGTTAAAAAATTACAAAAATCTGAAGAACCAAAATAAGCCAAAGTTTGTTTCAAATCCACTTTATGAACAGACAGGCTGATTGGGAATAGAATTACTGTTTACAGTAAGACCCAAACTTCTATATAATGTGAATAGGAGATAATAGTTTATGATTACTCATATGACTACAGTTTCCCATACTAAAAAATGTTTACTACAAAATTTGGTTCAAATTAACACAAATATTTATTTCTTTTCTTTTCTTCCATACACCCTTGAATCAAAGGGCAAGGAAAACATCAAGATACAGAATAGTATTAGGGTGGATCAAATGAAAATGAAACAGGGGCCACAGAATGAAATCAACAAGGTTTATTTCAAACGTAATCTCCAAAGTTACACAAGGACTTGTCCCACGGTTTCACCAAGCGGTGAATACCCTGATCGTAGAACTCCTTTGGCTAAGATCGAAACCAGTTGCGAACATTGTCCATGACGTCATTGTCCGAGTGGAAGCGCCGATCCTTCAATGTCTTTTTCAACAGACCAAGGATATGGAAGTCGCATGGTGATAGATCAGGACTATATGGTGGGTGTTCCACCCAAAAGTCGCCAACGTGTTCTTTGTAACAGCTGATATATGTGGCCACACGTTGTCTGGCAGTAAAACCACTCCCGAGGACAACAGGCCGGGCCGTTTGGTCTTGATTGCTGCATGCAAACGGTGGAGGGTACTGAATTAACAAGCAGCGTTGATCGTTTGATCATGGTGCAGGAACTCAAGAAGAGATCCTTCATGATCGAGAAAACATGTCAGCATCACTTTGCCACTACTCTGCAAACATTCCGCCACCGCAGGTGAAGCACTGACTGACTGCCTGCATGCTCGCATTCACTGACGATACTGCTGCCTGACCGCCTACGCATATCACATGCTCACGCGCAACTATCTAGGGTGAGTCCATTATGCAGTAGGGGTTTCCTTCCTTACCTCCCGCTCTACTTCCACACAGGGTTGTTGCCACGCACGTACATAAATATAACCCAATACATCCACTGTTCCCTTTTCATTTGATCCATCCTAATATATAGTTATTACAACATTAAAACAAAAATACAGAACCCATTTTTTAGTACATTGACTTTACATCATTAAAACAATAATAGAAATAAAAAAACATATTATTTGTTTGTTACATTGGAACTTAAAGCAGGGAGGCTGTGTCGCTTTCATGAGAGTTAAATGTGAAGTGAATGCAGATTGAGCATGCCAATTGTGCATGTTTTTAAGATACATTAGCATCTTCCATGAATTCTGCAATTGAATTTCGGATTGTATTAAAAACTATTTTTCTTATTATTATTTATTATTAAGTCATGTGAGGTTAAGTACTGTCTCTCATATTATGTATGAGAGCTATAAAGACAAATATAAGTTACCTGATATCTACCAAATTACAGTTCAACGCAACATAAATGAACTCAATAAGTACATCTATCTGACCATGAAATGCAACAACTGATCTAAAGTAGCCCGTTGATACATTAAAAACTAGAAATTGTGAAGAATATAACGTTTCTGCCTAATTTAGTAATACAACATTTAAAATGTTGAATTGCATACGCAACACTTTTCTCATATTATGACATGAATTCTGTTAAACTACTAAATAGTTATTGACTAACATGTAAGTTTATTTCAGGCTGTAAGCAGATAGTAGCTTCTGAGAGAGATTACGATGCATGCTGATTCAAAGATGTATGGTTTCTGTTTTGTGGGATTTGGACAAGCGTAATTAAAGAAAAGTTATTTGAAATTAATATTGTTACCTGCTTCAGTGTTTTTAATTTTAAGCGTAAAGTATATTGAACTAATTTCAGTCAAAACTGTGTTAGTGCTGATATGAGGTGGTATCAAAAAGTTTCGAGACTAGCTCAGATTACAAGAAAGTACTTTATTTATCTACGTTTACACACTATAACCTTCAAAATAGTCCTCTTGCACAGCAATACAGTGCTTCCCAGCATCCCTGCCACATCTGGAATGTGTCCTGGAAGTCTTCCTTTCAAAGCATGTCAAGCAACTTCTACGATTCAAGCTGGATCTCTGCAATGAAGTCAAAATTGTAACCTTTGAACTGGATCCTCATCTTCGGGAATAGAACGAAGTCCGCAGGAGACAAATCTGGTTCCATATGACACACCAACAATGGCAGCAATGCTCTGGATTGTTCTCAGATGATCCTCATGCACAAGCTGCTGAACAGTCTCAACATTTTCGTGGGTTGCGCTCGTTGAAGGTCTTCCTGATGTCTCGTCATCTTCCAGTGATGTTCTTCCATTCTTGAAGGGCGCGTGACACTCAAAAAACCTCGAACGACTCATTGCAGCATCACCATAAACTTGCCAAATCATGTCCAGCATCTGTGGCAGATTTGCCCAGTTTCATACAGAATTTCATGTTCGCTCATGGTTCTAACTTGCCGTCCATGATGAAATCACAGATGTAACGCACATGGTCAGAATAACACCAGTTGCACAGCTCCCAATGTACACAGGACGATGTCTCTTGGCACACTTACTCATGAAGGTATGCTCCCCTTGACTGTGCATGCAGGCTTGTGCTGCCATCTGTTGGCATGTTACAGAAGTAGTCTCGACACTTTTTGATAGCACCTCATATAAAGTGCTTATGATATTTCCTCCATTTTTAAATGCTTTATCCCACATCTGAGGTGGCCTGAGCGTGGGCACTAATGTCTTCTTGTTCTCCACAAAATGGGGAATGTAAATTCTTACAGTGATAAAGCCGAGCAATGTAACAAGACCTAAAAATTGTTCTAGCCAGTTATGATTAGCACCCACAAAACATCACAGTTGCACAGTAAATGCAACTCCAACTTCTTAACAACATTTTGGATTAAAAATTTGCTGAATACAAACAGCCTTTTGTTAACAGATTCACATTGTAGACATACAAATTTACAAGTTTCATGTTTTTACTCAATTTATATTCCATTGGCAATGATAGAGAAAATATCATACCTCCATATACTTTCACTTTATCAGCCCAACATCCATAAGCTTCTTCTAAGTCCATAGTGTTTATTACAAATGCCAAATGCCAATCTGGTGCCGATTCAAAAGTCCATTCACATAGAAGATTATTAGCATATCCATTTGGAAATCCTGGACTAGTGAATTCATGGGTCATATTTTCACCCATGCTGATAATTTCCCTACATTCTGTAATGAACATAAAACTATTATAATTATCTTAATTTTTCTATGTATACAGCAAATAAGCAATAAAAAATTTAAATTGCCAATTTAAAGGAAAAAAATTAACTGTATTCCATAAACATTATTTCTAAATTTGTATCAAGTGAATAACTATATTTTCATGTTTTGGGCACTAAAACATGTGGTAGTAAATTATGGTAATACAGGGTGGGCACAAAGTTGCTTTCCCCAATAAATGAAGAAATCAAAGAGACTTTGTGCCCACCCTGTATATTAAAAAGAAGAACTTGCTTATCTGTGAAAGTACCTTTTTGGTGTTCTAATAATTTTGGTGGCCATAAACTTAGGAACAGGTTTACGAGAGGATGGTGGCAGAGAAGACAGAAATTTATAGGACACCCAAAAAGAAGAAGAAAAAAACAGTTTTGTGGATAGGTGAATACTTCCTTTTAATGTAATAACTATTCTTTTAGTACATAGTATTCAACTAATAGAATCATCTTAGCTTTATTTTGGTGGTGGTAGTGATTATGATTGCACATGTTTATATATGAAAGCATAATACAGGGTCTGACAACTAAACCTGATGGCTTTTAATTGCAAATAGAACAAAACTCTTTCTTTCGTGTTTTCGTCAAAACCGAAATATAGAAATAACACATTGTAATGATAATTTTTCATGTTTCTGAAAGGTATGAGATGCATTTTCCTACTCTGTTTTGTCACGAAATGAACTGCAAAATGCGAAATACTCTCAAACACGAAATTTAAAGTTGATTTACCGACGCAACACTTTCTGAAGTCAGAATTATCCTGTGAGTTATGCAATTCACGGAAAATTGATTAATTCTGCTGTAAATTTTTGAGAAGCAAAAATGGACCCCTTTATACAGGAATAAACTTAATACGTATTCTGGTAGGAACATAAAATGTGCTATTAGAAGGGATATGTTTATTTTGTGTAGTAAGTGCAGTTTTTAAATCAAATTTAGGATTATATTCACATTTTTAAAACCAAAATGTTATATTATATACTGCTTTTTCAACATTATAACAGCAAAATTTTATTTTATTTACCGCTTTTGAACCTGAAATTGACTCAGTTTTTGTACCGAAATTTTGCCTTTTTATTTACCAAAAATATGTGCCTCTAGTAATAATTAATTGTTAAAATGCTTTGTTTTCTTGCATCTCTCTGTACATCCCAAGTAATCACAACTGTTGGGCCATCGTTAGTTTTTACATGGGAAAGATTGGCTTTATGTTGGTTGGCAAATTGCCATTGGTCTTATGTTGGCCCAGTGGTGGTTGCCAACGTTTGCCCAACCATGGAAAAGTGAGTCAATATCCAACCTTCTGATATACCCTCATCTCGTACTTCTCTCACCCACCAACTCAACTACTAACAATAGTCAATATATTGCTCTGGTTACCTGAACGTCGGATCTCGGGTATATGCATCATATGCAGTATATGATCACATGTAAAGCATTGTGAATGTCAACTTTTGCACCATGCACATTTATTAATTTTTATTTTTATTCATTGTATTGTATTGTACTGAATTATGAAATAAAATTAAAAAAAGATAACGAGGAAACCATACAAGTCTGTGAATATGATGCCCTGGTTTATTTTAAAGACACTAGGGCACTGAGCGCACACCCCTGAATGTATGCAGGTGGGGTTGAGCTACTTCGGGGGTTCCTCCCCCTTTCAATTATGTATATGGTATTAAATTCAGAAAACTCTTTTTAAAAAAATTATATAATTTCTGCTATTACAGGGAAAATCCTACATTACAACATTTTGATGATAGATAACAAAAAATGCTCACCGATTGCAGTATGGCATCATTCAGTTTCTGATTCAGCACACGATATTCATCAAAGAAAAGCAATAATGGCGTGAGATTTTTAAAAGTGTTACCGGTTATCAGTAGGACATTTAAGGAAGAAGCCGTGAGACTTGGGCGCCTCCCCACCTCATGCCCCCCACCATGTCTTCCAAGTAGTTCATATAATATTATTCTGGTATGACTGCAATTCAATACTAACTAACTAACTCTCTAGCCTTCTTAAACCCGAAGGTTCATGGCTGCAGCAACATAGGCCTTCCATCTGTCCCTATCTTGTGCAAGATCTATAAACTCTTTTTCATCTCTACCGATTTCCTTTAGGTCGATCTCAACATTGTCCCTTCATCTTCGTCTTGGCCTTCCTATAGGTCCCCTACCATCAGGTTTCCCAACAAGAATCCTGTGAACGCCTCTTTCCTCTCCCATTCGTGCCACATGGCCTGCCTCCCTAAGTCTTCTTGATTTAATTATTCTAATAATATCTGGACACGAATACAAATTATGTAGTTCTAAATTATGTAACCTTCTCCACTCACCTGTCTACTTATCCCCTTTAGGTCCAAATATTTTCCTAAAGATCTTATTTTCAAATACTCTCAATTTATGTTCCTCTTTCAATGTAAGGGACCAAGTTTCACACCCATATAATAATACAGGCAAAATTACTGTTTTGTATATTTTAACTTTTAGTTTCTTAGATATTAAACGAGAAGACAAAAGTTTATGAAGAGAGAAGTAACATGCATTTCCTGAATTAAGCCTACATTTTATTTCCTCTTTAATATAATTTTCATTTGTTAATATTACTCGTAAGTATTTGAATTTGGAAACTGGTTCAAACAAGTTGTTATCAATAATTAGATTTTGAGTATTACCTAACACTTGATTTCGGCCTGTAAGCATATATTTAGTTTTCTCTTTGTTAACTTCCAAACCCATCTCTGTAGCAGTTTTGAAAAATATTTTAGCATTATTCTTAATTGTATTTATATCATCCCCTAATAAGTCTACATCATCTGCATATGCTAACAACTGAGTCACACCATTTAATTTTAGTCCTTCTTTAGTTTCTTTTACCTTCCTAACAGCATATTCTAAGGCAAAATTAAAGAGCAATGGAGATAATGCATCTCCTTGTTTTAACCCATCATGAATTGTAAATTTGTCAGACACATTAATACCCACACGAATTTTACTTTCTGTTTCACTGGTGCATATATTTATCATACTAACAAGCTTCTTAGGTATTCCAAACTCAAGTAATGTATTATATAATTTATCTCTTTTGACCGAATTATATGCTTTTTTGAAATCAATGAATAGCTGATGGACATTTTGATTATATTCCCACATTTTTCAAGTGTCTGTCTGATGTGAAAAATTTGATCTGTAGTTGATCTGTTGTGTTTAAATCCACATTGATAATCACCTATAATTTCATTAGCATATGGGGTTAGTCTTGTTAAAAGAATGTTAGATAATATTTTATATGTTGTTGAGAGTAGAGAAATTCCACGGTAATTATTGCAGTTCATTTTATCACCTTTTTTAAACACAGAAACAATTATGGATTCTTTCCACTGTTGAGGGATTTCTTCTTTATTCCATACTAAACAAATTAATTTATGAATTTGACATATTAACGAATTTCCACCATATTTAATTAACTCAGCTGGTATTAAATCAATGCCAGGTGCTTTGTTTTTCTTTAGCCTTTTAATAGCATCTTTAACTTCAGTCAAGTTAGGTTCTGGAACTAAAGGTTCTGCTGTGTGCACTTCATTTACTTCTGATTTATCGCAATTCAATAATAGATTTTGGTAAAGTTATTAACAAGCGGTGTTAATTACTTTGATGTTTCTGTAAGTATCAAATTGCGTATTTCTTTATTAAGCTAATGTTTATTGTGTCAACAACCAATGTTTGCGATTTCACTTCAGTGCTTATGCCAACATTTTTTACCTGATTAATTAATTGACAATGCCCGAAAACAACAAAAGGATGAAAGACACCACTCACAAAACTTGCACTACACAGTCCCTCCCGCCAACCGTTGTTTACTTTTGTAACATGTGAAGCACTCCTTGCCCCCTCCCATCTCAGCATCGGCGCTTCCCCAATAGCCAATATTTTCTTCAGAACCTTACACTGCAAGAAGTCCAGTTCTACTACTGTTGCCATCTTACTTCTTTTGGAACCAGATTTGCCAAAATCGCGAAACTTTTCGTTTCAAATAAGACGTATGTACAGTAGTTGTAGTCTTCATCTGTTTCCTAACTACTCCCACTCCCAAGTTTTGCTAAATGCACAGAAATCTCATTTCTGACACCACTACTATTTCATATATTTTACGTTCCTTGCTACCTTTAAGGCTTCCGCTTTATAGGACAATCCTAATCGTGACTATGAGGATGCTTGGTGAATTATTGAAATAGAATTATTATTATTTTGTGTATTAATTATTAATTTTTATAATTATGTAAGTAAAAGAATAACAACAAACATTGAAATAACCATTTCTTGCTGAGGATTCGAACCTGCGACACCTGACACTTCAGAGCATGCTAAGATAACAATCAGGAAATTATGCTTCTAAGTAATGTTTTCACCCAAAAACAGTGCTGCTACCTCAAAAAACATTGCTTCAATCCGAAATTATCGCATTCCTGTGACAACATATGTCAATCTCAATCGGCTCTTTCAACAATTATCACAAATTCCTGTAACCGAAATAATATATGTGTGAAATATAGAATTTTAGGTTGACATTTTTAGAAGGACAGCGGACCCCTTGACCATCCCCATGATGTCGAAGAAGGACAAAGAGGACTTTTGTAATCGCTGATATTTAGAGTAAATACAAAATATCACTTGGTAGTTTGCTTTTCCCCAAGTGTGAGTGGACACCTTCAGAGTAAGATAGACCCGATTAGGCGACTTAGCTCTTTTCTGTCAATTGAATATGGCATTACTGATCTGTATCCGGTAAGGATCACCGGCAACTGTGGCGGCTAAACAGGCATGGCAATAACCTGCCTCCTCCTCCTGCCGTAACAGTCTTTGTTGCGACGTGAAGTCTTCCTTGCGTGGGCTCAGGGCCCTTTCCTCATGTTGCCTGAGGAGGGTACTGGAACAGTCCTGCTCTTCGCTTTTGCCGGTGTCAGAAAAAATGTCAGTCTGCAATATTTACTTTACGACAATATTACCAGTTTATGTATGTAATAATATTTTAAGACAGGTTCTTCAATTCGTTATATTTTGTTGTTACCTGTGGTAACAGCGGTTACATGCCTCTGCTATACTTCAAGGTTCACATGCAATTTTACGCTAGTGGAAGTAGTTGTGGATTACCTGACACAGAAGAATTTTGAACAAACTGTGGACCAGATCTTGCGACTTCACTCCATTCCAGATAAAATAAAGAATCCGGATAAGTAACATGCATGACAATGTATGCAACATTACTAGTTGTAGTGATAGGGTCGGGAATGCTTAATCCACAAGCATGAAGCAGCGATGGCGCTGTGTTGTCATATCCATCATATATCTGAAAAGACAGAATTACTTATTTTCTGTTTATTCTGCCACTGGAAGGGAGTTCTGTAGTCGCCTGGTAGATGGCAGTTGCATCGCAGGCTTGTGTGAAGCAGTGCCGAGTGTGAGCAGTGTGAAGTGCAGACTTGCAGGGACTTGCCGTCCGTGTCAAATGACAGCAGTGTATGGGGAACATTGTATATCTCTGTCGCGGGTGAAGGAGTGGGGTCGGAGATTTCGTGAAGGATGATCCACAACCTGGAACATCTGTCATTGTCGAAAATGATGAAATCATCCAATGTGTGAATGGCATTATTCAACATGATCAACAGTGTACAGTGTTCTTCTTAAGCTCACGCTCACACTGCTTCACACAAACCTGCAATGTGACTGCCATCTACTGGGCAACAATGCAACCCCCTTCCAGTGGCAGGAGTTTCCTAGAGCAGCGGCATCTACACGTCAAGATTTATGAGGTGGCCTGTTTTCCACTGACTGACCCTTATACTAACATTATAAATCCAATTTATTTCCTATTGTCAATTTTTATGGTTGTTTTGGTGAGCATGTGGAGTGAATAATTCATGCACTCCCACTTAAAAGCAAATGACAGATTATAATTAATAAAATAAGAATTTCAGCTATTCAATGGTTGAAATTCTTTTAATTATTTGCTCTTGAAAAATATGTATGTGCAGTAGATCATAAACGCTGACTACATTAAAACTTTCAGCTAGCCACTGAAGGAATAAAAATTCTTCTTAATATTAATTATAAGATGAATGTGGCTACATGGCCCATTTGCAAGATTTACAAAAATATTTGGTACGGTCAATAAATAACTGGAATGAACGTTGTATGGACTTACTTACTTTTTAATACTGGTCGGCATACTCCCCTGCCTTGTTGAGGCAGGAATCCCACCACATCACCAAATTTTTGATCCCCCTGTCCCAGAAGTCCTGTGGCTGCTGTGAGCACCAATGGAATACCACATCCTGCAGTTGTCCATCCAAGACAAAGGGGATTCCACGTAGGGCACCTTCCAGTGGGCTAAACACATGAAAGTTACACGGGGATAGGTTAGAGCTGTAGGGGGAAAATCTAAGCATTCCCAACCCATTTGTGCGATCATGTCCATACTGTATCCAGCAATCTGGGGATGTGCATTGTCTTGCAGTAGGATGACACTTCTTGACAAGAAGCCACGCTGCTTGCACCTGATTGCAGGTCTCACCTCGTTTCGCAAGATGTCAGAGTACAGAGCAGTGTTCATTTTCTCACCCTGCCGGAGGAAGCGACCGAGAAGTGGACCACGATGTTCAAAGAAAAACACGAACATCACCTTGCGAACAAAGTAGACTTGTCTGCTTTCCTTGGGTCGTGGGGACTAGAGGTGTTTCCACTACTTTTTGTCGTGTTTACTCTTTGGCATATACCGGCTGAGCAAGATTTCGTCCATTGCCACAATGTGCTCGAGGAAAACCTCACCCTCTGTCAAGTACCGCAGAAGATGTGTGAGACTCTTCCCCATCCACGTAGCATTTTGCTCCTCTGTGAGCATCTTTGGCATCCAAGCTGCACACAGCTTCTGGTATTGAAAGTGTTCATGAACAATAGTGTATGCTTAGGGTTACCAGACGTCCTGTTTTTCCCGAACATGTCCTACATTTTAGCTTTATGTCCGGCATCCGGGAGAAATTTGAAAAATATCATAAATGTCCTACATTTTGAGCATCACATAATATTAATTAGGAAAATAGGTAACAGAAAAAAATCATGCAAGTTACAAGTCTATGGACTGTGCTTCCAAACTCAATAATGAAATTTATTTTGATTCAGTCATTGCCCAAAAAGAAAAAAAACATTTGTCCTGCTATTAAACAAATGGGAAAATGGAAGCAATTAATGAACAAAGTTTTAAGACCACTTTCTGATAACGTCACTGTTAAATGCCTGAGCAGAATTTCTTGCCTTAGGGTTTATCCTGATGGGACAAGGTGTTACCCATTCTTATTCAATATAATTTGATTGTAAAGCAGGGGTATAGAGACCAAAGTTATTCAGGGTGTCTGCCAGTCAAGAAAGTCATGGAAGTCAAGAAAAAGTAAAGAAATCAACAAGTAGGTCAAGAAGTCAATAAAAAGGCAATAAATTATTCTTGTGGTCAAGAATTTTTGCTAGTGATTGGTTGATTTAGTTTATTTTACTTCATTTTTTCTGTCCCTTTGGCTAATCGCGAAGATGAGGATGAATGGTGATAAGATAAGATGGATGAAGGGACAGTCACAAACATATAGGGACAGCCGACATAAGCCCCTGGCTTAGGCCCGCTTTAGACGAAAGCATTTTCCTTAGCAGTTTTCTTAACATTTGTGCCATGACCAAAATGCTACCGTGTAAAGGGAGAAATGTTATGGCATTTCAGATGCCATAAAATCTTTCATGGCATTTCTCAAGGATAGAACCCGTCCTATTTCTGTAGCATTACCAATCAGAAGCATCATCTAGGTCACGAGTGAAGTTGTAATGGCGGCAGCGTGAGATGTAAACAATGTATCACTTCACATTTTCAAAAGCCGATAACTATTCAACCGAGAGGAATATTCGTATAAAACGTTATTAGGTACAAAACAATGGCGCTGCTTAAATACATACTTCACAACGTTTACTGTACACGTATGGCAAAATATTTTAGTTCTTTCAACTGTAAACACAATGCACTCATCATACATGGTGTAAATCGACATGCCTTTCATGCTGTATATGTTATACATTGTAATCACAAAAGCTAGTTGAAAAGTTACATGAAATGTTTGTGTGTAAAGTACTAACTGCTATAAGATTTTTTGAAGCATTTGCATAGCATTTATGCTAGCAAAAATGCTAAAGAAAATGCTTTCGTCTAAAGCCGGTGTTATACTGACTGAGTCCAAATGCCAAAGCCTAGCTTGTCTGCCAAACACAGTTCAGGATGCATTAATACGAGAAAGCAGATCTAATTCTCTTCTTAAATTCAGCTTCAGTTTTCATCTTAACTGGCCCTTTGGTAGGGATTTTCATTAAATAAATATTTATTTTCTTCATTACTAATTTCCAACTTTACCTAACTAGGGGTCGAATAAATAAACGTTAAGAAAAGAAAAAAAGTCTACAAAAAATCAAGAATTCTGGATGTGTTATCTTGGTAGACACCCTGTTATTTAACTAAAAACTACCCACGATAAAACTTCTGCAACAATTTTAAATTACGGTAATTGCTGAATATTTGTTTGCCATTAAAAGAAAAAGGTAAAGTGCTCCCCTGTGCTTAGCACCACACCATGAAGGCATATAGGGGGTGTGGGGGTAATGCCCTACACTTTCTTGATCCGGTCGTGAGTGGGGGTGATGTGATCAGCATCACGCCCCTGACTGCCTTTACCCCCCAGGGTTTCCCCCAGGTACCCATGTCATTCGATGCTGGGTGGGCAACGGGCCCGCTTCTGACGTTATAAAAGTTCCCGGATTTGAACCGGCCAGGGATCGAACCCGGGACCTTCAGACGCGTTACCGACTGAGCCACCACGGCCACTAAGATAATAATGTTAGCAGACTCATGAGAAAAAATATTTTTTCATAAAGCCTATAAAATGTTTGGTACTGGTCCCTATAACAGCTGCGGTAGCTCAATAGGCCATCTGACTACCATGTAAGGGACCCGGATTCGATCCCCGGCGAGAGAGAACTGGGATTTTTCTCACCTGTCCAAGTGGCTCCGGCATCCACCCAGCATCGTATAAAGTGGGTACCTGGAGGAAACTGAGTGGGGTAAAGGCAGCCAGGGGCATGTTGCTGATCACATCACCCCCACCTTTGGTCATGATCAAGAAAGTGTGGGGCCCTAACTGCACACCTCCCTATATGCCTTCATGGCATGGTGCATAGCACAGGGGAGCACTTTACTTTTTTTTTTTTTAATTATCCCTATAATTTCAAAGAATTTGACTGTCCACTCTAACATGAATATAGTTTGACTAATTATTTTCCTGTAGTTTACGGTTTACAATGTAAGATTGACAACACCCATTATATAACTAACTAACTCTCTAGCCTTCTTAAACCCGAAGGTTCATGGCTGCAGCAACACAGGCCTTCCATCTGTCCCTATCTTGAGCAAGATCTATATACTCTTTCCCATCCCTACCGATTTCCTTTAGGTCCATCTCAACGTTGTCCCTCCATCTTCGTGTTGGTCTTCCTACAGGTCTCTTACCATCTGGTTTCCCAACAAGAATCCTGTAAACTCCTCTTTCCTCTCCCATTCGTGCCACATGGCCTGCCCACCTAAGTCTTCTTGATTTAATTATTCTAATAATATCTGGACATGAGTACAAATTATGTAGTTCTAAATTATGTAACCTTCTCCACTCACCTGTCTCCTCATCCCTTTTAGGTCCAAAGATTTTCCTAAGGATCTTATTTTCAAATACTCTCAATTTATGTTCCTCTTTCAATGTCAGGGACCAAGTTTCACACCCATATAATACTACAGGCAAAATTACTGTTTTGTATATTTTAACTTTTAGTTTCTTAGATATTAAATGAGAAGACAAAAGTTTATGAAGAGAGAAGTAACATGCATTTCCTGAATTAAGCCTACTTTTTATTTCCTCTTTAATATAATTTTCATTTGTTAATATTACTCCTAAGTATTTCAATTTGGAAACTGGTTCAAACGAGATGTTATCAATAATTAGATTTTGATTATTACCTAACACTTGGTTTCGGCCTGTAAGCATATATTTAGTTTTCTCTTTGTTAACTTCCAAACCTATCTCTTTAGCAGTTTTGAAAAATATTTTAGCATTTTTCTTAATTGTATTCACATCATCCCCCAGTAAGTCTACATCATCTGCATATGCTAACAACTGAGTCTTTTTTTTTTTAAACTGAAAAGTGTCATTTTTCAACTATTTTCTATAGAAATATGTATTATTTATTGAGAATGTGTTTTGTCCTACATTTTGACTTAATGTACTACATTTTGGGACAGCATGTCCTACATTTCCCTTACAGCGATCTGGTAACCCTATGTATGCTGTACCATGACTAATGCCGAGTTCGGTTGCAATCTGGTTCAGACTAATCCTTCGACACTCCCGTATGAGGTCATCAATGGCAGAAATAGACTCATCCGTAATGGCACATATAGGGTGCCCACTACGTGCCGCATCAGACACTGTTGTGTGTCCTGCTTGAAACTGACCTGCCCACTTATACACTTGTGTTTGGGACATGCACTCACCACCATACACAGCAGTCATACACTCGTAAATGTTCTCTGGTGTGTTGTCTTCTGCCGTCAAAAACTGTATCACGGATTGCTGAACCTCCTTTATGGCACCTTACACTGAAAACACATTGACTCACCTCACTGAATGACTGACTGGCACCTTGGAGGCAAATTGCACATACACAACCTCCCTTCCCTGCCAGTGCTGCCACGTAGCCACGTGGTCTTGAATTCGCCTTGCAGACATGGGGCGTACCCCAGCCTGGCCTACATATCCCGTAAGTTTCATCGCTCTGTCACTTTATTTTTCTTTTCACGGCATTAATCCGGTTATTTATTGACCGTACCAAATACATACTATATAAGAGATTTTATCAATGTAGTTCTCTTTCCTTTCTGCAGATCTGTCACTGTCATTTTCAATATTATTGTTTTGTTTTTTCAGTTATTATCCATTGTATTTTACACTGATTGAAGAGACACCAATAGCTGAACATTGTAATAATTTAAAGTTGTGCAGAATATTTTATAAATGTTAATAGTAATCTATTGTACATGTTTACATAAACCGAATTTCAATGTTAAAATAATGACCATTTAATTTAGTGATGTGACGAAGCTGAAAATTTACGAATGCCGATAATTTTTGGAACCAATACTGATGCCGATATTTAACTGATTCCGATACATTAGATTATTCACAGAAATGGAATGTTTTTGTAGCCTTGATAAAAAGAAATTTGCTATGCACATTTCTATTGCATATATATATATATATATATATTTCTCAGAGAGTTAATATTAGTACACAAGCAGTTCTTTGAAATGCAAAATGAATTCTTGTTCATAATATTGTAAATTTAATGTTGGAAGATTCAACTTCAGAAACAGGAGTTTTTGAAGCACTTCTGGAAGTAACCTACTTCTTCTCTTATTACAAATCAGTCCAGCAATACTGAATACTGATGCAGCAGGTATGTCCAAGTATTTTCTCAGCACTTGCTTCAGGTTTGGATACTCATTTCTGAATTTCCAATACAACAGCAAATCCTGGTCATGTGGAATAGTTGGTTCAGCAATGTACTGTTCTATTTCTGATTTTGAGGTAGGTTGATCCTCTGAATGAGAGTTTGCAATAATTTTATCACAAAAACTCCACAGTGATGAAGATCCATAACCTAATTTTCAATAAATCTTATAAAATTAAAATATCAAACTTATTAGAAGATAAAACTCTAGTATGTATTGGTACAGATTTAATCAATTTCTGGCGATATTCATAGATTGGTAATTGGCTTCAGCACATCACTAATTTATTTATAAAATCTACCTTTGGCAAATAATTAATGAAAATTACATATTTGGATTAATTTCCAATTAAAAATGTAGGGATGCTGCAAAGATGGTATGCTTACCTTGTAAAAAATATAAAAAACAGGTGAAACTTGTATCTGGCTTTGGAACGTGACTTCATCAGCATGTGGTACCAGATTTATTTCAAAAAGGAAAAAAAAAATTCTCACTGGGATACGACATGAGGACAATATTACATTACAATAAGTAGACTATATTCAAAAGTTTAAACTTGCTTGTTAAAAACTTACATCAAGATAGCTGTAGCAATCAGATGTGAAACCTCGTGTCAGCATAAAATCCTTAAATATAATTGAGATCGCTCTTCCAAAGGCTACAGTTATACGCCAAGAAAAGGTTCCTGAATTCAGATATGTCAGTGGGTACATCGGTGATGCTATTTCTCCTCTAGAGCCAGACAACTCATTTCCATGCACTGTTTCAAGAGAAGAAAAATAGATAATTATATTAGTGTAGCAAACATGTACCGGGTGGTCAAAATTAAAGTTACCCAACTCAGAGCTCTCTGTAGCCTGTTTGAGGCATCGTAGAACTCTGAAATTGGGTGAATCCACTATGCAGACCATGGGGAAGAGGATGGTGATAAAAAAATATTAAAAAAATAGTTCAATTTTCCACCACCAGGTTGAAATGTGGCACTGTACTTCCATGATGGGTTGTACAAATAATCACATTAAGTGATTTAGCTGAGTTATTTATTAGAAAGACATTTGTTAGTGCTGGAAGTTGCGAGAAAATAATCTCTCGTTTATTGCAAGATTGCAAGGTAAAGGCAAATCCATAACCAAATGGAGCAGTTTATGTCATTATTACAACTCATCATGGAAGTACAGTGCCACATTTCTACCTGGTGGTAGAAAACTGAACAATTTTTTATCGCCATCCTCTTCCCCATGGTCTGCTTAGTGGACTCTCCAAATTTCAGAGTTCTACGATGCCTCAAACAGGCTACAGAGGACTCTGAGTTGGGTAACTTTAATTCTGGCCACCCAATACCATGAATTAAACTTTGCAGACTTCGATTATAAAATATAATTCTATTGTATACATCATCTATTGTTTTTAATAGGGATGGGCCGCTATGAAATGTTGGCCGATATCAATAACCGATATTCTACAAATCCAATATATAAAATTCCAAATGGTCCTTGTAGAACCTGAATGGCTCATTGACCTCCTTAATAGATGCTTGTTTTGAGGTGACTGCAGTGAAAAAAAGATCAGTCCTAATAATTATCTAAATCACAAACAATTTGTCTTATTTATTACACATGGTGTGCAATAAAAATGGGCAAAATATGCAAAATCCCGTTCATGTGTTCCAAATTACGTCCTATGGGTGACCACCATTTTGTCACCTACACTTGGTCAATCTGTGATCAAAATCGTCCATGGCACATTCTAATATATGAATAAGAATGCTTCCACTTCAGTGCCCTTCCCGTAGCATCAAAGTTCTTCAGGCATATACTGATTACATTCGCTGATGTAATACGATCATGTCCCTGAGATTTAAATAAGATCGATATTCTAGTCTCGAAGTGGTAACAGAGTCACCAATTTTATACAATGCCCTCACAGTTACAGCACGTTGAGCTCCGCTCCAGTGATCCATGTCTGCAAATGACATACATTGGTGATGCAGATAATCATCATTAAGTATTGCCAACAGCACTACAGAAACTCTCCCAACAAAAACTAATAAACCCATTTTTATGTCACACCCTGCACTATTTCATTGATCTCACAATCCAATGGCCAAAAATAAAGATAACAAATATAATACTTACCTAAACTATAATCTGCAATAAATCCATTTCCCGTTTCTTCAGCATCACTCCTAAATTTAATCCACAATTTATTTGCTGCTGTAATGTTTCCTGGCAAATCATTACCACAATACACTCCGATCATTTCACCAATGGCATTGTTCTTTCTTATTTCAACATAATCCTCATTGCAATTATCACTCAGTTCCAAGTCAAATGATCTGAATGAAATCAAGACTTTATTTCCTAGAAAACAGAAAAAGTGAACTAATGTAATAAAAATTTGCAAGTTTGAAATAATTTCATATTCTAAAAGTTTCAGAATCTTATGTCAATATCCTTATGCTGTGGGACACATTAATCACCATATTATTAGTATCAGCAGATAAAAAAACATACAGGTGTATTAGCAAAACTGGAAATACATTTACCTACCTGATACTTCTATCAATAGCCTATAATTGAGTGCACAACTAGGGCAACTCAAAAGAAAGTGAAGTGATAAAAATGAACAAGCTTATGATAATATTTATGTGAGTTTTGAAAGTAGTAAATGTAATGAACAGGAAAGAGATCACAATTTATGATCTTACCTGTAGTCAGTCATGCACCATAAACTATAAGTCTAAAACTAAATATTTTACCTACTGACAAACTAATTTGTAAATGTGGACTGTAAATCATTTGCTTTTTCTGTTTGGCAAAGAACATATATGAGGGGCATACTTAAAGTAATGAGAAACAATGTTTCATGAACAGAGTTTTGGTTTTATTAAAGAAAAAGACACTACATCATAATCAACACTTTTCTTTACATTTCAACAAAGTCTCCATTTCTTTGTATGCATTTTCCCTACCATTCTGGAAGCTTAAAAATACACTTTTGGTAGAACTCCGTTCCAGCAGCTCGGAGACACTGACACACTGCTTTCTGTATGTCCTCCATCATCTCATAGCATTGGCCTTGTAACTGTTCCTTTACAAAACTGAACAGATGACAGTCGGAGGGTGCAATGTCAGGACTGTAGGGAGGGTGAAGCAGAAGTTTCAATCCCATTTTCCCAATTTCCTCCTGGTGAACTGAGCAGAGTGCAGGTGTGCATTATCATGTTCAAGGATGATATTCTTTAAAGGACGTTTATCCCGCAATGCATGACGGAGCTTGTAAAGTATTTGGATATGAAGGCGAGCAAATATGTTTACCCCAGGTTTAATAAATTCAAACAGAATAGACCCCTCTTCATCCCAGAACACAGTGCCCCATAACTTTGTCAGCAGACAGCACTGTCTTCTTTGCTTTCTTTTTTGCCAGCGATGTGGAATGGTGCCATTCCATTCTCTGCCGCTTTGTTTCCAGTTCATAATGATGGAACCAGCTTTCATTAGAAGTCACAATACTCAATAAAATTCATCGCCTTCATCGTGACATCTCTGAAAAAGTTCTTGAGTAGTGTTTTTTCACTGCACTTTGTGGTCTGCCATCAATAAACATGGGACCCAGTGGAAACAAATTTTTCAATAGCTTAACCTTGCAATCATTTCCAGCACTGCACAGTCCGATAAAGCCTATTTTGAATTTCAGCAGCAGGAATTCCCTCTTCAACAATAAATTCAATCACAGCACATTGTCAAAACAAAACATCACTGCCAGCCATTTTGAAACAGCTGCCTGCGCTCACACAATCGAAGCTAATGTCATCATACTACCTTGAAGCATTCAGTGAATTTGTTATTTTGCAATGATTTGCAATGAATTCTGATTTTTTTTAAAAATTGATGCTTATTACCTTCAGTATGGTCCTCACGATTTATGAGTAATTCTACAGAACATTGAAAGTGTGGATGAGAATCAGAAAGTTTTAAATTCAACAGTGTCAAATTAAAGTTTTAAATGTCTGAATGTGTGATCAAATTGGAATATACAAGTAGAACAAAAATGCATGTTATTTTGGATTGAACTGGCAAAGCATCCACTACTGAAATCACAAACACATGACCAACTTTTGGAGAGAATTTCATGAGAAGATGATATGCAAGCTAGGACAATGTTACTAAATTTTACAAATGATAGCTAAAATTACTGTGATTAATGTATAATTAAGCTCCAATGATTAGACGTTTGTGTTCGATAAGGTTTAAGGAAATGATGCACTGTACAGTTTAGCTGTGGAAGCACAATGTTGAGCCTTGTTCCATGATGGGAAGCAAAACACAAGAGATAGTGAGCTGTATTACACTGAGTTAATTAATTGTGTGACAACCCCACATGGATACAAATTCTCAAACAAGAAGATTAACATTTCTTTATGTTTAAGCATGATTGTTTTTGTATGGTTATGATGGAAATATAATTCATGTTATGCATGTCCATATTCAATGCATGGTAGATCCATAAAACTGATATTCTCTTCACAAAAAGTGGAGCATTTATACATATTTTAATAAATTTGCAGATGGCATCAGATATTATAAATTAGTCAATCATATCAGGAATTTGATCAGATTTGCATGAAGTAGCATAAGTGAGTAGCATAACAAACATAACAGCTTGAAGCATAATTCTATTTCTAGTTGCACAAGAATTTTACTTTGTATTCAATAGCTTGATTTTTGTTTGTGTAATGACATTATTTGAAACATGTATGGTGACAGTCTAGTCAAGTGGAATCTAGTTGTGCTTGGAGTGTTTGTGAGACAGTGTGTCCCGGCGTAAGTTTTGTTGCTTTCAAGATGCATCCTTCATTACAATCTGAGTACCAAGGTGGTGCATATTTGGCTTCAACACCCAAATAGCTGTGACTCATATTCACACAGATATCTAGAGAATTATGTGACACTATGATACAAAATATCAGAAAAAGATTTTTTGATCTAAAAGAGTGAACAATTTAAAATTGATGGTCTGGCAACATTACAGATACTTCTAACTTTCTATCCCTATTATTTGAGCGAAGAAGAAAGCATTCTGTTAGTATTTTCAAGATATAAGATAACAAAAAAACATGAAAACAAGGCTTTGTTTACTTGGAAACCCAGTTTAGTAGGGCAGCTTATCATGAAAATGTGGACACACCGGACAAAAGCACCAAATTTTTTTTCCAGGTACTACTTAGGTGCTTAGCTTTCAATTTTTGATAGGAACCAACTCCTCCGTCGGCCATCTTGGATTTTATAGCGGCCATTTTGAAATATAGGTATATTATCAATATCTCGGCTTCTAAATCACTTAGGACCACAAACTTGGTGTCTAAGTATACATATTTGGGGTCAGGGAATACAACTACACAATTTTTAAATGTATCAGACTATATATTTATTCACTAATATATGTACCAATTACAAACTATTCACCGATTAACAGTTTGGAAAATTAACAAATTTATACATTCGTTTGAAAGAAGTTTAGATGCGGTATTCACTACACATATTACTAATGATATGCTACCATTTACAAACTATTCACCAATTCAAATAATACATGAAAAATGACATAAAATACATAATTATACAATTAAAATACAATAAATCGTATTATGAAATCGTATATGAAAGATGTTGAATTATATGAAGGATTACCGTTATATGAATTGTTTATGTCGTATTCAATCATTGACATTTGCACAGTTTAGTACAATTCCAAGGAGCAATTTTGCAAGCACACCTAACAGTGCACCCTCTTTGACTCTTACAATTACATGTAACCAATTCAGTACATGCCTTTGAAGCAATAGGTAATGTGTCCATACAGGAACCCACGATGCACTGTCTACTTTCTGAGTCCAGCCCCAGCCTTCCGGATTAGGAGCATGCTGTTGACTGTGCTCACTGGTACACCATACTCCTGCCTGATATACAGCCCACTTGGAGTGTTGGACTAGTGCGTCCTTCATTGGTGGAAGTTTCTCCATTGACTTACTCTTCTGACAAAACAGCTCCTTCCTGGCTTCATTCACATTGTCTAAATCACAGTTCTTATCATACAATATCACGGTGAAGCATTCTAGTAGTTTAAAATTTTCATTGTCAATATCAAGTTCTGTGTAAGGGTGGAGTGCCATGTAGGTAAAGGCATGTGTCACTTGATAATAACAATTCCATGCCTCCCATGCAGATTTCTTACCTCGTCCAAAAAATGATGATGTGGTATCACATCCAGTGAAACTGTGGAATACAGAGGGCCAAGGATTTCTCTACACCCAGCTTCTCGTAGATAGCATTAATGTCAATATAAGTAAATGTTTTGCCTATACCAAAAGCAACACAAATCTTCAAATCTGCACACGAGGTGATCAGGTGATGGAACTTGCCAATGAGGATCACCACTACATCCGTGTCAACAGTACGCACCATACAGTTACTACAGCCATTCAAAAGTGCATCCTGTAAGTGGATAATCAGTCTGGTGTCCGCTTCCTCATGGTCACATGATGGCATGGACCTATCAGTTCCTCGGAGAATAACTTCGGCATCACATGTAACGACAATTACCTTGCTTTCGGCACATTCAACATTTGTCAATTTGTTTGAAAGGAATGCAAAAAGTTTCTGTTTGTTGGTGGGGTCTTTTAAGAAATCGGTCCACTTAATTGGGAGCTTGTTCCTTCCTTCACACTTTCTCCTAACATCCGTACCTCGATTTTCTCAAGTGTCTTCTTTGAGGCTTGTCGGAATGTATTTGTCTCACACTGCATCATCTCGTTTGCAGCTTTCTAATTGTTTATTGATGTGTGGAATCAATACGTGATCAGCATAATCATCAAATGTGACAATGTTGGTAGTTGGGGGAGGAAATGCACAACAGCGGCTCCATCGAGAAGTTTCACATCAACATAATCAAGAGGATCATTTGGGGAATCCTTGTTCAGAATGTTCATAAGATCTGACTTCTTTCCAAAGCGCAGACTTCCATCGTCAGATAGTGAAGGGGGAAAATTATGATTCTCATGGCTGAAGAATGTAGTCATGTCACTCTCCCTATGCTGCATCACTATGTACAGTTGAGAGAACAGAGAAACATCAGTCTTAAGTAATGATACATTTCCCTTATCTTTTGTATAGGAGTTCTGAATAAAGGAAATGTTTTTTTTTATTATTGGTTCATGAATGGAGCGAGTACAATCACTGATAACTGATTTGTAATACTTGTCATACTGATCCTGGCCTACACTCTGAACTGTCCACACCGTATTTACTACACTTTCATCTAAAACATTTCGTGTGTCAAGAGTCAATAACTCATCATTGTCATCCATAAAGGGATTTCCAAAGTCTTTTATGACTGTATATAGACTCAATGATTGTTCCTTAAAGGTTTTCTGTGTGGCAAATCACTCTTCATCATGATGATAACTTTTGTCTTGATTAGGGATGTAGTTATCTTGAAACTCCTTCAATAACCTAGCTTGTTCAGGCTCAGGACCATCCATTTTCTGAAGGCTGAAGGATTTTCGGTCAGACCAACAGCGACCTCCTAAACCCTTGACGACCTTATTATTTTGCTCATGTGCTTGGTCGATTGGTATACTTGAGAATCGGTTCTTGGTTTTGTGGATTACCCAGTGACCCTGCTGCTCAAACTATTCAAGAATGGAAAGTGGAAGATTCTCCAAATCTCGGATGTGTATTGGGATCCATCGTGCATAATTCTGATGGTCGAGAGCAAAGAACCAAGGTGCCAGGGCCTTGAGGCTTTCCACATACAGATTAAAATTCCCCTTATGCTGCGATCTGATGAAAATGAGGCCCAGGAGCTCCATGTTAAGAATCGTGTCCCAGTACTGGAGTGTAGGACTCTTTTCTACCATTGCTTTTCTCCATGAAATCTTGGTTTCATCATCGTGTGGTCCTTCAGTGAGTAAGAAAGCATCCTTCTGCAGTTTTTCCAAAGCCAATGCTGTCACTTTGTGAGAATGTCTTGTTCTAGTCACATGCGAAGCCGAAAGGAAAGAGTCGGTTGTGCCTGATGAAGCAATACCAGGCACATCAGCTGCCAAAACGGGTGTCTGTCCAGAGTTTAGATATTCTGTAGCCCAATGCACGACATTCATCCCATGGTTCATCATGGAGGCCGTAGCTACCTTCTCATAGAAAAGGTGAATAGTTTGTAATTGGTACATATATTAGTGAATAAATATATAGTCTGATACATTTAAAAATTGTGTAGTTGTATTCCCTGACCCCAAATATGTATACTTAGACAGCAAGTTTGTGGTCCTAAGTGATTTAGAAGCCGAGATATTGATAATATACCTATATTTGAAAATGGCTGCTATAAAATCCAAGATGGCCGATGGAGGAGTTGGTTCCTATCAAAAATTGAAAGCTAAGCACCTAAGTAGCACCTGGAAAAAAAATTGGTGCTTTTGTCCGGTGTGTCCACATTAACGTGAAATTCGACGTTAAGCTGCCCCACTAGTTATGTCTACAAGTGAAATATATATATAAAAGTCTTACCTGGAGATGCTGCTATGTTCCACACACACTCCATATGCACTGAGTAACTGTGAGGAAAATTTGGTGTAGCAAAAGACCCATGTTCTGAGGTGTAATTTCCACCACAAGCTGGAAAGAGAAATGCTTATTGCAAATGAAACATACAACAAACTAATCTTAAATTCATCATTAAAAAATAAGGGTCAGACTTCCAAGACCTTATTTGTTGAGGTACCATGGTGGGAAAAAAACATTAGAAATTGAATTATCTAGATTTGCAATGCTTCATTAAAATAAAAGTTTAAATGTAACATACATTACTTGAGAATAAGATATATTTCTCTCCTCTGTGGTTGAGTGGTCAGTTAATACAGTTATGAAGCCAGAGGCTACACGTTTGTACCAGGTCAGGTATTGATGTATAGAGTAGTCAGTTAATACAGTTATGAAGCCAGAGGCTACACGTTTGTACCAGGCCAGTTATTGATGTATAGAGTGGTCAGTTAATACAGTTATGAAGCCAGAGGCTCCAGGTTTGAACCAGGTCAGTTATTGATGTACAGAGTGGTCAGTTAATACAGTTATGAAGCAAGAGGCTCTAGGTTTGAACCAGGTCAAGTATTGCTGTACAATGTATCATTTCATCATTGATCCATATTATCATGATTACCCAAAAAGATAGAATAGCAACACAAGATAACAGAAAAAAAGAGGGGAGTAGTCTTGGATCTTTTAAATCCACTTTATGAGCAAATAGGATAATCGGGACTGGACCTACAGTTGAACTGGGATCCGAACCACCATGTTCCTCCACTGGGTACTGAACCTGAGATTCCTTCATTACAAGACAATTACATTATAAAAGACAAGCAAAGAGACTAAATGCTGTCTGCACTCAAAAAGCTATATATAGAAACAATACCTTCTCTTTTGAGTATTGATGGTTTCATTTTTTTCAGGTAAATTTCCTAAATTTCAAAGTTAACTGTTGTAAAAAAAATTCATCCCATTAATTTTTTAGAACATTTCCAGCACAGAAGATCTGTCAAGACTGGCCTTTGTCACACCTCAACCACTGATTCTAATATTACCACAATTCCTATACTACATGGTTCATTCTCTTTATTAGTGCATAGGGAGATGACGTACAGCTAAATGCAAAGATAATAGTAGGCAAATATTCCCGAGGGCGCAGTGGTAGCATTGTTCCCTTGTAATCAAGGGGTCTCAGGTTCGATACCTGGTGGAGACACACAGTGGTTCGGATCCCACTTTAAACTGTAGGTCCAGTCCCAATTAGCATTAAGCTGGCTTTAGACGAAAGCATTTCCTTTAACATTTTTGCTAGCATAAATGCTATGTAAATCCTTCCAAAATCATATAGCTGATAGCAATTTACACGAAAGCATTTCATGGAACATTTCGGTTAGCTGTTGAGATTACATTGTATGATACATACAGCATGATAGGCACATCGAGTTACACCATATATGGTGAGCGCACGGTGTTTACAATTAAAAAATTAAATATTCTTCCATACGTGTACCACAGTGTCAATATTCATCTTAGCGACCCCAAAAACTATATATTTCACACTAATATAGGTCGTTTTCGATTATTTTTACATGTTACCCCTCCTTACCCCACCCCTAGGGGTGCTAGGGATGCCTTACCCCCACAGTATTTCTTTCCAGATTGGAAGTCATAGGTGTAGCAAGTTTGGTTGAAACCGCTC
This sequence comes from Lepisma saccharinum, assembly GCF_977018435.1. Lineage (NCBI taxonomy): Eukaryota > Metazoa > Arthropoda > Insecta > Zygentoma > Lepismatidae > Lepisma > Lepisma saccharinum. The sequence goes on along the minus strand of NC_139252.1, from coordinate 24,661,363 downwards.
CAGGCATTCGAGAGTTATGCCGGAACAAACAAACACACACATATACATACATACATACATTTTTATATATATAATAATATAATATATATTATAAGAAGATAACATAAAATACTAATAGAAAAAGGCTGCTATGGTATCTCACTGCGAGTCAGAAACACATGCTGGCCTCTCTGGTAACAGGTGCAACAACGCAAGTAATTGGCATGTATTCTTAGAACTTATTTGAAATACAGGATAAATAATGTACAGGTTAAGCAATACAAAACTATTCTAGACACTGAAAAAAAAAGCAGCTCTGTGCGATTGACACAAATCAACTTTCTGAAAAGACAGAAGAGTTTCTGCTAGCCCTAAAATCTGCAAATGGACTGGTCCTTCCCTTTACCCCTGCACACCATCACCCCTCATTCGGGGATCTTCTCGTGAGCTGACTGCTGCACTTAAATCATATTCCATGTAAGTTTTGGACACACAGTTCTTAAAAATAATACAAACTTTCAAACCATCTGAGTTGTTCTTCAGAGATTGAGAATGGAATAATGTTAAGTTATCAGAAATAAGGTGCTGCTGTTCATTCCTGCACATTAGTCCTTTATTCTACAGGGTGATGCGAAAGTCACGTTACATAAGAAAACAAATACATCTATATAAAAACATGCACATGATTGATATGTAAAGGTTACAGTTAGAGCTCAATATCCACACCATCTGTTTGAATGCATGCTTCAATTCAATGCTCCAGGTTGTGTAGGATGTCTACTAGTGTGGTGGGGGTGATTTGAGAAATGGCACCAATGATCCTAAAGGTGGTCCAGTGGTACAGGTTCTTAGTGTACACGATGGCCTTTATGTATCCCCACAAGTAAAAATTTTGGAGTGTTAGATCTGGCAAGCGTAGTGGCCATTCACACATGTAACCTGACTTTTGCCCCACCCTGTTTATGCTGACAACATATGGCGTAAAGTTCAAGCACTTTACAACAACAGGTATGGTTAAGTAAATGGCTAACGTAGAAATCAACATATTCCAAGCTTCATCACATCACTATCGCAGTAAAGAAATGAAAACCATCCTACTTTTCATAGACAAACTAAAAGTACTTACATGAAGTTAAAACTGAGTATGTTGCTGTAAATCGACCATGCCGGCCATACTGTGCTACCAAATGAATGAAGAGAGCCGGTCCGTAGCTGGTTAAAGGTGGTGGCACTCTGTTTCCACAAAACTTTTCCCTTAAGGGAGCTTCTATATCATCTCCATCTCGAATCTCAAGGAACTTATTAGCACACTCTCCTGTGTCAGTGGCAGGTGTTAAATCTAAGTGTGTTATAGTCAATATAACATGATCATCTGAAAATGAAAAGAATATAAACACCATAATCTAACATTCCTCAGCATAATAAATATAACTTGTACAAAAAGTCAAGAAGTTACACATATGTTCAACTTCGTAGGCACTTAAGAGGCATCTAGCATCATCTTTTCACTCTTAAGATACAGGGTGTTTCAAAAACAACAAATATTCTGAAATTTGCAAAATTTGAAGTTGTTCGACTTCTGTTTTGGTTTTACTTGGAGTTTTATTTCTATTACATCTAATTAATATACAGCGTGTTTCAAAAAGAATATACGTATTTCACATGCATATATTTATTAAACTTTAAGACATACGAAGATGAAACTTGACACACATACTTACGAACCTCTCAAGTTCAGATTACAGATGTTTAATATGTCCTCCAGCAGTGACACGAACAATATCACATCGATACTCAAATTCCTCCCATACTCGGGCAAGCATGTCCTTCGTCACTGATGTTACGGCAGTACGGATCCGGTTCTTCAACTCTTTCAGGTTCTGTGGGAGTGGTGGTACATAAACATTGTCTTTAATGAAACCCCACAGAAAGAAGTCACAGGGTGTCAAATCCAGTGACCGTGGAGCCCAGCTGATACATGCTAAGTCGCCAGCTCCTTGACGACCAATCCAACGGTTCGGTCGAGTTTCATTCAGATAATCACGCACTTGGTGACTCCAGTGAGGGGGTGCCCCGTCTTGTTGAAAAATGAAGTTGTCTTCGTGCAGCCTCGGAAACAACCAGTTTTGTAACATAGAGAGATACTGCTGACCGTTAACAGTGTTTCCATCAAAGAAGAATGGGCGTAAACAGATGATCGGGATATCGTGCAAAACCCATTCACTTTGGGCGAATCTCGTACATATTCAATGAATGCATGTGGGTTCTGTAGGCCCCAAATGCGAACATTATGTAAGTTTACCTGACCACTGACATGAAACGCAGCTTCATCACTAAACACGATGCGTTGTGCGAAAGTGTTGTCATTGTCAATAGCATCAAGAATCTCGTTACAAAATGCCACACGTTTGCGTTTGTCATCAGGATGCAGAGCTTGTACGGCTTCATAACCAGCCGACGTCTCAAAACACGCCAAATTGTTGTTGTAGGAAGTTGTAACTCCCGACTGGCACGACGAGTTCATTTTGAAGGGCTACGTTGGAAAGCAGTTTGAATTCGTGCAACATTTTTTTCAGGAACACGAGGGCGGCCAGGACTCTTTCCTTTACATACACATCCTGTATCTACAAACTGTCGATACCATCTGTGAATGTTCCACCCATTCGGAGGATCAATTTGGTACATCAACCTGAAACGTCTTTGCACTGTAATCACGGAATTGCACTTCGCAAACTCGAGAACACAAAATGATTTCTGCTGCGGAGTAGCCATTTCAAACAACTGACGGTTACCAAGCAAAACAGAACACAACTGACATCTAGCGGCTATTATATAAACTAGACTATGTATTCGTTTCTCTAATAGCCGAGCCGGGGCGCAGCGATCGATAGTTTGGACAAAATAATACTTTGTAATACGTATATTCTTTTTGAAACACGCTGTATAATACATATATACAATAAATAAGAATTTTTCAGGTCCAATTTTCAGAATACACTACTAGCTAACAGATCTCTTGGCAAAGAGACATGTTGATGTTCACATAACATTGTTGAAGGATAAGCACTTACACAATAAATTGTGAGATTTTTGCCAAAAAATATTAGATATTACGATTGGTCTATGATTATAAATATAGTAGCTATCAATGCCAATGTTCAGAGATATGCGAGTTCGATAAATATGGGTTAGAAGATGTGCAAACAGTGGGTTGCAAGCCTTAAAATATGAAGGATATCAACAAATAAGTTCAATTTGTAAATATTGCAGCTCAAGCACTGCAGTCACAATATGTGAGCTGAGTTTTATGATCCTCTGGCAAGGCACAGACGCCATTCTAACAGCATTTACATATCATGCTACATGTTTATAATGTTGAAGCAGTGGTGTCACGTGCGGTTCACATATGGGTGTTCACAATAACATTTTTATACTGAATGGAGATTTACTCCTCTCCCTTGTAACTTCATATTCAATTGAAAAAGTAAGAATAACAGTTCAACTTATTTTCAACTATTTCCCACAAAAATCATGCTATATTTGAAGTCATACAAGATTTTTTATTCAATTAACACCCTTTTAATTACGCAATTTACAATTAGTAATGGCTAGTGAAAACTAATTAGTATAACATGCAATCTCAGGTAGGTACAATGCAAGACATCCATACTTCGCAATCTACTTTCTATTACACCGACCATATATATACATTTAGCCCACGAAATATGCTTTCTATGTAGGTACTTGTGTGTGAATGTGTGTGTGTTTGTGTGTGTGTGTGCATGTAGAAACTGTATTGCTTTTATTTTTAATTTCTTCTAAGCTACATTTTTTCATTGTGTTAGTAAAAATAATGAGCAATGTACGTAATTAATGGTTAATCCAGGGCTTGACTGCTCGTATTCAAACTGTATTGCTTTCATTTTTTATTTTTATTTTACTTTCATTACTTTATTTTTCTTTTATTATTTTATTTTCATTTATCTTTTTTAATTTTTTAATTGTATACAATTTACTGCAAAGAAAAAAAATGATCCCTGTAATTAATGGTTAAGTGGAAGAGAAGGCATTAATGCCTTAACTTCGCCATGTAAACAAAGTCGTAAATAAATATATTAACCAATGACATTCATTCAGCATTGAAAGCACATGCATCGTTAGCGGGACAGAGGGGAGGACGCGTCCAGTCCAGAAAAAATATTTTGTGTATGTAAGATATTTAGGTATTATACATAATGCACTCGCCCCGCCCACAATAACTCGGTTGGGATGCTTATGATTGAAGTTTGGGAGTACTTACCTCTTGTAAAATGCATAGGTCCGGTTGGTGAGGGGCCATCCTTTTTACTTCCGTTCGTGCGTGTGTGCGTGTGCATTTAATATGTACGTAATTTAAAACATATAGATGAGTGTTCACGTGCTCATGCGAACGTTATCACGCGATACGCTGCGCCTGTGTTTAAGAAAATCGAGAAGCCTCCTGTATGCGAAATACAGTCTACACTTAATTTCTTAAATGTGAGGAACATGAAGCCAGATGAAATGTATCATCAACTTTGTGAAGTGTATGGAGAATAGGGATGTGTCGAAACCAATTACAGATGTATGAAAATTGGCAGAAATTGACATATCGGCATCAGTAAGAATCCGATATTTAAACCGGTACAGATAATAAACAGTTTTTACCTTCTAATAAGTTTTACATTTTAATTTTGTAATATTTATTGAAAATTGGATTATGATTCTTCATCATTTCAGAGTTTTTGTAATAAAATTATTGAGAGGATCAACCTACCTCAAAATCAGAAATAAAACAGTACATTGCTGAACTAACTATTCCACGTGACCAGGATCTGCTGTTGTATTGGAAATTAAAAAATGAGTATCCAAACCTGAAGCAAGTGCTGAGAAAATACTTGGGCATACCTGCTGCATCAGTATTCAGTATTGCTGGACAGATTTGTGATAAGAGAAGTAGTAGGTTACTTTCAGAAGTGCTTCAAAAACTCATGTTTCTGAAGTTGAATCTGCCAGCATTAAATTTACATTAAGAACAGGAATTCATTTTGCATTTCAAAGAACTGCTTGTGTAATAATGTTAAATCTCTTGGGAATCTATGTTCTTCTTAAAGGTTCTTTTTGTAGATGCAAATGTACATTTGTATCTCATGAGAATATATATGTATATACATATGATATGCAATAGAAATGTACATAGCAAATTTATTTTTGTCATGCTGAAAATAACATCCAATTTCTGTTGAATAATCTTATGTATCGAAATCGGTTAAATATTGGTATTGGTTCCAAAAATTATCAGTGAGTACATCGGCATCGGTAAATTTTCAGCTTCCTCACAACCCTAATGGAGAACATAACATGAATGATTCAATACTATGGGGATTGCTGCAACTCTTCAATGAAGGATGAGGAAATGTTCATGATGATCCATGGAACCACCGACTGACCATCTGTTATACATGAAGATATGGTACATGCAGTTGAAAAGAAGACATTATGATGTCACTTTCCCTGTATTAAAAAAAAAAAAAATCAGTAGCTTCTTCACAAAAATGTGTTTAATACACTTCAGTTTCAGAAACTGTGTGCATGCGAGGTGCAAAGATGCTTACAGAACACAATGAAAGGACAGGGCAGTGTGTTCGTGGCATCATTCTATGAGGAGATACAAAAACTGGTGCCCTGCTATGGCAAGTGCCTCCACAGTGGTGGGGACTATGTTGAAAAGTAACTTACAGTGTGTCCATGAAGTGGCAATATAAATTGTTTGTAAATACACATTGATTCAGAATTGATGGTGCAAGAAGAAAGATCACTAGCGAGAATACTAAAAATGGTAAACGGCCAAGGTCATACATTTTTGTGTGAGGTAGTGTAGCTAAACATCGCTAGGATTGCTAGTGGTGCAGTCTCTCAAGATGGCGACATCGAAACAAGAGAAAGCATTTTGTATGTTGGAATTTGCTTGTACAGAGTATATTGTGAAAGTGCAATGGTTTATTTTTTGGAGGGGTGGGGGTATATAAGTGACACAGGGTCTCCCCTATGGCACAGTGGTATCATTGTCAGTTTGAAATCAAGGGGTCCCGGGTTCGATTCCCGGTAGAGGCACATAGTGGTTCGGATCCCACTTAAACTGTAGTTCCTGTCGCGATTAGCCTTACTGTGCATAAAGTGAACTTATACCACAAACTCAATCAATCAATCCTATGCCACAAAACCTTGACGAACTCAAGCAGCGCATTTCTGTAGTAGTGGAGTCAATTTCTGAGTATATACTGGGACGTGTCTGGGCAGAAGAACTTGAGTACTGTCTTTATGTCTGCCGTGTCAACAATGGCGCCTATATCGAGCACTTGTAATGAGGTAAGAAACTTGGATAATTGTATTTTGATCTCATATCAATATGGTTGCCGTGTGTCATTTCCTATCGTAATATCTAAGACTTCATTTTACACCATTACTTCTGAATCACCCTGTATATTTTTTTCTCTTAACAGCCCGGTGGAACTTACTTCTTGGATAAACAAGATAACAAGATACCAGAATGGCCTTTAGTTCTTTAGGCAGTCAACAATATCTGTATCTGCAATTTATGGTGGTAGAATAGTAACATTGCCATAAGAATTGCTTATGCTATTAAAGATCTTAGAGAACTGATCCTGAAAAGTTTAAACAAAATCAAAATTATTATTAAACATAAACCTCCATAATTGTATTTGTATTCTGTTGATATCTGTCCAAAAACGGTTTTAATTATGGATGAAGCAGAAAATAAGTTAATTAGAATAATGATTCATGAAATTTCTTATTTTGCTCTTAGATTACGCAAAATTATATACCTGGCACAAGAAGTAGTAGTGTCTTTGTTATTATGAATTTATGCATTAATGCTCAACAATTAGACATATCTATTGTAAACTTACCAGGACTTTTACCCATGATAATCCAAGAACAGTTTTCATTCTGACCATTTAGGTTTAAATCATATGTATCTGAAATGACGCCTGTATCTTCAGTAACAATTCTTGCACCACACGACTAAAAAGAAAATAATACATAAATATATTGGGTATGAAAATGGAAGATGTAGATTTAGACATTAGTTACATTTTAAATTACGTCACTGTTACTGTAATAGAATTACATTTGAAAAGTTACCGTAACTTAGTTACTCTGTCTTTCGTAAGAGCCTTCTAACCAAGGGGTCCCGGGTTCGACACCCTGTGAAGGCACATAGTGGTTCGGATCCCACATTAAACTGTACGTCTAGTCCTGATTAGCCTTACTCTACACAAAGTGGACTTAAAACACAAAATCAAGTCTTTCCTACGACTGAATTTAGCCCATAAAATACTCAATTGTGTCAAAGCTAGAGATGGACCAACATGAAATTTTTGTCAATACTGATAAAGTGTCAATATAAAATTTACCAACAGTTAATATTCTACAGATCCAATATAAAATGCCAAATGCTTCATGAGGAATTTTAATGGTTCATTCAACTTCTTAATTAAAGTATGTCACATGATGATTGTGGGTCCTGCCCTGTGGCCGTGCAGTCTAAGGCTTCATGCTTTGGCCCATCTCCTGAGATTTTGGCCTGTGTATGAGACTGGTGGCCACCCACCAGCATGAGGAAATTGGGGAGCTACAAATGAATAAAGTAACCCAGTCACAGAAACCTACAACAATGACTGAGGGTTCGTCTTGCTGACCACACATCAGCCAGCAGTCGGTAGGTAGGGCCTCGCCCTCACAGACTGTTACACCACAGGTTATGTTGTTATAATTATAATAGATGACTGTAAGAGATATTTCCTTAGAAAACAAATTGTGTCTTCTGATATTCAAAAGTAAAAGGTAGTAAAAGGATAGTGACATGGTGGTTCTCTCCAGCCCCTAGGAAGACAGGAGTCCAAGCATCAGCAAAAAAAGGTCCTGCTGACAGTATTGGATTCAAATAGGCATAATAACTGATTATCAAAGAGTAGAATAATTACAAGTCCCATTATGTCAGCATACTCCAAAAATTATTGAAGAAAATCATAACATGTAAGTTGATTGATTGATTTTTATATTGTGGTCACACCAGCACATAGGCTACTTTTGCTCATCACACAATACGAGGAAGACCCCGTTAACTAAGAAAAAACTGAGGACAGGGCCTTAACAAGAGAATAAGGTTGTGTCCGAAAGGTGCAAGACCGTACCTGAAGCAAACATCCTCCGAGAATGGTCTCATGGTTTGGTTTTCAAGTCATGGACTGGAAGTGAAAGTCTTTCAAATTGCACTTTGACTGCAGCGCCAAATACGATCAATAGATAAAACTGAGGACACGATGTTCTTCCCACATTTTAAATACTTGCCTTTCACCACAGAAATCATATATCACTTTCAAATGTTCTTATACATACATTTCCACACATCAGACAAACTTCAACCAACAACTTGCTGGCTTTCTACCTCCGTGATCAAACAAAGGAAGGAGTGCAGGAGTCACATGATCAAGCCTGCAACAAAAGTGCTCCATGCTGTGGTCTCGATTGCTCATTTAAGTGGCACTTTTGAACTGCATTTAGTGACGTCACTTCCATCAAGAATACTTCAAAGACTGCTCTTTGCATCTTTCAGACACAGCCTAAATGATTTCTGTTAAAAACTTCCTCAGTCAATATTTAAAACTAATACAATCATAGAATTCTTAACAAGAGCTTAAACTACACTGTCTCTGAAGAAAAATCCCCATGCCTTAGTTAAAAGCTGAAGCTGTAAAGGGGCAATCAGCACACAGAAGAACAAACGCAGGAAAACACACACCACACAGAATTATACTAGCTGTGGGTCCAGTTGTCAGAAACTCATTGGCCTGCAGGACTACATTTACCAGGATGTATTATGTGGAAGTGAGGTTGACTCTTGGAACTCATTGGCCTGCAGGACTACACCAGGATGTATTATGTGGAAGTGAGGTTGACTCTTGGAACTCATTGGCCTGAGGGACTACATTTATCAGGAAGTACTATGTGGAAGTGAGGTTGACTTTTGGAACTCATTGGCCTGCAGGACTACATTTACTAGGATGTACTATGTGGAAGTGAGCTTGACTTTTGGTGGCTTCTCAGGTCACCCCTTACATGCCCACATAACATGTTAGTGTAGGTTGAGACTGCTTCAAGACAGTTCCCCAATTTAAATGTATGACACTGCAAAAAGGTAAGTGATCACTTGTGACTATGAAACACTGTCTGAGCCTACCTACTCATCTGGTCTTGCACAACCAGACTACTTCTAGTTTCCTTCAGTCATGTCATATTTTCAGGTGACCCACCTACCTGAAAAGACACCCATTTTCTGCAAGAATCATGGTTCAAAGAGAAAAAACCCAAACTTCTACAAAAACTGTACCTCTCACCTTATTCATTGATTGGTCGTTTTGTTTGAATTGTTGTTTTAAGCCCACTTTATGCACTAGGTTAATCAGGACTGGACCTATAGTTTAAAATGGGTTTGATTGATTGATTGCTTTGTATTATTTTACTTCGCCTTTTGTGCCACTTTTGACTAATTTGCGAAGATGGGAATGAGTGATGACATGATGAAATTGATGATTTGACACTCACAAACATCCATGCCCAGGCCCGGATTCAAACCTGGGACCCTTGGCATCGTAGCACAATGTGCTAACCACTCTGCCACAGGGGTCAGCCAGTTTAAAATGGGATCCATCCAAACCACTGTGCAATGTGCCTGCACTGGATATTAAACCTGGAACCTCTCCATTACAAGGTGATGATATTACTATTATGCCATCAGGGATGCCCTCATTCATCAACGGAAGAAAATGTGTAAATCTGCACTGTGGCTATGTACAGAATGAGTAAAGATTGTGCCAAGAATCAATTGGGAAGTACCTTCCCAAATAGTTTACAGATATTCCTTATTATCATAGGTCATTTTTTCGAAATTCTTAGCTCATCCAACTTTCGAGCCAAGCTTACACTGGATGTTTGAATGGAAAGTCACACTCTTTTTAAAAAAAATAGCTTCAACTTTTGTAGCTGTAGTGGTAGTTTACACTAAAAAGTAGCATTAAATGTTGGGAGTTTGAAGCAGATGGAGACAGATAGCATTGACGTTCTCGTGTTTACTTTTCAGTTCTAATCACAAGCATAAAAATACTGAATACAGTACCATAGTGAGTGCATATTACAGAATTACAGCCTTACCAATTTCATTATTGCCATACCAAGGATGCATGATGGTTCTGTAGTTGGTACAGAAAAATGACAGCCTAAAGAATTATCATCATGCTAATTTTATATCAAAGTGCTAAATATTGCCCCCCCCCACCTTCAAAGTTCGATCCCCCCTTACTATGGAAATTCTGTGCCAATCTACGTCCTAACATATCCAATACCAATATCTGGGTATCCCCCTTTCAAGAGTTCCTCCCCAATTTAATGCTCAATCTTCCCCCCTAATAGAATCTCATGATAATCTGAGACTTTACGTTGATAGTCAAGAGTTTTATAGTGCGACCCCCAAAATAATGCTAAGTCTCCCCACAACAATTTACCTGACATTTTGAAACTTAATAAGAACTGGACACTGTCCTCTCCCCCCACATAATACTTATTACCCATCCCTTAGCAGTATACCAAGTGATTATTACATGTTAACCAAGTTCAAATTCTATCCAATGCTGAAATTTTTATTCAGCCAAATTTCAATCGCAAAAAATAAAATTACAAAATCCCCTCCCCCCCAAAAAAAAATTTGGGTGGACGTAACCTGCATCCTCAAACCCGCCTATGAGCACCCCTGCCCTGGACTGCATTCTGCAGACTAACGAGACTTTGGCACCTGGACCTGAAGTGTGTCAGGGTCATGGAGCTCAGATCACTGGTGGATGCCAACTGCAAAGTACCTGGTTCCTGGGGTGCATACCTAGACTAACTTTTCCAACCAGGCTCCTAAAAAGGATCTCCTTAAGGTGCTGATTCCCGGGTTCAAATCCTGGATGACTCTCCCCCAACCAGGGCCTGAAAATGGATGTGTCCACCTTAATGTCCGGTTCCCAGATGCAACTAGGGCGAATCTCCCCAGCCAAATCTTCCCGTCCGTTCCCAATAACAGGTGCTCTAACGGACCTTCTCCTCTCCTTTTCTTTCTAATTCCCTGTCCGTTCCTGGTAACACGGGTGAACCTATAACTAATTCCTTGTCCGTTCCTGGTAACATGGGTGCACCAACAGGTGAATCTATAACTAATTCCCAATCCGTTCCTGGTAACATGGGTGCTCCAACGGGCAATCACGCTCTCTTATTTTCTTTCACATTTTTCCCTTCCTTTCTTTTGTTAATACAGATGTTCATTGTTTTGGGGCATCTTAGTTCGAGTCCCTTGACATGTATTAAGATAGTTATATTATTTTAATAATATTATTATTTAACTCGGGAGTAAGTCTCTCTCATTTTAAATAATTGCAGAGCATTGCTTTTACAAGAGGGCATTTCATTTAATAAAGTTTTGGAATAACTGGTAAAGATAAGTAATACTATAGATTTAACAAATGTATGATAGGAAGAGCTGACCCTGGTAATGTTCACTGTAAAATGTTCTGTACATTGTAAAAGTCGAATATTTGAATATTTTGTAAAAGTTCTGTACTTATACTGTAAAAGTAGTTCTTTTAGCACTGTAAAGAATTTATATCTAAATACCACCCACTGTTACCTGTAATTGGTTACTTGTTTGCCTTTGTAACAAACATGTTAAATCGAGCTTCAGTTGCTGCATTCACTGTTTCAACCCAGCAAGCCCTGAGGTAACTATTCGTGTCTTTATGTCTACGACTGTACAAAGCTAGAATTTAGGGGTGAAACTTTTGTGACTTCTCTGTTCTCACAGTGGGGAGAATGTTGCATGGTGGAAATTATAATAAATTCCCTTGAATTACAGATATACAGGGTAATTCAAAATGAATGGTGCAACTTTACACAGTTATTATGACGTTACTATTTATGATAGAAAATCAGACAAGGCATCAAGAAATCTGGAAGTTTTATTCCCACTTAGCTAGCTTAGTCTGCTTACCCGATGCTCCACCAGGGTCGCCAGTGTCACAAAATGGCTAATGACCAGTAGAAGGCATATTGTGTGTTGGAGATATCGAGAACTGATTCAATCACAATGGTGCAAAGACATGTCCGCATGCTTTTCGGTAGTAATGCATATGTTTCAAACCTCCGAAAGATTTGCCAAAGTTACAGCTGCAAAATGTTAGTGCCTTCAACTGTTGACAAGCAAGTATTTGATTATCGTTTGGACCTTTTCTGCATTACACATGGTTCCCATGTTGATTATTTACAATGTGACTAAAACTTCCAGATGTCTTCTTTATATTGATGCCTTGTCTCATATCTATCATAAATGGTAAGGCCATAATAACTGTGTAAAGTTGGACCATTCATGTTGAATTACCCTATATTATATACCATCCCAAAAGAGCTAAAACTTGAGGTCAGAAGGAATAATTCCTATCAACCTGCATCCCCTACAAATATCACCTTAGATCAGTCCAATACTCTCCTACTCTGCACAAAGATTTGTGACTAAATTCTAGTCAGTGAGCTCCTCTCTAAATCAAGTCATAATTTCATGCTCTGAAAATACGACAGTCTTATCTTTTCAAAATAATTCATTGCAAATACACCATCAACATCATCATCATCATCCTTTGCTGTTTCCTGCATCTGGCAAATGAAAAACTCAATAAGCTGACCAAAGCAGAGATTTATTTTATTATAAAACATAAACTAAATGTAACGTTTCAACCTTCTAGCAAGGTCTTCTTCAGACTATGCACCAAGTACAAATGTAACAAGGTACAAAACAGGACGATTTATATACACACAAGAATTACTCCCCTCCAGACTATTAGAAAGTTGTTCTGGAACATTCTAGCAGGTGGCTTTCCCTTGTCAATTGTACTTTCACCTGAAAGGCGATTTACCTAAACATTTTCATTCATCTGGAATGTGGTTGGACTCTTTATCTCACGCTCTTTTCCTTCATTCTTCTTCCTTCTTCTCTCCTCTTTCTCTCTTGATCTTTCCACTCTTTCTAACACCTTCTTCAATTCTTTGTTTATGAAGAGAGGACAAGAAATTGAAACCGCTTGGCATCAGAAGAAGTGTGTATCAGGGGTATTCTGCCACAAAAGAAGTGATGTAAGTGAGGTGACAAAAATACATTTTATAATGAATATGGAGGACAGAATCAAGAAAATATGCACGAAAAAATGTGAAAAATTGATTGATTGATTGATTTAGTTTATTTTACTTCACGTTTTGTGCCTCTTGGCTAATTTGCGAAGATGGGGATGAGTGATGAAATGATGAAATTGATGAATGGGCATTCACAATCAACCAAGCCCGACCGGGATTCGAACCCAGGACCCTTGGCGTCGCAGCACGATGTGCTAACCACTCGGCCACAGGGTCGGGCCAAAAAAATGTGAAAAAGAAGGCAAAATAAATAGCCTATATAAACAGCTGGAAAAGAATGGCTACGGGAAGGGGGATAGACTGTACATAAACAGAAGAAGGAAGAAAAGTAGCAGGGGAGAATTGGAAGAGAAAGAAAAAGAGGAAGAGAAAGAAAAAGAGGTAGGGAAAGAAAAAGAGAGGAGGTTTGGAATAAGGAGTATGGGGAAGACCACAGAAAAGATATGCAAAGTGCTTAGGAAAGCGGGCATTAAAACTTACAGGAAGGGAGGGAGAAGTATCTTAAGAATAGCGAAGAATTCAAACAAGGAAAAGGAAAACAGAGAAGAGGAAGAGGAAGGGATTATCTATGAAGTGAAATGTAAAGAATGTCAGTGTGTGTACTTAGGAGAAACAAAAGAGAGGCTGAAAGACAGGTTGAAACAACATGAAAGACAGGTTGAAACAACATAGAGATGATGTACGATTTAAGAGAGAGAGAAATGTGATATTTAAACACATGAGAGAAACAGGACATGACATAGAGTGGGATGAGGCTAAGCAGATAGGAAGGGAGAAGAGAATACTAGTGAGAAAATGGAAGGAGGCCAAGGAAATAGAGAAGAAAGGTGAAGGAGACACAATGAACTGGAATGGGGAACTGAAGATAAACAAAGAATGGAAGAAGGTGTTAAAAAGAGTGGAAAGGACAAGAGAGAAAGAGGAGAGAAGAAGGAAGAAGAATGAAGGAAAAGAGTGTGAGATAGAGAGTCCAACCACATTCCAGATGAAAGAAAATGTTTAGGTAAATCGCCTTTCAGGTGAAAGTACAGTTGACAAGGGAAAGCCACCTGCTAGAATGTTCCAGAACAACTTTCTAATAGTCTGGAGGAGAGTAATGTTTGTGTATATATATCGTCCTGTTTTGTACCTTGTTACATTTGTACTTGGTACAGAGTCTGAAGAAGACCTTGCTAGAAGGTTGAAACGATACATTTAGTTTATGTTTTAGAATGTAATAAATCTCTGCCTTGGTCAGCATATTGAGTTTTTCATATCATGGAAACAAGGCTTAATGGTGTTATAATTACACATGCAAATGCACACAAAATACAACACAATATGTTCAAAGAACTTACCGCTGAATAATTAGCCATAAATCCCTTAGCAGAATTTGTCCCATCAGCTTTCATACGAATAAGCATTCGATTGCCAGTAGATTTGTAAACAGTTTGAGATAGAAGTTGGCTCCCGCAATGGTTCAACAGCAATTCTGCATCTTCATTATCACCATCATAAACCTAAAATGAAATAACACATTTTACTAATTAATCATAAGAACAGGCCTCCCCAATGGCATAGTGGTAATGTCATCACCTTGTAATCAAGGAGTCCTGTGTTTGATACCTGGTGGAGGCACATAGTGGTTCAGATCCCACCTTAACATTTAGTGCATTGATATATACAAGGGTTATTTTTTAAGTAAGGTCCATTTTGCAAAAAAAAAACAAAAAAAAAATGAAGTAAGTAAATGCTTTTCAAGAAACCATTTATTTTGTGGATTTACATACACTTCTTTATTTTTCTACATAATTTCCTTGCTGGTTTAAACATTTATCATAACGAACTACGACTTTTTGGATACCCTCCTCATAGAACTCTGCCGCCTGTGATAATAGCCAGGTACTAATGGAAGCTGAGTTAATTGTTGTTCCTTGCAGCAAAAAGTCCACTAACAAAACACCCTGCCTGTTCCAAAACACAGTTGCCATGATGCTGCTCAAAGAATGCCGGGAGCCTGCGCATGCACTCATTCCCACACTCACGTGCAATTTTAAATGGTATTCACAAACAGACCTTGCACCTAGCAACTACCACCTCTTCCACCATCTGAAAACCTTCCTGGGCGGCATGCATTTAGACACTGATGAAGAAGTGAAAACGACCTTGAGTAACTGGCTATCGTCACAGGCGGCAGAGTTCTACGAGGAGGGTATCCAAAAACTTGCAGTTCGTTACGGTAAATGATTAAACCGGCAAGGAAATTATGTAGCAAAATAGAGAAGTGTATGTAAATTCAGAAAATAAATGGTTTTTTGAAAAACATTTACTTCATTTTTATTGCAAAACGGACCTTACTTAAAAAAATAACCCTCGCATATCCTACAGTCGGTACACCTGTTAAGGACAGATCGACACCACATAATTAGCAATTAAATTGCCACTTCTTGAAAACTACACATGATATTTCAATTCTGTCTTTTTTGTTCATTAGTATACATATGAAGGTATGACATACTTGAATTACAAAACAATATATCCATTGAAATAATTCTTGAAGCTTTCCTGGCAGCAAATATTGAAGAGATTTTCTCGGGCAATCAGCCAGGTGATTTCTGGATAGGCTTCCAAGCATTCGAGAGCTAACGTCACTCTCATCTTCAAGGATTGAAGTGCAGAGAATAGTTAGAATACGGCACCTAATTGGCCTGCCAACTACACCGTACCCCTCCCACATCAAATACATATAACCATGCCCTAATTTATCTCTGCACTTCAATCCCTGGAGATGAGAGTGACGTTAGCTCTCGAAAGATTGGAAGCCTATCCGGAAATCACCTGGCTGATTGCCCGAGAAAACCTCTTCAATATATCCATTGTTAATATTTACAAGCAGACTTTGAAGAATCCTTTGGTTCCCTCTGTTGTATTATGGGATAGATTTTATAAAATAAGCTATAACTCTTCAATCGCCACTTATTTCTGATATATCACTTTTACATGTAACAGTGAGAACACTTAACAATGAGCGACAATTGAGGATCAATGACAAAGGTCCACTTTTCGAAAATTCCAGAAAATTACGGCTTTTGAAAATGTTATATAATGTACAAATTTCACCTCTGATAAAAACCCTGTCTTTAAGAAAGAAAACAACCGATTTCATCTCTGTACGACAATTACTTATAGAGGTTGTTTTCTTTTAAATTTTTGACAAGTTTGAAAAAACATGTGCTTGAAAAGGTGCTGGCTTCAATGGGAATACACTCGCACGAGGTTCTGTCCGCTAAAGGTTAAATACTGACCCTTATTGCACTTTTGTAACGATTATTACTAAGCATATGAAGTGGTAGGTTTCAATACTTACATTAACA
Source organism: Lepisma saccharinum (assembly GCF_977018435.1). NCBI lineage: Eukaryota > Metazoa > Arthropoda > Insecta > Zygentoma > Lepismatidae > Lepisma > Lepisma saccharinum. The sequence continues at coordinate 24,644,717 of NC_139252.1, read as the reverse complement.
TAATATGCAGAACAGTTGGTACTGGATCCAAGATCAAAATCAATAAATGTTAAATTCACAACTTGTGTTGGGTTAACTTCAATTAGCCATTCACAGTCATCATTTATTCCATAATTTTGATGGGGATAGTTTCTTGAAGCAATGCTTCCACTATGTCCAGTAAACTTTCCTCCACAATCTGAAAAGTGGAAATAGTTAATTATTGAAAGCAAGAGTTGGAACTTACCACTACCTAAAATTTTACTTCATATTATTTCAACAAATAATAACATATACCAGTCAGTGTGACCAACCTAAAGAAAATTATGTAGAAAGTGCGGATAATTTTCACAAGTATCTTCGCAAAAAATTTGAGAAAACATGTATGGTTACAGTATTGCAAAGTGATGTGACAACAAACTTCTTACACTAACCTTACCTTACAATAAGGTCTGCTAAGCCTAGTTAACCCTCTGATTAGAGATGTGCCGAAGCCGATTACAGATATATGAAAATCGGCAGAAATTGACATATTGGGATTGGCAAAAATCCGATACTTAAACCGGTACAGATAAGACTAGAGTTTACCTTCTAATAAGTTTTATATTTTAATTTTGTAAGATTTATTGAAAATTAGTTTAGGGTTCTTCATCATTTGTAGAGTTTTTGTAATAAAATTATTGCAAACTCTCATTCAGAGAATCAACCTACCTCAAAATCAGAAATAAAACAGTACATTGCTGAACCAACTATTCCACGTGACCAGGATCCGTTGTTGTATTGGACATTCAAAAGTGAGTATCCAAACCTGAAGCAAGTGCTGAGAAAATACTTGGGCATACCTGCTGCATCAGTATTCAGTGTTTCTGGACAGATTTGCAATAAGAAAAGAAGTAGGTTACTTCCAGAAGTGCTTCAAAAACTCGTGTTTCTGAAGTTTAATCCGCCAGCATTAAATTTACAACATTAAGAACAGGAATTCATTTTGCATTTCAAAGAACTGCTTGGGTACTAATGTTAAATCTCTTGAGAATCTATGTTCTTCTTAAAGGTTCACATAACCACTTTTATTTTTTGGATGCAAATGTACATCTCTTGAGAATATATATGTACAGTCGGCTCTCGATTCTATGACCCCGGATATAATGACCCTCTCGAAGTAACGACCCTTTTCTCGAGAACGATGAAAAATTTGAAGAAAAGTTGAAAAATTGAAGGAAATTGGCCAAAAAATACATTTGTTGCACTCATTCCCTTCACGAGCTAACTACCGCTCGCAAGTGGATCTGATCTAAAGACACCACCACACCATGCTTGAATGATATCCAATAGCACTTGACCTCTGCCCTCCCCTTCCCCAAGCGTGCCAATGTTATCCCGTACCCGATGGCCCCTATCCAATGTGCTAGGTTTATCTTGCCATTGTGATTTCGCTTTCTCTAGGATACGGGAGAAGAGAAGATCGAATGTGATCGGATGTTATTTTAAATCGACCTTGACTTGTTTTCTTGTCCTAAGAGCTGCTGACAACTCGCGAGAGGATGAGAAGGAGCCCAAAATGACTGCTGGACTTGCAGTGTTTATTAATGTGTATGGCAGCTCAAGCTCTGTCATCGATAAATGCACCACCTTGGAAATATTCACCAGTGTCAAATTGAGAAATGCGAGATAAGATCGCAGGAATGTTCCAGACACATGTCGTCTGGAAGTCTCTCCCATCTATCCAGCTCTGACCTAGAGTTCAAAATGTTCCCATGAGTGAGTAACTCTTGGCCTTATAGCCAACAACTTCCAATAACCGCTTTCATTCCTAACGTGTTCTTTGTTCCCTGTAACACTTCATAAAAAAGTGAAACTGGTAGAGATAATGAAAGCCACGTAGGCCAACTAAAGATCGTCAACCTGCTTAATACGTTGTCATTCAGGTTTCCGCAAAAGTTTACTTCGATCTTAGGTGCATCATAACTCCCATTTCCCACTTCTACGTTTTCCTAACTGTGCCGATGCCAAAAAAGTGTTCCGTTAGCTGAGTGACTTCTCCCTCTTTTACTGTCAGCAAACGTGTAGGAGGGGGAAAGGAGGAGTGATGCTGATTCTTTCAGTCACGATTTCCTTGCTCGTGTGTGCACATGGGCTGATTACAGGTGAGGGTGGAAGTGGACTCCTCCTCCTTTCCTTTGACGTCTAAAATGGAGCAACCAGTTCTGGATACATTCTTGAAAATGAACAAAAACCATAGGACAAGTAAGAAAAAAAGTGACCCCTTCCTTTCCCAGCTCATTCTCCGCCACTGTTGTGTACCGCAATGTGATAAATGCAAAATTCAGGTCCTTTTTTTTTTTCTGTTGTCTGCATAGGAAATATTGCCCGTATTATTGTATATTGCATGCAGTGGCATGCCCAGTATTTTCGAAAGGGAGGGGTTATGTATACTTTTCTTGGCAGTCAGCTCTCATTTTGTCATATTTTCCTACCTTTGACGATCTTTTTTTTTTAGGAATACTGGGACAAAGGGAGAGTTATAACCGCCATCAACCCCCCTTCCCCTTTAGTACACCTATGGTTGCATGGTAAAACATAAAGCAAGGATCATTTCTTTCTTCTTCACACTGCTGATAAAAGTTCCGTCTTCGGCAGTTGCGTTGCCTTTAAAATGCAGAGGATTTTCTCTTTGACCACCTGATGCTCGAATTTCCAGCCGGTCTCCTTGTTTTAATGCTGCAGCTCGCGCCAGTGTTTTGTCTAGCATCTGCAAAGCTGTCGCTTGCTGATAACAGCAATGACTCATCCAGCGCAAAGGAAAAGTCATTGTTTTGAATCTCTCGAAACGGTTTTGATTTGAAGATAACAAAATTCGATCTCCAGAAAGAAAACCAACAGTTAAAACAACTTCATCTTCCGCACCTTCTGATAAGCAAAACTGTAAATTTTATTTTGCACCCCACACAAGAATAAACTTCTTGAACACTTCTTGGAAAAAAATGCACACAATGTCGCTGCTTTTCTTCAGAACCATTCATGTGAAAAAAAAAGTGCTCAATGTAGAAATGGACGCTGAGACTGATTAAAAAAAAAACATTACTCAAGAGGAAAACGTTTGGCAGAGTGGATGTTTGACATCGAGAATACTTCTAAATCCAATATTAAATCGTCAATTAATGTGAGAGTAAATAATGATCTCCCATTTTGATATCTGAAAATGCACAGGTTTCATAAAGCTTGTTTTGAGTTCATTTTATGCTGATGGGCTAATCGGAACTAAATATACAGTCTAAAGTGAAATCCAATTCTAAATCCGAATGATTATTGAGTGCAACACTGTTTAATGTGTCCTAGGATACACAATCGGTGAAAACAGATCGCAAGTTCTGTGTTTCCTTTTTCAGGTTGGATTATAATGCAAGTCGAGTAAGAGTTTGGACTGCTCCCTTTAATGGAGGAGGGGGATGAATATGAAGTTGGTTGAAGCAAAGAAAACGTGACTTTTGTGACATTTTTACGATGTATTTTACACAGCCGAACCAGAACAAAATTTACAGTCCCGCTTATTTTTTTTTTTTTTTGTCTGGTACCTAGAAAGGTTGTGTTGTCTCTCTTGAGAGATCTTATCTTACCAGTTAACCCTGTAACAGACAATGCTCTAGTAGACCTAAATAAATTCCAACATTCATTCTGCCCGATTATCTCCAGACTTTTGCTGACGCCAGTGTGACTGGTGTCAAGATTCTTCGAATTTGGCTTACAATAAACGAGAGATTGTTTTCCTTTTTGTAGGTCTCCATGTAAACAGGGTTCTCATAAACTAGAATTGTAAGAATTTCAGGGAAGAGCAACGACTGTGCAGAATTAAAAGAAATAACATTATTTAAAATCCTTTTATGTTAAAACGTTTCCGTGTTCTATTTTCCTTCTCACAACACGCATCCTGAGCATAACAAGTTGTATAACTACACAGGATAAATGGTGTTACCGTCTCCTAGGATTCTTTGTGACCGTTTGAGCTCAATTAAAGCTGAAAAATAATGATCCTTCTCCCGGGAACTGTGAAAGGTCGTTGTATCGAGAGTTGATCATATATGCATATGATATGCAATAGAAATGTAATAGCAAATGTATTTTTGTCATGCTGAAAATAACATCCAATTTCTGTTGAATAATCTTATGTATCAGATCGGTTAAATATCGGCATCGGTTCCGAAAATTATCAGTGAGTACATTGGCATTGGTAAATTTTCAGCTTCGTCACATCCCTACCTCTGATGCATGACTACTTCTATTTCCTTTAATGGGATAAAAAATAGTCATGCACCAGACATCATTTGCAAACATCACTTCAGTTTATCCAGAATTTTCCATCTGAAGGGGTGTAAGTAAGCATTTAGGTGGGCTATAGGTATTTGGGGCCAAAATGATTTGAAATTGTAATTTGTAAAAAAAAAAAAGGGGGGGGGGTTGAGTAAATTTTGGAGTTTTTTTTTAGCGTCTTAACACTGAATATTCTTTCAAATAACGATTAAAATTAATAAGGGCTTTGCATACCCACGTTATGTAATAACAGGATACAAATAAAAAAAGTAAAATTTCTCTGATAAATATCAAGTAAAGAACAATTAATTCCACGAAATAAGTTGAAAGGTTTTCTTCTTAGATGTCAGAAGAAATCAACCATCTATTGTAAAAAAATAGTTTATTTATAACAATTTATTTACTGTGCAGGCCCCCCAGATGCATGTCATGTACTACCAAACACTGACACACATGAATGTTTAAGAGACTTCTGTCTCAATCTTCAGACAGAATGAATTTCTGAAACATTAGTGTGCATATACAAAAAAACAAGTACAATGGTAAAAAAAGAGTTCAAATAATTCATCATGAATCAACCACTTCTTATAAATATTAAAAACAAGTATTTAATTTTTCATTGCATAAACCATATTTCAGCAGAGAAATGTACCTCACATAACATTCACTAAACAGCTTCAACTAATTTGTAACTAAATGCCATGTAAATGCCTTAAATTAAAGCTTATAAAATACATTTAAAAAAGATAATGAAACACGTTTTGCAATAAAATGGCCCAATATTAGGTAAATGAAATTAATATTTCTAATCTTACTCTTTACATTTAGAAAACTAACAATAAATGTCTAAATGCTTTATACAGCGTGTCCACGCTAGAGGGATCGAGAAATAAATGCTTGCCATTTAAAACCAGATAAGGATATTGCTGTATTTTTCATATGACAGGAAAGGGAAACTCTCCGAGATTGTGCAACACTGTTTTCAGACAGCTACACGGTCGCGCATGTGCGTCAATAGCTTTTGTCTCGAAAGGAAGCCAGGCGCCATTCCGATCGCGCAGTGGAAAACATGTGGACACCGCAACAGAAAGTTCAGTGCATATTATGGCTAGCAGAAGAGAAATCTGTTTCTGGGGATATGTTAAGGACGTTGTTTATCAAGGAGACAGACCAAGAAATTTGCAGGAACTGAGGGGCCACATCACAAATGCAGTAGCGCTTGTGACTAGATGCTAGAGAACACTTGGCAGGAAGTTGAATACCGTTTAGATGTGTGCAGAGCCACCAAAGGTGCACATATCGAGTTGCATTGAACATCATCTGAAACTCGGTGAGTTTTGTATCAAGTAAAAATAAAAGTTTATGTTACCAATACATTCTGTTCACTAGAAATTATCACTTATTTCTCGATCCCTCTAGCGTGGACACCCTGTATTTTATTCAATCCGCAGTGGAACTCGAATTTTATGTTCAGAGATTTTACATTTTCCCATATCATTAGAGGCACATATTTTTGGTAAATAAAGAAGCAAAATTTCGGTACAAAAACAGAGTCAATTTCAGATTCAAAAGTGGTAAATAAAATAAAATGTATATTTTAGAGGTGAAGAATCGGATCAAAAGCAGTATATAAAATGACATTTTGGATTTAAAATTGTGAATAGAATCCTAAATTTTTAAAAACTACTTAATACACAAAATAAACATATGCTGTCAAATAACAAATTTACGTAGTTACCAGAGTATTAATTTTATTCCTGTATAAAGGGTTCCATTTTAGCTTCTCAAATACTTACAGCAGAATTAAACAATTTTACGTGAATTGCATAACTCACAGGATAATTCAAACTTCAGAAAGTGTCGCATTGGTAAATAAACTCTAAATTTCGTGATTAAGAGTCCATTTCACATTTTTCAGTTCATTTCGCATCATTTCATGACAAAAGAGAGTAGGAAAATGGACCTCATACCTTTCAGAAACATGAAAAATTAATTAAAATGTTACATTACAGGTTTTCGTCAAAAATGAAATATGTATACCTTTACACAACATACAATCAATCTTGAGGGTCTAAACACAGAAAACTGTTACAAAAATTACCTCTATTTCACATTTTCCAGCATTTTAAGTTTCTTCAGCTTGGTCCCCTGAAAAATGTAAAACTGTGGTTCAACTAATAGTTTACAGAAATCTTGGCTCTTTTAGCTCTTCTTAAAATAAAACAAAATAGTAGAATTGGTTCACTGGATCAAGCGATACTGCACATTAAAGAGAAGGATTAAAAAGTTCAATATGGCAGCTGATCAGGTCGAGCAACTTCACACCAGGCAAACATATGAGTGGTATAGATTCAGTGCTTTGTCTTGCATATAAGAATCCAGATGAATTTTGATGCTAATAAACCCCACTAAATCTGTGACAATGCATTTTAGCTGTCAACAGAGCAACAGAGTGCCATCTACTATCAAATAAATACATTTATTGTTAGATCTTGAGGGGTGACTAGGTGCATCTTGATTAAAATTTAACTTGTATTTTTGAACCTAGAGGTAATTTCTAACCAGATAACCAGTTGTTCTATGTTTATTGTAATTTTAAACCATGTAATTAAATTATGTTTGGGGGATTAAGACACGGTAGTATTATCAGTACACAGAAGCAAATTACTAACTTTTCGATGCAACTTAGTTGTAAAGGTTCTATTACTTTCAGCAGGCCCTGCCACAATCCACGCAGGAACTTGTTCATATTATGGGAAAGAGACGTGGTAATAGATATTGATTGATTGATTGAGTTGGTGTTTTAAGTCCACTTTATGCACAGTAAGGCTAATCGGGACTGGACCTACAGTTTAAAGTGGGATCCGAACCACTTGTGCCTCCACCGGGTATCGAATCCGGGATCCCTTGATTACAAGGCGACGACGCTACCACTGCGCCATAGGGGAGGCCGTGGTAATAGATAATTTAGGAACATGTCGTTACAGTGCAGTTTAAAAGTTAGTAATTTGCTTGTGTGTGTATATATAAGTAAATCAGATTACTTACTAGACTCGACTTCCTTGTATGTGGCTCTAAACCCTCTTCCATTATAAACAACATCACTGTGAAACGTAATAAACATATGATTTCCTGATGAAGATACAACTGTCTTTGTATTGTTGGAACAAAACTGTTGCAGAAGTGGAGATGTCGCATCTGGACCACCATAAATCTAAAGCACAAAGAGATAAAGTAAGAATCATAACACCTCCCCACCCCTGCAACATCTACATGTATTGCATCAACAAAAACTTGAAACCAAGTGCAGAAAAAAATTGGCATGCATCCTATTCACAGATATTCAAATATTTTACCACCACCTGGTGACAACATCAAAAGACATAATAGAGCTTCAATTAAAACAGATTAAAGCACGGTTAGTGAAGTAGAACTGAGTGACAGAATCTACATGGAATGTGAAGAATTTAAAATTAACTAATATACAGGGTGTTCTATTTGAGATGTCAGAAAAGTAAACCTTTATATACAAGAGGTTCATGTATGTATCTCTGAGCAGTTTGTTGTAAAATAAGCAGAAAGGATGCAAGTTTCAACTGAGTGGAGATTTACAGACATCAGATGCATGGCGGTGCTAGCACATGCATGGTAGACAAAGATGCATGGTTGACTATTGATTGAATTGTTGTTTTAGTCCACTTTATGCACAGAAAGGCTAATCAGGACTGGACCTACAGTTTAAAGTGGAATCCGAACCACTATGTCATGTGCCTACACCTGGTTTCGAACCCAGGATCACTTGATTACAAGACAACAACGTTGCAACTATGTCATCGGGGAGGCCCTAAGGTGGCGCTAGAGTGCATGGCAGACAATGATAGTGGTCACACCACAACAGCGTGCACAGTAGAGTGCTGCAGGGAAAAGATTTCGCTCGGGCACCAAATAGTTTGTACAGACAATGCTACACTATCATTAGGTCTTACGTTACATCTTAAACCTTGATTTGTAGTAATGAACATGTTGCTAATTTGCAGGACTCAGCAACTTCAGCTAATTCCTTCCGTAACGATGTACTCAATTCGTGGAAGTCAAGGTTGAGTAGTTGCTGTGAATTTTGAATTTGCTGTTGAGATTCCCTGATTTTTGTAAACTCAAACTGTTGAGACTCTTGAGTTTCCCTCATCTTTGTAAACTCAAACTGTTGAGACTCTTGAGTTTGCCTCATAGAATCTTGAGTTCCTCTAATTTTTGTAAACTCAAGCTGTTGAGACTCTTGAGTTTCCCTAATTTTTGTAAATTACACCTGTTGTGACTCGCTGATTTTCCTTAACTCTGCAAGTAGATCAAACATTTGAAAAGGAACATTACTTGGCCCCGTTAACGTCTCGGCCAACACAGAAGGATGAATGTTAATTTCTTGAACATTTTCCTGACTTCTTTTCCATTGCACAAAAGCTTCAATACTGAACGGATCATAAGATGGATCACAATCGTTACAGAAATAATTTTCATTTAACTGTAGATAGCATACGGAATTGAGAGATTCTTTGCTCGAGCAAACAGGCAAAACCAGATGTATACACTCGAAGCCCAGGAGTACATGTATAACTGTAATTTATCTGTGGTAGTGGGCCTTCAAATATGGATTGTGAACTGAAAGACACAGTGAAATTGAAACTTAAGTAAACACAGTCATCATCTTCATGTTAAAATGGAGTTTAGTCTATTTTACCAATACACAGCGATAGGAAAATGAAATGGGTGATTGTTGGCTGAAACTACAAAATGGATGATTGTTGGCTGAAACTACAAAGATGGATATTTTACATATATGTGTGTATGATTATTGTCACATTAAAGATATTCCATTGTAAAGGGTGTTTCATAAAGTGTGCAGTTTTTGAAAATGCAATAACTCAGCCAAAATTGCATGAAAGTTGACATTTTTATTTTTATTATTTTACACATTCACTACGATTTAATAATTGAAGAGTGAAAAGTGTCCGGCATATGCCTGTATGCGATTAAAAAGTGAAAAATTATGTCTGGCATATGTCCACCTCCGTTTTGTAAGCAGGCAGTAACTCAATCTGTGAAGTTCACCATGACACTTGTGCAGATGTCTATGTCGATTGAACCAATTACCCGTTGGATTTTCTTCTTCAATTCGAGGATTGTTTGAGGTTTGTTCATGTGCACTTGTGACTTCACATAACCCCATAAAAAGAAATCACATGGGGTGAGGTCACAAGACCTCGGAGGCCACTCCTGGTCACCATGAAGTGAGATAACGTGGCCAGGAAACTTTTTTTGCAGTAAGGTTATTGTCTCGTTGGATGTGTGGCAGGTAGAAGGGGCCAATCACACCTCCTGACGAAAATCCACACCAAACTGTGACATGTAGTGAATGCATTTGTTTTTCCTGGTCACTCTGGGTTTTTCTTTACCCCAAATACGGCAATTCTGTTTGTTAACAAAACCTGAGAGGTGGAAATGTGCCTTGTCACTGAAGTTTACTTTTCTTGCAAAATTTATTCATTTCGCATGATCGGTTGCTTTGATCTCTTGCGTCAACTGATAAGGGTGTATATGAAGGTCTTCTTTCAGTATTCGTTGCACTGAGGATACCAATATTCCCAACTGCTGTGAACGACGGCGAAGTGACTTCACGGGTCTAACATTCACACTGTCTTGCACTACTGCAATGTTTTCATCTGTGCGACGACTATGTTTTCGCCCAGGCGAATTTATGGTTGCAACTGACCCGGATATCTCGAATTTCTTCACCAACCTCCCAAATGTTGTTACAGTAGGGGGATTGTTACATCCGAAGATCGTGCGAAAATTACGAACTGTCTGTGCATAAGACTCTCCGTTTCTGTAATGTGTTTTCAAGATAACGCGTTGCTCGATAGTGAACCGCTCCATGGGAACTAAACTGAACAAATGCCAACAAATCGCTCAAGTAATAATCGGAGTGATCAAGGTTATGAAAATGATAAGAACAGTGTTGCCAACCTTCAAACAAAAAATGACAAGCGATATAAAAACTGCACACTTTATGGAACACCCTTTATATGCTCCAGCATAACACACTTAAGGGTGGAAGATTTGAATGAGTACGAGTGAGCAAAAGTGGTCTCATTCAAGACTCTAGCACACAGTGTGTCGTATAGTATGCAAAAATTTTCGAGTGTTACAAGGTCCCAGGAAGCTTTCAGACAACAACACAACTGCCACCATGCCCCTTTACATCGGGACATTGTTAATTCACACATGTCCATGGTCCATGTGGTATGATCTGTGCCATGTTGAGTGCTTATATGCTGGAACACGAAACTTGTGATTCTCATACACATGTACCGGGTGGTCTGAATTAAAGTTACCCAACTCAGAGCCCTCTGTAGCCTGTTTGAGGCATCGTGTAACTCTGAAATTTGGTGAATCCACTATGCAGACCATGGAGAAGAGGATGGCGATAAAAAAAAAAAGTTCAATTTTCCACCACCAGGCAGGGTTGTTAATGGTCCAGGAACCCATAAATTCTAATGGGTTCTATTGGGTTCCGCTACAGGACCGGAACCTTTTTTTCTCGCACAATTTAAATTTGATCCAAGTTGCAGATTGTTACATTGAAAAAAGGTTCCTGGGCTGTATTTTAATTGTTCCTGAAAAAAAAAGGTTCCTGGATTGTATTTAAATTGATGTGGGAAAAAAAAGGTTCCTGGACAAAATTGAAATTCTTCCAGAAAAAAGGTTCCTGGACCGAATTGAAAAAAAATCATTCTGGAAAAAAGGTTCCTGGACCATATTTAAATTGATCCGGAAAAAGGTTCCTGTACCCAATTGAAATGTTTTAAATATGAAAAGGTTATACACTGTCTAGAACTCATTTACGTTTGCTGATTTTCTCTTCCAGTCCGGAATTGAAATTATTTACAATTCCTGGGCCAGGGTTGACCAATTAAAAGTTGCCTTCTAAAAATGTCCGCAAGTACGTTTTACATTAAAATGTCACGCTGCTGTTGTAGAAAGCATAGCACAGGGAATAAATAATATCGCTGTTGTTCTATCGTGGACCAGGTTCAAAAACTCCCTTGTCAAAGAGTTACTGTACATAATGCAATGGACTATATTAGCGTGGCATCACATTGAGCTCAAACAAACCCGTTACGTGTTGTTCTGCCATCCGATCCAGGAACTGCAGCCAATAGGAGCCACCCAGCAGATATCACAACAGGGACAGGTAGTGTTGCCAGAGGTGTTGCTACAACCAAGTTAAGGAACACACACGAGAGGATGGGGCTAAATGAAGAGGGGTAACGTAACTGCAGCATTTGCATTTCAACCATTTCTACCTTGTACCTTAGATTCTCAAGGCAGTCAGCACCTGGATTATTCTTTCATGCTCACAAGTGGATAATTGTTTATCGTCAGGTCCGTAATCGATCCAAGTTGCGTATTGTTTCATTTCAATACGGAACTTGGACCTTATTTAAACTAATTCGGGAAAAAAGGTTCCCGGACCATATTTAAATTCATCCAGAAAAAAAGGGTTCCTGGACCATATTTAAATTGATTTGAAAAAAAGTTTCCTGGACCGAATTGAAATATGTTACAGATAAAAAGGTTCTTTACGGTTCAGAACCCATTTACGCTTCCTAATTTTCTCTCCTGGACCAGAATTGAATTTATTTTAAATTCCTGGACCTTTAACAACCCTGCCACCAGGTTGAAATATGATGCTGTACTTCCATGATAGGTTGTAATAATGACGTAAACCGCATCAATTGGTTATGGATTTGACTTTACCTTGTAATCTTGCAATAAACGAGAGATTATTTTCTCACAACTTCCAGCCACTAACAAATGTCTTTCTAATTAATAACTCAGCTAAATCACTTAACGTGAGTGCTGAACAAAAGTTCGGAAGTGATCACCATGCCATTAAATAAGAAAGAACATGCATTGCTGGTGAAGTTGTTTTATCAGAACAGTAGTAATAGTGCAGTTGCACTGCGAGGTTATAGTCATGCGAAAGGACTTTGAAAGGGGACCATGACGATGCATGAGTTAAAAAAGATGATGAAGAAATTTGAAGAGACTGGATATCTGGATGTTGCAGCAGGAAGGGGCCGCCGGCCGATTGCAGAAGAAGTTGTCACTAAAGTGGCTGTTGCAGTGGCAGATAGAGATGGCTGTGGATGACATGTGGCCTTGTAATATTCTGTGGACAAATAAGGCGCACTTCACCCTCAATGGGGTGGTAAACACACAGAACTGTCACATATGGGGTGCCTTGCTGCCCTGTGTGTTGCAGCGACAACAATTGTATTCTGATTACATCACTGTCTGGTGTGGTTTCACTGCTGATTTCATTCTGGGTCCGTTTTTCTTCGAGGAGCAAACACTGCAAGGCCCAGTCCGATGTTCCATTACAAGTTGTGACGTTTTTTCCTACGCTTTGCGTACAAAAATGTATTACGTAATAATTCCGCGTGGAAAAAGCGTCACACTTCCTCATTCTTCGTACGCCTTGCGTCTCGCTTGTCTTTGTTGATTATAATAGCCCCCGCTAGAGGTCTCTATGGACCTCTCGCTCGGCGTTCGCTTCTCGAGCAGACACACACAAAACATCGGCAGTCTCAGTTCCGACTTGGCAGACCTACGCGAAAGCTGTCAGCGTGACTTGGGTCACGAGAGGAAGACAGGCAGAGAGTATGGTGTTGGTTTAAGCGTGCAAGTCGTCTCGCGGGCGAGACTTTAACTTTATTCTGATTGCGTTTGCACGCTCCGTTATTGTTACTCTCTATGAAGTTCGGCACGTCAACGCGAGATAGAACTACCTTTTGGACGGATCTCATACGCTTGCAAGGAAGTTGCATTTGATTGGAGCGAGAAGTTTAACGAGGCCCTGTTAGATTTCGTCAGTTTCCCGCAACGTGGACCTGTATCCAGAGCTATAGTCGAGGGACGGATTTGATGGACGTTTCCAGACGTTACCCCAATATTCAGATACCAGAACGTGAAAGAAGGCAGAGTTCCGTTTGACTGGCCGCCCCTTGCAGTGTTGAATTGGAGGTTGGAACATTTTGGAAGAGATTAATGGAGGTATGTACAGTGTCGATACGTTCTCTTAGTTCTGCGAAGCCCAAGTCGCGAAACTGGGTTAGAATCCCGTTTCTTTATTACGATTGAGTCAAAAACTTAAACGAGTAAACGAAGTAAGAACGGGCGACGAAAGTTTAAACTATTCTTGATTGCAACTATACATGTGGGACAATTAATGTGACACCACTAGTTGAATATATTGTGATACGACAATGAAAATGATGGAACTTGCGACGTTCACGTAACATTGAAATTTAGCGAGGCGTACGAATGATAATTCCCGTCCATCGTCGCGAATCTTTAAATGTTGGAATAATTAACGTTAGGGTGGCACAACATTAAATTAGATTAGTGGGAGCATCAAATGTAAAAAGGGGAGAATTGTATAAATTATTGTGACAAAAGCATAACAGACCCAAGTGAGTCATTTGTTAATTAATTGTAAATATTCGGTTTGATGTCCAAGTGGATTTTACAATGTGTATAAAGGAAGGGATTTAATCGTGATTGTAATTCATGTTGCTGTTAACGTCTAATTTTGTAATACGTATTCCTGATACGTTAAATGACGGGTGGTAAATTGTAAGAAAGGTTTGTTAAAGTTTCAATTGGAGAGATTTTCTAAAATGCAATTAAATTGGGTTTGTTCATGATGAAATGTTTCTCACATTGTTGATTATTGAGATATTGATCGTTTCTTGTTCGAAATTGAATCTAATAAATTTTTGACTCAAGTCTTTAAAATCTGAATATTGTTCTATACATTTTTGTTCACGAACCTTCCACATAAGAAAGTGAAGCTGCGAAGTTGTTATTGGTAAGAAAGGAAGTTATGAACTTCATCGAGTAGGATTGACCCTGCAGTGTTTTCTTATGAATAGTTAGTGTGTATTTTTGTATTGCAGGATATTTTGGAAGAATTGTCAAACCTGAGTGAAATGTTCCACGATATTTTGTGAATGCCATTGCCTGTTACTTGATTTGATTGATTTAAAGGTGGGGACCAGTACCGAGAATTATATTTTTCTTTATTCTTATGCACAGCCTTGTCATTGGTTCTCTATTGAGACTGAGGTGGCGGCGTTAAAGCGTTGGCCAATCACCTCAACAATTTGCGACTTGTAACTGTTGGTTGTTGCTTAATTTATAGCGCGTACATTAATTGATCCCGGACCTATTTCTTCACGCTTCCCATAAGGCTTTATTGTCCCTTTTTTCAGTGCGCAGCCAACACGTTACAAAGTTCCTGGTATCAGAGCAGGTTTTATTAATTTATATACAAGAAATAATCACAAAATTTTTTTCCCTTCCTCACACTACTATTTTTGGTAGTATTGGTGATACCAACATTCCGATTTATACCTTTTTTCTTGTGCAATAAATTCCCTTGTTGCCATACATTGTTGGTGCTTAACAATTTTTTTGTTAACTTTGGAGCCCCCCCCCTTATTTTTTTTTTGAGACATTCCCGTGCAATTTTTTTTTTGTACAGATTCATACATAAGAACTTTTGTTTATTGATTCTAAATATTTTACAGTATATCTTGATGTTGCATTATTGCACTTACCTTGTATTTTGGATATTGTTAGTCCCTTTTTTGTTTTGGCTATATTTTTTGGCACATTTTGGATATCCTCATCGAGGAACAAATATAATGTCGCTTCCCTTTCAAGGCCATTTGCCTCGGGTTGGGTCGACTTCTTTTCCTTTCCCCCCTGTTAATATACAACCTTCACCTTTTTTACAGACCCCAAACTTACACACACCCAGAGAACTTTTGTTGCCTCCCGATTATTCATATATAACAAATTATATTAGATATACAACCGTTGTCGATCTTTTACGGGTTTTACAACCGACCGATGGTTTGGATCCCGACCGGTTGTTCTGTTTTTTGTTGAACCTTCATAAAATTTTCAAGTTAAACCTAATAGATTTAGAATCTTTACTGTTGATGGCATTTGCGTCCACACAAGGACCTCTTAGAGACACTTGGTATGATGCTCTTCACGAGAAATTCCCATGGCCAATGTTTATACGTGTTTTGTGGTATCGCTTCGTTCCTTATTCCACAATGCAAATGTTGCTAGATAAATACCTCCTTCGTCCTCAGCGAAGTGGGGAATTTCTCTCTACTTATTTGAATGAACTTTATGAGGCTTATCACGTGTTACCTACAAATTGGCCTGAATCTAGTCTATTGGAATTCATGCTATTCAGTTTACAAGAGAGCACCCGTTTGAATTTAATGGGCTTTGATCGACCGACTTCTATCGCTAATTTTATTTGTTTATCGAGGGAGATATGGCCATTAGAGCTACATCGGTATGAACAACTAGAGGAAAAATGTGTCTCGCATCCTATTGATTCTCAAACCCCACAACCTCTCCCAACTTTACCGGTTTTTTCTCCTCCTTCCTCCTTGTTGGATACTGTAAAGAATTCTGAAGATTTACCTTTTACGGTCGCCCCACATCACAATACTAAATTATTGCACATTGAGCCTTCACATGTTGATATAGAGCGATCTTTACCATCAGAAACTACAATTGTACCTCGTATAGAACATCCTTTGACAATTATTGACAAGGTTATGCCTATTATACATGCTACCTTGAATTCTACACCGAGTCGTCTTCTTGTCGACTCTGGCAGCTCTGTATCATTAATTGCGAGAGGATTTTTGGCTACCTTACGTCCTATACCACCTACTCTTCACGACAATGTTCGTACGTTGCAGACCGTTAATAATCAATCTATCCATCTCGATTCACGCGTGATTTTGACGTTGAAATTACAGGGCTTGTCATGGAAATGGACCTTTTGGATTTCCGAAGCCTTGCCGTTTCCCGTTATTCTTGGTTCTGATTTCTTTTCTCATTCCAAGGGTACTATTTCCTTTGACCATTTAGTGGTTTCCTTTCCCTACTCTCATGATTCCATTCCTTTCGCCTCCTCTGTACCTCCGACAACAAAAAATCAGGCACGACTTGTTGCCAAGGTTAATCACTCTCCAGCAAATGACTTGCCGCCCAACATTACTAGTTTATTACGGGAATATGATGATGTGGTCACTGAACGTGTGGGTACTTGTACGCTGGACCCTGTTTCCATTCCACTAATCACTAATGTACCTTTTCGCTCCAAACCATTCCAGCTAAATCCCACCCAAACAAACATTTTACGACAACAAATTCAGGAGTTGTTGGACCAGAACATCATAGAGGAATGTGCCTCCGCCTATGCATCCCCGTGTTTTCTTGTTGAGAAGAAGGACGGCGGTCATCGTCTTGTCTGTAGTTACAAGCACCTTAACCGTCTTATTGCCTATGACAATTTCCCACAAAGCCGTATAGATTTGATTTTTCAGCATTTACAGGCTGCTAAAGTGTTTTCTTGCTTAGATCTTTGCAAAAGTTTTCACCAACTAAGGCTAGATGAACCTAGCAAAGACTTAACGGCCTTTGTCACCTCCTTTGGCCAATACCGATATACAAGGGTTCCCTTCGGTATCAATCTTGGTACCCAACTATTGACTCGTGCTTTGGACAAAATTCTGGGCCCTTTTAAATACAAATTCCTGGTGACCTATGCCGATGACGTTTTGATCTTCAGTCCCGATGAAAAGACTCATTTGATTCATCTCAAATTGGTTTTGCAGGCTTTTCGCGAGGCCGGGCTAACTGTAAACCCCGTTAAGTTTAAATGGATGCAGACTGAGGTTAAATACTTAGGATATATTTTATGTGAGGGACAACTTGCTTTAGACCCCGACCGTATTTTAGCCATTCAAGATATGCCCCTTCCTAGGAATGTCAAAGCTGTTCAATGCATTTTGGGACTATTGGGCTATTATTCGCGCTTTATTCCATCCTATTCTGATCTTACTTCCTTTTTAACAGATAAAAAGAAAAAGGGTCTTCCCTTTACGTGGTCTGGCAGCGATCAACAACAATTTGATAATCTCAAACAAGTTTTTCTCAAACATACCGTTTTAGCTTTGCCTGATTTTTCAAAGGAATTTGTTTTGCAATGCGATGCTTCAGGATTGGCTCTCGGGGCTACCGTGAACCAACGTATGCCAGACGGGGCATTGCGTCCTATTGCCTTTGCCTCTCGCAAACGAACAGATATAGAACGCCGACAATCCATATACGAGGCTGAATGCTGTGCCATTGTTTATGGATTCAAAAAGTTTGAAACATATTTAACCGAGAAGCACTTCACTCTTCAGACGGACAACCAAGCACTTTCTTGGCTTTTACGCCATCCTGAGCAATACGGCAAATTTGGTCGTTGGTTGCTCTATTTGTCACGTTTTTCTTACTCTGTTGAGCACATTGCTTCTCGATTGAATCCCGTTGCGGATTGTTTGTCGAGAATGTATTCACCTGAGGAATTCCAGGTTTCTCCTCAACCTATTACCTCTCTTGCCTGTGCTGCTCCAAAATTTCAAATTATTCCTTTTAGTAAATCTGATATCCTTGACCTTCAGCACAAAGACTCAGTTTTATTTCCAATCATTCAGAAATTACAAACGGGTCAATCCTATAAACATTATGCTCTTTATAACGACTTACTTGTCTGGCAACCTCCACATTCTAAATCCTCATTAGTTGTCGTTCCGCATACTTTGCAACATCTTATCTGTCGTTACTATCACGATACCCCCGTGGGAGGCTCCCACTTAGGTGTTCAAAAGTGTACTAAGAAAATAATGACTATATTTTGGTGGCCATCATGTATTCAAGATATCAAGACATATGTTAAGTCTTGCGATACGTGTCAAAAAGCCAAATTAGCTATACGTAAACCTCCTGGTTTTTTGTCATCCGAGATCATCAAACTTCCTTGGCGACGACTGTATATTGACCTGGTTGGTCCCTTGGTACGTTCATCCAAAGGGCATACATATATCTTGGTGGTTGTTGATGCATTTTCTAAGTGGGTTTCCCTTTATCCTCTTCGGGGACCCACATCTAATCACATAGTGGAAAAACTTCGGTCCTTGTTTCTGGTGTTTGGGGCGCCGTGTGAATTGGTGTCTGACAATGCATCATATTTTCGATCTCGCTATTTCAATTCCTTTTTATTTGAGTCTCGAGTCAAACATATCTATACCAGCGCATACTATCCTAATCCTTCCCTGGCAGAACGTTTTATCCGTAATCTCAAGCCCTCCCTGATTGCCTATCATTCGGAGGATCACACCAAATGGGACGTTCATTTGAACGCAATTTCGTTTGCCTTCAATACGGCAGTCCAGGATAGTATACAAACCACCCCAGCACAGATTCTGTTTGGACGGGACATCGATAGACCCATGAACTTCTTTTGGGAATTTAAATCTGATTCCGAATTGGCTGGTCCTCCTTCCGCGGATCGTGCCAAATGTTGGGCGCAAGCCTTCCGTCATTTACAAAAGGCATGGTTGACAAGACGTAATAGATATGACTCTAAAAGGCAACCTTCCTCCTTTAAGATTGGAGACTTAGTTCTCTATAAAACCTTTCCCCAAAGTAATGCCTTTCAGAAGGTCACTGCAAAGCTCCAGCAACGTTGGGCAGGTCCTGCTAAGGTTTTTAAGGTTTTGGGTCCCGTCACGGTTCTTTTGGTCGATCCGGAAACAGAAGTTTTCCTCCGGAAAGTCCACATTTCTCATATCAAACCCTATCTTCGAGAAGAATCCTCCTTAGAGGTGGATTTATCCGACACTCATATGGCTTCACTTCTGTACCCCACCCGGGATAATGCAGAGTCTTGTTTGTATTTGACTCAGGTTTGAACTTTTCTTTGTATATTTGTATTAGCATTATAAGAACTATTGAAGAGGTATTTATTATGTACAAATTAATTGATGTGTGCACGTTTTTCAATGAGTACTATATTCACATGCTTAATATTATGTATCTTTTTTCTTATTTTGTGTGTAATATTTGGGCCTTTTTTTTTGCCTCTCATTTCATATCAAGTTGAACCATCAAATCTTTGACGATAATATGTACAGTATATAATCTCCTGTACTATTTGGCTATATAGATATATGACGGATGTTTGCTTACATCTTTCACAAATTAATATTGTAATTGATGCTCCTAATTCTTATTTTTTATTCCCCTCCCTTAGGTTTCCTCGCCCCTTTCCTATTCCTTTTTTTATCTTCTATTTCTTCTTCTCTTCTAATTCTCTTTTTTTGTTTATTTTTCATGTTTTCCGAGGGAACTTATGTGTTGAGTGTGCCACCCTGGAAATCATCGTTTTGTGCATCAACCAATGCAAAAATAAGTAAAACCAACATATTGTTATTTAGGTCTACCCATTGGATAGTGCATCGTTTCTGGTATTATTTCTCAAAATTCTTTCGCCACACAATGTTATATGGACATCTTATGTATCTGGTATCTTTAAGGTCACTGTATGATCAAACTGGTGTTTGAATTCATGTAAATGTTCCCCCCTTTTTTCTTCGACTTTATGTTTATACCCATTGTACGAGGGTAATCAAAATTGTCATATTAACATTTCACCCCATGGAGTCATTTCGATTGCAATCGATTCTTTTTCATGCTTCATTTTTTCAGGATTATCACGGTATCATATTTATTATGTACATTATTTGTGTGTAACTTGTTTACCACTCTGTGTCTAGTCAAGTTATTATTATCTTCTAGTCCTAATCATATTATTTGTGTGTGCTTATATATATATATCATTATTGGTACTTGTTTGTCTACAGTCACATATTTATGGTTCTTTTATAAAGACTATTAATTGTATAGGTGTAGATCCGATGCTCCCAGCAGGTGTTATTGAATGTTGCTATAGTCCATGTACCCTTTACTTAAATTTTGCGTATTCTACTTGTTCTATAATAGGCATATATTTCTTCTTTTGCTACGTGGGGGAGTTTGTGACGTTTTTTCCTACGCTTTGCATACAAAAATGTATTACGTAATAATTCCGCGTGGAAAAAGCGTCACACTTCCTCATTCTTCGTACGCCTTGCGTCTCGCTTGTCTTTGTTGATTATAATAGCCCCCGCTAGAGGTCTCTACGGACCTCTCGCTCGGTGTTCGCTTCTCGAGCAGACACACACAAAACATCGGCAGTCTCAGTTCCGACTTGGCAGACCTACGCGAAAGCTGTCAGCGTGACTTGGGTCACGAGAGGAAGACAGGCAGAGAGTATGGTGTTGGTTTAAGCGTGCAAGTCGTCTCGCGGGCGAGACTTTAACTTTATTCTGATTGCGTTTGCACGCTCCGTTATTGTTACTCTCTATGAAGTTCGGCACGTCAACGCGAGATAGAACTACCTTTTGGACGGATCTCATACGCTTGCAAGGAAGTTGCATTTGATTGGAGCGAGAAGTTTAACGAGGCCCTGTTAGATTTCGTCAGTTTCCCGCAACGTGGACCTGTATCCAGAGCTATAGTCGAGGGACGGATTTGATGGACGTTTCCAGACGTTACCCCAATATTCAGATACCAGAACGTGAAAGAAGGCAGAGTTCCGTTTGACTGGCCGCCCCTTGCAGTGTTGAATTGGAGGTTGGAACATTTTGGAAGAGATTAATGGAGGTATGTACAGTGTCGATACGTTCTCTTAGTTCTGCGAAGCCCAAGTCGCGAAACTGGGTTAGAATCCCGTTTCTTTATTACGATTGAGTCAAAAACTTAAACGAGTAAACGAAGTAAGAACGGGCGACGAAAGTTTAAACTATTCTTGATTGCAACTATACATGTGGGACAATTAATGTGACACCACTAGTTGAATATATTGTGATACGACAATGAAAATGATGGAACTTGCGACGTTCACGTAACATTGAAATTTAGCGAGGCGTACGAATGATAATTCCCGTCCATCGTCGCGAATCTTTAAATGTTGGAATAATTAACGTTAGGGTGGCACAACATTAAATTAGATTAGTGGGAGCATCAAATGTAAAAAGGGGAGAATTGTATAAATTATTGTGACAAAAGCATAACAGACCCAAGTGAGTCATTTGTTAATTAATTGTAAATATTCGGTTTGATGTCCAAGTGGATTTTACAATGTGTATAAAGGAAGGGATTTAATCGTGATTGTAATTCATGTTGCTGTTAACGTCTAATTTTGTAATACGTATTCCTGATACGTTAAATGACGGGTGGTAAATTGTAAGAAAGGTTTGTTAAAGTTTCAATTGGAGAGATTTTCTAAAATGCAATTAAATTGGGTTTGTTCATGATGAAATGTTTCTCACATTGTTGATTATTGAGATATTGATCGTTTCTTGTTCGAAATTGAATCTAATAAATTTTTGACTCAAGTCTTTAAAATCTGAATATTGTTCTATACATTTTTGTTCACGAACCTTCCACATAAGAAAGTGAAGCTGCGAAGTTGTTATTGGTAAGAAAGGAAGTTATGAACTTCATCGAGTAGGATTGACCCTGCAGTGTTTTCTTATGAATAGTTAGTGTGTATTTTTGTATTGCAGGATATTTTGGAAGAATTGTCAAACCTGAGTGAAATGTTCCACGATATTTTGTGAATGCCATTGCCTGTTACTTGATTTGATTGATTTAAAGGTGGGGACCAGTACCGAGAATTATATTTTTCTTTATTCTTATGCACAGCCTTGTCATTGGTTCTCTATTGAGACTGAGGTGGCGGCGTTAAAGCGTTGGCCAATCACCTCAACAATTTGCGACTTGTAACTGTTGGTTGTTGCTTAATTTATAGCGCGTACATTAATTGATCCCGGACCTATTTCTTCACGCTTCCCATAAGGCTTTATTGTCCCTTTTTTCAGTGCACAGCCAACACGTTACAAAGTGCACGTTACGCTCAACTCCTTGCACAGTACGTAGTTCCTGCCTTGCAAGAATGAGGATGTTTAGCGTCCACAATCTTTATGCAAGATGGAGCAGTCCCACATATTGGTAAACAAGTAACGGAACTTCTTCGGGACAACTTTGGCCCTGATTGTGTCATCTCAAGGGGTTTTCCCGATGCTTAGCCTTCCCGTTCAATGGACTTGATTCCGCGTGATTTCTGGCTATGGGGATACCTGAAAGATCGTGTGTACCACGAATGTGTACAGATGCTGCCTGAGCTGAAAGCAAGCATAAACCGGCATGTCACTACGATTTCCAGGGGCATGTTTCGTGCAACTGTTGATCATGCTGTGCTACACTTCCAACAGGTCATTCACACTTCTGGCATGCATATTGAACACTGCTGTACTGGCCGAAACCAACAATAAAGATTTGTACACCTAGCTTATGTTTTTCCATATTCATTATTACAGCGCCACATTTCAACCCAGTGGTGAAAAATGGAACTACTATTTTTATTGCCATCCTCTTCCCCATGGTCTGCATAGTGGATTCGCCAAATTTCAGAGTTCTACAATGCCTCAAACAGGCTACAGAGGGCTCTGAGTTGGGTAACTTTAATTCTGGCCACCCGATATGTACCACTAACAGGCAATAAATTCAAATGTATTATAGTATATGACAGTTTACTTTTGTTTATGCCTCGAACAGATCAACATGTAAAATCAATAACAGACTAATATAGTGGCAAATATTTACATCAGAAATAAAATTTTATTGTACATGAAGAGAAGAATATGAACATTAAATGGCAATGATAACAAAGAGCAAGACAAAGGGAGTGAAGATGCGAGAGGAGGAGGAGAGGTTGAAGAAGAAAGGAGTCAAAGGAAAAGTAGCTGAAGCAGGAGAAGAAGCTGGAAAAGATAACAATGATGGTGATGAAAACTGAGTAAGAGAAGATCTATTTTCAATTAACTAGTCTTAAGTTTACATACTATAAAAAATATTCTAATTGACTTTTCTGTTTTTAAATGATATTGCATCTCCCTCAGTATCAATGTAAATTGGAAGGTGTAATTATATATTCTCACACACAGTGTGGCAAAGGTTCACTGGGAGAGAATTAAACTCTTTAGTGATTACTGCATGTAAGAGGAGGATTAGATAAGTTTCCGGCCTAACACAGAAAATGAACTCATATTTCAAAATCCTTTTAGTATGTTATGTAGCCATGTCTTAGGAGGATGTTTTGCCTAAAATCATAAATGTAATCCTAATAGTTGTCTTGTGTCGCAGGTTTGAAGTGACCATGGTGGAGCTGCATGTGACTTTTACCAAATGTGAGAAGAGAGCAGTCATCAAGTACCCCTTCACAAAGAATATGGGAGCAATGGAAATTTTTGATGAATTGACACAGACAATGGCCAATGACTGTGCTTCATATAGCACAGTGAAATCGTGGGTGGCAGAGTTCAGGAGGGGGAGGATGAGCACCGAAGATGAGGAGAGGTGTGGAAGGCCCAAAACAGTGGTGACCCTGGAAACTGTGGATAGTGTCCAGGACATGATCCTCGCAGATAGGCGAATTGGTCTGTCATGTATTGCAGAGACCCTAGGGATCAGTGTGGAGTATGTGCATTACATCGTTCATGAAGAACTGAGTACAAAAAATTTTTCGGCCAAGTGGGTGACAAAACTTCTCACAGCTGATCACAAGCGGGCAAGACCAGACTGTGCACAGAGTGTGTTGGGCCATTTTCCAGCGAGTGCTTCCAACTTTATTAAACAAATTGTTACTGTGGATGAAACACTATTACATGAATATGATCCTGAGACCAAAACTCAGTCCATGCAGTGGTGTCATAGTGGGTTACCAAAGCCGAAGAAATGTCACAGACAAAAATCCACAGGGAAAGTGATGGGTGTCATTTTTTTGGATTGTGAGGGGGTAATACTTAGCAAATATCTAGAGAAAGGAACTACATTGAATGCTGAAAGATATGTGAACCTTCTGGACAAATTGCATGCCGCTTTGAAGCAAAAGAGGCGAGGAAAACTGTCCAAATGCATCACCTTCTTGCAAGACAATACTCCTTGCCACAAGACAGGCCTTACGATGCAAAAACTGCATGAATTGAAGTTCGATATCATTGACCATCCCCCTTATTCTCCAGATCTGGCCCCCTCAGACTATCATATTTTCCCAAAATCAAGATGCACATGAAAGGTACTGAATTTAGTGGCACAAAAGATGTCACAGCAGCTGTAGACGCATGGTTTGCAGCACAAGACAAACTCTTTTTTTATTATAGGATAGAATTGTTGCAGGATCGCTGTACCAAGTATGTCAACCTGAAAGGGAACTACGTTGAATAAAATGCTAACTTGTTCTATCTGTGAGGAGCATTTTTGGATTGGTAACCTTACTGAAAATCAGTGAGATCATTACAACCCAGAAGTTTCTACGATTGTACACAAATCCTTCCCATTCAAAGAAGAGATTGGCCAAGACCTTGTCTGCAAGTGGTGCAACTTTGAACTTCTTCCTTGCAGGCAAAGATGGATAGAAGCTCCCTTTATTTTAGGTAGTGAAAGTAGGAACCCATGTTTCATCACCAATGATGATGTGGAATACTGTTGAAGGAAACAGAGGGATGGTTGACAATGAACAAGGCACTTATCATGAACACAATTTGCAGTTCTCCGTGGCTCCAGAAGATAAGATTTCTATCATCATGGAATCAAATAGACAAGCAAAACTAAGGGACCAAGTGGAAACATAGTGAATGGTATCCGTATTCTCTTGAATTTTAGTGCACACCTCAACACATTGACCTACAATAGTTGGGTGTATATTGTTCATTGAATCACTTGTACTCTCTGCAAAAGTCCTTGTTTTAATACTAAAAGATATTAGAGATGGGACAGATTAACCGGCATCCTATCAGCATTAGCTGATATCGACTTGTCAGTAAATTTACTGATAATTATACAGATCCAATATTTATTAGTGTAAGCTTCTACTATTTCGTTATTATTTTTATGAATATCAAAAGTACAATAATTCATTTAGTCTAGTTATGTAAGGCAAATGCCAGAATACAAAGTTTGTTTTCTGAGGCAAAATCCTTTAACATCACCTTTTTATTTACATTGATTACGGTGAATGAACCAGTCAGGGATTTTCATGGAACATGAAATTTTATTGAATTGGTAGAATAACAATTGTCAGTAAAGGTAAATACGAGATCAGTACAGGCAAAAAATATCATATTGATCCATCTCTAAAACATCTCATGCAGTTCATGAAAGAAGCTGTAAATATTCCTGACCATACACACATACGGTTAGTGGGCCTATATTAGCATTGTAGAATTGTAATGTTATTTCCCTTGTAGTTTACAGTTGTTACAAGCACATAAATACAATTTTTGATGTAACGTTTCAGAAGAACACACACTTCCCTTCAACAGACATTTATGAAGGGAGTGTGTATTATTCTAAAATGTTACATCAAAAATTGTATTTATATGCTTGTAAGAACAGTAATCTAAAAGATAAATAATTCTACAATGCAAGCAATATGTACAAAAACACTATAATGACTGAATGCATATACAGTATAGTAATACATATTCTCTGCAACTGAAATGCTTTTACTTACTCTTAGATAATCATATTGGCAACTCCTTGCAACTTCCAGATCATACTCCCATATAGTTAATTCTATGCTATGGTTCCAACTAACTGTAATGAGCCAATCACAAGAAACTCTTTCAGGATATGGTCCAGGGTAACCTGGTGATGTGAATTCTCCAGACGGATGAGTAAACTCGCCACCACAACCTGTAAAACACAAAGGTCATTGTTGTGATTTTTCATTCTTGTCAACACAAAACACATAAACAGCATGATAAAACATACTTGAAAAATAAACTAAGCTTTCGACTCCCGTCTTGGAGCCTTTCTCAGGGTTGGTCGAGAGCCTGAGAATGCAAGTTGTTTAAGCTTGGACATATTTTTAAAGTGTGTTTATGTGTTTTTGTGTTGTGGACAAAACTGCAAAACACTACACTTGCTAATCAATATGATTGATTATACACATAACTTGCTGCTTCTTCATCCTCTCAGTCTCTTGTCCAGCTTTGAGGATTACTCAAAGCCAGAGTCAGAAGCGAAGACATATTTTTGTAGTGTGTTTTCTGTTATGAACAAAAATATCTTTATCAGCACATGGTGAAAGGAGTTTCTTATTGTAGTGTTATCTTTCAGTTTTTACCTGAACCTTTGATTCGATGGATTTCTATTATTGCAGGTACAGTTTGTGTATGAAATTAACTCCAGAATATCTATGTTCTTCTTAAAGGTTCGCATAACCACTTTTTATAGATGCAAAATAATCTAACACTGATATTTTTAGTGGCTTTTCTTTTATTTTATCTGCGACATTTCGTTATGGTTTCCCAGAACTTTTTCAAGCTACACTAAGATATACATACGAGAAGGTATCAAAAAGTTTTGCCTGTTGAGGCACAATTTGTTTAATAATGGAAAGATTGAAACAATGAACATACATATAGTTTGCCTGTAAAAAGGTAAAGTGTTCCCCTGTGCATAGCACCACGCCATGAAGGCGTATAGGGGGTGAGGGGTTGTTTCTCCCCCTCCCCTCCATCCATGCTTTTTTTTCAGTGGAAAGTAAGTTGGTTAAGATTCCTGAGCCACCTTCAATTTTCTGCACAAAAATGGAAGATTTTAACTTGCCAGATGAGTTAAAGGAGAAAGGGAAGGTCAGTGTCAATAGAAGGAGGAGGGGAGGGAAGACAAGAAGAGTAGGTTACAGGATGGAGGGAAAGGGGAGAAACAGCCAGCTATGACACCTGCAAGGAAAAACCAGTTTACCTAGGAGGAAATAAGGACACACAGATATTTATTCCTTAGAAGTGTAGAGTGACTAGCCATGTGAGGTTGTGTTAATGTATGTATATCTTAGTGTAGCTTGAAAAAGTTCTAGGAAACCATAACGAAATGTCACAGATAAAATAAAATAAAAACCACTAAAAATAACAGTGTTAGATTATTTTGCAAATTAACTCCAGTTCAGTAATAGAAAGTAGAATTCCTTTCTCCTCATGCATACAAGGCCTATTTGGAAATTAACATCTTATAATTTAACATAAATTAACAATTTATTCACTGGTCAATACTTTGCAGGAGTTTGGATATTACACAGGATCCACAAAAAATGCCATGCAGCACTTTTGGGAAGTTTGAAGGGTTTAATTTATTTTGCACCAGCATAGCACAAAGAATCTGCAGTAGCTCAGTCATTAGGGCATCTGACTACCATGTGAGAGACCCGGGTTCGATCCCCTATGGGGGAGAACCAGGATTTTTTCCAACTGTTCAAGCAGCTCCAGCACCCACCCAGCGTCCCATAAAGTGGATACCTGGAGAAAACTCTGGGGGTTAAAGTTGTGCTGATTACATCACCCCCACCTTCGGCAGTGATCAAGAAAGTGTGGGGTCTAACTCCACACCCTCTATACACCTTTATGGCATGGTGCAAAGCACAGGGGAGCACTTTACTTTTTTTTTTATAGCACAAAGAAATTAATTTTGTGATTAAATGACAGCTATTTTAATATCCTGGTGTAATTCTTGAATATTTTAAAAGCAAAACTCTGAAAAATGTATACATATAATTGCAGTGAAATATTTACATGTTAATCTTTACGAATGTTTTGAGCAATTTTTAAATATTACAATTTTCAAGCACTGGTATTAATAAGAATCAGGAAGAGTATCGGCATCAGTATCAATAGAGGTTGAAAGTGGTATGTGCTTAGCCCAAGTAAAAAAAAATTAATGAATGAAAAATTTTGATGCATGCAAATGTTATCTGCATGCCTATGTTGATAACTGATGTTTATCCCCTTGGATGTTCAGATATTTGTCATATTATGGAAGAAGTTTCTGTACCTCATCAACAAAGAAAGTAGCCAGTGGTGGACACTGCCCATTAACTCTTCAATTTATGTGAAAGCTTCGATTTCCCAGCCAGGATTTCATGTGGGGAAAAAATGGAAATCAATGGGAGCAATGTCCAAGCTATAGGGTGGTTGTTGTGTACACATCACAAAGAAAACACCATAGCAGCATGCTCATGCTTGCAGTTGCATGGGAACATGTGTTGTCATGAAATAGAACAACATCTGTGGGTAACATTCCTCTTTGTTCATTCAAAATTGCTCTATTTACAGTTTCCATATTTATCACTCATGAAAAGGTGTACTCATGCACAGATAGACTAATGACAAGTGGACCTACAGTTTAAAATGAGATCCAAACCACTATGTGCCTCCACCAGGGATCAGACCCTGGACTGTAATGTACACAGTGTTAATTTGATAATGAATTTCAGCTGCGATGTCCCCTTCACCATGCAAAAAATGGATTACTCTAATAATTTTGTATTTGGTAGGATCTTTCATTACATCATGTATACGTATAGTGTCTCACATTTCATAGAGGAATCAGTAGAATGACACGTGAGCCACCTGACTACTGGTTAGGTCTGTACATTTTGTCACATTTTACATCCTTTCAGACGTTGACTTCCACATATCCATATGAGGAGAGCCCAGAATTATCCACATGTGACTTATATTTTTTTTATGTTGGCAATGCTGATTGTTTATATCGAAACACCTAATGATGTGTTTCACGTTGTGCTCAGTACAAATTACAATTGAGGCATTGAATGAGAGAAGGGGTCAAGCTACAAATCTATGAAAATTGAGTTACAGTGAAACCTCGATTTTACATTTTTTAAGGAACCAAGCTGAAAATACTTGAAATGAGGGAAAATGTAAAATCGAGGAAACTTTTACAGCATTTTCTATGTTGAGACCATCACGATTGAATGTATAATGCGGGAAAATGTAATATCCAGGAACGTAAAATCAGGGTTCCACTCTATATGTTGGAATGCATGAGCCTGCCAACATCTTTTCATGTTCTATTGATACAAGGCTCATTCAATATATAACCGGAAATATGTTGTAACAAATATTTATTACAAGAACCAAAAGAAACTACAGTACTATGTTTCAACACAGTCCCCCCTAGTTCAATGCACTTGATAAGGGCACTGATTCAACAGGGAAAAAAAATCTTTTGGAAGTGTGCGTAACCACTCATGCACAGCTGACTGGATTTCGTGGTTATTCTGGAACCTCGATCCACTTAAAGTCCGCCCAGCCAAAGAACGGACTTGAGGAAACCCAGACTTTTCACCTCCAGTTCAAGGGGGAAAAAACAGTGTTGCTACCAGTTGCTACATGCCTGATTTTTGTCCAGTCGTACACGACACCTCTTCCTGTCAACATACCCACTTGGCTTACATTTCAGGGAGAGGCAGGAAATCGGAGACCCATTTGCTTGCTACGTGGCGGCAACCATTAGGCTTGGCCTTGTTGAGGGTACCACCTATTTAAAAAACTACTCGAAACGAAAAATTTGGCAACTCAGAATACCACGAGAATTCCCCCTCACCACGGCAACTGGACAAAGCCAAATGGTTAAGTGGTTTATGTGACCCTTCCTCACATTTGACAGAAAAAATAAAAATAGAATTTCCAAGTCCATTCTTTGGCCAGAACCACTGTAGTTCTTCTTTCAGTGGGCCAAAGGTGTGGAAATCCGAAGATGTGAGATCGGGCAAATATGGAGGGTGGGGTAAGCACTCAAACTTTAGGCCATCGATGGTAGACAATGTGACACTAGCAGTGTGTGGTCTCGCATTGTCATGGAGCAAAAGAACACCAGTGGACATCAGACCACATTGTCTCTGCAGAATGGCTGGTTTGTTTTTTGCACAAAAGCTTGGAGTAGGTGGTACTGTATACATTATAGCCTCTGGGCATTGTACGTATGAAGTAATGGCAGAGAAAGAGAGGCAAATCATCTCCCATATCAAGTCCTCCACTTGAGCAATGTTGCTTTTCGTGACTGCAGTGACAGAGCGACCTGGACGCAAAGAATCTTCAACACTGGTTATGTCCTGTTTGAACTTCTCAGCCCACTCATACACTTGTGATCGACTCATACAGTTGTCATAATACTGAACTGTCATGTGGTGATGAATTTCTATCGGTTTCATGCCTTTACTGAACAAAAATCTCACGACACTTTGCTGCTCCAGCTTGGAGCACTCCCGTAAGGGTGTCTCCATCTTGTGTAACTGTTTCCAAGCATTCCATGCATGAGGCAGGCATGCCAGCCCCAACTATGAATAGCTTAAAGATGCCTTCACAAAATATGAAACATATAACAATCACGGTCTTATTTTAGATTTTTTATACTACTTTTCCAGTTATTTATTGAATGCACCTTGTATTTTCACTAACAGTAGCTTCATGGCTTGGCTCCACAACCATGTATTGACTACTGACCAAGATTAGAAGGTGGGGAGTGTCAGTGTGCAGCCTTAGGAGTGAGAGAATGGATGAAACCACACGTGGCTTATCTACTTCTCTCGTTCAGTTCCTCAATTGATACAGCATTAAAATGGGTTAGAAATAAATTAAGGTGAGGTGTGATAATTTCGCACCAGGCATGCATTTATTTCAATATCATCCGAAAGGGCACTGCTACTAAAGAAAATATACGCATAATTTGAGAGTATGAATTTCTCCCCATGTTGCAAATGGAAGCAGTTTTTAAAGTTGATTATTAAGCTAGATACTGTGTTTGAAAAATATGATGAATAAGTATTTACAGAATCCCATGTATTCCTTATGGAGAAACAACTAAAAATTCAAGTTACGGCTAAACAAGTGGGAGTTTTGATTCTCTCTTGCGAAAATATCATCTTCAATGGATCCTCTACCCAATCATATGATTTTTTCCGCCATCGGAAGTTTAATATTCTCAAGAAAACGAATAAAATAATTCCCCCATAAGCATAATGCATTTCTCCTTGCCTCCAACCGCCAATCTGGCAGTGTTGCCAAACCTGATGTGCATAAGAGAGCTAAATTTCACCTTAAATTGAACTAAAGTTGACTTTCAAGGAGCTAGATTTAGGAAGGCTGGATAAAGTGCCTTCCATGGTAATTTTAGTTGTCAAGCTGGTGGGGGGGGGGGGGCCCACCGCTATTACTGGTAACTTTAAAGTGATGACAATCTATTCTTAAATTTCACCGTGTAGATCTGATGGCATCACCCATCTCAATAATCCACTGATGGTCGTATGAAATCAAAAATAGGGGATACCAGATAACAATATTGTCATCTTCACCTCAGCCATGGCGCTATATAAAAGTATCTGGGGAGGTAAGAGGGGGTGGGGTGACACAGTCAATACAATCATCTCACGTCACGTGCAAAATGTATATTCATGGCAAAAGTTGGTCTATGTGGGCCAGAGCTAGTGATGGCACCATAATGGGGCAGGTGCCAAATGAGTGCACGAAAGAGCCAGATCTGGTTCCAAAAGAGCTAAGTTTGCAACAGTGCTCCCCAGCTGCCTGAGAGAGAAGGACCCAGGGGAAATTGTCCCTCTCCCACTTAAAACTTAGAAATCAATAGAACTAAGGCTCTGCAGGACAGGAAATTTTGGTTGGGTTGTGATCAAAATAGTAAATTTTTAAAATCTCGAAATTCCGGATGCAAAGAAATTCACCATATCTCAACTAAGTCATATTTGGGATGAAAAATGTTTGAAATTTCCTGGCACAGAAAATTACGAATTATACACACTATTTCCACCTGAAATGTTTGTTTTCACATTTCTGGAATAAAAACTGCTTTTTTAAAGAAACTTCAGGCACTTATAGTGCAGAAAACATTGAGAATTAACCAGTTTTAAACATGTTTATTTGGAATTTCTCAACTGTTTGGCATCCTAAAAAGTGATGAAATTATTTCCCAAAGTCTGAATTCGAATGGGAATTGTTTTCCCAATCCTGGTACCAACTTTCCAGGATCCTGCACACACCCAATTTTAACCCATACCAAGCACATATCATAACTAGAACTGATAATAACACTTTGAACCAACACCAATAGTCTTTCCAAATTCTACTGATGATAATACTTGAACATTGTAATAATTTAAAATAGCCCAGAATAGTTACAAATTTTAATACCTAAATATTTCATTAAAATTAGACCATATCATTATCCCATATAATTAAATTAATATAATCATATAATTTCCAGGATATTAGATTCTGCAAAAGGGCACATAGCATTTTGCCGAACCCAAGAGATACCTGGAATCCAGAAAGTATCTGCCAGAATTAGATACTTTCCAGTAGCGATACATCTAAACACATCAGTATAAGCAAACAGTGTTGGCAGCGTAAGAAAAAATAATTACAACACTGCAGATAATTGACTCTCCCTTAGACAGGAAATTATATGGTTGATTGTAAGCAATGTCATGTGTATCTGCAGTGTATTTCTAGTTATGTGTTTACAATGGTGAAAACTGAGGTTGGTGAATATATTCTCTGAACATCATCAGCCATTTCTGTTCACATAAAAACTCATGCTCCATTGGAAATTAATGAATAATAAAAACAATAATTTTATTTAGAAAAAAGTTAAGACTAATACTTACCATGAATAACCCATTCAAGATAGAATCCATTGTGGGCAACTGAATGATCAGACACAAAGTGTACATAAAGTCGATCATGAGTTGATGTTATTGGTGGAGGTAAGTTATTACCACAATATTTCCCCAATACCGTGCTTGCTGGCTGATTACGTTCTCCTTCCTTGACCTAAGAGATAAAAATAAATTGCCATAATTTAACTGTAAATTACTTATAATATTAATAATTTATTTTTATAGATACAGTTGAGACTGCTTGATACGTAACTCAGTTCTGCGTATTTCTGTTTTATACGTACATTACTGTAGGTCCTGGCAAAATATAATTTAAAAACGTGTTAATTAAATCTCATTTGTACGTAATGCATTGATACGTAATTTGGTGTTATATGTACTAATATTTATAAAATACACTTGATTTGCACGTAATTAAGCTATAACAATATCACAGAATTATACATTTCTTGTTTTTACAATAGGTGGGCATGACGATTGTTACCTACCCAATAGGCCTAATACATGTAGATAGTTATGGCCATTAAACATAGATGGCAGCACTAGACATAATATGTAAAATTAAAGATATTGTTTATAAAAATGTGAAACTAGAAGAAACTGATAGCTAATATCGATTAACATGAAAAAGATAGGAATGAATGGAATGATAGATATATATATGTGAATATTACCATTCAAATTAAAGTTCTCTTATGTAAAAGCTTGTAAGAAGCTAAAAGACTGAGAGAAATTAGTCTTTCCTTACGGCATATACGAACCCAGAATGAAAGTTTTGATATACACAGTTGGGCACGCGTTCCAATCGCAGCATCAAAGCACTTTAGGCTGCATGTCACAATCGCGGCACCAACTCGGCTCGCGCATTCCAGTCGTGGCACCGAGTTCACACTCTGTGGTTGTTAAAAAGTGTAGTTGGCGGTGCATTCCAGTCGATGTCCCAAGGGATGGGAAATTCTAATTTAGCTAAATGCCAAAAGTCAGAGGGAAAAGAGCTGGCAAAGGAGTTATGGACTTTATAACAAGGAGAAGAATCGAAAACGGAGGGTAAGTACTGACATCTCCTATTTCCTCACAAGAACCATTAGGACGTGTGCGAGATATACAGTAGTGGCATTAATTCTGGACACTTTTAGTAAAATGTTATTTTTTTTAAAATCTCGAATGTAGAAACTATATTCTGTATAGAAATATTAAACAAGTTTAAATGACATCGTTCAGTAACTTCAATAATTGCATCTGAGTGCAGCATTGTAGTCTGATTATAATTGTTATTGTTATTTTCAACCAACATAACGCTTGTGTGCGATTGTTGTATAGTAGGTCAACTTCCCAACTGCAGCAAACAATGAAGCTCACACTTAACCCACAGTACAATAAAGAAAATACCAATAATCAGAGAACAATGCTTCAGTAAGATGAAATTCTTGAAGCTACTGAACAATGTACAACAATGATGCTCCCAGTTGACCTACTATACAACAATCGCACACAAGCGTTCTGTTGGTTGAAAATAACAATAAAAATAATAGACTACAATGCTGCACTCAGATTCAATTATTGAAGTTACTGAACAATGTCATTTAAACTTGTTTAATATTTCTATACAGAATATAGTTTTTACATTCGAGATTTTTTAAAAAATAACATTTTACTAAAAGTGTCCAGAATTAATGCCACTACTGTAGTATTAGAAAGGGTCAAGGAAAGAAGACAATATATCTTGAAACCTTTGGATCTAAGTTGTGGCGGAAGAAGTATATACGAGGGAATTACAATAAGTGATCCGAAAGATCTTCGCACGTGTGTTTCACAACCAAGCCAAAGAAGGAAGGAAGTATGGGCCAGAGAAGGAAGGAAGTATGGGCCAGAGAAGGAAGTCTGTTCCAACCAGAGAAGAAAGGAAGTCCGTTCCAACCAGAGAAGAAAGGAAGTCCATTCCAACCAGAGAAGAAAGGAAGTCCATTCCAACCAGAGAAGAAAGGAAGTCCATTCCAACCAGAGAAGAAAGGAAGTCCATTCCAACCAGAGAAGAAAGGAAGTCCATTCCAACCAGAGAAGAAAGGAAGTCCATTCCAACCAGAGAAGAAAGGAAGTCCATTCCAACCAGAGAAGAAAGGTAGTCCGTTCCAACCAGAGAAGAAAGGTAGTCCATTCCAACCAGAGAAGAAAGGTAGTCTGTTCCAACCAGAGAAGAAAGGAAGTCCTTTCCAACCAGAGAAGAAAGGTAGTCCATTCCAACCAGAGAAGAAAGGAAGTCCATTCCAACCAGAGAAGAAAGGAAGTCCATCCAAACCAAGAAGGAAGGAAGTCTTTCCGAGGAAGAATTTAGGAAGTGAAACTGCTTATAATAGTGGAAAAAGACTAATGTCATATAGAAGTATATATCTAGAAGATATCAAGAATACTTAATTACATTGAATAAGAAAGCTATAAATATTCCTGTTTCCAAAACAAAAATGATATTGTAAACTAAGTTATCATAATATAATAAGATTTTTAATCTCCATTGGAAGATCTTTGCTTGTTCTGATTCATAATTATAAAAAGAACCCATTACCCTAGAGATATAGCTGTGGTAAGGAGTTGCACCCAAAGGGAAGTAGCACGATGGTCGGTCTCGAGTTGCGAGAAAGACAAGTGTGGCATGTTGGTGTCACAGAGAAGGTGGCGTGTGGCATGAAATCAGAGGGGAAAGATTTGCTGCAGTTGTTCAGAACATAAGATGCATTTCATATTGAACGTAATCACAATACAAAAGTACACTAAACAGAACAGCGGTTCTTTTAGTGCTACTTGTCAGCCATGGAGAACAGAAAGAGAAAAAGTTACACACTTGACCAGAAAGTAAAATTTATACAGGAAGTGGACACTAATCCACATAAAACTAAAACTAAAATAGCTGCAGAATTAAGCATCACTTTAGTAAAAGAAATAATATTTTAGACAGATTTTTAAAACTGAGGAGTATAGTACATCAAAAAAAATGCAGCCATCAACAAGAGGGAAGACATGCACATTTGAAAAAAAAAAGTTCTTCTTAGCTGTATTTAAGAATCAAACTTTTAGATTCGTTAATTTACCACTTTATGACAGAAATAACCTGTATTACGTATATCTTGTTCCTCAAAATAGATACAATTACAGTATTTTAATAATGATATGACATAACATGGTATCTAATTCTGATTTGTTAGTAATTCTCAATTATACATATTATTTCCTCTTTACCTTGACAGGTTTGACTGTATATTGGATCAGCAAAATATCAGTAATTATACTGATTATACCAATATGTCTATAGTGACCAATATTAATAGAGTACTAATCTATCTCATCAAAAACCGCAATAGGGTATTTTGATTTAGCTTATTGGATAATGCATGATTGTATGAATTTCTGAAAAGTGTGCTCGCAATGAGTGCCCAGAGAAATGAGAGGAACACAAATGAGCTGATGCATCTTTAATAATTCTTCAAGCTTTCCTGGCAGTGAATACAGTAAAACCTCGTTAATACGATATTGGTTAATACGAAGTACCCTTTAATCCGAAGTTCTTCCCATTCCCCAGCCGATAAGATAGGATTTATAATGTATTTCAGTACGGATAAATCGAAATACGGATAATTTTTAATACGAAGTTGTTTACAAGACCCTTCCGCAAAACTGGTTTCGCTTAATTCGAAGTAGACACCTGCGTAAGTCGACAAGAGAAGATCGAATGTGGAAAGAGCTTGGACGTTATTTTAACTTGACCTTGACATGTTTCCTTGTCCTAAGAGCTGCTGACAACTCAAGGGAAGCAGCCAGAAATGCCCGCTGCACATTGACATTCTTTGTCAATATGCATGGGAGGTCAAGCTCTTTCCCCGCTAAATGCGCCACCTTGGAAATATTCACCAGTGCCAGATGAGAAATGCGAGATAAGATCGCACGAATGTTCCAAAATACAAGACGCGTGGCGCCTGGAAGTCTCACCAATCTGTCTAGCTCTGAGCTAGAGATAAGCAATTTCCCGTGAGCGAGCAACTTTTGGCCTGGTAGCAGACAACTTCCGGTAACCACTTTCATTAAAAGCGTGTTCTTTGTGCCCTGTAGAACTTCATAAAAAAGGGAAACTGTTACAGATAATCAAAGCCGCATAGGCCAACTAAAGATCGTCAACCCGCTTAATGCATTGACATCTAGGTTTCCCGCAAAAGTTGACATCGATCTTACGTATGTTGCAACTCCAGTTTCCCGCTTCATACGTTTCCCAACTGTGCCGGTCATAAAATTTGCCAAAACAGTGTTTTGTTGTCTGAGTGACTTCTCCCCTTTTGCTATCAGCAAACTGGGGGGGGGGGGGGTCCGTTGCTAATTGTTTCGGCTACGATATTCTTGCTCGTGTGCGCACACCGGCTCCTTTGGCGTCTAAAAAAAGCAAACAGTTCTGAAAACCTTCTTTAAAACGAACAAAAACCGCATAAGTAAAAGAAAAGTGACCCCCTTCCTTCTACAACAGCCCATTATCCGCCACTGGTGTGCATGGTAATGTGATTTTTCACACTGCTGATAAAAGTTCCGTCTTCCACAACTGCGTTATCTTTAAAATGCCGATGATTTCCCTTCTGCCACCTGCTGCTCTAACATCCAGCCGGTCTCATTGTGTTTACGCTGCAGCTGGCGCCAGTGTTTAGTCTAGCATCTGGAAAGCTCTCCCTTGCCGATAACTGCAATGACTCATCCAATGCAAAGGAATAAGCTTCATTGTTTTGAATCTCGCAAAGCCATATAATCCCCGCTTTTCTTCAGAATCATTAGCGTGCTGCTGCTAAAAAAAAAAAAAAACCCGCAATGCTCAAGGAAAAGTTTTGGCGGAGCGAGTGTTTGACCTCCAGAATACTCCTGAAACCTACAATAAATTGTCGATTAATCTGAAAATAGGCAAGTTTCGTAAAACTTGTTTTTAGTTCATTTTATACTGCTGAACTAAGCGGGACTAAATATACAGTTTAAAGTGGGATCCAAACCAGAGTGATTATCGAGTGCGGCACTGTTTAATGTGTCCTAGGATACACATTGGGTGCAAACATCGCAAATTGTGTGTTTACTTTTTCAGAGTGGATTACAATGCAAGTTGAGGAAGAGTTTGGATTGCTCCCTGAAAAAGGGGAGGGGGGCGAATATGAAGTTAACTGAAGCAAAGAATACGTGACTTTTTTTTACGATGTGTTTTAGACAGCCGAACCAGAATGAAATTTACAGGCCCGATTCTTTTGTTTTGTTTTGTTCCAGGGAAAGGTTGTGTTCTCTCCCAAGAGAATCTTCTCTTACCAGTTAATCCTGTAACGGACAATGTTCTAGTACATAAAATCCAATATTCATTCTGTCCGATTATCTCCCATCTCTTGCTCGCGTGTGACTACTGTCAAGATTCACTTCTTGCAATAAACGAGATTGTTTTCTTTTCCGTAGGTCTCCGTGCAAACTGGTTCCTTATGAACTAAAATTGTAAGAATTTCGTGGAAGAGCAACAACTTTGCCCAATTAAAAGAAAATACCGTTTTTTATAAGACTTTTTGCCACAACATGCATCCTGTGCATAACCGGTTGTATAACTAGGCAGGATAAATGATGTTAACCGACTCCTTGTAATCTGTGTGTCCGCTTTAAGCTCCCTTTTCTCATTTTGTGTAACATTTTTTACACTTCCTTTAAAACGTACAATATTATTATATAGTACATATAAAGCTTATTTTCTGAGCTACCACCAAGTATAAAATATCCTTTGTGGGGCTAATTTATACTCTACTTTATTTACACCTGAAAACAGGTGCCATCTTGAAAAGTTTGGATAACTCGAAGTCGTTTAATACGAAGTTGACATTTTTTGGTCCCTTGAACTTCGTAGTAACGAGGTTTTCCTGTATTGAAGTTTCTCATACATTTTTAATTAATTTTCTGCAAAGACAAATCATGCTTAAACTTGCAAGTGATGAGGAATACAGGGTAAGTCAAAATGATGGACCCGATTACAGAAATTTATTCTGTGAAATCTAATAAACATATGTTATTGTGAGACATGTGCTTCGAAAGGTTAACTTTCAAAGTTTGGTTTCCACGCAGTGTTTCCACTTTCTATCGCTAGGAGTCAGCAGCGAGCAGGAAAATGGTGTTGACTGGAGAACAGAGATCTTTCTGTGTGCTTGATTATCATGTGAACAAGTCTGTGATTAGCGTGCAACTGCATTTCCGTACCAAATATCGGAGAGAACCACCTATGGGGAAGGCCATTCGTAAGTGGTATGAACACCTGGCCGTCTGTCGACTGGGGAAGAGACAGTGGAACGAGTGTGCACATGTTTCGTGCAGAGTCCACAGAAGTCCACCTACCGGGCAGCGAGAGAATTTCAACTTCCACAGAAAACTGTCTGGCGGGTTCTGCGGAAACGTTTACAAATGAAACCCTACCGCTTGCAACTAGTTCAAGCCTTAAAAGACACTGATTATGCTGTTGCTACGTACTTCTGTGCTGATTTCCTCGCATTAATGGAAACAGATGGGTTCTCTGAGAGGTTAATTTACAGTGATGAAGCAACTTTTCACCTTTCAGGGAAAGTGAATAGACACAATGAAAGGATTTGGGGAACTGCTAACCCCCATGAATTTGTGAAACACGAACGCGATTCTCCCAAAATGAATGCCTTTTGTGCCATTTCCTATGAAAAGATTTATGGGCCCTTTTTCTTCAATGAACGTACTGTGACAGGACATGTGTTCCTTTATATGCTGCAACTATGGCTCCTTCCACAGCTTGCAGAGGATAGCGCAGATTTCATTCTCCAATTGGATGGTGCCCCTGCGCATTACCATGGCAGCGTTCGGGACCATCTCAATGGAGCACTGGAACAACGTTGGATAGGCTGTGCATCTCCGGAGGATCGACCTCTCCTTCATTGGTCACCTCGTTCCCCCGACTTGACCCCATGTGATTTCTTCATGTGGGGTTTTGTCAAGGATCATGTTTATGTACCACCACTTCTAACAACATTGGATGACCTGCGTGTCCCCATCACAGCAGCCATTACTGATATTGACTACAACATGCTACACAAGGTTTGGCAGAAGATAGACTATCGGCTTGATGTGTGCCGTGTTATGTGAGGTACTCACTCATAGAACACTTGTGATTTGTTTGAAAAAACTTTGACAGTTTACCTTTCTTAGCACATCTCTCACAATAACATTTGTTTATTATATTTCACAGAATAAATGTCTGAAATCGGGTCCATCATTTTGACTTACCCTGTATAATAACTTTCATGTTACTTTGTATGACAAAATACAAGTGGCACCAACCTCCACAAAATCATAAGAGCAATTTCCACTAATATGGTCCTCAACATCAAAATATACAAAAGTTAGATTGATTTTATTTCCCAGAGGTGCTGCTATAACCCATGTACAATTCCTATTATGAGGATATGGTTCTGGATAGTTTGGACTCTCAATAACACCTCGATAGCCTTTCAATTCTGTGTTGCAATCTAGAAAAGATAAGAAAAACAACACAAATAGATTATCACATACTGTAATAATAATTTATGCGACTCAGAAAATTTTCTTCCAGTAAATTCAAAACTCATCTTCCATGTTTTAAGGAAATAACTTCATAGCTGTTCTGGAAATAGCTACTTCTCCCTAGCTAAATTATTCCTGCTATCAATTGCAAAAATGCACATATCATTAATTTGCTATTTAGTAGGGCTGAGCTGATACCAATACTCTTACCGATATTGATCAATATTGGTGTGTAAATATTCTTCTCCAATTATATACATCAATTTAACTACCAAGAAATTTGCTTTTCAATATTTAAGAATTGCATCAGAATATTAAAATAGATATTATGTTATCACAAAATAAAGTTTTTCATGCAAAATTGGTGCAAAATAAAAATGATGTTTGAATTTTGCATAATTTCCAGGATAATTACACTCGTGAAAGCATCGTGTGGCATTTTTGCTAACCCCATTGTATCGGTATATGAATCAACCCTACTATTTAGTTGTACCAGAAAGTGCTACTTCAAATAATTTCTTGCAACTATTTGAAAATGAAAAAGGTCCTAAGCAATTATAATTATTTAACTTGTACAACTTTAAGATGGTCCAAACTTTAATACAATTCACTTTACAAATGATTACAGAATAATGTGAAGATTAATCACATAAAAAATTGGAGATTAAAATAAGTAACAAAATACATTACTCAAAAATAGTATGCTCCGAATTCAAATATGCTTTGTTTACATTAATTTAAAAATAACATAAATATACTGGAATTATATTAACATATACATACAGATCACAACTGATCTAACAGCTATGTAAATGTATTTGCAAATACGTAAATTTAAGTTCATAACACAAATACAATTCACTTCTTACACAAATCAGATTCACAAGTTACATGGAATACAAGGTGATTCATAATTTCCTCTTGGGTTTCAAATGTTTACAGTACAAGAACAATAACACATACAGCAAAAAGGTGCTTATCGGTATATAAAGAATCTCTCCAAGTTTGGTTCGTCGTACCTTACAGATGCTTGATATGTGCACCCCTGGTGACGTGGCAGACATCAATCCTGAAATCATGTTCCTGGCACACACAGCCCAACATATCACGATCAATACCAGTAACTGAATGCATGATCCTTTTTTGCAGCTGTGCTAAATCACGTGCCAAAAGGGGCATGATCACACGATCTTTGATGTAGCCCACAAGAAAAAAATGCATGCGGTTATGTCAGGTGAATGTGGAGGCCATGGAAGAAAAGGAGAGTCATCTCAAGAAGCACGTCCAATCCAACAACTAGGAAGTTTTGCACTAACGTAAGCACGGACTCCGTCATGAAAATGTTGGGGAGCCACATCTTGTTGAAAAATGGAGGCCTCGCTATCTTCCTGTAATTGTGGCATTAGCCACTGTTGCAGCATATGTAGGTACGTACACTACAA
Source organism: Lepisma saccharinum (assembly GCF_977018435.1). Taxonomy (NCBI): domain Eukaryota; kingdom Metazoa; phylum Arthropoda; class Insecta; order Zygentoma; family Lepismatidae; genus Lepisma; species Lepisma saccharinum. The sequence goes on along the minus strand of NC_139252.1, from coordinate 24,602,846 downwards.
CCACAACAGTTGGTTCTGCAAAGAAAAATGGCCCATACGCTTTTGACAAAGAAGCTGCACAAAAACATTCACTTTAAGGAAATCACGGATGTGTTGCACAACTACATGAGGGTTTTCTGTGCCCCAAATACACACATTGTGATGGTCCACCTTTCCATGCAGATGAAACTTGGCCTTGTCACTAAAAATCACTTTCTCAGCAAAACCTTCTTGCTTCTCTTAGAAATCTAGAGAGATCTGGAAACGACAATTGTGATCCTATGGACTCAACACCTGAAACAGCTGCACTCGGTATGATTTCACATGAAGACGTTTGCATAGAATATGCCACACAGTTGGCTGCGACATCTGTAATTCCTGACTCATGTGACATGTTGACTTCTTGTGGCTCCTGGCAAATGTTTCTTGCACAAGGATTACAGTATCAGCAGACAGTCCCACCTGGCCTGTTCGTTTTGCAACACACAGGCAGTCAGTCTGCTTGAACTGTTCTACCGTGCACGAATTGTCTTGTCTGTAGGTGCTTCTGTTCGATATTTCATATGAAATCTCCCTTGTACCATCAAAACCGATTCACATTTAGTGAATTTTAAGATGTGGAATGCTTTTTTTTCCACAGTCCATGCCATGTTTGCGGTAACTGCATTATACTGTCCCCTAGCAGCTGAATCTACAATTATGTGATGGGGCTTATTGCGAGTGCAAACTTGGAGAGATTCTTTATGTACTGATATGCAACTCTTTGCTGTGTTACAGTTCTTGTTCTATAAACGTTCAAAATCCCGGAGGTAATTATGAGTCACTTTGTATATTTATGTAAGAAGTAAACTGTAAATACGGAGAAACTAGTACAGTCAACTCTCGATTCAACGACCTTTCACAGTTCCCGGGAAAAGGGTCGTTATTTCGAAGGGGTCGTTATAGGAATTTGCACCAATTTTCAGCTTAAAGGGATCTCAAACGGACACAAAGATGCCTAGGAGATGGTAACACCATTTATCCTGGTAGTTATACAACCTGTTATGCACAGGATGCGTGTTGTGAGAAGGAAAATAGAACATGAAAAAGTTTTCACAAAAGAGAATTTAAAATAATGTTACTTTGTTTCAATTGTGCACAGTCGTTGCTTTTCCAGGAAATTCTTACAATTCTAGTTAATGAGAAACCCGTTTCCACTGAGACCTATGGAAAGGAAAACAATCTCTCGCTTATTGCAAGGGAAACTCGAAGACAAAAGTCGGGAGATAATCGGGCAGAATGAATGTTGGATTTTATACGGGTTTACTGGAGCATTGTCTGTTACAAGATTAACTGGTAAGATTAGATCTCTCGGGAGAAACAACACAACCTCTCTAGGTACCAGACAAAAAAAATAAAGGCAGGGCTGTAATTTTCATTCTGGTTCGGCTGTGTAAAATACATCGTAAAAAAAAAGTCACTTTTCTTTGTTTCAACCAACTTCATTCACCCTCCTTCCCCATTCAATGGAGCAGTCCAAACTCCTTCCTTGACTTGCATTGTAATCCAGCATGAAAAAGGAAATGCGCAACTTGCGATCTATTTTCATCCAAAGCGTATTGTAGGACAGGTCATTAAACAACGTGGCAGTTGATAATCATTCGGGTTTGGAATTGAATTTCACTTTAAACTGTATATTTAGTCCCGATTAGCCCATCAGCATAAAATGAACTGAAAACAAGCTTTATGAAACTGCGCATTTTCACATATCAAAATGGTAGATCGTTATTTACTCTCACGTTAATCGACGATTTAATGTTGGATTTAGGAGTATTCTCGATGTCAAACACCCACCCCTCCAAACGTTTTCCCCTTGAATAATGTCTTTTTAATCAGTCTCAGCGACCATTCCTACATTGAACACACTTTTTTTTTCCCTCCACATGAATGGTTCTGAAGAAAGGTAAATTAAATTTACAGTTGTGCTTATCAGAAGGCGCAGAACATGAAGTTATTTTAACTCTTGTTTTGCTTTCTGGAGATCGAATTTCGTTATCGTCAAATCAAAACAGCTTTGCGAGATTCAAAACTATAACCTTTTTTCTTCGTGCTGGATGAGTCATCTCTGTTATCTGCAAGCAAGAGCTTAGCAGATGCTAGACAAAACACTGGCGCCAGCTGCATCGTAAAAACAAAGAGACCCGCTGGAAGTTCGAGCAACAGGTGGCGGAAGAGAAAAGTCCCAGCATTTTAAAGATAACGCAACTGTCGAAGACGGAACTTTTAACAGCAGTGTAAAGAAGAAAGAAATGACCCTTGCTTTATGTTTTACCACGCAACAGACAATAATACGGTCAATATTTCCTATGCAGACAACAGCATTAAAAAAATATATAATAAATAAATTTAAAAAAACAACTGAATTCTGCAATTATCAACATTGCCGTGCACACCAGTGGCGGAGAATGAGCTGGGGAAAGGGGGGGTCCCTTTTTGTTTTACTTGTTCTATGGTTTTTGTTCGTTTTCAAGAATATATCCAGAACTGGTTGCCCCATTTTAGACGTCAAAGGAAAGGAAGAGGGGTGGATCCTTTTCCACCCTCGCCTGTAATCAGCCCGCATCAGCAAGAAAATCGTGGCTGAAACAATCTGTTGCATCGCACCCCCCCCCCCCCTAAGTTTCCTGACAGGAAAAGAGGGAGAAGTCAGTAAGCCAACGGAACACTTTTTTAGCAGATATTACGACATCGACACAATTAGGAAAACATATGAAGTGGGAAACGGGAGTTATGATGCACGTAAGATCAAAGTAAACTTTTGTGGAAACCTGGATGACAACGCATTAAGCGGGTTGACGTTCTTTAGTTCACCTATGTGGTTTTGATTATCTCTAACAGTTTCGCTTTTTTTATTTAGTGTTGCAGGGAACAAAGAACACATTTTGAATGAAAGCGGTTACCGGAAGTTGTCGGCTACAAGGCCGAGAGTTGCTCACTCACGGGAACCTGCTGAACTCTAGGTCAGAGCTGGACAGATGGGCCAGACTTCCAGGCGCCACACATCTGTATTTTTGAACATTCCTGCGATCTTATCTCTCAAGGTGGTGTATTTATCACTGAAAGAGCTTGACCTGCCATACACATTGGCAAAGACTGCAAGTCCAGCAGTCATTTCGGGCTGCTCCCACCCTTCCCCGCGAGTTTTCAGCAGCTCTTAGGACAAGGAAACAAAAGGTCGATTTAAAATAACATCCAAGCACATTCGATCTTCTCTTCTCGCGTATCCAAGAGAAAGCGTGGCAAAACAAGCCTGGCGCGTTGGGTAGCGGCCGTCGGGTGCGGGGTAACATTGGTGCGCTTGAGGGAGGGGAGGGCAGAGGTCAAGTGCTATTGGACATCACTCAAGCATGGTGTGGTGGTGTCTATTTTTAGTTCAGACCCAACTGTGAGCGGTAGAGCGCTCGTGAAGGAAATGAGTGGGGAAAAAAACAATGCATTTTTCGGCCGATTTCCTTCAATTTTTCAACTTTTTTTTTCAAATTTTTCTATCTTTTTCTAAATTTTTCACGGTTCCCGGGAAAAGGGTCGTTACTTCGAGAGGGTCGTTATACCCGGGGTCGTAGAATCGAGAGTTGACTGTACTCACTTTTATCCACGAAGCTGTTTTTTCTTTTTCAATTAATTTCAGTGGACATTGCCACTATCCTCGTTGGAACTTGCTGTACTGTTGCTTGGCATGTGTCTTTTGTTTGTAGTTCTCTGGCTGCCGCTAGGTGCACCTTTGTTAACTGTGCGTCTCGGTCTGTGTCGTCTGCTATTTCCGGGCAATAATTGTTGTAGTAGGGGAATCCAAGTGCGGTGGGCTTGCCCACTAACAGCAGCACACCTAGCGGCAGCCAGAGAACTACAAACAAAAGACGCACGCCAAGCAACAGTACAGCAAGTTCCAACGAGGATGGTGGCAGTGTCCACTGAAATTAATCGAAAAAGAAAAAACAGCTTCGTGGATCAAAGTGAGTACTAGTTTCTCCGTATTTATATACTACCACATCTCTCTTTTCCCAATTATGAATAAACTGTAAATATCTTAAAAATAAAGGGCAAAGTTATCACCTATGTATTTCACTTCGCTATGATGCAGTATTTGAAATTAGCAGATGTGCATCGTAAAATGTCACTAGAATTTTTGGTATGCAGATTTTTTCAAGTCACCACTCAATCTACAGCAGTATCCAAAGTGGTTCAGTAATTCTTTACCCACTGCCTTTGTTATTTTATGCACATTTGAACCAAGGAAGTGGTAAGGAGAGAGATATTCCAGAAACCTACATCTCTGTTGGGTCAAGATCTTTCGTAAATCTAGCAATAAAGTGGATATAAAAACTCTCATTATAATGAAAAAGTGCCTTCCTTCATTGCCTTAATAGACCACTTTGTAGCCCTCTACAAAAATGATAGTTTTGAATAAGATCAGGGTCAGCAAGTGGCCTACATCATTTTGAGTCTCAGTAAAACATAATCACAGGAGTAAACCCTTTCAATGACACTGCAGAAAATACTGGTAGTAAAAACAAAACTGCAATCAGATAGGTTCTGTTTTAAATTTCATCAGTTTCAATACCATTAGTACAACAGTGTCTGAATGTGGCTTTAGTCAGCAACTTCAATTAAATAAAAATTGCTTGCAGAAATTAATTGATCATCAATTCAGTGGATGATCTGCTTACGATCAAAATCTAGTGAGCTTATAGGAGTCATGTGGTTAGACATCCTGTTGTGAAATGTTACCACTACATAACTTGAGGTAGTTTATTTTTTTGTGCTGATACATATAAACGTGCCAAATTCTTACTAAAATATTATGCATTTTTTTAAATAAGCAATAATCTTAATAAACTGCAAATTGTATGGGTTTTATTTTTATAATATTAAATCACTACCGAAATGAAAAATTATAAATACAGAGAAACTTATGTGCTTGCTGTTCTATTAATTTCAGTGGCCACTGCCACCATTCTCATTGGAACTTTCTGGAATCTGGTCCAGGCCACATACTGCTACTAAAAGCCACTAAAACTAATTGCTAACAGCTCTAAACCTAATACTCCCTCTGTCCCATAATTATTGTCTGGTACACTTTTGTTTGTGGTCACAAAATACTTGTCCGATATTCAAACTGTGACACTTGTGTATCAGAAGAAGAAAACGAAACACGGGAATGAGTCATACAATGTTATTACTCAAGGATCAGTACAAATTGGCCGATCAAGTATCCAAAAGAACATAAATAAAAAGTTACCATTTTGGCATACCGGACTATAATTATGGGACAGAGGGAGTAGTTTTTCTTGTAGGTACACATTGCTCGCAATGTAGAATTATTTTCCTGTAGTTTACGGTTATTACAAGTATAAGAAAACAGTTTTCCTTTGTGACGTTTCAGGAGAACACACGCTCCTTTCATAAGACATTTATTTTCATTTTGACTAAAGATACAGTTATAACAATAGTTAGTAAATTTTTAAACAAAAAGAGTTTTCTTTTTCACAAATGGAGTAAGCCACAATCTTTAAAATTTAATGTAACAGAATACATCAAGAGACTTTGTGAAAACAATGATGAATTTGAATTACCTGATGATATTTGGGATTCATAATTTTAAATATGAAATAATGTGATCAAAATTTTTTATCTGAAATAAAAATAAAACAGACTGCTTCTTTTCACAGTTAAGTTGCTATATTACAACAATGTAACATTGACAACATCCATTATATAATGGATTCTTTTTGTTTAAAAAATTACTAACCATTGTTATAACTGTATCTTTGGTCAAAATGAAAATACATGTCTGATGAAAGGAGCGTGTGTACTCCTGAAACGTAACAAAGAAAAACTGTTTTCTTATGTTTGTAATAACCGTAAACTACAGGAAAATAGCTCTAAACCTGGTCCTCCTAACCTAACAATCCATAACCTATATTTCTGCTCAGATTGAATAATGCATATGTGGTTAGTGACAAATGATGAGAGGCTGGAAGTACTTTTGCTGGAATATAAACTGAAAAATTTCCACTTCAACAATTTAACCTTGATCTGCTATGTGGCAGTCAGATGCTCTACCAACTGGACTTAACGCTTCCAAGTTCAATAATGGTTAGATCATTACCTGCATAGTAACGTACTGAAAAACCCCTCCCTTGGTAGTCCACATCAGATCTAAATTTTAACCAAAGGTAATTTTTTGACGAAAACAACTGTGGAGGATGATTATTTGCTGAGCAGTACCTTCCCATCAACTTTGAGTTTGAATTACGGCCATCTCTAACCTGTAAAGAGAAGAAGTATGTGTTCAGTAACAAATGATTGTATGATTAACACTAAAGAAGGGATGGAACATTTTAATTGTCATTCTATTGGTACTGGCTGATATCGGTACTACTGGTTATTTTATTTTCTGATATATCTATGAATAGTCTGCAATTTAGTTCAATTCTGTTGTTACTTTTATGAATATAAAGATGTACACATCCGCTGGTGAAGTAAAAATAAAGCTCCCCGTGCACATAGGCACATGTAGGGGATGTGGGGGGTAGGGCCCTACACATTCTAGAACTCGACCATTTTGGAGGTGATGTGATCAGCACTATGCTCCGGCCACCTTTACGCCCAAGGGTTGCCATCAAGTACCCATTGATTTGAGGCTGGGTTAGCTGCATAACTGTTTTATGTGGGGACAAGGCTGGAAAAATTATGGCCCTTGATCACCCACCCTGGGAATCAGACCTGGGTCTCTCCCGTCGTAGTCAGATGACCTGACTAGACCACTGCATCTCATCCACATCCCCGTTTTCTTTCTTCTTTTTATGTTAACTTATGCAATTTCTATTTCTGAATCAAAGGCTATTACAGTCAGCTGGTTAATGAACCTCTTAAGTGGAGGATGTTTTATGAGCCTTGAGGTTAACTGTGAAGGGGAAAGGGGGGGGGGTGCCTGAATGTTCTAACACTGTGGCCATGAATCAGTGGAAAGGATGCTTTATGTAAATTTTGAGCACTGGTTTTGTAAAACCTCTCATGATCACAGAAATATATGTCTATTAATATTTGAATATGGAATGCTATGAAACTAATTTGTGTTTGCACTTAAATATCATACAAAACAGAACCAATTCAATATCACGATGAGATTTGCTTCAAAAAATTGTTGAGCGAACTGGAATTTGTAATTTTTATACTTCGTCACATCACTGCCAGTAAGCCATATCCATTGCCAAAGGGGCATTGGAGGAAGTTAAATAATGAAGATATAAACACTGATCCTGTACGTTGTATATAATCTAATATATTTGCAGTGTAACTGCAAGTGTGCAACGTGAGTGTCATGTTTCTTCTGAGAAAATGGAAACCACTTGCTTTAAGTCTAACTGTCTTCATTAAGGCTAAGCTGGTACCACTTTGGAACTAAAACCAAAACTAACAACTAAATGTTTCCTGATTCTCACTGATAACGATTCTGATGTTTGTAAATTATTATAAAAAGTTTGGTCAAAATATTGATTGATATTAACATAAAAGAATCAATTTACCAAAGTTTGCTTTAAAATATTAAAAAATTCTAGCAGAATAGCTAATTCACTCTAATAAGTTCATATTTCATTTCTCCATGCAGGTTTTGTTCAAGATGGATTTCGCCACCTGTCTTGACCACGAACAAAAACTCACCGGAAAAATTAAATGTGAACTTATTCGAGTGAATTTATTTATTTATTTAAACGTGTTTATACTGCCGTGAACAGCCTTTGTGCCTTAGTACAGCAGTTTACAAAATTATATTGACATGCAGGTTTTCTCTGTGCAGCCGCCAAACAGACATCTTTAAATAAAATCAGAAAAGCTGTCATTTAATCAAAAAATCAACATTGTCACCAAATGATGATAAAATATGAAATAAAATTTCAAATTTTGTGTAATTTGATACCATTGCATTGGCTGATACTCGTACACTGTCATTGGTATTGGCTCAACCCTAGTCGAAAAATACCTCTAGAATATTCTCTAGAGTCAGAAATATGGCTACATGTTTGAAGTAAATCTAGTGACTTTCTGTACCTTGTAGAGGAAAACGGTGAATGGTATAATAAACTTGAAACTTCATTTTTTTCATTTCAGGTAAGTGTCACGCAGCTGAGCTTACATCATTAGCCAAGATCACACTGAACATGGAGCAGCAAGTTACAGTTGGTGGGCAATTGCATATCAGAATGATCGTAAGGCTGGGAGACTAGCAAGACATGATTTTAACATAACATTGTTGCCGGTGTAAGTGGGAAAGTGGGGAAAATGACTGCTTATAATGGGAAACATCCATAAAGAAAACCTTCTGGAAGGTCTTGCAGTAGCACCAATGCAGCAACATCAGTAAGGTTTGTGGAAGCATTCACAAATTGCCCACAGAAATTGACCTGCCAAGGTGCACATGAGCTTGGCATCAGTCCTGTGTTTCGAGATGTAACAGCTACCATCCCCTTCAAACTGATACATGTCCACGAAGTGAACGAGGATGACTCTGACAGGTGGTTGGAACTGTGTGAATTTGTTTTAAGGGAATGTGAAAATGACAAAATTTGGTTTCGCAAATTTCTGATGAAGCTGTTTCATGTGAACGGAAGTGTTAATGGACACAACTGTCATTATTATGCTTCAGAGACTCCTCGGAGTTATTGAAGACACACGTTCAAAATGCGGATCAGTCAGAGTTTGGGCAATGATTGGATGGGAAGGATTGTTAAGAATGCAAATCTTGGAGGAGACTGTTAATGCTGATTGGTACTGTGAAATCCTTCATGAACTTGTGGTGCCGGTGATGCAAAGAGATGAACACGAACATTGCTTATTCCAACAGGACAGTGCACCCCCTCATTATGCCATTGTGGTGAGGGAAATTCTGGCTTGCAAATTACCAAATAGCTGGTTGGGAAGGAATGGCCATTCCGCTCCCTCAATCTCACAGCCTGTGAATATTGGCTGTTGGGTTATTTGAAGGAAAAGGTTTACGCCCGAAAACCACAAGACATCGTCATGATGAGAAAAGCAATTGAGGAATAAATTCATGCCATTCCAGTGGTCCTGTATCATAAAGCAATCAGTGACTTTTCAGAGCATTGCCGATCATGCTTGGATGTAGACACCGAGCAGTTTGAGGTAATAAAGTGAGTCTGGTTGGTATTGTTGTGTATTGTACTTCAATTTGAAGAATTGACTTTCCAAGTGCACTCTCACTTCCAGTAACAACAATACTACTATCATCATACGATGCAATCAATCATGTAGCCATATTTCTGACTCACCCTGTATATATAATTGTACATACACAGTGCATTATTCATAAGCTAATATTTACCTCAAGATAGTCATAATGACAAGCAGCGTGCTGTTCCAAATCCAAATCTACAAATGCTAATCGAATGACACTTCCTTTGTTAATTATTATCTTCCAGAAGCATTCAGTATTCCAGCCATAGCTGTGGGGATAGTTTGGAGAGTTGATTATTCCTGTTGGAGTCTTCAGGGTGCCACCACAACCTAATTAACGAGAAGACAAGCATATCAAAATTAGTATTTTGTAGAAACTGAATTATTATAAGACAAGCAAGATTTATATGAACATTGTAACTTCATTGTCATACCCAAAACTATTTATTTTATATGTGTGCTTCCATTATTGAAATGTCTTACAGCTGGCATGTATAATAAAGTGTTACAAAGCAGTGGTGTATTCTACCATGTAACCTTACCTGATTCACCATTGATAAGCCAACTATTTTCACATATACCGGGTTTTCCTAAAGTCCTTCACACATTTAAATTCACTATAACTTTGTAACGAACAGATATATTTCAGTGAAATAAAGTTTGTACAGCACAGCAGTCTTTAAAATTTTATCTGGCAACACTGCATGTGTGTCATCCTCAGCGGCGGCACCAGGATTAATCATCTAGGGGTGCTGAGGGGGTGCAGAAAGAAATTTAGGGGGTACGATGCTGAAAATAAGGAAAACATGAAACAGGCATGCAACCTTTCAAAACTGGGGGAGCAAGGTGCCAAAACTGGGGGGTGGGGAAGGGAGCAAGGACACTTTACTTTACCTTGATAGATAAGGTTTAGCATAGTGCGGGGCCAAAATAGCAAATATAGCTCGACCACAAGGAAAAAAAAACCTTCCGTTAAAAGCATTCGAGCATCTTCCCTGCCGTTACCGGTGCTCGGGGCAGTGTTGCCAGGTCAGACTTGAAAAAATCGGGAGATTGTTCCTGCTACAAAATCCGATGATCTAATAGTAGTAGATGAACAACGTTCTCGGGGGCAGCATAGGCGTGCACACTGGGGTGCAAGGGGACGTCCGCAGATCTTTCCAGCGAGGGGGGAAACAATGTATTTTTATCAGGCGGGTAAACGAGGCATATTACCCCGTAATAATTTTGCCCCCTCAGAAAACACCACTTGAGTTTGAAATTATCATGTTCCTACATCCCTAATATAATAATGGATGTAAATTATTGTGACTGAAATCAAATCATACGTGTGGAATAATAGGTACTTTTATGTCAACATTCATTTTCCACAATCTTTCAAGTCGAATGCTAACAATAACAAATTAATTTGCCTTCTGCTGGTGTTCGGTATACAGCTATCGTTAGGGGTGGACACGCGTCCTGCACCATAATGAGAAAATGCATTACGTATGAGAAATATATTTGGTGAATTAGACAGCATGTCTTCCTCAATAATTAAAGATAGCAATGCTTATGCTAGGGTGCCACCTATCTTCCCCATCTGCTAGAAATACACACACACACAACACCCACACCCACACCCACACACATGTATAAAATAATTTGCCCACGCTACGAAGTCAGTGTTCCTAGTAAGGCAATAACATTTCACTGTGTTTGTGTCACTTCATCCATTTCATCAGTTTTTCATTCATCCATATTGTCGTACTTACCCATAGAGGCACAAAAGCGATGTAAAATAACTAAAATAGAAATAGATATTCGGGTGGGATAAAATACAACCATCTAAAAATAGTAATGTAGTAATAGTAATAAAATAATAATAATGTCCTAGCACAATTGAGAAATCGTTTGGCATAATTTCACAGTTCAAACAGCACTTTTCATGGCTGAGTGGAGTTCCACTCTACCTCTCCCCTCCATGTTCAAGTAAGATGAGCAGGAAACATGTTTTTGAGCATGCCATTGGAGGTTCCATAGCAATAGTTTATTAAGGAATTCTCCCAAGAAATCAATAGGTCTGGCAACACTGACGTGAGCCACGTTGAAGGCTCCTTCCCCCCTGTCCTTTCCCCCACCCGCCAGCGCGGTGAGGTTCTGTGCAGGTTTCTTTCCTTGTGGTTCCACTATAGCAGGATCAACAACACCCCTAATCGCCGACACTGATTAACATAAATTACTGACTAAAATTACATTATAAGTGTGAAATATATAACTTTAGACTGACATTCATTTTCCAGGAAGCCTGTGCCCCCCCCCTCCCTTGCCCTCCCCCTCGATGTCCATGATGATATGTATTAAGTCTTAAACTCCTAGAAAGTGGTCATACAGTGTAAACATTCAGATACACATTACAGTCTTATTGAAGTATGTAGTGGAATACAAAAAAAGAAATTATCCTTGCCTTTAAGAACACAATATTTGATCATTTTCAATGTAACCAGTGGAGGTACAAATTACACAGTACATTCTACATAGTGCATAAAAGGCGATGTACCTTCCATCTGCCACTTCAGGACAAAATGCAAAGTCCACAGCAAATTCGTCTTCGTTAAAATCCTTTCTGCCGCACTATCCCCAACAACGAACTGAAAAGTTTCCTCGTGAACATTGGGCCTCTTCCTAACTGTTTTCGAGCGTTTTAACAGGAAAACTACCCTTAACGTCAACAACTCCCAGTAAATAATTTCCTGAGCATGACCTAGTGATGCCATGAAAGCAGCTGAAATGTTTGTTCCAGTACGAGGAAGAACTAGTAGGTGAAAAATAAACCGTTTATCAACAATGCAAAAAAGAAAAAGAAAAAAACAACTCACATTAAGCTATAGGCAATTATCGAAAACCATCAACAGACCACTTGAAGAAACAAAGCAGAAAACATTCTAATAATGCTGACAAAAAAAAAACGGCCCCTGATCTTTATAGAGATTGCCGTCTGTACAGAATAGTATGTATATCGGGCATCGGCATCTCTTTTAGTGCTTGCCTGTTGCATACAATAATAACGGCCTTACTTCAGTACCTAACATTTGGTGCTCAATATGACTACTATGACAACATGGCATAATATGACACTCTTAGGGTTAGTGCTTTCAGTTTAACATAGGGGGTGCTGAAGGGGGTGCAGATGAAAATTAAAGGGTGCGCAAGCACCCCCTTGCACCCTCTGGCACCACCCCTGGTCATCCTTATCACCACACCTACAACTGGGAACCATTCACATCAATGGGTTCCTGCAATCTCATCCTGAAATGCAGAATGGCTTTCCGGGGTTGATAATTTGAAATGTCTGCAATAACTGCAGATATCTTTGCTTTAAGGTCGTCCAGATCTCTTGGGGTTTCTGCGTACACTACCACAGCCAAAAGTCACGTGGAGCCAGGTATGGCAACCATTCGGGCCATGATGTGGGCCCTCTGCGGCCAATCGACGTGCCTCTGAATTCCTGATCCATGCTGCAAGAGCAAAAGGGGAAGTGCATGTCATCCTTCATACCAAATGCAACCAGCTGGGGAAGGAGAAATGTCTGTAGCAAGTTGAGTTAAGTAGCACCCGTCACGGTAACTTAGGTGATCCATCAACACAGTGCACCACACATGCTACTTCTTGATGCTTTTTACATCCGGGTCCTTTTTCTGAAACACACTGCTGAACCTTTGATGCAGCAGAATGCACAATTTCAGCTCTGCACAGAATGCATTGCGTTCTCCTGAACCTGATTGCTTGCAGTCACGTGATCCTCTCAATGTGCAGTGTTGCCAGGTAAAACATTAAAGACTGCTGTGCAGTACAAACTTTATTTCACTGAAATATCTCTATTCGTTACAAAGTTATCGTTAGTTTAAATGTGAGTAGGACTTTTGGAAAACCCTGCTTATAGAAAATGCCATAAAATTTGAAGATATCAGACATCTGCTTTTGTTTTACTTGCATGCCTACATTGGTGTTTTATTTCTATTATATCTAATTATTATATAATAAATATAGATGATAAATAGGAATTGTTCCTGTAAACCAGGTCAAATTTTGAGAATAAGTCACTGCTACAAAGCCAGAAATCCCAGATTCGAACCTATTTTAAGGCATGGATTTATCATTACGTTTGTCTTAAATTACCAACTTACATAAATCAACATAAAATTTCCAAAAATAAATGTTTACTCACACTGTTCCAGTTTGTAAATAAATATGAGTCTCAGTCAATAAATAAGGAGGCAGAGGATATTACACCAAAACTGTGGTAGTTAGAAATGGGTCGACATGCCCGAAATGGAGGTGCAGGTGTGACAAAACTGATTCTAGCATGTTTTCCCACTATATGGCGTTACGTGTCTGGCAAGGTATGCACAAAGGCTGCTAACAGCAGCAGCCATGTCCAGTAATTCCGTAAAGTGTGTGCTCAATGGGTCCCGCATCAGTTGACACCGGAACAAGAGGCCTGTCGCATGGACATGTCTCTTGAATCTCTGCAGCATTACAATGACAATGGGGACGATTTCCTCTCAGAAATTGTTACTGGCGACAAAAGTTGGTGCTACCACTTTCAGCCCAAGTCGAAACGGCAAAGTCGTCAGTGGAAGAACACAGATTCCCCTCCACCAAAAAAGCTCAAGACCCTCCACACTAGTGCCAGCAAGGTCATGCTTTTGTTCTTCGATCGCAAGGGACCTCTCCTCGTTGACTTCCTGGAGCATGGAGCTATGGTCAATGCCCAGCGGTATTTTGAAACATTAACGAAGCTCAGGAAGGCAATCAAATCGAAACATCCCGGTCACCTTTCTCATGGTGTCGTCCTACTGCACGACAACGCTAAACCACACACAGCCAACGCAACAAAAGGAATGTCTGAAAAAATTCAAGTGGGAAGTCCTGAGCCACCTCCCCTATAGTCCATATCTGTCACCGTGTGACTTCCACATCTTCGGTGAGCTCAAAAAAGCACTGGAGGAACAACGGTTTCAGTCGGACGATGACGTCAAGGAGTATTTGCACAATTGGTTCCAACAGCAGCCAAAGGAGTTCTACAAGCATGCCATTTTGCGACTGGTATCACAATGGGATAAATGCCTAAACAGTGGCGGACAATACTTCTGATGTTCGTTACGTAAGTACTGTGAAATATCCTCTGCCTTGTTATTTATTGACTGAGCCTAATACCTGAGTAACGGCCATCTTGGTAATATATTTTATACATATTTGATCCAGTAGAGCAGTAGAATTAAATCTTGAAGACATGTTCAATATTACCATGTACTGTTTTGGTACTAACAGTAGCCCTTGGATGCAAATAATGCCGTAGTGGTAACAACTTCACCTTGTAATCATGGGTCCTTGGTTCGATACTAGGCACATGTCACAGTGGTTCGGATCCCACTTAAACTGTAGGTCCAGTCCTGATTAGCCTTTCTGTGCATAAAGTGGAATTAAAACAATAATTCAATCAATGAAGCAAATAACTAAAACTATGAGGACAGTGGAATATTGATTTTATATTCCCTCATTTTACGTATCCCCACATTCACCATTGTAGACTGTCTTCCTATGGGGGACAGAACAGATTAATCTGCAGTGACGTGCACTGAGGAGTAGCTAGTCTAGCAGAGATAGATCAATCAATCTCACATCTCGAATTATATTCAAATCACAATATTTATTGTCTTGTTAAAGCCACCACAGCTCATATGCAACACCTTCTTTTCCACGCACTTCTCGTCCATCGGTGTTCTCCGCGGGCAAAGCTGGCTGGATACCCTAGCTCGCTCTTCTTCAGCCAGGCCAGTTTCCAGGTAGAAATGGCCGGCCCAAGGAAAAGGAAGATTTCTACCTCTACCTCTCTTGTCCCCTCGCCCCCCGCTGCAATGGTTGAAAGCCCAGGCTTTCAGGTCCCCCAGTCTATCTCCTATAGGACAGATAGGGGATTGGTTTCTCATAATTTTTTTGTAAATCCTCTAAAGAACACAGGGTAAAATTTTCTGCAGTACTTATGTTCTCTGTATTTACACAACCTTTTACACGTTGTACAATATGTGTGTATGTATAATATGGGATGTAGTTTTATTATTTATAAAATGGGAACGTGTTATGTGCAGACAATAATGTTATGCTTTCTTTCTTTTTTTCTTTTTCAAATATGGAATATATAATGATTAAATTACAAATATGTGCTCTCTGACTCTCGTTTTAGTAGTGTTTTATTTAAATATACTAATATATTGGCCTGTAACAGTCATAAATACGGATGTATTTATTTGGGCAAGAGAATGCGTGTTCATATTGTTGTTGGTTTGGTTTATTTTACTTCGCTTTTCTGCCACATTTGGTTATCGCGAAAATGAGGATTGAGTGATGATATGATGAAATTGGTGAAGGGACCTCATATGAACAATCCAGGCCAGGATTCGAACCCGTGATGAGTGCGCATTCTTGTCCTATGTGTTGCAGTGAATAATGAAATAATTTGGAATGAAAAAATGTATCTCAGAACTCAAAAAGTCAAATGAATATCATTGAAGAAACTACAAAAAAGTGTGTTGTGTTTTGTTTCCTGTCACCAAATCAACCAAGCGCGGGGGAGTGGTTATCACAGTGCGCTACGACACCAGGCGCTCCGGGTTCGAACCCCAACCCGGGCATGGGCGTTCCCTATGCTCGTCCCTTCATCAGTTTCCTCGTATCATCTTCACAATTTACCAAATGTGAGAAAAAAGCGACGTTAAGTAACAAAAATGAAATCAAATCATTGATTGATTGCTCAAATTGGTTTATTTTACTTCGCTTTTCCGCCACCTTTGGTACAACAAAATAGATGAAGGAAAACAAACGAAGAACACAAATGGCCAATCCGAGATTCGAACCCAGGATCTCTGGCTTAGAGTCAAATCAAATAGTTTTTTATTTTCGAATGTGGGTGGGGGTTACGTGTACATTTTTCTAGTACTCATTCATAATTTTGCAATCTTTTCCTGTTATTGACATTCTTCTTTTTTGAAGGAATACTGGCCCTAAAGGGAGGAGGGGTGTGACTCACACCAACCCCCCCCCCCCCTTGAGCACGCCACTGACTGCTACCCCAAGTGTCGACGTCACCGCACGTCACTGTTAATCTGTACTCTATTTGAGTAATACTGCGGTAATACTAACCTCTTGCAGTTCCATCCCAGAATATTCTAAAACCTCTTGCGCTTTGGGAAGAATCTGTCTGAAATTGTATGTACAGCTGATTGCTCATTGATGGAATTAAGCGAGGAATGCGGTCTCCACAAAATTTGCCAATTAATGGTGAAGATGAGTACCCTCCATTTCTGAAAAGATGCACAAGGCACATACCTCGGAAATCATTATCAATCATTTGCTAAATTAACCTTTATATATACTCAGAAGGTTGGATCAAAAATGGCACTTCTAAACCCTTTTTTTTTTTTTTTTTTTTTCGAAATTGAAAACGGTCTAGTGTGAAAAAGATGTATAAATACATATGTAATAAACATACAAAATTTTGTTCGAATAGGACAAATATTTCTCACATGATGAACGAAAATAAGGTTCAAATCTTGTAACAACTCTTCTGACTCAATACTTTTAGTTATAAAATCTGTTTTAATGGTAATTGAGGGTCAAGATGGCAAAATCTTTTAAAATAACAGAGTTGTAGAGGAATGCCAGTTTTTGGCAGGTAAAAAAATCTGTGTGCTTGACCTTACCAGATCTTGCTCTGTGTTATTTTTTTTAATTTCAAAATCAAACTTGTACTTATGGGAAACAGTTTCACACCAGTAGAATAGATCCCAAGATAAATTAATCATCTCCTGAACAACCTAAAAGCTCTTTTTTCCAGTTGTGGCAGAATTGGATGCAGATGTTTGTGTGTGACAGCTGACAGGAAATAGTTTGTTTGCAAAGTGACAAGCCACAAGCAAAACCATTATAACTTGGAAACGAAGCTACACAAATAAATGCAAACTCCTGTACAGGAATGACATGGAAATCTGTGTCACATGTTGTTTGCATGTTACTCTGATTGGTTTGTTTTATCAATAGCATGTTCTCAAGTGCATCATGTTGCCTCAGTCTGGTGGTCGCGCATAAGATGTGACTAAATGGTTTCTACAGATTGGAGAGGTCTGTGTTGCTTGTGATATGTCACTTTGTTGTGAAACCCCCATGTCACACGTCACTTGCAGCTCTCCACTTTGGTCTCAAAGCTCCCTAATGTGATAAATACGAGGTCTGGCTAATTATGAGACTGGCAACCCTGTCAGAAGTATACGTGCAGCAGTGGGAAGTGCATGCATGAGAAATAAACCTTGAAGCATCAAGAAGCTGACGACATAACCCTGGGTCACTGTGAGTAGCGCTTGAAGGTGGAGGTCTGCAATTGTGTTGCCGTAAAATGGTAAATATGAAACTTGAGTAGTGCATTAACCTCAAATTACTTGTGAAATTCAAGAAATCACTGGATGAGTGTGTGAAACTGTTGCAGGAGACGTGTGGTGATAATGGGATGTCACGTGCACGTGTGTTTGAATGGCACAAATGCTTCAGCGGGGGATGCAAGGACATTGAAGATGACAAAAGACCGGATCGTCCTGTCATGGCATCAACAAAAGAAAATGTGACAAAAATTATTGACAATATTCAGAATGATTGCAGGGTCAGGATTCAAATGATAGCAGACATGGTGGGCACTGATAGAGAGTTGGTGAACACTCACTCTGTGGTTTCTTCAATTTCATTAGTAATTTGAGGTTAATGCACTGCTCAAGTTTCATATTTGCCATTTTATGGCAACACAATTGTGGACCTATACCTTCAAGCACTGCTCACAAACTAACTGTGGGTGACAGCGATCCAGGGTACTGTCGTCAGCTTCTTGAAGCTTCAAGATTTATTTCCTGTGTACGCACTCCTCACTGCTGCACATATACTTCTGACAGGGTTGCCAGTCTTGTTCGTTTTAGCCAGACTTCGTACAGCGAGATAGATCTCATTTTGTTTCTCTTGTGTCACACCATCTATCCTTGAAAATACTAAGATAACATGCTTACCTTAATTCAAGATAATCATAGTAGCAGTTTGTATGATTCTCCAGCAGAAAGTCAGTTACATTTAGCATTATATATTGGCCTGAAGGGACTTGAATAGTCCAAGTGCACTGTTTGTTGTGAGGGTATCCATTTGGATAATTTGGTGATTGGATTACCCCAGTTAAAGTATAGTATGCAGCATCACAAGCTGTGAATAAAATACAATAAAATTATGACACTGTATTCATAGAAAAAACAACAATTTCTTAATAAGCATTCAAGTTTTTCATTCTGTTTTATTATGCTTTTAAACCAGACATCCATATGTTGTAACTGCTGTGTATCCTAACATACAGAGATTATACTTAAGGTGTCGAGTTAACTTCAAAAGGCATGCACTACATAATCACAATCATGCATAATTTATTCCTTAATATAAAGTCCCTTTACACATTTGTAACAACTCCATATTAAAAATAAAGCACAATCTTCACGATGGATGAGGTAAACGTGGTTTAAGTATTATGTATGCGCAGGTTTCATGTTTCCACATTGCACAAGTGAATAGTTTTATCCGAGTAATTTTGAAGGCTCACTGCCTTCATTCACTAAGGGTACGGTGTCCACTGCAAAGCGGAAACAAGAAACCTTCAAGTAAGCATAACACAATTTATTAAACAGCTTTCCATTTCCTTAGGTATTATATATATTAGTTTATTTTGTATGTACGTATTGCTTGCATTGTATAATTATTTTCCTGTAGTTTACGGTTATTACAAGCATAAGAAAACAGTCTTTCGTTGTGATGTTTCAGGAGAACACACGCTCCCTTCATCAGACAATTATTTTCATTTTGAACTAAAGATACAGTTATAACAATGATTAGCAATTTTTTAAACAAAAAGTATCTGTTATGTAATGGATGTTGTCAATATTACATTGTTGTAATATAGCAACTTAACTGTAAAAAGAAGCAGTCCGTTTCATTTTTATTTCAGGTAAAAAAAATTTGATCACATTATTTTTTATTTAAAAATCATGAATCCTAAATATCATCAGGTAATTCAAATTCATCATTGTTTTCACAAAGTCTCTTGATGTTTTCTGTTACATTAAATTTTAAAGATGGTGGCTTACTCCATTTGTAAAAAAGAAAACTCCAAACTGGATGTATGTTACCATTTTCATTATTTAATTTATTCCAGTGTTCTTCTGCAATGAACGAAGCTTCCCAGACATTCAAATCTATGTTTTCCTTCACTCTTTTTAAAACCCTTCTCTTTTTAATCAAATGCTTCTCTTCGATGATGTGAGCTGACAAACCTGTTCTTGGGTTTAGGTTTATAATGTCCAAATCGGGTTCGTGCAACCTTATTGCCATTTTCCTTGCAGTTTGCCCTACATAATCCTTTGAACATGAACAACTTATATTATATATTCCTGTTGTTTCCACAGGAGATTTTCTCATTTTGAATTCATTAAATGTACATTCCAAACTTCTTGGTGATCTAGAAACAATTTTGAAATTAAATCTTCTAAAAATGTTTGCAATTTTATGTGAGAATCCCTTGTGGAATGGAATGCACACAAATTTCTTTTCAACAGATTTTCATCTTTTCTGTATTTCTCTTTAGTTTTCTTGCGACTTGTTTTTTGATTTGGTTTATTCTGTTAGTGTGAAAGCCATTTTCTTTTGCTATATTAAAAAGCCTTTCATCTTCATTTTTGATATCCTTATTATTAGAACATAGTCTTTGTGCTCTCAGGAAAAAAATTAAAAATATATTATCCATTGTTATACCTGAATGTTCTGAATTAGCATGGATGTATTTTTCCCCTGCTAATTTTTTCGTATGGACTGATGTTTGAATTGTTGTGTCAGTTGTCTTAATTTGCAGATCAAGGAAAACATCAAGAGACTTTGTGAAAACAATGATGACTTTGAATTACCTGATGATATTTGGGATTCATAATTTTAAATAAAAAATAATGTGATCAAATTTTTTTATCTGAAATAAAACTAAAACAGACTTCTTCTTTTCACAGTTAAGTTGCTATATTACAAAATGTAACATTGACAACATCAATTATATAACAGATTCTTTTCATTCAAATAATTGCTAACCATTGTTATAACTGTATCTTTAGTCAAAATGAAAATAAATATCTGATGAAGGGAGCGTGTGTTCTCCTGAAACATCACAATGAAAAACTGTTTCCTTATGCTTGTAATAACCATTAACTACAGAAAAATAATTATATATATTGTGCAGTGCATTTACATGATTGACCAACTCAATGCCACATACAACATTTCTCCACATTTGTTACTTGAATGAAATTTGCATCTGCAAAATTTTATTTACTTTATTTGTTCATTTGTCTTTTTAGTAATTTGAAAGTGACTTTCAGTTTGTCCATTACTAGCAGGATAAGCCAACAAATGCATTAATTAATCCCCAGATCTTTCTTGAATCAGTAGATTGGAAATATGGACAATTTTATCCGTGACTGAGATATAAAGTTGATTATACTTAAAATCAGGCTAGACATACCTTACAGCAATGACTAAATCCAATTAATCATAGACAAAACACACATTTTGGTGCCATTTAATACTTCTGTCATGTATCCTAAAACACACAGATTACATTTAAGGTGTCAAGTTAAATTTCAGACATGCACCACATTATCGTGCATCATATCTTCCTTAATATAAAGTGCTACTAAAAATGTATAACAAAGTTCCATGAACATGAAACAACATGAAAAACAAAATACAATATATTACTATAAACAGCTTTCCATTTTCTCATGCTTTATATATTGCACAGTCCATTTACATGGTTCACCAACTTCAGTGTCATATACAACAGGTTACTGCAAGAGGGTTGAGTTGTTGTTTTAAGTTTACTTTATGCACAGATAGTGTAATCGGGAGTGGACATACAGTTTAAGTAGGATCTGAATCACTATGTGCCTCCATCAGGTATTGAACACGAGACCCCTTGAGTACAAGGATACAAGGTTACCAATAGACCACTTGGGAGGCACACTGCATTGGGTTTGGCTTAGAAAAAGAAGCTGTGTAATATACTTTATGAAACAATCTTCATATTTGTTGTTTTGTGTAATAGCTGAAATTTGCACTAAAATACAGGCAATTTATAGAAATATCAGATTGGTAAAATTACTGCAGGGTTCCTATTCATTTTGTCAAAATAAATTCTGTGGCTTTTCAAGTTTTCCAAGCATTTTTCATGATATCTGTATGATGTTTAGGAAACAGTGTGTTGTTTATATATAAAAAGTTAATAAAGTGTTTTTCAGTACAAGAAGTAAGAGAGTTTCTACTGTTTGTGTTAAATTCCTATTAACTGTTAAAATATTTGGCTTCAAAAAGTCTCATACTCAAATATGTACAGGGAAATTTCTCATGATGTTATAGTCTGTGGATTGCCTTAATTTTTGTTCTTCTTCTTTCTCAGACTTTAGAAATAAAACATGTAGTTTTCAGTTCAGTTCGGCATATTCCTTTCTGCATAGAGTATTCAGGTTTGAACAATACCTTAAAAACATTAACAACAGGTTTTCCATTTTAATTCCCAATTAAGGACCAATTTTGAAGTTTCAGTGAGTGCATAAATCATTTCTAGTAATTTCTTGCCTATGTATTTTAGACCATTTTAATCCCACATGTCACAGATTTAGTCATAAGGTAAAAAAAGATAAAAAAAAAGGTAAAGTGCTCTCCTGTGCTTAGCACCATGCCATGAAGGTGTATAGGGGGTGTGGGGGTAATGCCCCACACTTTCTTGATCCAGTCGTGAGTGGGGGTGATGTGATCAGCATCACGCCCCTGACTGCCTTTACCTCACAGGGTTTCCTCCAGGTACCCATGTCATTCGACGCTGGGTGGGTGCCGGGGCCGCTTCCACGTTAGAAAAGTTCCTGGATTTGAACCGGCTGGGGATCAAACCCAGGACCTTTAGCATGGTAGTCAGACACGTCACCAATTGAGCCACCGTGGCCACATTTTAGTCATAAGGTATAATAAACTATGTCAAAGTGCAATAAAATTCCAAGCATATATATGTACTCAATTAATATATAGCGTTCTGTAATAAAAGTGTTTATTAATTCAACTTTCCAGAAATAAGGTACAGAAAAGAAAGAAACCAGAACAAACCTTGAGAGGCATCAATCATATGGTAAGTTGCCATGAAGCCATCCCTTGCTATACTGTGATCTGTGTGGAATACCACAGTCATTACATTGTCAGTTGTAACAAGCACTGGGGGCAGATTTGAACCACAATACCTGAAAAGAAATTATAAATTAGATATTAATAAATTAAGTTTACCTTGAGTTTATAATAAAAATTAAACAGAAATAAACTCTGACTATTCACAGGCAAGTTTCGAAGACTACAATCTGCTAAATGTGTGCATTGCTCACAATAAGAATACACCAAGGAGGATTAAAAATGTATTTACAGTACGGAGTTCCCCACCAAATGAATGCATACCTTTCAAAAAACACATGATTATTTCTACAAGACACACTCGATTTTGTTTGTTCACATAGTACAAAGCTTCAAATGTTGATCTTGGGTGTTGAAAGAGGTACCCTGTCATAAAAGTGATTAAATTTACAATTAAAAGCATCTGGAGATCCCCAGACTGGAAGTATATTTTTAATTTTTCTTGGTGTAAAAAATACAAGCTGAAATGTTCTTTAAACTATTGCTTGCTGAATGCTGATTTTCAGTATCTCCACTTTTCATCGGAAATGAGTTGATAACGTTATCATGTTCCTTACATGTTAATGTGTCACTTTCCAAAACGATGTATCTGGCTGTCACATGGTGTGAATTATCAACATTAATAAAATTCTTGCACAAACCTTGTAGTGTATTCAAAATCCACATTTGTCAAACTTCAATCAGCTTTTCTGAAAAGTTAGTGCAGATGGACATAGGATAACATAGTATTCAGCTGGCAATATGTAAAATGTAAATGTAGCGGAACGTTGATTTTAAGTTTTCCAGGGGACTAAGGGCACTAAGCTAAAAAAAACAAAAACTTAAAATATACGAAAATCTAAAATTGGGAAAAATATTATAACATTTTGCTACGTTGACACAAGATTGAATGTATGATGTGGCAAAATATAAAATCTGAGGATGTAAAATCAGGGTCCCGCTGTACTTTTAATGCCGTTGCTCTCACCTCCTCAGAAATTTCAACAAAAAGTAAATGTGTAATATATTTCAAGCATTCTTATTTTCTTAGGAAATGGTTCTGAGTAGAGAACTGCATGGGACCACCTTTGCTCAGTAGTACTCGTTCCAGTCCTGAGCATGCTACTGTCAAGCATATACAGGGTGTATCATAAGGAATAGCGCAAACTGACACAGTTGAAAGTACATGATAATAGAAAGATAATAAAAAGGCTCAGTAAACATGGGTCTGCAAACGAGCTGTTTTTGAGATAATTTCGAATGTGTGGTTGGTTACAAGCTGCCATGACTTCATTGTTTGTAAACGTCGTCCTAGTTGGTAAAATGCTAATAATACAGTAATAAGTCATTGGAGATCTCATTGCTTTTATTGAACATTCTACTTACTTTAAGAAACGTTAGTATGTTACATGTTACAATTACTGTACACTCGTACCTCTTAAAGGACGTGTTCAAAGTGTCATCCTTGCAACTGGATGCAATACTGTATGCGATTCCGCATTGAGATTTGAATTCTTTCGAACACCCCCAGTTCATTTCAGAATTATCACAAGAACGTACAATTCTCTGTACTGATTATATTCATCCTGTTTGATTACAACGCCACCTCTCGGAAATGTTCTGTTTTGTAAACAAAGAACAAACCTCGGAATGCGCAAGGAGTAAAGCACTCTGTGTTTACAAAATGCAATCAGTGATGGCTTCTAATCACACATTTGCACACATTATTAGCATTTTACCAACTAGAACGACGTTTACAAACAATGAAGTCAGTGGCGGCTTGTAACCACACATTCCCAATTATCTCAAAGATAGCTTGTTTGGAGTCCCATGTTTACTGAGACTTTTTTGTTTCTATTATTGTGTACTTTCAACTGTGTCAGTTTGCGATATTACTTATGATACACCCTGTATAATGGAATATCATTTTTATGTGACAATAATCGTAGACACATAAATGTAACATATCCACCTTGGTAGTTTCAGCCCACAATCATCTATTTCATTTTCATATATGACTGTGTATTGCTAAGATAGTTTCCCATTAGAAACTACATTTTAACATGGGGATGACTATGTTCACTTAAGTTTCAATTTCACTTCATCTTTCACTTCACGATCCACATTTGAGAGCCCACTACCACAGAAAAATTATGGTTATACGTAAACTAGCTAGCTTAAAGTGTTACCACTTGTTTAGCCTGTTCAAGCGTTATTCGCTTGAGCTAAGAAGCTCTTGAGTAGGTGCAATATCTAGCACAGTTCATGCAAACTATTTGGCGCTTGAGCAAAACCCTCTCCCTTCCCTGCAGCACTCTAGTTCTGATACTCTTCAAAAGTTGGTGTGCTAGAGTAACACAAGTGATACATGTGCAAAGTTAATAATAACAGGTAGGTCTGAGTCAATACTGATATCATCAGCATCAGAGGGTATTGGTTAGAATTTAATTTCTTGAAGAATTTGCAGAAATGTTGCACAACACTTTCGTCGCACCTACATATCCTGGAAATTGTGCACATCAGTGGAGTTTGGTAAATAACGGGTGACCCAGAGATGTATACCCATTTTGGAATGAACATTACACAGTTAATTGTACACCAAACTCTATTATTTTTGTTGTATAATGTGTGTGATATATTGCCATTTATTTTACATTTATTTATTTATTTATTTATTGCAGTCACCATAGAGTCGTTGTCGGTGGAACATTGCGTGTTCACGTATGATGCCTATGTGACAAACGGCGACTCAGTGGTTGCAGCTCAGAGGTTATTCTGCCGGCACTTCTATGTAAGGCGGCATGGATCAGTTCCAACATGCAAAACAATCTTAAAATGAGTTAACAGGTGCTGAACCTCTGAGCTGCAACATAGGCATCATACATGAACACGTGCCATCGACCACGACTCCATGGTAACTGCAATAAATAAATAAATAAATAAATGTAAAATGTAAATAAATGGCAATATATCACACACATTATACAACAAAAATAATAGAGTTTGGTGTACAATTAACTGTGTAATGTTCATTCCAAAATGGGTATACATCTCTGGGTCACCCTGTATAAATGGACATAACACCATGCAGTGGTGTGAACTCAGCCCTAACCACCAGGCTGGATAAAATTCATGATTTTTATTTGAAAAATCATGCGTAAAATTGCTTGTATGGTTTCTGGCATCATACATACTGATATATCTTTCTTTATAGAAAGGCTTTTTCTAGTAAACGGCCCTGAAAAATATTTGAACAGTTTGATTAAAGCAAATAATAAACTATATGTAAATATACATGTTTCTGTTTATGATGTCATATATATGAACCTACTATGGAAATGTTTGTTGTGTGTGCTAATGAAACTATAATGATTATTTACAGTTTAATGATAAATATATTATTTACAATTTAACATGATTAGTATTTTGTATATTTTTCAACACAAAATGTTTGCTATTTTTGTCTATAAAAATTATTGAATATTAAATCAAGAGAATTGTAAGTGTGTTTACAGTTAACATATTACATTTACTTTCATATGAGCTTCACCCCACCAGTACATATATTTTGTTTCCTTTCTTAGGCCTATTAAACACCATTAAATGATTATGAGAGTAATGTACTTTCAGCAAAAGTGATTCTGACATCTACAAAATCCTTATGTACATTATTCTATAAATTATTTATTTAAAGTGATTTAAATCGCGATTAAAATCAATCCATCTTGCTAACAACACAGCTCAGCTCTAACAAAAGCTACTTAAATTCTATGGTATGGTCCTAATGATTGTGCATGCACATTTTATTATTATTTATATCTTTTTCCATTACCGCAAAACATAATTCATCTCGGCCATGGAAATTATGCCAGTACCAGACAAAAAGCATAGGTTTTAATAAAATATGTTGACTTAGACTAATATATTTCAGATTTTTTTTAAAACTAAATATTTACAAAAAATATGGGTGGGGTGGAGCACTGGGGTACTGGCCATAGAGAAATATCAGCATATCAGTTTATTTGTAAAATTGATGATAATTTTAATGGTATCATATTTCTGTTCTGTAACTTAGCGCAAAATTGTGCCATCTTGTTATTATTTTTATGAATATAATGCACAATTATATGTAATGAATAATTCACATATCCTTCTATTGTAAAGTAAATGTCTAATTATATTGTTTCCAAATCTGAATAAAATTTTATCTGGATATTGGATATACAATTACTGAGATATCCAAATTATCAGGATATGCAGATATCCTATGTTCGGATTATCCAAATTATCTGGATATTTGGAATATCCAAATTATCTGGATATAATGTGTGCATTATGCAGACAGTTTTATCATTTATCCATTTTACAGGCTATCCACATATTCTTTTATTCATCATTTTTGTATTTCACTGTACGGATTTTCAACAAATTCTTCATAAAATCTGTTCTATCCAGACATCTGAATTATCTGGATATTTAGATTATTCATTGCATCCAAAACGGATATCAGATAATTTAAAATCCAGATATTCATTATCTGAATTCTGTGGCCATCCCTAATTAAAACTAAATAACCATAAAAAAAAGTTACTTTTTCCCCATCAGTCCTCCAGTATTGGGCAATGATGAATTATCATAAACTGCAACATAGTCGTATGGACAGTTCTGACCCGGTTCTAACGAGAAGCTAATCCATGTTAAACGAATCACACTTCCTGGAGGTGCAGAAATGATCCAAGTACATGTCACACCAGGAGGATAGGCATCAGGATGTTGCGGCGATTGTATTGTTCCAGTTTGGTCTTTAAAAATACCACCACACACTGGAAAAAAGGGAAAAACAATTTTGAGACAAAAGTTAACCCTCTCTGTATAGGACTTAGAATATCGAGTTTACCCCAGTTGTCACCCCTGTTTTTAAAAGAATCATATAAAATATTATATGTTGTTAAGTGTGTTATCATTTAACATTTTTTTCTAAAATCTACAACACTTCCTCTTACTACAGATATATAATATGTTACATTTTATATAAATTTTCTCACATTTATGAATTTCTTCTCTGACAATTTTTTGAAAGTATAAAAAATAATAATATTTCATAAAAATTACTGAAAACATATTTTGAATAGGTAACATAAAATTAATTCATGAAAGTTAAAATTTTCCATTAGGATCAAAATCATTACTGTGAAATCCGATGCGGAATTATTGTAAAAAATTTCCACAATGTGGATATAAATTATTAAATGCTATTTTGAAGAGTATGAACAAAAGTGCAACTTAATTCAACATGTATAAAATTCACAAGTACAAATTCAGCAGCGAACAAAACGTGACATCTAGTTTTTGAAATTTGAAAGAGGTGGTTACAACACTCGTGCACAAGAGACACAGTGTGTTCATTCACAATTGAATTTTGTAGTGAACTGCTCATCTTATTGGACAGAAAATGGACTACACGCTATGCACATCGCTCATCCAGAAAGGTATGCAGTATCTTGTCACCTGATTTGTGAGTAGCAGTGTAGTGTGGCATTGTTGATTTTGTTCTAAGTCTACTTTTATGCACCAGATGGCTAATTGGTACATGGCCTACAGTATAAAGTTGGATCCAAACCACTTTCTGCCTCCACCAGGTATCAAACCTGGGACTCCTTGATTACAAGGCAATGATGTTACCACTAGTCCCTCACCGTGGCTGTGCGGTCTAACGCATCATTCTTTGGGCTCCGGCTACAGGACACACACAGGTTCAAGTCTCCTGGAACTTTTCTCGTAAGATTTCTGCCTGTGTATGGAACTGGTTGCCACCCACCATCAAGAGGAAATTGGAGAGCTACGAATGAGTAGCGTAAGCTGGTCATGAAAACCTACAACAACAACTGGTGGTTCTTCGTGTTGACTACACGTCACCCTGTAACTGGTTGGATGAATTCCCCTTGGATGAGTGAGTAGAATCTGGTGGGAGTGAGACCGGCAGCCGGTAGGTAGGCCTGGGCCTTCAATGGGCTGTTGCACCATGGGTTATTGTTACCACTATGTCATCAGAGAGACCTGCAATGTGGGATTTTTATCATGGCAGAAGAAACAGAAGCACGTAGTTTGACCATTCCTGTTCTGCTGCTTACTGACCTTCAAATGCAGTCTGCAGGTGGGAGATTCACACCGTACCGAGTGTTTGCCAGGCTACACAGGTGAAAGCAAGTTGTTCAAGCCTGTTCTATGTACAGTAGTTAGGTATAGAAAAACAACTTTATGGTAGAGTATTCATAAATGCTTCTACTTCCATGTCTACAAAGTGCAGATTGAGCAGGATTTAAAGCAAATGATAAACCCCACAGTTTCCAATCTGTTCAAGATATTTTCTCAAAAATTGAAGGAGCTGATGATAAATTACCTGCTGCATTTTGTGACAAAGCAATGTTTGGAGTATAGGTGAAAAATATGAGGATCAGAAAAACCTCACTCTATCTGGGGATGTCTGGTGAACTTCGTCATGTTTGGAAATTTTGGGGCCTTTTTGAATTTGTAGAAAATATAATGTGGTGACTTGTTTGGACACGTTGGAAGATTATCAAATAAATGTGATGTTCCAGCATGATGGCTCACCACCGCTTTGTTCTTAAATTGTTCCTAGTCATTATACTGAGCATTGTGAATTAATTCCGTGGCCTTCACACTCACCCCATTGACAAAACCACTCAATTTCTGCCTGTAGTATTACATTAAGAACACTTTTTACAAGGCTAAAATTGTTGCCATGAAGGAAACAGTTACACTGCAACAGCTGAGGAACATTTTGATGAAAAATTATTTTAGCTTGGACATCTTTTGGCAAGTTGTTTAGCATTCTGCAGTGAGTTATCTGAGTTACTCTCTCACATACTGAGAGCAGTTTTACAGGGTGTCTACAATCTCGTAAAAATAAAATTCCCTCACTTTTCCAAGTTTTTCCAGACCAAATCATTAGAGTGATTAGTGTACAGTAGAATCCGTGAGTTTTACCTTGCAAATTGTCCATGACTATATTCATTAATTTTTCTCTTACATCCTATGTGTTTTTAAGTGATGGATTTATATGTATGCTGGTCAGAAGTTGTCAACAACTAGTTTTGAGTTTTCTTTTAATTAATGAAGCTCTTATTGGGTCAAATAAAGTGCACGAACATGGTGATGGACAATTTGCACAGTAATACTCATGGATCCCACTGTACATGAACATGCCTGGGGGAAAAATCACAATATTTTAGCTAAACACTCGCACTTAGAATTCCACTTAATAAAGTGCTGGAATATTTACTTCATATGTAAAGGTAACAACAAAAAGGGAAAATCACCAGCAATTGACTGTTCGATATGGGGAGGGAAGTAAGTATAAGGGGTGAGTTTTTAGGGGTGATACTTGTATTGACTAATGATTAACAAAGAAGTATTTTTTTATAAGAAAACATAAACTACTGCATAAATACTACATAATTACATATAGTAAAATTTACCATCATATGTATTGTTCCTGTCTACCAAACACACACAAAAAATTGCAAGAAGAAAGTGGTAAATTTCAAAACCACCTTTCATAGTAATTTCTACATAATAACAGTTCAAAATTAACATACAACTTTTATTGTAACTACTGATAATATTCAGTATATCAAGCTGAAGTATAGACTGCCAACAACAAATTTGAATTCCTTGTTTGTACTTTCTTTCTTTGCTCAAAAACCTGGTTTTTAGTGCACTACTACAAAAAATTCTGACTTTTACAGAAACAATAAATTTGCCTGACATTTCCATGACTTTTCCAGGATTTCCAGATACCCTGGTTTTATTATGTTGTTTCCAGGTTGAAAACTATAAGCTATGGAAATTGTGACTAATTTTCAATCAGATTGTACATCTGCTGACATACAAATTGTCATACTTTCATTCTATATAAGGATTTCTGTAATACTCACTTGTATCAATAGTTGTATAGTTAGCCCAGAAACCAATAGAATGAACTGACTCATCAGTAACAAATTTCATCCACAGATAATTGTGTGTTGAGAATATAGGTGAAATTATGTCATCGCCACAAAATTTACCAATTAGAGTTGAATTCTGGTTGTCTCCATCATGCACCTATAAAAATATATAAAAAATTAGTACATTCACATGCATGGTTATATTAAATAAAGTAAATTAGCAAAACTAATCATCTAGCTCACATTTTGTCAGTCAACTTTCCACTAAAAGAAAGAAAATAAATGGTAATGTGCCTTGTGAACCCTATGCACATGATCATCTAAAATATTACGCTAAAGTTCTGCTGGATGTTGGACATGTCGTTGACTTTTCCAGTATTTACTGGTACTTAAAAAAACTTTCTAGACCACTCTAATGATTTAACATACTGATAAATAAATGTTATTTCTTAAACTTTGCAAGTTAAACAAAGTAATTAAGTTTATTCAGCATTGTTGAAAATAAATTATGAAAACAAAGTTAGACATTTTTATACAAACAAAACTAAATTGTATGGGGAAAAAAGTGAAATATGTTTTCAGTTTCCAATCCTGGTAAGCAAAATAAAAAATTACTCACTTTTCCAGTTTCTTGAAAATCTCTACAAAATTCCCTGACTTTTCCATAATTTCCAGGTCTGTGAGGACCCTATCTTGGCATTGAGTTTTCCAAAAGTATATCTCTCATTTCTAAGATTAACACTGATATTCCAAATTCAGGCAAATTAGATCTATCTACAGGGTATCTGATAAGTCAATACCTATTTTTAAGTTGGTAGTACATAATGAAGAAACCATTATATAATGGTAACTATGAAAGGGAATGAAAACTTATTCTGTACCATTTATGTTGGAGCTAACTGAACATGCCACCAACGTTTAGCAGAGCGAAGAAAAATTACTGCAAGGTACAATGTATGGAAATTGGTAGACGATTATCTTCTTTCAATCTGACCAATTTTTACAAATTCCATGCGGTGGTCACAGCCCTCGGGAAAGATTTGCTGAACGTAATGAGACTTCCAGGAATGAAATTTTTTTTTTTTTTTAAAAAACAGTCTCAAAAAACAGTGGTATAGCATGTTAGCCTGCTCTACTGGCGACCTGACCGATGGACGTTTTAGGGCTTCTCTCAAACATTTCCTGCATGTCTGATCGTGATGTAGATGGTCGACCAGTACATCATGCATCCAACACAGAACCTGTTCTCATCAATTTACTGTGACATTTTTTGATGATTTTTGGTTTCAGTATTGCATTTCGACCATTCTCAGCTCTCCACCGGTGCTGGACTTGAACTACCAATTTCCATACCTTGTACCTTGCAGCAATTCTTGCTTGCTCTTCTATGCTAAGCATTGGTGGCAAGTTCAGTTTACCTGCAACACAAGTGGTACAGAATTAGTTTTCATTCCCTGTGATAGTTACCATTATACAGTGGTTTCTACATTATGTATTACCAATTTAAAAATATATATTGACTTATCAGTAGACCTCGGATTTTTAGGTCCTAAAAAGTGTGCTTTTAGGTTCCTAAAATAGGCTCTAAAAATCCCAAAATAGGCTCTAAAAATCCCAAAATAGGCTCTAAAAATCCTAAAATAGTGTCCCCAAAGTGTCCAACAATTGAACTTACCCATTCTTGCTCCAAGAGAACCCACTCATTATCCACGAGGATGTGGACTTCCAGATGTGTTGGATATCTTGATATATCAAGGTGTAAATATTATGACTGCTCCCTATATTATTCATGATCTAGACTCAGACCATCAACCAATACTCTTTGAAATTGTTCATCATAATTTATTGAAGCCTCCTCCTCCCAAATATCATGTTACAACAGACTGGGATGCTTACACTCGACAATTATTGCCTATCATTGTCTTGCATTTAGCTTTAAAAACCCCAGCCGAAATTGATTCGGCTTTACAAAACCTTACAGCAGGCATACAAACGTCTTATCTTCATTCCACTATCAGAACCCCGCAGTTATACAAATGGTATGGTCTACACACCAGAGGAAAAGGCTGAAGTGTTCTCCAAACATCTGGAGGACCAATTCCACACACCAGATCAACTGCATAATGGCAATTATATCCAGAATATTCAACATCGACTGGAACAACTATATCATGAACCACTCACAGCTTATCCACTTCTCACAACCCCTCAGGAGGTCAAAGGTGTTATAAATCTTCTTCGACCTGGTAAGGCACCTGGCTTTGACACTATTACCACATTACAACTGAAGAACGGCCCCAGAAAATTGCTAGTTTTTCTAGCAAAAGTCTTCAATGCTATATTCCTTACCGGCTATTATCCATCAAGTTGGAAACTAGCAAAAATAATCCTCTTGCCAAAACCAGGAAAGAACATTCTTCTACCACAGAATTATAGACCTATAAGTCTTCTGAGCCATGTTAGCAAAATCTTTGAACATATACTACTCAGACGATTACAAGCTGTGGTGGATGAAAAAGGCTTGCTATTGGACAATTGTACCCAGTTTTCCGAAATCCTACCTTGGGACTGATGACTCGCTTGCATGTGTATAAGATGATGGTACATCCCACACTCCTGTATGCAGCACCAGCTTGGGGTTATCTCTGACCTTCAGTCATAAGGAAATTGCAGATTATACAGAATAATGTTGCTGGACCTTATTACTGGTCATAGCCGAGATACTCGTATCTTACAAATCCATGAGGACCTTGAAATAAATTATGTTCAATCTGCTATATATGCCATGTGTTACAACTTCTTGGCCTAGATACAACAGCACCCAAATCCAGCAGTTCGGGGCATTGGAACTCGACCACAGGTCCGGATGTCCCACTCCATGCCCCAAAATTTTGAACAAATCTAAATTCAAAATGCTATTGTATTATTATGCTGTGTGTTACATATACTCCCTGTTTATAAGCACTTCAAAGTACTGTTTTCAATGAAGCAGATTAGTGTTCCTTGATAGTGCAGCTATGAAAGCACAGATTGTGATTTTGTTGTTTCTTTGTTACTTATTGTTACTTATATATTGTTATCATTATTATTATTCTATGTGGTTATATTATGTTTAATGTGTCTTTAAAGTGATGTGCAAAACGTAGTTTGTGAGTAGAACTTTTCATCAATGCACCGAACTATTGTATGGTTTGAAAAATAATAGTGATTATTTCCTGCCTCTGTCAATGCAAAATTATAACAAGGAACTCAACAATTTCAAATTAGAAATAATACAAATGAACTATTGTCCAAATCTCGGTAGGTCTCCCCGATGGCGCAGTGGTAGCGTCGTCGTCGCCTTGTAATCAAGGGGTCCCAGGTTTGATACCCGGTGGAGGCACATAGTGGTTCGGATCCCACTTTAAACTGTAGGTCCAGTCCTGATTAGCCTTACTGTGCATAAAGTGGACTTAAAACACCAAATCAACCAACCAACCAACCAACCAAATCCCAGTAGACAGTCGACCTGGGTTATAGCAATATAAATGTTGTACATATACTACTTTGTAAGGACATGATAGTAAGTCAAGGGCACAATGGTCCCAATACTTACAGAAAACCTGTCAATAAAGCATTGGCATTGGCATTGGCATCACTCATCCCCATCTTCGCAAATTAGCCAATAAGTGGCAAAAAAGGTAAAGTAAAATAAAGCAAATTAAATCAAATTAAATTACGCATGTATAATTTGCTGCACAATACCTGGGTGGCAACTCATCGGGAATTCCTTGAATTCAGGGAATTCTGCGTGAATTTTTCTTCATTACGAGCAAAAATCCACCTTTTATTAATCCCATTGAATTGATACATATTTATTAATTCCCTGAGACAAGTTTTTCACATTTGTGACTTGTGTTTATAGATGTATTTTTGGTCTGAGTATGTGAAATGGCCAATGTAAACTCGCACCTTAAATTAAATATTCTAAATATGTATACCGTATAATTGAATTAGAATTTCTGGATACATAGGAAATGCACAGATCCTTTACATTGTTCATATATTTGTTTGCATGTGTGTGGTTGGTGAGAGTCGGTAATTGATTGATTTGATGTTTTATGTCCACTTGATGAACAGTAAGGCTAATCGGGACTGGACCTACAGTTTAAATTGGGATCCGAACCACTATGTGCCTCCACCGGGTATCGAACCCGGGACCCCTTGATTACAAGAGGACGACGCTACCACTGCGCCATCGGGGAGGCCCTGAGAGTTGGTAATACGTAAGGCTGAAAAACATCTGCTTGTACTCTTGAATTTTTGGAAAGTGTTCGCCTTGAAATCCAGGAATTATAGTTGAATTTGATCCTAGAGTGGCCAACCTGAATACATAACAATCTTTTTCGTGTTATCCACAGTCAAATTCTGCCTTTTGTCTGTGTGGATCATCTCAAATGCTGAAAATGATCTTTCAACAAAAATGCAGTCAGTGGTGCAAATTTGAATGCTAAAACGTTACTTCGCAAGGTGTGAATGCCAGAAAGTACCGAACTGACGCGAAAGTGAGTAAGACTACATGAATCACAAATTTGTACTTTGAACTGTGCAGGTAGCCTAACAATGGCACCAGAAAATCTTGTTTGTTTAGAGCTTTGAAAAAACATTATGGATTTAGGAGGGAGGGAAATCGACTGAAAGTATGTTCCAAACACGTTAGTCAATGAATTATTTCGGTACCAATCCTAGCAAATACCTGTGTGAGATATGAAAATCCTGAAAAATCTATAAAAATCTAAAAAAAGGTTTGATTTAGGTGCATAAACCTAAAATAGGTTCTAACAAGCAAAATAGGTTATTTTAGGCACTATAAAACTTCACCAGATGTTGCATTTTTTAATGAAACATTGATGTAACTTGTTATTTCTTATTTACCTACAAAGGAAAAAATAGGTTAAAAACCTAAAAGTGATATCAGCTCACCCCCATTTTTAAATCAATGAGAAGTACTGCCATTTAATAGTCAGCAATATGTTTTACACAGGCTATTAACTCTTCTTAGTAACAACAATTATAATAGTGATATATATGCTGTAGTAATCAGAAAAAATATGAAAATCTTTACAATTTTAAGTATTAAAATAATGTAAAATTGCTGAAAACTTACTTTGAATGAACATTTGTAAGCATTTCTCATTATTTAAAACTTATGCTGGAACATCTCATTCACCAAAATAATGATAGTCAGTTTCAAAATAATATTTCTTGCATTAATTTGTAATGACCAATAAAATGTTTGAGTTAACAACTGAAGTATGGTAAGTAGATAGTATATCTGCAACTATTCAATTTAATGTTACATTCAGCCATGGAATATTATGAGTGAGAGGAATAATAATTAGTATATCTGCAATACTATTCAATTTAGTGTTACATTCACTCTGAAAGATTATGGGTGGTAGGAACAACAGCGAGAGGCACACATTTTTGGTAAACATAAAAGCAAAATTTCGGTACAAAAACAGAGTCAATTTCAGGTACAAAAGCAGTAAATAAAATAAAATTTTGGTGTTATAGCGGTGAAAAATTGGATCAAAAGTGGTATATAAAATGACATTTTGTTTTTAAAATTGTGATTATAATCCTAAATTTGATTTAAAAACTGCACTCATTACACAAAATAAACATATACTTTCTAATAGCACATTTATGTAGTTAGCAGAGTATTAAGTTTATTCCTGTATAAATGGGCATATTTTTGCTTCTCAAATATTTACAGCAGAATTAATTAATTTTCCGCGAATTGCATAACTCACAGGATAATTCAAACTTCAGAAAGTGTCGTGTTGGTATTTCACGTTTAAGAGTCTATTTCGCATCATTTCATGGAGATGTCCTTTTGTGTCATTTAATTTGCAAGGTATGGTTCTGCTGTTTCAGTTCAGCGACCTTTTCGACTGCGATAACAACATTCGTCGATTTTTTAATAAGTGTCAAACTGGGTATGTCACCAAAAGGAAGAGCTACAAGTGAGTCGAACAAAAGTGTCGAGAAGCATTGAACTACCGGATGGAAGTGTGCAGTGTCACAAAAGATGCTCACATTGAACATTTATAAGGTACACTATGTAAACTTGTTGAGCTGTTGTTTACTCCCATATAAGCTTTGTCCTTGTACCCCATATATAAGGGAAATTAATGACTATGATACCTGGATAATCATTTTGGGACATGCTGTTGTAAACAGTGATCATATTTCATCGCGATAAAATGCTAAAAATCTCATCTCCTATCTAGAAAAATCAATTAAAAATACACTCCTCACAAAAAGTTGGGAATATTGTTACTTTAGACAATAGGTGACAGACATCACCTTGGAATGCAACAACACAAGGTATCTGTCTGGTGGATGTTCTCGTCTTTTCGCTGATATATGCCACAGTGCCTATCAGCTATTACCTAATATAATAATATTCCAAACTTGTTGTGAGGAGTGTATAAATAATTCTAAGATCTGTTGCAACACATAGATTGGATTCATTGACAAGAACAGACTGGAGGAGAATGTATTATATATTTTCAGAAGGAAAGTGCTAACACAAGTATTTATGGACCTGTGAAATTTAAAATAAGAAATAATGAAGAACTAGAACAGATACTAGACATAAGAAAATTCTGTGGAAGAATTGATTCATTGAGTTGGTGTTTTAAGTCCACTTTATGCACACTAAGGCTAATCAAGACTGGACCTACAGTTTAAAGTGGAATCCGAACCACAATGTGCCTCCACCAGGTACCGAACCCGGGACCACTTGATTAATTCTGTGGAACAGAGTATGCAAACATTCAAGAAAGTGTGAGATACTAGAGCCTGAGAAATGTGGTAATCTTTGTCATGAAGATGGACCTAGAACAATGTGGAACACATGACTGAAGGAAGAATGAGGAAGAAAAAGTTGCATATGGCAATGACACGAAAAGAAGAAAGTGAAAAAAAATGCAAGATTTGGAAAAGGGACTGGAAAGCATGGGGAAACAGAAATGGTTAAGAGGTGTGGAGATGAAAGGATTCAATTAACACTAGAAGGTAAATATGTTTGAAAGTAAAACTAAACCTCTACCAGTGCATGTAGCATACTTACTTCCAAATAGTCATACAGACAAGGGCTTGAATGAAGGTGACTTGATAAAAGTTGCCCTGAATAAAGGTGTCCTAAATCATAGTGTTCTGTGAGAAAATCTTGAAATTCGAGCTTAATAGCTTTCCCAGGCTGTTGTTCAATAACATATGTGCACACCTTGTTTCCAGGATATCTGTCTGGATAGTTAGGTGAATGTAGAACTCCCGTAGGTGATGTGAATTCACCACCACAAACTAAAATATAAGCAGAATAGTATTTTAGTAAAACTTGATTTTGTTCATATGATCAAGCAATGAATGATGAAAGCACACATGAATGATTGACTGATTGATTTAGTTTATTTTACTTCGCTTCTTGAGCCACTTTTGGCTAATTTGTGAAGATAGAGATGAGTGATTATATGATGAAATTGATAAATGGACACTCACAAACATCCATGCCCAGGCCAGGATTCGAACCCGGGACCCCTGGCATTGTAGCACGTTGTAGCACGATGTGCTAACCACTCTGCCATGGGGGCCAGTGAAAGCACACATGAACAAAAAAGAACATGCATTAGAGTGTGTGAAATATTTATGTTTATGTTTAAATACCTTTTGTCAAAAAAGTACCGGGAATTTGTAATTTAAAAGACCCGCGCAAATGATTTTTTAAAAATATTGGTATAAGTTGGTAGCTCTGTACTTAATTACTATGCCAAACATGAGCGCGATCTGTCAACCAGTTTGTTTACAGCAGCAGGTTGAATCAGTCCACTTCAGTAGTGCATCACGATTTTAACAATGAACGAAATTATTGAACAAAGAGTTTGCCTTAAATTTTGTGTTGCGAACGGAATTTCGTGTTCTGACTCGCTAAAAATGTTAGAAAAGACTTATGGTGAATCAGTTTTATCAAAAACACGGGCTTACGAGTGGTGCAAAGCGTTCAAGGAGGGCCGAGAGATCGTTGAAGACATGCCTCGTTCTGGACGACCTTCGACCTCTTCAACCGATGGAAACATCGAAAAAGTGAAGGAAATTGTGCTCGATAATCGCCATTCCAGCTTAAGAGAGATAGCTACTGACCTTAACATCTCTCACGAGTCTGTTCGTTGGATTTTGGTGGATATTTTGGGCATGAGACGCGTCACCGCACGTCTTGTTCCAAAAGAGCTGAATTTTCTTCAAAAACAGTACTGTGAGCAGGTCTTTTTAGACATGCTGGATCGTGTCAATCCTGATCCCACATTCATGGAATGCATCATAACTGGTGACGAGACATGGGTTTGCGAGTTTGACATGCAAACAAGTCAACAGTCATCAGAATGGAGGACAAAAGACGAGCCAAAACCGAAAAAAACATGTCAAAGTCGCTCAAAAGTCAAGGTGATGCTCATTGTTTTCTTCGATATTCGTGGTTTGGTGCATCATGAATTCCTTCCAGAGGGACAGACGGTCAATAAAGAATAGTATTTGGCCATATTGAAGTGTTTGCGTGAGAAAATCTGTCAGAAACGGCCAGATTTGTGGACGATCAATTCGTGGATTTTACACGACGATAATGCGCCATCGCATAGAGCGACAGTGGTGACCGAATTTAAGGCCAAAAACACAATAAATACCATCGAACAAGCACCATATTCTCCAGATCTTGTGAGACTTCTTTATATCTCCAAAACTAAAATTGCCGCTCCGGGGTACCCGCTTTTGATTCAATTGAAGCCATAAAGCACAATTCATGGAAGGAGCTGAAGGCCATACCGGAAAGTGCCTATAAAAAGTGTTTCCAAGACTGGAAAAAACGCTGGCATATGTGTGTTGCATCAAATGGGGCCTACTTTGAAGGTGACAAAATAAATAGTGATGAATAAATTAAAATTGTGCATTTTATTTAACAATTCCCGGTACTTTTTTGACAGAATATATATGTGTGCCAATTAGGAACATGTACAGTGGGACCCTGATTTTACATTTCCGGATTTTACATTTTCCCAAATTATACATGCAGTCCTCATGGTCCAAAGAAAGTAGCATATTAAATAATTTTCCAAGATTTTATATTTTCCTGCATAATAAGTTTCACCATCTTAGTCCCTTGAAAAATGTACCGCTTTCTCTGATAATTAGCCCTAAACAAGCCTTATTCAGTTGGGCAGATTAAAAAATAATAATAGTAGGTTATATCTATAGGCCTTGATGTTTTGGTGCTATTATTTTTCCACTTTTTTCAGTGTTACTTTTCCAAAAATTTGCATTCCGTCAAATATACATAAAATTATATTTTCATTGTTATTTTAAACTAGTATTTTAATTTGTATATCACATACATGTTTGACACAGTGTCATACATTGGAAACCATTTTTGAGAAAGTTCTTTACAATTATTTCTCGTGTGTCAAATACTAATGTTACAGCTCTGATGTGATGGTAAATAGAGGGAAACATCCATTTACATGTGGTTTCATGGTTCTTTTTGTGACACAATTTTGAAAAAAGTGCACGCTTTTAGATGCATAAACATGGTACATTATATTTTTTAAACCTAATACACAAGACTGTAGTATTGTAGCATTTTTCCTTTCTTAAGCCCAGAATGTGTTGAAATTCACAAAAAAGGTCACAATTCACATTTTATGCAAAACTCGCATTATTTCATTACTTTGAATGCATGAAAAATGTTTCTGAACATATCACTGTACATATATACACATTTTTCTGCAAGGTTATATCCAATAAATAACTTTTACTTACACATCAATAATGATTTTTTACAAATGTAAAAGAAATATGCACTCACCTAGATCATATTTGATGCGAAACCCTGCAGCAGAAACAGAATAATCAGAATGAAATCTGATCAGAAGTGTATTGCTTTGGGAACGATATGATGTTGGTATATCAGGGTTACAATATCTCCCAATTAATGGGCTATTAGGACTGCTGCCTTCTCGAAGCTGGAAATGTAATATAATATTCAGGTACATTCACACACACTAATC
The DNA here is from genome assembly GCF_977018435.1 of Lepisma saccharinum. Taxonomy (NCBI): domain Eukaryota; kingdom Metazoa; phylum Arthropoda; class Insecta; order Zygentoma; family Lepismatidae; genus Lepisma; species Lepisma saccharinum. Next base: position 24,562,258 of record NC_139252.1, on the reverse strand, counting down.
TTATACTACATGCTGAACAGAACATACTGTATTTTCCTTACCAGTGTAAAACTATAAAATAATTTTAAAATTAATTAATTATTGGATGAAATTTATTATTTTTTAATATTTAATTAGATAAATGAAATATTAATAATTGGGAAAGAGACACGCGGGAGTATATAAATACAGAGAAAACTAGTACTCACTTTTATCTGCGAAGCTGTTTTCTCTTTTTTGATTAATTTCAGTGGCCACCACCACCATCCTCGTTGTAACTTGAAGTACTGTTGCTTGGCACACATCTTTTGTTTGTAGTTCTCAGGCTGCCCTTAGGTGCGCTGTTATTAACTGTGCGTCTCGGTCTGTGTTGTCTGCTATTTCTGGAAGATAACTGTTCTAGTAGGGGAATCCAAGTGTGGTGCACTTGCCCGCTATCAATGTTTAACTCGTCGGGAAGTGCATTATGGCGTGCGTTTCCTTGATTTTGGTGTCTACGAGCATGTGGGCACTGTGTTTGACTTGAACCTTTTGAATTTTATGGCTATTGTATTTGATATGTTTAGCAAGACCAATAGTGGGTTGGGCTTTTTTCACATCTGCTAGGTGCTGTTGAATTCTTTCATTGACAGATCTGATGGACCTGCCGATGTAATGTGTCTTGCATTCACACTCTGCATCGTATACATCTGGGTTATCAAGGGAGGAGAGGAAGTACTGTTTGTGTTTGTTTAGTTTATCAGCTATTTTGGAATTGGGTTTGTGCGCTACTTTGATGCCATATGGGAGAAGGGCTTTGGATATGTGGTTGGAAGTGGTGGGGTGGTAGGGGAAGGCAAACCATTTATATTGGCTGCAGGAGGTTGATTGTGGCTGGGTTGCTTGCGGATGGGTTGATTGTGGTTGGTTAGGGTGTCTGAAGCACAACTTTTCACTTAGTGCAGTAAAGCGGAAATACAGCAGATGCGAAAAAAGCCAAACCGACTCCTGGTGTTGCTAAACATATCAAATACAATAGCCATAAAATTCAAAAGGTTCAATGCCCACATGCTCGTAAACACCAAAATCAAGGAAAAACATGCCTTAATGCACTTCCTGCACGCCATAATGCACTTCCTGCATGCCATAATGCACTTCCCGCTCAAGCTAAACATCGGTAGCGAGCAAGTGCACCACACTTGGATTCCCCTGCTACAACAGTTATCACCCGGAAATAGCAGAGAACACAGACCGAGACACACAGTTAACAACAGTGCACCTAGTGGCAGCCAGAGAACTACAAACAAAAGACGCAGCCAAGCAACAGTACAGCAAGTTCCAACGAGGATGGTGGTAGTGGCCACTGAAATTAATTGAAAAAGAAAAAACAGCTTTGTGGATAAAAGTGAGTACTAGTTTTCTCCGTATTTAAATGAAATAATTAAATAAAACATTTGGCTAGGTTCCTGCAGTGTTACTCCTTCACCTTCCATACCTGTTTCTTTATCTCCTCCTCTTCTTCCAAGTCAGCAGGAAGCCAGTGAAATATAATTTTTTTTAAATTATCTGTGTGCTATGGTTTATTTTACGGACCTGGATTTGGACAAGTAAAGCAAAAATTATTATGCTTTTTATTCTGTATTCCAAGGTATCAGTGATTTATCCAGGCACCAAAAACAACTCAAACTTTTTGTGATACTGCCTGAGATTATTTATATACTCATTTGGAACAAAAATTTAGCTTTACATTCCTCCTAAAAACACCCTTACTTTCATTCAGATTGTATATTGTGGACAAAACTTGCATAATATAGCAATGCTTGCCTAATGACTCAAGTAACCACAATCATTGGGCTAACATAAATTTTTATGTGGGAAATGTTGGCTTCACATTGGTTGAGAAATTGATGTTGGTCTTACGTTGGGACAATGGTGGTTGCCAACGTTTGCTCAACCATGGAAAAGTGATTGAAAATCAGTTTTAAAAACAACTTTCTCACGTTAAGACAATTTTCAAGAGCATGCTGTAAATTCTGGAGTGTAAAATATATTACATGTAACAGTGTTTCTTTACGAATATTTCAGTCACAGCACATGCGGGAAATATATTATTATTTAATGAAAATAGAAGATATTTTTAACTTGTAGTCACTCACCAGTCCATTGTCAGCCGCCATGGATGAAAGATGTGTTGGGATCATTTCACATCAAATCAACGCAAAAAAAAAAAAAAACAAGATTGTGTTGGGGTAATGCCCCACACTTTCTTCATCCGGTCGTGAGCGAGGGTGATGTGATCAGCATCACGCCCCTGACTGCCTTTACCCCCAGGTACCCATGTTATTCGATGCTGGGTGGGCGGCGGGACCGCTTCCAACGTTAGCAAAGGTCCAGGATTAGAACCAGCCGGGGATCGAACCCTGGACCTTTAGCATGGTAGTCAGATGCGTTACCGACTGAGCCACCATGGCCAGTTTTGACCCTAAACTTCAGTCATTTGCATTAGATGTGGTGAAAAAATGTACGGAACATAAAGTGTAGCCTGAAATGTACTGAAAACAATGTTTTTAACCTCAGATTTCTATCATTTTTCTTAGCTGAGTTATGATAATTATCGCAACTGTTTGCAAAGGCCAAAAATGTCACATTCATAAAACAAAATTGGCCACCTTTTTCAAACGAAGTCTAGTTTTAGAAAAATAATGCGTTTTGAACTACACTTGTACAGAGGTTACAACAACAAACAAACAATTTTTTTAAAAATGGTCGAGCGACCAGTGCTGGACCCTTTGGTACCAATTGACCCTGAAATTTTATGCATTGTTCAAAAAATGTAAACTTTTTATTAGAAAGAGTAAAAATAAAACATAAATTTCATTCCTTGTAGAGAAAGATCACGTCTCTGCAATGATTTTCAACATCAAGAACATTTGGTTCCATCAAGCCCACATGCAGAAAATTCAGGTTTTCGCAACCTGTTAGTCTTTTTATAGGCTTTTGTAAAAATTTTTGAGTGCTGATGTATTTTTTTCTGAAATCCTCATTATTTCATTGAATTATGTGTACAATTTCAAAGAGATCTGGATCATTGGTTAAGGAGAAAATAAATAAAATGTCAGCAAGGGTATCTTGTGTCGAGGGTCTCAAGAGTGACAGACAACACAGGCTTAATGACATTTCGAAGTGCTGTAAAATAAAAACCATTTGAGATAGTGACCAAAAAATTTTTTTTCTTTCAACCATAAGGGAACGGTATACCAAATTTCATCGAAATCGGAGTTAGTGGGTAACATGACCTCATTGAAATGTCAGTGGAATGACCCATTGGTAATTGGTTATTGTTTCTGTTTAGCTGTAGCAGAACAAGAACATTCATACAGGTATTCTTGTGAAAGTGGTTAAACAATGTTACATGCAGACTAAATCCCACGAAAGGTGAAAAACTATGTAACTAGAAAGTTTTTGTGCTACCACTTGAAGATACGGTGCTATCAAAACAATGATACCATGTGACTGAGAAAGTGCTGTATTTTTTTTTCATAAATAATTTGTACTATTGTTTACATTTGGTCTCTCAATAAATTATGTATATATCAGAACACAAACCTGTCCATTCTTTAGTTCGTCCAATGTAAAACCATACATTGGTTTAACGTAAAAACCATGCGTTGAGCCAACGTTGGAACTACAGTCAAAATTACCGATGCCCAACGGTATGTTCTTACATTCTGCCAATCATTTTCAGTACGGTTCGCCCAATGTTGGGCTAACTTCTTTTGGTTACTGGAGGATCTTACAAGGTAATGTGTTTAATATGAAAGATTAAATCTGTATATGTGAAGTCAGTTCCTTGTTTTCTGCACTTCTAGCATCCTCAAGAAAACAAGGCAACAACTGTTTAAGTACCAGAACCGGTGCATTTCTTGCTACATCAAATAATTTCTTCCATTACTTTGATCATGCTACCTATTATACAGTGTGTCCGGCTTAAGCGTCCAATAAAAGAAAAATTCATAACTTAAGATGTATTTGAGATATTTCTACAGAGTTTAGTTCTACAAATACAGTAACTGAAATGTTTTTATCTGTGTGGTTGCTCCACACATATGCATGCACATAACCACATTGTTTGAGAAATCACGGCAATGCATTGTTTGCGACAAGCACAAACATGCCAGTAGCAATGTAGACTCCACAACAGAAGGTTTGCTAGCTTTCGCCGAGCTTAAGCCTGTAACACTTGTACAACATCGTTTTTGGCGTGAGTATCAATTACGACCAACTGACAATGTTCCCACGTTTAAAGCCATCAAGAAATGAGACAAACGCCTTCGGGAAATCGGGAGTGTGCAGTCAATGTCACGCCACCACACAAAGCATGCCGTTTCAGATCAGAGGCTAGTGGTGAAGAAATTCAGACGTCCTTCCAATGAAGCCCTAGCAAGTTTGTCCGATGAGCAAAGTAAGAAATTACATGTACCTAAGTCGACAGTACATGATGTTCTCCATAAACTGTTGTGCCTACGGGTATACAAATTGCAGCTTTGTCAGAAACTCAAAACTCAGGACAAGCCGCTGAAGAAAGCATTCGCGGAAGAAATTCTAGCTAAAATTGATGAAAATGAGGCTTACCTTATTCACTTTGTTTTTCAGATGAGTGTACGTTCCACACTTCCAGGAAGGTGAATAAACACAACTGTAGCATCTGGGGAACGGGGGGAACGGAACCACCCCGTGTATTGAGAGAACACGAACGTGACTCTCCAAAAGTGAGTGTCTCATGTGCATTGTTGAAAAACAGGGTTATAGGGCCAGACTTCTTCGCGGAGCATACCATTAATGGAGCAAATTACCTGGATATGTTGGAGTTGTACGTTGTGCCACAACTTCCTCGTGACATGATATTCCAGCAAGATGGCATGCCGTGTCATTACGCAGGAATTGTGAGAGATTTTTTGGACTGTGAATTTTCTGGGCGTGGGATTGGTAGCCATCCAATTTCTTGGCCCCCTAGAAGCCCAGACATTACGCCACTTAATTTTTCCTTTGGGGAATTGTAAAAAAATCAAGTGTATCAAACACCAGTTCATGATCTACGTGATCTGCGCCATCACATTCGTGCAGCCATCAACAATGTTACGCCTGCAATGCTGAACAACACGTGGAGAGAGATGGAATACAGATTAGATGTCGGTCGTGCCACAAATTGTGCACATATTATAACATACTAGGTATGTAAATAAACATTTTGAGCTACTCTATTTGTAGAACTAAACTCTGTAGAAATATCTCAAATACATCTCAAGTTATGAATTTTTCTTTTATTGGATGTTTAAGCCAGACAGCCTGTATTGTATTTCAGTGGAGTACAGAACTGAGATGTAAATATCAATAACAATTGAAGGGGTCGGGTGTAAAACATGGTAAGTGACAATTTGGTCATTTCGGAGTTCATTAAGAAAAAAGGTTATTAGAAGCTATACTACAGATAAATTGTTTTCATGTTGTGTTTACCAATTTCAGAAAAGGCTTCACTGAGTCCAATGCAAATTGTATGACATGGCAATTTCACTCGAAAATTGAAGAATGACACATTTTACTTTGTAACTCAAAAATTACTAAAATGTCACTTACCATGTTTTACATCTAAAACCTTCAATTAATATGATGGAAATACATTTATCATAAAATTATAAAAGTAATATAATACATACCTCAACATAATCAAAAAAACAATTATTTGAACTTTCCAGTTCAAACATTTCAACTGTAAGTTGTATCCTTTCATTTGCTGGGCCCCTGATAACCCAGTCACAATCTAAATTATGGTGGTACCTGTCCGGATGATTAGGAGAAGAGATGTAGCCTGTTACAGATGTCAAGAGGCCTCCACAACCAGGAACACCTTGCAAAAGCACAGTCATATGTTTATGTGAAAATATTAAAAAATATATATTCAAGAAAATCATATTCTATATGACCTTACTCTAAATGCATTCTGAAGTGGGATCAATACACATTGAAAATTTTTGCAAGCGAATCCACAGCTGTGTTTTATACATGATTATTTTTACTTTGTACAAGAACTTTTTTATACCTTAGTAACTTCTTTCCGCATACTGAACATTCATGTAGAGCACGATTTTCTTGATCATTTTTTTTTTAAAATATCAACATAGATAAAGTTAATACCCAGTGTTAAGTTTTGTGTCTCTATCACATGTTGTACAAAAATTATGTACATTCAAAGTCAATTATGTACATTCAAAGCCTTAGTTCTTGCATGACACCCTGTAGTATATTATATCCACTATAATAACTTCAGTAAACTTAAAACACTGTACATTCTGCTTCAGATAAATTATGAACTGTAATACACCTCATTAAACTTTTTAAGTTCAATATTTAATTTTACACTATTAACAATATAATTCATAATGTACCTGGTACAGCTGCATATGTGATTAGAAATCCATTGTCTGTTCTTGACTCATCAGAATGAAAATGAACCAATGCATATGGACCGGATGAAGTCAAAGGAGCAGGACTAGTAGAGTTGCAATATTTGTCAAGAACTGAGGCACGTTCACCCCAACCATCACGAATCTACAGCACGAAAAGAGTAAAATGTATTTCATAAAGTGAATTGTTGAACTTCAGCGCAGATATTTCCGTAACTTGGTACAAGGAGTAACAACACGTGCTAACAGTTAATTAACACTTTATTAGTGTCTAATGCGACCGACCGCGATGCGATGTACATTGCTACATTCTTGGTACAATACAAACTTCTTGGAGAGCATTCTCCACAGACTACTCACTACAGAGCAAAAACAAATGATAAGTCAATTTGACCATGTTGGGAAAGTGTGTCTTTTGTACAATGTTTAACACTTCCCCTCAAAAACAACTTTCACAAGCTTCCCTTTATAAAAAACATTGTTACACTTTAACATAACAATAAGCACACTACTTTTCATTTCCCACTCCCATTAAGCCACATAATTTAGCAAACCTGTTCCACATTTAACATTTTTTCCTGAAACTTTTCTCTTACAAAATAATAACGCACTGCAATATGTTTTGAGCGTTTATGAAATTCAGGATTTTTTACTAACTTAATAGTACTAGCATTGTCCACCAGCAGTGTGGGCATTCCTGTCAGATGAGTGATCTCATCCAATACTCTTGTTAGCCATATCACTTCCTTAGCTCCCTCGCTGGCTGCCACAAATTCAGCCTCTGTTGTTGATAGAGCAACCGACTTCTGCTTCCTGCTCATCCAGGATATCGCTCCGCCTGCATACTTGCATAGAACTCCAGTTGTTGAGCATCTTGTTGTTGGATCTCCACCATAATCTGCATCACTGAAGGCTTCCAGGATCCCAGGATTACGATTTGAATTGTAGCATATTCCATAAGCAGTGGTTCCTCGTAGATACTTGAAAATTCGTTTCACTGCTTGCCAATCAGATAGTCTTGGACTGTCCAATGCTTGCGACACTAATCCAACAGCATAGGAGATATCTGGCCTAGTGACTGTAGCCAATTACATCAAGCTGCCAACTGCTTCTCTGTAAGGCACACTAGTGTCTACTAACTGCCGTGTGTTTTCTTCCCCTGCATTTACACTTCCCTTTTCAGCAGGTGTTGACACAGCATTTGCTTCACTCATGCGAAATTTCTCAAGAATTTTCTTTGTATAGTTTTCTTGACATACAAAAATAGAACCATCTTCCTTTTGTGTTATTTGTATGCCCAAGAAACAATCTAATGACCCAACCACAATTTCAAATTCTTCTTTTAGAGTTCCGAGAAAACTGTTGATATCTTCAATATCATTGCCAGCAACCAAACCATCATCCACATAGATGGCTACGATCATTTTCTTTCAATTTTTCTTACGAATGAACATACTGGGATCAGCTTTGCTGCATGTAAAACCATGCTTCGACATGAAATTCACAAATCGTCTATTCCAGCAACGAGGTGCTTGCTTCAGTCCATAAAGACTCCTTTTTAGCTTACACACACGACCAGTCCCGTCATCAAACCCTTCAGGTAGACACATATAGATTTCCTCATCAAGTTCACCATAAAGAAAATCTGTTTTCACATCAAATTGAGCTAACTTCAACCCTTCACAAGCTGCAACACTCAGCACAGTTCGTACAGTATCAAATCGAGCCACTGGACTAAAGGTTTCATCGTAATCAATCCCACTCTTCTGTAGATAACCCTTCGCTACCAGTCTTGCTTTAAGTCTGTAGATACTGCCATCTGCTTTGGTCTTTACTTTTAGAACCCACCGATTATCAATAACTTTCTTATTGCTTGGAGGTTCAACTAGTATCCAAGTATGGTTCTTAGCCAAAGAGTGCATTTCATCTTCCATTGCTAATTTCCACTCTGCAGCATTTCTTGATGACGTGGCATCTTTACATGAGCGCGGTTCTAAGCAATCTACCTGTAACACATAACCATCTTGCCACACTGGTTTCTGCACCCTTTGACGATCTCGCAATTCATAACGTGGTTCACTTCCACCAGTTACATCTCCTGTGATGCATCTGTTTCCTGTATCATCGTAGTATGCAGACTCACTACCAGGGCTATCAGGTTCTTCCACAGTAGATTCAAACGTTACTGATTTTTCTGGTGAAACAATTTCAAAAGACTCTTTTACTGGCAAAATTGTTTCCGTGCAAAAAATAACATCACGACTGAGCAACACTTTATCAGTTTTCTGATTCCAGATGCGGTAACCATCTTTTCCATCACAGTAACCAATCAGAAGACCCTTAATGCTCTTTTTGTCCCATTTCTGTCGCTTTTGCTTTGGTACATGAACAAAACACTCTGTTCCGAAAACTTTCAAATGATCTACACTTGGTAAGTCTTTTCCATACCAAAGTTCATATGGTGTCTTCTTCTCTACAGTTGTTGGTCCAGTTCTGTTCAGAACATACGTTGCAGTATTCACTGCTTCAGCCCAAAGTTTTACTGGAAGACCTTTTGAATGCAACATCGAGCATCCAGATTCAACCAATGTTCTGTTCTCACGTTCTGCAGCTCCATTCTGTTCAGGTGTATAAGGCATGGTGGTTCTGAAATTGATCCCCTTTTCTATCAACAAAGCCTTCACTTGCGCATTATCAAATTCCTTCCCACAGTCAGTGAGCAATTCTTTTACTACATGACCTGCAACACTGACTTCAGCTAAAAACTGTTTTAGTCTTGCAGCAACTTCAGATTTTTGTTTCAGAAAAAACACACGTTGGAATTTTGAAAAGTCATCCTTGAAACAAACAAAATACAGTGCACCACCCAATGATTTTGTTTGCATTGGTCCACACACGTCAGCATGGATTATTTCACCTGGTTTTTCTGCACGAGTAACCCGCTGTCCAAAACTTTTACGATGTTGCTTGCCAACCACACAGCCTTCACAAAACTGATCATCAGTTTTTACATCAATTCCGTGCTGCACTAGAAACTTCCGAACATGTTGCTTACCTTGGTGTACCAATCTTTCATGCCACAGCTGCAATGTATTGGAAGCTGACACTAAGCACACTTCAGCAGGATTTTTGGGGGGTAATGCACGCATGTGCATTTGGGTCAAACCACTTAAAGTAACACTTCCCCATGCATGTACCTTACCATTCTTTTTTAGTAAACACTTCATGGAGTCTGCACAGAATAGAAAACCTCTTTTTGTAGTGGAGTTCACAGAAAATAAATTCCTACTGATATTTGGCACATACCACACATCACGAAGATGATTTTTCACCCACCTACCATTGACCAACATTTCCACATTCACTATACCACTGCCATGTGCTAATATGATGGCTTTATTTCCCACCTGTAATTCCTTTGGTGCTGGGAATTTTTGGTACTGTAGAAAGTAGTCCTTCCGGTTCGTCATATGTGCTGTGCTTCCAGTATCTGCAATCCAAACTTCTGAAACAGGACAGTTCGATTCAAAGCTCACAAATGCTCCTCCTTCTGGAACATGGTCACTTCCACTGGTTGAAGATCTATTTAACACCAACTTGCATTGTTTGGCAAAATGGCCTACCTTGTGACATTTAAAACACTTTTTCGCTTTTTCTGGACGTTTCTTGTGTTTCTTCGGATCATCACTTTTCACCACAAAAGCTGTTGTGTCACTACTCTTGTTGGGAAGTCTCATTTCAATTACCCTAAGTCGTTCAGTTAGCCTGTCTACAGTACGCTCTTCCACTGGAACTGATTCCCATACACTTTTGAATTCAAAATATTCACTAGGTAAGGTAGACATGATTCGACTCATTAGAAGCAGTTCTGGAACCTTGGACTTCGTGAGACGTTCCATTTCGTCATTCATTTCACGAAAATTTCTCTGTAATTTGGACACGTATGTTGCAATGTCTTCCGCTGCATCTTTGGATTGATTGAAGAACTGCTCTGACAATCGATCCAAACGCTGTGCTGAACTTTGTTCATATACTGACATTAGTTTGTTCAAAATTTCCTTAGACGTATCACACATGCTGGTAAGTTCCGAATTTGCATCATCCATACTATTCACCAATATCATTTGTGCCATAATGTCCGCCTTCTGGAACATTTTACACTCTGCTTCGTACTTACGTCGATCTTCCGTAGTACACTCAGCACCAAGTTCCTGTGGAGAAGTACACGTGCCATCCACAACTTTTAGGACATCGTGGTGTCGTAAAAGCAGCTCCACTTGTCGTTTCCATCTCGGCCAGTTCTTTGCACCTTCCAGCTTGTCTACTGTTGTCTTGAACTCCATCTTCAGCAGCAAACGAAACACGCTTCTTCCGAAAGTGTAAAACTCTCACCAGTCCGGTTAGGAAGACAAGGGACACTTCCTGTTGTACTCCAAAGAACGACACTTACTGTTGAACTCCAACAAACTACCAAATCTCACGGGCGCAGTGGGAACGTATCTGGGCCCATAACCTGTTGAACTTCAGCGCAGATATTTCCGTAACTTGGTACAAGGAGTAACAACACATGCTAACAGTTAATTAACACTTTATTAGTGTCTAACGTGACCGACCGCGACGCGATGTACATTGCTACATTCTTGGTACAATACAAACTTCTTGGAGAGCATTCTCCACAGACTACTCACTACAGAGCAAAAACAAATGATAAGTCAATTTGACCATGTTGGGAAAGTGTGTCTTTTGTACAATGTTTAACATGAATTACTTTGATTGGCATGATGCTGCTAGTATAGTTACAAATATATACATTTTGGATGATTAACAAAGAATAAACTAATTGAAAAATATAGCATCGTCCCCCACATGTTGCCAATATGATTAACAATAAAATGAACAATGCACAGCATGCTGGTTGGTCAATTACAATGCATATCTAGAATGGAAGTGATAAGGAAGTGGCTGGAAGCTTCCATGGCCTTCAATCAAATTAAGATACCAGCACCTGCCTCAAATGATTGAGGAAAACTTCCACAAATCCTAGTAATTCAGAATACAGTGGAACCTTGAATTAATGTTTTTCAGGGGACAAAGGTAAAAAACTTAAAATGTGGAAAATTGAAAAATCGAGGAGAAATTTATAATGTTTTACGATGTTGGAACCATCAAGATTGAATGTATAATGCGGGAAAATGTAAAATCAAGGTTCCACTGTATACTCAACTATAAGAATATTGTTCCTTGAATTGAAACTTCATCTTGTCATCATTAATATTAGAAATTAGGGATGGGCCGATATGAAATTTTGGCTGATACCGATAAAGTACCGATATAAAATTTACCGATACTGATATTCTACCAATCCGACATAAAATTAGAAATGGTCCTTGAAGAACCTGAAAGGTTCACTGACCTCTTTAATAAATGTGTGTTTCAAGGTGACTGTAGTGAAAAAGAAGTTGCATATTTAGTCATTTCCTTTATAAGAATGTAGGGAATGGATATTATCCATAGAAATTACAACAAAGTGGCAGAATTTTGCACTAAATTATCAGATAATCGATATATCGAATCAGTAAAATAATCGGTAACTTTACCGATACACTGATATGCCTATATCGGCTGATACTGATAGAGTACCGATTTATCGGTCCCATCCCTATGAGAAATACATTTATGATCATACGCAAAACCTGAATTTGCCCTCGTTCAATTTCTCCCAATGCCATGTGACACTTGCCACTTTTCTCTTTGGTACATAAAATAAGTTTGCTTTAAGTCAGCTTTATGCAAAGATAAGCTAATCAGGACTGGATCTACAGTTTGAAGTGAGATCTGAAACACTGCACAAGTTGCCTCTCCTGAGGATTGAATCTGAGAACATTTGTTTGCAAGACAACAGCATTACCACTGTACCTTCAGGGTTGCTTTGGTGTGAAACCTCCTGAGACTCACCTCTACGTAATCATAACTGCAATTTGGATGTTGTTCTAAACCAAGAACGCCAAAATGAAATTGAATCCTTTTGCTCAGAGCAACTGATATTCTCCAGTAGCAGTCCCTGTTGTGTGGATAAGAGCCTGGATAACCAGGAGACATAATTGATCCATGAGACTGCTGTGTAAGAAACCCACCACAGACTGCAAATATAAAACACAGTTAATTAACATACAGCAATTTCATTACTTCCTTATTTGGACTTTAAAAAAAACTCCCATTGGCTAACTGAATCATATCTCAATTTTTTCGAGTATTTAAGCACCTTTTGTGCTCATCCTAAGAAACTAGATACACATAAATTATATTTCCACACGGGATATACAGCATAAATCTGAAATCTCTATGTAAAATTTGTAAAATTCTTTAGCTTTTAATTACATGAAATTTTAATTGATATGAATAAGGTACAAATGTAAATATATACTCATATTAATATTCTAAAGATCCAGTAAAAATGACAAACCTATGAAGTTCAGTGATTTATCCAGACACCTCAACAACTAACATCCCCAAAATTTCCTCAACAACCCCCTAAAATTTTCAATTTCACCATAAAATTATATTTGCAGGCCCCTACATATCAACTTCATCCCGCACTGTGGCCGTGTGGTCTAAGACATCAGGCTTTGGGCTCCAGGTACAAGACGCATGCAAGTTCGAGTCTCCAGCGGAAAACTTAACAACTTTTCTCCTGAGTTTCTGCCTGTGTATGGGACCGGTGGCCACCCACCATCGTGAGGAAATTGAGGAGCTACGAATGAGCAGTAATGGAAACTTACAACAACGACTAGGGGGTTCATGGTGCTGACCACACATCATCCTGTAACTGATTGGATGATCCCCCACCTCTTCAGGTAGGTAGGCCCTGTCTCTCATGGGCTGTTGCGCCATGGATTATTGAAATATGAACTTACACTTCCCAGATGGAAAATTCTGGATAAAGCCTTGCATGAAAACAACAAATGTATGTATCTAAATAGGTTCTTATAGTGCTGAATTAATAAGGACACTGATGTATCAGTAGTAGCAGATACCAGCAATGACAAGACCCCCGGTGGAGGCATATTGCACAGTTGCTCAGATCTCTGTAGATTCAGTTCAAATTAACCTATTTGAGCATAAAGTGGACTTAAAAATAAACCAGTGTGTTCAATATCAAAACGTATTGGTTCAAATTTAATCACCAAGACTAGGTGATACTTGTCCACGGAAATGCCATGTGAAATTTTCATGGAGTTTGAATTTTCTGGAATTATGCAAAACCCAATTTTTAATTATTTTTTTTAACAAAATTGTAGGGAGAAATGAATAAATTATTATCTTGTGTGAAATTATGAATATTCTAAAAGAAAACATCTGGTGGATTGCTATGATATAAAGTGTATGTCACCGTAGGATCCGAGCACTTCGAGTTCTGTCGGTTGCAGGGCTTCTTGAGTCAGTTTTGAACATGGTGCCAATCAGAGTTCCTTCCTGCCTGTAAGTGTTGCCACCTATGAATTTGAACTTTGTCAGCATCATCAGGTTCTTCAGCCTGAGTGGCAAAAGACATGTTGTACGGAGGAAAGTTGAAGTGGAAAATTGCCTTCTTAAATACGATGAAACCTGTAAAACATCCACAGATATTTATTCAGGAGTGGTCCCTCTGATAAAACATGAATATTCTCAAAATTCTTCATACGGACTGCGTAAAACATTGTAATATTCCAAAAATGAACCTGCTCTGCAACACAAATAAAAATGCCTCATTAAGTAATCAACAAATAAAAATGCTTCAGTAAGTAATCAATGTGCATTTGTTAAGTTTGTAAGTTCAGCATGGCACTATATTTTCAATAATGCTGATGGAATAAATCAATAAAGTTTGTTAAATGATGACGACTCCATACCACAAGAATATAATTATTCTTTATGGATATCTTCTATAACGGCTGGGGGTTCGACGTGCTGACCCTACATCACCCCATTACGCATTGAAGATTTCCACACCTCTAGGTAGGATTGTGGGAGGGAGACTAGCAGTAAGGCGATAGGCTAAGGCCCTTACGGGGTGCACAGTCGTGAGTTATTATTTATTTGTAGATGCTTAAATATATGTGCAACCACACATCCTTCCAGTGACTTATTTCAAGGGTTGGCTATTGTACTTGACTCAATAAAATAAACTTACTGCACAAGGAAGATTCATATAAACCAAAATAGCCAAATAAATAAATAAATAAAATAATTTACCAAAAAAATGACAAAACTGTATTTACTTGCTTAAATTTTTGATTCTTGGAAAAGTTTCTTAAGGATTTGAGTTGAGTTGGTGTTTTAAGTCCACTTTATGCACAGTAAGGCTAGTCGGGACTGGACTTACAGTTTAAAGTGAGATCCCAACCACTATGTGCCTCCACCATGTATCGAACCCGGAACTCCTTGATTACAAGACAATGACGCTATCACTGCGCCATCAGAGTGTCATCATTTGTTAAGGAGGATTCACTAAATCAGTGTTCACGAAATCGAGAAAAATAATATGAGACTCAAGAAATGTACAGTTTGTGAAGATAATTTCTTTTAACATGGGTTTTTTAGGCTTGTCTCAATAGTAGAATTGTTATTTGCTGGAAAAATACTACTTACTTGGAGATATGATAATCTACATAGGCATCCTGCCACCATTATTCATATTTTAGTGTGTATTGCGCTCTGATTCGAGACTGCTTAAAACTGTTTGCATATATGTGGTTTACCGCTGCACAAGCAGTCATTCTTCTATCCGGTGACAAACTACCCAACCCTGCCTGTTGTTGACCTGCGAGGGTTGGAAAGGCTGCTCCCTCGAAATTCCGAGAAACATTGAAGTCCTCGGTTACTACACTGACATCCAGTATAGTTTATTTATTTATTTATTTATTATCCTGCGCACAACAGGCATCTGCCCTTTTACAGTGCACAGTAAATGTCTTACATAGGATTTATACACATCAAAATAATATTTATACACATTTCAGATATAAAAAAAATACATATAGGGGTTATATATATCGTCCTTAAACATTACCGTGGATAAAAAAATGAATCAAACCTTATACAATTACATTCATATATGTATGGGTATATATATACACATAAAGAAGGTAAAAATAATAATAATAGTAATAATAATAATAAAAAAATAATAAAAATTAAGCAAGAATGTTGTCCATTAAAAAGCGTTTATACTCAGAAAATTTAGCATATATGTCCAAGTGTATGCCCCTCTCTAACCATTCATTATACAAGCTACACATTCTTCGCAGGGGAGCCTTTCTGTGGATTTTGTATGGGTGCGGGAAATTGCAACTTTGGATGGGGGACATAGAAAGCTATTTTTGAAAGCAGAGAGGAAGAATCCAATTTGTCGTTAAGAAGTTTGAAAAGAAAAAGGAGCTGATGTATGGTTCTTCTGTTTGCAAGGGAGATAATGTGTAATTTAATTAGTAATTCATTATAAGGTGTCATTGGTAAACATCTTAAAATTTATAAATATTCTGAACTACTTTCAACAATTATAATTTTCGAGTTGGTATCTGTATCCATGCAAATTGGCTCGATCCCAGTTCTTTACTTCAGAAAAAAAAAATTAGCAATCAGAAATTTGTTCTACAAAAAAAAAGTATATGAATTATACTTTTATATTAGGGATGGACCCAATTAATCGGTACTCTACCGGTATCATCCGATATAGGCATATCGGTGTATCAGTAAAATTACTGATTACAGATCCAATATATCAATAAATATCTGATAATTTAGTGCAAAATTCTGGCATTTTGTTGTAATTTTTATGGATAATCTCCAAGCCCTTCTTTCTAAAAAAGTAAATGTCTAAATATGCAACTTATTTTGCACTGCAGTCATCTTGAAACAATTTATTAAGGAGGTCAATGAACCTTTCAGGTCCTTCAAGGACCATTTATAATTTTATATTGGATTGGTAGAATATCGGTTATCAGTATTGATAAATTTTATATCGGTACTTTATCAGTATCGGCCAAAATTTCATATCGGCCCATCCCTATTTTATATACCTATAAAATAGGGCTCAGCCCTAGATACAATTCAGGTATTTTTTTAAAAATTTTCTTCAAATTTTGCATTGGTTCTGAAGAGAAATTTACCAGTGGCACTGCTCTCATCTCAATGATATGATAATGGTTAACTAAGGTTAAGGCGATACTGATATCAGTGTGTGTGTGTTGGTACTGATGTATCCATATTATCTGATATCAATGATATCTAAAACTATATGTTTCAATTTAATTACAGATACCAGCTGATAGTTTACCTATAGTTAAAACTGAGCAACTATTTTACAATATAAGACTTGGAAATTCACATTTATATGTACTAGGGATGGGCCGATATAAAATTTTTACCAATAAAGTATAGATATAAAATTTACAGATACCGATAAAAAATATTCTACCAATCCGATATAAAATTCCAAATGATCCTTGAAGAACCTGAATAGTTCATTGACCTCCTTAATAAATGTTTGTTTCCAGGTGATTGCAGTGCAAAATAATATTTAGGCATTTACTTTTTTAAAAAGTAGGGCATGGGGATGATCTATAAAAATTATAACAAAATGGCAGAATTTTTTACAAAATTAAAATAGATCTATAGATATATCAAATCAGTAAAATAATAGGTAGGGACATTGAATTTTCGCGATGCGCGAAATCGCGAAATGTGAAAAAAAGATGCAATTTTGAACATTCTGCACGTAACTACACCACCAATGATGAAATATGCATGAGTTTTATTCACGAAGTAATGCGAAATGTGTGCTTTTCCACGAAATGAACGCTTTTTCGCGAAATAACCGTGAAATATCATCAAATTAAGTAGAAAACACGCAAAAACCGGCAATCGAGGTTGTGCGCGCAAACTGTCGATTTGTAACGTAACGTTTGCCTAAAGTTTCCTACCACTTGCAGCTGAAGAACGTTTTATCTTCGATCACATCAGGAAGACGCTGCAAATTGGGATTTCCCATGCACATAATCTGTTCGAAAACTTCGCTCCCTGTCAAGCTGCATTCCTTTCTTACCCCGAATGTCTACTCAACTTCCAGTTTCATTGAACTTGCTAGCTGTAGCAGCGATAAGATTAGTCTGTTCCCGCACATCAAGGGAAACAATGGTGTCGTTTGTGTTCAGTCATGAATGAATTTTGTTTATCATCATGTGATTTTCAACATGTCTTTGTGTATGTGCAGTAGTGATTATTTTATTTGTTGGACAGCAAGGATATCCTTTAAATAATTACATACAATGAATAAATCACTTGAGATATGCAATTTAGAAATGAAGTGATTTTGTGTTGATGTTTTATTTTTGGTTGGACAGCTAAGTACTTGTGTATGTGTACAGTATATAAAAATGAAGAAATAGTTTATCAATTTATAGCTCTTTTGTATGTTGTTTCCTCTCATGATGAAAAAGTGTGTGCCAATTTTTTTTTTCCACCGCTGGTATATACCGCTGATCTAACATTTTATTTACCGCTCTCCTCAGTTTTTATTTACCATAAATTTGTGTCCCTAATAATAGGTAATTTTACAGATAAACTGATACACTAATAGCTCATCAGCCAATACCAATAGAGTACCGATTAATCTGTCCCATGCCTAATACGTACCAGTATTGTTTGGGGAAAAAGGGAGTTTGTTCTTAAATGATATACAGTAAAACCTCGTTAATCCAGACTAATGGGGGGGGGGATAAGTTGACCAGTTTAACGAAAGTCTGGATTAATTGAAATAACCTAAAAGAATAGTAGAAAATGCATTAAAACTCCATTTATAGCAACAAAACACATTTATTATGATGTATTTAAAGGGCATATGCCTAAATACACTATACAGTACAGTACAAAGTCTGCGGGAAACAGAATTTCATCAGTGGTTGACTGCCTTTCCTTTGTGAAGTTCTCTTGTTGACTTCTAGCCACATTTAAAACCTTGTATTTTTTTTCTTTTTTACCTTTTGCCTGTCTGGATTAAGTGAAGTCTGGCTCATCGGGGTCAGGATTAATGAGGTGTTACTGTACTTTAATATTCTGATCATCTCATACATGAACTTAAGAAGATTTTAAAATGAAACTATTGTAGATTGATATGGTATTCTTGCAGTGGAATTGTCAGTTCTCGAAGTGAGAGTGAGTGCATCCAGTGCCTCTCAGCTTAACACTAGAACGACGGGAGCGGTCATTTTGACCGTTTTCAATTTTCTTTTTTTTCATGTTCTTTTACTTTTTGCACAAAAATTCTCAATGTACTTGACTTTTCATAATTTTATATCTCCTTTCGATGGATGTAAGCAGTTTTAAAAAAAATTCCAAGATATGGGCTGTATGAGTACATTACTCTAGAACGACGATGAACCGTCATAAGAAAATCATTGGAACCTGATTGTAGGCTTGTGTTATTGTTATTTTCATTGTTTGAAAGCTAACTTCTCATTCTTTACATGTTTGTACATGTGCAATGATTGTTACTTCATTGTTGGTCGCGGTTCCTTTTACTAGTAATGCAGGTGTTTCGATTTGAGCTAGCAAATTGCTTTGTTCTTCGATCTTACATTCATCAGTGAGTACTTGACTTGAGAAGATGTTGTGTAAGCGTGGGTTGTCTTCCCAGCAAATTGAAAGCTTTCTCGAGCTATCTGGGGAAGAAGGGGGGGTACTCAAGTCAAGATTCTGGAGGATCAGGTCCAGAAATACTACCCTATCCTCTATCTTTGGATGACGATGCAGTGGCGTGTGACCGAGAAGATGACATGCCCATTGAAACAGTTGCAACAACGTCTTCAAACAGCAGCGAAGAGGCAGGAGGAGATGCTAGGGTTAGTGAAAAGGAGGTTTGGTTGGGAAGAGACAGTTCTGTTTGGGAGATAGTCAAGCAGTGGCGGTCCCTCCATGGAACAGAGGGAACAGGCTGTTCCCTCCTACTTACTGCGCTTTTGGGCTATTTAAATTATTTATATTAACATAATAAGAACACTTCTTTCTCCCGAAATCAACGTTTCCAAAAGTAACACTGAAGAAAATCTTTCACCGTGGCTGGTCGTTTGTTGACGTCACCTTCCCAACGCATCATGGTTCTCACCCCATGCTCTACCATGGTCTCTTAGTATCATGCCCTCTACTGAAGCCGAGTATTTCCGACCACGCTCGAAGCTAAACGATCCCCACGGCACCACGGAAGCTGAACACTCTAGCTGTTCCCTCAGAGAGATATTGCGGATTCGCTTTTCTTCCAGTTTTTGCTATGTGCTGAAGTTTAATCGCGTCATAAGTGATACTTTTGAGTGTAGAAAGTCCATAACTTCCTAATCTCGTTGAGAACTTGCGTCTGACATTCATAACGAACTGAAAAAATCTTCTACAGTCTAAGCGTCTGCTAAATGCCTTGGCTAAACGCTGCGAAATAGCTTCCGAGGGAACAGCTCACATCCATCTGTTCCACCAACCCCAAGACCAAAGTTCCAAGGCACGCAGCTGCAGGACAAGAAAGCGAATGTTGCGAGTGTTGTATGATCGACCGGCTGAGTACGAAAGCCTGTAGTTCATTGAACTTTGCAGAAAATACAACAAACCAACACACATCCTAACTGAATTAAAAACTAAAACGAAATCATACACAAGGCATTTTCAAACGAGTTACTATAACTCTGTAAAATGATTAACTGGATATTCTTCCAGTGGCAAATTATATTGTTGTCCTTGTTTAATCCTGAGAAGGGAGTCTGGAACAGGTCGGGTTTTGTCACATTAACAACTTCTACTAACAGGGTGGCTACTCACCGGGAATTTCTTGAATTCCGCTAATTATGCGTGAATTATTGGCTCCGGGAATTGTGCGTGAATTCTGCTTGAAATTTTCTCCGTAGACATGAAAAATTGCAACTTTTTAAAATCCCAATTCCATTGAACTTATACATATTAATTAATGACCTAAAACAAGTTTTTCACAGTTTAGATTTTATTTTTATCAAGGAAGAAAAAGAAAGCTGCGTGGAAAATGAAACAGAATTCTCCCAATCCGTTTACTTTGTTAGTGTTCTTTGCGGAACAATCCATCTGATGGACGGAAGATTATTGCAAGATAAAATATCTTGAAGTTGATTAGGTAAATTTAAAATTCTTATAGAATTAACAAATTTTCGTAGATTACTATTTCCCGTAACATTTGTGACTTGTGTTTGTAGATGTATTTATAGTCCCGAGTAGCAGTGGCGTGCCCAGGATTTTTGTAAGGGAGGGGTTACCTATACTTTTTCTTGGTAGTCGGCCCTCATTTTGTCATATTTTCCTACCATTGACGTTCTTTTTTAGAAATATTGGGCCAAAGGGGGGGGGGGTATAACCCCTACCAACCCCACCCCCTTGGGCACGCCACTGCCGAGTAGCTATGTGAAATGACAAATGTAAACTCTGCGCCTTAAATTATATATATGTACCGTCCAAGTGAATTAGAATTATTGGATTCATTGGAATCGCACAAACCATATAAGCCTATTGTTAATATAAGAATTTGTTTGTGTGTATGTGTGTGGGTGGTGAGAGACGGTAAAACCTTAGTTTGAAATAGAGAAAACATCTGCTTGAATTTTTGTAAAGTTCGCCTTGAAAACCGGGAATTATACTTGAATTTTATTATGGTCCTACAGTAGCCACCCTGACTAATCTAGCGAACGTCATGAAAAAACTCAACCATCTGTGTGCCATTATTGCATTGAGGACGTTTGAATTACAAGAATACTCAACTCTATGAAAAAACGTCAACTTAATCTACGAATAAAGAGATGAAACAGGTCACGACAAAATATTATTTTCTTTCTCTGATGACTCATAAATTTATATTATCAAATTTTTCTTTGTTGCGCATCAACAATTTTATTTTTAATGTTTTCTTTATATTATATCACATTTGCTTTAAAATTATTATTGTCATATAATTTTAACGTGCCTCATGTTTGTCACTTCTGACATTTCAATAAGGGTTGAATTTTACTTGATCTATTGTATTATATTAAGACACCCATACGAGGGGGAGCAAGTGCAGGTGACCTGTTCCCCTGCCTGATTTATCACCGCACGCCACTGTAGTCAAGGGTCATATTCCGGTGACAGGCAGGAAATCTGCCATGAATGTACTGAAAGAACATGGTGGACCTACAAGCTATGCCGAACGACGTATTTGTGCAGGGAAAGTTTCAAGTGCTTTTCGCCTTTTCTGTCTGATGAATCCATGTTACGCCTAATCCGAAAATGAACAGAAATACAGGCAAGACGTCAGCTTGGAACACAGGAATGGCGCCTAACATTGGAGGAACTGGAAGCTGCAATCTCTTTGATGTATGTAACAGGTGTTTATTGTGCAAAAGGAATATTAGTCGAAGATCTGTGGTCTCAAAGTTGGGGAGTCAGCTTCTCCCGAGACACAATGCCAAGGGATCGCTACAAGGAGATACTGAGATACTTTTCGATAAAAAGTCATCTCGAAAGGAAAGAATCTTGACCAACAAATTTGCGCTCGTGTCAGAAATTTGGAGAAAATTTATCAACAATTGTTTGAGTTGTTACAGACCAAGTGAAAATGTAACAATTGACAAACAGCTTTTACCCAGCAAAATGTGATGCCGCTTTACTCAATCTATGGGCAGTAAACCTGATAAATATGAATTAAAGTTTTGGGTTACAGTTGATACTGAAACAAATTATGTTTGTAACTCCTTCCCCTATCTTGGAGAAGAAGAGAATCGACCAGAAGGGCAGCACCTTGGGGAATAGGTTGTATTGCGGCTTATGGAACCCTTCCTGAATCAAGGTCGCAATGTTACAACGGACAGTTTTTTTACAACACTCAAATTGGCCAAGGCACTAAAAGAAAAGAAGACTACCATTGTGGGCACGATGAACAAATCGCGCAGAGAAGTTCCTGATGAAGCAAGAAAATCAAAAGAAGAGCTTTATTCCAGTGTTATTCTACGTCACGAGGACATCACGATGACTGTGTACCAAGGAAAGCATGCTAAAAATGTGATTGTTCTCAGTTCCTTGCACAGTCAGGTCTCCATTGTAGCTTATCGAAAAAAGAAACCTGAAACAATTAAATACTATAATAAGACAAAATTTGGTGTAGATATTTTTGACCAGATGTCAAGGAAATACACAACAAAGGCAGCCTGCAGACATTGGCCTGTTCACGTTTTCTACAAGTTGTTGGATATTGCAGCTATCAACCATCATATTTTATACTGCAAAGTGACTGGGGAAAAAATTGAGAAGAAAATAATTCATCAGGAAATTGGCTGAAGATCTGCGACAGAACTTCCTGTGGCAAACCTCCAAGACAGAGAGAGGAATGAAGAGTGTGAGAGACAAGGTGGATATCAAGAAAAGGAGGCAGTGCCAAATTGGAAGATGCAACCAAAACAAGACAAATATGGAGTGTGTGCGATGTAAGAAAGCTGTCTGCGGACCTTGCGTCGGCCAGAAGGACGTCAATTGCTACCAGTGTGTGTAGAGTGTGAAGAAAATAAAAGGTAATGTAATATTATAATACAACAAAATACATGTATTTCAACATTTTGCAGCTGTTTATTTCAAAATTACATTAAAATCTTATGGCGGTAAAAATGACCGCCCTTCGTTGTTGTAGGGTGGTTAATTTTCTCGTCGTTCTAGTGTTTAAGCATTCTTCTATCTACTGTCTAGGACCCACCAAGCATCCACACTGAGAATACTTAAGTGTTAACATATTCTGAACAAATTAAATTCTTGCAAAGTTCAAGTATCAATAATTTTTCTTGTATGTACGCATTGCTTGCATTATAGAATTATTTTCTTGTAGTTTACGGTTATTACAAGCATAAGAAAACAGTTTTTCTTTGTGACGTTTCAGGAGAACACACGCTCCTTTCATCAGACATTTATTTTCATTTTGACTAAAGATACAGTTATAACAATGGTTAGTAATTTTTAAACAAAAAGAATCCGTTATATAATGGATGTTGTCAATGTTACATTGTTGTAATATAGCAACTTAACTGTGAAAAAAACAGTCTGTTGTATTTTTATTTGAGATTTTTTAAATTATGAATCCCAAATATCATCAGGCAATTCAAATTCATCATTGTTTTCACAAAGTCTTTTGATGAAAATGGCAATAAGATGGCACGAACACGATTTGGACATTATAAATCTAAACCCAAGAACAGGTTTGTCAACTCATATCATCGAAGAGAAACATTTGATTAAAAAGAGAAGGGTTTTAAAAAGATTAACGGGAAACACAGAGTTGAATGTCTGGGAAGCTTCGTTCATTGCAGAAGAACACTGGAATAAATTAAATAATGAAAATGGTAACGTAGATCCAGTATGGAGTTTTCTTTTTCACAAATGGAGTAAGCCACCATCTTTGAAATTTAATGTAACAGAAAACATCAAAAGACTTTGTGAAAACAATGATGAATTTGAATTGCCTGATGATATTTGGGATTCATAATTTAAAAAATCTCAAATAAAAATACAACAGACTGCTTTTTTCACAGTTAAATTGCTATATTACAACAATGTAACATTGACAACATCCATTATATAACGGATTCTTTTTGTTTAAAAATTACTAACCATTGTTATAACTGTATCTTTAGTCAAAATGAAAATAAATGTCTGATGAAAGGAGTGTGTGTTCTCCTGAAACGTCACAAAGAAAAACTGTTTTCTTATGCTTGTAATAACCGTAAACTACAAGAAAATAATTCAAGTATCAAGTAAAAAGAAGTAACATTGCACAGTGGCACGAAGACACATAGGATGTGATGTTCTCAATCGCAGTCATAGTGGAAGTGATGAGATCAGCACCATGCTCTAGCTACCTTGTTCCCCCTCCCACCACCACCACAGTACCTACTGAGAGGTTGAGTAATTTTCTTTGTGGAATGGTATTGTCCCAAGTAGCAGTCAGATGCTCTACTCACTGGACCATTGCAGGTCTCCAAGCATCAGTATTAGCTGAACATGACATCACGTTGAAGGTTCAAGGTTTTTCACAGCTAAGGTAACTACAAAAATATGTTAATGAATTTCAACAAAATATAATAATACTTACTGGGGTCAAGAGTGGTCCAGTGCACTTCAAATCCATCGCTGACAATGTTATGATCAGAGTGAAACCAGAAATACATGGCTGAGTGAGTAGAAGTGAAATTCCTTCCATTCAACTGAGTGCCACAAAAACGTCCTAATCTCTGATATTCTGAACTACTTCCATCATGGATCTGAAATTTAATGTTTCACACTAAGTTGATAAGCCACTACAAAAATTACTAGTTTAATGCAGTATACCGATAGCCAGAACTGGCCCTACTAGAGTTTCGACAGAAACACAAAATGTGAGATTACCCACTATAACGTTTATTTTTTAATTTTCTAAAAGGTATATGGCACATTTTTCTACCATATTTTGCCAAGAAATAATGCAAAAATCAGGTGCAAAAAAAGTTAAATAAGTCCTTAAACACAAAACTTAGACTTTATTTACCAACACAGCACTTTGCAGTCTACATTATCCTGAGAGTTATGCAAAATCCAAGAACACTGATTTATTCCACAACAAAATGTGGAATGGAAAACCCATGTCTTGAATCAGGTATTAGCCAATACTAGCATAGTTCCAGAAATAAAAATATTTTGATTTATTTTCTCATTATAAATGGCAGGATTTCTTTTAGCAGGGAAATTATTATTTTATGAATTGGATGAGTGTACAGAATAATAGTTCTTGTTCCAGGAATCTAAACCTCACCTCTCCACAGATGCTGATGAGCATGTAAAGGTCTACATCATGATGGAAACATGGCTGTTAATTTCTAAAACACGGGTGACAGTTGTTATGAAACAACAGATGGATAATCATTAGGGGCATGCATATTTCGTATTTGACGAAAACACGAAAAGTGAAATAACACATTCTGACGTCAATTTTTAATGTTTTAAACATGAAATTTAGAGTCTATTTACGGACACAACACCTTCTGAAGTTTGAATTATCCTGTGAGTTATGCAATTCACACAAAATTGATAAATTCTGCTGTAAATATTTGAGAAGCAAGAATGGACCTCTTTATACAGGAATAATCTTAATACTCTGGTAACGACATAAATGTGATATTAGAAGGGTTATGTTTATTTTGTAATAAGTGCAGTTTCTAAATCAAATTTTGGATTATGTTTACAATTTTAAAACCAAAATGTCATTTTATATACTGCTTTTGATCCATTTTTTCACCACTATAACACCGAAATTTTGCATTTTTATTTACCAAAAATATGTCCTTCTTTTCAGCATTGCTCAAGGGAAATTCATATGGTTATTTTATGCTTCACTGTTATCTTATAACCTTACCTGAAGATAATCGTACTGGCAGCTCCCACCTTCCAAGTGGAAACTAGTAAAAGTGACATTCAGGACTTGAGTACGATTTGTCCATATAATCCAAGCACAGTCGATGTTATTAGGGTAAGTGGTTGAACCTTCTGCATGAGGGTATCTGAATGAACCTACAGGGGTTGTAAATACTCCACCACAGCCTAAAATAAAGGGTTCAGAGTTAATGGCAAATAAAAAGTTGAAACTTATTCAGGGTTGCTATGATTTTTTGATCATAAAATTCCCTGACATTTCCAGGTTTTCCAGTGAAAAAAAAATTAAATTTTTCCATTCATGTTTATCATCATGGTTTTTGCTTTTGAACCTTGTGCTCTTCAATTATATATATCATCCATTAATTGTTATGAACATTCATTTTCACAACTTTCTTTTTTAGCAAATTTCATTCCACACACACAAGAACACATGAAAATTCGAAGAGTAAAATGTAAAATTACAATCGGCATGAAATATATTGGGTGCTACAATCACGTGAATCTAGCCTTCAGGCTAAGATAACAGATGTACATTATTTCACCATAACAGATCTCCACAATATAAAAAGAGAAAAAGTTCATAAACCATACACAATTTTTCATTTTCTGGCATATTTATAGTGCCTTAGAAAATGCTGCTTTTTTTGCTTTTTATAAGTACACAGCATCTGGAGAGATTTTTGTTGAATATAGGAATTCTATAGGATATGCCAAAAAGAATAAGATCTATAAAATAGAAAATAACGTCATCTTCACTAGCCTTTCCAATAATTATGATCATATTGTCAATGTACTTTATTTATCAATCAGATATCTGGACTGCTAGTTTTACTTTGATATTCTTTCTAATTTCTAGTATTATAAAAGTGAAAATTTATTACAAAAATTCGAAGGAAACATAATTTTGCACAAGACTGAGAATCATAAGAACAAAAGAAACAAGTTTCTAAATGAATATTTTTTGGGAGTGGAATCACAAGAACCAAATCCAGAAGTGGAAGTGAACTGCTTTCTCATGGTGCAACTTTTTCTCTTGCAGACTCCAAAATGCACGTAAATTCCAGACAATCTGCAAAATTCCCTGTTTTCCAGACAAGTAGCAATATTGTCATTACTAGAAAGCGGTATTTTTCCTACTTGATGTTACACTGATAAATGTCAGGTCAATGTGTGAGGATTTTAGCACACACATTTAGCATGAACTGACAAATATTACAAATGTACATACAGCAACTGTAACATTGTACAAAAGTTAGGGATAATCACAGGTGTTCACTAAATTTAACAAATTTACTTATATTCTGATAACTTATTGTTAGAACTACAAAATGCAAAATAAACTCTTCAACACAAAATTTACCGACACAACACTTTCCAAGGTCTGAATTATCCTGAGAGTTTTGCAAATCATGGAAAAATGATGAGTTCTGCTGTAAATACTTGAGAAGGAAAAATGGACTCCTTCACACAGGAATAAACTTAATACTCTGATAACTACATACATGTGCTATTGGAAGTGAAATGCTAATTTTGTGTAGTAAGTGTAGTTATAACTGAAATTTATGTTTTTATTCACGATTTTAGCACTGAAATGCCATTTCATATACCGCTTTTGATCCCAAAATACTGTATTTATGTGTGTATAATGTGCATGCCTGTATAAAGCACATCCTGGTTTTTGATGGGGAAAAGCGACAAACAATTATATCTCATATTAATGCACAGTATAATTCAGGTTTAAGAAATGGCTTTCTTAGTTATAGGTCGGAAAGCTGTTGCAATGCCAATCAAGAGTGGATGACATCATACCTATTCATTGTGTTGCTATGTGGACCAACTCAAATATATCATCTTGCGTATGCAGTCACTAACCCACACCACCTCCCCCCTCACCCTCCACTGTGTTTAGCATCCCAAAGATTTCACTTCTGCAACCACCTTGTCTATTCTGTAGTACAGGGTGGTCACAAATTGGGACTACCCCCCTCCCCTTTATTTTCAACACTACGAAGGTAATAGTTGGATTACTTGATATGATTGATGTCATTGATTAACCACCTCTGGGACTTTTGGATGCCCTTCAGAATGTTATTGAGGGGAACGTCACCACCCGGAAAAATGTCTTATTCACACTTGCATCGCGAAGTGTGCCAAAATATGGTGCAGAGTTCGGCCATGCTACGAAAAAGACTGTCTCCATACCGATGTTCCGGACACTTAAACCATCAGTTATGTGTTCATAACAAGCATTCAACCATAACCATCGTAGTGTCGAAAATACAGGGGGGAGGGGGGTACGCCCACTTTGTGACCTCCCTGTAGAATAAAGTGACATCAAAATTATGTTATAGATTTGCAGCACTCGGGAAGTTATTTTCTATTGCTTATTGCCCGATAAATACTGCTGATACACATCCCATGTGATGGAAGGTGCATGCTCGAATTCTACCAGAAAAGTGCGGCGCTGTTTTCTTCGTGTCCGAATATGTTGTGTTACAAAGTGAAAATGGGGAAATGGCCATTTCACTTTTATAGTTTTTTATTATTTTTTAAAAATATTATTACTAAAGAAATCCAACTTGGTAATTTGTATTTGCACCTGTTGATATATACATGTTACACTCAGTGGCATAGTGAAAACATGTGTGGTTTTAACGTTGGCTGTCCAAATTATTCCGTGCATCACAGTTTGTGAGGTTAAAAATTTCGGAAAAAAGTTTGCATTATACATAAGTAAATATGGTATGTCCAGTTTCTGTATCTAAATCTTATGTCTCTCCTTACTGTCAGTAGACAAACTTACTCTGTTGCTCAGTCTGGCAGAGGTCTCCCGTATAATCACTGCTGCATTCACAGATGAACCCACTCTGCTGCTGTATACATGTTCCTCCATTCTGACAAGGATTGCTGTTGCATGGGTTGATTTGAACATTACATGTAGGACCTAAAAGCAAAGGAAAAGGATATTTACATTCATACAAATTTACACAAACATGCACACATGTGAAAGTGCACACACACAAACACCAGAGAGAAGGGGGGGATCCCAATCAATTTAAAATACAGTTTTACTTTTTCATCTATAGGAATGTACTGGGATATTAAGTGGTAGACTACATTGAGAGAGATAGGAGAGAGGATATGTTGTAACTATATACTATTACAATACAGCTCATTAAGAAATATACAAGAAATAGGGATGGGACGATATGAAATTTTGGCCGATACTCATAAAGTACCAGTATTGATTGATTGATTTGGTGTTTTAAATCCACTTGATGCACCGTAAGGCTAATCGAGACTGGGCCTACAGTTTAAAGTGGGATCCAAACCACAATGTGCTTCCACCGGGAACCCTTGATTACAAGGCAACGGCACTACCACTGCACCATTAAAGTACCGATATAAAATTTCCCGATACTGATAACCGATCTGATATAAAATTCCAAATGGTTCTTGAAGAACCTGAATAGTTCATTGACCTCCTTAATAAAAGTTTGTTTCCAGGGGACTGCAGTGCAAAAGAAGTTGCATATTTAGACATTTACCTTTTTTAAAGTATGCAGATTATCCATAAAAATTATAACAAAATGGCAGAATTTTGAACTCAGTTATAAAAGATATTTATATATTTATCAGATTGGTAAAATAATCGGTAATTTTACCGATAAACTAATACACTTATATGCCTATATTGGCCGATACTGATAGAGAACTAATTAATCTGTCCCATCCCTTACAAAAATTGAGGGGTTCATAACAAACTGAATTAAGGAATGAGTTGATTTATTTTGCTTCGTGTTTCTGCCACTCTTGTCTAATTGCAAAGATGAAGGGTGATAAGATGAAGTAGAGTTTAGTTGTTGTTAAGTTGAGTTGGTGTTTTAAGTCCACTTTATGCACAGTAAGGCTAATCGGGACTGGACCTACAGTTTAAAGTGGGAGCCGAACCACTATGTGCCTCCACCGGGTATGAAACCTGGGACCCCTATATTACAAGGTGAAGATGCTACCACTGTGCCATCGGGGAGGCCAAGATGAAATAGATGAATGGACAATCACAAATGCATATGGACAGCAAAAAACACATATGCCAGAGCCTTGCTAGTCTACAAAAAGTAGTCCATCCCCAGTCGTGACTTATTAAGAAAATTTCAGTTACTTTATTCTAAGCAACAGTGACTTGATTCAAATATATTATCTTCCTCCACATACCTGCCAAATGGATATCTTTAGATATAACGCAGTAAGTTTGACCAGCATTGCAAATGCAGGACCTTGATAAAATTCAAGTATAATTCCAGGTTTTACTTTAAAAAAATTCAAGGGTGTTTTCTCTATTTCAACCTTGCGTATTACCTCCTCTCACCACCCACATACACACTCACAAATATATGAACAATATAAAGGGTCTGTGCGATTCCATTTAAGCTGTGGAGTTTACGTTTGTCATTTCACATACTCAAGACTCGACACAAGTCACAAATGTATAAGAATTAACTAACTAACTAACTAACTCTCTAGCCTTCTTAAACCCGAAGGTTCATGGCTGCAGCAACACAGGCCTTCCATCTGGCCCTATCCTGAGCAAGATCTATATACTCTTTTCCATCCCTACCAATTTCCTTTAGGTCCATCTCAACGTTATCCCTCCATCTTCGTGTCGGCCTTCCTACAGGTCTCTTACCATCAGGTTTCCCAACAAGAATCCTGTAAACTAATCTTTCCTCTCCCATTCATGCCACATGGCCTGCTCAGCTAAGTCTTCGTGATTTAATCATTCTAATAATATCTGGACATGAATACAAATTATGTAGTTCGAAATTATGTAACCTTCTCCACTCACCTGTCTCCTCATCCCTTTTAGGTCCAAAGATTTTCCTAAGGATCTTATTTTCAAATACTCTCAATTTATGTTCCTCTTTCAATGTAAGGGACCAAGTTTCGCATCCATATAATAATACAGGCAAAATTACTGTTTTGTATATCTTAACTTTTAGTTTCTTAGATATTACACGAGAAGACAAAAGTTTATGACCAGAAAAGTAACATGCATTTCCTGAATTAAGCCTGCTTTTTATTTCCTCCTTAATATCATTTTCATTTGTTAGTATTACTCCTAAGTACTTGAATTTGGAAACTGGTTGAAACGAGTTGTTATCAATAATTAAATTTTGATTATTACCAAACACTTGGTTTCAGCCTGTAAGCATATATTTAGTTTTCTCTTTGCTAACTTCCAAACCTATCTCATTAGCTGCTTGAAAAATATTTTAGCATTAAAAAAAGGAAAATTATGACCACAGTGTAAAAACCCAACTAAGTAACAGAAACGCAACTACTAGTAACTATTAAGCTGTCTGGACATGTTTCTTATTTTTTTATATCTCTTTCTTTGATCTGAAGTTGCTGGATGGTTGAATATGGATGTTATTTGTAACAATTTTACCCAAATTTACTGTTACATTGTTACACTACCCCCAAAGAGCCAAATCTGCCGAAACTTTACCCATTTTTTTACTAGTACAACCCTGTCTCCTAAACTGTTTGCTGTGGAACGCACATTCCATCAAAGCAATAAAATAAAACCCACATCACATTACAAGTTCTGACATTAAAAATTCCAAAATACATATGCTTTTTGAAATTGAAATAAGAATATAGCACTCAAAAAAATTGTGCCCAATAATGGTCCATACTACAGCTGTTTAAGATAGATATGCGTAGTACTTCATTACCTCCAAAATTCATAGTGGGGGTACATTATTCTTAATTGTATTTATATCATCCCCTAATAAGTCTACATCATCTGCATATGCTAACAACTGAGTCACACCGTTTAATTTTAGTCCTTCGTTAGTTTCTTTTACCTTCCTAACAGCATATTCTAAGGCAAAATTAAAGAGCAATGGAGATAATGCATCCCCTTGTTGTAAATTGTAAATTTGTCAGACACATTAATACCCACACGAATTTTACTTTCTGTCTCACTAGTGCATACTTTTATCATATTAACAAGCTTCTTAGGTATTCCAAACTCGACTAATATATTATATAATTTATCACTTTTGACTGAATCATATGCTTTTTTGAAATCAATGAATAGCTGATGGACATTTTGATATATTCCCACTTTTTCTCAAATGTGTCTGTCTGATGAGAAAAATTTGATCTGTAGTATATTTTTGTTACGTTTAAATCCACATTGATAATCACCTATAATTTCATTAGCATATGGGGTTAGTCTTGTTAAAAGAATGTTAGATAATATTTTATATGTTGTTGAGAGTAGAGAAATTCCACGGTAATTATTGCAGTTCATTTCCTTTTTAAACACAGGAACAATTATGGATTATTTCCACTATTGAGGATTTCTTCTTTATTCCATATTAAACAAATTAATTTATGAATTTGACATATTAACGAATTTCCACTATATTTAATTAACTCAGCTGGTATTAAATCAATGCCAGGTGCTTTGTTATTCTTTAGCCTTCTAATAGCATCTTTAACTTCAGTCAAGTTAGGTTCTGGAACTAAAGGTTCTGCAATGTGTATTTCATTTGCTTCTGATTTATCTCCTACATGATCATTTAAGAGGTCATTAAAGTAGTTCTTCCATCTATTTAAAATATCGCTTGGATCGGCCAAAAAAATCACCGTTTTTATCTTTTATCAAGTTTACTTTAGGTTGCCACCCCTTTCTAAATTCATTTACTTTTTTATATAAATCTCTGATATTTTTGTTTTTGCTGTTTGTTTCAATTTCGTTAATTTTGCTTTTCAAGTAATCTCTTTTTTTACTTCTAAACGTGCGGTTAATTTCTCGCTTTATTCTATTATAATTGCTTAGATTTGTATCATCAGAGTTATTTAACCACCTAAGTCTAGCCTGATTCCTTATTTCTATTAGATTATGACATTCATTATCAAACCATGGCTTACTTTTTCTTGGTTTATGGTATCCTATACTTTCTTTAGCTGCTGATTCTATTGCATTATGTATGTGCTCCCAATTCTTATTTACGTCTGTTTCATTTATATTTTCATCATAATTTAAATCCTGCAAAACATCAAATCTATTTGACAGTTTAATTTGGTAATCTTTCTTAATTCTTTCATCAGCAAATTTTCCTGTATTAAATTTTATAACTTTTAGATTTTGTTGCTTATGATTTATCACTGCAAGTCTTTCTCTTAATTTAGCAATTACTAAATAATGGTCACTGGCACAGTCAGCACCTCTATGTGAACGAACGTCAATTATACTAGTATGCCTTCTCTTATCAATGAGAATATGATCTATCTGATTATGGGTTTTACCATCTGAAGAAGACCAGGTGTATATTTATGGATATATTTATGTTTAAAAGTGGTACTTTTCACAATTAAATTCTCTGACATTGCAAAAGTAATTAATCTTATACCATTATCATTACTTAATTCATGAAGACTTTCTTTACCAATCGTGGGTTTAAATGTCTCTTCTTTACCAATCTGTGAAATGTATGAGAATTTCACACTCAAATTTACCTATCAACTCCAACATGTCTTGCAATAATCTTCTGTCTGTCAGATAGATTGTTCTGCAAAGGACACTAACAAAGCAAACGGATTGAGAGAATTCTGTATAATTTTCAAAGCAGCTTTCTTTTCTTTTCCTTCCTCGATAAAAAAATAAAGCTAAACTGTGGAAAACTTGCCTCAAAACATTAATAAATATGTATAAATTCAATGGGATTTGGATTAATAAAAGTTGCAATTTTTTACGTCTACGGAGGAAAATTCAAATAGAATTCAAGTATAATTCCCGAAGCCAATAATTCATGCATAATTCCCGGATTTCAAGGAATTCCCGTTGAGTAGACACACTGCAAATGTCACCATGTTTTTACTTTCTCCTGAAAAATCACAACTTTTGGCAATACATTGTTTTTGATATGATCCCCTCAATTTTTCTTTTACAGAAGAAATAAATTAATGCTACGAAAAAGTCCTACAAAATGTAGCAAAAGAAGATAATACACTTTGCATTTATCTTTAAAGTATAAATATTTACCAGTGAATCCCGGTAAGCAGTTGCATATGTAGCTGTTTGTGCTAGTTGCAGTACATATTCCATGTGCACATGGATTAGTGGCACAAGGATTTATACTGCTACCACCACCGCCACCACCTGAACCTCCTCCTCCACCACCTCCTTGTGAGAATATGCAACCATTTGGACCAATTCCTATTCCAGTAAAACCAGCAGGACATATGCACTGGACATAACTGGCACCAATTGCTAAAAAGAAAAATAATGTTACTGATGGATGGGGTAGCGATAAAAAATTATGCTGTATAGAACAAAATAATATGACTTGGTTGATGCCATCATTAATATATCAACATGGTTGTGAGTTTGGTTTCCGTGTAACCAACAGGTTTGAGTGAACATCCAGGGTACTTGTCATTTAGAGAAACTTTTCTACCACTTTTGGCTACACTGCAGCAACAAGGATCAATGGTGATTTGATGACACTAATGAACAGACTCTCACAAAGAAACACCCATGTTCATGCCAGGATTCGAATCTGTGGCTGCCTGTGATGAGATTGTGAGTCCAGCACTCTGCTCAGTTAACGAGGTGACCTCCAGGATTAGGTGAGGGCCCCAAAAACTTTGATGTTGAAACTGTGAGGACAACTGGGAGTTGCTTGAAGTGGTGAACTCTTAGTTAAGCATGCCAGTAACAGCAGTGACAGGACTATGCCTTGCCAAACAAAAAAGGCTATTGCCAACCTGTCACCTTAAAAGGCTGTTCTTTCAAAAAATTTAGCTTTTAAAATTGTTTTTATATACAAATTATTTTAGAAACATTGATTGATTCATTTGCTTTATTTTACCTCGCTTTTGTGCCACTTTTTGACTAATTTGCGAAGATGGGGATGAGTGATGATATAATGAAATTGATGTATGGACACTCAAAAACATCCATGCACAGGCCAGGATTCAAACCCAGGACCCCTGGCATCGTAGCACGATGTGCTAACCACTCTGCCATGCGGGCCGACTAATTTTGGAAAGAATTGGTTCAAATTTCGTCACAGATATCGTTCAGCAGTTGGTTTTCATTTATTTTTGCATAGTCAGTCCACTGTGTCCCATTGAGGCTATTTTCTAGAAGCTGCATATGTCTAATCAGCAGAGCAGAGATGACTGCTATTGCTTTCAAATAACTCCACAATTGTCCCCGCAATACTGAATCACCAATGAAATTTTGGAACTCTGGCCAGGAATTGAACCAGGACTGCTTGCACCAAAGGCAAGAATGCTGGCCATTAGACTATGTGGGAACTCTGGAAATAAATGACCTCTATAAATAACAAATATGAGTTGGTTATTATTGTAATCATCACATACAAGTACAAATTAGGAATGGCCAAACGGATCCGGATCCGAAAAATCCGGATCGATTCGGATCCGGATCCAGATCCAAAAGTTACGGATCTGGATCCGGATCCGAAAGTTCCGGATTTCGGATCTGGATCCGGATCTGAGAGTCCCAGATCCGGGTCTGAAAGTTTCAGATCCGGATCCCAGGGTTCCGGATCCGAGAGTTTCGTATCTCAATCCCATTATAATATTACCACACCTTAAAAGATATTATGATCTTCGATTACAAAGAAATTTAGTCCTACAAGAATTTTTTTCAAGTGTTGTTCCTAAAATACTTTGCTACGCATCGGCTAACACACTCGTGCACAAATATCCGAGGTGATTTTGTAAATGTCATTGAAACGAATATGTATTCATTCGAATGTATTGGAAATGAAAACACACATAAATGTGAGACATTCAATTCCAGGATGAAACCTTTAACACATATAACAAGATAGAAATGTTATACAAAAATTATACAATTGTTCTACAGTTAGTTTTACAAATTAAAATAAAACATTATAATATATGCAGTGTTATATAATTACAAAGTGTAAGACTAACAAGGGAGGTTATCTAAGTGTCCCCCTCCGATTTCCATGAAACTTGGCAGTATAGTGGGGCCCAAAGGAAGAATTAGGTGTTTTTTTTGTTTCAGCTAAAAAACGGTTTAAGGGGGCAAAACCCCCTCAAATGTCAAGATGAGGACAAATTGAAGTGAGGATCTGACCCCTGTGTCCCTCCGATTTCCATGAAACTTTGCAGAAGTATAGTGGGGCCCAATGGAAGAAATACGTGTTTTTTTGTTTCAGATAAAAAACAGTTTTAGGGGGCAAAACCCCCTCAAATGTCAAGATGAGGACAAATTGAAGTGAGGATCTGACCCTGTGTCCCCCTCCGATTTCCATGATACTTGGCAGGTGTGTGTATAAACGGACCCAAATGAAGAAATACTTTTTTTTTTGTTTCAGCTAAAAAACGGTTTTAGGGGGCAAAACCCCCTCAAATGTCAAGATGAGGACAAATTGAAGTGAGGATCTGACCCCTGTGTCCCTCCCATTTCCATAAAACTTGGCAGGTGTATAGTGGGGCCCAATGGAAGAAATACGTGTTTTTTTGTTTCAGCTAAAAAACGGTTTTAGGGGGCAAAACCCCCTCAAATGTCAAGAGGAGGACAAATTGAAGTAAGGATCTGACCCCTGTGTCCCCCTCCGATTTCCATGATACATGGCAGGGGTGTGTATAAATGGGTCCAAATGAAGAAATACGTGTTTTTTTGTTTCGGCTAAAAATCTGTTCTAGGGGGCAACCTCCCCTCAAATGTCAAGATGAGGACAAATTGAAGTGAGGATCTGACCCCTGTGTCCCCCTCCGATTCCCATGGAATTTGACGGGTGTATAGAGAGGCCCTATGCCCCCTGTTTCTTCCTATGCCATATTTACGTGGTTTCAGGGTCAGATCCCTACTTCAATTTCTCCTCATCTTGACATTTGAGAGGGGGGGCCTCTATACACCTGCCAAGTTTCATGGAAATCGGAGGGGGAGACTTAGACCTCCCTTGTAAGTGTATTAATTAATTACAAATCGCGCACACACACTATGTATGTGTGTGTGTGTATGTATGTGTGTGTGTGCACTCCCGACTGCCAGTCTCCCTCCCACAATCCTACCTAGAGGTATGGAGATCTTCAACTGGTAAGGGGTGACATGGGGTCAGCTAGTAGTGCCCCCAGCCGTTATAGGAGATATCCATGACCGGGTTACACTACTCACTCGTAGCTCCCCAATTTCCTCACAATGGTGGGTTGCCACCAGTTCTATACACAGGACGAAAACCCAGGCAGATTCAAACCCATGAAGTCCCGCAGTTGGAGTCCAAAGCACAGCACCTTAGACCACACAGCCATGCAGGAGGACACTCAAGTACCAACGTCTCAATGCTTTAATTACAAGAAAACCTAATTTACCTGGGTTATCTATACATTGAGCAAGTTGACTGCATCCTCCATTATTCACTCTGCATGCCCCCATAAATTGGCAAGTTGTTCCATCACCACTGTAGCCAGGTGGACACGGCCCACATGCTCTTGAACCCTGGAACATATGCATAACACCATACGTGCAATATAAGTCAACACAAATCAAAAATCTAAAAATGGTGTATGCAGACTATATTAGGTTTCTTCTTCAGGAAACTGGCTAGGAATTCTAAAATTACATTTATAAACACTGCAGATTGCTAACAAAACTCGTTCACAAGCTGATCTGGGACCGTGATCCACATGAGCAACTAAACTTTTCTTTGAACTTTCTTTAAGGGATGGGATCGATTCATTGATGTTTTATTAGTATTGACTGATAGTTTAAAGTGTGATCCAAACCACCATGTGCCACCACCAGGAATCAAACCTGGAACTCTTGATTATAAGACACTGTTGACACTACACCATCAGGGAGCATAGGTTTTCTAAGTTAAAACCAATTGTACTCATTTGATTACAACTATTAGCAAATCAGATGAATGGGTCTCCAGGGAACATTTGCAATTTTATATTGGATCAGTAGAATATTGGTTATCTATATTGGTATATTTCATATCACTACTTCATTGGCATCAGCAAAAATTTCATATCTGTCTAGCTTTACTTTTTAGTAACTTCAATGTTTTAATTTTTATTCCTTCACTGTAGAAGAATGGTAGGTTCCAGACTGAAGTAACATGCAACATGTAACATGTGCTACTTTTACATGAACCTTTAGAAATACTGAAGTGACATGACATGACACATGTTGCTTGTTGCTTTCACAACAGCATGCACCATGTTGCCTCGGTCTG
Organism: Lepisma saccharinum; assembly: GCF_977018435.1. Taxonomy (NCBI): domain Eukaryota; kingdom Metazoa; phylum Arthropoda; class Insecta; order Zygentoma; family Lepismatidae; genus Lepisma; species Lepisma saccharinum. Next base: position 24,524,112 of record NC_139252.1, on the reverse strand, counting down.
TTGGTCGTTCATCTGCAGTGAATGCATTTTAACATATTGGAGGGCCTGTGCCACTTGACACTTTGGTATGAAACTCCCTTGTCACTTGTTGCTTGTCATCTGCCACTAGTCACTTTTGTCTGAAAGTTGCTTTACACACAGAAAGTGCAACCACATATACTCATATCTTCACATTTTATACTATGGGAATGAGAGACGCGGTAATAGATAATTCAGGTACTCACGTTTTCCACGAAGATGTTTTAAGTAATTTTCTTTCTATTAATTCCGTTAGCCACTGCCACCATCCTCGTTGGAATTCGAATTCAGAAAACGTGAGTATCTGAATTCACATTTTAGATGTTTCTATTTGAACTGAACCTATACTATCAGTGCTCACATGGATACTCTTCCAGATTATTTATAAATAGAGGCATGCATATTTCGTTTTTGACGAAAACATGAAATGTGAAATAACACATTGTAATGTTAATTTTTCATGTTTCTGATAGGTGTGAAGTGCATTATCCTACCCTGTTATGTCATGAAAAAATGCGAAATGAACTGCAAAATGCGAAATAGACTCAAACATGAAATTTAGGGTTTATTTACCGACGAAACACTTACTAGTCAGCATTATCCTCAGAGTTATGCAATTCACTGAAAATTGATTAATTCTGCTGTAAATATTTGAGAAGCAAAAATGGACCCCTTTATACAGGAATAAACTTAATATTCTGGTAACGACATAAATGTATTAGAAGGGATATGTTTATTTTGTGTAGTAAGTACAGTTTTTAAATCAAATTTGCGATTATATTCACACTTTTAAAACAAAAATTTCTTTTTATATACCACTTTTTCACCGCTATAACAGCAAAATTTTATTTTATATACCGCTTTTGAACTTGAAATTGACCGTTTTTGTACCAAATTTTTGCTTTTTTCTTTACCAAAAATATGTGCCTTTATTTATAAATGTTCAAATATAAGCATTCTATCAGTATTATATCATATTAATATCTGAATTTTTCTTTAAAATTTTCTCAAGTTCACACATGAGATAAAGCTGTCTAATTATGAAATAAAAATTTCCACGCAGTGTTACTGCAAAAATTAATGACAATTATACATTCTGGATCATTTTAAGGGTATTTAGGAGGGAAGTGCAGCATCCTGAAATGTCAATAAATTCTCATCCTTGCTTCAGGAAATAATTTCACACCTTTGAGGAATCTCATACAGTTGGAAAATTTCAAATAGTCATGTATTAAAAAAGCTTAATTCTTGAAGATTTCTGCACTGTATGCATAGAAATGTAGAAACAATCGCTTCAGGAGTTAAAAATGTGTAGAATTTGAGATTTTCATGGTGTCAGGAAATTCTGAAAATTTATGGTCTCTAAATTTGATAATTGTCAGGCATTGGTGAATATTTCGCATCCCCAACATTAGGCTATATATATTATTTCCCTATTCTGGCCCTATCCAGCACACCCCTAATATTTACACTCCATTGATTGAGTTGGTGTTTTAAGTCCACTTTATGCACAGTAATGTTAATTGGGACTGGACCTAGAGTTTGAAGTGGGATCCGAACCACTATGTACCTCCACCGGGTATCGAACCTGGGACCCCTTGATTGTAAGATGACGACGCTACCACTGCACCATCGAGGAGGCCCATTACACTCCATGGAATACTCACATAATGAATGTAGAGGGTAATGATTAAATTTCAATTAATACTTTCCCATAGTAACACCAGTATTGGCTCAGTCCTACTTTCTACATTTTTCTCATTTTAAGTGAGACATTGTGAAAACAAAAAAGAAAGTCTCACAAAAAACATACTACAGCATTCTTAACCTTTAAAGTCCCGATCGGTCATGTGCTGGCCAATGGCATTTTTTCCAATGTCCCGGTCAGTCATGCCTTGACCGATGGAACAGAACCTTTTTCGTCACCTTGCAACCCTGTTAATTTTCTATGCTCATGACTCGAAGTGCGAGGAACTTGAAACCAAGAGTCGATATACATCGACAGCAATGTGTTGCCAACCCTTGTCGAAAATAACTCATGCACTTCATTGTGCGTGTTGCCAACCCTTGTCGAAAAAAACTCATGCACTTTGCTTCTTTTTCATTTTTTCCCTTCGGATGGCAAAAGGCATTAGGAACAAAATAAATATTTAATTATAATGAAGACATATGGTTGCAAATAGGACATAGAATTTGTTCCTGTCCCATGTCTCAACATGGAGGGGCAAAATTTAGTCTTTTTTTCAATGTTCACATGTGAGGCCACGAATAATAACAAATACATACAGATAGCAACACTTCGTATTTTCTATGTCAAAGTACATTTTGTTCTTAGTAAAATGTTTCTTGCTTCACTAAATTATCTGCCATAGGAAGGAAGCTATAACGATTTTTGCTAAACTTAACAAAACTCGTTTAAATGACCTGGGACAGAGGTAAAAACTATATAATTGTCACGGGACTTTAAAGGTTAAATACGATGGACATTTTTCTTGTAGTGGCAACACTGTTGGTATAGGATTGTCAGTTTGTCGCTGGGACAAAAGACGATCGGATCTTGTACTACAAATCGTGTGTAGGTGTTTCATGTTGAATAGTACTGTGGTGTGGTAGTTAGAAGTGTGTATAATACCGCACTGATCAATGTTGATGTCATACATAAAGTAATAGTCTGCATTCACTGTAACACCTTGTCGAACACTATGTGCAAGGAAAACCCCTTCAGTTCATTTGCTAATTCACTACATGTCCAACATCGATCATTCTCCAGCAATCTGCGAAGTGCCGTGCGAGGATGCCCTCCACCATGTTCTTTCGCGGCTGATTGAAATGCCTTGGCCCATCTGGCAACGGTACGATACAGTAAAAAGTAGTCCCCACATGCCTCACGTAAGCCCTTGTGAATTTGCCGTGCATTCCTTCCATGTGCAACCTGAAATTTGATGAATATTCTCTGTTCTTCATGTGTGAACATTGTTCAGGGCAGTATTATACACACAGTTCACTTTGACGTCTTCTATCACACAACAGTACTATTCAGCACCAAACACCTACACACGATCCGTAATACAAGACTAAACAAGACCCGATCATCTTTTGTCCCAACGACAACCAACAAGCATATACCAACAGTGTTGCCACTACAAGAAAAATGGCCCTCGTACGTTTAAGGAGTAAAGTGCACAAATTATAACTTTCATGTAAGATCCTTCATACCTGTGTATTAATGCACTGCACCAATGGATTAGAGCTGCATCCACCATTATTTATCAAGCATTCGTCTATATCTTGGCAGTAATAGCCATTACCAGAATAACCTGAAAATGAAGGAGGAAAAAATTATCAAAATGTGTATATTAAAATATAAAAATTGTTCACAGTTAATCATTGCTCTATCAGTCTCGGGTGATATAGACATGGTTATCAGTAAAATTGCTGGCCAATCAATATTTCTACAATTAGCCTGTAACTTAGTGCAACAATTTGCCGTCTTGTTGTTATTATCTGAAAAGAAAGATACTATTCATGTACGTGTATATATGTATGCATGGAAAGTTGATTGATTTGATTGATTTGTTGTTTTAAGTCCACTATACCTGTATGCACAGTAAGGCTAATCGGAGCTGAACTTACAGTTTAAAGTGGGATCCGAACCACTATGTCCCTCCACCGGTATCGAACCCGGGACTACTTGATTACAAGGCAACAACGCTACCACTGCACCATCGGGGAGGCTCGCATGCATGGAAAGTAAATGTGTATATATAGTACTAGGAATTGGTCACATTAGTTGGTTGGTTGATTTGGTGTTTGAAGTCCACTTTATGCACAGAAAGGCTAATTGGGACTGGACCTACAGTTTAAAGTGGGATCTGAACCACTATGTGCCTCCACCAGTATCACCCCCGGGGCTCCTTGATTACAAGGCAACAACGCTACCACTGCGCCATTGGGGAGGCCCTCATGCATGGGAAGTAAATGCCTATATACTACTAGGAATTGGTCACATTAGCTTGTATTCTACTGGTATCAGCTGATGTAGACATACTGATTTTCTGATTAAATTACCAACAATTTTACTCAATTGTTTCAAAAAGCCTTTAATTTTCATTATTCTACTGCACTCTACATTTTCTAACATAAAATGTAAAATATAAATAAATGAAAAAAAAAAAATTCTACAGAAAACCAATAACAGTAACTTGGTTAGAAACAATAATTAAAGAAGAGAATGTACCGTTCATGGCCTTCATACTATATTTACAATTTTATATAGGATCTGTAGAATACTGGCTATCAGTACCAGTAAATTTTATATCAGTACTTTATAGATATGAGCAAAATTTTCAGATCAGTCCATCCATAGTAAATAAAGAGATTCTCTTAATTTTCATTATTCTACTGCACTCTACATTTTCTAACATAAAATGTAAAATATAAATAAATGAAAAAAAAAAAAAATTCTACAGAAAACCAATAACAGTAACTTGGTTAGAAACAATAATTAAAGAAGAGAATGTACCGTTCATGGCCTTCATACTATATTTACAATTTTATATAGGATCTGTAGAATACTGGCTATCAGTACCAGTAAATTTTATATCAGTACTTTATAGATATGAGCAAAATTTTCAGATCAGTCCATCCATAGTAAATAAAGAGATTCTCTTTCTAAGACAAAATATATAGAGGTCAGCTGGTTGGATACTTTTATTAAGGAGGAGCATGAGTAGAGGCATGCATATTTTGTTCTTGACGAAAACACGAAATGTGAAATAACACAATGTAAAGTTAATGTTTCATGTTTCTGAAAAGTGTGAGGTGCATTTTCCTACCCTGTTTATTCACGAAATAATGCGAAATGAACTGCAAAATGCGAAATAGACTCCTAAACACAAAATTTAGTGTTTATTTACCGAAGTGACAGTTTCTGAAGTGTGAATTATCCTGCGAGTTATGCAATTCACGCCAAATTGATTAATTCTGCTGTAAATATTTGAGAAGCAAAAATGTACCCCTTTATACAGGAATAAGCTTAATTCATTGGTAACTACATAAATGTGTTGTTAGAAGGAATATGTTTATTCTGTGTAGTAAGTGCGGTTTTTAAATCAAATTTAGAATAAGAGTCACAATTTTAAAACCAAAATGTCATTTTTATATACCGCTTTTGATCCGATTTTTCACCGCTATAACATCAACATTTAATTTTATTTACCACATTTGAACCAGAAATTGACTCTTTGTTTTTGTACCAAAATTTTGCTTTTTTTATTTACCAAAAACATGTGCCTCTAAGCATGAAGCACTCAGATTCATTAAGGAACTTTAGCAATTTTATATTAGTAGTAGTAATAGTATCAGTTGACTTGATTGATTTGTTTGATTTTACTTTGTTTTCTGTCACTTTTGGCTAATAACGAAGATGAGGATGAAAGGTTATAAATGAAATTGGTGAAAGGACAAACACACACGGACAGGACAAAACACAAGCCTCTGAGAGGACTATACAGTGGAACCTCACCCAATTTTTCAGAGGACTAAACTGATAAAAAATTAAAATGCAGGAAAATGTAAAATCGGGGGAATTGTTTTAACATTTTGTTCCGTTCGGACCATCAAGATTGAATGTTTAATGTGGGAAAATGTAAAATCCAGGAATGTAAAATCAGGGTTCCACTGTACCAGCTATGAGTCCAGATGCCAGAAGAGGTAGTAGAAATAGAAAAGGAAAAGATTGGGTTGGCCCATAAGTCCTGGCATGTTTTTTTTAAGTGAAAATTTTGTGTGAAAAATAAAATGTGTTGGCAATGCGTTTTATGTTATTCGATAGAGAATTATGTGCTCTACAAAATAGTGTGTTTAGATTTTTATGTTGATATACTTTTTGTTCATTTCAGGTCATTAAAATGGAGTGTCAAGTCGACAAAAAAGAGCATTTCCGACACCTTCTGCTTTTTGCGTTTAATCGAGGTGCCAAAGCCACAGAAGCTGATCGAGAGATTTTTGAAGTGTATGGCGAAGAAGCGATGCCTCTTAGGATGGCTCAAAATTGGTTTAAGCAATTCAAAGATGGCAATTTCGACCTCAAAGACATGCATTGCACCGGACGCTACGTTCAGTTTGATGAGGAGCAACTGAATCAGCTTATTCACGAAGATCCACGCCAAACGACGAGGGAATTGGCAGAGATAATGGAATGCTCCCACAATACCATAGAGCGTCACCTTCACTCGATTCAAAAGTTGGGTGCATGGGTTACGCATGCTTTGAACAACAACAACAAAAATCAACGAGCCATGCTCTCCGTCGGTTTGCTTGCCCGTCATCGGTCAACTCATAGACACAAGCAGCGATTCCTCTACTGAATTGTTACCGGCGACGAAAAATCGTGCCTGTACATCAATATGAAGCAGCGCAAAGAATGGCTTAGCCCCGACAAACGGGCGACACCGCGAGCAAAACAAGATCTTCACCCGCGCAAAACGATGTTGTGCATATGGTGAGACTGGGAAGGCACTACGAATTGCTTGATCGGAACCAAACAGTGAATGCGGAACTTTACGTCCAACAAATGCAACGACCTGATCGGCGACATGGCGTTCTTCTACAATGCCCGCCCTCACACCGCCAATATGACCAAGGAAGCCCTTCAAATGCTTGGCTGGGAAGTGCTACCACATCCTCCGTATTCTCCCGACTTGGCACCTTCGGATTTCCATCTGTCCCGATCCCTCTCGAATGCATTGCGTGGCGTTTCGTTCAATAATGGCGTGGAATTGCAGGCTTGGCTGGACGATTTCTTCGAGTAGAAACCAGGTGATTTCTACCGTCACGGCATTGAACAGCTTGTTGAACGTTGGGAAGAAGTTGTAAACAACAACGGAGAATACATTATTGATTGATTTGTTGTTCATTTCTTGTTTATTTTTGTGGAAACCTAAAATTACAAAAAAAAATGTCAGAACTTATGGGCCAACCCAATAAAAGAAGTAGAAAAAGGAGTGGTAAAAAAAGTAGAAGTAGTGAAAGAAGAAGAGGAAGTAGTAATAGAATTAGTAGTAGTTATAATGTCCTGCCATTAAGAATATTAAGAAATTGTACTGTTTAAGTATAAAACAAGTAATTTTTATTCCAAACTGCGTCACATAAGTCATTAAAACATTGCACAGGAAAAATAAACTAATTTAACTTCCTTACCTTGGGGACAATGACCACAATAAAAAGAACCTGGTACATTAATGCACTGCACAGCTGGATTACGTGAACATGAAGGCGTACTAGAAGTGCATTCATTAATATCTGTTGTACAAGCTCGACCAGTGCCATTTGTTGTCCAACCCTGTTGAAAAATGACAATTAAAATGTAAAATGTAAATGCTATCATACTATACTATCACAATCATATAATCAAACATTAACCCTTAAATGCATGCCTGGGAAGTTAAGTTTCCAGACAATGTATAATGACTTTGGGAATGTCCTGTAGCATAGGTAATGTTTCGGAAATGAACTTATTTTATTGCTGAACAAGTCTTGAAGTGTTTCACTAGTAATTTGATTGTAGCTATATCTGTTTGTGCCTGCACACAAATGTGCTGTTTCTCCTCAGAGCAGATGGATGATTAGATACCTCGTCGAAATGCCAAAGGAAACTCGCATCATCATAGGATATTGTTTAAAAAGTCTGGATGGCCCTCTTGGTGCATCTATCTATTATCAAAAATGTTAATTTTACTTTGGAAAAATATTAGGTTCGTTTCTCCGAAAGTAGGCAGAAATTACTTCCGCAACGGGTCTTACAAACCAGTCGTATTTAGCGACTTTTTTCTGAAGGTGGCAACTGTGTCGTGTCAACACTGCGAAAGTTTCCTCGCCAGGCCGGGCTAAGATGGGCATGGTTTCTTATGAGCTAACCCTGCCCCCTGCCACTTTGTTCTCGGCTCATGGTGGAAATGTTCCTCGCTGAGACTTCTTCAACCCTCTGCACGTGTGTCAACTTGGTTAGGTCCATGGGTTAGGCTAGCTCTTCGGCAGCACGGACTGTTGCCTCATGAGGGTACGAACGAAACAGCTGGCGATGCAGTGAGGAGGTTGGGGTGGTCGTCACGTCAGTCAGCTTGACCGATTGCAAGATTAGAATCTCCTTGTCTGTAAACTATCAATGTATTCATTTAACTTTACTTGGCGACGTATGAATTTCTTCTGAGGCTAGTGCCATGGCACGACCGCTCTACCCCTTGAACCGCCGCTGCCAAAAATTTCACATGAACTGGTGGAAACTGTGGGAGAACAGTGACATACCATAGTGTGCGTCTCTTTTCTTCCTGTTCTTTCAGACTTGTAAATACATGTGGCACGATGCTATCTTTAAGGATATCTTCTCGCTTCCCTATCCCACTCCTTGTACACTAGATCTGCACTGTTCATACATTCCACAATACCATACACTGACCCCTTTCATTTGTATGTTTCATATTTTCGAGCTGGTCCTGCATTCTCACGGGAAAAAAAATGTTGCCATGACTTTTGCTGTAACCCTTGTATATAGGTACCAGAGACATTTTTCTCAGAAACAAAAGAAAAAAAGGTCATTTTTTTGCACGATAGTGACACATGTCAGATCGACCAGAGTCTCTAGGTCATGGTTTTTTGATTTGGATGAAATTTGGCATGAAGGATCAATCATGTCTGTAAAACTTGTATTCCAAATATTAGGTTCCTCCGATAAATAGTTCTGGGGAAGAAGGTGCAACAGAAATGTGACCCAAATCTGGGAAATGAATCTCAGAGCTAACTTCATGACTCCATAGCTTTAGAACTATTGATCACTGCCTAGTGATATTTACACACCAAACCAACCTCTCACCAAGAAACACGTGTATTGCATGAAAATACCCTCAGCCTGTTTATGATAGCAAATAAAATACCCCAAAATATGCCTTAAAAAGCCTTATGCATAAAAAAATAAATATCTTGTGTGCCTGCTGTTACAACTGTAATCCAACCAGGAAGGTGGCATTAATTTTTCTAGTAACCCTGATGTGAGCTCAGTATGCACACATTATGTCGTCTTCATATATATCACCCAATCCATATTATATGTGGCTGAATATGCAAGAAATTGAAAAATCACTGGAAATTGGTGGATTTTGGAAATGGAGTAGCACAAAAGAGACAAGAGAGATCCAAGCCAAGTTGCATACACTACATAACTAGACCTTCCTCTATGTGTGTCAAAATTTCAACTTGTTACTGCAAGGCCCTAGTGTACAGGCCCAGGGCGTTTTCAGTGGGAAGTTTAAAATTGCGCAAGGGTTTAAATAAAGATTTATATCTCCATAACTACAAATGCTGGAGTTACAAATTATAGCTTGTTTCTTTCAGTGCAATCTCAACTACACGCCTATTGTTGAAATAATCACATTTGCACTAACCAAATAAAAGAAGAAGAAGAAAACGAAATTTAATCTTATTTTTTCATTACAAAATTTCAATTTCGTCGGTCTCCCACATAGGCAACGCCAGGACGTGAGGGTTCAAAATAGTTCCTTCGTATTGCTTGATATGTATTTCATTCTTGTAGCAAGAATTGTGCACTTACTGATGATACTTTTGTAGAAAAATATTTTCGAATATAAAAGTTTTGCTTTTTAACGGGAAATTCAAAATTCCAGAATTTGTTATCTCGGAAACTATGAATCCTAGAGTTAAAACTTATAACTCGTTTTCTTCCGTACACACTAGACAATATGCCCATGGTCGAATAAACTTAATTTTCATTTATCAAGTAGAAGAAGAAGATGAAAGTTAAATAAAACTATATTTTTAAGAAATTTAAATTTCATTAAGCCTCCACATAGGCAACGCCGGAAAGTGATGGTTTAAAACGGAACCTGCATATTGCTGGATATGTTTCATTCTCGTGGCAAGAATTGCGGACTTGCTTCTGATACTTTCGGAGAAAAATATAATTTTTAATGAAAAAGCAGTAATTTTTTTTTCGGGTGAAGTTGCACTCACCCCCCCCCCCCAATATATTCATAATCATATTGAACTTTACTAAATACTAATAGGATGCTTAAGGCTCTTTGTGTGGCACTCAAGACATGTACCTCTTAACATTGCCTGAGTCACAGTATGCTCCAAAAGTCGAAAAAAACAAATGTGACACATTTTGCGTCTCTGCTTTTATGGTTTAAAAACATATATTGGAACAGATGACCACTTTTTGTGACAATCCCAAAATTGAGCTTTAACCTCGCAAAAAATTACTAGAAAGGAAGTAGACGATTATTTACAGTTCTTTAGACATACATTAACAGGTTGAATTGAAAATCATAGGACACCCTTTCATTTCAGAAAAGGAATGGATAAGCTATACAAGGATACAAGCTATAATTTGTAACTCCAGCATTTGTAATTACGGAGATATAAAGCTTCATTTAAAACCTTGCGCAATTTTAAACTTCCCACTGAAAACGCACTGGGCGTTTAAGGGTCTACCTTTACTGTGCACTAGGGCCTTGCAGTAACAAGTTGGAATTTTGACACACATTAGAGGAAGGTCTAGTTATGTAGTGTATGCAACTTGGCTTGGATCTCTCTTGTCCCTTTTGTGCTACACCATTTCCAAAATCCACCAATTTCCAGTGATTTTTCAATTTCTTGCATATTCAACCACATATAATATGGATTGGGTGATATATATGAAGACGACATAATGTTTGCATACTGAGCTCACATCAGGGTTACTAGAAAAATTAATACCACCTTCCTGGTTGGATTACAGTTGTAACAGCAGGCACACAAGATATTTATTTTTTTATGCGTAAGGCTTTTTAAGGCATATTTTGGGGTATTTTATTTGCTAACGTAAACAGGCTGAGAGTATTTTCACACAATACACGTGTTCCATGGTGAGAGGTTTGTTTGGTGTGTAAATATCACTAGGCTGTGATCAATAGTTCCAAAGTTATTGAGTCATGAAGTTAGCTCTGACACTCAATTTCCCAGATTTGGGTCACATTTTCTATTGCGCACCACCTTATTCCACAGGCTATGACTCTAGAACTATTTCTCGGAGAAACCTAATATTTGGAATACAAGCCTTCCAGACATGATTGAACCTTCATGCCAAATTTCATCCAAATCAAAGAACCATGACCTCGAAACGTTTTTGAAAATTGTCCATTTGACATGGAATGACCCATATGTTATACAATATGTACAAACTCTTTTCATCCTTCCTGTTCTGGCATTGTCTCCAAGGGGAATGGACAATTTTAAATTTCATGGAAAAAATTGAAAATATTTTTTCTCAAACAGTACAAAAAAAAAACGTAATTTTTTGAACAAGAGTGGCACATATATCATACAATACACAGAAACCCTTTTCAACACTCCCAACAACTGCAAAAAAAGTCTTTATAACTTGCATCATCTCTCTTCTTCTAAATACTAATGCACCATTATTTTTATCAGCATGTACTTACAGCTTGACTATACTGAACAAAAAGGGATATGATTTGAATTCTACCATTCGTAGTTTCTAAGATATTAACTTTTAATTGAAGCAATACACAATTTCAAATTTCATGCCAAAACACCCTGTGTGTTGAGGCTAATACTGTGTAAACAGCCTGTACATTTAAAGGTTAAAACTGATTTTTACACCATAGCAACTTGGAGGAAATAGTCAAATATCATCTCTCATCTCATGCAATGTTTGATTCATGGTGTAGTGATGCATACTCCACCCAATGTCAAACCATTTCTGCATCAGTTTGAGTAGTGGATCTAGTGAAAGATCACTCAATCTTACAACTTTCGTAATTTGTAAACTGCAATATTATCATGTTATTAAAGTCTCAGTTCATATGTGCCACTGATTTTTCACACTGCTTCTTCATCTCTTGGTGTGGCTATGCAAACTGGAAATAGCTCCCCCCCCCCCAGCTGCCCTTTCCTCCCCTCTACTGATTGAGTACCTAGATAAAGGAAGAAGTTTCTTTTTTTGTTTCTTTGACCTGACAGTAGTCACATTCTCTCATATAGATCAATTTGTTTTCAAATATTCTCCAGAAAATCATCTGTTTTGAACTGTCTACTACAGATATCACATCTAAAATGTTTTGAATGACATTGTACCAAAATTTGCTGAAAAAAATTTAGGGTTGATGTTTAGGGTTGGTGCTACATAGCTTTTGGAAGTATCAGGAACAGTCTACTGCATGTCAACATTGACAGTCAATATGTGTCTTCACTTTCAAATGATAAAAAGGGCTAAGAAAGATTCTGGTTATAAGTGCAGAAACAACATCTGTCAACATTAGGAATGGTCTGAATCAATACCAAAACCAGTGGTCAGAAGCAGCATGCTACTTGTAGCGTCGCTACAAAATTTATAGCTGTAGCTGTAGCAACGCTACATTTTGAAATTGTAGTGGTAGCAGTAGCGAAGCTACAAAATTCCTGTAGTTGTAGCGAAAACTTCGCTACAGCTACTTTTTTTCTCAGCATTTTGAGGTGAATTTTGAATGTGGCAACAGCATCAGAAAAAATCGACAATAACCCTTCATTTTGCAGGAGGTTCATAAAGACAAAGTCTATTACATGGAAATACAGATTATCTAGATTGCACATTATAGATATGTGCATGTTATTTAATTAGTATCTGAATAATTCAGATATCCAGATAACTAACTGACATATATGAATACATTCCAGCTAACAGCTACATTTTTTTGAGCTGCATCACTATTTTGGGGAGAAACATGCCTTGTTTGCTGCACCGCTGGAAAAAAGTGCCTCGTTTGCATCATCCCTGAAAGAAATCCTGTGGATATCCATGGTGTAAGAGACACCAAAATGTCATTAATTGCTGTGTAAAACACAACTTGCAGTGAAAAAAATGAGTGATGGATTTTCCACTGCACTGACAAAGGAATAGTGCCAGCAATAAATGGCTCAGTACGTTAACAGCATTGATCATTGCCTGTATATAGGATCCCACCAGCAAGAAATTATTCTTACAATTGATTGATTTGGTGTTTTAAGTCTACTTTATGCACAGTAAGGCTAATCGGGACTGGACCTACAGTTTAAAGTGGGATCCGAACCACTATGTACCTCCACCGGGTATCGAACCCGGGACACCTTGATTACAAGGCGAGGATGCTACCACTGCGCCATCGGGAGGCCAATTATTCTTACAAGAATGATAGAGTTTCTGGACTTACAATTATTTTCGCGATAATATTTGTTTACAAATTTTAAAATTACAATATGTTTAGAACACTCGAGTTTACACGACAGTTTCCTCAATATATTGTATCATATTGTAAAAAGTATGTATGAGTTATTGACTTTCCTGCAGAAAGGACAATTTTATTTAGTTAATATACATAGTTTTCAAATTTATATATTTTTCCTACTTTTGCGTCACTTTTCTGTAACTTTTGCTAATCATGACATCATCATCCTTCCCCGTTTTTTGCCTCTGACTGGGTTGGCACACATGTCAAGCCCCTACATTATTTCCTCGTCTTCCACCACTCCTCTTTTTCCACAGTGTTCCAATCTTGTCCTCTTCTCCTAACACTCTCCACTACCTGCTCTTTCCACCAACATCTTGGTCTCACCCTTGGCCTTATTCCCACTCCTTGTGCATTATAATATCTTACTGGTAGTCTTTCTGCATCCATCCCCTTCATGTACCTGAACCATCTCATCTGTGCATGATCTATCCTGTCCTGAAGCTTCACCACACCCACTGTCTATCGGATCTCGTCATTCCTTATTCTATCCCTTCTATTTTTTGTCTCTTAATGTCACGTAATTATTGGCACATAGTATGTGCATTTCATAGGTACATCCCTGTTCCATATTAATCTTCAAACGCTTTGATATAGTCCACCACCCATTTGTCCTCTTCTGTTTACCTCCTCATCTATTCTTCAACTTTTCTCAATCATGACAATGAGGATGAATGGTTTATTTAATTATTCTCTTATCTATAGTCGCTTTCTGCCACTGTTGGCTAATTGTGAGAACGAGGAAGAACGATGAATGATGAGCAGTGTGGGGAATAGCATCTTTCCTAGTTTTTGTTTTGAGTCCATTTTATGCATAGATAAGCTGATCGAGACTGGTTCCGAGCCACTATGTGCATCCGCTGGGTATCGAACCTGGAGCCCTTTTGTAAACAAAGGACCCCAGGTACTTTTAATTCAAAATGCTGCCTTCATATCAGTCTATTAAAAAATGAAATATTTATTTTCAAGAAAAATACCAAATTTCATTTGTGTATAGTTGTAATCATTAATTTGGGTAACACCCTAATTGCAATATTCATATATCACATTTGAATTGAAATGCCACTTGCATAGGTATGTTATTCTCAAAAACTATAGTAAAAATAAGTAACTGAAGTAACACTGCTATCAAAATTATCGAATGACGGGAATCATGATAATAAATAACAGAATCTATTTACCAATAGTAGGGGATTTTTTAATATTCACATGGTTGTTTTTAAGTTGTTTTCTATGCAGAAGTAGCACAAAAAGTAGCGAAGTAGCGAGTAGCGAAGAGGAGTAGTGTAGCAAGCTACTTTTTGGTAAATGTAGCTGAAGCTGTAGTGAAGCTACATTTTGGAAGGGTACCTGTAGCTGTAGCGAAGCTACTTTTAAAATGTAGTGTTCTGATCACTGACCAAAACCAATACTCTCACCCATTCCCACCAGTCAGCCCCTGTGGTGGAGTGGTTAGCACATCGCACTAAACACCAGGGGTCCCGGGTTCGAATCCCAGCCTGGGCATGGATGTTTGTCAGTGTCCATACATCAATTCCATCATGTCATCACTCATCCCCATCTTCGTAAATTAGCCAAAAAGTGGCACAAAAAGTGAAGTAAAATAAAGCAAATCAATCACTCACCCATTCCCACCAATACAGATTCCAACACTGATACTTGAAAATTGTATCAATTTAAAGTAGGTCATAATATTTAAAATTTTAATATACATTTTCCGTTTGAACTATTACATTGATTTACCAAAGCTTTACTTTTTTAAAAAAATGTAATTTCACAAACACATAATCACAGATTCTATCTCCTCATATTGTTGCATAACAAAATTTATTTCCAGGATATTTAGACTCAACAAAAGTGTCATGCAGCATTTTTACAAATACTGGAAGATAAATACAGAGAAACTAGTACCCACTTTATCGACGAAACTGTTTTTTCTTTGTTCTATTAATTTCAGTGGCCACTGCCACCATGCTCGTTGGAACTCGTTACAAGTTTACTAGAGTATAGTTTCTCTGTATTTATCTACTACCGCGTCCCTCATTTCCCAATTATGAACTGTGAGATATGTAGGCAGATTCCAGATTAACAGATGGTATTGGTGGATTATCTTCTAACTGGTACATTACTTCTAACTGGTACATTGTTATCTGTATCAGCACAGTCACAGGCAAAATGAAAGAGGATATGACAGAAGACGTAAGTTTAATATACTTCCAATAACAATGTAAACAGACCTGATTGCAGAGGCATGTATGTCCCTGCTGCCCCGACTGTAGGCTGATGCATGTACCATGGCCACACAGCTCCTCTGAGCTTCCACTTGAACAGTCATTGCTCCTCTGCATGCAATGAACTCCAAAAAATCCTTGCCTACACAAGCACCTGTAACATAAAACAAAAATATCATTAGAAGCTAACTGAAAATCCATTATTCTGAATATAACTAATTACCTAGGTGTAATTCTGGTATTGACTCAGTAGTTTGAGGACAACTGGGGAACTATTTGAAAACGACTCCGATCTCGAAAATCACGAAATGGTGACGATGGCACACAATGCACTGACAACACATCATTCAATGAAAAGGGAATTGACAGGCCTTGGCCCTTAATGGACAGTTTGCATGGAGTTCAGTTTACATGTACAGGGTGTCCAAAAAGTCCCGTGCCATAAGCAAAATGGTAAAATTGTGATAAAATTAATTTTGTTGTTCTTTGGAGCCGTCAAATGGGCCCCATGCTCGCCATATTTGAATCAGATGCACTATGCTTTTTGAGGTTATGTTAAATCTCTGGTGTACAAAGTGAAAATGCACGATATGGCTCATCTTCGCACAAGAATCAAGGACGTATGTGAAGTCATTGGCCCAGATTATGTCCCCCGTGTGCTCAACAATTTGCGATTCTGCCTACAAACATGTGTGGAACTCAACGGAAAGCACATTGAACAAATACTGTGATTTTGGCTATGGTGCGGGACTTTTCAGACACCCTGTAGATATTAGGGATGTGATGAAGCCGATTACTGATATATGAATATAGAACAAAATTGACATATCACAGTTGGTACTGGCATTGATAAATATACTATATTTAAACTGATACTGGTACTACATTTCTTCTACTGGAAGACTGCATCACTGAGCAAAGTGGTGTCATTCTGGTGAGGATCAAGTGTGAACTCCCGTCATACAGAAGCTGAATCAATGGTGTTTCGTGTGAGAAATAATTGAAGATTACTTCCTCAAACATCATTTCCACATTAGAAACTTGTCACAAACAGATTCTAGTGACTCCTGGGCACTGCGTAAAACACATATATATAAACAGGAGTAAATACAAATTATGTCCACAGGTTTTTCAATATTTGCAGAAAAACACCATAAACAACTTCGTTAAAAATTGTTTCCAGAGTGTAAAACATTTACTATCAGATGTTTCCACCAGCCAAATTGCATTTCTTTAGCATTAATATTTTTTTTAAAAAATGTATAAAAGTGAAATGGCTGTTCCTCATGATATTTTACCTTCTATGGATATGTTTTGCATCAGCGAGCAAACCGGCTCCATTCTGGTAGTGGTCGTGTGCATCACACAGGAGCCATATCATCCATATTTGTTGTGAGAAATAATGAAAATTAACTTCCAGATCGTTGTAAATCCATAACATAATTATAGCTGCTGCTCCACTTCTGGATATTTGCAATGCTTCCCCTGGAAAGCCCGCTTCTTGGATGGGGCTGCCTTCAGCTTTTTTTCTTGCAACATGCCTTACTTGCATTAAAACTGCTTTCAATTTCCTCTTAAATTGTGTACATTTCCTTTGAAATACTGTATAACATACGAGCCTATCAGTTCTCTACATCATAACTGCAAGCAAATATTTAATCTGCATGTATGTTTACTTACTCATAAGATCCTTGTGTATTTCTGCATGTAGCTCCATTCTGACAGCCCAGGCCTGTTCCAGCAAAATGGTAGCATTCATTAACATCCTCATTGCACAAGGAACCCTGAAAAATAAATATTTAAATTTGTAACATGCACAAACTGGTTTATCAAAGAACATTTACATTGTTCATATAAATACACTTTGAACATCTAATATATTAAAAGCGTGCATGCGTGCGTGCATGTGTGTGTGCGTTTGCAGATTGGTCGATACGGGGAACTGCATGTGCTTACACATCTTTTTTATGGGGAACCAAATCGTTTCTGGGGAACTGACTGCAGTTCCCTGCAAAAAAAAAAAAATGCCCAAAAACCATTGCAAAATGACGTTATAATACCGTGGGAAAAGTTTTACATGAATATTTGATGTTCCCCAGAAAATCGATTTTCAACGAGTTGCCTGTGTTAACCGTGTGTAACTTTTAGTTCATATTCTGCTATCCAGAGGTCTCTGGAAATGCTGCTTGGCATGTGTCTCAGTATCAGATGTGTTTCGCTCTGCAGCACGGCCAGCTCCGTGACCGCAGACGATGGATAGAGGGAATTTCCTTTGATGGAGAGATTTTTTTTTTTCGGATGGAAGAAAACTTGAAGGGGCAATGAAACAGTGTGAAAGGAAGTAATAGTCCTCAAAATTCTGCTCTGCAACATCTGAGATGCTATTTCGCTTCATTACAGCTTTATCTGCGAATGTTCTGGCGATCCAGACGATTTTAAAATGCTTCAAATTGAGGGATTGTTTTCAAATTTTGTGTGGGATTTCGTGTTTCTCACTTCGTCCGCTCTGCTCATGCCGCGTAGTTAAGCAGCTGGATTGCTTTTCTTAAAAATGGACACGAGATCCAAGAAAAGAAGAATAAAAGAAGGTAAGTTTTCTTTATTAATTTAGGTTTGTTCTATTAACATTTGGTCACCTGTGTCTTTACATTTTAGTGCAGCTGAACTTGATTTGTTCGACAAGACTGAAAACAAGTAAAAAAATTTACAAACGTTCATAAATTTTTGTATGTCGTGCACATGTGTTGGAATATTCGATTTTAATAATACGTTTTAACACTCACAGGTGGCACATTTTTTACAGCGGATGTTAATTTAAAGAAAAACATTTGTTCTTCAGCAATACAGATTACAAGGTAACTTAAACAAATTACGTTAAAATATATAATTCGTGCTCGTGGATGAAAATTCCAGTAAATTTATTTGCTTTCTCAATATTGTAAGCAAACACACGATGTGAACATTGAAAAAGAAACGAAATTTCAGGGCTGTTTACCCACCGTACCCCCTCTAGAATTACGTTGGAATTTATATTAATCGACAGATTTTGATGTTCTTATGTAATATAAAATTAGTTCCAGTGCGCGGAAAACACAAATAACGGAGATATTCGATCATAAAGTATGACCCGCGTAAGCAAAAACCTAGTGCTTTCACCGCTTTTTATTAATAAAACCCTTTGTATGCACACTCAAATAGCGAACGAACACGTTTATAATAACTATTGGCACCAAACTTAACAATCCTAAGCTAACTACGTAAATTTATAAATGCTGTTGTGAAATGTCGTTTTGGTTGCTAGATTCACTTGTACGAAACTTTCGAGCTGTACTTCACTGTAAAGTAACATGTTAAGATAACAGACGCACTTTGCTTCACAATAACATTTCCGCGAGTTAAAATCAAATGAAAACTTTCATAAACAACAAAATCTTCATATACCATGCGCAATATTTCACTTTCTCTATGGATCAAGGGTACCAAATCATCTTTCACTTTTGCTTATAATTGCTGGTAACTATGTATGTTTAATTCCTAATTTATCATGGTCGACAGTTTTTTGATTTCTAATTATGTATGCTACCATAAACTTGAGAGTCTTGGTGATAACGTACTGTGTGTTTTCTGGAGAACAGTCTGTTTTCCTTCCGCATGTGATTGTGAGCAACCATTCATTTACTGCCATTCAATTCATGCGCTTGAGGTGCTTTCCTTGTTAGGTTAGGAGGGTCAGGTTTAAGGCTCTTAGCATTAAAATAATGCATCTACTGCTTTGAACACCTGATAATATAATATCTGATCTGGAACACAAAAGCCCTTGAGCCTCCTATGAAAAAAATTAAAAAAATAATTGTCTGACTCGACCAGAAACCAAGAACTCCTGCTCACACAAGTTACATTTCAATCATAATTTCTCAAGCAAATAATACTTAGCGAAGCTTTTAATTTTGCTAATTAATTTGCCCAAGCTTCGAACTTGCTCCCACAATCATTTCTAGTATTCTAAAGCACTTAATAATGCTCCTATAAAAATTGCAAAAAAAATGATTAGGCATTCGGAACTTATATCCTTTATGTGTTAAAGTTAGTAAAGTGTAAACAACACATACTTTTAATGGCTTACATCTTTTTCATAATTGCTATTTGTTTCGATGCGTGCAGTGTTCAATCGTAGGATTAGTCTTCCTTCGCAAATACTATACTTACGATTTTCCCTTATGCCAGGCAAACACTGGAATGCATGTATCCCATTAAAACTGGTAGATTTCACTAAATTCTATTACAGATTTTGTTGTGTGTGTTGTGGAACATATTCAAATATATGATGTTACGTAAAGACTTGTTCAGAGCTGTGTATCTTGAATCAAGTTGTCATGTGTCTATTCTTACATTCACACATTCAAAATACTTATAAGCAGACAGTTGCAACTAGCACCCTGCACAAGCAAGCCTCTTTCTGTTCATAGCAGGAGATAAATATGTTCGCTCTGCAATATGTCAGCTTTGAAAAGCAGAGTTTCTGCCTCACAATGAAAAATGCTCAATCAGTTATGATTGTTACATTTATATTATCATGTGATGTACGTATTAACAAATATTAAATACATTTAAAAATTGCTCTTGTTTTTGAAGGAAGAATATAAGTATGTCACACAGAATATAGGCATTTACAAAATACATATCATTTATTTTTGCACAAACATTGTTGAAAATAAAGGACAAAGTTAATATTTCTATTATCAGTAGGATTTTGTGATATTTTATTTACCATCAATGATAGCAGGCTTACTTATTTTTAATTAATTATTTTGAAGAGTGCATTTTCTGTAATTCTAAATGCAATACAAAATGCTTAGTATGAAAGTTTTTATTCACAATACTAAGCACATTGTTTTCTATTTGGTTGAGGATTGCAACATGTTGTTACATCCTACTTGTTTCTGTATAGCAGGATACACTTCGTATTACTTTGCCATCTTACTCAGGAAGGTGATACACCTCCATAAATAAGGAAATAAGGGACAATATTTGGCAAATTGAACATTTCTGTGACGACCCTGCCATATTATATGTTGGATGTGCATGTGAATCATGAATCGTTTAAAAACCAGACTGTCTTATTTTAATATGAAATTTCATTTTTATCTCTTACAGATTGCTGGACTCTAGTCCAGTACTCGGAAGATAACATTTTACAAATGTGTCCCATAGACTTGGAAAAAGACTGTAGAGAATATAAGCCAGGATTAACAAAAATTGATAAAATGGCGAAACGGAAGAAAATACCTAGTAAAGATTTTAATGGTTGGATGTAAGTAACTTGATGATAAACAATTTTTAAAAATCCCGCTGCAGGAAGAAATATGGTATATATTTAATATCCATTAAGAAGATCACATAATGAAAATTGCCATCTTGTACATGTTGTATAAGTTTATGTGCCTAATCATGTTGTTTAGAACATTGTTTATAATTTATGTAGATATTATCATTTCCATTATTATCAAATATTACATTGACTTAAAAAAAAACATTTCAGTGCTAGACTTTTGTGAAAGCTCCTGATATAAGTATGCTTTCCTCATAGGTACCTACATAAATTTGATTTAGCACACAAATGATCTGTACATGCACATGAAAGCTGTATATGTCACTACCTAGGTGCATTGTTCTCTGTAATGAAAGGAGAACTGGAGAAGTAAAAAGAAATGTCTACATTTTTTATAAGGACTTGGAACTAAAAATTCTTCCATCATAGTTCAATGTGGTAACCACTGATGCATGATACCAGCAAGCAGCACTTGACGTTGATTTATTGAGCTCTGTATCTAACTGGGGGGGATTCTTCTAAGGTTTATCATGGTGACAGTGAGGCAGTCTGGGTTATGCTTTGTGAAAATTTTGTTAGCTGAGGAGATAACATCCCCACCTGCACATCCCCTCTCACTTAGAGCACTGCAGCAAGAAGAACATAGAAGAGCATACTTGGTTTCAGTGGATGTGTTTCAAGAAATTGCTTACAGTTGGGTAGAATTATATTTTTTGTGTAAAACTATGTTACGACCTTACTTATTTTGTAACTTTGCAATGCCGTGTTAAAAAGAAAAATTGATATAGTCTTACCTCAAGTCATTGTTAATGTCCGTGATACTACATGTTGTGACGCAAATATGAACGCGCCAATCAAGGCGTTGTTGAACTAATGTATTCACCTTTCTGTAACTATCAAATGAAGACAGCTCGCTTAAGACAACGAGCATTTATTAAGATGTAAATATAGATTTGCCAATCAAAGATTATCCATGTTTGATGAACTAACCTAATTGTAATTAAATAATGGCGGAACATTTAAATTTGTATATTTCCAAAATGTAAGATTTTATCAACGTTAAAGAAATAATTGTTAACTCAAATGAATATGTAAACTTTCTTTGTAAATTATTAATTGCCAAACTATGTATTTTTCAAATATCTTTCTGTTGTAATTTAGAGTATTGTAATAAGAAATTACCTAAAGACAGGTGTTCGAGGCTGGAACTTTGGGTATAAATACGAAGGAATTTGGTCCGTAAAGAGGTCTGTTCTGGTGTCAGTCTAGGTAGAAGTGAATAGGTGCAAGCCGCTCTTCTTTAAAGACCTAGACTGGCCAAATAGGAACGGTCTAATCTAGGAAGAAGTGAATAGGTGTATGCCGCTCTTCTGTAAAACCTAGGTTAGCCGAATGGGATATAAGTTCCAATTTAGGAAGAAGTGAATAGGTGCAAGCCGCTCTTCTGTAAAAACCTAAATTGGCAATCTCAGGTGATAACTCCAAGTCTAGGAAGAAGTGAATAGGTGTATGCCGCTCTTCTGTAAAACCTAGGTTTGGGCCACCCTAGTTTGACCTTTCTAGTAAGTTCGAAATTATCTATTAACAATTGACCTCCAAGTTCCAGTTACGAGTTACCTAACCTCTGGCTGTAAATACTCAAGCAGTAAATAAACTTTTCATTAAAACTTCACGACGTTGGTTGGATTTGTTCTGCACCTACCCTGAAGATAGGTTTCAGTGTAGACCCTTAGAGACTCCATGCTCCCGACTATAGGAGTAAAGGGTGAGGAAAGTTGCTAGGAACGTAACAGATCCTTTTTGGCGCCCATCGTGATGGCCACGACAGTTTAGAACTTCAACCACCGACGTTGGATACTGGGCATACAACGTAGAGGCTCGACAATTGAAGAATCCAGCCAGACGACTATTACGGAAGAGGTCCTCGTTAGAAGCGAAGTTGCAGTAGCGCCATAGAAGCTGAAGAATCCTGACCGCTGCAGTTGAAGAAGATGACCAACGACGAGTAGAAGATTACTATAAGAAGCAATAACTTAAAGACTTCATTAGTTTGGAAAATATTCTTCAAGAAAAAGGACTTACATTTTAAAAGTGTGAAAACTCAAATATTAGTATTTAGTCATGTCTAAAAGGTATTTAAGGGGGGAACAAAGAAAATTAAACATGGCGACCTTTAAGTGCTGCACTGATGACTCCAAGTCCGAAGAAGGAACTGTCAAATGTCAAGAATGCGAGTGTTTGTTCCACTTGAGTTGTTTGAATATGGATGCCACGAATTAAGATGTTGATAGAACTAGTTTTAAATGCCAAGGTTGTCAAAACAAATTTGAATCTGCGAACCAAATGATAGATTTATTGAAAACGTGGAGACAAGAAGATGAAGAAAAGAGACAGAAAGAAAGACAAGAAGATGAAGAGAAAAGACAGAAAGATGAAGAGAAGAGACAGAAAGAAAGACAAGAAGATGAAGAGAAGAGACAAAAAGAAAGAGAAGAAGATAGTAAAAGGATGAGAGAGTTAATAGAGGAAGTAAGATTAGAGTGTAAGATCAATAAGAATGAGTTACAAAAAACTGTAGAAGAATGCCAAAAGGGAATGAGGGCCGAAATGGAAGAATTTAAACAAGTAATGAGTCAAGAAGTGAAAGATCAGATGGAAGCAACCCAGAAAGCCTTATTGGAAGAAATAGATGAAGAAAAAAGTCAGAGGAAAACAAAAGAAACGGAATTAACAAGCTTATTTGAAAGTTTAAGGCTTGAAACTACCAAGAGCTTGATGGAAGAAAAACTGCAAAGAAGAAAGGAAATGGAAGACGAAATAAAGGAAGTACAATGGCAATTTCACAAAACTTCTAGTGAAATAGATTCTTTGGCCATGAAATTAGAACGTCTACCTTTGAGTGCTAATTCAGTAGACCAAAGTCAGAGGATTCACTCTGCCAATTTGGCCACTCCTATCGCTAGTGTATCTAAGAGGAGGTATACTGAAAGAAGTAACCTCTCATCCTCGAGTGCTACGTCCGACGAAGGTTCGGAGTTGAATAGAAGCCGACGCTCAAAGAAAGTGAAGAAGTCACAAGAATTCTTCAATCACCTTTCGGAAGAAGAGACTAACAACAGAGTTAGGAAATCCAAGTGTCAGAATTTTAGACTGGCAGATATAAAAGCCTTAGAGAAGTTTTCTGGAGAAATAAATTCAGTCTCGGCCGAACGATACATCGAAAGTTTAAAGACCTATCTAGATATAATGGAAGTTTCAGAATTTTACAGGTTGAAAATTTTACCTTCCTTAATGACAGGAAAGGCCAAATCCTGGTTTATAGCAAATGAAAGGAAGTGGAAGAGTTTTGATCAGTTCTGTTATGCATTTCGAAAGCAGTATGCTTCCTTAGAGGCTAAACAACGAGAAATGCAGCTGTTAAGGAATAAGAAATTTCAGAGGTCCCTTGGATTAACGTTAGAAGAATGCTGCTGGGAAGTCTATGGAAACTACTGCAATCTGGTGGAAGTAGTAAATCAGGGTGAAGTCTTGCATTTGATAATCAGCCAACTTCCGGTGAAAGTTCGACAACTAGTATTGACTCGTGATCCAAAAACCATGGAACAACTAGCAAATTATCTTAGTCGATATGAAGCTCCCAAACAACTGGAGATAAGTAGGGGAGATAACCCCAAGGTGGAAGACAGAAGGCCGTTTCAACCCAGAGTTAGGCAGACTAATATAGTCTCGTCTAGATTTAACAACGAAAGTGAAGGAGCGACCAGAACACCTCAGAATCCTAATAGGAACAATAATAGAAACCAGAGGGGTTACCAAGGGCGGAATTTCTATAGCAACGGCAATAGAAGTCAACCTTATAGACGACCATGGAACCAATCCCGTTTCCCCAACAACCACTTCAATAGAAATTCTAATACAAAGGAAATCTCCTGCCAAACTGAAGAAGTCCCGACTGAGTTAAATCCTGTCGCTCCAGCTTGGGAAGGTTCAATGCTCCCAAATCAAAATTTAAACCAACCCTCGTTGTAAATGAAGCTCTCTCATTTACAACGGAAGGGAAAACTGCATCGGCGAAAAATGAGAGTACCGACAATTTCCTCACTGAAGATTTTTTAGAAGTATTGCATTTAGAATTAGAAATCGAAAATGAGGAATGGGAAAAAAAATAGAAGAACCTGAACATAGCGGAATATTGTTGTCCAAGAAACCAGAAATTATCGCCCGAATTTTAGGATTAAAAATTAAGTGCACTATAGATACAGGGAGTGAATGCACTATAATGAAATATAAAATTTGGCTTAAGTTACGGGACAGGTTACCCGGACTTAAACTTCAGAAATGTCCCGGAGTGAAACTACGAGATTTTACTGGAAAGGAAAGTTCTAGAATAGTAGGATGTAGAAGAATTCATTTTGAAATTGGGGGATGTGTATTTGAAGATTTGGTCTATGTAAGTCGGAATTTAGATGCTGACTTATTGATGGGCTACCCATTTTTGGAGAAATATCAAGCAAATTTAGATACAAAAAACCAAAGACTGTACTTAATGAAAGTGGAAGAAGAATAATTAGGAAGAAATACCTTGACGGGAAAAAATACGTCGGACTTTGAAAACTGTATTAGTCAAGTAATCATTGATGCCTGGATGGCCAATGAAGAAGAAATAAGACAGAAAGCCTATTCTCCTGAGATACTCAGCTTTGAAAGGAGAGAAGAATTGATGCAGTTATTATTGGAATACCAGGAGATTTTTTTCCTGCAAACCGGGACTAGCAAAAAATGCTAAATGTACAATACCTCTGACGTCCCAGGAACCAGTATATTCTAGTCCGTATCCCATTCCGATGGCAAAAAGAGAGAAGTTGGAAGAAGAATTGGAACTATGGAAGGAGTGGGGTGTAATTCGGCAATGTCAGTCTCCATATCTAAACCCTTTGCTGGTGGTCAATAAACCTGATGGTTCGGTGAGACCGTGTATTGATTTCCGAAAGTTGAACAAGTTGATAATAACTCCAAAAAACACGGTACCAGTTTTACAGGAAGCCTTACAAAAATTCAGAGGAAAAAAGTATTTTAGTTGCCTAGACTTAGCTTCCGGATATCTGCAAATCCCTATAGACGATAAACATCAAGAATATACAGCTTTCTCATATAAAGGACGTTCCTGGTGTTTTACGAGAATGCCTTTTGGATTATCGAACGCTGTGGCTGTATTTATGCATGCCATGCAATCTTTGTTTGAACCTCACACTGAAGAGTTCCTAACCATCTACATAGATGACCTGCTGATCTTTGATGAAACTCTGGAAAATCATTTCCAGCACATAAAGTGGGTTTTATCCAAGCTAAAGGCCGAAGGATTTACAGTAAAACTGAAAAAATGCCAATGGGTGAAATCAGAGATTAAGTATCTTGGCCATATTATATCTGGAAGTTGGGTTCGAGTCGACCCTAAAAAGGATGAAGCTATCTTAAAATTTCCTAGACCTCGAAGTAAAAAGGATCTTCAACAGTTCTTAGGGTTATTAAACTGGAGAAGAAGGTTCGTAAAGGATCTGTCTCGAAAGACAGCAAACTTGGAGAAATTATTAGTAAAAAATGTCAAATGGGAATGGACTAACGAAAATGAAGCTAGTTTTCGAATTCTGAAGAAGGAGTTAGTCCAATTACCTGCCCTAGCGCAGCCTGATTTCACCAAGCCTTTCTGCCTGCTATGTGACGCGTCCCTGACTGGATTAGGAGCGGTGTTGTTCCAAGCGAAATTAGAACAAACTCCGGACTTAGAAAACATCGCCATCATACAGTATGCCAGTCGGAAACTAAAGGGATATGAACGAAACTATACCGTACAAGAATTAGAATGTTTAGCAGTACTTTTCGGAATAGACCATTTCAAAGTCTACTTGTATGGCACCAAGTTCTACGTTTATACTGACCATAAAAATTTGATATGGCTAGAGAATAGCCGTGACTGGAGTGCTAGGTTAACCCGTTGGGCCTTAAAACTTCAACAATTTAACTTCTCCATTTTTCATATTAGTGGGAAGCAAAATGGGATAGCCGACGTCCTAAGTAGATATCCTCAAGCAGAAAATTTCCTGGATAACGATCCTGAAAATGAAGTCACTTACTCAGTGGGATTGACGAGAACACCCAGTTTAGCAGGAGAAGAACTGCGAGAGTGGCAGAACGCCCAACTTCAAGATGAATGGTGCCGTAACATCTCTGAAGACGTTCTATTGCAACCTGATTCCGGTTACCTGCTACATGAAGGCTTGTTGTTTTACAAGGATCAGAAGGGACGAGGAACTTACCGATTACTAGTTCCAGACATTTTAGTTCCTAAGGTAATGGTCGCCGAGCATGACGAAGCGGGACATTTCGGGTTCACCAAAACGTATAAAAGACTAAGACTTCATTTCATCTGGCCGAAAATGAAAGAGAAGATTGCGCAATATGTGCGGGAATGTTTGGTATGCTCCCGAAACAAACCAGACAGGAAAGGAACCTGTAGACAACAATTTAGCATTATGAACAAACTTCCCCATGAAGTATTGTCTATTGACATAGTGGGAAAGCTACCTAGATCCGGGACTTTTAACTTTATCCTCACCATGGTGGATGTAGGCAGTCGATACGCTATAGCTTACCCTTTAAGGACTGCTAAAACTGAAGAAGTAAAAAATAAACTTGAACAAGGATATATGGCTCATTATCCTAAACCCAAATATGTTTTATCAGACAGAGGGACTCAATTTACTTCCCATAAGTGGGCTAATTTCTTGAAAAAACATGGGATAATTCCGTGGTTCACCACTCCCTATCATCCTGCAAGTAATCCCGTAGAAAGGGTAAACCAAGAAATCGTAAGGTTGCTGAGGACTTTCTGCTCAAAACAACATGATTCTTGGCACAAATACGTAAATAAAGTATGCTGGCTGATTAATTATTCGGTATCCGAAGCTACAGGATACACCCCAGCTGAACTATTTTATAACAAGCCAGTACCTTCTAATTTATTCAAGCATTTAGAATGGCCCGAAGGAGACGAAGGAAAGATCAAATGGGAAACCAAATTGTTCCTGCCTCATATAAACCAAGAACTCAGAAAAAGAAAGGCGAGCAAAGCGGATATATTTTGAACATCTGAGATTTAGTGTTAAAAAGAAATCGTAAACTGAGTTCGGCACCAAACAAAGAAATCGCCAAATTTTTCGAATATTTCCTAGGTCCCTATGAAATAATAGAAATAGGGAATAATGTGGCTTTGCTAAGGGATCCCTGGACGAAGGAAGTTTTAGGAAAGGAGAATTTCCACAACCTTAAAAAAATTAATTGTTCAGCCGAACGTAGAAAGGAATTGCTGGAGAAGTGGAGCTCGAGCCGAGGAGGACTGGAACCTAGAAAAACATAAATTTAATAATAGTGCAGAACCTGAATGAAAAGAAAGACCTTATAAACTAATCACAGGGAACCGAGGATGTTTCCATAAGCCGAGTAAGCGTTATTGCTTGGTAAGCCAAGGAAGGGCTACCAGGGGAAAAGGTTGATTCCCTTACTCTTCGAGGATAGAAGAGAAATTGCTGTAACAATTTAAAGGAAGAAATTGTTATTTTAAGAGGCTGAGTCCTCATAGCGTTAGCAAAGATGGCTTAAATTGTAAACGTTTATACGAGAGGTCAAATAATAAGGAAGAGTGAGAAACTCTAGAATTAAAAGGTTCTACTGAGAAAAAGAGAGATCAATAATTATTACATAAAGGTCTAGGTCTGGCTCGAAATTCTTTAAAAAGCGAGATTATGATAAACGGTCACGCATTACGTATCAAGATTGTTAGAGAACTAACATGGCTGAACGACAGAGCTCTGCTATTCAGATACCCAAAGAGTTAAGCTTAGCAGAACTACAAATTGTGGAGGAGTTCGACAAGTCCTACAAACAGTGGTTTCAACAATCCAACGCTTGGACTTCTGACAATGAAAGATTAGAGGGATATTTAGAGGATCTTACCAAAAGTTTTACCTCAATATTGATCCAAACTAGGCGAAAGGAAAACGAACGACTACAGGATACCTTTAGGAAGATCGAACCTGAGCAGAGGCAGCATAGGGCTGAACTAAGAGACATACTAAACAAATTTTCCTCTAGTATTGAGGCAGTCTCTAAGGAAGTTGGGAACGACAAAAACGTTAACAAACTAACCTGTGATGAGCTAGTGGACGACCTTCCTGTTGAAGCTTTGATAACCCTAGTGCGCAAGGAGTTAGTAAACGTCCCTGAACTAATTAATGACCATTTTTATGACGATCAACCTGCCCCGCTAGTTACTAGTCCCCTGAAGGAAGACAAGGTTCCTAAAAAGGATGTCCCTGATTGGCAAGGATGGTTCCTGGAGCTAAGCCCGGAAGTGAAAATGAACAAGAAGATTTTCCTCCAACTCTTGGCAAAGAAACTAAAGTTAAGTCGGAATGGTGCCAAGCAAGAAATGAAGAAATTGTTTAGTTGGAACGGGATGCGGTTTATTTTAAAGAAAACCTAATTAAAGAAAAAATGGTGATCACTGAAATAGCTTATAACTGAACATCACCTTTACAGGAAATAATTAATCAAGCAACAAATTCTTGTTTAACTAAATGTGTGTAACCTTGATATGTTGTATTTGTTTGTTAATTCTTTAAAAACTGTTGTGTTGAATTGAAAAAAAAAATATATATAATAAAAAAAAGAAAGCCGTTTAAAAAGTTGTGATCAAATATTATCATTTGAGAATTGTATGATATGTTGATTTAACAGTTTAAAATTTGAATATAAAATTGAATTTAAGACATGTACTTAATTGAAATCAAACCATATAATTTCTAGTGTTGTGTTATAAATGTTGATAAAGCATTAATATTTGGGAAACAATATGATTATTAGTTGTACTGAACTAATCATTTAATTTGAAATAATAAACGCAATTGGTGTGTATATATAAAAAAATGTATAAGAAAGGCAAAGAGTTTAGAGAAAGAAAAATTTGTTTCACTTTCGTTTCTCAAATTTTCATTTAAACTACAGAGGGGGGAACCTGTTACGACCTTACTTATTTTGTAACTTTGCAATGCCGTGTTAAAAAGAAAAATTGATATAGTGTTACCTCAAGTCATTGTTAATGTCCGTGATACTACATGTTGTGACGCAAATATGAACGTGCCAATCAAGGCGTTGTTGAACTAATGTATTCACCTTTCTGTAACTATCAAATGAAGACAGCTCGCTTAAGACAACGAGCATTTATTATGATGTAAATATAGATTTGCCAATCAAAGATTATCCATGTTTGATGAACTAACCTAATTGTAATTAAATAATGGCGGAACATTTAAATTTGTATATTTCCAAAATGTAAGATTTTATCAACGTTAAAGAAATAATTGTTAACTCAAATGAATATGTAAACTTTCTTTGTAAATTATTAATTGCCAAACTATGTATTTTTCAAATATCTTTCTGTTGTAATTTAGAGTATTGTAATAAGAAATTACCTAAAGACAGGTGTTCGAGGCTGGAACTTTGGGTATAAATACGAAGGAATTTGGTCCGTAAAGAGGTCTGTTCTGGTGTCAGTCTAGGTAGAAGTGAATAGGTGCAAGCCGCTCTTCTTTAAAGACCTAGACTAGCCAAATACGAACGGTCTAATCTAGGAAGAAGTGAATAGGTGTATGCCGCTCTTCTGTAAAACCTAGGTTAGCCGAATGGGATATAAGTTCCAATTTAGGAAGAAGTGAATAGGTGCAAGCCGCTCTTCTGTAAAAACCTAAATTGGCAATCTCGGGTGATAACTCCAAGTCTAGGAAGAAGTGAATAGGTGTATGCCGCTCTTCTGTAAAACCTAGGTTTGGGCCACCCTAGTTTGACCTTTCTAGTAAGTTCGAAATTATCTATTAACAATTGACCTCCAAGTTCCAGTTACGAGTTACCTAACCTCTGGCTGTAAATACTCAAGCAGTAAATAAACTTTTCATTAAAACTTCACGACGTTGGTTGGATTTGTTCTGCACCTACCCTGAAGATAGGTTTCAGTGTAGACCCTTAGAGACTCCATGCTCCCGACTATAGGAGTAAAGGGTGAGGAAAGTTGCTAGGAACGTAACAACTAGTCCGGGACACACAACTCTTTCTAATAGAGGAATGAGAAGTTTTTGAAAAAAATACTCCACAACAACATTCTTTACCATAAATACAGCGTGTGTAATCTTTACCATGCTCCAGTTAACTTTATCCCTTAAGACAGTGGTTCCCAAAGTGTGTTGCACCGTGCCCTTGGTGTCTGTGGCCACAATGTCACCATTCCAAAATATTCCAATATTTTAACTGAAATGATATATGATTGTTCCAAATATGTGCTTATTTAGTACTTTCTACACATAAAATCTTTCTGAATTTAAAATATATATTTATTTTTTAACTTCAGGCAAGTGTTAGATAGGGCTACATTTTGACTTTGGCACTGTGAAAAAATTCTGAAACACTAAGGGTGTCATGAAGCAAAAAATTTTGAGAACCTCTGCCTTTGGATTAAACTTCAGGCACTGGAATAATTTTAGTATTTATCATAATCAGCCATTAGTAGAAACAACTATTCCTTATTATGTGAATACCAAATTCCATTATGTTGTGTGACTAAACACAAAAAATATAAATGATTTTACAGCATTAAATACATCAATTTAGAAAAAGTTTTCAATTGTAGTTAGAATTTTCTAAAAACCTAAACCTTGAATCCATGCCATTTCAAGGAATAATCCCAATATTAATTTAGATGCAAATGTTTGCTTGTTAACGTTTCTCACATGGTAATAAACGTCTTTTATTATTTATATATTTTTATTACATTGTAGCTAAGCAAGAAGTGCATCTTGCTGCAGGGAACCCAAACATAATGGACACACTTGACCAGAAAGAAGATGGTTACGTTCCAGGTGGCTGTGCAAAGAGAAAAAGTACTCCTAGTGGTTTAATTTTAGTAAATGATAACAATGTGAGTGAAGTTAACGCAGGAAATTCTTGTCGGAATGGACTTTCTGCTTCAGAATTTGCATCTACTGGAAAGCAGGTAGAAGAGAATGCATACAAGTTCAAAGAGAAAGAAAATGGTTTTGTTTCGAGTGACTGTTGAAACACAAAATTTACTCCTAGTGGTTTAATGTTAGTAAATGATAACAAGGTGAGTGAAGTTAACGCAGGAAATTCTTGTCGGAATGGACTTTCTGCTCCAGAATTTGCATCTACTGGAAAGCAGGTAGATGAAAATGCATACAAGTTCAAAGAGAAAGAAAATTCTTAAGTTCTTCCCTGATAGTGCACAAAACAAATTGCAGTTCTTGCAGTTTTGATTCCTCATTCTCCAAACTTCAGCATGATGAATATCACGATTTTGTGTTAGCTGAGATCAGGTGTTTCAGTGTATGAAGAAGACACTCAGTGCATGTGCAATTTAAATTTACTCTCTGTATTTAAAGGACTGAGTTTGTAAATCATTTTATCTAGCAAAGTATGCCACTATTATTTACATTATCACAATTTTCATGTTTCCATCTTCTGATCATGATGCTTTTTTTTCTTTAATAAAACTTGTAAAATTATTACCAACTGAAATAAAAAAAGTTTCTTAATGTAGAATTTGATTTGAACTTACAGGTAATCCATTTTATAATATTTAGCATACATGAGGCAAATTAATAATAATATTTGTTGGAATGTGCGTGTATTATATATGCACATGACTAAGAGTTGGTTGGTTCGTAATTTAGCCAACATTTCTTGTACCATTAGGTTAACTGAGACACTTGAGATCATGATTGAAGGAATTGGACAAAGAAGTGTACATGGCTATCATTAAAAGTTTTCCAGCATTGTGTCTCTGTTAACCGACGAAAACATTGGTAAAATCTCATCTAGATGGCTGCAAATCGATTTTGGATTCCAACTTCCCAAATGTAAGTCCAAGTGAGGATGAGCAAGAAGAAATTTGAACCAAGGAAGAGTTCATAAATTTCTCATTGTTCAAATGTGTGATGAATATTTTGTCACCTGTAGTATGTTGAAAAAATACAACAAACTCAAATTGACTTGATCATCATTGTAGAAGTAGATTATGTTTCCTTCAAACATAAGTATCACTGACAACAATTGGAATATTGCATAAACTACTTTTGTTTTTTCAACAAATCCTGTACCATTAAAATGAATGTTTAGTCGTTGAACAGCTAAAAAATTCTGATACAAAATTTCTGAAAACTTCAGCTTGAGTACAGATGGATAGCATTTTATCTCTTTCTTCATGCTATGCACTCTCCTTTCCCTAAACTATCTAGTGTCAACAGTGATGCATATGTAAAAGTAAACAACATTCTACTTGTAACTTACTTAATTTCTTCTAGTATTTCAGTTGTAATAGACTAGTACTCTGAACAAGTGTTAAGTGAATACAAGGGAACAATTTGGATCAAATTATTTACGGGGTACTGTTGCCCCTTCCAAAAATTTAGAATTATACAGTAGACCCCTGTTCCTGCGTCACGGTTGGCATATCTAAATGCACATTTATCTATATTGTATATGTTTATCTCTTAAGAAAAGGATTTTCAGCTCCAGAATCTTGTGGTTTCCTTGCCACATTGATGTAAATGCTTTTCACTTACGGCAAAACCCTAACGCAAATAACTCAAGAATGCTGCTATCAAAATATGACACATATTCCACACTTAGCTGTTTGACTTAGCTCACACAGAGTTCAAAATCCACCTGTTAATGTAGTGTAAGCACATTGGATATACTCATGGGCGTCCGGAAGGGGGACAATGGGGGGGGGCGTTGTCTCCCCCACTGGAAAATGAAAGTTAACCAAAAATTTTGTATCTCACACATATAATTGCATTCTAGCCACAATAATATATGTTAATTATTGCATGAACACCATAAATTCAAAATTAAGCAATGTTTTTTTAGGGGACAACACTATTTTTGGGGAAAATGTGCCTTGTTTGCCCCCTGAAAAAAAAATACCTTCCTTGCCCCTCCCTAGAAAAAATCCTGCGGACGTCCATGGATATACATATTAAATAACTAAATGTTTCCCAATTTAAATGTTTGTCACACAGTTCCCCACATAAGAAGTTCCCCGGTTAATGGATTCTCACCACATTGAATACACATATGAAAGTAACACAAATTCCCCAGTTGGACTTCCAAAGTTCCCCACTTTAGATGTTTAAAAAGACACAGTTCCCCGTTTGGCAGAAAGTTCCCCTCTTGGTGGAAATGAACCTCATTAATTACACTCATCATCATAGTTCCCCATTGGATAGGTTTTAAGCTTGTAAGTTCCCCAGTACACTGGTTTAAAAACAGTTCTTGATTTCTCGTGAAAATGACATTTTTCATTCATATTTTAAAATTTGAAGCATCAATTCGACCTCAAGGATGTCAAATATCATAGTAAGATATCAATATTTGATGGTCCCCACAACGAGGTTTTCCGATAGGTTCCCCACATTGACCTCCCTGCAAACCATGGTGTGTGTGTGTGTTTGTGTTTGTTCCGGCATAACTCTCGAACGCCTGGAGCGATTTCAACCAAACTTGGAACACGTATCACTAACAATCTCGAAAGAAATACTGTGGGGGTAAGACACCCCTGCAACCCTAGGATTGGGGGTGGGAGTGGGTGACATGCAAAAATAATCGAAAACGACCGATATTAGTGTGGAATCCATAGTTTTCAGGGTCGCTAAGATGAATAGTAACACTCCTAATACTGTTCCACTTCAAGTTCATCATTATCGAGATGGGGGTGAGAGGGGGTGAAAATTAAAATGTCAAAAATGACCAAGATTAGTGTCGAATCCATAGTTTTTGGAGTTGCTAAGCTAATTGGTGACATTCACGATGACCAAATTTGGTACACATATGACTTACAATCTGGAAAGAAATACTGTGGGGGTAAGACACCCCTGGGACCCCTAGGGGTGGGGGTGGGAAGGGGTAACATGTAAAAATAATCTAAAACGACCAATATTAGTGTGGAATCCATAGTCTTCGGGATCGATAAGATGAATACAGACACTTCCAATGCCATTCTACTCCAAGACAGCCCTGGCACCCCTAGGGGGGGGGGAAGGGGGTGACATGTAAAACGACAGACATTAGTGTGGAATCCATAGTTTTCGGGGTCGCTAAGACGAATAATGACACTTTCAATGCCATTCTACTCCAAGACAGCCCTGGCACCCCTAGGAGTGGGGGCGGGAAGGGGATTACATGTAAAAATAATCAAAAACGACCGATATTAGTGTGGAATCCATAGTTTTCAGGGTCGCTCAGAGGAATAGTGACACTTCCAATACCGTTCAACTCCAAGACAGCCCTGGCACCCCTGGGGTTGGGGGAGGGATGAAAGGGGGGTAACATGTAAAACGACCGACATTGGTGTGGAATCCATAGTTTTCGGCATTGCTAAGATGAATAGTGACACTCCCAATGCCATTTAACTCCAAGACACCTCTGGCAGCCCTAAGGGCTGGGGTGGGACGGGCGTGACATGTAACAATAATCGAAAATGACCGATATTAGTGTGGAATCCATAGTTTTCAGGGTCGATAAGATGAACAGTGACACTCCGAATGCCGTTCAATTTATTTATTCTTGCTCTTGGAGGTGGAACTAAAAATGTTTTTCATAAATTGTTGTTAAATTTATATTATAGTGAATTTGTAAAAGATATTACTTTGTAATTTGTATACTGTACTTATACTTCTAAATACCTGTAAATAAATTCAGTTACATTTTACGTTATAGTTAGAATTTATTAAACACCCAGGCAACACCGGGTAATCAGCTAGTTGAATGATATAAATTTGTGGAAGAAATCAAATTGGCACTGAAGAAATCTTTGAACCTCAATTATATTACGATATAAATGATCTTCAGGGACCTAAGGTTAAAGATCTTATAATGCAGGAAAATGTATAACCTGGGGAAAATTTCTAACTTTGGGGGGGGGGGGTCTAAAGAGAAAAATGTCAAATACAGGAATATAAGCGAGATTATACTGAATAAATGCCCTGGAAATGTTATATAAACTGAGACAAACCTATCAATACTTGAATGTACAAGACATTGCTTGTATTGTAGAATATTTTCTTCTAAAAAAAATTAAATACATTTTTTAAAATTACCTTATCAATGCCATTTACCACTTAAAAGTTACATCTACAAGACAAAAATTATTATTATTATTATTTTTAGAAATTCTGCTTTTATTCATATAAGATAATGATCACATAACCACTAAAAAGGTTTAAAAGAGAACAATGAACTACGCAGATCGGTATGATTGATGATAAAGTTCCAGTGGCGATGCTAGATAAAGGGCAACTGCCCCACAACAATTGTAACATAAAAAGTTCATCTGAAGAGACGATCGGTATATTACTAAAAATTTTTGTTTTTTCTCCTCAACTCCTACGTTGCTGCAACCAGACTTACAGGGTGTACACCCTGTGCGAGGCTAGAATTTCTGCATCCTGTTGGAGAGAGTCCGATCTCAGCTCTGCCCTGGGACCTGACGTCACTGACTGATCCTAAGATTTAAAGCATAGGCAAGGGACGATATCCCCTCAATGGAAAAGCACAAAATTCGTAGCAGATATCCGCTTACTGTCATCTTGGATACTGACTGCTGCTGCTGCTACTATATCATATGACATGAGGTGCAGAGGGACATTACATTCCTAATGCTTCCATTATTAGGTTAGGTGAGGTAAAAATCTGATATTCCCCGGACACCTATAACTTCTTCGTTTTGTCAATTTTTGACATTTATACTTACCTATCTGCTTCGCGGAACATTCCTTAAGGTGTATTCACGTTTTTTTGATCAAAGTAATTGCAATTTTTCACATAATTTGAACTATGTTTGCCTAACCTAACTGAAACTAACCTAACCACACATCAATGGTTCGTGGGGCTAGCGTCAATGGTTCACAATTATTTTGCAATTTCTACATCCTGATAATACCACGACACGAAATTTTAACTATGTTTGCCTAACCTAACTGAAACTAACCTAACCACACATCAATGGTTCGTGGGTAGGAGAATTAATTTTCAACAAAGAACATGAATTTCCGCTATGAAACATTCCCACATCACACAAAACACCTTCCAGTTGTTAGACAGTGCTACAGGAACTTATTACCGTAAGTAGTTTCTTCTGTAAAAATGAAGAAATCTGTCTGGGGAATATCAGATTAGTACCAAAAAGGACATTGGTTTTATAATTGGACGCGATAATTAATCACATATCAACATCCTTTATGTATTCTCTATAACCTAAGGTGAATATTTTACTTTCTTTCGATTTGAATGTTAAAACATGTACAAATATATGCTGGTGAAGTTCCACTTCAGGGATCAACAGTTCGGTACAATTCAACCCAAAAAGGAATTAAAATAACTTTTGTGGTAACAGTTTCATAGATCGGAGATGCATTAAAATCTCATATTTTGTGTTTCGCATGGTTTGTACTTACCAATTGTCTATTATAGAACATAGTTCAAGGTGCCATTAAGCTTTTTACACGAAAACAAACGCATTTTTTCACATTCTAAGTGCTTTTTTTTATTCCTTTCTTCGCTTCCAGAACACACAATATGGCGGGCACATCTTGACTCACATTGTGGGTATGCAGTGTTTCAACCTTCACCGAAAAATACCTACTATCGTGTTCGTCACCGGTGGAAATTATACATTATGCACGGGTATCTGACGAACCATGCATGGATAGCCCCTCAAACCATTCACAGATAGCCCCATGAACCATTCACGGATAGCCCCACGAACCATTTCCGGTATAATTTAACAATACAGGGAATTTCTCCAATTTGTTTGAATTTTCGGTTACTTACTAATTTGGGTCTCCTAATCACGAATCTGCACTTAAAATTTGGCGCTCACGTATAAATTTGGCGCTTATTTGGGGGCAGGTGAATCCGGCCACTTTCTAACATGCCCTTAACAGGGAGTCTATACATATAGGCGGGGCCGCGATAGCGGTTGGGGGCGGTAGGTCGATTACCCCAGGGGCGGAGCCCGGAACCGGCGGGAAATTTGGAAATCGAGGGTGTGGAAATAAGAACTTAATTTCGATTATTTTGCTATTTCCACGTGTGAGCGCCAAATTTTGACTGCAGATTCGTGATTAGGGGGCCAAAATTAGTGAGTATGCCGAATTTCAAACAAAATGGAGAAATTCCCTGTATTGTAAAATCGCTCCCCATTTCCGATAAGGTAAGGTTAGGTTTGGTTGGCAAGCATAGTAAAAAAGGGGGGGTTGAAACACTGACAGGAGCTTACATCATCAAACATACGCAGCATCCGGTTGCCGTAGGGCAAGCAAATGAAAGCAATGGCAATTGTGTGTCGGTGAT
This sequence comes from Lepisma saccharinum, assembly GCF_977018435.1. NCBI lineage: Eukaryota > Metazoa > Arthropoda > Insecta > Zygentoma > Lepismatidae > Lepisma > Lepisma saccharinum. The sequence continues at coordinate 24,485,743 of NC_139252.1, read as the reverse complement.
ATATTTCTCTTGAAAAATACATGATTTCCTGGTCAATATATATATTCCACGATGAAAGAAAATACCTCGACGAACGTTGTAAACCTTGGAGAAACTCATTTCCGTAAGTAGTTTCTTGTGTAAAATTGAAGAAATGTGTCTCCGATGTATGAAACTGTTACCAACTTTTGTTATAGTTTAACAAATTTTTCAAATTATGTTTTTAATTTTCGAAGAATAAAAACAATCAATTTAGGTTTTTTCAGTGTAAAAAGCAAAATCCCACGTTCAAAAATGATACCCTATGCATAACAGGTAAGTACAAATGTAAATAATTAGGAAATAAACGAGTGAAATGTGTTTTCACTATACCATACTGTTACCATTACTTAATATTTTTGACAGTATTCTATGTAGAGAGGCGTACACATCAACCAGTGCAAAATTTGCCCCCGTGTGATATCTAACTATGAACATTTTAGCCGGACACACACAAAAAAAGATAATTAAGTGTTCACTTACTAGTCAGCTAACAAAATTCACTGTGATAATATCCAGTCACCAATAAAACTAATTCAAATATTTTTCATTCTCGCAGGAAAAAATTAAATCATGTGCCAAATACCAGACACGCGCTTCGATTTTCATTTGTTTTCCCTTTCCACTACAGGATGACTCCAAAGTCTTTGACAAAATTCTTGATGACTACATATGATGACCAAAAGGAATTTTTACCTCGTCTTACGTTGAGATATTTTTAATCCTTTACTTTAATTGTCAACTCCATGAAGTAAGATCTAGTAATTATTTAATGACACTGGCCGGAAGTGCTACGAGGAAGCGGAAGAGTCGACCGGCCTGGGTGCCAAAGTGTAGAAAACACTTTCCAAAGACTTTTCAAGCAATTATATACCTAAACAAAGCTGTGGGAAAATAAGAGAGGGAGAGATAGTTGACAGTTGATCTATTTTCCAAAGCGGCGCTGCCTCTCAAAATACGACTTGAATATAAAATTCCAGCTTTCCTGCAATGAATATGTTCTTGTAAAAATCATTCGTGGATGAAATTAAGTTACACGCATGAAATATGCCATTTTCGGTTGTCATTCACGCTCTAAGCATAGAGGAGTTAGGGAGTAGAGGATTACCCCACATTTAAACCTCGCTGCGCTTTGAAATTGCATTTCCATCGGTGGCCAGTAGATGGCGCGGCCGTCTTCTTTTGCTGTTTCCAGCACAAATTGGGGGGAGAGCTCTTTCGGTGACAGTCACGTGGGTTTCAAACGTCCTTATTGGTCAAATCTCTTGTATCCCAGCAAGGCTGTTACCAATGGCAAGGGCTTTCTTTTTCGCTGGTTCCCTTCCAAGCACCGCTGTTAGGGGTGGGGTGAAGAGATGGGATGGGTGATGCCTGCGTTTCCGCCACCGCAAAGTTCTTCGGAATCTTTTACTCGAAAGTAAGGTTGCCTTTCCTATGCAATTGTTAACAGATTCTTTGAGTGTTTATTTGAAGGCGAAATTGGGAATGTAAAATGTAGACATTTTCAACTGGCGCCTGAATTTTCAAATTCAGTTCTCAAAAAACTAATTTTTTTAAAAAAAATATATCATTTTCGCTTGTTGAAATAACGAGTACAGTGTGTGTTTTTTCTATATCGTGTATCATTAAATCAGAATAACAACCATACCAATAAATTCTTCAGATTTACTTGAAAGAGGCCTCCCCGATGGCGCAGTGGTAACGTCGCCTTGTAATCAAGGTGTTCGGGGTTGGATACCCGGTGGAGGCACATAGTGGTTCGGATCCCACTTTAAACTGTAGGTCCTGTCCCGATTAGCCTTACAGTGCATAAAATGGACTTAAAACACCAAATCAATCAATCAATTTAAAGTAAGACTTCGACCATATCGCTAACACTAAACCCCATGGTTTCAAGTGCCGGACCCAGTGGCCGAGTGGTTGTCGGACCCTGTGGCCGAGTGGTTGTCGGACCCTGTGGCCGAGTGGTTAGCAGAGCTCGCTGCAACACCAGGGGTTCCGGGTTCGAGTCCCGGGTAAGGCATGGGTATTTGTGTCCGTCCAGATAATAAGAAATGAAAATTGAGCTAAAATGAGAAATGAAACACAGTGAATAAAAGTGAAAAACAGCGAAAACTACCGCTTAGGGATATTCCTTCAAAAAAAAAAAAAGTGGTTATCTCATCGCGCTGCAATGCTAGGGGTCCCGAGTTCGAATCTCGCTCAGGTTTGGATGTTTGTGTTTGTCCGAATAATGAGAACCAATGTGAATACAGTGAAACTTGACATGTGTAAAAGATTGTGAAAAATGTGTGAATGACGGGGGATACTGCCGATTAGGGGCATTCCTTTTTTTTTTAAAAAAAAGAAAATGAATAGCACATCGCGCTGCGACGCCAAGGGTCCCGCGTCCGAATCACGCTCGGGCATGGTTGTTTGTAAATGTCCATTCATCAATTTCATAATTTTATCCCTCATCCCCATCTTCGTAAATTAGCCAAGAAGCACAAAACGCGAAGTAAAATTTAAAAAAAAAAACAAATGAATCAAATCAACCATGGTTTAAAGTGCATCGCCATTATTTTAATTTATCAGTCGTGGCGAAGTCTGAAACGTTATTAAAGGTAGTAACAGTTTTTTGAAGACACCCTTCTGACTTTTTAAAACATATATCTTTTTTCCTTTTCTTCTAGCCTTTCGGAATCCCGATTCAAATTTACGAAATGTCCTTCGTTCCCTAGATATTTAATTTCTTCATATAATTCCGATTCTACGCATTCGCACACACTACTGTCTCAAACAAGAATGACTCGAAAATTGTTGGCACTCTGGCATAGTTGTAAAATGTGGCAAAATGCCCCTTCCCCGTCTGCGGGAAACTTCATTCTCCTAACCAAGTAATTTGCACTGGAATTCCAAATGATGAAGGCCCTCAGCAGCACTGAACAAAAGGAAAAAATGACGATAACTCATAACTGAAGTACAAACTGGTGGCGGCGACCTCTTTCACCGGCGGAACAATCATTTATTGACTGCAACAATCTTTACTCGCCTCCGCCGCACAAGAAATGAAAATGAAAAGAATAACGTGATTCACATAATTTTTGTCTCACTTTGCTCGAAATAAAATTATTTCTTTAAGATAGGGTGACCATTCGTCTCGTTTTGATCGGGACAGTCCCGTTTCATATGCGTGTCCCAGTTGTCCCGTTTATAAAAAAAAAAACACTATTTATCCCGTTTTATAAAAGTCAAGGAGTTAGCTTGAAAACCAAGTTCCTGTGTCTTGACAGAAATTCAAAAGACAAATCCCGCGTATCGTGTTAGATATTGATAAGTGATGCAACTTTTTCAGGGAGTTCTGCAAATACTTCTGGCACTCGTCTACTTCAGCGTAGGACTAACATCAAAGGTTGATCAGAAGAGTCCAGAAACACTATGTAGTCAAACCGGGATTATAAAAATTAATAGCTCTAGACAACGAGAGATCATATTTTACATATATATTGTTCATGATGTATCATTTATGTGATACATACTATAATAAATAATAAAAAAGGTAAAGTGCTCCCCTGTGCTTTGCACCATGCCATGAATGCGTATAGGGGGTGTGGAATTAGGGCCCCACACTTTCTTGATCTCGGCCGAAGCTTGGAGTGATGTGATCAGCACCACACCCCTGGCCGCCTTTACCCCCAGAGTTTCCTCCAGGTTTCCACTCTATACAACGCTGGGTGATCGCCGGAGCCTCGTGAACAGGTGGAAAAAATCTCGGTTATCCCCCACCGGGGATCGACCCCGGGCCTCTCGCATGGTAGTCAGACGCCATACGGACTTTTTTATACGCGTATATAATAAAGGAATACCCCTATTCGGTAGTCTCCCTCGTCATTCACACACTTTTTCTCAACATTCATACATATCAGTTTTTCCCTTAATTCTCGGTTTCTCTCAAACATGCAAGTCCTAGCCGGGATTCGAACCTGGGACCCATGGCTTCGTAGCGTGCTATGCTAACCACTCCGCGAATACCGACTGAGCTACCGCGGCTACTATAATAAATTATAATTATAATGATACGTTAATGACAATTAATGACAATAATTTTATAATTAGTCCTAACCAATTTTTCAGGAGGGGGTAAAGTGACCGCCTTGGAATGTCTCGTTCTTGGGTCAAAATATTACAGTAACCCTACTTTAAGAGCAACATCAAAACGTAGTTGACCATGTTTTTATGTTTAAATTTTTGCAGCTTTTAAAAATTACGATATACCTACTATTGATGAAATCCTGTGAGCAATACTTGTAGTTTCCTCGACCACTATAAATTTTTAATTCACCATACTCCTAAAAACTTGTAAAATTATTGCTTTTTTATTTTATGTTATTTATTTTATTTTCTTGAAGAGTGTCAATTGTCAATTCAACCTGTATGTGGAGTGAGTTGACTATATGTTCAGGGTCGGTTGACAATACTTGTCAACTTACCTTTGAAATGCCTTAAAATTACAGATTGCAAAAATGTGATCTAATGAACAGCATAAATGTTCCAAACCAGGGTTCGAAATCCGGGAGGACGGGGGGGAGGGGAATTTCCCCCACCAACGATCTTGTCCTGAAATTTCCCCCAATTAGTTTGAGATTCGAATATACATGACTGGAATAATATCGAGAACATACAAAAAGAACTGACAACAAAGAGCCTTATCTCTAAGGACACTGAACCCAGCAATCCCCAGAACACAGAAATTGGACCGACTTGTTACTTCTTCTCCATTTCTCATCGTCTTTCGTTAGCAACCACGAAGTATATAGATATATTAATAAGACACGTAATAGCATTTATATGTGAATTTTATACAGGAAACTATTATCTTCTTAATATCTCTTAATTCTTGTCCTTCCTCCCTTACGCAAATCATTGTTCGTCAATTTGCAATTACATTTTGAATGAAAGACAGTATATTTTATAATATAATTTGATTACTTAATAATTGACACACATTTAATGACATTATATAGTATATTGTGTGTGTGTGTCTGTTTGTCTGTCTGCTCCTTCCCCCCCCCCACCCCACCAATCTGCAGTGATTTCACACCCTGTTCCAAACTAAAGAAAAAAATAACGATTACTACTCAATTTTTTACCCAGTGTTTTGACGCATATTCACAGAAATCTGCAATGTTGCCCATTCTCGTCTGGTAGGAAAAGGACACAATTTGGAAACTCACCCCAGTCTCCCCCACCCCCTACCTACTGATTGATTTCATTTTTGATTTTGATTTGCTTTATTTTTCTTCGCTTTTTGTGCCACTTTTGGCTAATTTGCGAAGATGGAGATGAGTGATGACATGATGAAATTCATGAATGGACACACTGACTTATAGAAAACACTAGAAGTGATAATTAAATGAATGAGCATTTTCTGAAAAGGCAAAACTGTGAAATAATTGGTAATCATTTTTATGAAGTTGTTTCCTGCTATAGCTGTATTTATTACGAGACAAGAAGTATTCTCATCATTGATTATTATAGTGTCAGTTATTAAATAATACCTCGCTGTCGTATCAAAACAACTCACAAAGAAAACATTATAGGAAAAGTTGTTCTCCTTGATGTTGCCTACGAGTTGAGAGAGTTCAGTTATGTTATATTCTGCATACGTCGCTTAAACGTAACTTTAAAACTAAACTAAACTTCGCGACGCAACAGCCCTGTACCCGGTGGAGTAACATAGTGGTTCGGATATATCTTTAAACTGTAGGTCCAGTCCCGATTAGCCTACCTGTGTATAAAGTGGAGTTACTCAAACTCAATCAACAGTCCTGCTTGGGCTATGGCTGCCAGAGCGTTCTTCTGTTCATTCGCTGATGCGTGGTCAGCTCATCGAGTCCCATCCCCGCTGTTTTCTGTTATATTATTATTAATAGAAAGCAATAGTTAAATAAAATCTAATTCTTATTAAAAACATTTAACCTATCATTTGATTTCTTGACATTTTAAACCAGTTGCTAAAGAAATAATATTACTGATTTACATGAATAAATGTACGAAATTAATTTCTTTATAAATATTTAATTATTTAATAATTGATGTATTACATGACTATACCTATAATATACATAGTTTCGGGCTTGGCCCACCTCCTAAAAAATCCTGGATACGGGCCTGACGTAATAAATCATGGGCACGCCACTATTATTTACATTATGAAACCAAGATTCCTCAATGACTGCAATACGAAACCAACCATATAAGGTAGCATTTAGCGTTCCACCCGCACCGCAAGATCTGGTCCCTTTTCGCTACCACTGAGCAGAAGGACAAAAAGACTTTGATTTCTTTCTCCAACATCGGGCTTTTCTGCAGCCAGTCAATGTCTCAGGCTTAATGAATGTCTTAGGCTAAACCCCATGGTTTCAAGTGCCGGACCCTGTGGCCGAGTGGTTGCCGGACCCTGTAATTGTAAACAGGAGAATCCACTTCACAGCAGAATCGTTGCTAGGTCTTTTGCCAAAATATTGCCTGAAGTACTTTTAACAGATAGTGTTATTTGTCCAAAACAATCAAGATTTTTATTTTTTATTTTAAAATTTTGGGTGCGTCAGCACTAAGGCTATTTTGCACCCGTCACACTATACGGGGTCCAGCCCCTTACCGTTTCACATAACAACTCTAACGTTGCTTAATTAAAATCATAAAATATTAAAATGTTCTGACTTTCGTTAAAAGCCGAGACTGCAAGGAACACTCAGCACAAATAAGGACAAAACACAGGACAACACAAACAAAATTATACTGGCTATGGGCCAGTCGCCAGAGCCTCGTTAGTCTTCAGTCCAGGGTGTACTAACGTGGAAGTGAGGTTGACATTTGGGTGTACTACGTGGAAGGTCACCCCTTACACTCCAAAACACTCAAGAAATTAAGTGTAATATGATTAAAGAGATTCTGTCAATCGGAATATATTTTACTGCTACTTTTCTTCATTTCTATTTGTACTTGTCTTGATCATAAATACACACGGGGTGCGACCGTACAACAGTGACAACTTTCACAGCGTGTAGAGGATATGAAGGTGAAACAATTCTGAAAATGGCATTTTGTATCCCCCATGCATGCAATCCCATTCAATAGCTTCTTGGTTGCCACTGTCATTTATTTTTACTGTAGAATTAGATTCTAAAAGCGAAAATACACCATGAAACGTTATTATGCCAACGCACACACTGCCAGAAAAATTCATTTACAGGGGTCGCACTGGCCTGAAAATCCTGGATAACTGGAGAAGTCAGGAAAACAAGGCTAGGAATGAGATGATCATTGGAAACACAGAAAATTTATTATAAGCGTTCGAAACCTGGACTCGGGGGAATTTTTATTGCCATATTTGGTAACCGAAAATACATTTCGTTTTATCTTACATAGTGATTAATATATTTACAACATTAATGAACATAATGCCCTTCTCCAGAGAAAATTTTTAAATTCCACCTATGGGTCTGCCCCCTCCCTCCAAAAAATCTTGGGTACGAGCCTGACCCGTGCCGTACCTACCAACCGACTGCTGGCCTCACTCCCACCAGAAGTTGGATATCATCAACCAGTTACGGGGTGAGGTGTGAATTGAAATTGAAATCGTAATTTTGGGTGCGTCAGCACTTAGGTTATTTTGCACCTATCACATTATACGAAGCCCAGCCCCTTACCATATATAAAATATAACTAACATAACAATACTATAATGTCAGAGGACTAAAATATTCTTACTTGAGTTAAAAAAGGGCAACACAGGATAAATCACCTATCAGGAGAATGTGTGAACTGTACAACAGATGTTCCGAAAGGGAACCAAAATTAGACATATTTCACATGCCTATTGGGACATTCAAAAATGTTATTCAAGGAATGGAAGAATAAATGTCAACAATGTAAACATAAACGCAATATTTGTAAATATATATTTCTTTCGTAGTTTATACTCAATTACATATATGTACGTACTTTCTAGTGTGTCAATTATTTACAGGGCATTTATTACACACATAATTAATATATTTCTTTAATGTAAATAACTTCTATCCTTGATTTATCCTTGCTTATTTTATTTCCATATTTTATGTAATTTATAATATATTATATCTGTATCTTATATATATTGTACATGGTGGTAAAGATCTGATATACTGAGTGTAAAGATAAATAAGAAATGTAGAACACTGTAATTGGGCATTCGCCTGTTGTGTTTAGTAATAAATAAATAAATAAATAAATACTGGCTGTAGGTCAGCAAAATGCGGTCCAGGGTATATTACGTGAAAGTGAGGTTGGCAATTGGGTGTACTACGTAGAAGGGGTGACGTGTGGTCAGCACGACCAACCCCAGTCATTATCGTAGGTTTTAATGACCAGGTTACACTACTCGTTCGTTCAATTTCCTCACGATTCTGGGTGGGTGACCACCTGCCACGACCGAAGGAGATGCGTCCAGCTCCAGACGCGTGCCCAATGGGGAAGGGGGCTTGGTGTTGGTGGATGTCAAAATATAGTGCAGAACTACTAAAAAAATAAGATGCAACACCTTTCGAAAACCCTGGGCACAGTGGCGCAGGAACGGGGTGGTACAGGGGTACATTGTACCCCCTAAATTTTTGAAGGGGGGTACTGTACCCCCTAAATCCGTAAATCGAGTTGTACCCCTTGTACCCCCCATGTTAAAAGAACCTATTTTCAGTTCGCCCAATAAAAAAGTGTATATTGTTTATAACAAATAAACGTTATCTTCCTTAACACAGAAATTCAAACCATTCTAAACTTAGTCTACTATGGAGCGACCACAAGGAAAAAACCCTGGACGAAAAGTCCCCGCTTTCCCTTCTTCCATTCAGCTCGGGCCATAAGTAAGCATGGTCCACTCTCCCCCACCCCTCCTCGCAGGAGTCGCGGGTGTGCACAGGTTGTTTTGCTTATGGTTCCACTATACATTGTGGTTGCTACTAGTTAGTTCATTGACCTAAGTTCTTGGGAACCTCTTTAAGGAGATGAAAAGTGTTTAAAATGTGTATGGAACGATGGAATCAGATTTGCTCTCAGAAAATCACGCTGCAGACGAATGCACATTTTCTAAAGAAATCTTCGAAGATAAGATACAAATCTTCATCAGAAGGGTATATGACTGATCCCATTTTCTTTTGAATATTTAAAATGGAATTTTCCAAAACGAAATACTTACACGAACGAGACGAGACACTACAGACCAACTTGGGGGGTACAATGTACTGCTGTACCTCACCCATATTTTTGATAACTTTGAAAGAGGGTGTTCGGAAACTATACTTAAACCTATATATTAAGAGATTTTGAAAATAGAGTCCCGATTAGCCTATCTGAGCATGAAGTGAATCTAGAATAAGTTTTAATGACTTCCGAGTGGAAACCGAAACAAAAATTAACACAAACAAGAACAAGAAGGACCTCGCCACACAGGAGACGAGATGAGGCTGTGACAATTTTCTACTCATTTCATCGCGATATCATTCCTAGGTGAAATGAAATTTTTACCAGACATTCAAACAAGGTGCAATTTGCGATATTATCAGAGGGGGGGAATTATTTTTACCTATGTATTAGATATACTTATAATTGGACATTAATTGCTTAAAATCTAATTTTGGTATCAAATGCCACACAAACACAACGCCATTTTAAGTTAAACCCTAAAGTCAATCTGTACGAAAATTACATTAGTCAGATGAATGCACGAGATAAATGAAACGCACTGCAGGTTCTATTGGTAGATTTTGGATTTGATTCGCAAGGTCATTGAGTGAGATGAGAATGTTTGATTGATTTATTTGGTTTATTTTACTTCGCATTTCTGCCACTTTTGGCTAATCGCAAAGATGAGGATGGGCGATGATATCATGAAATTGATGAACACTCACATGCCCTACCTCTGGCGTCAAAGCGCGCTATGCCAACCCCTCCGCCACGGAGGCTGTAGAGGTGGGAATGTTTTGGATTTTCCTTGTAAATGCGAAAAATCTTTAACTCTGACGCGCACATGCTTTTGCTTACATTAAAATTTACCTTTTCACATAAACGAGAAATTGACATGTCACCCTAAAACACGCATGTATCTGCATTTAGTACTACCACTACATACGAAAAGAGACCTTGGGCGGTTCTTCATATTGTCCACCAAAGATTTAAACTAAAAAAAACAAAAACATTTTGAGCGTATGCCTGTCCTTGCTTCCTCTGACATCTGAAGGATTTCGGTTTTGCATATGTAATGATAGTACTTTCAGTGCTTGAAGAGTGTCATTAGGTACAGCTAATTATATAACAAATAAATACTTTGTCAAATGTTTCACAATATTTCAAAGTTAGACTTCTTACGAGTTGGTCGGGAACCATCTCAACTCAGTTTATTTCTTTTTTTAATACAACGCCCTACAGATGTCTGAGTAAATACCAAATACATGGCTTCTAAAAGACATTGGCTGTGGTACACATATGCCATAAATTCTTTAAAGATATTTTTATGCGTAGCTATGGGAATTTAAAATTAGAATGAACTGAACTGAAGTGGAACTCTATAGGTATGATATATTCATAATGTGGTTTCTATATTCAGTGGGTGGGAGCTGATTATTCCTGGTTGGGGTGGCTCAAGATCCTCCTCACCCCGTTTAATCTCAACCTGCATTAAAATGAATAGATGTATCTTTGTTCGCAATATTCACATTTCGAACTCCTGATTTTCCGTTCCGTTAAATTCAAATAAGGCCAGAACGAAGTCCAGAGCTTTATATGTTTCAGAATTGTTATCTGGTTTTAAAATCTGTTTAAAAAAAACAAATTCTAAGAAAAACAAAGAAAAATAGTTATGCAAATTTTGCATTAAATAACAGGACATTCGTGTGTGCTGTTCTAAAATAGAATATTTCCCATGCCTTCACATTATACCTAAGTATCAAAGACATATTTAGGAGGGGTCCGGACACTCCCCCGAAAGACTTACCAGGAAGTAAAAGTAAATAATCAAAATATAATTGTTTAGCATTTGTTATATAATCGGTGGTTATTTCCGCTGAACTTATTGGAAGGCAAGGAATTTGGCTCATACGGCTTTCAAGGGTTCCAAAAGATTTATGCACACAACTAATGATAATATCCATAAAATATTAATCAGAAACTTTACTTTTCGTTAATTGGATCTAACTCCCTGTTTGTTATTCAATAAATATTCAATTATTTTTCTATTTGACATTAAATTCCTTGCCAGGGCAATTGTTTTTTATACAAATCTTGGCGATCTTAACTACACGTAAGTTAGATAATGAATATATGCTTTTATATCTCCATTATTTTACTATCTCTTACCTATTCATGTAATAACAACAATACAATATTAATTAACTTACATATTTAATTAATATTTTAATTTAATTAAATATAATAATTATAATTATTTATTATTATTATTATTATTATTATTATTATTATTATTATTGCAACACTTGGTTGGACCCCCGAAATGTATTTCTAGGTGCAGAAGCATGTGTGTTTATACAATATATATATGGGAGGCTGAATTTTGTACCCCCCAAATGAAAAACGTTCCTGCGCCACTGCCTGGGCACACCATTGAATGCGTCCCTCCCAACCAAGAGAAAGCCTACATCACGCAGGAAAATGACAGCACGGAGACGCACGACATCACTATGGTCAATGGATTCGTTTCTCCCCCAACTTTCCCTTGCTCAAGGACGACTGGTCCCATGGGGTTCCTCTATGCTTCGCAAGAAGTCGTCCCTTCTCCCCGCAGGCAAGTTCCGTCCTGTTCTCTGCCTGAGAAAGCACATTTTTGCAAGGCTAAGGCGCTAAGGCTTTTGTTAACTAACCCTCGCGGTCTGAAAATTCTGTGACGTCATCGTCGAAGGTCCAAGAACTTGCTCAATTGAGTGGAGGAGCAAGCTACTTTTTACCAGATCTAGAAGAGTGAGAAATCTTTGTTTCTAGTGCGTCTCTTAAAGCAAACAACATAAGAAGAACTGAGTAATTAGAAACTTTATTGAGTAATATTAGTTTATTTCAGTGCGTGAGCTTTGGTAGTAATCTTTGGGAAAATATAGACTATATAGCACCAATCTTCTGTTGTAACAATTAATATAGACAAGTTCATTTTTTTCCGGATTGCAAGTGCAAGAATTTTGTTGCAAAATATTGTGAATAACATTAAAAAAAATGCTTTCACATATTGCTTTATTTGAAATTGTAGCGATATTCGATTCACTTTTCGTTAATGTTGAGGGTCAATCTAACTTCGACGCTTTGAGAAAATGCAAACCACCTTATGACTATGAAATGCGAAATGTGAGTTTCTTTTATTCCACCTTTTTAACGTGATCATCTTGTTATGGTAACAGTTATTCCCAAAAGTTCACACCTGCAAGAGACACTATTCACAACGTCTAATGAATAAAATTTGAGACATTAGTATCCATAAAAGGAGAATTCCACGAAAAGAAGTCCTTCTCCATGAAAATAAAATTATTCTACCTGAAAATTATTCTTTCTGATTTCGAAGAAGGACGTGTTTCGGAAGGGGTCCAGGGAGTCCTGAACCCCTGAAAGGCTTACTAAGTAAAAAAATGAAAATAATGAAATAATAAAATAACTCAAATTAAATAATGAAAGTATACTTATTGCTTAATCGAGGGTTATATATTTCCTCCGAACTAATTGGAAGGCGAGGATTATATTGCAATCATACGACTTTGAATTACAGTTCCAAAGAAGAATTGTGCAAGATCTATTACTACTTATAAAAATTCACAGGAACTTTACTTTTCGATAAGTAGATTAATTTATCGTATTTTGATATTCAACAAATATTCAATTCTTCATCTATTTTACATTACTTTCCTTGCCATGGCAGTTGTTTTTTTTCTTTGTACAAATGTTGCCGACCTTAGTTACACGTAAACTAGATACCTGATGAATGTATCACTATCCTTAAACTGTCAGATTACCTGTTCATCTTGTCAAAATATAACATTAACTAATTTGGATGTTTGAATTAATGCTATTATTAATTATAATTAATTTAATTTAATTATTTAAATTATTATTATTATTATTCTTGTGAGACACTTGGTTCGGAGTTCCCCCCGAAATATATTTCTAGATATGTGCCTGATTGCAATAATGTGTAAATGTTTGATTGATTTGGTGTTTTATGTCCACTTCATGCCCAGTAAGGCTAATCTGGACTAGACCCACCGAGTATCGAATCCGGGACTCCTTGATCATAAGGAAACGACGTTACCAATACGCCACAGGGAAGGCCCTGGTTTACATGTTTTGAAAAAAATGCATAGCTCCTATAATTTTCATTATTTCACCTACAAAAAATACTATTGTCTGTAGCCCATATGCTTCAGAGACAAAATTAAAAACTTTGCTACATTTTTAAAGCGTCACACACGTAATACATTTGCGTTAATGCATTTAGATTATGTCATCACACTAAAGTTGTTTTCTTCTTCATTCGTTATCAGACACCACAATGTTCTTTGTAATTCTATGAACTTAGTTCGTTATGAATATATTAATCCAAGCAGGAGTCCCCCAAAATCTGTGGCGACGATGCGGTTCCAAAACTAGGGGTGAAGGTGTCAAAACTGGAGAGGCAAGAACAGTTTACTTTCCCTTCTTAGATAAGGATTCGCATAGTGCGGGGACAAATGTGGCAAAAAAGTGGAGGATAACTACCCCCTCGCCCTCCTAATTGCCGCAACTGTTCAAAAAAGATAGTGTATTGTTTTCATTAAGTACGAGAAATTAGCTTAGTTTCACCTTAGTTAATTAAATTTTAAACTGAGAAGTGTTATAGGAAAATTATAAACGGTTAACCAATATGTTATAGGAAGAACTGGACAAACGAAAACGAACAATTTAAATAATCAGTTCTGAACGTACCTGGGTTATTTTTCCTGCACATTGTAGCCGGTCCATCATTCATTCATGCCGCAGTTTCTTCAGTTTTTGGTTTTCCTTTATTCCTGACCTTTTCTTCTTTCCAGGGCTGCATTTCTGTGCGTGTTTTATATCTCTCGAAAGCCATTTTAGGTCATTCCTAATTTTAGTCAAAATAAATTTTTGTAGCATGAACCTCCGATGAACTGAGCACGGCCCCGTAAACCATGATGCATTCGTCTTAATTGTTGCCTCTTCCAAAATTTTCGTCATTTTGTTTACAATGTTTGTAAGATGCCGAATGGCAGGATAATTAGCATCGAAGGAAACATTTTGTGGTCTTACAACACTTAGTAAGGACTCAGAACTTCTGAGTCAGAAGGCGCATGAAGGTTTCCCAATTCTGCTCCTTCATGGGTTTTGAATGCCTTCCAAAAGATTAGCAATTCGTGATTGGATTCCATCCTCTTGTTGTCTTTTCTTAGGTAATGTGAACATAAATTGCACCCAAACTTCTTTATGGTTATAGAAGCAACATAACCAGCAACATAAACAGTACTGCAGGATTGCAGATTAGCGAGGAAATTGGGGAGCTACGAGTGAGTAGCGTAATCCGGTCTCGGAAATCTCCTATAAGGCTGGGGATTCGACGTGCTGACCCCACGTCATCCCATTACCGGTTGATAAACTCCAGACCTCTAGGGTAGGATTGTGGGAGGGAGACTTGCAGTCGGGAGATAGGCCTAGGGCTGTCGAGCCACGGATTATTATTATTAGAGGCTAATCAGGACCAGAGCTAAAACTTCCAGTGGAATCCGAACCACTTCATGAAATGTTACCTCCACAGGGGATCGAAACCGGGACACCTCGATATCAAAATAAACGTTTTATCGCTAGACTATCTGGGCTGGGAGCCCAATTTTAATATTTCGAATTCTTAGCATTTCAAAATTAGGTAGTTGTGTACTCTTTGATTCCTTAACATCGTATTTCTCCCTCTCGAATATTTGCAGCGAAAAGAATAGATATAACGATGAAACCAATGAGGGAGCATCGCTAACACTCATGCAATTGTCAAAACTGGAATGAGGAACTAACGAACAGAAAATGAATACTGTATAACGTTCTTTAGATTTTGAACGTCGTCATAAATATTAATTTTTTATGCTTGTTAGACCTACTTCGAAATATACTGATACGATTTATAGAGGCTAATAATGCCCGAATGGAAATTTTATAATGGAAAATGTAAACTTCTACTTTTTAAGTTTTCGGTCCGCAGGTTGTTGCCCCAAAGATGTTTTTCCCTGATTGTACATATTATCCGTTTGACAATAAATAACATCATTATAATGTATAATGCATATGTTTAACACACACGCATGTAGGCTATATATACTAATTATATTTTACATTGCAAAGGTTATGTGCAAATGTAACTGTTGATCAGTGTGTGATTGGGTTCCAAAACTAGGGGGGCAAGGTGCAAAAAGTGGGGGAGGGGAGGGCAAGAGCAGTTTACTTTCCCATGGTATGTAAGATTTGGTATAGTGCTAGGGTAAAAGTGGCAAAAAGTGAGGGGAGGGCAACTGTTTCCCTAATCGCCGCCACTGCTGTTGATACATAAACAAAATGAAAGATCACGAAAAACAAATGGAAGAAGAAAAATCTCTTTTTGTAAAAACTGTGACTGACGACTCATTGCGAAGGTAATTATTTAGCCTACTCTAGGCCTATTGCGAAAATAGTTTTTCAAATAATTGTTTCATTAAAAATAGCTCAACATTGTTTGTAATAATATAGTATATTACAATTATAGGACAACCTATTGCATTTGCTTTTGTGATGCAAAAATAAAAATAATAAACAATGAGTAAAAAAAATAAGTATATTCTTCCGACTATAATCTTTTTTTCTTTAGTTTGAAACATTTATTTTACATATTATGCTGTTCATTAGATAACATTTTTGTAATCTGTAATTTTAAAGGCAGTGTATTGTTTGTAATAATATATTCCAAACCATATCAAGGGTAGAACTACAAATATTGTCAACTGACCCCGAACATATGGTCAACTCACTCCACATACGAGGTGAATTTACATTACTGACACTCTTCGAAAATAAAGACAAACTCATACAAGTTTTAGAAGTATGGTGAATTTTTAATTCATAGTGATCGAAGAAACTAGAGGTATTGTTTGTTCATAGCATGTCGTCAATAGTAGATCTTATTTTTTAAGAACTTCAAAAACAGAAGGGTACCTTAGAAAAATTGTTAAATGTTTCAAATTTCGCCACGACAGATAAATGGAAATAATGGCGATACACTTGAAATCATGAAGTTTATTGTTAGGAATATAGTCGAAGTCTTACTTTCAAGCAGGGACGTATCCAGAGGGGGGGCTCAGGGGGCTCGACCCCCCTCCGAAAGTTTTCGATTTACACTAGATAAAATGAGGTTTTTGGCTTGTGTGTGTGAAATAAAATATTGTGATTATAATTTAAAGAGAGATATAATTATCGAGGAAAAGCGGAGAATGTTCTAGAACCCTGAGGGAAAACCCTGTAGTTGATAATATTGTATGTAAACTTTTCTTACTCTTTCGGTTTTGTCGCAACGAACTTGAGCATTATTTAAAGATTTGTCAGCATTTGGAAGTTGCACAACAAAGCACTGTTGAAGGCAGTGCCATGAGTCGGGCGATTCGTGGGATTACTAATTCTCTGAAAAGCTCGAGAGGGAACGTTCTTGAATAGGAGGTGGAGTCGAACTACAAAACATTTTATGTGCGGAACATTCCAGAATATAATATGGATACAAATATGCGGATTCAATTTCAGGTTAGTCTGTACGACATAATCATTCAATAAGACTTCAGGAGTAAGTGTGACAGTCATTTAGTGATCAGTCAGTGTCCATTGACAGTTTTATAAGATGTAGAGATTAGGGGGGGGGGAGAACTAGTGACACAATTTGCTGGAAAGTGCTGAAGTCTACCACTATTACAAGTTTGGGTCCAAAGCTGAAGACATTGCCGACAGTGTAGTGCTAGTTTCGGGTCATGAGCCGAAGAGATCGAAGGTCTCTAAGTTAATATTTCAGCACTAATAGGCATTGGAGCATCATCATCATCATCATAAAAAAAAAAAAAAAAAAAAAAAGCTGCACAGATCGACTGAACATCTAAGTTTTGAGTGACGATTTGTTAGTGACCGGACCAAGTTCCTGTATGCAGTCCGAGAGTTTCGTGGGTTGAAAAAGGACTCTTATGTCAACTGTTTTGGAAAAACACTCAAACACTACCACAAAGGGGCAGCCATGAAGGACGAACATTTTATGAATGTCGAGAAGAGAAAGCAAGAAGATGTTGCATATGTGGAAATTTTAGCGGAAAAAGCAAGCTGGACCATGACTCCAAAACCAGGGTCTGTGGCATATACCGTGCCATTCTTTGTTCTACCAAGTGAGCTACCGAGTCACCCTTGGCTTCGCTTGATCTTTTGCTGTCGCTGTAGAGCAGTGGCACGGTATGCCTGGTAGAGCCTGCATTTTCCGCTAAAATTTTTGCATACTGCATCTCTTGTGAATGTCCAACCGTAAGATGTTGCCTGTTTAATTAACAAGCACAGAAAAAGGAGATAGAATAAAACTAAGGGACATTCCCACCGGTTGACAAGATATTTTTCTTCTGTGGTCAACACGGGCTGCCGTTTCAAGGTGACAATGAGATTGACCTACCAGGTTTCACGCCGAAGCTACAAGCTATACGTGTCGCTTGAGGATTCCACAAATCGAACACAGACTTGTGCAGCCTGTCGTGCCGCTACGGTGTGAAAAGTTTCTGTTGATTGGGTCACTCATTGCAAACGACGTGTGTGTGCCTTCGGTCTGAATTCTGCCTAAATCTTGAAGATCCAAGTCACAAGGATGGAAAATTAGGATTTTTGTTAAGGTTACGTTTTGAAGGCAGGCGACAGCATCATAAAGGATCATATCCAAACCTGGGAGAACACATTCGAATGGGCCGGACTCTGTGGCTGAGTGGTTAGCACATCGCGCTGCGACGCCAAGGTTCTCGGGTTCGAATCCCGCTCGGGCATAGTTGTTTGTGAATGTCCATTCATCAATTTCATCACTCATCCCCATCTTCGCAAATTAGCCAAAAGTGGCACAAAACGCGAAGTAAAATAAAATAAATCAAAACATTCGAATGGATTGTCCATTGCATAACAGCTTCGTGAAACGGACACATACACATACTAAGATCGTTTCGGCAGAAACACAACGTTCGTACATTGCAACAGAGGAGTCGAGTGATAAAAAATGTCCCGATATCACGTCCTGAGAGAAAGAAAAAAAACAGCAGCTTAAACAGTGGAAAATTTAGGAGACAGTTGCTCTTCATTTTTGGCCCCGCACTATGGCTTTTTAATGCTAACCTTTGTCTCCCAAGAGAAAGTAAACTTTTCTTGCACCCCCCCTGCCCCCCGTTTTGTAACTGAATCGCCACCATCGACCTTAAAACTTGCGAGGTTCTACCTATAATGATGTTAAAAAAAATGTTTAGCCCCCCCCGAAAAGAATTTCTGGATACGTGCCTGCTTTCAAGTAACTTTCAAGAATTATATGGCACGTTTGTTATTCTGATTTAACGATACAAGTGTTGCAGAAAACACATGCTGCACTCATGGCCGTCCGGAAGGGGGGCCGTGTCCCCTTCCTGGAAAATGAAAGTCAACCAAAAATTATCTATTTTTCACATATAATTTCATTTCAGCCACAGTAATATGTGTTAATTATTGCATGAATATGATAAATTCAAATTTAAACAATATTTTTTGAGGGAACAACACTATAATTGGGGAAAATGTGCATTGTTTGCCATACCCCCTGGAAAAAACTACTTTCCTTGCCCCTCCCTGGAAAAATACTGTGGACGTCCATGGCTGCACTCCATATTTTAAAAATGATAATGAAAATTTCCATAAGAGAACTTGAAATATTAAATATATATATATATATATATATATATATATGTATATGTGTGTGTGTGTTTGTGTGTGTGTGTGTGTGTGTGTGTGTGTATGCATATATATTTAGAACTGAATTTGAAAATTCAGGCGCCAGTTGAAAATCCCTACATTTTACATTACCAATTTCGCCTTAAAATAAGCACTCAGGGAAGCTATTATCAATTACACAGGACAGGCAAAGGCAACCTTATTTTCACGTAAAGATTCGTACACCCCAACCCAGAGCTATAGATCGACCACAAGGAAAAAAACCTTGGGACGGGAAGTCCCCGCGCAGCTTTCCCTTCTTCCCTCCACCTCGGGCCATAAGGAAGCATGGTCCACTCTCCCCCTCTCCTCTCGCGGGGGTAGGGTGCACAGGAGTCGCGGCTTCGTCGGGTACAAGAGATCTGACCAATAAGGACGTTTGAAACCCACGTGACTGTCACCGAAAGAGCTCTCCCCCCAATTTGTGCTGGAAACAGCAAAAGAAGACGGCCGCGCCATCTACTGGCCACCGATGGAAATGCAATTTCAAAGCGCAGCGAGGTTTAAATGTGGGGTAATCCTCTACTCCCTAACTCCTCTATGCTCTAAGCACGGGCGCGTGTGTAACAAAATTTCGTGTCCCCAGCTTAAGCCTCTATCACACGGAACTAGATTTCTAGTAGGAATGCTCTAGTTGACGCTGGACTGACTACCCATTTGCTAGTTTTCGCCTCACACGGTACTTGTTACACCGTACTTGTCGATAGTCTTTCGTTCCCATAATGGCGGCCGCGCGAGATGTAAACAACGTATCACTTCACACTTTTAAAATACGATAACTATTCAACCGAGAGGAATATCGCGTCGTATTAAATAGTTTTGGGTAGAGAAGAATGGCGCTGATAAAATACATACTTTACAACGTTCACTATACACGTATGGAAGAATATTTTAGCTTTTTCAATTGTAAACACCGTGCACTCAGTCACCATAGATGGTACTCGACATGCCTTTCGTGCTGTATGCACTCGGGAAACCACAGACAAAAAACGCTACTTTGCAAACTCACAGATTATCTTCACATGGCGAAACTTTGCTCTGATTGGCTGTTCCACAGAATCTAGTCGAAGAATTAGTAGCAATTAGAACATGTCTTATTCCTCCAAACCAGTCAAGCAGTCAGCCAGGCGGCCATGATTGCTACCTAAAAAGTTAGTTCAGCGCCAACTAGGGCATTCCTACTAGAAATCCAGTTCCGTGTGATAGGGGCTTTAATCTTCATTCTAAGCGCGGACGCTCATGCATGTATATTAATTTCAAATGCAAGGAGTATGTGATTTTACGTAGAATTTTCTTATCTCTAAATTTTAACAATGAGCTTCATTATACTTTAATAAAAATTAGATTATCGTGTAGAGATCAACTCGCCATTAGAGACATCTGTCTTGCTTTCGGTCCCGTCTCGACAAATCTCGATTTTTTTTTATCATAAATTGTGTTGTAGGATTTCGGAGGGATATACCACAGACCTTACGACTACAAAAGTTACAAATGAAATTGTATATGGGGGGAGAGAGGCACTATGATGTCTTCCCCTGCCTCCGGAAAAAATGTAAATCCGGGTCTGCGTAAAAATATAGATTGAGGAGGAATAGGGGAGATAAGAGTCGGAAATAAAGACAGAGAAACAGACAAATAAAGAGAAAGAAAAGATTTAAAGAAGTAGAGGGAGAAAGATAAATAATAAGGAGGATACATATAAATCGATAAAGGAAGAAATATAGAAGTTCGAACTGTAGTGAGTCCCGAGTTCCATACTCGGTTGAGGCACATAGTGGTTCGGATCCCACTTTAAAAAACTGTAGGTCCAGTCCTGGTTAGCCTATCTGTGCGTAAAGTGGACTCAAAACAAAAACAATTAAAACAAGCAAAATCACAGAACATTGATCCCAACAGCTCAATAGGGCCTCCCCCATGGCGCAGTGGTAGCGTGATTGCCTTGTAATCGAGAGGTCCCGGGTTCGATACCCGGTGGAGGCACAAGTGGTTCGGATCCCACTTTAAACTGTAGGTCCAGTCCCGATTAGCCTTACTGTGCATAAAGTGGACTTAAAACAGCAACTCAAAACCAACAGCTCAATAGAAACATACATTGGGGACAGATCGCATTACATACGTACATATAGAAGGTAGGTGACAAGTAGATGTACAAATATACGTTACATTGATTCTTCCAAAGCTTTCGTCACAGACCAGATTAACCTATGGGCAAATGGGGCAATTGCCCCGGGTCCCCCACCAAAAGGAAGCTGTGAAGGGCCTCCACCAAAAAAATATTTTAACCAGCTGGCTATGCTTGTGAAAAATTACATAAGAAGTTGTATTTTAAAAATCAAAAGAACTTCAATATTGTCGTATGTCTACACTCTTCTGGATCCAATTGTAGCACAGCTCTCAGTCGATCTGTTTCTAGATATCTGAAGGTCAGTATAGTTTATACCATGGATTCATTTGGCTGTGGTGCGGAAAAAACGCACACTTATTCAAACAATCAATTCTCAGATACGATTAAGATAATAAATAATCCTACGAAGTACATAACTTTCTTTCGTTAACTGTGAGTTCTAAGCAGTAGCAATGTCAACATCAGGAAGACATCCCAATGGAACTGTCTATGCATAATGTTAGAGGCACATATTTTTGGTAAATAAAAAAGCAAAATTACGGTACAAAAACAGAGTCAATTTCGGGTTCAAAAGCGGTAAATAAAATGAAATTTCGCTGTTATAGCGGTGAAAAAGCGCCATATAAAATGACGTTTTGGTTTTAAAAAATGTGAATATAATCCCAAATTTGATATATTACACAAAATAAACATATCCCTTCTAATACGTAGCACATTAAATCATTACCAGAATATAAAGTTTATTCCTGTATAAAGGGGTCCATTTTTGCTTCTCAAATATTTACAGCAGAATTAATAAATTTTCCGTGAATTGCATAACTCACAGGATACTTCAGAAAGTGTTGCGTCGGTATATAAACGGTAAATTTTGTGTTTAAGAGTCTATTTCGCAGTTCATTTCGCATCATTTCGTGACAAACAGGGTAGGAAAATGCACCTCACACCTTTCAGAAACATAAAAAATTATCATTAGAATGTGTTATTTCACATTTCGTGTTTTCGTCAAAAACGAAATATGTATGCCTCTAAAATATTGTATGTAAGGACCCGTTCCGCAGTACATTTCCCAATGTCAAAATTCTCTTTAGAATGTATTTGGTCTTAATGGTAAGAAACTGCAGCGTAGAAAGATCTTTCTCAAAAATGAAATTACTCAAAAACAGGCTTCGTGCTGCCATGGGACAGGATCGCTTATCCAAGCTTTGTTTATTAAGCATTGAACATGAACTTCTTCGGGAATTGAACTTCGATGATATAGTAGATGAATTTTCGGCGAAAAAGCCAAGAAAACTGTGTCTACTGTAAGTGTTATGCCTTTGGGAATGTTCTTGAAGAAAGTGTAGTCACTACAATTTCCACAATGAACCTGTCGGTAACTGTCCAGTAGATGGACCGTGCATATGTAGTGACATATTTACTCTTAATTGTAAATAATATCATTTATAATAAATTATGTACGTAAGTACAGTCTACTGCTCAGTTCTCTGTTTCTGTCTGAAACCCCTTAGTATTTACTATATATTGTAGTTACGGTGTTCACTCTTCATAATATACTCTAGACATTTAGACGCAGAATTTTACTGCTGTTATAGCGCTACAATTTTCGTCCTGTAACTTTATTTTACGGTGCTATTCTCCCTGCAAACCTATCTGCGATATGTTTGTGAATGACTACTGAATCTGAAATCACGTCTATCATTTGAACTTCTGAAAATTGGTGGTTAACATATTGAGCTAATAAAGCTCCTAGTAAAAAATAATAAAAAAAAATGGGGGCCCCCCACAAAACATTTTGCCCAGGGGCCTCCACAACCCTTGATACGGCCCTGGTCACAGTAAATCACGACATACTATTAAGTAAACTATGTACTTTCAATTTCTCCCTTCCCGCAAGGAAATTCATAATATGGTACTTAATAAATAAGAAACAACTTGTCTCGCATAAAGACCACACTCTTATGAAATGTTATTACTAGAGACCGGATGTTTAGGCACTAAAAACTTATAAAATAGGCAGGCAAATAAGCACTTATAATTTTCAAGATAGGCAGTAAAATAAGCATTTAAAATACAAATAGGCAATAAAAAAGGCAATGAAATTTAACTCAAAATAATGAAGATAGTAATAAAAAAAGAAATAGGTGTTTAAAAAATATAAAACATACCTGTACATTCTTTATGGTTGCTTAAAATAAACCAGGAGCTCATCATTAGAGACAGCAGTCCAATATTGTACTGCAAACAGGAGTCATGTCAGCCCAAAATTTTCCATTGTATAATGGCTACAGACAATAGTGTGACAAAAGAAATTGTTGGCTCCTTCCAACCAGTACGCAAATTATTTAAATATACACTTTATCACTGCACAGAGGGTTATTTCAGGTATAAAATTTACACTATATATTCCACACAGCAGTTCGAACTAAGAAACTGTTTATATGCATTTCAAGTTTGTACTGTATGGTTTGGCAGTCTCTGAAAAAGAAGCACTAATTGCGGTTGCACATCACAAGGTATTTCTTCAGGTGATCAACCGACAAGTTATGTCTGCGATCGGACAACACATTTTTTAGAACTGAAAAAGATATTTCAACTTCCACAGATGTTACCGCAGCATACGTAAAGCATGCGAGAACATGTGGATCTAACTCAGTTTGTATATTTTTAGCTTTCAGAACTTATTGAATTGCCCTTAATTTGTCCAAGTCCTTATTAGCTGCAATAACTCGCTGACATTTCTCATGAACAACCTGACCTTTAGAACCTGGTACAGCACAAATTTGGTCAACTGCAGAATGAAAACGGTTCATAGAATGTATCAGTGTTTCACTTCTCTCTTCCAGTAATGTTATTGTGTCTGGCAAATTTGAATAATGGGTAGTGATGAATCCTAAGTCGTTTTGCACAACAGAATTGTTCAAAAGACGCTGTTTACACGAATTGATGTTGCATCATATTCAGATAGGGAATTAATTACTTCAGCCACGTAATATACTGCATCAGATATCCAAGTACCCCATCTAGTTAGTATTGGCTGTGGAGGCAAAGCAAGTTCAGGGGATGTTTCTTTAAACAAAAGAACCCGGGATGGTGCTTTGAGGAATATTTTCTTAGCATTGGAAATTAAAGAGTCAACTTCAGGAAATGAAACACGAATTTCCAATTTTCTCCCAATTTTAAAGAAAATGCCTAAAATAGGCAATATCTGGCATTTATGAAATAATATAGGCAATATCGTATGAAATAGGCAAAATAGGCAAAATTAAATTGCCTTTAAATGAAGCTAATCCCTCCCCCCTGGCCTTCGCAACATTCGTTTTCATCATATCTCTAACAGGAAAGAATAGGCATTTTGCCTAACATCCGGTCTCTAGTTATTACGTTTCGAATCACCTCAAGTGTTCAATATAAGCCTCTGCTGTTGTCAACACAGGGCAAGATTGTCAAGCAGCTGTTACCTACGCTCGCTGATAATCGAATTGAGCTGATAATTGACGACAACGCCAGTTGTTTTTTTCTTCTTGCTAGAGCAGTATCGAAACGGAGTGCACCTGAAAACCTTGAAAACCAAGAAAGTTAAGAAATACTTACTTCCCAGTTTGGAGTACATCGACAAATGAAACCATTGTATGTATCCTCGCAGGTCCCCCCATTTTGGCACGGGTTGCTAGAACATTCATTTGTCTCAAGTTTTCTTTTCAAGGTATTCACTTGTCTTCGTAGACCGGAGATCTGAAAGGAAAAGGGGGGAAATTTAAACCACATCTCTCTCATCTTGTGTCTAACTTATTCCCGTCCATTATGCTAATGATTGTATTAGATTTGCATTTCCAATTATGGTACCCTTTTGCTAACCTGGCTCCACTGTGCGAATTAAGCTTTTTGCTTTTGGACGGGGGGATGCCCGCTCAGTGCCGTACTTTTAATTTCATTCTGGGAGGTTTTCTTTTGTGTGTTTACAAATTTGTGTATATGTTACTAGTCAGCAAACTAAATTATTGCCTTGCGGTTCTAAGAACCTTGCAACATTGGCTGTAACCTAATAGTAGGGTAACAAACTGGCCAAAACTTGTCACTTCGGAGGAACGTCACTACCACAAACGGCAACAATATTTTTCTGAAAGAGGTCATCATGGAGAGTTAAAAAAGTGGTTGCGAACTTCGTAACCTGGGTCAGTGGCCGCTATATTGGATTGAAAATGGCGGCACGTCAAATACACTTAGCTTGCTTTTTTCTCATGATAGAAACGTTACTATGCTGCACAGACTTGCAAAACTGGTGTCATTCGAAAGAGAAAACTCCAATGAAGTATAAAATTTCCATTAATCTTAAGTTTTATCGTTACCCGTTGAATATAGAAACCAAAAACTTTCAAAGATAAATATTTTTCTTGATCTCGAAATTGTATTTTGTTTCATAACATGGTAAATATCAATCAGATCGAAAATATGGTTATGATAAAAAGTAAAGTACTGTTTCTCATGATTATGTTGCAAGTTGTTTGAGAAAGTTATCTCTCTTAGTTCAGAATTTATGAATCAAACCATATTTGTCGGCGTTGTTTTATAACGCAGATATTAAACCTGGCATTTCAAACTCTTCAGTTCAGTTTACCAATATATAAGGAAGAAGACATATAACCTTCATGTACATTTGAGAACATATTTCATTCGTAACGATTTACAGTTTTTGAGATGATATTACTTTAAATTGATGTGCGAGGGGTGTTTAAAAAGTAAAGTTATCTATTTTCTATTGCGAAGATAAGCAAGGTATCATGTAGCCACAACAATTGGATCTGGAATATGCGCAACATCCAGGATATTTTCTGATAATACTGCTCTGTTGAAATAAATATAGCGGACAGTAATAACACTTTGAAGGTTGTAGATGTTCTAGAACGTTTATCATGAGGGATGTTGCAATCAATCCATGCTTATCGGAAATAATATGATAGTTTATTAAACTGCAAGAAAAAGTAATCTCGTAAAGCTAGTGCTTTTAAATATACAGGGTGGCGCACGATATGATCCACCATTTGTTTTTTGTTTTTTCAGATCTGAGATGAAGAATGACGTCATGTGTGCCAACAGCAGTTGCAGTAGTCATTGGAAATATCGTGTGATGAAAACTGAAGCGTAGTGCATCCACATATCCCCAGGAGGCTAGAGTATACAACATGCCGGACAAAGGAAGACTTACGACGGAACAGCGATCAGCAACTGTGCTATTTTTCGCCGAAACAAAGAGCATTGTGGGGACTCAGAGGCGCTTTCGTGCACATTTCCAAACTCGGTGGGCCCCCTCGAGTAAAACGATACACAAACTGCATGAAAAGTTTCTAGTGGAATAAACAGTACTGGAATCTAAGCGCGATCGTCGTAAACCTGTGCGTTCGCCTGAGAATATTGATGCCGTCCCCGTCGCTGTGCAGAGAAGTCCTGGCAAATCGACCAGAAAAGCAGCAACACAACTTGGGATATCAAGACGTTCTGTTCAGAGGATTTTTAAAAGTGATCTCCCCGTGTATCCGTACAAGATTACCGTGGTGCAAAAACTCACAAATGAACAGAAACAGAAGAGATTGATCTTCGCTAATTGGGCCGACGGTAACAATGCAACACTGTACAACGTGTGGTTTTCTGACGAGGCGCATTTCCATTTGGATGGTGTGGTTAACAAAGAAAATGTGTGCTTTTGGGCAGCTGAGAATTCACGAGTGCTTCATGAAAACGTTAGCCATGCACCGAAGGTTACGGTCTGGGCCGCTATCTCCAGTCACGGTCTGATCGGACCCTTGCAGACGGTGCAAGGCTACACACAGCAAATATTGTGTTGGATTTTTTGCAAGACATTTTCAATCTTCGTGTAATTTCAAACAGATTTCCTGATCGTTTCGCTGGTGGACAATCCTGGCCCGCATATCTCAACCCCTGTGATTATTTTCTTTGGGGTTTCTTGAAGAACAAGATTTTCGGAAAAAAAACCTCAAGATTTAATGGATCTGCGAAGACTTATTGTTCGGGCTTGCAGTGAAATTACGGAACCCATGTGCCGTAGGGTAATTGAAAATATTAGTGTTCGCTTGACTCAGGTTAAAAGTCAAAACGGTGGCCATATTGAGCATGTATTTCAGTAGTACGTGTTTCCAAAGTGTAACCTTTGTGTCATTTATGTTTCATTGAGAGATTCTTTATAATATAGTTTTTATCCAACAACAAAATGGTGGATCATATCGTGCGCCACCCTGTATATTTCAAATGGGGCCTCCCCGATGGCACAGTGGTAGCGTCGTCGCCTTGTAATCAATACCCGCTCGATACCTGGTGGAAGCACATAGTGCTTCGGATCCCACTTTAAACTGTAGGCCCAGTCCCGATTAGTCTTACTGTGCATAAAGTGGACTTAAAATACCAAATCAACCAACTAATCAAATGGAATGAACAAGTACTACTTTCAATAAAATTTAAGTGTGTACATATTATTGTTTCTTTTGGGGGGGGGGGGGAAATTAGCATATAAATTATTAACTACAAAGTTGAGATGACAACATAACAGAAAAATAAATTAAAATAGTTGCCCGTTTATTGATTGATTTGGTTTATTTTACTTCGAGTTTTTGCCATTTTTTGGCTAATCACAAAGATGACAATAAAGGGTGATAAGAAGAAATGGATGAAGGGACATTCACAAACACAAATAGACAGTTCATAAGATAAGTCCCATAGAGGATTCTACTGGCCATAGGTCCAGACGCCAGAGCCTTAATAGTCTGCAAAATGCAGTCCAGGGTGTACTACGTGGAAGTGAGGTTGATATGTGGGTGACTTGAGGAAGGGTCTCTCTTACACCCCTAAAGTTGCCCGTGTATGTTCATTGTAGCACTCTTTTCCATAACAGTCACAACCTGGATATTAGGGGAGCTTTGCTGATGTGCAAGAGCATAATAATCATTTAGTGCATTTGCAACATGTCATGCTCAGTAATTCGTTGGGAAATGATTTACGAGTTGCCACGATCGGCATATATAATTATGTTATCTTAAAGTTTCCATCCATCTTCTGGCGAAGAAAAATATTTGGATTGGTATGAAATGTATTTCTCCGAATAAGAGCTTGATAATTGGGTCGTGTTATGTGCAGTCAAAGTCGAAGAACATCTTGGGTAGGAGGAAGTTGTCCCATAAAAACTCCCCACACTGACGTTTTGTATGTCCTCTATGACTTACAGTATCACACAATCAATCAAGAAGCTATGGAATCCTAATAACAACATAACCCTAATACAACATCCCGCGAGGGCCAGGGCCTACCCACAGACTGGCGACCGGACTCCAACCTGCCGAGGTGGGAGATCACCCAACCAGGTACGGGGTGCAGTGTGGTGAGCACGACGAACCCCAGTCGTTGTTGTAGGTTTCCATGACCGCGTTACGCTTCTCATTCGCAGCTCCCCAATTTCCTTACGATGCTGGGTGGCCACCGATCCCATATACACGCCGAAATCTCAGGAGAAAAGTTGTTACGCTTCTCCCAGAAGAATCGCACATACACGCATCTCGTAGCCGGAGCCCAAATCATGACGCCTAAAGGCGGGCATACACAGCCGTAAAAACACGTCGAAGTCATTAAATTTTGCACGCAACGTAGAAATCCGACAGTATTTGGGGACTTGCGGATGGTACGCACAGTAATTTCCGTACGCGCTCCCGTAATTTTCCTACGGCCCAAAAGTTTAGGAGGCCTTAACATTTCTGCGTATACGCGTGCGTAAAGGCGGCTGGGGATGAAATGGCAGGTTGGGACTGGAAGGAACCAGCGGAGATAATTGCCCTGCTCTTCCTTCGGCCAAGATCCAGCTATTGTAAACAACGGTAATCCGTGAGGTACCACCGCTGAAAGGTCGGTCCCTGGGGACCCCCTTTGTAGAAAGCAGGTGTACGGGACTACCTTAGCTTGTGCTTGGAAGAACTGGGCTCCGAGGGAAGAGTGTACGGATGAAAATATACGTCGTAGTGTAAATTTCTGCAATCTAACGTAACGTACTCGCAGCGGGTTTCCGTCCGTATTTGCACGTTTGTATTTGGGCCACTTTAGACCGCACGGCCACTGTGCGGGACAGAATCCTAATATGACTGATATTTTTCAGGCAGATCTACTGAAATCTTATGAATGGGCATTATACTTCAGTATTGCTCCTTTTCAACCATACTCCAAGAGCTAGATTATACATGAGAAGATCAGTCAAGACATCGGTAATGTCACAAGAAAAAACAAGTGAAGTGCAACTATGATCACGTGCATGCTTCCCGTGCAGTATTATTCTTGTGTCGGCGTTTTATTGTTGTGAATGAAGTCCATCAATGCTTACTTCTCGGGGGAGTTTTCAACCTTTCCTACTGAAAACCATACTGCTGATAATTCTGTGAATAGGTGTAGCTCTTGCATGGCTTTATTGATGGTGAAACATACTGAGCGAAAACATCAACTCTGTTACTTGACGGGTAAAAATAAGACTCTTTCTCTATGAAGAGTCCGCATGTTCTCCTAAACATTGTGCTGCTTTTGATTTTCCAATCCTTTGGACAAGAGCCATATCATCCACAACTGAAAATTCTCAGTAGTTATGCAGTGAACAATATGTTGTCAAATAAGTATATATGAAAGAGATGATTTGTAACCAAAAAAGGAGTGATCCATCAGGCTTGAAAAGCAAATCTGTTGGTTTTATATCCCCGAAAGTCTTTGGGTTAAGTTTGGTATTTTGTCATCGTAAACTAGTATCAGCATTACGGCCAAGAATATGCTATAACATGATACTGGTGAATTTGTTCGGTGCCTTGATCAATGTAAAAATTGAGCAAGTGTTATTTGAGTGAAATTGAATTGCCGGTGATGGTTTGCAGAGGTAGTTCTTCCATTCAGAGAGAAAAATCTGTTTCCGTTTCATTCTTTTGTCTACTTAGTAGACACTCCTCTTATATCATCGTAAAACGGACCTTTAGTATCTTACGAAACATTTATAGGAGGTATCTCCAACCAAGAACTTATCACGTATCTTGTTCTTATAATGAACGACCGAATTGGTAACTTTCCTTTTTGACCACCCCTCGCATATCAAATTAAAGTAATATCATCTCAAAAACTGTAAATCGTTACGAATGAAACATGTATTAAATGTACATAAAGGTTATGTGTCTTCTTCCTTATATCTTGGTAAACTGAACTAGAGAGTCTGAAATGCCAGGTTTAAAATCTAAGTTATAATACAACGCCGACAAATATGGTTTGATTCATAACTTCGGAACTAAGAAAGATATCTTCCTCGAACAACGTGCAACATAATCACGAGAAATTGTGCTTTACTTTTTACCATAACCATATTTTCAATCTGATTGATATTTATCATGTTATGGAACAAAATACAATTTCGAGATCAAGAAAAATATTTATCTTTGAAAGTTTTTTGTTTCTATATTCAACGGGTAACAATAGAACTTAAGATTAATAGTAATTTTATACTTCGTTGGAGTTTTCTCTTTCGAACGACACCAGTTTTGCAGGTCTGTGTAGTAGCATAGTAACGTTTCTATCATGAGAAACAGCAAGCTAAGTGTATTTGACGTGCCGCCATTTTCAATCCAATATGGCGGCCACTGTTCCAGGTTTGCGAAGTTGGCAACATCACTTTTATAACTCTCCATGATGACCTCTTTCAGAAAAATATTGTTGCCGCTTGTGGCGGTGACGTTCCTACGAAGTTAATTTCTTGGCACATTTTCGAGGAAAAGTCGCCCTACTATAAGCCATTAAATCATATAACATTTACATTTAATTTAGAATCACTCACTATATTTACATTCTAAGAAAACCAAAACTGAAACGCAAAAAAGGAGCTGTCGAATTAATAATAACGAAAACTTGACAACGTCCATCTACCATACCAACAAGTTTCGTGTGAACACTTTAATACATGTAAAATATCAGCACTTTGCCACGAAAACGTAGTGAAAAACAGTCTGCTGTTGTCTCAGCATGGTGAGGTTGTTAGTTGCAGAATGGTGTCCTTCTTTATTCCAGAAGGTTGCATACTTTCCTGCAGGGAAATCCTTAATGACTGGACCATTAATGGACACGAATGATTTTCCAATTGTGTTTGCTTCATATTTAAGAAATTTAATGCTAGTATATGCTTCAAATTCAATTTTCTTTCAGGGAGATAAAAACGTCCCTAGCAGAGATAAAAATCATTTTCTTTTGCCTGGGATAAAATTTCTTATGGGGGGAAATCCCTGGCATCACTCCCGTTAATTCGCACACCGACTAGCTCTTAATTATGACGTTGGAGCATTTTTCTAATCGAACTCGTAGTTAATGTTCAAGAATTCTTATTTACTATCGGATTAAAAAGTATGGATACCCGAATTTGTACTCTAATTAAATATTAACCAGCAGACCTACGTAGAAACGAGTTCCATAAAAAAAATAGCCTATTTAATTTTGCGTTAATCTATGGTAACCATTGTTTTCGAGTATGTGTTCTATTTTTTTTTATAGTCGTGAGAACAAAAAAGTGTGTCGTTTTGTGTTTTCCAAACGACCGCTCTCTTTGAAGTTCTATAAATAAAAAAAACTTGTGGTCCGATCGTGATAAAATTGAAATGCAGTGCATGTAGAAAGGTTTTAAACACAATTCTTAATTTTCAGATTTTTCTTAAATCGGCCAAAGAAAAGGCTCTTATCAATTTTGTGAAACAACTTTTTCTTGGTATTAGTAAATCCTACAAATACGATCTTGGTATTGTTTTGAAGCTCCTTGCAGCTGTTTTTCAAACCCATTATCAACGTCAATTCACATTGCAAAACAGATTTTATACAGATGTATATTTTCAGTGCAGTCTCTAGAACTAGATAACTCGCAACAACCTGAGCGAAGGATGAATTGTTGAAATAGATGAGAATACCCAAGAAGCTCTTGTACTGTAAATATTGATTTCTATGAGATCGTTTTATTGACCCACGGTTCTCTAATGTTCAGCGTAACGTGATGTCAAAAATGTAGTAGTTGAAAAGTACTAAATTACACCTAAATTGGGGATAAAATCCCTTTAAGAAAGAAATTAACTAAAACAAAACAACTTTTTTTTTTGTGTCGTAGAGGGGATAACTCTAAGCAAAAATGGGAGGAGGATTTATTGAACAACTAATATGGATATTGAATTGAAAAAATTATACCACAAACGCAGAAAAACGGTAGCAACATTTTTCAAACAGGATTACATTAGGTCAGTAAATATTTTTTCTAATTATTTGAAGGGCTCGGGTGTAAAACTGGTAAGTGACATTTTGGTCATCTGGGTTCATATGAAAGAAGGTTATTAGAAGCTATACTGTAGATAAATTGTTTTCGTGTTATGTTTACCGATTTCACAAGACTTCACTGAGTCCAATGCAAATTGTATGACATGGCAATTTCACTCCAAAATTGAAGGATGCCACATTTTACTTTGTAACTCTAAATCACCTAAATGTCACTTACCATGTTTTGCACCCGAGCTTTAAGAACAACTTAAAACTATTTCAGTAATGTGATTTAAACTAGTTATTTTACACACTTTCCAACATACCTGCGCACTAATCCTCCGTAATTGTCTTTGCAGTCTTCGATCCCCTCTTACATCCCTCTGTGAAGTAGAAAATATATGAAAAATGTTAGAAAGCATTAAGAATATAATAATTTAAATATTTATAAATGTTTCATGATTATGTGACGCTTCAATCCTTCTTACTTCAATTTTCATATTGCAGTGTCAATTCAATTCGATCTTTCAGATACATGACATAGTGTTGTTCCCAGTAGAATTCTCCGCCTTGAGACATCACTAGGATAAAAGTTCGGTAGGATTTTTACATACACATTGTAAAAATATCTAAGTATAATATCAACTAACTTCCGTCTCCTCACTTCCATGTTGCCTACGCAGGTGAAGGTAAAATTTTATAAGGGAGGCCGATTCTTACACATTTTCTTTGACATTTTCTCTTCGGCCTTGTTTTTAGTTGTATCTCTTCATACTAATTGCAATTGAAAGCATTAATTCTAAACTTCATTCCTTAAAAAATCCAGTACCATTCCTTTAACAGTTTTCGTTTAATCACATTAATGATCAGTGTAATATGTTATAACGTCAGATCCAAGCTTAAATCCAGGGCTGACAATGACTTGTCATTGTGATTGTGCAATCACCATTCCGTCATTTATTCCCATCGTCACAATTAACAATCTGCTTTATTAGTGTATATGTGACATTCTACCCTGTTATACACGACTTACTTTCATTACAATATCATAAGTGCCTTTATATTCCTATACAAATATGGGATGGAGTAGTTGCTTAAGGCACCCGGCTTGTAGTAAAATCACCGTTTAGTTATAGGTTCGATCCTGCAACCGACAAAATAAATATTTTCGCCTGAAGACGGGAGAAGAGGTGCTCTGTTGAAACGTGGTGGGTTAAGAGATTGATAATACGTATAGGGACACAAATTTATGGTAAATAAAAACTGAGGAGAGCGGTAAATAAAATGATAGATCAGCGGTATATACCAGCGGTGAAAAAAAATGGCACACACTTTTTCATCATGAGAGGAAACAACATACAAAAGAGCTATAAATT
The DNA here is from genome assembly GCF_977018435.1 of Lepisma saccharinum. Lineage (NCBI taxonomy): Eukaryota > Metazoa > Arthropoda > Insecta > Zygentoma > Lepismatidae > Lepisma > Lepisma saccharinum. Next base: position 24,451,891 of record NC_139252.1, on the reverse strand, counting down.
GATAAACTTCTTCATTTTTATATACTGTACACATACACAAGTACTTAGCTGTCCAACCTAAAAGAAAACATCAACACAAAATCACTTCATTTCTAAATTGCATAACTCAAGTGATTTATTCATTGTATGTATTTAAAGGATATCCTTGCTGTCCATCAAATAAAATAATCACTACTGCACATACACAAAGACATGTTGAAAATCACATGATGATAAACAAAATTCATTCATGACTGAACACAAATGACACCATTGTTTCCCTTGATGTGCGGGAACAGACTAATCTTATCGCTGCTACAGCTAGCAAGTTCAATGAAACTGGAAGTTGAGTAGAAATTCGTGGGAAGAAAGGAATGCACCTTGACAGGGAGCGAAGATTTCGAACTGAGATTATGTACATGGGAAATCCCAATTTGCAGCGTTTTCCTGATGTGATCGAAGATAAAACGTTTTTCAGCTGCAAGTGGTAGGAAACTTTAGGCAAACGTTTAGTTACAAATCGACAGTTTGCACGCACAATCTCGATTGCCGGTTTTTGCGTGTTTTCTACTTAATTTGATGATATTTCACGGCAGTGGCGTGCCCAAGGGGGGGTTGGTGGGGGTTATAACCCCCCTTTAGCCTAGTATTCCTAAAAAAAAGAACGTCAAATGTAGGAAAAGATGGCAAAATGAGGGATGACAACGAAAAATAGTGTACGTAACCCCTCCCTTTCGAAAGTCCTGGGCACGCTACTGTTTCACGGTTATTTCGCGAAAAAGCGTTCATTTCGTGGAAAAGCACACATTTCGCATTACTTCGCGAATAAAACTCATGCATATTTCATCATTGGGGGTGTAGTTACGTGCAGAATGTTCAAAATTTCATCTTTTTTTCACATTTCGCGATTTCGCGCATCGCGAAAATTCAATGTCCCTACGTATTGTCAAAATAAGGTTCATGCTAGTAAATATACTTTTGTGAGGAAATGAAAGTGCAGTGTATATATTGCTTCAGTGCTTTCTTCTTTCCCTAAAAATAGAGTGCACATATATTTCACGTGTTCAAACACCCAGCAGACAACTTCTCCCTCAAAGCAAAAATTTAAATCTTACGTTGCACGTGCGTGTTGACTAGTTAAAACATCCCAGCCCCACTTAACGTACAGTACTAGAACCATATCCGGTGTACAGATTGCAAATAACCTTACTTTCACAATTATATTTAAAGATGGCGTACCTGTGCACTAGCATTGCCCGACTGATTCTCCAGAAGAATTATCCTTTGGGTATTTCCATTTAAGGAACTGGACAGGCTGTCTATTGTATTTGTCAGAGTGTCAAATACGGTTCTCTTGATGTGTTCCACATGGGCTGATGCATTCTTTGCCTGTGAAATAAAAAGAAATACTAAGAACATTAGCAATATTATTTATGTGCAATCGGTAAATAAGTAATTACAGTCCAGAAACACAATTTAAACCAATAATTCCAGTTCTTCTATCGAATCTATTCTTAAATGTTATGCAGTCCTGCATATTTACAGTGCAATTTGAGTAGCCTACTTATACGGGTACAGACTGAGAGTTCAGTTTTCATCTAGTAATCTGCAACGAGTTTTAAAGGAGAATTTGCAAGACTGAAAACAAAAACTTGTAAAACTAATATAGTGTAAGGTTGTTATAATGTAAACTAAAACTAGAATTAGTGAAAGATGGAGATTGTCGAAGGCAATAATAAAATTTGCTACATGTTTCAAATACATGTATTCAGAGCGCCTGAATGATACTTATTGGAAGTGAGGGGAGAATATGACCACCTTAAGGCAAAGTTGCTAATACTTAAGGGATATAAATAAATAAATATAAGTTTCACATTGAAAAATGAAGATCAGTCTTTGCACTGTATCTGGTAGTACACATGAGTAAAAATCTCTTTCTGTAAAGGAACAAAAAATGCACAAACAAAAGTCTGCGAAACCCATATTACCCCCCTCTCCTCCCCACTGATAGGGGTAATATGGGCACACTGTTGGGGAATAGGGGAATATGAGCAGTTATGTTTGATGGATACATTTAAGAACATATACACGAAACAATTAGTCACAGGATAGCACTGAATGAATGTATATAAAACCATAGGCATTCGTACGGGGGGGGGCAAGTTGCCCACTTTTAATACTCTCACTTAGAAATTTAGTGTAAATGAATCTTATTGCCGTTATTAAACAATATTATTCTCCTTACCCGCGATAGGTCGGGGGTGAGCGCCGCGCTCACTTTAAATTTTAATGAAGTGCCATTTTAACAGTGTTTAAAATATTAGCCTGTGGTGCTCTCTAGCTGACTTTTAGTGTTTCACGAGCGACCTGATCACATTTTTATGAGATGACGTAAACGGCATTATTAGAGAGACCATTGTTTTGGAAATAGTGTTGTCAGAGTGAGCGCAGAGCTCACACGCAATGGATTACGTTATATATTTTTTTTATTTACATTTGTGCATTATTTAGTCAATAGGTCTATCCTGTTTCTAGTGAGTTTTCGTACCTATATGTTCTTGTCGTGTTAATAGAAAATTCGAAAAGTGTCTCTGATTTTATATCATATCAGATTTCTGGAGATCAGATGGAACTACCTCAGAGGAACATGAGCTTTTTGTTAACGCTGAGGACTTGTTGACTTCGACTACGCTGTTTGGAAACAAATAAACATTTTAAAACAAAAATGTAACGAATAGGAAGGATTATAATAAACAGATCATTACAACTACAAAAAAAAAATTAAAAAGAAATAAAATACGGTGAAATATGCCTGAAAAGCGACTGGCGACGTGACTACAGCGAGCGCGACAGTATTTTAAAATCGACGAAAGTTCCAAGGAAGTACGACGGGTTTATTTCCTATGTAATTGGACTATCTCACTTCGTCCTCCAGAAAATTACTTATTATTAAGACTCGCGCATTTTATTCGTTAGCCTAGTAGTGTTACACATATGTGTATATGGAAATATTTTGCTATTATGGTTGACGAAATTTGTGACATATCCATCCGTGAACAATTGACATTTTGCATTCGAACTGTAAATGAAAATTTTAATATTTTTGAGGAATTCATGGGCTTTTACGAGATTCCGAACACTGAGGCCAAAACTTAAAAAAGGGAGGGAGTGAGTCATTCATTAATTTATTTCAGTGATCAAAGCATCCCCCCCCAAATAATTTTGACAAGTCGGCACCCCTGGTGTTGAGACGTGTTGTTTCCCAGTTTTTCTTCAAGAAATGTTAACTCCGGCTGTAGGCGACGGAAATTTATGGAACTTCGACAGTCAGGTTCAAAATGTCTTGCAACATCTTATGATGAACCTTATAGTGTCGAGTTTTATGAAAATACAGAACACGGCGCTTAACTTGCGCGCCGCAGTTTCCTAACTGTACAACGTTCCACTCCTGCCATTGGCTGCTCGCCACGGACACGACAAACTATACTGCAGGAGGCCTTAGAAAGAGCGCTTCGCAGGCTAACAGCAGACGTCGCTCGCACACTGTTGCCGATACTCTCGTGTCGTCTGCTCCTCAGCCGAACAAACAGGCCGAGGTTCGAGGTAGCAAGAGGCAGAGGTCACTCACCCTTCCAGAAGGGTGCAGCGAGCTATCTGTGGCAACCGGGCTCGCTCATTCGCGGACCTGGTTGGTTCTTGCAGACACGCCCCCATATTGTTGTCTGCTGCAAGCCCGCGAAGCGATCTTTTTAAGGCCTCATGGAATATAAAACATCAAATCAATCCGAAAAAGCCATATCCAGAGACACAAGGGGTAATTTCATAGTTTATGTAGCACTCTTCACGCTATTTGAAGGAGCAAAGTGCATTGCAAATGAACATATTTCCGAGATACGTTTGTTCTTCTTTTTCTGCATCAGGGTCAACATCTGTGATACAAGAGCACGTTTGCAAGTAGAGGAAATGATGGAATTTAATGTGTTAGCACCAGGTATCTACGAAAAATTCTGCAATGGACGCAAAGGCAAAGTGGCCGGTTTAGAACCTTATTTTACCATATCGTATTAGTTCAATTATAGACAGTGGTGGCGATTAGGGGTGGAGGGAGCATGGGGAGCAGTCCCCCCATACACACTTTTTGTTTCCGCACTACGGTCTCTTAATGCTAAGCCTTGTCTACCAGTGATTTGACTCATAATCAATCATCTGCCCGAAATACATTTTAAATACGATTCTTTCTAATTGGATTAAGTAGAAAGTGAACTTTCCTTGCCCCTCTCCCTCTCGCTCAGTTAAGACACCTAATCGCCGATACTTGTTTACATTTTTGAACTACAAAAGCAACATGTAACACACTCAAGTGAACGAAACACTGCAGAAATCAATATATTACGTTCTCGCCAATATCATAAGAAATGGAACACGTACAAATTTAGGGAAACACATGACACTGCGTTAAACTACATATCTCCGCAACCCCAGACTCTAAAGGCACGAAACAAATACCAATCTCTAGAGAAAATCACAAGCAAGGATTTTGGCTCAGTGACTTTAGGACGTAAATTACATAGTTCTTATGTATTTTCTGTTTTCGTTTCAGAGACCAACTTTTACGCTAATTCTAAAACTTAAAGAAAATATTTTAATTTTAGCTCTATCAAACAAACCCCATAATTTAGCAAATTTTCTGCTCTTTATTCTGGATATCTTCACTTTTTGTGTACAATGCACCGTTTTTGATATATTATTTATTTTTACTTTTAAGGTGAATTTTTGCCGCCATTTTCCAAGATGGTGGATTTTCCCCAAATATTTGGATGGCGGATTTTTAATATATTATTCACTATATCATTCCGCACAATCTGGCACAAAAAAACATTTGTGTTGCAATTATTTCCGGGCGAAATCGTTTATTTCCTCTACTATTTGGTTACCCTAAGCTATACATTGGTGCGTGATGCTTTGTGCTATTCAAACGCTGTTTTCACCGAAGCACCAGTTTCTCGCTTAAATTAAGCCGGCCTTTGAAGCTGAGTGAAAATGATGGTGTTATAAGGCTAAAAAATAAAATATACTGCCTTTGCCCCCCCCCAGTTTTGACACCTTGCCCCCCCCCCGGTTTTGGAACCCAATCGCCGCCACTGGTCATCGGTATCGGTTAAAAGTGGTATCTGCTCAGCCCTAATATTTATCATTGTACATACACTATGTCCTCTGCAATAATTCAATGTTTGAGTACAGTGGGATGCTTAAGTATTACCAAGCAACTTCTCAATCAACATATTCATTCCCTTTGTTTTAGGTAACTAGAGGTTCAAGAATTAAAACAAAATTCCATACAAGCATCTGACATCATCCGCACCAGCATATGTAAAAATCCATCTCTTATAACCACATAAGCTGCAAGAGAAAATTTCATGATAATAGTCATGGACAATTTGCCGAGCAATACTTCTGCATCCCACTGTACGTTCTCTTCGTATTATATAGATATTTCCCTTAAACGTTCCTCCATTTTTCTTCATCTGCTGTACGAACGTAAGATGTTATTGTTAATATATATATTCTTCTCGACAAATTTATGTATACAACTAACCATGTCGAAAAAAGTAATATCTTGTTAAGAAAAGTCAATTATCAACAACTATGAAAATAAAAATATAATCGTACCGAATCATTATTCTTTAATGTACAAAATCACAACAATAAAGCACTAAAATTGACACTCACGTAAATAAATTCGGAATATTCTTTAGGTTTCAAATGAGAGAATATGTTCGCAAACTTATCAATCTATTCTGCAATAACTTTCTATTAAATCCTAGTATATATCTTACCATGTAAGCAATGTGCACGAGGTTGTCGTCGTTTACGTTGATGTAGCCAGACCCTCTGGTTCTCAAAGTGATGTTGTGATTCTCTGCTGTCACCAATATTAAATGTCCATCCTTGGTCGTTATCTGTGGTCTGAAAACAATCATAACAATACATTCATCACTATTCACATCAATTCAGAACAAAGTGAGAAGACAAATTGATTTCCAATTAGCAGTGTAGGAATAAATACAATGTAGTCTGAAATTTTCATTTGTACAGCGGCGCCTCGCCTAACGAACGCAATCCGTTCCAGGACTTGTTCGAATCGCAACAATTTCGCCTAATTGCTTATCAGCAGCACCTGTCAATCAGATTTGACAGCTGACCGCAATTTTAGGCGAAATGGGATATCTAATCCCATCTGGCCTAAACTTATTGGAAATTGAAATATTGCAAGTGATAGGGGATATCCCGTTTCGCCTAAAATGGTGGCCAGTTCATAAATCACATTATATTGAGCTGATAAGCAATTAGGCGAGAGGGAATTAGGCGGAACGGCACTACAGACGCGTTCGTTATGCGGGACACTGTTTCCCGCGAGCCCGATTTAGAATCACGAAACATCGTGAGAAGAGGAAAATATATACCTGTAGAAAACAGTACCAATGCTGGAAATGCTAGGAATTTACTAATTCAAAAGTTACAGAAAATACAGTCCGTATGTGCAATACACTTATAAAATTACATACACCACAGTATTTATGTAGAACAGAGTCTATCGTCCATTGTCATTTCGGCTTCTGCCACACTTCTTCATCATATTTTCTACAATGTTTTCTCCTGTCATATACTCTCTCGGTCTCTAATTTCCATTATTTCTGTTGGTTTCTACTTTGCTCTTCGCTCGCTCCTGCTTCCTTCTCTCCTGCTCACTAGTTTCCTTTTCATAATTTTCACTCACTTTCATTTTTCTTTTCCCTCTCTTTCACTCAGTAGCTTGTTTTCCTTTCTTTTCCTCTTACTTACTTTCTAATTTCGTTTAAACTTTTATTCTCTCTCTATCTCTCTCTTGCTTCCTTGCTTCTCTCTCTCTCTCTCTCTCTTTTTGTTCTTAATGTTCGTTTTACTATCTCTCTTCGAGTGTTTTTTCTTTCTTTTGGTTCATATCTCTTCTTTTTTCTTCCCACGTAAAAGGCCTCTATTTCTGACGACAGGTAAACACTACGCCAACATTTCCCGCTAAGTAAAACCTTTCCATTTTAACGCCCATTAGAAGATTGTCTGTCGGTGCTCTTGTTATTGTCTTGTCCCCAATAAGACTTCGTTGGGGAAGGTCATGTGATATTTTGACATAGTGATCTACATGGTTGTCAAATCGTGTTCATAACTTAAATAATAATAATTATTATTATTATTATTATCACTTTCATCATCATCATCATCAGTGCTCTTTTTCTGGAAAGCAGGTTTCAGTCCTCTTAAAGTTGGTTTGTTGTTATTATTATTTGTTATTGTGTTCATCACAAGAACTACTCTAAATATTATGGTATGTTCCTAAACGATTGTGCGTCCATGTAGATACGCACATTCCTTTCCTTAAAATAAAACGTTGTTAAAATATTATTTTCACCTATAAGAAGATTATTATTAAAGTGTAAAAGTGTTCCCCTGTGCATAGCACCACGCCATGAAGGCGTATAGGGGGTGTGGGGTCACCTATAAGAAGATTATTATTATTATTATTATTATTATTATTATTATTATTATTATTATTATAGCATCAAAACTCAAAAGTAAATAGGGGAGAGTTGCCGAAATTGGATCAGTTGGTACTATTTTGATTCTGCATTAAAAACAAGACACAGAAAAAGAAAGAAATTGTAGGTACGAGAAGAACAAACTATGAGGTTTCACTACATATACAGTGATGGACAAAAGTAATCATACAGTGGAACTGAAAGGAAGAAAGGACGAATTGCAGCAGCTAGGAAAACAATAAGGAAGTCAAAACTGTTAATGCTGTACCTAGTATGCACCAAACGATATATTGACAACAAAAATAAATATCAGATGCTGCTTGTAGAAAAATAAAATACAAAACATTCTCAATACCTGCTTCTTTGGCTGGACAAAAGTATTCATACACCAACATAAAAGTTCACTTTGAAGAAAAGAAAGAAACAAATACCATGTCGTCAGAATTTAGTATGCATTCCTCTGTTATGGAGAACATCTGTCAGTCTCTTTTGCATAGAATGAACAAGAGGCATGGTTATTTCAGATGTAATATTGTGCCGCTCATGCAAAATGACCTCTTTCAGTCTATTCTTGCTTGTTATGTCATGTTTTCGGAGTCTGGTTTCCAAATGGCTCCAAAGATGTTCAATGGGGTGAAGGTCGGGGGACTGAGGTGGAGTTTTGAGTGTTTGTGGAGTATTATATAACAACCAAAGGTGGACAATCTCAGCTGTATGTTTATGGTCGTTGTCCTGCTGGAAGTAAAAATCATTCCCAAGACCCAAATGATCGATACTCTGCTGCAAATTGTTCTTCAGAATATCCAAATAAACAAATCTATCCATAGTTCCCTCAATAAAGACGAGTTCACCAACACCTGAGGCTGACATAGCCTACAGCCCCAGATCATAACGTCACCACCTCCATGTTTAACTGTAGCCAAGAGATTTCGAGGCTCAAGCTCAGTATTGGGCTTTCTCCACACCAAAATTCTACCATCACTATGGATAATATTAAATTTGCTGTCGTCCGTAAATAACACTTTATCCCAGAAGTCCAAACTTTTACTCATATACTCCTTTGCAAATGTTAATCTGGCCTTCTTGTTCTTCTTACTGATGTATGACTTTCTTCTAGGTACACTAGCTCTGTACTCTGCTCGGTTGAAAAGCCTTCTAATACATCTCGAGGACACTTGTTTTCCCAGGTGTTCGTGAACATGTGCCGACACTGCTGACGATGTTAATTTTGGGTTTTTCTTGATCATTCTCAACAGTCCTTGTTTCTCTCTCGAAGTAAGTTTCTGAGGATGCCCAACCCTTTCCCTATTTATCAGCACTTTTATGTCTTTATATCGTTTGATGACACTTTATACAGTCGCACGACTTCTCCCAACTATGTCTGCTATTTCAGAATATGATTTCTTATTGTGGTATAATGATATCATAATTCTCCTCTCTTCGATCGTGGTTTCCTTCCCTTTGCGGCCCATTTGACTTCCTGCAGCACGCCAACACCAAACCAACCACTTCCTTACACAGGTGCAAGTGCAGTAAACAAATATCTGGCACTGAATGATGGAAACTGTTGTTTCACGAACTTTTTTGGGGTTTATAACCTGGCGTATGAATACTTATGACCATACAGAAAGCAGTTTATCTAAGGATTACCCACATTTCTCATGACAATTTCAATTGTATGCACACAATTACCTTGCGTTTCTATTCTTGCCATTCCAATGGAGCATATGTGATACAGACTTGACTTGCCTTTACGGTCTTCTTTGTATAATAACATGTTTCATTCAGACAATGCCTTTGTATGAATACTTTTGTCCATCACTGTATGTATTTCAACAAAAAATGCAGGAACCAATAGGTTGGACCGCTCACGAAAGGCATGTACGTATGTATGTCTACGGTATCTAGACACCTGCAGCACTCACTGCACACACCATTGTGGTATTTACTCCACGTTCGCCGCTTGTATCAGAACCTACCTGTGATTTTCCTTTCTTTGCTACAATATTTTGTGGACGTTTCTGGACTGTGGTGAAACCTGACTCATCCACGTTGAATATTCGGTCAGCTGTAAACCCAAATAAAAAATACCTTCGTTTACACTCGTTCAAGCCATACTCCCCATTATTGTATGCTGCTATAGCCATTTGCAATTCCATCTCTGTCCACAGCCCATACTTTCCCCGGTCCAATTTGGGAAACACGAGGTGGTCCAACTAACGCAATTAAACCCCGTTAATAAAAATATGACGCTACACGAACATACGCAACTAAACCATAGTTTTACCACATGTAGTTAGTGGTTAATGAATGGCACTTTTATAATATACTACAGGACATTTGATTACTTACCCCTAGTCTATACAAGAGCTTAAGATCCGAAGCACAATAATTGCAACACGAACAATGGAAACACAATAACAGCACTCCTACTTCGTCGAACGTCTCTAGTTGACTGACCATTCAGTCATTTGTACATGGCACTGACGACAACCAGTAGTGCCAACTCACCTGTTTCAAATACTCATCTATAGGCAAAAACAAAGGCGGTCCAACATAGGCAACGGTCCAATTTCGGCAACTCTCCCATATATATATATATATATATATATATACAGTGATCAGAACGCTACATTTTAAAAGTAGCTTCGCTACAGCTACAGCTAGTCTTCCAAAATGTAGCTTCGCTACAGCTACAGCTACATTTTCCAAAAAGTATCTCGCTACGCTACTCCTGTTCGCTACTCGCTACTTCGCTACTTTTTGCGCTACTTCTGAACAAAAAAACTTAAAAACAACCATGTGGATATTAAAAAATCCCCTACTACTGGTTATTTATTTTCATGATTCCTGTTATTCGATAATTTTGATAGCAGTGTTACTGCAGTTACTTATTTTTACTATAGTTTTTGAGAATAACATACCTATGCAAGTGGCATTTCAATTCGAATTTGATATATGAATATTGCAATTAGGGTGTTACCCAAATTAATGATTACAACTATACACAAATGAAATTTGGTAGGATTACGTAATTATGTTCACATCAACATATTTTTCTTGAGAATAAATATTTAATTTTTTAATAGACTGATATGAAGGCAGCATTTGAAATGAAAAGTACCTGGGGCCCTTTCTTTACAAAAGGGCTCCTGGTTCGATACCCAGCGGAGGCACATTGTGGCTCGGATCCAGTCTCGATCAGCTTATCTATGCATAAAATGGACTCAAAACAAAAACTAGGAAAGACGCCAAGTTGGGAGGATGGGATCCTCCTGCTCCTCCATTCCCTACACTGTTCATCATCATTCTTCCTCGTTCTCACAATTAGCCGAAAGTGGCAGAAAGCGACTATAGATAAGAGAATAATTAAATAAACCGTTCATCCTCATTGTCATGATTGAGAGAAGTGGAAGAATAGATGAGGAGGTAAACAGGAAAGGACAAATGGGTGGTGGACTATATCAAAGCGTTCGAATATGAGGAATATGGAACAGGGATGTACTTATGAAATGCAAGAAGGTAATATATAACACATACTATGTGCCAATAATTACATGACATAGAGAGACAAAAAGAAGATGCAGGCAGTGGAGATGAAATTTTTAAGGAGTCTATGGGAGAAGACTAGAAGGGATAGAATAAGGAATGAGGAGATCCGACAGACAGTGGGTGTGGTGAAGCTTCAGGACAGAATAGATCAGGCACAGATGAGATGGTTCGGACACATGAAGACGATGGATGCAGAAAGACTACCAGTAAGAGGTTATAAAGTACACGGAGTGGGAATAAGGCCAAGGGGGAGACCAAGATGTCGGTGGAAAGAGCAGATAGAGTGTGTTAGGAGAAGAGGACAAGATTGGAACACCGTGGAAAGAGAGGAGTGGTGGAACACCAGGAAAAAATGGAGAGGCTTGACTTCTATGCCGACCCAGCCAGAGGCAGGAAACGGCGAAGGATGATGATGATGATGTCATGATTAGCAAAAGTTACAGAAAAGTGACGCAAAAGTAGGAAAAATACATAAATTTGAAAACTATGTATATTAACTAAAGAAAATTGTAGTTTCTGCAGGAAAGTCAATAGCTCGTACGTACTTTTACAATGATACAATATATTGAGGAAACTGTCGTGTAAACCCGAGTGTTCTAAACGTATTGTAATTTTAAAATTTGTGAACAAATATTATCGCAAAAGTAATTGTAATTCCAGAAACTCTATCATTCTTGTAACAATACTGACAATGATCAATGCTGTTAACGTGCTGAGCCATTTTTGCTGGCACTATTCCTTTGTCAGTTCAGTGGAAAATCCATCGCTCGTTTTTGCACTGCTAGTTGTGTTTTATACAGCAATTAATGACATTTTGGTGTCTCTTACACCATGGATATCCACAGGATTTATTCCGGGGGTGATGCAAACTAGGCACTTTTTTCCAGCGGTGTAGAAAATGAGGCATGTTTCTCCCCAAAATAGCGATGCATCTAAAAAAAACGTAGCTCTTAGCTGGAATATATTCATATATGTCAATTAGTTATCTGGATATCTGAATTATTCAGATACTAATTAAATAACGTGCACATTTCTATAATGTGCAATCTAGATAATCTGTATTTCCATGTAATAGACTTTGTCTTTATGAACCTCCTGCAAAATTAAGGGTTATTGTCGATTTTTTCTGACGCTGTTGCCACATTCAAAATTCACCTCAAAATGCTTGGAAAAAATGTAGCTGTAGCGAAATTATCGCTACAACTACAGGAATTTTGTAGCTTCGCTACCGCTACAACTACAATTTTCAAAATGTAGCGTCGCTACAGCTACAGCTACATATTTTGTAGCTAGCTACTGTAGCGACGCTACAAGTAGCGCGCTACTTCTGACCACTGTATATATAAATATATAAAAACACACACACACACACACACACACACACACACACACACACACACACACTAGGGCTGAGCCGATACCGATACCAATGCTTGAAAACTATAAAAATTAAGTTACTCAAAATATATTTTAATCTTAGTAATTAAGTATTCCAGTCTAATAATAATTATAAACAACCATTTTCTAAGATTATTACTTCAAAATATTTTAGAATTACATTAGAATTTTGAATTACATGTTATGTTATCACAAAATTAAGTTATTTGACACAAAACTTGTGATTTTTTTCGAAAAAACTCGAATTTTGCATAATTTCCAGGAGTTTGTATGGTAGGTAATATTAATTTCTCCTCACATCACGATAACCGGTATAGAGGTAATAGGTCCAGTGCAATAGGTCCAGACTTTCTGCTCATTTACTACAACGCCTGTCCCCACAGAATTGCTCGCACATTGAAGAGAGGGGGGGGGTGGCATTGAGCTAATGGCATGGCCTACGTATTCGCCGGACCTGAATCCCATAGAACATGCCAGGGGTACTCTCGGAAGTCATGTTACGCAGAAGAAACCAGCACTCCGGACTCTCCAGAAACTGAAAACTTCATTAACGGAAGAATGGAACAGCATTAACAACCTTGTATTACAGAATATGGTTGTACACTTTTTGAGCGCTTGTTTGCTGATTGTTGCAGCTTTCGTTTGTGTACATGATGCCACTTGTTACGTAGTCTAAAGAATACTCTATTCTGTTGTATTTTTTATTCTGTTCAAAGAACTTCGATTCTCTCCAAAACCGTACTTTTGGCTTACGGCTCAAAATCTGAATCGTACGTCAGTCTGAGATGAGATGAAATTCCGGACTAGGGCTTCAGTTCCTCGATTGCTTAGTGGTGGCGTCGTCGCCTGGTAACCAAGGGATCCCGGGTTCGATACCCGGTGGAGGCATACAGCGGTTCGGATCCCACTTTAAACTGTAGGTCCAGTTCCGATTAGTCTTACTGTGCATACAGTGGACTTAATCAATCAACTGCCGTACGGTGTACACATTTCAATAGAAGAATACTCTGCATTAATGATAAACCTGCAATTGCCTCATTGCACCTCCCGTGAATCTGTGCCTGCTTCACGTTATTAAGTACTTTAATTGATTATTATGTATGATTTGTTGATTATGATTGAATTGTTTGAATTAGATTGTAGCTTTAGGTCCACTTTTGCACAGATAGGCAAACCAGGACTGGACCTACAGTTTATATTGGGATCCGAACCACCATGGACCACCACCGGGTATCGAACCCGGACCCCTTGATTACAAGGCGACGACGTTACCACTACGCTACCGGGGAGACCCAGTAGCCCAGTGAGTAATAGTGACAGTGGACAGATGCTACCAATACGACATCAGTGATTCGTCAAATTGTTCTCCTGTAAAGTGTCAGACACTTTAACCGTTAGGTTAATGAATTGACGAAAATCCTCTACGGCAAATGCAAAACTTAGAATTATGTTAAGTCGCATATGGCGCATATTAATAACAAATTTCACGGATAGTGTTCCCAGAATTCAACTTTTTCTGCCTCCAGCGAAACAACGTGCAGGGCATTGGATGATCGCTCACTATTTTTTATGTATATGAGCGCTATTTTTTAAATTATATATGAACAATGAACAATGGTGGCGATTGGGGGGGGGGGCGTGGGACGCAAACCCCGCCCCCCTTTTTTCCACTTTTGCCCCCCGCCCGCACTATGCTAAACATGATCTACCTAGGGAAAGTAAACTGTCCTTGCCCCCTAGTTTTGGCACCGTACCACCCTCTCAGTTTTGGAACGCAATCATCACCACTGGCAATGGACAGTGCAGTGTCCAAAGATACCTCAGTCTATTTTTGAGAGAATACTATGAAAAAAATAATCTACTAACCAGGAACCAATCCTGTGCAAATTTCTTATTGTACTACACACTTAACTGTAGTTTATACTTAAATGTAAACCTCATACTCCTGTACACTGGGCTCAATAAGTATTTCTTTACCTTGCCATACCTCCGAACCGAGCCTCGGCTAAATGAAAGCCAGCCAACGCTGATTGGAGCAACAGACACACTTCCTTATCGCACTACTGTAGCGTGGCGCACGTCCTTGAGACGAACACTCCTGGATATCGAGAGCAAATGAAAAAGGAAGCTTTTTTTTCTTTCTTTTTCCTTACATTCTATGACCTGTAATAAGGAGCAAGTCAATACGCTTCCTTTACTTGAGAGCGATAGCGATTCCCGCGGCGTGATATGAAATTATTAGGGGGGAGGGGAGCACGCGTTGATCGAAATGTAAACATGCATATCAAACTCTTGATCCACACTGCTGACTTATGTGGCGGAGTGGTGAGCAGAGCACACTACGTCGCCAGGTACCCGGGTTGGCTTTCCGGCCGCCTGGGAATGGGTGTTCTTCAGCAGTGTCCCTTCATCAATTTCACCATATCATCACTCATCTTCATCTTCGTGATTAGCCAAAAGTGTCAGAAAAGCGAAGAAAATAAACAAAAGCAATCTTGATCCCCACAGACCCTTTTCTCATACGTAGCACCAAAGAAGTTTCGACATGAGCCCCTCCCGCTTTTTCAGGTCTTGTGATGATGGCTGAATATTTTTCAAAACAGAAAAGGATAGCATGAATAATTTTCCTATTATATGCGTTTCATGAAGAGAGATGTGCAACAAGTTTATCAATCAGTTAACACGCAGGCCTCCCCGATATTGTAGTGGTAACGTCGTTCCTTGTTTCGTCCCGGTTTCGATGTGGATGCACATAGTGATTCGGATCCCACTTGAACCTGCAGGTCCCGATTAGTCTGTCAGCATAAGAAGTAGACTTAAACAAAACCCAAACAAACCAATTTATCTGCTGTAGTTATTAAAATTAATATGTGCCTAAGTTTGCAATTGTGTCCATTTGTTTTCAGATGTCTTGATTTGGCTCGAGTGGCAACATATCTTTTTGTAACAAGATCAACAAATGCTGTTTTCGAACCGAAACTAACTCATTGAGAAAAGGTGAGCGTGTGAATGCACACGCACACAAAAACAAAGAGATAGACGCATATGTCACTATCACATAGAAATCCCAACGCACACAGATACACGTAGATTATTTATGCCTCGTGTTGCATTTGTACAGCAGCGTTTCTTTTCCTAATATGGTGACATTACAATGAAATGATCCTGTATTGAACTGTAGATCAGTCCCGATTAATAGATCTGCATGAAGTAGGTTTCAGATTAATAAAAAAAAGTTGTTATTATATTTGATGTATTCTTGCCGGTACGCATGAAATAAAATCAGAACACATTCACGGGCACAAGTAAAGTGAAATACGATAAATGTGAACATGTGAAAATCGAAAGTCGACTACGTAATGCCTTCGGCTATCGAAGAGGAGTCCATGCTTCACAAGTGAATATCAGAATATCAGCGAACCTAAACATTCCCTCCCCCTTCCTCCTGTTACTTCTATCGATCGAGAACATCCAAGTCTTGTTTGCATCGTGTTCAAGCGATAAGCAGGTGGCAGGTCTGGGTGGAAGGGAGGCCTCTAACATGTTTTCTTACTAGCCAGGACTGCATTGCGTAGCACGGCATTATCAGATTAGAAGCAGCAACACTACGATTTTCTCTGACAGTACTTTTTCAGGTGGCTGTACAAGAGTTCTCGGTTTCAATAAGAAAAATTGGTATCGTCGTCGGCTTGTAATCGAGGGACCCCTGGTTCGATACCCGGTGCAGGCGCAAGTGGCTCAATCGAATGTCACACTCTAAACTGTATGTCAAGTCACGATTAACCTTCCTGTACATAAAGTGAACATAAAACCACACTCAATTATCTCGGATGTCAAAAAGAGACAAATATAAGAAAGACGAACTAATAACACGACTGTTTTTAAGCTGAGCGAAAATGTGCTAGCTAGAGAAACGTCTTATCTTAATTATTAGGGAACATTATTGAATGTTTCCTTCCAAAAAAAAAAAAAAAAGAAAATTATGAAAATATGCACCATTAAACTTACACCCATATCAGTGATAAACTTCGTAAGCTTATTTGTAGCAGAGAATGTAGCGAGTTCTTGCAAGAAACAAAATTAATTTACTAAATTAATGTAATTGTGAAAAGGTAGTAAAGGATTTTATCATTATTTTATTGGAAGTATTAGAGTGCATCAGAAATAGAAATTATTCTAATAGTTCCTTGTAAATCACTTAATTAAGGTAAGTAAAAAGTATTAATAATTGTGCTGCCACCTTCTTCTTCTCTTCTTCTTTTGCTCTACAGCCCTTGGTGGGCTCTGGCATCCCAAACAATCTTCCTCCACCTCGTTCTATCTTGAGCTACATTTTTCCAATTGCGTATATTCATCCTTCTCAAATCTTCCTCAACTGAATCGATCCATCTTCCTCTCGGTCTTCCTTTTGGCCTTGTTCCCCACAATTTCTGATTGAATACCAGGCGTGGTAGCCTATCCTCTTCCATTCTCATCAGATGTCCTGCCCATCTTAAGCGTTGAGATTTTATATATCTCACCACATGTTCATATTGGATCAATCCTTCTAACTCCATGTTATTCCTAATTCTATAGGATCCATCTTCATTCCTAACGGGGCCAAAGATCTTACGTAATATCTTCCTTTCAAAACACATTACCTTGCTTTCTGCTTTAGATGTAAGTTTCCAAGATTCTGCACCATATGCTATAACTGGTCTAATAAGTGTCCTATACAGTCTTAATTTTGTGTTCCTAGAGAGGTTTTTTGACTTAAATAATTCTATATGTGCATAATACTGTCTATTTCCAGCCTGTATCCTTTGGTTAACAATTTCTTCTTCTTCTATGTTGTTATGTAGAAGAGCTCCAAGGTAAGTAAAAGTGGGTACTCCCTCAAAATGATATGTACCCACATTCAAAGCCAGAGAGTTTCGTCTGGCTGGCGATCTAGACATTCTCATATATATATCTTGTTTTAGTTTCATTAATTAATAGTCCTATTTCTCTGGATTTACTATCCATCTTTAAAAAAGTGCTTTTAAGATCTGCAAGTGTCCTTGATATTATCACAATATCGTCAGCATAAGCAAGAATCTGTGTTGTTTTGTAGAATATACTCCCCCTTTTTTGCAGTGGACTGATAATATCATGTAGTACAATAATGAAAATTAGGGTGGACAGAGCATCCCCTTGCCTCACTCCTGTTTCTATGTTAATGGTTGGTGAGACTTCTCCCTGCACCATGACTCCCGCTGTTGTATTTTCCAAGGTTACCTTTATCAATCTTATTAATTTATCTGGAAATCCTACTTTCTTGAATACTTTCATGATCCCAGCTCTGTGTAAGCTATCAAATGCTCGTTGATAGTCTATAAATAAAAAGTGTAGATCTATATTTTGCTCATAAAATTTTTCCATAATTTGAGATATGGTGAAGATGTGATCTATGGTAGATCTGTTTGGACGGAATCCACATTGATATTCCCCTAGGATTTCTTCTGCCTGCTTAGATGCTCTCATATATAGGATATTGGAAAATATTTTGTATCCAATATTTAATAGTGTTATCCCCCTGTAGTTGCCACAATTCCTTTTATCACCCTTTTTATGGATGGGGAAGATAACTCCATATTTCCAACTACATGGTATTTTCTCTTGATCCCATATCATGCAAACTAGCTCATGAACTTTCTTCCAAAGTGTTTCTCCACCCTTTTTAAATATCTCCGCAGGGAGCAAATCTTCTCCAGGTGCTTTATTATTATTTAATTTTAATATTGCACACTTTACTTCTTCAAACGATGGTCTTTGCACCTCACATTCTGGAACTTGGGTTTGGTCTTCATCTGCATTATCTATTATATTAAATTTAGATTCATAGAGCTCCTGAAAATATTCTGACCATCTTTCCAGACATTTGGCTTGATCCGTAATAAGCTTCCCATTTTTGTCTTTACATAGGTTTAACCTTGGTTGATATCCAGTACTAAGATTTCTAACAGCTTTGTACATTTGTCTTGTATTACCCTCTGCCTGATGTTCCTCTATTTTCCTTACTCGCTCCTCCATCCAATATGTCTTTTTCCTCCTACAGATTTTAGTCGCTTCCTTCCTGGCATCTTTATATGCATTCATCGATGCTCTTGTTTCTCTTTGAATCATCTTTTTCCGTAACTCATTTTTCTTGCCTATTAGTACTCTACACTCTTCATCATACCAATCTTTTCTGTTAGATCTCTTCCTTTGCCCTAATATCTCTTCTGATGTTTCAGTCAGAGTTTTCTTCATATCATTCCATATTTCCTCAATGCTATTATTTTCATTCTCATCACTTAATTGTTGGTGTATTTGTTCCTGAAAAGCTCTCTTATCGCTGTCTTTCTTTAACTTTTCTATATCCCAACCAGTTCTCCTTTTTCCCTTGATTTTGCCTATATTAGACAATCGTTGCCGCAATATAGATTTGACTAGGAAGTGATCACTGTCACAATTGGCCCCTCTGCGTGTTTTAACGTCTATAACAGATGTGGCATATCTGCTGTTCACCAGAACATGATCTATCTGGTTTATGTATGTTCCGCCGGGAGCTCTCCAGGTATACAGTACTGTATTAATCTCCAACCATTCTCACTGGTGACTGAATGTAAAGAATTATTTCCTGCCACTTCTTTGACTTCAGATTCTCTTCCAATTTTTGCATTGAAGTCACCCATGACAAGTAGTATATCATGTCTACACTGTAAAAAGTTGACAGTAAAAAAAACGGTCCAAGACCGTCAATTCTCGCTGCCATCCAGATACCGTAAAAATTACGGTGACCGTAAATTTCTTTTTACGGATACCTGTATATTAAACGGTAATATACCGTAATTTTAACAAGTTTGTTTTTTAAAAAATACGGCATAATGCCGTAATTTAAACAATAATTGGCTGTATTTAGATGGAATACCTTTTTGCATAATGTAAAAAATGATACCTTTTTGGCCAGACAATGTCAAAAAGTTATTTTCACATTACATATTGATGATTGATTTTGTTCTGGCATAGGTATAAAATTTCCAATTTCACTGCCAATGTATGTGCTTAAAACACTCCTTGGCAGCACAGTTCATCGTTTTCCACGATACTAAGGCATTTAGAGAGAATTTTACATTTGCACAACACACAATTGATTTACGTACCCTTGCACAGGTCGACAGTAGTTAGAAAGTAAAAATTACCTGTTTAACTAGGGGGAAATACTGAACTACGAATTACGTATTAGAGTCCCCTTCTGGCTTCTGTAGTGGACTGGTGAGCTAACGTCCCATAAAGCTACACGTGCCAGGTATGAAACCCAGTTCATACATGAGTATCATTGTATTTATTATACCCATTCCGTCATTTATAATCATTATCACATTTAACCCAATATGCAGAAAGAAACAAAAATACCAAAATAATAATTACAACTTATAAATAAAATAGCATTTCTATGGCATGCACCAACTCCATAACCATCAATGTCATACATTTTCATTGGACAAAATTAACATGTTCTTGAAGGCAATGTTTTAATTATTTTATTAGATACTTCCAGGCCCTCTGATGGCACAATGCTATTATTCTTACCTTGTGATCGAGTCCTGAGTTCAATACCCTGGTGGAGGCATAATGCAATGGTTTGGATTCCACTTCAAAACTGTAGGTCCAGCCCCAATTAGCCTATCTGAACATAAAGTGGACTTGAAACTATACCTCTCCATTTACTACAATATGTATGTGTGCGCGAATGCATTGTAAGGATATGATACATTCACAAAGAAAAACAGTTATGAGGAAAAGGTGAAATATGTTTAAAATCCTTCCAAGCAAAAAACAAATTCTCAGTGTTTTCAGATATTCAGGAATCCTGTGAACATGGGCGTCCAGAAGGGGGCAAGGGGGGCCATGGCCCCTCCCTGGAAAATGAATGTGTACCTAAAAATTATATATTTCACACAATTTCATTTCAATCACAGTAATTTATGTTAATTATTATAAATTCGTTGAAGAAACATGATAATTTCAGACTGAAATATTGTTTTTTGAGAGGGCACCACTATTTTGGAGGAAAATATGTGTCCTTTGCCCCCCTGGAAAAAATTACCTTACTTGCCCCTCCCTGGAAAAAATTCTGCGGACGTCCATGCCTGTGAATAACATAATAGAAAGCAGAAAGAAAAACATAGCCCTCAAACCTTAAAATTTCAATGTTTTAGCATTTATGGAAATACATTTCCATAATGAGACTACTTTGTTAGTACAATAATTATTATTACTTAAATTAGGAAATATTACAAAAATATCTGTAATTGAACTGAAAAAAAATAATTTCACTTCAAGTTCCTCACAATGCAACAAGTAAATCACAAATTGCACTCATAAACACACACAATACTATAATAAGCCGAAGTTTTTCTGTAGGCAAATGATGAAAAGATTCTATCTCCTTGACCACATGAATTCTACAAAAGTCTGAGAAGTTCCTAGATCTGAATTTATTCTCATCTTCAGGGTAAAGGTAAAGAAGTAATTCTAGCCTGAAGATAGTGGCATTATTCTCAAAAGCTCAGAAACAGTTGCAGAACCCACTTGATCGATAGCCCAAGAGAATCAATTCAACATAAAAAATTAATAAATAAATAAGTAAAATAAGATTTTAAAAAAACCTGGATTTTACTGGCATTACTACCAATCTTCCATCCCTGCTATTGGTGCAATCCTCAAATACTTTTCAGTTTTAAAAATGGAATTTTCAAATGAGATATAATAATTCAAATAATATAAATAATTTATTCAAATCAACCAAGTACATAATTATAATTTACTTTTTATTTATTTTCACTTTACACTTGTTTCTTTGCATTTTGTCAAATAATTACTACATTGCACTTGTGCTTTTTTCTTCTTAACTTAGGACCCTTCTGCTGGATTAAATCACCTGGGAAGAAGAAATATACCATTAAGGAATTTGATACAAAACCAAATGCTATTGCAGCAGCATAAATTTAAAATTTCATTAATTCTCAAGTAACAGAATAACATTGTCAAAGGTGTTCAGTGGTGCGTAAGCTCAGTAGTAGTTTCCCACTGATACAGTTCCCTCAAAAAATAAATACATATGTGGAAAGGTGGCAGAAATTGTCACCATTCCATGAAGGCACATGGTTCCACATTATCTACTGGCTACAGTGGAGATGATGTGATCAGTACCATGTTTCAGCTGTCTCACCCCCTCCCTTCCCAGTTACCCATAGAGTAAACTAATTTGAAAAAGTAACTATACTAACTTAGCTACTAAGCCAGCCCTGGTTTATTTCAGTCTGTAGAGCAATGACATGGTATGCCAAAGAACTTGGTTTGTGTCCTGGTCAAGCCTGAATTTTCTTTGCAAAAATTTCTACGCAGTACATCTCCTATGTGAACCATGACAATCCAGTTAGTTGGATGTCTTTACTGCCATGAGACAATTGAAGTCTGCATTATGTCAGTTCAAAACAAGAAGAGAACTTCTTATGTACGTTTTTGCAAGTTTTCATTTTCAGTGTCATTACGAGTATTATTAAAGTGGTTAACAGAAAACAAAACTAAAATTCAAAAAAGCAATGAAACAAGAAATGGAGATACAATAACATGCTATACTGCAGCCTGCATGTTGAAATGCAATCATGAAAATATGTATTCCATATTTGTTTTTATTTGTAAAATGACATATATCATCATCATCATCAGTATTCCACCACGTTTTCCACATTTTTAGAGAAGTTTGCAGATTTCATCCATATATTTAATAGAAACATAATCCATATTTAATGGAAACATGGTCTCCACTTAACGTTTCATGAAATTTAGTGTATAGCTGTGGTAAATTATGGTATCACAGCACTGGTGGGGCCCAACTTCCACATTGTGCTGTGCCTTCATGTCATGGTGCATGATGGGCTTTACCTTACTTCCGTTCCGTGTGTGCCAAATCATATGGTAAACCCAGTACTGCATTCAGTGTTTAAACCATTCATCTTTTAGATCTAAGAGACAATACTAAGATGAGAAATGACCAATATTATGATTAAATAATAAATGGTACAGTGGGATGCACAAGTATTGGGTCAGCAAATTGTCCATAACAATTTTCATTCATATTTCTCTTGCTTCTTTCGTGTTTTTAGGGACTGACCTTTTATGTATGCAAGTGCTGGTGTAGAAATTTTCAGCAGCTTGTTTGACATTTTGTTTCATTCTTTTAAGCACTCATTTCGTAAAACAAGGGCAATAAACATGGCGATGGACAATTTACTTTGTAATTCTTATGCATCTCATTGTACAACAAACCACATCCATACTGACAAGAAGACTCAAACTCTGAATGTTTGGTGATTAAAGTATGGGTCTAGCACTAAAACCACATTGCCACTGACCCAACCACCTGTTTTATGCACTGAATTGATGTGAATATTTCAGGAGAATTAAAAATATTTGAACTACAAATTTGGAGCTTTTTAATTATTATGTGAAAGTTTGTGCAGTGTTCCATTCACACATGATACAACATACCTTTTGCCAAACTCCAATGTGTTGCATGCTTGAAATGGATACTGATATAGCATTTAGGAAGCCAAGCATTCTATCAATTCTTGCTCAATTGAAAGCATAATTTCCATGCATTCTATTAGGGACGATCCTGTAATAACAATAATAAATTTAAGAATCTCATTCAAAATATCAAATATATGAACAAAAAAAAAAACAACTTGCATTCAATACACGTAAGGGTTATTTCAAAGAATGTCAATTGGCCCACTTTTAAGGAAAGCCCACTCTGACCTTAAATAGTTACAGGAGTTTGTATGATAAATTGGCATCATTTTTTAAAAAAGTAGGCCCTGTGTGTTAGTATCAATTCAAGTAATTGTTCAATTCCATGACCCACTCTTTCCACATACAGCCATTCACATGGGAAGTAAAGGTAAAGGGATTGAATAATAGTTGTCAGAACACAAGATTGAAAACTTTCAATAACCTTTACCATGATTTATTTTATTTATTCTAATGGGAGGAGGGGTGGGTATTTTGTTGCTTCCGGTTCTAGTTGAAAACATGAAAAGCAACTTACTTGTGGATCTTGTCCAAAAGAGGTTCCAATGCAGTTTCTAGGACCTCCCACAGAAATTTCACAGCTCACTACCCATTGGCACAGTTCTTGGCATATCTTTTACTTTCCAG
Organism: Lepisma saccharinum; assembly: GCF_977018435.1. NCBI lineage: Eukaryota > Metazoa > Arthropoda > Insecta > Zygentoma > Lepismatidae > Lepisma > Lepisma saccharinum. The sequence continues at coordinate 24,428,162 of NC_139252.1, read as the reverse complement.
ACTTAAAATCAGAATTTCTCATAAAAACCTGTAATTAAATGAATTTTGAGCATGAAAACCATAAATTATTAACAATTTTGAACAGGTTTAAACTTAATGATAACAATCAAACCATAAATTACCTAAATCTACTGTATTAAACTTATATTGTGTCATTGTTTTGATTACTAGAACTTTAAATCCAAATTTTGTCCAAAATTGCAATTCTTGCGAGAGAAAAAGAATTTTAAATCAGTCATAAGATACCTAATTACAGTTAAATATGCATGAATGCTAATTGTTGCAGTCATAAACAGTTTAAACTTGAAGGGAAATACAAAATAACACCAAGAACTAACATCTTTCATGTCAGTACCACTCAGTTTTTATGTAAAAGTGTCATTCTTGGAAAATGCCGCAAAACCGAAGGAATTTTGAATTATTACAAAAATTTTGCTTTTACTTCACATTGTTTGCTTAGAACTAGCAGAAGGATTTTAAGTGGATGCTCAATATGTTATGGAACATCCAAATAGTTAATATTAGTGAAAATCAATGTTGCCATCTTATTTTTTTAGAAAATTCCTCAGTGTTCCGCAAATAAAAATTTCTAAGTTTCAATTTTGTTTTCACATACAAAGTTAAATATAACACCTCCAACTTGTGTAAATGTACACTATTATAATTACTCATAAATTTGTATTTTTAACCATTCACTTGACATTTTGTCAAAATTATGTAATTCTACTTACCTAAATACAAAATTATGAATAAAATGAACAATATTGGGAGACCAGTTCTTCATTTATAAATCTCCCATGGGATTAAATACTTCTCAACAGATAACCTTAGCTAGATCAAAATATCTTTACTCTGATGGGGTCTAGAACCCAATATTGAATTTTACTATAATTTTGGGACTTTCAGATAAATTTCGGCTAATTTCCATGATTTTTTTTTTCAGTGTACAGGATAAGTGAAGGAAGGGGACAATTGAAGCACACCGTGTCATTTTTTTCCCGTAAAGCTTTTAAACCCTTCCCTGGAATTATTTATGTGTGGAGGTTCAGGATTAACAGTATCATTCAGTCACTACTGATGAAATCCATACAATTTCAGCCAGTACTTTTAGGCTGTTATGCCAGATGAATAGTTAGGTACGCTTGACTTTCTGTACCACCAAGTGAAAGTTTTTGCATTTTTTATAAAGATTAAGTTGTTTATGTAGCTTTTCTGCTGTTTTTAGCTCAGGGAAATGAGTTATGGTGAAGTAAAGTACCTAGTTTCCTTAGCCAGAAGCAGGGAAGCTCGAAGGCTTTGTGCAAGTGCACCCAAAATATTAATAATAAAAGTCAATAATTGAAAATAAATATTAATTTTACATTTTAAATGTATTATAAAATAAAGTAAATTTTACACGAAGGACTGAAAACTCACAAAACCAAAATAGAAGTGTAACTATTGTTAGTAGTGCTAAGTTTGGTGACGTTATCATTTGCACGTATTTTAAGCTATTTGAATGTGCATACACCAATTTTGACCAATAAAAAGTTGCGAAAGTACTCCGAGATAGGAGGTTTTTAATTTACGTGAGCTGTGGTTTGGGATCAAATATCGCGGTTGTTCGTGCTTTCCGCGCTTAGAAGCACATTATATGTTACATAAAACATCAAAACCTGTCAAGTAAGAAAAAATTGTACCTCAGAGACTGTTACTAAACATTTCTACCATCCGTAACTCAGCTATTGCAAGTTTCTGCTTTCAAAAATTTCTGAGTACTACTTGTAAACAACAGACACGCACTTCATATATCGTTTGCATACTACCTAATGAAAGTGACCGGTATTTGCAATGTGGTACATGTGATAAAGACATCGATGAATTTATATCTTCCACTACACAAGCAAATTGAATAAATGCACGTGGTTTTGGCTTCGTTGCATAGTACAGCAGTACAATAATAATAATATAGCACTAATAAACTGTGTTACAATGAATTTTCATTCCATTATGTTAAAAAATAAAAACATTATACGTACCTTGAGTTATGTAGATTTACTTTCCACGCAGGCATTCGAAGCACAACCATCGATAAAGAAGCACAACATAGCAACAAAAACATACGCTTCGGCCATGTTGGCCTGTGAAAGTTGACAAGCGACACAAATGCGCATGCGCGGCTTGGTCTAAAACGGTATGGAAGTATTTCCGATTCCACGGTCGAGTCCGTAAAATTTTTACGGTAGGATGTATTAAATTTCACGGTAACTTCTAACAGTGTACTTGTACTTTCATTTAACAAGTCCAACTCGTCATAAAATTTTTCCTTGTCCAGTTCTTCTGCATCCTCGTTAGGTGCGTAAGCAGAGATGATGGAGATGTTATAGAACTTGCCTTTAAGTCTAATTTTACACAGTCTGTCATTTACTGGTATAAATTCCATTAGTGATTTCCTAGCTTCTCTACTTATTATAAAGCCTGTACCCCTGTGTCCTCTGGTTTCAGCACCACTGTACAAAACTGTGCAGTTTCCCTTGTCTATCTGACCACTCCCCGGCCATCTTATTTCTTGCAGTGCCAGAACATGCAACTTATATTTTATAAATTCATCAACAATTTCTGGCAGCATACCAGCTTGTAGCATTGTTTGCACATTCTCGGTTTCAATAAGAAAAATTGGTATCGTCGTCGGCTTGTAATCAAGGGGCCCCTGGTTCGATACCCGGTGCAGGCGCAAGTGGCTCAATCGAATGTCACACTCTAAACTGTATGTCAAGTCACGATTAACCTTCCTGTACATAAAGTGAACATAAAACCACACTCAATTATCTCGGATGTCAAAAAGAGACAAATATAAGAAAGACGAACTAATAACACGACTGTTTTTAAGCTGAGCGAAAATGTGCTAGCTAGAGAAACGTCTTATCTTAATTATTAGGGAACATTATTGAATGTTTCCTTCCAAAAAAAAAAAAAAAAGAAAATTATGAAAATATGCACCATTAAACTTACACCCATATCAGTGATAAACTTCGTAAGCTTATTTGTAGCAGAGAATGTAGCGAGTTCTTGCAAGAAACAAAATTAATTTACTAAATTAATGTAATTGTGAAAAGGTAGTAAAGGATTTTATCATTATTTTATTGGAAGTATTAGAGTGCATCAGAAATAGAAATTATTCTAATAGTTCCTTGTAAATCACTTAATTAAGGTAAGTAAAAAGTATTAATAATTGTGCTGCCACCTACGGAGCAAAATAACAACAAAGTTTGATCTCGACAGTACTCGAAGTTAAAATTCATAGTTTGAGGGGGGAGATACGCAGTCGAGTGTGCGCAGTGGCGGTCATTAGAGGGGTGTGAGGGCAGTTTCACCTCACATTTAGCCACTTTTGGCCCCGCACTATGCTAACAAGGGAAACTAAACTTGCCCCTAGCTTTTGAACCCAATCGCTGCCACTGAGTGTGTGAATAGGTTGTAGACAAAAACAACTAATACATTCAAAATTTCCTCAATAATATTACATATTAATGTCAGTGTTTTCAGTTGAACGTAGGAGTTGCTGAAGGGGGTCGGAAGAAAATTAAGGGGCGCGCAATCACCTTTCGTGACCCCTGGTGCCGCCCCTTCATGGAGACAATGCAGTTGGCAGAAATAATTAGGAAGTAATGGTGTTTTGATTCGAAAATGTTGAAACCAATATAACTAAATGGCACAAAGAGGAAACACATCGTCCTTTCAAAAGAACAGGGTAAATAAATTAGAGCTAAGTACTAATTGTTAATTCGATGCAGAGAGAACATTTGGGGTTATGTACACTCATATTTACCGAAGGGTGTGAAGTTTCCGACATATTTCAATTTCAATAAACATTACAGTAAAAATTGCTCAAGTAAAGCACAAGTGTAATTATAGTGTTTATATTTTGGTTAATGGCGTATGTATGTATTCGATGTTCCTAGCTTCACCGATAAAAAAAAATGCAGAACATTCTTAACACAACACAGCAATACAAAACTTTATTAATTTACTCATTCAACAATGGATTTCAAATTCAGCATTAGTCATTTTACATTGAAATGTACAGTGTCTCTCAAAAGTTTTAGGACAACATTTTAATCTAGGCAACCCAATTTACACAAGGCGTTGGTGGGTTGCGTGTAGAGTTAGGTTCAATTTCAGGGTTGCCACATGCACAATAGATATTTGTGAAATACGCGAAAGAAATGAAAAGAAGTATTTTTGTATAAAATTATTAAAAATATCAATATTATATCGCATGTGACGAAATTCTTTCTAAAATAAAAGAAACTAGGTTTTCTAGTATTTCATCGCTGATGAGCCTAAGGAAAGGATAAGAGGTTAGAGGAAACGAAAGACGACAAAGGAAAGGAGAGGAGAAAGAGAAAGCGAAAGGAGAAGAGGAAAAGTAGAGGCGAGAAGAAAGAAAGGATAGACGAGGAGAGGAGAAGTAGTGAGAAGAAAGGAAAAATCGAGGAGAGCTGAGGAAAATGGAGCAAAGAAGAGAGGAGGAAACGGAGAGGAGAGGAGAGGAGAGGAGAGGAGAGGAGAGGAGGAGACGAGAAGAGGGGAGTGAAGAGTAGAGTAAAAGAGAGTAAAAGGGAAGAATGAAAAGAAGAGGAGAAGAGTGCAGTGGAGTCGGAAATCTAAGACAGGAAAGGAGGTAAGAGGAGTGGAGAAGAGTGGGATGGAGACAAGATGCGAGAAAAATAGAGAATGTGATATGAGATAAAAGCAGAGGAGAAGGAGGGGAGAGAAGAATAAGAAGGAGAAGAGAAAATAGAAGAGAATGGAAACGAAAGGAGAGAAGAGGAAGTTGGAGAAAATATCGTCTCGGCGTCAAGAATTGATGCATTGATCAAATTATCGACATGAAACAAAACACTCAATAACGTTTTGAAACATATTGGAGAATGTATTAGATCGGTGCCATATGCCTTTTGGCTGAGTTCAGAGCAAGATTAAATCTTTCACGTAAGATCATTGATTTTACCTGCGATTATACCACTAAAAACATGAATGTAATTTTAACATTTATACAATTTTTCTCGACTTCTCGGCTCGTTGAAATGAAGATGTTGTAATTTAATATTTCCCCTCCCCCTATCGTTAATTCCAAACTTAATCATTCCGTTTCACACAGCGTGGACAATGACCGCAATGGGATATGTCTAAAACTTACGAAAATTTTCTGCCACCGGAGGGGTTTGAACCTACGACCATCAGATTGACAATCCTTAACGGTAACCATTACCCTACAAGCTGTCGCTTCTGAAAGCAGGTAGAAGGAGCTGACCAACGTGAAATGTAGATGCAACGCTCCTCCTGCATGTAATGTGCGAAGAAAACTTATTTATAACAAAGAAAACGAAGGTAGAACGAATCGGCGAAAACATTTAACGGATAATTGCACATGTTGAAAACTTTTCATTCGATATTTGCGGAGGTATGCTTTCATTTATCTCGAGTGGGAAAAGAGGCAAAATTAGTATACCCTGAATTGCCACAAATACAAAGAATTATTTCATTAATATTTGTCAATGTCTTTAATCGAGTACTGAATTATCGTTAGAGTATCATAATTCATGATCTTATACATGAAAATATTCCTTTGAACGTGTGTCAATTCATTTATTTGTTTTTTTTTATATATATACATTCCAGATGCAGAACAATGTAACCACTTTACACTGCTATTACAAATAATGTTAGCATGCTCTTGTTTAATAGAAGGGGAAATATGTTTTCTACTATGAAGGATCGAACCTGGGACCGCAATCAATGCTTTCAAGAACTCTAACCAATAAACTACGCCCTTTGTTTCCCTTGGAGCAACAATTCTTAATCATTCTCTCGCCTCAGTACTGTAAACGCTATCCTGCAAAAGAAAAGTTCAATACTCTGATATAGCTCTGTACTTCTAGAATTACTTTATACACATGCATTTAACTTTGAATTTCTTTCTGCGTATTAGTATAGCTAAGCTTGTGAATAATTTATTGTGATTTCATAACGGTTACATGAACATTTACGATATAGTTCCTTACAACTTGGAATGTAGTAAATAGATACAAGTCTTCAAATTAATTTTAGACTACTAGATTTTTGCAAGGGAATTGTATATGTGATCTGTTTCCAGTCATTCATTGCTGAAGCAAACGTTTTAAAACTCTGTGGAATTTTCATTCTGAGATATGTTTCTTTACTTGCTACATGTATGCGAACTACACTCTGTCCCACTTATCTCTGGAGCAGGTGAACGAAGTCAAGTATCTGAGCAGCGATGAACACGTGAGAGGAACGGGATTGCGTGGAGGGAGGAAAGCCACTGAAGTTACCAGCCTTCCCAGCAGCGTGCACTGTTTCGCTCTATCCAGTCGATCCCCCTTTCCCCCTTTCCCCCCTTCTCCCCTTTCCCCTTCTTTTCTGCTATGCGCGGCTTTGCTCCAGAGGTGCTGGGACAGGACACAATTAATTGTTTTCGCAAAAAGTATCTCTGTGTGCCACACATTGCATTCTTACTCACATGAAAAAATGTCAATATGCATTCAGGGCTAGTTTCACAGTTACAAACTCTTTTCTCCTCGATGAGAAGTTTAGTATAAACAGGCATTTTGTTTATAATTTTGAAATTGAGGTCTAAGGTTAAAATCCTCATATTTAGGGCTTGAACTCGTAATCTAAGAGGTTTGAAGATCCGTACTCTTCTTTGTGCGTGACCTTTTTTATTTCTTTGTCTATTCATTATTCATCCTCATCGTCGCGATTAGCCAAAAGTAAAATAAGAAAAGTCCCCCTCTTTCACTGTGCCGTATAAGGCGCTGTGCTTTGGACTCCGACTGCGGGACGTCATGGGGTCATGGTTCGAGACCGCCTGTGTTCAGTCTTAGGGTTCTCGGCCTTTGGTATAGGACCGGTGGCAACCCACCATCGTGAGGAAATTGGGGAGCTACGAGTGAGTAGCGTAATCGGGTCTGGGAGACCTCCTATAACGGCTGGGGGTTCGACGTGCTGATCCCACGTCACCCCATTACCGGTTGAAGAATTCCACACCTCTAGGTAGGACTGTGGGAGGGAGACTGGCAGTCGGGAGATAGGTCAAGGCCCTGCGAGGATTGTCGAGCCATGGATTATTATTATTATTATTATTATTATTATTATTAAAATAAGAAAATACAAGGGAATAAAGAAAAATATATTTTTAAAATATTTATCTATAATAAAGCAACCTTTCAGTTTTATTTTGTTTTTCATGGATCTATTGCCACTACTACGCTGTAATCCCGATAAGTATCTTACATGTTACAGGATAAAGTACGTGTTACTATTCGAATACTTATTTAATAAGCTTTTTGTTTGTCAGGAATTATGACTTAAACATATGCATGTTGAGCTAGTGCCCACCTAGCCGCCTCTGATGAAATCTATCATTCTTCAGATTCTCTTTAAAATTCGACTCTGGTCACTTGTAACTTGCTGGGTGCAGACGCACAGTGTTTTGCGATAAGAAGCAGCCTTGAATATAGCGTGAGTCACTTTGAACGCCAGCAAGCTACGCTACCAAGCTTGTCTGCCTTTGAAAACAGTCATTTTTTCCACCGTTTCCGAACGCGATTGCTACTGTAGAAGTATATATTCTCTCAAAAGAGCAAGAAAGGATTCGACCAATGCTCTTCCGTCGTTATCTAAACATAGAATTATAATGAATTTTCAATGGCGCTCCGACAATTTGAATGGTTTTGTAATATCTCTCTCTCTCTCTCTCTCTCTCTCTCTGTCTATATATATATATATATATATATATATATATATATATATATAATTTTGGGTCTGGCCCCTTCCTCAAAGAAATTCTGGATACGTGCCTGGTCTACGTCAATGACAGAAATGCAGGCAATATTTTTATTTTTTTAACCCAATTAAAGGAATGTGTAAGAATTTAAAAGAAATTAGAAAGGGTGGATCTACTTTTGCTCTACCTTAAAATTGTTGTTCTTCGATGAAGAAAAATAAGAAGCATTTAGTCCAGCACCTTAACACAGCGTCCCACGAGTATCTCTTGACAAACACTGTCAATTGTCATGTGATTTCATAAATAAAATTTTTCCCCTGTCTACGTATAACGTTTCTCACAGTTGGCAGTTCGCAAACATTTTTGCAAACGGTGTAATTATTTCGTGTTACCTTGCGCAACAGCAAATACATTTCATAAGACTGTTCTGGACACGAGACTTGCGTCTGTTACAGTATCACAGGAAGAGAGCATCGTTCTACAATGTTCAAGCCTCTAGATATTTTCCATTCTCATTCATAATATCTAATCACAATAATAAGTTAGAATAAATAACTCGTATTTTCACAACTACTAATATTCTAGTTTTTCATCATCACATCAAATTATTTCTCGAAGATAGCTGCTATTGATTGATTGATTTAGTGTTTTAAGTCTACTTTATGCAAAGTAAGGCTAATCGGGACTAGACCTATAGTTTAAAGTGGGATCCGAACCACTATGTGATTCCACCGGGAATCGAACCCGAGAGCACTTGATTACAAGGCAACGCGGAAAGAATTTACAATACCGGACCCTTCTGTAATTCCTATGCTACGTCTTATACTCACGAAATAATTAGTCCCGATGATTTATCTCAGGTCAACATGTTTGGGTGAGGTGAAGAATTGTTCATTAACGTGTAGAAGTTGTAAAATAAGCTTTTCAGTTCTCGCAATGACTCTCCGTATACAAGTATGGGAGCCATATTTGTTGATATGAACAATTGACGTTGGCAATTAGTTACGCTGTCTACAGCGTTGCCACACTGTTGATTTCATACTTGGAGAGCATGGAAATGCGTCGAGGATGACGAAGACGACAGTGACATTGACAATCACGATGTAGAAGAACATGTGGAATGTGGACTGATTTGATTCAGGTAAGTTTGGCAACAGTGCATCGATCGTAAAATTGCAGGATACGAAAATGGTGTCTTCGATGATGAACGTTTCCCGTTAAAGTGCTACGAAAATAAGATTTTTTATCGGTTCGTTTTCACAATTAGCGCAAAACCATTCACGGATAGCCCTACTGACCATTCTCGGTAAGGTTAGGTTAGGTTAGGCAAACATAGTTAAAATTTGGGGTCGAAAAACCATGCACGGGTAGACCCACAAATCATTGACGGATAGCCCCACGAACCATTCACGGTGGTTAGATAAGGTTAGGTTAGGCAGGAAAGCATAATTAAAATCAGGAATGTATATTTCTTGTTTTCAAGTATTGGAAACAAAAATTTCCGGTAAATAATGAGCAATCGTGCCGGTTACGGACCACTCAATTTCACTTACTTTGCAATTTCTACACGTGGCCCCCAAAATTTTAACTTCAAATTCGTAATTAGGAGGCCTCAATTAGTGAGTATGCGAAATATTACAAAAATCGAGAAGGAGTCCGTTATTGTAAATTCTGCGCCATCGGGAGGCTGATAGCTGCTATACTACAAGAAAGCAAGTCAAAATTAAAGTAAAAGCTTAACTACATGTATAGCCAACGACATTTACAATATTGGAAGGACATAATACTTAAAAATTGATGCTTCAACGGAAGGTAAAAGCGCGGTGTAATGGCTAGTATTCTTGATTGGGCTGCTAGCGGTCCTAGGATCGATCCTCCTTACGAAGTGTTCTCTTTTTTTCGATTCTCATTTTATTAAACAACAGCATGGTGGCTACATTGTTCTGCATCTGGAATGTATATATATATATTAAAAAAAAAAGAATTGACACACGTTCAAAGGGATATTTTCATGTATAAGATCATGAATTATGATACTCTAACGATAATTCAGTACTCGATTAAAGACATTGACAAATATTAATGAAATAACTCTTTGTATTTGTGGCAATTCAGGATATACTAATTTTGCCCCTTTTCCCACTCGAGATAAATGAAAGGATACCTCCGCAAATATCGAATGAAAAGTTTTCAACATGTGCAATTATCCGTTAAATGTTTTCGCCGATTCGTTCTACCTTCGTTTTCTTTGTTATAAATAAGTTTTCTTCGCACATTACATGTAGGAGGAGCGTTGCATCTACATTTCACGTTGGTCAGCTCCTTCTACCTGCTTTCAGAAGCGACAGCTTGTAGGGTAATGGTTACCGTTAAGGATTGTCAATCTGATGGTCGTAGGTTCAAACCCCTCCGGTGGCAGAAAATTTTCGTAAGTTTTAGACATATCCCATTGTGTTCATTGTCCACGCTGTGTGAAACGGAATGATTCAGTTTAGAATTAACGATGGGGGGAGGGGAAATATTAAATTACAACATCTTCATTTCAACGAACCGAGAAGTCGAGAAAAATTGTATAAATGTTAAAATTAAATTCATGTTTTTAGTGGTATAATCGCAGGTAAAATCAATGATCTTACGTGAAAGATTTAATCTTGCTCTGAACTCAGCCAAAAGGCATATGACACCGATCTAATACATTCTCCAATATATGTTTCAAAACGTTATTGAGTGTTTTGTTTCATGTCGATAATTTGATCAATGCATCAATTCTTGACGCCGAGACGATATTTTCTCCAACTACCTCTTCTCTCCTTTCGTTTCCATTCTCTTCTATTTTCTCTTCTCCTTCTTATTCTTCTCTCCCCTCCTTCTCCTCTGCTTTTATCTCATGTCACATTCTCTATTTTTCTCGCATCTTGTCTCCATCCCACTCTTCTCCATTCGTCTTACCTCCTTTCCTGTCTTAGATTTCCGACTCCACTGCACTCTTCTCCTCTTCTTTTCATTCTTCCCTTTTACTCTCTTTTACTCTACTCTTCACTCCCCTATTCTCGTCTCCTCCTCTCCTCTCCTCTCCTCTCCTCTCCTCTCCTCTCCTCTCCTCTCCTCTCCTCTCCTCTCCGTTTCCTCCTCTCTTCTTTGCTCCATTTTCCTCAGCTCTCCTCGATTTTTCCTTTCTTCTCACTACTTCTCCTCTCCTCGTCTATCCTTTCTTTCTTCTCGCCTCTACTTTTCCTCTTCTCCTTTCGCTTTCTCTTTCTCCTCTCCTTTGTCGTCTTTCGTTTCCCCTAACCTCTTATCCTTTCCTTAGGCTCATCAGCGATGAAATACTAGAAAACCTAGTTTCTTTTGTTTTAGAAAGAAATTCGTCATTTGCGATATAATATTGATATTTTTAATAATTTTATACAAAAATACTTCTTTTCATTTCTTTCGCGTATTTCACAAATATCTATTGTGCATGTGGCAACCCTGAAATTGAGCCTAACTCTACACGCAACCCACCAACGCCTTGTGTAAATTGGTTGCCTAGTTTAAAATGTCGTTGTCCTATAACTTTTGAGAGACACTGTACTAATAACCGAAAATAAGCACATGAACTAAAATTACATACGATACATTGACTTTTCGGTGTTGCCAGGGGTGAAATATTTGAAAACGAAAATAAGGAAAAGTGTTGCAACTGACAGTAGATCACGGCCGATGCGCTCCACACCTTTTAGGGGCTCCTCGAAAAAGGATCAACATTATAATGATTTAATCTTGAAAAAAAATACAACCAGGTTTCTTAAAATGCTTCCAAAAGATAGAAAAAATTAATTAACTCTCAAAAACGAAAACTTTTAAATACTCTATGGACAAGACACTCTAATAATCCTAATATGAATACGAAACCAGTAATTTGTACTTTGATTATTAGGGTAAAGGGGGGACTGATGGCGCATATTTTCAGTCACCGAAAAAAGGTTTTCATCTATCTTATTTATTTTCAATCTAGATTACATCATATTTATAAAAATAATAAGTTAATAACATAACTTTAATAACATTTTGCTGACATGTGCCTAAACATTTTGTATCGATTCACATTGAGATTTCAAATTTAAAGAATGGACAGGGGCCTTACATTGTAATCTCGCCCGGGGCAGGCACGTATCCAACGAGAGGGCTTAGGGGGCTCGAGCCCCCCCCCCCGAAAGTTTCGGTTTACACTAGATAAAATGGGGTGTTTTGTTTCTTGTGGTGTGAAATAAGATATTGCGACGATAATTTAAGAGGAGATATAATTATCGAGGCAATACGGAGAATGTTCTGTACCCTTGTTATTGTTAATAGTGCGTATCCCAGGTGGAAATCAGGGGCTCGAGCTCCCCCCATTAGGAAACTTTACTGTTTACACTACATAAAATTAGGATTTAGGCTTCTTGAATAATGTGATGATAATTTGAGAGAAATAATTATTGAAAAAATACGGAGAATGTCCTATAACCCTGTTATTGTTACTAGCACGTATCCAAGGTGGGAATCAGGTGGCTCGAGCCCCCCTCCCCAGGAAAGGAAAATTTTCAGTTTGCACGAGATAAAATTAGGTTCTTGTCTTCTTGAATAATGTGACGATAATTTAAGGAGATACAATTATCGAGGCAAGACGAAGAATATTCTATAACCCTGTTATTGTTAATAGCTCGTATCCAAGGTGGGGATCAGGTGTCTCAACCCCCCCCCCAGGAAATGTTTCAGTTTACACTAGATAAAATTAGGTATTTGTCTTCTTGAATAATATGACGATAATTTAAGGAGAAATTATTGTCGAGACAAGACGAAGAATATTCTATAACCCTCTTACTATTAATAGCGCGTATCCAAGGTGGGAATCAGGGGGCTCGAGCTCCCCCCCACCTTCAGGAAATTTTTCTGTTTACATTAAATAAAATTAGGATTTTGGCTTCTTGAATAATGTGATGATAATTTGAGAGAAATAATTATCAAGAAAAGACGGAGAATGTTCTATAACCCTGTTATTGTTACTAGCGCGTATCCAAGGTGGGAATCAGGTGGCTCGAGCCCACCTCCCCAGGGTAGGAAAATTTTCAGTTTGCACTAGATAAAATTAGGTTCTTGTCTGCTTGAATAATGTGACGATAGATACAATTATCGAGGCAAGACGAAGAATGTTCTATAACCCTGTTATTGTTAATAGCGCGTATCCAAGGTGGGAATCATGGGACTCGAGACTCCGCCCCACACACACACACCTTCAGGAAATATTTCTGTTTACATTAGATAAACTAAGGATTTTTGCTTCTTGAATAATGTGTCGATAATTTAAGGGGAGAAATACTTATCAAGGCAAGACGGAGAATGTTCTATAACCCTGTTATTGATAATATTGCACGTAAACTTTTTTGAGCTTTCAGTATTGTCGCAGCAAACTTGAGCACTATGTAGAGACTTGTCAGTATTTGGAAGCTGCACAGCAAAGGTATCGCCACACGTAGAGCGATTCGTTGTAATTTTTAATCTCTGTAAGGCGCGAGAGGGAACGTTCTTGAATAAGTGGAGTCGAACTACTGGCAATATTTATAAATCGTTTATCTGCGCAACGTTCTAGAATATACTGAGGGTATAAATATGCGTTAATTAGAACCATTCCCAAATAGAAATTCTTTGACCGAACCTTGGATCCAATGAGAAAAATAGCGTGTCTCTGACATCATTTCCTTTTAAGCGTTCAATTCAAGGACTTGTTCATGATTTATTTGATCGTGTTAAAGGTGCTTTACTTCAGTCTCTAATACGAAATTATAAAAACTTCTGGTGAGTTGATTTTTAAAAACGTGTCCGAGATAAAGAGTGGCGTGCCAACGATTTTCGGCAGGGAGAGGGGTTACGCATACTATTTTTGGTGGTCAGTCCTCATTTTGCCATATTTTCCTGTTTTTGACGTTCTTTTTTTAAGGACTGTGTAAAATGGGGTTATGACCCCACCAACCCTCCCTTGGGCACATCCCTGAAGATACCTAAATGAGTAAGCATTTGATCATATTGAGAGAAGAAACGTTAGATGTGTTGGGAAAGGAAGGGTTTTCACTGTGCAATAATTGTTTCGCGATCCAGCTGTATCCTATAGAAGACTTCCTTTGTTTCGTGCCGATATATGACAAGACTGCGGAAGCTGTGACAAACAATTTTGAACACTTGCGAGTGCTTAGGATAAACGTACAGTTTGAATCTCGTGTTGTCGAGTGGATTGATTGTGTAACAGCTTCGTAAAAACACTTTTGGTTACCTGGTACACAGATGTTTTGATGGCTGACGAGAAGAAATGGACGAACACACATACTAAGATGGTTCCGGCACACAAAGTTAATGGAAACTGAGGGGTCGAGTGGTAAAACAATATTCCGATTTCACATTCTGATTAAAATCACAGCCTTAAACAGTGGTGACGATTTAGGGGATAGTTGCTCCCTATTTTTATGCCTCCATACTATCGCCACTTAATCCTAAGCCTTGCTTGTCTAACAAGAGAAAGTAAACTTTCCTTGCAACCCCCCCCCCCCAGGTTTTGGAACCAAATTGCCACCACTGACCTTAAACATTAATTGTGAGGTTCTATCTATACCCCTTAAAAGAATGTGTTCAGCCCTCCCCCCGAAAGGAATTCCTGGATACGTGCCTGGCCCGGGGCATCGCGATATTATGTTGCGCCAATCAGTGACTTATACATTTTTACACAACAGCCTTGAAAAACGTACCTGATTTTGAAAAATGTCTATTTGTCATACTGAATTATTGTATTTGTTGTGTAGTCTATTGAATAGTAAACGCTTGATTGTGCATAATCTTGGTTTCTGAGAAGCGAAAAGTTGAATGCTTCAAGTAGTGCGAGACGGAACTCGAATGCAGAGGAGCAACCACGAATTTTTGTCTGGGGAGGCAAGTGCCAGGATAAACGTACTAATAATAATAATAATAATAATAGTAGTAGTAGTAGTAGTAGTAGTAGTATTAATAATAATTTTAATAATAATAATGCTAATGATAATTTTTATTATTGATTTGTTTTATTTTACTTCCCTTCTTGTGCCACGTTTGGCTAATGAAGATGGGGATGAGTGATGATATGATGAAATTGATGAATGGACACTCACAAGCTGCCCAAGCTGGGATTCGAAAACGGGACCAACATTATTATTATCATCATTATTAGTAATAGTAGCGGTAGTAGTAGTAGTAGTAACAAAGACGTTATGTTATTACCCTCGTAAATTATGCAAAAAGTAGGTAGAAGTTGGTGCTAAAGCATTTGTGTTCGAACAAATGATTTGAATTATTTTTTCAACACGTTCAAATTCACATTATTAATGGAAAACAAGCATACAAACTAACTTTGAAAGACAGAAAATGCTTGATAAATGCATTCCAAATATAATTCTTTTTTACATTAACATGTATAACTTTCATGCACAATATATGTTTCACATATATGCAACATGGAGCGACGTGGACACTAAATTGTGTACGTATTCAAAGTTTCTTTAATACATATATATACAATATAATATATTATTTAAATACATTACACAACCAATTCATCCATCTCACAATAAACCAACAGCAAAAATTACATAAATTATCTCTCAAATATGCACGTCCTCTTTGCTCAAAAACAATTGTTCATGCATTTACAGCAAAATCAATTAAGACAAGTCTTATTTCTCTGTCTGGAAATTGACAATGCATTACAGAGAACAACAACAAACTGCGAGCGAAGCGAGCAAGAAAATTTTTGGATCCAATCTTTTTGCAGGCTCAATGTTGATTTAATAGGGCACAAATAATTTCACGGGCGCCAATGCATTCTCTCCTTTACAACTTTTGTGCCTCCCCGATGGTGTAGTGGTAATATCGTCGCCTTGTGATCAAGTGGTCCCGGATTCGATACCCGGTGGAAGCACATGGCACAGTGGTTCGGATCCCACTTTAAACTGTAGATCCAGTCCCGATTAGCCTTCCTGTGCGTAAAGTGGACTTAAAACAAAAAATAAATAAATAAATCTTACAACTTACTTTCATTTAGATCGTTCGGCGCCCAGGGCCGACTCCCGCCGCCCCCCAGCTACGGCTCTGAACTTGACAAGACTAAGGAAAGGAGGGATAGCGAGCGAAGCGAGCAAGAAAATTTTACGAAAAGTATTTTTATTTGCATAAAATTTGAAGTTGTGGGCGGTAATTGCCCCCTGCAGGTACATTTGGCCGTCAATGTTTGTCCCCCCTTGCCCGCGCTAGAACTCATTTCAGTCCAAGGTTAGGGGTCAATGCCCCCGCCCAGTGAATTTCCTGAGGATGGCGATGATTTTCAACATTTTTTTTAGCAGAAGATGCACAGGGAACAATTGTCGGAAACAGTTTTCTAGCAATAAAAATATTAACTTTTGTAGATAGGTTCAGTGTAAATGCTCAAACCCATAGGAAAGAGCACTGAAGACGAGGATTATACAACTTTACGGGTTTTGTGTGTGGGTACCATAGATCAAACGTGTATATTAGGATTTCCGCTTAAATTTTACCATTATATGTAAATGGCGGCCGGGGAAGCACTTCCCAAATAACAATGTTATCAAGAATTGTAGAGTTTTTACATTCTTCTAGATACGCCGACATTTAGAATCCAGTCTTGATTATTAAAATAATCATAACATGCAAGTAGCTCACTGTATTAACTTACCTTGACCCATAAGGTGAGTCTCCTTCGCAACAAAGTATTAGAAAGCAAATCAAATACAGATGAAGGATCGACGCAACCGAAGTTACGTAGTCCAAGATTTCCTTCTTCATGTTACTACAGAACTTCCTTCATATGTACAGTAATTTCTTCCTGGAAAAGATATTAATTGATGTGAATTTAGAGTAATTGGAAATGATACAATGAAAATTATTTTCCTGGTAGACTACTGTGCATTTCTACATAACCGACCATGTTTCTACGGTTTCTACCATTTCTCAAGGGACCAAAATTGAAAACCTGTGTCTTCATAGTAACGTCACTTTTGCGTGTTATGAGAAGAGGGAAATGTTTTAAACGAGACTTATAAATGAAGCGGGAATGGACAGAGTTATTTTACGTCGCTTTTGTGCAACTTTTCACTAGTCGCGACGACTAGTTGCAATTGATAAGAGGACACACAAATAACTCCCATACCCAGGGTGGGATTCGAACCCGGAACCTCCAGGAACTGTAGCGCACTGTGCTAACCACTCCGCCACGGAGGTCGACGAATGAAGTGGAAAATGGAGAAGGGAGTGAATAAGGCAGAAATAGAAAGAGCGAGAAGGAGAAGGGGGAAACGGAGAAAGAGAAAAATGGAAAAAAGAGAAGTGGACAAATGGCAGGGAAAGAAAGGGAGAACAGAGACAAACAACGAAAGATAAATAAAGAAACAATTAGAAGGACAACGGAAGAGGAAGAAAAAAACGACAAACAAACGCACACAGAGACATGCAGAGAGAACGAGAGAGAGGAGAGAGATATAATGAGACAGAAGCGGAAAGAAAAGCAAAGAGAAAGTAATGTTCAAGTAAATAGTAAGAAAGCACAGAGAAGCTAAAACTGGGAAAAGAAGATCGGAAGCTACGTAGAAAGAAGCTTGAAGAAAACAAAAGAAGGGCAGAGCCACTAATAAAGTTTTAGAAATTAAGAATAAACAGGCTTTTTTTTTCCTTATAGGGAGGAAGCAGTGTGCGAATTAACGGGGGGGGGGGGAGGGTAGGTACCAGATAATTTTATCCTCGGCAAAAGATAATTATTTCTTTCCCTGCCAGGGATCTCTCTCAATGAAAATGAGATTGAAAGCATATGGTATACCATTTCTTAACTACATAACAAACAAACAGAAACAAACAAAATCATTCATATCCGTTAATGGTCCAGTCATCAAAAAATTCCCTGCCAAAAAGGATTTAGCCTTGTGGATTAAAAAAGGACACCATTCTGAACCTTACCGAGCTGAGACAACAGCACGCTGTTTCCCACTTAGATTTTCATGAAATAGTGCTGACATTTTACAAATGTTAAAGCTCTCACAAGAAACTTATAGGTAGATTAGATGGACATTAAATTTAAACTCAAGGCGAAAAAAATAGCTCGTGAGGGCCATAGAACTTAGTCATAGAAATTTGGTCAATTTTTCAGTGTTGCTAGTTCGAAAGCTCTTTTTATCAAATGAGTTTTGATTTTCTTAGAATGTAAATATAATTAAGTGTTTCTAAATTACGCGCAAATGTTACCATAAGCTTTTAATAACCTAGGATAAAAACGATTATCTAAGGTACTTAGAATCGCGGAGCAATAGTTTACTGAATATGTACAAATTTGCATACGCAAAGAAAAGGAAAACCCATAAATGAAATCACAAGCACACCACTGAGTGGGCACCCCCTCTATGGACACCTAAAGTTGCCTGTAAGCCACAGCTAAATTTTATTGTAGTGACTGCTCGACTTTAGTTCTGTTAACTGACAGAGGTCACACGAAAACGAAGTCTGTGTGGGTGCTCATCTGCACGCTTTTGGTTTATCCATGTGAGGCATTATTAATAAACCTTACCAAAAAAATGAATTGGCGATATCTTCTCAATACATTATATTTGCCTTCTTCCCCATTTCTTTATTATGAGTATGCAACTACCACCTTTCCCTTTCATAGTGTTTGCTATAGTTTTACTATTATCACTGATTTATTAAGTAACACTAGCCTGCAAGTTAACTTTCTGATCATTAAATAAACTTTGAGACGGGACTTTATATATTTTGTCTGTTGAAAACAAATATGTCATGTGTTTCTCCATATCACATCAAGATTTATCGCAAAGTGGAAATTAATATAACTCTTAGTTAACAAAACTGATTAATTTCGTGGCATATGACTTATTTTTTATTGAAAAATAATGCATTCATTATTCAGAGTGAATGAAGATATTAGTCAATGTAATTATACACACATTATTAATCGGTATCATAGTCATGTTATTTGTCAATATAAGTTAATATAAGTTTGAAATTATTGTATCAGAGATATGCCACCTTACTTCACATATCCATTCAACATTTTCTCATAGTACTGTAGATCACAGATTTATTCCATTCATGTGCGAACCATAGGCTGTACGCACTACATCACATTTGATTGTTTCTTCTACAATACATATATAGGAATATATTTTACATTGAATTCACCTCTTATGCTGTCTCTTAGTTTTTCCCCTACACATTATTTCCCCTACCCTACCAGCACATTCACTCCACTCTTTTTTTTTTCAAGTCTTTCTTCCTTCTTCCTCGCCTAACTTCCCTTTTCCTTCACTTTCACCAAAAACACCCCACTTGCTCCACATTCAAATGTGAAGTAGTGCGTACAGCTCGCACATGAATGGAATAAATATATCTATCACACATCGCAGGAAACTTCAGAACGAATTGTAACTTGTAATAATTTGTTGTGGCCATAAAACTGATGCATCGGTATCGTCGGAAATCAGTGGTATCGTTGTCTGTAATACGTCACGAATTTGTGTTTATGTATATCAAACCTTCCCCCTTTGGGATTTGACAGAAATGCCAGATAATCTATCCTGCGCTGACCATAGAAGCACATATGGACAGATTGTAGGTCACAATTTTTATGTTTTGAAGGTCAAAGTGACTGGACCTACAGTTTAATGTGGGATCCCAACAACTATGTGCATCCACCGGGAGTCAAACCCGGGACCCACCCATTGATTAAAAGTCCAGAAGGAAGACATTTCTATAGATCCCACTGCTGATAATCCTTAGCTTCAAAGGGAAAAGGTTAACAATGTGTAACAATTTTCGTATCCTTATGCTGTAATGTAATGCAACGCCAAAAGACAGTGAATATGATTACAGCATGATGCTTTGCAAACGTTTCAAAAATAAACAATAATCAAAAGAAATTTATGATGAATATTTTTTGAAGGATTCGTGTTTTCATAGAGCGTACATATTAGCTTCTCGAAGTTTAAAGTGTGGCAGAGGAATTTTGGGGTGGGTGGTTGCCCATCCTTGTCCCCCTTGTGGCACGTGCTCGAAGATAAAAATCGTGAACGAATCACACATTTTGAACCTGAAGTGAAATCTAGATGGAGATAGGCAACTTCTTTTACGTGAAATGGCTGTCTCAAATTTTGTCTCTGCTCTGGCGGTTAAGCACGAAGGCCAAAACGAAAGACGCAGAAGGGAAGGAAGAGTAATAGGAACAGGCACGTACCCAGGAGAGGGGCCATGGCCCCTCCTCGAACCAAGAAATATTTAAATGTGAACCTATAAAAAGCATCAAAAATAACATTCACTATTTTTCAAATTTGTAAAAATGTTAATTTTGTTCTTGCAAAAATGAATGTGTTTGTTGTGTAGAGAGGAAGGCTAACAGAAGTCTGCAATGTGAAATATTGGTTAGTTTTAGTTTTATAACCATTGATTGTAGGCTAGTAAACGTCCAATTCACCGCTTTAGTCAGAACAGTCCATTAATTTTAATCACTGTCCCGATTCTTTTTCAAACTGCAGTCGTGATGTGAAAATGTCTCTTTATTATTATTTTTTGTTAATTCACATTTACGCATGTTCATTATTGTAATAATAATTGCGAACACGTAACATTTAATTTATAAATATATTTTTTCCTAAACACAGAATTATCATGACTTTTCAATGGCGCTGGTATAAGAAAATTAATGTAAATTTGAAAACATTGTTAATTTGCGGAACACTGAACTATTTGAACAATTTTGTAATCTCTCTCACCCACAAACACACACACACACAATATGCACATTTTTGGATCTTGGCCCTCCCTCAAAAAATCCTGGGTATGGGCCTGAATAGAGATATAAAGAAAGCTGGAAGGAAGAGGAGTGAGAAATAGGAGGAGGATAAGAAAGAAAGCGAGAGAGAGAATGAAAAGAAAGAAAACGAAGGGGAGAAAGGGAGAAAATAGAAAGTGGGAGAAAGGAAAGAAAAGTGAGAAAGTAACAGAGAGAGAAAGATTTTGGGAGAAGAGGAAGAGAGGTCAGAAACTAAGAAATATAAATTGGCACAAAGTATTGACATTGATTTGGTTTATATTACTTCGCTTTTACTTCTCTTCGGCTAATCGCGAAGATGAAGATGAGTGATGATACGATGAAATTGATGAAGGGACACTCAGGAATAGTGTTGCCCACGAGACGAGACTTTGGCCTGTCTCGTCTCGTGGAAATGCTGTGAAATGCTGTCTCGTCTCGAAAATATTCGTTTGTCAAAGGGACACATGATCAATCTCGTCTCTTCTCGAATTTTTAAAAGCCTGTCCCGTCTCGTCCCGTGGGCAACACTACTCAGGAAGCACACTGATGCCCAGGCCGAGATTCGTTCCCGGGATGCTTTCAATGAAAAGGTTTGGCTGCGTAGGGCGTACCTGTAATCAAATTATTTTCAGAGAGGGTCCTTTTTTTAAACCACGCGTTTGCCTCTACCGGCCTCCGTGTCGGAACGGTTAGCACAGCGCGCTACGACGCCTGGGGTTCCAGGTTCCAATCCCGGCCTGGGCACGAGTATTCCTTGTGAGCGTCCCTTCATCATATCACCATATCATATCTCATCTTAGCGATTAGCCAAAAGTGGCAGATATGCGAAGTAAAATAAACCAAATCAATCAATCAATGAATCGAACCCAGGACCCCTGGCGTGGTAGCTCGCTGTGCAATGGCACATAAAAACGCGCATGCGCAGAGAGAAGAGAGAGAGGTAGAAAGCGAAAAACGGACATAGAAGGTGAGAGAGAAAGAGAGAGAAAACAAATATTTTCCCTTGTAGGCAGTGTGCGAATTAATCCCCCCCAAAGAGAATGAAATTGAAAGCACACAGTATGCCATTTCTTAACTACGTAACAAACACAATGGAAAAATCATTTGTGTCCATTAATTGTCTAGTCATCAAATAGTTCCATGCCGAAAACTATGTAACATGTAAGCTTATGGGGGTAACATTGGTCAGTATTATCTCGAGAACCAATCGACAGAAAATTTTCAAATTTTAACTGAACACTTAAAAAGGATGTTTCTAGAGATCGACTGATTGATATTTTCATTTTATGCATGAACGTTCCGAAATTAACTATTTCATTTGTATCGCATTTTTTTTTTTCACTTTTCTTGACAGGGCAACCCTGCTGCCGGGCTATTTTGCAAATGACCAACATCATCGAATATGTATTCAAGTGTTCAGAAGAAATTTGTAAGTGGTTAAATGGACATTAAGTTCCAACCTGCAAATGGAAATGTCGTTTTCGGTGTTACTAGTTTGATAGCTCTTTTTGTGCACGAGTTTGGGTTTTCTTAAAATGCAAATACTCTGTTTGTAAATTACGTCATAAATACATAAGTAAGATTTAATGACCCAGATTAGAACCAATGTTTTAAGGTACTTGGAACCGCAAGGCAATAGTTTAGTATACTGACTGGTAACATACATACAAATTTGCAACCCCAACCACAAATATACCCCTGAGTGGGCCAACGACTCCAGCACGGAAGGGGTGCGCTTGCACCCCCCACCCCGAGATATCTTGAAAGAGTTTATGTAATTCGAATGGTATAATTGTAGCGATATTTTATTGTAAATAATATTGTTTTCTGTGATTTACAGGATGTCAGTTACAGCAACTAACTGCCATGTCCAACAAAATAGAGAACGTTTGCACAAGAGACGTTAGAATAATGCCGTAACTAGGGGTGTGCAGGACAGAAACATTTTGGTCGGGATGGGATTGGGAAGGAAATACCAGAAATCATTGAAAACTGGTGGGAGTAGAGAAACTTCTTAATCTACAACTCCCCCCTCCCCCACAAACATATGTGTAAATTATACGATATTTGTAATGTTATTGGAAGTAAAATTAAATTACTCAATTACAAATATATTATTATTATTTACATAAAGGAAATTAATTTGTTACTTTGTACATATCAGATATTGTAAAGCAGTTAACTAATTCCTTTACTGACTGGTTAAAGATGTTAATAAATTATGAAATGTTGAAGTGGTTTTATTATGTGTAAGTTTTTGTTTAG
Organism: Lepisma saccharinum; assembly: GCF_977018435.1. Taxonomy (NCBI): domain Eukaryota; kingdom Metazoa; phylum Arthropoda; class Insecta; order Zygentoma; family Lepismatidae; genus Lepisma; species Lepisma saccharinum. Next base: position 24,405,240 of record NC_139252.1, on the reverse strand, counting down.
TTTGTGCTTTATGTTAACATAAATAAATTAGATTTCATGGTTATTATTGTTTTGCATTCTTGTTTTACTTTTATTGTGCGTATTGATGTAGATTTGTTAATGATCTCTTGAGAGAAAAAGCATTCAATGCTCACAACTACACTAATGTGTGTGTGTTTTCGATATTATTCTTAGTAAAGTACATTTGAAATTAAAAGTAATTGCTTATCTTTTGTTTGTTATAACAAAAACTCACCCCCCGGAAATTTTTGGTGGGGGATTTTTGAGGCCAAGATTTTTGGTGGGGGAAATTCCTCCGTCTCCCCCAGGATTTCACACGGAATACATATATTAATAATTCTGACGTTCCGGACTGATCAGGTAGGAAAATATTCGTGATGCAAAATTTTCGAAATTTCCCGATGCGGTTTAAATCTCAAATTGTACACACTATTTCCTCTTCAAGTGATTGTTTTTCCACTTCTTGAATAAAAACTGTTAATTTAAAGAAATTTGAGACACTTACAGTGCAGAAAATATCAAGAGTTAGCCTCTTTTAAATAAGAATTTCTCGGCTGTAGGGATTACGAAAAGTCGGGATATGACCTCGATAATTCACAAGAAGTCATTTTCAATTTATTTTTACAGTAGGCTACCATTCGGTATGTAAAAACATGAATCAGAGGTACTGTGGAGGACAGTAAATTAGCCTAAGTGGTATCTGTTTGATGTCTGTGCTTTGTAACAAAATAGTACTAAAAGACAAATAAATGTTCATGATTGATTTGCTTTATTTTACAAGGGTCGTTCAAGGTTGACCGGGACTTTTATTTCTAGACATGAAATATACATACATAGAAGCACCAAACTATGTCAGTTTTTCAAAGTATTCCCCCTGAACATCCAGACACCGTTGCCGTCGTTGTGGAAGTTCCTTGATGCCTTTGGCGTAGAAAAACGTAGGTTGGTGTCGTAACCACGGCAGGACAGCGTTCTTGAGTTCCTCATCTGTCTGGAAGTGCGTCTCGCCTAAATGCTCTTTAAGTGCCCCAAACAAGTGGAAATCACTGAGACATAAATCTAGACTGTAAGGACTGTGTGGTAAAACCTCCCAGTGCACGCTGGCCAGTGTTGTTTGAGTCAAATGGACCGTGTGGGGCCTGGCATTGTCATGGAGAAGAATGACGTGTTTCGACAACATTCCAGGTCTTTTCTTCCGAACAGCCCCACGTACAGCACCGTGAAGCAGTGTTGAGTAATATTTGGCATTAATTGTGGCACCATTCTCCACAAAATCCACATGGATAACACCTTTCATGTTCCAGAAGACTGTTCCCAAAATCTTACCGGCAGACGGCAGCGCTTTGCTTTTCTTGGGTGGAGGGGAACTTTTTTGACACCATTCGTACACTCTTGACCATGACAGTGTTTGTTCACCATACTGTGCTTGCAGTCTACGCCAAATTTGAGCAGGTTTCATCTTCTCCTTCACGAGAAATTTCATTATACACCGCTGTTCCACAGCAACAGATACACTACTTGCCGCCATCTTTGTTTACACTACTGCGCATGGTCCAAATGTGTCGCAAAGGATCATGGTTACTCGCAAGGAACCATGGTCTGTCCTGCCCTAGTAATGCAGCGCTACATTGATTCATTAATATTTTACGCACGAAAGTCCTGGTCAACCTTGAACGACCCTTGTACTTCGCTCTTTGTGCTACTTTTGCTAATTTGCGAAGATGGGATGAGTGATGACATGATGAAATTGATGAATGGACACTTACAAACATCCATGCTCAGGCCGGGATTCGAACCCGGAACCTCTGGCGTCATAGCGCGATGGGCTAACTACTTCCTTTTTTAAAGGAATACCCCCTATTTGGCAGTATCCCCGTCATTCACACATTTCTCAAACTTTCACACATGTTAATTTTCACAGTTCTCGTTTTTTACTCATATCCGGACAAACACTAACATACAAGCCCTAGCCGGGACTCGAACCCGGGACCCCTGACTTCGTAGCGCGCTGTGCTAATCACTCCGCCACGGGGGTCGGCCAAAGAACTGTTCATCAACAAAGTGATAAATGTTTATGAAAAGGAAGTCAGGCGAATCCAGCTTCTATGTACAGGGAGGTTATTGCAGCATGCCACCGCTTCAGCATCGGCCGCTTGCCGGCCCATTCATGCAACAGGTGCCGGCAAATTGCGTAACAGATAGCCCGTAACAGAAACCGCTTGTTTTGTAATGTTTCCACTTTTCACAATTACAGTTACAATTACAATTGAAATAAGCACGTACCTTGTCGCACGGATGCAGGAAAAGGTGTCCTCCCAAATACAAATATTTCTGGCACCTTATTTCTGACGTCTAATCTTAGATTAGTCATCGCTACTTTATTCTCAGTTGTCGCGACAGCGCCTGCAGCTTATCGGGGGTTGGGTGAGTTGTCAGCCGCGAGATGGCGCTTCATACTGCACGTGTCGGCAGTGATGCCAACCGTAGGGACATGTCCCTACGCATAGGGACTTTTCACTAAATTTCGCCCGCGTAGGAACGTAGGGACTGATTTTGCCAAATGAGGGAAAACGTAGGTACTTTTTTCAATCTTGGTAAATTACATTTTATGAATTAGTTTATCTGGATACTTTAGCGAGGAGGAGAAAAAAGAACTAACTAACAGATCTCCATCAGAATTTTGGAACATGTTATCGGTTACCAAAAACTTTCAAGGCAAGTTCCTTTTTGAAAACATTTCCACTCTCGCGAAAATAGTGCTAACATTGCCGCATTCTAACGCGGAAACGGAAAGAATATTTTCAATGTTAAGTGATACAAAAACAAAAAAGGGAAATAAAATGGGACCAAAATTGTTAAAGAATGCAGGAAATACAGCATCACCAACCAACATCTATCTCTTCACAGCAGCAGCATGTATGACTTCAAATAACATAATCAACAGTAAACGACTCAACGTTATTCATTAGGGGTGTGCTGGATTCTTTACTTTAAAAAGTCGTTAATTCTCGACGTTTTCTGCCTTGTAAGTTTCTGGAACTTATCGAAAGTTGTAAGTTTTTATTCTAGAAATGCAAAAACAATCACTTAAAGTGAAAATGACTTGTAAAATTCGAGATTTCCAGTGCTTCGGGAAATTTCGAACATTTCCCGTCCAGAAAATTTTCCGACTTGGTCGGGAAATTGCAAATTTTTCAGTCCCGAATGTCGGGATTTAAAAAAATTACCGTCCCGATCCCGTCCCGACCCAAAAAATTCTGTCCAGCACACCCCTATTATTCATTAAGGCAAGAATTTACAATACCGGACCCTTCTGTAATTTCTATGCTACGTCTTATACTCACGAAATAATTATTCGTGATTATTTATCTCAAGTTAACATGTTGGGGTGAGGGGGAAAAAATGTTCATTAACGTGTAGAAGTTGTAAAATAAGCTTTTCAATTCTCGCAATGATTCTCCGTATACAAGTATGGTAGCCATATTTGTTGATATGAACAAATTAAAATTAGTTACGCTGTCTACAGCGTTGCCACACTGTTGATTTCATACTTGGAGAGCATGGATCGTGTAAGAATGGCGGAAGAGAACAGTAAAAAAGTTGTTAATGTTGTACAGATTGTTAGGTGGAGTGTGCAGGAGGATGGCTGTGGGCTAATTAATAAACTTATGGATTTCAGTATATTGCCCAAAGAACGTGCTTACATGTGACAGCGACAATCACGATGTAGAAGAACTGATTTGATTACAGGTAAATTTGGCAACAGTACATCAATCATAAAATTGCAGGATACGAAAATGGCCTTCGATGATGAACGTTTGCCGTTAAAGTGCTACGAAAATAATATTTTTTATCGGTTCGTAATCACAATTACCGCAAAACCATTCAGGAATAGCCCCACTGACCATTCTCGGTAAGTTTAGGTTAAGTTAGGTTAGGCAAACATAGTTAAAATTTGGGCTCGAAAAAAACATGCACGGGTAGCCCAACAAACCATTGACGGATAGCCCCACGAACCATTCAGGTACGGTTAGGTTAGGTTAGGATAGGCAAACATAGTTAAAATTTGGGGTCGTAGTAATATCAGGAATGTATATTTCGTTTTTTAAGTATTGGAAACACAAAATCTTCCGGTAAATAATAAGCAATCGTGCCGATCGCGGACCACTCAATGTCACTTATTTTGCAATTTCTACACGTGACCCCCCAAATTTTAACTTCAAATTCGTGATTAGGAGGCCTCAATTAGTGAGTATGCGAAATATTACAAAAAATCGGGGAGAGGTCCTGTATTGTAAATTCGCTCCTTCATTAATTGTGGAAGCACCGAGCAGAAAGATTTGGTAAGTAAATGTGTATATTTTATCTTCTGTTTGCATGCTCATGAGGTGTTTTTTTTTAGTCACTTTACTTGGCGTAGGGACATTTGGTCAGTTGTAGGGACATTTTGACTACGTCTGTAGGGACATTGCCGAAAAATGGTTAGCAACACTGTCGGCTACCAGACAGTGAGTCTACGCTCATTCATGTTCACTTCTGTTCGCGTTTATCAGTACGCGTTTTGTTTATACTGTGTTATTGAGTTGGTGTGCTAGTGCTTTATTGTGTGTTAATTGTTATTCATTCATTACTTATGTCGTTAAACAAATATAGTCTTGAACATAGAGTTTTTATGTACGATAATTACGTGAAAACGAATTCTTGCAGAAAAGTGGTCAGGGATTACGATAGACAGGATCTCTTGAACCTAAGAAACGTGTTGTATTGCTGTTGAAGGAAGTCATTTTCAACATCTCTTATAACACAGGAGGTTAGTGATCATCATTATTATTACTTTTAAATATCATTTTACGCTTTCGGTTTGCTTTATGCGCCGGGATGCTGTCTTCCCTTTCTGTCAACTGAGGATAAAGTAGCGATGTCTAATCTAAGATTAGATGTCAGAAATAAGGTGCCGGAAATATTTGTATTTGGGAGGACACCTTTTCCTGCATCCGTGCGACAAGGTACGTGCTTATTTCAATTGTAATTGTAACTGTAATTGTGAAAAGTGGAAACATTACAAAACAAGCGGTTTCTGTTACGGGCTATCTGTTACGCAATTTGCCGGCACCTGTTGCATGAATGGGCCGGCAAGCGGCCGATGCTGAAGCGGTGGCATGCTGCAATAACCTCCCTGTAGATAGCAGCCTGGAGTCTGAACTTGTACACAGCGCCAAAACATTTTAAATTCAATTTTAATTTTAATTTTACGATTTATAATAATAATATAGCAATAATAATAGCAAAACAACAATGCAAGTTTCTATGACTCAAGGGCAAGATATAAAATCTTAGCCCCCCGGAGAAAAAAATCATGCTAATGGCCTTGGAGTGGAAACCCCCCTCCCAAAGCAAAAAGTTTAATTCGCATAGGCTTGTCATCTTGCACAGCTTTGTGTACAATGCCTGTATAAATTCACTAAATGCCGTGGCGAAGTAGTTCCCCATAGCAGGCTACAAGCAAGGAGTCGTAGGTTCGTATCCGCGTGAAAACATGTTTGTTACAATGTCTTTGTTTCTTTCTAGCTATGTCGTCAATTTCCCATTCATCCGAATCTCCTCACTTAATCTAAAGCAGGCATGTCAAACACGCGGCCCGCGGGCCGCATGCGGCCCTCGATATATTTTTGTGCGGCCCCTTTGCTATTACCTGTTTTTAAGTAGTAGAACCTTCAGATGTAGTAGTTGCTAAAATATCTGTGTTATTATATATCACGATGTGAAATTTCACAAGTTTTCCTCTTGGACAGGATATACCCGTTGGTAGGTGAAAAAAGGTGGTTGTGTTGCATTATTGGTGTGGTTGACGAATGTAGTGATTGCCAGTTGTTCCGAGTCCAAGGCTAAGTCGTCTGTCTGCGCAGTTTTCCCTCCGGAATCTAGAATGAGGGGAGGGTTGAAGGGAAAGGGGAAGAAGCTGCCTTCGCCCGAAAACCTATTACCGCATCTTATAGTCTGTGCGACTCACCCCTCCCTTGCCTCTCCCGCATCTTTGCTACCCTCTGTCGGTTCCATTTTCCAAGAAGTTTGGGTCTAGCAGTCTATTCGGGTTGCTTTGTTTGTGCTACCAACAATGTCTTTGTCGAAACCAAGTGGTAGTAAACGAAAAATTTCTGATGAACATCGTAGTTTTCAAGAGAAATGGGAGTTGGAGTACTTTTGTTGTGAAGTGAAACATAAAATTGTTTGCTTGGTGTGCAGATCAACCATTAGTGTACCGAAGTTATATAATGTCAAATGTCATTATGAGCAACACAGAGCTACATGCAACCAATACGACGGATTAATGAGGCAAGACAAGCTGAGAGAGTTGAAGGCAGGATTAAAACAACAACAAGGTATGTTTACTAAAGTAGCTCAAGAAAGCGAAGCTGCGGTACGTGCAAGCTACGCATTGTCGGAGTTGATAGCTAAACACTCAAAACCTTTTGCCGAAGGCGAGTTTATTAAACGGTGCTTGGTAAAAGTTGCTGAAATAGTTAATCCCGCAAGTGTAAAAGCTTTTCAAGGCATTTCACTATCCCGCAACACAGTTGCTGAAACAGTAACCGAACTGGCCTGTGATTTGAGTGATCAAATTAAAACAAAAGTGTCAAATTTCATTGCTTATTCCATCGCTTGTGATGAGAGTACAGACATCGGTGGTGTAGCTCACTTAGCTGTGTTTCTTCATGCTTGTGATGAGGAGTTCAACATTTTCGACGAGCTATTGGACATTGTACCATTGCATGACACTACTACCGGTGAGGATATATTTATTGCTGTTCGTGAACTTTTGCGGAAGTATGATTTACCTCTGTCAAACTTATCCTGTGTAGCTACGGATGGTGTCCCTTCAATGACGGGAAAAAACAATGGTTTTGTGAGAAAACTGCAAAACGAATTTCGTGAAACCTGCGATAAACACATGTTCCATCATGTGCATTGCATCATTCACCAAGAGGTCTTGTGTTCAAAAGTAATCAACATGGAAAGTGTGATGAAGCCTGTCAAAAAAGCTATCAACTTCATAAGATCCCGTGGCTTAAACCAGCGACAACATTCTGCTTTCCTAGCAGATTTAGAAAGCGAATATTCTGGAGTGCCCTACTACACAGAAGTGCGCTGGCTATCGTGTTCTATGGTTCTTGAAAGATTCTGGAACTTGAAAGATGAAATATGTCAATTTTTGGAAATGAAAGAACAAGATACCAGCCTTTTTTCGCAACCAACATGGTTACAAGATCTTTCCTTTCTTGTTGATATAACGAAACACTTGTCAGATTTAAATTTGAAACTGCAAGGAAAAGATCAATTAATCACCAACATGAATGATCAAGTCAAAACATTCGAGCGTAAGTTATTGCTTTGGGAAAAACAGTTAAGAAACGAAGACTTGACACACTTTTATTTCCAACTTGTTCTAAATACAGATCAAGTTCAAAGGACCCTGTTTTGTACAAAAAGTACGCCGAAAAAATTCAGCTTTTGAATACTGAATTCGGGAAAAGGTTCCACGATGTTCGTTCTTTCGAAGACGAGATCTCCTTGTTTTCAGCCCTGTTTACGACTGACGTAGAAAAAGTGGCAGCACATTTGCAGATGGAAGTAATTGAAATTCAGTGCGACTCAACTTTGAAACAAAAGTACAGCGAAGTGGGTATCCCTGACTTTTACAAGTACTTGCCTGCATGTTTTCCAGAAACCCGCAAATTTGCGTGTGAAATAATTTCCATGTTCGGTAGCACTTACCAGTGTGAAAAACTTTTCTCACTCGTGAAAGGAAACAAGTCACCAACGAGATCCAGATTATCAGACGTTCATCTTAGCTGTGTTCTGAAAGTAGCTGCTTTAAATAAGATGTCTCCTGATATTGATAAGTTGGTGGCAGAAAAAAGATGCCAGCTGTCAGGCAAGAAGCAATGATCAAGCTTCAATGAATGTTCAATATACTTTATTAAGTGTTATGTTAGTCATTCTTTAAAATAAAGTATTAAAGAAATAATTATTTTTTTCCTTGCGGCCCGCCCTATCGAACACTACTGACTATTTGGCCCAGTTCAGATTTTGAGTTTGACATGCCTGATCTAAAGAGTTAGAAAACGTAGCAAAAGCATAATTGTAGATATAGAAAAAAACAACAACAGAAACTTACTTCTTGTGAACTGCTGCACGGAAGTGTCAGTTGGCTGCCGACTGATGAAGACTTCATTCGCTTGTGGGCAACCTGTGGTTTAAACCGAGAGGAGTCGGGTGGGCGGTGAACGGTGTCGAATGTCGGCGTTTGGGAAAGCCTGCACAGTCCCTCACCGTGCCAACACAGCGCGTTCCATGCAATTCTAACCCACCCATTCTGTAACGTACACTGCGTTATCATTTCCCAACCCTCCCCCTGAAATGGCAACTGTTAAGTCCTTGGCAATTTGTGAAGTTCAGGGACTTTTTTGTCGTAAGGTCAGTAGCGACGACGCAGAAAAAAATATGTTTTTGTGGACCTGGTTGGAACTGGACTGGACCTACAGTCAGTGGTTTATCGCCCCAATATTCACTTAATTTGTTTTGGAAATGGTTCAATTTATGATCATCTTGGAACTAAAATAACCTCTACATCCCCAAAATATGAACTTCACATCCAGTGGCGGCGAATGGGTTCCAAACTCGGGGGGGGGGCAAGGTACCAAAATCGAGAAGGGGGCAAACACAGTATATTTATATCCCTTTGGAGATAATATTTAGCATTGTGCGGGGGTAAAAGTGACGAAAAGTGGGGTACAACTGCCCCCCAAATCGCCGCCACTGTGCACCCACAAATGCAAAATTCTCGATAAATCCCTACCTACGTGTCACCTTCAAGAAAGTGAAAAGTGTATTTTCTCCCCAAGATATGATCGTTCTTCATGACTGAATGATTGGTTTAGATTATTTTCCTTCGCTTTTCTTCCCTTTATGGCCACATTTTGCCTCTTAATGCAACCAAGCAGGCACGTAGCCAGGGGGAGGGCTAAGGGAGCAGAAGCCCTCTGAAATCCTACAAATATCTAATTTAAATATATATATTTTTTAATAATATAAATAAAGTTATAACCACAGTGAAACTAAATTACATCGAAGAACGTTTAGTGTATAATATAGGAACCAGGTTATTTTTTTACGTATATTCTACCATTTAATCCAAAGAATAAACGGATCCACAGCTTCCAAAACTTATAGTTATCTTTGTGAGAGATCACAGAATTTAAATTTTATGAGTAAAATTGATTATTTACCACTAACTGTGAAAGCCTTTTTGAACGATTGTGTAAAAGTTAATAACAAAATACAATAACTATGATTTTCGGTACACGAACTGTACGTACAAAATATGAGAAAAATTGTGGACAACAATTGTGTTAGACATTCACTTATACGGTGGATCGAGTAGCGAAGTCTCTCCAGTTATGTAATAATAACAATAAATTTGGATTGAAATTGGTATGTATTTAATAACTAGACCTCGGATTTTAGGTTTGTAACCTATTTTTTTCCTTTACAGGTATGTAAGAAATAATAAGTTACGTCAGCGTTTCGTTAGAAAAAACTCAACATCTGATGAAGTTTTATAGCACCTAAAGAAACCTATTTTGCTTGTTAGAATCTATTTTAGGTTTATGAGCCTAAATCAAGCCTTTTTTTTAGGTTTTTATATATTTTTAAAGGATTTACGGGATTTTTATGTCACACAGAGGCTTGCTTTGTTTCGTCGCGAAAAAAATCAATGACGAACGTGTTTCAAACGTAGTACTCTCTGTTGATTTCCCTTCCTCCAAGTCCAGGTGATTTTTCAAAGCTCTAAACAATGCAAAATGTCTGGTGCCATTGTTACCTGTACAATCCAAAGTGGTCTGATCTGTGTGGTCTTGCTAACTTTTGCGTCACTTCGGTGCTTTGGGGCATTCACGCCTTGAAAACTAGCATTTCAGCATTGAAGTTTACACCACTGACTATGTTTTTGTTGAAAGATTATTTTCATCATTTAAGATGGCCCTCACAGAAAAATTGCGGAGTTTCACTGTGGGTAACATGAAAAAAGTTTTTTGCCTAACTATACGGCGACGAGTGGATTTTAATAGCAAATTTCTAATGTTAAGTTCTGCCATCGCCGTAGGGTTAGGCAACACACATAACGTTATGCAAGATAGTGCGTATTTCAGGATATAGCTAGGTGTCTTTTCATTGCCGGTGACTATACCTATTTTTTTTAACTATTTTAAGTTTTTTTAACCTACTTCAAGATTTTTCGAGCCTAACTTAAGACTTTTAGGACCTATTTTAGGATTTTTAGAGCCTATTTTAGGAACCTTAAAGCACACTTTTTAGAACCTAAAAATCCGAGGTCTATTAATAACTTATAATAATTATTATTGTAAAATATCAATAAGTATTATTATCATTATTATTTGTATTATTCAAGTTTTATCTATGTCTCCCTCTACAAATATTTCTCGCAAGGCCTCTGCTGACAAGGGATGAGCCCCACCCCGAAATAAAATTCTACCTACTAGTTTTGGCACCCAATCGCCGCAACTACTAGTCCGCCGCTCCATTCTACCACAGATAAATGGACAGCTGTTGAAATTTAGCAGTGCCATCTCTTGTTCTGTTTGTGAGAATAAGTGGAAGCAAGATTGCGAGTAGTGTCACTCAGCGCCTCATAGCGGATTATTACAAAACTTTTCAGGAGGATGTCAGTGCACCGGTTCTCCTGCCTTAGATGAAGATCTGCTTATGTATCTTTATCCGTAATTATACTGTGTTCTTAGTGACGCATAGATCATACAGAAGGATGTGTGGCATGTTCTCCAATGTTCGTGTTATTTCAAGTTAAAAATGCAGTGGGATGTTTAGGATTGCAGAAAGATATGCAAATAATATATCTGACAATGCATAAAATGAGGAGAATATGTTGAAATCTGCTTGTAATGACAAAATAAGAAAAGCTATAATTTATATGATTTCAAACTAAAAAATCTCACAATCATATCCTTTGCGACAATTCAAACAAGAAGATAAAATTTAAAGGAAATCTTGAACGATGACGTGAAAAGCGAATTGTAGCTGTAAATAGTCATTTCCTCTGATTTTGTAGAAGTGAGAATACATAAATTGTCTCTCTATCTACAAAAAATATTATTTGGACGACTGAATCTTTTTCTGTCACATTATTTGATGAGGTAAGAGGAGTACAATTTGGATCAAGGTATTTAGGGGCTGCTGCACCACCAGTGACGGAGATTGGGTTCCAAAACCGGGGGGCAAGGTGCCAAAACTGGGGTGGGGGCAAATACAGTATATTTTCCTTTGTAGATAAGATTTAGCATAGTGTGGGGGGGCAACTGCCCCCTCGCCCCCCCAATCACCGCCATTGTGCACCACTATTCCAAATATTTGGGGGTACAGTGTACTCCCGCTCCTCCTCCACTGTCCATGTTTATTGTCGCAACTAACCTTGGAAGGTAAAAAGTCACTTACATTAGAAAAACTCAATGCACCTCCCATTAAAAAGCATATACATTTGTTCAAACATGTACGAGGTTTTTGTCTTTATGTACACACTCAATTATATATATAACAGTGCCCTTTGCCTTTTGTTTAAAAGAAACACAGTAGCTGCAGGTACTTGAAACTTACAAATCTGTTTCTGTGCCCTATTTACCTCAGTCATGGTCAGCGCAGCAACTCGTAACAGCTATGATGTGATGGCCAGGAATGACATTGTGTTGTTCTTACCCCGCGTCACACGGAAGGTAACGTAACAGGAACAGAAGACATTCACGAAGTGTCCGAATGTTAAAGCTACGTTCAAATTACCTTGATCCATCTCCTATTGTGTCAATTTGATGTGTTTTCCTAGCTCAGTAGCGCAACCACAGTTCTGTCCTAGCTGAGTCTTTTTCGTTGGAAAACAATAGATGTGTCAAGGTCATTCGGCAGCGTGCGTAGCCATTCACAGTCGCCTGCGTCCACCGACTCTTATCTTTTCGGAAGACACTCAACTTTTGACTGAATTTTGCAGACTAATAAGGCTCTTTCATCTGGACCCACAGCCAGTAAAATCCTCAGTGAGAATTGTGTTTTATCCTGTGCATTTCTGTTTGTGATCGCTTTTTCATCAATTTTATCCTACCACCATTCATAAGCAAATTAAGCCAAATAAATCAACTAATCAACATTAAGGCAAGAAATCTATTATAAACGAGCGTCATGATTCGGATTAGTGAATAGTTTCAATGGAAAGAGCTCATCATGAAATGAATTTGTGGCTGTGGTTGCGGAGCATAATCTATGTTTTACTGACTGTTGACGACAAACAACATGTCGATGGGGACGAATACCCACGACCAGTTATAATTTTCATGTAGGCATTCAGGCCGTTCCTCTCATGTATGAACTGAAGCGAAGCGAACAGATTTGAACCGGTCGCTCATAAATTACTTCCCGTTTGACCAATTTGCCAATACGCCCCTGTGCTGTGCCAACCGATGCCATGCCGACCGTTCACATTGACTTTTCTGCCTAGAGTGCCCTTTCTTAACATAGAAGTTCAAATATGTATTAATGAATGTAACTTTTGATACATCCTAACAAAAATAGTATTGTACTTCCTTCTACATTTATTATACTACATACACATTGTTCATGCCAAAATATCGTGAAGAAATTCAGAAAAATATAACGGGCCAAAATGAATATGAGCACTGTGTGTGTGTGTGGTAATACTATGGGAAATCAGAGGTATTTTAGAGTTAGAGTTAATTGTATATACTGCATTACATACCTTTCATGGTGAAATTTGTGGTTGTTGAGACAAGATTTCTCTCACTAATACCTGCCTGGTCACTAACCCAAGCTTTCGTCCTGAGTGACCCAGCGAATCGGCTAGTATGTATGTTACGACCCGCGTGCCTGGTCAGCCTCGGTAAGCACACAGGTATGAACAACAGACTTATTTTACCACGAATCGATTACAGATTTATCAGCTAGGAATCGATAAGGAAACAACATTTCTCCGAACAAGTTGGAATCTAGGAAGACAACGTTTGTTCCAAGAGGTTTATGTCAAGCAAGACAAGCTTTGTTTGAACAGGCTGGAGTGCAGGACAACAACTGTTTGTTTGAACAGGTTCGAGTGCAGGACGACAATGTGTGTTTGAACAGGTTGGAGTACAGAACGACAACGTTTGTTTGAACAGGTTGGAGTACAGAATAACATTGTTTGTTTGAACAGTTTGGAGTATAGAACAACAACGTTTGGCTAAACAGGTTGTAGTACAGAATAACATCGTTTGTTTGAACAGGTTGGGGTGCAGGACGACAACGTTTGTTTGAACAGTTTGGAGTACAGAACGAAAACGTTTGTTTGAACAGGTTGAAGTGCAGAATAACATCGTTTGTTTGAACAGTTTGGAGTGCATGACGACAACGTTTCTTTCAACCGGTTGGAGTACAGGACAACAACGTATCTTTGAATATGTTGGAGTGCAAGACGACAACGTTTGTTTGAACAGTTTGGAGTATAGAACAACAATGTTTGGTTGAATAGGTTGTACTACAGAGTGACATCGTTTATTTGAACAGGTTGGAGTGCAGGACGACAACGTTTGTTTGAACAGGTTGGAGTAAAGAACGACAACGTTTGTTTGAACAGGTTGGAGTACAGAATAACATCTTTTGTTTGAACAGGTTGGAGTGCAGGAAGACAACGTTTGTTTGAACAGGTTGGAAATCAAAACGACAACGTTTGTTTGAACAGGTCGGAGTGCAAAACGATAACGTTTGTTTGAACAGATTGGAGTACAGAGTAACATAGTTTGTTTGAACAGGTTGGAGTACAGAACGATAACGTTTGTTGTCAAGATCCTCTTCGGGAAACCACGTCAGACCGTGGTTGATCTTGACAGCTTCTGTCCCTGAAATTTCGAAGCCAGCGACGACATGTGCTATCGTCAACTGCATCTGCCCTGCCCCATACACTAAAGAAAGGCTTATAACAATTACTTTTCATTAATTTTTCCGTCATAATTATTATTTTTAAACGAATTTTAATTAATTACAATGTTTTAAAAAATATTTTTAAATATTTTCTAGTATCTTTTACTATATACGCCTCTTCTGAATTTTACGATTTTACGTATTGTTTCCACGCAGTGATAATAAATAATTGACTGTTACTTTACTCCCACCTAGTGGATCATTTTCATTTCATATGAATATTCTGGAGACATAAATATACTATTACTGAGTAATAGGAATATATATCTCGTTCAATTAGCAAATACCTTCACACACTGGCGTAATTTTTTCGAAGCAGACTTGAATTTTGAAGGTGGATTTTACCTACATAGCTGCGTTATATACAATTTATAATTGCCATCGTCTTAAAGGATCTTCAAAAACAAAAATAATAGAATCGGGAGTCATTATGAGGCAAGGATTCAGTTGCCACTTTGTTTTTCCCCGAGTTTTCATTTGAATATTTTGATTTGATCAAACTTTTGGGAGGGGCTGTAGCACCATCAGACCCCCTCTGCGTACGCCAGTACCCTCACATAACTCGAACTTTATTATTAAGCACTTATGAAACTTTCAGTCTTTTTTGTGTCGTTTCATAAGCCAAAGGTGGCCAAAATGACAGGAACAGTAATGTGATTATTTTACTAAAGGAATATCCAGGTTTAAGCCTTTGCAATCACAAATGCTTCTCTTCGGTTCGGCACAAAGCACACAAAATCTGTCCACTCGTTCTCAATGTTTTGATACATTTTTTAGTAGTTAGATCCACTTTGCCTTTTGTAAAAACTTCCTCATACATTTGTACTCATTATATTCATAACACCCGTGAATATCCAGTATTTACTGTTTATGGCGAAGTAGTTTCAAAAAGAAAAGTCATTCTCAATCCCAAGGGCTCACTCACTATCTGGCTTTATATGTACGTTTGCTACAAGTTCAATGTATTGAAATGTGCATAAAAACAATAAATTTAACTTTTGTTTTGGTTTATGTCGTTTTCAGTGTTAGTACGCCCGGTGGACATTAATTATCCAAAGCAAATAATTTCCTCTTAAATGTACTAGGAACCGAGAAACTCTTAACAAATAAGTAAGCTCAGATACTAAGACATATTTGTTGTTTTATTGTACAATCAAAAAACCTAATGTAACCCGGGAAGTAGATTGTAATTACAACCTACATTTGTCTCTGACTGTACAATGAGTTCAAATATCTTATTGTAAATAAAATAATTAATTGTTTGTATGTAGTGAAAATACGTACACATAGGTAATTTAAACATAATATTTATTTTAACACCATTCATATAGTTTTCCACATGTTATATCTCAAATATACAAGTACAACAATCACAATAAATTACAGTGAAAGTTTAACAAACTTTAAAGATACAAAATATAGAAACTTAATTTTTCTGCAATATTGGACGGAAATTCTTTTAGGATATTTGACAGTATTGTGAATACTTTATCACAAGTTTGCTCCTGATATTATCTGTCATAATTTAAAATTTTAGACAGATTGAAAGGGATATTGCATCAACAGTATATTGTTTCAACTGCATTTGCATGTCTATTAGGTAATATATTGCAAAACAACTTCATCACATAAATTATAAGGCGATATTAAATTGCAGAGTTTTGACGGACTCCATTATGTGAGACATTTTTCAACTTAAGTTAGATGTATACACAAATTCTATGTTTTGCAATAAATATGTATCACAGAATGCAATATAAATTGAAATCTATGCAGCAACATGAACCGATACATACTCATCCTAAATAAGCTAGCAACTATAAATGGCTAATATAAAGATTTATGTTATTTAGTAATTGTATTTTACAAACTATTGCTGGGAAATCACACACATAAACAAATTAACATACATTTTTCGCAGAGTGTGTGGAAAGAGTACTTCGACATAATGTTCTCTATTCAGGTACAAAATATATAATACCTCACATGTATTTTCAACATAAAATATCAACATATCTTTACAAATATATGATTTTGATTAACAATCAACCTATGTTCAAATCATGTAATGCATCTTTAGGAAATTACCATGCTAAAACTAATGACTTACTCTTCTGTTGTTAAATTCAACAATGGACTAAGTCAAGCATATCGCTAAAAATTATATTTATATTTATTTTCGATTAAGATCAATGCTTTATTGTTTTGCAGATAAAGAACAGTAGTTTTATTTAAAAAAGTTATGTGATCTAAATTTATATATTTATATAGGAATATATGAATAAATATTAGGAGTGACTGAAATCTACTTATAGATTTTTGGCAACTCTATTAAGCATACTTTGTAACCAGCAAAGATTTACGAAAAAAATAATGATTTCTTCCTACACTTTTCACTCATCATGTTCTTTTGCATGCATAACCCTGCTAATCCGATTGTGCAAGAGCGGACATGTTATTATATAAATGGTGAATGTACACAAAGCATTCTAAGAAAATATCTTGTTGATATTTAAATTATTTTCTCATTTCAGGTGAAACACCTAGCTCTGTGAATCTATGTCAATGTGTCAATCTATTCAAACTAGAGGTTCACAATTGAAATAAGACACATTAACTTAACTAAGTTAACTTTAAATTCGATTCATATGCACCAGCTATCATATTTGCCGGGTATGCTCTGATTTGTTAGTTTAATTTTGAAGTATCTGATTTAAAGCTGATTTAATAGTACTACATTAAAACACACAAAACGTTTAGTAACAAAGACATATACGTGGAAACTATATGTACATGTAGATTGTGCAGTGTGTGAAACAACTAAAATAAAATAAAATATTACTTGTTTATACTATACTGTTAGATCACGCAGAAAACTATATACATCAAATCAACTTGAACCAAAAACGCATCGATTGATGCAGTAAAGAGTTTTTTTTACCTTTAGCCTTTGCCAAGAATCAGGTAAAAGTTTGATGCATATCATTTGTAAAAGTAACACCAGGGGCTCCATTTTTTGAAAAACATTGGGTAGGCTCGAACGTTTTAGTTATAAGTTCACACACAAAACAATCTCATAAATCCTCTCTTCCTTGTATATTGATATTACTGTACATCAAAAATGCATACTTATTATTATTTTTTAAATCTGTCTTATTGATTTCAATAGGAATCTACCAAGAATCACAACAAATATGTGACAATACAAATAATTATAATAACAGGACAAATTATTGTGTGGACTCGAGCCCCATGAGCTCATACAAGTTGGCGACACTGGATAATGCAAAAGTGCATAAAAATATGCACACTTCTTTCTGTGTCGAACTCTACTTTAATGCATCAGTTGCGTTTTCTGGTGCACTTCCCTACATCTTTCTTAACGATGCACTTAAACAATTGATCTGAGCTGTAGACTTTATGCATTTCTTTTTCAAACGATGCATTTACTTTTATGTGGGTTAGAGTCTGACCGATTACAACACAAAACCTCTAAATATAATATAATATTGAAATAAATAATTTTATCAGATCAAAATATATAACGCTTCATGGCTTTAGTAGATAGCGTTTCTATTCAAAATTAACTTGCTACAATGTAGAAGAACATTAATTGAATAATGATAGGCTTAGTAATACTGTCGTAATGAAGGTCTCTTTGGTAATGTTCTTTGCTTTGATACGATGGACGGAATAAGTTATATTTAGAACAAACGCTGATAAACTTTAATGTTTAGAAATCAGTAGCATATCGAAGTTATTCTAAAGCACAATATATAATGTCGTATATCTTGTCATGTACGCTCCTATATTGTTAATAACCTATACTCTAAATCAAAACAGTCTTCTTATCCATGTATATCACTTGCTTATGGGCAAATTATGTCGTTGTGTTATGTATTAATATTCATCCATATCGTCCTCATCTGAACCTGGATTTTCTTGAACTTCCTGATAGTCAAGTTCTAAAGCTGCTAAGTCCTCTCTGGCCTCGGAAAATTCGCCTAAGGAATATAAAGGATTAGAAATTAGAGATTCATTGTTCTCAAGATCACATCTTCTTCCATTTCAACATTCCATGGGATGGCCTTACATTTCGGCTCTCGTTCATTAGGGTCTATGAAGGTTTACTGTTAGTTGTAGACGCCTCTGGAAAGAAGCGATGCCTTTTTTTAGATATCTAAGACATCGAATTGCCGTGTACTCTACAGTCCCGCAGAATTAACTTGAGAGAAATGGCTGCTCTGTGAGTGATGCAACTGCGCTCGAATTGGCTAGAGCGGGGGAATTCCCGCTGTAACGGGCCAACGGAAACTCTAATGTTCGGGCGCGCGAAATGTTACCAACTGTTGAAAGGACTCACGTGCAGTGACTGGTGAAGCAAGCGGAGTGGCAGTGCATAGAGCTTTCTTTCTGATTTTTTATTTCGTGCATTAGTGAGTGTTCGTGCATAATTGTGTAAGATAGAATACATATAATTTTCTTAGCAAGTCCTCTTAATACAGTGATATTTCCGTTACACAATGTAATTATTTTTAAAATCTTCCGTTGTCAGCTGATTGCCCGTGATTCGCGTGAGAGTCAAGCGTTCGCTGTAGGTTGGTACTCCTGTAGCGGTGCCGGTAGCCGGAAGCCATTTGTCTCAAGTCAATTCTGCGGGACTGTAGGTATATTAACGATCTGCAGCCGGCCTCTGTCGCGGATTTGTAAACGTGATGTGTTAGTCAGAGGTCCCGGATCCAAACCCTAGTTAAGGTACATACATGTATAATTGTGTTTGTCCCAAACCGGTAGGGCGTCTGACTGCCACGCGGGAGAACTGGGTTCAATTCCCGGGGTGGGTGATGTAAGGACGGAATTTTTCCGGCCTTGCCCCAGCATAAAGCGGCTCTGGGGCTCACCCAGCTTCAAATCAATGGGTACCTGGGAGCAATCCTGGGCGATAAAGGCGGCCAGAGCGTGATGCGGATCACATCACCTCCAAAATGGCCTAGAACGAATATATGTGGGACCCTACCCCCAGATCCCCCAAATGTGCTTTCATGGGGAACTTTACCTTGTGTTTGTCCCATCCTCTATTTCATCAGGGGCCTCTCCGATGGTAACGTCGTTTTCCTGTAACCGTTTTCTTTCACTCGGAAAGTCAGAAAATTCCTTGCATGTGGTGAAACACTTTACTTCGGGTACAGCGCCTTGAATAACGTAGTGTGGAAAACGACCCAAGAAACTGGTTCCCCAGACGGATGAGAAACATAGATGGCAGTGCGATCAGTGTCGGTGCTAATTTTCTTATGAAAGTAATGCGGCTTTGTTAGTTTTTGTTATATATTATGTAGATTTGTTTGTCTTGAAAGGCGGTAAGTGAATTGATGGAAACAGTTATATTTGTGGAGTGATTTGCAGTCACGAAATGGCATTAATTTGGAAAGAAAAGTAAAATAAAATGAATCAATAAATAGCATGCGTGCGTAACACAAGAATTGATTGATTTGGTGTTTTACGTCCACTTTATGCACAGTAAGGCTAATCGGGACTGGACCTACAGTTTAAAGTGGGATCCGAACCACTTGTGCCTCCACCGGGTATCGAACCCGGGACCCCTTGATTAGCAGGTGAGGACGCTACCACTGCGCCATCGGGGAGGCTGCGTAACACAAGAAGAAACATCGCAATGTGATTCCGGACGTCACGTCTTGGACTGTGTATTAGAGTTTATTTTTCTATGTTATTAGAATATAAATAGTATACTGAGAGATATTTCATACCGAGGCGACAAACCACAAGTGTCGCTTGAAAGCGAGCAGTCGGAAATCAATGCAGCCTTTCTAACCGTAGGGACACAAGCTCTGACTGCACCGTTTTAGACCAAAGCGACACGCGACAAACGATACGAGGATTTCACACCAAAGCGACACGGGTCATTCGGTCCAAGGCAACTTTCATACCGAAGCGACACATGTTGCTTGGAAAGGAGCAAATCAAGAGCAACATTTCACATCGTAGCGGCATGACGGGAAGCACAGGCCAGCGCTCGGTTGGTGAAATCCTCAAGCGATAAGTGTCGCTTTGGTGCGCAATCTCACTAAAGCAAGACACTCATTGCATCGCGTATGCGCGAACAACAAACCACGGCTACATGTTGCAAGCTATTGAGGAAATGGCCCAGTTTGAGCGACGCAGAAGCGACAAAGCGACACGTGTGGCTTATCGTGTCGCCTAGATCTGTTGTTGTAATGTGGGGTTTATCGTGTCGCCTATCTGTTGTTAGCAAGCAACGCTTGTTAATAGACTGAAGGCACCATGTCGCTTGTCACTTAGTTGGGAACTCCCCCTGTAGCGCGTCGCTTCGGTCTCAGCACCCTTCCTTTAAGGAGCTATCCGACCGAAGTAACAAGTAGCACGCGAATACGCCATATGAACGTGTCGTTTGCTGTTTGGACCCTCATGTGCAATGAATGCTATTTTACAGTCTGGAAGTGTGTGTCACTAGTGTGACAGTGTGAACATCCCGTGTCGCTTGTCCCATTGGTTTGAAAGTTTCCTTACACTCATGTCGATGGCACTAAGAAAGTTTTGTGGGGTTTCATACAATCATCATTATCATCATCGCCGCGATTAGTTTAAAGCGGAAGAAAAGACAGTAAATATCAAAAATACAAATGCTTCAGTGTGTATATCTTTAAAAGAAATGATGATGATGATAATAATAATGAACCTAATTCATACACAAAAATTTAGTTGCCAAGAGCATTCCACGCGTATTTTTTCTCCCGTATTATTAACGAAAGTATGACGATAACAGGACGTGGTCGACTGTCTAGAATGTTCGTTAATATCTTCGCGACCACTGTACCAAATATCATAGCAATTATCACATTCATAGAAATGCTTCATGTAAAAGAATCAGACGTTACAGCGAAAACTCTATTTACTTCCATTATAAGCAGACGAATACCAAGCACCGGGTCCAACACCAGCGCCTCTAGCGGTATCATTTTCGAGTGGAACCAGCCAGAGAGCGCAGAACCGTGCCGTTTTCCACACTACGTTATTCAAGGCGCTGTACTTCGGGCGTACTGCCACACTCGATCGGCTACGAAGGTGAACTTTAACTCAAACATGTGTGCCAATTTATCTGAACAGAAGTGTAAAGCTGTATACAACCCATGGTCTCCAGCCGCCAATGAGGGAAAATTGCTTTGAAAAGGGCCACAGAATTGGTGAAACGAAATATTTGAAATGTGGTAAGATATTCAAGAATCATTACCTAAATGTTAGAACTGAAATTTTTTGATTTATTGAATAATTTGCTATATTTTACTTCGCTTCTTGTGCCACTTTTAGCTAATTTGCGAAGATGGGGATGAGTGATGTTACACACCTGGCCCCCCACACTTTACCTCCGCACCAGAGGTTCGGTGCACTTCGTACTCGGCTCTGATTTGTCTAGGAGTATCTTTCTTTGTACGACAATGCACGTGGGTTGCTATAAGTCAACATAATTATATAATTAACTACAAGAGACAACGGATAACCTTTGCGAAACCTTATTTTAATCAGGGGAATAAATTACCTTGTCCAGCATCTGTGAAATTAAAAACGGAAATTTTGGAATATTTTCTATAGTTTAATTAACGTAAAATTTGAAATATATACAAGTCGTATCCGAACGTTCATTTCTCTAATTATCGGGCCAAAACTCTAATTTTGATGTTGGAAAAATCTATTGTTTGTACACAGGGAATCGAATGAAACGCCCTCCCTTACGGTTATGCAACCTGTAATTTTATATCATCTAGTTTCGCCTGGTAGAGTAGTTCCCGAGAGGAGCAGTGTTTCCAAACCTATAACCGTAGTGTTTCCAACCCCGTATTGGTTGGTTGGTTGTTGATTTGGTGTTTTAAGTCCACAATGCACAGTATGACTAATCGGGACTGGACCTACAGTTTAAAGGGGGATCCGAACCACTTTGTGACTCCACCGGGACCCCTTGATTACAAGGCGACGACGCTACCACTGCGCCATCCAAGCCTGTATTGCTTCGTAGAAGACGAAACCTTCACGTAAACTTCTTCATTCGTGAGTTACATTTGATTTACAGACTCACATTACAGGACACTCATTTCCTGTATTGCATGTTTTCTGGAGCATTTATTTTTCCTTCTGTGGAGAAAATTCTGTTATTATTTTACATCTTATTTTTCGCAGCTTCTCTACCATTTATTGGCTAATCGCAACAATGAGGATGAATGATGACTCGATGAAATTGATAAAAGGACAGTCATAAAGAAACCATGGGGAGCTAGATTCATATTTTTATTATTACTAATATCTTTCTCTTTTTTTACTTTACTTTTGGCTAGTCGCAACGATGAGGATTAGTGTATGATAAAATTCATGAAGGAACACTCATAAACAATCATACCCAGGCCGGGACTCGAACCCGGGAATTTCGGCAGCGAGATCAAAAGCCGACGGCTTACCACGCTCGGGCACAGCGGCGGCCAATTATTATTAGTGATATTGTCTCAAGTAGTGTATTTTTCCACCATATTCTTTCACACAATCATGAAACGGATGAAAATTAAAATGTTAAAATACCTGCCTACGTTGTTTTTTTTAGCTTGCAATATAAAGCCCTACTGCACGAAGCCAAATTGTGGGAATACGAAACAGAACCAAGTTAACATATCTTGACCGTGGAAAGTGTTAATACAAAATCTAGAAAAGAGCCATTTAACAGTTGCCTGATTGCTTTTCCATTTGTTGTATGGGAAGAATTGTCTGAAATGTGTGTGTAGTGGCAGGCAAAAGAGAATACAAAGATCGAATAGAGAGGCAACACTGTCATTGTTCTGCACTGCACAGACCTCGCGTCTCGTCGAGTGGGCGGGGCACTGTGGGTGCGAGCGAGCTGCTGTTGCTTCTGCAAAAAGAACACTCACAAACAACTGAATGACGCTCCGCTTAAAATCTAGTCAATCGAGAAAGGATTTGTTGAGGAAGTGAATTGAAATATAAACGCCAGAATTTGGTCTAAGCCTATAACGGTTACTAGCTATAAGAGCTGATCAATTTTTACATGTGGAATTCCGTAATGAACGAGGCAACAGGCCGCACTCCACACCTTTAGCCTGGTAACACTAATAAATCATCTCATTATATGCGTTCGGTTATGCTGATAGTCATGTTTAATATATTACCTTCAAACATAAACAATATCATGGACTCACTCAGAGGCTGAATTCAATTTTACGCTTTACTTTTCTGAAGATATTGTAGCAATATAATCATTCCGCTCTATTTTCGTATTCTCAATTGAACTCGCACTATTTTTTCCAGAAGTTGAGCCCCCCCTTCCTTCTCCCACCTTAAAAATTCTTGGATGAGAGGCTACAAACTATACTAAAACTGAATTACAGACAATACTTTACGACTCAAAGTGACGTGACCTAGAACGTAGTGAAAAATCACTGGTGCAAAATTCAACGTAATGATGATAAAATGAAGGTAGGAAAATGGATGTGCTAGAAAGTTTTACATACATACACACATTTAGCTCCGTGTAGAAGATATTTCTTCACATTTTTTTCTCACCTTGGCTTCCTTGAATTCACGAAACTGTAAAGCCATGAACGCGTTAACCCCCTATAATCACGGAGTCCCAGGTTCGATTCCTGGTGGAGACACAACTGCCTAGTGGTTCGGATCCAACTTTCAACTGTAGGTCCCACTTCGGGTAGCCTTTTTGAGCATTAAATGGAATTAAAACAAAATTGGAACACGGTAACCCATCACAACACACGCGCAGAGAGCGTTGAACTTAATGACTGACAACTACATCGAACTTTCAGCGAAGCTGGAATAAGGTCTATTTGCCATGCCAAATAGTGTGCATTTTCAGTCTCGTGGTGCCTTCTATACGAAGTGCAAGCAAGTTATCTAAAAAAATTCAAATGTGAGGGTAAGTCGAGCTATGTTTCATTCAATAAGACTCTTCACTTCAAACATATTTTGCTCTATAGCTGTCGATTTCGAATGGGCATCTAAGACTGGTTGCTTAGCGGACCGGATTTGGAAAAAATCACGGACTGTCATAGTTCCAATCACACTACAGACATAGCAAAAATTGTTCGCCTGAAGATGAGAGAAGAGGTGATCTCTTGATATGTCTCCAAATATATAGATAGAATATATAGTCAATCAAAAAGAAAAACAATGGATAATGTCCAATTAAGTCGAAACGCTGTTAGAACCTGTGTTCATTCACAGAGCAGAAGAGTTATTTCGACAAAATCCTGTTTCCCTGCTGGCTGCTTCGGGGAGAAGGGCTTTGTAAAGTTGCCGCTTCTTGCCCAAGCGGTAGACCTAATTCGTTGTTTGGCCACGAGTTCCTTCGTAGGCAAACGCGGCAACAGAGGATCACTGCCATAAAGGTGGTTCCCGCGCCGGCTGAAAGAGCGACGGGAAATTAAAGAACCATTGTGCAGGTGTGTGAAAAAGTAACCATGAGCACCAAGGTATCAATAAGAAAGAATTGGAAACATAAGTTGCATATTGAGATGTGTGTAATTAGTTTTGTTCTGGGATGTAGCAAAGAACATCGGTTAAACCGTGCGGGGTTTCAATACTGTGTCCACCCTCGTTGGATTCAAGCACTGCATCTAGTCGACGAGGCAAGGATTCCACGAGCAGATGTTTGGTCTTCTCCTTAAACTCTCCCAAACATCAAACACGTGAGCCAGTAGAGCTTTCATTGTTCTCAGCTGTCTAGGTTCCCACTCTCACCATCAACGCCCAAATGTTTTCGATTGGGAGACTTCGCTGGCCAATCTACTCTTGAAATTCCTGGGTGCTGATTAAACCAGGTGGTGTTCGCTTTCGATGTATGGACGCTGCTGTTGTCTTGATCGAAAGTCACGTGCGAAATCTCATCTTCAAGGTGTCTCTCTCGCACGCTGGGAAGCATGTGGTTTTCCAGCACTGTGACGTATTCCTGCGAATTCATTCTCGAGGACACTTCAAACAATCCACCTACTCCAGACGAACTGATCCATCCTCACACCGCCACGTATATCCTCCCACTCCTAGCATGGGTAGAAATGTTCTCGGGGCCGTAGCGAGTGTTGTCGTGCCTCCAAACATAAACCTGACCATTTTCGTCAGACGAAAATACTTTCTCGTCGCTCAAAATTACGTTATGCCAAAATTCTTGAGGAGCTGGTAAACTGATCCGTGCTTCGTGATGGAAATGCATCATTGCTTCTTTCTTTGCCGCTCGACGGTGCCGAACTGTTGCAGCATGGCACTCCAGTTTAAACTCTTGGCGAATCTTCGTTGTAGCCATGAAGGGATTGCCTTCGCTCATCTCAATGATGCCTGCATCTTCTTCCCTGGTTGTCTTCCTCGGCCGGCCTTTGTTGGGTCTTGACTTCATTCCTTGGTCCCCTTCTTCCTCGTAACACCGAATCCAACGCCTGACGCATGAATCGTCCACACCAAGGGTCGTAGCAATCTGTAGTGCAGTAGACCAGCCGCACAAGAACATGCGGGAAGTGTAAGGCATGATGAAATGATATCGTAAATGAACATTCGGACCGAAGAGACATACTGCACGTGGCACATGTCTCTTGAAAACACCTTATCATTGTTGCATGTAGAGTTTTCACGCCCATTCCGGTGCAGAAAGTTTCATTTTATTGGTTCCGTTGCAAGTGACATGCTCAAGGCATAGATATGAGTTAAACGGCTGCAGGATCTCGAACGAAGCACCCACCGGGGCTCGAATTAAAGCCAAAGCGTGGTGGCAAAAGGCAACCGTGAAGTTACTGCATCTGAGATTTACGTCAAGCAGGGCCTGCGTGGTGTGTGCAAAGAAACTCACGCTTGCTTTAGGAAATAAGGATACTATTGAATCAATGCAATATAAAAGAGTATATACCGTAAAATATACATTATTATTGACTCATGCATTCCCTGAAAAAAATGCATTGTTATCTCGCACATTTCTGCCCGCAATGAATATAAATGTATAATCTATTAAATTAAGCAGGTGCATGCAGATTTAAAAATATTGATAAGATGATGCAATTGAATTGAATTGAATTGTTGTTTTTTAAGTCCACTTTGTGCACAGAAAGGCTAATTGGGGCTGGACCTACAGTTTATAGTGGGTTCCGAACCACTATGTTCCTCCACCGGGTATCGAACCCGGGACCCCTTGATTAAAGATGACGACTCTACGATTGCGCCATAGGGGAGGCCCTAGTCCTCTTACGGAGATAATTCGTTCGGAGCAATAGAAATGCCCTATCAAAACAATTGGGGAATATTATTTTCAATGTGGATATTTTTCGGAAAATATGTTTCTAACAACAGTTTACCTAAATAGTGGGGACGTGGGGTGAGAGAGAGGGACGGAGTTGGAAGAGAGAGAGAGAGAGAGAGAGGAAAAGCACACAATTTTCTGTTCAGTGCGAACCTTTGGGATTGCTTTTTCATAGCGCACCAAAAACACAATACGTATATCCCAAATACAACCCAAACCTTCAATGGCAAAATTGTGAGTCAATCACTCAACTGGAATAAAAAGTACGGATTTAAATGTAGGAGGCCAGAAGATAGTTATTGCGGTACCATGTGACAAAAAATCCTCTTTGTCCGCGAGAATTGTCATGCCTGAGTGACATGTAGTTTACGTTAGTTGTGAGAGTTGCTTCAATTCCATTGCCTGCCAAGAATAATGATAGCGCTGAAAGCATAAAATACAGAAATGTGCATGTTTGGCGAGCTATGAGAAAAGCATATCCTTGTGTTTTCTTTTCAAAATTTACTAATTTTATGTCAACTTTTACATATAGCCAGCCAATGGCGACAGAGGATGAATGATGCTTCAGGGAAATTGATGAAGATTGAAGAAACAACAAAAAAGAAAAACTCATTATCAGAGGCTAGGACCAAGAACCCTGGCTACGCAGCATGTTATGATATTTAAGTATATCACGGATTGCTGCTAAATCCTTTCCTAGATATTTGTAATGAATGAACCCCCGCCCCCGCTACGAGAAAAAGAAAGACTATAGGATGTGAAACATTCACAATGTAATTGCATTGCTTTACATCGCTCTTGGCTGTATTCCAAATGTAGTAAGAGATCAACGATAAGTTGAATTTTTTTTTTTGTGCCAAGGTATAAGTGTATTTGAGCGCAAGGGCTACCTATTTCATCATTTATAAAGAGTTAACTTCGTCGTTACACTAGCACCAGGCACAAATGCATCAATTTCTATTTCGGTTATTTTACATCACTCTTCTGCCTCTTGAGTTAATCGCGATAATACGGATGAATTATCAATTTATAAAATTGTGACGGGACAAACTCAGTGATACATTCATGCCTGACCAGAGTTCGAATCTGGAACATATGACCTCGCTTCCCTAGAAAGGCTGGCAGAAATGTATCGGAAAAGTGTAGGAGCACCAAGAACCGGTTTCACCCAGCACAGACGATGAA
The DNA here is from genome assembly GCF_977018435.1 of Lepisma saccharinum. NCBI lineage: Eukaryota > Metazoa > Arthropoda > Insecta > Zygentoma > Lepismatidae > Lepisma > Lepisma saccharinum. Next base: position 24,377,678 of record NC_139252.1, on the reverse strand, counting down.
ATCATTTACAGCGACTCGCTGTGGCAGTGTTGCTCGTCACCCCCTCCCCCTCACTCGCAGATAGCATAGCCTTCTCAGCAGCCCACCTGCTGATGGAAGAGTGGAACCACAAGCAAAACAACCTGCGCAGACCCTGGACTCCTGTGCACCGTACTCCCTCGAGGAGGGGCGGGGGAGAGTGGACCATGCTTGCAAGAAAAAGCTGGCATCAATTTTACACCACCATACAATAAGATTTACACGGGAAACATTTCCTAACATATTTTCTTGATTCGGACTAAGGGCAAATTAAAAATAGTCAAAGAATTAAATTACTGAAAATATGGAAAAGCGCGATACCGAAATCTGTAATGAGTGCGAAGGGAAAATCGAGAAAAGGAAAAAAAAATTAAGTATAAAAGTATTCGAATAACCAGATTAAGAGAGAAAGTTATCACGGCTCGCACAATGCAAATGAAAAAAGAAACGGGAATACGAATTAAAATATACGACAATCGGAAGTAGGCTGAAGGAAGCAAATTTTAATAAACGTGGAAAGAAAACATCGCTGGTTCGATTCGCGACGGAATATGTTGTTCGAATCCCACTCTACACTGTATGTCCAGATGCATTTACACTTAAAACAAACTTCGTGGAACTTTTTCCACATCAGATGTCGCCAAAAATTTAAAAACAAGAAGAATAACTCTGAAGGAAAAATGCCGAAAGCGTTATTGCAAAATGAAAAAAAAAATCTTCACATATTCGTTCGGAAGTGGTAAAAGAATAATAAAAAACTCAAGCATAAATGTTAATAACACTTGTTATTATTACCAGAGACATTCTCAAAATAAACTTCTTGTCCGTTAAAATCAAATCAAGAGGAAAGCAAGATCTCCACCCGGTCGCGTGAATCTGTGGCTAGATTCAAGAGTTGGAAACACTACGCTTCTCGCGAGCTGCTATTCCTGGCGAAACTAGATGATATAAAATTCCGGGTTGCATAACCGTAAGGGGGGGCGTTTCATTCGATTTCGAGTGTACCTGGATGCTTTACATTTCATGAATTACATCGGGAGTACGCTTGTCACAAGGTAGACTCGCGTTACTCCAAGAAACGTCTTAACAGGCGCGAGGTCGCCTGACGTGTACATTTCTCAACCTCCACGGTGACAAGGCACTAGGCTGCCCGGCGCACCGTAATTACTTCAAAATAACATCCAGTACAAACTACCCTTTTACCTGTAAACTGGACACCAAGGCACTAGCTTTCTCGGCAATCTCTTACAGCATCCGTTTCGGGAGACCTGTCCTCCGGTCCTAGCTGACCGAAGCAAAAACAGCCTCTCCCATCCAAGTCTCAGTTCCAACAGCCGACCTCCCCCACTCTCATCTGGGAGTTTATATACGTTTTGTTGGCGTCTGTTGCCAACCGCCCTTCTTTCAAAATTTTTAATCTTTAACAGCTAAACTGCCCGCCTTTCTTTTGAACGTTCGAAACACGAAGAAGGAACAGAGAGCTACATGGTATTTATACATGGAATAATACGAACCTAAAAATGCATAATAAATTGATTTACACTAATCATACATATATATGTTTATACACTTGATTACCCAATTGATTAACATATTAATAAATATTTCAATAAGAAAAAAAACACTGTTGCCCTGACACGGGGGCAGGGTAACAGTGATGATGTGATGAAATTGATGAATGGACACTCACCAACATCCATGCCCAGCCCGGGATTCGAACCTGGGACCCCTGGCGTCGTAGCGCGATGTGCTAACCACTCTTTTTTTTTTTAAATACCCCCTACACGGAGGTATCCCCCACCATTCACTCTTTTTCTCACTTTTACACTTTTCAATTCTTACATTTTTCTTTGTTTCTTATCAACTGGACGAACACAAATACCCATGCCTTACCCTGGACTCGAACCCAGAACCCCTGGCGTTGTAGCGCGCTCTGCTAACCACTTCGCCACGGAGGTCGACATCCACTCCGCCACAGGAGCTGGCAGAACTGAACTTTATCTATTGGTCCTCCACGTACATAAATCCGGACCTGAGTATCTGTTTACATAAAATTAACCTCAAAACACTTCACCAGAAAGAAGAAGTAACAATATTCACCTTCTTCCATTCCTTCGCCGACGTACCAATGAACGAAAGCTCTCTTGGCGAACATGAGATCGAATTTGTGGTCTATCCTCGCCCACGCCTCCATGATGGCCGTTGTGTTGCAAAGACTGCACACCGCCCTCTCCACCTTCGCCAGGTCACCACCTGGAACCACAGTAGGTGGTTGATAGTTGATGCCAACCTAGAATGAAACAAACCTAATGATATCCCACGTAAATGTAATGAAACTTCTACAGTAAAATATAGAAAAACATCACAACACCCACTGAAGCAGTGGTTCTCAATCTTCGAGAACCTTGGCCCGCTAAATTAGTTTCTTAAATTCGATGCCCCGATCCCAAGCATTTCACTCGTAAATAACTGTATACATTAATATGTACACTTGACATACAATATTTATAAAAACATTTTGGTACAATCATAAAGAGTGATAGTTCTATTATGTCCAGGCTTGTAGACAAATGCAAAATTAAGTTCAAATATATTCCCTCCACAATAAGATCACGAAACCATGGAGTTCTTTTTGAATGGCCCAGTATATTGCAGCTGAACATAAAAACAGATGCATCGTATTGTAGTTTCTTGCTCCAACTTCAGCAAAAGAAAAAAGAAGTATTCACACATGTACGTGTAATATTTATACATAAGTAGGCTATGTACAGAGAGTTGAGGATGACTGTTGTTTATATGGAGTATTTTGTACTGTTAATATGAATAGTAATTCTGGGATATTGTTCAACTAAACAATGGCTTAGGAATAAAAAATGATACAATTATTGTATTTTATTTGACAAAGAATTCGTGCCTAAAAGTACTTTTGTAAGCTTATTCGATGTAACAGAATGCAAGATGTATGTAATTGGTAATTTCAATACCGTAGTAAAGAATTAACTGAGTACCTTTTAGCTGGTGTTAGTTAGTCTCCCGAGAATTTGAAACCGAAATCCCCCTCCCTATTTATTTCAGGTTGGTGCCATCACTGCTTGACTAAAATAAAAACACCAAAGTTGCTTTCATGAAGATACGAGAATTACATTGTCTAACAATTCCACCACGATCAGCTTCCTGTAGGGTAATAATGGTAACGTCATCGCATTGTAATCAAGGGGTTGCAGGCTCGATACCCGGCGGAGGCACCCAGAGGTCCAGATCCACTTTAAAATGCAGGTGCAGCCTTGATTAGGCTACCTGTGCAGCGTTCTTGGTCCTCTATTATTTGTATTATATCTGGATAATCTTACAGACCTCTTTAATTCCCACATCCATGGGCGTATATATAGTTCAAGTAAGGGGTCAACTCTTGGTATGATTAGGGTTGCTATATTTCATAAGTAAAATCCGGGACACTGCTGATCGGAAGCTTTTTGGGGAGCGAAGGGGGGGTTGCTGGATCCGATAAAGGTATGTGTATGTACATATCCATTATCATATTCTTTACACTTTTTAAAAAGAAACAGAAATGTACTTCGATGTATATCATTAATCTTGCAATTTCTTTTCGGTGCTATAATGAACTAAGCTGCTATCTCACAATGTCGAATCTTTGTTTGAGAACTGCGGACTGAACAGTGCGGCCTCCCAAGCACTGACTGTTTACAGTAAACAGCTTACTATGAAATGGAAGAGATTTGCTACTGAAATTCAGTGCTGCTAGCAGACGGCGGAGCTATCGTGAAGTCAAATATCTTTGCAGCATCTTCTTGTAACTCAATAACTCTTGTACTATCGAGAGGGAGCGGTTCAATGTACAGTTAGATCGTTTAGTAAAATGAGCGTTTTAATATTACGCATTTAAATATAAATCAAGTTGAGGAAAAAATTATAGTCTTAATCATTTCCTCTTTCCCACACTGCTCCAATGAATGAGGAATAGCCATTTCACATTTTTGGAATAAGTTGCAATTTTGCAATGTGTTGACTGTATTCAGAGAAACGTGAGTTCAATTCTACTACAAAATGGTCCAAAAAAGAACAACGAAGGTTTACCTTGTAATATTCTTTTGTGCTCTCAGCTGGTGCAATGTTCCCTCATATTTGACTGCTGGGTGTTCTATGTCTCTTCGTTTATTCATCATGGTCTCTAAGTAGTTTCTCTACTTTAGATTAAATTTCATTAGAGTTCTCAGAACTCTCTATCTCTCCTTTTTATTATTATTATTATATATTCGTATATATAATAATATCTCTATTAAAATACTGTCATGTTCACAGTACTGATCAGTCCACCTTTTGAGGTGACCAACATAATCTTGCACTGCATGAAAACAATATGGTTAGAACAAGTGGAAATGTTTCAAACACCCCACATGTTCCACAGTTACTCAGTGAAGAGCTTGCTGAAATATTTCTCTTCCAGTAAATTGTAGTCTGTAAAGTTTCTACAATTAGTGAATACATTTCCACAACTCACGCTACTTAGTACTGATACTTTTCTGTTCATCTTGTGTCAAACAACTTGAGAATGTTACTGTGTTTCCCTGCTTTTCTTGCACTGCGTTTTTAAAAACCAAATTCCTTTAAGAAGACCCGAGGGAAAAAATTATAACTGATGCAGTTTCTTATCGCGGACATTCCGAAGCTATCAGGTAATTTGAGACATTGGTCTGCAGTCCCATCTAGTGTGTGGAATTACGTAATTTCCTTCCCATCCGTATCCCGTCCTATATGTCTCGAATTTAGGAGAATTAAATAAGTCAGAAGAAATTTTTATGAAAAACCGGAGTAGAGTAGTGGCACGGGTTCGGCAACCGAAAATGGGGCTCGATGGGGCTCGCCTTAATGGATTTCTCTCGTAAGGCATGAGCCCCATTTTCTCGCAGTGTTGCCAGCTCACCCCAAGAATATTCCACCATGATATTTTACAGACGAAACTAACCTATGAATGGGAGTTGGCAACACTGGCAACATTAATTGCGGTTCAATATTGCCAACTCACCCTAAGAATATTTCACCATGATATTTTACAGGCGAAGCTAACCTACAAATGGGCAACACTGACTAGTGGAGGTGGCCGGGTTCTGCAATATTAATTGCGGTTCAATATTGCCAACTCACCTTAAGAATATTCCACTATATGATATTTTACAGGCGAAGCTAACCTATGAATGGGAGTTGGCAACACTGGCAACATCAATTGCGGCTCAATATTGCCAACTCACCTTAAGAATACTTCACCATATGATAGTTTACAGACAAAACTAACCTACGAATGGGAGTTGACAACACTGGCAACATCAATTGCGGTTTAATATTGCCAACTCACTCTAAGAATATTTTACCATGATATTTTACAGGCGAAGCTAACCTACGAATGGGCAACACTGACTAGTGGAGGTGGCCGGGTTCTGCAACATTAATTGCCAGTGTTGCCAACTCACCTTAAGAATATTCCACCATATGATATTTTACAGGCGAAGCTAACCTACGAATGGGAGTTGGCAATACTGATTAGTGGAGGTGCACGGGTTCAAGAACATCAATTGCCAGTGTTGCCAACTCACCCTAAGAATATTTCACCATGATATTTTACAGACGAAGCTAACCTACGAATGGGCAACACTGACTAGTGGAGGTGGCCGGGGTTCTGCAACATTAATTGCCAGTGTTGCCAACTCACCTTAAGAATATTCCACCATATGATATTTTACAAGCGAAGCTAACCTACGAATGGGCAACACTGACTAGTGGAGGTGGCCGGGGTTGCGTCCGAATCAGCAGCAGATGTCACCTGCACCGTTACATCCGGGGACTCAGCTAATTTTTGTTGTCTGAATTTGCGGTAGACGTGGAGTCGGAGGGAAGAGCAGAGAGGCGCGACAGATGCACGCTTGAACTCGCTGTGATGCTGCGCTTGGCAGCCATATTCTAATTTTTATTTTGTACAGGCAACATTTACTGATTAGAGGATGTAAAACTCAGTTATATTTTAATATTTTATCGATAATGAATGCAGAAAAATTGAAAATGATAAAATAGCGTGTTATATTTTTAATATGAGTAGTTAGGTGGAAATTATTTGTTTGTTTGCGCCCCACGCAGTGGGTGAAGTTCGGACTGTCACCTGGCGGGAAAAGTGACAGGCGTACTACAAGGGGACATGCAGATTCAAACGACTTGGACGTGACTTCGACGGCACGCGAGAGCAACGGGGAGAGAACGGGATGGAGCGCTTGCCAATCCGGACACGGCTTTTGTAAACCTCTCTCTCGGGAACGATGTGCCACACACACACGCGCGCGCCTATTTATCTATCATGGGTAGATCATGTTCTGCGCATTTATTTGTTGCGCTGACACAGTGTGATGAGTAAATGCTTTTTCTTATTTTTGAAGTATGAATGCATTTTATCGTAATCTTCCAAGTCTCGGGGACACCAATGTTTGTATATCGCGATTTTTGTAAACCTCTCTCGGGAACAATGTGCCACACACACACACACACACACACACACACCAACATTGCTGTAAGATGAGGAGGGAGAGAGACCTATAGCTGGCAACAGTGGTGAGCGAATACGTATTATTTCCAAGTCCCGGGCGCCAATGTATATCGGGATTTTTGTAAACCTCTCTCGCGGGAACGATGTGCCACACATGTGTGCGCGTGCTTCTTATTATTTTTGTATTGTGATGCAAACAAACAAATAATAATTTTTTTTATTTTTTAGGATTTCTGGCCTCTATAACCTCGCCAGGGTGCGTGGGTGCTCAACACCAGTTCTAACGGTCATAGCTATCAAAAGCCTAATGCCTCTGTAGAGTTTTGTGAGTTATTATTTTTTTTAATTTGCGCATCGAACTAACTTATATTGGATTTTGATCGTAGTGTGCAGTGTTAATTTGATCAGAGGTGCCTTATTGGCTGGATTGTTGTTATTCTTCAGCACTGTTGAGGTGAAATCCAAATTGTACATGTGCTTGTCGAAATGTTTTTGTATGCGTGGAAGAGTGTGCTTGGACCAGTAGGGAAATTTATTTTTCGCACCGAGGTCTGTCGCGAAAGTCTTCGTGCTTGAATTATGCGAGAGAGTTGTTGTCGAAGATTTGTCCAATAGGAGTTGGCAACACTGACTAGTTGCTTCACAATTTTTTTGTTTTTTAAATATATGATATTTCACAGGTGAGGCTAACCTACAAGTTACAAGTTGACGGCGTAATCTTCTATAAGATGATAAGTATGCAATAAGATGAAGAAGATGCTAACTGGCAATAGCGGTGTTAATGTTTCTAGCTTTCTACCCCCTCTCACCGGGCTTCCTCCCTCTTATGGTGCAGTGGTATTTAAGGATTCGATACTTGCACAAGTGGTTTTTGAAACTGTAGGTCCACCCCTGATTAGTCTTACTTACAGGGGACTCTTGTAAACACTACGAGGACGAAAAAAAGCATATTTTTGTTTTTCTACATGTATGTATGTATGTAATGCGATTTGTGTGGGGGTCAAAATTTTGAATTTACGGCTTAATTAATCTGCATGAATGCTTAATGTTTGATTTTTCTTATTTCTAGTTTGATATGAGATATACACAATTTTATTTTTTGAAGTACAGTTAATATTACCTAGTTTGGGTTAAGCTGTAACATACAACTAGCGATCGACACGACCACCTGACACACAGACAGAGAGAGTGTGAGTAAATTCAAAGTGTGATTTATTGTGAACTAAACTAACCTCACTTACCTACCTACATATAGTCTTACAGGTAACTCAAAAAGCAGAAAGTAGTACATAGCATGACAAGTCGATCTATCGTAAACTAAACTAACCTCACTCCCCCACTCACATATAACCTTACAGGTGACTCAAAGGCAGAAAGGCAGCTATATCACTTGTAAGGGTCAACACACAAGATTTATTGCAAACTAAATTAACCTACGACATAAGCCATGGACACATCTTCCAGATAGGGTATAAGCAACTCACCTTTTGCAATTGTATAACGGGGAAAATTAACCTACAGCTGGCAACACTGTTTGAGTTGCTTTCGACGAGCCAAACTCAAATAGGCTAAAGCTAATCTTCTACAGCTAGAAGCTTGAAACATATACCCTCGCAGAGTATGCCAACTTACCTTATGTAAAAATATTACCTAGTATGGTTAAGCTGTGACATACAACTAACGATCAACACGACCACCTGACACACATATGGAGAGAGTGAGACAGCTTATACGCAATATATTCCTACACATGTACTGGGTTTAAAAGGTAATTTGCAACAACTATTTCATTCATTCCCTATCAAAATCTTCTAACCACATGTTTTTGACACTTGCTGTCAGAACATGGTGGTTTTAGACTGTAAATTCAACCCGATTATTCTATTTGTGCATGATGCCTGCATTTGGAATATTTTATTCTTGGCATACGGTATTTTGCGTGCTCCAGTAACCTTGCGCTCGATTCACGGAAGCTATGACGTGTATTTCCTGTTTCGCGAACATGCGAGAATTTTTCACAATAGATAATATATTGCAAGAGCGAGTTGTTTGTGTATATAAATCTAGTTTTGGAAATAGACATGAATATAATGTCAAAAATTATTGCATAACTTAAAAATATTGATATTTATTGCACTAGCAAAGGTAAATGTGGAATGTCCCGGCCCCTCAGCTGTTAGGTTAAACACCATAAAAATTTTATTACTGATAGCAAGCATTCTCATATCGACAAAACAGATCTAGTAATGAGCTGTCTTGCAAGTCTCCTGAGTGAAGGAATATGATGCCACTATAAACTGTAAACAAGATATGCAGTCCCTCGCATGAGATGTACGAGGCTTATGAACCTCGACCTATAGAGTTGTACAATGGATGTTTTTTTTTTTTTAAGCATAGCGGTGTGTTTTCGTTTATTTCAATGTCATCGAGCGGGTATGTAAAGAAGGGGAGAGAAAAAAAAGGAGGAGGGGTTATAACGGATAATTCATATTTCGATTTCAATATTTTTGCTAGTCACGATTCACCTGCTATCTAGAAGGACACTGGACGAAGGCTAAAAGCGAGTGAAGGAGAGAAATGTTATTTTTTTTATCTTTTTGATTGTGTGTGATGAAATAGTTTTAGATAATAATAGTAGGCTAATAGAATTGTAGAAAACGGCTGTATCGTGATGTGAGGCTGAAAGTAATTTCGAAAGCAGTCTCGGGCATCTTCGCGTTCAGCCAACAAGGAAAATGCACATGGAGGGCGTAACGGTATTGTCCATGGATGGTTTTTCTGAATAAACATACATATCAGTTTTTGCAGTCTCCAGATGGGACCGGAGCTTTTGTTTTGGTTGGACAAGGGGGTTCAGATAAATACATGGACATCAAAATAAAAGAAAAAAAATTTACTCCACTGCTCACATGTATTGAGTCTTCCAATAACACACCTCGCGGGGGCGTACCTACATGTATGCAAAATATAGTTAATGTCTTATTTCTCGAACCTGTGGTCTGTAGATTTGCTTTTGTTGGCAACAGAAACAGAAAAAATGGCACCATGTTATTGAATACTGATATGGGTGTACTGTAATCATAACAATTTTTCTAGTTAAAAATCTATGTCGAAAAGCAATGTTGGGTGACTTGTCTGTGTTGGGTCTTATTAACAACTTCACAGCTGTACCTGCACAACTCATCGACTACAAGGCAACAATGTTAGGAAATGTGTGCGTGGCTCCGAGAATACAATTTAAAATCACTAATGTGGCATGAACCCCCTCCACTTGTGTGTATTTGAATATGCGAAAATTAGACATTTTGAATAATCGATGAGAACAATCACAAAATCAGGTTGCACCTGTATGACGTGTTCAAACTTCAGACGATTTTTGTTAATCTACAAAAGCCAAGTGTGAACGGAGATTACTACGAAAATTGGGGAAAAGAAAAGAAGCGAGGCTATTTTGGCTAATGGCAACGATGAGGATGAATAATGGTTGTTTTGATAAAATTGACGAAGTCAATATGCCTAGCCTAAAATAAAATTCAACAATTAATGTTAAACATTTGCCACTCTGAAATGGCGATGGCTATCATCATAATATCACTTGTTTCTAACCTGTTCATATTGGCCCTCTCTCTACCCCTCCATAAATTTGATTCGAAAGGCACAATCATTCCAGTTCTTGAATAAGACTTGCATATGCCCTCAGAAAAAACAAGAGAAGAAATAAATAAATCAAGTCATGTATATTCTTCATCCCCCCAATTTTCTTCCACAACACCGCACGAAGCCTCGAGTTTCGGATATTGTTGTTGTGCGACAGGATAGGATAGATGAACCGTATGTTTACCGAGGACCAGATGTAATCAAACATTTTTTTGAAAAGATAGTTGAAGAGGTTGAGACCATTGGCAGCCTCTTACGCGAATCGAAACCAAATGCTCCTATTATCCAGCGATGAACTTCAATCTCACAATAACATTGAAATGTGTCCGGTGTGCGATCAAAGGTTTTACCGACGAGAACCGGAAAGTAATTTCATCATAATTATTTCACCGGAAACTACATCGGTGGAATCTGTAACATAATGTATTTATGTATGTGTTTGACAATCATATATCACTTACTAGAACAATTTTCACATTGTTTTCACTATGTAAGATGATATTTTATTTATATTTACGATAAAATAGAGGTTTGGGTGTAATAACAGTTTTTATTAATTAATTTAGAGATGTATTTTTTATTTGTTGAGTTAATGATTAGGTTAATTTGTTATTTTCTTGCGAAAAAAAAGAGGGGACCACAGCTGAAAGAAAATACACAACTTGTATTATTGAGGTCAAGAGTTTGTTTTAACATCACTTTTTGCACACATAGGCTAATCACGACTCGGGATATGTTTAAAATGGAATCTGAAACATTGATTATGCGACCTGACTGGAACTCGGAATAGGACACACTGATTACAAAACGTCGATATATTACCACTTGGTAAGAAATTGAAGTGTTTCAATTCACACACACACTCACAATTTAAAACAACTAAACTGATCGCAGGCCCAACTGGTGGCTGGCATACACAACTATCCATCCACCAGTTGTCTTCTGGGGTGTGTGTCTCGATGAGTGTCAACAACCTCCATTGTGAAGTAAAATCTGTAGGGGTAACATCACTCTCCAATTACAATGTTGGCAAACTTTCCAACTTCATCGTGAACGACGACAAAGGTATCGGCTACCTGATAAAAATTATCAACACGCTGCCTCCGAGATTCTGGAACGTTGCCGAAGGAAAGGGACTCGTGAACGACATCATCAACAAGTTATTTTTCGAGATGCATTTACCTGGCTACCAATACTGCGAACCGGGTACCAAACTCGAGAAAAGATTGGAGAGAGGAGACAAGGGTGTGAATCTGTTGGACGCGGCATGCAAAGATTACGATATTGCTTACAATACGCACACGAATTTGGATGCACGTCACGAAGCAAACAAGAAATTGGAGCATGTCGCTTTCAGGAGGGTCATGAGCAGAGATGTTTTTTTTTTTTTTTTGGGAGAAAAAGTTGTAGCATTGGGCATCACTATCGCCATGAACATGAAACAAAAATTTGGATGGGGAATCCTACCTAGAGTTATTTTTAACTGGCAATGAGGTGATCTTGGTCAGCATGATGAACCCTCAGCTGTTATAGAAGATATCTGAAACCAGCTTACACTAGTTACTTATAGCTCCCCCAATTTTCTCACGATGGTGGGTTGCTACCGGCCCTATACGTAGGCCGGATAAATTCCGACCAGAGTCGGATTCGAACCTATGCCGTCTCGCAGCGAACAATCTCAAGACGAGTGAACGCCGTAACTCGCTCAGCTACGGAGGAGGACTCTCTCTCTCTCTCTACTCTTTCTCTAATTTTCATCATTATTGTTAAAATTAATCCAAGAGAAAATATATATTTTGTGTTGACATGGGAAATATGCAATAAAAAAATGCATGATCAATAGTTAAGGTCAAAATCTGAATAAACAGTGAGGGTGATACACGCAAGCTTCCAGGCATGTGATTTGCACAGAATTAAATATAAAATGAGAGATGGAAGGTTTTTGTTACTATTAGAATTTAAGGACGGAAAATATGTACAGCGAATGAATACTACGTTTGACTAATCGTGAAGATGAGTATCACAGTACGTTTTTATCGTTCTTATATAAACGTTGAAACGTATAAGAACGTATAAGAACGTTTACCGAAACGTTTCAACATCGAAAAATAACTTGTTGATGATGTCGTTCACGAGTCCCTTTCCTTCGGCAACGTTCCAGAATCTCGGAGGCAGCGTGTTGATAATTTTTATCAGGTAGCCGATACCTTTGTCGTCGTTCACGATGAAGTTGGAAAGTTTGCCAACATTGTAATTGGAGAGTGATGTTACCCCTACAGATTTTACTTCACAATGGAGGTTGTTGACACTCATCGAGACACACACCCCAGAAGACAACTGGTGGATGGATAGTTGTGTATGCCAGCCACCAGTTGGGCCTGCGATCAGTTTAGTTGTTTTAAATTGTGAGTGTGTGTGTGAATTGAAACACTTCAATTTCTTACCAAGTGGTAATATATCGACGTTTTGTAATCAGTGTGTCCTATTCCGAGTTCCAGTCAGGTCGCATAATCAATGTTTCAGATTCCATTTTAAACATATCCCGAGTCGTGATTAGCCTATGTGTGCAAAAAGTGATGTTAAAACAAACTCTTGACCTCAATAATACAAGTTGTGTATTTTCTTTCAGCTGTGGTCCCCTCTTTTTTTTCGCAAGAAAATAACAAATTAACCTAATCATTAACTCAACAAATAAAAAATACATCTCTAAATTAATTAATAAAAACTGTTATTACACCCAAACCTCTATTTTATCGTAAATATAAATAAAATATCATCTTACATAGTGAAAACAATGTGAAAATTGTTCTAGTAAGTGATATATGATTGTCAAACACATACATAAATACATTATGTTACAGATTCCACCGATGTAGTTTCCGGTGAAATAATTATGATGAAATTACTTTCCGGTTCTCGTCGGTAAAACCTTTGATCGCACACCGGACACATTTCAATGTTATTGTGAGATTGAAGTTCATCGCTGGATAATAGGAGCATTTGGTTTCGATTCGCGTAAGAGGCTGCCAATGGTCTCAACCTCTTCAACTATCTTTTCAAAAAAATGTTTGATTACATCTGGTCCTCGGTAAACATACGGTTCATCTATCCTATCCTGTCGCACAACAACAATATCCGAAACTCGAGGCTTCGTGCGGTGTTGTGGAAGAAAATTGGGGGGATGAAGAATATACATGACTTGATTTATTTATTTCTTCTCTTGTTTTTTCTGAGGGCATATGCAAGTCTTATTCAAGAACTGGAATGATTGTGCCTTTCGAATCAAATTTATGGAGGGGTAGAGAGAGGGCCAATATGAACAGGTTAGAAACAAGTGATATTATGATGATAGCCATCGCCATTTCAGAGTGGCAAATGTTTAACATTAATTGTTGAATTTTATTTTAGGCTAGGCATATTGACTTCGTCAATTTTATCAAAACAACCATTATTCATCCTCATCGTTGCCATTAGCCAAAATAGCCTCGCTTCTTTTCTTTTCCCCAATTTTCGTAGTAATCTCCGTTCACACTTGGCTTTTGTAGATTAACAAAAATCGTCTGAAGTTTGAACACGTCATACAGGTGCAACCTGATTTTGTGATTGTTCTCATCGATTATTCAAAATGTCTAATTTTCGCATATTCAAATACACACAAGTGGAGGGGGTTCATGCCACATTAGTGATTTTAAATTGTATTCTCGGAGCCACGCACACATTTCCTAACATTGTTGCCTTGTAGTCGATGAGTTGTGCAGGTACAGCTGTGAAGTTGTTAATAAGACCCAACACAGACAAGTCACCCAACATTGCTTTTCGACATAGATTTTTAACTAGAAAAATTGTTATGATTACAGTACACCCATATCAGTATTCAATAACATGGTGCCATTTTTTCTGTTTCTGTTGCCAACAAAAGCAAATCTACAGACCACAGGTTCGAGAAATAAGACATTAACTATATTTTGCATACATGTAGGTACGCCCCCGCGAGGTGTGTTATTGGAAGACTCAATACATGTGAGCAGTGGAGTAAATTTTTTTTCTTTTATTTTGATGTCCATGTATTTATCTGAACCCCCTTGTCCAACCAAAACAAAAGCTCCGGTCCCATCTGGAGACTGCAAAAACTGATATGTATGTTTATTCAGAAAAACCATCCATGGACAATACCGTTACGCCCTCCATGTGCATTTTCCTTGTTGGCTGAACGCGAAGATGCCCGAGACTGCTTTCGAAATTACTTTCAGCCTCACATCACGATACAGCCGTTTTCTACAATTCTATTAGCCTACTATTATTATCTAAAACTATTTCATCACACACAATCAAAAAGATAAAAAAAATAACATTTCTCTCCTTCACTCGCTTTTAGCCTTCGTCCAGTGTCCTTCTAGATAGCAGGTGAATCGTGACTAGCAAAAATATTGAAATCGAAATATGAATTATCCGTTATAACCCCTCCTCCTTTTTTTTCTCTCCCCTTCTTTACATACCCGCTCGATGACATTGAAATAAACGAAAACACACCGCTATGCTTAAAAAAAAAAAAACATCCATTGTACAACTCTATAGGTCGAGGTTCATAAGCCTCGTACATCTCATGCGAGGGACTGCATATCTTGTTTACAGTTTATAGTGGCATCATATTCCTTCACTCAGGAGACTTGCAAGACAGCTCATTACTAGATCTGTTTTGTCGATATGAGAATGCTTGCTATCAGTAATAAAATTTTTATGGTGTTTAACCTAACAGCTGAGGGGCCGGGACATTCCACATTTACCTTTGCTAGTGCAATAAATATCAATATTTTTAAGTTATGCAATAATTTTTGACATTATATTCATGTCTATTTCCAAAACTAGATTTATATACACAAACAACTCGCTCTTGCAATATATTATCTATTGTGAAAAATTCTCGCATGTTCGCGAAACAGGAAATACACGTCATAGCTTCCGTGAATCGAGCGCAAGGTTACTGGAGCACGCAAAATACCGTATGCCAAGAATAAAATATTCCAAATGCAGGCATCATGCACAAATAGAATAATCGGGTTGAATTTACAGTCTAAAACCACCATGTTCTGACAGCAAGTGTCAAAAACATGTGGTTAGAAGATTTTGATAGGGAATGAATGAAATAGTTGTTGCAAATTACCTTTTAAACCCAGTACATGTGTAGGAATATATTGCGTATAAGCTGTCTCACTCTCTCCATATGTGTGTCAGGTGGTCGTGTTGATCGTTAGTTGTATGTCACAGCTTAACCATACTAGGTAATATTTTTACATAAGGTAAGTTGGCATACTCTGCGAGGGTATATGTTTCAAGCTTCTAGCTGTAGAAGATTAGCTTTAGCCTATTTGAGTTTGGCTCGTCGAAAGCAACTCAAACAGTGTTGCCAGCTGTAGGTTAATTTTCCCCGTTATACAATTGCAAAAGGTGAGTTGCTTATACCCTATCTGGAAGATGTGTCCATGGCTTATGTCGTAGGTTAATTTAGTTTGCAATAAATCTTGTGTGTTGACCCTTACAAGTGATATAGCTGCCTTTCTGCCTTTGAGTCACCTGTAAGGTTATATGTGAGTGGGGGAGTGAGGTTAGTTTAGTTTACGATAGATCGACTTGTCATGCTATGTACTACTTTCTGCTTTTTGAGTTACCTGTAAGACTATATGTAGGTAGGTAAGTGAGGTTAGTTTAGTTCACAATAAATCACACTTTGAATTTACTCACACTCTCTCTGTCTGTGTGTCAGGTGGTCGTGTCGATCGCTAGTTGTATGTTACAGCTTAACCCAAACTAGGTAATATTAACTGTACTTCAAAAAATAAAATTGTGTATATCTCATATCAAACTAGAAATAAGAAAAATCAAACATTAAGCATTCATGCAGATTAATTAAGCCGTAAATTCAAAATTTTGACCCCCACACAAATCGCATTACATACATACATACATGTAGAAAAACAAAAATATGCTTTTTTTCGTCCTCGTAGTGTTTACAAGAGTCCCCTGTAAGTAAGACTAATCAGGGGTGGACCTACAGTTTCAAAAACCACTTGTGCAAGTATCGAATCCTTAAATACCACTGCACCATAAGAGGGAGGAAGCCCGGTGAGAGGGGGTAGAAAGCTAGAAACATTAACACCGCTATTGCCAGTTAGCATCTTCTTCATCTTATTGCATACTTATCATCTTATAGAAGATTACGCCGTCAACTTGTAACTTGTAGGTTAGCCTCACCTGTGAAATATCATATATTTAAAAAAACAAAAAAATTGTGAAGCAACTAGTCAGTGTTGCCAACTCCTATTGGACAAATCTTCGACAACAACTCTCTCGCATAATTCAAGCACGAAGACTTTCGCGACAGACCTCGGTGCGAAAAATAAATTTCCCTACTGGTCCAAGCACACTCTTCCACGCATACAAAAACATTTCGACAAGCACATGTACAATTTGGATTTCACCTCAACAGTGCTGCAGAATAACAACAATCCAGCCAATAAGGCACCTCTGATCAAATTAACACTGCACACTACGATCAAAATCCAATATAAGTTAGTTCGATGCACAAATTAAAAAAAATAATAACTCACAAAACTCTACAGAGGCATTAGGCTTTTGATAGCTATGACCGTTAGAACTGGTGTTGAGCACCCACGCACCCTGGCGAGGTTATAGAGGCCAGAAATCCTAAAAAATAAAAAAAAATATTATTTGTTTGTTTGCATCACAATACAAAAATAATAAGAAGCACGCGCACACATGTGTGGCACATCGTTCCCGCGAGAGAGGTTTACAAAAATCCCGATATACATTGGCGCCCGGGACTTGGAAATAATACGTATTCGCTCACCACTGTTGCCAGCTATAGGTCTCTCTCCCTCCTCATCTTACAGCAATGTTGGTGTGTGTGTGTGTGTGTGTGTGTGTGGCACATTGTTCCCGAGAGAGGTTTACAAAAATCGCGATATACAAACATTGGTGTCCCCGAGACTTGGAAGATTACGATAAAATGCATTCATACTTCAAAAATAAGAAAAAGCATTTACTCATCACACTGTGTCAGCGCAACAAATAAATGCGCAGAACATGATCTACCCATGATAGATAAATAGGCGCGCGCGTGTGTGTGTGGCACATCGTTCCCGAGAGAGAGGTTTACAAAAGCCGTGTCCGGATTGGCAAGCGCTCCATCCCGTTCTCTCCCCGTTGCTCTCGCGTGCCGTCGAAGTCACGTCCAAGTCGTTTGAATCTGCATGTCCCCTTGTAGTACGCCTGTCACTTTTCCCGCCAGGTGACAGTCCGAACTTCACCCACTGCGTGGGGCGCAAACAAACAAATAATTTCCACCTAACTACTCATATTAAAAATATAACACGCTATTTTATCATTTTCAATTTTTCTGCATTCATTATCGATAAAATATTAAAATATAACTGAGTTTTACATCCTCTAATCAGTAAATGTTGCCTGTACAAAATAAAAATTAGAATATGGCTGCCAAGCGCAGCATCACAGCGAGTTCAAGCGTGCATCTGTCGCGCCTCTCTGCTCTTCCCTCCGACTCCACGTCTACCGCAAATTCAGACAACAAAAATTAGCTGAGTCCCCGGATGTAACGGTGCAGGTGACATCTGCTGCTGATTCGGACGCAACCCCGGCCACCTCCACTAGTCAGTGTTGCCCATTCGTAGGTTAGCTTCGCTTGTAAAATATCATATGGTGGAATATTCTTAAGGTGAGTTGGCAACACTGGCAATTAATGTTGCAGAACCCCGGCCACCTCCACTAGTCAGTGTTGCCCATTCGTAGGTTAGCTTCGTCTGTAAAATATCATGGTGAAATATTCTTAGGGTGAGTTGGCAACACTGGCAATTGATGTTCTTGAACCCGTGCACCTCCACTAATCAGTATTGCCAACTCCCATTCGTAGGTTAGCTTCGCCTGTAAAATATCATATGGTGGAATATTCTTAAGGTGAGTTGGCAACACTGGCAATTAATGTTGCAGAACCCGGCCACCTCCACTAGTCAGTGTTGCCCATTCGTAGGTTAGCTTCGCCTGTAAAATATCATGGTAAAATATTCTTAGAGTGAGTTGGCAATATTAAACCGCAATTGATGTTGCCAGTGTTGTCAACTCCCATTCGTAGGTTAGTTTTGTCTGTAAACTATCATATGGTGAAGTATTCTTAAGGTGAGTTGGCAATATTGAGCCGCAATTGATGTTGCCAGTGTTGCCAACTCCCATTCATAGGTTAGCTTCGCCTGTAAAATATCATATAGTGGAATATTCTTAAGGTGAGTTGGCAATATTGAACCGCAATTAATATTGCAGAACCCGGCCACCTCCACTAGTCAGTGTTGCCCATTTGTAGGTTAGCTTCGCCTGTAAAATATCATGGTGAAATATTCTTAGGGTGAGTTGGCAATATTGAACCGCAATTAATGTTGCCAGTGTTGCCAACTCCCATTCATAGGTTAGTTTCGTCTGTAAAATATCATGGTGGAATATTCTTGGGGTGAGCTGGCAACACTGCGAGAAAATGGGGCTCATGCCTTACGAGAGAAATCCATTAAGGCGAGCCCCATCGAGCCCCATTTTCGGTTGCCGAACCCGTGCCACTACTCTACTAACCGGATAGAACAGGTACTTTGGTAATTTTACTGAACCATAAGGGGGGGGGGGGTTGGACCCGTTGTACCACCCTAAAATACGCCCATAGTAGTACAATAAGCCGGGTTCTGCGCCCGAAAATGGAGCTCGGTGGAGCTTGCCTTAATGGATTTCTCTCGTAAGGCATGAGCTCCATTTTCTCGCAGTGTTGCCAGCTCCTCACCCGAAAAAAATCACCAAGGTTTTTGGGTCTAACCTAACCTAAGGCAAAGAGTTGGCAACACTGCAGAACAAGCCTCAAGCAGTGTTGCCAACTTGTTCTTGACCTATTTTTTATTTTACGACGTTTTATGCACTAAACTAACCTACAATGAGAGTAGAGTAGGTGGCCGGGTTCAAGAACCGAAAATGGCGCTCGGTGGCGCTCGCAGTGTTACCAACTTCTTACTTGAAAAAATCACCAAGGTTTTTGTTTTTGGGTATAACCTAACCTCAAGCAAGGAGCTGGCAACACTGCTTGAGGCTTTTTCTCGCAGTGTGGCCAACTCCTCACTTAAAAAAATCACCAAGGTTTGTTTTTGGGTCTAACCTAACCTCAAGCAAGGAGCTGGCAATACTGCTTGAGGCTTTTCTCGCAGTGTAGCCAACATCTTACTTGAAAAGTCACTATGGTTTATGTTTTTGGGTCTAACCTAACCTAAAGCAAGGAGCTGGCAATACTGCTTGAGGTTTTACAGTGCATAAAGCAATTTGCCAACCTACTGGTACTTTTACCATAGCTTTTTTACAAAAAAAAAAAAAAAAAAAAAAGAGAGAGAGGGAAGAGTTAAACAACCGACAGTGTTGCTAATATTTACCTACAGCTTTTTTTTTACTTGGTAAGGACTTAGCCAAATTTATATACTGGCGTAACATACACTGGGCAAGAGAGCCGGCAACAAATATATACTGCCGTAAAAGAGAGAGGGATGGATGGATGGTAGCACAGTATGTGTGTGCGTGTGTGTGTGTATAATATGTAGCATTATTAACTAGAGTACGTAGGCAACTCGCTTATAACTAAAAAAATAGAGATGCCAATGTTGCTGTAAGATAAAGAGAGAGACTAAGCTGGCAACAGTGGTGAGCGAATACGCATTATTTCCAAGTCCCGAGCGCCAATGTATATCGTGATTTTTGCAAACCTCTCTCGCGACAATGATGTGCCACACACACACGTACGTACTTTTTTTTTTATTTCAGTATTGTGGCGCAAACAAACAAATAATAATTGTTGTTTTTTAGGATGCCTGGCCCCTAACCCCGCCAGGGTGCGTGGTGCCCAACCCAAAAAGGTTCTAATGGCTGCGGCTCTAGATAACCACACCTCTGTAGAGTTTCACGTGTTTTTTTTCCCCCCCAAACTTCCATGAAACCCTACAGAGGACCTCCGTAATGCATGCAACGTGTACTAACGAATCTAGTGTTATTTGATGTTGTAATATTTTTGGATATAGAATTTTGTGAGATATAGATAATAATAATTATGTTTATTATAATATTTTTTGATGAAGATGGAGAATGTATGCGTGTGTTACAAATAAAGTTGCATGTTTTTTTTTCTAGTGTGTGTTTGTATGTGTATGTGTTTTTGATGTTCGACAGCATCTGAAACGATAAAAAAAGAATTTTATTGTTAATTTTCTCATGTAAAAAACAACAACAACAAAATTTTTGTGCAAAAATTCTGATTGTCTTGTGCTATAGTCCAAAAACTGATGATATTGTAATTCATAACTGATGAAATTAATATTGTAACTGATTTTGAACTAGTAAAATTTTCGTATTGTGCTATTGAAACTGATTGTGCTAGTACAGAAATTTCTTATTGTGCGAGAAAAGAGGTTAAAAACTTGTTAAAACTGCTCTGCGACCCTCTCGTTCTTCACGTCGTGGACAAAGGACTTCTCGGCAACCAGGATCACACTGCATACGGTATCCTCGGGCAACAGACTGTTGAACTCGCAGACAACCTTGATGTTGGTTCGATCGTTGACCACCACCTGCTTCCTCTTCGTGGTATTGATGACGAACATGGGTCTGCGGGTTTTGAATTCGCTGGGCGTGTAGTACATGTCCATGCTTCCCTCGGTCACGCGCTTGTAAGCCGTGTAAGCTTCGTAAAGTTTGAGGTAATCGTCTTTGGTCATGTCGAGGTTGTAATTCTCGCGCGGGAACACTTCGTTGCGTCCATTTTTCAGATAAACGTTCTTGATCTTGCAGTCGTTGAACTTGCTGGAATCTTTTTCCTGGTTGTTATCGCGCCCGGTCTGAAAGAGCACTACGACGAAATCTGGCATGTCGAACTGTATGTTGTTGAACTGTGTCGTCACATCGAATTCCATGTGACTTCCCGACGCCATCTTCTGTATGCACTGGTAACTGTGAAAGTGAATCGGCACCTGCGGACTCTTCAAGATCTCTGCTTTGTACTTGAGGGCGTAGTTTGTTTCGTATTCCACGATCGGCATTCTCAACTCCATGCTCCGGATGACGCACTTGGCTGCTTCGGGTAATGTGTTGGCTATCGGCGTGCCGTCGGCGTTCAAGTTGGTGTATCGCATCAGTGCGTTGTTGTCGTTGGCTGCTCTTCGAAAAGTAACGCGCAATCCTCCCTTCCACATGATCTCCTTGTAGTCCGAGAAGAATCCCGGCAGCAGACGCATGGGAAAGAGCGCCGTGTGACTTGTCGTCGATATTTTGGTCCCTGCTTCGAATCCCCCCGCCTGGTAGTATGCTGCGTCTGTTTTGGATAATTTCAATGTTCCCACTGCCGTCGACGTGATGCCTGGATAGTCTATTCTGTCTATGACGGTGTTGTGTTTCCTCACCTCCACCTGCGAGAACAGGTGAGGCACGAAGTTGTCAACGAGTATCAAATTTGCATTTGGCGGAAACGCGTCTCCGCTTTCCTTCTTCACCACGTCGAATTGAAGGTAGAGGTCCGCTCTGTGAGGATGAACGAACCCATCCCCTACGTCCACGTCGTATTCGATCTCCCTGTTTGCTTCGTTCAAATTGGCGAACGTGCGACGGTTGGGAGGAAAAGATTGCAATTCGTAACTTTCGATTTGCTCCATTTTCACTATGTGTGTTATTTATTATATGTTGATCTCCACGATGGCAGTGGTCGTTGCACCTGCGAAATCCACCACGTCTCCTTTCTCGTTCGTCACCACCAACTCTATGTCGTCTATGCGGTTGCGGCATACTGGAAAATAGATCGGCGAAGAGGGTGTGTAGATGATCGGTTCCATGAATTCGGAACTGGGTTTGAACGTGGCTATGATTCCCGTCTGCTTGTGACTTCCTAACAATCCATTCGAGGATTTCGTGATCATGCCTTCCGCCACGTTGCAGTGAACGTTTAGAGTTTCTATGGCTAGAAATTTAGGAATGTTGGTTGCCGTGTGTTTGATGCCAGCTTCGAGTTTGGTGTTGTTCTCGAAACCTAAAAGTTCTCCCATGGTACCCAGGTTTATGGTTTCCGTCGCCGATAGGATTTCCACTCTGTGCGTGACCGAATTTTGAGAAAGGTACGTGCCTTTGGGTAATTGAGCTTGCAAAGTGGAAAGATTGTATTGGCCTGGCGTGACGACAATGTGTTCGCTTCCGACGCTAATTTTGTTGTTGTGCTGCGTGACGTTAGGTATGAGGTACATGCTGTAGAATGCACGCAGAGCTACGGATTTAGGATAGACGATGTCGTCGTGCAGCGTGAGTTTCAAGATTGAAGATTCGCTCGTGAGATGGAACACGCCCATCGTGTTTTAGGTTCCACAATGCTTTCTGAAAATGTTCCACCGAGGGGTTATTTATTTTAGACATGTATGCGAGAACGGAAAGGCATAGGTGGCCGCAGTTAACATCGGTGAAACCCTGGATGCGTTTGTCATTGTAGTAGAGGTTGGCAACACTGAGATACTTTACCAACCTGGCAGGTGGTGTGCCACCGAACGAATCAAAAACAAATGCATTGTTATCGTCAATTTTGAGGTAGCATATCCAATGTGTACCAGGATTTTTGTAACTGTCCAGGTTGACCACGCCATACTTCCTTTTCTTCACAGCAGAGGGTAGAGAATCGGACATGAAAACACCCCTGAAGTTTTTTATTCCCAACAGTTCGATCAGAGATTCAATATCGAAGTTGGACAGGGCTTCTTCTTTTTTTTATATTTCTTCAAAGCATCGAGGTTGCTTTTTTGTTTTTTGGTTATACCTTTCCCCTTCTTCTCCATAGCCAGGTTGTGACGTTTCTGTTCTTCCAATTCTGCCTTGTTCTTCTTCGAGTCGATGACGGTTTTTGCGATGGCGGCGCTACCGCCGGCCAAACTTCCAACGGCCCCCAATGCTGCCAGGATGGCTGGGATGCTGAATATGAAACCTCCGATCTTTTGCTGTTTCCGCGAACGCTGCAAGCGTCTCAATTGAGGTGTGCTGAGAAGTAATTTCATTCCGTGTCCTTTCGTTAAGCAAGAACGTTTCTTCTCGCGTTGTTTCTTGGTGAGTAACCCATCGAGGGCACCTAGATTTTTCAGATTGGAGTATGGTATCTGGTACACGACACCTTTGGGCTTCATGTTGATGCTCTATATGTTATTTTCACGGTATGTTATTTATATATATGTTTTGAGATTTTTTTTGTTTTATGTAATTTTTTTCGGTATGTTATTTATATATAAATGTTCTGAGATTTTTTTTTTGTTCCGTGTAATTTTTTTTCAAGGATATACTCCGCGCAGAGCCGTTACACAAATTCTATTACGTGTTTTGTTTTCTTACCAAGAAGTTCCTTTGTACCCTTGTACACGATTTGAGTTTTGTTCTCGATTAAAATAGCTAGCTTCTCGTCGGATAACATGTTAGCGTATCGATCTGGTAAAAATAGACTGTATTGTGCGTTGAGCAACAGACGCGCCTTGGGGCCATACTGGGTAGAAACAATTGAACCGGAAGTTATCGTGTAAGGTTTGTCCACTTCTAATTCCTGAATTTTTACATATTCGACTGATGAATTTAGCATTTGTTTTAATGCTTGGGCGTCTAGTGATTGTTTACTCATTTTATAAATGGCAAACACAACTGGAGTTTTTTTTTTTTTACGTAGTGTTATTTATATACCGAAGAAATTTTTTTCAAGGTTCGAGAAATTTTTTTATTTCTACACACCCCATCCAAATTTTTGTTTCGTGTTCATGGCGATGGTGGTGCCCAGTGCTGCAACTCTTTCTCCCAGCGAAGCGTCTCTGCTAACAAATCTTTCGAAAGCTGCGTACTCTAACTTTCTGTCTGCTTCGTGACGTGCATCCAGATCGGTGCGAGTGGTGTTGTAGGCAATGTCGTGATCTTTGCATGCGGCGTCCAACGGATTCACACCCTTGTCTCCTCTCTCCAATCTTTTCTCGAGTTTGGTACCCGGTCCGCAGTACTGGTAGCCGGGTAAATGCATCTCGAAAGGTAACTTGTTGATGATGTCGTTCACGAGTCCCTTTCCTTCGGCCACGTTCCAGAATCTCGGAGGCAGCGTGTTGATAATTTTAATGAGGTAGCCTATGCCCTTGTCGTCGTTCACGATGAAGTTGGAAAGTTTCGTGCTGATCATGTCCACAATTCCTACCTTCTCGTTGTAGAAATTACGATTGCCTGCATTCTCCTCTCCTGCAATAACCAACAATCGGTCTATGAGCTTGCGCACGTCGTCCACCCACACAAACTCTTTGGGCAGGGTGTTGTAGAGTTTGACGCCGCTGCCTGTTTTCACCTGGTTCCAAATCGGTTTGATGAGATTTCTGTACTTCTCGCCGCTGCTCGATTTCACCCTATTCTGCGAGGCGTCGTTGTTCTGGTATAAGGCATCCGTCATGATCAAAATTTCCTTGTAACTCTGGTAATCTTCGTCAGTGTAATCTTTCGGCTGCTTTTTGGCAACGAGTTCCCACAGTCCCACCGTACCCGGATACCTGTTCCAACTATCCTTCTCGCCTAAATTAACTTTAATGTCGTTGCCTTCGAAGGTGACTTTCGATTTTCCAATCTTCCAAACCACACCGCCGCCTTCGTTACTCTCCATGCTCGGATACAATCCGAACACTTCATCCTTGTCGAACTTGCCCGTGCTCAGGTAGTCTCGTGCCAAAGGTCCCAACTCGATTTTATCCAAAGACGACGGCGTGCTACCTATGGCTCGACGTCGTGCCGGTGCGTCCTTCAGTTCGAACGGCGTCGAAGGAATGCTCGAAATGGGCGTGGGTACGGTGTAACTTTTAGCTGCAAGTGGTACGAGTTCGTTGATCAAATTTTTATTTTGTTCCGTGACGCCTTTAATTTCTTTACCTAGATCGCTGATGGCGTCGATCACAGGTTGATCTTGACGTTTCTTCTCTTCGTAGAATCCGCGATTCTCGGATTTCCAACCTTTGAAACGTTTCGCGAGGTAGTTTCGCAACTTGAGATTTTCGTCTTCGATTTTTCGTTTCGCCATAACGTTATTTATACATGTCGTTTCTCACAACGTTGCAACGTTTAGAAAGTCGTTGATTTTGTTTCTGTATTTTCCGTCGTTGGGTTTTCTCGTCATGTCGATCGTCGCGAATCCGAAATCGTCACTCTTCCAACAGTGGGAGCAGCAGCGTTCCAAAAATTGATTGTAGTTCATGTCTCCGCCTACGTAGTCATCGTACGCGTGCTTGAGGTTGGTGTGATCTTGACGAAACAAACATATGAAATTAGCGTTGTCGCGTACTAACTGTTTTGGAATTTTGGAAAACGTTTGATCTAGGAAGAAGCAATCCATTCCTTTGTGACGACCTTGCGTGAAAAAGTTGCGAATTTCATTTTGATTTTCCAGGATGACATCGTCGAACACAACGACTGAATTTTCACGACAATCGTCGAGTGGTTTTATTTCAGATGCGAAAGTTGCAATGTCCAGACCATCGTACAGTTTTATCAGTTGCTGGTATTTCGCTTGTTCGAGACTTTTCGAAAATACGTAGAGGTGCCTGTTCTTCCAATCTAACCAATTCGGTGCGAGGAGAAAATTGTCCACGAGCAGTGTCGTTTTCCCACACCCTGAAGGACCTACGATTAGACAACGGATGCTGTCGGGAAGCAACTCCCCGTTCTTTTTTTTCGTTTGATTTTCCGAATCAGGTAGACGTTTCACGACATTCCACGCACTCATAGAATCACTTTGTTCGCGTCGATCCAACTCTTTTCCGGAAGCCCCAGCCATTTCACCAATAGTTTGTCACCTTTTCTACGCAATACTTTCTCGATGAGGTACGTGTTGGGATGTTTTGTTTTAGAGAGTTCCTCTTCGTAAAATCTTCCTTTCAAAATCTCGCCGCTACTATCTTTTATTATATATGTGTGTCGGTTTCCGGGTAAAACTCGAACCACCGTAAAAAGTTCCGTACTCCAATTTTTTGTGAACCCCTTCTCGAAGGTGCGTTTGAATTTGCTGATCCTCACCTGGTCTCCAATTTTGAATTTTGACTTCTTGGTAGTCGCGGGAGTGTACTTTGGACAGTAAACTGTAGAAATTAAACGCTGCTCGTCGGATTTCGTAACGTCAGCTGGCTTCATGCCTATGGTTCTGTGTACTGTATTATTATAAGTGTCGACGAGTTTCGGCAGTATGTCGACCCATTTGTAATTTCCCCGAAGCGTGAATCGTTTCCACATGTGTGTTTTCAAGGTTCGATTAAATCTTTCCACGATGCTGGCTTTGATGTGACTGAAGGTTGAATAATGCCGAATGTCATGTTTTTGAATAAACTTTTGGAATACGGCGTTGTAAAATTCTTTACCGTTGTCTGTTTGCAAAAACCGTGGCCGTCTGCCGCTTTCGCGAAAAATTGTCTTGAATGCTTCCGTGACGCACGTTCCCGTTTTGGCTTTCAAAGGTAGAGCCCATGCGAATTTCGAAAACGTGTCTATGACGGTGAGGAGGTACTTGTTGCACTTGTTCAATTTATGTACGTTTTTCAAATTGCCGCTGCTCATCTCCACGAGGTCACTTTGCCAGAGGTCGTCGATTCCCTTGGTCACCACCGCCAAACGTTCGTAGTTGCGGCGTGCAGGTTTATGCAATTCTTCGACGATGGCTTGCCTAGACATTTTTAGAGATTACGTTTGAAGAGAAGCACCAGCGTGATGGGATTCAAAGAAGGTGGCACCTCGCTCGTGTTTTGAATGATCAGCTTATCGCCGGCACTCACGTCAAAAACGGTGAGATCTTCGTCTTCGTGTATTTCATATATGTTGCGCGTTTCGTTCCAACGTGCCAGAGGAATGTTTCCTGCTTTCTGGACACCGCGATTCGATATCAGGGTCATGGTGGGAACGCTAGCTTTTCTGCCGTGAGACCAGTACGAAAATTCATTTATCTGAATCGTGCCATCGAGGAGAAACTTGTAGTACGGATGATAAGGATGCAACATGTACAGTTTGTTACCTTCGACGAACGTGGAGATTCTCTGTTGATTGGGTACGCTGTTGATTTCGATGGCTTGCAGAGAATGCAGTTTGGCGAATTTAGTATCGACGCTAACAAGGTTGCTGTGAAGCTGCCCCAGTGTATTTTGTAAGGGCAACAAATGTTCGGCTATGGTATTCGTTACTGTAGAAAATGACGGTTTGATTTTCACTTCCACGTTCAACTGCTTGAAGTTTTCGTTGAGCTCTTGCAGCTTGCCACCGAAAGAGGCCAGCGTCGATTCCTGCGTGGATTCCAGCACTCCAACTTGATCTCTGATGTTGACGACAATACTCTGAAGGTTCTCGACTTGATTCAATTTCGAATTTTTCTCGGCAAGATCGTTCACGATGCTTCGCATCTCGGTAAACTGCGTGTGAAGGTCGGCGACGCTCTGCGAAGTGGGCAGCGTCGACACCAGCGAAGCAAGTTCGTCTCGAATCTGTTCCACGTTCGCCGTTTCCGTTTCCAGTCGTTTCAGCATACGTGATATGTTCCTTTTCAAAGCGTGCAATTCTTTGGAGGTGGGGAGATTGGCCACCCTACTCTCGAGATCGCTCAACGAACTTTTGATGTCGCTCGAATCGGATAGTGCCGTCACCGCCGTTTTCAATTTTTCCAAATCTTCGCTCGAAGGTACGCTCGTCCGTAACGATTCCAAGTCAGCCTGTATGTTGTCCAGTACGTGATGAAAATGAGCAAGATTCGTTTCGACGTTCAAATTTTCTAAATATTCGATCTTCTGCTGAACCGTGCTCAACGTGTCTTGTATGCTCGTCAACGCACTTGCTTCGGCGTGAATATTTTTAATTTCTTCGTTGATCAACTCCAGAGACGCCTGAAGCGTAGCGATGGTGGTTTGAATGTGTTCGAAATCTTGATAAGCCTCCAATTGAATTTTTATGTTCGCGACGCTTTTGCCGATGACCTGCAGTTCGTCTGACGATGGTAGATTCGTCATAGTATCTTCCAAAGTCTGTAACTTGGATTTAATTTCTTCCAACGTGCTGGCGAATTCTTCTTGTAATTTGGAAACAACAACATGCAAACGTTCTACATCAATATCCTTCACAACGGTTTGAAGTTCAGAAAATTTCTTTTCTATTGCGGAAGTTCGTTCTTCGATTTCGAGTTTTAATTTTTCCAAATCTTCATTTTTCGATTGAAATTGCTGTAATTTGGCCAAATCATTTTGAAGCTTATCCACGCTCAACTGTATATTTTGAACGTTGTCGTAAGAAGGTACGTCCACATAATTTTTTATGAGCGTTTTCAGTTCGGAATCGATTTTCAAAATAGGGTCGAGACATTGCGTTTGGAGCGTAGCGATCTCCGACTCTAAACTTTTGTTTAAGGTCTCCTGCAAAGCGATCAAATCGCTCCTCAATTTTTTAATTCGGACATCCAACATAAGAATCTCTTCTGCATGGTCTACACGCTTAGTGTTGCCGAAAATATCGTTAGGCATTTTGGTTAACGGTTATTTATAATAGGATAGACGATTCGTAATTCTACGAAGAGAGGAATGAGTTTGTCGTAATCTCCTAGGAGTTCGACGTACAGGTAATCTCCTGCGGAAACATCGTACGTAATGTTAGAAAGCATCTTGTCGTGCTTGATTCGAAAAATGTTCTTGCCGGTAGATATTTTGATTTCGCCTACGTTTTCCGGATTCACGGTGATTTGAAGTTTTCCATCGATCGGAATTTTGTAAAAATGTAAATTGTTGTTGAAGACGTAAAACATCTTGCCCACATCGTCATCCAATTTCGTCCAAATGCTGTTAAGGTGAACAATCAGTAGACCGTTGAGTTTAGTTAACATGGAAGGTAGAAATTCATGATCTGTCGTCGTGTGGTGTACAGCCTCCATGTTGGTTTGTTTTCGGAAACCAAAGAGATTCATATTATGCTGGTTATTTAAAATACGGTCAAAGTTTTTTGTAATGACTGTCAGTGTTTTTTTTTTTTTGTTTTTTTTTGTTTTTTTTTTTTGTTTGTTTCGTTTTTTATGAATCTTCTGTTGAAGGGCATATGTTGCAGGTTTTGCTTTCTGCTAAGCGATAGTGCCCCCACGGCAGTATGTGGATTCCACATTGGAGAACACACCTCTTGTCGTCGTTGGGATCCAGGGCAATCTTCCTCACTTTGTTGGTGGTTAACACATGGTCGACACTCTGGATACGCTGTTCTGCTCTTAGAACCGACGACCCGGTCTTGAGGCAATCCACGAAGTCCTCGAATGTGAGATGCTCCCGAACCACCTGTCTGCCGACACCCTTGGCCTTTTTGGTAACACTGCCCTCGGCTTTGATGGTATAGGCCTTGGCACGAAGACCTGCAAACTCGAGAATCACGTCTCCGTCCTTCTCGTCTTTGAGTTTGCCAGGCACCTTTTTGTTGTGAGCCAGGATTCCGTACTGGTTCGGCTGGGGATAGCCCGAGGTGTCGAAAAGCTCAATAAAAGATTGAGCTGTGGCTATATCCCCGTATGCGTTGGCTGTGCGAACGTAGTACACCAAGCTGTCCGTGTCCGTGTAGAGAAGCGAGATGTTGTGGCCGTAGTGTGGACGTAATGTGTCGTAGTACGTCTCGAACATGTGGAGCTTGCTCAGATCCAGAACAGTGGCTCCAACGTAGATGGGCTTGTTGAGCTTCACCACGCCTTGCTTCATGTGAATCAGAGCCAGCTGCTCGTTGTAGATTGTTCGAGACTTGAACAATGGACTTGCAACAAGCTGACGACATCGCTCTTTCCTCGTCACCAATTTTATGTCCACGCGATTCCGTACATTCTCCATGGTCTTGCCAAACACCGCATTATTCATAAGCTTGAAGAAATCCTTATCAAGCTCGGACGTGGCTGCGGTGCGGTGTTCAGTGTTGACTTCAATATATGGACGCAACCATGGAGAATGCTCGAACTTGAGGATGCGGTGAACTGCGTGGACCGTGACCCCTCGCTGCATCAACCACCGGAGATTCCGGTAGTGAAGAACGTAATTCTTCTTGGGTTCGAAATCCATTACGAGCTTCTTCTGGTTGGAATCGGGTGGACACTTGAACTCGGGTGCAGGGGGGAGATCGCAAAACGAATCCTGCAGCTTCTCGGAGAACTCAAGGTCCACCTCGGCGAAGAACCCATGTTCCGAATCGTCGAAGCTTTCGATGTCAAATTTGGAAGGATCAGCCCACTCGAACCCTCTAAAGGGGAGTCGCTGCATCATAGAGTGCCCGTACAAGTTATTCACGTCCGTGTACATGATGTAGCTCGACGGTTGGGTGGAGTCGTAGCCAGTAGCCATGTGATTGTTGTTGGCGCGCGCGTGCCGTTGCGACACCTGGACCATTCCACCCCGCTTGGCACGTTCCACAAACAGCATCATGTCCACGTCCGAAAGAAGCTCCAGCTTGATTTTCGTCACCAGAAACATGGCTGACCATGCCAGTCCGGGGAGACTATAGAAGTAGGCGGGATCCAGGTGGTAGATGTTCATTGCAGTTGCCCGGAACGTCTGGAACACGTCGGCGAGGAGCGTCACATCAAGTCTGAGGTACGCATCGTGGTAGTCCCCGAGATTTTGGCAATCCAGCTCGCGCCACATGGACTGAGCATGGTTATAGTCATCCTCAGAGATGCCCGAGCCTCGCAGCTTGCTATAGAAGTTTGCTCGAGGAGGAAGCGACGTCTCCGCAAACTTGGTAGAGTCGATGACGTATTCGTAGGGGTAGACCCCTTTACGCCTGAAGAGACTGGCGTCCAAGTTTGGAAAATTCGCAGAGGTAATGAGCATTTGTTCGTTGCTCAGCTTCCCTGCAAGGGTATCGAGGCTAGCCGAGAGGAACCTCAGGGAGTCGAGGAAGCGAAGCTCGATGCTCCTGCTTTTTGAGTTGGGGATCGGCACCCACTTGCTGACGCTAATATAATGCTCCTCGTTTTGTGCCAGGACATTGATTCTTGCATTGTCGTATCCAAGATGCTTGATCAGGTGGTGAAAGTCGTACCCCGAGCCATTGTGAAAAAACACTGGGATGAAGCGCGGGTCCCGGGCCAAGCGATTGCAGTCGTCGCACCAAGGACCAACGTACCTACCGTTAAAGTGATCGTGGTGATGGACTTTACGGTTGTTGATGCTAAACTCACAGGTGCACACAGGACAGGTAGTAGCCTCCTCGTGTCTATGTTGATCGTCGGGGGACAGTGGGAGCATAGACTTGGGGGTAAACAGCACCTTCCCTATCTCGATGGCCTCGACAACCATCCTCTCAAAAAAATGTTTGGCTGCGTCGGGACCACGGTACACATAGGGCTCGGGGACGATGTGTTGATCTCGTCGCACCACAACGTATGCGAAACTAGATGCCTCGTGGAGTTGGTAAGGGGTGGTGGAGGAAACTTCAGGATCGGGATCGCAAGTGGACAGGGGTTTGAGAAAGGCCTCGAAATCCGCGATGATGATGGCGGGGTGTTCTACCATGGCACCGTGCATTTTGAAACACTCCATGGTGCCAGGCTTGGGCAAGACTGGTACCCTAGGCGTGTTGGCATTGCAGGAGAGCATGTGGTTAGAGAGCTTCTCGGCAGCGATGTTGCGACCTCGAACATGTTGGTAACTGCGTTGATCCCGCCCGTCGAATATTGACAAGCACCTGCGACAAACTTCTATGTGGGTTTTGTCTTTGCTCAGCTGGCTCGAAACAAGCCGAGAGAGGGAATGGATGAGGGTGTAATGGTGGTGGGTCTCGTCCTTGATGAGCAGAAGGTGAATTTCCTGCACACCATCGTCGTCTACGTCGCTCACCCGGATAGGGTACACCACATTTTCGTCGGTGAGGCCATAAACGTTGATGGCCAACCGAGGGTTGTGTGTACGGGCTTCGAACTTTCGAATATCCGAGACCTTCACCGGGTAGTCGATCCCAGCCATCGCATCTTCCAGCTCTGGCTCGTAGGGTAGGTAGTGGTTAACTCGGTATGGGTGGTTTTTCCGGTGGACAGGGTGCAATGCTGCAAGCACACACCATACGAAGCACTTGTTATCTTTATTTTGGATGTTCAGGACGGCCTTTTTATCCACAATCGCTTTTGGTAAGGGGACGTAGCTGGAGGCGGAGAGAGGCACAAACTTGCTAAGTTTGACGCACAGTTCGTGAGGCTCGCCGCACAACGAACCCCCCGAGCCCTTAGCTTCATGTTCTTCTTGTTTAACCAGCAGCTCCTCGACAAACTTGTTGTAGATGACCTCGAGGTTTTCGACATCCACCAGATGCAGCATCTTTGCCTTGGTGTTGTGGCAGAAGCTGTAAATTTCACCAGACGGCTTCTTGTACTGGCAACGTAGCGAAGCGTAGAATTTGGTGGAGTGCGTTGCAAGCGCATCGCCGAGGATAGAAATAATTTGCGCTTGCACGTTCTCCAAAAAGCTACGCACATCGCATGAGCCCTCCGAAGTAAGGGGAAAGTCCTCTAACAACCGCTCGAAAGCAGACTGGTCTGCTTTCGCCACAGTCTTGATGCGTTTGGCAGATAGTGGCGAGTCGGCTTCAGCTTTCCTCTTGGTTGAGCTGGTCGACGGTTGAGCCCCAGATGTACTTTTGCTTAAACAAGTAAGCTTATGCTTCTTGGCATACGCAATTGTAATGTGTTTATTGCATCCGGAACACAGTTCGGTGGCAGCCAAATGCTTGCCTGGCACGCAGGTGCGACAATGTCTTACAAAATGTTGGCTTGATATGCTCTTTTTGCAAACAGGGCAACTTTTCATGGAGCGCATTTTTTCGGGGTATGTTTATTTATATGTGATCTGTTGGTGGTAGAGTGTTTACAAAACAAAAATGCCTTATGAGAAAAATTTTGTAAGGTAATTCTAATTAGTGTTAATTCGAGGGGTTTATTTATATATGGGTGGTGTTGTCCTCCTCAAATATGTGCTTTAATCAACCCTATAAAAAAAAATAAAAAAATATATAAGAAAAATATGATTGAAGATAGAAAAAAAACACAATAAATATTGTATGCAATACGAAAATAATAAAGGCGCCAGCGCGCGCGCGTGTGACACATCGTTCCCCCGAGAGAGGTTTACAAAGGTCACGATAGGTCTCTCTCTCTTTTACAGCAACGTTGGCATCTCTATTTTTTTTAGTTGTAAGTGGGTTGCCAACACTAGTTAATAATGCTACACACACACGCACACACATACTATGCTGCCATCCATCTCTTTTACAACAGTATATATTTGTTGCCGGCTCTCCTTGCCCAGTGTGTGTAGGTTGGCAAAAAATTGTTTTATGTACTGTGGCAAGCCTCAAGCAAACTTGCCAGTTGCTTTAGAGGTTACACCAAACAAAAAAAAAAGCTGTAGGTAGGTGTTGGCAGCTGCCAGTTGTTTTAACTCTTCCCCCTCTCTCCTCTCTCTCGTAAAAAGCTATGACAATACCAGTAGGTTGACAAATTGCTTTATACACTATAAGTCGAGCCTCAAGCGTTGCCAGCTCCTTGCTTTAGGTTAGGTTAAACCCAAAAATCTTGGTAACTTTTCGAGTAAGTTGGCAACACTACAAGGCAAGCCTCAGCAAAATTGCCAGCTGTTTTAGGTTAGATTAGACCCAAAAACCTTGGTGATTTTTTCGAGTGAGGAGTTGGTAACACTGTTTGTGAGGTTAACATACATCCAAAAGGTTGCGTCAAGTTGGTAACACTGCAATGTTAACATACACCCAAAAGGCTACGCCAAGTTGGCAACACTGCAAGGTTAACATACACCCAAAAGGCTACGCCGAGTTGGTAACACATATACACTCACACACAAAAAAACTAAAAAATTATACAGCGTAAAAAGCTACGCCGAGTTGGCAACACTGTGAGGTTAACATACACCCAAAAAGCTACGCCGAGTTGGCAACACTGTGAGGTTAACATACACCCAAAAGGCTACGCCGAGTTGGTAACACATATACACTCGCACACAAAAAAGCTAAAAAATTATACAGCGTAAAAGGCTACGCCGAGTTGGCAACACTGTGAGGTTAACATACACCCAAAAAGCTACGCCTTGCCCGAGTTGGCAATACTGCAGAACAAGCCTCAAGCAGTATTGCCAGCTCCTTGCTTGAGGTTAGGTTAGACCCAAAAACAAACCTTGGTGATTTTTTTAAGTGAGGAGTTGGCCACACTGCAAGAAAAGCCTCAAGCAGTGTTGCCAGCTCCTTGCTTGAGGTTAGGTTATACCCAAAAACAAAAACCTTGGTGATTTTTTCAAGTAAGGAGTTGGTAACACTGCGAGCGCCACCGAGCGCCATTTTCGGGCTGGGAACCCGGCCACCTACTCTACTCTCATTGTAGGTTAGTTTAGTGCATAAAACGTCGTAAAATAAAAAATAGGTCAAGAACAAGTTGGCAACACTGCTTGAGGCTTGTTCTGCAGTGTTGCCAACTCTTTGCCTTAGGTTAGGTTAGACCCAAAAACCTTGGTGATTTTTTTCGGGTGAGGAGCTGGCAACACTGCGAGAAAATGGAGCTCATGCCTTACGAGAGAAATCCATTAAGGCAAGCTCCACCGAGCTCCATTTTCGGGCGCAGAACCCGGCTTATTGTACTACTGCCCATGCCCACATCTCAAGCACAATTCTAATGTTCGCCGATTATTACACGATTATTAGAGCAATAAAATAGTCATCAGACATATACCTTCTCCAAAATGACATAAACAGATTCTCCGAATGGAGTAAGCGATGGAAAACTGTCCATAAACCCTTCAAAATGCTTTTACATAACAATTTAATTGAAACAAAACATTCTTGAAGGTAATTATACATTCACTGACCTCCCTCTTACAAAAGAATTACAACACCGAGGTCTAAATATTCTCATAGATTCAAAACTCGCTTTAGAAAATCACATCTCAACCATCACAAAAAAAGCAATGCGTGTGCTAGGCCTACTGAACAGATTCACTGAAATCAATAACCCGAAAGCACTTTCCATTTACTTCTTGTTAACCAATCTGAAACACGGCTGCCCCTTCTCATACCTCCAAGATCGACAGTGTTCTCAGCTTTTTCCTCTCCATCGTTCGATTCTGAGCAGGGACTGCAGTTGAAACCTACTTTCAGTTTCAGTTTCAGTTCGGCTCGGAATGAAACATTGCAGTTCACTTTCAGTTCTCGAACTGAAACTGGAATGAAACCAGAGTATATATGTTCGAACCAGAACTGGAATGATCTGGGGTTTTAGTTTCAGTTCGGCCCGGAATGAAACCTTTCGGTTCACTTTCAGTTCTCGAACTGAAACTGGAATGAAACCGGAGCATATCTATCCGAACCGAAACTAGAATGATCTGGGGTTTTAGTTTCAGTTCGGCCCGGAATAAAACATTTCGGTTCACTTTCAGTTCTTGAACTGAAACTGGAATG
The DNA here is from genome assembly GCF_977018435.1 of Lepisma saccharinum. NCBI lineage: Eukaryota > Metazoa > Arthropoda > Insecta > Zygentoma > Lepismatidae > Lepisma > Lepisma saccharinum. Next base: position 24,341,893 of record NC_139252.1, on the reverse strand, counting down.
AAACCAGAATATATCTATCCGAACCGTAACTGAAATGATCTGGAGTTTTAGTTTCAGTTCGGCGCAGAATGAAACCTTTCGGTTCACTTTCAGTTCTCGAACTGAAACTGGAATGAAACCGGAGTATATATGTCCGAACCACAACTGGAATGATCTGGGGTTTTAGTTTCAGTTAGGCCCGGAATGAAACCTTTCGGTTCACTTTCAGTTCTCGAACTGAAACTGGAATGAAACCGGAGTATATATGTCCGAACCGTAACTAGAATGATCTGAGGTTGTACTTCTAGTTCGGCCCGGAATGAAACCCTTCTGTTCATTTTTAGTTCTCGAACTAAAATTGGAACGAAACCGGAGTATATCTACCCGAACTGTAATTGGATGGTCTGAACTTTCACTTCCAGTTTGGCCCGGAATGAAAGTTTTCTGTTCAGTTTCAGTTCTCGAACTTAAACCGTTTCCAGACCCAAATGTTAAGGATCTGGGCGCGTTTTGGTATGTTTGAGATCGAGAAAAATACTGAGTAACTTTTACATTTTCTTCATTTAAGAACTGTATCTCACATTGTACTGACAATTGTACTTTTTTGTAATTATATGTGAAATGAAAACAAAAAGTTTATATGAATCCGCCGCGTCACTTTTACCTCAGTTGATTCAGTTCAAAATGGCATCAAACAATGTAATGAAAATTAACTGTGGAAAAGTTACGTATCTTCATTACAGTAACCAAATTGTAGTTAATCAAACATACATTTCTGAAAGTACCGTATGACATCACAGCACAATAACCAAATTGTAGTTAAACAAATACATTTATGAAAGTAGCGTATGTCATCACAGTACAGCAACCAAATTGTAGTTAATAAAACAGATACAATTCTATGTGAGCTGTGGCTAGCTTCATAAGTGTGTCCATTTTCGCGCAAAACTACATCAATAAGATTAATACACATTAGATTTTCCTATGGTTTGGTTTTCTGAATTCCTGAAAATAGAAAATTAAAATAGTGTATGAACTGTTAATTTATGAAAAACGCAATAAGCATCTATCCTCGATGGATATTTTCACACCTACAAATAACCATGGATTAAAGAAAAAGCACTTAAAAATATGCTTCACAAACTTTGGTTGATTGTAAATGATACATGTCATAATTTTGTAGTACGAGTTCCTCCTCCTCGTATGTAACATAGTATTTGCACTTTAACAGCTATTATTTAAATTTTGAATAAAAAAGGAAATTAGGTCATACATAAATCTTACAATGTTAATCTTTTAAATGTCTTTCCAAACGAGAATTATGAAAAACGACAGCAAACATGTGAGCATGAAAGACAATGACTATTCACCTTCCTCCTCGACGAACTCGTAAACACTACTGGAGCTAATAGAGGGACTGAAAGAATTTTCATCTTGGTTTAAGGCTGGCAAGTGCTGATCAGAACGCTTTTGGAATAAAGCATTCGTCCGCAAGACTATGAGATCATCAAGTGTTGGAGAGGAAAGGTTGTACAGTCTTGGACACAGCTGGCTTGTAACGACCCTATTGAAGAAGCAGTGAAGCAAGCCATCCATGTCTGGCCACCAAGCGCCTTGTGACTAGACAACCCAAACAACATTGCAATTTTGCGGCTTGTATACCAGTCACGGGTATACATCTCTGTAAATTGAGTAGTGATGCCAAAGAGAAATACGAGATGAAGATTGTCGATCGTAATGTCTCGTGTTCTCGACATGGAATAATACTCGGTCCACGTTACGTTCCATTATTTAATGTTGTTTGGGAATGAACCTGACGGACTAGGTTTATATTTTCAATCCTTGCATTACAGTAAATTCCATATTTTACAATTATATTAATGCTTTGAACGAAAATAATGCCCATAAAAACATCGAACACACGTTCACACCATTCTTCTCACGCACATGCACGTGAAAACAAACACACAAAGCTAAGTTTTAACTTCCAAGTGAATGTCCAAATAACAGTAAATGGAGAAGCACGATGTGCGAAACATGGGATTTTTCACAGAAAGAATGCGTCTATTTGTGACATACGTGGTTTCTATTAATAGACAATGAAACAATTATGAGAGAAATTAACATGCATTTTCGTCTTCAGGTGCTGAGGAAGGAAACAGACTGACTGGAAAAAAGAAAGCATGGTGCTATTGATAGGCTGTTGGTTAGCGTACAGAGCTTTCATCAGTGAGGGCTAGGTTCGATCCCCACCAAGGACATTTATTTTTATTCTTTTCTATTAGTGAAGAAGTATGTAATATTGTTTTCTAGGCATTTTGACGAAAGGATACGCATCAAATTTGTTCGTTTAATCTGTATTTTCATTCTTCTAATAAGTTCTTTATCGCAATGGGATAAAGAGATTCTCTATCTAGGCGATGGATATCTTCTCAATGGTTACGTAGCTGCGATTCTCCAGTCCCTTACACCCACTTGTCTTATTTATTTACTTCATTTCATATCTAACGAAAACACACAGATATAGTTAGAACAAGAAACACACCTTGCGTCGAAGGTTCCAGACTCGAATTCTGGCTTTTTTTTGCGAGGGTGATTATTCCTGTGTGTGTGTTTATCATCTTTGTCAAAAAAATATTCCTCATTATTGTCGTGATTAACCTAGGGAGAGACCAAAGCGACGGAAATAACAAAAGTACAGAAAATGCAAGACACATCTGCCTAGGCATGTTATACCTTGGGAATTAGAAATCTGAAAATTAACTTGCGTTTCAGTCAACTACTTGCGAAAGAGTTTCGTGTTGTCTCGTTTGGAGTGTTGGTTATCGTGTCGGACTAACATGCGGGCAACCCGAGTTCGAGCCCATTAGAAACCAAGTTTTTTTTGTTTTTTTTTTGGTCTAATTTCATCCAACCTTATTTATAAAACTGAGGTTTCTGCAAAACCTTTTGAATTGCATGCCACTTCGTATGTTGGTAATCTGAAAGCATCAAAGATGAAAATTTGATGTTTCGAAGCGACGATGTATTTGTGTATGTGTTGAAAAAACGCAGTTATTTATTAACGAAAAACATGCAGCCACGTGATCATTGAGAACGCTTCCTAGTTGTCAGTGCTAATATGGCAGTAACTACAGTCTGTCAACACACACCAACTTTCACGTTTCCCGAAAAATGATTACCTTTCCACGTTTCAAAATCATGAGTGCTGTCTAAAGCAATACTTTGATACTTGCGTTTGCATGTTCGGATCTAAAGTAAAACGAAACTTTTTTCCCAACAAATGACATTCAAACCATTAATAACTGTTTGAAATGTGATACTGATATCATATATAGAAAGAATAAAAATGGAGAATTTCGCTTAATACAACTTATAAATAGGGAGCGGAAGTTGATGAAATGTCATCTTTTTTCTGACATCTCGGACACGATGCCCATTAAATATACACAATATTACACTTCATCTAGAACCCAAAAAAGGTAATTTTAAAGTGCATTTTTTTGAATTTGTTGCCATTTGTCAGGTTTTAGGTCATTTTCACGGATTTTCGGCATTTACCCGTCATTTTTCGCAATATTCGGTATATTGTTTCATCATATTTTGTCACTTCTTTAATTTTGGTAATATTCTTGAATCTTTTCACCAAGGTATATATATCTTGCAGGATTGCAATTTACGAGCAAAAGAAATGCTGAACTGGTGACAGCCTTTGTTGTGCCGGGAGAAACCACCAGGTGCCCGTCTGGGGCAAACTCAGATTTAAGATCAGATAAGGAGAGGCTTGAAATACCATAGCTAGACCGCGTTTGCACTGAAAATCCTCGTTGCATATTTTAATTGAATGTGCATGTGCTATCATTTGGTGCCCTTTTTTTTAAAGAAAGATTGCATTTTGTTTAATTTCATTTTCATTTCAATTTTTAAACTGAAACTAACAAATTTGATGGTCATTTCTTGCATTTTACGTCATTGTTTCCCATTTTTTAGGATATTCTATAGGTCATATACCTATATTTTTTAGGTCATCAACTTCCGCTCCCTACTTATAAATATATTAAATTATGTGGATACCTGATGTGAAACGTACGATGCACGATCAGAGAGCCTGAATGTTGCATTGAAAACTGCAGAGAACAATGACTGACTTATGAACAGTGAAAGGTTTTTCCATGCTCCAATGGGATTTTATTTATAACTATAAATAAACAAGGGAGAAGGACACAGGTGGGTATGATGAACTAAATTGTAATCTAAAAGTTTTAATTGAAGAAACAAAACACGTTCGCGGTTAAAAATAGGGCATTCAATTTCAGGCACATTACACTAACTGAAATACTATTTTCAAAATTAATAATATTTGGATAACCGGCAAATCCAAACTTGATGTTAACCACGTAATGCACTTGATAATCAAAGAAACATAATTTTTCTTGAGCATGCCTTTTATTTTGTGTCTTGATTGTTGAAATAATACGTTGAAACGAACAGTAGTATGTTTTAGAGTGTGTTTAGAATCTCTTGTGTACTGCATGTAAATACTGAAGTCATTTTAGTATCCTAATCAAATAACAATTATTCAGTGTAATCCTTTAAAAGGAAAGCCTTTGTTTCTTTGCAGCTGTTCATGACAGAAATTCAATTGCAAGACAAGTTACCAAATTAGCAATAGTTCTCTTACATATTTGTGGTATGTGCTTGTCTGCCTTATACCGGATGATGAAGGAAGCAGATATAAAAGATAGACAATTACTGTTCTTGGGTAGCTCGTCCTGCTTTTGTCAGAAAACCTGATCAGCATTCTGAACCAAGCCATCACACGAGATACGACTTCAATAATATAATCCCGTTTCTGTGGCCAAATACCTCCAAAAAAAGGCAATAAAATTGTCAGTGTGAGGAGACGGAGAAATAATTTCCTTTTATCTTACATTATACTCTGTCTGTATGCCTAGTGTGGTTTGTCTGTCCCAAAGCTGAAGACAAACCTCTGTCTGTTGTAACGCGTGGCATGTTTTCTTCCAGTTTACAAATCACGTAAAATACCTTCGTTCACTTCAGTGTGCTGGTTCTGCAGGCTCAAGGTCATGTCGACTGATAACGAGATAGACCACGTGACTCCGGGGCCAACTGTCAGCACCGAAGACAAGCTTCAGTAACTTTTGCGAGGTTCCTTTAGTCCTTGACAGAGCGCATGCTCCGTAATTATGTGTATAAAACCCATGTTTTCTGTGTATAAAATTTACGTATGTTTGGATTGTGTGCTCAAATGTTGGAGTAAACATAACTCCGTGACACACAACAACAATTACAAGCGCTTCAAAAATTAGAAACTTAGCAAGCGTTACTCATAAGACGATTAGATTGTCCGACTGACAGAAGACCAGGTGGTGGGTTGGTAGCGTGTAAGTTTGGCACGCAGGAGATACTGGGTTCGATTCCCCTTTGATTGCCTCCAATTTTTTTTCTTAACTCGAGCGACTATATATTTGAATTTATTTATTGCGAACATTCTTATTTTATTTGCTGTGCGAATTGTTGAATTTTGTTTTCCAAACGATTACGATAATTTCTTGTGAATAGTATTATATGTATTTCTGGATCATTTTCTCGAAATAAATGTATACTTTTCGCCAGGCATAACATTTTTTTGAGTATGTTTGTAAAATGATGAGATATGTGGAAAAAACTATCGTAAAAAATAATTTTCACAAATAAAATTTAAAACTGTAAAGATTTCCACCCAAAAATAAAGTAAAAATGTATTTAACTTTTACTCCAATAAATTATTAAATAAAATGCAATAATTAGTTGCTCGAGTTATTTAAAAAAAATAGGGCAATAGAACGGAAAGCGAACTCAAAGCCTTCTTTACGTGAAACTTATCCGCTACCACGGGGCCACTTGACCACTTAAAAATCATGTAATAGCTTCGCCTCATCAAGGCACTTGGAACTCATCGAAACCTTCAAGCACTTTACGCACAGTAAGAAAACTGGATCTATAGTTTAAAGTGGGATTCCAACCATTTGTGCCTAAACCGCGTATCAAACTTTTCCTCGGGAATTGTTGGCTAGGGTGCGATATTACCAATACTCGGTTCGGGCATGGATGTGGGTGTTTGTCCCAATGAGAATACAAAGAATATAGAGGAAATTGACATGTGTCACAACTGAGAAAAAGGTGAAGAACGAGGATACTATTAATTATGAAATTACTCTTTCAGTTAGTGCAATGTGCCTGAAATTGAATGCCCTATTTTTAACCGCGAACGTGTTTTGTTTCTTCAATTAAAACTTTTAGATTACAATTTAGTTCATCATACCCACCTGTGTCCTTCTCCCTTGTTTATTTATAGTTATAAATAAAATCCCATTGGAGCATGGAAAAACCTTTCACTGTTCATAAGTCAGTCATTGTTCTCTGCAGTTTTCAATGCAACATTCAGGCTCTCTGATCGTGCATCGTACGTTTCACATCAGGTATCCACATAATTTAATATATTTATAAGTAGGGAGCGGAAGTTGATGACCTAAAAAATATAGGTATATGACCTATAGAATATCCTAAAAAATGGGAAACAATGACGTAAAATGCAAGAAATGACCATCAAATTTGTTAGTTTCAGTTTAAAAATTGAAATGAAAATGAAATTAAACAAAATGCAATCTTTCTTTAAAAAAAAGGGCACCAAATGATAGCACATGCACATTCAATTAAAATATGCAACGAGGATTTTCAGTGCAAACGCGGTCTAGCTATGGTATTTCAAGCCTCTCCTTATCTGATCTTAAATCTGAGTTTGCCCCAGACGGGCATCTGGTGGTTTCTCCCGGCACAACAAAGGCTGTCACCAGTTCAGCATTTCTTTTGCTCGTAAATTGCAATCCTGCGAGATATATACAGTATGTAACATTCTTATTCGTACACAGGGATTTTCCAAGAAAATGCTTTAATATCTGAAAGGAAATACACTCTTTTGAAATTGTTTCTTTACAATTCAATAACTAATATCATTACGAATATAAAATCTTACCCAAATTCTGTATAACCAATGACAATAATAAAGTAAATGAAACTGAAAGAGAAACATGCCATTTTTTATACAACTTTTCTATTCGTACACTTAATAATATAAAAGAAAAAAGTGTATTCAGTTCAAATTGACTGACAGTTCTAATACTTTGATGCGTATCCTTTGGCTTTAATTACTGCTTGACACCTGTTCTTCATAGAATTAACCAGTTTCCAACATGTTTCAGAGCTTATTTTATTCCACTCGGCTTGCGCAACAGTTTTCAACTCTTGTTTGGACTTGACGCCTGCTTTATGGACTCGCCTCTTCAAAATTGCCCATAAATGCTCAATGGGATTGAAGTCTGGACTTTGAGCTGGTGTTGTAGTAGTTTGGGCACATTCCATATTAGCCAATTCATGTTAACTCATGCCTTATGCTTATTGTCATTGTCTTGTTGGAATCTGTTGATAGGCGGCATGTCCATTTTTTGCGCACTCTGCTTTACATTGTTCTTCAATATGTCCAAATAGACATATGCTTCCATGATACCATCAATAAACTGGATGGTACTAACACCTTTGGACGACATACTGCCCCAAGTCAATAATGACCCACCACCGTGTTTAACTGTTGGAACTGTGTTAATGTGATCATTGTCTTTATTTGATTTTCTCCAGACCCTATTTATCCCATCTGACCCGTATATATTAATCTTGGACTCGTTTGACCATATGACACTATCCCAAAATTCCTGGTCCTTGTGGATGTGCTCTATTGCGAATGAAAGTCTATTCATGCGATTCACCTTATTTACATACGGCCTCTTTCGTGGTATTCTGCCATGATAGCCATGCTTCCACAAGGCACGTCGGACAGTTTGATCGGACATCATCTTGCCAGTAACATTTTCTACGAACGGTCGTAACTGAGGAACACTTAGTCGGGGGTTTTCTCGCACTCTTTTTAAAATAAAGCGTTCATCACGTTTATTCAACCGTCTCTCTTTTGGTTTTCTCGGCACATTCTGTTGAATCTTTCTCTATAAATTTGTTTACTATGTATTGAACTGTGGAGTGTGATTTATTGACTGTTTGTCCAATTTTTCTTAACGAATAACCTCTAAGGGCCAAATTTATAACAACATTCTTCAGATCGGAACTACGTTCCTTCACCTTGCCCATTTCGAACACGCTGATAGATAGACGATAGGCCTACAACAATACCTACGCCAGCATTCCACTTGACGGGGAGCGCGCCTGCATGTTCAAACTTGTTACGAAGTTGCAAACTGCACGAAATCGCCTGAATAGCGGTGGCGCTGTATGCGAGGAAGATTGAAACTCTTGCCTGTACGAATAACAATGTTGCATGAAACAGCATGTTTTTCTCTTTTCACAGAAATTATACGCTCTGTTTATACACTTTGAACATACATTTTTATTGACATTTCTTGGTGAAACCTTCATTAACATTAATTTCCAGTTACATATGAAAATGATTATATTTCCTAGTAGATATGACATTTTTTCCTCGGAAATTCTATGTGAGTAGACCTAGTGCCCCGGTTCACCATCCTCATTTGGGGCTCGAATCATCATGTGGGGCTCAGTGTTGCCAACTCACCCCACGAAAATTTCACCAACTGATATTTTAAAACTTTTTGGGGTGAGTTGGCAACCTCACACAAGCAGTGTTACCAACTCGGCGTAGCTTTTTGGGTGTTAACCCCAGTGTTTCTCGGCGTAGCCTTTCACGGTGTATAATTTTTTAGTTTTTTTTTGTGTGTGTGTACATCGGGCGAGGCGTAGCCTTTTGGGTGTTAACCCCACTAGCCTTAGCGTACATAGTTCTGAATTTTTTGAGGCTTATTTGAGGCTCGTCGTAGCTTTTGATGTACAGAGGGCACAGGGCAACACTCTGTAGCTTTTTATGAGGGGGGCCTATTGCCTCTTGTTACATTTGGCAACTCTATTGGTTTGAGGGGGTTTTACCAACCCATCCGAAGATTCCACTACTTTCACTGGCTAAGCTAACCTACAAATAGGAATTGGCAGCACTGACGAGACTCGAATTATTATTTGACGCTCGAATTATTATTTGATGCTCGAAAACAAATCGCTAAATATAAAATAAAATAACAATGCCTATGAACCTGTTTGGCTTCAAGAAGCAAGCTATGGAGGCATTCGCCCAAAGTGCACCGTCGCCACCTGCAAGCTGGGACCTGTTACCCTCCCTATTATCTAAACTCAACGGTTTGTTGATTATACACTTGAATAGCATCCTGACCCAGTACGACGAGGATGTGGGCAAGACTTTCTACATATTCAACAACAACTTGAATTATTACCAATTCCCCATCTCCGGCAAACTGCAGTTTGACATGAATCCCGAGAATAAAGGAGAGGCCAAAATTTCCTCCGGCAAGAACATCTATCGCATCAAACACGATAGGATGAACAGTGCCACCACGTACGATGTATCTGCTGGCGATCGCCTGTATATAGAGCTCTTGGACGACTACGACAAACTCATCCCTCTTTTCATAGAAATGAAAATTAGCTATCCTATAATAAATAACAATAATGCCTAACGATATTTTTGGCCACACGAAACGCGACGACCATGGCGACGAGCTTCTTATGCTCGACGTCAGGGTTAAAAAGCTGCGAAGCGACCTGCAGGCCCTACAGTCCACGCTCAACTCCAGCCTCCAGTCCGAGATAGCCAGCTTGCAGTCTCAGTGCTTGGACCCTGTACTCAAGATTGATGCAGAGCTAAAATCGCTGCTGCAAAAATACACTGACCTCGCGTCGATAGACAATCTCGACAAGCTGGCACTGAGTGTGGGCAATCTGCAGAACGAACTTCTGAAGCTGCAACAAACGCAAACCTCAGACGTCGAACAGCTGAAACAACGCTTGCAGGACCAAACAAGCAACATCCAGACCGAACTGCAAACTATCATCCAGAGCATTAAAACACAAGACGACTACGATCGCGTGAACGCTAGTATTGCTAAATTGCGCGAACAGTTTCAATCTTTCGAAATCCCTACGTTGGAAAGCATCAAGGCTGAGCTACAAACGGATGCTTTGCATGCGGCCATCAACGAAGTAAAAACTAAACTCCAAACGCTGGAGGATTTTATCGACAATTTACCGTCGTCTAGCGAACTGAACGCTATTGCCCATAGCGTGGCCAACATCAAACTCCAACTTGAAACCTACGAGGATTTCGGGAAGCTGCAAGGCACCATAACCCATATTGAGGATGCTCTTGCTGTTATTAGAAATGATCTGGCGAATGTTCACGATGAGCTGGAAACCAAACTGCCGGGCATCAGGGATACACTAGCCAACGTCCAACAGCAAATCGCCAAACTGGAAAATCTGAATGCAGAATCCGAGTTGTCTCATTTCCATCACTTGATCGACGACATACAGACTAAGTTGGAAACCCTGCAGCAATCTACCCCCACCCAGGATGACATAACGCAACTGCAAGAAGGCATACGTGCTGCTGCCGATGCCTCCGAGTTGGACGCGGTGAAAAAAGCTTTGGAATCGCTCCAAAACACGGTGGCCACCCTGCCTACCTCTCAGGAACTGAAAAGCGTGAAGAGAACTCTCAACCGAATACTCAAATCCGATGACATCAAAAACATCCAATCCGAAATTGAATCGATACGGGGGTCTGTCGCGACTTTACCTACCAACCAGAACATCACCGAGCTGCATGAATTGTTTGCGGAAATTAGAACGCAGGTCCACGACCTTGTAATACAGAGCTCCAAGTTGACGCTTGTAGAAAGCCTGCAGCAGATTATTGCCAGCGTGAAAGAGCAAATTGGGAGTATCGAGGCAAGTCAGGAATCGACTATAGCTAATTTCAGCACCCAACTACATGACTTAAATGAAAAATTCAAGAGCCTTATTGTCGATGTGAAGATCAAACCAAACTACGACACTGTTGTTCATGCTATCGAGGAACACCTGGAATCGGTGAATGGCAGATTGAGGGATGTGGAGACTGAGGTTCGAACCAACGTAAACACTCTGAACGCCAGCATCGACAATCTCAAGTCTACGATTGTCATCGAACTGTACAGCATACCAAACAGAGAGTTCTCCTCCCCTTTCAATTCAGGTTACAAACTCTACATGTTGACTCCTGCAAAAGCCTATCATCAATTTTTTCTTGCTGGCACACTTCAGTTCGTCAAGGTTTCCTACTGGTCTTTGCCTCACGCAACCCACTACCCAACCATGACTGTGACGAACATTGGCGACGAGCCTAAAATAAGAGGAGTTGAGCTGGTCGATTTCACACACCCCGAAAGTCGCGAGACTGCCTATGCCGAAGATGCCACTCAAATTATCGACATAGAAATAGGTGACAAGCTGTATATAGAAAACCCAGCATTGTCTGCAGCTAGAAATCCCATCCAGGCTATATTCTTATTTTCGCGCCATGTCTAGGCAGGGTATCGTGAACGAGCTGCATAAACCTGCACGACGAAACTACAAACGACTGGCGGTGGTGACCAAAGGCGTGGATGACCTTTGGCAGGCTGACCTTGTGGAAATGAGTAGCGGCAACCTAAAAAATTTACATAAAATCAACAAAGGATACAAGTATCTTCTTACTGTTATAGATACATTTTCAAAATTTGCGTGGGCTTTGCCCCTCAAGGCTAAAACAGGTGTGTGCGTAATGGAAGCATTCAAAACTATTTTCAATGAAAGTGGCAGGCGACCTCGATTTCTTCAAACGGATAACGGAAAGGAATTTTACAACTCGATATTTCAACAGTTTGTTCAGAAGCAAAATATTCAACATTACTCGACTTTCAGTCACATCAAAGCCAGCATAGTGGAACGTTTTAACCGTACTCTCAAAACACGCATGTGGAAACGATTCACGCTTCAAGGTAACCACAAGTGGGTCAATGTGCTTCCGGAACTCGTAAACGACTATAATCACAGTTTGCATAGCACGATACGCATGAAGCCTGCCGATGTCAGCAAGTCTGATGAGGCACAATTAATCTCTACTGTTTATTGCCCCAAGTACTGGCCCACTAACAAAAAACCGAAATTCAAAATTGGAGACCAAGTAAGAATTAGTAAATTTAAGCGCATTTTTGAAAAAGGCTTTACCAAAAACTGGAGTACGGAATTTTTCACTGTTGCTCGATTGTTACCCGGTAACCGTCACACGTATATAATAAAAGATAATCGCGACGAAATTTTGAAAGGGCGATTCTACGAGGAGGAACTCTCCAAAACAAAATACCCCAATACGTATCTTATCGAAAAAGTATTACGTAGAAAAGGTGACAAACTGTTGGTGAAATGGTTGGGACTCGAGGAAAAAAGTTGGATCGACGCAAACGAGGTGATTGTGTAACGGGTGCTTGGGATGTGGTGAGGCGACTGCCAGATTTTCCCCCGGAGCGTCAGGCTAGGAAAAACGGCGAACTGTTGCCGGACAATATTCGCTGCCTTATTGTCGGACCTTCAGGGTGCGGGAAAACAACTTTACTTATTGATAATTTTCTTCTTGCCCCCGACTGGTTAGATTGGAAGAACAGGCACTTGTATGTTTTTTCCAAAAGTTTGGAGCAAGCAAAATATCAACAGCTGACAAAACTGTACGAAGGGCTGAGCATAGCTACCTTTGCCTCCGAAGTAATGCCACTAGACTGCTGCCATGAAAATTCGGTGGTGGTCTTCGACGATGTCATCCTGGAGAATCATAACGAAATTCGCAATTTTTTTACACAGGGGCGGCACAGAGGCATGGACTGCTTCTATCTTGCTCAGACTTTTTCTAAAATTCCCAAGCAGCTTCTCCGAGACAACGCTAATTTTATTTGCTTGTTTCGTCAAGACCACACCAATTTAAAACATGCTTACGATGATTATGTAGGCGGGGACATGAACTACAATCAGTTTTCCAAATTTTGCTCTTCATGCTGGAATCAAGATGATTTCGGATTCGCCACGATAGACATGACGAGGAAACCCAATGACGGAAAATACAGAAACAAAATAAACAACTTTCTAAACGTTGCGACGTTACAAGAAACGTCTTGACGTATTATAAATAACAAATAATGAAACGCAAACTCGCAGACGACAACTTGAAGCTGCGCGACTACCTGGCCAAACGCTTCAGGGGTTGGAAATCAGAGAATCGTGGAATTTACGAAGAGAAAAAGCGACAGGACCAACCTATTATTGATGCTATAAGTGGACTAGGTAAAGACATCAAAGATGTTACCGAGCAAAATAAAGATTTAATCAACGAGCTCGTGCCACTTGCTGCTCGAAATTATGCTGTGCCTACACCGATATCCAGTATTCACACTACCCCGTTCGAACTTGGAGCTGCACCTCTGAGACGTCAGGTTCTAGGCAGTACCTCTTCGGACAAGGTAGTTGAATTAGGTCCGTTGGCGAGAGATTACCTGAGCACCGGGAAATTTGAAAAGGACGAGGTGTTTGGATTGTACCCCTCTGTGGAACTTAACGAGGGTGTGGTTTGGAAAATTGGAAAGTCAAAAGTTACGTTCGAAGGTGACGACGTGAAAATTAATTTGGGCGAGAAGAACAGCTGGACTAGGTATCCTGGCACTGTGGGCCTGTGGGAACTTATCACCAAAAAGCAACCTAAAGATTACACAGACGAGGATTACCAAAGTTACACAGAAATTTTAATCATAACGGATGCCCTGTACCAAAACAACGATGCAACACAGAATCGCGTAAAATCAAGCAGTGGAGAAAAATACAGGAACCTCATCAAGCCAATATGGAACCAACTCAAAACTGGCAGCGGTGTCAAACTCTACAATACCCTACCTAAAGAGTTTGTTTGGGTAGACGACGTAAGGAAGCTTGTAGATCGATTGCTGGTTATCGCAGGCGAAGAAAATGCAGGCAATCGCAACTTCCACAACGAGAAGGTGGGCATCATGGACATGATTAGCACCAAGCTTAGCAACTTTATTGTCAACGACAACAAAGGTATAGGTTACCTTATCAAAATCATCAACACCCTGCCTCCCAAATTCTGGAATGTGGCCGAGGGTCGAGGTCTCGTGAACGACATCATCAACAAGCTACCCTTCGAGATGCACCTACCAGGTTACCAATACTGCGGACCGGGTACCCAACTCGAACGGCGACTGGAGAGAGGAGACAAGGGGGTAAATCTGCTGGATGCTGCATGCAAGGATCACGACATTGCTTACAACACATATACGAATTTAGATGCGCGTCACGATGCTGATAGAAAATTGGAGCATGTCGCGTTCGGGAGACTCGTCAGCAGAGACGCCTCGCTGGGTGAACGGGTTGCAGCATTGGGCACGACCATTGCCATGAATACAAAACGAAAATTGGGGTGGGGGCTGTAATTAAATAACACACAGTAAAAAAAATATCTACGCAACTTACCAACAGAAGTGTTATACAAAATATTTATATTTACCTTCGACGATAGTCACGAGGCTTATTGATTTAGTTAAAATAACACCACAATTTCGCTTGCCCTGTGAAATGCTACTTCTGGATCATCTGAGAAAAATAAGCGGTGTAAAATCTTCTTCTTCTCCCTATGCTTTTTTTTCGGGCTGCTGATGAAAAATTGGCTGATAAGATGGACGAACTTCACGAGTGGAGACAGGGGAGGAGACGATATACAGTCGACTGGTATGCTTCAAATGCTGAAACCAGCAGGATCATCGATCACCTCATCGCATTAGGCAACGCCGAAATTTTTTCTATAAATAACACACTGTAAAAAAATCTACGAGACCAAAAAAATATTTCTTCGATATGAGTGAAAAAATTAGTGACGTCCAGGCATTAAAACAAATGCTAAATTTGTCAGTCGAATATATAAAAATTCAGGAATTGGAAGTGGACAAACCTTACGCAATAACTTCTGGTTCAATTGTTGCAACCCAGTTTGGTCCTAAAGTACGTCTGTTGCTCAACGGACAATACAGTCTATTTTTACCAGATCGATACGCTAGCATGTTATCCGACGAGAAGCTATCCATTTTAATCGAGAACACAACTCGAATCGTGTACAAGGGGACAAAAGAACTTCTTGGTAAGAAAACAAAGCACATAATCGAATTTGTTTAATAGCTGCAAAGTATATATAAATAACATACCGTAAAAAAATTACACGGGAGGGAAAACAAAAAATCTCTGAACATATATAAAATAACATACCGTAAAAAAAAAAATACATCATGAAGCCCAAGGGCGTCGTGTACCAGATACCATATTCGAATCTGAAAACGCTGGGTGCCCTCAATGGGTTACTCACCAAAAAACAACGCGAGAAGAAACGTTCATGTTTGTCCAAAGGACACGGAATGAAATTGCTGCTCAGCACTCCACAATTGAAAAAGTTGCAGCATTCGCGGAAGCAGCAGAAGATTGGAGGTTTCATATTTAGCATTCCGGCCATCTTGGCAGCTTTGGGTGCAGTGGGCAGCTTGGCAGGAGGCAGTGCTGCCATTGCCAAAACCGTCATCGACTCGAAGAAGAACAAGGCGGAATTGGAAGAACAGAAACGTCACAACCTGGCTATGGAGAAGAAGGGGAAAGGTGTGACCAAAAAGCGAAAAAACAACCTCGATGCTTTGAAGAAATATAAAAAAAAGAGAAAGCCCTGTCCAACTTCGATATTGAATCTCTGATCGAACCGTTGGGAATAAGGAACTTCAGGGGTGTTTTCATGTCCGATTCTCTACCCTCTGCTGTGAAGAAAAAAGAGTATGGCGTGGTCAACCTGGACAGTTACAAAAATCCTGGTACACATTGGATATGCTACCTCAAAATTGACGATGACAATGCATTTGTTTTCGATTCGTTCGGTGGCACACCGCCTGCCAGGTTGGTGAAGTATCTCAGTGTTGCCAACCTCTACTACAATGACAAACGCATCCAGGGTTTCACCGATGTTAACTGCGGCCACCTATGCCTTTCCGTTCTCGCATACATGTCTAAAATAAATAACCCCTCAGTGGAGCATTTTCAGAAAGCATTGTGGTACCTAAAACACCATGGGAGTGTTCCATCTCACCAGCGAGACTTCGGTCTTGAAACTCGCGTTGCATGACGACATCATCTATCCTAAATCTATTGCTCTTCGTGCATTCTACAGCATGTACCTGATACCCAATGTCACGGAGCACAATAACAAAATTACTGTTGGAAATGAAAAAATAGTTATCACGCCAGGACAGTACAATCTGTCTACCTTGCAAGCCCAATTGCCAAGAAATATACTGCTATCTCAAAATTCTGTAACTCACAGAGTTGAAATTGTGTCTGCTACGGAAACAGTAGACCTAGGCACTGTTGGAGAGCTTCTGGGATTCGAGAACAACACAAAGCTCGAACCTGGCATCAAGCACATCGGTGCCAACATTCCTAAATTTCTAGCCATCGAGACTCTGAACATACATTGCAACGTGGCAGAAGGCATGATCACCAAATCCTCGGATGGTATCCCAGGCAGCCACAAGCAGACAGGTATCATCGCTACGTTCAAACCAAACTCTGAATTCATGGAACCGATTATATACACACCCTCACCACCGATATACTTCCCCATATCTCGTAATCGCATAGACAACATAGAATTGGCAGTGACAAACGAAAAAAATGAGGTGGTGAATTTTGCCGGAGCTACTACCACCGCCGTCGTGGAGATTAACGTATAATAAATAACAATCATGGAGCAAATCGAAAGTTACGAGTTGCAGTCCTTCCCACCCAATCGTCGCACGTTCGCCAATTTGAACGAGCCGAACAGGGAGATCGAATACGATGTGGACGTTGGGGATGGGTTCATTCACCCTCACAGAGCTGATTTGTATATCAAGTTTGATGTGGTGAAGAGAGACAACGGGGAAGCATTTAATGCCAATGCAAATTTAAAACTTGTGGACAATTTTGTACCACATCTGTTCTCGCAAGTGGAAGTTAGAAAGCATGGCACCGTCATCGATAGGGTTGACTACCCCGGGATTACTTCTACAGCTGTGGGAACACTGAAGCTCTCCAAGACCGATGCAGCATACTACCAAGCAGGAGGATTCGAAGCCGGGACCAAAATATCAACGACAAGTCACACAGTACTGTTTCCCATGCGCTTGCTGCCGGGATTCTTCTCCGACTACACAGAGATTATGTGGAAGGGTGGCTTGCGGGTCACTTTTCGCAGAAGCGCCAACGACAACGATGTGCTGATGCGTTACAGCACCTTGGGTGTAGACGGTGCGGCACTTGCCAACACACTACCCGACGCAGCCAAGTGCGTCATCCAGTTCATGGAGCTGCGCATGCCTGTGGTGGAATACGAATCTAACTACGGTCTCAAGTACAAAGCCGACATTTTGAAGAACCCCCAAGTACCCATCCAATTTTACGGTTACCAGTGTGTGCAGAAACCTGCTTCCGGCAGCCATTTTGAATTTGATGTTACTACGCAGTTCAACAGCATCCGGTACGATATGCCTGAGTTTACGGTTGTGCTCTTCCAGACGGGGAAAGATAATAACCAAGAGAAAGATTCTAGCCAGTTTGATAATTGCAAAATTAAAAATGTTTACCTCAAAAATGGCAGGAATGAAGTTTTTCCACGCGAGAATTATAACTTAAACATTACGAACAACGATTACCTGAAACTTTACGAGGCGTACACAGCTTACAAGAGAGTGACCTCCGGCAATGTGGACGTGTACTACAACCCCAACGAGTTCATAGCTCGCAGACCCATGTTTGTCATCAACACATCTAAAAGAAAACAGGTGGTTGTTAACGATCGTACCAACATCAAGATTGTATGCGAGTTCCACGACGCCTTGCCTGCAGATACTCTGTGCAGTGTCATTCTTATTGCAGAGAAAACATTTGTGTATGACGTCAAGAATGAAAGAGTAACTGAACAGTTTTAGATACAAAAAAAAAATTAAAAAAAATAGCACACAATAAGAAATGTGGAATTTTATATACACAAGTACAAACTACAATAAGCAGTTTCCCAGAAGTTTAATTTTGCTGTGCCATGCATGCATGTAATCGAGGAAGTGGAAGTAAATTAAAATTGTTTTTTTTTTTTTTTGCATTGCCTATTACTCTTTGTTACACTCTGGGCAGGCCTTACTAGTTTGGAGGCGATAGTGGCCCCACGGAAGTGTATGGACCCCACATTCAAGAATACACCTCTTGTCGTCGTGTGCATCCAGAGCAACTTTCCTGACAATATTAGTTGTAAGCACATGATCGACGCTTTGGATACGATGCTCTTTTTGTAGAATGGGCGATTTTGTTCTGAGGCACTCGAGGTAATCCTCAAACTTGAGGTGCTCCCGAACCACTTGCCTGCTTACACCCTTTGCCTTTTTTGTTACAGAACCCTCAGCCCGGATCGCATAGGCTTTGGCACGAAGTCCAGCAAAATCCACAATCACATCCCCGTCTTTCTCGTCCTTGAGTTTGCCGGGTATTTTTTTGTTCCGGGGCAGAATTCCATACCGGTTTGGCTGGGGATAGCCCGATGTGTCGAAGAGCTCATTAAGAGCTGGAACTTTGGCTATATCACCATACGCATCGGCCGTGCGAACATGGTACACCAAGCTGTCTGTGTCTGTGTAGAGAAGCGAGATATTGCGGTTGTAGTGTGCACGTAGTATGTCGTAATATGTCTCGAACATGCACAACTTGCTCAGATCCAAAACTGCAGCTCCCACATAGATGGGCTTGTTGAGTAGCACCTCGCCCTGGTTCATGTGAATCAGAGACATCTGTTCGTTGTAAATTGTTCGAGATCTGAACAGCGGGCTTGCAACAAGTCGACGACACTGTGTTTTCTTCGTCACCAACCTCACATCAACGCGATTTCGCACATTCTCCATGGTCTTCCCAAATACCGCATTGTTCATTAATTTGAAAAAATCCCGATCAAGTTCCGAAGTGGCATCAGTGCGATGTTTGGTGTTCAGTTCGATGTACGGCTTCAACCATGGAGACTGCCTGAACAAGAGCACGCGGTGAACTGCTTTGACCGAGACCTCTTGCTGCATTAACCAATGGAGGTTCCGGTAGTGTAGCACATAACGCTTTTTGGGCTCCAAGTCCATGACGAGCTTCGGTTGATCCGAGCCAGGTGGACATTTGAATTCCGGAGCAGGCGATAGGTCACAGAATATATCCTGCAGCTTCTCGGGGAAGTCAAGGTCCACCTCGGCAAAAAACCCAAACTCGTCGCACTCTTTTTCGATGTCGTGGTATAAAGGATCAACCCACTCAAACTGTCCTGTTGGGAGTGGCTGCATCATTGAGTGCCCGTAAAGGTTGTTCACGTCAGTGTACATGATGTAGCTTGATGGTTGGGAGGGGTCGTAACCAGTGGCCATGTGGTGATTGTTGGCGTGTGCGAAGCGTTGCGACACTTGGACCATGCCGCCCCGGATAGCTCTCTCGATGAAAAGCATGATATCAACATCGGAGATAAGTGAAAGTTTAACTTTAGTCAGCAGGAGCATGGCCGACCATGCCAGTCCAGGAAGGCTGTAAAAATATACAGGGTCCAGGTTGTAAATGTTTATCGCAGTCGCCCGAAACGCCTGGAACACATCGGCAAGAAGCGTCACATCAAGCTTCAGGTATGCATCGTGGTAATCACCGAAAGTTCGGCAACCCAATTCGACCCACATAGACTGAGCATGCTTGTACTCCTCGTCGGTAATACCTGAACCTCTCAGCTGGCTGTAGAACTTATCCTGGGGAGGCAGCAACTCTTCTTCGAACTTGGAACGGTCGGTGACGTATTCGTAGGGGTAGACCCCTTTACGTCTGATGAGTGCGACATCTAAGTTCGGGAAACTTGATGTGGTAATAGCTAGTTGGTCGTCTCTGAGCTTCCCAGCAAGAGCATCGAGGCTTGCCTGGAGGAACCTCAGAGAGTCGAGGAACCGAAGCTCGATGCTGCTGCTTGAGTCGGGGATCGGCACCCACTTGCTGACGCTAATATAACGCTCCTCGTTCTGTGCCAGGACATTGATTCTCGCATCGTCGTACCCTAGATGTGTGACCAAGTGATGGAAATCATATCCCGAGCCATTGTGAAAAAAGACCGGTATGAAGCGCGGGTCCTTGGCTCTCAAGTTACACCTGTTGCACCACGGGCCAATGTAGCTTCCGGTCCCATAATGGTCATGGTGGTGGACCTTTTTGTTATCGTCAGTGAAGACTGAGTTGCAAACAGGACAATTTAGAGCTATTTCGTGCTGATGCTTGTCTTCCGGAGACAGAGGCAGCATGGGCTTGGGGGCCAACAGCACCTTCCCTATCTTGATGGCTTCCTGTTGCATTCTCTCCAGGAAGTGTTTGACCGGGTCGGGACCGCGATACACATAGGGCTCGGAGGCAATATGGTCTCGCCACACCACAACATAGGAGTAACTCGAGGCCTCGTGGATTTGGAAAGGAATGGTAGAGGATGTTTCGGGGTTGGGCTCGCATTTAGACAGAGGTTGAAGAAAGGCCTCGAAGTCTGCTACAATATAGGCAGGATGCTTCACCATAGCACTGTGCATGCGAAAGCACTCTACTGCACCAGGTTCGGGCAGGATAGTTCGTGCAGGCTTGTTGGTACCACAGTAGAGCATGTGGCGAGCTAGCTTCTTAGCAGCAATATTGGGACCTCTGATGCGCCGGTAATCCTGCTGTTCTCGATTATGAAATGTAGACAAGCACCTGCGACACACCTCGACGTGGTGACTGTCTTCGCTCCGTTGGCTCGAAACAAGCCGAGAGAGCGAGCGAATGAGGGTGTAGTGGTGATGGGTTTCGTCCTTGATGAGCAGGAGGTTGATTTCTCGTGCCTTGTTGTTGTTGCTCACGTTGCTCACTCGGATGGGGTGGACCTCATGTTTGTTCTCGGTGAGACCGTAAACATTGATGGCTAATTGCAGGCCCAACAAGTCACGAGCACGAACCTCAAACTTGCGAATATGCGAGACTTCTACAGGGTAGGCAATCCCGGCCATTGCATCCTTCAGTTCCGACTCATACTGCTTGTAGTGTGCAACACGGTGTGGACTGTTTTTCCAGTGAACAGGGTGTAATGCTGCCAGCACCGACCAGAGGAAGCATTTGGTGTCTTTGTTCTGAATATTGACAACAGCTTTCCTTTCTTTAACCTTGGGTGGCAGGGCAATATAGCTAGACCCTGCCAGTGGCAGGAACTTGTTAAGTGTCAGACAAAGTTCGTGGGGGTCGCCACACAGCGAACCGCCCGAGCCTTTAGCCTGATGCTCCTCGTGCTTTGCCACAAGCTCCTCGACAAACTTGTCGTAGATGCTGTCGAGGTCAGTGACATCTGCCTGATGCAGTATTTTTGCTTTTGTGGCATGGAAGAATTTATATATTTCATCAGACGGTTTCTTATACTTGCAGCATAGCACAGCATAGAATTTAGTGGAGTGTGTGGCCAATGCATCGTTGAGGATGGATATTATCTTAGCTCGCTCGCTCCCCAGAAAACTGCGCACATCACAGAAGCTGTTTGATGTTATGTCAAAATCTTCTAATAAATGCTCAAACGCAAACCGGTCTGCTTTCTTCGCCAGCTTGACGCGTTTGGCAGGTGGCAATGCATCGAGGGAGGTTACTTCTACCTTTCGCTTGGAAGGTTGCGGTAGAGATGTTCCAGTGCTCTTGCAAGTAAGCTGGTGTCGCTTGAAGTTGGCAATAGAAATATTTTTTCCACACTTAGAGCACAGTTTGGTTGCACATATTCGCTTTTCCGGCACACAAGTACGACAGTGTCTTTGAAAATGTTTACTTGACACAGCAGTTTGGCACGTAGGACAATTTTTTACAGAACGCATAATGCAGAGATTTTTTGGGGGTATGTTATTTAATACCCAATGCCGTGCAATACAAAATATAATTGTTAACTTTTTTTTTAAAAAAAAATCTATTTTTAAATATTCTCTATGATCTTACTTAGGTTTTTCCGCCAAATTATATACTTCTAGTCTCCTATACAATACAATATACGTACAATATTGCTAACAGTTTCATATTTGAGCAGGTCGGGGATATTTTTAATAGAATCGTGAACACACATATTTAACCATAAAAATATTTATTAAAACTTGATCAATATATAAAATAAAGTGCAATATTCATTGAGGTTTTTAAACTCTCTCACAACACACAATTTATTTTATCTTACAGCAGGAACTAAAAATATCACTCAGTCTTTTAAGTATTTAGGTAACAAAAGTATTCAACATTGAAAGAAAGTAGTTATTCGTCTCACTAATTTAATCAAGTAACATAATGTTGTACTAGGTATAACAAAATAGGAAGGCATTCATTACACAATCAATAGTAGATGCATATCTCCATGAATTATAAAAAAGAACAAAAAAAACAGTCACATGAAAGTAGCGTTATTATAATTTTGTACTAAGTACATCAAAATAAGTAAAATATTGCACTATTCACCATCTGATTTGGATGAATCATTACTTCCACTGAAAAAGTGGAAAAAATAAACACACTTTTTCTAATATAGGAAAAAACATAATTTTACCTACTGTAAGTATATTTGGTATGAAAGGGACTACCTACAATAATTATTGGGTAGGTGGGTTCTAACTACTATACTGTCATTATTTTGTTATAATGAATAATTGGTAATGCTTGGGAGAAAGTCATATAATAAATAAATAATAAAAAAGATGAAAATTATGAGAGAAAAACATGAAATTGACGATAGAACGAATGTAATTTTGGTAAAAAACTCTTGGTGATAGCACATAATAATTGTGATCCTGTTGGGTCCTAGTATGGTGCAAAGCACTGTAAAACTATAGTTTATTATTGCTTATACTCGTACATGCAATAAAACAAAAAAAAAGCGAAATTAAATACTCACATTTTTTTCGAAAAGTCGGAGAAATTGTCCCAGTACCGGGCACACGGCGGTAGATTACCGACTACCTCACCCTTCCACCTTTTGATGATGACTGGCACGCGCGATATGGCGATCCGACAAGTGACTTCAGTGCCATATCGCGTAATATAGAGTAAATAGAGAATACAAATACCTCCCGCGCTTCGGGACACTCGTAGGTTGTAGATATTTCTGTTTTTGAGCCGTGGGCGGTAAACTACCGCCTACGCACCCGCATGAAGGTTAAGAGCGTCAGTTTCCGTAGAGCTCTCTTTTTCCATCGGGTTCCTGATTTTTTCATCACGTAGTTCCTTTTTCATTCAATAGATGGCAGATGAACACGGGGGTTTATTTTATATTATTGAAATTGAAGAATATAGTGAAAGTGACAAAGAGGTGGCTGTGGCAGGAAAAATATAAAAAATTCAGGAATAGAAATAGAATGCAAAATATGTGTGATCAAATTTATTAGGTGAGTTTTCTAATTATCTTTCAAGTAAACTGCATATGTGCAAACTTATTACTGTACTTCCACTTCAATATATAAAATTGCTTGAATAGTTTTCACAATATTTGACATCTTGTTTTGCTGTGCACGGGAGATAGCCAAATTTAAATAGTATTTCATGGCAAAAAATTGTCATTTAAGGTATGCGAATAGGTTAATATGGATATTGTCACACATCTCTCTTATTTTATACTGTTGTAAATGGAAAAAATTATGTACGGTAAATGTTTTGTATATTATAGGGAAAAAATGCAAAATATCCCCCAATTTTAATTCAATCCACCTCTGAATCGAATTTTTACATATTCTCACGTCGCCATATGTTGTTCTAGATTGCTTCTTTTACTTGCCTTGCTTAATTAACTCTCGCTAATTAGCATTTTTTTGGAAGAAGACAACTAGAACAACATATGGCGGTATGAGAAATATGCAAATTAAAGAATATTTTAGTAATATAAGGGCCCTAGCAATTAGCTTCGTCGACTAAGAGTACTCTTTTAAACATCTTCAGCTAGATCGTATTACTGCGCGAGGACGTTTAAAATGTTTGGGTGTTGAAAAAGTTTGACCTATTTTTTATTTCTATTGTTTGCTAATAGATGGCGCTGATAGTACCTCCTCTCTCTCTCCCCTCTTCTCCTCTGCTGTATGATCAAGATTTTGGAGAACATAAAATTTGCATCCATCTGATATCGAACTAGAAACTTTATCTTTCGGGGAGTCAACATTATTTTTTACTCAGTCGTCATATATGAACACACGCAAACATTCACATGTGCTTTTATTTTGTGTTCGGTAAGTACAAGTATATTCTTACATAAATTATTGTTTAATTTAATAAATTGTAAACTCGGAGCCTGCTATACTAACACTCCCGTGTTTCATTATACAGCTCACAGGTTGAATTGAAAGTGAATGTTGCGTGCATACAGAAATAACACAGAAAAAAAAGCGGATGGAAGTAATTTAAAATCAGTAGAGCAAGGTTAGTATTACGAGAACGTAAAAACACGTGCTTTCATTGTTGTCTGAATTCGCGGCAAACGTGGAGTTGGAGGGGAGAGCAGAGAGGCGCGACAGATGCACGCTTGGCAACCATATTCTTACTTTCACTTTGTACAGACAACATTTACTGATTAGACGATGTAAAACTCAGTGATACTTTAACAGTTTATCGATAATACTGAATGTAGAAAAATTGTAAATAATAAAGTAGCACGTTACATTTTTAATATAACTAGTAAATAGGTGGAAATCATTGTGATGTTTGTTTGGCGTCTGCCTTCTGCTTCCGTGCGGTGCGCCTGCGCCCCAGAGCGCTGTGGGTGAAGTTCGGGCTGACACCTGGCGAGAAAAATAACAACCGTACTACAAGGGGACATGTAGATTCGGACGACTGGGACGTGAGTTCGACGGCACGCGAGAACAACAGGAGAGAACGGTACGGAGCACTTGCCAATCCGGACACAGCCTAAGTTGTACAATTAGGTACAAGTATTGTACAATTAGGTACAAATTGTTGTACAATTATTTCCCCCAGTGTATTTTGTTTAATATTTTATTTCAAATTCACTGTCAGAAACTAGTGTTGCCAGTTCCTGGATGTAGGTTTACTCTGGGCCCGTTCCGAAAGTCGCACGAGTTTAACGCGTTAAACAAGTTATGGCAACTGGCCGTTCCATAAGTGCTTCCGTGCATTTCGTGAGTTTCATTATGCTGTCCCAAAAGTCGCATTCCGTGCATTTCGTGCAAAAACAAGATTCACCAAACACACGGGCCAGGATGCTGGTTTGTTCCGTGAAAATCGTCTGCTCCTTCCAGACAAAGCGCGTGCTGATGGATTCAAACTGCACTAGTTCGGAAAATGTATTATAATTTTAACAGATAGCGATATGAAGCAACATGCACAAGATAAGTATGCCTTGACCGTTCTTAGAATGTGATTAAAATAAGTAACAGTGGCCATAATAGAGTTTATTTTTGCCATAAGGACATTCCTTCCGCTGACGCCATGCGGAAACTTTCTCTAAACAAAACGCTGCGCCTGCGCTTTCGCCTAGAGTGTCCCATAAGTCCGTAAAATAACTGGTTTCACCAGATTCACGAGCCCAGTTATTTTCGTTGAATGCGTTCGTTTCGTTAAGACTTTCGGAACGCACCCTCTGTTGGTTGTCACTGTCAAGCTTCCAGTATTCGTACAGCATAAAAAGCTATAACCCCCTCAAAATATATACATTGTATACGCCAAAATGCTCAATAGCCTAGCAACACATCATGAAAAAACATACCAAGAGGACCCAGTGGGTTTATAAGTCAGTACTGCCACTATTTGTAGGTTAGCTTAGCCAGTGAAAGTAGTGGAATCTTCGGATGGGTTGGTAAAACCCCCCTCAAACCAATAGAGTTGCCAAATGTAACAAGAGGCAATAGGCCCCCCTCATAAAAAGCTACAGAGTGTTGCCCTGTGCCCTCTGTACATCAAAAGCTACGACGAGCCTCAAATGAGCCTCAAAAAATTCAGAACTATGTACGCTAAGGCTAGTGGGGTTAACACCCAAAAGGCTACGCCTCGCCCGATGTACACACACACAAAAAAAAACTAAAAAATTATACACCGTGAAAGGCTACGCCGAGAAACACTGGGGTTAACACCCAAAAAGCTACGCCGAGTTGGTAACACTGCTTGTGTGAGGTTGCCAACTCACCCCAAAAAGCTTCAAAATATCAGTTGGTGAAATTTTCGTGGGGTGAGTTGGCAACACTGAGCCCCACATGATGATTCGAGCCCCAAATGAGGATGGTGAACCGGGGCACTAGGTCTACTTATGTGTACGAATAACAATGTTACATACTGTATACCTTGGTGAAAAGATTCAAGAACATTACCAAAATTAAAGAAGTGACAAAATATGATGAAACAATATACCGAATATTGCGAAAAATGACGGGTAAATGCCGAAAATCCGTGAAAATGACCTAAAACCTGACAAATGGCAACAAATTTAAAAAAAATGCACTTTAAAATTACCTTTTTTGGGTTCTAGATGAAGTTTAATATTGTGTATATTTAATGGGCATCGTGTTCGAGATGTCAGAAAAAAGATGACATTTCATCAACTTCCGCTCCCTATTTATAAGTTGTATTAAGCGAAATTCTCCATTTATATTCTTTCCATATATGATATCAGTATCACACTTCAAACAGTTATTAATGGTTTGAATGTCATTTGTTGGGAAAAAAGTTTCGTTTTACTTTAGATTCGAACATGCAAACGCAAGTATCAAAGTATTGCTTTAGACAGCACTCATGATTTTGAAACGTGGAAAGGTAATCATTTTACGGGAAACGTGAAAGTTGGTGTGTGTTGACAGACTGTAGTTACTGCCATATTAGCACTGACAGCTAGGAAGCGTTCTCAATGATTACGTGGCTGCATGTTTTTCGTTAATAAATAACTGCGTTTTTTCAACACATACACAAATACATCGTCGCTTCGAAACATCAAATTTTCATCTTTGATGCTTTCAGATTACCAACATACGAAGTGGCATGCAATTCAAAAGGTTTTGCAGAAACTTCAGTTTTATAAATAAGGTTGGATGAAATTAGACCAAAAAAAAAAAAAAACTTGCTTTCCACTGGGCTCGAACTCGGGTTGCCCGCATGCTAGTCCGACACGATAACCAACACTCCAAACGAGATAACACGAAACTCTTTCGCATGTAGTTGACTGCAAGTTAATTTTCAGATTTCTAATTCCCAAGGTATAACATGCCTAGGCAGATGTGTCTTGCATTTTCTGTACTTTTGTTATTTCAGTCGTTTTGGTCTCTCCCTAGGTTAATCACGGCAATAATGAGGAATATTTTTTTGACAAAGATGATAAACACACACACAAGAAAAATCACCCTCGCAAAAAAAAGCCAGAACTCGAGTCTGGAACCTTCGACGCGAGGTGTTTGATTGATTGATTGATTTAATTTATTTTACTTCGCGTTTTGTGCCTCTAGGCTAATTTGCGAAGATGGGGATGAGTGATGAAATGATGAAATTCATGAATGGACATTCACAAACAACCAAGCCCGACCGGGATTCGAACCCGGGACCCTTCGACGCGAGGTGTGTTTCTTGTTCTAACTATATCTGTGTGTTTTCGTTAGATATGAAATGAAGTAAATAAATAAGACAAGTGGGTGTAAGGGACTGGAGAATCGCAGCTACGTAACCATTGAGAAGATATCCATCGCCTAGATAGAGAATCTCTTTATCCCATTGCGATAAAGAACTTATTAGAAGAATGAAAATACAGATTAAACGAACAAATTTGATGCGTATCCTTTCGTCAAAATGCCTAGAAAACAATATTACATACTTCTTCACTAATAGAAAAGAATAAAAATAAATGTCCTTGGTGGGGATCGAACCTAGACCTCACTGATGAAAGCTCTGTACGCTAACCAACAGCCTATCAATAGCACCATGCTTTCTTTTTTCCAGTCAGTCTGTTTCCTTCCTCAGCACCTGAAGACGAAAATGCATGTTAATTTCTCTCATAATTGTTTCATTGTCTATTAATAGAAACCACGTATGTCACAAATAGACGCATTCTTTCTGTGAAAAATCCCATGTTTCGCACATCGTGCTTCTCCATTTACTGTTATTTGGACATTCACTTGGAAGTTAAAACTTAGCTTTGTGTGTTTGTTTTCACGTGCATGTGCGTGAGAAGAATGGTGTGAACGTGTGTTCGATGTTTTTATGGGCATTATTTTCGTTCAAAGCATTAATATAATTGTAAAATATGGAATTTACTGTAATGCAAGGATTGAAAATATAAACCTAGTCCGTCAGGTTCATTCCAAACAACATTAAATAATGGAACGTAACGTGGACCGAGTATTATTCCATGTCGAGAACACGAGACATTACGATCGACAATCTTCATCTCGTATTTCTCTTTGGCATCACTACTCAATTTACAGAGATGTATACCCGTGACTGGTATACAAGCCGCAAAATTGCAATGTTGTTTGGGTTGTCTAGTCACAAGGCGCTTGGTGGCCAGACATGGATGGCTTGCTTCACTGCTTCTTCAATAGGGTCGTTACAAGCCAGCTGTGTCCAAGACTGTACCTCAAATCTGACATTACAAACTTCACACTTGAGAACAACCGCTCCACGCTTACCTGGGTGGCTGGTGCAGCCAAAACCACCGGTGTCGGGAAAAATGCGCCCGGGAAAAGTGAGCTCTCGCAATAAAAGTGGGAAAAATGCGCCCTCCCAAGAGTAACTACAATGAAAAGTGGGGAAAATGCGCATTGCACTTGCCTTCCCCAGTTACACTTTGAAAGAAAATGTATTGTGGTTTAAGCCGACAGTGTGTCGATCAAACTTCTTTCGTGACCGCAGAACCAATAACCACCACTCTTGGACAATGCCGATATGAGAATTGTTTCTTGAATTGCGCTGCAGCTGTGGTGAAAAATACGATTCCAATGTGGATTTGACTAATATCTTGTATGAACAGGGTTATTTATAGTACCTGGATTTAAACAGTTTGTTGGCATGGCAGTCGGGTAGGAGGCCACGTGATTGGTTGGGAACGGGAATGCAATGCGATGTAAGGCACTGTAGGAAAATACATACTTCCTGTTCCCTTCCTACAGGTGGTGACGCAATAGGAACTGGACCGGACGGACGTAGTGACTAGTGAGTCACCTACTGACTATTTGAATCAACAATGTTATTCTTTTATGTTGTAACAATATTACATTTATTTTGTTATAATTGAAATCTGGGCTATAAAATATGAAAAATGACACCAAACACGACCAAGATATACGAATTACAAACATATTGCCACTCAGAAGTAAAAACTACGTATCCATATTATTATGTAGCGTATTGGAAGCAATGAGTTCGTGTTTGGTGTCATTTTTCACACTTATTTCATACAATTTTTAGGTATATAAAATATTGAGAATTCAGGGGGTACACAGAAATATTTAATTATGTCAAGGGGGTCTCTCAGGCAAAAAAATTGAGAAACACTGCCTTAATGGCATTTCGGATCTTATCTATTTCCAAATATTTGGATCTGGAAGTTTCATTCCGGAGCTGAACTGAAACTGAAAGTACACGGAGGGTTATGGTGCACCAGAATATAGCAAAACATTTCAGTTCAGGTTCGGGTGCGAACCGAAAGTGTTCACAATGAAGTTTCATTCCGGAACTGAACTGAAACTGAAAGTACACAGAGGGTTATGGTGCACCAGAATGTAGCGAAACATTTCAGTTCAGGTTCGGGTGCGAACCGAAAGTGTTCACAATGAAGTTTCATTCCGGAACTGAACTGAAACTGAAAGTACACAGAGGGTTATGGTGCACCGGAATGTAGCGAAACATTTCAGTTCAGGTTCGGGTGCGAACCGAAAGTGTTCACAATGAAGTTTCATTCCGGAACTGAACTAAAACTGAAAGTACAAGGAGGGTTATGGTGCACCGGAATGTAGCGAAACATTTCAGTTCAGGTTCGAGTGCGAACTATAAGTCGAACTGGAGCATGTTTCAGTTCGAGTTCGAATTCGGTTCGCAGTCCCTGATTCTGAGACACCTGCGTAAGAGAGATCTGCTTGAAAAACTACACATTAATACTCCAGAAACACGTAGATACGTTGCATATATGAAATTGCTATTCAAGCTCATAAATGGAAACTTATGTAGTCCACTCCACGAACTCTCACTCAGAGTGCCTAGACATAAAACACGGAGCAAGGAAACTTTCCACACTGCAACTCCCAACCTCTCACTCGTTCAACGTTCATTATTCCATTGGCTATCGAATCAGTTCAACACCATTTCAAACCGAGTATATATATTCAGTTCATATTCGTCTTTTATCAGCAACTTAGAGAATATTGTACATAAGTAATTCTGTTGCGAAACGGATCTGTTTACACTGGTACTGTTTTGGCTTGATATTTTATCTTATTTTTTGTGTTTTTTTAACACTAGTCTACTGTTTTACTGTTGTTTCTTTCCGGTTTAAAATGGCTAGTTCTGTTCTGGAAATTTAAATAAATAAATAAAGTGGAAACAAAAATCAACTCAAATTCAACGTATCAGCCATCTGAGTTCAGCAAAGCAGACACACTGATGGAAGGAGTTTAAAAAGTAGTAGAAATTTGTGTTTTCTAATGTAGAGTGCTTTGGGATTCATAAAATGTATGTGAAAAAGAATACACACCACACCAGTGTGTGGGATTAGATTAATAATAATAAGTTAATAGATTACTTCTAATAGCATATTTTCAAACGTATGCTTTTGAGGGATTAATATTTTTAATGTGTTGTATTTAGTTTGGTTTGGTTTGAGTTGGTGTTTTAAGTCCACTTTATGCACAGTAAGGCTAATGGGGACTGGACCTACGGTTTAAAGTGGGATCCGAACCACTATGCCATGTGCGTGCCGTATTTAGTGATGGATAATTTTTGGTGTGCCGTAAGAAGTTTGCGGAACACCTTACAAAAACAAATGCTTTTCGTTTGCTATGAAACAATTCAGTAATGTGCGTACTTTTAATTAAAAATTATAGATAAAATTTAATAAACTAACAAGAGGATAAGAATTATTTAGATTATTTGTAAAACTAGATATAGCAAAACTTTACATGCAAGTGCATTAGTCATACATTTTCTATTAACATTCTATTAAAAGTGTAGAAAGTAATTTATTTCAAATGATCTGAAAAATAAAGAAAATAAAGATGAATGTAATATTGTAAGCAGTTCCATCTATTAGCAACTCGACGTACTCTCACATTTCGCAATAAATAAAAAAATTCAAGATAATTTATAAACGATTTTATGATCATTGTAAAAAGAAAAATGCAAAATAATGAATATTATACAGGGTGAGTCACCTAAAATTCCCACCGTAAATATTTCGTAGACGACAATAAATATTGAAAAACTTCTTTCGCACATAGGTATGAGAGGGGCTCATGAAATTAGTGGACACAATACGTTCAATTACGTAAGGAAGTACGATTTTCAACACAAACTTAGTTTTTTTAAATGGAAACCCCATTTTATTTTCAGCTGATTTGAAAGTACGGAAAAAATAATTAAGAATGGCGTTTGTTACATTGTACGTCAAGTAGTTCTCAATTAATTGTAACCTGAAGTTGACGCTTGAAACAAAAATTCTCACAAGTTGGTTCGTATGTCGTAACATACATATCCCCCCTTTTCACGTCATTCGTGTATCATAACAAACATATTACTTTCTTACAACACCATTAAGTCTTGTTTCCATGATATGAAAAACACAATATGCAGACCAAGGCAGAAATTTATTTTATTATAAAACGTAAACTAAACGTAACGTTTCAACCTTCTAGCAAGGTTTTCTTCAGACTCTGCACCAAGTACAAATGTAACAAGGTACAAAAACAGGACAATATATATACACAAACATTACTCCCCTCCAGACTATTAGAAAGTTGTTCTGGAACTTTCTAGCAGGTGGCTTTCCCTTGTCAACTGTACTTTCACCTAAAAGGCTAAACATATTTTCTTCCATTTAGAATGTGGTTGCACTCCTTATCTCACGCTTTTGTTTTTCCTTCATTCTTTTTCCATCTTCTTTCCTGTTTCTCTCTTGTCCTTTCCACTCTTTCTAACACCTTCTTCCATTCTTTTCTTATCTTCAGTCCCCCATTCCAGTTCATTGTGTCTTCTTCACCTTTCTTCTCTATTTCCTTGGCCTCCTTCCATTTTTTCACTAGTATTCTCTTCTAGCTTCCTATCTGCTTAGCCTCATCCCACTCTATGTCATGTCCTGTTTCTTTCGTGTGTTTAAATATCGCATTTCTCTCTCTCTTAAATCGTACTTCATCCCTATTTTGTTTCAACCTGTCTTTCAGCCTCTTTTTCGTTTCTCCTATGTACACAGTCTGACATTCTTTACATTTCACTTCGTAGATAATCCCTTCCTCTTCTCTGTTTTCCTTTCTCTTGTTTGCATTCTTCCAGGAAGGGAGGGAGAAGCATCTTAAGAATCGCCTATAGATAGCAACCTTCTACATCCGTCATGCCATCATTTATTAGTGCATGTTCTTTTTCATATATTTTGTTTCATTCAGATTTTGTTTTCAAGCACAAATGGTAATTCTGTTGACAAAAAAATGAATCTATCCTTAAACCTACATAGAGATCAAGAATAGCGTACCTTTCGCGATAATTCAGTAACTTGCGAGATTCTCAATGTCGTAATAGTCCGTAATTCTTTGCTTTTTTAATTCACTTCTTCAATAAACATTTCTTAAGATCCGAAAGCGTCATAATACTTATAGTGTTCTAGTTTAGTGCACTCAATTTCAGAGTCCCATATGTATCTACATATACAGTAAAAATACACATGATTTCGTTAAGCATTTTTTTTAATATGTCGCTGCTCATTAAATGTTGGCTAAACTTATACGTTGCTGTTTATTCTTATTTTGTTTCTGATTTGCCAATAGGCGGCACTGGACTATAATCTGAATTAAAGAAACTTAGAATGGCATTGGTTTCTGTTTGATTAGATATTAAGCACAAGGGTGTCCGCAGAGGGGGTGGAGATATCTGGAAAGACTTCATACAATTCAAATTTTGAAATTGTAGCGTGAAAACATGGACGAGGGGTGCGTAGTTCCCAACATTTTCGTATAAGCCTGATCAGTGATCGGTTAGTTCGTATGAACTTTCCAGCCTGATCATTACCAGTGCGTAGTTAGAAATTGGTTAGTTCATTGAACTCTCCAGCCTAATTATTGCCTATTTTTGTGGGAGCAGGAAAAGGTTTATTATCCATTTTGCCTTGACTCATCTCACTCAACAGGTCGCTAGGTGCCGTGGCTTGCCGCGAGTTGATAGCTTCCTGGAGATGAGGCCTTGCTCGATAGAAAATGTTTATTATCCTGGACGAGGGTTGCAATGAAAGACAGCAGCTTAAGTGCCTATTGGTGGGGCAAAAATTGGGAAAAGCATCACCCCCCTTTCCTCCACTTTAAGTACTGCTGCCCTCCCTCCTCCCTACAAAAATCTTACGGGTGGCCTTGATTAAGCAAATAACGTCCAATTATAAGCATGCATTCTACATTGGTAAAAAAGATCTGCGCGTGAGGTTTAAATGAGTGGAAACTAATTACAGCCTACTAAATAGTATTCTGGGGAGCCCTTTGCAAACATTTATAAGATTATTAAGATGGAAAACGAACTAAGTTCATCCCCTCTCTCCTCTCTAAGTTCATCCCAAAGTTTTCTTCCCAAATCTAGTCGCAAGTGGTTCTCAGTTGTAGTAAAATTAGGAAAATGCGAAGTTTCGTTCTATAGAAATTACGGAAATTTAAATTTTTACTATTCCATTACCTATGTAGATTGTGCTTTTAAATGCCTTGCAGCATTATAATTTGCTCAGTACCATGAACACAGGATTACCCATTAAAATTATAACATATTAAAATTATACCTTCTTTATTCTAAAGAAGAAATGTGTTCATTAATAAATTTACAATCATCTATAATAGCGTATTTATTCCTTTTAACAATTCCAGTTCTTTTGGATAAGATAATGTGGGGATCACCTGTCTCCCAAGGAGAATGCCTGTGATGATTTTTGTAATGGATAAGAGCAAGCGGACGTGCAAAATTACGCCTATGGATGGTTGTGTGGATTTTTTTATTGGCGCAGTGGAAAATCTCTGCCAAATTTTGTTTTATAAATCTATATAAAAACCCACAGCGAGAAAGTTGAATGTTACTTTATGAAATAGAGAAATTATGGTGATGGTGGTGCACCAATTTCAGAATTCTGATTAATAATAATAATATTGGAAAACTAACTATTGTAACAACCTCGTATAACAATATATAATATATACAACATATTTATTGTGAAAGGAAGGAAGCACGGTAATTCCGGCCGACGATAAGAGCTAGTGAACCTTAAATGGCAACACCGCGCGGTTTCTCCATAAGATCCATTGTACCTGCACTCTCCTCCACCACTCCATCGGTTGGGGACAAATACTTCCATTGAGTATTCTACGAAAACACCACCGAAAAAGGAAGTTAGAAGATTCTACTCTGTCCCAGCTATCTCTGGATCAAGCGAACAAAAAAAAGTCACTGTGCAAGTAGTAACACGAAACGACCCCACCAACGAACACGTGAGAGGGAACGGGATTGCTTGAGGGGAGGATGCCTTCGCAACAGCGTGTACTGCTTCGCTCTGCGCATTCGATTCTCCCCTTCTGCTCTGTCGATCCAGAGATAACCGAGACAGAGTATACTCACTCTCCCCCCTTGGCTCCAATGCTTCCGGTCATAACAGAAGTTCAATGGCCATGCTTTCAGATAGTCCAATCTATCACCTTTGGGTACAGATAGGGGAGTTTCTCCAGACATCCTTTGGAGTATTTCTGCAGTAATTATATCACTTAACATTGCAAATTTTACACATTTCATTTATGTAAAATAAAACTATACAGTCATGTGGCTCAAAGTTTTATTATTTATGAAACTGAAAGCATTAGGCCATGTGTGTGGACAGTCGGTAATGTTATGTGTATTACTTCTTTTTCTCAAGTATGGAAGGTATAATAATTACAAGTGGCTCCAACTTTTCTTTTTTCAAAATGAGTGGACTGGACTTAGAGATTTGTTGTATAAATTTCTATGACTCATAAAACATGTCAATAACTGAAGCATTTCACCGAATAACGCTGTATGGCACTTTTGAGAATGTGCTGAGTTACCAGTGGAATCATGCTGCGGCCCTGCATCTACGGGCTACAAGCTGGCCAGTCATAAGGTAGGATGCTGCTCAAAAATTGAAACTGTGCTTGCTTAAGGTTTTATGTTTTTTTCTATTGTAGTACAGTAACATACTACAGGTTTTATCCGTTGTTCTCGCAATAACTGAAATGTGCCATACAGCGTTATTCGGTGGAATGCTTCAACTCATGTGCCCCTTACTTTTACAATAATGATATCACTACGGAAAGTGAAAATAATATATAATAGAACACTGACAAGTAACAAATTAGAGATCTAACAAATTTATAAAAATTATTTTAAGTGTATAATTATGGAACAGCTTGACTTGTTTGACAGGAAACTTTATTTCTAAAATACGAGGCAAATTATTAGGTGGGCTGGAGCCCCACAGGGCCATAAGTTAGCATCACTGATAATTACGTAAATGATGAACAAAAATTTCTCTCTCTGACAAATATTGCAGATACGTATTCGGATAAATAAAGTTCAGGTCCTTCCCAAATTATAACTTTAATTGAAATAGGTAAATTCATTTTGTGTATGTAAATACCACCGCTCTGTATGCATTCTTATAATGGGGAGAGTGGAGAGTCGTGGAGAGAAATACTTCCCCCATAAGGCTACTGGTATTAAGGCTTTATGGGGGAAGCATTTCTTTTAACGATCGTACCTGCAATGTACTTTGCAGCTTTACTCATAAATTCCTCCCCAGCCAAGTGTCGTGGCCACCACAAGTCACTAGTTTGGAAGTTCAATGGTAAAAGAATACATTCCATAATGTTAGACAAATGCAATTATTGCATGTGTTATCAACCAGAATTACATACCTTAAATCCTGTTGGACACCATTCTACAAACTGGATGCTTTTCTCTTTCTTGATCAAAGCAATGGCAGAATTGACATCTTTGGGAACGACGTCACCTCTGTACAGCATGCACACTGCCATGTATTTACCATGTCGTGGGTTACAGTTCACCTGCAATTGTGTGAACAATTTAAAGCTAGTTAAATTCGTTACCACATAGAGCAACTTCCTAGCCTAAATAATTTTTCTAATGTCTGAAACGCTTGCTTACACTTTAACTTTCATCTTTCTATCATTTTAAATTCCTGAGATTTCAGCCAAGTCATTTAGTATTCCACACTATAACACTTCCAAATTTTCTTAAAATTGACTTCGTTCACTTTTGTAAAACTATTGAAATAAATCGGTATCAAAAATTAAATCAATCTTTCGAAATAAGTCTACTACACTACATACTAATATAATAGTTATATTACATTAATATATATTCATATATATTGTTTTACATTCAAATATACAGTTTACATACAGTATTAAAAAAAAAGTTGTTGCATATTTTGAAAACATGATACACATCTCGTATGTATTCGTGACGACGATTCTGTGCTCCCAACCCTTGTGGACCTCCTTCCTTATGTGTCTATATAGTACAGAGCATTCCCTGACATTCGCTACGAAACTCGGCGGCAAGCGGCACGGCATCAGCCCTTGTCTTTCCCGGTGAACGGGTCCGCGACAGGCGCTAGAGTCGGCTATTAAAATTACAGTTTTCATATTGTGTACTAACCTTGACTACAGAAGGTGTTGAAAACGATGTCCCTCTGCTGCAACACATTCCTGGCATTTCCGAAGGAAATTGACATTTACACGTGCAAGTTCGTCTACTGTAATTCTCCCTATTTCTCGTACAATACTCTCTTTTAACTCAAGGATGGTGTGCGGATTGTCTTGGTATAATTTATATTTTAGATTTCCCCATTTTTCTTTCCACTTTTATTCAGAACTGATCTTGTTACTCTAAACTTTTTTTACGATTTTTAATATAGTGGTCCTATGTGGAACAGGAACACCAGGAAATTTCGTTGCAAAACGTCGTCGCACTTCTCCACAATTCCTCTTTCCGAAGTAACACTCGACAAGATAAATCCTTTGTTGTAATGTAAACTTTTGTGGTGCCATATTAAGCCACAATCATCAACACACAGACACGACAGAACACAACTTCCGAGGGAATATTATACTGGCGTCAGTCTGCAACACCAACAGAAAGGGAAAGAGAGCGAAGGCACGGAGAGCGAGAAAACAGACTGTAGCGTGCGACTGTCGCGGACCCGCTCACCGGGAAAGACAAGCGCTGATGCCGGACCGCTTGCCGCCGAGTCTCGTAGCGAATGCCAGGGAATGCTCTGTATATTAGGGCTGAACCGATAGCGATGCCCATGTATCGGTATCGGAAAATATCGGTTTGGATTTTATTTATGAATACTTTCGAGGCATTTTGGTCTCTCACGGGGTTCGTTACTCTCGCAGGGTCCAATTATCCTGAAAATTATGCAAAATTCGAAGTTTCTATTTAAGAGGTATTTAAATACTGTGATGTAATTATTGTGTGTTTTAAAGCAAAACGCTTGGTAAATTGTAGCAGCATTAATTGCAATAGAATACTTACAAACTAATACTAATCAGTATTTTGAACAACTTTTTTTAATTATTACAATTTTCAAGAATCGGTGGGAATCGATAAAAGTATCGGCAACGGTATGGGTAATTGTTCGAGGTGTTATCGGCTCAGCTCTAATATTTACCAATACATATATAGATAGATAGATATACTGTACATACATTAGCTATATCTTTGTATTTGCTTAATTTATTTGCTAATTTTCTCTCGATGTTGTTTTGAGGAGGTTTTTCCATGTCTGATCTGCAAGTTAGAATCTGTATGTCTTAAAATGTCTTATGTTTGGAGTGATAAGAATTTTCATTGGTAAGAATATTTGTTTTCAATTTAGAGTTTGAGTATCTTGTAAAATACATAATCAATAATAATATCACATTATTTTGAATAGTTTTAGGGTTCTAGTCAGCAAAACTAAGAAAAGTATCCTTAAAGGTTGGCGATGCTCGTCCGTGTGAACTATCTGTATCAAAGAAGTTACTACCACAACTAAACCGCGGTGGCTCAGTCGGTAACGCGTCTGACTACCATGCTAAAGGTCCCGGGTTCGATCTCCGGCCGGTTCAAATCCGGGAACTTTTCTAACGATGGAAGCGGCCCCGGCGCCCACCCAGCGTCGAATAACATGGGTACCTGGGGGAAACCCTGGGGGTCAGGGGCGTGATGCTGATCACATCACCCCCACTCACGACCGTATCAAGAAAGTGTGGGGCGTTTCCCCCACACCCCCTAGACGCCTTCATGGCGTGGTGCTATGCACAGGGGAGCACTTTATCTTTTTTTACCTTTACCACAACTAAAAAGTCAAAATTTGGTGGACTTGCAGACCTACCAAACGGTAGCTAAACATATCAAAAATGGCTTCAGCCTGCTATCTACCTTTCTATTTGGGTGATACAAAGACTGATACATCATGGTGCGACATACGGTTGCAATAGGAATAAACTTACCATTTGATTTTGTGGTTCGAAACAAGATTTTGTTATCTCGGCGACCGTAATCTTCTCGTGGTAGGCTCTATCAGCTGACATCACTGGAGCATACGTTGCCTATAAAATCACGTGTGCAAATATAAATTAACAATGTGATTTTCAAAGCGTATTCTATTTCTAACACAATATACGTATTCTAAACAATTACATCAACGTCTTAAAATCTTTGAAATGTTAAAAGAGCTTATCAACATTTATTTATGCACATAATTTAAAGTCTGTATCGGCAGAATCTACAACGCAAGGTCAAACCACAGATCAAACTTTGTGTTCACACCTCAGTTCCTCTCCCTTAATTGTTGTTGCCTGTGATAATAGCTCGAATCCCACTATAGATCCATCTGTTCTTTTTCTACTAAAGTCTATCTATAATCAAGTAATCATGCAGTGGCGGCGAATAGGGGGGCGAGGGGGGAGGTTGCCTCCACTTTTCGCCACTTTTGCCCCCGCACTATGCTAAACCTTATCTTACAAAGGGAAATATACTGGTTTTTGTCCACCCTGGTTTAGGAATCCATTCGCCGCCACTGTCAATAATATATTACACTTATAATAATATTATCAGAAACGTATATTCTAGGCTATCTGGAAAGCGCAGGACTTAAATACAGAAGAAAAATCTATTCGAAATTGTGAATAAAATTGTTCATTTCAATAAGATGATGATTTCGCTTCAGGACTTGGCAATGTGTCCGAGAGCTTTATTAAGAAGTTGCGAAGTATCACAAGTTCACCCCAACCCACCGCAACCCTTTCTGGCGGGGCGGCTTAACATGTGGTTATACGGACGGATAGCTTTCATTTTTCGTTGAAAACAATGTTGTTCCAGCATGGAAATTGCCTATAAACGGGAAAAATGTAAAAACGTCCCCCTCCTTCCAGCAGTGTGTCCAGCCGCCATAGTTTGTTGCCAAATTAAATAGAAGGAGACTGAATTTTGCAACAATTTGGTAAATGCGTGAAAAACAGGAAATTTGAAGGTCGATAAATGAATTGTTTGAGATTGTTTTAAAATCTCCATAACGAAAACCATCCCCATTTCTGCCCCAGCACATTTTTTTCTGGTCCATTCGGACACTACCGTATTGTGAGATAGCCCAGGTTTTGAACCCAGTGTATGTCACCGAATATGTTATTACACTATTAAATTATAGCACAACTATTTTATATTTCAACCATGACAATTCTAGGCTGTTCGGGAAAAAGCACTTAAGTAAAAAAAAAAATTTACAACCGATAATTTTTATGTTTATTCTCTTAAAAGAAAACATTGCACAAATGATATACATGTTCGATCATCACTGTTTAGAATCCTTACGGATGCCCAATGTAAAATAAAATTTTATAATATTTTCTTCAATTGATTCAGTGAAACTTAAAAAAAATGCAAAAGAAAATTTCAATTTGTGACTTATGTGCCTTTTCCCGAACACCCTAAGACTAACGCTTCATTTTATTTATTTATTTATTTATTATTTTCTTGACAAAGTACTCCTTTTTTCCGATTCTTAATTCGCACACTCCGCCGGAAAAACTTGCTTTGATTGATTGATTGGTTTGCTTTATTTTATTTCGTTTTTCTGCCACTTTGGACTAATCGCGAATATGAGGAAGAGTGATGATATGATGAAATTGATGAAGAAACACTCACAAAGGACTCACGCCCAGGCCGGGATTCGAAACGGGGAGCCCTAGTCTCGAAGCGCGCTGTGCTAACCACTCCGTCACTTGCAAAAGGCTGCAAAACTATTCTGCCAAAAAGCCTATAGGGGCTATCCACCGGAAGGAAGTGCCTTCGCGCGGACGCCATGCTTGTAGCACAACAACTTCCGGTTCGTAGGCTCACAACATGCCGCTGAATGGAGCTGAGATTGTGTCATGTATGAAAGGAACGAACGGGTGTGTACAAGGTTGATGTAAACTAGGATCAATGCTAAATAATCTTTCACGGATCTCTCTTCATCCATTTCCTCGAGATCTAGGAGCCAAAATTATTGCATTCAAGCTGTCAGGCATGAAAATTGGAAGCCCATTAGCAGGAGTAGACTCCGAAGTAATGACAACGGATGTGCAGGAAACCAAAAAGTCTGGACCTGAAAAAAAAAAAAAATCCCGTTCCGATCCAGACTTCGGAAAAAATGATAGATTTTAAAAGTAGTTTATTCCCTACATTTTTTTTGTACTAAATGTCCGAAATTTATTGAAATTAGCAGGGTTTTTTTCCAGAAATGCAAAATAAATCATCATCTGAGGGTAAAATTGTGTGTATAATTAACATTTTTTTTAGTATCTGGTAATGTTGAATATTTTCTGCTCCAAATTTAGTCGGGAAATAACATTATTTTTCCCGTTTTGAACGTCAGGACTTTAAAAATACCCCGTCCTGTTTCCTCCCCACCAAAAAAGTTTGCGTCCCGGACCCCTTGCACTTAATTAAAGGTAGAAGAGAAATCATTCAAATCTGGATTTTCTCTATGTTTTAGTGATAAGAGCAAAAATATTACTTTTCCTTTCAAAGTCAGATAGGTTACACGTTACGTTCTTGAAGTACACACGAACTGTACTAAATTTTTGTGTAACCAGAGGAAATAAATTTTTGTGCAACCAGAGGAAATATTTTTTTTTGAAACCAGAAAATTAAGTGCGGGTACTATTATTAATTTTTGTCTTTTGCAATGAAAATCTTTTCAACATTGATAAAGAAGAGGTCGTAGGTTTGAACACCACGGTCAGGCAATGGTGTGTCATTGTGTTTGTCCCATCAGTAATTTTTCCAGTTTATTATTCATCTTCATCGTCATGTTTAACACAAATAGCAGAAAATTGACTTAAAATAACAATGGGCGTTTTGTATTTCTGCGTTCAAACGGGAACGAAACCAACCAGCAAGTGTGCATTACCGCATCCCTCTGACTCGCCCTGACTGAAGAAAGAAGAAAAAAAAGCTCCTTTTCCCGTTTTTTATATGTCCGTACATCTCGCACTTTTTCACTTAAAACATAAATGTATGCATCCAAAGATTTACATGCTTTAAGCGCTCTCGCTCTGCAGGAAAAATTACTTTCTATTAAATATGTAGGCTGCAAATATCGCCAATGCAACGATGATCAGCAAATGGATTTCATCCTGGAATAATGCCATATTACTTCCAATTTGCTCATCCAATTGATATGCAAAGGCCTCTACTTTGCCCTGATATCTCTTATTCTCCTCGTCGTCAAGTGCTTTTATATGATCCATTTCATCCCGTATACAAAACGAGAAGAAAGGTCACAAGTACGCGCTTGAATTAACCGGCCGCTGTGAACCGGAAGTTGTTGTGCTACAGTTCCACAATCGATTGTGTCGTTCGATATGTTTTTGTTTACTCGTGGATAGCTCCTATAGTGGGAAATCAATGGAACAGCAACAATAGAGGAGAGAAAGAGAGAGACGGGGTTAAGGCCAGGCACGTAGCCAGGGGGAGGGTTAGGGGGCTGAAACCCTCCCGAAATCCTACAAATATCTAATTTCAGTAGCGTATAGTGGTAATTAATTTTACTTGCTTAGCAGGATTAAACATTAGAACGAAAAAAGTTTAGTGTATAATAGAGGACCAGATTATATGTATTTTCTATTATACCAGTTAATACAAAGAAAAAATGGATTCACAGCTCTTAAAAAGTATAGTTTTCTTTGTGAGAGGTCACACAATATAAACTTTATGAGTAAAATCTGTCTCTAACTTTTAAAGCCTTCCTTTAATGGAATGTGTAAAAGTTAATAACAAAATACAATAACTATGAATTTCAGTACACTAACTGCACAAAATGTACGGAAAATAATGGACAACAGTTGTGTTGGATATTCACTCATACGGTGGATCGAGTATCAAAATCTCTCCATTTATATAATAATAATAATAAATGTAATAATAATAACAATAAATTTGGATTAAACTTGGTTCATTTTTAATAACTTGTAAAATGACAATTATAACCGTGGTAATAATTATTATTATCATTATTATTTCTACTAATCAAGTTTTATTAGTGGAGTGCCCCCTTCTATAAATATTTCTGGCAACGCCTGTGCTGATAAGGGATGAGCCCCCCCCCCCCGAAATATAATCCTGGCTACGGGTCTGGTTAAGGCTGACTGGTGATTAGTGGATGGAAAGAGCGAGCTCATGACCTTAACATAAATTCAAATGTGATATTTTATAATACAAAACATTTCTGTAATGTATTTATACGTCACTGGTGACTCCAGAAGTTAGCAAACAATTAATACACCATAATGGTAAACAAACAGACAAACAAACAACAAAAAATCTTTAAATCGGAAATAAGTAACAAATTTAGAAGAACTTTATTAAAACAAAGGGTGAATGATTGTTAATACAGAGAGAGAATTCTAAGACAAAAAATTGTGAGAAAATTATTAAGAAACTCTAACGAAATGTATTTAGAATGTCATTTCTCATGAAGCAATACGGGTACTACGTACTAACCGGATAATCAACATCCAATAGTTTTTTAGCATTTGTATATCGAGTAGGAATCGTTCTTCACAAAGTAGTGGACTCTGGTAAGCCAGGGCATCTAGCAATTCCATTCAATTAGAATAAGCCTCTGAACCTAAAGGTCTTAGGTTTGAATCCTGAATAAAGATTTGAACTCACTTTATTTGTTCCCTTATATGTGAAAATCGTGGACCAAACCAAAAAGTATTTCCTACAAAAATTGTGTGAAATTAAGACATCTATTAAACAAGACATGGTTTTAAAAATTTCGAAACCCCGCCCTTTCGGGGAAACCCATATGTTCAAAATACCGAATTTTGACTAATCATAAGCGTTTCAGTGAAGTGACGTTGAGAGTTTTACCATGTAATGTCAGTTTCTAAACAATTAGCTTGTTACGAATTTACAGGTTGAGCCTGTACGAGTATGTGCGCAAATATTGTCATTTGATTGTGTGCACATGGGCCTTACATAGAATTTTCAGAGGGGCATGCACCCTTGGCTTTTGTTGAAGAAAATTATTACAGTGTGAGTACTTCCTTTTGAAAGACGGATTTAGGTTTCCTTTGTACTAATAATATATGTGACGTTTTAATCGATACTAGGAAATTAAACCATTT
Organism: Lepisma saccharinum; assembly: GCF_977018435.1. Taxonomy (NCBI): domain Eukaryota; kingdom Metazoa; phylum Arthropoda; class Insecta; order Zygentoma; family Lepismatidae; genus Lepisma; species Lepisma saccharinum. The sequence continues at coordinate 24,297,959 of NC_139252.1, read as the reverse complement.
AGTATTTTTCATTGAATTGAATATAACTTAAGATATATTCACATAAATTTTATGCATGAGTGCAAAATGTAACAAAAATTCCGCAAATAATTATACTAAATATTCTGGATATGAATTATTTTTACACTTACCAATGGAAAATGGATCCTAGGATAAGGCACCAGGTTGGTTTGGAATTCTGTTAAGTCAACATTTAAGGCGCCGTCGAATCTGAGAGAAGCTGTAATGCTGAAAAAAAAAAATGTTGCTAAAGAACGACAATTAGGCCTACTCATTTCGTATGTGACAGCATTACATTGCAATGACTAGGGCTAGGATTGTTATGACCTAAAAACCACAAAAATATGCAAAAGAAAATATGCTCTTATGACCTAAAATTTTACAAAATATGCACTATAATTTGAAAAATATGCTCTTATAACTGGACTGTTTCAAACATCCATATCTAACATATGGTCAGATATTTCCACATACGTTCTATTTTTAGTTCACTTTATGGGCCCAGGGCTGTAATGCACAATGAATACTTCCTGTTAATTTTCAAGTAAAAATTAAAAAGATTTTGCTGCAGTAAAAGAAAAAAAGCCCTCGCCGTCTAAAGCAAGGTGCCTTAGACCGCACGGCCACGGAGGACTATGTACTTAATACATAACAGTAAATTATGATAAAATTTAAGTTGGAGAAAAATACCACCAACATTCTGTCACTAAATGAGTTTTTCGTAAGATGCGCTTTAGCCAGGCTGAGATTTTTATCCTGGGCCCATCAGGTCCTGGGTCATAGCGCAGTTGGAATTTGGGAAGGCAAAATTTCCTTATCGTATTGCAATGAGAGCTCCATCTTTCAAGCATTTTCTTCCCGTTTTAATAGATTTAAAAATTCCCACAAGCTATTTGTATGTACTAAGTATACCAGCTCCGTTGTTGTACAAATTGAATCTGTGCTACACTTTTGAAAGAACAATACAAATTGTAGGAGAATTTCATATCAACATCACCATCACTAAAAGATCCGCTGTTTACTGAGATCCACTGACAATCGTTTCAACACAGAAAACGTTTGTGTACCTTAACAGAAAATATGAGTGTGTTTACATAGACATTAAATTGTAATGACTAGAGTTTTGGTTTGGTTTGAGTTACTGTTTTAAGTCCACTTTATGCACAGTAAGGCTAATCGGGACTGGACCTACAGTTTAAAGTGGGATCCGAACCACTTGTGCCTCCACCGGTATCGAACCCGGGACCCCTAGATTATAAGGCAATGACGCTACAACTGTGCTATGGGGTAGACCCCTGTAACGACTAGAGAATTTAGTTACATTGAGACTGTGTTTCAAGTTGCCTATACTGAATTGTGTATATATACATAAACGTATATTGTGTCCTTCATTAAAGTAGATTACCTTGATTATCCGAGCTAATCAAAATATTTAATTGTCGTTTTTAAACTCAGCACATAGAAATAATTATGAAATGGCTTATTTCATTTAGGGAACAAACAAAACGTAGAAATTTGGTGACAACTTTCATATATATGAAATAACACATATGCACCATATCAGAGATCGTGAAAATTGCCGACAGATGGAGTTACTTTTTGTATTTGAAAATAAAAGGCAAGCTAACAAGGGTAGATTAAATAAGTTTATGATCATTTTCGGTAAATTCAATAGTTATTTTCAAGGTCTTTTAACTGAAGTTTTTAATTTGATAATTTCTGAGATGTCGACAAATCACTTTAGACTATTACTTCTTATATTTGAAAGTACATGGCAAGCTACCAAAGGTAGATTAAATATGATCATTTTCGCAGTATTTAACAGTTATTTCTGTCTTTTAACTAAGGTTTTTAATCTTCTAATTTCTGAGATGTCGACAAATCAATTTAGACTGTTACTTCTCATATTTGAAAGTACATTGCAAACTACCAAAGGTAGATTAAATATTTTATGATCATTTTCGGTTTGTTCAACAGTTTTTTTCAAGGTCTTTTAACTCAGGTTTTTAATTTTATAATTTCTGAGATTTCGGCAAATCACTTTAGACTGATTGTTGCCTCACGAATAGATAGGTTGATCAATTTATTGATTTAGTTTATTTTACTTCGCGTTTTGTGCCTCTTGGCTAATTTGCGAAGATGGGGATGAGTGATGAAATGATGAAATTGATGAATGGACATTCACAAACAACCAAGCCCGACCGGGATTCGAACCCGGGACCCTTGGCGTCGCAGCGCGATGTGCTAACCACTCGGCCACAGGGTCGGCAAGTTGATCAATTTAATTTATATTATCTTGAGTTACTGTTTAGTAGCATTTTTCTTCTTATTTTGAAGTACTCAATACTTTTTGAATGCAACTCTCTTACGAGTAGCAATTTTTGTTTCTTCATTGCCAATCCTACGTACGAGGGCAAATCAAAAATAATAAATTACACCGACCCGTGTTCCTGTATTAAAGGAGATAAAATAATCACGCTTGGTAGCAACACTGCCCGGAATGTTTTCAATCCGGATCCGAAGCAACCATGCTGCAGCTGGTTCTGTATGCAAGATTGAGGGAAGTCACCGTGTGAGTATGGCGCGTCGTATTGAGGTGGCGTCCAACATCGAGGTTCACTCCGACGTCCGATTTTTGTGTGCACAAAGGCATAATGCGAGTGAAATCCATCGCCAAATCAGGCCAAATTGTCGAGGTGTAAGGTGAGAAAGTGATGTCACCTTAGAGTATAGAAGGAATAGAGAGAGCGCAAGCGTGTTTTCTGGGCTAGGGGAATGCAGCCGCGAGGGGAAGGGGGTGAGGTAAAACCGCAATCTTGGGTTGTGCCACAGTTACAGCTGATACTGTGGTGGTAGGGATTTGATCGTGGAATGTTCGTTTATAGTACATACTATATTACAGTCAGACTATAATCAAATGAGGCTAAAATTTCACGAGAAATGCAGTGGTGAAGCTTTCTTCAACCTACCTCTAATCAGGAAAAGGTTATGACTGCATGATTGTAACCAATGTATCATTTTCCAGGTGTAAGAAAGCAGTGTCATATATACTATATCACATCACGATCTCTGACATCACCTCCTTCCCATTTAAAAATTGTGAGTTGAATTCAATATGGCGCCCACCAATATGGCGGACGTCCGCTTCGAACACAACAATGTGGTTCCCCCTAAGCCTAACTTGTTTCTATCATGACCAATTGTATCCAGCCTAACTCCTTTACTTTTTATAGGGGGTGTTAAGTGACTTTGGAATCACTCACTAGGCCCTTATATGTGACTGTCAACATGAGATCAATAATCACACACACACACGCATACATTATATATGTATATACGTTTTTATATATGATGTGTGTGTGTAAAAATAGGTAGGTAGTGGGGATCTTTAATAATATTTTTCGGGGGGGGGGGGGCAAGCTTTGTAGATCCGGCACTGATCTCTACATTTCAGTGACACTGCGAGTAGACAATAAATTAGAAGCTATGCCTCTGTGCACAGCTTTCGGATGCAACAATAGAAGTGGCAAGAAATGTTTTAAAAAAAGAAGGAATTGAGAGGTCCCCAGATAAACATGCTTACAACATATTTACGTTTATTATACATGCATTTCTGTTGTGATTATATTAGTGGTATTATTATTAACGGTATGTATAACATTTTAAATTCAAATTTGTGACATATCGGAATAGTGAAAATCGTTCGCACGTTTCATAAAGGTAACTATTGCAAATGTTTATACGTGTTGAGAACTTTGTGGAATGTTCATTGGACGAACAAAGAGAGACTTCAGACATGGAAAAAGAGAGACGTGTCGCTTGGAAACCAACCATCAGAAATAAATGCAACCTTCCGAACGGAAGCTTCACGCCAAGCTGCACGTGTCGCTCGGACATGGTCCGTTTTCCCAATATCGTTTATCGTGTCGCCTCGGTCTCTTTGTAGCGCATGCACGGTGAATGCTTGCTTTTAGGGAGATTTTTCACCGAAATGTGACACACGGCATGTGTAGCTTAAGAATTTCACCAATCTAAGGCAGGCTAGTGCGACCTGTCACGCCTTTATGGTGTGAAACGTTGCTGTTGATTGGCTCATTCCCAAGCGGCATGTGTCACGCGAGCACCTGAGAATTCCCACCGGAATGGCAAACGACAAGCGACAAGGGCCCCTTCAGTCTAAAGAAGAATTCATACCAAAGCGACAGGCGACAGGCGACACAACGTGTTGCTCTAGGATTTCAACAATGCACCCTTGTGCGGTCTGTCTTGCCGCTAAGGCAGGTGTAAACGTTGACTTGCTCGTTCCAACGCGACACGACGCGTGACATTATATCTGAAAGCTCCATTATTTGGGGCGACAAGCGACACGAGCCCCTTCAGTCTGAAGCAAAAAAAATAACTGTACATGCGCGGCTTGTCGCTTCGGGTCGGAAGGTCTCATTTATTTCTGATGGTACAGCCTGTCATGTCGCTACGGTGTGAAACGTTTGCTGTTGATTGGCTCGCCCCCAAGCGACACGTGCAGTTTGTCGTGTCGCTTCTGTTTAAAGAATTGCATTCATTTCTAAGAGTCGGTTGCCAAGAGACAGACACTTATCGCTTGTCGCCTGTCGCTTCGGTCTGAATGCTTCCATTGAATGAACGGGCTCCTGTCTTTAGTCGCCTATCGCCTGATACTTCGGTCCGAAATCTACCATAGGCTTACTTATTGAGGTGGCGTAAATTTTGTTATTAAATCGTGTTAAACCTTTGTACGTACATAGCTCGTATTTTTATATAATAATGTTTTGTAATGCATTTCCTAGTGTAGGAGTTATAATGCAACTCCTATTTTGATTCTATTGTTATTTCATTATACTGTTTCTGGTATACTAACGTAGCATATGGTAAATGAACACGCCGCAGTACATAAAAAGGTCTAGATCTCTTGTTTTTCCTCAAAACTAGTTGCTAAGAACTTCGTGTTATTGTTTCTGATGATTTAAACATAAAGAAACAACAAGCAGCCTTAATTTTCCCGACGAAATTTCTTCTCGCTGAATGTCCAACATGGCGGCCGCCGCAAGCTATTTTGGCTTCAGCTGACGTCACACACGCTCTCTCTCTATACCTTCTATACGCATGAAAATTAAAGAGATTGCAAGTTATTTTACACGTCAAGTAGAAAGCCTTCTTTTACCCAACCCTCACGTCAACACAGGTAAGATATTACAATTAACCATGTATATAATTCGACACAAATTTACAATAACAATCATTTAGGTACTTTGTTCAAATAGGAGAGGACATGTCATCGTCTCGACATCATGACCACTTTCAAAGATATAACGATATGTAGTAGAGTGCATCACACATATCTTTGCCGTTGCGCACATACCAATTTTCGTTTCGTCTCCCTCTCTCTTAGCATCACGTGTTCTACGCTGTTCGCCAACCTTCGCCATTTTTGCCATATTGTCATTCCATATTTGGACACACTCGCGCAAACATCATTGAAAACAATTGAATAGCGCTCCAGCTCGCGGTTCACACCGTTCGGCAGGGACGGTAATGTGGCAATATAGCATGACGAAGTGGTTGCTTCTTTTATGCAGTGCATGTTCATTGGCTAGCTAGTAACTAGTGTTGCCAACTGTAATATTGAAGCACTATTTGTGTCACGGAAGGAGAACGGCAGTTAAAGTGACGGTGAGTTTTTTGGATTGGAAGCACCATATTTTTATTTCATACTAAGTATTTGACCGATTTGTATGCGTGTATTGCGTGTGTGTTTGTCAATGAACGTTAAATTCCATAATGCCTCAAGTTCTGACAAAGTTGAAATTCAAAACCTTCCATAGCCAAGCTCGGGAAATTCACAAATTGTTCATATTTCATAATTTTGGAATTGTTCAAAAGAAATAAATTATGTGGCTCCATGAGCATTTCAACTCTTGGCTCCGGCACGTGTTCTTGTAGAAATTGCATAGAGGAGGCTGTCATTTTTGCTGCTTAATGCGATGCATATTGTTTTCTGTGTTAAAATTTCCATGCTTTGATGGGTGACAAGTTCATAGCAAAAAAAAAAAAAAAAAAAAAAAGACGCGCAGCTTATCGTCTAGTGGAAGTATATGTACTTTTTATTGTTGTGGAAGCCGGCATCGTTTGTTAATGTACAACAAAGGCAACCGACTGTCGCCGATCACAGAGAGGCAATAATACTGCCTGAGGAGGAGTGTTTTGGTCCAATTGTCGCAGTTTAACACCTTCGCGTGTTCTTAGTTCTCAAAGCAGTGGTAGTGTCGGTCGTGTATTATCTGTCGTTGCAGTTCCATACCAATGTAGACGGGTTGTGGGAGTGAACCGTTAGAACTCCACCAGTGCATTAATGCAATGAAAAATAATAAAGTGTTTATTTTGTTTGAAATCACTCAAATAAGGAATTACTATGAAGAAGTCTTCTTTGCAGCATTTTTGGTAATTTTACGTATGTGTTAGTCCATATTTTGCGAATTTTTAGTCCATATGTATGTAGCTACATACAAAGCCACTTGTTAGTACATATTAATACTAGTCCTGGTACAATGTATGGCGTTTAAAACTCAACGTTAGATAAACCTGAATTCTCTAATTTTCTTGTTGTACGTAACAACTGTGCATCGGCGCACAGCAACGACTTTTCTATCTGCTCCATTAGCAACACTGCTCCTTGAGTTGTATCGCGCATCGCACGGCAGAAATATACGTGTTGGGCTCTAAATCATACATATAATGTAAAATCAGAATTTAGCCAAATCTTTACCAAAGTACCATGGTTAGCGAAATCATAGGCGTCGACTTTGGGGAGGAAGCACTTTCTCCCCCCACCTAAATTCACGTAGAGGGACAGATATAATTTTTCCCCCACCAATTTTTTTTTTTAAGCTAACGGCTTCGTGCGAAAAACTTGTAGAGAAGCATAGTATTATAAGAGAGATGGAGAGAAGAGGGCAATTCTCCAGTTATCCACGCCAGCTGATAAGAAAGTGAAAATCTACTTGAGACGGCCCAAAACGAAGGTTTTTTCGCCATTTCCCTCAAAATAAGTCAGAATTTTTCCTCACCTGGATACAATTTGTCCAATCAGTCGGTTAAGGTTCGTGTAAGTGGGTCTGTCTATGCCGAGATTCCTTCTGCATATCTCGTAAATCGCCTGATTGTCCACAATGAAAGCAACCTCGCAGTGCTCTAAAGTAGGATGCGTATACAAGATGGCGTTGTAGGGCTCCACAACAGCAGTAGATACCTAAATAAGAAGAAAAGTGATAGAATGTTAATGATCAACAAAATAGACATAATAAAATATTGTGTTGTTAGGCGCGTAGCCAGGGGCGGGGCTCAGGGGTATGAAGCCCCCCGGAAAGCCTACAAATATCTAATTTAAATAGTGAAAAGTGGTATTCTACTTCCTTATCAGGATTAAACATTGTGTATAATAAGTTGCAATATGCTCAGAAATTCATCTTCAGGGATTCTACCCCCTATGCTTTCGCCTGTAGATTATGTTGCTTATAAGCAGTGTCGACGATTAGGGCCGGATTAAGACGAAATTGGCCTGATGCTTGAAATCTTCGGTGAACAATAAACACAACGATGTTATAGTTACGTCACAGCGCAAAGAATAATATAATAGTAACTGCATAATAAGTTTTTCTAACGATGGAAGCGGCCCCGGCGCACACCCAGCGTCGAATAATATGGGTACCTGGGGGAAACCCTGGGGGGTAAAGGCGGTCAGGGGCGTGATGCTGATCACATCACCCCCACTCACGACCGGATCAAGAAAGTGTGGGGCGTTACCCCCACACCCCCTATACGCCTTCATGGCGTGGTGCTAAGCACAGGGGAATACTTTATAATAAGTAACGCTGTGACTAGGCGTCCGAAATAGGGGCTCCAAATTCCATTCTAAGACTTATTTTCAGGTTAATATAGCAAAAGAAAACTGTTCAGCTTTCGAAAAATTCTCGTCTGTTTTCATCTGGGCCTATTTCAGGAATGGGCTTAATGCTGCAGCATCAATAGTACCCACCTTAAACCGGCCCTGAGGCGTGGGGGACATTAGCCCCCACACTATGCTAAAACTTATATACCAAACTGACGTTGCCCCCCCCCCCCAGTTTTGGAACCCAATCGCCGCCACTGCTGATGAGGGATGATCCGCCCTCCCCACGAAATAAAATTCTGGCTACGGGCGTGGTTAGGAATACTTCATTTTTATTGGTTAGACTAGAGGAACATGCCACAACTCTGCTTCCAGTGTAAATGTTAAACACCATACCCTAACCTAAATAATACAGCAGGTCCTTATCAAGTCGCCATATTTGTGAAAGAGTGTCCTCGTATGCACGTGTGCACTGCAGAGAGAACAGTGGTACTGTATTGTAGTTTTTGCTTTAAGTCCATTTTTGCGCAGATAGGCTAAAGTGTGATCCGAACCACTGTCTCCGGGTATCGAACCGGGGTACCTTGATTACAAGGCAACAACATTATTGATTGACTGATTTACTTTATTTTACTTCGCTCTTGTGGCACTTCTGGTTAATTTCAAAGATGGGGATGAGTGATGATGCGATGAAATTGATGAAGAGACACTCACCATGCCGGGATTCGAACCCGGGAATGTAGCGCAAGAGAAACACGCTTTATGGGTTCCATCTCATACGCTCCAAAAATTCAGTAGGCACAAAGTTTGTTTTTTGAAAAGGAAAATTGGCAAATGAACAGAATATATCACTCGGGCTCACAATTGACCATCTCGGGAAACATAAAAAATACAATTTCTGGATTGTTAAAGAACTGCCTACCTTTCAAAAATCATGACGCATATCTATCTCCACAGATGCTTTAGAAATTTAAATTTGCCTTCTTTAACTATGAGACTCATATTGTTGTCATAGAATTTGTAACAATTGCTTCTGTTCGGACTTCACATTGACAACAAATATTGTTGTATTCCTGAATAAGATAGCTGGTGCTAATTTGACATCTAATATACGTATTTCTCAACCGATCATGCCGACTCGTGGCTGTCACGTCCCCGGTTAGAAGTATGAAACGTTTTTACACCTAGAGCTTGATGGGCTTAAGTAACAGTCTTAATATCGCATAATTAACGCTTTATTAACAGTAATTGATTTAATTATAAACTAGATAACACGTGACTCAACACGTTTAAAAGACATTTCCACTGAGGTACTTACATTACACAAGCCTTGCAGAGGCGAATCTTTCAATTAAATTTCAGCTGTGATATTTTCAACAGATTAGAAACAGGAAATAGCAACAAGATTACTCACAAAAATACTTGAAATAACAGAAACTTGCATTAATGGCATATTTCTTTTCCTGATAATAAAACCAGCAGAATAAAGGTTATTAGAATTATATGAGCAGAGAGTGGCCCTACACAACCTCGGCTTTTAACTCAAGTAAGAATATTTTAGTCCTTCGATTAATTTTACTTCGCTTTTTTCGCTAATTTGCGAAGATGGGGATGAGTGATGACATGATGAAATTGATGAATGGACACTCCAAACATCCATGCCCAGGCCGGAATTCGAACCCAGGACCCCTAGCGTCGTAGCGCGATGTGGTAACCACTCCGCAACGGGGGCCGGCTTTAGTCCTTCGACATTACAGTTATGTTCTATTAGATATGTTTTAGTTATGTAAGGGACTGGATCCCTTATAATGTGACGGGTATCTAACGTAAGTGCTGATGCACCCAAAATTTAAAGTTCAATCAATCAATCAACTTCTCATTCTAGCTACTGTACAGAAGGGACGGCATGAATGTGAATGCTCTCGGGGAGGATTGCGGCCTATTTTTGTAAATCAGGCAGCCTGTTAAATGTTGAGGGTTGATTACTGTAAATTTTACAGAGTGTACTTGACCTATGGCCACGAACCTGGTTCCATTTCATTCAAAATGTAACGGTTCACCACGACAGCCCACATAAATGGAGGAACACTTGGTGGATTCTAGTTCTTGTGCGTGTCCTAAAAGCCAAGTTGAAGATTGATGGACAAGAGAGGAAGACAGGACATGAGTGATGGAAACTTCTCGAAAACATTTTTATCGATTTCCCTCTCAGATATTCCGTGACTGGGTCCACTCATCGACCACGGCGAGATTAAAGGTTGCTATGTGGGTCAGTCGTTGCGAGGCAAAGTCCTCAGGAAGAGGACATAATCGATCCTTGTGTGCGACCTGTGTAAAGCTACGAAGGAGCACAGCTTGCTCCCCATTTCCGCAATAAATCTGTTGCCTCGTTCCCCAACCAGGGATCTATACAAACATTTGTAAGCTTGCGTGAGAGGCAGACAGTTTGCATACGTCTCATTTAAGTTCGAAGTCCTGTGTTTGGTTTGCACGACTATTCAACAATGTGTTATTCCTTGCAGGACACCATTTACAACATAGTGAAAACGCTGTCGCTTTGTAATCAAGGAGTCCCGGGTTCGATCCCCGTGGTTTGCATCTCACTTTAAACTGTACGTCCTGTCCCAATTAGCAAATATGAACATGAAGTGGATTTAAATATACTTCGGCAAACTTTGTCAGTGATCAGCTGTAGGTTCGTGTTTACTAAGACGATATATTTTTTTACAACTGTTTTGGCTCCTAGATAGAATCTTGCACATCTCGCGGTGGAATTTGAACCTACATCGTGAAATATCTACTAGCTGGAACACTATATGTGCCGTTTGAATAGAAATGCTGTAAGCAACCAATCATCCATTAGGACATTTTTCAAATCTCAGTCGAATCGACCTCCTTGGCATAGTGGTTAGCGCAGTACGCTACGACGCAAGAAGTCCCGGGTTCGAATCCCGGTTAGGACATGGACGCTTGTGTTTGTCGGGGGATACTACCGCATAGGGGTATCCTTTTAAAATAAATAAAAAGTCGTTAAGGCGTCTGACTACCATGCGAGAGACCCAGGTTCGATCCCTGCGGGGAATAACCGAGATTTTCCCACCTTTACAAGCGGCTCCGGCGCCCACCCAGCGTTGTATAAAGTGGTACCTGGAGGCAACTCTTCGGGGTAAAGGCGGCCAAGGGCGTGGTGCTGATCACATCGACCGTGATGAAGATAGTGTGGGGCACATCTTATACGCCTTCATGGCGTGGTGCAAAACACAGGGGAGCACTTTACATTACTTTTTTATCTCCTCCATTCTTGAACAATAGCTTCTAAAACTAATCTTGCAGGATTGATTCTATCAGAAGTAAGTGTTGAAGCTTTTCTGGCAACGAATGAAGAAAATATTCTCTCGGGCTATCGACCAGGTGAGTTGTGGAAAAGAGTCCAAGATTGCGAGAGCTAACGTCACTCTCATCTTCTACCCTGAAGATGAGGATGACGTTAGCTCTCGAAAGCTTAGAATCTTTTGGACAACTCACCTGGTCGATAGGCCGAGAGAAACTTTTCATGATTCTATCAGCTTTTCCCTCACCATTGCTCGAAATAGAATACGTTTTCTAGGACATCTTCATAAAATAAGATATTATATCTGTTTTAAATGTGCAGCTACAACATACTCGTCTTGAACTAGCAGACACCCAGTGGCGTGCCCAAGGGGGGTGGTTGGTGGGGATTATAACCCCTCCTTTCTCTCAGTATAACTAAGAAAATCAAAGGTAGGAAAAGTTGGCGAAATGAGAGCGGACTACCAGAAAAAGTGTATATAAACTCCTCCCTTTCAAAAATCCGGGCACGTCACTGCAGACACCATCAAAAGTAACATTAATACCAAATTTCTAATCAGTCAATTGAAATACTGGCGACAGACGAAGAAACAGAAAAAATCAACAAGAAAATAACGAAAGAAAGTCAAATAGAAAACAAAATCAAAAATAAATGTATTAAATTAAATTAAACAAATTTTCACAGAAACCTGCGAGAATATAATGGATATAGAAGGAAAGAAAAAGGAATGGGTGACAAGAGATATTGGAAAGAATGAATGAAAGAAGAGAACTAACAGAGCAAATATTCCAAATAAAACAGATTCGCAAGAAAACATTGCTGTGAAAAGACAAGACAAAAAGAGTCAATGATGTTGCGAAAAAAATTGCGTTTTTGAAATATTTTAACCTAACTTATCATACATAAAATAAACTTTTAATCATATTTTTATCATGATGGTGGTCATTATAAGTTACAATGGTAATAGGAAAGCAGTAAAATTGCAAAGAGCAAACTAAATTACTAATTACGTTGCTGTATAAATATAGATCTAATATTAACGGAGAAAGACAAAGAGCTATATTTAACATTTTTATATCACGCGTGTATACTTAAGCAAACACTTGGCTTTTTCTGGCACAATGAATGTCACCACAACTTTACAGCACGCAATTCTAGGTCACCGTAGATCAAATCTGGAGTTTTGTCATTGTCAGAGGGTGGCGTGACTTCTGGGATGAACCTTACTAAGTTCACTGCCACCTAACTACAAACTTTCGAACTTATCAGGAAAGGATCGAAGTACGAAGTTTTCGTGGCCTTCTGTAACTTTTGCAGGAGATATAGGCTATAGAACTGTTTAAGTAAAGCTTGACGCCCACTTAGACATGGAGAAACGCGCCAACAGACCCGTTTCCGGCGTCAGAGTGGGCGATAAACTTGAAGATAACCTGCGGACTTCTGGCACGGAAATTCCGCTCTTCGGTTCGGCGCGTTTCCCTGTAGTTGGCGTTACACCATTCGATTTCAATAGAAGCAGACAACAGAAGTTCTCTTGCCGCAGATTGATCAGAACAGTGATCGAAGTAAAAATCCCTGCTGGGGGGAATGCTTGGTCGATTTTGCGATAGGTGGGAGGAGATGTTTGTATGGATCATATTTAGACCACAATTTTGAAATACATCATTTTACCATATTTTTGGAAATTGCTTCTTTTTTTTTTAAAAAAAATGGAGACCTTCTATACTTTAGCATGCCATTACATTTAAGTATATATTTCATAGATATGCATTTTAAAGGCAGGTGCTTGATATATTAATTTTTTTCCTCCGAAAATGACAACATAAAAAAGGAAACCCATATTTAGACCTTTTCCTCTATTAAATTAATTTTGCAAGGTTATAGTATGTTGTGCATTTTATGTTCCGTCGTACAATGAAATTAAAAAAAATACATTTCCACAAGATACAGTACGTCAATATTTTCGGCTGAGTGTTATGCCATATATCAAGCGGTCCTCTACGTTGTAGAACTAAGAATTAACCACTCCCTAATCCTCACTGATGCATTGAACGTCTTGCAGGCTTTGTCGAGAACAGGCAGTGCTGCTTACAAGTTAACAACATTTGAATACTTGATTTTCTGCATGATGCAGCATATTCGACAAAAGTGACAGAAAGTGGCTTTCACTTATATTCGTGCGCATAGTAATCAAAATAAATACCATGACATAGTAGATGCAAATGCAATAAAAAGCGAGAACCCAGGACTATGTAACACCTCTTCGATTACCTTATACAGATATCTTACCCAGAGTAAAATATAAGTCACAAAAACAGTGGGAGGAGTGGTGCAAAATAGAGCTACAAAATACCACATCCTATAACTGGCATGATCAAGTCAGAAGTCATAGACCTTGGTACCAAAGCATGAATCTACCTCGGGCAGTGGTTATCTTTATATTAAGAATGCGTACAAGCCATGTATTAGTAAATCAACATTTCACTCGTTTAAAGATTGTGCCATCAACTTCTTGCCACTGCAGAGAAGCCAATCAAACACTTAATCATTTATTTTTTGAATGTCCCTTAAGACAACAACATCGAGACTCTTTATATAAAAACTACAGCGCCTTGAATAACGTAGTGTGGAAAACGACCCAAGAAACTAGTTCCCGAGACGGATGACAACATAGATGGCAGTGCGATCAGTATCGCTGCTAATTTTCTTACGAAAGTAACGCGGCTTAGTTTTTGGAATATATTGTGTAGATTTGTTTGTCTTGAAATGCGGTACGTGAATTGATGGAAACATTTATATTTGTGGAGCAGGGTGGCGACAGACCCATGGACGTCCACAGGATTTTTCCAGGGAGGGGCAAGGAAGGTGTTTTTTTTCCAGGGGGGGGCAAACGATGGCAAATTTTCCCTAAAAATAGTGTTGTTCCCTATAAAACATTGCTTAAATTTGAATTTATGGTGTTCATGCAATAATTAACACATATTATTGTGGCTAAAATGAAATTATATGTGTGAAATACATATTTTTTGGTTGACTTTCATTTTCCAGGGGGGGGGGCTACGGCCCCCCCCTTGCCCTCCCTTCCGAACGCCCATGGACAGACCTGGAAAATCGGGAAAAGTCAGGGGATTTGAGTGGTCAAAAAAAGTCAGGGAAATGTCAGGGAATTTTGCCTTTAGTAACATTTTTTTATGCGATGGAATGAATGTGCCAGGCGTTTTCTTTGAAAGATGTCATTATGTAACGCTGCATGGGAACAGGAAATCTTGTTACTAAATCTCGCCCTCAACTTTTAGGCCCCTTTTATGCACAACACAACCACAGCGCCAGTACAGAAACCAGTGAGGAGGGAGGGGGGGGGGAGAGAGAGAGAGAGAGAGAGAGAGATTTCAGGAGGGGCAGACAAATTTGATAAGCCTCTAAATATCACGTGGAAAATGCATTGAATTATCATTTTTGTTGTCTGTATGGAAGTAGTAAAGGGACAGACCAGTCAACAGATAGAGAGTTGAGGGGGGGGGGGGGCATTACCACTGTGGCACTGTCCGATAGTTGTTGGACGTCGTATAATGGCATTTTGTCGGACATTCTGAAGGAACATGGAAACAAAAAGGGCGCTATGCAACCTTGTAATTTGTTGAATGTCGTGGTACATGTCGGATGAACATTTAGGCTCCTTTGATGCATACGATTTTTGTCAGATATCGCGGCCTGACTAATTTTTGTTGGATGTCTTCGGACTGCAACATCTGACAAAAAGTCCATGTATAAACAGAGCCTTGTACATCCGAGTTTGTCTGGTGTGGTACAACATGTCATTGAACAAACTTTTTGGCTCCTTATATGCATGCTATTTTTGTCGAACGTAGCAGTTCGATACTTGTCATTCTGCGACATCCGACAAAAATCATACGCATTGAGCTCTCATGAATCCGGTGTTTCTTGGATGTTCCAGTATGACATTTTTTGTCGTTTCCGACGTTTGTCGGATGAAACATCCAACAAAAGTGGAGCCTTAGTCTGCTGCACCGCTGCAAATATGCTGCTGGAATTTTATTACTCTTCTGGCTAACTTAATCTTATTCAATGTAGAAAAGCATACAAAGGTTTTCTTTCATCATCCAGGTGTAATACAGGTTTTGCACAGGTTAACATTACTTTCCAAGAAGAATCCAACAAATCGGAATATATGTTGAATAATGTCATAAAAAAGTAAAACAGAAATCTGCAGTGGTAAACGTCATATAAATTTGACAAGTGACATGACTAGTTAACACATAAGTAATACCACAGATGGTAATACCACAGTTTGCAATCTAGAGAAGAGTGAAGGGATCAGATAACGAGACTGGACTGGTTTCCAGGCATGGTGATGTAAGATTAGATACATGAAAGTCCAGATTGTCTCTAGAGAGATGGAATGTTGCAATGATATTGTTTTCCCTGCGCTGGTCCCAACGCCTGCAGGCATTAATTGGCCTAACTGAAACCAATCCTAGGTACAGTAGGGGAAAGTTTACACACACTTTTATAGATCTAAATTACGTTAAAAAGATCCAAATACCTGTATATTCGGATTTCTTGTAAAAACTTGTCAGTACATTTGTTAGTCTACTGAAATATGAAGGCTTCTGGCCGAAGGTTCTTTGGTTTGTGGTATTAAGACGACTCGCATCGGGACGGTGATTGTCCATGAGGGTGAGGGTAAGGCAGACTGAACCAAATTGAACATAAATAATCCCTTGAAATATTCAGTGTTTAGTTATTTATACTGTTATTTCTGAATGATAGAAATATGACACTTGAGTCTTGGTCAACAATAGGCAATGCTTAATTGTTGATAAGTCATCATAGTTTCCATACATAATTGCAATTTAGAGACTAGTCGAGGAAGTGTAGAAAATAATATTATCCAGTTCTATTGGCTGCCGCACTGAACTATCTAAAAGATCAAAATAGGGATCAGATTCCGTTCATGTCAATACTGACACTGCCACCTATGTCTGACGTAAAGAAACGCTGCTTGATTGGACTTCGGTTATTCTTGCCTCAAAAAGAAGTGAGACTCGCAGCGTTGCACTATGCATCTACTCTACAGCGTTCACTGTTAATCTGCCTTCACATCTAAACATTGGCTTGTAGAAAGAATTAGAAGTGGGGACTAAAAGACGTAAACGTTGTAAGTGCCAAAATCCAAAGTGTTGGGAAATCGCATCGTTCAGCACATCAGCCCGTAAGAACGTTCACACTAGTGACCTCTTCACACGCCCTTTGAACTACTTAGACGGCTACCAGCCACTTTTCACGTTTACTACATTATAAAGCATGGCACATTTCACAGTTTAACTTGGAAAACGGTGTTTGAATTATTGTGGCACTTACAGCGTTTACCAATTTTAGTCTTTCAGTGCGATAGTAGAGTGCTCCAGTGCACATAGGCCATTTCAGAATGAGAGCGGCCACTATTTACACAATGAACTTTGTGGAACACCAGCGATGATGGAGCGCTTTGTTGAAGTCACACGCAGATAGTGTGTCCGTGCAGTAAGAAGTTCGGAACTTGTAAAAGATGTAGCCCGTGGGTCCACACTTTATAAAAGGCCATTTTAACGCCCAGGAAAGTCCCCAGCTTGTGACAACGCCAATAGTTGTCACTGAGATGTAATCCACAATGCAAAGGAGTTGGATTGTGGGCCATGTGGGAAACAAATTTCTACGACGGGAGTAGTTGATGCTCCTCCGTAAAGTTAAGAAGGCGTTTGAGTAGAGGCGCTGTGAGACCTCTTGTAGACGACTGAGAAGACAGATTGGTCGATAGCTCTCGTTGCTATAGATTCTTCCCAGCACATAATACAACACCTTTGCCTTCTTCCAAATGGAGAAGAAATAGCCCGTAAGGATGACGGCATTTTAACGTTTCGTTAAATTCACAGAGACTAATTTTCTCGGGTACTCTTCAGTGCAACTACAGTAATGCCGTCCATTTCTGCAGCCTTTCCAGTACGAAACTGCTTCACCTCTCAGGTGTGATGCGTGTTTCGCAGATGGCTTAGTTTCCTATTGCTATTATGAGTATATATTAATAAGGCTACTGTACACTTACGCGCAATGTACCGTGTCCATTTCAAAATTTAATCCTTACACGCAAAATTATCAAAATAAAATTCCTGTAACTTCCTCCTCGTATGTTTAAATCTATTCTTGCTTCATGATGACAGACTCAATACCCTAGACCCCGTGGCGGAGTGGTTAGCACTTCGCGTTACGACACCAGGAGTCACGGGTTCGAATCCTGGCCTGGGCATGGATGTTTGGTAGTGTCCATTCATCAATTTCATCATATCATCACTCATCCCCATCTTCGCAAATTAACCAAAAGTGGCACAAAGCAAAGTAAAATAAAGCAAATCAATCAATCAATCAATAGCTTAGAAGGAATTGAAAAAATATACATTCCCCTTCATCCATTCAACTCTGGCCATAAGGAAGCCTGCTTCACTCTTCCCCTCCCCTCCACGCGGGAGTGAGGTTCACAGGAGTCGTGGTTCTGCGCAGGTTCTTTTACGCGTGGTTCCACTCTATAACTTATAAAATGTAACTCAACGCCGGATATGAAATTAGAAATACGCCACTGAGAGCATATATCTATTATGATTGTTATTTTTATTGCAATTAAGTTCAATACTTTTATAAATTACAAGCATTGAGTCACATTAACATTCTAGCCGTTATCGGCTGTCAATACATTTCATTTTCCTGTGAACCGATGTCCAATATTTGTCGTCGATTTGTAGAGGAAATAGCAAGAGACAGTAAATCAGATGGACACTCATAAAATTAACACAATAAACATCAAATTTGCTACATTTATTAACATACTTGTGGTGCTGGGTAGATGGAAAAGGTGAGCTTGCTTCTCTTCGGGAAGTCCACGCTGAGACGCTCCATGAGCAGCGATGCAAAACCGGATCCAGTTCCTCCCCCGAATGAGTGAAAGATCAGGAAACCCTGCAGGCCACTGCATTGATCCGCCATTTTGCGAATCTTCTCCAGGGTTAAATCAATTGTTTCTTTACCTGAAATGAAAACAGAGGTCACAGCATTACCGCTAGTAGTGTGTACTGAAATTGAGAGGAACTTGCTGCATTTAATTTAGATGGGGAACATTCGTCTCCACATAATATGTACTATGTTATGGCCATGTTTCAATAATGCCCGTATCATGCCATGTTGGATTGAAAAATACAGCCCTCCTCGCCCAACCTTACAATTTTTTCTTAAATTCGTTCAGTGCTATTGTAATGATATTGAGAAAATCTGAGGACTGGTCTTAACACAGCTAAATCCCGCCCAGCAATAAAGTCATTTAATTGAATTAAATTGCATTCATATACGTCACAATCACTACTTGGCTAACGTTGTTAATATATACATATGTCTGTTCGTGTGTGTCAGGATTTTTCGGCCTTATCCCGAGCTCTGTGGCTCACACAGCCTCAAATCATTTTGGTACTTAACGAACTATTTCTAGACGAAATCCCACTATTCCATGGTAAGTAGTATCCTTACAATGTTGATCAACTATGAAATTAGAGGCTGAATCAGTGACGGCACCACAAGAGCAGCAAGGAATTAAAGAATGAAAAAAATGTATGGCATTCAATGTCATTTTACAAAAAAATTGAAAGATAAAGAAGCGACGCTGAGAAAAGCATAAAGAAAGAGGAAAGACAGACAGAAAAATAAAGATGACAAATTTAGAGGGGAAAAGTAAATAAAGAGAGAGAGAGAGAGAGACGGAGGGGAAAGACAGAGGCAGATAAATAAATACACAGAGAGAGGGAGAGAAGAGAGATAAAGCACAGAGAGAGGAAAGTAGAAAGAAAAGAGAGGAGAAGAGAAAGATAAAGAAATAACTGTAAAATCGAGACAGACCTACACACAGGGAAAGAGAGACAGAGAGAGAAAGAAACAGGCACAAAAGTAAATAAAGAAGAGAGACAAAGAGAAAGAAAATTAAATAAATAAGAGAAAGAAAGATACAAAAGAAGCCAGACATACGCATATACACGTTCACACAGAGAGAGAAAGATATAAAGAGAGAAGGATAATAAGTAAAGAAGAGAGAGAAAAAAAAATAAATAGGAGAAAGAAAGACATAAAAGGAGCCAGACACACGCATATATACGTTCACATACACACACACAGAGAGAGAGAGAGAGAGAGAGAGAGAGAGAGAGAGAGAAAAATAAATAAAGAAGAGAACGAAAGACATAAAAGATGCCAGACACACGAATATACACGATCACAGATAGATATATATAAAGTATTAAATAAATCACTTGAGCTAGCTCATCAAAAACTACCCGACCTTGTGGCCGAGTGGTTAGCACATCGCGCTGCGACGCTAAGGGTCCCGGGTTAGAATCCCG
Organism: Lepisma saccharinum; assembly: GCF_977018435.1. NCBI lineage: Eukaryota > Metazoa > Arthropoda > Insecta > Zygentoma > Lepismatidae > Lepisma > Lepisma saccharinum. The sequence goes on along the minus strand of NC_139252.1, from coordinate 24,278,293 downwards.
GTCGGGCTTGGTTGTTTGTGAATGTCCATTCATCAATTTCATCATTTCATCACTCATCCCCATCTTCGCAAATTAGCCAAGAGGCACAAAACGCGAAGTAAAATAAACTAAATCAATCAATCAATCATCAAAAACTGGATGAGAATGCATCTTTGATCAAAAACCAGGCCGAGAAAATAAACACTTGTTTGGTACAAATTGAGCAATTGAAAGGGTAAAACGTAACCCTAAAAAAAACAATTGAAGGATACTGAGGATCAACTAGACGAATTAGATCAGTATGGTCGCCGGAATACATTAGAAATATACGGTGTTCCTGAACAAATGAATGAAAATACGACGGATGTAGTAAAAACAATTGGGCGAGCATTGGATATGGAAATCAAGGATGAAATGATGAACTGTTGTCACAGATTGCGCAAACTCTCCAATCAATCTTCCAGTGGAATAATTATAAAATGTGTAAGGCGAGTGGACAAGGATGCCTTTCTGCAGAGGAGAAAGGTAAAATGAAACTTAAATGTTGTTCACGTAGGTTATACAAAAAATGAAACAATTTACGTTAACCAAAGCCTCGCGTCGTACCGAAAGCGCATTCTTGGGCAGGCAAGGAGAATTAAACATGAAGAAAACTATGCGTATTTGCGGAAGCTATTAAGTTAAGGAAGAAAACTAATGACACTAACATTATATTATTGAAATCACTCGAAGATGTTACCCAATTAATGTAATGGAAACTGTAATGAACTATCTGTTTACTACCAGAATGTTAGAGGGATAAATACGAAACTACACAAACTATACTCTAGTATATCCCCCGAAAATTATGATGTAATTATACTAACGGAAACTTGGCTAAATGTAGATGTATATGATGGAGAGTTCATAGATAACCGGTACAATGTTTATCGTCAAGATCGGGTCCATAAGGGAGGGGGAGGTGTCTTGGTTGCTGTAGCAAACAAATATTCTGTTGAGGAATTTAAAATTAGTATAGATCATTTAGAAATAGTATGTATCAAATTTATATTTGAATACACAAGTTACGTTTTTATATCAGTATATTTTCCACCAAAATCACCAATTAAGAAGTATCAGGATTTTTTTTGAATTTGTTGAGGAGATTGCTAACCGACATAGCTTCAAAGTAATTATTGTTGGTGATTTACGACAATAATAGATGATCAATTTGATTTATTGAAAGGTGGACCTATAAGTACCTCTCTTGCTAAATTTTTATCAATGGGCAATCTCAAATCTGTTAATCACGTAAAAAATAAAAATGGGGAAACCCTTGATTTATTGTTTACAAATATAAGGGATAGCATGACCCTTATTAGAAATTTACACCCGTTGCTTGAGGAAGACCACCACCATCCGTCACTGCTTATCCATGTATTTGTCAACAAAAAGTTACTTGCGTTAAGTCAAATCCAGTTACTGTATACAATTATGCAAGGGCAGATTTTTGCAATACGAATTCGCCCATTCTAAGACTATTAAACATAACGAAATAGTCAGAAACGGTGGAGACTTGGATTTCGCTATGCCATTCAAGCCGTTCCTGTCTGTCCTTCAAAGAATTCAGATCAAATCAAACAATTATATATAGTTGTTTTCTGTGTACAGTGTGTCTCAAAAGTTTTAGGACAACGACATTTTCAACTAGGCAACCCAATTTACACAAGGTGTTGGTGGGTTGCGTGTAGAGTTAGGCTCAATTTCAGGGTTGCCACATGCACAATAAATATTTATAAAATACGCGAAAGAAATAAAAACAAGTATTAGTGCATAAAAAGTATTAAAAATATCAATATTATATCGCAAGTGACAAAATTCTTTCTGAAAGAAAAATAATAGGTTTTCTAGCATTTCATCGTTGATGAGTCTACAGAAAGAGGAAGAGGTGAGAGAAAACGAGAGGTGACAAATGACAGGAGAAAGAGGAAGAGAGAGGAGAAGAGGAAAAGTAGAGGAGAGAAGAAAGAGAGGATAGACGAGGAGAGGAGATGTAGTGAGGAGAATGGAAAAAGATTCTAGGAGAGATGAGGAAAATGGAGCAAAGAAGAGAAGAGAGGAGGGGAAGAGATGAGAAGAGGGGAGTGGACAGTAGAGTAAAGGAGAGAAAAAGAGAAGAACGAAAAGAAGAGGAGAAAAGTGCGTGGAGTCGGAAATCTAAGACAGGAAAGGAGATACGAGGAGTGGAGATGAGTGGGATGGAGATAAGATGCGAGAAAAGTAGGGAAGGCGATATGAGATAAAAGCAGAGCAGAAGGAGGGGAGAGAAGAAGGAGAAGGAGAAGAGAAGAACAGAAGGGACTGAAGAGAAGAGGTAGTTGCAGAAAATATCATCTCAGCGTCAAGAATTGATGCATTGGTCAAATTATCGACATGAAACATTCAATAACATTTTGAAATGTATTGGAGAATGTATTAAATCGGTGCGAAATGCCTTTTGGCTTAGTTCAGAGCAAGGCAAAATCTTCCATGTAAGATCTTTGATTTTACCTGCGATTATACCACTAAAAACATGAATGTAATTTTAATATTTATAAGAATTATCCAATTTTTGTCCAATTCTCGGTTCGTTGAAATGGAGATTTTGTAATTTAATATTTCCCCTCCCCACATCGTTAATTCCAAACTGAATAATTCCGTTTCACACGGGGTGAACAATGAACACAATGGGATAGGTCTAAAACTTATGAAAATTTTCTGCCACCGGAAGGGTTTGAACCTACGACCATCAGATTGACAGTCCTGAACGTTAAACACTACACTACAAGCTTTCGCTCCTGAAAGTAAGTAGAAGGAGCTGACCAATGTGAAATGTAGATGCAACTCTCCTCCTACATGTAATGTGCAAACAATACTTGTTTGTAACAAAGAAAACGAAGGTAGTACGACTCGGAGGAAACATTTAATGGAGAATTGCACATGATGAGAACTTTTCATTCCATATTTGCGGAGGTATCCTTGCATTGAACTCGAGTGGGAAAAGGGGTAAAATTAGTATGTCCTGAATTGCCACAAATATAAATAGTTATTTCATTAATATTTGTCAATGTCTTTGAAGCAGTACACAATTATCGTTAAAGTATTATAATTCACGATCTTATACATGAAAATATCCCTTTGAACGTGTGTCAATTCATTTATTTGTTTATTTTTTTATGAATTCCATTTGCAGAACAATGTAGCTACTATACACTGCTATTACAATTAATGTTACCATGCTCTTGTTTGTAATAAAAGGAGAAATTAAAAAAGAACACCTCCAAAGGAGGATCGAACCTGGGACCACAATCAATGCTTTCAAGAACTCTAACCAATACACTACGCCCTTTGCTTCCCTTGGAGAAACAGTTCTTAATTATTCTGTCGCGTCAATGTTGTAAACGTTATCCTGCAAAAAGAAGTTCAATACTCTGATATAGCTCTGTACTTCTAGAATTACTCTATACATATGCATTTGAAATTTAACTCTGAATTTATTTCTTCGTTGTTAGTAGTGTTGCCCACGGGACGAGACGGGACAGGCTTTTAAAAATTCGAGACGAGACGAGATTGACCATGTGTCATAAGACAAACGAATATTTTCGAGACGAGACAGCATTTTCAGGAGGCTCCACGAGACGAGACAGGCCAAAGTCTCGTCTCGTGGGCAACACTAGTTGTTAGTATATCTAAGCTTGTGAATATATTTTATTTGTAATTTTATAACGGTTACATGAACATCTAGGAATTAGTTCCTTATAATAACCTCAGGTTGACCAAGTTGCCAATACAAACAAATGGAATACAGATTGTCTTCGAGCTTAAATTGTTGAGAGGGAGCAGATACATGTATTACTATCCCAATACCTATTCAATAAGGTTTCTTTTTATCAGAAATTATCACTTAAACTATTGCATGTTGAGCTAGTGCCCACCTAGCCGCCTCTGATGAAATCTATCATTCTTCAGATTCTCTTTAAAATTCGACTCTGGTCACTCGTAACTTTTCTGGGTGCATCGACGGACAATGTGAATATCGTGAGTGAGTCACTTTGAACGCGAGCAAGCTACGCTACCAAGGTTATCTGCCTTTGAAAACCAAGTCATTTTTTTTTCACCGTTTCCGAACGCGATTGCTATTGTAGAAGTATATATTCTCACAAAAGAGCAAGAAAGAAAATTAGACCAATGTTCTCCCGTCGTTTAAAACCAAATATTATCTATTAAACGAAAAGTTCACGATTGTCAATAAACCTATCTGAGCATAAGGTGGATGTAAATAATAAATTTAATACAAAGATTCTCCAAAATTTCTCTCCCACTGCCTACGTCACTAACGTCAGGCCAGTATCCAGGGGGGGGGGGGCATGGGGGCCATGCCCCCTTCGAACCCTGAAATATTTAAATGTGAACCTATCAATAACTACGAAAATAACATCGTCGATTTTAGAAATGTGTAAACATTTCAATTTTGTTCTTACATAAATGAATCTGTTTCTTGCGCAAAAGTCTTCAGGCTGCATATTGGATGGTTTTAGTTTTATAATGCAAGGCTAGCAGACGTCCGATTCACCGATTTAGTCAGGACAGTGCGCTACTTTCAATCCCTGACCCGACTTTTTCGAACTGCAATCGTGATGCGAGAATGTCTCTTTGTTATTGTTGTTTTCTTAACTCACAATTAGACATGTTCTTTATTGTAATAATAATTCCTAGTACGCAACATTTAATTTATAAATATATTATTTTCTAAACATAGAATTATCATGACTTTTGAATCGCGCTCGCACTATTTGAACTATTTTGTAATATCTGTCTCTCTCTCTCTCATATATATATATATATATATACATATATATACACACACACACACACACACACACACACACAACACACACACACATTAGGGTCTGGCCACTCCTTCAAATTCACATCAGGTATCCACATAATTTAATATATTTATAAGTAGGGAGCGGAAGTTGATGACCTAAAAAATATAGGTATATGACCTATAGAATATCCTAAAAAATGGGGAAAAAATGACGTAAAATTCAAGAAATGACCATCAAATTTGTTAGTTTCAGTTTAAAAATTGAAATGAAAATGAAATTAAACAAAATGCAATCTTGCTTTTAAAAAAAGGGCACCAAATGATAGCACATGCACATTCAATTAAAATATGCAACGAGGATTTTCAGTGCAAACGGGGTCTAGCTATTGTATTTCAAGCCTCTCCTTATCTGATCTTAAATCTGAGTTTGCCCCAGACGGGCACATGGTGGTTTCCCCCGACACAACAAAGACTGTCACCAGTTCAGCATTTCTTTTGTTCGTAAATTGCAACCCTGCGAGATATATATACCTTGGTGAAAAGATTCAAGAATATTACCAAAATTAAAGAAGTGACAAAATATGATGAAACAATATACCGAATATTGCAAAAAATGACGGGTAAATGCCGAAAATCCGGGAAAATGACCTAAAACCTGACAAATGGCAACAAATGCAAAAAAATGCACTTTAAAATTACCTTTTTTGGGTTCTAGATGAAGTGTAATATTGTGTATATTTAATGGGCATCGCGTCCGAGATGTCAGAAAAAAGATGACATTTCATCAACTTCCGCTCCCTATTTATAAGTTGTATTAAGCGAAATTCTCCATTTTTATTCTTTCTATATATGATATCAGTATCACATTTCAAACAGTTATTAATGGTTTGAATGTCATTTGTTGGGAAAAAAGTTTCGTATTACTTTAGATTCGAACATGCAAACGCAAGTATCAAAGTATTGCTTTAGACAGCACTCATGATTTTGAAACGTGGAAAGGTATTCATTTTACGGGAAACCTGAAAGTTGGTGTGTGTTGACAGACTGTAGTTACTGCCATATTAGCACTGACAACTAGGAAGCGTTCTCAATGATCACGTGGCTGCATGTTTTTCGTTAATAACTAACTGCGTTTTTTCAACACATGCACAAATACATCGTCGCTTCGAAACATCAAATTTTCATCTTTGATGCTTTCAGATTACCAACATACGAAGTGGCATGCAATTCAAATGGTTTTGCAGAAACGTCAGTTTTATAAATAAGGTTGGATGAAATTAGACAAAAAAAAAAAACTTGCCTTCCGCTGGGCTCGAACTCGGGTTGCCCGCATGCTGGTCCGACACGATAACCAACACTCCAAACGAGACAACACGAAACTCTTTCGCAAGTAGTCGACTGAAACGCAAGTTAATTTTCAGATTGCAAATTCCCAAGGTATAACGTGCCTAGGCAGATGTGTCTTGCATTTTCTGTACTTTTGTTATTTTAGTCGCTTTGGTCTCTCCCTAGGTTAATCACGGCAATAATGAGGAATATTTTTTTGACAAAGATGATAAACAAACACACAAGAATAATCACCCTCGCAAAAAAAAAAAGCCAGAACTCGAGTCTGGAACCTTCGACGCGAGGTGTGTTTCTTGTTCTAACTATATCTGTGTGTTTTCGTTAGATATTAAATGAAGTAAATAAATAAGACAAGTGGGTGTAAGGGACTGGAGAATCGCAGCTACGTAACCATTGAGAAGATATCCATCGCCTAGATAGAGAATCTCTATATCCCATTGCGATAGAGAACTTATTAGAAGAATGAAAATACAGATTAAACGAACAAATTTGATGCGTATCCTTTCGTCAAAATGCCTAGAAAACAATATTACATACTTCTTCACTAATAGAAAATAATAAAAATAAATGTCCTTGTTGGGGATCGAACCTAGACCTCACTGATGAAAGCTCTGTACGCTAACCAACAGCCTAGCATGCTTTCTTTTTTCCAGTCAGTCTGTTTCCTTCCTCAGCACCTGAAAACGAAAATGCATGTTAATTTCTCTCATAATTGTTTCATTGTCTATTAATAGAAACCACGTATGTCACAAATAGACGCATTCTTTCTGTGAAAAATCCCATATTTCGCACATCGTGCTTCTCCATTTACTGTTATTTGGACATTCACTTGGAAGTTAAAACTTAGCTTTGTGTGTTTGTTTTCACGTGCATGTGTGTGAGAAGAATGGTGTGAACGTGTGTTCGATGTTTTTCTGGACATTATTTTCGTTCAAAGCATTAATATAATTGTAAAATATGGAATTTACTGTAATGCAAGGATTGAAAATATAAACCTAGTCCGTCATGTTCATTCCCAAACAACATTAAATAATGGAACGTAAGGTGGACCGAGTATTATTCCATGTCGAGAACACGAGACATTACGATCGACAATCTTCATCTCGTATTTCTCTTTGGCATCACTACTCAATTTACAGAGATGTATACCCGTGACTGGTATACAAGCCGCAAAATTGCAATGCTGTTTGGGTTGTCTAGTCACAAGGCGCTTGGTGGTCAGACATGCATGGCTTGCTTCACTGCTTCTTCAATAGGGTCGTTACAAGCCAGCTGTGTCCAAGACTGTACATGGGTATGTTTGTAGATACAATGATGCCTGCATGTGTGTATATTTGTTTATATATCAGTATATTCATGTGTATAGTTATGAATGTCTGTATATGGATATGTATCTTGTTCTACCTCTGTAAATATCATTTTTCGAATTATGTTCTCTATAAAAGTTGTGTTAGTATTCTTTACAAAATGATTATTGTAGTTTTGCTTTCTTTCTTCTTTTTTTGATTTGTATTGTTAAAATTGTATTTTTTTTAATTGTTTAAAATATATGTAAGCCTATTGTAATTGGAGCGTAAGCTCTGTTATAGGTGAAATAAATAAATAAATAAATGGTAAAGACAGAAGAAGAATAAATATAGAAGAGAGAGAAAATAAATAAAGAAGAGAAAGAAATACATATAATAAGCCAGACACACACATGCACACGTTCACAGAGAGAGTGAGAGAGAGAGAGAGAGAGAAAGAGAGAAGGATAATTAATAAAGAAGAGAGAGAGAAAATAAATAAAGAAGATAAAGAAAGACATAAAACAAGCCACACAGACACATATACACGTTCACACACACACACAGAGAGAGAGAGAGAGAGAGAGAGAGAGAGAGAGATAAAAAGAGAAGGATAATAAATAAAGAAGAGAGAGAGAGAAAATAAATAAAGAAGAGAAAGAAAGACACAAATGAAGCCAGACACACGCATATACACGTTCACAGAGAGAGAGAGAGGTAAAGAGAGAGGGAGATAAAAGAAGAGCCATAAGGAGTGAGAAAGTAAATTAGAAAGATGAATAAACTAGAGAGACGGAGAGAGAAAAAAAGATAATTGAAGTAGCAAGGGATAAAATAAAGTAGACACACAGAGAAGAAAAGAAAGAAAATGAAGAGAGAGAAAGGGAAAATTTAGAAATGGAACAGCAAGATAGGCAAAAAGGCATGAAGCCGCAAAACAGAGGAAGGAAGAGGAATATAGAGACTAAACAGAATAAAGAAAATGAGGAGAAAACAGGAAAGAAATTCTGGATCAAGAAATGATCCGCGTTTCCTCGTGGAACTCAAGTTCACTCGCACCACATTGTGTACGTACATACAACATTTACACGCTGAACGTCTCTACCCTAGAATATATTTAGGAGAGCTTAAAGTTGCATAGTAATTAACCCTTTGGAGCTGCACGCTCGCCTTTTTATTTTTAGAGTATTTGCATTCAAAAGTTATGTCCACTGAATATGCATCACGAAACGGAGATTAAGAAAGTGTTCATGAATTTTCATTAGGTAACGTATAGGAAGTCAAAGTGTATGTATAGTTAAATGCAATATTCAAGCGATGGAAATTAGATTATTTCAACTCTATTGCTATCTGTTGTTCGAGACTATTATACGCTGTCCCAACTATTTCTGGAGCAAGGCCACGCATAACAGCAGAAAAGGGGAGTAATCGAGTAGGTAGAGCGAAGCAGTACACGCTGCTGCGAAATCTGGTACCTGCAGTAACTTCCCCCTACACGCAATCCCATTCCCTCTCAAGTGTTCATTGGTGGAGCCGTCTCGCGTCACTACTTGCGCAGAGTCTTGCTTTCGTTCGCTTGCTCCAGAGATGTCAGGGACAGAGTATAGCTGTTGCGAGTGAATTAACCGGTTATGGTTACGACAAGTATTGTTCAGACAAAGTCAAAGCATGTAAGTTCATAGGTGCTATCAAAAAGTTCCAGAACTGGCAACTCTGTGCTTATAGAGCAGACGACAGAATAGGGCCGTGCCCGCGAAAACTAACCAGGTGAGCAAACGGGTCACCACCGATATCAAAGACTTCTGTTAATGAAGCCAATAGCCTCCGCATGATATTTCTTATTCCCTGCTGATCCGTCACAGCTTGTTGCTTTCTGCTGCGGTGCGAGTGTTTCGGCACATGACTTGACACTGAGTCGTGGAAGTTGACAGAGTTATTCTTAAAGCTGTTTTTGAAATGTTGGTTACGCACTGGCCAGACATCTGGAATGAAATGTTATTTCTAACCATGAGTTCGTGTGACGATCAATTGTTATTGTGCCGCAACATACAAGATATACGAGTTCCATTTTAGCAAGAAGACTCCCTGTTCTCTCAACTAATTTAGAATCATGCACTGTGTAACATCAATACCATAAACGGAATCTTGATTTTATCACCAAAATCCATCCAATTTCTCCAGGAACGTAACGAAAACGCACACAACATATATTGTTTCCTAACACAAACAAACCACATAAAAACTTAATCTGGTAGACTATTATTACTGATTTTCATGTATTAAACAATATTACACATATTTTTATAAAATAATGATTACATTGGCATTTTATCAGGGTCATTGCATTCCTGTTTTCTTGTAAGATACACGATAAATATTTATTTATTTTCAATTTATTGCAATTGTAAAAATTTTACTGCTCACTTAAAGTTCTGAGTTCGATTTAAAGTGATGTATTTCAATTATTCGTGTAGGCCACTTCAAACTGCATGTCCACGAATTTTTGTCTGGGGGCAAGTACGGGGATAAACGTACCAATAATAATAATAATGATTATTATTATTATTATTATTATTATTATTATTATTATTATTATTGTCAAAGACGTTATTATCCTTGTAAATTACGCAAAAGAGGAGTAGAAGTCGATCCTAAAGCATTTGTGTTAGAACAAACGATTTGAATTATGTGTTCAACACGTTCAATTTCAAATTAATAATGGAAAACAAGCACACAAACTATTTTTGAATGATAAATGTATTCCGATTTTTTTTTTCTTACATTAACATGTATAATATTCATGCACGTTATTTGTTTCACACATATGCAACATACAGCGACGTAAAATAAAAAAATCATATGCAACGTGCCAACACTAAATGTGTACGTATTCAGTTTCTTTAATACATATATAGCCTACACAACATATATTATTTAAATACATTACACAATCAATTCATCCACCTCATAATAAACCAAAAGCAAAAATTACATAAATTGTCTCTGAAATGTGCACCCTCCCTTTCCTCAAAGCAATTGCTTATGCATTGAAGACCAAATCAATTAAGGGAAGTTATACTTCTCTCTCTGGTAAAGTATAATGTAGTACAGAAAAAAACCATACATTGCGAGCAAGAAAATGTTTAGATCCATTTTTTTTTCAGACTGAAACCAATATTGATTTAATAGGGCGCAAATAATTTAACGGGGCGCCATGGCATTCTCTCTTTTCCAACTTTTCTCATTTACATCGTTCGGCGCCCAGGGCCGAATCCCGCCGCCCCCTAGCTACGGCTCTGAACTTGATAAGAGTAAGAAAATGAGGTATTGTGAGCGAAGCGAGCAACAACATTTCCAAAATGAATTCTTATTATACATAAAATTTGAAATTTGGGGCGGTAATTGTCCCCTGCAGGTACCCTTGGCCGACAATGTTTGCCCCCCTTGCCCACCCCCCAGAACTCATATCCGTCCCCCTGTGGTTGCGCCACTGGTCCAGATCTAATTAGTTTATTGGCAATTCCATTGTGACTGGTGTGACATTCAGACAAATTTACATTCATTCCTTAATTATTTTCTTAGCACCTTCAAATATGTAACTCTATCAATTCATGTAATTTTATTCTTTTATGAAAGTTCTTTAATTTCAGAATATGTTCCCCATTTCAATTTCAAAGTACAAAAAGTACATTTTTTTGTAATTGTGACGGGTGTGACAATTCTGAGACATGACTTTAGAACCATCCCGTCTTTCAGAAAACTCTGTGAAATATATGGGTTTTCTGAATATATATATATATATATATATATATATATATATATATATATATATATATATATATATATATATATTCACAGAGCAAACTTTACTCGACATTTACAGGGTGGCTCAATAAGTCACTTAACACCCTCAGTACAAGGCCACTGCGGCATGGAATGTGAAAATGGCGATGACCAATCATTGCCTGGCCAAGGGGGAACCACATTGACGCCACCCACACGGTCGGCGGCCATCTTGAATTCGACTTCAGAATTTTAAATGGGAAGGGGGTCGTGCGACATATCAAAATGGGCTAGAATTTCACGAGAAATGCAATGGTGAAGGTTTTTTCGACGTATCTTTAACCAGTAAAAAGTTATGACTGAATTCTTGTACCAATTTGCTCCTTTTCGAGGTGTTAGAAAAATGCCTTAAAATTTGTTAAGCGCATCGGTAATGCATCGAGATCAAAGTGACGTCTAGGGAGAGAAGTTCGCATGCCATTGCACACGATTTTAATCGGATACATCCGTGAAGAGCTGCGCATTATAAATGGTTGTCGCGAACAATTTACAGTGTGACGCTTCCATTGAATTAAAAGTCCTTCACAGTGACAAGGCTAATGTTTATGTTCAGAAGGAAGTTCATAAACAGAATATGCGACCCTTGTCATCTGATAACTAACTTTGGACAGAAACTGCTTCATAACGTTCCCATAAGTGTTCTGGTGTTCTTCCCTATTGAAAAAACTCTGTAAAAAGTACCTTCTTCCATAAGCAAGGATGAAAAAAACTGTTTATTTAACAAATCCAAGTAGCCCTAAGCATTTAAGGTTCCGTTGATGGAAAATTGACTAACCAATCGTGTTCCACACAGCACGCCACACCATTAACTTACCAGCACTAACCATTCAGCTTTGATCTGTCAAAAATGGGTTATCAGATAAAAAGCATCGAATATTCTGTTTATAAACTTCCTTCTGAACATAAACATTAGCCTTGTCACTGTGAAGGACTTTTAATTCAATGGAAGCGTCACACTGTAAATTGTTCGCGACAACCATTTATAATAAGCAGCTCTTCATGGATGTATCCGATTAAAATAATGTGCAATGGCATGCGAACGTCTCTCCCTAGACGTCACTTTGATCTCGATGCATTACCGATGCGCTAAACAAATTTAAGGCATTTTTCTAACACCTCGAAAAGGAGCAAATTGGTACAAGAATTCAGTCATAACTTTTTACTGGTTAAAGATACGTCGAAAAAACCTTCACCATTGCATTTCTCGTGAAATTCTAGCCCATTTTGATATGTCGCACGACCCCCTTCCCATTTAAAATTCTGAAGTCGAATTCAAGATGGCCGCCGACCGTGTGGGTGGCGTCAATGTGGTTCCCCCTTGGCCAGGCAATGATTGGTCATCGCCATTTTCACATTCCATGCCGCAGTGGCCTTGTACTGAGGGTGTTAAGTGACTTATTGAGCCACCCTGTAGATGCTTTTAGTTTCTGAAAATATTAATACATACTTTCATTATAAACATTTTTTTGCCTGTGACGGGTGTGACACCATGCACATTATTTACTTTGTAGGATTATGGAACTATGCAAAGGCTATGAAAATTATTATAAATAGATTCTTCAAACTTAGGGTTTGTTTCAGAAATAAAGTATGATACTTTAGAGCTTAAGATATTGAAACAATCAGTGAGACGATTAGAACGAAATTAGAATTAATTTAGTTTTGTTATGGTAATGAAACTAAATTAAATGGAGCCACCACACACAAAATCCAACTTCTGCTATAAAGAGTCATAGTTTTGATACAATATGTTATTTAAAAGCCATGAAACTTATGTTTGTATTAATGATTCCAAATTCTGCATAGTTTTCCCTTTAATTTCATTTATAATAAGTGATACTTTGAATAAAAGAAAATTGAGCTTGTTTGTTCACTTTCATATGGAATGACTTATCTGTGTAAAAGTAAATGAAATAAGCTTTAATACTCCTTTTGAATATTAAAATGGCATACTTTGGCTTTTGATTTTTAAGTGCGTATGTTTTTACACAAACTTCTGCTTCTCGGTACAAAGTAACTCCAGGCTGCAGGGAGAATATATGAATACTTCATGATTTTTTATTTATGATTTATCGCTTACCTATTGTATAATGGCCACGTGCATAGTTGTTGGCTGCGTCCTCTTTGCCTGTTATAAGTTGCTCTGGATGGAAGAGTGCTCTGTAGGTTCCCGTTCTCACTTCGTCTGCAAAGAATAACATGCATATTATTGGATTATGATAGGTAGTTACTTAAATACATGGACAAAATATATTGAATCAGTGTTCAAGTTTGGTTGCACGTAGCGTTCGTTGATCAAAATATTAGAGGTTAAGGAAACGTCAAAATTTATTTCTCTTTTAACATTTATACCCTGTCTCGGTTATCTCTGGAGCAAGCGAACGAAAACAAGTCTCTGCGCAAGTAGTGACGCGAGACGGCTCCACCAATGAACACGTAAGAGGGAAAGGGATTGCGTGGAGTGGGGGAAAGAGACGGCAGTTACCAGCCTTCGAGCAGCGTGTTCCGTCTGGCTGACCATGGACGGAAGTGTGCATGCGTGTTCATTGGCAAAATAGGTGGATCATTCAATTAAATTGATCTCCGTACTGAATATTATAATTAGCACAAATGTACTCAGCAGTAATCAGACTAGTATTCACTAATAATAGTATTATTGTACATAGTATTATAAATATAGGTAATGAAGAAAATTTAGTAACTGAATTGTTTGTGGCATTGTGCTTTATATCGAGGACGTTTTGTAGAATGTGCAACAGGGACCTAAACGTCACAGTTTTCTTTGTTCCACTTGGAAACGGTTTGTTACGAATTGTAAGATACATCTCAAACACAACTCAGCAAGCAGTAATAAAAACAAGAAGCGAACCCATGCAAGCAAAATGCCACAGAGTGGATTGGTGGGTGTTCTACCTGCTTCCCCTCTAGCGTTTGGAATCGACTCTCCAGCTAGTTTCGTTTCCCTTGGCCGGACTGTACTGCTTCGCTCTACCCACTCGATTACTCCCCTTCTCTGCTGTTATGCGCGGGCTTGCTCCAGAGAAAACTAGGACAGAGTATAATAGTCTCGAACGACATGCACTAATACTCTTCCGTGATATAAGTAGAGTTCAAATAATCTAATTTCCATCGCTTGAATATTGCCTTTAACTATACATTCACTTTGACTTCCTATACGTTACCTAATGAAAATTCATGAACACTTTCTTAATCTCTGTTTCGTGATGCACATTCAGTGGGCATAACTTTTGAATGCAATTACTCTAAAAATACAAAAATACATAATTCATAGGCATTATACATACACACACAACACACACACCACACATCGCATCGGTGAGACGAACACCCTGTCTTTGATGAAACCTCACAAAAAGAAGTCACATGGTGTAAGGTCCGGTGATCTTGGACAAAGCATTGCACAAAACACTGTGAGTGATTTAAGTGTCGCCTAGCGGCAGGGATCGAACTCTCAACTTAAGAAAACATACACGCATAAACTGTTTGCGTTCCTCGGTCGTTCTGGACTATACTCCATGAGGCCTTAGAAAGATCGCTTCGCGGGCTTGCAGCAGACGAAAATATGGGGGTGTGTCTGCGAGAACCAATCAGGTCCGCGAATGAGCGAGCCCGGTTGCCACAGCTAGCTCGCTGCACCCTTCTGGAAGGGTGAGTGACCTCTGCCTCTTCCTACCTCGGCCTGTTTGTTCGGCTGAGGAGCAGACGACACAAGAGTATCGGCAACAGTGTGCGAGCGACGTCTGCTGTTAGCCCGCGAAACGCTCTTTCTAAGGCCTCCTGCAGTATAGTTTAATTAACGCAAGATCAATAGTTTACTTGCAATAATTTTTGTAACCCCTCAGTTACTTATGAAACACCCGGTTGTATATGTGTAACTCATATCTCTAATATGATTCAAATTAAATTTTTGAAACATTTTTTCCTTCAAGTGCAACATTGAAAGAATGTGAAGCATAAAGGTGAAAACTATGAATCCAACCAATACTGTTAAGGACCAATGCTTGCTGCAATGGCTTATCGAATAACGGCACGAAAGATGTGATACATACTTAAAAGGGAGTCCAAGGGATTCCCAAAGCTGCTACTACAAGAAGTGTTTCTAGCAAAGAATGTTCAACCTTGGCGGAGATCTCATTCAGTATACTACTTATAAAAAATAATTTTGTGACAAGAAAAAGATTGTTGATTCTAATAAAAGAAAGAAATAAGAGGACGATACACACACATCTTTAGGTGTTAAATTACGTTCTGTATGTGATTCTCCCGTAGGAAATCAGATGTATACTTTGTGGGGTAAGATGCCTCACAAATCATCGTCTGCTATAACTGTTCCATCAGTTGAGTTCAAGGACAAAGTGTATCATGAAAGCAATGACGAATGGGGACTGGCTGTTTTAGCAAGAGTAAATGCCACCATTTTACATTTACATTCTCCCGATGCTGTTTATCATTTAATTTGTTCAACAAATTTCCTTCTTGTCTAGTCTTACGGCGGGCGACCTACACACTGGCAAGGGAAGTGGTGAGTGGGGAATACGCCGCAGACCAACTAGACAACAGCGGTGACGCCGAGAGTTACGACGTCGCGGGAGGAGGTGCTGCCCGCACCTCGTTCTACAAGCTGCTGTGTTTCTCATCGCTCTGGATTAGTCGCTTCCCCGCTCCCCACTTCCCTTGTAGACTGCCCGCCGTAAGACCAGACAAGAGCTATAGGAAAGATACCACAAAGCAGCTTTCTTCTGCTCGTGAAGAAGACAAAGAAACATGAATTAGATTGATTGAGCGAGTTGGTGTTTTAAGTCCACTTTATGCACAATAAGGTTAATCGAGACTGCACCTACAGTTTAAAGTGGGATCCGAACCACTATGTGCCTCCACCGGGTATCGAAACCGGGACTCCTTGATTAAAAGAGAACGACGCTACCACTGCGCCATAGGGGAGGCAAGATGAATTAGAAATCGGTGGGAAGGCCACAGTGGGAAACGTCTAAACAATGACGGCGCCAGAAATATAATGTATGAGGAGGCAGAGGAGGGTACGAATATTTTTGGCGAGGCAGTCACATATAGTATATGCCCATGGGCGTATATATAGCTCACGTAAGGGCGGGGTTCAACTTTTGGTCAATCAGGGATTCTACATTTCATAAGTGAAAATCCGGGACACCACTGACCGGTAGGTTGTTATGGAGCGGGGGGAGAGGGGTTGGACCCGATAAAGTTGTATGTATGTACAACATAATTGTCATTTACATTTACATCCCACATTGTTGCGAACTTTATTTGAAAACTGCAGACTGAACAGATAGGCACCCAAGCACTGACTCCTTATAGTAAGCAGGTTACTATACAATGGAAGAGAATCGAAACTAAAATTCAGTACCGCTAGCAGACGGTGGCGCCATCGTGAAGTCAAAGATGTTTGCAGTACGGTCTGTATCTCGTTAACCCTTGTATTATGGAGAGGGAATGGTTCAATGTAGAGTTAGTTTGTTTTGTAAAATGAGCATTTTAAAATTACGTCCACGCATTTAAATATAAAAGAAGTTCAGGAAAGTATAGTCTTAATCATTTCTTCTTTCCCACCCGATTCCAGGACATTTTGTGCATCCCGAAGAAATTATTCGGAACACTGGGACAAATAATACCATTCCGGGATTGTCCCTGAAAAACCGGAAAGTATAGCGTCTCTAGGTATGATCTGGCTATCATGAAAGGTCACATATTTATTAAATTAAGTCTATCTACAAACTTCTAACTTTTCTACATAAAATGAGCAGAAAATGCTTTTGAAAAAGCTAATCCCAGCTTCTCTTTAAAAAAGAATTACAATATTAGAATTAGTATTTTCCTCCTTGCTACAAAATTGAAAATAATATCATCGGTGTTATTTTAATATTCGTATGTATGCACACTTAACAGTGCAGGGTCCATTAGTCGAGGATCTCCCGTTGAATTGCGAGGACATTATTTCAACCTCCTTAATGTAAAACACATCCTCTCGGGTGTTGAAGATGAAACTGGCAGTGTAGCCAAGATCACCAACAATTTGTGCATATTTGAGTACAAGAGCTTGTCACAATTTTCTACTGACTACAATGCAGACCCTGGACATGTCTCTTCAGTTACTGTTTGCCACATTTTTCATTCAGATTTGAAAATGTATAAAATATCAACAAGGCCATCCAATTTTTTGACACACTGTTGCAATGAATGAGGAATAGCCATTTCATATTGGAATAAGTTGTTGCAATTTTTCAATGTATTGACTGGTGTTCAGAGAAACTTGGGTTCATTTCTACTACAAAATGGTCCAAAAATGGACAACAGTAAAGTTTCTACTATTAGTGTATAGAATTTCACAAGTCACCCTACTGTGTATTGATACTTTTCTGTCCATCTTGTGTCAAACAACTTGAGAACATTACATTACTTCCCCAGCTATCTGGCACTGCATTTTTACAACCAAATTGCTTTGAGAAGATTAATTGATTTATTTGCATTATTTTACTTCGCCTTTGTGCCACTTTTGGCTAATTTCCGAAAATCGGGATGAGTGATGACATGATGAAATTGATAAATGGGCACCCACAAATGCCCATGCCCATTCCGGGTTTCGAACCCAGGACCAACGATGTGCTAACCACGGGGGCTGCTCCTTTGAGAAGACTCGAGGGGGAAAATTATAACTGATTTGACAGTCTCAATATCACAGAAATTCCACAGAAATGGGCAATAGCCAGGGTTAAAATATGTGCTGAACAATGTACAAAAATTGCTTTTGGACACTTCTCTGAAATTATCTATCTATCTCACTCCCTTAATTCTACCACCCATTACATCAGCACCATCATATTCTTCACCAACTCGTTGGAGGCACATAGGGTTCGGATCCCACTTTAAACTGTAGGTCCAGTCCCGATTGGCTTTACTGTGCAATACTTACCCAATAGGGACAAGTTTCCCATTCCGATCTAGAGTTTGGAAAATGGTTTATCGACTTCCGGGATTATCAAACAGTTGGGAAATTTCAAATTATAAAAAAATACTATAAACCTTTTCGTATTGAAAAGGTTTATAGTATTTTTTGATAATTTAAAATTTCCCAACAGTTTGATAATCCCGAAAGTCGATAAACCGTTTTCCAAACTCTAGGTCGGAATGGAAAACTGGTCCTATTATCAAAAAATTAGAACTGGAGGAATACTTAAATCTGGTAACAAACCATATCGGGAACTTCTAATGAAATTATAATATTCGTGCTATAAGTTCACTAGCAGCTGCTTTCGCCAGAAATTACATGTGGCATTAAAGAATTTGTGAAATGTCAGGAGTTTTCTGAGTATATTCTAGAGAAATTTCGTAACTATCAGGAAATTGCAGACATTTGCTTTGCAGTACCATCTGCTGTGTGGAATTGATTTCTTTCCCATCCGTATCCCGTTCTATACGCTTGTAATTTATGGGAACAAAATAAGTCTGAAGAAATTTTTACGAACAGTTTCTGCGCATAGCGGATAGAACAGGTAATCTGGTAATTTTACTGAACCAAAGTGGGGGGGGGGGGGTTGGACATGTTGAACCCCCTAAATACTCCCATGTATATGCCTAAATACCATACAAAAATGCATGTTTCATTAAAAGAACATTTATTTATTTACTAAATCATTTGCTTTCTTGTTTGGTGTGAGGGGGCGGTCGCGTCCTAGTCTCTCCTGTGGGAACGTCACCGACTTCACTATTAGTGCATTTCTTTCGTCTGTCTGTGAAGAATGACAAAATATATATCACATGATCTTCGATATTCAGGAATTGTAACAGCAAGAGAATGCTGTTGCATGTGAAAAGTGAGTCAGTGTTTTCTCGTGGTTTCGTCGAGCGTCTAAACTGACCTTTTCGTTTACAGATCGACGTCGGCAATCGATATCACGTGACTTGTAGGTGTATGTGTATCTATAACCGGTAAGTGTAACTTGAAATCACCCAAAGAGTAGGTAGGCTGATTGCATGTGATAGTCAACGATTCAGTGTTTTGGAAGGATGGAATTTTGTGTCGAATTTGGGTGTAAACAAAAATATATATATATCTTATAGCAAGAAAATGTACTCTTTTATGGGAGATAAATTTACACTATTTATTATTATTATTAACTAGAAGAAAGCATAAAAATCAAAGCTGAAATACAGGGTAGGTTCGGCCTGGCAGGGCCTACCTAGTTTGAGCCAAAGACGGACTCACTCTTATTACCACATGTTTTATTCGGACATATGTTAATATTATGAATCCTTGAAGTATGTAGATTCAAAATATATGTAAACAGTAAGGATTTACATACATTTAATGCATTTTATTTAACAAAATATGCGATTGCCTCAAAATCGCAGACACGATATCAATATTTCCGTTTTTTTTATTCATCTTTAATTGTTAGTTAGTTAAATTTATTAACCTGCAATGTAAGATTTATTATCTTCACAAGGTACAAGAAAATGAAGGCAAATCTTAATTTTGAATAATCAATAATCACGTAGGAAATACATATGTTTTTTCACTTTAAACATCGTTCAGAGCTCTTTCATAAATCGGCCCTCATTTATTATCCCTCTTCCGAGCACAGCGTCGATTTCTAACGCAACCTTCAACTCACAACACTTATTTGTTTATTCACATTTATACATAACAAGAAGAGTGTTTACTTTCATTGTTTAAATAATGTAAATATCGCCACAATGCATTATATACATACATACTAATCGTAAAGAAGCTGTAAGCCTGTACATTTTCAAGAAGCTTCAACCTTACCAAGGGTCATTCACTTATTCTACCAGTCATTTGGGGTGTAAGGGGTGAGTTTTCACGTAGTACACCCAACTGTCAACCTCACTTCCACGTGTACACCCTGGACTGCATTTTGCACACGAACGAGGCTCTGGCGACTGGCACCCTGGCCAGTATAATTTTGTGTGCGTTGTCCTGTTTTTTGACCTTGTGTATGCTGAGTGCCCTTTTACAGCCTCAGCTTTTAACGGAAGTCAGAAAATTTTAAGCTTTTAAGATTTTACTTATGCAACGTTAGAGTTGTTCTTTGTAAAGATAAAGGGCTGGACCCTTTATAATGTGACGGGTGCAAAATAGCCTAAGTGCTGACGCAAACAAAATTTTAAATTTAAAATCAAAATCAAAATCTACCAGTCATTTACTCCTCTTAGGTATTTCAAAAATGCTAAGTCAAGTGTAAACAGACTTCCTGGGGTATTGGTGTAGCAAACAGCTCACAGGTAAACAGGCAGTAATTTACTAAGATAATAGGAAGTCATAATCTTGACGAATCGGATTGGAGTAAGTCTCCACTACAACAGGGACAGAGGAGAATGACACTCTTTTGATTGATTTGGAATAGTCAAGAGGTCTCTTCGGTTTTGTCTTCGAGGAGGGTCAGTCTGCCTGACTTAGGCTGACAAACAACGAGAAGCCTGCAGAAACTTAGTACAGGCTTAAGCTTCTTTCTTTGATTTGGGAATCAGACAACAAGAATTAGACAGGCAATTATCCTAATTTACCATGCATGATTCAGGTTCGAAGGCTTTAAAATCCAAATGTTGACTGTTTGCCATTTCTAGATCTTTAGTAGTGAATCTTGTTACAGTAGTACCTCTTGGGCCGTTACCATCAGGCCAACTTGCTAGCGAGTAAGACTCTCCTCTGAGGATGAAGGAGACTTTAGTATACATCACCCAATACGTAAAATTAGGAGTGGCTGGTTTGATCCCTCATTTGAAAGAATGATACGTGGTGGAGGTGCGGGGCAACGATCCCCGTACCTCTCGCAAGCCAAGCGAGAGAATGATACGATATACAATATAAGTGAGGGCCGCGCCCCGTGGCGGAGTGGTTAGCACATTGCGCTACGACGCCAGGAGTCCTGGATTCGAATCCTGGCCTGGACATGGATGTTAGTGAGTGTCCATTCATCAATTTCATCATATCATCTCTCATCCCCATCTTCGCAAATTAGTCAAAAGTGGCATAAAAAGCGAAGTAAAATAAAGCAAATCGATCAATATAAGTTAGGGGCAATGATAGAAAATCATGTGCTGAAGTAATAGCGAATGCTCAGACACTATGTTAAAATTTCAGTTTCATATACCTAATAGTTTCTTTGTGGCATTCGTAGTTTCCTAAATAGCCAAATCGAGAGAATACGCATACTTTTCTATATCTTATCGGCATTTTACCAACAGAGTACATTTCTAGTTTTATTTGGTGTGTATAGGCAGGGTCGGCCCTTTGTGGGTGTGGGGCTTGGGGCATGCAATATTAGCGCAGGCTCTAACCAAACGTTTTCAGAAGTCTGAGGGAGTGGGACATTTTCCGAACCATCATGGAATGTACAGTCATGGACACTTCTGCGTTGTAACGATTCCATTGAAAGTTAATGGAATTGTTATAACCCAGAAGTGTCCGTGACTGTACAAGTGTAGGACAAGGTTTATAATATGACGTCATATTATACTTGTAGCATTATTGGGGTTGTGTTATAACGTTTGGTGTTTTTAATTTACTGTTATTCTAATAAAGAGAAGTCGAAATAATGGAGAACGGACATCATAGACTGGTAAATACAGCGTGAAGTGGATTACATGACAATTTCACCTAAATCATAGTTTATTTATCATGCAACTTATTTACTATAGGAATTTTCTACTCTTACGGCGGGCGCTCTACATGCTGGCAAGGGAAGTGGGGAGCCGGGAATATGCAGCAGACAAACCAGACAAGAGTTACGACGTCGAGGGGGGAACTACTACGTGCACCTCGTTCTACAGACTGCTGCATTTTTTATCACGCTGGATTGGTCGCTTCCCCGCTCCCCACTTCCCTTGCCAGCATATAGAGCGCCCGCCGTTAGACTGGAAAAGAGCATTAGGCACACCGAATTGTGAATATCTAAGGGAGATTTCAGACCGAAGCGACAGACGACAAGCAATAGTAGGGTTCAGTCCGTAGTGACAAGGGGAACAGGCACCTTCAGTCTTTGTGAGATTCCAGACTGAAGCAACAAGCGACACGCGACACATGTCTTTTTGGGTCGAGCCAATCAACAGCAACGTTTTACACCGCAGAGGAATGACAAGTCTGCGTTCGATTGGTGAAATCCTAAAGCGACACGTGTTCGATGTGAAATATCGATATAAGCAAGCATTCGAAAATGGTCCAGTCCGAGCGACATGCAAGCGACAAGCGACACGTGTAGCTTGTCGTGTCGGTTCCGTTCGAAAAGTTGCATTTATCTCTGAAAGTTGGCTTCCAAGAGACATGTGTCGATTGTCGCGTCGGTCTGAGAGCACCCTTTCTTTCCCTTTAGCTACACTTCATGTTCATTTAATAAGTGTTTTTTTTCCTTTTTCTTATATTATTTCCAGATTCGGTACGAGACCGAGACTTTCCTCTAGGACAGAGACGAGAACAAAATTGGAGTTTAGATATCGAGATGAAAAAGAAATTGGCTTCTCGGTAACGATCAAGAACGAGACAGCCTGTCTCACTTACGAGACGGGACAGCCCCGATACCATATCTAGATGTGCGTTCTGTATTCTCTACAATATTCAAGTTTGTATTTCAATTTTCGACATGTTCATGTTTAAACCTACAATTTTACACAAACTAGTTTCAATTTCAAACATACACATATTAAAATGATAGTTCTACAAATATCTTAATATGCTACGACGCCAGGGGTCCCGGTTTCGAATCCTGGCCTGGTCATGGATGTTTGTGAGTGTCCATTCATCAATTTCATCACTCATCCCCATCTCCGGAAATTAGCCAAAAGTGGCACAAAAAGCAAAGTAAAATAAGGCAAATCAATCAATCAATATCTTAACATGTTTGTTCCAACATAACATCTACGACAGAAACTAACCATACTCGATCACATAATTACTGTTGTTATTTTTTCTAAGAAATGGTAGTTATTCGAGTTGCCTTTTTAAAATAAGTAACTGTAACAGAGTTTTGTATGAAGTATCTATCCAAATTGCTTTCAGAAATCGTGTTTTACGTTTATCATTCTACTTGTGGGAGAACAAAATGCCGTAATTCAAATAAGCAGTTACCATAAAAATTTTAAGCGGAATTGAATTTTTCACATAACAAAAGAAGTACGATCACAAAGGAGGGATCATTTCTGTTCCTATTCGACTGTAATAAAGTATTTGTCAACGCGGTGAACCAGAAGGAAATATGATTCTGATTACAACGTATCAGGATATTGCGTGTCGTTTCCCCATTGTCCTTCTCCCATTGAATATCCTTTCCCTCTGTTCCAAGCGGCAAAGCTATCTTCTGCGAGGCATAATGATATCGATCATCGTGTTTTGAGGTTGAGAAACAGGTCATCCTGTGTGTGGAATCAATATGAGTGGTAAATGCACTTTTACCCTTGTTGCGTGCCTGATTCGCTAGTGTTCGCCAGCAACAGTTGACCCAAGTGATTTCTCTTTCTTCATGTTTTACTGCTTGTTAGTCTAACGAAAAGTCTCGCTGATTCGGATATTCATGGATTTGCTTTTCCTTCATTTCTTCGTCTGTCATCAACTCCCTTGTATCTCACGTTATATTATTACATTATTATATTATCGCATTATGTTTTACCACTCATTGTCTATCTTGTCCTTTTCATTATCATTGAGTTTACACTTATATTCTTTCCACTTATTTTTTCTCAAAATTTATTTTCCTTCTCATTCCTTTCTGTTCACTTGTCGCTTTTTTTTTAGCTCTTTCTGTTTACTTCGATTGGTTGGTTTTTATGTTCCATTCTATATATTTCCCTTTACATGCATGTTTCTACTCTTTCTTATTCCTCTTCGTTATGATACTTTTAAACGTCTCTTCTTGAAGCATGTTAATACTTCTTTAACTCTCTTTGCACTCCCGTTTTTGCCATTCTACTTGCACTTTTCCCTGAGCAATTCTGTTATTGATTTGCTAATGTATTGACTAATTCTTGTGCTTTGAATCACTTACTTTCTACATTCTCGAATCTTATATCTATAACTTTTACTTTCGAGTTATACATTCTAAGCGTTTTCATATTGTGATTTTACCCAATACCAATTGGACATTGATTACCATACCTCACGAGGTTCATGTCAACAAAGATATTTCAGCAAGTATTAGAACTACAAAAATAAAATTTAATGAACGAATATATTTAACAAATAGAAGCTTATTGCAAAATAAATTACCTTCATAGCTAATCAATTAACACTCAATACCACATGACATATCAACACCTCAAACTGTATTAGGAGTTAAGATTTAAAGATTACCAAAGACTAATTTATAGCGATATTAAGTACCTCATTTAGTCAGCGTGCCTGCCCATAAGATACAAACAACGGGCACCATGTTAACGTATCGACTACTAAATCTACGAATGTGCCGAACTCGGTGGTGGAGTGGTTAGCAAAACGCTCTACAATGCCACGGGTTCTAATCCCATCTTGAGCGTGGTGTTCTTTGTGAGTGTCCCTTCATTAATTTCATCATGTCATCCGCGTCGTTGCGATTAGCCAAAAGCGGCATAAAAGTGATGTAAAATAACCTAATAAGAAAATATAAAAATAAACCTACGAATCTGACATTTTGGTGGATGGACGAGAAATTGTCAGTTGCTGTCGTCTGTAATTTCTGTCGACATAATACACAAAATTAATTAATATATTCTTGAATCGTATTTTATGTAAAATACTACTAAAATACTTGGGGTAAAAACCCGATTTTACGTCTACCTGGAAATCCCATTTTCCTTAATTTATTCAAAAACAAATTTTATTCAAAACACCTTCATACTGCATTCTCGTATTGGATTCCTTTGTATTTTAAATCAAATCATTCGTTGATTTACTTACTGCGCTCTAAGAACCATAGATATTATTTTAATATTTTTTTTCCAATTCGGAAAAATAAAGTATCGCCTTAGGTTTTTTCTGAAATAAATAAACCCATACATCAGAGAAAAAAAATATTAGGCATGATAACACTTATATATTTTATTTAACCAAAGGATGCCTCATGCACCTTGCGTAATGAATACAGGATGATTTAGAATTCCTATTACACACTTCAAGGGGTTGTAGGGGGGACTTAGTAGATCAAGTTTTGATAAGGAACCCATGTCCGGAAACGTACCGTTTTGGCACTTAACAGATGATAAGATCACATAATTTCACATCTCCCGCTTTACCTGCGTCACTACAAGGGCTGCTCGATGTGGCGACCCTGAAGTTCGTTGCGAACAGTGGACCTCCGAAGGGCATTTGCATACACACGCTGAATCGTGTCTGCTGCAGCCAGAACTCGTGCAACCAGGTCTTCCTCCGACACTACAGGAGTCTCATAAACAAGACTCTTCATGTGGAACCACGCGAAAATGTCAAGAGGAGTTAGGTTCGGCGATCGTGGTTGCCAAGGAGTTCGTCCACCGCGACCTATCCTCCTGTCCCCGTATGTTTGATTGAGATGTTGTCGGACGTCATGGGAAAAGTGTGCTGGTGCGCCATCATGTTGGAACCACATGTGCTGTGTAAACAGATTGTAAACAGAGAACGTTGGAACCAGCACACCTGACATCACGTGACTGAAGACGTCGCCCACCGTTAATGTGAAGCGGGAGATGTGAAATTATGTGATCTTGTCATCTGTGTACTACCAAAACGGTACGTTTCCGGACATGGGTTCCTTATCAAAACGTGATCTACTACGTCGCCTCTACAACTCCTAGAAGTGTGAAATAGGAATTCTGAATGACCCTGTATATGACTTTAGTCTTATATAAAATGACATATTTCGGAGTTATCGGGTTTGAGCTTTTTGTTACCCTTTTCAAAACAATTTCTCGAGCAGAAGTTCTCAATGTGTCACATTTCTTCGTTGTACCTGTAGTGTATTAGATATTTTTTTTCCGTGGCGCGCTTCGTGCGTCAGATGTTTTGCAGAGTATCAAAATTTCATCCGCGGTGCTTTTAGTGTGTGAGGATTCTTCTTCTGTGGTATCCTCAGGCTAGTCTTTGGAAGTGCATTTGTGGGAATACCCTCTTCCATGGGCGGAACCAGAATTTTTTCGTCGAAGGGACACAGCATATTCATGAACATAATATATCATATGATGTAACATTACAAATATAATATGTAGACTTTATACATGTTAAATATAGGCACGATATGTAAATGTATTAAGTTTAGGCGGAGTCTCAACTTGAGGGGGAGAGGGGTTAACTGGGGCTAACACTATTCTCGCTCTTATCTATTATGAAAATTATAACGGGTATTCTCCTTGGGAAACTGGTGGTCTGTGATTCCTACATCATGTTATCCAAGATAAATTGAATTTTGCTGATGTCAAGTGCAATTTTTATAGATAATCGCAAATTTATTAAATAACAAAAGTTGATTGGTTTTGATTTCGTTCTATTTTACTTTGCTTTTCTGCCACTTTTGTCTAATCGGGAAGATGTGGATGAGTGATGAAATATCATAAAAATATCATAAAAAAGTGATACTCGGTCGCTCCAGTGCTACATCGAACTCCTTGAATATCGAGGGATTTTTCTCGTTTTTTTATGATCTCAGAGACGTTTCGAGGGGCTCGTGTTTGGTTCTGGGTGGGCTTAGCCTCTCTAGCCCTTACGAAACTAAGCCGACGCCAGCATCATCTTTTATCGGATTTATAATCCATATAGCACCGTGCCATTAAGGCACATTTAGGGGATGTGAGGGTAAAGAACCACACATTCTCGATCTAAGCCATTTTAGAGGTGATGTGATCAGCACCACGCTCCGGCAACCTTTATCCCACAGGTACCAATTGATTTAAGGTGTTTTTTATTATCTCAGAGACGTTTGGATTGGCTGATGTTTGGATCTGGGGGCTTCGGCCCCCTAGCCCCTACCAAACTACGCACATGATCGCGAGATTTTTCAGTGAAATACGTTTGACAAAGTTCTTTCAGGTTCATTTTTTGATCAAATAAGTTAAACGAAATCGGACCTACAGTTTAAAATAGGACGCAATCCACGGTGCAGTGGATATCAAACTCTGGATTACAAGATGACAGCGTTAGCGCTTTTTGGGACGCAGAGGCAGACTTGCAGTATTTGTATTATATCAGTGCCGGATCTACAAGCCGCAAAACCCCGCAGTGCGGTGGGGCCCCGGAGACAAGTAATGCTTTAGGGGCCCTCAGCCATCATGTATCCGTATGTTAAAAATATACGTAGTCACTCAGGGGTACAGAAACGTATATAATATAAACAGGTAAAGGTAAAGTTCCCTGTGCATACAGTACCGTGCTATGAAGGCACATTTAGGGTATGTGGGGGTAGGGCCGCGCATATTATCGATGTCGGATATCTTGGACGTGATGCGATCAGCACCACGCTCCGGCCGCCTCTATCCCTCCCCCCGGGGTACCATTTGATTTGAGGCTGGGTGGGCCCTACAGTCGCTATATGCGGGGACAAAGACGGAAAAATTTCGACCTTAGGTCATCCATCCCGGGTATCCCGCCTGTCAGTCAGACTAGATTGTTTCTATTTTATTTTATTTTATTTTATTTCAGAAATTGAACGCAACAGGTATATTACCCATTAATGGCGTTCATTATACAATAATTTTGTGATAACATTATTGAAATATTGCACAGATGAATGTAGTATATAGACAGAAAACGTTTAACAAACATATAAATCTTAGGTTCTATCGTAATTTATGTAATTTTAGTATATTCCTTTTCAAAATTGCGGTCGGGCAAGATAAGTCCACACTGTTTTCACTTTTGATGGTATCATTAAATGTTTTACACATATTCCTTTACTTTTTATAGGGGGTGTTAAGGGACTTTTGAATCACCCTCTATGCCCTTATATGTGACTTTGTCAACATGAGGTGAAAAATTACACACACACATTATATATGAGTATGTGTACGTGTGTGTGTTGCGGGGTGGCCCAAGATTGTAGATCCGGCACTGATTATACCTATGATCAAAAAATGACAGTGAATAAGTCGCTTTCTTAGGCGAAACTGTCACAAATATCGTAAAGTTTTGAGTCAGTCAATGTAAAGTTACGTGTAATCTCTTCCCACAATTTATTCATTGAGGGTCTCTACAATCGCGTAATGTAAACGTAATCGTTTTGTAATGAAGAAGTCCTGGATTTCCAGTGGCACACATTTCAGTGTCCACTGCATCCAGTTCCGATTACCTTATTTTGTGCAAACTTTTTTTATTCTTTTGACTTTAAAAAATTATATTACTAATGTAAGTTGTTGAAGGATTCCATCTTATGGCGCTCGATCATTTCTTGTCTTGGGATATAACTATATCATCATTTTTGGTAATTGGTCATCTTTTTTTGGAAAGGTACGTGCCCCCGTGTCCCTCCCGCTAAATCCGCCAATGCTCTGTTCCACTTTTATATGCGCTTCCGTCCAAGGTGAGTCCTTTGCCTGCGTAATCTGGTGAATCGACCCATTATAAGTGTTTTGCGGAAAAAATATAAATATTCTATCATATCGACGCTTGCCCCAAACACATCACGTGTTCGGTGACTACGAACAAATTGTACAGAATAGCACACTATCCCCAGGAAGGGGACACAATCAGTCTCCGAAATGTAGACACACAGAAATTTAAAACAGCGGTTGAAAGTCCAAAAAGTCAACATGAATGAATCGCCACTAGGGGTGGACGATATCGGAAATTTGATATCGCGATGTATCGTCAAGAAAATATCGTCACAGACAATACGATACGATATTTTTCCGTATCGTGATATCGGCGGTATATCGTCTCCACGATATATATTGCCAAAATACCGTGACGATATATCGCGACACGATATATATCGCCAAAATATCGTGATGATATACCGCCGGTATGGCTAAAATATCGTGACTATATACCTCCGACCGACACGATATATATCGCCAAAATACCGTGAAAGTATGTCACTTACACGATATATATCGCTAAAATATCGCGACGATATATCGTCTAGTTCGCCTGGTCAATATATTTTTTTAATATCGTGATATATCGTCTCTATATGATATATTGCCAAACACTAATCACCACTCATCAGCTACAAAGAAGAAAAACACGCTTTTATACCAAATGTCCATTCTTTGTACGGCATTTAGGTTAAAAAGGCTACTGAATGTGACTGTCCTCAGAAAATATTGCTACCCACGTCTCTTCTTTCTCCCCACTCATTTTTTTTTTCTGGTGCCATCACTGCTGCCTATCCTCCTGTAGAAATACCTGCAGTGCACACTTTAAACAGCACTACAGTATTCCTATTCCAAGAACTTTGTAGAGAAAAAATAACCTCTTTTTGTGCAGCGAGATAGGAAGATCAGGATTAGGTTTACAATTTAAAATCACACAGTGCGTTCAGTTTGGGTCGGGACCGAGATAGTGCGTGACTGAAGACGGCGATGCACGGTGCAGATGCCGGCATTTTGGTCGCGTAACGGCCCGCTTATTTTTACGCACATATCTTTAGCATGCAGACAATTATATTTATATTACATAACACAGTACTAGCCTGTGTTATAAAAGTTGTTCAAAGTGGTGGTTAACTGCATTCACACATTCCCGGAACCTGTTAATGAAATTTTGATTGACACGCAAAAGTTCCTCTTCCGTAATTCTTGTACGTTCCGTTCTTAAATGGTCTTTCAGTTCATCTATAGTATGGGGATTGATTCCTCACAAATAGTAAACTGCCTAAAAAACAGAGAGAAATTACATTGCACGCTAAGACGAACAGAACTGTACTGATAAGCAGTGGCGTAGCATGGGCATTTCGGGTGGGAACGCCAAGTCCGAAGGAAGGGTCGGCCCTTTCTTGCTTAATAATTTACTTATGGTATTAGTCGCCACAGGTATTGTTTATTTGCCTGAAGTCAGCCGGGTTTTCAATAAAACATCATCCATGCATGTTTTAGCTAGAAAATGAGATGCCTCACTATGCAACAAATGTTTTGAACTCTGGTGTTTTATACCTTTTTTTTATACCTTTCTGCATGACACAAGTAATTAAAAACCTACCTAAATCACAAGCGCCTCTGCACAACAGTAGACGTCATTGTTGTGGGTGATCCAACTACTGATTGATTTGGTTTATTTTACTTCGCTTTTCTACCACTTTTGGTTAATTGCGAATATGAATATGAGTGATGATATTGATGAAGGGACACTGACAAAGAACACCCGTGCTCACGCCGGGATTCGAATCAGGGGCCTCTGTCGTCTTGGTGCGCTGTGCAAAACACTCTGACAACGGAGGTGGGCGGATGATCCAACTATCGTACACTCAACTGGCGTAACAGTGCCGATCAGTAATTCAGACCACTGTTTATTACATCTTGAGAATGCTGATAAACATTTTAAAATAATTTTGTCCAGAGACCATTTGATGTTAAGAGTTTTCAAAATAACGAAATAATAATAATAATAATAATAATAATAATAATAATAATAAAATAATAGTTTTGCGGGTTAAGTGGTAGAACAGCCACAGGCTGAATTTCTACCACGAGGAGGACTTCACCAACTTATTTGACAAAAACTGTGTTGATCTTTTTGTTTTTAATGCACATCGCTGTTCATTATTATACAATGCAGTGGCCATTAAGAAGCGGTATATTTGAGATTGATAAAGTTGCGTCAGTCAATATTGCGTATTGTAGTATCATGTAGCATCACATAGCACGAGTCGCATGAGCGCTAAGAACCAGGTAGAAATTCTACCGCTGTCGTCTGCTTCAGAAGGTAGGAAGGGTCACATGAACCAATCACGTAGCTCTCTGCTTCGTACGCTGGCGTACGAGAGAGCATTTGGCGCGTGCTGTAGAAATCCAAGTCTGATCAAGTTTCCCTCCAGATAGACAGCAAGGAATATAGAGTCCTTTACGCCGAACCTGCCCGGCGTCCGCCCAGGAAAGGCATTGAAACAAATCCTAGAACGAGTGTTGTTAGTGGAGCGTTGCAAGTGGATCGCGAAAAATAGCTATTATAATGCCATGAAGGTCAAATATATATGAAATTAGTCAAGTTTTACTTTATATTTACAGCATTTACGCATTTTTTTAAATTTTAAATCGGGGAACGCCGGGCGTACGGGCGTACTATAACGCTACGCCACTGCTGATAAGCAAGCAACAACAATTACCCCTGATTCGTGAGCTCCAGCCAGTGTTTCGCTTTGTAACCTCTCCCGGTGACTAAATAATCAACTTTTGCATGTCAATGCAATGGCGTTTTCTTACACAGAATGATCAAGAATAACAACACTGGAACTGCTGACAACTTGCGTCTACTGTCGGATTAGAAATTATGGATACTGGAGTTTGGACTCCAAATCTTTGTTAATCTGCACACAGCGATGTCCGTTGAACAGCGGAAACTGCGGGCTGTCACTGCGAGTCTGAACAAGCAGTATTGCCACGTTCCATAAATTTACTCCGTTGAATAAAAATATGTGTAAAATCGGTTTCGCAATGTGAATTGACAATGTTAACGGATTTTAAAAACAGATGCAAAGATTTGATTGAGTTCATTTATTGAGTTCGTGTTTTAAGTCCCCTTTATGCACAGTACGGCTAATCGGGACTGGACCTACAGTTTAAATTGGGATCCGAACCACTATGTGCCTCCACCGAGAATTGAATCCGGGACTCTTTGATTACAAGACGACGACGCTACCACTGCGCCATCGAGGAGACCCCAGATCCAAAGGGTTTAAAAAGAAGACGAAGGTCGTATTTGTAGGACAACCAATCCTAAGAAAAAGTTATTTCGCAAATTGAGAAAAACGTTTTATTTTTACCAATTTTTAAAATCTGAAAATTAAGAATTGTGGTTAAAACCTTTCTGCCTGCACCGTATCAAAATTTCATCACGATCTGATCCCACGTTTTTTTTATTTATGGAATTTGAAATAGAGCGATCGTTTGCATAACTTTAAAAAACGGCACTTTTTTGTTCTCAGGGAGATAGAAAATTGAAAGGCTATTGGAAAAAAAAATTGGTTAGTATAGATTAACGAAAAATTGAATAAACTAACTTTTGATGTAACTCGTTTTTATGTAGATGTACTCGCTAATTTTTAATTGGATTCCAAACTCAAGTGTGGATAATTTTTAAACCGACATTAGGCTAATGTTTAAAACGGCAAGAAAGCAACTTGCAAACAGAACAATATGTCAATCAAAATGTCATCAAAAGACGCCGGGAATGTATGAGTACAGTTGGCCACCACATTGAATAACTGAAAACAAACACAGGTTAGTACTTGTTATGGAATAGCGCCTCCAGATGGCGCAGTGGCATAGGCGTCTCGTGAACGCATGCGGTGCATGCTGTGCATGTGTCAATTGTGGAAAAAGGACAGCTTCCTCTGCGACAACATTAATGAGCATTTCTACATTCTAATTTCTTCATGTAGGAGAAGTATTTATTTTTCCCGAGAGCGCTCAACTAAGCTTATATTACATTTCTTGGATCTGAAGTGAAAGAAAGTACTAATTATTTTCCCACAATTGACGCATGCGTCACTTCAGAACCAACAAATGTAATATAAGCTTAGTTGAGCGCTCTCGTGTAAAATAAATACTTCTCCTACATGAAGAAATTAGAATGTAGAAATGCTCATTAATGTCGTCGCAGAGTAAGCTGTCCTTTTCCCCACAATTGACGCATGCGCAGCATGCACTGCATGCGTTCACGAGACGCCTCTGCGCAGTGGTAGCGTCGTTGCCTTGTAATCAAGGGGCCCCGGTTTCGATATTCAATGGTGGTTCTGGTCCCACATTAAACTGTAGGTCCAATCCCAATTAGCCTTACTGTGCATAAAGTGGACTTAAATTAATCAACCAACCAATCGTTATGGAATATAAATATAATTGTCTGCATGCTAAAGATATCTGCGTAAAAATAATCTGGACGTTACGGGACGAGTAGGCATTCTGGAAAAATCGTATAGATATGGATAAAACTAAAACTGCCAAATGTTATGTTAATAACGACCATCAGTGTTTTATAAATTTGAAGGTTATATTTTTCACTCATAGATGGCAGCATGTAATATTTATTTAATGAATATGAAATGCTTCAAAAGTTCGAATATAAATTAAATTATATAAATGAATTAGAACATAGTTATTAATCCCCAAAAGACCTGATAACAAGTAGAATTTCTAATTGACATGTTTACAAGAACCAACAACAAGAGTTTAGTATGATGTATATTCAATTATCACACAAGTCTTTTTCTTAGTGACTCCTATCAAAACCTGTAGATAATAGAAACTGGTTTGAGGTCGTAATGGCTTATGTACTATGATGCGAACTTGCAAGTTTGGTAACGTAACTTTTTGTTGGCTGCATGTTGATAGCGTCTGAATTAATGGATTCTTCTCATGTTGTTAATCTTAATAATTTTTTTAATTCTACCTTCCATTTTGAAGTTTAATGAAATGAAAAACTATATATTTTTTTAAATTATGAGATCATTACCAGATATGTTTTGGATTCTATAATGTGTTACATTGTTAATTATCAACCATATTAATTTGCTTTAAATAAATAATACTTATAAGCACAACCTGAAGTCATATATGTGGTCAACAGCTAATATATTAAAATCACATTTTCTTTTACTTTCCAATTTTTTATATTATAATGAGTGACAACAAAATGGTATGAGGAAATCAACACATAATATTGTTTACAGTAAGTTTGCAACAGAGTTACAATTGCAATTGAGATTAAACTTTATTAATGTTTATTTTTACAAACAACTTAATCTGCGTGAAAACTTCATTAAAATTGGTGAAGGTATGTTAGGCGAACTACTAGCAGCTAAATAATTTACACCCAAATATTATGTTTAAAATAAATTGCACAGAAAAGTAAAATTTTGTTTTGAATAAAACTAGATATATGTCATCCCACGTAAAATACTGGTAGTTTTTCTCACCTATTACTCGCATAATAATATTACATAAGCAATTCTTATTACAGTTGGAATTACAGATATGTTTCAGTTTTAGACATCGTAAGAATTCTTTCTCTCAGTCTACCTCTATGTGTATGTACCTATGTCATCTTTGTTGCTGAGCATATTGATTAATTTATTCATGATCTCTCAACCAAAGGCTATGGGTTCAAGACCTGCTCTAGGCATGAGCAGTGGCGGCGATTGGGTTCAAAAACCGGCGGGGCAAAGACAGTATATTTCCCTTTGAAGATAAGGTTTAGCACAGTGCAAGGGCAAAAGTGGCGAAAAGTTGGGGGCAACTGCCCCCCCTAATCGCCGCCACTGGGCATGAGTGTTTCATTGTGACTGTCCTTTCATCAATTTCATCTAACAATTGTTCATTATTATTGTCATATTTAGCTAAAAGTGGCAGAAAAGCAGCACTGTATAACAAAAATATAAATATACTTACATACATTCTAACAACAAGTGTATTAAAAAAGTGTTGCGTGTTTATCTAATTCCTAAAAGATGATAATAGTTCACGATATATGTAATCAGTGTTACTAAATTTTGTTGTACTAGTATTGTTGGATTCCTCATTTCTCGTCAACACGAAGCAGTTTGGAACAGCTTATAACTGGAAGCCTACCAGTCGTAGCAGTAGCTTATCTAGTCTGTATAGTAAGTTTCTTTCAATTTATCTAGTTATTTTTCTAATCTTCGTGGCTTGTCCACAATGTCTGAAATCTACAGGGTATCTTCAAACGAAGTGACATTCAATTCCAGTGTTTCGTACTTTGAAATCTTCGAAGTTAGTCCAAGAAATTGTTGTAATAATCAGTTGGTTTTACATGCTTACGCACGAACTGAACCTATAGTTTAAAGTGGGATCTGCAACATGCAAGGGCGCACCGAGGGAAGTTGTG
The DNA here is from genome assembly GCF_977018435.1 of Lepisma saccharinum. Taxonomy (NCBI): domain Eukaryota; kingdom Metazoa; phylum Arthropoda; class Insecta; order Zygentoma; family Lepismatidae; genus Lepisma; species Lepisma saccharinum. The sequence goes on along the minus strand of NC_139252.1, from coordinate 24,242,985 downwards.
GGGCTTATAAAGTGTGCGAATTAACGGGGGGGGGGGGGTGCTAGATTTATCCGCCACAAACAAATTTATCCCCGGCTAAATACAATCATCTTTATCCCTGCCAGGCAGGCCCGTAGCCAGGATTTTATTTCGGGGGGTGGGGGCCCATCCCTTATGAGCACAGGCATTGCCAGAAATGTTTGTAGAAGGAGGTAGGCCAGTGAAAACTCGATTAGTAGAAATAATAATCATTACCACGGTTGTAATTGTCATTTTACAATAATACATAAACCGAATATAATCCAAATTTATTACTGGTGTTGTTATTATTGCTATTATTATTACATAAATGAAGATACTTTGCAACTCGATCCACTGTATGAGTGAATATCCAACACAAGTATTGTCCATTATTTTTGTTACATTTTGTACAGTTAGTGTACACTGAAATTCATGATTATTGTATTTTCTTATTAACTTTTACACATTCCGTTAAAAAACCTTTAAAAATTAGGGCCAAATTTTACTCATAAAGTTTATATTGTGTGACCTCTCACATAGAAAATTACATATTTTGAGAGCTGTTGATCCATTTATTCTTTGGATTAAATGGTAGAATATAAAAATTTAACCTGGTTCCTCTTTATACACTAAACTTTTTTCGATCTAATGTTTAATCCTGCTAAGGAAGTAAAATTAATTACCACTATACACTATTTAGATTAGATATTTGTAGGGTTTCGGAGGGGGCTTCAGCCCTCCCCCTGGCTACGTGCCTGCTGCCAGGGATGGTTTTATCCCCATCAAAGAAAATTGAATTGAAAGCATATAGTTTACCGTTTCAGAACTATGTAACAATCCCAAATTAAAGTTAATTCGTGTCCATTAATGGTCCAGTTATCAAAGATGTCCCTGCCTTGTGGATTAAAGAAGGACACGATTCTGCAACTAATAAACCTCACCAAGGCAAACGCAGGCTGTCGTCCACTTAAATTTTCATGGCATAATGATGATATTTAACGTAAAGTGTTCAGAAGACACTTATAGGTAGGTTAGGTGGACGTTAAGTTTGAACTTGGGATTAGAAATTTGGTCAAATTTTCGGTGTTGTTAGTTCCATAGCTTTTTTTATGCATGAGTTTGGGTTTTCTTACAATGAAACTATAGTAAGTGTTTTAAAATTACACGTAAATGTTATCATAAGATTTTGTGACCTACCTTAGAACCAATGTTCTGAGGTACTTAGAATTGTAAGGCAATACAGTAAAACCTCGTTAATCCGGACCCCGATAAGCCGGACTTGGCTTAATCCAGACAGGTAAAAAAAGAAGAAGAAGAATGGAAGGTTTTAAATGTGGCTAGAAGTCAACAAGAGAACTTCCCAAAGAAAAGGCAGTCAACCAGTGATGAAATTCTGTTTCCTGCAGACTTTGCACTGTACTGTGTAGTGTATTTAGGTCTATGCCCTTTAAATACACCATAATAAACGCGTTTTAATGCACTTTATACTGTTCTTTTAGGTTATTTTAGTTAATCCGGACTTTCGTTAAACCGGTTAACATATCCCCCCCATTAGTCCGGATTAACGAGGTTTTACTGTAGTTTAGTTTACTGAGTGGCAATATATATACACAAATTTGCCTACCCAAAAACCTACCTCCCAAATTGAAATCACGAATACGCCACTGAGTGGCCACCCCCCCCCCACCCCAAAGCAAAAAGCTTAATTACTCACTCTTTTGGGTCATCATGTTGTGTAGTAAACTAATTTCAGCATAATTTTATAACTGGAAACATTCCTGTCTTTCTATCCTTTTCAAATTGTTTTCACAACTGCACTGCACCCCTTTGCAGGACTTTCACCAGACACCAAAGGTGTGTTGTAGAGATTCACAGTTTTGTCAGGAGAGGGACATGTTCCAGGCAACGCTGTTTACAAGTGTGCTACAAAACATCCCTAAGTGAACGCCTTGCGGGAAGCTCAAGTGGGAAACAAAAGCAATACAATTCCAGATTTTATGTATTAATTGATTTAGTTTTTTTGTATTATTAATTCTTCGACTTTATGTTTTAAGGTAACTTGTTTTCTCACAAACATTTTTTTTGTATTTTTATGCAGAAATGCAGTGAGTGACAACAACTACAAGTTCGTTGTATAACTACCAAAAGTGATCCATGAAATGTTAAAAAAAAAAAATTGCCCAAAACATATCCTTCATGGATATCCTATGGATGTCTACTGAATATTTCTGGATATTATATCGGGATATCCAGAATTTCGAAACGAATCTCCAGAAGATATACATTAGATGTCTCCTGAATATGTATGTGCTGTATGGTTTCAAGTAGTTTTCCAATTTGGTCCTGACGACGCAGGGTCAAGGCCGAAACTTTTGGAGCCTCCCACCGGGATTCGAACCCGGAACCGCTCGCACCAACGACGAGAACGCTAACCATGTGGTTACGCAGAGCCCAAAGTATGGCTATGTTTCCGTAAAAATTTTAATCTAGAGGAAGAGAATTTGATATAATTTTGGGAGGGGCCCGGGCCCAGTGAGTTTATATCTGGCTACGCCAGTAAATATATAGGCCGTGTCCGAAAGGTGCAAGACCATACTTGAAGCGAGCATCCTCCGAGTATGGTCTCGCAGTGCGGTCTTGAAGTCGTGGATTGGAAGTGAAGATCTTTCGAACTGCACTTCGACTGCAGCGCCAAATACGATCAGGAGATAAAACCGAGGACTCGTTGGTTTTCCACGTTTTAAACACTTGTTTTTCACCACAGAAATCACATAGCATTTGTATATGCTCTAATACATACATTTTCACACATTGGAAGAACTGCAACAAACAACTTGCTGGCTTTCTACCTCCGAGATTTCAAACAAATGAACAACAAGTCCACTTGTCACGTGACCGAGTCTCCAACTTCGTGTGCTCTGCCCTGTGGTGAAAAACAAGTGTTTAAAACGTGGAAAACCAACGAGTCCTCGGTTTTATCTCCTGATCGTATTTGGCGCTGCAGTCGAAGTGCAGTTCGAAAGATCTTCACTTCCAGTCCACGACTTCAAGACCTCGTGAACTGACGCTTTCGAACTGTACTAAGTGACGTCACTTGCGTTAAGACCATACTTCAAGTATGTACTTTGTACCTTTCGGACAGAGCAATAGTTGCGCACATATTTAAAAGAAACTTAGTCGTCATATCTTCATCACAATCTTGAACAGGCGTTTTGCCACCACGTGACCCTTCGATGTTGCCAATTCCTGTCAGAACACCAACCACGAAAGGCCAGTGGTGGTCGGTGGAGAATTCCCTTTCGTGCGTAAAATTCAAAGCGAGGACGGAGAGGGTGGGGCTGAAGCACATAAATGTAGCAACGCCGTAAACCTACCTCCGAGCTATGTTCCCCCTGTTCATCTGTAGGGGAAGGAGGAGAGCTACAGGTAACAGTTTCAGATCTTTTCCAGGAAGAATGTTCTTGTCTAACTGAACTGCGGATTGGACACAGCAGTCTCACCCATGGTCATTTGCTGTATGGGCTGGACCCTCCAACCATGGACGTCCGCAGGATTTTTTCCAGGGAGGGGCAAGGAAGGTTTTTTTTCCAGGGGTGGCAAACAAGGCACGTTTTCTCCGAAAATAGTGTTGTTCCCTCATAAAACATTGCTTAAATTTGAATTTATGGTGTTCATGCAATAATTAACACATATTATTGTGGCTAATATGAAATTATATCTGTGAAATACATAATTTTTGGTTGACTTTCATTTTCCAGGGGGGGCCACGGCCCCCTCTTGCCCCCCTTCCGGACGCCCATGCCTCCAACGTGTCGTGTCTGTAATTTCATTTTAAGTGTACGGCATATCCTCATTGAATGTACCGATTTTACTTTCCTTAGATAAACTTTTAAGCTTCCGAACTGTTTATCAGCACTTTTGTGAAATGAAGACAGTGTTTTAACAAATGTTTTTAGCTTTCTGAGCATAGCCGGTTTCTTCCACTGTCTGAGGAAGTTTTTAGTATATTCTTACTTTTAATGTGTTGTGTTTGTCCTGTGCAGGTGGCTTTATAACCAGGCAAGGGGAGGGCTAAGGGGGCTGAAGCCACACCCCGAAAATCTAATAATATCTAATTTAAATACTGAATAGTCAGAGGCGTATATTCGGGGCTACCTAGGCTAACTGCGAAGCCCAGACTCAGGGAATAAAATACAGAAAAAAATATCTATCAGAAAATGTGCATAAAATTGTTCATTTCAATAAGAAGATGAATCGGATTTCTTAGAGGAGTTGGAAACATTGCCCGCTTTCTTTGAATTCGCGAGACGCCTGGCCCAGCTGGCAACTCCACGGGGGTGACGGGTAAGCTTGACTGACAGGGCTCCGATCAATGTTGCAAACCAATGTTTCCCACCATGTAATTTCCCCAGGATCGGGGAATTGTGGAGTCAAACTGTTACAGGAGAGAGAACAGGGTTGCATATGGCGGGGAAAAACCCTCTGAACTTCCTCAACAGTCTGCGTCAATGTTGCAAACCAATTTTCCCCAGCATGTAATCTTCCCAGGAATGGGGAATTTTGAAGCCAAATTATCGCGACCAAAGGGGAAAGTGTCATGTGGCAGGGACAAGAACATCATTGAACGCTTGCAGAGGATTTAAAAAAGAGGTCGTTGACCTTCAAACAACTAGATACAGTGGGGAGTAGAAAATTGTTGGCTGAGAGGGAATGGTTTGCCGAAATGACAAGGACCAGTTCTAGTCTAGATCGCGTCGAGTCGTGGTGCGTGGAATTTATTTAGAGGCAGCGTGTGAATTCAGTAGTGAGTGGATTGTATTTTTGTGAATGATATGTGCTGTGTGTTGTGTAGTGAACTGAAATGAGGGACATAATTAACAAGCTGTCTTTTCGGTTTACGAATGACGATAAGCTCCAAATCGTTGTGGATTTTTCTTGTATGTCCACTTTATGAACAGATAAGCTAATGGGGATCGGACCTACAGTTAAAGTGGTATCTAAACCACCATGCATCGAACCCGGGACCCCTTAGTTTCAAGGCAACGACGTTACCACTGTTCCAACAAGGAGTACCCGAACATAAAATCGTGAAAATAGGTAAGTTGAAATTTTATTTTTATTCTCGTATATAGGACTACATAATATTTCACAATATGGGCCTCTCATTTATGCAAATAAGAATGAAATTCTTGAAATCCTTTCCTTACTGACAGTGTACATTTCCATGTTTTATTTATGAGGTATATATTTTTAATCACACAGAGTCACATCACTTCAACCCGCCACCCCACTACTGCTACTCACCGACTACTGTTGGTTCCAGATCGACAAACACAGCCCGCGGTACGTGTTTCCCAGAACCGGTTTCGCTGAAGAAGGTGTTGAAGCTGTCATCGCCATAGCCGATGGTCGTGTCTGAAGGCATCTGTCCATCTGGTTGGATGCCGTGCTCAAGGCAATAGAGTTCCCAACAGGCGTTGCCCATCTGAACTCCAGCCTGCCCGATGTGGATAGAAATGCATTCCCTCTGCAAAGAACAAATAACAATGCATACTGTTTAGTGTGAAGTGGACAAAAGTTCTTTATTGCAAAAGATTTGGAAAAAAAAATATCGTAATGCTTGCCTATCTACTGAAAGTATTAAAGTCATAATGGACCCATGCAGGCTAGAATTGACTCGTAGCCAACTGAATTCTTTATGGGAAAGGCTTAGAAATCTGCACGCACAAGAGTTAACGGCTAAAGAAAACAAAAAAACAGCTGAGCTCTTCTTGCGAGTTTACAGGTGTTTTGTCATGTGGCTCCAAATGTAAAAGTCTCAAGGCGTCAAATCGATCGGGGGATCGAGCTGGGCAGTCATCATGCTGATAAATCATGTCACGTCTTGTAGCTAGAGGCACATCCTCCAACAACATTGCCATCCCGTTCCTCAGAAAATGTTCATAAGTGATACCATTTAAGATTTTGGGCAGAAAAATGACTCGATCAAATGATTGTTGATGACGCCTATCCATACTTCTGCCTTAGCGTGCGACAGTGGCTGGATGACAATTACCCAAAGAAATGGATTGGCCGAGGCAGCCCGATTCCCTGGTCGGCTCGATCCCCCGATTTGACGCCTTGCGACTTCTACATTTGGAGCCACATGAAAGAATTAGTTTACAAGACACCGGTAAACTCGCAAGAAGAGCTCAGGGAGAGGATCTCAACAGCTGGTCAACACATCAAGGACACCATCACATCACCAAATGTCCGTAAAAACCTGCGTGCCTGCATTCGTAACGGAGGTGCCCACTTTGAGCAAGACGTGTAATGTTCTTTAATTGTATTGTTCATTGATTCCATTCACATGAAGATGAATGAAGTATTATTTCTTGTACACAAATGTGAATGTTAGCAACATTTGTACCTTGTCGGATAGCAGATGATACAAGGAAGTAATTTAAGTAATTTGTACGCTTAGTGTCATAACATTTTTGTTATTAATACGTTGCCAAGCAAACTAAGAGTGAATTTTTTTATCATCACTTGTACGTTTAGACCCACCCGGTACTTACATGTGATTGTTATTTGGAAAAAACGTTTTTTTCAACGAATCACTTATTTGTTAGCTATCAGAAAACGCTGAAATAAGTTCCATACAATGAGCAGTTTTTTTCTCAATTCATCTTTTTATGTGGAAAATTGTCATTTTTTAAAAAACAATAGAAATTCGATTATCTCGAAAACTACTAATTTTCGGACGGGGTATCATATAGTCAAATTTATTGCAAATTGTCTCTACTTTAACCCCTTCCAGGGGATACATCTAATTACCAGTCACCCTGTATATTATTTCTTTACTACAGAAAGGATGTTTAAGAGGTGATGAACTGATGATGATTCGAATTGAGAATGGGCAGTAAAAACGTAGTCGAAAGAAGGTGAAGTTGCAAAAAAAAAAGCCGTTAAGACCTAAAAAAATACTAAAAAAAGACCAATAAGCCAAAAAACGCCGAAAAAGGCAAAAAAGGGCAAATAAAACCCACCTTTTTCTGGCCTACAATGACCCAAAATGAACATATATTATGTTGGACCTCGTCTTCGGACACTAGGAAAAAAAAGGATATTTCCTCAACTTCCGAGCCATATTCATTACCAAAGATAGCATAGAAAACGCACACACAAGGTAGTGTGGTTGTGAGTGTTGAATGTAATATCTCTCTCTCTCCCTCTCTCAAGATATCATTAACAGATTTACACCAGTGGCAATGTACTCACAATGAAAAATACATTTACGAACTGGTAAACTAAATAAAATAAAATAATCTTGCAAATATCTAATATATATAAAAGTAACAAATTAATTCCTTTATATGTATTTAATGATAATTTCTTTTTCAATATTTAGTCAATTACTTTCATATGTAATAACATTATAAATATTTACATTATATATATATATATATATATATATATATATATACAAATAGACACACACAAAAACGTGCATCCTGAGACAGTCCATATGGCACGAATGGGTGAGTTTACAGAATTCTTGCTGGGAAACCTGATGGAAGAGACCTGTTCGAAGGCCAATACGAAGATAAAGGGATAACGTTGAGATGGACCTAAAGGAAATCAGTAAGGGTAAAAGAGATTGGATTGATTTTGCCCAGGATAGGGACCGATGGAAGGTTTGTGTTGCTGGAGCCCTAAACCTTCGGGTTTAAGAAGGCTAGAGAGTTAGTTAGGGGCGAATTGCAGTCGTGTATCTCATCTCATCGAGAATTAATTTTATCCTACACTTTGCAATAGGAGCGTCCAGGGTTTTCGTAAAGGGGTAAGTATACTCCTTTTAGCAGTGAGTTCTCATTGAGTAAACTTTCCCTGTCTTTGACGTTCTTTTAAGCAGTGCTGAGCCAAAGGAAAGTTTATGCATCCCCCTGAGCACGGTATTGCTATGTAAACAATACATCGTTCTGTTAGCAGGAACCGACGATGGTCTATAGATAAGTGTTTTCGTTGTTGTTGTATTGTCAAAATAGCGGTTATCATAATTCCTCCCATTGTCACGGCAAACTGAATGCTCAGATATGAGGAGTTAAATGAATAAACAAAAACAAAAATCCATTCTCTGCCGTGGTCTCGGGTTCGATCCCCTTTTGAGTCAATCGCAGAGGGGTTCGGATACAAATTTAAACTGTAGGTCCAGTTCCGATTAGCCTATCATGAGCAAAAAGTGGACTTCTCGAGTCTGTTAAACTTGGCAATGAAAGACAGAACAGCTGAAAAAAATATTAGGTACAATAATATATACAAGAACCTGGCAGTTGCAAGGGGCGATTGCCCTTCTCGCCTTTCCCATGGGATTTGCAGCTGCTTCGCCCCACCTCCTGCATAGTGTGCACACCTAACCGCCTGCTGGGCTCTCATAGTACGTAATAGGTATGCCCAAATGAAAAGGAGACTATTGCTGTAGCGGCGTTGTATCTAATCGAAAAAGGTAAATATGTTTGCCGATAGATGGCGCGGTGTTTGTCCCAGTTTGCAGGTGTAGCAAACGGCTTCGCCTGCTGTTTCCTCAGTTGGTGCGAGTTGTTTTGCGCGGACGGGTGCATTATGGATTCCTCCAGATCAGCGCAGAGAGCTGTAATCCAATTTCTTCACGCAGAAGGCGAGCATGCTTTACAAATTTATCGCAGGATGAAGGACGTTTACGGAGAGTAGTGTCTCGCACGTTGCACCATATTCCGTTTGTGTCAGCGTTATGCGAAAGCACCAAGGCAAAGTGCACGTCACGATTGCTGTTGTGGATAATCTCATTCGTCAGAATCGTCGGATCACCACACGTGAAATTGCTGCTGAACTGTCGATAAGCAAGGGAACTGTGCAACACATAATCCACAAGAAGCTGAGTTATGGCAAAGTTTGTGCACAATGGGCATCTGTCAGAGACGCAGAAGGTGGAGAGCTCCAGGACAACGCTAGGCCACATGTGGCCAAGAAGACCCTCGACCTACTGGGAACATTTCAATTGGAAGTCCTCACACATCCTCCGTACAGCCCCGATATTTCCCCTTGTGACTCCCATATCATTCAAAGGTCAACGGTTCACCTGTGACGAGGAAGTGCAGAACACCGAGGAAAACTGGATCCGTAAGCAACTCAGGAGTTTCTCCACTGAAGCCATCCACTCCCTTTTTATGCGCTGGAATCAGTGCATCAATATCAATAGCTATTCTGTGTAGGTATCATCTTACACATTAATTGTACTTCACATATTATGTCATGCAAATATTCTGTAATATAATATTCTTTAGATATAACCATAGTCTCCTTTTCATTTGGGCATACCTATCACCGGAACCCATCCGTCAATCTTCCCATATTACTGATTCTACGGAGGACAAAGACAGACGGATAAAGTAAAGATGAAAGGAGTAAAAATTTAAGTGGAACATGGCAATACGGCACACAGCGATGTTCGTTGAACCGTGGAAACTGTAGGCTGTTAATGAGAGTCGGTATGTGCGATGTTGGCACGTTCAACACACATCCTTACTTACTTGAATAAAAACCTGCATAAAATCGGTTTCGAGATGTGAATTGACAATGATAATGGATTTTAAAAACAGATGCAAAGAGCTTCGAAACAAGACCAATAGTGTGCCGGCGCCCGTGGTGGAGTGGTTAGCACATCGCGCTACGACGCCAAGCGGTCCTGGGTTCGAATCCTGGTCTGGGCATGGATGTTTCCGAATGTTCATTCATCAATTTAATCATATCATCACTCATCCCCATCTTCGCAAATTAGTCAAAAGTCGCACAAGAAGGGAAGTAAAATAAATCAAACCAATCAAAGACCAATATTGTATTTGTAGGACTATCCAATACTAAGAAAAAGTTGTTTCGCAAAATTGATAAGAACTATTTTTCGACAAATTTTAAAAATCTGAAAATTAAAAATGGCGTTTAAAACCTTTATGCTTGCACCATACTAAAAATTTCATAACGATCGGACCAACCGTTTTTTATTTATAGAATTTCAAAGACAGCGATAGTTTGCAAAACTAAGAAAAAACACTTTTTTTGGTTCTCACTGTGATAAAAATAGAAGACATATTCGAAAAAAAAAATTGGTTACCATAGATTAGCGCAGAGTTGAATAAGCTAAATTTTGATGTAACTCGTTCTTATTTAGGTCTACTGGAGTATATTTAATTAGAGTCCAAACTCAGGTATATCTATAATTTTTAATCCAACTGTAAGATTATCTCACACGCAGACTCTTTACCTCGTTCTTCCATTCTGCTATCCTTCGTCCCTTCCTCTCTTTCCCTTTTTCCATGTTGCTTTCTCGATCTCTCATTCTCTCTCCTTTTCTCCCCACCAAAACTCTTTATCTCTTGTCTTTTTTTCAATTTTTTTTCACCATTTTCTTTCATTCTTTCTTTCTGTCTCTTTACTTCCTAGGTTTTTGTATTTTATTCTATCTTCCTACTTATATTTCCTCTTTTTCTTTCGGTCTCTCTCTCTCTCTCTCTCTCTCTTCCTTGCTCTGTTTCTTTGTCCGTCTATCTTGGTTCCTTTTCTTCATATGTTTTCCATTTCTATCTATCTTTACTTCTCTATTTACCTCATAATTTATCTTTCTACATTCTTTCCTTTATCTATTTGTATACCTTTTATCCTTATACCTGTGTGTGTATCAATTGTTATATTCAATAGTTTGCAACAATGCCATCTAAATAGCCAAAATGAGTTTCAATAGTCAAGTATTACAATTTACATTATACAATACTGATTTAACAACATTTTATGGTGTAAAATTTCCTTATCTGCACATCTCTTACTATTATTAACTTGTATGTAACCTTCATCTGCCCCAGAAAAAAAAGAACGTGAAAAATCGATAGCTAGCAGTGTAGGTCAATGGGTATGAACTGGTATAAAAGAATAACGAGATTTGTTCCAGAATTCTGTTCTAAACGGGAGCAATGCAGCAAATCTCTCAGTTATGAACTCAGCTGCCAAATCGTCGACCTTAGGTTACGTGACACGAAATGCATGGAATAGCAAATCACGCCATTGCGGCTCTCGGCGTGGTCAGCAGATTCACACACAGGCGTTGCTGGGAAGATAAGGGGGATATAAATAATTCAGGGGAATCGCGAGCAGAAACAGCATTGCAGCAGCTTGTTCAAGGGGATATCATAACAGGATTCTCTTGTGCGTCAAAAAAAATAATCTGATTTATGGCCCTATTATTGGAAAGTTGCGGTAAAGGTACCAACAGCTACTGCAGTCCTGAAGAACTACATTTTATACTTCTTCCTTTGCTTTTGTTTCTTGTATAGTCCATATAGAGAGTAGGACAAGATTTAAGAGTAGTATTAGTTCAATATTTGTTGTTGCAGGTAGGAAAATGTGGAACAACACAACATACCTAAGCGGTGGAGACTCATAGTGGTTCGGATCCCACTTTAAACTGTAGCTCCAGTCCCGATTAGCCTTACTGTGCATAAAATAGATTCAAATTACGAAATCAACCAAACAACCAACAACATACCTAAGGTTTCTATTTTACCGCGTGGCCATCCGTCAGATTTTTTTAAAAAAACTTTGTCAGTAAAACATAGCCATTGGTTTGGCAGCTGCTGGCTTAATTCCGAAACGTTGTTTCGTCAGTTCTTGCACTGTGTTGCTCAGTGACGGCGATTGGGGGCACTTTCTGCCACTTTTTGCCCCCCCCCCCTTATGGCTTCTTAATGCTAAGCCGTGTCTAGCATTTTTCACCTATCATAATTTCTTGACATTTTGAACCAGTCGTTAAAGGAATTAATTTGCTAGTTTATAAATGTAGCAAATTAATTCCTTTGATATGTTTATAAATATAAATATATATAAATAAATTAATTAATTACTTAATGATATTAATCAATTATTTAATAATTGACATATATTTCATGGCAATTATATCCTGGGTACGGACCTGGTTCTCACACAATTAATACATAACAATGGCACACACACACAACACATATACACACACCCATACGCAACGCATTAATTCACCAAACGGGAACTTCATTTGAAAATATACAATAATACAATTAGAAATGTTAAACATCGGTTCATTTTCATGCACGCAGCATTTGCCTCGTTTCACGCTTGCTATGGCTTGCCGGATTCAGTGCCGGACCATGCGGTTTTGGCCAGATTTCCCATCATGTTCTGCGCCGCTGACGTCACATTGAATATCATCCATTCTCGAAAAGAATTGGTAAGTCACCCAAAAGTCAACCTCTCCCATGCAGTGTTGCCACATGAAGGGAAATTTCCCTTTTGCAGGGAAATTCGGACCGAAATTCTAGCCAAATGGGAAAATGGAATTTCGATGAAAATTATCACAATTTCATGGAAATTTTATGAATTTTGACTCTGCATTATTACAGTTTATGTTACGTTCCAGTTTCATATTCACATTTTTATTATTTTCTGATCCTTCTTATTTCTGCTCCCTTGAATATAAGCCTGTATCTATTTATATTTCTCTTAAGATTATTGTACGTCGATTTTCTGTATCTTCGGATAATTGTAACGATTATAATTAACGATTTAATGGATTCCTGACCATGATTTAAACCTGAGACATCTGATCAGAAAGCGATCAAGCTTACATCTATGTGAAAAAATTGTGTAACATTTTTTATTCATACGATCATGGACCAACGGAAATTTTACTACTACTAGTACTGCTGCTGCTGCTACTACTACTACCACTGCTAATAATAATAATTATTATTATTATTATATTTGTTTAGGTGAAGGGAAAAAATTATCCAAAAAGGGAAATTTTGCCCCTTGGAAAGGGAAATTGTGCCCTCAGATTGTGCCAACACTGCTCCCATGTAACTGCTTTTGTAAGGCAACGAGGATCTGGCGTCTGGAATAATCCTCTCTAAGGCTGTTTGTTGTCCTGCATATTGAATGTCCCTTTACAGCCTGATCTTTTCGTAGGTAAGGAACTTTTAGTCCTCATAGACAAGTGTTGATCTTAGTTACGGTAAGGAGCTGGACCGTACAATGTGACGCATGCAAACAAACACAAGGCTTGACGCATTCGAAAACTTTATTCAATGAATCAATACGAATTCAAACCTGGCACGTCTGACTTCGCAGCACGGTATGTTTACTATGCCTCCGGCAACGGTTGTCGTAGTCTATACCTATAGGAAGATTTAACCTATATTCTGTCCCATAAAACTTGTATAGTGCAGAGTGACAGTATATAATGTTATTCAGTGTAGGATAAATTATTGGTGAACTTTCTCCACTTGAAAGTTTTTTTTCTGCCTGTGGCCACGACCAATGGGTGGGATCCCACTTTAAACTGTAGGCCCAGTCCAGATTAGCCTATACGTGCATAAAGTGGACTTAAAACAGCAAATCAAACGACCAATGGGCAAAATAACATTAGAATTAACACCGGGGGAAGAAACTATTTCCCTGAAGTCACGCGATTTGGTTCATACACATAACTTCATTCTTGCAGTGGATAGAGAATAGTGTGCTTGCCATGTGAAAAATATTCAGCCTATGCATTGACTTTACGCTGCCTGTCGTGTTGCTTCAACAAGTTCCTCCATGTAATATTACCCACTTTGGTTGCTTGGAGACCGCCTGTCGATATCGACAAGGATCGACTTCCGCGATGGGACGGAAACATTTGTCACGGAACAGTTGGACGACGTGGGAGAGGCTGCCGGCGGAAGGTGTGGCACGGAAATTCCATTTGCTTAAAAAGAATTGGTCTCAATTTGAGTGAAGGGCCTCCCCGATGGCGCAGTGGTAGCGTCGCCGCCTTGTAATCAAGCGATCCCGGGTTCGATACTCGGTGGAAGCACATATTCGTTCGGATCCCACTTTAAACTGTAGGTCCAGTCCCGATTAGCCTTACTGTGCATAAAGTGGACTTAAAACACCAAATCAATCAATCAAATCAATTCCAGTCACGGGGTCGTCAGAAGAGCGTACAATCGACCGTCAGAACTTCTAGAATTGTAGAATGTGAATAAATTGGCTCAAGAAACGTTTAGCACGGGGAGACAAATGAGAAGCTACGGAAGAATAGTGTGAGAGATAGAAAGAATGAAAGAGATACCAAGAAGAAAGAAAAAGGAAGAAGGCAAAACATAAGGATGAGAGAGAATTCAGAAGAAAATAAAGAATGAATGAAAGAAAAAGAAAGAAATACAAGTAAAAAAGAAAGAACGAATCGTATGATGGAGAGAAAATAAAATAAAGAAACAAAGAAAAAGAGAGTTGTCTAGGGAAAAACATGAGGGAAGATGGCGTAGAATAGATACGCAGAAATAAAGCGTTAGAATGAAATAGAAATAGGAAGATAGAGAAAAGCAGGCAGAACAAAAGAGAGGTTAAGAAAGTTCGAGTCAGGAAGAAAGAGTGAAAGTAAAGTATTTGTATTTTTGTTATTCTGTGTAGTTTTCCTGCCACTTTTGGCAATCGCGACGATGAGGGTGGCGATAAGGATGAAATTAATGAATGCACAGTCACAAAGAACACATATGCTCAGAAAGGAAGAGCAGAATAAAAGGGAAGAAAGTAGAGAAATGTGTGGCAGTGAGTTACGTAGATAAACTGAGAGAGAGAGAGAGAGAGAGAGAGAGAAGAGGTTAACGAAGAAAGGTCAGAGAGAGAGAAAGAGCAAGAAAGAATAAAGTAAATATATATAGAGAGGGGAAGAGAAGAGAAAGTTATATCCAATCTTGAATTAAAAATACTGTATAAGTTTTTATATTTTGTGCGAATATTTTACATTAACATTTTTAACAATTATTGTCAAATATTACGAGAAGATTATTATAAATTGTTTCAACAGATTAATTTCTAATTTAATCTTCTTCATCTTGTAATATCATTACGTAAATTCCTTTAACCAAGAAAAATTTTGCCGAATTGCGCACACTTTAGATCCAGAATTGCGCACAAATCTCACTGACCTCTTTTGCTCACAGATTTTGATCCAACATTGCCACTGAAAAAAACTTTTCTTCTTTAGACAAGAAGAGAGAGAGAGAAATTAGTTTAGGTTAGGTTAAGTTAGGTTAGGTTACGTTAAACACAACAGAAGTGAGAATGGCTTGAGAATATTTTACATCTGACAACATCACCTCATTTTTTGTGCGCAATCCTGTACATTGTGACAGCTTGTCAACGGCTTATCAGATACCACTGATAAAACCGGAAAAGTGTGCGCAATCCCGCTGTAGCCCAAATTTTTGCCTATGCTACGTATGTTTGGTTGCTAATGATACGAATACTGAATGGAATATAAGCATTTATTTTAATGTTTTAACCTGCAAGTCTGCTTCGTAGAGAAACGTGTTGCATTTACTAACAAAAAGTGAAAGGGAGTCAGGGGTTTCGGGTTCGAATCCCCGCCTGGGCAGGTATTTCATGTCATCACTCATTGTCATCTTAGCGATTAGTCATAAGTGGTCAGAAATGCAAAGTAAAATAATCCAAATCAATCAATCAAAAAATGAAAGGAGAATGGTAATGTAAAGATAGGAGTTTTGCGCCGAAGTGAAGGGAGATTTCGAACACATATCACTGTTCGAGGCGCAGTGAACAGGCTTCAGTTGAATTTGAGTCCAGCGTTTCCCCATAATATTGCGAATTTTCTGCATATCTGGCAGGGGCGACGAAACTGTTTCTGGCCAACCGCAAAACAGTCTCAGATCACCCACCAAGCCGCTTAAATAAGGCCTTCCCGAACTGTGTTCCGGTCCTTGGCCTTCAAATCTGTGCGGTATTGAGAGAAATTTTCTAACACAAGTTCGTATGAACTTTCCAGCCTGATAATTACCAGTGCGTAGTTAGAGATCGGTTGAACTCTCGAGCCTAACTATTGCCTATTTTTGTGGGAGCAAGAAAAGGGTTTATTATCCAAAAGGTATATTATGCCAGAACTTTTCTAACACAAATAAGATTTTAACACCACGATTAATGGGTCTAGTTTCTTGTGTAGGTCGCCAAATTAGTTAGAGAGAGAAAATAACATTTGGTAAAGAATGAGACACAGAAAAAAAGACTGGAGAAGGAACATGAAGACACAGAGATAGAGAATAGAGAGGGAGGGAGGAAGGAAGAAGAGACAGAAAAGAGAGAGAGGGGAGAAAATAAAGAGAAAGAGAAGTAATGGTGAAAGGGACAAATAGAATGAGACTGAAAAGGGGAGAAAGACAGATATAAAATGAAAAGAAAGAAGTAATAGAGAAAGAGAGAGAGAGTAAATGAAATATAAAGAAAAGGGGAGAAAGCAGATATACAGTAAAACGTCGTTTATCCGCACGTCAATTATCCGCAACGTCAGTTATCCGCACACTCAAAAAAGCAAGATTCAGTTTTGAACAAATTTAAGCAATTTTTTCAATTGTACATTGGATGTGTTTTAGATTTTTTTAATGGATCGGCAACCCTGCACAAGGAAAGCTGAGTAACAGCACGTACTGTACGTATATTAAGAGTGTTTTCTCATTCTATCATGTCTTTTGTTTACTACACGTATGTAGTACTGTGCACTGTATGTATAAAATAAACCTGTATTGTACGTGATTTTCTTTGTTAAAGAAACACATGTTTGATTATCCGCAAACATCGTTATCCGCATAACCTTCCGTCCAAATTAATGCGGATAAACGACGTTAAAATGAATAGAAAGAAGTAATTGAGAAATAAGAAGAGAGTTAAAGAAATCTAAAGAAAACGGGAGAAAGACGGATATAAAATGAAAAGAAAGAGAGAGTTAAAAAAATTAAAAAGAGTGCAATGAAAAATATAGAGTTATAGAGAAAGCGAGAAAAGTATTCTAAGTGTTAAAAAAGTGGGAACAGAGAATAAAAAAGGGGAGAGAAAGAAAAATGCATAACAATGAAAGAAATAGATGGTGACTGAAAATTGGAAAAAAAAGAGAAGGAAAAATAGAAAAGAAACAAATTCCACGATCACTGAAGCTGAACCCACTCAAAATATTTCTTACGCCCTTCAGTCTACCAGAATCAAATTTTCTAACCCTTGATGGTGTCTTCTAGAAGGTAAGTACTTACATTATCCAGATAATTAATTCTGACTTTGGGTTTTAAAAAAATTGGTACTCATAGTATTGTTTCAGCTCAATTAAGAAATGAGATTCTTACAAATGGCCGTTGAGGCCCTATCCTTATGAGGATATTACTGACTATCTTTGCATGTAAATTACATTTTAAAAGGAAAACTTGGTGTAATGCAGGGGATAACCCCACTCCTCTCCCCCTGGGCACTGTCTCTAGTGTTCACAGTTCCACTTCTCCACCATCACCATTTTAAAATTCTACAGTATTTTCAACCAGAAATATTCTCATGTTCAGTACTGCAACCTCAGGAGGGCAATGTCCCCCACCCGCAACCTTCGACGGAAGTCAAATCTAGTGGGGGCAAGGGAGGGCAAACAATGACGGCTAAGGGCACCTGCAGGAGGTCACAGAGGAGAATTGCCCCCTTCGATTTCAAATTTTATGCAAATAAAACTACATTTCGTAAAATTTTCTTGCTCGCTTCGCTCGAAAGACCTGCTTTTCTCAGTTTCGTCAATTTCAAAGCTGTAGCTAGGTGGCGGCTCGAGTCAGCAATGGGCTTCGAATGATCTAAATGAAAAACGTTGTGAAAGAGAGAATGCCTTGGCACCCCGTGATATTATTTGCGCCCTATTAGGGGCAAGTAGGGGGGGGGGGAAGAGGAGTGGAAACATTGACGACCAAGGGCACCTGCAAGGGGGCGCAGAGGAGAAATTCCTCCCTTCGATTTCAAATTTTATGCAATTTTAAATACATTTCGTAAAATTTTCTTTTCTCGGTTTCGTCAAATTCAGAGTCTTAGCTAGGGTGTAGCGGGAGTCAGCCATGATGCCGAGCGATCTAAATGCAAAAAGTTGTATAAGAAAGAATGACATGGCATTCAGTGAAATTCTTTGTGCCCTATTAAATCAATATTGTTTCAAATTCCAGAAATTGGTTCTAAAAATGTTCTTGCTCGCTTCACTCGCAATGTAATTGTTTTCTGTTATGTAATATATTTAAATAATATGTGTTGTATATATGAATTGAATATACTTTGAATACGTACATGATTAATGTTAGCTAGTTGCATATATATTTTTATATTGTATGTCGCTCCATGTTGCATATGTGTAAGACATAAAAGTTATACATGTTATATGTACAAAAAAATATTATCTACGGAATGCATTAAGCCATTCAAAAATACAGTTTGTGTGCTTGTTTTCCATTATTAGCTCATGTGAAATTGACGGTGTTGGAAAATTATTTCAAATCGTTTGATCCAAACAAATGCTTTACCACCGACTTCTTCTCTCTCTTTGCGTGATTTATGAGATAATAACGTTTTTCATACTACTACTATTACTACTACCACTAGTAATAATAATAATATATAATTATCGTTATTATTATTATTATTATTGGTACGTTTATCCTGGTATTTGCCCCCCCAGAAAGAAAATCATGGTTGCGCCTCTGCTCATGTTCAGTGCATGGTCAAGTATAAATATCATTCAAAATATACATCCGCAAATGTGGTGAATGTGGCAAGCGGGGAAGGGATGGGGGAGTACTTACACCCACACCGAAATAATATTTTCGGTCCCCTTGAACTCAATAGTATTCAAAAGAGAATGCAAAGCGGATATGTTTTGTTACTTTTGCGAAATTTGATGGAAAGTGCAGCATACAACAAATTCTGTCGCGAAATTTGCGACAAATAACAGAAGTTTTTCTCTTCTGTCTCTCTAGTCTAATCGCGACGATGAGGATGGCTGGATATTACATTAAATTGATGACGGGACACTCACAACCACTGGCGTACGCAGGGGGGCTGAAGAGGCTACAACACCCTCCGAGAGTTTGAGAGAATCAATATTTTTTTAAACAAAAGCAGTGAAGAACTCGGGGAAGAACCAAAGTGGTAAATGCAATAGAAAATTCTGGTAAATGCAATAGAAAATTCTAAAAATACGAAATATCTTATTGTGTATGCAACCTGCCCCTCAGAAAGAATCTACGTATTATCTACCTTTACAGTTCCAGCCCATCACGAAACAGATCCTGTGTAAGTCAGTGCTCACAACGGAATTCCCATGCCCGTGTCAAGTCTCGAATCTATAACCTGTGACATCGGAGTTGTGCGTCGACCACTCACCGATGGAGCTAAACAGCATTGCTTTACTATCAGGACTATTAAACTATAGTTAACAAGAAATTCTAGAATATTGTTCTGAAAGGAACAAAGTTATATCCATGTAAAGTACGTACGTAACATAATGAATATGAATCCTCCATAAAAATAATATCTTCTCTGCAATAAAAACTAGGTATTGTAGGAAAGGAAAAACATAGCACTAATAACTAACTCTTCCCACGGTGACAAAGAACCTATATAAAAAGATGCATCAGGTAGTTGTTCACTGAAGGATTAATTTGTTTATAAGTTGGGGTGCCACCGCTTTACTTGTTAAGCCAGTACGCCCCTGTCTATCGCTGTCTGTCTACATTTGCTAAAACATTTTGAAACTGGCATATTGCCCTATGTAGTGATAATCAGAAATACCGTGCAGTAATAAGCAACTCTAACGCTAAATTGTGCAAGAGTGCGAGTGTAAACTAACTACTTGATGATAAGTTCTTAATTACTCACCGACTTAATCATTATATCTTTTGCTTATATGTTCTGCAAGTTTTGTTTATAGTTCGATTAACAAATGACCTTCAAATTCAAAACAGAAATCGGATTTAATAGACAGATTCCTAGAACATTAAACAATTTCTTTCGAGCTCAGTCGATATATAGAATGTTGCTACAATCGTAATTGTCCGTAAATCATTTGAATTGTTATTTTCACAACAGAGTTCGATAAATGTTTCGTCTTTGCACTACGAGGACAACAGCATTGGTTACTTTAGAAAACACCTGCTGTCCATTGCGTTACACCACTTCGAACGACAAAACCTGTGTGGAAATTTTCAACGGCTCGATCACGAATACTTGCGTGTTTCAAGAGACACTCAGGATTCCTTCAGCACAGCAGTACTCATACTGACCACTGAGTGGCGTTACTATCGTTACAGGCAAACTGGAGGTACAAGCTTAACCTACATTGGCATGCGTAGACGTAAATACAGCTAAATATTGATTTGTAAACTGACCCGCATGCTTTTGCTTTGTAAATATAACAGGTCTTACTTGAATCTGGCAGTCTTAATATCAATACTGTAAATGTCATTATAATACGCGGAGAAGAAGCGTATTATAACAAGCGTTGCATCATTCAATTTTTTAGGGGCACAAAATAACAGAAATTATTATGATTAATAAACTGTTTCAAAAATATATACGTGTAGCTTAGCTACCGTTAATATTTTCCAGCTTCAGAAATGAGGAAGAGTTGAGACATTTTTATTAACTTTTGGTTATTAAAGTACATTCCAACCAAATAAAAAAAAAACAATTTCAAAATTTCCTTCTTTGCTTCGTTCGCAATACAAGCTTTTCTGTAGGAACCGAATCAACTTTATACTTATTCCTTTTTTTAAAGAAGTTGATATGCATAATTTGTTCATGTTGTTATATAGCCTATACAGGTCCGTACCATAGGCATGCGCAGGCTAATTTATTTGGGGGTGCCCAGGTTAGGGGGGCTCTGGGGCTGAAGCCCCATAAAATCTTACAAATATCTATTTTAAATAGTGTACAGTGGTAATAAATTTTACTGCTTTAGCAGGATGAAATATCTTGTATAATAAGTTGTAATTGTACTATACTGAGAAATTCATCTTCAGGGCTCCCCCGCCCGCTTTTTTACCTTTAGATGACGAAATAATAAAGGCTACGGGCCTGGGGGGTGTCTTAAGGGGAGTTTGAATCACCTATCTTCACAACGTTAGACTAATTATAACTTTTTGTTCCTTTTTCACAGAAACTATTAGATATATGAAAATACAATTTTAACGTAGTTTATCTGAGTATTTGTTATCAATTTAGTACAGGTTTTTCCTATCATTGTAACGATATAAATCAAGACAGTAAGCAATTGAAAATCAATATTTGTACAGAATAACCAACTCTAACAAATATAACAAATTACAAGGCCACATTGCTACACCTGAATCTTTCTCATTTCTCATTTCTGTAGGTTCAGTTATTTCTAATGCGTATTTCTTCATAAAATATATCATTGTACTTGGTCACTTGATAATTAATACTCTGCATGATTTATAAAGCGAAAAACATAAGGTACCTGAACCTAAAATGGCCTAGTACCCAATATGGCCTATTTGCTGTTTCCAGGTATTACATGGTTAATTCAACAAATGACGTTAGTATGTTATTTAGACTGTCCGAGTGATGTGATTAATCCTGTTGATTGCACCTATAGTGCAGTAACTTGAGGACATAGAAGCGAAATAGCTGGATCTCGTGATTGTGTTCTATGTGATCTAATATTACACATGTAAGCTATTACTTACTACATCTTCCAAATGATAGGTGTTTATATCTCTAGTACATATTATGATAGCTCATAATTTGTACTTTACAACAATGTACTTCAGTGGCGTACGCAAGGAAGGGGGGTTACTGGGTTAAAACAGACACCCTCTTGAGCTTTCGAAATATTATGAAAAATAATGTGGAAAAAATAAATTTGCCAATTTTTATCACAGTCAAAGATCTGCGACAATAATAATAATAATAATATTAATAATAATAATTTGAATTAGTATTCCCATACAGCACGGAGAAAAGCACAGTATTCCAAACACACGCGTTTTTAAGAATGAAAATAAACACGAATTCTTGAAAATAAAATATGAGGGCAACTTTAATTTAAAAGAGAGAAAAAGTTGTTTTGTATCTCAGATGCAACAATGTTCAACGAACGCATTTTTTTCTGTGAGCAATGAGCAGTAACTAAAGAAAGTTCTTGGTTCGTTGTAAGCTGCTAATGTAACAAGAATACACGGTCACTAGTCTGCTTCCCATTGCTTACCGCAGCACTTTTGAATTTCTGAATTCGAACTACAATATGCCTAACTATTGTGAAGTGTTGTGTTCGTAAGAACAGCTAGACAATCCAGATGTGAATTATCGTGAACATGATTGATAGTAGAATTTGAGAGCGGTGTTGGCGCGTTTCTCATTAATCTTTACAGTGTCGTTTGGGATCCGTCGCTGTGTTTAGATACGCCTAAGCGACTGCAAAGTTCATCATCCTGGGCGAGTTCCATAGGTAAAGGTAATGTAAATTTCCCCGTGCATATAGCACCGTGCCATGGAAGCACATTCTCGATCTAGGCAATTTAGGAGCTGATGTGATCATCACCATGTTCCAGCAGCCTTTACCCCCCTCCCCCCCACCCCGGGTTGCTCTCCAGTAACCATTGATATGTTGAAATCTAGAAGATTAATAGCTCAATATTTTATACTTTATAAGATTATGAATTACTTAATAGATTCGCCTGAAGTGTTGCAATATTTTAAACTTAATGTTAAGCCAATATCAGACTATGCACAAATTATAACAACCTTGTTCAAAAGGGAATTAAAGTAGACTTTGCAGTTCCTTTTATAACATATAGCTCAATAATAAAAAGATATATATTGTCATTGCCTAATCATTTAAATTCACAGTAAATTCGATTGAAGCTGTGTTTGTATTATATTATTTTTATCGATACTATGTATTTAAAGTCATGCCTTATTTACTCTCACATGGATGTGATATTTGTACAAATTGTGTAATTAATCTTAATCTGAAAGCATTTAGCAGTACTCTGTTGTCATTGTACTATATTGTGTTTGTATTTTGTTCTGTTACTTTGTGTAACATACCTACTGCAATTTTTATCTCTTTTTTATCTTTTGCTTTGAATTTTGTAATATTGTAATTCTGTAGTTTTGTAGTTTTGTATTTTTGTAATTTTTAAAATGTATGTTTAATCTTTATTATAAATGTTTTTAATATGATCCTTTGTAATTGGAACTATTGGTTCTGTTAAGGATCTTTTGCTAAATAAATAAATATGAGGCTGGGTGAGCCATGGAGCCACTTTATGCGGAAATAAGGCCGCAAAAATTCCAACCTTAGATAACCCATCCTGGAAATCCAACTTGGGTCTCCCGTGTGGTTATAAAGTTATCTTCATGTTTTTTATAGTTAGTGTTGCCCACGAGACGAGACGGGACGAGACTTTGCTCTGTTTCGTCCCGTCTCGTAAAAATGCTGTCTCGTCTCTAAAATATTCGTTTGTCCCATCTCGTGTCCCGTCTCGAAGGGTTCTGTCCCGTCTCGTCTCGTAAAAGTGATCCGGGATATCATGCCAACAAAAGTCAAAAGTAGCAGAAGCACAAAATATTTTTCCGGAAAGTGGGATAAAGCTCCAAATATTTTACCCATTGCGTGGAGAGAATAAATAAGGTTCGTTAATCATGAGGACATTAATATTAAAAATGCAGTTTCTTGGTTACTGATTGCTAGGTATCTTATGAAATCTTCCTTGTGGTTTTACTCGTTTCCATACAACTGTCTATTTATCGTACATTTAAGTGAGTGCTCTTTTTCATTACTGCTATGCCTTTTGTAAGTTTTGAAATGTCTTCCCCTGGGACCTTCTTTCTTTCTGAATGTCGAACTTCCGTGAACTATGAAAATTTACATATTTCTTTAAATTCTAAGCTTGGCGCTGGGGAGCAATGTGTAGTACGAACACAAAAGACTATTCAAAATTGCAATACTTAGTATATTACCAATAGAAAGCCTTTTTTGTTCTTAATATTGTTAAACAACTCCTTCTATGACATAAATTTCATAAAGTGTTTCCTTGTGATAGTGTGCTGTTTCTTATGTTCAGCTTATGACACACATACTTGTTTGTTTTCCCTTTAGCCTCTAAGTCCGGTACCACCATCGCTTGATAAAATTTATCCTTCGGCAGGCACGTATCTAGAAATATATGTCGGGAGAGGGTGTGCGAGCCAAGTGTTTCGGAAGAAATGATAATAATAACATTAACGAAAACAATTAAGAAAATGTTTGAATTAATACATTAATATAATTCGTAGGTCTATTCACTTGAATATGTAAATTAATTAATTCTAGTATTATTATTACATGAAATGTTACAAAGACGGTATAAGAATAGTAATATAACAGCATGAATATTAGCTAATATCTAGCTTACGTCTACTAAAGATCGCCAAAATTTGCATAAAACCGCTGTCCTGGCAAGGAAATTAATGTAAAAAAAGGCGATAAATTGAATATTTGCTAAATAACAAAAAAGGATGTTAAATCCACTTGGCGAAAAAAAAATTCCTGATTAATATTATATGCTCATTATTATAAGTTGATAAAGAAAGTATATAAATCTTCATTGATACTGTCATTCAAAGCCGTATGATCCCAATAGAATCCTTGTTTTCTAGTAAGCTCGGCAGGAATAAGTAACCCTCGATTATGCTAAACAAATATATTTTTTGTTTAGCTAGAGCAAGGCCCCAGGCGGATGCAAGAAGCCGTTCCTGCAAAAGTGTATGTTTCACGAAGCGAAGAAACGTGACAAAACCGCCACGTATGGAAGGCAAACCTGCATTTATTTTATATATATTTATTATATTCATGTATAGTGTTTTGTGTTTGTCCTTTATTTAGAGTGGACGTTTACTGCCTAAATTTACTTTCTTGATTACGAGTTTATTTCCATATGATTCTATTTAATAAAGGCATTAATTCTTTTTTATTCGTAAGTTGCGTTGTGGCCTATTTCAGTATTGGAAGACATTCATAATTTTATAATTCATCGTCTTTCTTGAGATGAAACTACTAATATAAATATTTAAGTTATAAGATAATAATATAAATGACGAAAAAATATGCTTCGAAGAGTTTAATTTTCTTGCAAAATAAACGTGACGTTGGAAGAAATTAATCTTCTTAAGTTTTAGAAACAATGAAAGTTACTTAGTGAAGTGCAATTCTCCTGTAGGAGAATTCTGCTGTATGTGCTGTGGAGAACACATTGCCCACCTTTGGTACGTCCAGGAATTGACATTTCTTCTCAATGGCAAGAACAGCCAAATGAGGCATTTTGCATCCAGCATCCTGTTTCGAGCAAGCCTTTTCAAATATTTTAAGGACGAAAAGGGTATTTCATATTCACACGCTGCATTGGAAACTTGAATTGTTACAGAGAATCCAACTAGAGTGTGAACCTTGTGAAATACCAATTTATATTTTCCTAGGATTTCAAAGAAATTCATTAAGTGGAGTACTTCCGTGCCATCTTCGTAAAGCTGAAGAGTTTTGGGCAAAATTTGTGTTTCACCTTTCAGGGAAATGTTATCAGAGGATTAGAAATCTGAAATAGGTTACAGTTATTTCATAATTCAAGAAATATTCTGACCCTGGCATTACTTACTCTTACTCTACCACTCCAACGTATGTCTGTGCTACACAATTACAGGCACCTATGGAGTTCGTGGGATGAAGTACTTCGATTTTGATAATACACGAGAAAGAGCGAACCTGCATCTAACGATTGAAGAGTGGCAAATCCTAATAAGCGTTCTTTTACCGGCCCGTGATATGTTTTGAATCGAACTTTAAGTGTAAGCATTTTAAGGTTCAAGTTCAATACATTTCCGAATAATATCCCCTCATTTTGAAATTAACTTCAAGAATATCGAAGAAATTCCCTTTGTTAAGGTTTGCTTCAGACTCATCATCTCGAAATTCAAGTCGCTGAATAGTAAGAAACCGCGATGAATCCACAACAACTGACATGTAGTGTCGGTTTTTCTTCGATCACCTTTGATCCCGGTTTCGATACCCAGGGGAGGCACTTTAAACTGTAGGTCCAGTCCCGATTAGCCTTACTGGTGGACTTAAAACACCAAATCAACCAACCAATCAAATCTTGAATCAACTTCGAATGTCTTTTACTAATCAGCGTTGTCACTAACGACTCGCGATTAGAATAATTTGCCCGTACTACAGATGAGGTTTTGTGGTCATCAGAATGTTAGTGATGTTTTAAAACCATCCACATTCAACGCTTTTTCCCAGTTCTTAAAACTGGTTAAAACTTAGGTTAATCTCGACGATTACAGGACATAAATTAATGAGAAATCACCTATGCCCAGGTCGGCGCTCGAATATTGAAAGAAAGTCACACACACATACTAAAACAAATTAATATTTGTTAATCAAGTCGGTATTATAAGCAGGAAAGTGATATCATACAGAATACACCACTTCGAAAAGGTGAAAATCGTCATACTCTTATAATGTAGGAGCTGGGAAGGTTCTGTTGGAAGATTGATAGCCAGAAGTTTTGATTGTTCCGACTTTCTCTACTATGATTAGTGATTCTAAAAAAAATGGTCACATGGTCTGGCTGATGGTCATTTTGCCGCCATCTTTGATTTTTTTAGAAACCTTATTGTAGCAATGTAATATGCCATTTTATATGTTTTTTGGAACTGAGAGTACAATAATTGCATGTAAAAAGCATTAGGAGTGAAAAAGTATGAATTTCGTAGAAATTGATGGCAAAGTATAAAATTCTGTGAAAATCTTAACGTTTCTACATATGTTCAAGAACACGTTATTAATTCAATTTTCTTTTTCTTTCTGCGGAATATTTCGTGTCTTGCGATGATTTAAATATGCAGCCAGTTGAATTAAACGAATCAAAGTTGAAATCGTCACCTCAAAAAATGTGGCCGTCATGTTAGTTTTTAGAGTTTTCCAAAATGTCGCCCTGGAGAATGCAGATGGCGCTTTTCCGTGCACTTTCCCACCCAGGCGGATAGGGACCTGACCCCCTGAGAGCACCCTGTGGTTTTCCGCCATTGCCGACACTTGATTGGTCCTCCACGGGTACGTTGCGCCCCCTGGAGCCCCATGCAATTGGGGCCCCCGGACTTTCCACAGGGTGCGGCTTCGGACACCTTAGGAAAGCGACGTCGTGCACTCCTTTTGGTCCCCCAATATACAGGGTGGCAGAAAAGTTTTAAAAAACTCCAAAATTTCGCACCCCTTGAAAATCCAAATTGGCCACCATTTTGAAAAATCGAGATAGCCGGTCGAAAGGGGACCGGTAACACTGCTCGGTACCACATTCCACTAACCTTCCCTGCCAACGATGCCGTAGATGCACATTTCCAAAAATGGGGTCCCAGGCGAAACTTTGACCCCCCCCCCCTGGAGGTCACAGTATGCTTTTTCTTAGCTCAGTGGGCTTGAAAACATATAAAATGACATTCTGCTCTCCCATGATACTAACAAAAATTGAAACAAAAAAATATCGAAAATCCAAGAAGGCGGAAATTTTGGGAAAATGACCACGAGTCAGATCATGTGACCATTTTTCTTTTTAAATAACTACACATAGTAGAGTTGAAATATACAAACAAAATTTCTGGATCTCAAAATTCCAACAGAACTTTTCTAGCTCCTGGACTATTATAAATGAACTCTCTTACTATTCGATATTTAATTAACTTCAGTTAGGGGGACGCAGGGGCAAAGTGTCTGACTTGGGGCGCCTACCCCCCTGTCTCCCTCGTTACTGCTTCCAACCCTATAATAACTTCGCTGCTGATAGCCTCAGTCGAAATGGATGCTTGTGTGTCGGCGAATAATACAAAGGACTTGTTTATCTTACAAGGTTCACTGTCCTTCTTTCATTCAAAATCTGCAATTTTCCATTTCTTTCAACTTTTCCTGGCAGCTGAAAAGAATCCTAAGTGTCCCTCGTATTATTGTTCCTGCAAAACTTCCTGTCGGCAAGCAAACCAAATTGGAGAATTTTTATTCCTCTCCCTTGCATAAACTTTCATTCATAGGTCTGGATTTATGGCACTTACCCGCTACTGCTGGTCAACCTCGCCCGATGTTTGCCCCCTGAAGCAACGGTGCCCATTGTTCAAAGCGAAACCTCTGTCAGTGGGGAGCGGCGAAAAATAGTCTCGGAATACACTCTGGGCGTAACCAGGCAGGGGGTGGGCTGAGCTCCCCCCCTCCCCCGGCATTGCTGTCAGGTTCCCTCTGAAGTTTGATAAAACTACTGTGTGAAATTTGTTTAGTAACGAGTGAAAATGTAGACAGTAGATACTACATGTATTTTGCTCAAAAACTTCATGAAGGCTAAATTCTGTAACGAACCCGAGAGTTTAAGATTTTATATATGTAAGAAGTTAAGATTTTTAAAATGTTTGTTACTTCAAATAATGTTCAAGTTGTCACAGATAATTATAGTTAGACTGATACAGTTGTAGTTGGAACTTTTACATATGTTTATAAATACGTCAAAATCTGTTCGTGTTGACGTCACTTTCTAATCTCAGCCGAGGAAGTGAACCCACCTAAATGTTCCTCACCTGACAACAGACTGAGTTTGAAAAACAGGTGAAGGTGAAAAATAATATGAACTTGGAAACGGAGAGAATTGAAGTATAGATTTTGGTTTTCGAGTTTTCTTCTTGCCGATAAATTCAAAGTAAACAATTAATTATGTCATTCGACTTTCGTTATATGCGAGTGAATTGCCCACGTTAGTATTGAATGTTCTAGTGTTTTTATTGGTAAGTGATTAGGAAATATAAGCGATTATAAAACTGTGTTTAACTTTGAAAAGAATGTTGTGTTTTCTTTTCTATCCAGCAAGCCCTGATGAGTGATAAAAGCGTCTCATGTTCCCGACAAAAGTAGCAGCGAACTAACTTTGTGACGACTGGTGTACAACCGGGGGGACGTTGCATAGTTATTTTGGCACACCAACGCGGGGCTCGAGTGCATAGTTATTTTGGTACAATCGTGGGGTCTTGAGTGCAAAGTTATTTTAGCAATTAAAACGTGATACCCGATTTAGTGTATACTGAAAGTGTTCGTCCATAGAATTCACGAAGGTGATATTGAAAGTCGTTGGAATTCACGAAGGTAAAAGTGTGATAGTGAAGTGAAGGTATTAACTGGTAAGAGCCATAGACGGTGTTGTAGAATGGAGAAAGACGCGACAGGAATGAATCTGCGAAGCAGAGGAAGAACGACAATGGATGCAGAAACCAAGTTTGGATGCTGTGATGATCTTACCAATGACAGGGAATTCTTCCAGTGTTGTCAATGTTTGCAGAGGTTTCATAGTAGTTGTGATGGGCAGGAAGTAACGTTGGCATCAAATAAGGAGATGCGATGCACATCATGCTTGTCAGCACCCAAAACAGAACCAGAATTGAGCGTTCCTACCAAACCCTCATCAGATCACTGGCTACTTGATTGGTTGATGAAAGATAAAGCAGAGCGAAACCAGAAAGAAAAGGAGGATGAGGAGCGTAGACAGAAGGAAAGGATAGAGGAGGAGAAACAGCGTAAGAAAGAGATGGCTCAGATAGAGAAAGTTCGAAAGAAGGAGATGATGGAGTTTAAGCTCATAGTTGAATCTATAGAAGAAAAGAGAAGGAAAGAGAAAGAGGAGGAAGAGGAAAGGGGACAGAAGGAAAAAGAAGAGGAAGAAGAAAAGAGAAGGAAAGAGAAAGAGGAGGAAGAGGAAAGGAGAAAGAAGGAAAAATAAGAGGAAGAAAAAAAGAGAAGGAAAGAGAAAGAGGAGGAAGAGAGAAAGAGAAAAGAAGACTTAGATATTTTCCGTGCATTGATTGAAAACCAGGAAGAAAGGAGGATACAGGAAGATATAAAACTAAGGTTAGAGTTACAGGCTCTATTCTCTCAACATAAACTTGAACAGGTAGAGAGCATCAGAGGAGAGATAGAAAAGCTTAGTATTAAAGTCACTGAAAAGGTGGACGAAAGGGTAAAGGAAATTGTGGAAGAGCAGCTAGAGTTCTTAACAGTTCGGCAAGGACGGATAGAGAAGGAACAGGATCAATTGAAGAAGAATATGGAAACCTGCCTTGAAATTGTCCAGTCTGGAAGAGAATCTGAATGTGACCCTCCAGAGAGAGTTCAAGAATTAAAGAGTTCTGTAGAGTCTATTAATGTAGCACTAAAAACCTTTGGTGAACGAACAGAACTCATAGAAAATATAGTGCAAGGACAGAAAGTTGAAATAAAGGAAGCTGGAGAAAAGGTTAATTTTCTCCATGAGAAGGCTAAAAAGATGGAAGTAGCTCTTCGCCAAGAAATTCAGGAACAGACAGTTACAATTATACGTAGGGTCAGTGAACTGCAGGAAAAGATCCATAATTTGCAGATTCGACCAGAAACCTCTTCCGATATAGTGCCTGATCCAATCCGAGGACTGAACCCAGAAGCTACTGCCTATGAACCTCCTGTTGTACTTCCAAACCCATTCTTCCCCGGTAATACCACAACTTCTGATAGATGCAAGAGGCCTAGAGAAAAGGATAGTAATGACGGTTTTTTTCTCCTCGACGCAGAACAGAGTTTAAGATGCCCAGAATGGCTGATATCGCGAACATTCCGAAGTTTAAAGGCGATATCGAAGCTCAATCTGCCGAAAGATATCTGCGTGAATTAAATGTCAGTTTCGACTTAATGCAAGTGCCTGAGCACTATAGATTGGAATTATTACCTAGGGTTTTCACCGGCAAGGCTGAGCATTGGTTAGCTGGTAATATGGACAACTTTGTGAATTATGCTGATTTCTGCGCACGCTTTAAGGATGAATTTACATCAGAAAAGGCAAAACAAAGACAACTAGCGGCTGTGAGGAACCGAAGGTATTCTCGCCTGGTCCACGACAAGTTAGAAAGTTTTGCCTGGAGTGTCTACGCAGCGTATAGAAATCTGGCTGACAATTTTAATGAGAGTGAAGTACTTAATTTGATCAAATGACAGTTGCCGTATCGCATTCGGAATCTTTGTCTGGCGCATGCTCCACGAAGTGTGGATGAATTGACACACTTCTTAAAGGACTTCGATATTTATGATGACCCTGATACCTGGAAGAATAAAGAAGACCCTGAGAATAAAGAGGCTGCAGGCAATAAAAGTTTTAAGATCCGGAATATCCAGACGGATTCAGAGAGTCGAGGAGGAAATTTCTCACGACCTCGAAGATTCAACAGAGGATTAGACAGGAGAGGTTTCGACCAAGATCAAAACCAAAGACAGAGAAATTTCTACAGACCTTGTCCAGAACAAGAGCGGAACTCTCCAGACGGATGGCGTTACCAAGAACGACGTAATCCTACTTCGCCCAGACGGTACTCTCCACCACGTAGAGGTGACAATTGTGGTTCCTTCTCACCAAGACATGATGTTGCCTCAGAGCAGGAAGAAGCAGTGGAGACTACTAGAGAGTTTCTGCACAACCAGCGATCTCAATCATGTCAAACAAACTAGGACCTTGTCTAGGTGTTTCGCTTCCGTTTAGGCAAGGAGCCTCTGAGGAGCGTCCCCTACAAGAATTACATGTAAATTTTCAGTTAACAGAAATGGAAGAAATTAATTTACAAATCCAATTAAAATCAGCTCGAACATCAAAAACTAAGTACAAATCTCCTGCAGTTCCTGCAAAATTAATGGACATCCCGGTGACTTGCTTTATTGATACTGGAAGTGAATGTTCAATATTAAGTTACGAGATCTGGACCCAATTAATTAATCTGATACCAGGCATTCAAATGCAAAAAGTTTCTGACATAAGACTGGTAGATTTTTCCGGAAGTCATAAGAAGAGAGTGTTCGGAAGTAGACGGGTAGAACTGGAAATTGGTGGCATGAATTTTAGCACAGAAGTATTCATCTTAAAAGGTTTTCGTATGGATCTTCTTCTAGGTATGCCTTTTCTAAGACAGCACGAAGCAGAAATAAGTTTCAGGAAGAATTCAGTTACTTTGTTGTTCGGTATAACTCCTGATCAAGAAGAAGGGAATCCGGTAGATATAGAAATAGTGCGGTACATCCAAAAGGTCCAGGATGAGGATGAGAAGTGGATGTATAAAACCGCGGACCTCAGAGAGAAGGTTGAAACTATTAACATTTTAAATGATTCCCAGAAGCAGGAGCTAATAAACGTGCTGACTCGTTATTTAAAGGTATTCTCTGAGAAGCCCGGAACAATGGAGAGCGCTGAGTGTGAAATACTTTTAACAAGCAACGAACCAGTCCATCGCCCACCATACCCCGTGCCACTTTCAAAAAGGGCTGCTCTGGAAAATAAACTAGACTTATGGAAGGCCTGGAATATCATTCAACCGTCAGTATCTCCTTACTTAAGCCTCGGCTGGATGTTGAAAGAAAACCAAATTTCGAGGGTATCGTTAGTTCCGTTCTAACAACAGTACCAAGGGAACACGAGGGAGGCGCTGACGTCGATTTCAAGAAATTCTCCTTCTTCCCAGCCACAAACCCTCCCATATTCTTACCATCGTTATAGATCGACCACAAGGAAAAAAACCTTGGGACGAGAAGTCCCCGCGCAACTTTCCCTTCTTCCCTCCACCTCGGGCCATAAGGAAGCATGGTGAACTCTCCCCCTCCCCTACTCGCGGGGGTACGGTACACATGACTCGCGGGTCTGCGCAGGTTGTTTTGCTCGTAGTTCCACTATACCTGGCTGCTTTTACGATCTTACAGCGAGGGGGAGAATGGAATGGTCGTACCCACCGGCCATTGACAGATGTTCCGGAACACTGAAGAATAACTGTTTTCCTTTCCTTAGTTGAAAAAAAAACTTACACATCGTTCTTTGAGATCACCAGCCTATGCACTGTGAAGCTGCATGTTTCTTTTTGTTTCCGTCGGCACATTCATTTCGTTACAGTAAAATGGCCAACTAACATAGATTATGTAGTAAAATACGAAGGGGCGAGGTGTAGGGGCCCCACAATGTGCTCTTGATTTTTTTATATAATCGCAGAAATTCCACAGGTAGTGTCGCTTATAAAGAAATAGATTTACGAAACAGAAATCTGGTTCTCAGTAACATCATATACGACGTCTGCGATAACAAGCAGTGACGTATTATCTCAGCCAGAGGGGCCCCGGTAACGTCATATGGGTCCCCCTCCGAAATGCAGAATTAACTTACTTGCTCGCAGATGTCAATCGATAGGAAAATATCCCTCATCTCGTACCTTTGTATCTACGCAGTTTGTCGTAAACGTAGTGTAGCGTGTCAATTGTCTACAGTTATCAATCCAGTAGAAATATTCAGTTGCTCAACCAGTCGATCCTTATTTTACAACAAACATCAAAATTGTTAATTCGTAACCTTTTAGTTTTACACGTGATATTTAAAATGTAACTTCCCACCAAATATTTTCAGGGGTGGGGAATTCTTTCCATATTGAAATGAGAGCTGAAATGAATTTCCCACATTGTCTACACTTGTTACGTTTTACTTCAAAGGGGCTGAAAACCTCAGTTAAAGGTGGGACCCATAGTAAATTATCCCTTTGCTCTAAAGACCATTATTCCATCCTCTGCCACGCAGGGTATACAACTTATGAGTTAAATGTGACCATTATTTTGTGTAATTTTGTAAGTTCATATTTCTTACAATTTGGCATTTTGTGGACATTTCTGTCGAACTAGTTCTTATTTTCTAATGTGTTAGGATTTTTTGATTTGCAGTGTTCGAAGGGAAAATTCCTAGCTGCAAATTTCCTTGTTCGCGTTGGGGATAGAAGGAAGGATCCTTGTGTGGAGCAACTTGAAGATAATGAAGTAGGTGAAGGAGAATGATTATGCAAATTCGAGCACTGATGGTCTATTAATAAAAAGGTTCTTGTTTCATGAAAAAGTCTTTAAGAAAGTATGATCACTGGTCTATCAAAAAAAGAATGGCAGCGTTAAAATTATGAATAATGATGTTGAGGTCTACTAACCTGTGGCAACCTTCTTTTATTTTGGGATGGGCTCAGTCCTTCGAAGCTGCATTTCATTGAGTGATAAATTTTCAGTGAATAGAGTTCCTTCGCAGCTTTATTATCTATCACTGGAAGACTAGAGTCCGCAGTTATTTCTTCGTAGCAGATGGAAATTTACCTTGTGATAGGTTACTACCGACAATCTAGATGTCCGGTTCAACCCCCATCACTGAAGGATAAGTTTGTTGCTTGAATATATTAGGGCCACTCACTCAGTATTAGAAGGCTAGTATGAGCGACTCTTACGTTGAATCTTGGCCTGGAGGAACCAGGGGATGGCTTACGGGCTGAAGGCACATCCACCTCAAAGTCCAAAAGAGGAGTGTTTACTATTTTTTTACAATTCCACCAAAACAGTATTTTTTAATATCTGTGTAATATATGTAACTTCATAAAAAATATTTCAAGCAAAAATACAAAGCATCACGAACAAAATATTTGGTAACGGGAAGCTTCCCCCTCCTCCAAAAGTGATTCCTGGCTGTGTCGCTGTGTCGCTGCGTTGAAGTAGAGAAAATATTTCCAGATTCTTTTTCCAGTTATTTTTCAGAGATTCAGCCCATCCTGATTTAGTTTCAAGAAAGTACTACAGTGATATAAGTCGATAACAAAAAAATGTGAAGGCATAATATTTGATAACTCCATTAAGCCTTGTTTCCATGATTATGAAAAACTAAATATGCTGACCAAGGCAGTAATTTATTTTATTATAACTATATTTTTTTATATTTTTTTAAAACTAGGCAGAGGTTTCAAAGTTAAAGAAAGAAATGTAGATTATGAGGAAGTTATATATGACATTGAAGAAGCAGTGCTCCATATAAAAGAAGAACCAGAAAGAGACAAGATTAGAAGAAGAACAGCAGCCATACTAAAGAAAGAAATGGGAAAACAAGGAAAAGTAGATAATTTGAGTCAAAAAGAAAGGGAAGGGATGAAGAAAATCAAAACAAGAAATGATGTGGTGATAGAGCAGGCAGATAAAGGTGGAGCAATTGTGGTGATGGAAAGAGAATGGTACGAGAGGAAGTTTGATGACCTAAAAGAAAATGGATATGAGGAGATTTGTGGAACAGGTGAAGAACAAACTATAAAAGAAAGAATCATTAAAGACTGTAGGAGGAGTGGATTCAAGAAATGTATAAAGGAGACAGGACGACTACCAAGTTTGAAAGGCTTTCCAAAGATACACAAAGAGGAGATAAAGTTAAGACCAGTAATGAACTGCAGAAACAATATTTTGGAACCCTTAGAAAAGAAATTAAAGAAAGTTATTGAAGTGTTAGTAACACAGCAAGAAAGCAGAGCAGTTAAGAACAGTGAACAAGTAGTAGACCTCATAAAAGGACTTAAGTTAAATGAGATGAAGACGACAATGTTTAGCTTAGACGTGAAAAGTATGTTCCCGAGCATCAAGAGGGGACACGTTTTGGACATTATTAAAAAGAGAATGGGACAAGAAATTATAGGAGAATGGGATAGTGAAAGGGTAGTGAAGGCGCTGGAAACCATTTGGAATAACGGTTACAGTATAATGGGAGATAAAATAATGTTAATGAGTGAAGGACTAAATATAGGTTCCAGTCTAAGCCCAGCATTGGCTGAATTGGTTATGAATGAATGGGAAAAAAAAAAAAGTGATAGAAAAGGGAGGTGACAAAATGGTTCTGTTTTGCAGATATGTGGACGACTGTTTTGGCATTTGGAAGGGAACGAAGAGGCAGCTTGACATTTTTGCCAAAGAAATTCAAGATGAAGAAAGAGGGATATTATTGGAACTTGAAATAGAAGAAGAAGACAAGTTAAGCTATCTAGATATATTGATGAAAAGGGAAAGAGGACAAGAAATTGAAACCGCTTGGCATCAGAAGAAGTGTGCAGCAGGGGTATTCTGCCACAAAAGAAGTGATGTAAGTGAGGTGACAAAAATAAATTTTATAAAGAATATGGAGGACAGAATCAAGAAAATATGCATGAAAGAATGTGAAAAAGAAGGCAAAATAAATAGCCTATGGAAACAGCTGGAAAAGGATGGCTATGAGAAGCAGGATAGACTGGACATAAACAGAAGAAGTAAGAAAACGGGCAGGGGAGAATTAGAAGAGAAAGTAAAAGAGGAGAGAAGGTTTGGAATAAGGAGTATGGGGAAGACCACAGAAAAGATATGCAAAGTGCTTAGAAAAGCAGGAATTAAAACTTACAGGAAGGGAGGGAGAAGCATCTTAGGAATAGCGAGGAATGCTAACAAGAAAAAGGAAAACAGAGAAGAGAAAGAAGAAGGGATTATATACGAAGTAAAATGTAAAGAATGTCAGAGTGTGTACATAGGAGAAACGAAAAAAAGGCTGAAAGACAGGTTGAAACAACATAGGGATGATGTACGACTTAAGAGAGAGAGAAATGCAATATTTAAACACACGAGAGAAACAGGACATGACATAGAGTGGGATGAGGCTAAGCAGATAGGAAGGGAGAAGAGAATGCTAGTGAGAAAATGGAAGGAAGCCAAGGAAATAGAGAAGAAAGGCGAAGAAGACACAATGAACTGGAATGGGGGACTGAAGTTAAACAAAGAATGGAAGAAGATGTTGGAAAGAGTGGAAAGGACAAGAGAAAAAGAGGAGAGGAAAAGGAAGAAAAATGAAGGGAAAAGAGCGTGAGATTAAAAAGTCCAACCACATTCTATATGGAAGTAATTGTGTTTAGCCTTTTAGGTGAAAGTAAAGTTGGAAAGTGAAAGTCATCTGCTAGAAAGTTCCTAACAACTTTCTAAATAGTCTGGAGGGAGTAATGTTTGTGTATATATATTACCCTTCTCGTTGTATCTGGTTACTTTTGTACTTGATACAGAGTCTGAAGAAGACCTTGCTAGAAGGTTGAAACGTTACGTTAGTTTATGTTTTATAATAAAATAAATTACTGCCTTGGTCAGCATATTTAGCTTTTCATAATATTTGAGATAAAAGTTAATTTCTTGTACAACGAAGGGGGGAGGGCAGCTAACTATTGTACTTCCGTCCCACTCTGGCATCATATTTTTTTTGGCACTAAGGGGGCCCCTCAATATTTTACTTGCAGATGGGCCCAAAGATCTGCGCTACGCCACTGAGTGGCTCGGATCCCACTTTAAACTATACGTCCAGTCCCGATTTGCCTTTCTGTGAATATCATTGGTCTTAAAACAAGTTTAAGAAACAAACGTTTTGCTATCAGTTCACAATTATGATTGGCTGTGCTCTAATAGTTGGTGATATTGATAAGTGTCCAAAATGGATAGATGCACGTAAAGAGTGAGGCATTTGCAAAATTTCCGGCAACTACTCTTGAAGCATCGATATATTATAAATTGTACATATATAGTCTCCCCACAATAACCAAATATTAGCAAGTAGATGGAGGACTTCCCCTTCCCTTTCAAATACCATTCTGTACATAACCGCCGAACTCGGGACCTCTATTACTCAAGATTAGTCTGTTCGATACCCGTTGTATGCACATGGCACAGTGGTTCGGATCCCACTTTAAACTGTAGGTCCAGTCTCGATTAGCCTTCCTGTGCATAAAGTGGACTTAAAACAACAAATCAATCAATCAACATTAGTCAAAAGCAGGTACGTATCAAGAAATATATTTCGGGGGGGGGGTGTCCGAACCAAGTCTCAGAAATAATATTAGTAATAATATAAATGATTAAATTAAAGTATTCACATTAGATTAATGACATTAATTAAATATGTAAATTAATGTATTATTATTATTATTATTACTACTTGAATAGGCAAAAAGACGGTGTAGAAACAGGGATATAACAAAACGTATTTTTTATTTAGGTGTAGTTAATATCGCAAAAAAATGAAATGGGAAATGAATGTCAAATAGATCAAGGATCGAATATTTATTGAATAACAAAAAAGAAGGTTGGATCCAGTAGACGAAAAGTAAATTTCTTGGTTAGTTCCATAAATCTTCTTTGACACTGGCCTTCACAACCGTATGTTCCCAATATAATCGTTGCCTTCCAATAAGTTCGGCAGAAATAAATAACCTTCGATTATACAACAAATACTAAAAACGTATTCGTCCTCAATATTATATATATATATATATATATATATATATATATATATATATATATATATAAAACGAAAATCAGAGTTTTGTCATTTGAAAGTAGCGAATTTCTAATAATTTTAATGCAGGGTGTCAATAGGAGGGATTTTCCCCCGTCTTGTTTTGAAACATCAAATTTCTAGTTATGAGTGACACATCTCAACCTGGGATCATTATTTTCAACCCACTTGTAAACTATATCGTACTTATGGTGTTCCATTTGGATTCATTTAAGTTTACCACACCATAGCTACATACAAAAAATGCTCGTTATGCAATTTATGATGACTGTGTACAGTGACACCAATTTATACGGGTCTGTGGGGTCCGAGCCCACCCAATAATTTATGTGATTTGTGAATTCAAATTATTGAGCCCACCCAGTGTTTTTTTTTTTTTAAAAATTGGCACTCCTGACTGTCTCTTTTAAATGCCATGTATTCGGTATTTTTTCAGACTTCTGGTGATTCACAAGTACTCTTGTATCGAACACTAAAACTGGGCGGTGTATCTGACGTATGTTGAGTTGCTTGGTCATTTAATCTTCTTCGAGAGCTTGTTGAGATCTGTAGTATTTTGTTGTGTTTTATAAAAATAAGTCGAGGTGGTCCCCGATCGAGGAAAACCATACGTTTGAAGCATTGTTTTCAATCTTCGTTGCACAGTATGAATGGCCGCTTTGAAGACAGGTTTATTTTTGCATATAGTCCTATTAAATGCTCACACATGGCATTTAGATGATTAAGAACATGTGTTTTATGGAAACATGTCAGGAAACATGTCATGTCAGCCAAAACACATTTTCACCTCACTCAAGGATTATGTGAATTCAATTGAAATTGTACCAATATCTACAACTGAATGTGAATGCGGGTTCCGTGCCATGAATCTAACCTTTACTGAACAGAGGGAGATTAAATATTTGGTTAAATGAGAGAATACATTGCCATAAATCGATTTCAGTGTTGGTGTTTTATTTTCATTTGGTATGAGCTCAAATTACTATTTTAAACCTTCGTTTTAAAAGTAATTCAAACACAAAAATTGTTATTGAGGGCCATTTTGAGTTTTTTCGACTTTATTACTACCTTCATTTGAATATTTTATTTTCTAAAAATTTTGGGGGGCTGTAGATCCTTCAGCACCCCCTCTACGTATGCATGCCAGTGCCCTCTGGATTTCCCTCCCCTAAATAGTCCTCGCCTCAAAAGTGACAGAAAAGCCAAGGTGAATTCCTTTTTCTAATCTCTAATTCTCCGAAACTATTCTTTTTGGAATGAGAAAATAGAGATTAAAGTTGATTTGAAAAAAAAGTATTGAAGGACAATAACAGGGAAGTTTTCCCTTTGTAAAGTCGGCTGGGTGTCTCACTGGCCTGCAGGAGACTAAGATTAGATTCCTGGGCGTGTTTTGTAAGGTCGGATTTTTGCGGCCTTCTCTCTGCATAAAACGGCTCTGGGGTTCACTCATTCTCAAATAAATAGGTACCAGTGGAGGACGACACCCCTAGGGGCGGGGGAAGGCTAAAGCAGGCTGGAGCGTGATGCTTAAAAACCAAAGGATAGGGAATTAAAGTTAAAATAAAGATTGATTGATTGATTTGTGGTTTTATGTCAACTTTATGCACAGAAAGGCTAATCGGGAGTGGACCTACAGTTTAAAGTGGGATCCGAATCACTGTGCCATGTGCCTCCAGTGAAAATAAAGGGCAAAACAGACTGAAAGAGAGGAAAAGGAAGAGGAAAACCAACCAAAACAGACTATAATAACAGAGGGAGGGGTGGATTGAGAGAAATGAAGATAAACATTTCTCACGATGGAGTGAGAAAAGGAACAAAGAAAAGAAACAGTACAGAACGATAAAGAGATAAAGGAAGGAAGAGAAACAAAAAGAGAGGCATACAGAGAAATCTATAGAAAGAGAGAATGAGAAACAGAAACAAAAGGTAGAAAACGAAATAGAGAACGAGCAAGTGGAGGGAGAGAGAGAAAGAGAAGGGCAAGAAATGAAGGAAGCTCTATATCTGAAGAGCCAGGGAGAGAGAGCAAAGAACGCAGGAGGGAAAATGGAACAAGACCTAATCGTGAAAAAGACACTATGGTTTTACACACAGAGAGAGATAAAAGAGTTATAAATAAAAGGGAGTTTTCTGTATTACAAGTTCTAGACTCTCCCAAGTCTCATTCCAGCTCAAATGAGACGAAAAAAAAAAGTCGCCCTAGTTTCGAGTGTAAACGAAATTTTAAAATTTTACTCGCTAAACTGCTGGAAAAGTAATAATAATAAAAAATATCTTTATTGAGCGGGCGAGTTTCAGCGTACGCTGTTCTCTCGCGAATGCATTTCGTAAGGCATTGAAGTCCCGTAGAAGAAGGTTCCATGCTTTCTCCTTATTCTTTTTCTTATGCCGTCAGTTCTTTTTTAAGATTATAATTTCTTTACACCCTACTACATCCTTGTACTCGTCGACAAGGTTGATCAGTACATTTCTCAAATTCAGATAAGTTTGCGGCCCGAATTACTTTCTTCTCCTACACGTTGATACTTTAACACATCACACTATTCGGTGGGGTTCTTGATTGTCATTTGTTTTAGCCAACCAATCAGGTATAGCCTTACAAATTAATCTCGGATCATTTGAACGGAATCTCTTGAACGTCGTTTTTCGTTGGTGCAATGCAAATCTTTAAACCAAGTTCATTTAGAGTGGATCAAAATTGATCCCGCTCATCTGAACTTCGAAATAATCGGCGTTGGTGCACTCGGCCATCAGAGGGTTGCTTGCCCAGAAGCGACAGCAGCGCCATAAGCGGAAAATCCTCGAACTTCTAGAAGGCGTGGGAACTAAATACTTGTATTTTTTGTAATAAAATTATGTAATTTCTGTTGAAGATATTGTGCAAACGCTTGGAATTATCTATCTAAATTCACGACACTAAGATGCACAATGTTGAACCTAAATGGTAAGATGGTTTAAAATTCTTCAAACGCCCCATTTAAAGCTGCTTTCACATCCAATTAATGCTGCATTTCCAATTTTTTGTACGCTAAACTAGAATCCCAATTCGATTTTTTATTCGATACATCACTTCGTGTATCCTTCTAGAAAAGCCTTGCAGAGTATCACCGAAATTGAAGGCATATGTTAGGAGATGTTGTCAACAGAAGGAGAAGCAGTTTTCAGCTGTTGAGAGAAACATCCAGCCGAGGCTTAAATCCTCTATTGGTTATAGACAAGCCAGATGGGAGTGTCAGACCATGTATAGATTTCAGACTGCTTAACTCCATCATGTTAATACCTAAAAGTTCGGTTCCGCCAATTGACGAGTCTCTTCAGAAGTTTAAAGGATCGCGGTACTTTACAAGTCTGGATCTTGCCTCTGGTTATTTACAGATTCCTTTAAAACCAGACTGCCGCAAATACACAGCGTTCTCATATAAAGGCAGACAGTATGAATTTTTGAAAATGCCTTTTGGTTTGTCAAATGCTGTGTCCACTTTTGTATACGTAATGCATCGAGTGTTTGGGCCAGAAACAGAGCATTTCTTAACAGTTTATATCGACGACCTGTCGATTTTCGATGCGGATTTTAACATTCACATTCAGCACATACAAGAAGTACTTCAAAGACTGAAAGACGTAGGTCTTAAAGTGAAACTTAGGAAGTGTAATTTTGTTAAGGGAGAACTAGTGTATCTAGGACACTTGATTTCTGGAGACCATGTTAGAGTTGATCCAAAAAAAGAATGAAGCAATTTTAAAATTCCCACAACCTAAGTGTAAGAAGGATGTTCGAAAATTTTTAGGTTTAGCAAATTGGAGGCGGAAGTTTATAAAAGACTTTTCCATCAAAACGGAGCCTTTATTAAGATTGCTCTCAAAGTCTGCTAAGTGGAACTGGGGCCAGGATCAAGAAACTGTTTTTGACCAGCTGAAAATTGAATTGACAAATACTCCAGCCCTAGCTCAGCCTGATCTAAACGGAGAATTTTATATTCAATATGACGCCTCTACCAAAGGTCTAGGTTGCATCTTATTTCAAGAACAAGGCGACGAGAAAACTGTCGTGCAGTACGCTAGCAGAAAATTAAAAGAAAAAGAAAGATACTATTCGATTCCTGAATTGGAATGTTTGGCTATTCTTTTTGGTATCAACAAATTTGAAATATATTTGAGAGGAAGGCATTTTAAAATATACACAGATCATCGTGGATTAATGTGGCTTCAAAATTCTAAAAATTGGAATTCCAGGCTTACAAGATGGTCTCTAAAATTGCAGTCTTACTCTTTTGAAATTAGATACATCCAAGGAAAGGATAACGTGGTACCGGATATTCTGAGTCGCTATCCCATCGATGAAGGCAAAGGGAAGGAAGAAGCTAACTATTTCCATGTAAATTATATATGGCAGGAGAAATGGAGGACATAACAAATTGGGCTGAAGCACAAGAAGATGATGGTTTTTGCCAGAGCATAATAAAGCTTTTAAATCAGCCAGAGATTGAAGACTCTCCGACTGAAAGTAAGGTGAAAAACGTGTATCAGATTTATGGAAGTCTCTTATTCCGAAAAACCTCCGGTGATTGGAAATTGTGTGTCCCTATAAAGTTCAAAGAAAAAGTGCTTCGGGAAAATCACGACGAACTAGGACATTTCGGGGTAGCAAAAACCCTAAAAAGAATAAAAAGTAGATACTTTTGGCCAAAGATGAAACAGGATGTTGTTAAGCACACTAGGGATTGCCTCGTATGTGCCAAGACTAAAATGGACAAGTTAGGAATCATCAAAGACAAGTTACATATTAATCAAAAGAGTCCTCACGAACTACTATCAATAGACCTGATCGGTGAATTGCCCATGTCCCAAGGATTCCAATACATTCTATCCTTGGTAGACTTAGGAACAAAGTTCGTCTCCGTTTACCCACTGAGGCGTGGCACCGCCAAAGAAATAATCACTGTGATGGAGAAAGAATACTTCACTCATTTTCCTAAAGTTAAGGCAATCTTATCGGATCGAGGTACACAATTCACTTCTGCACTGTGGAAAGAATATTTGGACAAAAAGGGTGTTACGTATTTATTCACTACGGCCTATCACCCTAGTAGTAATACTATAGAACGTATGAATCAGGAGAATGTTCGACTGCTCAGGTTATTTTGTCATCATGAACATCAAAGTTGGTCGAAATATTTATCAGAAATTGCCTGGTTACTGAACAATTCTGTTTCGGACACTACTGGGTATGCTCCTTCAGAACTATTTTTCAATCGCCCTGTGCCCAATGAAATATTGGACCACTTTTATTGGCCTGATAACGACGATGATCCTCATTTAACTAACTGGGATAGAAAGATGTTTATGGCGAAGAAAAGGGAACGCTAGAAAAGTGATAGGAGAAAATTCAAAGTCAAGTGCAATGCTCTTCAGCTAAAGGAAGGAGATTTGGTGCTCGTAAGAAATCACAAACTAAGTTCTAGGAAAAATAAAACCATCTCTAAGTTGTTTGAGGTATATATTGGTCCCTACATTGCAACAGATATTACAAGCAATACTACCCTACTGTTACATCCCAAGTCCAAGAACCCGATCGATTGAGTAAATTTTGACAATCTTAGGATATTTAATTGTTCTCAAGAACACAGGCAAGCATTGGTTGGTGAAGTTGACTTAGTGTCAAGATAATTTCTATATTTAAAGTTTCATGGTATACTCAAAATTTTTTCAGAACTTGTAAATTACAATTTCTTCAAAAATTTTCCCCGGACGAGGGGCAATTGTAACGAACCTGAGAGTTTAAGATTTTATATATGTAAGAAGTTAAGATTTTTAAAATGTTTGTTACTTCAAATAATGTTCAAGTTGTCACAGATAATTATAGTTAGACTGATACAGTTGTAGTTGGAACTTTTACATATGTTTATAAATATGTCAAAATCTGTTCGTGTTGACGTCACTTTCTAATCTCAGCCGAGGAAGTGAACCCACCTAAATGTTCCTCACCTGACAACAGACGGAGTTTGAAAAACAGGTGAAGGTGAAAAATAATAAGAACTTGGAAACGGAGAGAATTGAAGTATAGATTTTGGTTTTCGAGTTTTCTTCTTGCCGATAAGTTCAAAGTAAACAATTAATTATGTCATTCGACTTTCGTTATATGTGAGTGAATTGCCCACGTTAGTATTGAATGTTCTAGT
This sequence comes from Lepisma saccharinum, assembly GCF_977018435.1. Classification (NCBI taxonomy): domain Eukaryota; kingdom Metazoa; phylum Arthropoda; class Insecta; order Zygentoma; family Lepismatidae; genus Lepisma; species Lepisma saccharinum. Next base: position 24,198,707 of record NC_139252.1, on the reverse strand, counting down.
GTTTTTATTGGTAAGTGATTAGGAAATATAAGCGATTATAAAACTGTGTTTAACTTTGAAAAGAATGTTGTGTTTTCTTTTCTATCCAGCAAGCCCTGATGAGTGATAAAAGCGTCTCATGTTCCCGACAAAAGTAGCAGCGAACTAACTTTGTGACTTTGATTTTGATTTGATTTGGTGTTTTAAGTCCACTTTATGCGCAGTAAGGCTAATCGGGACTGGACCTACAGTTTAAACTGGGATCCGAACCAATTGTGCCTGCACCGGGTATCGAACCCGAGACCCCTTGATTACAAGGCAATGACGCTACCACTGCGCCATGGGGGAGGCCCTTTAACTTTGTGACGACTGGTGTACAACCGGGGGGACGTTGCAATTCACAGATCAAAAAGAACAGCTATAACATTCGATTTACAGAAAGGCTAATCGGAACTGGACCCACAATTTAAAGTGGGATCCAAATCACTATGTGCCTTCACCGGGTATCGAACCTGGGACCCCTTGATTACAAGGTGACGACGCTACCATTGTACCAGCGGGAAGTTCCTTCATAGAACAAACTTTCCTCCTACGGCGATTATACAGAAGTTAGTGCACTTCCTTCATTTGAAATCTATTCTATATCAGCCTCAGTATTTAGTTATTACAATCCAAGGAATAGTATTCTCCTCAAATAAAAAATAAAAGCATTGGAAATAATTTTCAAACCGACGTAAAAAAATCGAATCCAACCACCTGTGGATTGCCTGAGGGAAACAACAATAATTTTCTCAAAAAAGACATTTTCCAAAATTTCCATAGCATTCTAATAATTTCGCAACACGCACTGAGAGAACAGTCTGGTTGTCTGCAACAAGTCCTAGTTACAACAACCAAAAACCTTGTTAGTTATACAAGATCAAAACGTTGAGGTTCTCTGTACAAAGTATTTGATTGATTTAATTTTGTTCATCCAACCAAATCTCTTGTATGGAGTATCGAATTGGGTGTAGTTCTCTGAACAAGATCATTGGTACCATCAAACAAATCAATTTGTTGGCAATAAAGGATCTTTTGTTGGAATTATTATTATTAAAAATATTAAAAAGCAAGGAATCCTGGTGGACAGGGTGGAGTTTACGACACCACCAAGAATTTTGTCCTACAAAAATTCGGTTGATAAAGGAATTAGTTTGCTACTTTATAAATACCTGACATATGTGTATATAAAATACAGAATGAATTAATGTATACACACATATTTAATACTGTATATTTTGTTATATATTTATATATAATATACATAATATACAGTACTAATGTCTATGTATATACATACATTTATTTTATATTACACATACTATACACTATATATATGTATATATATATTATAAAATATATAAAGTAGCAAACTAATTCCTTTACCATCTGAATCTTTGAAGGATTGTAGGACAGAATTGTTGGCGAGGGAAAATCCTCCCCTGTCTTCCAGGATTTCACATATTACTTTCTAATATATACTGTGATATATATAAATATAATATACATATCATAATAATTCACACACATTCATGTAAATGAAGTTCTTCCTCCTCCCTCACCAGTCTTCAATGATTTCGCATCCTGGAGTACAGAAATTTCCTGTTAATTGCAGTACAAAGGTGACATGGAAGTAGTATTTTTTTTCCATTTTAAAAAGTGGAAAGGTGATTTGAGCCATGCTATAGCCTCCTTTCTCTCCCAGACAACCACTCATTTTTAGCTGGATGAGTGGCAGAGCTACTTGTTGTACTAGGACAGATTGAAAATTCCCTCCCGAGATTCTAATTCTAATTCATTCTAATAATGAAAGCCAGGTATCCTGTATGGTAATCGGACGTCCTATTGACTGGACCACCATGGTTCTTTTCTGTTATCATGATGTAGAAAATCTACACTTAATGCCATGCACTTAGCTCAAAAAGTGAAACTTTATTTCGTCTATGTTGCAGACACACATTGCAATCTCACTACACATTTTTGCATTACCTTTAATAGAAGTATATTTCACCATAGAGACAACTATGTGATGTACTCCATTTCTTCACATTGATATTATAAATAATAATAATATCTTGAGGTATTATTAAACCCTTCAATAGAGGAGGGGAATTAGCTCTACTGTTGATAGTTATAGTATATTAAACTAAATCTTAATTAGGAAAATAAATTTAATTACTTACCACAGTCCTCTTATGCAAAGATAGAATGCAGGTCAACCTTTTGTCGCACAGACAGAATGCTGATTTATTTATTTATTTATTGCAATTTCCAGTACAGCAGAAGCCATTTTAAACCGGGAAGACACAACAGTAAAAATGTACACTAGTCTTAAAAAGAACACACGAAACAAGATAAAATAAAACAAAATATAAACATAAGCAAGCCAAGACAGTACCAAGGTAAACAGATTACTATCACAATGCATTAGTCATGTACAATTTTTTCTAAGTTGGTGATAAAAGACGAATATGAACTGAAAATATCTACTTGGTTTGAGATGATATTGAATTGGTTCGGTAGCCTATGGAATAATGAACGTTGTATGAGTGATAGTCTGGGAGTTGCAGTGTGTCTCCTTGCTCCATGTTTTATGTCTGGGCACTCTGAGGGAGAGTTCGTGGAGTGGAATGCTACATCTTAGGATTCCATTAATGATCTTACGTAGTATCTACGTGATTCTGAAGTATTTGTGTTTAAGTTTACAAGCAGATCTATCTTAGGTAGGTGTCTCAGGGTCGGCACTTTATCGAACGATGGAGAGGAAAAAGCTGAGAACACTCTCGATCTTGGAGGTATGAGAAGAAGCAGCCATGTTACAGATGGGTGAACAGTATTATAGAATGGGGGACACAAACGTTTTGAAGTAAATGGAAAGTGCTTTAGTGTTATGAATTTCGGTGAATCTGTAAAATAAGCATAGCATACGCATTGCCTTTTTTGTGATGGTTGATATGTGATTATCGACAGTTAGTTTAGAAGTTTAGAATCTACGAGAATACCTATAAGATCTCGGTGTTGTGCTTCTTTTGCTAGAGGGATGTCGGTGAGCGTATAATTACCTTCAAGAATGTTTTGCTTTAATGAAATTGTTATGTAAGAGCATTTCGAAGAGTTGATGGACAGTTTCCATCGCTTACACCATTCAGAAAATTTGTTTATGTCATTTCGGAGAATTTGCATGTCTGATGGCTGTTTTATTTCTCTCATAATCTTGCAACATTAGAATTGTGCTTGAGATGGGGGAATTAAAGAGGTATGCGAGATCATCCAGATATAAAACAAATAACAGAGGGCCAAGAACGCTTCCTTGCGGCACACCAGATATAACAGGAAGCCAGTTAGAATGAGTTTCAGGAAGTATAACACGTTGTTGTATATTACTTAGATAGTCTTTCAATATTTTAACGTGTTTCCAGTTATATTGAATCTGTCAGTTAATTTATGCAGTAAATAATGGTGATCCACTGAATCAAAAGCTTTGGACAGATCAAAGTACACAACATCCAACTGATTACGATTAGTAATTGCGTTTATGGCATAGGATTGCATAGAAGACAGATTGGTAAGGCATGAAGAATTTGGAAGAAAGCCGTGTTATGCTGGGTTAATTAATGTAAGGGGATGTGAATTTCAGAAGTCTATTTTTTAGAACCTTTTCACAGATAATAGCAAGTGTGGAAAGGAGAGAAATGGGCCTGTTACATGTAGTATCGTTTGCATTGCCAGATTTGAAAATAGGAATGATATTTGCTTTCTTCCATTGAGTGGGAAAGCAGCCTTCTGAGAAGCACCTATTGTATAACATTGCAAGAGGAGTAGCTAGTGAGTGAACTGTTTTTTGAAGGAAAATAGTAGGAATATTGTCTGGTCCAGATGCTCGGTAAGAAGAAAAGGAGGTAAGAAAGTGCAAGACTTCACCTGGCTCTGTAAAGACGGTAGAAAGTGAGTGAGAGCAGATAGATTTGATAGGCGGGTGATGAAAAACATCATTCGAAACAAATATTTTTTGAAATGTTTGATTGAATATTTCAGCTCTATCATTACCAACAGCTGAAATGCCATTGTGTGTTGCTTCCAAAGGGATGCGTTTGGTTTGTCTCCGTGAATTTGTCAATGTCCAGAATCTCTTCGGATTAGTAAGGAGTTCATTTGTGACTGTGTTTACATATTCTGTGTATTTCTGTTTCATAAGGTCTTTACTATGCTTACGAAGTGCTTTGAAAGTGTTGTGTGTGTGGGTTTGGGGAAACTTTTCCACAGCTGCCATGCTCTCTTTTTGTTATGCAACAGATGCTGCAACTCCTATTCGAACCACGGGGGAAACATTTTACATATCATTGTTTTATGCGGCACATAGTCCTGAATTAGTGCATGAATCACGTCCGTAAACAGTTCGACAGCCTCGGTCACGGTCCCTTCAGAAAGCAGGTTCCAGTTAAAAAGGTCAATAGCTCGACGGACGACGGAGATCGGAGTGAACACCGATGATGTCCATTGTCCAAACGCTAAGTTTCATATTATATTACAAAAATGTGCGACTTGGCATGTGCGCTGTTTATCGGCCACCCAATGTAGCGTACTCTAAACTGTCAGTACTCGAGGAGGTGATATCTGAAATATACCCGTCCGTCGATAGATTCTTGTTGCTGGGTGATTTAAATTGCGATTTTTTACAACCAAATAAATCAGAAACGCGGTTTCTAAAATCGATAATATCTTACTTCGGGCTAACACAAGTTGTAACAAAACCAACGCGCATAACTGAAACTAGCGAAACGCTGTTAGATATTATAGTAATAGATGACGTTACCAGAATGCATGCAACCGACGTCACAGTGCCTATCAGTAAATCGGATCATTGTGTCACGTACATCGACTTGGTTTATGAGAAACCCGCTAATGAGAGAAAATATTTGAATTACAGAAGCTTCTCCTCTTTCGATATAGACAATTTTGCCGAAGACATAACAAACGTTCAGTGGGAAACACTGCAATCACTTGATACCGTTGATGAATAAGTAGAATTTTTTTAGCTCCAATATCGTACGTTTATTTGATTGCCATGCACCTATGAAAACCGCCCGAGTTAAGAGGAAGCGCGTTCCGTGGATAACTCCTAATGTCAAGTTATTAATGCGTATTCGAGACAACGCTCTGAGGAAATTCAAACGGACGAACAACGTTGCCGATTGGAACCACTAGAACAGGGACGGCGACAGGGGTGGGCACGGGTGGGCCAGCGCCCACCCAAAAATTCGTGTGCCCACCCGATTGCCCACCCAATCAAATTCAATCAGTACATATACTCGGGGATATATGAATGATTAAATATTTAAGTGTAACCTGGTGTTAATAGCATGTATATTTTACTTGTGAATATTATCTATGCTGGAAATGTTCACAAATTATCAACCCATAAAAACCCACTTTTGTCATTGTTGAAACAACAACTGTGATCAAATGAATACTTCTATGTTTAAAAGCAGTTAGTAGGCTTAGGAGACTCAAAATTATGCAGGGTATGATCATAGGCGTAGCTACTGGGTGTGCCGGGTGTGCCTAATGGGCTGCTTTATCAAAGAGAATTAAGGACAGATATTTCAATAAGAGAGAAAATAAGCGGCAGTTAGTAAGAAGTTGAAAATGTCATCATTACTTGGTACAAACGTGTGCATTATCGCTGATGAAACGAGTGTGTAGTTTTTCGATTTTTTGCTGTCATTGGAGAGGGAAGATATTTACTGCATTCTACTCTGTACTGCAGCGCTTTTCTTCTATACCTGTCACAAGCTGCACGTGTGAGAGAGCTTTCTCCAAGCTTACCCAAGTTAAAACTAAATTAAGAGCAACTCAGAAGCAGGATAGATTGGAAGCCCTGCTCTTGCTATTTGTGGAACAGGAAAAAGCTTAGTCTATTGATGTAAATGAAGTTATTGATGGGTTTAAGAACATTGTATCTTTTGACAGACGTCTCTTGTTATAGATGACGTGTATTTTGATGTATTTGTTTGTAACATTTATGAACATTTTGTGTGTGTGTAATTTCTATGCAATTTAATTTTTTCTACTACATATATTCATACATTTTCAACACTGTCATTTAGTGAACTTATATTCCTTTACAAACATCAGTGCAGTTAAAGAGCCAAGTGATTGTGTTGCAAAATATGCTATTAAAAAGGTACAAGACCTCATTTTTTTGTTTGTGCACACCCAAATATAAAGTTCTAGCTACGCCTATGGGTATGATCAAGATTAAATCAGAATTGCGGGTGAACTTGAGGGCTGCAGCTCCGGGCCTCCACTACGTATATAAATTCCGGCCTGGCTATGCTTAAAATAATCTCCAAATAAACAAATCTAAACATCATCTTAGCGTTACTTCCACCAGCAACACAATAAATTATTTCGACTTTTTAATTAATATTAGAATAATTTAATCAAGAAGACTTAATTAGATGGGCAGGCCATGTGACACGAACGGCATAGGAAATAATAGTTTACAGGATTCTTGTTGGGAAACCTGATGGTAAGGGACCAGTAGGAAGGCTAAGACTAGGATGGAGGGACAACGTTGAGATGGACCTAAAATAAATCGGTAAGGATGGGAAAGATTGGATTGATCTTGCCCAGGATAGGGACAGATAGAAGGATTGTGTTGCTGCAGCCATAAACCTTCGGGTTTAAGTATACTATAGAGCAGGCATGTCCAACGCGTCGATCGCGATTGACCGGTCGATCGCGGGGCGTTTGTTGATCGATCACAGTTATCTATTGTAATTATACGAATATACGTTATTTGAATCCAACTTCTATAGTGTATAATGGCTGAGTAGGTACAAATTTTTGCAAACATTAACGATTAATAGTAGCTCAATGCCTGTTGTGAAAATAAAAAGTAGATCACTGCTTGATTGAAGTTGGACATGCCTGCTATAGAGTATAATATAATTTTAATTAGCTCTGCATTGAAATTCCAGAAGTGTCCCTTTTTTTCATTACAATTTTTATATACCTGTCATCTTCAAATATCAATATGGTATACGAAATATCAACTTTATATTCGTTCTACTAATAAGAAGGAATCAATCACAACAATCACTACAATACCGATGTGAATACATTTTAATAAATCAGTTATATATGGAAAAAGCTACAGAATTATTCAATTGCTAATGAGTGGCTTATCCTATTTAGAAATCCTCGTTCCACACATAAATTTTGCCACATGAATCAGCCGAAAAAGTCAACAGAATCTGTAGATACAGCTGAAGTAAAGAAAAACAAGTTATGTCACGAAGTATCCAGAAGAGATTTTGTTAGTTTGTTTCTAAGCCCACTTTCATGCTCAGATAGGCTAATCGGGACTAAACCTACAGTTTAACGTGTAGTCCAAACCAGTGTGCATTGTGCTTCCACCAGAGGAGGGGGGAGTCAAACACAGAACCTCTTCATTATAATGCGACAGCGTTATGCCATTGGTGAAAAATATACAGAAAGAACTCGCACCAACCGTGGCATTTTATCACCACAGAAGATGCGTCTATTTTAAGAGGGTGATTGCCTGAGACAAGTATTTGAGACTTTCGGAAAACAACGTCATTGTTCACGGAATTAGCTGCTTTGATCCACTAATGAAACGCTGTGCGATTGAAATTACCACCTCAACTTTCTAAGAGGTATAAACTAATGAATCTCCATTTTTGGAAGAGTAAGTTCTGGTTCATTTGTTTTATTGTAAGTCATTTTTCTGCTAATTTTAATAATGACGATGTTATAAGGTTCAATGGTGATTAGATGAAAGTAACGAAGGGGCGAAAACAAACACACGCTGACACTCAAAATACAAACCCTCATATATTATTACTTTGACAGTGGTCCCAGGCGCCAGGGACTCGTTGCCCTGATAGAATAAAGTTTGCAGGGTATGCTGCACAGGATAGAGGTTGACATTCTAGTGTGTTCGAAATGGTCACGCCATACAATCCAATGAAAAATAGATGAAGTATTACTGGTACGATGATCAAATTCGATGAATATAGGATATGTACTAAATCATTTTGTTACCTCAAAAAATATGTTCATGTAACCATACGTGTATTGCTTCTCCCGTATTAGTAATATGACAGTTCTTCAGAAAACGAATAGCAACTTAGCTAAAAATCTCTTAAATTCTGAACAGATTTCTCAGTCTTACTTGTTTATTACTTATGACGAGTGATATTTTGTCAAAATAGCCTTTCATTAGCCTAGGGATACTTAATGGACAATGAACAAATAATTTGTTTCCCGTGTGTGTTTTAAATCATTCCTAATAAGACGTTCATTTTAATCCAAATATTCAGTGGCGGCGATTAGGAGGAGCGGGAAGTGGGGGATGCAGTTCCCCAGCCACATTTTACCACTTTTTCCCCTGCACTATGGCCTCTTTATGCTAAGCCTTTTCTACCAAGAAAACGTATATTCAGGGGTGCCCACAGGGGGGATTATGGCGCAGGCTGCGCCATCGATATTCTTTGGGGGATTTTTTCCCTTCAAATAATGTAAAATTGAACATTTATATATTTTTCCAAAATACAGGTAAAAATTTTACACCTTAAATTCACCATATTTAATCCATTAGATGAAGAAAAGAAAGCGTTTAAAGTAATTATTGAAGGTGCGAGGAACGGGGGGGGGGGGTAAATATCCAACTCTTATATATTAGGCCTTAATTGACACGTGGGTTCTGGGGGGTATTCTGAATTAAACGTTGGCGGGGACAGTATTCAACTCTAAGTCTTAGATTATGGCGGGTATTTTAGTTAGAGGGGCATTGAGCCTTATGGTATCCAATTCTTGTGTATTATTATTGTCTCAGAATGTTGCAGAAATTTTGGTGTGGAGACTGAGAATTAATTTTTTGGAGGAGGCAATATCCAGTCTTCAATATCAACAGTAAGTCTAAAATTGGCATGGACATTTTTGTGGTAGGATTGAGTATTAAATTTAAAGGGGGAGATAGGAAGCTTTTGATAAAGTGTTAAATCTTAGATTGTGAAGGGATTTCTGTAGCGAAGAGAGAGTTTGAACATTAAATTTTGGAGACTGTATTTAGCGATATGGTATTCACACGTTTTCAACCCCGAACGTGCCAAAACAGAAGTTCGAAAAGACTAAATATCCCGGGATCCTAAGAAAGTATTGACACCCCGTTAAATTAATATTCTTGAAAGCCTGCAAAGAAATGGATGTAAAATTGTTCTTGCTTGCTTCGCTCGCAATAATGTGTTTGTTACAACAATGCGTGTTTGGCGCTTTACTGAAGTGGATGTGAATTTTTATGCTATAGCTGCATTACAAGACATGAGCGATATTCTCCATATTCATGAGTAACATAACTTCTTAAAATATAGTGCTTAGTGTTGGTATATTGCTTATTTTAAAGCAGGTGCATCATTTGTAACAAAAAACTAAGGATAAAGTTACTTTCGGTGTAGGGATTACGATATAGTTTCAGGGCGCAAATGATATGATTTGGGGGGGGGGGGCGGATGACATGGACAGATTTTTGTGGGGATGCGCCATTGACCTTGGGGGGATGGGCACCCCTGCGTATATTGCCCTTGCCCCTCAAATGCTGGCACCCAATCGCTGCTACTACAAACATTCAGATAGATTTGTCAGTAAACCTTGTAAGCTAAGAAAAGTAACCCCCAAGGAGTAAGAGAACTCTTTCAGTCAAAAACTTTAACGATGAAAATACTATGCTCAGGAACGTGCATTTAAATTACGAGAAACTTTACGATTGTCTACCATCGCACTTTCTATCATTGTCGCCGAATACATAAAATCAAGTATGTGCCTTGTATTTTCAAAACAAGCTTAAACCTACTTCACATTTATTTCACTGTATTAACATGCATGAAAGAATGAAAGAATGTATGGCTGCGCATGTGTAAACACTTCCTTGAAATAATTGTGTCCATCAGAGACAAAGCGAAAGGAAATGGAACAAGATGCGACAATAGATTAGAAAAGAATAAAGAGGAAAACAAGAAAAGGAAAGGGAAAAGAAGTAAGAGGAAAATTGGGAGTGTGAGAGAGAGGGGGATACATACGTCTTACATACACATATATACGTACTATATATGGTCTTACAATTATACTGCCCACCCTAATTATCACTATGAAGCTTCTGCCCACCCGGTCGAAAATTTCTGGCGCCGCCCCTGCACTAGAAAGAACTCCGAAATTTTACGACTACCGTTATCCGACAGGAAAAGAAGTCATACTTCTCTTTTAAATTTGGCGCTATTCAATTAAATAAGAAGGAAACGTGGCGTGAACTAAAACAGTGGGGCGTGCTGGATAATAAAAATGTCAATGCGAACTTATCCTCACTTGTAAACGCAGCACACGAGCTCGATGCTCTTAATAATCATTTTGGGCAAATTAGCAATCTATCTAGTATACCCACTCAACTAAAAACACAACAAATTGAGTATGTACTTTGAAAGCCGTAGCTTTACCGATGAAAATAAATTATTTTGTTTTAACACAGTAACCGAAATTGATGTGCACAAAGCAGTGCATAAAATTAAATCAAACAGTGTTGGAGCAGACGGCATAAACACTAAGATGTTAAAGATTGCACTACCATATGTACTGACTCCATTAACTCATATAATCAATTATTCTTTGTCTGAAGGCGTGTTTCCAGAAACATGGAAAGAAGTGCGAGTCTTGCCTCTTCAAAAGAAAATAAGATATCATTTCTTTCGATGACTTAAGGCCCATAAGCGTGACAACCGTTGTTCTACACTTCTCGTATTACTGGATTTTAGTAAAGCTTTCAACACAGTCCAACACGATTTGTTAATATCTAAACTCAAATACTTTAAATTTGACTCTGTAGCCGTAAGGTGGTTTGAATCCTATTTACTTAATAGAAAACAGAACATTCCTTCAAAATTCACCCTCGCAGATCTCCGAAGCTGTAGTTTTAAAAGCAGGGGTTCCGCAGGGATCAATTTTAGGGTCTCTCCTTTTCACCCTCTACACCGCAGACTTAAATAAAGTTATAAAATTTTTCACACCAAATTTGTATGCAGATGATACACAACTGTATTTTTCGACTAGACGTACAGCGCTAGAAAGTAGTATTTCCTCACTCAACACCGATTTAAATAGTGTTGCCCACGAGACGAGACTTTGGCCTGTCTCGTCTCGTTGAAATGTTGTGAAATGCTGTCTCGTCTCGAAAATATTCGTTTTTCAAAGGGACACATGATCAATCTCGTCTCGTCTCGAATTTTTAAAAGCCTGTCCCGTCTCGTCCCGTGGGCAACACTAGATTTAAATAATATTTACACATGGTGTACATCAAATGGACTTAAGATAAACCCTGAAAAATCACTTTATATGCTAATTGGAACAAAACAATCGCAAAGAATTCTATTGTTGAGCCAATTGAACTTAAAATTAATAATGAAACCATTCCATGTAAAAATTCAGCAAAAAATCTCGGCTTGATTGTTAACGATACGTTGGGTTGAACGGACCACATCAATGCACAATGTAAAAAAGCATATTGTATTCTGAGAAACCTCTACCGTTTCCAAGATCAACTACCTGCATAATGTAAACTTAGACTAGTTCAATCTTTAATTTTTCTACTATTTGATTATTGTGACACTGTGTATGGGTCCAAACTTGCGAAAAAACTCAGCAGAAAAATTCAAATTGCACAAAATGCATGCATCATACTTTTGGCCTGGATAAACGCGATCACATCCTTCCCATCTTAAACAGATATAATTTTTTAACAATGGCCAATAGGAGGCTACTGCACTATCTATCTTTCATTCATGTTCTGCAAACTGAACGTAAACCCGCGTACTTACTTGCAAAATTATGTAATCGCAACACAATTCACAGACACGTGACACGTCGTCACAACGAACTTGACATCCCTCACCGTTCGACTACGCTATATACCTCATCCTTTTCTATATCTGCCCCGAAAGCATGGAATGCACTACCAACAAATGTTAAATCCATAAAACTCAATAAGAGTTTCAAAATTAAATTGAAAGAAATGCTTCTACAGGAACAGCAGCAGAACAGTAGCACCAGAGGCGAAGATATAGTACAAGCAATGCAAGCACTGCTTGCATAATTCGAATATCATTTAATGTACTTAATGTTCTAACCGTATTTAGTTTCCATCGCACTCGATTTCGCGAAAAAATGCGGCCGCAAACTCCCCCAGCAGCTCTGTAGCAAGCACCAGCCTCAATGCTTGCAGCCGTTCTGCGGGAAAATAAGGCCTCCGAAGGAGTCACATGGCGAAGCGTGAAATTCTGGTGGAACCCGTCCACAAAGCTTCTACAAAAAGCTGTGCTTTTCGAGCTTGCGTGATTCCCGAAAATAGCCGAGTTCAACCGAAAGCAGAAGGATTCATCTATGGGTACGTTGCCAGCAAAAACTAGTAACGAATATTTGTCTTCATGAACACGTAAACAAGATCGCAAATATAATAAGAATTGTTAGTCATAAAATAACTAAAAGAAGTTATTATCACTGTTCTAAATTCCATATATATCATATTATATTACAAATTATTTTAGATTTCGCGAAATGTAAAACGCGTAAAAAAAGTTGACATTGGGAGTTGGGGCAGTGGAATTTCTGCACCCCCGTGAAGAGTTTTCTCAGGGAGGGAGGGAAGATTGGACGGACCTTGGTCCTGCACCCTGCTTCCTGGTCGGTCCAGCTCAAATTACGCCAGAAGTGTTGACCGCTACCAGTGTTTGCAACTGCCAAATTATTTACGCAGTAATTCAAGTGAGCTCTTTCACAAATTTTACAATCAATAAATTGACTGCTTTTGAATAAAACTTGGGGTGAAAATAAAGCTATCTGAGAAAGAACTATCTACTGATATTTGTACATGGCATAGAAGTAAATCGTATACATTCTGCATATTATGAGCACAAGAATATGTTCTAATGATTGATTGATTGATTTGTTGTTTTAAGTCCACTTTATGCACAGTAAGGCTAATCGGGACTGGACCTACAGTTTAAAATGGGATCTGAAACACTTGTGCCTCCACCGGGTATCGAACCCGGAACCCCTTGTTTACAAGGCGACTACACTACCACTGCGCCATCGGGGAGGCCCGAATATGTTTTAAGTTCTATTATTATGACGCAAGTGGTGTTCCCAGGGTCTTTTTACGGTCCTCATTTTGTCATCTTTTCCTTCCTTTGACGTTTTTTCTTAGATATACTGGGCCAAAAGGGGGTTATGTCTACCATCCACCCCCCACCCCCTTCGCCCCGGGCACGCCATTGAATGACACTTTATTACTTAAATATTAATGTACATACTCGTTCTGCTGAAATGATTCTGATTCCTCCGCGTAATTTTTATCTCCAAACTGATATATCTTTCCTTTGTGACGGATAAAATTAAGGAAATAGGTTGGTATCACTTTCTGTTGTTTCAGAGATTTTCAAAGTGATCTTGTGTGGATGCTTGCATTGCAGTTGTGGAAAGCGCGTGGGATAGTGTGAGTGTTTGTTGCTTCGTGTTTTGTGCTGTGAATTTATCGGAATGAACGCGTATTTAGGAACGGTTGATGTGAAGTGCGGGTGTATTATTGAGAAGGAAGAGGGACAATGTAGGCGACACAAAATCTCAATACCAACGTATATATTGTGAAGTTATAGACAACATCATAAGCCAACTGTCTTCACGTTTTGAAAACCTTGAGGCCCTACGATTTGTTGAATTGCTCGATAGCGGGAAATTTCGCATGTATGCTGCTACATTTCCAGAAACTGCCTTCTCATCGCTTATGCAACTGTACATCCAGCATTTTGACAAAACCTTGTTGCACACCGAGCTCAGTATTGCCTATTCTTGGGGATTGTTTCCGCAATAAGAGTGTAAAGGACATCTTGAAGTACATTGTAAACAACGAATTACAACAAGTGATGCCCGAACTCCACAAACTGTGTCTGCTAGTACTGACTATACCAGCCACAACAGCGTCAGTTGAAAGATCGTTTTCAACGCTGAAACGTATCAAGACATTCGCCAGGAACAGCATGGGTCAGGAAAGGTTGTCAGCCCTTGCTCATTTGTCCATTGAGAATGAACTATTAAAGGAACTCAAAATGGATGAAACTAAATTTTACGATTGTGTGCTTAAACATTTTCTAGAGAAGAAAAGAAGAATGGAGTATGAATATCGTCACTAAGGGTGGCATCCAATGGACCAAGAGTTTGAAATTTATTGTGGTGAGTACATCGTCTATGCATGTGTTTCTTTGCTTTGAAATGAATTTTTTATTGTTTGTGTTTAACTTTTTATTTAGTGTTTAAGTTACTCCAATGCGGTTTTTAGGGTGCCCAAAAATACTAAATTACATCATGCAGCGTAAAATAAACAAATGATTCCCATTTTTTTTATCTAAATCGGTTTGGTCACCGTTTGACCATATTAAATAATAATGAACAAATAAAGGTACTAATAAGTAAGTAAGAAATTCCGTCTCCCTTTAGTCGTATGCGGAAAGTTCGCATATGCAAAACGTTTAATATCATATGAATAACGTTACCTGGATTTTTTTTAAAAAGTAAATGTGACGTTTGCGGATCATATGGTTTATTTTTAGTACAGTCACTTTATTACGATATTTTGACAAATCCAGCGACTGGGTAATTGAGGCTATAAACCTTGAATCTTTCCCCTCGGCATGTCGTTGTACTACATGTTTTGTTGTACTGAAACATTGCTTGCCTCCTTCGTAAGACTACGCTTCGCTACTGAGTAGCACATACTAGAAGTGAGCTGGCACTCAACAAACGACAAGACACTCATATTCTATAACTGTAGCTATTGGAATTTTATTAATATCTTCAAATTATTATTATTATTATTATTATTATTATTTACTTAAATGCAACATTATGTTAACATTTACATTTATATTTTTCTTTTCACATTTGTATTTTTTTAAAAAATATTTTCTTGTTCTTTCACATTTATATTATCCTATGGCTAATATTACTGAAATGAGAATATTCGTAATTATAGGTAATGTGAACTTTTTTTATTTCTCTTTAGTGTAATCA
The DNA here is from genome assembly GCF_977018435.1 of Lepisma saccharinum. Classification (NCBI taxonomy): domain Eukaryota; kingdom Metazoa; phylum Arthropoda; class Insecta; order Zygentoma; family Lepismatidae; genus Lepisma; species Lepisma saccharinum. Next base: position 24,183,557 of record NC_139252.1, on the reverse strand, counting down.
AGCTTTCCATCTGTACTCATATATTATTATATTATATATACTTATATTTTCTTATGTAGCTCATGACAAGGGTTAGGTGGCAGAGCAGCCTACGGCTGAACCTCGCCCGCTAAATAAAGGAATTTTTATTATTATTATTATTATTATTATTATCCCAGGGCGTTTTCTTCCACAGCGGAATCTTATGCCTGGGGGTGCAGAAGGGGAGCCTCCCGCTTTCACCGGGATTTTGAAGATAGCACATCATTGACATCCGCATAATCTTGAAGTATCACTCAAAATACCAGCGATTTAGCTTCCATCAACTGAGCATGGACATGTACAGGCTTCCATCCAACGAGTTTCAACAATTACAACCCGAATTATCTATTCAATAATTGAAATGTTGTGCAAGTAAATATATTGTTATCTGACATATTCTAACACACAATACGTCCATAAACTCGGAGTAATGTTAAATTCATGGATCTATGGTTTTAACCGAAATTGATAGCAGCATAACAAACGAGCAAAATCGGCAAAATGATAATTAATTGGAGTTAAAATTTACGATTAGATACATTATATTCGAGAAATGTTCTGTTGTTTACATATGGACTTGGATTTAATTAAACGAGGACCAATATCCAATCAAGATGAAGAAACTGTATAAGATTCTTTCTGCGATTTACATATTGAGCACGTAGCTCCATAGTTTGAATCGTGCAGTGATGTGCCGTAGATAAGTTTACGTCTACATGCGTTGTCTACGCGTAATCTACACGAAGATTACATTGGCTTATAGTTTACATAGTCTACCGTAGACAATGCAAACAACAGGGAAGAAAGAAATCCCAGTGCTCTTTGAAAGAGAAAGCATTTTTTCTTCAAACATGTCGATAATCTGGGCCTATAACCAACTTAAGACCATCCGACGTAATCAAAGTTATCGAATTCTCACTAACGAAGGGAAAAAGGACTACCGGAAGAAAAACAAATGACAGCCATAGTGAAAACTGACATTACTGTTATCGGGGTAATATGCCCCATGGAGATATACCTTGTCCCTTCGTGGAAAAAAAATATGCGAACTTCCGTGATTAGGAGAGGGCAATTCTCCCCCCCCCCCCCCGCCGTGCGCACGCCTGTGGTTATGAAATTATTGCAAAAATTGATTGATTGATTGGGCTTATTTTACTTCGCTTTTCTGCCACTTTTCGCTAATCGTGAACATGATGATGAGTGATGATATGATGAAATTGGAAAGGGACACTCACAAATAAAACCCATGTCGAGGCCTGGATTCGAACCCGGAACCCCTGTCGTCGTAGAGTGCTAAGAACTCTGCGAAGCAGATCGACTGTTTCAAAAATGTTTGATGCATGGAGATCTTGCTGCATCTGTACATAACGGGGGCACATGTTTCTCTTACTAATGTAACATATCCGAATTACTAAAATAGAAAAAGACATTGCAGGGGCAGCATTTTTACAATGACGCACCCTCACGTTTACAAAAGGAAACAGAAATTGGCGTTATATAACCAATACAATTAAAAATGCAATAAAGTGTGAATAATCGTAACTTATATGCATAATAGTAACAATGAAATAATAATGATGAGAGTATTCTTTATTGCTTAAACGGGTGTTTGGCTAGCTCCCTCTAGAAATCAAAAGAAACCGGCTTAGATGAAAGGTTGGAAAGCAAATACTTATTAGAAGCATTGACGATATAGTTAATTTTACCCATTCGTTATACTTGAAACCTGTTTTATTATGACAATATCATTTTCAGAGAAATTGTACAATAAATGCATTTTATTTCTGTCTCACTCCTTGCATTAAAAATCCTATTGATTAAACAGGATATTAAACCGTCAGACATCTGAAAATGTCTCCATATTTTAAAAATTGGTTCCTAAGTTGGATAATTTATAGATAGATTGGAAAGAGATAAAAAAAGTCTCCAAATTTTTACACTTTGTTGAATGTTTTGTGCCTTAAGTCTGATAAGCCTTTTAATGCATATATTACACATGACCGCTCCAGCATGTATGTTCTTCGCATGCTGTCGTTTGAATTGACGCACCCTGAATTTTAATTCAAATTCACACTGGAAATATTGTGATGTTTACTCGTTATTATAAAGAGAACTGTCTATAATTAATTTTACTTGTGTTATTTCATTGTGAAATTTGGTGACATATTTAGAGAAATACGATTCAAGGAAGTTAGTTTTCTCCAAATTCTTCACCCTGCCCAATGATCTCAGGAAAATACTTTGTTGGTGCATATTGAAAATGAGAGGGAGAATTTCAAGTTAGCACGGAGTGTTTGGGCAGCCCCTAATGTGTCCTCAATGAATATAAAATGTAGAAACTACCATTAAAATAATGAAATAATATTCGTGTTGAAGAGAAGTAAGGAGTTTTTGTGTCATTTGGGATTTCTCTCTGTCTCCAAAACAATGTGATAATCATAAGCGTGAGCACGGGGTGGGGGGGGGCAGATGCCCCCTAATTCTCTCAGTTAGAAATTTAGTGTAGAGGAATTTTGTCACCGTTATTAAACAATTATGCTCTTTAAAAAAAGTAAGTATTTTTAAGTCGACGAAAGTTCCAAGCAATTACGGAGAGGGGAGGAGTGCATTATTTCCTACGAAATTGAACTATCCAATTTAGTCCTGTAGCAAATTTCTTGTTATTGACACTCTCACATACTTTATTCGTTCGTTGTGTTACCTAGAAGAAATTGGCCATACATTGGAAATAAGTAGGGGCGATTGGGTGACAAAAGTGGGAAGCCGGGGGGGGGGGGGCAAGGATAGTTTACTTTTCTTTGTACACAAGTCTTAGCATTAAGAGGCCATAGTGCGGGAGCAAAAAGTGTAGCCCCACCCCCACAAAACGCAATTCGCCGTCACCGTTGGAAATGAATAAATTATATGTAGTTGTTTTGAACCTGCTGCACGAACCCATGTTTACATGTAAAATAGTGTCTGAACCAAAGATAGGAGACATAAAGGAGGGGGCAAAGAACATCGGTACCATTCTTCTAATACGGTGATTCTAGGCAGGTCAGGAAACTCTATATACGCTCGCCCTGTTCCATATCAATACAATATTGTGATATGAAATGAGGTCCTTCCTCCGATTGAACTTTCATCAGGGCTTTTGCCTCCCCCTTTCCCCCCAAATCAGATGGTCCGCGAACGCCTATGGTCATAATGTTTACAATAATAATCAGTTATCACGTAGTAAAGGTAAAGTTTTTCACTTTATAAATCGCACAGAGCTCCTCCACAAATCGGCCCGCATCTGTCCCTCTCCCGAACACAGCCTCGATTGTTAATGAAACCTTTCTCACCTTATTTACATGCATGGGAAACAAGAAAATTGCAGTTGCAATCAAAACGCGCCCACAAAAAGAAAAGCAAACTGATTTATGGTCTTATGGAGGAGTTCTGTGTAATTTACAAACTGATAATAATAATATTTTAATAACAACAAATAGTGTGAGAAGTAGCTTTTCTTAAGTAAGGTGGACAAAGATTTGTTTTGACGATTTAAAACAGCAATAACCACTACACAATCGTAAGTGCTTTTAAATAATTTGTATTGCAGGTTCGAACTTGCATATGTATTAGACCTATAATATCATAATGATTACAGTGAAATGGAATCACTTGCTTGCCTAATTTCAAATGTCATTACACGCCCCTGTCTGCCTGTCAATATCGTGCACCCTAAATCAGATTCCTCACTCCCTAAACACCTGTAGATGATTAATCCTGGGCACCGCTGCTGCAGTTATGGTGTAGTCTGTGTCGACATTTCGCACTGTAGCACTGACAATGATGAAACTACGAAACGATAGTAACCTCATGAAATCAGAATGAAATGTACGTTACAAAAATGTTACATATTTGGGGAGTTTAACTTTATATACCAAATATAAGACACAAACAATCAAACAATATGCTACTTACCATATTTTTTCTTGTGTTTCAGGATCCCTTACATAAAACAAGAACATGTAAGCAAGAAAAGTCAAATGCCTTACAGCATAAACTCAAACCTTCCTTCATTCACGATACACTACAACTTTATATGCTGCTCCAGCTATTACTGATATTATTATTTGAAGATGCTTAAACAATCCTTTACCGTGCATGCGCAGTACGAGAGATTCGGTGCTTTCAACCAATAATGTAAACACTTCAATTCTGGTCGAGTGGGGCAAAATTTATGACTCAACACCAATCAAGCTTCAGTCCTGCTTGTGCCATTTTTCCCTTTCCAATTCTTTCACAAGTGACTAGAACTGGGGCAGTGGTAAACCTGGTACGGGCCTCTACCTTCATTTGTTAGTTGCCATGTGTGCGAAATGCCAGCTGCAGAGGTGAATAGATGCTTCTTAAGCTTCAGACAACTGACAATCAATATTTTTTTCTCTTTTGCTAGTTTATCCAAGGTTATTGAGTTTATCTTCATTGGATAGAGCCGTGATGTTTTGAAACAAGCTTCTAGACGCTTCGATTGATTTCTGTTAATGTTGTCGAGAAAGAAACAGCAAAACAAACACTCAGGATGTTAATGAATTAGTTTCAATTAGATTGGCATAAGAAATGTTCATTTATCTAATTGTATGAATGATTTTTTGCGTTTCGTGGTTTTAAACTTCTATATTTTCAGTTGAAACAAATATTTGGACGAGTAGGTATTTTTAGTGAACATAATGGAAAACAGAAAAATTGGCCATGCACCCAATTCAGAATCCATTAATCCGCCACCAGATCGTTCATACTCGCACTCGTAACTAAAGAGAAAATAAATTTGCTAGAAACGAAGTACACCGAAATGACGAAACTAACTACTCATTTATATTGTCATTTAAGAGGTACCCCAACGGCGAAAGAAACAGTAGGCGAATTGTCCACCACCATTTTTATTCGGTCTGAATTACACAGTGTGATGACAATGAATTAAAATAAAGTCATCAATAAGCAGAGAACAATGCCTGCTTCGAACCAACATAGTTTCATTCCTTAAAACAATACAGGATATAGAATAAACAAGTAGTGAAAATAGCGGTCGACAATTTGCCTACCATTATCTTTGCCGTTGACTGTACAGTCAGTGGTGTGTTGCCCAGGATTGTTGTGAGGAGAGCTATTTTTTTGCTTTGCCTCCAACAGAGAAAATATATCCAATTACAGGAAACTAACTAACTAACTAACTCTCTCGCTTTCTTAAACCCGAAGGTTTATGGCTGCAGCAACACAAGCTTTCCATTTGTCCCTATCCCGGGCAAGATCAATCCAATCTTTTCTATCCCTACCAATTTCCTTTAGGTCCATCTCAACATTATCCTTCCATCTTCGTCTTGGCCTTCCTATAGGTCCCTTACCATCAGGTTTCCCCACAAGAATCCTGTAAACTCTTCTTTCCTCTCCCATTCGTGCCACATGGCCTGCCCACCTAAGTCTTCTTGATTTAATTTTTCTAATAATATCTGGACACGAATACAAATTATGCAATTCTAAATTATGTTAGCTTCTCCACTCGTCTGTCTACTTGTCCCTTTTAGGTCCAAATATTGTTCTAAGGTAAGGATTTTATTTTAAAATACTCGGACTTCCGGTAGCGTTAATAAGTGCGTCGGACGTGTTGCGTTGAGCTCTCTATTTTTCGCTAATTACGGTAAGAAGAATCAAGTTCTAGTGTTTCGGAAGTTGTCAAACGTGCGATGTAAGTAACTCGGTTCCGTGGTTGTGAATAATTGTACAAAAGTCGCTAAAAACTGTGCTTAGCGAAGTACACAGACGGTGCTTTGTTTTGATTCAGAAGAAGTGTTCTTCTGAATCAGTGGACTCAGATAGCAATATACACACCGTTAGCCACATCTGTGGTTCGTCAGCCTTCCATTGGTGATCGAAGTGTCTAAAACCTAACTAAAATCTCACATCGGACTGTACTTTGGGGAACTGGGAACTGGTATACTCGTGTCATTGTGTAATTCGGCAAAAAAAAAATCACCGGTTCGTGAGTGCGGGGAAATCGTGCTGTATAAAAGACGACGTACTGCACATTTGCTTAATTCCTTCCGGACACAACAGGAACGATACAATCGTGGTGTACAATTTGTCAAGCGTTGTGTGCAACGATAATATGTTCGAAAACGCAATTGGGGGTGTTTATCACCAACTTAGGCATCTTCGTAATTCGCTTCCCGTTTTCCTCAAGCTCCGACAATGAAAAAACAGGACTTTGAAACACCTAAATCCCCTCCACTCAGGACCGCTCGATATAGACGACGTGGTTTTCAGCATTCATCATCTGATACGGATCTGACTGAACTACATGGACCACACACATTACAAGGATCGACTGTTCCAGATTTTTGCTCCAGAGAATCACTTCATAATTCCACGAATTCGCTCCCGGATGATATTACTATGATAATACGGACAAGAGACCCCGTGATAGTGGCGACTCATCTGATGAGGATTCCCGAGTAGAAGATGAGGGCTTTCAGTTCAGTAAGAAGACGGCAAGGAGATTACGGATATTGTATCAGCCAATATCCATCCCATTGAATAATCAATTTCGTGCTCTTCAGGAACATGAAACTGAGGATGCTCCTGGCGATAAAAGGGATGATACAACCACACGAAATTCTATTCAAGACACCCGACACCCGACACCACCTATATATGTGTTTAACCTTAGCAAATTCTATGCCCTCTCACAACACTTCAAAGCACTTAAAATTAATCCTACACTATACCATACTTCTTCTGGATCAAAAATTCATTTTGCCACCATGAAGGAGTACAATATAGTTATTGATCATCTGAAAAGTCATAATCTTGAATATGCAACCGGGACCCAAACAGGGGTTCCAGTACTTCGAGTTATACTGTGAAAACTTCCAAAGGATACAAATATGACGGATATTGGTAGATTTATCACGAACTAGGTTATTATGTGCTCAAGGTATCTCAGTTCAAACAGAAGGATCAAAATACCCATAAACTCATACCATTAGTGCTTTTTCTGCTGACCATTAAAAAGACGGAATTTGCTAAAGGAATCTATGAAGAACCTTATTTTGAACAACACCGAGTGATGATAGAGGAGTATCACCCACGGCAATTTATACAGTGTTTCAAATGTCAGAGACTGGGACATGCCCAACAGAACTGCAATGCCATAGCTCGCTGTGCCAAATGTGCTCAATTACATGATACACGGAAGTGCCCTAAAAAAGACCGAACTTCACCTGCTAAATGTGTAAACTCTGGCGGTGACCATCCTGTTAACTTTCGCGGATGTCCAATTTTCCAACGGGTACAACGAGCGCAGGAACTCCGAAAAAGTTGTGTACAGTTTTCTTCCGACACTCCTAAGCAATCACCTCCTTCTTTACAAGACCAGACAGTTTTCCCTGCACTAGCAACCACTAGGAGTTATGTTACTGCTGCAAATACAAAAACTAATACAAGAGGCCAGGAATTTAAGGACATTTGGACAAGCATAAAATAAATTTTTGATTTCAGGTGTTTTCCTCAAAAAATTAAATCTAGTCTCCAGCAAATTAGTCATGCCAAGACAATTGTAGATAAGTTCAGTGTTGCCATGGATGTTTCGGATAACCTTTTCGGAAATGACCCCTAAAGGTACTCCGATAAGTAGAACATTGATGTGTGTTTAGTGGAATGCTGATGGAGTTCGTACTCAATTCCTGACCTTCAAACAATTTTTGCGTGAATACAATGTTGATGTAGCCCTACTGAATGAAACACACTTGAAACCCCATAATAAATGGAAAATTGCAAATTATACCATCTATAGAAACGATCGCTTCCCGGGACGGAAAGGAGGTACGGCTATAGTTGTGAAATCTTCGTTATTTGCACGTCAACTACCAAATCCAGCTCTAGAAGCTTTAGAAATCACAATAATTGAACTGTTAACTACCTCCGACCCAGTAATTTTGATAGCAGGATACAACGTTCCAGAACAGTTCATTCCTATACAAGAACTAGAGACTCTTTTCTGATTGGGCCGCAAAGTGGTTTCAGCTGGTGAACGAAATTGTAAAAACCCTGCATGGAATTCGCGTTTAGTGAACCGTGGAGGTGCCTCTCTTCTCCAAAATATCCAGCAATTGAACTTACTCATTCTTGCCCCAAGAGAATCCACTCATTATCCACGAGGACGTGGACTTCCAGATGTGTTGGATATCTTGATATATCAAGGTGTAAATATTATGACTGCTCCCTACGTTATTCATGATCTAGACTCGGACCATCAACCAATAATCTTTGAAATTGTTCGTCATAATTTATTGAAGCCTCCTCCTCCAAAATATCACGTTACAACAGACTGGGATGCTTACACTCGACAATTATTGCCTATCATTGACTTGCATTTAGCTTTAAAATCCCCAGCCGAGATTGATTCGACTTTAAAAAACCTTACAGCAGACATACAAACTTCTTATCTTCACTCTACTATGAGAACCTCCCAGTTATACAATAACCACGGTTGTCTATCCCGTGAGGGTATGATCCTCCTGAACTGTAAAAAATATTTCCCACGGAAATGGCAACAAACATATAACCATCGCTACAAACAGTTGTATAATCAATTTCACGATCGATTTCGCCGATATCTCGTTCGACAGCGACAGGCAGATTGGGACACCGAATTCTCCGGGACACCAATGTAGGATAGTAGATTCTGACAATTATTAAGAAACTATCTGCGAAAGAATCCACAATCTGCTGCCTACCCTCTCCAGGGTCCATATGGCATGGTGTACACACCGGAGGAGAAAGCTGAAGTATTTTCCACACATTTCGAGGACCAATTCCACACACCAGATCAACCACATAATAGCAATTATATCCAGAATATTCAACATCGACTGGAACAACTACGCCATGAACCACTCATAGCTTATCCACTTCTCACAACACCTCAGGAGGTCAAAGGTGTTATAAATCTTCTTCGACCTGGTAAGGCACCTGGCTTTGATACTATTACCATGATACAACTGAAGAATGGTCCCAGAAAATTGCTAGTTTTTCTAGCAAAAGTCTTCAATGCTATATTCCTTACCGGCTATTATACCGGGTGTCCGAGAAGTCTTTGTATGAAAACAAAAATTAACTGTATCCGCTATATGCAACATAGACATGAAAAAATGGTACCAAAATGTTCGGAAACTATTCAAGTTTTATTGGCAATAGGAAAGAAATCAATAAATCTCCACGTGAGCACCCTTGGCAGCACGGAGTACATCTAGTCGAAATTCAACTTTTCGCCATGCATTACCCAACATCAAAGGAGGGATTGATGTGATGACTTGGGTTATCCATTGTTGCAGAGTTGCAAGATCGGATGCAGGAGTTCTGTAGACATTGTCTTTCACATAACTCCATAGAAAAAATCTAAAGGGGTTATGTCTGGAGATCGTTCAGGCCACGCCGTCGGTCCATCTCGACCAATCCATTTTCCAGGAAATGTCTGTTCAAGGTAGGAACGAACCTCCAGACTCCAATCAAGTTGGAAACTAGCAAAAATAATCCTCTTGACAAAACCAGGAAAGAACATTCTACTACCATAGAATTATAGACCTATAAGTCTTCTGAGCCATGTTAGCAAAATCTTTGAATATATACTACTCAGACGATTACAAGCTGCCGTATCATCAATTCGGATTTCGTAAACAGCACAGTACTACTACGCAACTGGTCAGAGTAGTGGAGTATGTTACAGGAAACTTTAATCTCAGTCGACATACTCTAGGAGTATTTCTCGACTCCGACAAAGCCTTTGATCGAATTTGGCATTCTGGATTAATTGTGAAACTAGCGGAATTGGGAGTTCCTATTTATTTGGTGCAATTATTGGATCAGTATTTACAAAATAGACAATTTCAGGTGCAATTTTTAAGGGCTCGATCTACCGTTAACATCATACGTGCTGGTGTCCACCAGGGAGTTATTTTATCTCCACTTCTCTTTGGTATATACACCAGTGATACCCTGCCACTCATAGATGCATGTTAGCTACCTATGCAGATGATGTTGCTATCTTTACAAATAACCCTTTACAAGAACTATGCTACAGCAGGATGAGACAACAACTATTAGAGTTTGGAAGATTAGTCTACTCGCTGGTGCATGAAGTATAATTCACTGAAGAGTGTGGTGGTTTTATTTACACGTCGACATAGACAACTACCAAAGATTCTACATTCTACGACTCCAGGGATCTTCTACACCAGATAAACCTTTTACCACATATATAGGAGTGGTTTTGGACCGATGACTAAATTTCCTTAGACACATCTCAACTCTGACAGCAAAAGCACAAACTCGAGTTGGACAATTGTACAGAGTTTTCCGAAATCCTACCTTGGGACTGACGACTCGCTTGCATGTGTACGTCCCACACTCCTGTATGCAGCACCAGCTTGGGGTCATCTCCGACCTTCAGTCATAAGGAAATTGCAGATTATACAGAATAATGTCGCTCGACTTATTACTGGTCATAGCCGAGATACTCGTATCTCACAAATTCATGAGGACCTTGAACTAGATTGTGTTCAATCTGGTATATATGCCATGTGTTACAACTGCTGGACCCAGAACCAAGAGCATTCAAATCCAGTGGTTCGGGGCATTGGAACTCGACCACAGGTCCGGATGTCCCACTCCATGCCCCGAAATTTTGATCAAATCTAAATTCAAAAATGCTATTGTATTATTATGTTATGTGTCACATATACTCCCTGTTTACAGTGGCGTAGCATGAGCATTTCGGATGGGAACCTCAAGTTCGAAGGAAGGGTAGGCCTTTTTTTCTTAAGAGTTTACTTATGGAATTAGCCGACATATGTATTGTCTATTTAAAATCACAATCTCATTGGGTTTATTACATTAAGTCAGCCGGGTTCCGATAAAACATGATCCATGCTTGTTTTATCTAGAAAATAAGATGCCTCAGTGTGCAATAAATGCTTGGAGCACTTGTGTTTTATACCATTTTTAATTAGATTGCTCAAGTCAGAAACACCGTACACCATTCGGAGTATTTTGCTCCACACGTAACACATGTATAGCAAAACAGTATTTTATAATCAAGGAAACCTCTCGGCATGACGCAAGTAATTAAAAAAACCTACCTGAATCACAAGCGCCTCTAGAACAACAGTAGACTTCATTGTTGTGGATGATACAACTATTGATTGATTTGGTTTATTTTACTTCGCTTTCTACCACTTTTGGCTAATCGCAAATATGAATATGAGTGATGATATTGATGAAGTTGATGAAGAGACACTCACAAAGAACAAACATACGTAGGCCGGGATTCAAACAGGAAACCTCTGACGTCTTAGCGCGCTGTGCAAAACACTCTGACACGAAGGTGGGTGGATGATCCAACAATCGTACACTCTACTGACGTAACAGTGCCTATTAGTAGTAATTCAGAGTTTCAGACCACTGTTTATTGTATCTTGAGAATGCTGATAAACATTTTAAAATAATTTTGTCAACAGATCATACGATGTTAAGAGTTTTGAAACGCATGCTAAATATTTCCACTGGCACATTATTAGCCAGCAAGATACTAACGAAAAAATATTTTTTTAAAATAAATAGTTTTGTGGGTTAGGTGGTAGAGCAGCCACAGGCTGAAGTTCTACCACGAGGACTTTATCAACTTGTTTGACAAAAACTTTTTTGTTCTTTTATTTTTTAATACATTTCACTGTTCTTGCGATAAATTACACAATGTAGTGGTCATTAAAGATGCGTCAGTCAATATTGCGTATTGTAGCATCACCATAGACAAAGAATTACACAGCACGAGCAGAGGCACGAGCGCGAAAAACCGGGTAGGAATTCTACTTCTGTCGTCTGCATCGGATGTACAGCGCCTTGAATCGGAAGGCAGGAAAGGTCACATGGCCCCTAGAACCAATCAGGTGCTCCGTACGCCCACGTATGGCGAGAGCATTTCGCCGGTTCTGTAGAGATCCAAGCGACAAGCTTTCCCTCCTTCTCTCTGCCTCCAGGAAGGTATGCATGGTCCTGTACGCCAAACCTAGCCGGCGTCCGGCAAGCAAAGACATTAGAGAAATGCTACAAGCAGTGGCGTCGCGTGCTGTTCACATACGGGTGTTCACAATAAAAATGTTTTACTGATTGGAGATTTACTACTATCCCTTGTAACTTCATCTTCAATATTGAACAAGTAAGAATAACAGTTCAACTTATTTTCAACAATTTCCCCCCAAAATCATGCTATATCTGAAGCAATACAATACTTTTTTATTCAATTAACACCCTTTTAATTACGTTATTTACAATTAGTGATGGCTACTGTAAACTAATTAGTATAAGATGCAATCTCAGGTATGTACAACGCAAGATTATCATACTTCGCAATCTACTTTCTATTACACCGACCATATGTTAACCAACGACATTCATTCAGCTTTGAAAGCACGTGCATCGTTAGCGGGACAGATGGGAGGACGAATCCAGTCCAGAAAAAATATTTTGTATATAGTATAAGATATTTGGGTATTGTACAAATATTTTGTATATAGTATAAGATATTTGGGTATTGTACAGAATGTCCCCTCGCCCCCCCCCCACCCCTCGGTTGTGATTGAAGTATCAGTCAATGTGACATTGCTTGTATTCCTTCTTTCCTAGTGTTTCGTATTTTTCCTCTAGCCATGGTTCAGAGAGAGATTGATTTTCGACCATATAAAGAAAGGATTCCCAAACTTGTTTGCTTCACGGCTCCCTTAGTTTTTTCAAGACATTACCGCGGCGCCCAGAATGTAGCCCTCTCTAACACTTGCAACGCTCAGTTACTTGTAAGATTGCTTGTCTTACGTTAAAAATTAAACACGTATTTCAAATTCAGAAACATTTTATATGTAAAAAAAAAAAGTACTAAATAAGCAGATATTTGAAACATTCATAGCATTGACCAGTGACGTGCGGTGACGTCGACACTTGGGGTAGCAGTCAGTGGTGTGCTCAAGGGGGGGTCACACCCCTCCTCCTTTTAGGGCCAGTATTCCTACAAAAAAGAAGAATGTCAATGACAGGAAAAGATTGCAAAATTATGAATTAGTACTAGGAAAAAGTACACGTAATCCCCACCCACATTCGAAAATAAAAAAACTATTTGATTTGACTCTAAGCCAGAGATCCTGGGTTCGAATCTCGGATTGGCCATTTGTGTTCTTTGTGTGTGTTCCTTCACCTATTTTGTTGTACCAAAGGTGGCGGAAAAGCGAATTAAAATAAACCAAATTGAGCAATCAATCAATGATTTCATTTCATTCTTGTTACTTAGCGTCGCTTTTTTTTGTCACATTTGGTTAATTGTGAAGATGATACGATGAAACTGATGAAGGGACGAGCACAGGGAACGCCCATGCCCGGGTCGGGGTTCGAACCCGGAACTCCTGGTGTCGTAGCGCGCTGTGATAACCACTCCCCCACGCTTGGTTGATTTGGTGACAGGTAACAACACACAACACACTTTTTGTAGTTTCTTCAATGATATTCATTTGACTTTTTGAGTTCTGAGATACATTTTTCATTCCAAATTATTTCATTATTCACTGCAACACATAGGACAAGAATGCGCACTCATCACGGGTTCGAATCCTGGCCTGGATTGTTCATATGAGGTCCCTTCACCAATTTCATCATATCATCACTCAATCCTCATTTTCGCGATAACCAAATGTGGCAGAAAAGTGAAGTAAAGTAAACCAAACCAACAACAATATGAACACGCGTTCTCTTGCACAAATAAATACATCCGTATTTATGACTGTTAGAGACAAAGAGTAGTATATTTAAATAAAACACTACTAAAACGAGAGTCAGAGAGAGCCTGAGCACATATTTGTAATTTAATCATTATATATTCCATATTTGAAAAAGAAAGAAAGCATAACATTATTGTCTGCACATAACACGTTCCCATTTCATAAATAATAAAACTACATCCCATATTATACATACACACATATTGTACACCGTGTAAAAGGTTGTGTAAATACAGAGAACATAAGTAGTGCAGAAAATTTTACCCTGTGTTCTTTAGAGGATTTACAAAAAAAATATGAGAAACCAATCCCCTATCTCTCCTATAGGAGATAGACTGGGGGACCTGAAAGCCTGGGCTTTCAACCATTGCAGCGGGGGGCGGGGGGACAAGGGAGGTAGAGGTTGAAATCTTCCTTTTCCTTGGGCCGGCCGTTTCTACCTGGAAACTGGTCTGGCGGAAGAAGAGCGAGCTAGGGTATCCAGCCAGCTTTGCCCGCGGAGAACACCGATGGACGAGAAGCGCGTGGAAAAGAATGTAAGGGAAGAAACAATACGAACGATTTCGACCACCGTTCACAGCACCGCACCAAAATTTTTCTTCTCGCCCATTCGGCCAGAACACGTTCAGTCAGCTCTCAATAAAATAAAATCCACTGCTGTGGGAATAGACGAAATCTCTGTTCTAATGATTAAAAAAATTCTCCCGTACGTTCTCGTTCCTATAACAGGCATTTTTAATTTCTCCCTGTCCTTCGGCATATTCCCGTCGATTTGGAAACTGGCTAAGGTTCGCCCTCTGCCGAAAACAAACAAAGTTCTCAGCCTCGGCGACCACCGGCCGATAAGTATTCTTCCGGCTCTGTCCAAAGCTCTCGAACACGTTGTCAGTAACCAAACGCGTAATTTCTTATCACGAAACAATCTAATGAATCCCCTCCAATCGGGATTCCGGCGCAACCATAGCACCTGCACAGCGCTCATCAACGTGACGGACGACATAAGACACGCCATGGACATTAAAGAAGTAACTATTCTTGTACTTCTGGACTTTAGTAAAGCTTTTCAGACTATTGACCACGACATCCTGCTATCCAAGCTATCCTTCCTGTACAACTTCTCTGACCCAACCGTAGCTTGGTTCCGTTCGTATATTAATGAACGCCAACAATGCGTCTTCAACTCTGGTGAGAAATCGTCGTGGCGATCAATCAGCGCCGGTGTCCCCCAGGGAACCGTCCTCGGTCCACTTCTCTTCTCTCTGTACATTAACCATATTCCTGACGTACTCGAACACTGTAAATATCACATCTATGCAGATGATGTTCAGCTGTATTTGTCATTTCCTCCAAAGAATATTGAAAATTCAATTCGCGATATAAATTATGATCTGAACAAAATCAGTACTTGGTCAGCTAATCATGGGCTACTAATTAATCCTTCGAAAACCCAAACTATTATTATAGGTTCACAAAAAATGCTTTCAGCATTTGAAATTTCTTCCCTCCCGCCCATAATGGTCTTAGGGAAAGCTATTAAATTAAGTAAAACAGCCAAAAATCTAGGCGTAATGTTTAATCAGCATCTCTCATGGTCAGATCACGTAAATTTAACTAGTAAAAGAGCCTTCGCTGCATTACACGCTCTTGTTCGGCTTAAACATTTTCTACCCGTTAGCATTAAAATCAAACTGGTGCAAGCACTTGTTTTTCCACACTTCGATTACTGCGATTCTGTCTATTCCGAATTACCAGATGATCTCGCTCAACGTCTTCAACGAGTACAAAACACCTGCGTCCGCTTTATTTTCAATCTGAAATATAGGGACCATTTATCCGTTTTCTTTACAAAGCTAAATTGGCTCAAATTAATTGATCGGCGAAAGGTACACAACCTCACCCTTCTCTATAGGGCAATCAGTTCAAAGGAACCGGCTTATCTCTCGAGCAGATTCTCAATGCTTTCCGAATCACACAGCCTTGACACCAGATGGCAAGGGAGAACTCAACTACTCATCCCCCTTCATAACTCAAATTTTTATTCAAAATCTTTCACCGTTTCTACTTCTCGTCTTTGGAACTCACTGCCCCTCGAAATCCGAAACTCATCTTCAGTATATGTCTTTAAGACGCAATTAAAACATTTTTTATTGGGCACAAATAGTTAGCACATTATATTTTAGTGATAAATTGCATCCAGTTAAGCGCAGAACAACACTGAAATTCCTTATTCACCTTAATATTTCAAATCCCTGACTACTGTCATGAATATCTGATTGTGTGTGTGTGTGTATGTGTGTGTTTTGTTGTATGTTCGGGTGTATAGGTTAGGATTTTATTCCCGTATGTATTTTTTTTCTTATCATTTTTTTCTGTAATTTTTTTCTTTGTAATTTTATATTTCTCTTTTTATTTTTTAAAATTTACCTTTCTATGTAATGGTTTAAATGTTGTTGTAAACATGGTTAAGTGGTAGAAAAGGCTACAAAGCCTTAACTTCGCCATGATAAACAAGACGCAATAAATAAATAAATAAATAAATAAAAGAAGGTGTTGCATATGAGCTGTGGTGGCTTTAACAAGACAATAAATATTGTGATTTGAATATAATTCGAGATGTGAGATTGATTGATCTATCTCTGCTAGACTAGCTAGGGGAGACCGGGGCACATTGTCACAAGGGGCACGTTGTCACAGTAGCAATTCTGAGAAAAGCCTAAACGTCATCGAGCTGGTGCTGCTTTCTCTTTTACCTACTAGATATCACTTCCAACTGTACTCGTTTAGAGGTGTGTGGGAAACACGTGGCTGAGTCAGTTGAGCTTTGTCTGTTTTCAGTGCTTCAGTGTAAATTTTTTGTGTCCTGGAATTTTCCTACTGTGTGTTCGTGAAAGCGTGAGCAGTAAGTATTTTCGTGTGTGTTATGTAGGTTAGAAATAGAGCTTCATAATGTGGTACTCTGAATGCGCTTAATCTTATTGCTTGGTACAGATATTTTTAAAAAAGAGGAACTACGACGCGTGGGGCAAGTTGTCACAAATAAGACGGGGTATGTTGTCACTGTGACAATGTGCCCCACTGTGCGTTAGTCATAATACAAGTGCCCGACCCTGTGGCCGAGTGGTTAGCACATCGCGCTGCGACGCCAAGGGTCCCGGGTTCGAATCCCGGTCGGGCTTGGTTGTTTGTGAATGTCCATTCATCAATTTCATCATTTCATCACTCATCCCCATCTTCGCAAATTAGCCAAGAGGCACAAGACGCGAAGTAAAATAAAGTAAATCAATCAATCAATCAATCAATTATAATACAAGTGGTGTATTCCTCTTTTAATAAGTGGTTCTGTTGCTTCGCAGATGGTGAGAATATACAAGAGAAAGACTGAGAGGAATACCCCGCCCATGGGAGACCTACTGGATGCAGCAAGAGCCGTGAAAAGAAACGACAACACCGTATCAATACGTAAAGCTGCCAAAGAATTTCATGTCCACTACAGAACATTGGCGAGATTTTGTGCACGTGTTACATATAGTGAACTACAGTCCGGGCAATGCTCATTCACATTGGGTTACTCAACATGTAACAGAGTATTTGCGGAACATGAGGAAGACTTACTAGTATGATGCCTAAAACAAGCTTCGGACATATATATAGGAATATTTTTGAAATTTATTAATGTCACTGGCAAATTTCGTGTGTTGGAAGTGTAGGCCCTATCTGTTGCAAATGTTCTTACTGAAACAGTTTTCTGTAACCTTTAAGTTGGTAGTTTTGATTCATTAGCTACTCTGTAAGCTAGTGTTGTTTTCATGAAAGTTCTGGTTTACCTACAAAGATTGATGTAACAATATATGTATCTTTTGGGATGAAGAAAATATACAGGCCCACCTACTTTATTTCCTGTTTAACTAGCATAATTTACCTTTTAATTTAATTAGCTTTTAAGTCTCTTTTACATGCTAAGTATTTAGTGCTAGTAACATTGCCAATCTTTTTCTAGGAGTTGCATTAATAATATATACCTATTTAATGAAACTGCCACTAAAATAGCATGTGACAACTTACCCCAGATATTGTGACAACTTACCCCGCATATGGGGTAAATTGTCACAACTGTAGTGATCATAAAGAAGAGTTAATAAGTCCAGTTCAGGATGAGTTACATTGTACAGAGGAACATATGTTGTGCACACGATAACTAAGTAATTGCATGTAAAAAATTATAATTTTCGGCCTTACGTGAGAGCCACAAAAAAATAAAATGTGAAAATTGTGACAAAGTGCCCCGGTCTCCCCTACTCCTCAGTGCACGTCACTGGCATTGACTAACGGTTCAATGAAAATATTGGAACATTTCATAGCGCCCCTGTAAGCTAATCACGGTGCCCCAGGGTGCCCCAGGGCGCCGCAGCACACACTTTGGGAACCACCGATTTAAAGCGTATAGTAACATCTGTTC
Source organism: Lepisma saccharinum (assembly GCF_977018435.1). NCBI lineage: Eukaryota > Metazoa > Arthropoda > Insecta > Zygentoma > Lepismatidae > Lepisma > Lepisma saccharinum. The sequence continues at coordinate 24,165,239 of NC_139252.1, read as the reverse complement.
GTCGTTGTCATTAACATATTTACTCTTCGTCGCCTTGTAATCGAGGGGTTCCGGTTCGAAACCCGGTGGAGGCACACAGTGGTTCGGATCCGACTTAAAACTGTAGGTCCAGTCCCGATTAGCCTTACTGTGCATAAAGTGGACTTAAAGCACCAAATCAATCAATCAAACATATTTACCATCCTTGACCTTATACATTGCATGAAACGAATCGTTCCAATCCAGATGCAGTCTCTTTTTAAGGGAGTCGCATGTGCAAATGATAAGAAACGCCCAGGATGTGTCCTGTGTTTGTCCATGAATTGCCGCCTCAAACAATAAACAAGGAAAACAAAATTGCGCGTTCACAACGTTGCACCCACATAACCAACTGTACTTCGTGTACCAGTAATTTTTTAATGTTCTTTTAATAACGCAATTGGGAGTACTTACCTCTTGTACAATGCAGAGGACGGCTGGTGAGGGCCCATCCTTTTTACTTGACTTCGGTCTGTTTCGCTCAATCGCGAAAATGACTTTTCTTTCAAACTCCTAACAGTATTCAAAGTGTACAAAACACAACACTACACATACACGACACAACACACACGCACGTCTGAAAGCCAGTGCACATAAATTCACTCGACCTCTTGTCAATAGATATCTTGCTGTCGACATTACTCGTTGCTGCCAAAGAGCATAGGCTTTTTTGTTGCCCCGAAAAACTAACGGTACTTGATCTTTCCAAAACAAACGTGCCCCCTTACAGATCTTCCACAGCAGCAGTGTTGCCAACAATTGAAACGCAGAAGTTTCTAAATCTTCAACATGCGCTAATTAAAAATCGCTGAATCAAATTTGCTGGTGAAAAATACAAAATGTATTTTAAAAAATGCTGTGGGGAACATCTTACACCAGGTTTATTGAATGTATGTGCGTTTATATGCACATTAAAAATGCATTTCATTTCAATTGTGATAATTTAAATGAATATATTATTTCAACTTTCTAACTTCAAAAAAGAAAATATATGTGTAGCAAAAATACAGCTCTAGTTTTCTGAAAGTTATATTTTGTTCTTTACAATAAGCATATTCTAATAACGTAGAGAATAGTAAAAATGATTTACTAATATCAATTGATAACTTTTTTCGGTAACAACTATTTAGGCCATACGACCCCATACTATTCTGAGTATAGTTACCAGAAAAATGTGCGTTGAATTGATGTAAATGTAGTCAGCACTTTCCTTTGCAATTTAAGTTGGTGAGAGTTATTTCCTTGGCATGAAAAACGTCGATTACTAAAGGAAATTGCAGTGTGAATGGCCCTTAGACGCACATGCGCAAATCATGTAAACTTTGAAAGATATTTTGTAACACCTGCAGACTAGTTTCTAAAGAAAAGTTGCTCGTCACTATTCCGTCAATTTTAGCGCCCACTGGAATTTAAAATCCGACAGGTTTAGAGCCTTCTCACTAAAGATTGCAACTATGTAGCGCCGATCTTTTCGAGTCCTCCTAGACGTGCCTGTATATCCTGCGCCCTGGTGCCGAATGTAAGAAGTATTGCCGCTTGGATCAGGGTTCGCACCACAATGTTCGCACAGCGCAGTGAACATTTTCGGGATTAAGGCGGCCAACAGCCCCTTAGCTGCCAGTTCACAACACACAACACAGCCATTGTGTTCATCGCAACCGTGGAACACAGTGGGAGTCAGTGTTACCAACTATCTAAAAAATGTTATCAGACGTGAAAGACGCCATATCAGACTAAATTGTGTGTGTATACTCGAACATCAAAAAAGTATTATTTCGAAGAAATATATGTGTGTGCATTTAATATGTACGAAATTTAGAACATACACATGAGTGATCACGTGCTCATGCGAACATTATCAGGCGACGCGCCTGGCTACAAGGAGAGCTGTTAGTGGAGCGTTGTAGACGGATCGCGAAAAATAGCTTTTATAATGCCATAATGCTCAAACATGTACTTTATATTTACAGCATTTACGCATTTTTAAAATTTTAAATCAGGGAACGCCGGGCGTATGGGCGTACTAGGACGCTACGCTACTGCCTGTTTATGAGTACTTCAAAGTACTGTTTTCAATGGAGCAGATTAGTGTTCCTTGAGAGTGCAGCTATAAAAGCAAAGATTGTGATTTTGTTGTTTCTTTGTTACTTATTGTTACTTATATATTGTTATCATTATTATTATTCTATGTGGTTATTTTATGTTTGATGTGTTTTAAAAGTGATGTGCAAAATGTAGTTTGTGATTAGAACTTTTCATCAGTGCAACGAACTATTGTATGGTTTGAAAAATAATAGTGATTATTTCCTTCCTCTGTCAATGCAAACTTATAACAAGGAACTCAACAATTTCAAATTAGTGAAATAATACAGATGAACTATTGTCCAAATCCCGGCCGACAGTCGACCCGGGCTATAGCAAGAGAAATGTTGTACATACACTACTTTTCAGCGGCGTGCATTCTGGGTACGCAAGGTACTCACTGCGTACCCACAACACCGTAAGAAAAAATAATAATTTTCCCCACCTTCTCGGAGCATGAAAATTAAACTATCGTCTCTCCGAAACCCCTTCCACTGCCAGAAATTCTATCTTCCGTCCGAGAACGCTGCTGCCTTGCCCGAGTAGCCTGGCCCTCCAGGCAGTCCCGAACGTCTGCCCGAATGATCCCGATTGTGCCTTCGGTGTTGCCCGCACCCACCCCATCCACCGTGGCTTCTGTCGATTTCCACGAGCAAAAGCTGCTGCCTCTGTTGGGTACCCTAGAAATTCGGAGGGCAATCCCCATTGGCTCCGATCAACCCCCACCATATGTTTGGGTCTTCCCGCGCTCATCCCACGGTGCATTTTCCTGTTCAAAGCACATGGTTCTAAGAAGCCAGGGTACCCAAGATTTTGGCAGCGTGTGCAGTGTTGGTAGTAGTCAACATATATTTTTTCTCGAATGTTTAGTTTACTAACATTGGACAGACACGCTTAGATAAATTAATCCCTGTGATTTGGTTGCAATAAAAATGCGTTATAAAAATTGATTACTGACATACAAATCGGAGCGGAAGGCAAGAAAATGTTTATCGGGAGGTGAGGGAAATGGATTGATCGACCGAGCATTGCGTTTTACCTGAAACACTTTTCGGCGTCGTCATGTCAATGTGTCAGAGGGAAATTATATGGACAATTTGCATGTTTCACACCATTCTCAGTATCTGTCTTTCTCATTCTAGAGATCAAAATTGTATTCGTGTCACTTTGCATTTCAGCTTATGATAAGGATGGGTGTTGACTGTTGACCCGACGATATAAATGAACGAAAGAAAAAACATAAACACATTGCTTACTATGGGATTCGAATGTACCCCCGCTCCCTTACGTTGCAAAGTTATGTAAATGGACGTTACATTGTGCCCAACATAAGGGTGCAACATCATATTGGTGGTGGTGGGGTGGGGAGATATCTCAATCTACACACACGCGCGCATATATTACATATACACATAATATAATTATGATATACATATTTATAATGTCATTCCATATAAAAAAATAATGAATTTCTAAATATTTAAAAATGCATTATTAATAAATACATAGAAAGAAATCAATTTGTTACTTTTATATACATGAGATATTTATAAAGTAGCAAACAAATTCATTTACTAACGGGTTAAAGAATAAATTAATTACAATTAATTCAATAAATTACAAAAATAGTTGGAATCGTTTTATTATGCAATAGTTTTTCTATTAACATCATATTTATATTTGTCTTGCATTCTTGTTTTACTTCTATTGTACATATTTTGATTGATTGATTGATTGATTTGATTGATTTAGTTTATTTTACTTCGCGTTTTGTGCATCTTGGCTAATTTGCGAAGATGGGGATGAGTGATGAAATTGATGAATGGACATTCACAAACAACCAAGCCCGACCCGACCAGGATTCGAACCCGGGACCCTTAGCGTCGCAGCGCGATGTGCTAACCACTCTGCCACAGGGTCGGGCGTACATATTTTGTTATTGGTGTAGATCTGTTAAATATCTCTTGAAGAGGTAGTGTATGTTTTCAATATTATCCTTCATCTTTCATTGTTATAACAAAAACTCTCCCCCCCCGGGGAAATTTTGGTGTGGGGATTTTTGTGGCCAATATTATTGGTGGGGGGAAATCCCTCCATTCCCCCTCAGGACTTCGAACCCTGCCCAACGTTTATTTGAGCTTTTGAAGTGTGTTGGGATTAATACCATTCTATTCTGATGCATTTTCTACGAGAGTCCGTAATTTCTTCATTCTACAAAATATCTCGTCGACTGACAACCCTGATCCATTCATCTACAAATGTGAGTGGCTATTTCGAGGAAGGAGACACTTGTTACCGCGAGAGATTGACGTTTTTTGTTTCTTCCGTCTTGCGTGTGAAATTTGCAGTGTTTTGTTCTTATTATTGTTTTGTCATTGCGGTGAAGAGGTGAAATAGAAATAATATGGAATCGGGAGTTGTCGATGACGTTCTGGAGAGGGGTTTGTCGTCATAGAGTTATGAAAAGAAAGTGGAAATAATCCGAAATGGGAGGCCTGTTCCTGAATTGGAGGACTTGTCTCAGGCTGGAGTTACGAAGGATGGTAAGCAGTATGTTAGGCATTTTCAGGAAAAAACTTACTTATGTGTTTATTTCTTCCTCAACCCTTAATTAAGATATTACTTATTTAAACATTTGTCTGTTCCTTCGTTTCCGTTCAATGTGCATCGCGCTGCATGAAGAAACTAATCAAGGTTGAATTGTTGGGTTGCACGTTTTTTGAGAATATATTTGCGAAGCAAGAATATAAAATATCATACAAATGTTTTATCGTGTTACATGTGTTACATCTGAATCTCTCCGGTAGCATTTTAAGGTTATGTCTTTATATTAAAAAATCCTGAATTAGATCCCATTTCAATTCAACTAACTTCAATCAGCTTTAGTGTGCATAAAGGAAGCTTAAATTCTGCTTCCTTTAACATAACAAAAAATGCGGCAGAAATATTTTTTTTCTTTTTGTGTGCATATGAATGCATTTGATACAGCCACTAGTATTGTTTTCAAAGTTTGGTAAATTATCCACGAAGGATTTCACTTACGTATTTCTTTTGCGTACCCTAGTCTAAACGGCACCGCACGCCACTGCTACTTTGTAAGAACATAATAGTAAGTCAAGGCCACAATGGTCCCGATACTTACAAAAAAAACTGTCAATATAGCATTGGCATTGGCAAATAGTCTTAATTTACGTTCCTCTTTTAATGTAAGGGACCAAGTTTCGCATCCATATAATACCTACAGGCAAAATTACTGTTTTGTATATTTTAACATGTAGTTTCTTAGATATTATACGAGAAGATAAAAGTTTATGAAGAGAAAAGTAACATGCATACTTCCAATTACAGGAAAGCTTACACTATTGTCAGTGGCAAAGAGTGACATTTTTACATTGTCATCGCAAGACTTGCCAAACGTCAGGGTCAATCTTTCATTTGAACAGTGGAAGAGGGGGGGGGGGGGATTTCCAAATGTGATAACACATGGCCGTATTTAGAGGTTTTTTATTTTAGGGTTCAAACCCCCCCCCCCCCGAAACTTCTGGCATGTTGGATTAATGGAAGTTCAGAAACTAAAATTTGTAACACTTTTTCAAAAATTTATTGCCAGTTTCACAAAAATACAACAGGGAGACAATACTGGAATGATCGAGCTACAATTTTCAAACATTTTGTATTCTGAAATTTGAGCGAAACTGATTTAATTCTCAGAATCACAACCCACTCGCGAGCCCTTCATTTTCACTTCTGCTGTCCTCTTTCCAGTGCTGTTCCTGGATCAGACTGAAAATTTCCTTGTGATTGTCTCAAAATTCCCGTTCCAACTTTTAAATTCCCCCTTTAAAAGAGTTCAAACCTAGGATATGCAGCTTCGTAGCGCGTTACATTCACTATCCTTCACCCAGCGGTTTGATATAGTATGTAGGCCTACTAGTAGTACATACATTTAACCCATATGCGGTCCTATAAAACACATACTTGTATAGTGCATAGTGGTTGTATATAATGCTGTTTGGTAATTATATGAACAATATGACCGCCGGAAAGTGTGGGTCGAACTGGTCTATAGAAACCCCCAAATTGACATCGTTTATTGCAAGTTACAAAATAGCAGAACGTTTGTTAGTTTTATTGGTAATACCGGAAACAAAGTTCAGTTAGTTAGTATTCCAACAGAATAACCAAAGAAAAATTGATCGAACAATTGAGGTGACATTACAGGCACCAGGTTACGTTTTACCATTTAATCCAAAGAGTAACTGGTTCCACAGTTCTCAAAATTCCAAAAATCAAGTTTTATGTGAATGGTCAAACAACATAAACTTTATGACTAAAATTTCTCTCTTACTTTTAAAGCTTTTTCTTGAGGTACCTAAACTTTAATTTTAATAACAAAATATAATAACTGTGAACCTGAACTGCATGAAACGTAAAATAAATAAATAAAAACAGTTGTGTTGCATATTCACACTTCTGATGGATAGAGTAGAAAATAATAATAATAATAATAATAATAATACGTTTGGAATTAATTAGTTTATGAAATTTAAAAATTATTATTATTATTATTATTGGGCGAGGCAGTCAAATAGGAAGATTAAAAAAAATCACAAAAATAGAAAGAGCAAATATTAGTTAATTTTTGAACATGAATGTACTGTATATGAGTTGAAATTACTAGTGTACCTGAAAAATGTACATTTTTTTTTAATATGGCGTCCTAGGTGTTGCACACATTGTCGGAATCTCAGAGTAAATCCGCCCATGACGCTTCGTAGCATCTCCAACGGAATGTTCAGGATCTCTTGCCGAATTTGATCCTTCAAATTATCCCTGGTTCTTGGATGGTTGTCCTTGAATACTTTGAATTTGAGGTAACCCCAAAGGAAAAAGTCAGGAGCCGTAAATCGGGTGAACGGGCAGGCCACGGAATATCGCCGAATCTGCTGATGAGACGACCATGAAATGCGAGTCTAAGCACATCCATAGACACTCTGGCAGTAGTAGTTGCACCATCTTGCTGAAAGAGTGTTTCTTCATCTGGGCCATAGTCATCGAGGACAAGCAGGAAAAAAGTTACCAATATGTCAGCATAACGTCATGGGCGGATTTACTCTGAGACTCCGACAATGTGTGCAAAACCAAGGACACCATCTTACTCACACCATATTAAAAAAATGAACATTTTTCAGGTACACTAGCAATTTCAACTCATGTACAGTACATTCACGTTCAAAAATTAACTAATATTTGCTTTCTCTGCTTTTTGTGAATTTTTTAAATCTTCCCGTTTGACTGCCTCGTCCTATATTAGCAATTATTATTGTTATTATTTCTATTATTCAAATTTCTTGCCCATGGGAACAATTATGAATGACCCCCCACCCCCAATTTTTTTTCTGCCTACGGCCATATGATAACATTAGGGGTGTGCGGGATCCCGAAAAATCGGGACCGGGATCGCATAAAAAATTTCCGTCCCGATCCCGACTTCGCGAAATGACTTTCCGAATTTTCAGGATCCCGAGCAGTCGGGAAATACCGAATGGTCATTTTTAAAAGTTGTTAATTCTGGACGTTTTCTGCATTGCAAGTGTCTGGAACTTATCGCAAATTGTTTGTTTTTATTCCAGAAATACAAAAGCAATCACTTAAGTTGAAAATGATATGTAGAATTCGAGATTTTCAGAGCTTCGGGAAATTTCAAACATTTCCCGTCCCAAAAATTTTTCGATTTTGTCGGGAAATGGCGATTTTTTCCCGTCCCGAATGTCGGGATTAAAAAAAATGTCCCGTCCCGACCAAAAAAATTCTGGCTCGCACACCCCTAGATAACAGTGTTCGTACAGACGTGTGAAGTAGATATGGCCAAATTCATTTTTTCGAGTATATGATCGCAAGATAAGGAAGACTAAACTTTCTTAAATTCTACCCGAAAAATGGACAAATTGTTAACCCACTTTACGCAATCCGGGTAGTAAAATTTCCGAAATCGATATTTGAACCACAGGAAAAGAAAAGGAGAAATACTGTGAAGGAAATACAATGAATCCAGAACTGCTTCCCCCCCACTTCTTTCTAGCACTAACCGTGGGGAAATGTATGCTTTGCTTAATTATATTTTTTTCCTATATAGAAGCAAAACCATACATTTCCATTACTTTCATGTATTCTGTGTAAGTTGCGTTGCGATGCTCTTCAATGTATTTTTCTCTTAAAACAAGAGCGTTGCAAGCTTTAGGCCTACAGTGCTGGACATTCTGAGAAGTTTCATCTTGATGACGTCACAGAAACCCTGCCGTGTTTGTAAACAAGGGGGCTGAAAAAAAGTTCAGAGTATGACCAGACCTTCAAGAGCGGGGAAAGCGGCAGAGCTGCTGCGATGACCAGGCCCGACTGACACCATTGCACTCAACAGGAAACGTAGCGGGGTGGTTGGGCACGGGGGGTAGAACTGGGCTCTCCTTTCGATTCGCTAAAGTTAGAGAATCTCTTGCGTATTTCTAGCTGTTTCATGGCGTCGCGTGACTAATTTCGCTCAAATATGCGAGTATTCTGACTTATTTTTACTTCTTCTCTAAAATATCTAAAAAGCAAAATTTTTATTATTTTGCTTTGTCATCGTCGCATCAATGGATACCTGGGGGGGCAAAGGCGACTGAAGTGTGATGCTGATCACATCACCTCCAAAATGGTAGGGATCGAAAATGTGTGGTGCCCTACCCCACATCCCCTAAATTTGCCTTCATGGCAAGGTGCTATGTAGACGGGAACTTCATTTTTTACATTTCAGGTCAGAATGATCTTTCTGGCTACTGGAAATTTCCAATGGAACATTGATTTATTTATTTCAGTTCGCTTCTCTTCCACTTTTGGCTAATTGGAAAGATGAGGATGTGATGATGTTGATGAAGGGACACTCACAAAGGCAGTGATGTGCGGTGATGTTGACACTTGGGGTAGCAATCAGTGGCGTGCTCAAGGGGCGGGGGGGTTGGTGTGGGTCATACCGAAGGTCCGTGAAGACTTTCCCCTACCCTGCTTCAAGAGGTCTGACCATAACAGCCCCATTTCCGTGGGGAACGTGTGACATCACCACGGAAGCAAGCCTTCCCTCTGCTTTGACAAACTCATTTGAAAACAACGACGTGTCAATATTTTTCAATAGTTACAACAAAATATTTGATCCATTACGTCGTTCACTTCATTTCTGGGGCATGGTATGGACGTAGGCACTTATCTAGAAATATATTTTGGGAAGGGTTCTCGGATGCTGATCAATTGTATCACATGTAATAAGAATAGCAAAATTGTCTTGATATTACAAATATCTGCTAATAATACTACATTATAAGACATTATTGGCCCAGAGCGTAAATTTGTCGACTTTCAATCTCGCCACCGAAGTATCCGGGTCTGAATCCTGGCCTGGGCAAGCATGTTCCTCATCAATTTTATCCAATTATCACTCATCGTCACGATTAGCCAAAAGTGGCAGAAAATAACTTAAAAAGAAATAGATACAGAATAGGTAATACTTATAATAATTATGGATTATTATGTGAATAGAGGAAGGACGTCTGACTGCTATGCGACCAGAGTTCGATTCTCGATGTGGGTGATCTATGGTCGGAAATTTTCCGGCCTTGTCCCTGCAGGAAGCGACTCTGGGGTTCAGCCAGCCTCAAATAAATGGGTTCTTGGGGACAACCCTTGGGGTGGGGGTGGTCTAAGTTGGCCGGAGCATGATGCTGATCACACATCTAAAATGACGAGATCGAAGATGTGTGGTTAATGGAACGGTGAAATGTGCAATGGGAACTTTGCCTTACCTATATGAGATGGTGTAAGAATATACATTTAACAAAACACATTCATGTTCTAGCTTCTTTCTACTTAAGACCACTATTCTTTTTATCAGAGAGGTGTTCTACCTAGGAAATTAATGTCAAAATAAATAGTAAAATGAGAAATTTATAGATTAACGTAAAGATCGATTGATTGATTTGTTGTTTTAAGTCCACTTTATGCACAGATAGGCTAATCGGGACTGGGCCTAAAGTTTAAAGTGGGATCCGAACCACTATGTGCATCCACCGGGTATCAAACATGAGACCCGTTGATTACAAGGCGACGACGAGAATAACGAAAATGTCGATACTTCCAGATGATAAAAATGTAACGTATTATTATCAACACCATGCACTAATTTCCGCAGGCACTGTCAATACAAAACTAATTAATTCAATAGCCGGAACGCCAATCACAAATGAAAAGACATGGGAACTACGTACTTCGATTTGATTTTGTTTATTTTACTTCGCTTTTCTGCCACTTTTGGCTAATTGCGAAGATGGGCACGAATGATTTTATGATGAATCGACTCTCACAATCACCCATGCCCAGATTTGAACCCGTGATCCTTGGCGTCGTGGTGCAATGTGCTAACTACTCCGCTACGGGGGCAGGTTCATGGGAACTACTACTACTAATAATAATAATAAAACACATTGAAATGATGTCATTTTATTTATTATATTATTATCATCATTTTTTATTTTTCTGGGAAGAAAAGTTTCGGTACTCTTTAGGTTCCTTTGTTTTTATTATTATTTGTTAAGTTCATCATAAAAATTACTCTAAATATTGTGGTATGTTCATAAATGATAGTGTAAGGTGTAAGGAGTGACAGACCCTTTATCAAGACACCCAAATATCAACCTCACTGGACTACATTATTCAAGGACGTCTGAATCCATGGGCAGTATATTCCTCTATGGGCTTGTGTTATGTGCTGTCAATATGTATTTGTGATTGTCCCTAATTTATATATATATATATATATATATATATATATATATATATATATATATATATATATATATATATATATATATATCTTACCACCATTTTTCCTCATCTTCACAATTCCAAAAATGGCAAAAAGCACCCAGTAAAATAAAACAATTCGTCATTCATAATTAATTGATCGTGCAAGAGGGAAAATGGAGTGATTATATTATTATTATTATTGCATCCTATAAACACAAGATCTATCGCTTCTGTCACTTCAGGTAATTAGGTTCTCAATTAAAACTTACACTTATTGCACTGACTGAAATGTACCCATATATTTTTCTTCTAAACTTCGGACCACCCATTGACAAGAGACAAATTTAGTTCTCTTTCTTCTTTACCTATTGTTTACAAGGTGTAACAAAGGGTGAACTTTTGTGTATTATGCCGCATCAGGAACTGAGTTCCTACAACAAACGGAGTTCCGGAGCATTTCGGCTCACTTTAAACCCTGCATACTGCAATTAAGTATTTTGGATATTTAATTTTAGTACTTGGCAACTTTTCCTTGGGAGCTTGACCCCCGGACCCTCCCTCTAAATACGACGTTGCATAGAAAAACTCCAACAATAATTGCGTACACATATGTCTGTATACTAATTGAAAACATTTGTGCCTCCAATGCACTTCCATGTAAAAAGACTGGCGAAGGAAGGCAAGTAATTCCGCGATGACGTCACTGAATTCTCGACCGCGGGGGTTGTTAGAAAGCCCAGTTATGGTGGGACCTTCTCAGGCAGGGAGGAAGACTGATTCCACGGACCTTGGGTCATACCCCTCCCCCCTTTAGGGCCCAGTATTCCTAAAAAAAAAAGAATGTCAATAACAGGAAAAGATTGCAAAATGAAGAATGAATACTAAAAAAAATACACCCCCACCCACAATTGAAAGAAAAAAAACGATTTGATTTGACTACTAAGCCAGAGATCCTGGGTTCGAATCTTGGCTTGGCCATGGGTATTCTTTGTGTGTGTCCCTTCATCAATTTTATCCTATCATCTTCGCGAATAGCCAAAAGTGGCGGAAAAGTTAAGTAAAATAAACCAAATCAAGCAATCAATCAATAATTTCATTTCATTTTTGTTACTTAGCGTAACTTTTTTGTCACATTTGGTTAATTGCGAAGATGATACGATAAAATTAATGAAGGGACAAACACAAAGAACACCCATACCAAAGTCGGAGTTCGAACCCAGAACTCCTGGTGTCGTAGCATGCTGTGATAACCACTCCCCCATGGTTGGTTGATTTGGTGTTTTAAGTCCACTTTATGCACAGAAACAAAACAGGTAACAAAACACACTTTTTTGTAGTTTCTTCAATAATGTTCATTTGGCTTTCTGAGTTCTGAGATACATATTCATTCCAAATTATTTCATTATTCACTGCAGAGTACAACACATAGGAACAAGAATGCGTGCTCATCACGGGTTCGAATCCTGGCCTGGATTGTTTATATGAGGTCCCTTCATCAATTTCATCATATCATCACTCATCCTCATTTTCGTGATAACCAAATGTGGCAGAAAAGCCTAGTAAAATAAACCCAACCAACAACAATATGAACGCAGTACAGGCGGCAAGGTGTGATGCTCATTACAACATTCCAACTATGTCGAGATCAAGGATATGTGGAGCTTTATACCTCGACATAACTCCATATGCCTTCATGGCATGTGTGCATATGCACAGGGCAGTGGCGGCGATTGGGTTCCAAAACCAGGGGGGGGGGACAATCTGCCAAAAATGGAAGAAGGGGGGCCAAAGACATTTCATTTCGATTTGTAAGTAGCATAGTGCATTCCAAATGAATGTTTACAATGTTTAAGCATCGGTATTGGCAGGCAATTGTTACTGACTCAGCCATAATTATACAGGGTGGTCCAAGATAAACTGAACCCAACCAAGTAATGAATGTATGAACTGCAAAGCTATTTTATTGTATATTTTTTATACAATTGATTGATTGATTTATTATATTTTACTTCGCGTTTTGTGCCTCTTGGCTAATTTGTGAAGATGGGGATGAGTGATAAAATTGATGAATGGATATTCACAAACAACCATGCCCGAGCGGGATTCAAACATCTATCCTTAGTTAATTATTTTCAAAAGTAACTTCCCAAGTACTGCTAAATACTCACACAAAAGAATTTTACAGAATCTTTTTATTTGACTTTTGATTTTTACAGATCATATCAAATTAACAAAAAATATCAATTTTACATCTGATCATACATGGCAATGTGTCAAATAGTTCTGATTGACAATTGTAAAATAAAGGTTGTATATTACATATTTCAATATTTGATGTAAATTAGCTGTCTTTTATATAAGGGTTAAAATAAAAATAGAAGCAAAATGAATGAAAAGCTTTGATAGCAACAATTATAATAAATATATTACGCATAAGGATGCAAATATATAAAACAACCTTTACTGCTGCTTCTACATTTGAATCTCTTATACTTTTCAACACATGAGATTCATTAATGATAAATAATCTTCCCTGAAGATTCAATGTGCATGTATGTATATATGACAATAATACAAGTACTTATTTAAAGGAATACTATAAAAGGGCTGGATGTTATTTCATTATTGAAATTTTAAGAGATTAATGAACCAAAGACATGACTAATAATTACTGCCTGATGGATATGACATAAATACTGAATACATTAAAAAAAAAGTACATTTATCTGTATCTAGCAGTGTTTAAATTTGCATCATTAGTTTAAATGGAAAAAGAATCATAATGATTCAAACAAAAACTCTATGATTATTTTTCTGTACAGTCATAGGATGAAGTTGAAAAATCATATTAATAAAGAGTTGTAACAGAAAGGGAAATATGTGAGACATATTACTCCAGTAAGATGTTGGAAAAATTGAGTAGATTGCTTCAAAATTTTAATTGACAAACAATATAAATTCATCCTTGGGAATCATATAAGCAATTGGTTGCTCTTCGCTGTATCTTGAAGTTCAACACCAGCATAATGTTCTGTAAACAGGAACTACACAACTGTAACATTTTTCAGTTCTCCAGAATTTCATTTTTAAAGTAAAATCTATCCTTTGTTAACATATAAATGCAACTTATAATTCACCTAACAAATACATAGAAAATATTTTCTGAAAGATAACAATTTAAAATAATTCAAACAATCGGCATAAAATATCTCCACACATTTAATAGCCAGCTTGTAAAAGAACCATTCAACTTGAACATCACCACAATCAATTCAATCACAAAATTAAATCAAGTGGATTCAAATATCACACGAGGGCACAGGATCAAATCTGAACATCCATATTCTTATCATTCAACAAAAATTAAGAACAATGTATCACAGCTTATACTTCATGATCTTGCCTTAACTATCACAATCAGTTTATCTAAAATAAAATCTAACTCAACAACATTCTTCAAATCGAATTAAAAAATGACAAAGGTGAAAATGTACCCATTCACTTTGCATAAAAGAAAAAGAATACTTTTAAAAGGTAAGATAGTCATTATTTATAAATCCACTAGATCTAATACTGAATTTAAACTAGAGTATGTATTCTGGAAAGTAATTAATATTTAAATGATTACAGTAAACTTAAGTTAAGAGAACTCACAGTACAGTGTTTTTTTGTGCCAGCACACAAGTGTAAAATACTCCACATACGTGGTAGTTTTCGCTATATTCTATATACTGAAAAAGGCACATGTGAAAGAGTATGTCTTTTTTAAAAAATAAGACTGGTTCGTAATATAATGAATAGCATGTATATTCCTGAGATGGTTCCTAGGACATAATTATTGTATCAATAAAAAGGCTACATCAGTTCGCACATGTGATGCAATAATGGTGGTAAAAATGCATAACTTTACATGCAAAATTGAATTTCAATTTATTCTGCACATGGCGTTCATGCTAAGTGCTATGTCAGTCCATCATTGTGGCAGTAACGTTCATCCTTCATCAATCTCTTTGATCTCTGTTTTATTTTCAGTTTCAGGTTCAACTGATGATCTCTCACTTCTATCCATGCTTGCTCTCTGTTGTTCAGCTTTCAATGAAAAGGTCACTTTCTTTCCCGTAAATCTGGAATATAAAGAATAAACTAATACAGAAAGACTATATACAAAAATGGGTGAATTGAGCTTAAAAATAAAAAAGATCACAAGAAAAATCAAGGAAGAAGTGGAAAGAAGAATGAAGAAATGCACAGGCATTGAAGTAAATAGTGCAGTGGCTTAACTCATCATGGCCACGGTGGCTCAGTCGGTAACGCGTCTGACTACCATGCTAAAGGTCCCGGGTTCGATCCCCGGCGCCTACCCAGCGTCGAATAACATGGGTACCTGGGGGAAACCCTGGGGGGTAAAGGCGGTCAGGGGCGTGATGCTGATCACATCACCCCCACTCACGACCGGATCAAGAAAGTGTGGGGCGTTACCCCCACACCCCCTATACGCCTTCATGGCGTGGTGCTATGCACAGGGGAACACTTTACTTTTACTTTACTTTACTTAACTCATCAACACATGAAGGATACATAGAACAACAATTTATGATGACAATAAATGTGACAAGCGAATAAAGTTTTCTTCTTACACAAATACAGTGGAACTCCGATTTTACATTCCCCCAATTTACATTTTCCTGCATTATACATTCAATCTCGATAGCCCCAATATAGCAAAATGACATAAAATTTCCTTGATTTTTCATGTTCCCGCATTTTAAGTTATACAGGGTTTGTCCAATAAGTATCGGGATTGATTTTGTCCGGCCAATGGGAAGAGGGTGGGGGGCAGTCTATGTGGGTGGGATCGGTGTTGTGGGATGTCATGTGAGCTAGGAGACCCAGCTCAGTTGCCTCCGAGCGTTTGGAGTGTGTAGGTCGGACCTGAAGTGAAAGTGTGTTTAGTGCTCGCATCGAGAGTCAAGATGCAGCTAACCATCGAGCAGTGTTGTGCCATCAAATTATGCATTAAACTGAACAAATCTGCTACATAGACTTTTGATATGATCCGTGAGGCTTACAAGGACAAAGCCATGTCCAGAACGCGTGTTTTTGAGTGGCATAAAAAATTCAAAGCTGGCCGGGAAGACGTCGAAGACGAACAACGCGCTGGATGTCCAACATCGATCCAAAATGCTGAAAATGTGGCCAAAGTGCGAGAACTTCTGAACAGAGATCGCCAGTTAAGTGTTCGTTTGATAGCACACGAGTTGGATTTACTGAAATCCACTGTGTATTCAATTGTGACCGATGATAATTAGGGTCCACCGTGTCCAAAGGGAGATCGCCAATTCCTGGCTGCTGCATCACGACAATGCGCCCAGTCACATGTCGCTAATTGCGAGAGAGGCACTGGCAAAACATTGTGCACAATATCCTACAGTCCAGATATGGCTCCCCCCGACTTCTTTTTGTTCCCTCGGATCAAAAGGAGCCTGAAAGGACATCGTTTCGGGGCGATTGAAGTGGTCGAAGCAGCTTCGATGGAGTGCCTGAACAGTCTTGTGATTGCTGACTTCCAGGGGGCGTACGAAAGTGGAAAAAGCGCTGGCAGTGGTGTATTGATGCAGGAGGGTCATATTTTGAAGAACATTAACAGACTGTACATATATCTTCAATAAATTTATTTTTATGACTTCAGTCCCAATACTTATTGGGCAAACCATGCATCATCACATTCATCAACTGAAAAATATAAAAACGAGATTCCACTGTGAATAACAAATTTATTGTGACTTATTATATATTTGTGTAAGAAGAAGATTTTGAACACTGAATGTCAATCAACAGACTTCTGTGAATGGTAACAGTGAGTTACAAAAATCAATAAACGAATAAAGTAATTTTTCACAGAAGTCACATAGAATTATTATAAATCTATGTAAGAAGACAATTCAATCATGTTTGTGCTATGAATTTGAACACGAAAATGAACAAAGTGTGTTTTAAGTCCACTATGTTTAGATATGCTAATTGGGACTGGACCTACAGTTTACAGTAGGATGCAAACTACCAAGAATAAAAATTCACAAAATGAACACCATGCTAACCAGTAACATGGTTTCAAATTAATACAATAAATTTTATTTTGAAAGTGGGTTTTTATTCCTTAGGTGGATTTTTGTACTAGTTTCCTGAAACTACAGTGACTTAGGTTGTGTGCTAGCTTGAAAAAGTTCTGAAAAACTGGAATAAGACTGCCAAATGAATAAAAAAACAACTTTTAAATAAAATATATTGCATTACTTGGTATTGTATAAATGGTTATGCAACTTTAAGAAGAACATGCCAACATAGGCCATTGCAAAGAATTTTAAGTGACAACATATTTATATTTCTAATTTTATACGTAACAGATATGTATAAATATGAACTCTACATACAGCTAATGTTAATTCTTACATTCATAGCTTCTGATAAAAATTACTAGAGATACTCACTTGGAAAAGCTGTTGTCAAACATCAGTATATATAATCCATTGCGTGAAACTTTTATTTTTCCTCGGATTGAATGAATATGCGAGTTGACTCTTGTTGTAGGAACTAGAATTTTGGAGTGTACAGTTGCAACTTCAGCATCCTTCTTATAAATAATACCAAATGCTATACTCTGAAAGAAAAAGGATCAGTTGAAATTAAATAAATCGAGATACATGTTGGTATTTTCAAAATCTGCTTAAAAATTGTAACTACACATTAAGTATTAGTACATCATTCCACAACACACTGGCTCACCAGGCCCAGTCTCTTCCCAAAATATTGGCCAAATTCCACTGCTCCCAAAATATTGGCCAAATTCCACTGCTCTACAATAAAATGTTTAGAGAAACAATAGTAGTTTTTTTATAGATTTCAAGATCCCGAATTCGAAAATGACATTAACATTTGTTGATGGACTCTTTGTTTTTATGTTAAACAAAAAAAAATTGACTAGAACCACCTAAAATATTGTATCATGTTCCCTTACTCAAAGGGTGACCAAACGTCCTGTTTTGACTGGAACAGTCTCATTTTAGAGGCATGTCCAAGCCGTCCCATCCATATTATTAAAAAACATTATTTGTCCCATCAGTGGCGACTCATGACTTTTTCGGAGTGTAGGAAGAATTTATGCTAAACCGAGGAAGGTTTGAAAAATGTGTTCAATTACATTCACATGTAGCCTATCGCTTGTACTATCCTTTGCATTTAGAATGAAATATTTAAATGTGAACCTATAAAATTGGATGAAAATATCATTAACGATATTTCAGATTTTTCAAGAATTTTGATTTTCTTCTCCCTCCCTGTCATCGAGTGGATTCACAATAACAAAAAGTGCTGCTTAAACTTCGAAATTATGCTAAATGTTTCTAATTTGTGCTAGGATTTATTATTAATTACATTTTTTCGGATAATTGTAATTCTGCATCTACTTTTCTAGTTTTAAACTTTCGTTACTTATTCTTAACAGTTATGTAATAGTATAAATTTTCCCCCAAGATTGTGCAACAAACAACATGGGTTCAACATAGAACTTAAAAAGTAAAGGTAAAAAAGGTAAAGTGCTCCCCTGTGCTTAGCACCATGCCATGAAGGCATATAGGGGGTGTGGGGATAACGCCCCACACTTTCTTGATCCGGTCATGAGTGGGGGGAGATGTGATCAGCATCACACCCCTGACCGCCTTTACCCCCCAGGGTTTCCCCCAGGTACCCATGTCATTCGACGCTGGGTGGGCCCCAAGGATGCTTCCAACGTTAGAAAAGTTCCCGGATTTGAACCGGTCGGGGATCGAACTCGGGACCTTGAGCATGGTAGTCAGACACGTTACCGACTGAGCCACCGTGGCCATTAGAACTTAAGGTTTGAGAAAATTATTTACCTCCAAATTTCCACTGATTTCCTACCACAAAATCTCCTGACAAATTAAATCGGGCAGGATGAAGAAAATATAGAAGATGGATCATGGCATGTTTGTAAAAAAGCTTGCCGCTGGATCGGCATACTCCCTTTCATTTGAAACATGTCCGCTGGCGAAGTAGAAATAATATTTGGACATAATATTATTTTAATTTTCTGAAAACATATTCCATTGAATTCGATTTTTCCTCTCCCAGGGACTGGCATTTGCAGATTTTAGCATTATGTCAAAAGCAGGGTGCTAAGTGCCAACAAATATCAAACTGTGCTTGGTTTAGTACCATTTTGCTGGGATTGGTAACCCTAATTGAGGAACAACTTGCTGGTTCCTCAGTCCTCGCCAATCTTCGCAACGTTGATGCCCTTCCACCACTCAGCCATCTGTTTGTAGAATGACCGCCCTGGTTCCTCAGCGAGCTGCAGAAAGCCTGTGGCCATCGTCTTTTGGCTGCTGCTGGTGCATGCAAAAGCAGTCAACTTTTGACAGTAGCTAATCTAGTCAATTTTACGTACATTGCTTTCATAATTTTATAATGCATTAAACTCCTAAAAAGTAGAGAACTCGAAATAAATACAAATGAACTGTAGGAAGTTGCTCACTTCCTACATGGAGGAATCGCCCCTGCGTCCCATTCTATAAAAGTATAAGAGTTAGCTTCAAAACCAATGCTAAATTTGAGAGATATTTCATGCTAAAAACATGGAATTTCTAAACTAACATCACAGCAATACCATGGCAAAACAACTGGACCGTGTTTCAAGCACTTCGTAGCAAACAAATGTTCCATTGATGTCGAGAATGTTGGAGCAGACAGCATTTTACTGTTTAAGTTAGCTGCATTGGGAGTTGTATTGCTTTGTGAATGAATAATCATGGCCACGAAGTATACATGCAGTTTCAATACAAACATGCAACAACAGTTTCAATTCCTGCATATTGACACAATCTCAAAAGACAAATCTTCCGTTGTGTCTTAGATATGTGGGGACTTTTATGAATGGTTGGCAATGAATAAAATTGTTTCAAGATGATTCGTTCTTCTGATAAATATTTCTGGCATTCCTCAACTTCAGCATAGGACTAACATCAAAGGTTGATCAGAAGATATCAGAAACACTATACCGAGATTATATTTACGTGACCCATACTTTAATGAATAATAATAATAATAATAACAACAACAACAACAACAACAATTTTATAATTAGTCTTAACTGATTTTTCAGAAGGGAGGTAAAATTTACCTCCTTGAGATATCCGGTTTGTGTGTCAAAATATTATGGTCACCTTACCTACTCACAATCACGAAATAATGCAAATATATTATTCCATGTGATGCTTAGTATTTCTTACAAAATTTCAAAACATTTTATTCATTTTCTATGAAAAACAGCAAAATTCATAAATTTCCTAGCATGTGAGTTGAATGTGTTTAGTAAAATTCCTGCAAAAATAGTATTTTATGAACTCAGTAGTCACACAGTTAATGCACAAAGTAGCAGGTGTATTGTATGTTCTAATTTCAGTGCTATTTTACCTCAACAATTTCCCAATACATTATATTTATTTTTGTGGAAAGTTGGGTCCCTCCCAAAAAAAATTCTTGCTATGCCCTAGACACAACATGCAGTGAATCACCACAGTTACATTATGAAGCACATTCTTTTTTAAATGTGTGCAGGCATTTTTACACTTAAAAAGTAATAAAAGTATGTAAATTATGTTTAACAAACACTATATTTTGATTTTCTGGTGACATTTTGCACTACTCATTAGGGTGGATCGAAAAACCATTTTTTTCGAAATCGGTCTGCGGCTAGTGCTTAAAGTTTGTGGTTGGTGGTCCTTATAACCCATAAAAAATTCCAACTTGATCGGATAATATCTTCAGGCTGCGCTTTTTAGTCAAAATTTTAAATTTTTATGAAAAAATATCAAAAATTTGCAATTTTTCCTGATGGGTTCTCGATGTTTATGGAGTGATTTAATGGCAAAACATTACATATATTGCTTGTATGTTGCTTAATATTAACGGTTTAGTGTGTTTGAATAAGGGAAAATGGTTTCTTAGTTCGCCAAAATTCGTCAAAAAATGCCAAATATACAGAAATGTTACGGATGTTGGGTAGGCAATAACCCGCTATAATTACTCGACCCCACCGACTTAAATTTACCAAAAACGATAAGGTTATAGGAAAGGAAGTAAACTGCAGCTGTTAGTTCATCGACTAATCGACTATCCAACACTCACCATGTGGAGGTGGCTGCAATCGAGTGCCGCCCGCCCACCCGCCCAGGTAGACTGGCCTATTTAGGTTTTAAAGTCCGCTTTGGTATCAAACTTTGGTAATATTTTCCTGTCCTCCAATCGAGCTCTAATATAGCCATCTCGGGAGTCATAACCACATACAGCAATTGATGCAGCAGTTACATCTTTGATGCACCGTTCCACTGTCTGGCTATGGCATGGCAGGTCAAAAAAGTCTGCAGTTTTCTTAGAGAATCGTCTCTTCCTGCTCTAAGTCTCCTCTAAGTCTTCATTGGTAAGTAAGTGTGCTACTGGAGGCGATGTTATTTCTTCTTTTCCCCAGTACACTAAAATCTGTGTAATCTTTGGCATTAAAGTTAATCACTGGGGGTGCAAATTCTCTAATGGCGTGGTTTGCTTGGCTTTGGCTTTTCTTGCTTCCAGGATCTTCTTCGCCGCGTTTTGATGCACATTTGGGCGACTGTCTGCCAACATACCAACAAGTATGTTTTCTGGATGCCCCCAGAAACCATGATTTTGAAGACGTTCATAGAGAAAAGTCATTAAATCGTTTGGTAAGTACTCCATTTTCTGTAATGTTAGCTACAGATTTTTTGACGCGTCCTTGATAGTTCTATTGCATTTGATGTAAAACCACATGGGAGCTGACTCTTGCAAGGTGCATCATTCGACTGTATATAACAACGTCAAATCCATCACCTGCTCTTAAGACACTGACATAATTTGTCGTTAAAGTTTAAGCTCCCATGTGGTTTTACATTAAATGCAATAGAACTATCAAGGAAATACAAATATTTCTGGCACCTTATTTCTGACATGTAATCTTAGATTAGACATCGCTACTTTATCCTCAGTTGACAGAAAGGGAAGACAGCATCCCGCCGCATAAAGCAAACCAAAAGCGTAAAATGATATTTAAAAGTAATAATAATGATCACTAACATCCTGTGTTATAAGAGATGTTGAAAATGACCTCCTTCAACAGCAATACAACATGTTTCTTAGGTTCAACAGATCCGGTCTCTCGTAATTGCCTGGCCACTTTTCTGAAAGAGTTCATTTTCACGTAATTATCGTACATAAAAACTCTTTGTTCAAGACTATATTTCTTTAGCGGAATAACTAATGAATGAATAACAATTAATACACAATAAAGCACTAGCAATGAATAGCACAAGAACTCAATAACACAGTATAAACAACATGCGTACTGATAAACGCAAACAGAAGTGAACATAGCGTAGACTCACTACGTCTGGTAGCCGACAGTGTTGCTAACAATTTTCCAGCAATGTCCCTACAGACATAGTCAAAATCTCCCTACAACTGATGAAATGTCCCTACGCCAAGTAAAGCGACTAAAAAAAACACCACCTCATGAGCATGCAAAACAGTAGATAAAATATACACATTTACTTACCAAATCTTTCTGCTCGGTGCTTCCACAATTAATGAAGGAGCGAATTTACAATACAGGGCCCCTCCACGATTTTTGTAATATTTCGCATACTCACTAATTGAGGCCTCCTAATCACGAACTTGAAGTTAAAATTTGGGGGTCACATGTAGAAATTGCAAAATAAGTGAAATTGAGTGGTCCGCGATCGGCGCAATTGCTCATTATTTACCAGAAGATTTGTGTTTCCAATACTTAAAAAACGAAATATAAATTCATGATATTACTACGGCCCCAAATTTTAACTATGTTTGCTTATCCTAACCTAACCTTCCCGTGAATGGTTCGTGGGGCTATCCGTGCATGGTTTTTCGACCCCAAATTTTAACTATGTTTGCCTTGCCTAACCTAACTTAACCTAACCTTACCGAGAATGGTCAGTGGGGCTATCCATGAATGGTTTTGCGCTAATTGTATTGACGAACCGATAAAAAATCTTATTTTCGTAGCACTTTAACGGCAAACGTTCATCATCGAAGACGCCATTTTCGTATCCTGCAATTTTACGATCGATGCACTGTTGCCAAACTTACCTGTAATCAAATCAGTCCACATTCCACATATTCGTCTACATCGTGATTGTCACTGTCACATGTAAGCACCTTCTTTGGGCAATATACCGAAATCTATAAGTTTATTAATTAGCCCACGGCAATCCTCCTGCACACTCCACCTAAAAATCTATACAACATTAACAACTTTTTTACTGTTCTCTTCCGCCATTCTTACAGGATCCATGCTCTCCAAGTATGAAATCAACCGTGACAACGCTGTAGACAGCATAATTAATTGCGAACATTAATTGTTTATATTTAAAAATATGGCTACCATACTTGTATACGGAGAATCATTGTGAGAATTGAAAAGCTAATTTTACATCTTCTAATTATTTCGTGAGTATAAGATGTAGCATAGAAATTACAGAATGGTCCGGTATTGTAAATTCTTGCCTTAATGAATAATAGGGGTGTGCGGGACAGAATTTTTTGGCTCCAAATGGGATCGGGAAATTTCCGAAGCCCTGGAAATCTAAAATTCTACACGTCATTTTCACTTTAAGTGTTTGTTTTTGCATTTGTAGAATAAATACTTAAAATTTCCGATAAGTTCCAGAAACTTACAATGGAGAAAACGTCGAGAATTAACAACTTTTTAAAGTGACCATTCGGTATTTCCCGCCTGCTCGGGATCCCAAAAATTCGTTTTTTTCCCTCTTTCCTTCTTTCCTTCTCTCTCTCTCTCTCTCGCTACGACTCCGCCGCCAGTGCAAAATAAAAAAAAACATGCACAAAATAAAAAAACAAGGAAGAAAAGAAGAAGAAAGACAGAGAGATAGGAAAGAAAGAAGGAAATAGAAAGAAGAGAGAAAGAAGATAAGTGAAGAGAGAGAGAAAGGAGATGAGAGAGAGAGAGCTCTCTCTCACCTCTCTCTCTCTCTCTCTTCTTTTATCTTCCTTTTGAAAGAAGGAATAAAGAAAAGAAAGAAAAAAGAAGAGAAGTCCCTTCTGTTCTGAGAGAACTGAGAGAAAGAGAAAGAGAGAGAGAGAGAGAGAGAGAGAGAGAGAGAGAGAGAGAGAGAGAGAGAGGAGAGAGAGAGGAAGTTAGAGAGGAGAAAAGGAAAGAAAAAGAAAGGAGAGAAGAAAGAGAGAGGAAGAGAGAGAGAGAAGAAAAGAGAAAGAGAGAGAGAGAAGAGAGAGGAAGCTAGAGAGGAGAGAGAGAGAAGGAAAGAAAAAAGAAAGGAGAGAAGAAAGAGAGATGAAGAGAGAGAGAGAGACCTACCTCTCTCTCTCTCTCTCTCTCTCTCTCTCTCTCTCTCTCTCTCTCTCTCTCTCTCTCTCTCTCTCTCTCTCTCTCTCTCTCTCTCTCTCTCTCTCTCTCTCTCTGAAATCCCTGGCATTCCTACACCAGAAGGTTTATTGCCACAACAACATGTATTTTCCACCTGCACCTATCTTATTACACCAAAAATATTTTACAAACGAGGTTAAGGTACCTTTGGTTCAGTTGTAAACTCCCAGATGACATCAGCAAAGGTTCCTTCAACTAGAATGGGCACTGTGTAAATACTACCAGCACGAATCCAAACAGTTTCCGACTTCTCTGCTGCGCTAGAGATATCAGCAATCGTTATTGTTATTCCACTCTGGATTTCACTGAAAGAAAATGTATTCACTGTATTGAAAGCAGGATTAACATATGAACGAAGTGCATTGAAATTTCTTTCTTTCACAGAATTGTGCAATGTACCCCTTTCTTTGTTTGTTTTATGCCCACTACATGTTAAGAGAGGCAAATCAGGACTAGAATTTCAGTTTAAAGTGCAATCCAAATCATTGTGCAATAAGCTTTGACCGAGGATCGAACTGAGTCTCCTTTTTTTTTTCCATGTGCCAATGTTACCACTACACAAGCAAGGAAGCTCCTTTTTAGTCTCACAATTACAGCTAATTCCTGTACGATGATATGATACTGTATTTTAAGTGAACTTAATTCTGTCGTATATTGTGGAAAAAGTCACATATTTTTTTTTCCAAATGAGGGCTACCTGTTGATGCGTACAATTCCTGAATCTTTCAGTTTTTCTGGATTCCCAATTTCATGGAAACACTGATCAAGTATATATTGTGTTACACAAAATCATATATCAACCACTTCGCAATGAGAAATAATATTCATACATTTCAATAAGCCAATACTTATTCACTTATGCAAACTAAAGATATATTCAACCAATTTATTTAATTAGTTTATTTTATACTAGCTGATTACCCAGCATTGCCCGGGTATTTATTTATCCCAATCTTGTATTAGACAGGACAATAATGAATTTTAACTATAGTGTAAAATGTAACTAATTTTAAATGTGATTGTGAATGTCACCAATTAGATTAGCGACTCCGAAAACTATGGATTTAACTCTAATCTAGGTTATTTGTGGCATTTTATTTTTTACCCCCTCTAACATGCTGATAGGTGATGAACTTGAAGTTGAACCGCATTGGGAGTGTCACGAAAACTATGGATTCCACACTAATATCGGTCGTTTTCGAAACACAGCCTGAATGTTAGACAACCCGAGAAACACTATTGTTGTGCGGGATTGCATCGAGTCACGGATGTCTGTTTGTGCGGAATTTAATATCGGCTGATCTCGATTATTTTTACATGTCACCCCTTCCCACCCCACCTCTAGGGGTACCAGGGGTGTCTTACCCCAAAAATATTCTTTCCAGATTGCAAGTGATGTGTGTACCAAGTTTGGTTGATATTGCTCCAGGCGTTTGAGAGTTATGCCGGAACAAACATATATACACATCCACACACGCACCCACCCACACACATACATCCATTTTTATATATATAGAAGATAATGAATTGTCCTTTAATAATTTTGTTTGCATTTTATTTACCTTTCTTTGCATAACTAACATGATGAAATTGATTAAAGAACAAATACAATGAAACACTCATGCCTTCATGAACTGAACTCGGAACCTTTGGTGGTGGGATTGCAAGCAGTGGTGGATCCAGAAGTCACAGTTGGAGGGTTGAATTTCAGTCAGGTACCTCACCTCACCGATAATTGATTCTAACCTACACTTGTTGCTGTGTTTTCATCATCACCTTGTAACCAAGGGGTACCTGGGATGCACATTGCACAATGTTTGGAATCTCACTTTAAACTGTAGGTCCAGTCTCGATTAGCCTATAAAAGGAAACAAGTGACTAGCTCATGCAAGTTAGAAAGATTTTGTTTACCTTTCAACTGCATAAACAACGAGAAATGACAAAAATTTGCTATTTGTCGATGTAAAATCATAAGCAGAAGTGAATCAAACCATCATATCAGTTCAACCTTACATCACATGCAGATTGACAAGCATACTCCCCCACCCTCAAAACATCACATATTTTTTAAAGTTATCTCCTTTAACAGGAAATGTACATGCATTCTAGGGCTGAGCACATGAACAGATACTCATAATTTGTCAGTACTCTTACAGATACCCACCGATACCTATATTAATACTTGAAAATTGTACCTATTCAAAGTATTTCAATATTTATAAATTTTACGATATAAGTTTTCCACTGGAACTACATCATACAATCTACGAGACAGTCAATTAATAACAAAATCCATTTGTCCCCACAATGTAGTTGCAAAAAATGTGAAAATTAAGCATTTTAAATCTGTGAAAGTGTTATGTGGCATTTTTGCAAATTATGTGGGACACACAGGGTAGAAAATTGAGCGATGGTTTTAGTTTATTTTACTTCACTTTTCTGCCACTTTTGGCTAATCATGAAGATGAAGATAAGTGATGAATAAAGGAACACTCACAAAGAACACCCATGCCCAGGGTGGGATTGAAACCCACTGTCTGTGGCATCATAGCATTGTTATAACCACTCCACCACAATGGTCAGCAGACTCTGAGAAGGTATAGCCCAGGATCGATTCTAATTGATACTTTCAAATACTGATACCGCTGGTATTGGTATCTGCTCAGTTCAAATATACTTTTCTTTAAAAGTAAATTGATAATTCTCAAAATTTCCCCTCTGAATACATAGTGTTGTTTCATACCATGCCTTCCACCTCTGTAGGACATCAGGATTTGGGGCATATGGACTGCACTGAGCCAAGATCACTTCTTCTTCACTTATCACTGAGAAATCCTCTTCGTCACCATCTGCATCTCCTTCATTGCTCTCAGGGATGTCCAGCTGAGAGGCTTCCATTGCAGGAACAACTTCTAAACAAAAAATAAGGAAATAATGCTTAATGCTTTAATTTTTATATCTGAATATGCTAGTATTTTATTTGTAAATGTTTTATTTAGTATTATCAGTAAAATCAAAGGGAATTCTATTTATTTCAGCTAAACAAGAACGTAGCCAAAGTGTTTGAAAAATATGAATCCATATATAAGAATTAAACATTTTTTTTGTCCTCTCCTTTTTCAACTGTACAATATTAAGGGAGTCATGTCTGGAGTGCGAATTCAGTGAGCATACCCTTCTTCAAACAGCCCTGAGTTCACTAAACATTATAGATTCATATTAAAGTCATTAACCTTTATACTGAACACAACTCCAAATGGCGGCTGGGAAACAGCGAATCAGAGATCAGTTGAATTTTCTTCGACTGAGGTCGAACATTTTCGAGTCACAAGGTACTGAACGTTCTTCATGGGACAAAACAAATGAGTGTTGGGTCCACCACAGGTTGCCAAATATACTGCTGAGGGAGAAAGAGTCTTCTCGGGCAACAGTATTGTTAGCACCAGAAATCAGCGGGGGTTAATGGTACAACTGCACAAGTGGTCCGAATGATGAAGCTTCCACCCACAGGTCGGAATCCAGGCGAACACACAGTCATATAAAGAAACTGGCAAAAATAGAAGTACGGTTGGCAACATTGCTTCGGAAGAGAGATGTGATTCTTTCAGCTTTTACTTCGCAACTGAGTTTATTGACACCCATTGGACCACACCCCCCCGAAAATGATTGGGGACAGGAAGCACCAGAAATAGACATCAAGGAGTTGCGTTCAGTATAGTGGGAGCTCTTTCTCCCGCACAGGTATTTCCGTTGAGGATGGATGGGAGATCTTTCTCCCAGTACCATGTGGCAGCAATTAAAGTGCCATTTCTTGAAAACTACACACGATGTTTCAGTTCCGTCTTTTCTTGTTCATTAGGATACATATATAAGGTATGACATACGCAAATTACAAAACAATATATCCTTTGTTACTATTGAAATTTTGGAAATTCTTTCCATAAGCTGGCAGAACTGCTGCTCTTATACATTGTTATTATTTTTTCCTACAAGAGGTATCAGCCACACAATTTATAAATTTAATTATCGATTATTACTTTAAAATATGAGAGAAGAAAATATAAAATAATCAAATTATTAAAGTAGCTGCCAATCAATTAATTGCAATGTCTGCAAAATACTAATTCTAAATAAATGCAAATAAAACATTTTTCTTAATTTCCAAAACATTTAGGTTCTGCAAAAGTGCTGCATGACATTTTAAGGGTGTATGATATACACAAATTATAGTATCCTATGGTGTAAGTGACTAAATTAAGGCTAAGCCGATATGAATGCTGATATATTAGTATTGGAAGGTATTTGTTCAAATTTAATAATACTAGATGGCACTTTTGCAGAGTCTAAATATCCAGGAAATTATGCAAAATACATAATTGTCATTATTTTGTAACAGTATTATTGGGAAAAATAGATTTTGTGATGTGAAATTATGAACATTTAAAATCAAAACTCTGGAAGAATGATATGACATGGTTCCAATTAAAAAGCAGTATTTAAAATTTGTAAATATTCTGAAGTACTTAAAACATTGTGGGATCAGTAAGAGAACTGACATTGATATTGGTATCAGGCAACGGCAGCGATTGGGTTCCAAAACTGGTTGGGGGGGGGGGTAAGAACAGTTTACTTTCTCTTGATACATCGGTTTAGCATAGTGTGGGAGCAAAAGTAGCAAAAATTTGGGGGGGGAAGTTGACCCCCTCTAATCGCTGCCACTGGTATCAGGTCAAAGTAGTATCACTCAGTCCTAGATTAAGTTCAAATTCAATATAACTGGATTTGGCTGATAGCAACACATTGGTATTGAGTCAGTACTAGTCTGGAACCAAACACAGACAGTGGAAATATTTGTGAGGCTGCAACGCTATGAAGGCAGTTGGCAGTAGATAATAATTAGCAGGCCTAAAAATCAATACGAAAGAATCTATATCATAATCAAAGTTTGAACTTTACAGCACATGTTGTCAACATCATAAGTAGGATAAAACATTAATGTCCAGACACATATTGTAGTAGAAAAGATCCAGAGTTTCCAACCCACCTGGGATCTTCTTCGGTGTTTCCAATGGAAAGATGAAGTTGGATCCAGGTCATAGGATAAGCATAACCTCATCTGGCAACTGCCAGTTCCATTTAGGTTCAGACAAGGCTGCACACACATACTGACAATAAGAACCAGCTGGACATGACTTCCTAAGACCCTGAAGTAGAATTCTCTAGTAGTTGAAAAAATTCTGAATCTTTTCAACAGTAAGTGTCTGCACACTAGTATTTTAACCCACTTCTCAAGAATGTACACCGAATCACTTTAAACCAATATCATTTCCTGCCAACTAAAATACTAATTAATGCATGAATGAAGCACAATTTTGTTTGTATACAAATCAAATTAAAAATTTGTATGCAACAACTTCCAACACATGGTTGAATGTGTGTAGATTTAGACAGGCAAAAATATGTGAGTTGTGTGATATAACGATGTCACATAGCAGTATTGCATGCTTAAAGAATGCCTGAAGAAGGGGACAGTCGCTTCCCAAAAACGTAGCTAACTCGAGGAGTAGACTCACAAATGCGTAAGTAAAATAGCTTTTGTATGATATTTTTATTGTGTTCTTAATAGAAATATTTTTTAATATAACTTTTTTACATTCTTCGAAAAAATCTAGTACTGTTAGAGAAGCAATGGCAATCTTTAAGGCACAAAATCATTCTCTCTTCTTTTCTCTAGTAGTTAATGTCATTTAATACAGAGAGTTAGAAAAGACAACATGAGTGCAAATTTATCTTAGATAAAACATATTTTCTATGGTGCTATGAAAGATAAATGCAAATGCTGCAGAATATACAGAAATAATTTAAATCTCTATGCACTTACCTTCAGATATATTTTGGGTTACAGAAAAATTTTCCAAAGGTGTAGGTGATCTTGAAAGTGTCAAGGTTGACCTAATACTCAAGCTGTCACTTTCTGCAGCTGCCGAAGCCGTTTCAATGTGTCCAAATTCCACATTTGCATGTGCCATGTAACACTCTGAGCAAGACCTTGATTTCCGACTGCAAACAACAAAAGGAAAAAAACAGAAATGTTTAAAACAGTTAGAAATGTTTAGTCATGCCAAAAATAATTGAAAGATGTATTTGTCTTTTCAGCAGTTAGTTAATAGAAGACCTTAAACAAATTCTTACATCACGTGCCAGCAACATTCTTGTTAAAAAAACACACAAAAACACATGATCAGCATGATATGTTGTTGAGTTGGTGTTTTAAGTCCACATTATGCACAGTAAGGCTAATCGGGACTGGACCTACAGTTTAAAGTGGGATCCGAACCACTTGTGCCTCCACCGGGTATCGAACCCGGGACCCCTTGATTACAAGGCAAGGACGCTACCACTGCGCCATGGGGCAGCATGATATGGAACACTTTAAAAGTTTGTCCATGATTTCGGCTCCATCTCGAATTCATCATCAGGACTGGGAGAGAGACGGTGAAGAAGACATAGTGGAGGTTCTGAAAATGCTACTTGTTGTATCTTCCAGAAGCGTCATCGGAACCATATCTTCATCACTGTCTCTTAGCAAGTCCTGATGATGACTCCGAGATGGGAGTCGAAAGCTTGGACAAACTTTTATTATAGTGTTTCATATTATGCTTTTCATGTGTTTTGTATGGCTTCTAATACATTTAACTGAGTCGTTTAATTACTTTCAGTTTATTTTTCTGAGAATAAAATAATATACAGGTGACCACAGAAATATATATAGAGGACATTAAAACAAACAACTTATTTTAGTATTTCTTTGTCATTGGTGCATCGGTTTGATGCTACTAATGTACAATGTACAACAAAACAAAACATTTGATTGCATTGGTGACATTGCTTCCTGTCATGAAACCATGTATTCTTCAAAAAATGGCAAACTACCAACCACATTGTGCTGTAAAATGTAACGAGGAATGTATCCAGTAACCCAACGGGAAGTAAACCAATGATGGTAAAAAAACAACAACAAATAATCAAAAACTCAATATGCTGACTAAGGCAGAATTTATTATATTTTAACCATGGCGGAGTGGTTGGCACCCACGTGCTACGAAGCCAGGTTCCCGGGTTTGAATCCTGGCCTGGACATGGATGTTTGTGAGTGTCCATTCCTCAATTTCATCATATCATTACTCATCCT
Organism: Lepisma saccharinum; assembly: GCF_977018435.1. Classification (NCBI taxonomy): domain Eukaryota; kingdom Metazoa; phylum Arthropoda; class Insecta; order Zygentoma; family Lepismatidae; genus Lepisma; species Lepisma saccharinum. The sequence goes on along the minus strand of NC_139252.1, from coordinate 24,133,590 downwards.
CATCTTCGCAAATTAGCCAAAAGTGGCACAAAAGCGAAGTAAAATAAAGCAAATCAATCAATCAATTTATTATATTTTAAAAAATAAACTAAACGTTGCATTTCAACCTTCTAGCAAGGTCTTCTCAGACTCTGTACCAAATACAATTGAAATAAGATACAAAACAGGAAGATATATATACACAAAAATCACTCCCATCCAGACACAAGATTATTAGAAAGTATTTGGTACAGAGTCTGAAGAAGACCTTGCTAGAAGGTTGAAACATAACGTTTAGTTTCGCCAAACTGAAATATCCAATCAATAATGCAACAATGGACAGGTTACTAAGATGCACCAGCATCATGCTGGTAAGAGAAATAATCCATTTCACAAGACGCAAACTTGCATCGATAGACAGAAGCCTACTCCATAGCCACCTGGAAATCTCTTCTTCCGTGTCTCCGATGGACTGGAAATGAATAGACACCACCACCAAAGCCTGCATGAAGCTGCAAGCCAGCAAGATCACGAACAAGCAGAGCAGAAAATACATCCACCTAGCTTCAACCGACAGAACATCATCCACCGCACCGTTGTCAACCTGACCGACAAACGTTTCAACGAAACCACAATCTCCATTTTGTCCAAGGGGTTGAACTTCGCCCCAGCTCCTAAAACCATTCAAACCACAGACATAATCAGTAGCATTGAGCAAGCCGTAAGAAACCTTCCAGTCACAGCCACCCAGGACATTCGTCGAGAAGTATGTGGCCCTTAAAAGGGCCGCTCCGCCAAAGCCGAACATCACAGCAGCAGAGAAAGCCAGCAGAACATTCCATCCAAGAGGGCCATAGAATCGACTTTACAACCACCAAGATCATCAATAAGTCATCCAATTACTGGGACAGAATCATCAAAGAAGCAATGGCCATCCATGGGGAAAAGGAAAACTTGAACAGGGGCACAGGACTAGAACTGGACCCAGCCTGGTTAGCGATAGTCGACTGGGAGTGCAGACATCGTAGAGATGGCACCTGATTGGCCCACCACCTGCACTGTACCCCTCCCACATCAAATACATAAAACCATACCCGCAACTTTTCTCTGCACTTCAATCCCTGAAGGTGAGAGTGACGTTAGCTCTCGAAAGGTCGGAAGCCTATCCGAAATCACCTGGCTGATATCCTGAGAGAACTTCTTAATCGTTTAGTTCATGTTTCAAAATAAATTCTGCCTTGGTCAGCATATTGACTTTTTGGTTATCATGGAAACAAGGCTTAATGGTGTTATAATTCAACAAATAATGTATCAAAAAGGAAGTTATAGAAACTGAAGCAGAAGAGAAAGAATTGAAAACTTTCTCTGAAGCCTGTTCAAGGGCAGAACCAGAAATTGATCATTTTGTATGTTCATAGCACCGAAATGATACAACAACAAAAATGGTACTAAAACAAGTTGTTTGTTTTGATGTCCTTTATACGATTCTGTGGTTCATGGGCACCATCTTAATGACACACTGAATATAAAGAGCTGGAAGGGCTAAAATGTACAAATAGGATGGATGTAGTAAACACTCACCAGACAAAACAGATGCAGTATGTGTTCACTGATTCACTGCTTAGCATTAATAATGAGTTCGTTATAATCTGAAAGTTACACGTCAAGAGGTAATACCACACATTCATTTAGCAAATCCCACACTACTCACTTGCTAGACGACAAGCTGACCCAGTGACTGGAGCATGCGCCACAAAAGATTCTTCCACACAGCCGACAATGATGGCGACGAACAATCAGGGAGAACTGGACTTGGCAACCCATGCACTTCTCAGTCTCTTTGTCCTCTAACCATCTCTCCTGGGTTTGAAGCTTACAAAGATGGAGCAACTCATGATTCTTTTTCCATAGTGAGTCCTTTTCTCTGTTGAAAACATAAAATAACAATACATCATTATTATTTTCTTTGTATTTAATGCTGAACAAGGCTTTAAGCCTTAATATACAGACAGCATTAAGGATTAATAAAATTTATAAAGATTATGCAAGATTACATCAGAGCAAATACGAAAACCACAAGAAGTGGCCAAGTGATTAGCGTGACACACTATGGTGCTAGGGGTACTAGGTTCAAATCCCAGCCTGGGGATGGGTGTCCTTTGTGAGTGTGCCTTCCTCAATTTCATAATAATAATAATAATAATTCTTTATTTCCGTTGACCCATGTCCATAGGTCATATATAATAATACATACAGTAATAAAATAGTAATACAATTTTAGACAAGAATTACAGTAATGATTTGAAGAAATTCTACATGAAAGAAGTCCAAATAAAGGAAGAATACACTATAGGAATAAAATTACATACAATATTTAAGGCGAGCACAATAATAAGCAAAGAAAATTTTATAATGTAAATGTAAATATGTAACTTACACAACATGGAAGAAAGTGGGAAAAATGTAAAATATATAAAGAACCGATTAATGATCATTTAGGCCCAACAATAGCATATAGTGAATAATTCGTATATAATAATATAAATGGTATAATATCATCACTCATCCCTATCTTCGTGATTATCCAAAAGTGGCAGAAATGCGAAGTAAAATAAACCAAAGTTATCAATTAATAAAATGTTTTACATAAAGAATAAGGAACCACCAAATGTTAAGTTATTATCAAAACCTAATTACAGATAACAATTCATTTTAATCGGTATCTAAATTTAAATACTTAGGAGTAATATTAACACTTGAAAGTGATACTAAAGAGAAATTTAAAAGTAGACTTAATCAAGTAATGCATGTTACTTTTCTATTCATAAATTTTTATCCTATCATCTAATATCAAAGAATCTAAAAGTTATTTCTCTTGTAGTCTAAGGTTGTTACAAACATAAAAACACAGTTTTTTGTTGTGACGTTTCAGAACACACGCTCCGTTCATCACACATTTATTTTTAGTTTAATTAATGATACAGTTATAACAATGGTTAGAAATCTTTAAAAAAGAATCAGTTATATAATGGATCTTGTCAATGTTACATTGTTTTAATGTAGCAACTTAACTGTGAAACAAGCAGTCTGTTTTATTATTATTTAAGATGAAATTTTTTTATCACATTTTTAAAGATTATAAATCCCAAATATCATCAGGCAATTCAAAATCATCATCCCATTTACAGAGATTCTTGATGTTTTAAGTTACATTGAATTAATGAATTATGACATATGAATTATGGTGGCCTACTCCACTTGTGAACAAGAAAACTCCAGTGGGACATTATTTTATTTATTCCAGGGTTCTGCAAGACATCGAAACCCATGTCAACCGGTGTAATCTTAAATGGTCATCATTATATAGATATCACGATCTTGTTCTGCAAATTGTATCTTATCTAGACAAAGTAATTGTGAAAGTAAAGATAACCATGACTATTATTTTCAAAATAAGTAACTATAAATGTAAAATAGGTCTGAGTCAATACCGATTGGCGAACAGCAGTGGTATTGGTATCAGAAAATATTGGTTGGAATTTAAATTTAATCACTGATACCAGCCAATAGTTTCCAGAGTCGGATGTTTGGCAAAGTCTGCATAAATGACACACACATGCAGCCTTAATATCGTGGAACTTATGCAAAATGCATATTTTTAATTACTTCCGCAACAACATTGTGGAAAAAAATAGATTTTGTGGTTATCTAATGAAATTATGAATATTGTAAAGGAAAACTCTGTTAGATTGATGCAAAACATGTATTAAAAATCATAATACCATTAACGAAAATCGATGGTATTTTGAACATATTGGGTAATTTGAATACATATATGGTACTTGACATGAAGAATGCATTTCTGCAATTGGAACTAGATGAAGAGTCAAATAAATATTTGGTAATAAATACTAATTTTGGTTTATTAAATTACAACAGTTATTATTGTCATATAAACCTTGTCAAACCTATAATTGGTGCTGGTCGCAAAGTATGTGGAAGGAAGTGGTGAGAAATTGGAACAATAATTACCGTAGATTAGAAATACAGTTTGGATAAGAAATTATACATCCATATTTCCCAAATATATACAAGCAACAGTGACAGGTCATTTATTGGTCAATGCCAGTGGAACAACAACATGGGTATACCTGCATCAAGTAAAGTTTAAGGCAATCATGTTGGCACAGTCAGAGCAGAAAATAACTTTTGGATCTTCGTGTCGGCACAGGAGAGGGCGTACATGGAGAGACCACAGACGTCGCAAGAGGAACTCCATGATGATCTTCCAGAAGGAGGAAACCACCTGACAGACTGGAGCTGTCATTTGGAAGAAGGGGAAAGTTGCAGTAGCTAGATTGTGAAACATCTAGGATGTTATAATATATTTGTATGTCGATGTTGATCTTTGTTGTCAAGCATGGAGATAGTCATGTCATTATCCTGTAGTTTACGGTTATAACAAGCATAAGAAAACAGTTTTTCTTTGTGACGTTTCAGGAGAACACACGCTCCATCCATCAGACATTTATTTTCATTTTGACTAAAGATACAGTTATAACAATGGTTAGTAATTTTTTAAACAAAAAGAATCCTTTATATAATGGATATTGTCAATGTTACATTGTTGTAATATAGCAACTTAACTGTGAAAAGAAGCAGTTTTTTTATGAATCCCAAACATCATTAGGTAATTCAAATTTATCATTGTTTCACAAAGTTTCTTGATGATTTCTGTTACATTAAATTTTTAAAGATGGTGGTTTACTCCATTTGTGTAAAAGAAAACTCCATACTGGATCTATGTTACCATTAACCGTAAACTACAGGAAAATAATTCTACAATGCAAGCAATGCGTACATACAAGAAAACGATAGTCATGTTGTATTTATATTTTATATTAGGGATGGATTAATCGGTACTCTATCGGCATCGGCCGATATAGGCATATTGGTGTATCGGATTATACGTAGGTAAAATTAACGATTATTTTACCAATCTGATATATAGAAAAATATCTGATAATTTAGTGCAAAATTCTGCTATTTTGTTGTAATTTTTATGGATAATTTCCATGCCCTACTTTCTAAAAAAGTAAATGTCTAAATATGCAATTTCTTTTGCACTGCAGTCACCCTGAAACACACATTTATTAAGGAGGTCAATGAACCTTTCAGCTTCTTCAAGGACCATTTCTAATTTTATATCAAATCGGTAGAATATGAATATCGGTTATCGGTACCGGTAAATTTTATATCGATACTTTATCGGTATCTGCCAAAATTTCATATCGGTCCATCCCTATTTTATATGAAATCGAATCTGCATGCCTTATTATATTACCGTGGTTGGTAATACAGCAATACTCTGAAATGTTTTGAATTGCTACATTTTTCAGTATTGACATCATCAAAGGTGCAAATCGGTACAAGTATCAGCACTATAGTCCATCCAGCTTCAAAATGAAGCAGGTGTAGGTGTGGCCAGTAAGTTACCAAAATGTGTATTAATGTGCACGGTGCCAACCTTCTATTTGCAAGCACTTACCCCTCCCTCCCAGCACACGTGTTAGCTTAAATATCAGTGTTTTCCACAACATGTCAAAACTAGTAGTCACTTTTGAAAATGCAAATATTGTACAGGGTGGCTCAATAAGGGGGTCGTGCGACATATAACTTTGTGGTATTGTTAACTCTGCAACAATTAAAGTTAGGTGAAAACAAATGTCACAGTTGTTTTCCTGGTGAAATTCTAGCCTGATTTGATATATCATATCACCACCTTCCCATTTAAATTTCTGAAGTTGAATTCAAGATGGCGGACATCAAGATGGCTGCCGACCATGCGGGTGACGTCAATGTGGTCCCCCCTTGGCCTGATAACGTTTGGTCATCGCTATTTTCACGTTCCATGCTGCAGTGGCCTTGTACTGGGGGTGTTAAGTGACTTATTGAGCCATAACTTTGTGGTATTGTTAACTCTGCAACAATTAAAGTTAGGTGAAAACAAATGTCACAGTTGTTTTCCTGGTGAAATTCTAGCCCATTTTGATATGTCGCACGACCCCCTTCCCATTTAAATTTCTGAAGTTGAATTCAAGATGGCGGACATCAAGATGGCTGCCGACCATGCGGGTGACGTCAATGTGGTTCTCCCTTGGCCTGATAACGATTGGTCATCGCCATTTTCACGTTCCATGCTGCAGTGGCCTTGTACTGGGGGTGTTAAGTGACTTATTGAGCCATAACTTTGTGGTATTGTTAACTCTGCAACAATTAAAGTTAGATGAAAACAAATGTCACAGTTGTTTTCCTGGTGAAATTCTAGCCCATTTTGATATGCAGCACGACCCCCTTCCCATTTAAATTTCTGAAGTTGAATTCAAGATGGCGGACATCAAGATGGCTACCGACCATGCGGGTGACGTCAATGTGGTTCTCCCTTGGCCTGATAACGATTGGTCATCGCTATTTTCACGTTCCATGCCGCAGTGGCGTTGTACTGGGGGTGTTAAGTGACGTATTGAGCCACCCTGTAGTTCTTAAAATGAACAATGTTGTAAATATGGCTGATTTTATTTTTTCTTCCCCGGAGTAACCACCATACCATTTGGCTGAAATTCCTTGCAGGCGGCATAAATGCTTATTTTTGAGACACCTGTGCAATCAGAAGTTAACGATTCCACACAGCACTGGATTTTTCTGTGTAAGATAATTGAACACATTTTTTTATCGCCACTTGTTAAAGATTTCCAATGGAGATGCTTTGTAACACTTGCTGTTGATGCCACATCAACATTCCACGATACATACAGCCAATATAAACACTGCGGCAATCTTGAGAACCACCACACCACAACCGATGACAATGGGGCAGGCTTTGCAGGGATCGAGGAAAGCTATAAATAGCTGTGTGCTTGATGGTAACCATGTTTCAGAGGATTCTTGACCAGGAAAAGTAGTGTCTCCAACTATGTTATTTTTTCCCTGTTTTAATTATGAATACAAGAAATGTGAAGGTCTTATTATGCACATGCATGTTGGAATATTAATAAAACTTTGTAGTTCAAAGTTGGCTGTATAGCAATTAGGTACGATAATAGCTTCATAATATTACCAAATGGTAATTACGTTTCTATAAAGGTCGGGTAGCATCACTGATTCTTGTTGGGAAACCTGATGGTAAGAGACCTGTAGGAAGGCCAAGACAAAGATGGAGGAACAACGTTGAGATAGACCTAAAGGAAATCGGTAGGGAAGGAAAAGAGTATATAGATCATGCTCGGGATAGGGACAGATGGAAGGCCTGTGTTGCTGCAGCCATGAACCTTCAGGTTTAAGAAGGCTAGAGAGTTAGTTAGTTAGCAGCACTGAATGGCAAAGTTTGCCCATCTGTAATGCCAAAAGCTTGTGTTCCTGCCCTCTACAAATTCCTTCTTGGAAGCAGTTGCCAGTGTATACATCTGGCATTTTTCTTTCACAAGTTGGGGAATTCAGATTCCTGAAATCTCAGCATGTTTTATGTGGGAAGTATAGAAAAGGAAGCATAGGCGGATCATTTAATAATTGCGAAAGTAGCATTCCGTGTGATTTTAAGCATCACTGGTTGTATTAGCACCAAGCACAGCGGAATTCTCAAAAGTTTCCCTACAATCTTTTGTAGTGCGTTGATTTTACCATTCTATATAAAATGCATGAAGTTGAAAGTATGTGTGTACGTGTTTGTAATGCATCAACGCATGTGTAATCCAGTGATTCCCATGTCAGTCACTGGCAGTCGAAATCATGTTTTCTAATTGTGTCTAGTCTGGTGTTTCAAAACTATAAAGACTTTACTTAATATTGCAAATTAGCAACACTGCACAACACAGAGTGACAGACAAGAAGAGGGAATTTCGTTAAATTGAATGAGTGAATGTCACCGTAGGTGCTTTACTAAAGAATGGTTATGAATTCATAAGCAAGGATAAGGCTAGTAAATGCTTTGAACAGCATACAATGCTGTATAACTCTAGTTTTGAGACCGCATTAAGTGGACTATCTATTAGGGTGCAAAAGGTCTGCAGAGGGTCTACTGCCAGAATCCACCAATAGGGCTGCACTGGTTTTCTCTAGAACACGTGCTTTTGTTTACATCCACTTTGTAGTGGAAAAAAACGGACTTTAGTATTGGTATTAGTTTAAAATGTTATCTGCTCAGTCCTATTATACATGTGTTACTTCTTGTTCAAAGTAACTATAACTCAGTAAATTTTGAAAGAAAGCTCCCAAAGAATGAATAGAAGTATATTAATTGTTATTACTTATTAGATAAAAACTGAATGTGTTATATATGTAGCAAGTGATAACATTACAGAGCAATTTCCACTACTACATTACATCAACATAGAATTATATTATGAACATAAGCTTTTAAAACTTACTTTGTAAGTCGTACCACTGTCTCTTGGAGTTGCTCCATATCTTTCTGTAGCTGCATAAGTGATTCCAATTGTTTCTCATTTCTCTTAATTTCAGTTTCCAAATCCGACTGTAACTCCCGTTCCACCTCCTGCTGCATTTCATTCTGCGTCGAGAGCTGTTCAAAGAATACCAATAAGATAGGTTAATATCTGCACAAATTTCTTTAAAATATATAAAAATATATACTGTAACCCTGATTTCACAGTAAAAAAAGAAAGGTAAAGTGCTCTCCTTTGCTTAGCACCATGCCTTGAAGGCATATAGGGGGTGTAGGGGTAATGCCCCACACATTCTTGATCCGGTCGTGAGTGGGGGTGATGTGATCAGCATCACGCCCCTGACCGTCTTTACCCCCAGGGTTTCCCCCAGGTACCCATGTCATTCGATGCTGGGTGGCGCTGGGGCCACTTCCAACGTTAGAAAAGTTCCCAGATTTGAACTGGCCGGGGATCGATCCCGGGACCTTTAGCATGGTGGTCAGATGCGTTACCGACTGAGGATTTCACAGTTCTCTCAATGAATTGAATCTTCCCAATTTAAGAGCAACACATACGTTACAACAAATTTCTGCATATTACATTTTCTACGTTAACATGTTATAGTCAAGGGTTCCTATAAAAATAAAACCAACATGTCCTTGTATTCTATTTCTTAAAGATCAAGTCAATGCTAACATCAGATTTGTGATCACTGTTATCAATTCCCCTTATTAATAAAGTCAACAAACAGAAAATATGCATTTTCTAAATATGAAAACCAATGTTTATGGATGAGCTGGTATATTTTCACCTGACAGGATATTCTTACTAGTTCATATCTGTACTGAAGTCAACAGTTATACAAGGTGGACCAAAACATTAGAGTATGGTTTGACATGTAAATTACTTTTTTTGGTTAGTAATTCAATTTTCTTTGATTGCCGGTACATATTATACAGCGAAATCCTGATTTTAAATTATATTTTACATTTTCCTCATGAGCACGTGTGTTAGTTGACTCACAACCTCACGGCAGTTTCGGTCTCATTTCGAGTTGTAAATGCCTGTCTCATTCTTGGCCTTGTGTTACGTCTTATTGACGGTTTCGTCTCGCAATTCTCTTCTTTGGAAAAATTTACTTTCAATTCTGATGGCAATAATTTAATGTTACAGAAAGGAAATCTTTTTACAGCAATACTCAAGATCAAAATACTAAAACACGTTGGCACTTTTCGCCTAACCACTTGCTGCAACTTTACACTTCGATAAGCCTATTGATATATTTTTCCCAATTATAGTTTTTGTGCACATGAATATTTTTATATTGTTTGTGTGTGATTATTTTGGGAATATAAGCAGCTGCTTTCTAAACCTCCCACAAGCCAAAAGCTGACTTGGAAAGACTGCCACGATTTCTTTCTGGAAATCACCCCTAAGTTCAGCACACACCTTTGCCACCCGTTCGAGAGACAACTCTCTGCTGGCCATTCCCTCCCACAAGACAACGTTTTATGGAAATTCCTTAACGGTCACTGCTACCAGAGCGTGGAACGACCTCCCCAACGACATAAGAAACTCTTCTTCTCTTCTCCAATTCAAATCAAAATTAAAAAATCATCTTCTGGAGTCAACATACCAGAACTGAAAACAGGGAAATAAAATTAAACCTTCGTGTAAACTGGTAGGACCAACACCCACCGACTTTTTCTGTCATTTGAGTATGTTTGTTGTGTGTGTGTTTATGTTTTACGTGTATTTTTTTTTTTACTTTTCTTAGTGTGTATGTATTTTTGTCTTTATTTTTTATGTTTTTTGCATCTTTCTCTTTTATTTTTTCTTGTGTTTTTCTTTTTTTTTGGGTATCTCAATGTTCTTAGTTTTTTATAGATTTCATTTCTTGGTATCTTAAATATTTAGTTTTTTATATATTTAACATAGAGTTTTAGCTATAAAAATAAATTTATAAAATGTAATGTAGAGATGGTTAAGTGGAAGAAAAGGCTTGTGCCTTAACTTCGCCATCCAAAACAAGGAATAAATAAATAAATAAATAAATAAATAAATAGACAGTGTTACAAACTTTGAAGAACTTCCTTAAAGTTACCTGCAGCAATAGCAATTTTGACAAACGAAGCAGAGCAAAGAATGTCTTGTAAAAAGTATCAATGGAAATTTGTTTATCTATATAATTATTTGTCAAAAATAAGTAAATGCACCAATTACATATCTGTTATAACATCACTAAGACTTCGACATACTGGTGACATTACTTTTTTGTAGGTGTTGTCACATTGTGAAGATTTTGACTTTGAAAGTTTCAAGGGTGGGAGGTTTTTTCCACTCATCGATGTACAACACAAATACATATTTATAAAGGAGATGCAAAGTGCAAAATTATATTCTCATGTTGGGTGAAAATGTGGGCCATTTTGTGTCCCAGTTACCGCAACAAAAATAGGACAATGGTTTGAAACAAAGAAACACTTTTGAGAATACATGGATACATTTGTCCACCTTATCTCCATTGCAATAAAAAAATATGAAGTTTCTCTAATGCATTACGTTCCTTGCGTACCTTTTGGACTTCATCCTGAAGACAAAGATTTTCCTCATCTCTAGACCTTGATTTTTCCAAAGCATCTTGGAGCTGATTTCTTAAGATAACTACATTCGTCTTCTCCTCCTCATACTCTTCATTTAGTACATCAAGTTTCTCAATAAGGTCGTTAATTTGAGCTTCTTGTTCTGACAACTGCAATGCTAGGGTTCCTACGTCAGTTGAACGCCTACTGAGATTCTGAAAAACACATAATTTTTTAATTAATTCAGTCTTTCTTTATATTGGGAGCAACAGTGAATACAACATTCATAAAAATAAAGTATAATGACATAGTACGTACTTAATGCCATGGATCAAGGAAACGACTTTGCCACCCTTACGTCTGAGACATCTGGTGGTGAAACTTCCGAATTACTAGCAACCACCGACGATAGTTTCGCGAACGGGTCCAACGCAAGACTGTGGCTTATTCTGCGACTGAATATAGTTCCCTGTTTGATTTGCATTTTCCTCCGTCGCTGCAGTTCTTCCTCTACAATTTACCTGTACTTAGTGCAACACACGAAACGTAGATGTACTTTGGCTGTATGTTATGCATTAGAATAGACAAGATGAGAAAGGTTGTTATATATTTCGATTTAATTTAGCTAAAAAAAATAAAAGATGTAGTTGAATGTTTGCAAACTACTGCAAGGAAGTGTTATGGTGTTCTCTGTGTACAATGTTACCATTTGATTCCTTTCCTAAAATATAAGTTAATTACTCTGTATTTTACTTACAAACAGCGAAAAATAGTATACGCTAAAATAAAACTTTCACCCACAAAATACGAAACACGTGCCGACCCTCGTTCAAGCTCCCCTCCCCAAACTTCCGGTACTGTAAATTCCTTCCTCGCAGAACATTCAACCAACACCCTCTGACTGCTTTTGTTTTGATTTTGTCTGTCCCCGAGGCAAGGTTGACCACTGAACTGAATGTCTGTAGTGCTAGCCCTTAGCCAGCGACTCAGGTTGGGTTGGAATTTCCTGTGCGATTGTTTTGGTTTTGGTGATAGCAGGGGTGGAAACTATTCAAGTGGTCAAAATTATTGATTTAATTGAACAAAGTAACAAAAAACTGACCAAATACTGACAAATTACTGACCACTTACTCACTTATTTATTGTAACGAACCAGTCTCGTTACAAATTGTATGGGATCCACCTTTATATAAATAAGCTTTCTTAGAATCTAAGTATTGAAAATTGAATTTTTGTATAATAGTTAATATTGAGGTTTGAATACACTCTTTATAGTTCTTATTTCCTCCACTCGTCTACGCCACTTTTCAGGCCGCCTCGATAGCGTAGGGGATAACGTTGTGGGATGGTGATCAAGGGCTCGGAAACTCCACTACTCCAGTTCCGATTTGCCTATCTGAGCAACTAGTGAACCAAAAACTTCGTCACTTTCCACGGCAAGGATAAATGGTGATCCGATGATACAGGGAATAGAACAAATGCCCTAAAATATGTAAACCATGGCCATAATTCGAACCGAGAGCCTTTAGAACAGAAGACAGTTAGTTCTGCGCCACCGATTGATTGATTGATTTGATTGATTGATTTAGTTTATTTTACTTCGCGTTTTGTGCCTCTTGGCTAATTTGCGAAGATGGGGATGAGTGATGAAATGATGAAATTGATGAATGGACATTCACAAACAATCAAGCCCGACCGGGATTCGAACCCGGGACCCTTGGAGTCGCAGCGCGATGTGCTAACCACTCGGCCACAGGGTTGGGCCTCTGCACCACCGAGGTAGCAGCTTTGGAATAATAAACTCCATGGTGAAAATTTCGTCTGAGGTTCAATACCTACCGAATGGCTTATCTTTGGAGTACACCTGCTCAGAGCAAAGAGTCCAATTGTCTTTATCGTGCCGACCTTCGTCGCCGAATGGTTGGCACAGCACGCTACGATGACAGGGTTCCCGGGTTCGAATCCAGGCTTGGTTATGGGCTTCCATGTGAGCGTCGTTTCATCAATTTCATAATATCATATCACTTGTTCTCATCTTTGAGATTAGCCGAAAGTGGCAGAAAAACGAAGAAATATAAACCAAATAAATAAATCGATCAAACCAATTGTTGCTGTTATTTGGCTTTCCAGGCGAAGCTTAATTGGCTTTCCTTTTCAATGAACTCGCCATTATCCTCACGATGCTTGGCCAACACCAGACAGTTCACACCGAAAGCAACATTTGGCTACCTGGGACTGCATATGAATTAATAATTCGTTTCGTAATATTGGTATGAATATTATAAATTCGCTCACACATAAAAGATCGTTATTAAAAATCGTAATTAAAATTATGTTTCAATCTGAAAAAAATTGACATAAAAATATATTAAAGGCCCACATAAATACAACGTCAAGGCAAAAGCAAAATATCTCACCAGGAAATACTGTTCTTTTTGCGAACAACAGAATAAATTACGGTATTTCAAGAACCAAGAACAGTAAAATAATACTAATAATATTAAATAATACAACCTCAGAAAGTGGAATATATCTGACTTCACTGATTAGCTACTCGTTACATAAACGACAGAATGAGCGACTTTCCTACTTTTTGTTTACAAGACGGTTCGCGAATAGGAACTCGGATCTTTCCAATGTTTCTGATTGTTTCGCCTGAGAGTCAACCTCCGTGGCGGAGTGGTTAGAACAGCCCGCTACGGCGACAGGGGTTCAGTGACGATGCCAGGGGGGGGGGGGCACCTCGCCCCCTAACCCCCAACTGAAGTTAATGAAATATTGAATAATAAGATAGTTCATTTCTAAGAGTATGACAATTTTCACAGTTTTCTAAGTGGTGTATTCTGTATGCTATCACTTTTCCTGCTTATAATACCAACACCACTATAACAAAAAGTAATTTTGCTTTAGTATATATATGTGTGTCAGCGGCGTAGTGCCCACGTAAGGCTTGTAAGTCCACCTTACAAGTTGAAATTATTGAAGAAAACGTATTTCATTCCCGTATTTATATAGAACACACACAGAAATATCAAACTGCAAGTAGAACTTTTAACGAAACAATTGAGGACTTGTTTTGATTCGAGTTGTTTCTCTGTAAGGCTTCTTCAGAGGACTTACGTGTAGGTGAATGGAAGAAATGATTTGGACTCGCCCATGGTGGGTGTGTTTGCTTACGTATTATCTTCTCAACCAATGACAGGGCACCCCGATTCTGAGCCAGATGTAAGGCGCATTACGAGTGGGTGCTAACTGGCGAGAATTTCTGTCCCCAGGCAGGCGAAGCTTACGCTGGCATGGTTGCCGCTGCGTATGACTCATATGCTTACCACGGTCGGAAGAGAACAAAGAAATTCGACTCCCGTGTTGTTTCAACAATGCTTGACGGAGATGTAACAAAACGGGTGTCATGTTTAATGTGTAAACTAACTATTAAGTTCACAAACGAGATGGTATAATGTTGGATATTACCTCCATTAGAAGCAGCGAAGTTAACGATAAAAGAGAAATGTCTGGCAATCCTAGATCTGGCAGCACCCGCAAAGTTTGGCATGTGCATCCCAGTTGCCAGTAATGTTAAAGCATGCACGTAATACTTAGCGTTATGATTTACATATTTTTTTTTTACCTTTTCCTTTCACTAAGTTGCTTGATATGCTTTTCAAAATTTGCGCAAACATCGTAACCATGATAATGAGTAATATTCTCGAATGCATTTGCATTTGCAAATTGTATTCTATGCATTGCCCACAAATGCCTTATTTAGTGAAAGAAAAATAATAATAAGAATAAAAATATGACATGACCCTTCCAGAAGAAGAGTTTGTGTCCTTAACTAAGCTGTATACAAAATTTTTCAATTGCTACCAGTTGAAAGTTGAGCTACAGGTAATTTATTCTGAAGCCGAATATCGAGTAAAGAGTTTGTTTGAACTTCATGAGTACTTGCGTACTACCCATTTGAATGAAGCTGTGGAACAAGTGTACAAACTAACAGAATTGGTCTTCACTACTCCTGCCTCAAGCTTGTCGGTGGAAAAGTCGTTTTCTGCACTGTAGAGGATTCATACATTTCAACGCAGCATACAGACTCAGGCAAGGAAATCTGACTTGGGACTGATATCCATTGAAAAGGAGCTGCCAAAGATATTGACCAGAAACTCCTGATTCTACGACGACGTGATTGAGGTGTTCAGACTAAAGGATCGTCGGATCGAGTTATAGTATAAATGAGAATTTTCATTAAGTAATACATATGCTAGTTAAAATGTTTTTAGGTTTTCTTTAACCAATATTCAGGTCAGGTTTATCTAAGGAGGCCTTACACCTTTCATAGAATCATGCTACGCCACTGATGTGTGTGTGTGACTCTCGTTCAAGATTCCAGCACCGACCTGGGCATAGGTGATATTCATTTATGTCCTGTAATTTTCGTAAATAATCTCAGTTTTAACCAGTTTTAAGAACTGGAAAAAGTGTTGAATTGTTGCAATCTACACTCCCTTCCATTTTATAAGGGGTGGTCACGGACTTTTGACTCACCCTGTATATTGCAATATGTATACTTTATATATGTTTCTTCATTGAAATTCGTCCTACAGGACAACTTCAGTTAGCCAACTTAACGTATAGGGAGTGTCTTACTGAGTTTATGTTTGCGTAGCGCAACTGTAAGTGTTGCAAAACTTAACTGAAGTTCTCCAAAAATTAACTTTTCCCCAAATTTTCTTATTTTCTTCTTCTTCTTCTACAAATTGGGTGTGATGGAACCTAAATGTACTTCGCTGGAATCTGAGTCCCATAAGCTTTCCAACGAGGTATCATTTGTGATTCTGGGATGATAGCCCCGTCTAGTTGGCTGCACATTTTGACTCGCTTTGACTCTCTTTGCACTGAAGCATCTAGTTGGTTGAACGGTGCAACACCGAGTCCTCTAGTTCGTTGATTTTGAGTCAAGTAGTATATTTGGTGTCTGCACCGTCTGCATTACCTTCCGGACCGGTGCAAGTGTGCTGTATGGTGACGTGGTGCGTGCTAACTAATCAAATGACCGTTTAAAGAAGCAGACAGGCATTTGTTGAATCTTTTGAACTTGAACACCGTTTTCCGTCTAGTTGGTTGAACGCAAGACTTCTAGTAGTCTTGGGTTGAACGTCATTTCCTTGCACCACCCTGACACTGGATACACCTGCACTGCACCGAGTGTTGAAAAGTGCAGCCAAGTAGACGGGGCTAATTAGTAGAGGGGTACAAAGGCCGCCAACATGAAGCTCTGCAATTTCCTTCAAATTTTGGCCGGGGTCTAAAGGTTGATACTATAACTGGCATTAATTCTAAATCTGAGGGTGCAGGACAAAAACCAAGTTCAGATTCATCTTCAGCAGCTCGAAAAAAAAATTCACTGTCGACCAGTGTTATCATTCATCCTCGTTGTCGCGATTAGTCAAAAGTGGCGTAGAAGCGACGTTAAATAAGAAAAAATAGAGTTTGTCTGAATAAGAAAATTCTCAAAAGTATTTCTTTTTTAATCACTGTCAATACAAGTAATTGTGGAACAACTTCTACTTCATCAAATTCTTCTAACGCTGGTGCCTTTCCTTTCCCGTATAATCAAGGGTCCCGGGTTCGGATTTGGTGAGATTTAAAAGTGGATGTAAAAGAAAAACAGTTGTTTCATCCTTGCATTTGTCTTGGAATCTTGTGTCTGCCCCTAATCTTCTCAATATTACATCCTGTCGTATCTTTACGGCATATTTTGTGACCCTCCCAGGAAAATTTTATGCATCCACCTATGCTTACAGTCAGTCTATTTCGTTTCTCCTTTGTCTACAATTATTTTTGTAGGATACCGTACATAAGCAGTACGGATTTAGTGAGAATACGTAAACTATCATTTGTGAAATTATTCAAGGGAAGCATCTAGGTGAAAGAAAATACTTTTACACAATAATAGAATATGCAGCTTATCGTGCAATCAAAACAATAATTATTCTCACATTTTGTAGAAACCCTTTCCCAATGGAAAGACATAACGGTTTCCAAAAAGAGGAAATGTTTCTGGTTGTATCGCCTAATCACTGGGATCTGTTGTATCGTAAATAAACACACCGTTGTGTCATTCCGAAAAGTTGACCTTGACCACTCTCAAGTGAAGTGACAAACATTTGGAGCTCGCTCCTACCGAGGGACGGAAGAACCATAGCGGTATCCCTCCACCAGGCAATTTCTAGGCTTCAGACCAGCAAGGTTTTCTACGACCCATGAATTTGCGGACAAAATTGTTCGCGTGACGACTGCGCCATTTTAAATTATCTACATTACAGGAAGTAATATAAATACATATTTACATTTAACTATATTGTTTTTGTTATTCTCGCCAAATTTTCAAGTTAATTGCTCGCCTCGTCTTTCTTTTCCCTGACCAGATAGAGACAATCTTCTAAATTTTTTGGCGATTGTGTTGGTTGACAGCACTCGACGAACGTGAAGCTGCCCAACTCAAATATCCCTCCGCCTCCTGGAAGTTCCAGGAGTAATGGTAGGTGGCAGCACAATATGCTGCGAAAAAAATACTCTGCAGACTTCGAATATTATAGTAATTGCATAATAATACGCAAAGTTCCCAGTGACAAGTATACACCAATCGCAGCATAAATGTTTCCTCTAGTGAACTATTATGTTGGATTTATAATATTCTTGTTGTGAAATAAGAAAATTAAGTGGAAAGGCATGTCAGCTTCATTTTGTCAGTTTTTATTATTTTGCTCTCAATACAATTATAAAATTTATGCTTCGAAGTATTAGAACACAGGGGATGGTTACGAAGAACAAGGCCCTACAAGCAGATGGTCGAAGTTCCATTTCAGAGCAACGCAATTATAGTAACAATTTACCATGTAAATGAATGGGACGAATTTTCAAGATGGCGGCCGTAGTCCATCCCCTTAAGCAGTAGTAGCTATTTAAATTGTCTGTTTCCTAGTAATGTAGATAGGTAAAGGTAAACTTCCTTGTGCATATAGCACCATGCCATGATGGCACATTTAGGGGATGAGGGGGTAAGGTTATTTTGTAGATGATGTGATTAGCACTATGCTCCAGCTGCATTTACCCCCCAGGGTTGCACCCAGGTACCCATTGATTTAATGCTGGGTGAGCCCCAGAGCTGCTTTATGTGGGTACAAGGCTGCAAAATTCTGACCTTAGATCACAGAGCCCGGGAATCGAACTTGGGTCTTCCGCATGACAGTTAGACACCCTACCAACTAGACCACCATGGCTCAAGTAATGTAGATTGATTGATTGACTTGCTTTATTTTACTTCACTTTTTGTGCCACTTTTGGCTAATTTACGAAGATGGGGATGAGTGATGATATGATGAAATTGATGAATGGACACTCACAAACATCCATGCCCAGGCCAGGATTCGAACCCGGGACCCCTGGTGTCGTAGCACAATGTGATATCCCCTCCACCATGGGGGCTGGCGTAATGTAGATACGTTTCCGGAGAGCATGCTCTACAATTGTTTTAATGAAACTGAGGATTACTGTAACCCTTAAAATAAATCAAGTAATCAATCAATCAATTAAGTGGCACAATGTCAAGAGCCACGAATTGGATGAACGTATAGACTTACCTTAGTATCACAGTTCTCTGAACTCAATGGAACCTGCTCTTCTGATAAACATTTGTCCTCCATACAAGCACATCTACACTCTTGCATTTTAGCATCTATCAACTTCTGTTTCAATTCCTCTTCCCTGCTTTCTAATTCTTTGCTTCGGATCTCTAACTGTTCTATCATCTTCTTCAGTTCCAAAACTCTCTCGGTATCCTGCAATAGAAACATTTATAAATAATTAGTACTTTGCATAAAAAAATATATTACAACAAAAATTTAGACCAAAACACTTCAATCAAATGATGTTATCAAAATCTGACTGTAGATATTTGGAAATAAAACTCAAAGTCTTCGTTCAAATTCATTCATATCTATTCTTTATCATAACTTTAACTTTCTCATAAAAATTGAACTTCATAAAAATAAAGGTCAAGTTTATAACACTATAATTAATTTGTAACAGGATCTATTAGCATAAAGGGTAAAAATGTAGTAGTAATGGAAAAAAACAGACTCTGTTCAAATGGAACTGAAAAATGTATTAAATTATAGTTGAACATAGGGATCTTGGATTAAATGGTATGCCATATAAACATAAAGTTTACATTTATATAGTTGGACAAAAGTTACATTGGGTTGCATTTCACATGTATATTTCTGACAATTTCTCAAAGTCAAATAATATGCTGATACTGTGAAATACTATGACTGAGCCAATATCAATGGAATTTATTCATTGATACTTTACCAGAGTTAAGCTACTTCTCAGAGTCCATAACCTGCCATACAGCACTTTTCATAGTTTTAATTTATTTTGCACTAGTATTGTGTGAAAGAAATGGATTTTGTAATAATATCATAGATATTTTAATATTTTGATGTGATTCTTGAATATTTTAAAGCAAAATTGTGGTAAATTGATGCATATGATTGCAGTGATAAAGGTAAAGTTCCCTGTGCATATAGCACCGTGCCATGAAAGCACATTTAGGGGATGGTCCTACATATTCTCGGTATCAGCTATTTTGGAGGTGATGTGATCAGCACCATGCTCCAGACACCTTAACCCCCTAGGTACCCATTGATTTGAGGCTGGGTAAGGCCCAGAGCGACTTTATGCAGGGACAAGGCTGGAAAAATTCCAACCTTGGATCATCCATCCCGGGAATTGAACCTGGGTCTCCCACGTGGCAGTCAGATGCCCTACTGACTAGACCACCATGGCTCTTTAATTGCAGTGGAATGCTCACATATTAATCTTAATGAAAATTTGAACAATTTTTCAAGCATTTTCTTGTATGTACGTATTGCTTGCATTGTAGAATTATTTTCCTTGCAGTTTATGGTTCTTACGAGGGTCACTATTTATATTTTGAGCCTAACAATGAAAAAACAGGAATTTGGCATTGAAAACTGCTTTATTGTTTTTCGAAGTATTCCCCTTTATGGTCAATACACTTTTGCATTCGTTCGAACCATTTGTCAAAGCACTTTTTCCAATCTTCTTGAGACACCTCCATAATATGGTTTTTCAACGCATCAACGGCATCTTCCGCCGACGAAAATCGTTGTCCACGCAATTTATTCTTGACATTCGGGAACAAGAAGAAGTCATTGGGTGCCAAATCAGGACTGTACGGCGGATGACCCATCAATTCGATTTTTTGACTGTTCATAAAGTCGGTTGTTAGACGAGATGTGTGACAGCTGGCATTGTCTTGATGAAGAACGATCCGACGGCGTTTGTTTGTTTTCCGTATTTGACCGAAGACCTCTGGCAAACAAATTGTTGTGTACCATTCAGAGTTGACCGTTCTACGTTTCTCTAAAGGAACAGTTGCCACATCACCAGTTTTCCCGAAAAAACAGGCGACCATTTGTTTTGATGTGCTTCGAGCACGAACAACTTTTGTTGGATTGGGTTCATCTTGAAACACCCATACAGTCGACTGCTGTTTACGTTCCGGCTCATATGCATATATCCATGATTCGTCACCTGTTACAATCTTTTATATTTATCTTTTGAAGCACCACGATTGTATTTATTGTGCATTTGTTTGCACCAATTGACGTGAGCGTCTTTTTGAGTTTTTGTCAAATTGTGTGGGATCCAACGAGAACATACCTTTCTCACAGTTAAATGATCATGTAATATTTTATATATGCTGGTGGAACTAATGCCTATCGCAAAATGTGGAAGTAAGTTGATCGATGCACTCTTGTCTTAATAATCCACGTCGAAAATCGTAAAAAATCATCGCACGAAAATGTTCACGAGTTAATTCCATTTTATTGTTGTTGCGCAATCTCCAAGGCAACATAAACAACACAAATCAAGCTATTGACAAAACATTTGAAGTACGTTATGGTCAATAATGCCAGACGATTCCGTGCAAACGTCAAATCGCACCTAACTTCAATCAGTGTTGCCAAGGCTCAAAATATAAATAGTGACCCTCATACAAACACATTCAAACTAGAAATAAAAGTCTGAGGAAGGGAGTGTGTGTTCTCCCGAAACATAACAGCACAAATTGTGTATATGTGCTTGTAAAAACTGTAAACTTTAAGAAAAATATTTCCTAGGATTGGTATCAGTATCAGTGAGAATTGGTAACAGGAGTATTGGTAGTGGTATCAGTGCAAAGTGGACTGGCTCAGTCCTGATTGATACATAAAAGAATCACATAATGGGTCATATTAATAAAAAGGAGCAGGTAATCAGGAGCATGTATTTCAATGATAGCAAAGTAGTGCTCATGAAGTAAGCATGTGCTCCATTTTTGTATGCATACTCCCTTGTTTCCAAATTAAGAATATCTCAAAGACATATCAACTCTTTTTATGACCTGGCAGAATACAGCACACATCTCCAAGAAACGTCCACAATGTCCAATTCAGATCCATGGATATTGTGGACGTCCATAAGACGTCCTATGGATGTCCCGTTCTGGACATCCACAATGGGATATCCATGGGACGTCTATGGTATATCCCATCCTGGATATCCATAGGACATCCTGTTCTGGCTATTCATGGGATATTTGGTATTACGTCCACGTGTTATCGCATTTTGACAAAAATGTTTTGATATCCGTGTAAAGATTCAGTCATAGTATCTAGTCTCAATTATGTTAGCACTGACACTATGTTATGCAGTAATAAATCGTACATGATAAACATCTCTCACAGGAATTGTGTTGCCCACAGGTCCATTGTCTTTTCAGCGAGTCATACATGTGAAGGTGAAAGTTGCCACGAGGCTCTCTTTATGTCTCGTCTCGAACACAACGGCAGTTTGCATGAGGACGTTGCCTTGCATGGTAGTGAAAAATAAGTGCTGCTTACTATGCTTATGCATGTGAATACAAAATACATTTCGGATGTGTAGATGCATGTGTGTGTGAATTTGTGTGCGTAAGTGCATGCGAGTGTGTGAGTGAGTGAGTGAGAGAAAGAGAGAGAGAGTTGAGTGCTTGTTATAAGCATGTGTGTACTCGAGGTCTTCGATTTGTGTAAATCTAGTCCAGGAATGTTCTTTTCGTATCCGAAGTATGTGCGAAAAATATCAGCAATGTCCAGATTAGGTACAATTTTAGTCCAGAATATATCCTTATCGTCAATGAAATAAAAACATCCAGAAAATATTCCTATCACGTGAACTCATGTCTGAAACCTGTCCAAAAGTCATCCATAGAATGTCCAAAATCATCCATATATATATTAACACATCCAAAAATGATCCACAGAATGTCCAAAACACTTCCTTCCTGGATATCCTATGGATGTCCACTGGACGGACATATGGATATCCAGGGATTCTATGGATGTCTACTGGATGTTCCGGGACATCCTATGGATATCCAGAATTTCGGCATGAATATCCATTAGACGTCTCCTCGATGTGTGTGTGCTGTATGGGCACAATCGTATGCGCATGTGTATATGTATACACTCTGTCTCAATTTATGAGAAGATGCCTATTATATTCACATGCAAATGTAAGCATATAATCACTATTTAAGTAAGTTCTCACTGAGGGAGTGGGTGTTCTGGTGTGAGCAGGTTCTCCCCCATTTTATTCATACAAAATAAAATATATGCTCAAAAAAAGTTGAGAAATGAATAGGTATTCAGTTTTATTCATATGACCCAATAAAACAGCATACAGTTGCATGTGAAAAGCAGTGGATTAATTGGAAATAATTTCCAAGATTGATTATAAGTTAATATAAACAACAATAATGTCAATATCAACAAGTTTTTTCACACAAAAATATATTTAAGTATTTACCACTTTTTTGTTACTTATTAACCATTAGTACAATCAAACACAGGGACAGACAAAATAAACAGGAGGCAAGAAATTAACAATAACCACACATCAATTCATTCATAGCCAGTCATTACTTTCATCTAAACTAAATAAAAATTCAACTGCATGCACAATTGTAATTATGATTGCGTACGAACTATACATTATTTAACTTTAAAGGAGTGTCACTCAAGTATATTTTTGTTATGTATATTAATAAACACTAAAAGAACACAAGAGAAAACACAGAATTAGTCGGAGGACACACTTCATGCGTTTTTCTGTTTTTGGTAGGAGTTAATGCCACTGCAAACGTCACACAGAGCATCGCTCACAATACCTCAACGCTGTGTTCCATTTGGAGCATTTTAATGCGAGCCTCAGCATCATTCAACGTCTTCTGCAATTCATCTTTGGCATCTTGTTCGGCTTTCAGATTTCTCTCTGCAGTTGAAACTTCGTGCAGCAGTTTACTAACAGACTCCTCTGCCTCGATTAGTTGTTGCTCTAGTGCTTGCTTTTCCTGTTTCATTATATCCAAACGTTTAGGAAACTGGTGTAGGAGAACGCTCACAGGACTTGGTAGGGAAGGCTCAATTACATTTGGTCTATCGTCGTCGGTCTCGCTACATGAGTCATCAGAAACGTCATAAATATGTTCTCTGCTAACGATAGAAGGTGATGTTAATGGTGGTGGTGAAGATGATGGTGACAGAAGTGATGCTTCTGAATCACAAGCATCTATTATGATTGGTAATCGAAACGATGGTAGAACTGATGGTAAAGAGGGTGGGGAAGGGCAAATAGTATGATTTGTTTGATTTTCTGATGATGAAATGGACGATGGAAGCCGGTGTGCTGGTATTACTGATGGCAGAGGAGGGGGGATGGGAATGTTTGTTTCTGGTTCTAATTGCTGTAACACAGTAGAGAGTCTTACTGTGGGAATTAATTCAGGTAATGGTGGAGCCTGTGGAACAGAATGAATATTGTCTGATGACTGAATCGCAGCTGGAAGTCTTGCTGCAGGAATTGTTGCAGGTAGTGGTGGAGCTGGTGGGACAGAATGCCCTTCTGATGGCTGAATAATAATTGGAATTCTTTCTACAGGAAGTGGTGGAGCTGGTGTGTCAGAATGTAGATTGTCTGATGACTGAATTATGGCTGGAAGTCTTGCTGCAGGAATTGTTGCAGGTAGTGGTGGAGCTGATGGGATAGAATGAAGATTGTCTGATGACTGAATCACAGCTGGTAGCCTTACTGCAGGAATAGATGCAGGTAGTGGTGGAGCAGGTGGGACAGAATTAAGATCATCTGATAGTTGAATCACAGCCGGAAGTCTTGCTGCAGGAATTGTTGCAGGTAGTGGTGGAGCTTGTGGGACAGTTTGAAGATCATCTAATGACTGAATCACAGCTGGTAGCCTTACTGCAGGAATTGTTGCAGGTAGTGGTGGAGCTGATGGGACTGAATGAAGATCGTCTGATGACTGAATCACAGCTGGTAGCCTTACTGCAGGAATAGATGCAGGTAGTGGTGGAGCTGGTGGGGCAGAATGAAGATCATCTGATAGTTGAATCACAGCTGGAAGTCTTGTTGCAGGAATTGTTGCAGGTAGTGGTGGAGCTTGTGGGACAGTACGAAGATCATCTAATGACTGAATCACAGTTGGTAGCCTTACTGCAGGAATTGTTGCAGGTAGTGGTGGAGCTGGTGGAACAGAATGAAGATCGTCTGATGACTGAATCACACTCTGGTGTGAATCATCTTGATGTCCACTGACACTAGATAATTCTGTATTGCTAGATGATACTTGTGATAGTTCTTGAACTGTAGATGCTCTATCACACTCTGAATTATGATGTGAAACACTGCGATCTCTTTGTAACTTATTTCTGGTCCTAACTGGTTCTTCGCCAACTCGTGAATCACTACTTCCTAAAGGCTCATTATGAGAACTAGGAACACATTCGCTAGGCTCAGCTGTTTCTCCATCACTAGAACCGTACTGCTCATGAAGTTCTTCTAGCCTATTTGATAAAACAACACTTTTTGTGGTGGTCTTCACGACTTTTTTGAAAAGCAACTTACATTGTTCTTCTAGCCTTTTCAGTCGTTCGGCTCTTGCATCTAAAATCTCTTCAACTCCGGGTGTTGAACGTCCACCAGCAGCACCTTCAGTTGGTTCACTTGCACCAGTTTCATTTGACTCCTGAGATGCAGCAGGGACTGGAGATTCGAACTCGGTGTAAGGTGGAAACTGAACATCTTGTGCTGGAGCTGGTGAGCATGGGGCAGATGGGCTAAGTGAAGAAGCTGGGCTCTGTGTAGATGGGAGAGAGTCTGGTGTTCGCGAATAATGAGGCGATGCTGGGCTATGGATTGACAAAGGACTCTCTGGTGATGGGGAAGATTGTGGATGGTCAGCGATGTATGGTTCTTCAATTGGACAAGGCTGAATGTTGTTTCTGTTTTCATCTTCATCTTCTTTTGGTTCAACTTCATCACAAGATGAACTTTCATCATCACCTCTATCATCAGAGAACCCACTTTCTCCAGACATCATTTCGGTAGAACTTTGTTGCTTTCGAGCTGCAAACTCTTCTCTCAAACTCCTCCATTCTTGTTCAGTCTTGGAATTCTTCTGCCTGGCCTGTTCCCACTTTTCCCTGCAGTATTCAAGTTCTTCTTTGAGCTCATTCAAGAGCTTACGCTTTTGCTGAAGCTCATAGCGCAGTATCTTCTCTGAGGTATGAAGATGTTCATGTTGAGCTCTCATTTTTTCCACTAATCCCCAGGTTTTCTTCAGTTCGGTAGACACAAGAGATAAACGTCTCTCTTGTTGATGAAGCTTACTTTCCAACTGACCATTAAGATCACGTATTTTGGTCAAATCTTTTTGCAGGGATTTTTTTTCCAGTATAAGATCTTTCAGTTTGATGAATGTTTTACTGACACTGATAACTAGTCTGGGTCCATGTGGGGTATTTACACTTTTGTAGCAACTCTCTGCACCTTCAACAGTTTCTGACGGGGAGTTATCATTCATTAAATCCACCAGTATGTGCCAGACTTTCGGTAGGCTTGCTGCGATCTGTTGCAACTCTACTCCACCTTGTCGCATTTCAGAGATATTCTCTGCTGCATCCTGTAAAAGCTTTAGCTTATGAAAATCCATTTCGGTCTTACCGAGTTCCGAGAAAAGATTATTCAACATAGTCAACTGCCCAGATGAAGTTTTACTCTCCTCCACTGAAGCAGTAAGTTGGGTTTGCAAATTCTTGACTACAGCTTCCTGCTCACTCAGGAGGTTTTCCAAATCATGTGTCTGGGTTTGAAGCTCTGTACACCTTCTATGGTCCAGTTCATATTCTTCTGTTTTACTCCTCAGTTCCTCTCTGAGTTTCTTGTTCTCTGCAGCCAAGCGGTTCATCCTCTCCTCATACATCCCTTTCAGTGCATGGATATTATGCAGTTGCTTCTCATACTCTCTCTTCAGATCGACATTAATCTTCTCTGTGCTGTCCACCCTGTACACTAACTTGCTCCTGTTTTCCTTCTCCTGTTGCACTATTTCACTAACTTTTTCAATATCACTTTTCAACTGAGAAACTTCACTGTTTCGAATATCCAACATTTGCTTGGTAATAGAAATAACTTCCTTCTGCGAAGAGACCTGCTCCTCGAGTCTCTTTGCATACGTGTCAGTTTTACAATATTTATTCTCACTTTCAGTTAAAGAGTGACTCACCTGATTTATATCCCTCCTAAGCTCCTCGTTCTCAAGCAAAAGACTGTTCACCTGTTCCTTTAGGGGATCCATATTGTCATCTGCAAAGGCACTTGAAAGTTGTGGATCGTCCGTTTGGATGCACACACTCTGAAAACACTCGGAGTTAGTTTGAGTCTCTGTTTCGACACAGTTACCTGCTCTATAATGCTTGTCTGTCCTAAGTGCATCCAACATAGCACTAAGGTCACAACACCTTGACTCTTCTGAGAGTAAATTGTCCCTCACGGTCTGCAAATCACTTCTTACTTTCTCGGAGTCTTGTCTCTCGATACGAAGGTCCCTTTCCAACTGAACAACTTTTAACACAAGTGTCTCATTCAAGTCTTCAACCTCTTTGCATTTCACAGCCACATTCTTCAACTTGTCAGACTCATTCTTTAGCTGACTCAACTCTTCTTTCTGCTTCTCACACTGTTGTGTCAAGGAATTGACGGTTTTCATCAGTTCTGCCTCTCTCTTCAACCACTCCTCCTCCTTGTTGGCATACCTATCACACTCTGCTTTTGCATCTTGGCTTGCTTTTGTGTCATCACTAACATCCTGTAAATACAAATATAATATTTAACATGTAAATTGGAAAGCAAATAATAATAGTAATATGTAATAGCAAAGAAGCCTAGGATATGCAGGGTTATTCATAATTAGTTACCTAAAATGAAAATTAAATAACTCCTTTTGTACAATATACTTACATAATTGAATTACTGTTTTAAAATCTGCATAACTTTAAGTTTCTTAAAAGTGCTTGATATGGCTCCCTTTTTTTCACTCTGTAAATATTCAAACACAATATAATCAGTATGTATAGGAAAGTATGTATTGATTGAAATTTAATGGCTGAACTGGCTGACACTTTTACCAGATTTTTGATTGATTCAGCAGGTGTCTTAAGTCCACTTTATGCACAGGAAGGACCTACGGTTTAAAGTGGAATCCAAACCACTACGTGTCCACCGGGTATTGAACCCGAGACCCCTTGATTGCAAGGCAACTACGCTACCACTGCGCCATCGCGGAGGCCACTTTTACCACAGTCCAGGTATTATGAGATTCCTCGACTCTGGAAGAAGTGTGTAAAATGTCACACAATACTTTTGTTGAATCCAATAATTTTGAAAATTACACGGCAAAAATGGATTTGATTATTACATGACAGCTATTTTAATATCCAAAATACCTCATAGCTGAATATAAAAGTATTTGAAATTAAAAACAGCAGCAGAATGATATGCCACACAGATATTTTAAACTTGCTTTACTATTATGAACTTTTTTTTCGAATTGCTACAATTCTTAAGTGTTCATGAATGTCTGAATTGTAAATCTGCTGTACTTGATTATCAACATTCACTTCATGGAAGGGTACAGTGAACATTGTTAAAATTTCGTATTTCCACGTTATTGTACGTAGTCCAATTTATTTTGAAGAATGCGGTACCCACCTCCATTCTCGATGTTATAACCTATGTTAATGAAGACAGTGGTCCTTCAAAATTAATCAGACTACAATAATAAGAGCAACATGGAAATACAAAACTACATACAGCACATTCACTTGTTTGTAAAGATGTGTGCATTCATGTCAACTGTTCTCGAGAAACACAATTGCAATGCTGAAATGGAAATTGATAAGAGTATGAGCATTGACACTAGTATTGCTTCAAAGTTCAGTGACTCATCTATACATAGCACCATGCTTTACAGGAAAAAATATGTACAATTTGACACTGTTGGGATTTTCTGTATCTAAAGGTTGTTTCACACAAATAACTTGTATTTATATTTTTTAATTTTTTATTTCGTGTCACTTTTCTGAAACTTTCGGCTAATCACAGCAATGACAATAAGTTACGATTAAATTAAACTGATGAAGGGACACTCACAAAGAACACCCATGGCCTGGCCAGGAACTCTAGTGGTGAGATCTAAAGTCATCCACTTAATGCACTCGGCCAAGTTGATGTACAAATAACTTGCTATACCATGTGCTGAACAAAACATGTTTGCCCTACTTGTGTAAAATCAGGTTTGTAAAATCAACCACAGCATATAAATACACTACAGTCCCGTTTAACCGAGTTTGATGGGACCGATGGTGCTTCGGTTGAACGAAAATTCAGTTAAACCAGAATAAAGGATTTTTGATATACAATACATACATTTTATTATGTACAGTATTTTGATATACAGTACATATGTATTTCAGGGTGTATGCAGTATGCGTGTTCACAGTACACATGCTAAAAATAGATGGGGATGGGGGAGAGGGTGAGTACAGCCAACGCATCGTAACAATGAACTTACTCTTTGATAACTAATTGTTAGACCAAAACAAAGACAAAAGTGCTTTGTCGGTGCTCCTGCGTAAAACACGGTCACGCACGTTTTAGTGATTTGGTTAACCTGGAAAATTGGTTAATCGGGATTCGATTAAACGGGACTGTAGTGTACTTAAAAATATGACATTACCAAGGTAAAAACAGAGGATAAAATGCTGGAGGAAAACCGGAGAAACATTGGCCTTTTAATTACTTGTGTGCTGTGTTCGATTTTGTGAACCTGCTTTTAAGCAAGTAAGAGAAATACATTTTATTTCCTTAGAATCAGTGGTACCAGGTCAAATTTCTGCCTTTTTCATTTTGGACTGTTTCCCTCCAATATTTCTTACTCTCTGTCAATCAGGGTAGAGTGGTGTCAGTATTGCCAAAGCCTGGCATAAACAGTTTTTAGCAGTGCTCAATGCTGCCAGTAATTCTGAGATTTGTTTAGTATAATGTTGCATTCTGTTGTCTGTCAGGGCGAATATTTCTAAAAAATGCAATAGTTGGAATAAACATACATTTAACCAATGTTGAGTATCTCAAACTTTTCTAGTGACCCTTGTTTAACTAGCCAGGTGGATTTAGTTAAAATCAATGCAATGATTCAACTTATGTTCTTTTCTTGGGAATGGCTACTTTTTTGTAGGGACTAAATTTCTTTATTGTCCCGCACCATGCAGTCTAAGGCATCAGGCTTTAGGAGGCACGCTGGTTCGACTCTTCTAGGGGCAAGCATAACAACTTTTCTCCTGAGATTTCGGCCAGTGTATGGAACCAGTGGCCATCCACCATTGTGAGAAGATTGGGGAGCTACGAACGTGTAGTGAAGCTCGGTCATGGAAAACTTATGACGACTGAGGGTTTGTTGTGCTGACCACATGCCACCCCGTAACTGGTTAGATTATCACCTACCTCTGCTGAGGCATGTGGAAGCGAGGCCGGCAGTCAGTAGGTAGGCCCTCTTCCTCAAGGGCTGTTGCACCACGGGTTTATTAAATTTCTTTATTACTCAACATTTGACACAATTTTACACGTGTCTTTTTCTAGAGTTATATCAAGAAATTCAAATTCAGTACAACAAGTAATTAGTAACAAATAATAAAACAATGAAATCCTGACAGTTACATATTCAAGTTGTAGATTAACAAAAAATGTTTGAAAACTTTAATGCTGCCATCATTTTGATTTGTCATTCTTTAAGGGAGTTTTCAGACTTAAACGACAAGTGGCTTGCAACACAGGAATTTCACACCAAAGTGACAAATGACAAACAACCCTGAAGTCATCATTTTTTAAAAAAAGAGCAGCAACCATGCACAACCAACAAATACAACATGATGCATGCTATTGAGAAAATGGCTCAGTCCAAGTGGGGTATACACAATACAAGTGACAAGTGATATCTCTGTAGGTTCCTTTCCATGTGGCGGGCATTACTTGTTTCTTGTGTCTTGTCACTTTGGTGTGAAATCACCCTAAAAGTGACAATGCATGGAGTTGACAGAAAAAGAAAAATTGTAGAAGTTATACAGCAACATACCAAAATGATTTTCTAAAAAAATTAATTAAAACAATAAAATATGAAATATTTGAACTTACATTTGTGCTCTGTGAATGATTTGTCTCTTCTGATTCTGAAATGCTTCGTGTATTTTGTGTGCCCGTCCACCAAACATCATTTTCCTCCTCTCTCCTTTCACTTTCCTCTGACTCATGAACACTTCCCATAGCACCCATTGTGGAGGAAGTGACTGTTTCTGACTATAAAAAATATAATTATACATTACATTAAAATATTACAGTGGCAATATTATTATTGTACTCATCAAGCTAACAATAATATAATTTCATTTAACATTCTAATAGATTTTTTAACTCTCACATTTTTTGTAGATAAAATCATACATTTCTAATCATGTAAAAAAGGAAGTAATATGCATCAGAAGTATAAATAAAACACACTATTTATAAAAAGGGCATTATATGACAAAGTGTCCCTGAAACTCTATTTCTAAATTAAATGCAATTGTAATTTTTTCTATCTTGTGAGCCAACAATCTAAAATTGTCATTTAGATAGAAATTCAAATGTTACACATACTTTAGTTAATAGTAGAAGGTATTTAAGATGTTGTTTATTTTAACTTTTTGATTTACTTTTTTGTATTGTGTCCACCAGTGACACCAAAAAACAATTAATTTCTCCTTTAGCTTTTACATTTCCCCTTCAACTGCACTAGAATCTTCAAGGGTCAATTACTTCCTCTCTTTGCCTTAATCATTTGAAAATTCACAGAAACTAAAATAAAGTTCTTATTGATTAAAGGGGAAGTGTACTATCTGTCCCACCCATAACAAAAAAAATTGAATTTAAAGGTAGTTATGTGAATGGACATAACTTGGGATCTAACCTTGAGGGGGGAAGAATCAGACTTGGGGCCTAATATTGAAGGGCAGAATCAGACTTGGGGCATAATTTTGAAGGGCAGAATCAGACTTGGGGCATAATTTTGAAGGGCAGAATCAGACTTGGGGTCCTAATATTGAAGGGCAGAAACAGACTTGGGGCCTAATTTTGAAGGGCAGAATCAGACTTGGAGCCTAATTTTGAAGGGCAGAATCAGACTTGGGGCCTAATTTTGAAGGGCAGAATCAGACTTGGGGCCTAACTTTGAAGGATAGAATCAGTTTGGGGCCTAATTTTGAAGGGCAGAATCAGACTTGGGGCCTAATTCTGAAGGGCAAAATCAGACTTGGAGCCTAATTTTGAAGGGCAGAATCAGACTTGGGGCATAATTTTGAAGGGCAGAATCAGACTTGGGGTCCTAATATTGAAGGGCAGAAACAGACTTGGGGCATAATTTTGAAGGGCAGAATCAGACTTGGGGTCCTAATATTGAAGGGCAGAAACAGACTTGGGGCCTAATTTTGAAGGGCAGAATCAGACTTGGAGCCTAATTTTGAAGGGCAGAATCAGACTTGGGGCCTAATTTTGAAGGGCAGAATCAGACTTGGGGCCTAACTTTGAAGGATAGAATCAGTTTGGGGCCTAATTTTGAAGGGCAGAATCAGACTTGGGGCCTAATTCTGAAGGGAAAAATCAGACTTGGGGCCTAATTTTGAAGGGCAGAATCAGACTTGGGGCCTAATTTTGAAGGGCAGAATCAGACTTGGGGCATAATTTTGAAGGGCAGAATCAGACTTGGGGTCCTAATATTGAAGGGCAGAAACAGACTTGGGGCATAATTTTGAAGGGCAGAATCAGACTTGGGGTCCTAATATTGAAGGGCAGAAACAGACTTGGGGCCTAATTTTGAAGGGCAGAATCAGACTTGGAGCCTAATTTTGAAGGGCAGAATCAGACTTGGGGCCTAATTTTGAAGGGCAGAATCAGACTTGGGGCCTAACTTTGAAGGATAGAATCAGTTTGGGGCCTAATTTTGAAGGGCAGAATCAGACTTGGGGCCTAATTCTGAAGGGAAAAATCAGACTTGGGGCCTAATTTTGAAGGGCAGAATCAGACTTGGGGCCTAATTTTGAAGGGCAGAATCAGACTTGGGGCCTAATTTTGAACGGCAGAATCAGACTTGGGGCCTAATTTTCATGGACTAGAATCAACCTGAGTCTTAATTTTGGGGGAAGAGACTCGAAATGTTTTCCATTCTAATAAACCCAAAAATTTTGAGGGACAAATCCCCCGCCTTGCCCTGCCCAGTTACGCCCATGGTTATGTGTAATCATCAGTATTTAGTTTCATAATTCATTGCACAGAAACTGTAAGGAAAATGTTTATTGACTGTTAGTAGAATAGTTACTTTAATGTCAAAGTCTTTTAATGTCTGGGTCTCACACCCATGACAATGGAATGGCTCAAATCTATTTCCATTCAATAATAACTATGATGGGACAAGTTGTTACTTTTGCATTACTTTAAAATTGCATTGACAGAACATCAAACCCTCTACAGAATCAATAGAAAATTATTTTCCTCCTTTGTTCTAACATGAACAGAACTAATCAAGGGGTCCTGGGTTTGAATCCAAGTGGAGGCACATAAGTGTTTGGATTCCACTTTAAACTGTAGGCTCAGTCCCGATTAGCCTTACTGTGCATAAAGTGGACTTAAAATAACTCAACTCAAAAGAACAGAAACAACAGTTACAATAACAAACCAACAAAAAAAGAGAAACCTCTTCAGCATGTTCCAAATTCACAGTAGATATTCTTGTTTCTAATAATTATACTATTGTGTACTGTTATTAGGGGGAAAAAGGCACAGCTTAATAACTTGCATTTTTTTCAAGATTTTGAATTGTTGCATTCAATAAACTTCTTAAAATTATGTAACTATCCACAACTTTTTAAATTAGCAAGGCACCCATGATGGCAAAGTGCTTAACACTATCATATTCCATCAATCAGTTCCAGTTCACATGTTACAGATCACACATTAAACTGTAGGTCAAGTAATGATTAGGCTATCCTAAGCATAAAAGTTGATTTAAAAACAACTTTGACATTACAAGAATTCTTTTGACCATTTTGGAAGATTTAAAAGTACATAACACTGATAATTGAATGTCACATTGTATGTTTGAACACCCTTCCTACACTCCAGACATAAAAGAACATGCTGTTCATGTTTAGAAAAGTAACACATATCTATAAACTGAAGACACTTACTATAGAGAAACTGCTGCCAAGACTAGATAAACTAGTGCTACGACTAATGGGCTTCCAGCTATAAGCTGTACCAAACTGTTTCCTGTTGATGAGAAATGGGAAAGCCAACATTATTACTACAATAAAAATCAGTAATACTAATTATACTTATTGTTAACCATCATCATATATCCCTAGAAAATTTGCTAAATGGGCAACAACAATTTTTAATACACTTGTTGGTAGAATGTATGTAGGTATATTTGCATTATTGTTCTTCAGTCTGCTTTTCTGCCACTTTTGGCTAATTGTGACAATGATGATGAACATTTTGTTAGATGAAATTGATGAAAGGCCACTCAGAAAGAAACATTCATTCCTACGCCAGGTCTCAAACGCAGAAGCTTTTGGTGGAGAGAGCGTGAATCTATCACACACACACACACAGAGAGAGACAGACAGACAGAGAGAGAGGGGAGGAAGAAAGAGAGAGAGAAAGAGAATTAGACTGAAAAATAAACTTTCAAGATGAATAAATTCTCTCGGGCTATCGACCAGGTCAATTCTGGAACAGTTTCCAAGTTTTCGAGAGCCATCGTCACTGTCATCTTCAGGGTAGAAGTGCAGAACTGAGAGTCAACCCAGTTTACATGAATCTGGAGATGGACGTTTCCTGTGAAGATGGGGGACCAGTTGGGAAGGGTAGAGTGACTAGCCATGTGAGGTTGTGTTGTTGTATGTATATCTTAGTGTAGCTTGAAAAAGTTCTGTGAAACCAGGACGAAACGTCGCAGTTAAAATAAAATAAAAACCCTTAAAAATAAATGTGTTAGATTATTTTGTATCTACAAAAAGTGGTTATGTGAACCTTTAAGAAGAACATAGAAACACATTGATTTTAATGTTTTAGATGTCAACTACTCTTAGCCACAGATATGACTTTAGATTGTATTTATTAGTTAGATGTATTAATTTAAAGCACATTAAGCAGGTTGAGAAGTAACAATATAACACAGTACAGAATTAAGTCTGTTGTAATAATCTTGTCACTGAATAAAAATATACAATTTTTCCTTTGATTAAACCTTGAAGAAAGATAGAATTAAAAACCTTAATATTGACAATATAAAAATCATCTATTTATTAATACTCTGCCAATACATGCAGCCAATAAAAATGTATGCTACAAGACTTGAAAGTTCTCATCATATTATATTAGCCACATTGACTTAATTAGAAACCAGCTTGCAGGTTTTGTTAGGAACCACTTAGAAAAAGGTTTGTGTAATAATTGCATTTAGATCATAGTGAAATCTACCTGTTCATTCTTGTAAATGAATCAATTAGAAGCTCTACTTTTTATTAACTCTTTTAGGACTCAATAACTACATCTAAATTCATTTTTATAATTCAATTTATATCCCAACTTTCAAAGTTTTTCACATGCATAAAATGCATATTATGTGCTGCCATCTATGGATGGAAAAGATAACCTTCAAATTTATAAAGCATTGATGATCATATCACACATTTGGCAGTTTTCTCATTTTCTATATGATTTTTCCAGAAAGCTACTCAGATACACTATGTAGTACAAAGAAATAGTCGCATGTAAATGGGTTTTAAATAATTTAATCCAGCCTCTCTGCTCAAAGCTACTTCTGATTGGTTGCTCTATTGGCAGTGGCCAGAATTACCAGGAAAACAATAATTACAGATATAGCTTTGCAATCAAGGGATTGAGGGTTCATTTCAGTACTTCAGGTACTATTTTAAATTGTAAAGATAATAATGGTATTGTTATCTCAGTGCACAAATGCAAAGTTTTTAGAATATAGATGTAAATTACAGTGTGCACTGTGGCAATTTTTTAAAAGAACACCATGAGGATAGATAGCAGTGATGGCACCAGTAAAAAAAATAGTGAGCAGGAAGAAGAGAGGGGCAGTCTCATTAACTATACACCTAAACATCTTGTAAAGAATGGAAATTTGAAAAAAAAAAGGTTCTTCTTGGTAACGGGAGGCGGGAGAAGGGGGAATTTCCCCATGGCTCCTCCTCTGGAGAGAAAGAGACTTATTTATAGTAAATGAAGAGCACAGGTGTAAGCATCACAGCAATAGAAGGCACAATGGATAAGAACACAAAAGAATGACATTTCATTATAAATAAAACTCTTCAATCAAAATTAAAAATGAAAATACTTCAATAGGGTCATTAGAATCCAGAGAAATTCATCACTGTACCTGAACCTCTATATGCCAATTTTATGAGCATTGTTATATGTATATTCTTTCCGCACAACCGCGAGTGAATAGAGTATAAAAATCGTAAACATAAGAATACCCCATGCCATGCTAAAATGCAGATTTTTATATTTCTCTTTCTTAATGTTACAACATTACATGTTAAAAACCAGTTCACTTTTGTACAGTATATCATCACAGACACAAATGATTTCAAAACTCAAAGTGTTCATTTAATATTGTAAAAAAATTACACATAGCATGAAATTAATTCTAATGTTTCATTATACTTTACTTAATCTATCGAACTGACGTAAGCGTTGTGTATTTTTGTGACTTAAGAGGGTGCTATGAAAAAACCTGTTACTCTAAGCATACAAGTGTAAAAATCCTGATACACGAATAAAAGGTACTTGTGTTATACATGAAGCATATAGGGGATGTGGAGGTAGGTCCCCACACATTCTTGATCTTGGCTGAGTGGAGGTGATATGATCAGCACCACACTCCGGCCAGTTTTACCCTCCATGAATTTGAGGCTTGGTGTGTCTCAGAGCTGGTTGTAGTGTCTCGCTCTGGGAATGAAATTCAGGTCTTCCATGTATCAGTCCCTAGGGAGTTTTTGGAAACTTCTTTCTTATCTCTTTTTCCATGCTCGTGCACTTTACATTTCATTTTTCATCAAGACAAACACTAGCATACTTGCCTTGCCCGAGATTTGAATCCGGAACCCCTAGTGTCATAGTGTACTGATATGATAACGGAGTTCGACAACAGCATGACGATACAAGCAGATTTGCATGAATGAAAGCGTACATCTGATGTGTGTCCGTTGCTTGCTTATTCGGGTAATCAACACTCTTCTTCCAAGTAGTTACATTTGTAGTAAATATAAACAAAGAAATAAAATATCTTGGAGAATTGTTATGATATCTTTTTGCCGCACAGAAATGGGAAGTGGCCAATTCATCCAAATACGCAGGCAAAGAACGCACCCTGAAAGTGTGCTTAAATTAGCGCACATACGTGCGAATCCACGGGGAAAAATCTAGACACGCAGCTGATAAAATTTAATGCACTAAAGACGTCATGCAAAAAATATGACACACTAATCGTGCAACGGGGGAAAAAAATCTGATACACTATACAAGGGGTTCCCAAAATGTTTCATTTCACGGCGCCCTTACTGTTTCAAGATTTTTCCGCGGCGCCCAAGTCAGAATTTAGGCCTATCGAATACTTGCAATGCTCAGTTAGTGTGGTTAGGTTGCTTGCCTCAAGTTAAAATAATAAAAACATATTTCAAATTCAGAAACATTTTATGTGCAAAAAGTACTAAATAAGCACATATTTGGAACAATCATATTCATAACAATCACTGCAATTTCAGTAAAAATATTGAAACATTTCGCGGCGGCCCTGTGAGCCAGCCACGACGTCCCAGTGCACCGCGGGACAAACTTTGGAAACCGCTGTACTACAGATATAACTGTAGTTAGATTACAGATTTATAAGGTCGGGAAAAATTCCGACGGATACAGGGTGCAAAGGAAAAAATGCGATGGGCTAAAAGCAAAGTAGATAAAATTCTGATACACTGGCGTAATGTAAAAAATTCTGACACACTAAGGGAGGAAAGTAAAAATGAGATGCACTAAAAGCGCCGCAGATAAAATTCTGATACACTAAGAGCATCATGTAAATAATTCTGACACACTAAGGAAGGAAAGTAAAAATAAGATGCACTAAAAGCACCGCAGATAAAATTCTGATACACTAAGAGCATGAAGTAAAAAATTCTGACACACTAAGGAAGGAAAGTAATAATGAGATGCACTAAAAGCGCTGGAGATAAAATTCTGATACACTAAGGGCATCATGTAAAAAAATCTGACACACTAAGGGAGGAAAGTAAAAATGAGATGCACTAAATGCGCAGGAGATAAAATTCTGATACACTAAGGGCATCATGTAAAAAATTCTGACACACTTAAAAAATTCTGACACACTAAGGGAGGAAAGTAAAAATGAGATACACTAAAAGCGCCGCAGATAAAATTCTGATACACTAAGGGCGTCATGTAAAAAATTCTTACACACTAAGGGAGGAAAGTAAAAATGAGATGCACTAAAAGCGCCGCAGATAAAATTCTGATACACTAAGGGCGTCATGTAAAAAATTCTGACACACTAAGGGAGGAAAGTAAAAGTGAGATGCACTAAAAGTGCCGCAGATAAAATTCTGATACACTAACGGCATCATGCAAAAATAAGAAGAAAAAAAAGGCCCTTCCCTGACCAATTACAGGCGCCACGATAAAAATCGTTATATACGTAGAATGGGGCCATGAACGTAGAAAATTTGGAAACCACTGGCATATTCACTTCTGTTCACACTTTCTTGACTGTGAAGAACAAAAGCAAGGTCTAAATTCATGTAAAGTCAAAAATAACACGAATGACCTCGGTTCTTCGAACGGCAATGACACTAAGCCAACCATTTATAATTATGCACTACTCAAGGCGGCACTACTCAACTCCACGAGGTCTTATTGTTTTCCGCTAATTTGAAAAGGGCACGTCGAAATTAATGTATTTATAAAAGCCACGTGAGCTACCACGCTCTCTCGAGACTAAGACAACACGTCTATTTTTAGGAGTTGCGTAGGAGAGGCAAGGAAGGCCATCAGCCAGAATTTGTACAGTGACTCAGGAACTGAGGGCGATCACGGTAATAGACATCTTTACGGGAGACAGCATCCATCATCCGACACTTCGTGTTGGAAGAATTAGCGGGCCTTAAACTGAGAAGGTTCACATACAAAACTGAGTAGCGAGACTTTTTTTTTTTTCGGATTAGGTTCAGTGGTGTACACAAAATGTTACTTTGGGGGTGGGACGTAGAAGATGAAGTCTAACATACTCTGTACGAAACGTTGGTCAAGTTTAAAAGTACACATGACAAAAAATTGTCAGTTTGATTTTGTGATCAGATAAACAAATCGAGACCGGACCAGAGGCGTCGCCTGAAGGGGGTTCACGGAGCACATGAACAACCTACGGGAAAACGGAAAATTTTCAATTTGTTTTTTTTCTGCACAATAAAATTAGATTTAAATTTACTTATTTTAAAAAGCAACTTTTTTCGTTCATAAAGTCTTCACAATGCTTCAAATTTCGCAATTTTCTGTTGACAAGAAAAAATCACCAGGTTAGGCAGCGAGAGCCCGGCGCACATCTGGCACTGTGAACGCCTTCTGCTGTATTCTTCCCGTGCTCTAGCTCAGGGGTTTCCAACTGACGGTCCGCGGGCCGCATACGGCCCGCGATGCATTATTTTGCGGCCCGCGGTGCCAGTTTGCAAAATACATTAATTTTATGTATTTTTAATAAATACGTTCTATTTTTAATGAAGGAACGGAAGCTCTGTGAAGAAAGACAATAACACAGGTAAAATTGATTCGATCAAAGAATGACATCGATGTTCGGCAGCACATACACGTGTGAAAGTGTTTTTTCTTCAATGAAGTTAATCAAGAACCGCTACAGAAGCCGACTGGCAGATTCTTCACTGATTCACCTTCTGAGACTTTCAAATACAGAAATTGAAGTGGACATTCCAACTTTAATAAAAGAAGCAGATCGGCCTCAATTTTGACATTGAACACTTACTATGAAGGATTCTTATTTGTATGGTGTGTTTTTCTTTCAATTCATCCATAAGTATTGGTTTTTTTGTGAAATAAATTGTAATTATACAAATTTGATTTGTGATTCCAATGTTTTTATTGCCTCAT
The DNA here is from genome assembly GCF_977018435.1 of Lepisma saccharinum. NCBI lineage: Eukaryota > Metazoa > Arthropoda > Insecta > Zygentoma > Lepismatidae > Lepisma > Lepisma saccharinum. The sequence goes on along the minus strand of NC_139252.1, from coordinate 24,093,830 downwards.
TTTAGAAATTTAGGTCATGCGAAAGTACTACATTTTCAGTTCAGTACTTACAATTTTTTGTAATTTTTATTCCCCCTCCCCCCTAAAAAAATACTACATGTTTACGGCGTAACATGAAGAATACGTCAGAGCCTGGCAATGTGAACAACACTGTGAGTTTCCAGAGGATAAGCGGACGACTTGAACCAGATCTGTCCTGTAAGAGTGATAAGTATTTCCATGTCAATATTTGCCAAGGATGGCGATCACTTTTCTGGATATTTCCAGTCTTAAATTCCTGGTTACACAACGAAACATCAACATCTTCAAAAGATACTGTGTGATACAAAAGTTGTACACATGTTTGTTTATATTTGGTTATTTGAGGTCGCTTTTCTACGTCTTTAGGTCAATTAATGTCGCTTTCTACCTTTTTAAGCTATGTAACGTCGCTTTACACGTTTTTAGGGCATTTAACGTTGTTATTGCGAATCGAACACACATGGACATCCACAGGATCTTTTCCAAGGAAGGGCAACCAAGGTATTTGTTTTTTTGCAGAGGGGCAAACAAGGCACATTTTCCCCCATAATAGTGTTGTCACTCACTGAAATGAAATTATGTGTGAAATATGTTATTTTTGATTGACTTTCATTTTCCAGGAGGGGCGTGCCCCCTCCCCCCCACATTCCGGTCGCCCATGGGAACACCTAACATATTCGATCACCGAGGCGGAAAGAGCACATTTTGAGTAAACTTAGTAACTGATACCAGATGAAATACAGTCTGTCTAAGGAATCTCTATCGCAATGCCGCGCATAACGGTACAGAAGGGAAGAAAGCGAGTGGGCGGAGCGAAGCAGTGCGTGCTGCTGCAAACGGCTGGTAGCTGCAGTCGCGTTACCCCCTTCATGCGATCACTTTCTCTCTCACGCGTTCATTTTCGAGCCTTCTCGAGTAACTACTTGCGCACAGGACTTGTTTTTCTTCGCTTGCTCGACAGATACCTGGGACAGAGTATATAGGCTCGGCACTATGTCATGGTATAATCGATTCTGCGCGATTAACCCTACAGTCACACTGAATGAAGTTTCTGGCGAACGTTTACACTGTCGGGGATTGCCAAGTTCGACTGACGGACGTTATGGCGATGTGGTGGTCAAACTGCTGGTGCTGGTTTCATGTGCAGAATATTCCGAAATGAAAGACGAAATGTTGCATTGGAAAGCCGAAAATATTATTGGGAGGGAGCGAAAAGGATGGTTTAACGAGTTTTTGAGAGTTTTTTATTATTTGGTTGTATTTTCAATAAAGAAAATCCAGTTAGTGCTTTGAAATTTCCCTGTAATATTAAGCCATAGTGTCCTGATTCCCGATTGTGATAGTTCATGATTGATTTATTTATTTTACATAGCTTTTCTGCCACTTTTGGCTAATCGCGAACATGATCATGTGTGATGATACGATGAAATTAATGAAGGTGCATCACAAAGAACGTCCAGGATCAGGTCAGAATTCGAACCCGTAATCCCTGCGCTGATAGTTCTTGATTCGCGTGTATCATCTAATGGTTCGTGTCCACTACTGTTATCTAAACAATGCAAGATATATTCGGCCGAAAAAACAAGACAAAATGATTTGGTTCGAATCGGTGGTATGTGAAATAGGGTTTAACTTCCTGTGCATAAAATGAACTTAAAAATAAACTCAGAGAAACAAATGGCTCGCTTATGTAATGAGAAATAAGGTTTTGGCGCTAATCAAGATGGACGTCCTGGTTTGGTCCCCCCCCTCCCACCCACACATGAATTTTTCTGCTGGAAGGCTACAAACTTTTTAGTATGCTATGGATAGATCGTGTAACTAATGAAGACAAGGGTCGAACTTTCAGGAGTTACTACTGCTAAGAAACCATCGTTGATTACAAAAGCATAAAATATGGACTGCAATACATGTATGATTGAAGGAAGAATGGTTACCCTATTGTGCTACGAGTGGGGGCTGATAAGTATTGAGCCTTACCCAGAAAAAAATTGAGCTGGAGGCTGAAATTTGCAGGGTGTACTGGCCAATTCCTCTATATGTAATGGTGCAAAAATCGACTTTCTATGACTTTAAGTTTCATTTGTTGTTCAGTTCCAAAGTAAAAACGGCAGCACCTCCAGAAAAGCTCTTCAAAGGCGTCATCCTGTTGCATGACAATGTCTCGCCACACACTGCAGGTGAAACAATGGCGACACTGACCTCCTTAGGCTTTCAAGGGTTGTACAATTCACCCTATTCGCCTGACCTGGCTCCATCTGACTATCATCTGTTCCCCCATTTGAAAAACACCTAAAGGGACAACGATTTGGGAATGTTCAGGAGGCAACTAATGCTGCAAATAAGTGGTTACACCAGCAAAAAAAAAAGTAAAGTGCTCCCCTGTGCTATGCACCACGCCATAAAGGAGTATAGGAGTGTGGGGTTAGGGCCCCACACTTTCTTGATCACAGCCGAAGATGGGGGTGATGTGATCAGCAGCATGCCCCTGGCCGCCTTTACCCCCCAAGTTTCCTCCACGTACCCACTTTATACGACGCTGGGTGGGCGCCGGAGCCGCATGAACAGGTGGAAAATATCCCGGTTCTCTCCCGCCGGGGATGGAAGCCGGGCCTATCGCATGGTAGTCAGACGTGGTTACACCAGCAATCGGAAGAATTTTATTTACAGGGATTTAAGAAGCTGCAGGACAGATGTCGCAAGGGCATTGACTTCCCGGGGGAATATGTAGAATAGTGTGGCAGATACAACTTAGTGTGGCAGATACAGGCTCAATACTTATCAGCCTCGCCTCGTATGACCTGTTTCCATAGTACACTATTACTCGTAGTTTGTTGTTTCACACGAGGGAGCCAGAGCGGTGATCATTCCACGTAGTACACTCAAATGTCAACCTCACTTCCACGTAGTACACCCTGGACAACATTATTCAGACTAACGAGAATCTGGCGTCTGGACTCATGGCCAGCATAATCCGTCTTGTGCGTTTTCTATAATATGTGTTTGTGATTGTTCCTTCATCTATTTCATCTTTTCACCATTCATCCTCATCTTCGCAATTAGCCAAAAGTGGCAGAAACGCGAAGTAAAATAAACCAAATCAACCTATCAAAATAAAACCAACATAATTGGCAACCTCGAATCTGTGCCGCGTGGTTGCCTACATATACACTATGGCACAACAGTCTTTCAAGGACGTTTTCACTGAATGACAAGGTTAACACAACGAGCCACATCGGCGCCGTTTCTGGGCTTCCGAGAACTGATTTTTTTTTAGAGGGCTTGCAGAGCCGAAACGAGGTCTTAAGGAATAAACATTATTAGCATATATTTTTGCCTTGTAGTCCTCCGTACAATTTCAAAGTCGGTCAGTGTTGTACGTACGGCGACAATCTCTATATATGCTCGATATTTGCTGCAAACATAACTTTTATATTCAATATTACCTGATTATATATATATATGTATAGCCTGGTATTTCTGAGTTTTCTAGGAATTCCAGGTAAGTGGGAGGCTGGAACGTTACCGCAGTGCCAACTGGTAAACTAGCCAGTACATTGATGATCTACGATGGAACTTTTGCCAGCCAAGACAAATGGAGGAAGGAAACTCAACTCTTTCCCTCGTGCCAAACAGCCCATTAATATAATTCCATTTTCGCCGCGTTGCCAAGCAGGAATGATAAACCGTGTGCCTTCGTTTCATACGAGATGTAAACAAAGGCGATAGCGCCACAAACGTCTTCACATGGCACTTTCTGGCTGGGTATCCGATCCGAGTTTGGGATTTCCCCATTAAATGCGCAAAGAGGAAAACGATTTTAAACAGACTGATGCAGGTGGCCAGGCAAATTAGCTACTACCGATTTTAACGTCGCCCTTAGAACTCCTTACGTGAAACTTCACGATAGGTATGAATGGGTGACAGAACGAACAAAAAACGCCCATATCTTGGTTGGGATTTGAACACAGAAAGAGATTGTGCATCGAACCATCAACGCACTGAGGTATTTCTAAATTGTTAGTGCTACGCACGTTATTTCTCCAATGGGTAGTGCAACGCACAACATGCTCCTCTCTCTCTATCTTTATAATCGGTTATATTTCACCCGCATTTTACCTATTGAATTAATCGTGACAATGATGATATGGTGGAACTGATGATGAGACAAACACATGTTTACCCAGGGTTTGAACCTGCACACAGAAAATTAAATGCATCATATCGATTGATGGACCAATATGCATCGATTGATGCACTAAAGTGTGTGTTATGGCTTCTTCAAGGAATCAGATTCACATTTGATGCATTTTGGTGTTTCTTTCACGACATACAAAAATGCACCCAAATGCATCAAATGTGAATCTGATTCTTTGAAGAAGCCATAAGACACACTTTAGCGCATCAATCGATGCATACTGGTCCATCAATCGATATGATGCATTTAGTTCTCCGAGTGTGGAGCCTCCGTTTTCGTAGCACCTTGCGCTAAATTGGCTCCCTTCCTTCACCCTCCTGCTTAGAGGTAAATGTTGATTTTCTGCTAGTTTCAGATACGCATTCTCCGATTTTGACAGTTTCCCATATCCAAATGCTATTTACAGAGCGCTGTAATCTTAGGAAGTTTTCAGATCGAAGTGACAAAACCAAACCGACACTTGAATCCAAACAACAGAAATAAATACAACCTTTCACACCGAAGAGATAACAATTTTTTGTTTTTCAATCGTGTGCATGATGTTGCCTTGGTCTGTGGGTCGTGCATGCGCAGTGAAGGCTATTTTTTATGGACTGGAAAGGCCATGTCGCTTTGTCACTACGGTGCAAATCCCTTGTGTAGTGTGTCACTTGTCACTTCGGTCTGAAAACTCTGTTACAGAAATAGTAACAAAACTGCGAAGCGAGCAAGGATTTTTTTTTTTCAAATTGAAAATAACGTTCATATTTTCCCGGGCGCCGCGATGCTTACTCTTTTCCAACATTTTCTATTTTTGCGGTTCGGTGCCCCGTAACACCCATCTCACCCCCATCCCCTACACATACCGTTTCCTTCGTGCATTGCCGCTTGAATATTACTATTACTGGCCTGCCAACCAACAAGAAATATCACTTACAAGAAATTTAAGATGCGTCTTAATGATTCAACAACAACGGGATAGGTCTGGTCTTATACTGCCATATAAATTTCCATGAATTGTGTCTTTATTTTAAATACGCCAGGTTATTGAATCCCTCTGAGCATCAGAATTTGATTCGAACAAGGAGAGTTTAAATTTCTGTTTGCAGGCAGCAATGTGTGGGTGTTCTCCGTGTCCCTTCATCGTCGCGATGAGCCGATAGTGACAGAAAAGCGACGCTAAATAACAAAAATCAAAACAAATCATAGCAATGTAACTCATCAAACAAAAGTAATATCACTTGTTTATGGCAGAGGTTGGATTCTAACATTGGACAGTCTACACTGAATGAAGATTTTTAGTTGGTTTTGAAGCCATTTCAGAAGAATCCCCCGAAGCGATTTATGCACATACCCAAGGGGGCCCGCAGGATTCTTTCTCAGGGGGGCAAAGTCAGACACTTTAATTATTATTATTATTTATTACCAGTTATTATTATTGCTATTACTTTTATTATTATTATTAGTTACTACTACTACCACCACTTTGCTAATTAACTAACTAACTCTCTAGCCTTCTTAAAGTCGAAGGTTCATGGCTGAAGCAACACAGACCTTCCATCTGTCCCTATCCTGAGCAAGATCTATATACTCTTTTCCATCTCTAATACCGATTTCTTTTAGGTCCATCTGAACGTCCTCTCTCCATCTTCGTCTTGGCCTTCCTACAGGTCTCTTACCATCAGGTTTCCCAACAAGAATCCTGTAAACTCTTCTTTCCTCTCCCATTCGTGCCACATTCCCTGCCCAACTAAGTCTGTTGATTTAATCATTCTAATAATATCTGGACATGAATCCAAATTATGTAGTTCTAAATTATGTAACCTTGTCCACTCACCTGTCTCCTCATTCCTTTTAGGCCCAAATATTTTCCTAAGGATCTTATTTTCAAATACACTTAATTTATGTTCCGCTTTCAATGTAAGTGAGCAAGTTTTACATCCATCTTCCATCACTACTACTTTGCAAATCATAAAATTCAAATTGATTTGAAAATACTTTGCCGTTGTATACAAGTTCAGACTCGAGTCCACTATTTAGATAGAAATTGGATTCGCTTTTCTTCCTTTAATAAACATCTATCCCTTTGTTGTTGCCTTTTTGTACCTTTTCACAATGCACAGATATCAATCAGTCAGAGGCAGTGATGTGCTTCTACGCGTAAACAACGATTGTCTACATTCTACGTGTAGAGAATGTAGACTATGTAATCTACGTAATCAACGTAGACAACATGGCGCTCGGCGTTCTCCGTGCAAGGCACGCGCATCGTTCTAGAAGCAGTAACCGGCATCAGCAGGTGGAAATAGAAAGTGTGGAGTATTCCACTGTCCATAAAAATGTTCAACCAATTCACTACGTATTAACTGACCTGCAAAATAAACTAGTCGCGATATACCCCCAAAAAATGCGATGTCCGCAGAATGACAAGATTTGTTTTACTTCTATTTCCACCATTCACACGTGGAAAAATCTGCTTTAAAAACACATGCACTTTCCTATGCAGTAATAAGAGAAAAAAAATATTTTTGTCAGTGTAAAAAATAATGTCGTTTTCACTATGGCTATCACTTGTTTTTCTTCCGGTAGTCCCTTTTCCCTCGTTAGTGAAAATTCGATAACTTTGATTACGTAGGATGGTCTTAAGTTGGTTATAGGCCCAGATTAACGACATGTTAGAAGAACAAAATACTTTATCTTTCAAAGACCACTGGGATTTCCTTCTTCCCTGTTGTTTGCATTGTCTACAGTAGAATTTGTAAACTACAAGTCAATGTAATCTTCGCGTCGATTACGCGTAGACAACGCATGTAGACGTAAACTTATAGTCTACGGCACATCACTGGTCAGAGGGCACTTAATCTACTGTCATTCATGGTACCTCTGATCCATGGTTTTATGTGCCGAAGGGTACTGTAAAATAATAATATTAATAATAGTTGCTCCAACTTACGGCCTGTAAGTCACAGAAAACAATATTTTTTGTTGTAAAATATCACTACAATTTCACCATTCCAATTACATTAACTCTTTCCGGAAATCTCGAAAGGGGGGGGGGGGCACGGCCCGTCCCTGCGGGCGTCCTCGCACATACCCCTAATACAGATTACAAGAGACAACAGGCATGAACCACCAGTAACTCACCTGTCGGAAGGAGAACTCTCAGAAGAAGGATGCATTCTCAAACTATACAACTCACACTCGAAGCAACAGTACAATTACGAACACTCCTTCGTACAGCTCCCAACAAGGTACGGTCGCACCGTCACTTGCATTAAGCAATACAGACAAGGAAAGAGGTAGAACGCAAACTCATAATGGAAAGAACACGTCATCAGACTTCCTTACACACTTGGACAGAACAGATAAGTTCATTTTTTTGAGTGTCTTAGCAGATCCTGCTCGAAACAAAAATATCAGCAAAGCATATCACGAGTCCAAGGCGCACATGTTATATTTTCTAAGAACGTCATCATCATCATCACACGACTCCAAACCATCTGCTCGAGTTTACTGTGGCATGGAAAACAAAAACACCGTAGTGTAGATTTACTGAAACTCAATGGTATCGGTTGCTCGCATGCCAGAGCGTCATTCATAGACAACACTGCAAACAGCAAGGTCCAAACCCTGAGCACACAAGCACGTTAGTATGAGTAGTGACATAGGTTGCCACAAAAGATAAGAAGGAACCGGATCCAAATTCCATCTAAGAAAAACATTCAGTAGCACAACACTAAAAACATACCCAACGAAAAATTAAACCATATTACATAAGCTAGTACAGAAACTGTACACATCCTAACAATTTGGTTGCTGATGGGCTTACAGGAAAACTTTGGATAGCTATCTCAACAAAGTAAATGTAAATATTATTATTAATAATAATAATAAAGTTGCCTCCTGGGCACTAATCTGTGCCATGTAGATATCAGTTCGGAAGTTGATGACCTATAGAATGACCTTAAAGTTATTAAAAAATTACCTAAAAATAATTTTCGCTCTTAAAATGGAAGCTTGCTTTTTTCATAAATTACAACAGAGTAGTTGAATAATTAGACAAAACTCGTTGTTTGGTGAAGCAAAGGGGGAAAAGCAATTAAGAACTAAAGTAGTTATTTTTATTTTTACTTCAAGGTTTTTTTGTATGTCATTCACCTCCTTTCAGAGTGGGATTTGCACGGTACAGTAGTCAGTCGGTCAGCATCTGAAAATACAGTTGTATTTCGTGTACATCAGATTATAACACATTGTGCAATGCTAGAAAAGGTGTTTCGTGCAGCGATTCGTCGCTGGGGGTTTTGTGTGGACGTGCAGGGTGGTCATTTGGAATAAGCCTCAGTGTAACCTGTGATGGATTATGTGTTACTATGAGGTTGGGTTTACATAATCTGTAGAAGTTTTGATAGATTATGTGTTCCTAAGTGTTAGGTTTTCCATTCTCATTATTGGTTTGATTCTAATATCTGTTTTTCACAGAAATGGATCGAAACTTTATAATCACCCTGTATCGAGACTAAAGCCACAGATTAAAGCGATTATAATGACCAGCACGGAAACCCCAAAGTAGGCTTCACTTCATTTCACACAAACTAGTTTAAGTTCTGGAGGAAAAAATAAATGTACCACCATTAATTTTATCCATTGACCAACATTTCAATTGAAGTAATATTGTGCATTTCCATTGACCGTATTTTAGATTAATGGCGAGCTTGGAAACAGACCATGTCAGGAAATTTACATACATAAATTATGCTAACAAATGCATTAAACATTTACGAAACAGTAGGGGTAGAAGGAAAAATAAACCTAAAAAATGGAGAAAAATGAAAAAACCAACAACAACTACTGGAAAATGACCTAAAAAGTCAAAAATAGAAAATAAAAACAGTGTTTTCTGGTTCTAACTGAAGGGAAACGAACTGATATCAGGTTTATCATTGTTTTCAAGGCTCGGAAAACATCATTTGAAACCCACACGGCCTTTTAAAAATTGAGACAAGAACAAAACAAAACAAAACAAAACACTACGAGAATTGTCGAGACGAGAACGAGACAGAGCCGTCTAAAATCTCGTTCCAGACGGAGGTAAACTAGAACTTTACTGAAACCAAAATTGGTTTACTGTGTGGCTTATTCAGAAGCATACCAAGCGCACGGACGTAACTTGGGACCTATAACTTTGAGGGAGCGGAATCGAACTTGAAGCTTAATTTTGGTGGAGTAGAGCCGGAAAAGTTATTTGCTAAATAACTGTTACATTTGTGAAATCACAAATATTTCTTTATTACTTTCCTCCTCAGGTCTCAGGAGATTAACAACAGCAACTTGTAAATTTGAAACCTTAACTTGTAAATTTTAACGAACATGAAAATTTTGGGTTACTTATAGCTGTAGCATATTTTTTTATTTGTTTACTGTATAATTACGAAGATAAAAGAAATGTGAACTTGCAAAGCACGGATACAATATATTCAGAATAAAATCCCGTCTTTCAAGGGTACGTGGAAAATATTTGGACCTAAAAGGGATGAGGAGACAGATGAGTGGAGAAGGTTACACAATTTAGAACTACATAATTTGTATTCATGTCCAGATATTATTAGAACAATTAAATCAAGAAGACTTAGGTGGGCAGGCCATGTGGCACGAATGGGAGAGGAAAGAGGAGTTTACAGGATTCTTGTTGGGAAACCTGATGGTAAGAGACGAAGATGGAGGGACAACGTTGAGATGGACCTAAAGGAAATCGGTAGGGATGGAAAAGAGTATATAGATCTTGCTCAGGATAGGGACAGATGGAAGGTCTGTGTTGTTGCAGCCATGAACCTTCGGGTTTAAGAAGGCTAGAGAGTTAATTCGTTAGCCAAGGGTACGTGGCGTCGAACACAAAAACGTTACCAAGAAAAGTTGTTTGCCTTATTGACCTCTATATGCGACGCTGTACATATTACTTATACCATAAACTTGGAAAACCGGATACGATTGTTTATAAATCGAGACGAGACAGACCTCGACACACACGAGACGAGAGGCGGCTGAAAAGTATCGTCTCGTCTCGTCTCGTCTCAAGAAGTCGACAGGTAGTCTGATTGGTACGAGGAAGTGACAATACGTTCGGTAAGTGTGGTATCGCGTTGTACACCTCTCCAGGTCACTTTGGGTACCCATTGTATGTTGGATAATCACTGGAAAAGTTTCATCATGAGGTCACCCAAAAAGCGAGGGAAGCGAATCCGTTCCTTCCGCGTAGCAATCAGACGCTCTATCGACTGGAACTATGGCTCAATCGCTATCCCCATGTAACGTCGAAAAATTACCGGTGTCTCATAATACTGCTTACGGATTCTTTCAGGTATGGATGTTCCAAGATAATAATGATACTTGTTTTACTGGCCCACCTGTATTCAATATTACTTCTTATATTTAACGCAAAATAAGGCAAAAAAAGAAGAAACACCAAGCCACGTAATAACGCCAGTATATGAAGCTCAACAAATCACTTTTACATGAAAACTTGAATGGTCACATATCTAAGATAAAGTTCCCCGTACACTTTGCACCATGCCCTGGGTTGGGTCCCATGTTCAAGGTAATGTGATCAGCACCACGCTCCGGCCGCCTTTGCCCCCAGCCCCCAGCCCCCAACCAGGGATGCCCCCAGGTACCCATTGATATGATAGGATATGGTATGATTTATTTGCATCCAAGGACTAGAGTTTAGTTTGGGTGAGCCCTATAGTTGCTCTATGAGTAGACAAGGCCGCACCCACTCCGGAAATCGCACCCAGGTCTCCCGCGTGTCAGTCAGACGCCCTACCGACTAAAGTCCATACCAGCTACGACTAAAGTCCATACCAGCTAACTGTAGACCAGGCGAACGAGAACAAGTCTCTGCGCAAGCAAGGCAAGGTCCGTTGACTTGTTTGCCGCCTGCTTTGGAAGGTCTGTTCATAACGACCCTTTTGACCAAGCCGAGGTGGTTGTAAAACTGTGACGTCATAGGCATGGCAGATCGCTGGGGAAAGTTTGGTATCCGCTAGTTTTAGCAAAGGAAACTTGTTTGTCTGTTCTTTCCTTGCGCTTGTATTCGTGTATTTCCAGTATTTTTTTTATGCGATTCATATAGTGTCTGGGTGACAATAAATAATGTCTCACTGTGCTGCAAGTGCATGAATATATCAAGAAAACGAAAAGTTCCGAGCAAATTTCAGGTTGCTATTTTTCTTTTTATACCAGTGTGTTACGAATGTGAGTTAAAATTAGTAGAAATTACAACAAAGAAGAGCCTGAAGAAAGGCACTTCCTACAATGATAATCCCAGTTACACTAGCTTAGTGACGATAACAGTGTTCTTGCAAGACTTGTGTAGTTGGGGTTGCCAAATGCGGACTTTTTTCTTAACGGAGTATATGATCTGACTACCATGCGGGAGACTTGGGTTCGATCCCCGGTGGGGTAGAAGCGGGATTTTTTGCACATGTTCAAGTTGCTCCGGCGCCCAGCTAGCATCGTATAAAGTGGGTACCTGGAGGAAACTCTGGGGGATAAAAGCGGCCAGGGGCGTGGTGCTGATCACATCACCCGCACCTCCGGCCATGATAAATATAGTGAAGAGTCCTAACCCCCTGTACGCCTTCATGGTGTTGTGTAAAGCACATGGGAGCACTTTACTTTGACTTACGAAGTATATGATCGTGAAATGAGGAAGTACAGCACATTGAGAGCTTTGTTAATAAATATGACCTAAAAAATGGAAAGTGGTTATAAACCTCTATCCCCGAAATTCAGATAGTAAAATTTACGAATCGAGATTTTAAATTTTTCGGAATCCGGATATTTTATGGCCATCCTTAGTGTGAAGGCAAGATTGCTAGGAAAAATGTTCTGAGTAAGTGTGTCTGTCAGATCGAGAACAAAAATCTTGATTAGTCTTATCATTCGTCTGTTCAGTAAAAAAAACAGTAAAAAAAACCAAAAAAAAAAAACGTAAATACAAAACAACAGAAAGTACTTCGTGTTTTGTCAAGGAAGAACATTATATTTTTCCGAATTCTATATTTGAACCGCAGGATCCAAAAATTAAAACGACAAATACCATGAAGCAAAAACAATGGATGAAGTGTTGCTCTTTTTCCAATTCTTTTAAGCAGTAACCGGGGGCTGGGGAAAAGGCGAGTTATGACCAGACCTTCAAGAGCGGGGTAAACTAGCGGTCTACGGACCTTGCTGCGCAAGTAGTGACCAGTGTTGCCACATGAAGGGAAATTTCCCTTTTGCAGGGAAATTCGGACCGAAATTTTAGCCAAAAGGGAGGAAAAGGGAATTTCGATGAAGAATACCACAATTGCAGGGAAATTTTAAGGTCATCTGACTACATTATTACAGTTTGTTAATTTTGAATTTCATATCCACATTTTTATGTTATTTATTAATTTTGCCATTCCTACTTGTTTCTGCTCCTTTCACTTTATTGTACGTTGCTTTTATGCTTCTTTGAATAAATAGTAACGGTGAGGATTACAGATTAAATGATTTCCTGACCAGGATTCAAACCTGGGACATCTGATCAGGAGGTGATAAAACTGAAATGTGATTTTTTTTTAAACGAATAACGAATTCAACGGAATACTTAACTACGTACTACTACTGCTTCCACCACCACCACTAATAATGCTGCTACTATCATTACTACTACTAATTATTATTATTATTATTATTATATAATTTGTACGTATATAATTTAATTGATTTCTTAATATTAAAAGTCTAATATTATTTTCTTTCTCTGTACATATTGCTTGCATTGTAGAACTATTTCTCTTGCAGTTTATTGTTCTTACAGGAGCGTAGACGCAGTTTTTGCTGTTGCGTTTCGGGAGAACACACGCTATGTCTAATGAAGGGAGCGTGTGTTCTTCCGAAACGTGGCAGCGGGGCTTGTGTTTGTGTGCTTGCCGGAGCCATAAGCTGCAAGAGAAATAAAAATATTTCTTGCTGAAAATTGTGCAACATAAATTAGGTTTTAAATGGATTTTTTTGTGTGTCTTGTGTAGTAGTTATGCTGTCTAATGTGTTTGTGTTCGTCTTGTGTAGTAATTCTGCTGTCTAATATGTTTGTGTTTGTCTTGTGTAGTAGTTCCTCCATTCATATCGGGGGTTAGGCGTAGAGCTGACAACTCTGCACTGTAAAAAGACATGTCAAGAAACAGAAATATAAGGCCATGGATGTTCCCAAGGTAAAATATTCCGGAGGTAAAATAGTCCCCCGTTCGGATCTCCGGGTGGGGACTACTTTGGGAGGTCCCTGGACTAAGGATAAGGTCTACGTTAGGAATAAGGATATTAAATTAGGCACCTGGAATGTTCTGAGCCTTTACCGGCCTGGGGCATTTCAGTGTACAGTTAATGAGATAGTCAAGTATAAATTAGATGTAGTAGCTGTGCAGGAAGTTAGGTGGCCAGGAGAAGGGAATTGTAAAACTAAAAATTATACTTTTTTCTATGGTGGTACTGAAAATCATAATTTTGGAACAGGCTTTTTCATAAATAATAGAATTATCTCGGCTCTTAAAACAGTAGAATTTATTAATGATAGGATATCATATGCAGTTTTACAGGGTAGGTGGTGTAAAATTATTTTAATAAACATACATGCACCAACGGAAGATAAAGATGATAATACTAAAGATGATTTTTATACAGAGTTAGAACAGGTCTTTGATAAATTTTGTCAGTATGATATGAAAATTCTGTTAGGTGACTGTAATGCACAGATTGGCAAAGAAGATACATTTAAACCCACGATTGGTAAAGAAAGTCTTCATGAATTAAGTAATGATAATGGTATAAGATTGATTACTTTTGCAACCTCAAAGAATTTAATTGTGAAAAGTACCACTTTTAAACATAAAGATATCCATAAATATACCTGGTCTTCTCCAGATGGTAAAACTCATAATCAGATAGATCATATTCTTATTGATAAGAGAAGGCATACTAGTATAATTGACGTTCGTACACATAGAGGTGCTGACTGTGCCAGTGACCATTATTTAGTAATTGCTAAATTAAGAGAGAGACTCTCAGTGATAAATCATAAGCAACAAAATCTAAAAGTTATAAAATTTGATACAGGAAAGTTTGCTGATGAAAGAATTAAGAAAAATTACCAAATTAAACTGTCAAATAGATTTGATGTTTTGCAGGATTTAAATGATGATGAAAATATAAATGAAACAGACGTAAATAAGAATTGGGAGCACATACGTAATGCAATAGAATCAGCAGCTAAAGAAAGTATAGGATACCATAAACCAAGAAAAAGTAAGCCATGGTTTGATAATGAATGTCATAATCTAATAGAAATAAGAAATCAGGCTAGACTTAGGTGGTTAAATAACTCTGATGATACAAATCTAAGCAATTATAATAGAATAAAGCGAGAAGTTAACCGCACGTTTAGAAGTAAAAAAAGAGATTACTTGAAAAGCAAAATTAACGAAATTGAAACAAACAGCAAAAATAAAAATATCAGAGATTTATATAAAGGTGTAAATGAATTTAGAAAGGGGTGGCAACCTAAAGTAAACTTGATAAAAGATAAAGACGGTGATTTTCTAGCTGACCCAAGCGATATTCTAAATAGATGGAAGAACTACTTTAATGACCTTTTAAATGTCCATGTAGGAGATAAATCAGAAGTAAATGAAGTCCACACAGCAGAACCTTTAGTTCCAGAACCTAACTTGACTGAAGTTAAAGATGCTATTAAAAGGCTTAAGAATAACAAAGCACCTGGCATTGATTTAATACCAGCTGAGTTAATTAAATATGGTGGAAATTCATTAATATGTCAAATTCATAAATTAATTTGTTTAATATGGAATAAAGAAGAAATCCCTCAACAGTGGAAAGAATCCATAATTGTTCCTGTGTTTAAAAAAGGTGATAAAATGAACTGCAATAATTACCGTGGAATTTCTCTACTCTCAACAACATACAAAATATTGTCTAACATTCTTTTAACAAGACTAACCCCATATGCTAATGAAATTATAGGTGATTATCAATGTGGATTTAAACGTAACAGATCAACTACAGATAAAATTTTTCACATCAGACAGACACTTGAAAAAAAGTGGGAATATAATCAAAATGTCCATCAGCTATTCATTGATTTCAAAAAAGCATATGATTCGGTCAAAAGAGATAAATTATATAATATATTAGTAGAGTTTGGAATACCTAAGAAGCTTGTTAGTATGATAAAAATATGCACCAGTGAAACAGAAAGTAAAATTCGTGTGGGTAATAATATGTCTGACAAATTTATAATTCATGATGGGTTAAAACAAGGAGATGCATTATCTCCATTGCTCTTTAATTTTGCCTTAGAATATGCTGTAAGGAAGGTAAAAGAAACTAAAGAAGGACTAAAATTAAATAGTGTGACTCAGTTGTTAGCATATGCAGATGATGTAGACTTACTGGGGGATGATATAAATATGATTAAGAATAATGCTAAAATATTTTTCAAAACTGCTAAATAGATAGGTTTGGAAGTTAACAAAGAGAAAACTAAATATATGCTTACAGGCCGAAACCAAGTGTTAGGTAATAATCAAAATCTAATTATTGATAACAACTCGTTTGAACCAGTTTCCAAATTCAAATACTTAGGAGTAATATTAACAAATGAAAATAATATTAAAGAGGAAATAAAAAGTAGGCTTAATTCAGGAAATGCATGTTACTTCTCTCTTCATAAACTTTTATCTTCTCGTTTAATATCTAAGAAACTAAAAGTTAAAATATACAAAACAGTAATTTTGCCTGTAGTATTATATGGGTGTGAAACGTGGTCCCTTACATTAAAAGAGGAACATAAATTGAGAGTATTTGAAAATAAGATCCTTAGGAAATTCTTTGGACCTAAAAGGGATGAGGAGACAGGTGAGTGGAGAAGGTTACATAATTTAGAAGTACATAATTTGTATTCATGTCCAGATATTATTAGAATAATTAAATCAAGAAGGCTTAGGTGGGCAGGCCATGTGGCACGAATGGGAGAGGAAAGAGGAGTTTACAAGGTTCTTGTTGGCAAACCTGATGGTAAGAGACCTGTAGGAAGGCCAAGACGAAGATGGAGGGACAACGTTGAGATGGACCTAAAGGAAATCGGTAGGGATGGAAAAGAGTATATAGATCTTGCTCAAGATAGGGACAGATGGAAGGCCTGTGTTGCTGCAGCCATGAACCTTCGGGTTTAAGAAGGCTAGAGAGTTAGTTAGTTAGTTAGTTATATAATTTGCTTACGTGAAGGGAAAAATTGGTCCAAAGAGGGAAATTTTGCCCCTTGGAAAGGGAAATTTTGCTCTCAAATTGTGCCAACACTGGTAGTGACGCGAGACGGCTCCACTAATGAACAGTGAGAGAAAAGGGATTGCGTAATGGGCGACTGGAGTTAGCCGATTTTTACATTAGATTGCAGAGTTTCCACTGCGGCGTATATTTACATCCGAACACCCTTCCCTCGGAGCCGAGTTCTTCCAAGCACAAGGTCAGGTAGTCCCGTACTACCTGCTTTCTACAAAGGGGGTCCCCAGCGACCAACCTTTCAGCGGTGGTACCTCACGGATTATCGTTGTTCACAATAGCTGGGTCTTGGCCGAAGGAAGAGCAGGGCAATTATCTCCGCTGGTCCCAACCTGTTTTTCATACCCCGCCGCCTTTACGCACGCATATACGCAGAAAAGTTAAGGGCTCCTAAACTTTTGGGCCGTAGGAAAATTACGGTGCGTACCATGCGCAAGTCCCCAAATACTGTCGGATTTCTACGTTGCGTGCAAAATTTAATGACTTCGATGTATGTTTACGGCTGTGTATGCATGCCTTTAGACCCCACGACAACGGTGCGGGACGTGCAAGAAGTAATTTACAGGTAATCAAAGGCAATAACCAAAAAGTTTAAAAAAAAACTGGTGACAGAAACCGAAATAATATCACAGTGCAACAGAAAATAAAATTTAAAAAAATCAACCCTACCTTGATTCGTCCACTAACGTTCGTTGCTATCTTCTGACTGAAGCTGCTCTAGGTCGGAGGTAATCTTATGGAGATATCACGTGACTGTATTTCTACTTGTAACATCAACGCGATTTTGGTCATGCCGTGGGATTCGAACCAGGAACCTCCTTGAGCAACAGCAACTCAGAAGAAATCCCGAAGACAGAGGAGGAAGCGCACAAAATGTCGACGCGGAAGCAAAGAATTGCTTTCGAGCTCGTTATGAATCGTCTCTGTACTGAGGTTACTAGAAACTAGAAAGTGTTCCCTTGGTCCCCCTCCCCCTTCTCCCTCGTGTCTGTCGTGGGTGCTACGTCACTGGTGAGCCCGGGTTGGTCATCCGCGCAGCAGCTCAGGGAAACATTCTAATTATAACTTCAAACCCAGGAGCTGCGAAGATACGGAGGCTGCGTTCCCTTTCATGTTGAGCGCAAGAGAGCAAATTGTTATTACCAAGAAACAAGGCAATTACTGACGTTTTACAAGAAGCTCGCCGGGGGATGTCTGTTCATCGTTTCACTCTTCGTTTTACCACGTGACAAAGAAGGAATCTTAAGGGGAAAATGCAACCATATTTCGGTTTCCATGGTAATGGGGAATCAGTTTTCGAAACTGGACCACACTTAGTATTTATTTATTTACTTAAAGTTTCATATACAGTAATGAAAACCCAATTTGCACTAAAACTGTAGCAACAACAACAAAACAAGGCAATACAAGATGGCGCAGATGAAAAAATTAAGCTACATGTACACCCGCCGCAAATTGACTTCGGACCTCATAACAAAAACACAAAAAATACAGAAAATTCATGTGAAAAGCTATCATTAAGTTATTAGATACAGCAAAAAATACATACGGAGTCATGTTGCCTTTACTTTTGAGAACCATTTGGATGCGCTTGGGCATGGAATCACTAAAACTTCGGAAGTAATTTAAGTTCTAAAAATGAGATTCAACTTCCCATTGTTAGAAAGGTTTCCATGGAAACGAAGCCTAAATATTGGACATGGAATGACATTTTTTTACGGAATCTGAAATAATAGCTTTTCACATGAATTTTCTGTATTTTTTATGCTTTTGTTATGAGGTCCGAAGTCATTTTGGGGCGGGTGTACATACTTAACGATTGTCGGAAACTGCGTTCGGCAAAAAAATATCAATATCTGCAAGAAAATATCAATATCTGCAGGCACGTTATTTTATAAGCAGGGACGCCTGTAGAAAAGGGGCCGCTGTACAAGTGAGAGCCTTGGAGTGGAAATGTGAAAGAGCTTTACGTTGCGGGTTGGCCGTGTGGGAACACATAGATGGAATTGATTGAATAGGAATTCAGTTTTAATTTTGCCATTATATTTCATGCAAAAATTTCATGTCTGCTAGTAGCCATTTGACACCTAATGCAAATCTCTCCTCAGCTAAAGAACAATACCAATTTACAATATGGCACACACAAGAGATGCATTACGTAGAAATTTGATCGAAAAATGCACGCTCGAACAGGACTCGAGCCCGGGTATCTGGCACACCGTGTCATTGTTGTATTAACAAAGGAGGTCATCTAAGTGTCCCCCTCCGATTTCCATGAAACGTGGCAGATGTATAGAGGGACCCAAAGGAAGAAATACGTGTTTTTTTTTGTTTCGGGCAAAAAACTGTTTTAGGGGGCAAAACCACCCCTCAAATGTCAAGATGAGTAAAATTGAAGTGGGGATCTGACCCCTGTGTCCCCCTCCGATTTCCATGAAACGTGGCAGGTGTATAGAGGGGCCCAAAGGAAGAAATACGTGTTTTTTTGTTTCGGCTAGAAAACTGTTTTAGGGGGCAAAACTCCACCTCAAATGTCATGGAAATCGGAGGGGGATACTTAGATGACCTCCCTTGTAAGTGAGACACCTTGTTAGTGAGATTTCACACCGAAGCGACAAGCGACCCATGTCGCTTGGGAACGAAGCAATCAACAGCAACGTTTCACACCGCAGCGGTATGACAAGCCGCGCAAGTCTTCGTTTGATTGCTGAAATCCTCAAGCGACACTTGTTGCTTCGGTGTGAAATCTCCCTTATACCTGTGTGGAGTTGGTTCTCTGTTAAGTGTTACCGCAACGAGATCTGTTGCCTTTGGAACACTGGTAACGTGGACCGTGCCTGGTATCTCCCAGTGTGGAGCTGTGCAATAATTTGCAGCGAAAACTGCTGGTTGGACTAGTACTCGAACCTGGATCTCTGACACACCGTACCATTGCTGTACGAAATAAGCCACTGAGTTGCCCACGGATTTCGCCGTATATTTCGATGCCGCTGTTTTATCTTTGTGGAATTGACTCTGTACATTATGCAACAACGGGACCTGTTGCCTTATAATTCTGAACACTCAGATACTGTGAAATAAATATTGTCAACACCCATATTTTATCTTATTTTTCTGTCTATTAATATTAGATTAACCTAAATATATTTGCATGATTTTCAATGTTTTAGAGGAGACGAATGAGATATTTTCTTCACTCTTTATGATACAAAGTTATACAAACTAAAGTTTATCAGTAATATGGAGAAGACAAATAATAAAGTTTACAAATAATAATCGCAGTAAAGGTATAGAAGTTGGAAATCAGTTTGTCTTCGGTTATATTGCATTGAAACTCAGAAGATTTACTCTGAAAAAAACTATAGCCAAGACTAAACGGGTTTACAAAAAGGTTTATTCGAGCTTTACACAGTTTTGACAAGAATGCTTAACATTTTAGGCATATTAAGAAACTGAGAATTTCGGATTTAATTTTATACTCAGTGAACAAAAGCTAATCATACATGAGACAACTGAAGTTAAAAGATAACTTGCATCCGTTTCAGAACTGTGAGTTTCTTCATTCCCACCTTCCAAAGAGTACACGTCCACAACGGAACTAACAGGAAGGAACTGATGAAAAAATAAATAAATGGCGAAGACAGGGTACACAATGGACTCTGCAGTGTTCGTCCTTCGTTACACTGAACCACACATTCTCGGTCGAAGATAGATTGGGGTTTAAGGGATGTGTGGAACAGAGAATTAAACAAGCTTGACTGCCTTTGAAAGAAAGCTGGGCGTGCTCCAAATCAGATCGAAGTTCCTAGTCTTTATTTGCAACCACCAAGGTGATTGATTACAAAACAGGATGGAGAAAGGCAAAGTTGCAAAGAGTTTTTACACTGTTGTTCCTTCAATACAAGGGGGTGGTAAAGAAACCAATGTTTAAAAATCGAGGCGAGAACAAAACCAGCATTTCCGAGATGGGGCCTGCACACTACAGGATGAGACAGAGTCTTGTCTGAGAGTGTTGTCTTCTCGTCTCACTTGATACTTAGCACATTAGAAAACAACCACAGATAAATGCATTATAGGCAGATAGATATTGAGCTCCGGTAGCAAACCATCTTCGCTATGAAGTACTGTTAGCAATAAGTTCTGCCTGTCACCGTCGAGAGGCGCCACTGGCACCTTTTTGCTTTCAGCTCTAGACCAAAACATCTTAGGGCTTCCCGATGACGCAGTGACTGCGTCACCACCTTGTAATCTAGGACTCCCGGGTTCGATACCCGGTGGAGGGACAAAGTGGTTCGGATCCCACTTTAAACTGTAGGCCCGGTCCAGATTAGCCTTACTGTGCATAAAGTGGACTTAAAATACAAAATCAATCAATCAAAACCAAAACGTTTTACAAGAGAACAAAAGATGGCGCTACTAAATTTCAACCTCAGGTATCTGTGTTTCAATCGTGACGTCACAAGATCCAATTTCCCGGATGTATGGGACATTCCTATAAAATACGTTTATCTGCTGAATAACGTACAGATAGATTGATTGATTGATTTAGTTTATTTTACTTCGCGTTTTGTGCCTCTTGGCTAATTAGCGAAAATGGGGATGAGTGATAAAATGATAAAATTGATGAATGGACATTCACAAACAACCAAGCCCGAGCGGGATTCGAACCCGGGACCCTTTGCGTCGCAGCGCGATGTGCTAACCACTCGGCCACAGGTTCCGGCTAACGTACAGAGAGGTCCAGAAGTGTCACAACACGCACGTAAAGCAATTACGGATGGGGAAACAAGAATCCAACTTTCTGATACATGATATGGGAAATAGGAAAAACTTGTTAGGGTATGTTACACACATGGTGGCCATTTGGCATTCAATTTCATTCTTTTTCAAGTGGAATGATGAGATATATGAAAATCCGTAAGAATTCCACGAAATCTACCTCCCTTTTCTATATAATGTACCAAAACGTTTAATTCATGCTTTATTTTCATATTTGTTGTCACACTTAAGGATTACGCGGAAATATTAAAATTTCTCCTAAAACAAGACTGTTTTACTATGGGGGTGGATGTGTGATTACTAGGGATAGGATTTTTATGACTTAGCATATTTGTTTGAGTAGGGAAGGTGGGGTAAGATCGGGTAGTGGGGTGAAATCGGGGGTACCTTGATTCTGGCGTCATTAGTTCTCCTCCCTAGCGGACAGATTGTGAACTACACTCCACTAGTCAAGAAGAAGCAGAGGCCATATTGGCGTGTTGTTGCTGTTGAATTCACGGTGCCTGTGTAGGTGCGTTTGTTTTACGATGTCATCTCTCTAACGGTCTTTTGTTTTTAAACCATCCTTATTTAATAGTCAATACAGTTATAAAACGCCCTTTAGTCCAACTTACTATATGTTTACTAAGGATTTATACACTAACAAACAATACGCATTTAGTCCAATAGTAGCGTGATTCTGTTTCCTTTTTATAACCTCTGCACTCGGGGTAAGACCGGGTACTACCCATCATTACCCCATCATTTAAGACTAAATTATATTTTTTGTAATGATGTATTTTCTAACTCAGAACAATGAGAAGGGTGGATCCAATGTGGAAAGTGTCTTGGCTGGGCCAACGAAAGCTGCAGTGGAGCGGAGGAAGAAGACAACTACTTTACTTGTGATTTCTGTAACTAATATTCTTGAATTGTTCAGATAAGGCAGGAACCAACTTGTCATAGGTATAAAATAAAAATTTCTGCTACTTTTCCACTGAAAATCTCGTTTTTCAATTTTTCCATAAACTTAACATATGCACCCGGTCTTGTGATTTGACTTTTTTCAGAAAACAATCATTGATAAAACAGTAGTGCAACTATGACTTTTCAGGAATAATATATAGTGTACTCAGTTAAACAATGCATACTTTACTTAAATCTGACAAACTCTAGGTCGAATAGTTTAGCTCCAGCAAGCCTTCGAGTGTTAGCTACCTGGTCTTACCCCCACTTTTCCCTAAGGGTGATGTGTTCCCTAAGCATGTAGAAATTCATATTATGAAGAAAACTAATTAAATGAAGGTGCTTTTTAAGGGCATATTTTGGCATATTTGGCCATTTCTACGTGATAGAGCATATTTTGATGGATTTTCGGTCATATTCAGCATATGTTTGCATTTTCAAGAAATATACAGTCATTTTCGAAGTGCATTCGTTCTTACTCCCATTTCACTCGGGTTTTTTCTTTGTTGCACTGTAGCAAAATCTTTTTTCATTTTTATTTGAAAATTTAGAGAAAGTATTCATTGTGTATTGCAACTCAGGGCCCATAAAGTGAACTAAAAATAGTAGGCTACGTATGTGATGTGAAAATATCTCAGCATTTAGATACTGATGTTTGAAGCAGTCCAGTTATAAGGGCATATTTTTCAAATTATAGAGCATATTTTTCGAATTATAGGGCATATTTTTCAAATTATAGGGCATATTTTTCAAATTATAGTACATATTTTGTAAAATTTTAGGTCGTAAGAGCATATTTTATTTTGCATATTTTGGTGATTATTTTAAGTCATAAGAATCCTAGCCCTAGTGATTACGTTGCTAGTGTGTTGCTAAATTATGTTCATCGGAGACCAAGATTGGGATACAGATAAGGGAACCCACAACGAGACAGACGTTTGCAACTCGAGATGAGACACTGCTTAATCTCGTCCCCTAAAAATGATACAACCTAAGTTTGATATGAATGCGCTTTTAAGTACGTTCCAAAAACACCCAGGTGAATGGTGAAAACGCTACTGTCATTGATCTCATGAAGTTCAGGCTAAATATTAGTGCATGAGAATTACTACTTTGCACGTGTTTTAAATATTCTACTCGAACCGATAACAACTTTTGTATGTTGAATACGAAATATCGAAAGTGTTCTACATGATGCTTTTTCTGACAAAACTCTTGACAGCACTAAAAGTATCATTGCTTCTGCACAATAATTCAGCAACCAGCAATGAAATAGCCAGAGTAAGCGAAACTTTGTAATATTACGCTCGTAGATGGCAGCACAGTAAACAATCTCTGATAATGGGAAAATTTACTTGATTGTAGATTAATTGAACGATTTTTTAAAAATAGTTTATGGCCTAAGAATAGCATTCATACGTGGGTTGTAAATAGTGGCTACACTGTCAGGAAAAGGTGATAACACCGTGCATGTGCTATCAGGCAGTGAGCAATGTCAGTTTGCTCTCGGGATCAGTGATGTGATCAGCAAAATGTTCCGGTCATCTTTACCCCTTCCCTTCACGTACCTATCGATGGAAAGTTAGATAAACCCAGAGCCGTTTATGCATGGACATAACGGAAAATTTCTCAAAAAATTGCATTTCTCTCTCACTTGGAAACACATCAGAAGATTTTTATTAAGACGAAGAGAATATATAGCTCAAAATATCTTAAAATTAACATAAAATCGATTACGTATGTTTTTAATTTCAAATCGAACACTTCGAACATGTATCCAAGAAGTGTTTAAAATATTATTTTGTCCTCAATATTTGCACAACTTATTCTTCATCTTTAAAATGAGAAGTGTTGTATTTGCCCACTTTGGTTCCTTGACAAGAGTTATGCATTTGAAAATAACGTGTTTCGTAAATATGCAATTTGCAAAAATCACCATCAATCAAAGTAAATATATTTTAGTTCAAAATCATTGTGTGTGGGTGGGTGGGGGTTCAGTGAAAATTAGGATCCACACTCGCTCACAAAAAATTGTACCAAATGTAGTACGGAATTGGTTAAACGCCTGTAACATCAAAACGAGGCGAATCTTACTGTTGGGGGGGGGGGGGGATAGACACTGGGTCTCGTTCGAACAAAATTTTACCCAAACCAAAATTTAGGAATGGTACTGACACAAGTCTCGGTTTCGTCTCGGCTTCATCTTGAAATTTGAGACGAGAATGAGGCAGTCGTGGAACAAGCGAAAGATGAACGAGGCTTAGTGTCCGAGACTCTCGATTTCTTTCGAAACCTCGGTATGATATTAGAAAATTTACCTAAACCATTCTTAATTTATTGTACGAGTTCTTCAGACATTCCAAGCGCGTATCTACCTCATTATCTACATACAAGTCATATATTTAGTTTATAGTAAAAACAAAATCAAACCATTAGTGTAAATTGTGAGCATGTGCTGTGTGGTTGCATACATATTCAGGATAAAATTACGTTTTTCAAAGGGCTCGTAGAAAGTTGTTTGCTGTCATTACCTCTACAAGCCGTGTGTGGTGACAAGCCCCACGTCGTTTATACTGTACATTTCAAGACTCGAGACGAGACCGAGATGGAAGTTTGATTAGAGACGAGATCGAGACTCTGCCAAGAATAGTATCGTCTCGTCGCATGCGACTTAACTCAGATATATATCTGATTATTGATAGACAAGTTACATATCTTGCTTATCGTAATTGCAAAGCTAATCCATCAGTGACAACTGAGAACTCGTGCCGCGTGGTTACATACAAGGGAGAGTCAAATGAAAACCCTAAAAGTCCGACAAAATTTACAAGACAGACTATAAATAGCTCAAATTTACATGAGGCATCGACTGGTATTTACAAAACAACCTCAAGGCTGCAACACTGATCAAGTAAGCTTCACAACACCATTCTTGTCATTTTAAAGATGGCGCATCCTACGTACACATGAACCAACAAAGAGCAGTGGTTTCTCGCCCTCTGGAAACCTAAAACTTATACACATTCTACGGCAAATTAAAATTCAATGTCTGTATGCATGCTTACAACGCCAGCAAGTTTACAAATAGAGGAGGAAATTCGACAATGGCCTCAGTCTGAACACAGATGGGTGGAAAGACCTTCGCGGTGGCTCATAAGTAACTGCACATAGATTCCAAACAGGCACAATTCTAGAAATATGTTTGGGGGGGTGGGGTCCGAACCAAGTGTCTCAGGAATAATAATAATAATAATAATAATGTTTAAATTAAAATAACTATATTAAATCAAATTAATACTAATTACAAAACATAAATTAATATTATTACACGATTTCGTAAAAAGACTGTAGCTATAAAAATAGAGATATAACAGCGCATATTCATTACGTAGCCTACCTTAAGTTACGATCGGAATAATTTACATAAAAACAGGTGCTCTGGCAATGAAATTAATGTCAAATAGATGAATAATTGAATATTTATCGAATAACAAAAATGATGTCACATGTAGTTGGAGAAAAGTAAGTTTCTGATTAAAAAAAAGTTCAGAGGAAATTAATAACCATCGATTATGCAACAAATGCTAATATTTTCATTACTTAATTTTAGTACTTGGTAAATCTTTCGAGGGGTCCGGACCCCTGGACATCTCCTAAATACGTCCTTCCTATCCTTCAAAACCGTATGATCCCAATATAATCCTTGTCTTCCAATAAGTTCAGAGGAAATTATACAACAACGGCTAAACGAATATATTTTTCATTATTTAATTTTAGTACTTGATAAATCTTTCGCGGGGGGTCAGGACCCCCTGAACACCCCCTAAATACGTCCTTGATTCCAAATATTCTTCTTGTTGAGGTATACAGGCACTAACTCAGACTTGAAAATATATATGGATCAGCAATGGGTCTATGCTAAAATGAAAAAAAAAAAAACTCGTGCAACTTTAAATGTAAAAATCTACTAGATAAAAAACAAAAAAGAAATTAATGTTTTCATGTGACCGTCCCTCATACTTTCAGGATAAAATACTGGTTCGTAACGTCGAAACGAGGAGTCAAACAGAAAACTTTGTTAAGAAAACTTGCTTGCCTTAATGGCCCTTATGTGCAGAAAAAGTTTGTGCAATAACACACTATGTACGAGTGTGTTTACTATACTAATACTAAATACTGGTATTTATGTATTGTAAACAAGACCGAGACAGTTTTAATATACGAGATGAGACTGGAATACGCCAAGTCTCATCAGTTCAATTCCCAACACTAAGTATGCGGAACCATTCCGACCAGCTGATAGTAGGTGTCTGCATGTGAGCAAAGTGGGCCGAATCCCGATCTGGAAAACAGGGATAAAATACAGTATCAACAGCATCAGGAAAAGGTGTTTACGAGCCACAGCGTCGTCCTTCAAGTAACCTTGATGGCACCTTTTGCCAGAAGAGCTTAGCCCTGGCAAAACGTCAAATTCGGACAAAGAACTGACACCGGGGCCTTGGGAGATAACGAATAGAGGAAACAAGAAGTTGAGTTTAAAGATAGACTCATTCTCTTTTCATTTTTCCTCGTGTGGCGCCAATGCCATGGCAACTGCGTAGGCTCTCTAGGGAGGCCGAAGATTGGAAAATTCATTGGAGGCCTTCCTCAAAACACAAGACCTTGCTCCAACGCAAAATCATATCAAATTTATCTTCCCAAAGAGAAAAGGTCGTTGGTCGCATCCTCAGATGTTTGAAACAGGTCAACAAAACATGCCTACGGTTAGTTTCTTCACTTGCTTGCTTTTGGTTGATTCTCCTATTTATACTGTACTGTTAGGTCAACCGCAAACCATGGTCTCTTTAAAGAGACGATTTAACAAGTTCAACCCAGCCCCAGTTGGTTTAGTAAATGTTTTACAATATTGTAAAATCAAACTCAATGGGAAACAGTCTTATAAAGGTCAGGTCCTGCCACGGGTCTTTTTTCATTAGGTGACGAGTGGTCAATGCATCGAGTCCCACCGAGAATCGAACCCGGAACCTCCCGCAGCAAAGGCGAGAGCGCTAACCATTGGGCTACGCGTTAGCTCACTATCACAACTCACTTCCCATTTACTTATTAATTCCTATTTTCATATTCAAATACTCGTTTCGAAATGTTAACTGTTATGACATTCTCGCAATTAATAGTGCCGGTTTCGCCATTTTCTTGTATTTACAGTATCGCATTTATACTGTATTTGTGAAACGTGTTGTATCTTTTGTAGACACTAAAACTACCGTTGTAGTGGGAAGTACCGGGTGTACCAGAAGTCTTTCCCTGATTACAAACTTTATTCATATCCGCTATATGCAATGTAGAGATGTGAAAGTGGTGCCAAAATGTTGGAAAACTAACCAAGTTTATTTTTTGCAGGTTTCAGTAATGTGGTTGTAGTGTAGCAGTGTCAGTGACAAGGAATCCGGAATTAATGCTCTTGACATCGGGTGGCATCTTTCCATACAATGTTTCTTGGACTTGGCAGGATTTGGGAATGAAGATAAATTCCATTTTTTAAATACCAACTTATAGATGGCAGATATTCTAGACGAAAGAATTCTGTACATTTGAAAGTTCCTCTGCACTGTTATTGGTGACCGGGTCTCGTGATACCAGAGGACATGCTGAACTTTTTCCTGATTTGTGATCATTTCCGGTTTTCTGGGCACTGACACTGCTACACTACAGCCACGTTACTCAAACCTGCAACAAAAAAACTTGGTTAGTTTTCCAACATTTTGGCACCACTTTCACATCTCTACCTTGCATATAGCAGATATGAATAAAGTTTGTAATCAAGGAAAGACTTCTGGAACACCCGATACTTTTTGTGGAACAATTCCACGGTAATACTACCGGCCGGACCCAGTGGCTGAGTGGTTAGCACATCGCGCTGCAACGCCAGGGGTCCCAGGTTCGAATCCCGCTCGGGCGTGGTTGTTTGTGAATGTCCATTCATCAATTTCATCACTCATCCCCATCTTCGCAAATTAGCCAAGATGCACAAAACGCGAAGTAAAATAAAATAAATAAATAAATCAATACTACCGTAATGATGAATGTCAATTGCATGAAATGCTGAAAATATAACAATAATTGACATAATTTATCTCGATTTGGCTAAGAAACTGCGAAAGCAGGAAAGATAAAATTTCGTGTGATGACATCCGATTCAAATGCTACTCTATTGTTACATAAACCACGCTCATCAGCAGTTCGTTAAAAAAATCCTTAACCATTAAACCGTGGCTGCTCTATGGCCCAGATAAAATTCAACTATAGTTCCAAGATCTTCAAGACGAAAAATAATTGTCATAATATAATTTGTATTAACATTTTTGACTCTATTTCCTTGTACACATCACTAAGTATATGAATAATTTATGGACCCCCATAATAAATGATCATTTAGGACACTCACTCTTCCCCCCTCTCCCATCTCCTTGACTTCCAAAATTAAGCATTCACTTCACCTAACTCGCCTAAGATTAACAAAAGATAATCAATTGATGTAAGTGTTCATGTTGATTGCAATTTTTGGATTCCGTGGACGAGACGCACGTGGGCGAAGCGCACAAGGGAAGTTCCAAGGGCGAAGCGCACAAAGGGAATTCGGTGGGTCAGGTCGTGGGTTACTCTTCTATACAGGCAACTTGTATATTACTAGAATGACTAAGCCTAATCCACAAATACAGTCAGAAAATATATAAATATTTACAAAATGACATACCCATCTACAGAGAGAACTTTTATTTTTCTGTAGAACAGTACAACCAACTTATACAAGCGGCCTGGTGGTCTTGTCAATTGGCATGCTATGGACGTAAAATTATGGCACCATATTTAAAAATGTACAGTAGTGGCATTAATTCTGGACACTTTTAGTAAAATGTTATTTTTTAAAAAATCTCGAATGTAAAAACTATATTCTGTGTAGAAATATTAAACAAGTTTAAATGACATCGTTCAGTAACTTCAATAATTGCATCTGTGTGCAGCATTGTAGTCTGATTATTGTTGTTTTATTTTCAACCAACAGAACGCTTGTGTGCGATTGTTGTATAGGAGGTCAACTGTGAGCATCATTCAGTAACTTCAAGAATTGCATCTTACTGCAGCATTGTTGTCTGATTTATTGGTATTTTCTGTACTGTACTGTGGGCCAAGTGTGAGCTTCATTGTTTACAGCAGTTGGTAACTGACCTTTGTGAAGTGAACATCTTTTAGGTACTATACGTACGTAACTACAGTAAGATGCAATTCTTGAAGTTACTGAATGATGCTCACAGTTGACCTCCTATACAACAATCGCACACAAGCGTTCTGTTGGTTGAAAATAACAATAATAATCACTGAGGAGCAATGAAATTTGCCGCGACCGGAAAACAACCTATTTCTATATTTTTTGACTTGCTGAACACGAAAATGATGTTCTTTTTTCTCCACCACGTCTAGTTTTTGACATAACACGAAATTGAAATAAATGTAACAAAGCTTTTTTTTCGCCATATGATATACAAGGATTCATCAAGAGAACACGGGTGGCTGTTTTTCCTGCATAATATGAAGAAAGCATTGTAACAACAACAAAAAGGGCAAATATTGTTGTTTATTTTGTTACCCGATAAAATAAGAGTAGAGAAAAGTCCTTGTTAAAGAGGCAAGGTGATGCATTGTACTGTGTCTTTATCAGTTGAGTTCTGTTTGCTGCAAGTGTAGGTTGTGTGTCAGGTTGTGTGCTTCATCGCGATTGCTTTGTGTTGTGTGGTATTTGAAAATAGTGCAGTGATGCCTCGTAACTGTGTAAATTCACCGAATCTGTTTTGCTATGTGAGTGGTGAGTTCACGACAAAATTCCAACGAAACTCAATTACACCAATAGTGAAGAAAGCTTACGAGCTATATTTCGGATGCAAAATTGGAGACCATTATAAAGGTTATGTTAACTAATGTTACGGGATTCTCAAGAAAGTCCAAACATATCCTACAGTATCCAAATTTACCTTCTGCGATAAGACCAGTGCAACATGATGAGACATTACCTGTTCCAAAGCCACCATTGGAATGGTGTTTGGAAGAGGAATCAAACTTCCTCAAATGAACAGATATCTTCTCTTGGACATGATCCTGACTTTCAAGAGTCACGGAAGACACCGCATCTTATCACCCAGCCAGAATTAAATGATTTAGTATGAATTGAACCTTACAAAGAAAGAAGCGGAATTGCTGGGTTCAAGACTGCAAGGGTGGAACCTGCTGGAACCAGGGACAAGTCTTACATTCAGAAAATGTCAACTAAAATTTTCTTCTTTCTATAAATGGGTTCCTGGTATACTGCAACAATGTCACTGGATTAATGCAGGAGTTGAGAGAAAATTATAAATCAGACGAATGAATGTTGTTCATCGATGCGTGAAAAACTAGCTTGAAGGCGTCCTCCTGCATAATGGAGAGAAACCATCAGTGCCAGTTGCTCATGCGAGTGAAATGAAGGACACATATGAAACCATTGCTTTCATTCTCACAAGTGTTAGATACGACAAACACCAGTGAAAAATCTGTGCTGATCTGAAGGGGATGAAATCACGTTTCACGAAATTCTGTTTCCTCTGTCCATGGGACAACAGAGCAAAGGACATGCATTACAAAACTAAACCGGCCTCCCAGAGTGTGTTACACACCTGGAGAAAAAAGTGTCTCTCACAAACCTCTTCTCGACGCCAACAATGTGTTACTCCCCCACTGCACATCAAGTTGGGGTTAATGAAGAACTTTGTGAAGGCCATGAACAAAGAAGGAAAAGGGTTTGAGTACTTACGAAGCAAATTTCCTGGTGTAAGCGATGCTAAAATAAATGAAGGGATTTTTGTTGGCCCACAAATCCGGGAGGTAATGAACGATCCCAATTTTGAAGAACTGTTAAGTGAATGTGAGAAATCAGCAAGGGGTGCGTTCAAGGGTGTGTGTCGCAATTTCCTTGGCAACCATAGGGCTCACAATTATTCTGAACTTGTAGAACGTATGTTGGCAACATACAAAGAAATGGGATGCAATATGTCTCTCAAGATACACTTTCTGTGTTCCAATTTAGACTTTCCCCCCTCTAATCTGGGTGCAGTGAGTGACGAGCAGGGCGAGCTCTTTCACCAACAAATCGCAGAAATGGAAAAACGTTATAAAGGCAGATGGTCTCTCAGTTTACTAGCTGATTACTGCTGGAACACAGTCTCAGATGTTCAACACGCCTGCTATAAGCGGGAATCATACAGAAAAATATGTTTTGATGGTGCGTTACTTTTACTGTTTACTTTATTATTTACTATTTTACTGCGACTGCAAATTTTAGTGCATGTCGTAACTACATCATTTACAATCATATTTGGTTTTCTATGAACCCAATGCATTACTAAAAATCACACTACCACATTAAGGTTTGGAGCAAAATTCTATATTTTACCCTTCTTTCAATATGTGGTGAAAATTTTTCAAAATTGTTTCCGCCAGAAATGGTACGTGATACAGCATTTTTGTTATGATTTTTGAAATCAGCGCACCCGATTTATTAAAGATCACCTATTTTCATCCAGTGGCAAAACAAAAAGTTTTAATTTGTTCCTCAGTGCTGCACACAGGTGCAATTATTGAAGTTACTGAACGACGTCATTTAAACTTGTTTAATATTTCTATACAGAATATGGTTTTTACATTCGAAATTTTCAAAAAATAACATTTTACTAAAAGTGTCCAGAATTAACGCCACAACTGTATATACAATATGGCGTTTTTTGTGTCGTGTCGCGCAATGTGTCAAGTACAACCTTATTGACAATGAAGTTCGACCAGTCACAAATATAGGAGTGCGTTGTGAAAGAAGGAGAACACATGCGTATGCTGAACATATTTTATTCAGCAGGCTACATGGAACAAAGGAAAACATAAATTTCCGCTGCAACGCAGCAATGTATGGTGTCCACACAAAATAAAACATTTTCGTCCATCTACACGTGACATTGAACTTCGACCACTGTTAGAGGGGATCCTGTTTACCATGGTGTGACGCCGCCCCGTCGGCGAATAACTGTGGCAATGCGTCGGGGCATGCTGCGGACGAGTCGTTCAAGGTATTCCACATCGATGCGGTGCCATTCCTCCTGCAGGCAGGCGATAAGAGCAGCCACTGTCGTAGGTCCCCTCTGTTGCACACGTCGCTTAAGAACACGCCCCACATTCTCAATGGGCGAGAGGTCGGGACTCGATGGTGGCCATGGCAGAGTTCGCACGTGATGGCGAGTCAACCATTCTCTTGTCAGCCGCGCTGTATGAGGCCTGGCATTGTCGTGTTGAAAGATGAGACGCCTCCTGTGGAACAGGTGCCTTCGCACTGTGGGAAGATGCCGCTCCAGTATGCGTGTATAGGCGTGTGCATTCACAATACCCTCACAGATGCCGTCATGCATCCCCATACCATCACTGACGCAGGTTTCTGTACCCGACGTACATAACATTTTGCTTCATTCTGTTCCTCCTTCCGACAAATGACTGTTTTCCGTATTTTCCCGTACACAACATTGAAAATGGATTCGTCCGTCCACAAAACCCTGTTCCACTGCCGAAATGTCCATCCCCGGTACATTCGTGCCCACCGTAGTCGATTGCCTTTGTTCAACATGGAAAGGAAGGGTTTACGTTTCGCCTTGTACACTCGGTAACCGCATCGCTGCGAATGGTTCTGGTTGACACTTCAATGTGAAAGCGTTCTCGAATCCACAGTCGTAATTCGACCACAGAAACATGATTGTTGGTCTGGATATAGCGCCTAAATATCCGTAGGTCACGCACGCTCAGCAGGCGTTTTCGACCGGGGGCCTTACCTGGCTCAGTAGTACTCGTATTTTGGTGGTGTTTGATGATGCAGTGGACGGTTGACTTGGGTAAGTTCAGTTGGCACCCTATTTCCCGTTCACTGAGTCCATCCCGTTGAAACTCCACCACTCTTCTCCTCACGGTGTTGTCAATAGGTTTGCCCCTGACCATGGTGATGATGCACTGCGGTTCCTCGGTGCACAGCATGCGCTTATATACGGCGGACTCCCTTATCGTGTCCGTGACGTCATGCTTCCGTGGAATGCGCCACTATCTGGAATTCTCCGTATGGGTCTGGTGCCTGGCCGAAGTTCAATGTCACGCGTATAGTTCCCCGTTTTCGTTCTTTACGTGACCTTGGGTGCAACATGCTGGGATCACGATTCTTGCCTGCTCACACGCCTCCTCTTACACACATGCGTCACTTCTGCGGGTCACCCATTCCACCGCCTATGCCTCTGTGCATTTAATCACGTATTCCTTTCTGGTCGAACTTCATTGTCACCAAGGTCGTAATTACAAAATGACATCATTTACAGAGATAACCCTTATACTAGCTTCGAAATATACGCCAGTGTACGTAAGCATTTCAGCAAATCTCCTTCCAAGTACATATTCAGAACCCTCCGTATTCGTTGGTCAACCTAACCTAATAATAATATTCACGGGCTCAGGTTCAGTCCGGGTTAGCCTCGCTGTGCATGAAGTGAACTTAAGTCACCAAATCCATTAATCAGTCAATAACAATAGTGTTTCTATATTATAATTATAATAATAATACTAATAGCACTCCTACGACTGACAACTCCTACAACCCTCCACTCTACTATCTTAGTCATACGACCGGTTCCGCGAACCGGAAGTTAGGTGTAGTCAAGGCCACGAAGTCAGGTGCGCTTCGCCCACGGCACCAATTTTTGAAGTTTAAAAAGGCGACCAATTAATCACTTACTCTAGAGAGAGTTAAGTAAAAAGAAGTTACACATTATGGAAAGACTAAACAGCGATCGTTTAAGATAAAGTAACCTTCACAGACTATTATTACACAACGTAATAATAAAATTTCAGTAGATGGCGACAGCTAAAAAAAAGACCCATAAAACTTAAACACGCATATTGAATTAAAAACGACCATATTTTCCCTCTGCGAAGAAAACTCACGAACATTTCCCGTAATTAGGAATTCTCGGCTGGTAGATACCTTGAGATATGTTAAGACCAGAGTCGTGGTTAGAGATTTATGCGCAAGGAGTGAGAATGGATTCTGTCGTACTATGCACCGAATTCAGTGCCCTTCTCCTTGAAACTTCCATTTGTCAAATCATATACTACGTATTTGTACATTTTCATTTATAATTTCAGTAACTTCTTGCAATTAAAATTTCATTTTTGGAGTTTGATGTATGTTGACTTATCTGTTTTTCCATCTGACCCTTCAAATGTTATTCTCCTCACTTAAATTTAATTTTAATATTCGACAAAAGTCCGAGATGAGCCTTGGGCATTATTAATGTGTTTGTTCTACTGGATAATATAGCTACAATTTGTAATTGTAATATACAATTATAATCGTAATTTACAATGCTTATGCAGTAGATAGGGTAGCATTATATTACAGCATACAGAGAATCGCTGATACAATAGTACTTTGTAACAGAATAGAATTGTATGTGCACATGTAGAGTTGCAAAAAAACTGATTTTTTGAATGGACGGTTTTTCCCGATAAAAAGCCGGCTTTTTTTTAAAAAAAACGGAAATTTTGGCTTTTTACCAATTACAGCTAACTTATTTCACCTGAAGTTACTGTTAAGAGTTTACAGGTTTGTAATGACATATTTTACAATTAGCTAAAAGAAATTACATGATGTAGCAGCAAAGAGACAGATATTGGGCAATCCCGTGCACACATATTGCATAGTGGTTCATATAGAATTTTAACCCTAGCTTACCGAGGGTGGAAGGGGAAGGGGGCAGAGGGCTTGCAAGGACACCACATATTTCTCTTTAGATTTTTCAACTGTTTGAAAATGAATTACATTGTTCCCTAGGACGTTCCCAATATTGTTGTATTACTTTTGTTCATAAAAATATAAATGTAATGTAATTAGGAGGCAAAATGCACTTGGTGGGCACATCAGGCGCCATCTTTACATGCATTTCATTCGAGACACTCATGCCAGTGACAGTGTAAAATTGGTTGGTAATTATTGTAATTATTATATTTAATAAACAACTGCACATTTAGTACAAACAAAAAAGCATTAATAAAAAATTATGTATTTTGTGAGTTTTAGTGAATGATAAAATAAATGAGAGATATTTATGTAATAATTCATTATTATATTTTATTAATGATAGTAATTATTATAATTAATAAATAACTGCACACATATGTATAATCAGCAATGGAAGCATTGATCCAATAATAAAATGGTTTATTGAATTTTAGTGATAAGAAAAAAGTGTGGGCCTGTGGGTCTGTGAGGCTTCCCCCGGTATGTAAGTTTCTTGTACGGCATGGGTAAGCTACGGTTAAAACTAATCGTGTAGCCCTGATGAGCACATATGACCATGAAATGGACTTAAAACGAGCTTTTACATGTTTGTGTCTCAATTTAAATGTTGTCATACAGTTTGAAACAAATGTTAACATCAAAATATTCGTACAGTTTGAAACAAATGTTAACATCAAAATATTCGATGTTTCGGGATAA
Organism: Lepisma saccharinum; assembly: GCF_977018435.1. Lineage (NCBI taxonomy): Eukaryota > Metazoa > Arthropoda > Insecta > Zygentoma > Lepismatidae > Lepisma > Lepisma saccharinum. Next base: position 24,057,927 of record NC_139252.1, on the reverse strand, counting down.
TTAAAAATCTCTACTGTTCACAACACATATGCAGAAGTATACGCATTACGTGACTGTGTATATATATCCTGTGTAACGGAGCTTCGAGACGGAAGCGACACATGGCGCTTTTCAAAACCAAGCCTTAGAAGTAAATGCAACCTTTCGAACCGAAGGAGTTGGCAGTAACAGTTGGGCTGAAAAGTTCGTAGGCTAACATAGTAAAAAATATTTTTTTGACAAAATTCGATTTTATTATTCAATATAGTTGCCTTCGAGGGCGATACAACGATTATAGCGGTCATACAATTTTTCGATGCCATTTTTATAGTACGATTTCTCTTTAGCCTCAAAATAGGCCTCAGTTTCGGCGATTACCTCTTCATCAGTGCTAAATTTCTTTCCAGCGAGCATTCTTTTAAGGTCTGCAAACAGGAAAAAGTCACTGGGGGCCAGATCTGGAGAATATGGTGGATGGGGAAGCAATTCGTAGTCTAATTCATATAATTTTGCCATCGTTTTCATTGATTTGTGACACGGTGCATTGTCTTGATGAAACAGCACTTTTTTCTTCTTCAAATGGGGCCGTTTTTTCGTGATTTCATCCTTTAAACGCTCCAACAAAGCTATGTAATAATCGCTGTTGATGGTCTGGCCCTTTTTGAGGTAATCGATGAATATAATACCATGCGCATCCCAAAATACTGATGCCATAACCTTGCCAGCCGACTGTTGCGTCTTTCCACGCTTTGGATTCGGTTCATCACGTGCAGTCCACTCGGCTGACTGTCGATTGGACTCTGGAGGGTAGTTATGGAGCCATGTTTCATCCATTGTAATATATCGACGGAAAAATTCGTGTTTATTACGGTTGAATATCGCTAAACATTGCTCCGAATCATCAAAACGTTGTTGCTTTTGATCGATTGTGAGCACGCGCGGCACCCATTTTGCACACAGCTTTCGCATGTTCAAATATTCATGCACAATATGTCCAACACGTTCCTTTGATATTTTTAAAGTCTCAGCTATCTCGATCAACTTCACTTTACGATCATTTAAAATTATTTTGTGGACTTTTTTGATGTTTTCGTCGGTAACAGCCTCTTTGGGGCGTCCACTGCGTGCATCGTCTTCGATGCTCATTTCGCCTCGTTTAAATTTAGCAAGCCACTTCTCAACGGTTGATTTTCCTGGTGCAGAGTCGGAATAATGTTTATCAAGCCAAGCCTTGGCTTCAACAGTATTTTTTTTCGCCAAAAAGCAATGCTTTATTAACACACGAAATTCTTTTTTATTCATTTTTTCACAATAACAAAAGCTGCTTCACTCGCAATGCTATATCTCACGAACTAATTATCCGGCAGCTGTGAAATTTATACACGTATCTTTTGAAGGTTAGTACTAAGTAAAAATCACATGGATTTAATTCTAGTAACGCCATCTATGAGTCAGCCTACGAACTTTTCAGCCCAACTGTTATTTTCCTGTTTAGTGATTTTGTTTAAGAAGGCTAGAGAGTTAGTTAGTTAGTTAGTTAGTTAGTGATTTTGTTTTATCTCCCTACTGTAAAAATAGACACTCAATTCTAAATATAAAATACAATTTACAATATGAAATTTGTAGCTAGACATAAACAGTGTTTTCAATATGTCACTTGGCCTGTACCGTTTTCTCAGGAAACTTTCAGACCGAATCGGTGTCATTTGGAAGCAGAACCTCAGTAATCCATTCAACCTTTTGAACCCAAGTGGGACAACGAGCTAAACATATCACTTGCATGTTGCTCGGACTATACTGTTTTCTCAGTGGTGTGTATCGTGCCGCTTCGGTGAATGTTTTGCTTTATACTGAAGGAGACTGTGTCGTTTGTCATCTGTGACTTCAGTCTGTAAACTCCTTCGATGGCGCGCATCATGTAGCCTCGGTCCTGTTTGTGCATGCGTGGTGAATGCTTGCTTACAGACTGAAGGGGCCCATGTCACTTGTCACTTCAATGTGACATGCCCCACTGTCATGCGTTACTTCGGCCTGAATGTTCTCCATACTTAACAAGATTGTTAGCTACTTCATCAGAGATTAAGATCTGTAAATCATAGAGAACAAATTGCAAGTACTGTTGTTGGAAAAAAAACTGGCTTTTTGATAGAAGGTTCCTTTTATAATCATGAATGGGCCTCTGGAGTGGAATAAAGTAATGTTGTTGCCTTGTGATAAGAAGGGGTCTGAGGTTCAATTCTCAGTGGAGGCAGGGTGCTTCAGATCTCATTTCAAACTGTAGGTCCAGTCCAGATTTCTTCATTTTTTTTCCTTCTTCCCATTTGCGGCCACTCTTATTTGCTTCTGCTCCAGTTTTAGTGCCAGTGTTTTTGAACCGCCTGGCCGCAGATTGACGACTAATTTAAATCTAATTTTATATTTGACAGCAAGTCTACCCAGGTATACATAATCGAACTATGATTATGCCATAGTTGATATATTAATAGCTATTAATTAAGGGTGCATATTAATTTCCATATAAACTTTAAAGATCAGGAATGTACTTACGAGTGAAATTGTTGGGATCAGGGCATCGACTTGTAAGAAATATATTTACTGGGCTGTGCTCTCACAAAGGTTGAGAACCACTGCACCAAACAGCTAAAATACATCAAGAGTTGCTACATGACCAGGTTTAGCGACCATTTAACAAAATTATACATGATGTACTGGAGAGCCATAATACAAATATATTTTACTGAACACTAAATTTAATGTAAAGAGATTTGATACTAGATTTTCAAAAGGTAGACCAGTATTTTCTTTTTTGCTTCATGTACGTGTTCGTATAACAAATTCAAACATTGAAAATCATATCATACTATTAGGTTCTATTAAAACACATACAAAACTACTCTAGTTATGTGAATATGGAAGATAACACTCGGAAAGAACAGCCCATTCAAAAAGGCGAGCTCTACTGAAAACACTGTTTATGTCTAGCTACAAATTTCATATTGTAAATTGCATTTTATATTTAGAAATGAGTGTTTATTTTTACAGTAGGGAGAAAAACAAAACCACTGAACAGGAAAAATACTTCTAACTCCTGTATTTTCATTGATTTGGGACACTTTTGTGAAATAAGCCGAAAAAAGACCAACCAAAAAAGCTGCGGAAAAAACCGGGTTTTTTCTCTCCAAAAAAGCCGGTTTTTTCCGACCTCTTCCAACTCTATGCCCATGTGCTTTAAATATAAGCGAGCACTACGGCGAAGTATTATTTTGTAACCGATATAATTAATCAAAACTGAGAATATTTTGACTTCGAATCAAAGTCCTGAAATCACTTCATCCCGATTTTGACTGTTTTCGATTTTCAAACCATACTTGCACATACTTTCAGTTATTACATTACATTACATTAGTTACAAATTTCATATCGGTTCATCAACAAATCTCATACAACAATGATGATCATAACCTGAAACGCTAACCACTGAGCCACCGAGGTCGTTTCCTTATCCTGCAAGTACGGGACGTTAAGAATTCGTACAGCAAGGATAACTTGACGGTAGCATTGTGACGCCTGAAGGAGCGACCAATAGCCACCAGATTGGATGCAGTAGTGTAGAATACGTAAGATTCGGAGGGTTCAAATTGCATCAACAAGCTAACCACTAAGCCAGCAGACAAGAGCGAAACGTAGGCCTCCCCGATGGCGCAGTGGTAGCGTCGTCTCCTTGTAATCAAGGGTTTCCGGGTTAGATACCCGGTGGAGGCACATAGTGGTTCGGATCCCACTTTAAATTGTAGGTCCACTCCCGATTAGCCGTACTGTGCATAAATCAATCAATCAAAAGACAAACGTGATGATTAGAGACCGGATGTTAGGCAAAATGCCTATTCTTTCCTGTTAGAGATATGATGAAAACGAATGTTGCGAAGGCCAGGGGGGAGGTATTAGCTTCATTTAAAGGCAATTTAATTTTGCCTATTTCATACGATATAGCCTATATTATTTCATAAATGCCAGATATTGCCTATTTTAGGCATTTTCTATAAAATTGGGACATGACTGAACTCGGTGCATACAATTTTCTGTTCCCAGGATTAGTTTCCGATGCTTCCAAGAAATTTAAAAATAACAGATAGCGAGTTATTGCAGTTAATAAGGACAAATTAAGGGCAATTCAATAAGTTCTGAAAGGTGAAAATATAGAAACTGAGTTAGATCCACATGTTCTCGCGTGCTTTAAGTATGCTCCGGTAACATCTGTGGAGGTTGAAAGATCTTTTTCAATTCTAAAAAAATGTGTTGTTCGATCGCAGACATAACTTGTCGGTTGATCACGTGAAGAAATACCTTCTTGTGATGTGCAACCGCAATTAGTGCTTCTTATTCAGAGACTGCCAAACCGTACAGTACAAACTTGAAATGCATCTAAACAGTTTCTTAATTCGAACTGCTGTGTGGAATATATAGTGTAAATTTTTAAACTGAAATAACCCTGTGTGCAGTGATAAAGTGTATATTTAAATAATTTGCGTACTGGTTGGAAGTAGCCAACAATTTCTTTTGTCAGACTATTGTGTGTAGCCATTATGCAATGAAAAATTTTGGGCTGACGTGACTCCTGTTTGCAGTGATTTATTAAGTACAATATTGGACTGTCTCTAATGATGAGCTCCTGGTTTATTTTAAGCAACTATAAAGAATGTACAAGTATGTTTCTATATTTTTTAAACACCTATTTCTTTTTGTATGTCTATCTTCATTATTTTGAGTTAAATTTCATTGCCTTTTTATTGCCTATTTTACTGCCTATTTTGAAAATTATAAGTGCTTATTTGCCTGCCTATTTTATATGTTTTTAGTGCCTAAACATCCGGTCTCTAGTGATGATGAACAAGTATGAGCTTGATGTGACTTGCAGAATTAGCAGCATTGTGAGCGAATCGAACAAAAAAAAAAGATATATTTCTTGGCAAATTGATATTGATACTGAATTAATAGGGACCAATATTTTCACGGGCCACAGCAATATTTATTCTCTTCAATTTTCTCTCTTTTTTCTCGTTTGGTGCCCTCTTTGCCTCGAGCCCCAGTAGCTGCAGCTGTGGTCAATCCGTACGGAACAAATAGTAGACACATAGTAATCGCGGTCCAACTTGTCTTACAGTCAATCTACTACATTAAAAATGGGTATAAGCTTTTTATAAAAAAACAAACAAACAGGAAAAGCTGTTTTTCTTTACTTGAAGCTTCGTCATGCACACGAGCTTGGCAAACAACAGCAACAGTTGCATCCGGTTTGTTTTGTGGCAAGATCCCAGAACCGACTTCAAATCCAGTCCACGTTCCAAGTTATTTTGGTCCAGCGTGACGTCCACGGCTTGAGATACGAATTGCGGAGAGCGCTGGGCAGGAACACGAGACGGGAGAATGCGAATTTATGATCAAAATAATGCCAGAGGGAGATCAAGATGAGGAGAATTCGGACGTCGAGGAAACATGGGATGACTTCCACGTCTCCTCAAGCGCCGCCAAATAGGAAAAGATAGCGGACCGTCAACAGCGCTGCTGAGTTTCGCCACGATCACGTGCAAGTTGAAAAACGTGGGTTTTCCATTGCCAAGTTATCCTGCGAAGGAATACTTACCCCAAAACGTCAATTGCAACTGCGTCGCTTCCAAAGGCCAAAGAGGAGGTTGGATATTTTCGGCTCAGGATCTTGAACTTTCTTTTTTTTCATACGAAGATGCGCACCAAGCAGGACAAATGAATTCGTACATTTTATTTGACGTTATTTTAGTTATTAAAACATGCTACTGTAATAAACACATTAAAATATAACACGAGACTTCAGAGCATACACCGACCTGTCTGATGGTGTAGTGGTAACGTCGTCGCCTTGTAATCAAGAGGCGCCGGGTTCGATACCCGGTTCAGTCACTATAAACTGTAGGTCGTGTTCCGGTTAGCATATTTGTGCATAAAGTGGACTTAAAAAACTTCAAAACTTCCACAGCATACACCAAATGACACTAACTAAGAGCCATACCAATTTCTAAGGAATTTAAATAACTACATTTCTGTTTCTTACTTATCATTCGACAGTATAACACGCAATTACAGCCCTAAACAGCACTATTTACAAAAGTACATGTTTTCACAACATTAATTCCTAATGCTTGTTTTCCATCTCAATCAATAAAAAGCTCATCGTAATTTCATGGCAATAAGTTTAGCTCATTAAGGACGTTAGCGTACTTTGACGTCATCACAATTGGAAAGATTAGAAAGTCATATACTTTGTTCCAAAGATTACAAATAATAATTATACGCTCTGTCCAAAGGAAATAGGTCGTATGAGATTGGTAATTATTTTGATGCATACTGCTGGTTTTTATGGTACTAAGCGAAAACTTCGATGGAAAGCTAGACGATTCGTAGTTGTTTTTGTTTTCAGATTAGAGTTTTATCCGACCGAAAAGAATCGATCTTATGCCGTCTGTCGATATCTTGGAAACTGATAAATTTGCAGATCTGCAATTCTTTGTCCTGCCAACTACTCTAATTAAAATCAAATAATGTTCAATGTTGCGACGATAGATCGGAAACTATTCAAAATACAAATACAAACTTGTTTCTACTGAATTGTCTGAGGTTTAAGTCCACTTTATGCACAGGTAGGAGTGAGCCTACAGTTTAAAGTGCGGCCCGAATCACTATGCACCTTCACCTGAGCACATAGTGACGTTACTTGGAGGACGACTTTATCTCTACTGCATCGGGGAGGCCCACGAACTTTCGCTTCTAAAGCCCTTGATCGGAAGGCAGCAAAGGTTACACGAACCTTTGAACAAAGAAGGTTGGTCCAGTTGCCATGGTGACGATACATTTTTGTGGTATACTGTATTGCCAAACTTATGCCTTGGAGCAACAGTACTATGAGGTCCAAGGTGCGGCTAAGCATAACGGTCGCCACAGGTTAGCAAATGAAGGACCATTCTCTGCCTCTCCCTGAACGTTAGCGACAGATGCATGTTGACAGCAAGTCTGAGTCAGTTCTTTCATCGTGTGGGCCTAGTTGGCATTTCACATGCTTTTATTCCACATCATTTCATTTCACGAACTTCCGTGAAATAAAAAACGTGAATTGCCAACTAGAAGCGATATTCATATTCAGAATTGGTCTGCCCGTTTGCTTGTTCTAGCCAATAATTGAAACTAATGGATTAGTAATTTGAACTATTACTGCAAAATAAAATTGTCCACCTGGGACTACCTTACTGAAATATAAGTGATCATTCATAGGCGAGTTAAACAATTAGGAGGTAACAATTGATAACTTTGGAATCTTTCATACACAAGCCACAATATTTAATTTGGTGGACCTAAAGACCTGTAAAAGAACAACTTCGTACGTTATAAAAATTCTTGATTGTCTCGATCATCCGTCGATTCGATGCACCGGTGTCCTATTGGTCAAAGAATTGATGACTCAGGAACTAGGGGAGACCGGGGTAATTAGAACATGGGGTTATTGGAACATGTTAATGTAGAATAATTTAAAACGAAAAGACTGGTGTAATAACATTTCATACCTATGTACCTACACTAAACCTACATGCAGAAAATTTGTTATTGGAATAACTACACAAAAGTAAGTTTTATTTGACTTTTATTATACACCTGCAAAAAATGATGTGACGCATGTTTGGTGTTTCTCTGCTTCTGCATATACTGGATGTGAATGAAAGAACCCTTGCAAAATTTTCTTCACCCCTATAATAAAACATAAGGGCACACATCTTTTCATGTGAGTTTGGTTGTCTATGGGCATTTTGCCTGGTTTTTATAAGCAAAGTTCTTATTACCCCAAAAATTTCTCCAAAGGGGTTATTAGAACATTGCGTAATTTGCTTGATTTTGCTTGGGGTAATTAGAACAGTCATGGGGTAATAAGAACATCATCTTGAAATACCATGAATATGACAATAAAAATAATACATTGTCATAACAACATTTGAAAATGGTTAGGCTAAGTTCAAAGTTCCACATTTGTGCAATATTTATAATAATTTAGTCATAACAGTTATTTTTGACTGGCAATATGAAAAACAAATATCTTCAATCATATGTGTTCTTTCAGACAAGAAAGATATGATACATTCAAATTTATAATTAAATTTATTGAAATTGTGTACATTTGCATTGGCATCAAGGTTTATATACAAAGGTCAACTCTTTAAAATTGTACAATGTATAATATAATGTCATACTTGGTATTTTGTATCAACATTCAAAAAACGGTAATTGTAATCATTAGATAAGTATATTGTGATATACATAGTAAAATAGAATCAGAGGATGACGATGTAGTCCTATTCAAACTGGAAAAGTACTACGCTGTATATTACGAGCGAAAGTGGTATGTTGGTAGAATTATTAAAATCTCTAATGGCCAGTCTAAAGCAACAATCAAGTTTCTGGAGGAAAAAGAAACTGGCAAGTTCGATTGGCCACGAAGACCTGATGTTGAGGAAATTGATAGGAAGTTTATATTTTACGGACCTTTGGAGTTAAATGGAATCGGTCCATTTACCCTTCCATTGTATAATAACTAAGATATCATTAAGAGCAAGTATGAAGCTTTCAAAAAAGAAATCAAACATTCAAATCAGTAGATCTACTGGTGCCAAACTGACAAATGTTAATATGGGTCAAGTGTTCTTTGGTGTAGCTTTTGTCATGTAGCCTATATTTTATGGTTTCATATATAATTGTTTTTTGAGACTGATAAGCTTAATTTCTGTATATATTAGTTTTTCACGACAGTTAAACCTGTTAGTGTAAGTTATCTTAAGTGTTTTTAGAAGTATTAGCACTACTTGTTACAAATTGGAGTAAGTTTTCCTCCAAAAAAGATGCTTTTTTGTACTTTTTCTAATTGATATACTAGATTGTACATGTAACTATTAGAAGTTTTTTCTTTACTACATTGTAGAATGGCCTGTAACCTTTCAAATAAATCATAGAACACTGATTTTCATTCACACATGTTTGCTTCACAGCTGGGAAATTGAACTTTATGAAAAAAGACGTTAACTTGGGATTTTATTTAAACAAGCATTGATAACTCCAGAAGAAGTAGAGCTATTGTGTTCAAATTTGCAGGATAAATGAGACATTTATATATGATGTTCTTATTACCCCAACAGCAATCTAAAGCTATTCAGTTGAAATTTCTAACTTATGTTCCATTAACCCCAAATGGGGTAATTGGAACAATTTTATGGTGTCATGACAATTTTTTTTTTTTGGACGAGTATTTGCAATGCAGGTATGGTCATTATTTTTTTCAAAAATATAAAAAAGATGTCCTTTGAAATGGTAGAAATTTTTAAAAAATCCATCAGTAACTTTCTGAGTAATTTACAGTGGAACTTCTACAGGCTGTTTCCTGTTCTAATTACCCCGGTCTCCCCTACTAAAAAAAACAGCATATGGTATAGTAATGGACCAGTCAAATGCGGTATAAATTACTTATTTCTCTAGTAGGCTCCGGTGGGAACTGGACATACAGTTTAAAGTGTAATCCGAACCACTGTGCAATATGCTTCCATCGGAGATCGAACCAGTGATCTCTTGATTACTGGGTGACATCATTACCGCTACGCCGTCGGGGATGCCCTACACTGTTGTAACTGCTTTTTAAAAGTTATTTTCGTCGCTCTTCTTCTGTGTAGATCGCAATCATGGGCGGAGTTTGAACTTTTGCTTTGGGGGGCCCGACTCTGGGAAGAAGCATATGATGTACCTGAAGGTTATTAAATATCCCCTAGTTTATAAGGGGTTCGGAGGTCCTCCCCCGGAAATTAAAAAAAACAACAACTTAAAAACACTGAGTTTTAGGCCTTTTAGATTTGAAAATGTTAATTTCCTCGCTTAAGTAAACAAACATTAATTAGTATATTGGTTGTCAGTTTTAAAAGAAGAAAAACAGTACGATTATTGCATTTTGCATTTATTTTTTTTATTGATACAATACTCGTATTACTTTAAAAAAAGTTATGGTACTTTTTTATTTTTTTTATTTATTTATTTGAGAAATCCTGAATACAGAGAGAAATTTTAGAAAAATTAAATTAAAAAGTTCCTTTGATGCCTCAGCAGTAACTGTTGACTCAACAAAAAGTCATTTTACGTTTTTATTTCTTCAAACTGTACATATCAATTAAATCGTCTAAGACCCGCTATTGCGGCGCAATTACCGAACATTCCATCATGCCAAACGTCAAGATTTGCGGTATGGCTTCATAACACAAATGTAGTAACTGAACTTAATCATGTGTTAATTTTTTAGTCTTCTCCAGAACTCCGCCTATGATCGCAACCATGAGTATGAATGGTGAGTTGATTGAAAAAGATGAAGGAACAAACAGCAGGCAAGTCTTTGACTTAACTCGCGCTAACCAGCGAGACTATATGTCGCTTCCTTTCGAACAGCTTGACCAAATTTTGGCAAATCCATTTGCTGTACAGATAGCCGTGAAGTGAGTCTCAACCAGAAATAGAACCCAGAACTGCAACAAAGGCCATGGCAATCGCAGACACAAGTGCGTAATAAGAGTCAACCGTGTGACCTACCTTTCACTAACAAACGCTGCGTATTCAGGTGTACCTACAGCGGTCAGTGAAATATCAGCCAACTCGGCACAAGTTCAAAAGCTCGGACACAAATAAAATCTTGGGACGACGACTGCAATTGTCTTCAACTGCCAGGTCAGTGAATACCCAGTTGGGTGTGCAGTGTTATATACTGGACACAAATTAGCAACCTGCCGAACATTATTTTCACGGAATTACCATTATGCGCAGCACCTGAAGTGGAAAATGTGAGGTGGGTGGCTGTGTATGGTCGAGCCTTGGGGCTAGGTGGAGGGATGCTCTTATGGTTTAACATGGTGACAATGAGAAAACTGGGAGGATGTTTTGTGAAAGTTTTTTCCAGCTGGGGGGATATCATCCCCCCGCATCCCCACTCACTTCCGTGCGCTGATTTTGCTGCGAAAGACCCAGCAAGTGTTTATGGTACTCTCGCTCGGGCAACAGAAAATAGTGGAAATTGCATGAAACACTAGCCTAGATTAAGAACTTATATAGAGGCGACACAGTGCTTTTGAAAATATATGAAACCCTCTGATAACTGAAGTAAATGAGCAGAAAATTAGCAAGTCTCGTCTTGTCTGGTTAATGAGGAAGCCTGTCTCGAGTTGGTAATGCCTGCCTTGTCGATTTTGTCTCCAGCAGCAAACACTTGTCTCATTCTCGAATTACAAATACCTGTCGTCAGTGGCGTATGCTGGGTCTAACCTGGACTAGCTCACTATGAAACCTGGTCCTAGGCTATGAAGGAAGGGAAAAGACTAGACTTTGTTCTTGACGTCTTCAAGGAAACTACGTTGCCATCCCAACGGTAGTCAGGTTGCAAACTTTGCCAACTTCTAAGAATTCAGGTTGCCAACTTCTAAGAATTCAGGTTGCCAACTCCTAAGAATTCAGGTTGCCAACTCCTAAGAATTCAGGTTGCCAACTCCTAACAATTCAGGTTGCCAACTTCTAAGAATTCAGGTTGCCAACTCCTAAGAATTCAGGTTGCCAACTCCTAACAATTCAGGTTGCCAACTTCTAAGAATTCAGGTTGCCAACTCCTAAGAATTCAGGTTGCCAACTCCTAAGAATTCAAGTTAGCAACTTCTAGGAATTCCGGGTTGCCACCTTCAAAATCATCCTTATCTTATTTTTCAAATCAGGTTAATTCACAGTTTCTAATCTATTTTACTTCAGTATTTTACTTTCTAGGCTTCAGAATTCGCAGATAGTCTAGCTAACATGGAATATACGCTCCTGCCTGTCGTTTTCTATCTCGTCTTCAATTGCAAATGCTTGGTACTTTGTAGTCTAATTTGGTCTCCAACGGGACTCTGGCAGTACGTCTCGATTTTACAAAGGTTTGGTCTCGTTCTCATCTCATTTTAGACGGTGGCCTAGGCACCATTTTTATCCACAAATGACATGCTAGCTGTTTGTCACGTGACGGCGGATGCACATTACCTGGATTTTGGCTTCCGCAATCTGATCTAGCTTTACCTTGCATGATGCTAAAGCCTGAGTTTCGAAACTGTGATCTCGACTTGGAAATGGGTATCGTCGCGATTATCAAATAGTGACAGAAAAGCGACGCTAAATAACAAAAATCAAACGGCGGTCTCTGTCTTTGAAGCAGATTTCTCACTTGCATTTTGCTTTCTTGAGGTGTTCCATTGAACCTAACATTATGCAACCAGCACGTGAATTCTGCTATGCGGGTCAACATAACTTACAGGATATAATGAAGTTTTTCTTTCGAAATGGGACAACAGCTGATTTGGTTTTACTTCACTTTACTGCAACTTTTGACTAATCGTGAACATGAGAATGACTTATGATAGGATAACATTGATTAAGTTTTATTTTATTTATTATTATTTTGGTCATTCGTTTTCAAAGGATTTCTTCCTATTACTTACAATGTCGCACCCAGTCACTTGCTTGGGGAGAACCGTGCCCCTCAGGCAAGTCACACTGGCTAGGGTGTTATTTTTCTTCTTTTTTGGTGTATTAGTGTGTGTGCATTAGAGCTACTGGACAAGGCTAAAGAAAACGGCAACACTGCAAGGACACAAGAGAAGTTTTGATGTCTTTGGGGGACGAAAGACACAACAAGATAGAGGTGACAGGAGTAAGGGTGTGTTACAAAGTGTGCTTATACTTTGAGTACAGGGATGCAGAGGCAATGCTTTGAGACGAGTAGGTGTAGTTCGACTGGTGCAGGTGGTGATGGTGAGTGGGAGGAGATAGAGCTTGATACCCCTCCTCCCCGGCCTAGAGGACTAAGGACGTTCCAGGGCTCGAAGCCGAAACATCAGTCAGCCTAGAGGAAGGCAGAAGGAAGTTGTATGTTCGGTGTATGGTGAATAAAGGTAAGGATCCCGTTAAACTTATATATTTTATAGCCATAACAGTTATTTATATTGTGTTGTACGTTTTTTTCTTTTAATTTAAAATTTTGGGTGCGTCAGCACTTAGGCCATTTTGCACCCGTCACTTTATAAGGGGTCCAGCATTTTATCGTCACAAATAACAACTCTAACGTTCAATAACTAAAATTTTAAAATATTCTGACTTCCGTTAAAAGCTGAGGTTGTAAATGGGCACTCAGCACACATAAGGTCAAAAACAGGACAACACACACAAAATTATACTGGCCATAGTGCCAGTCGCCAGAGCCTCGTTAGTCTGCAAAATGCAGTCCATGGCGTACTACGTGGAAGTGAGGTTGACAATTCGGTGTACTACGTGAAAGGTCACCCCTTACACCCCTGTGTTGTATGTGATATGTCGGGTTATTTTATATTATTTATTAGCAATAATCAATTTATTTCGGTGCTGGCCTCTGTGGCGGAGTGGTTAGCACATCGCGCTACAACGCCAGAGGTCCCGGGTAAGAATCCTGCCTGGGCATGGATGTTTGTGAGTGTCCATCAATTTCATCATATCATCACTCATCCCCATCTTCGCAAATTAGCCAAAAGTGGCACAAAAGACGAAGTGAAATAAAGCAAATCAAATAAAAAAATCAAATCAATTTATTTGGTCATAGCAAATTCGATTTCTTTTCTTACATATTGGCCCTCCCCCAAGAACCTAACGAGGCAGAGAAAGGATGGCTGTTCAGAAAATGAAGAACACACTATACTATTTTGTTAGTTTGCATTCAAGTTGCTAGCAGATGTGATTATACAATAGAACCTAAACGCACGGCCTTGAAAGTAGGCGGCTGGGCAGAACAGCCCCCGTTCTCGCTTCGGCCCCTCCTACATGAGGCCCAATGCATAACTTTCAACAAGATTTCATGTTGTAACAAAATAGTATATGTATTATATGTAATTTATTTGAGTACTCTCTCTGTGAGAACATCTAGGTCCTTATTTCCTCCATTTGTAGTTTAGATTATTTATTTTATTTAAGGTCCAAAGTTTTTCATACCGGCACTTTGCATACAACAGGCGTGAAATTACGCGGGATTCTGCTCTGAAATGGGTACATCAGCAATGTAGAACTATCACTCAGTTGAGTGTTTATTGTTTAGAGTGTCTGTGCGTTTACTCTCTTCCAGTATTTCTTTTTCCAAATACACAGTGAATTTCGGAAAATGCATGGTACATTGCGATTATGTTCAAGAGTATGGGAATACCGTGGTCCGTTCTCGTGTTCTTGAGCAAGTCAGTCCATAGAAAAATATGTGACTTTGTTTTACCACACGAATGTAAGCTACTTTTAACTTCCATTGTCTATTGTCGGTGTATGCAGGGGTGGAAAATGGTCAGTAAAATCAGTGAAAGTCAGTTTTTCATCTTAGTCTGTAATTTGTCAGTATTAAAAAAAAAAGATAGCCAGTAAAGTCAGTATTTTTGTGTTTGCATGACTGCAATTTGTTACTATTATGATTTTGTTCCTCCATTACTTCACACCTCACTTCCCATCTGAGATTTTTTTTTTTCAATTCAACCAAAGGCAATACTTTTTTCTACCAGTGATGAAAGCATTCCTTGAGTATTTACTTTATTCAACACGTGAGTCATTGTTAGTTGAGCTACAGAAATCATAGAAATGGGCACAGAAGAATTCTGTTCACCAATGGAAAAATGATTTACTGTTCAGGAGGCTTTGAAATCGCAAATGACAAGGTGTAAGCCACAAGTTCATGAGAAGGTAATAGGAAGGAAGGGTCCGGAGAGGTCCTGCTTCAATCATGATGTTGCGAGGGGTGAGTTATGATGACATCAAGGGTTAAAAACATCAGCCTGAGTGTACCAGGAGACAGTCAGGAACATAATGATCAAGGATCTCAACACTCTTTTTTCATGGTCAGGAGTGAAGCTTTCAGCAGGATTCTGCGCCAGCTCATAAGCCACAAACAACCCAGCAGTGGCTTGAGACTAATGTGCCTGATTTCATTTCTCCCTTAGATTGGCCATTTGGCAATTTGATTAGAAGTGCTGAAGTGCTCTCTTGTGAAGGCAGTCGCAGATTCCCATCTCAAAAGAATTTAATTTAATTTTTTATCAGTAAAATACCAAAGACAGACTTTAAGTAAAGACAACATATAGTTTGCTTTTCAATATCTGATACTCACTATTGTTTAAAGAATTGATTTATCGCCTTACATAATTTTGTATTACAATTATGAAAACTATTATCAATAAAAAAATGTGTGATGGCTAAGCTATCAGGATGGTGGATACCAGATATTTTTTAAATAATGAAATACCAGTATTACCTTTAAGGTGGCAATTTATAGGTCAGTATTTGATCAATAATTTGTCAGTTTTATGTCTTTGTTACGTATTTTGTTGTTAAATCAGTAATTTTGACCTCTTTACATATGTGTGCTACTTCATACTGTAGTGTTACACATTTATATAGTGCGTAACCAAAGTTACATATGCAGTATTATGTTCCATAATTATATTTAATCGAAATGCAGTGTTTTTTTGTCCAGCTAATCAAAATCGATGCACCTTGATATGTATATAATTATGTTTCCAGAGTTAGTAATTGTAATTACAATTTTTCAAAGTTAAATCTAGTTTTACTCCTAGGTCCCTACTATTGATATATAAAAAAAACTTGCCTGCTATCCCCCCCCCCTGCCCCGCCACAAACTGAAATAAATCTGGATTTATGCCTTCCTTAGCTTCTTTGGGGCACTTCATCGGCGCCTGTGCTGGTGCCATATATGGGTAAAGCAAAGGGAGAACGGGGTTGTGCTTCGACGTGGCAACACCGTGAACTTCTGCCACCCGCCTAATTTCATGGCCGAGCGTATACAGTACCATCACTACTGTAAACCATACATAACTGCACAAGTTGCCAGATTAGATGCTGATAAAACTTCTACCTCATTTATTTTTGAACAGTTTTCTTTTCCTTTTCTACAATTTCCAAATTATGGAGATCCTGAACTCTCTCCTTAAAAAATGCTTGGCAAAACCCTAACGAATCTGCTGAAAGTGCTTTATAGCTTCCAAAAAAGCAAGGAGTGAACGACCCATTATAGAAATAAGCAACGAATTGTCTGGTTAATGTCCGAAGACGAAAATAAGTCTCCCACGTTTTCCCCAACACGCCGACATATGCTGAAAGTCAACCGCCACATGGAAAGATGGATGTTGTTCAAGAACAACAGACGCTATGATGTATTTTTGCCCACCTTGGACAGTTTGGGTCAAAAGAGTTCACACTGCTATACGGAGACGAGGGGGAAATCCGTGGGGTAGGGGGGACGCAATTATTAATAAACACTGAACATCATTGAAGTTAAAAATTTTAAAAAATTAGGTCTACGATTATAATCAGGATAGCTAAAAAATATACCCATATGATACGGTTCGGAAACTGCTAGGGCTACAGCGATAAAATTCCATTGGAGGTAGTGGCGTGCCTAGGGAGGTGCGGGTATGTGATAAAACTCTAGGAATGGCACCAAGAAGAAACAGAAACAGCCTTTTAAAAATAAAGACTAGAACGAGACTAGACCCTTCGAGACGAGACCGAGACTTGAGTACGATATTTGAAAATATGTATCTAAATCATATTTACATTACTATGCGAATTATCCAGACATACCAAACGGATATTTACCAGATTGTTTATAGATAATTCACATACTTTGTTTATAATAATTACAAAGCCAATCTATATTAAGGATAAAATTCAGTACATGGATTGATTTGGTTTATTTTACTTCGCTTTTTTTCTGCAAATTTTGGCTAATCGCGAAGATGAGGATGAGTGATGATATAATGGAAGGACACTCAGAAGAACACCCATACAAAGGCCGTGATTCGTACCCGGAACCCCTGGCAACGTAGCGCGCTATGATAAGCACTCCGCACCGTGGTCAGTATTTTGAGGGCTTGTAACAAGGAAATGTGGCGAAGAAAAAAAAAGTTATGAAGAAAAGTTGTTTTACCTTAATGATATCTAAACGTTGTGATATTGTGTGTGGTGATACGCTGTATATGGCCATTACATTATACAAGATTCCGAGACTAGAGACAAAACACGACACTACTAAGTTCGTCTCGTCTCGATATCTAATCTATAAAAGCCATTGTGATGTAAATTTTGTTTAAAAATAAACAGTAGGAGACATAAAAGGGGGAGATATAGCACTGCCTACCAAATAATAATAATAATAATCCACAACTCTTTAATGAATTTCTGAGCAGACTACTGATTGGATGAGTACTGTATAAGACATTAACTATTTACATTGTATAGCTAAGTCTTCTATGCTTTCTTTTACTGTTCACATTTACGCAAAGTTATCGGCGACGGTAAAAATGATGATAATAGGTGGATGCAAGAATATTGATTTTACACGAGATACGACCTTAGAAACTTTGCCTTCGTAACATCTTGTGGTAGCGCTGATCCAAGGAAACTGTACAAAGAAAAAACGTTTGTTTCAAGTCTATTTTATGGGGACTGGATCCACAATTTACAATGGATTCGAACCACCGAGTTCTACCGTCGGAAACAGAACCTGATACTGTTTCCTTTAGTGTGTCCCATAGGAAATATTTTGGGATGCCAGATCAGGAGACCTAGGAGGATATTCAATTTATCCTCCTCCTTCCAATACAAATAGGTTCGTGTTATTATATTTTAGTGTGGGGAGCCCTGTCATGATGGAAACACATGCTACCTATACTTTGCTAACTGAAAGCCGATGAAAAAGTCTTCCAACGCAGCCACGTAACTGTCTTCTGTCTTTGTGCCATTGAAACAAGCATATATGTCATCAATATCTCAACTTCTCTATCAGCACTGGCCCACCCGGTGTGTGCCTCAATTTTCCAATAAAGTTTTTCAGGAACACGTTAGGAATCTGTCCAATTTAATATATTTAGAGCATCAAAGAACCTCGGAAAACCCCACTGTCATTCGTTCAACGAAAACATCCGGACAAACAAGAAGAGACAGAACATAAATTTAGAACACATCGTTCAGGTACCGACGCACCATCAGGCGAGCAACAAGTATTCTGGCCAATCTCCAGACATCCACGGCAATGTCCCATGTCGTATTCCACGCCACGGATCAATGTACTCTTCTGGACGTATGCACCTGCCGCAGATCGTTTTAAGTACGGCACTGAAAGACGGTTTATTCGCTGTAACCTCGCTCCAACCTGCTGTTCAACACAATTTCCTTCCATCAAGGATTATGCATGGTGTTCCCATGCTTCGTGTAGCGTGTGAGAGTAGTGATGATTTAAAGGAGATATTTCTCATTTTAATACGAAGATTTCGTGATCTCATAGCTTGAGAAGGGGTGGTGTCGCTCGGGGGAGCAGTGGGTCATAGCCCGAATTTTGCCTTCAATGTCTTATTCCTGTGAACACAATTCATAGACTTTCAGGCGGTCCCCCTTGGCGGAGTGGTTAGCACATCGCGCTGCGACGTCAGGGGTCCCGGGTTCGAATCCCCACCTGGGCATGGATGTTTGTGAGTGTCCATTCATCAATTTCATCATATCATCACTCATCTCCATCTTCGCAAATTAGCCAAAAATGGCACAAAAAGCGAAGTAAAATAAAGCAAATCAATCAATCATAGACTTTCAGTACATTTCAAGGTACACAAATCAATACATGTAATTTTTCTGTGTATAAAATTGCCTATTTGGATCATCATTACTCGCGATCGCTCAAGATTTTTAAAAGGAGGAGCAGTAAATAATGTAGCAAATCTTATGTGCTTCTGTCCTTCAGTTTGGCTACATTATGTGTTCAATTATTGATATTTTTAAATGAGCCCACGGAAGAAATGATAGCGCAACATGATCCTTCCTTGATTGTTAAAACATACAATACATCTCAATTTAAATTCGTATGAATATTTCTGAATGCAATTAGAAAAAATCATGACAGGAAGATATCTTGCAGCATCGATCGAACACCACAACTCCTGAGAACAATAACCTTTTTATGTACATTTTTTTTATTGATTTCCAAAACTCTAGCCACTTTAATAGGAGTTGTGGTGTTCGATCGATGCTTGAAATGTACTGAAAGTCTATGATTGATTGATTGATTGATTTGCTTTATTTTTACTTTGCTTTTTGTGCCACTTTTGGCTAATTTGCGAAGATGGGGATGAATATAAAATTATGTCTATACTACGAAATTACGAGTCACTAATGGTATAGAAATATTAGCTTTTAGTTTAGAGATTTTGAATGAAAGGCTTTTAATTATTCACTACATTAAAGGATGATGCTTATAATGAGAGCCTTAGGTTTTTTGTACCTACGATGGCATCTTTTAAAAAATCAAGAAGGCAAATGCTGCATATAATTTCCACTAGTTATGATAATCATTAAAGGTGTAAAAAAAGAAGAATAAGAACTCGCTAGTATCGTCATTTAAATGTATCGTACGGTCAGGTTTTGTTGTTGAAGTTTCTACTGTCGCAAATTCTCATGTTGTTGCTTAATACTGTTGTCATGAGATACGTAGCGAACAAATTACTTTCCCAATCTGTAAATCATAAAATCAATCATGTTCATGCAACAAAGTGGGCACACCTTGGAGCACGAGAATGCTGAATTCAACAACAATTATCCTGTAATTGTTGAAAATAAAAGCAGTTGCTGTGAAACTACAACCAAATTGCGACTGAAGCGACTCATGGATGTCTGGATAAGGTAATATTGTAGGGTATTAGCTTTCGTTACAGAGAATGAGAAATCTTCTTGAAGTAATTTCCAGTCTGACGCCGTGGCTCATATCCACATGTCGCAGTAGCAGATAAGAGTTAGGCTTAAATTATATTGATACGAAATAATATTTCTGTTCCAGGAGGATATTTGTCCATAACTGACTTTCCTTCAAATATTGTTCATGTATGAAATTGTTTTGAAAATTCCAATTATCTCCTTCGTGTTCCAAATATTTCCTCACGTATTCTACTTGCATAGGTGTCCTACATGTCGGAACAACGTTTATCAACGTCTAGTTACTGATTAATTATCGATTAAGCGACCGATAATGTCACACCTATGTACCGATAGAATTGCCGATCTTTCAGAACATCTTCTACACATGTTAACAATTCCATAGTCAAAGTTTGTTTTTAAGCTCACTTTAAGCAAAGATAGGTTAATCGAGATGGACCTACGAATTCTACAGCGTTTCGATTGTTCTTACGATACAAATATGAAGATATCCGCATACCAAAAGTCAAAACTTATGGAGCTTTCCAATACTATTTCTCCAGTTTGTTGGACTTTTCTATTTCGAACTGAGCGCAGAACAGTTTAGTGCATTAAATTCGTACACATATCATCGGTCATCCCCATCTTTGCAAATTAGCCAAAAGTGACTCAAAAGGCGAAGTAAAATAAAGCAAATCAATCAATCAATCGTACCCATGCTACAGTTCTACGGACACCCTATTGTGTATTTATAAGTCTAAAATGTAATATTCTATTGGAAGCTGCGTTCTTCGTTTATAATACATATGTTGATCCATTCTTCTGCAATAGGAGAATCTATCTATTCTCTCTGTTGAAGGACAAAACGAAGAACGCAGGTTTTTATTGATTTTCTTTATTTTAATTGGCTTTTTTGCCACTTTTGGCTAATCGCGAAGATGAGGATGAGTGATGAAATTCATGAAGGGACACTCACAAAGAACAGCCATGCCCAAGCCGGGATTCGAACCCGTGACCTCTGGTATCATAGCGCGTTGTGATAACCACTCCACCACGGAGGCCGGCACGAAGAACGCAGGTTCAACAGGATATTACATACATGCATGCCCGCATGCATGCATACATACATACATACGCTGTAAGATTTGGGAACTCTGCGATTGTTCGGTAGTTATGACTTTGGAGGTAAGAGTTGTAACTTCGAACCAAAGGGAAGGGGAGTTTCCGCGATATGAATAGCATGTAAAACTATTTTTCTTTGTTTCTATTCATTTATTTTATCTCTGACAAGGGTTGGTTGTAAGAACGGCCTATGAGCCCGAAACACGCCTGCTTAAATAAAGACCATTCTATTCTATTCTATTCTATAGGACTGCTCCCTACACCAAGAAGTCGACAGAATCCAGGAAGTCAACTATCTACCTCTGGAATAGTACGAACGATAAATGGGTAGGGAGAAACTCCCTTGCTTACGCGAGACGAGGGACTTGAGGTTGCACTCGACCATTCTCCCTATTCCGTTTACGCGGAGAGATCAGTCTACGTTCAGATCCAAATGTGAAGCCTCCAGATACAAAAAGATGACGGAGCAAAAGGTCCTCCAGAGATGATAGAATCAGCGTACGACAAAAACGCAAGGAATCCACTTCATCTGTTAATTCTGGAATGCTGCATAATCCATCAGTCTATCTAGAAGCTTCTGGAATGCTGCATAATCCATTAGTCTATCTAGAAGCTTTGGGGAAAGTACTATACTTTTACTGAGCATTTCCGTTATACACGGTTATACAGACAAATTTTACTGCAGCCGAATTATTTTCTTTTGCTACATATAACGTGGGAAACGAGATTTTTCTACTTGTTGACATCCTTCGTGTCAGTGTTCCTTCCAGCACCACATATTTCCACTTTTTTCATAATCTTCATGATTGGGAAAGAAGCGAGAATTAAATAATCGTCGTATTAAATCTATTACTGTCTCTTTTAGAAATAAATGCCGTGCTTTTCCCTTGACTTGTCTTTCCTTACTATTTCGATTATGCCACGTCACTTTTCTAGCTCCTTGATTAATCGTGACAAAGAGGAAGAATGACGAAATGGATGATGGGATAAACACAATGCCATGGCAAGGGTTCGAACCTGGAACCTCTATCTTCTGAGCGCGTAAAAGTCCGCCAGGGAGACTGACTACTTAGCTTCTCAATGTTAACTTGCACTGCAGAACATCAGAGAATAACTGCATAGTGTTTTGCTTGTGGTGTTCCTCTGCGAAATGATGATGTGTATTCTCGTTAGGAGAAACTTAAAAGGTTTAATGTTTTAACGGTTATGTTGATGGACATCATAAAAGTCTGCATTGTTGCTAAAATTAACCTCGATTTTTATCTTTACAGGCAAACGCCAGTAAAAAATATCTTGCAGAAAGGTTATAGTACTTGGCGGACTTTGTCTTACTCCACCATCAGCCTCCTATTACTTGGCTGTGTCTAAATTTATAGCGATGCTTATTCGTAACTAAACAACCTTTCATTTTGGGTCTGCAAACTAATTTTTTAAGCTTGTAAGTTACCTTAAGTGATATTTTGTGCACTTTATACATTTAGATTTACGTTTTAGTCACTGCAGACTCAAAGTGAAGAGACAATTTATTTATCACAAGATCATCCTTGAAACACACGTAAGTGTGGATCTTATACTCAGATGCGATCGATTTGTAAGTCGGTCGCAGTTGGTTCTCCGGTGCAAGGCCGTACGGTACAGTCAACGGCAAAGATAATGGTAAGCAAATTGTCCACCACCATTTTCATTACTTTCTTATTCTACATCCTGTGTTGTTTTAAGGAATGAAACTATGCTGGTTCGAAGCAGGCATTGTTCTCTGCTAATTGACGTATTTATTTCAATTCATTGTCATCACACTGTGTAATTCAGACCGAATGAAAATGGTGATGGACAATTCGCCTACTGTTTCTTTCGCCGTTGGGTGTACAAGCTGTCTTGCGTCCCTCTTCCAACTGGAAAAAAAGGGCTTCACAGATGGTATCGAAAGCCTCACAACTTCGTCAAAGTCTCTCCGACATCTACCTGTAACAACCAGGGACGAACAAATCCTAATAAAATTTCATCCGAACATCCCACTTTAAGCTGTAGGTCCTGTCCCGATTAGCCTTACTGTGCATAAAGTGGACTTAAAACACTAAATATCACTCAATCAATAAAAACCTAGCCACAACTGTAGATGGAAGCAAAACTCTTTTATCTCCGTAAGTGTGAATGTATAATTCTTCAAAATGAATGTTTTATTCCGAAATGGAACTAGAGTATAAATACCAACTTATATTTTACAGAAATCACACATTTTCCACTTTTTCTTGTGTATGTACGAGGGATGGATGAAAAGTAATGAACAGATGGCAGCACAGACATACTCTCTTGTTGCTCGACATCTGTTTGTTTCAGTGTATGAGACGCAATTGTATGAAGAGGGTGTGTAGCTATAGCTCTTGAAATGGAGACATTTAATGCCCATTCATCGGTGTGGTTTAAGGAACATCCTGTGATTAAATTTCTCGCTGTTGCCTCCAAGTGACGCTTATAGTGCTTTTTGGTTATTACTGTAAAGATATCAGTAGTGTACACTACGGGCCAAAACAATAGTTGAGGAGAAACGAAGTGGATCTGAGATGTGTTACTGCACCGTGCCCACGAATGGCCATTAATTACATGTCTGCATTTCAAGACCTATGGCTGCACACCCTCTTAGTACAACTGCGCCAAGGAAGAAGAGAGTGCTTGTAGCACGATCGTGCTGCCATCTATTGATGAATTGTAAAGTAGGCATTACCTTTGGTTCATCCCTCGTACACAGGCATTTCTTAATACTTGATAAAACTCATATTTTTAAAACAAGGGACGAAATTACGTTTTGTAAAGTATGAGAGCCTGCTTTGAATCATTTTTACCACATGAAAATTATACGTTTTTCGCATCTAAAAGTCGGTCCTGACGCATCCTTAGTTCAGTATCGACCCCAATACAGGGAAACCTGACTACACGGAAAGATGTCCAAGATAAGGTGATGTCATGTCCCAAGCAAAACCTCTAGTCATGCTCAGAACTCAAGTGTTTTCTGTAGAGTTCCCGAACGATTTGCCACACGTAACACGTTGCAACTTGAACGGATGACTAAGGCTGGCAAACGATCAACTTCTACTTCAGCCAGAGAAAATAGGAACACTCGTGATCGACTTTGTATTTAGTTCGTTTCGAAAAGGGGAGAACGGCGATGAGTGCATTCTCAAGGTTGCGACACTTGTTTTCTTTTTGACGAATCGAGAAACTAGCCTGAAGTGAATCAATGCAATGTCTTTTATTAGGCTACGAAATCAGGTTTTTCAGAACATTGCGTACTGTGAAGAAATATGGATCCTCAATTATGAAAGATCAAAATTCAAAGCTTTGATATTTAATACTTTTATTGTTAGGTTACGTTGTGCATTTCAACCACTAGGTTAACCACGTCAACGAAATTAATGACGATGGTAGTATCTGATAGGTATGGGTCGACATTTCTTTTTTACCTTTCTGTGTAGCTAAGCAAAAATATCACGTCTACAAATTACGATGTTAGGATAACGACATAGATGATTTTCATGTTTGCATATTCACAACATTTTAAAGTATACTACTTATTAGAGTACATATTTTTCAAGTATTTCAGAATTCAAAATATAATTTCTCCAAAAACTCAGTAATTATCTGATTGTGGCTGGTCCGTCACCTTAATTTCAATTAATTTTATTCTAAGCCCTGTTAATCCCACTGTAAAAACAAGGCTTAAAGTTCGGTGTGTAGCCTACTTTCTTCATTATTTCTGCCGTAATTTTTAAAAAAATTAATATATTTTTGTAAATATTGAATTACATTAATATTGAATATACCTGGTGGCCAGAATTAAAGTTACCCAACTCAGAGCCCTCTGTAGCTTGTTTGTGACATCGTAGAACTCTGAAATTTGTTGAATCCACTATGCAGACCATGGGGAAGAGGATGGCGATAAAAATAAAAATAGTTCAATTTTCCGCCACCAGGTTGAAATGCCGCGCAGTACTTCCATGATGGGTTGTAATAATGACGTAAACTGCTCCAATTGGTTATGGATTTGCCTTTACCTTCCAATCTGGCAATAAACGAGATTATTTTCTCGCAACTTCCAGCCACTAACAAATGTCTTTCTAATTACGTAATAACGGCTAAATCACTTAACGTGATTATTTGTACACAACCCATCATGGAAGTACAGCGCCACATTTCAACCTGGTGGCGGAAAATTGAACTATTTTTATCGCCATCCTCTTCCCCATGGTCTGCATAGTGGGTTCACCAAATTTCAGAGTTCTACGATGCCTCAAACAGGCTACAGAGGGCTCTGAGTTGGGTAACCTTAAGTCTGGCCACCCGGTATATATGTCAATTTTCGTTTTTCGGTCATATTGTGTTGCTTTTCTACATCTTGACTTAATAGCAACCATGAGGAGGAATTGAAGAGATCGGCGCGAGATAGCACAAGGCACATTTACTTTCACTGTACACCAGTGGCGACTCGTGGCTTTTTTGAAGTGTAGGAAGAAGTTATGGTAAACTGAGGAAGGTTTGAAAAATACGTCAATTACAGTCGCACAAATCGCTCGTACTATCCACTATCCATTGCATTTAGAATGTTACCTGCAAGGAACACAAGGTAGGGCAAGGGGCCCTTGCCGCCTTGAACTATGAAATTTTTTAATGTGAACCTATAAAAAAACAACGGAAATACATGATGATATTTCAGATTTTGCAAGAATTTCGATTTTGTTCCCTCTCCCTGTCGTGTGGATTGAGGATAATAAAAAGTGCTGCTTAAACTCTGAAATTATGATAAATGCTTCTAAATTGTGCTAGGATTTATTATTAATTACTTTCTTCTGATAACCAGTTCAATTATGCATATATTTTTCGAGTTTTGAACTTGCGTTACTTATCATTCACTACACAAAATTGTGTAGAATGGCTCAACAAACGAGATGGGTTGAGCATAGATCTTGAAACTGTTTGAGAAAATGGTTTGTTTACCTTCAGCCTTCTATAGATTTACTGCCGTAAAATCTCCTCAGGAACAAAATCGACAGGATAAAGAAAAGATAGAGGATGATGGATCGTCGCATGGTTGTAAAAAAAGCGTGTCGCTGTGTGTGCATACACCCTTTTCCACTTCTCCGAGGGCCTCAGCTGGTCCCATAACATTCTATGTGATTCATGCGGGAAAACATAATTTTAGGTGCGCGATCGCCCGAAATGGACACAGTGAGTCCGGCCTCACACAGTGATACCAACCTAAGCATAATTGTGCTAAACGTAGTACAATTTGAACTTTGTTGGTACCTAGCACCCTGAGTTTGGTATAATGGTAAAATATAGCATCATCTACAAATATGAGTTCCTGGGAGACAGATAAATTGAATTCAGAGGAATATGTTTTTCTTGTTGTTTTTTTTTAAAAAAAAAGAAAACATCGCAGATGTTATTTGTTTCAAACAAAAGGTAGCATGCCGATCCAGCCACACCTGGTCCACCGTCTACTTTTCATCTTTTCTATCTTTCCTTATTTAGCTCACGAGGAACATTTTATTGAAGGAAATTGGTAGAAAGTTGAGGTCACAGATAAAACAAGCCGCCGCCTTTCGTAGTCGTCGAATTTTCTCAAACTTTTTTCAAGCGGTATATTTGATTGATTGACTTGATGTTTGGATAAATGCAACTAAATTGTGCTCGGATGACTTAGGTCTTAAGTTCATTTTATGCATCTATTTTGGGGGCAGTTGTGATGTGAAAATGTGTTGTTGATTAGTTAAACAATATTGGTAATTTCCCCCATTAAATTAATTACAATGGTTTAACCAATATAATTGGTTCAATATAACGCTTGAAGCATCCCATATGGCGCAGTGGTGGCGTCGTCGCCTTGTAATCAAGAAGTCCCGGGTAATAGTGGTACGGATCCCACTTTAAACTGTCAGTTCAGCCCCGATTAGCCTTACTGTGGACTTAAAACACCAAACTAATCAATCAAACACCAAACTAATCAATCAATCGATCAAATATACCGCTTGAAAAAGTTTGAGAAAATTCGACGACCACGCAAGGCCGAAAACGCAGAACACTGTGATAGAAACATTTCTTCGCCCTCGGAACAAGTTGTCTTTGCCTATCTACCCTCACCTTCCCTTTCCCCTCGTTGGACACCCCGCGCTGGACAAGAAATAGATGTGAAGCCCAGTTTGTACCGTGAGTCCAGCGTTGCCAACCTCCCAATCAGGAAAAGTGTGCTGATTCAACACTTAAATTCACAAGCTAGGGAAGGATTACGGAATTTTATCATATGCAGCAAGTTTAAAATAAAATACTTGATTGTTTTTAAAGTTACGACTAAATGAGATAAGAGTGAAGAGTGATTAAGGAATACAATTTGTAATTTATCAGTCTCCTTATACATTCTCAGTATTACATGTTGATATTTCCACTGAGCTTTGGAACTCTTTGCTTGCAAGAACCATGAGTGCCGACTCATTTTTCAATGGATAAAGCTACTTCTCTCTTCTCTGTAGAGCAAACAACATAACTCTTCCATATAAGTGAAACAATTTAATTGTTCAAAAGAAAGTGTCATATTTCCTTACATTAACAATGGGACTTCTGCTTCAGTACAGTATATCCAAGTGAAGTACTGTGAAACTGACAACATGCAGTTATACCATTATTGCTGACGAAAAGGGTATGTAGGTATTAGAAATTTAACGCAAGGAATTTATAGAATTGCATTCTATAGGTACCTGATTTAGCTAACCAAACATTAAAACAGGAACACACTGTTAATAACAGCTTCTGAAAGTTCATATACGACGGGCATCCTGAAAAAGTACCAATGGTGCCTATATGCAGCACTAGTGGTCGGAGAGCAACACACACACATGCAGGCAGGAAGAAGTAGCATGTAGCTGCAATCTGGTACAGTTGCAATGTAGTCGTTTTAGGACAGTTCTAGATTAAAGATTGCAGCTCCCATACAGTCTCGCACTGACTGCAATGTAGCCTACGTGTAGTAATCAGATTTTTGCACGCTCAGAATTTGGCACAACGTCACCAGCAATCGGGTGAGGTGTGCAGACCGGACGTTGTGAGTGATAGTATGGTCAGACGATGATGCAGACAATTCACGGAAGGCCAATCGAATGTGCACAACCCCATACAGCTAAGTACACACGGGTCCTTTGCATCACTTCAGGTGAGATATCTTGGACAACTTCCTGTCCAGCGCTGGCCTTGCATATACCGACTTTCGTGGCCTCCCCGATGGCGCAGTGGTAGCGTCCTCGCCTTGTTATCAAGGGGTCCCGGGTTCGATACCCGGTGGAGGCACATAGTGGTTCGGATCCCACTTTAAACTGTAGGTCCAGTCCCGATTAGCCTTACTGTGCATAAAGTGGACTTAAAACATCAAATCAAAATACCGACTTTCATCTCTTTGTTTAACTGGAGGTTTCTGGCAGGACAAGGATTTGACAGCTACACTGCGGTAGAGATAGTTCCAATCTTTGCTGTCAGACACACATGGCATGGGCATACAAAATTTAGTACCATGCAACGACAAATGCCAGAACAATGGTGGTGATTACGCCAAAAATTAGGTTACAACTGATATTCTTGTTCTGTTTATGCCTAATCAGTTATTTTTAAATTATTTACTATTCGGTGTTATTTTTCCCAAAATTCACATTTTCATTTTAGCGCATTTTCTGCCAAATATCTGAAATTATACCTTCATGGTGTTTTTAAACTACTGTTTCAAATTGTAAGTTACATGGCCTACGCCTCTTCGTGAGAGTTTGATATCTCGAAAGTTATTTTGGGAAAGTTATTATCCATACCCCCTTTTTCATTTTAAGGTAAGGGTTTTAGATAATAGAATTTTCCCCTTATATATACTGAAGGGTGCATAATGACCAAAGCACCCAAAACATTTAAATCAATCTCACTTGACAGATGCTGATATACGTATTATGGCACCAAAAATTGGCATTATCTTTTTTTGACTTGTTAGTGTTACATTTTTGTTTTAGAACATTTTTCTGCCAAATATACCAAAACTTAATACTCCATTGTGCTTTCAAACTATTAACTTAAATTGTAGGTCACATGGTCTTCGTATTTTCGTGACAGTTTGTTATGTTGGAACAGATTTTTGAGGAAGTAAAAGTAAAGTGCTCCCCTGCACTTTGCCATGAAGGTGTATAGGGGTGTAGAGTTAGGGCCCCACACTTTCTTGATCACGGCTGAAGGTGGGGGTGATGTGAGTGATCAGCACCACGTTCCTGGCTACCTTTATCCCTCAAAGTTCCCTCCAGGTACCCACTTGATATGATGCTGGGTAGGCGCAGGAGCAGTTTGAATAGGTGGAAAAGATCCTGGTTCTCCCCTGCAGGGGATCGACCCCGGGTTTCTCGCATGGTAGTCAGACACCCTAACGACTGAGCTCCATTATTTCTCGCTCGACAAATGCCAATGGTGCGCACTTAGCTTGGTAATTCAAAACACATCTCGCACAACAAATATGAAGATGTGGCTCCCGTGTGACGGTAGATACACACTCGATCTCCTGTTAGAACCCTGCCACTTTGGTCTGTGATGCAAATGGTTTTGATAGAAGTTGAAAAAATCGTGGGAAATTCATGATTTAATGTGGCTGTCGGACTTATTCCATGCATAATAAGCATTATAGTTTACTCTTGAATAAAATGTTAGAAAACTTGCACGTTCTATGTACACAAACATGGCCTAGAAAAGACACAGTTTTGTAAAAAAAAAATTGCTAAAAACGGCAACAATTCGCATGTTATGCCAAATTTGCATTATTTCGATATTTCGAACGGGCGAAAAATGTGTCCAGACATCACTGCACATTCAAAAACACAACTTCACAGCAATTACAATTTTTCGCGGTTTTCGCGTTTGCAAAAAATCAAGGTGCCTACAAATTAGAATTTACTTTCTGGTCACCCCTCATATAAATCAGTAGATTGAAAGTAAAAATGAAGCAGGGCTGGTAGACAAGTCAATTTTTGAAGAAAGTGATTTGCTTTTATGATTGAATGATTCGAGTAAATATGATATAAAAATATTTACGTATTTATTATTAGTATTTTATGTCATAATATTGGACATTAACTTCACTCAGTGAGATATTAATGACCATCTCTTACATGTTTAAACAGACAGGACAGGGAGCGGGGTTAATTTCATTGCAATACTAGTGTTGAAGTAAATTTGAGGTTAGGAGCATGCACTTGCCAATTTTTATAACATTCACCAATGCAGATTTGTGTTTCAATTTTTCGTGATAGTATTCAATATATATCCCGTTTTGTTGGATTCTTCTTGATATCTAAGAATAGTGCAATGTACCACAGGCTGAACTTCGCCCATGAATAAAGAATTTCTAATTCTAATTCTAAAACGTATGTTAACTTGAGTGAAACCAGTAATATGTCAGGATGATGAAAGAAAACCTTCGTAAGCACTGCTACATTAAATAAGGTGAAGTGAGTCAGAAGAGTAATACAATTCCAGCAGCATATTTGCAGTCTAAAGCTCTTCTTGTTTATGCATGCGATTTTTGTTGGATGTTGCAGTCCGAAGACATACAACAAAAATCAATTCCATAAGAGTGCAATGCATGCAATTTCTGTCGCATGTTGTAGCGAGATACTTTGTCGGGTGGCGATATTCGACAAAAATCGTATGTATCAATGGAGCCTATTTGTTTCCATGTTCCTTCAGTTTGTCCAACAAAATGCCTTACTACGACGTCCGACAACTATCAGACGGCGCAACCTGCTCCCATTCCCTCCATCTGTTGACAGTTCTGTCCCCTTACTACTCCCATACAGACAACAAAAAATCATAATTCAATGCATTTTCCACGTAATATTTACAGGGGTCTACAAGTTGAGGCCAAAACTTAAGCCCCTATCACGCAGAACAGTAAACGTTGTTGTAAAGTATGTATTTAAGCAGCGCCATTGTTTTGTACCTTTTATTCCTCTCGGTTGAATAGTTATCGGCTTTTAAAAAATGTGAAGTGATACATTGTTTACATCTCACGCGGCCGCCATTACAACTTCCCTTGTATGGGAACAAAAGTCTATCGACAAGTACGCTGATAAGTATCCTGTGAGGCAAAAACTAGCAAATTGGTAGTCAGTCCAGCGCCAACTAGGGCATATCTACTGGAAATCAAGTTCCGTGTGATGCGGGCTTTAGCAACAAGATTTCTGTTCCCGTGCAAAGTTCCACAGCGATATATATATATAAATCAATCAAGACAAAATTCCTTGACATTTTTTGACACCTCAAATTCCCTGACTTTTCCCGGTTTTCCAGGTCTGTCGCCACCAGGAATTATTATACAGACTAAGTATTGACAATTTAATTATCTTAACAGTGGAAATCAAAGCAGAGATAGAGGACTATTAAATATAGAATGTACAAAAATAATTGTAAATTTAAATTGTTTATTAACGAGCCCAAACCTAGGGCATTTTCTATAATATTTGAATTTTCCATTAAACAAGTTTCATTCAACAATTCAAAGAACAATTTTAATGTCATATGCTAATATCATTAGAAATCACATCATATCTTTAACCAAAACAATAATTGAAATAGACAAAACTATGCACCCAAATCAGATTTTAGAAATTGATTTAAAAAAGACAAAAAGAGGGGGAGGGGGTCTACATATAATTATTAAATTTCCTCCTAAGGGACAGACATTGGGAAATCATCCACTAAATCATGGTAGTATTACAATTATAAAGAAATAATTGTGAGTAGAGGTTGAACTACTAAAGGCCGGGTTTTAGTTTTTACAACTAAATTATAAGCTTTTAGAACAAGTTAAGACAAGTCTGAAATACCAGAGCCAGGGTACGAGATTATGTCGATTCACTTTCCCCCTTTTTACAGGGATAATTCATGAGTTTTATTTATATATGAATATTAATTTACAACTAATGAATAAAACTATATAATGATAAGTTAGAGGTAATAAACGCTATGTATAAAGATCTATCGTAATTAAAGAATTACTGGAAGGTTATAATGTATGTTTATAATATTGAAAATAAGGGTCTAGGATTGGTTAAACAATATGAATGCTAGTAAGAGACAATGGTAAAGGTACAATCACGATTTAGGGAGATATCGGAACTTGAACTCAGGACATGTAGTGTGGAGAATGTTTAATGAGTATATGGTATGAAGGATGATGATCTGAGATGAACCATGTTCCAAGCCGATGTTGCGATAGACACTCAATCAAAGCTGGGGCACCGAATTATTATTCTGTTCATATCAAGAAACAGGCATCTGTTGTGGTAGGTCATGGTGAAATTATTTTGAGTAACGTGCCTGCCGGATTGTAGTGGATGGAATTACAAGGCACATGATTTAGGAAAAATAAATAGACAAGGCACATGATTTAGGAAAAATAAATCAGATAGGGACAGTTTATGCAAGTCGATCAGACCTTAGTGAGCGACAGGTTACAGGGGAAAATGTAGCAGTGGTTACTATTGTGTCAAAAAAAAAAAAAAATCCTGGTAATCAGAAAAAAAAAACTGTGTGGTTGATGTGGATGGAAAGATACCAGTCGGTAGGTAGAAAATGGGCTGAAAGAAAGATTTGTTTGAAAGGCCTCAAGTTAAAAGGAACAGGATCCGTAATAGATAGATACTAATCTAGGTGGATGCAATAAATTTATCTGATACATAAGGCTACGAGTTTTAAATTCTGGAATGGAGAGTCCTGTTATAATGTGTTTTTTCTCCAAGTTTAATTAATATGAAAAATAACCTTTGGCCGAGTTTTCGACAGAGTATTTGTACTTCTGAATTGTAACTGACCTCAGATTTTCTAGTAAAATTGTTTTGAGTGAGTGATTTCTTTTGATTTGTGCAAATGAAGAAAACTATAAAGATGATGCAAGTGTGCTAACAGAATTTGGAATTTGACTAGCATTTTTATGTC
The DNA here is from genome assembly GCF_977018435.1 of Lepisma saccharinum. Lineage (NCBI taxonomy): Eukaryota > Metazoa > Arthropoda > Insecta > Zygentoma > Lepismatidae > Lepisma > Lepisma saccharinum. The sequence continues at coordinate 24,025,011 of NC_139252.1, read as the reverse complement.
AGCAAAATATTTTTTCTAGCAGAGAAATTACGAAATTTAGTTATTAAAAAATTATATAAAATCCTGGTCAAGTTCTATTTTACTCTTGTTATGCTTATCTATGCTTGTGATTGCATAGTGGCAAAGATGTTTGTTATGTTCAATTGCTTAGCGGTGCATAAGTTTGGTGTTTGGAACCCAACCTTAAAATGCTGGAATATGCCCGATTGGCCTGTGTGTTTTGAGCAAGGTTCATAGAAAGGATCGAACCTAGGTCCTTTTGCGCCATCAACAATAGTTCTATTTAAATGACTACAAAACCTTTTAATTTGAGATAGATTTTTTAAAAAGAAATAAAACACGAACGTCCACTATGTACAAGTCTATTGTTTTAACACTAATCTACTACAAAAAAATACAAATTCAAAGTATTTTACAAAAGATTTTACATTCAGTAGTGGTATACAGATACAAATGCAATTATAGTCAGTGTTAAAAGTTTTAGTTTCATAAACTAGATTATAAATACATAATATTTATTTATTTATTTCAAACAGTAAAGGGAACAGTATATACATAGAGAATACAGAGCATTGTTTTTATATTTTATACAAAGAGAATATACATTGAGCACTGTATTAAATTACAATGAGCATTTTTTGTCAATGTGCTGACACTGAAAAGGATCTTTGTGGAAAATTATTTCGGTAAAAACTTACTATCGCACAAACGGATTTCTTCATTTTTACAGAAGAAACTACTTACGGAAATAAGTTCCTGTAGCACTGTCTAATATGTGGAAGGTGTTTTCTGTCATGTGTGAATGTATCATAGCGGAAAGTATTTATTTTTTATTTTTTTTGAAAATTAATTCTCTGACGCACAATAGCCTTTGCTATCATTTGCTTCCTGTACGTTAAGTGGATGTTGCGTGCGTTTGATGACATAACATCCTGTCACTGTTTCCAACCACACCATTGTTTTCCGAAAAGCTTGGGAATGGAACGAATTTTAACTATTTTTGTCTAACCTAACTAAACCTAACCTAATGTTACGTAATGTTTGTTGGGGCTATCATCAATGGTTAACTATGTTTGTATTTTTAATTATGTTTGCCTAACCTAACTAAACCTAACTTAACATTATGTAATGTTTCTTGGGGCTATCGTCAATGGTTAACTATGTTTGTATTTTTTGCGTGAAGAAGGTTGGAAACACTGCATATCCAATGAAAATCGACAAAACACAAGCACAACGCACGATGATCCATGAAGGTGTATGTGCCATATTGTGTTGTACGCAAGCGAAAAAACGAAAAGTACTCGTAATATCAAAAATTGAAATTACTTCATGAAAAAAATGTAAGGACACTTTAAAGAATGTTCCGCGATGCAGATAGGTAAGTAGGAATGTTAAATATGAAGAAACGAAGATGTGCGATAGTAAATTTTAATATTATTTCAAAATTATTTCAATTTACGTTTCCACAATAGTTATTTTTTTTTTCTTTAGCTTGTGATGGGATATTAAAATGCAGTGACCCAAATATTTATCTGTTGAACAAAACTGTGAGTGGATCACTTGAAAAATATTTTTCTTATATTCTCTTTTATTATTTTTTTTAAAGCAGAATGGTGTTTATGTAACAAACACCTTCTTGCAGTAAATTAAATTTATTTCGTATCCACGTTTGTGTACAGTGTTCCAATGTAGCATTGTTGTTTGCTTTGAAGAGCAAACGCATATTGGCTCATTAGATTTTGTGTATCAACATAAAGGACTTGTCCATAAAAGTAAAATGAATGGTCATTTACAAAACAATCCATATGGTTTTGATAAAAGTAGAAATAAACCAACGTACAAAGTAATTAATTCACATAAATAAATTACAGGAAAATAACAAGCACTTATTTTTTGAAAATAACAGACTTGAGGTACCCTCCATTGAATCGTATGCATTCCTGAATATGAACAAACACATGATCCATAACTTTTGAAAGTGTTTCATTTGATATCACTTCAATTTCATTTCTTATGGCTCTTTTCAAGTCCAGTTTCATTTCTTATGGCTCTTTTCAAGTCCAGTAAGTTGTTTGGTTTCGTGGCATAGACATTAGACTGTAACTGTTAACGGTGATTGTTTGTGTACAGTGTTCGAATGTAACATCGTTGTTTGCTTTGAAGAGCATGAATGCCCTACACATAGTGCAAAAGTTACTGTATGGTGTGTATTATCGAGATCATGGATCATAGGCCCATATTGTTTTGAAAATGCAAATGGTGTTACTGGAACTTTAATTACCCCATAAAAAATGTTTGTTTTTAGAATGTACCAATATATGCAAAATGCATATGGAGTGTTTTGTAAATGACCATTGATTTTACTTTTATGGGCAAGTCCTTGATGTTGATACACAAAATGTAATGAGCCAATTAATATTTGAAAATAAATCTAATGTACTGCAAGAAGATGTTTGTTACATAAACACCTTTCTGCTAAGAGTATTTTCAAAACGTTTAGCACTTTGCAACACAATGATTGGAATTAACACCGATCCACTCACAGTTTTGTTCAACAGATAAATATTTTTGAAGATAGCCTCATAATGATCGATGAAGCTCATTTTCACTTACCCGGTTATGTGAATAAGCAGTGAGAATATGGACTGCAGAAAACCCTAATGAAATCCATGAAATTGGGGTTTCGACGCTGTAAATCAGGAAAAAAAATGAAAGGGTAAGAGTTGCAATCACAAACAACCCAAAGAAATCTGCAAGAAGGTTGTCACAAGAAGTTGGTGTCAATAGAGAAACAGTGCGCAAAATCCTGAGAAACGATTTGCACTTGTTTCCGTACAAACTTCAGGTATCCCATCAGTTGAAATATTTGGGTCACCAGTACGCCACACGCCACTGCAGGTTAATATCCCATCACAAGCTAAACAAAAAATCAATTCTGCGATATGTTGCATCCCATAGAAACAGAGGCAGTGTAACTGCTTACTGGTAGGCGGAGATCTGTGCGCAATGAAGAAACTTAACATTTGTCTGTAACATTTTTTTGATTACTTTGTACGTTGGTTTATTTCTACTTTTATCAATTTTGAGGACATGTTTTTTCAACAAGACGGTGCAACAAGCCACACTAGTCGCGTGCAATTGCAATGCAATTATTGCAAGAGAAATGATTTTGAGGTTTGGTGACTTTGAATGGCCTCGTTCCCCAGACTTAACTGTTCCAGATATTTTATTTTCTGATATCTCTTCCCATATACAATTAATTAATGACCACATTTCATATATCATACTACTTAAGCTGCAGGTTTATAAAATTATACTCAAAATATATACCAGCACAGGTTGGTCATACATGAAAATCTGTAAGTTCCATTTACAAATTCCCTGCTCCGAAATTTTGCACTGGCACAATTTTCACTGCATCCACACTATAAATAATTGGAACAAACCTGTAACTTTTGTCCAAACTGTCATTCCTTTTAATTTTATACCAAAAAATTACAGAAAATAAGATAGGGAGAACCCACGGCACAGATAATGCAAAAACATAATGCAATATATTCCACACATGCTAAATTCGGATTTGAAGCACTGATGCACTGTGAATTGTAGTGCATTTTTATAAATTTAAATACACTTAAACTAGGAAGCTGATCAAATCTATTAAAGTATATAGCCTCTCCATTACTGTTTATAAACAAACTGATCCAATGTATTCCTGGACCAATATCACTATCTGTGTTGATAGTTAATACCGCAAGCAACTGCATATTATGAGGCAATGTATTGTTTGCGAGAACACCTGTGAAAGTAGAGAAAAGCAACTGTCCGAATGAACTTCTTCTTCTTCTTCTTCTTCTTCTTTTTTTACAAGATTCTACACTCTTCATTGTTCATATTTGAAAATGCACTATCCTTGGAACAAAAGCCTTGATCTGACGAGTAACATGCACTTTCCATGTTGTTGTAAAAGGATGCAAACGCTGTCTTGTTTAGGCGAATTCTTTTGTGTCCTATAATATGGTGTCCAAGGGTGAAGCTGCGAAGATATGATGCATATAAATGAGTGTTCCTAAGGGCACGTTTAATGCTCCTTAATCTATGCTAATCGTGACAGCAATTTCATGCAAGAAAGGCAAGCAGTGAGGTATTTGCGCAACCTACCTCCTCAAAGTTAGCCACAGTGCGATGAAGTACTGAAAACAAAAACTTTGTTTTTGTTGATTTGAAAGCAATAAAAACGACAAAGACTTTTCCAGTGTGCTTGGAAAGAATGAAAGGGCGTTTAGAATAACTCAGCTCCCCACCAGGCCATTGTAACCCATGTATATTTTGTGTTTGGCACATATTTTCATTCTTTGCTCTAATATATACATTATTCCATCTGCAGGGTGGTAGAAATATCCATGATTGAATGCTATGTGATTCCACATCCACAATAGCAAGTTATTTAGAAATAAAGTTCCCGGAATTAATAAAAATCCGAATAATGCATGTGACCACTGTAGGAAATGCAGTGACAAAAGACAGCTTTACAATAAAGCTGCTGCCACACACTAAATCACAGGTGAAGTCAGTTTCCATTGTGGGTGAAAGAATAAAGGGGTAGAGAGCAAATCCATTATCAAAATATCTCTGGAGGTAGTGTTTTGTGTCCTGGTAAGGTACTTCTGTTCAGAGGATAAATTGTAATATGCTTTTGTGATATTTTTGTATGTGAAATTTGAAAAGAGAGGCTGGCTTGGAAAGCTTCTAGTTCCAACATGAAATTGGAGTTTGGTAACACTAAAGTGCTGAAAAATAAATGGATTTATATCTAATATATTCCCATTGAACACTGCATTAGACAAGAATGCTAAAATTACCATTTAGGAATGGTCCCTAAAAATATATTATCCAAATTATAAGAAGTTATATTTTGAGGGATGGTTATCGATTTCACTTCCATGCCTGATATTTAGCTGTTGTAGTCTCGAGAACAGAAGAATGTACAAGACCTCCAAAATCATAATTATCTTCACAAAAAGAGAAAATTCCTGTATCTGTACACAATAAGACGTATTCTTAGCAACTATCAATGTAAATGCATCGTTTGTTCTTTGTAATTTAATTCTCATAAACACTTCGTTTAGAAGAGATGATTGCAACATGAATTCAGAATAAAAGTGTCCACATATATCACACGATTTGCTGTTCACAGCAAAACTAATAGGTTTTTCAATTCCTTTAATTTAAATTACATTTTCTAATCTCCTGGTGTATTTCAATACCAGAAAGAAAGAGTGAGATGCGAATATTTAACCTCATTAGAATAATTCAGTAAAGTTTCAATATATGTTCCGTAAACGTAACCCTACAGAAGAAGATATTAATTTGCCATTTAACGAAACGTCGACCTGATTGAATAAAGAATGTAGAAAATTGTTGCACCGAAGCAACCAGGTTATCGGCAGCTAAAGTTGATCCATTTGGCTTAGTTTTTGATTGATTGAGTTGGTGTTTTAAGTCCACTTTATGCACAGTAAGGCTAATTGGGACTGGACCTACAGTTTAAAGTGTCGAACCCAGGACCCCTTCACCTGACTTTGTTATTTTACACTTCACAAACAATAAATGTGTGTTGAGTTAATGTATTCTCCACTATTCCTTGTAATTCCCTCAATTGGAATGTCACTAGATACAATCGAAATGGGTCGTCGATACTCCACTAAAGATGAAAGATGAATTTTCACTGCTGGTTAATGGCTCAAAAAAAAGACCCAGTTCCATGTTAACAAACTCACACAAAATAGGATTTAAAAATGATTATTTTTCTCAATTAGCGAATGTATATCTGTGAACTGTTTACATCTTTTCATCGGCTGACAGGAAATAAATGGCAGTTTGAATTTCATAGTTTTAGCCTTGCATTTCCTTTTTTTCCCCTTTTTCTGAAAGAATCTGGGATTTTCTTTTTCCCCCTTCTCTCATTGTTCAATCATTATCATTGGTTCAAAGGGGTATCAGCTGAGCTCTACTTATTATGCTCTATTTTATAAATGATGACTTTAGTAGTAATAAAAATAAAAATAATTTACATATTTAGTGTGTGTGCGTAGCTGTGGTCACTAGACAGGTGATCTGGACCAAAATTTTTCCAGTCTTTTCCTGTTTCTGCGTGGCTCTGAGGCCCACCCAGCCTCATATAAATGGGTGCCTGGGGGCAAACCCTGAGGGGTAAAGGCTTAAGGGCCTGATGCTGATCACATCATCCCAAATATGGCAGAGATCAAAAATATATGGAGCTCTCCACATCACCCCATATGCCTTCATGGCATGTGCACACACACACACACACACAAAGAAATACCTTTACCATTTACCTATCCCTCAAAGTGCATCTCCTGTTACAGTAACTCACTGTTTGAAAGATTGCTTAATGGGTTTATTTTCTAGAACATCCCAATAAAATATTACAAAATGTAGAGCTTGCCACCCTGTTGTATTCGCCCTTTCCTTTAATAATGGATACGCCAATCGAAACAAACCCTTAATTATTGACCCTAACCTCTGGGCCTTTAGATACTAAGGGTCGGATAAATAGCATACTCTGGTTCTATTCTGGTTTAGATAATAATAACCAAGGCCCGGATTTTTATGAACTAAAAATATCTGAAAAATGATCTATAAAATGACCTACACTATCAATAAAATTACCTAAAAAATGACAAAAATTTTGTCTTTATTTCAGGGTATGACAGTTCTTACTTCTGCAACGTTAGAATTGAAATTACAAGGTGTATGTAAATTTTCGGTATGAAAATCTTCTTATTCAGAATTATTGCAGTAGGTAATGTCTAGCGGCATATTGCTTTGTTCCTGCAATCCTGTGCTGATAGAATTTTTGTTTTTATTGTTGACATCAAGGCGATAATTATCAGTTCCTGGCTAAAAATGAGTAGAGTAAAACAATGCAATTACATTACATTTTTTTTTCCCATGAGGAACCGAAGAGAATGTGAACATTCTTAAAAAAAAAAAAAGGGTCCTTGTATCCCCTACAATCTAGTAACAGTACATTAGTGTACACAATAATTTGTTGCAGATACCTAATATTTAAATTTATTTGTATGGAACTATGCTGTTGCTTAACAAGATTTCTATCTGGTTCAAATCCTAACTGCAAAGCCAAAATATCTGAGAAGTGTAGATAATTGTTTATAATATTTTTCGTCGATAGTACTGAAGCAACTGATTATAACCAAATTGCAAGAGCCCTTCAACAGGTCTGCTGCCTCCATCATTTAGCCTTGACTTTCTTTGACAAAATAGGCTCTGAATATCAACCGATGTTTTTCTTCTGATTGCACAATAGATTCTTTCTTTGTTCTCAAGTTCTTGTTACCCCTAAACTATTTTGGTGGGTACCCATTTGAAATATTAATTCGGTAAGCTAATGTTACCGTCTTGCATACCATTCCTCTGTTCTTGCGTTCTCGGTAACCTGGGCACACATTCACCAAATTCCTTTGTTACTATCTGATTAGAATTCAGATTCGGTGCCCTCACTTTGGTTCAGTGTTTGTCGCAACATCGGTTTGGAACATAGTCCAACTCAGATCAAAATCTTTCATACCATATACTCTTATTAAACATTCTCAGCATGAAAAAATAAATATGCTGACCAAGGCAGTAATTTATTTTATTAAAAACATAAACTAAACGTAACGTTTCAACCTTCTAGCAAGGTCTTCTTCAGACTCTGTATCAAGTACAAAAGTAACAAGATACAAAAACAGGGCATTATATATACACAAAACATTACTCCCTCCAGACTATTAGAAAGTTGTTCTGGAACTTTCTAGCAGGTGGCTTTCACTTGTCAACTGTACTTTCATATATTTACTTCCATATAGAATGTGGTTGGGGTTTATATCTCACACTCTTTATCCTTCATTTTCTTCCTTCTCCTCTCCTCTTTCTCTCTTGTCCTTTCCACTCTTCTAACACCTTCTTCCATTCTTTGTTTAACTTCAGTCCCCCATTCCAGTTCATTGTGTCTTCTTCACAAGTGAAAGCTACCTGCTAGAAAGTTCCAGAACAACTTTCTAATAGTCTGGAGGGAGTAATGTTTTGTGTATATATAATGCCCTGTTTTTGTATCTTGTTAATTTTGTACTTGATACAGAGTCTGAAAAAGACCTTGCTAGAAGGTTGAAACATTACGTTTAGTTTATGTTTTTAATAAAATAAATTACTGCCTTGTCAGCATATTTATTTTTTTCATAATCATGGAAACAAGGCTTAATGGTGTTAACATTTTCAGCACTACATCTTCTGGGTTCGAGTACCGGTATCACCCTAAATCACCCTTTACCATTGTCCCTTACCAGCATTCATATTGTTTAACCAACCCTAGACCCTTATTTTCAACATTATAAACATACATTATGTACATTCCAGTAATACCTTAATTACAATCGATCCTCATACACAACACTTGTTACCTCTAATTACCTAATAATTATATATTTTTATACATTAGTCGTAAATTAATATTCACATATTAATTAAGAGGACTGATATCTGGCCTTAACTGCACAGTGAAACCGGACAATGCCTGCAAGACAACTGTCCTCAGAGATTGCAGCCACCTCGGAAATTTAGAGTTTCTCGGCAAACTGTACCAGAGACTCAGGACAACCGGTCTCTATGTTAGACATCAAAGTGTGTCAAGCTTGATCTAATGCACAGAAGGGATTGGACCCTTAATGAATAGAGGAACATGCTCTTCACAGATAAGTCTGTTTGCAAAATTACTTCCACTGAACATTGATCTGGAGAGAACCACGAACACGATATAATCCCAGGAAAATTGTGGAAGGGGATCAACTTGGTGGTGGTGGAATACTAGTGTGGGCAGCCATTATGTTCATGTTTGCTGGAGGTACAGAGACGAGCTCCTCCAACAACATGTGTGACTTTTCAAGGGTGCAGTCAATCCAGACTTCATTTTCATGGACAATAATGCACGTGCACATCGAGCGAATTCAGTCCAGACTTCATTTTCATGGACGATAATGCATGTGCGCATTTAGCAAACCTGGTTGATGACTTTCTTGAAGTTGAAGAAATCAACTGGTCTCCATGTACCCTACAGAGCATGTCTGGGATGCATTAGGGAGATGATTTACAGTCAACCAGCCTCCACTAAGGACAATTCCAGAGTTCCACACTGTTCTTTGAAAGGAAAGGAACCGACTGCTCATAGAGCTCTTGAACCACCTCATAGAGAGCATGTCACGTTGTTGTGAGTCATGTGTGGCCATTAAAGATCACCCCATCCCATATTAACCTCATTTTATGTTGTTGAGGAAGTGGTCTTCAAATTTTGTTATTTTTTTGCATGTCTGTCTTTGCACTAAAAAATTGTTAATTTCATGTATTCCACTCTATGGCATACCAGATAACAATTTGATTAAGATTTACAGTTTTGTGCGGTTCTCACACTTCACTAATAAAATATTTTCTCATATCTTACTTATGCTTAACTTTTGAACACTAGCGTATAATTAACTCTGATACACTTACTATTCATTTTTCCGTGAAAGTTTTTTTCAGCGATCGATTTCGCCACTCGTCTGGTGGCTTCGTCAGGCGTGAACAGCGTATATATTTACACATAAGTTGTAAATTAATATTCGTATATTAATAAAACTCATAAATTATTCAAATAAAAAGGGGGAAAGAGGAATGTCATATTCTTGTACCACAGCTCTCGTATTCTTGACTTGTCTAAACTTGTTCTAAAAGCTTACAATTTAGTTCTAAATACTAAAAAGCAAACTTGCCTTATCTGGTCCATCCTCTACTGTTGTGCTTTAAAACAAAAATAATAATTAGTACAATATTTAAGGAGTGAATTAATAAACCTAACCCTGTTATCAATACTACCAGCACAGAGACGAATCTACGAGGAAACATCGGGTCTACCATCTCAAGAGAGTGAAGGACGAAGTGATCGAATTGGCTGCCAGAGTAAGAAGAAATAGCCTTTAGTCCATGTGAGAATGCTGATGGGTGATATTATAACCTCAGAAAACAAACTCATAATGAGACGGGAAAAATCTGATTTACATTTTGCAACCTAGGAATAAGGTTACAAATGCAAACGTCAGTTTAATAACATTACCACAACATTAACATTAGTGTAGTCTCTCTGCAGAATAACACAGACTGGCATGGTTATTTTAGTCCTAAACTACATCATGGCAATAGCAGAGATAAATTTATTATTATATGTTTATCTGTGTTGCTAGTATAGTTCACATTATTGCAAAATGGTTGCAACGCGTGCCTAAATATTTACAAAATTACAAGGTTTGCAAAGACTTCTTATTTTAAGTTTACTAAAGTCTTGTACTTAAGACTTATTTTAGTAATACTGTCTACTGTCTCTTTAGAATAAATATGCAGAATGTCTTGATTGTCAACTTCGGTCATTATAAGATGAACATTTCAGGAATTTACTGCATTTTATGAGTGCCAAACACACTTTTTTTTTATCCCAAAGTGCAAAGGAGAATAGTTAAGAAATTATCCCAAACCAAAGTGCAAAGGAGAATAGTTAAGAAATTATCACAAATAATTGTGACAGGTGCTATGCTAGCCCATAGTATGCGACTAAAAGGGAGAGGGAATATGACCTTCAATTACTGATCACATGACTAAGTAATCGCATGCAAAATTATACACTATAATTTTTGCTTCAAATTTTATTTTAAATTGTAAATTTCATTGAACCTGGCAACATTAGCAGAGTATGGCTATTTAGTAAGGTTGTTTGTTGCACTTAACGCTCAGATAGGCTAACCAATACTGGATTTGAATCATGTTGTCATGTGATAGCACCAGGGATCGAACACAGAACCTCTCAACTGCGGAGGACTGCATGATATGTTGTCTGCCTCAATAGAAGTTGGAATGCAGCAACAAAGGATAATTTCAAAACAAATCAATCTTCCAATAAAATGTATTATTTATTTTATTTCACTCGTGAAATGCCTTTTCCCAAACCCATAAAGTGCTCCACATGACTCACAAACTTCGAATTTCAATCAAGTGGGGATTTCTTTTTCTCTCCTGAAATTAGCATTCTGGAAAAATATGTATCCTATATTTCCCCATTAATCTATGACACAAATTGGTAATTAAAAGTATTACAAATTCGTAGAGACAAAGAACACACTGTAGATATGTTTTACAGTTTTAGTATTAGAAACAATCAAAGTTAGAATTACGTGTTCAAATAAACTGCATATTTGATTTTCCATGAGAGTGTAAAAATAATTGTGCAAAAAATATCCTAGTCCAATATTCTGTAGTGATTGATTGAATTGTTGTTTTAAGACCACCTTATGCACAGTAAGGCTAATCGAGACTGGACCTTCAGTTTAAAGTGGGATCCGAATCACTTGTGCCCCCACTGGGTATCGAACACAGGACCCGTTGATTACAAGGCGATGACGCTACCACTGCACCATCGGGGAGGCACTCTGTAGCGAAGTTGGCCCACTGCCGTAGTGTTAGGCAAGGCTAGAGAGTAACTCAAAATCTAGGTGTCCCACCCTCCACACCATCCATACATCCGTAGGTCACACAATATAGATTGTTTGTTGAGTGGCACACATGAATGTACAGTTCGAGATTATTTGTGTTGCACATAGGTATGTCTATTCAGTCCATCTATAGTTTGTAGTTTGTGCAAATTTGTAGTTCCTTTTATGAGGTGCTACAGTAGCTGGAACAAACTGACAAGACTTGACCATCACAGCACATTAAATCACAGATGTGAAAAAAAATGGCATTGTTATGCACTTGCACAGTACTTTGTGAACCACTATCAGAAGGAAGGGAATACATCATTCACAAGGATCATCACTCTGGATGAAACCTGGGCTCACTCATATGAATCACGCTTGTAGTAGCTCCACCAAACATCTGAGGCTCACTAGATTTTAACATATATTTTTTCTAATTACTATTATTATTATCACCAGGCAAAAGGTGGTGTTGTGCCAAACTCTTCAAAATATTGCTCATAAGCCCAGGAGTGTATTCACAACTATCTCGACTCAAATTACTATAACAAAGATAATGGTTAGTGTTTGTGCAGACAAAATGAAATCCGAAATCCAGATAGTAAAATTTCCAAATCCAGATTTTAAATTTTCCGGAATCCGGATTACTGATTCCTGATATTTTTGGCCATTCCTACTGCAAAGAATGCTATGAAAATAGATGTGCTATAGCAAATCAAGCTCACAAATTTTCTCCAGATACATCACAGAAAAGAAGAAATGTATGGTTTTCCCAATATCAAATGAAGAATCTGAGAGGAATGGGACATCATCCTATCAGGAATATAGCAACTGACAATGGAACTAGTATTTCAACTTTCAAAAGTTTTAGTGTACAATGACGATTTTTGTATCTCCTATATTCACATTTGTTGCATTACATAAACAAAAGCAGTTGAAATTGAAGACTCTTAGTATTTCTATCAGTGCGACATTTGGCCAAAGACTGATGTCATTTGGAGTTTCCTGGTAAAGTTAGCCAGCATTGATAAGCAAACTAATGCATTAGAAGTTGAAACAATGAAAGTTTTGAAAAGCATTTTGGTAAAAGGAAAGAAATTCAATTTGTGGTTATTTACTGCACCTGGCGCATAACATGATTTGCTGCAGGGGAACAAATGACCAAATCTAGACAATCATAATACAATAAAGATATTCAAACAGACATTTCACTTACCTTGCAAAAGCAGGCCAAGATATATCCAGATCATATCCATTAGGGGCTAGATCAAACTGGACACTGTTTAAATCGTACAGGACGGATATCAATTCTTCCATGAACTTCGATTGTCTGATTGGAGCCTTAACATGGTACCAATCATTTGTAACTTTTATATTCATGACACACTGCTGAAGTGCATCTGCAATGCACTGATGCACAAAACAGAAACGGAGAAATGCTCTTCCTCTTCCCAGAGAGGTTTTCACCTAAAAATAAAAAGACAAGACATTATATTCATGGTTATAGAAACAATATTATTAATAAAACTAACTCTTGACTGTAGCTGGTATAATGTGCTATGCTCCTGTAATGTTCAAAATATTAAAATGTGTGTCAACCATAATGAACACATATCCCTGATTATTATCAGCATATTAATGTTTCTAACTAATTCAAAACTTACGAAGATTATATAGGGATGAACCAATACCAATTTGAATTCCTGAATTAATTTTCTTTTTAATACATGTTTCAATAATTCATATCCTATTTTTAACTAGCTTCAATTAGCTGTAGTGTCCATGAAGCAAGCTTAAAATAAATTCTGCTTCCCTTAATCTACAGTCCAAAAAAAATACGACGGAAACGTTCCTTTGCATAATAAACCATTTGAATGTATTTCAAACAACCACTAGTATTGTTTTTTAAAGGTTGGAAAATTCTTCAATAAGCATTTCACTTTATTGTCTTGCATACCCTAGTCTATGCGTCACCAGATTTTTGTGTAGCCAAAACATGCAAAATATATGTGCAGAAAGTAACTGAAACATGTAAAAAATATGTATGTAAATTACAACATGTAATAATATTTTCCATGGTCTTTGATTGTTTCCTTCCCTCCTGTGATATCTTTTTAGGTTTCAGTGGGATTCTCAGGACACTATTCTCAGAATCAGAAAGGGTTGTTTTCAAAATATGTCAGAAGTAAACAAAAAAAGTACATTCATTTTTGCAGTGTGATTTTTCATGGCATGCACTGTAGCAAGATTCATTGAAATTAACGTGAATGACCCGCTGCAATTAGATAAAAATTACAGCATTTTTAGAGAAATCAAATTTTGAATGCTTGTCTCTCAAATATCTCTGTATTACTCAATGCAAACTAAACAAATTGCAAAAATACTGCATTTCATGTAAATTATGTAATGTACCTCAAAATATTTATAAATATGTCAAATAAAATTCACATATAATGTTCCTAGCATTATAATTCATCAACATTTGTCATTTTTGCTTGGCTACAAAAAAAGGAAAAAAAAATATGTAATTACTTGAAATTTGAGCTCTGGTTATATCATCATTCAAATTTTGCTCTGGTATTAATTGGATTTAATTAAGTTGTTAGTGTTTGTATTCGAGTATCTCTATCTCTCACCCTTCCTGACACTGCAGTCCTTGGTGAAGCTTGTTCTTCTCTGCAATCCTCCCTATCATTAAATCTCCTTCTCTAGCCTCTAATATTCATCACGCTCAATAACCAACCTATCCTTAGCTTTGGTCAACTTAGTTTATTATATTTTCTTAATATTCTCTAAAGCATCCAATCTTGTCACATCCTTACTACATGTTCTCATGAGTGCAATCATTATGATCAGTGTGGTACTTGAAAAATTTCCAGTAAGTTCTTTTCACGTATTGGAATGTGTGCATGTGTATAAATAAAAATAAGAAAAGTCAGAAGGGCTAATTTAAGGGAACTTTCAGATAGAAGTGGTGACAAGCTACAAATAACACCTGACATGGGGTTTCACACCCAAGTGACAAGCAACATTGGCTCCTCCGCTCCTCCAGTCTGTAAAAAACAATTCACTGTGCATATGCGATGACACAGAGGCAACATGATGCACACTATTAAGAAAACTGCCCAGTCCAGTCCAAGTGACCTGTGCTGTAGTATTATGTACAATTTACATCCTTCTCCCCTTCTCCATATTTACAAGGTTCCAGGACAGATTCGGAACATTGCCTTTTGCTCTATTCCAAGGAATGCACTTTCATTCTACAAGCACACTATTTATCATAGTGCTAACATGTTCCTGCCATTTATCATGCAGGAGTCCCCCAAAAACGAGCGACTCAGCCCTCTCCAACTGTATGATGAACTCACCCTCAGAATTCCCAGCCACCGAGCAAGAAGAGCATTTAAAAACAAATAAATTTTGTACACAGTTTTCTTTTCCACAGCTGTGTGTATTAAAAACCACAGAGCACTTGCACACTACAAGCATTTATTTCTTAAGGTTCATTCCAAGTAGCATGTGTCTCGTCACTTTAGTGTGGAAGCTCCCCTCAGAGAAAGTAAGAAACAGGAAACACTCGTGAGACATAGGAACTATATGTATATTTCTTGACAACAGGCTGAATTATCAGCTGGCGACAGAGGCTTGGCCTGCAAGGTTGCCAGGTAGAGATAAAGGGGAAAGTTTGCACAAAACAATGTGATCCTTTAGCCAGATTTCTTGTAGTGGATGAGTATCAGTGTGAATCTCTCAACCTTATCCCTGTTCAGAATAGATTGGTGTTGGCAGGTTCATCTGACGGTGTACACTCAATGCAAGAAATCTGGCTAAAGGACCACACTGTTTTGTGTAATCTTTCACCCTCACCTCCTACCTGGCAACCCTGCAAGTCAAGCACTGTCATCTATGATCACCATATTTTATCTATGCAGCCCATTGCCATGTAGTATGCAAATATTACCAGTATCCGATTCCCCATATCTAAACCAAGCACATCCAGTAAACAATGACAGGTCCAAAAGCACTTGCATTACTTAAATTAAATTTCTCATTACTATTACTACTTTATATGTTTTAAACAGCTTTCATTGTTTAGTGGGTTATAGAAAAAGGAAAGTGTTCCCCTGTGCTTTGCATCATGCCATGAAGGAATACAGGGGGTGTGGAGTTAGAGCCCCACACTTTCTTGATCTCGGCTAAAGATGGGGGTGATGTGATCAGCACCAGTCCCCTGGCCACCTTTGCCTCCCGGAGTCTCCTCCAGGTACCCACTTTATACGATGCTGGGTTGGCGCCAGAGCCACTTGAGCAGGTGAAAAAAATCCCGGTTCTCCCCTGCTGGGGTTCGAACCCAGGTCTCTTGCATGGTAGTCAGATGCCCTAATGACTGAGCTACCACAGATTTACTGGGTTAATTTGGTATATTATTATCTCAAACATGATTGTTTGTAATTGAGGGGTGAGCTGGAAGAACAACATAACTCGAGTTACTCCCTGCATCTGTGAATCAACTCTATACACTCTCTATGTCACTATTCGCAACAGGTGACAGGAGAGTTGTCAATAGCAGAATGGGCATAATCAGTTAAAATGGCAGCAGTGTTACCAGACACTTGTTGCAGTTTATCGCCTGATGAAAATCAACACAACCCTTCTAATGACAATAATAGCAGTGAAAATAAATTACATGTGAAAAAGAAGAATAAAGATAGAAAATGGAAGTGTTTTTACAAACTATAGAAGAAGGATTACATCAAATAGCAAAGAAATACCAGCAACAGTTACATTTTATGTAAGTACATGGCACTGATAGACACGGAGGAACAAGTTTATCCATGACTAAAAAAAGTTGGTTTAAAACTAGAAAAGTAAAAGAAGGAACTTCTGACATTTGTCAATGATGATGAAAAATGTTGGTTATTTCAGGAAGCAGAATCTAATGGAATGGTACTCACTGATTGTTCGGAAGACAGTGGGGAATGAATATTTTTGTTGCGGCATGTTTCATAATGACACTGGGATAGTGTTTATATATCCTGGGTGCTTGAAGTTAAAATGTGATTCTTTAATTGCAATTTGCTGATTGCAATTCAGTATAAATTCATATAGCCTTCCATATTGGAAATAATGGCTGCAGTGGCTCAGTCGGTAACGCATCTCACTACCATGCTAAAGGTCCCGGGTTCGATCCCTGGCTGGTTCAAATCTGGGAACTTTTATAACGTTGGAAGTGGCCCTGGCTCCCACCCAGCTTCGAATGACATGGGTACCTGGGTGAAACCCTGGGGGGTAAAGGTGGTCAGGGGCATGATGCTAATCACATCACCCCCACTCACGACCAGATCAAGAAAGTGTGGGGCGTTACACCCACACCCCCTATACGCCTTCATGGCGTGGTGCTAAGCACAGGGGAGCACTTTACTTTTTTTTATTGGAAATAATAAAAATACAGAAAATTTACAGCATTACAAAATACATTTATTTTTCGACCATCTTTCATGGAAGAAGGGTATAATTTAAAATTTAGAAATGCTCCATTCTCGTACGATATTGAAATATTAACAACGAAACTCATTGTAATCACAAGAGAAAGTGTATCCCCACAGTTCCCTCTAACCCTTCAATTTCTTACACAACCTAAAGGGTATACATTCCTCAACAGGAGAATTACAAATGCATGAAAGATGGTAAAAACTAGCACTGAACACCTAAAGGAGAATAAGACCTTCCCCTTTTGTCACATTCCCCTCAGTTACAAAAATACCAGACATGTCATTGCAAATCAATTGCCCAGGAAATATAAAGCAATTAATATTTATAAATACACCATTAACTATGCAAATAATTACCTCATTATTATTTTTGACATACTTCAAGCCACTATTAAATCCACCTTGCTTGATAGCCAGACACCTCAACATGTAGTCCCAGTAGTCTCTTTTATTTCCAAGTATACTAGTCTTATCTGTAAGCACAAGAATTCATACACAATTTAATATGTGAAGTACATGCTCACTCTGTAATAACAGGTAAAGTCAACACAAGTTTAAATTAGGGATGGACTAATAGATAATACCAAGAGAGAACGTGGTTGGAAATTTAATAGTGGCAACACTGCTGTATATATGCCATGAAATGGAACTGGTGCTTCTCACTTATACCACATGTTAGTTTGATATCTAAGCTACCTTCCAGTAAATGGACTCTTCCTTTCAACACTAGACGAATGCGCAGTGCCAAGAGGAATAGAGTATCGTTGAAGTTGATGGTCTAACCCCACTAATGTGAAAGTTCTGGTGATTCTCGCCTTATCTCCAGGACAGACCGGAAACCCCAAGTTTTTTTTTAAATGATTTTTTTGGGAGATTCCCCCCCCCCCCTCCATATATACGCCGAATGTACATAAATGTTATATTGTCTGAATCTGTGATTCATTCCGCGTACAACGGTATATCATTCATCTCTGTAGGGTAATTAGCCTCTGAGCTACAGTCATTTCAAGGTAACGCTGCATTTTGAAGCTTGATTCAGTAGCGTGCTGACCATTCCTTTTGGGGTTACAACTCACGTTACGTTGGTTATACGATAATAATGCAAATATTTTTGTGTTCCTTACATGCCAGCGATAATTTCCATGTGCATGTTGACACTGTCATGTACTTTTTCTTGGGGGGAGGGAGGGGGAAATCCCCATTTTTTAGAACAACAAAGCTGGCCTTCCTTTGTCAGCAAAATTTTTCCCTTGAAAAAAGATGCAAAAAAGAAGTTACCTATTTCCTGCCATTTTCATGAAAAAAGAATGTGCAACAATCATTTCTGTTAAATACATGTGTTAACAACAATATGAAAAAAGCAAATCGGAATTGTTGCCAAAAATAGCGAATTTATAACGTAGAAACTACGACCTTGACAAAGTGTCTCGATCAAGATGATCGGGCACCTAAGGGTTACCTAAGAGCATCTCGATCGAGACGATCGGGCACCAAAAGGTTAATCATTAGTATAAAGTTCAATATTCTAAATGTTACAATTTCACAGAACTTGTTACCATACTTAAGTGTGTATAATGTGCATGTGTGTGTATAATGCGCACCCTGATTTTTGATAGAGAAAAGTGACAAACAATTATACCTCTTATATAATGTGCAGTATAATTCAGGTGCAAGAAATGGCTTTCTTAGTTGTAGGTCGTAAAGCTTTGGTATGCTCATCAACAGTGAATGACATCATACCTATTCAATGAGTTACCTGTTGCTATGTGAACCAAGAGGAAAATATCCTCTTGTGTAAACAATACATCATCAACCCATGCCACCTCCCCACTCTCCCTCCACTGTGTTTAGCATTCAAAAATTATCTTATGGATTTTCTGCTCAGGAAGTTATATTCTATTATTTCTCACCCAACAAATACCACAGATATGCCTCCCATGTGACGGGAGGTGCATGCTTGAATTCTGCCAGAATGGCACTGCTTTTCTTGTGTCCCTTCTTCCCTATATCCATATCTATCTTTCCATCTCCCCCCCCCCAAAAAAAATACATACTTTCTTCATGACTAATGTAACATGTATAGGAGGCACATTCAGAACCATCAAACTAGCAGTTGGCAGCACAAGATTTCTTCCATTATGGCATTTACACACTCTATATATGTCATATTATTTCGCCAGTAATACATTTTAATTATTATTTTCTTTTTCCTTAACTTATCTTTCATCCATAAAAATCAGAATGTTCATTTATTTTGTGATGAGCTCATTTCAATCGCATTGCACATTAGTGTCGACATCTTGAATGGAATACTGCTGCCATATTCAGAAACTACAGAATTTAAGCTTCACAATGATATATAACATCATAGGGTTTCGTAAACATGAAAAATCAATGTAAAATAACATATTGTAGATTTGTGCATATTACTCACTTATAAATTGTATTAAGCTATTTTAACACATGGTAAGTAGTGTTAAAATAACTTAATACAATTTAACATTGTTTAAATCAATGTAAGTGTCACAAAATCATAGAATGACCCTGTACGGTTCCATGTTGGCTGTCTGAATTACTCCGTGCATAATACGCACCACAGTTTTTGGGGGCAAAAGTTTTGGAAAAAAGTGTGCATTATACATGATTACTGGATGGATGTGTGTTGTGTGACCCACAATTAACGCATCAGAAACTTGGATAGTTGCCGCCATTGAAGTGTAATGTGAGAATATCTTTCATTAACTTTTGAAACTGCACCATTCTTTTGTGCATGCCCTGTATAATAAAAGGCACTCACTTAGGCACATTGTAATGTTGTAATGCTGCATTTCACCAAGTTGGCTTGGCTCCTTCAGGATAAATTATGAAACACGAATACTTACTTCTTGGATACTTCAGTGTTAAAAGCATAAAATTAGTCTCCAAAGCAAGATTACCTAATTTTATACATTCAACAATGCAGTCTCTAATGTGAAAGTGTCAGTCTGTCACAATTATTCCTAGGATTACAATCATATAACATGTGAAGATTAGTACCTTTTATTATAAATAAAATTAATTAAGTTTACCCATCCTCATTTTGTTTCATCTGTCATTTGGAGCATTCATAAATTAAAATTATTTATGGTGCAATAATGGATCAGCTTCTCCATGAGAAATCCATAAAGACATAAACAAATGTTTGAAAGTAATTAGAAGATCAAAATAATTACCTTTTAAGCCTAGATGAAGAATTTGTTCAAGTTTAGCACAAAACTTTTGGAATGTAACATTGTCATCATCAATTGGTGCTCTTGTGCTTATATGTTCATCTACAATACTTTGAACACATTCTGAAACAGAAAAAAAAAACATTCTTTAAAAATCCACCGTCTATACCGGATATAACAGTTCTATAACACTCTACGAACAAAGATAAATTAAAACGTTTTATTATAAGGGAAATCATACATGATGAACATTTTCTGGCTGAAAATTGAGTTCATTTTAGTAACTTCCTGAATAAAACCAGGTGCAGAGGTTTATATGTATTTGCACCAATATCAAAATCACAAACGTAAATTTTTTTCCACCTAGTGCAGCTTCTGACTACATTTTTATCCAAATGTAGCAACTTATTCTTTCAGGATAGTGAATATTAAAATGCTTTTATCTCAAAAATAAGATTTAGCACATTTGTGGTTTTGGCACTGTGGCGACGCTGTGACAGTAGACGACAAAAAGATGAGTGGCAGCCTATGGTGGATTGGTTATCATAATAAGCTAAAAGCCTCATTTCTTGATTATCTAAACAAGTAGAAAAGAAATATTACTTACTGAAACACAAACAAACAAATGAAAGGCAAGTACAGCATGCGGCATTAAATTTCACTATTTTTTATATTCATTACTTTATAACTTTTTACTTTCTGATTAAAGCAAAGTTAGACACACTGTAATACTTTCCATGAACACCATCAGAATATGACATATCTGCAGTTCATGATGACCTGATTAATTTATATTGTAATAGGTTAGTACTTGATAAGAGATTTCACTACACAATTCTTTGTATTTTTAGGCCCATATTTCCTAAATGGGTCTATCACAAGATAACTTCAGTAATGTTATACCAAATTGTCTTGTCAGTGGTATTTCACTCCACGAACTATCATATGTATTTAGTTTTAATTTTCTTCTGAGAGAGTTTTTTCATGTTTTTGAATTGATCCCTGTAGCCAAGTGAACTTAGCAAAATATTGGAATACAACATTTTATTATAAATAAAAATAATTGAGTTAACCATTACTCGTTGCATTTCACCTGTCATTTGTAGTATTCATAAATTAAAATTATTCTTCAGCTACTCTATGAATGCCAGTGGTCCAAGATTCAAACACATTTCACTGTGTTTATTGCTTCATCTTTTCCATCGATGTTGACCATCATTATCAACCATTTGATTTCCATTAGAAGACAGACAGACCAATAAATCAAGTATGATTAAAACAAGCTACTTTCTACTATTAAAATTTTAATTTTGAGATGTAAACCAAGATCAATGAACATAACAATAAATTTACATGAAGCATACCCTATGCCTGAGTCAACATTATTATCTCGTACGTGAATACAGAATATTTAAAGTAAAATTCAGATAGACTGATATGGTACACTACAATGAAATATACATTAGCAGTTATAAATTTTGGCCCACACCGTGGCCATGCTGTCTACGGCATCATGCTTTGGGCTCCGGCTACGGGACACGTGCAGGTTCGAGTCTCCTGGGGGAAGCTAACAACGTTTTTGCTCAGTTTTTGTCCTGTCTCTGGGACCGGTGGCCAGTCAGCATCGTGTGGGGGAGCAATGAATGAGTAGCATAACTCGGTCATGAATACTTTCAAAAACGACTGGGGATTCGTTGTGCTGACCACACATCAACCCGTAACTGGTTGGATGGTCTCCCACCTGCCGAGATGGGAGTGGTCAGCAATAGGTAGGTGGGCCCTGACCCTCTCAGGCTGTTCCACCATTGTTTATTTATAAATATTCTGATGAATTTTCAATTGTTAAGCCATATACATCTAGGAAATGGAGAATTGGCAGACAGTGATCTCTTGAAAGGATGGAAATTCCACAGTCCATGCTTCAAAATAGAAATCCCTTGGAAATTGCTAGGTATGCTCACCTTGTTTGCTATAGGATCCCAATTGGTGAATTGTAAATATCATTGGTGGACATCTGGAGCAATTATTTAATTATCCATCAGCAAGAACCAGCAAACAAGGGTTGTAGGACAGAAACTGCAAATCACGCAATCCAAGCTTTTTAACAAATCAAGCTGTTATTTGTCTCTTTCCCTGGGCTGAGTACCAAGCAAAGAAGGAAGCTGCTGTACCAGTAACTCCCACCTGTATATGAGGGCTGGAAAGAAAGTAGTGGCACTATGTTGAGTATGAACATGTGAAGGTGTTGCTGATTCTAGCTAGTGTAGGGCGTATAGATTGAAGAGTACATACGGGCGACAAATCAGACCACCTGAAAATGCATTTTTCGATGTACGAACAATGTGCATGGATTAACATTGAAATGGTGCATGAAAACAACATGAAAGAATGTCAGGTAGGTCTACAAAGACACATGCGACAACAATGCATTAACATATAGGTGGCCCTTTGGTTGATTGATTGATTTGGTGTTTTAAGTCTACTTTATGCACAGTAAGGCTAATTGGGACTGGACTTACAGTTTAAAGTGACATCCGAATAACTCTGTGCATCCACTGGATATTAAACCTGGGACCCGTTGATTGCAAGGCAATGATGTTACCCTTATGCCTTTGGGGAGGTATTTTTCAAGGAGATAACAGTGTAGAAGATGTGCCACGTGCAGGTCTTCCAGTGTTATGTGGACTTGATTGAATCACTACTGGAGGTGGGTTAGCAATGGACAGAGAAGGAGTTAGCTGCAGAGATAGGAACAACTCACACCACCAAGTTGCATGACGTGCTTAGATATTGTAAAATTGCATCCTGATGGGTGACTCTTCATCTTATGGACATTCAAAAATGGGGTTCCTGGGTTCAGCCAGAAAGATTAACCTTTCTGTGCATAAAGTGGACTTATAACTAAACTCAAACAAGCAAAGAAATTACTTACGTGAAATTTAGAAAATTTCGCACTACGCACAATTTAATGGTTAAATCCTATTAATTTCGAAGATCCACTGTCTTCATTCACAAAAGGGTACAGCGTTTGAAGCGGAGATGGTACCGCGTCACTGCATTGTTTGTTCCCGGGTGGTGATAGTTGCAATTTCTCCCATTCAGAGGCGCTGGTGTGCACATCCTGGTATGCGTCGTCCACCAGGCAACAGAAAGCAGACAACGCAAACCAGGATGCACATGCCAGCGCCGCTGAATGGGAGAAATCGCAACTACTGCCGCACGGGAACAAACAATGCAGTGACGCGGTACCATCTCTGCTTCAAACGCCGTACCCTTTTGTGAATTGGTTGCACAATGCGGAAGTGCGAAATTTTCTAAATTTCACGTAAGTAATTTTACAGCATCCATCATGAAGCAAAGAAATGTTTGGAAATAGCAATAGTGCATCCTTGAAGGTGAACATTTGGCACTTCACATCAAGAAAGGTCACACATTCCTTGATAGCATCATCCTGTTAGATGAAAAATCATTGCAATCTTACGAGCCAGAACTGAAAACCCAGCCCACTGAATGTTAGCACCCACCATCACCCCCAGACCCCCAAAGTGTTAAAGAACCTGGGAATGTGAAAGTGATGGTACTTTGATTTGTTAACCATACGTAAGAACTTCATGCTTGTCCATATGCATGACCTGGACTAGCAAAATTGGGTGTGTCGAACCACTGTATCCTCTCTCTGCACGTGCGAGAAGCAAAAGCACCCTCAGTTGACAATATGTAATGTGGTGACAGTGTTGCCACTACTTGCTTTTCAGTCGTCATAAATGGGCAATTGTGGTTAGGGATTTTAAGCTTTGTGCATATCATCTGCGGACTAACTGCCAATTTGCTAGCTTCCTTATGCGCATAACCTTATAGTATTCATGCATTGGTATCAGCACTAGCATCATTTTGGGCTCAGCACTAAAAGAAAAAAGTAAAGGTAGTTTTTCAATTTATTACACAAGTTGATCAACATATTGTCTGTCAAATGCTAGCCTCTCAATAATGAAATGTCTACTTATTGTCTACCGCGGTAGCTCAATTGTTAGGGTGTCTGACTACCATGCGAGAGACACAGGTTCGATCCCCGGTGGGGCAGAACCGGGAATTTTTTCCAACTGTTCAAGCAGCTCCGGCACCCCCCCAGCGTCATATAAAGTGGGAACCTGGAGGAAACTCTGGGGGAAAATGCAGCCAGGGGCATGGTGATGACCACATCACCCCCACCTTTGGCCGTGATCAAGAAAGTGTGGGGCCCTAACTCCACACCCCCTATACACCTTCATGGCTTGGTGCAAAGCACAGGGGAGCACTTTACTTTACTTATTATCTAAAAGATTCACAGGCTATCAATAAGATTTCACAATAACAGGTGATTAACATATAAGGAAGATCAGAATAAACAAGCCCTCCTTTGAGGACACTACTCTTGTTATGGCTAATTTATACCAAGGTGGATATGGAATATCACATCATTTACACTTTCCTAAGAATACACTTTTTTACAAGGACATTTAATCTCTCGACAATACTTAATTACAACACAACCATAACCGTGGTACAACAGCCCTTGAGGACCAAGGCCTACCTACAACTGTAGGCCTCACTTCCACATGTCTCAGCAAACGTGGGCAGTCATCCAACCAGTTACGGGGTGGCGTGTGGTCAGCACGACAAACCCCTGGTCATTGTTGTAGGTTTCCATGACCGGCTTATGCTACTCATTCGTAGCTCCCCAATTTCCTCACAGCGTTGGGTGACCACCGGTCGCACACATTGGTCGAAATCTCAGGAGAAAAGTTGTGACACTTCCCCTCAGGAAACTCGAACCAGCACAAAGCCTGATGCCTTAGACCACTGTGCGGGACAATGTTTAATTATGCTTGAGGACAATGAGTGTTGTCACTATAAAACAGAATTGGAAGACAACATTTATAGAATGAGAAGGAGTAACCCCCTCTTCTCTGACATATGGAAAGTACTTTAAAAAAAATGAAGAACAGTCATATTTTTAAGATTTTAGCAATTGTTCAGCTAATGTCCTGGTTTTCTCAAACATCAAACTATATTACCTGTCATGCTCCACTGCTCCTAAACACAACATAGGAAAGACTTCTACTTGGACTACCCTGTTTTATAGCTTGTGAGAAAACAGCTCTAGCTCTCTAACCAGTGGCAGAAAAACATTGGGATTTAATGACCTGTACATTAGTAGTAACAGGCACCCTAAAGTCAACCTTGCTTTCACATAGTTCATCTTGGTAACTGCAATGTTGCAAGCCAACGAGGTTAGTTGTGTTGTCCATGTGTGTTTGTGATTGTTCATTCCTCCACTTCATCTAATCACCATTCATCCTCATCATTGAGATTAGCCAAAAGTGGCAGAAATGTTACCTTCAACAAACTAAATCAATCAATCAAATTCAATATGTAAAATGATTACATAACATTTTATGAATCAACAGCACTTTCATTCACTCTCTTACACACACAAAGGCAAACACGTTACACACAATACCTGCAATAATTATGTCCACAATAATGTCTAAAGCACAAGCTTGTTGTAAGTGTTCACAAGAGGACAACACTATATTAACATATATACCAGTCTAATGATCAACACAAATATTTCCAAATTTAACATGTAATGGCCTTGTGAGTGATCGGTGATTTCAGAAGTATGACGCATTTATGTTGAACTGGTGGTTAACAACCAACCTGTGTGTGAAACTCTTGGGAGATAGAAGGATAGGGAATAATGGCAAGGAAAATATATATGAGGAAACCCACCCCTATAAGCCAGGCCGACAACGGAAATCAGTAGGCGGACGCAGAACTTGCTATACAATATTTCCTTTGGAGACGGAAGTGTATAGTGCCATTTAACCGCTTGGAGAAAAACTAACAGCCCTAAAATGATGGACAATTAATGGAATTTGCCCTGTTGACATTAGTCCATGATGAGAGGCCAACTCATAAAACGATCGTATAAATTCAAGCGATGTACATTATAAAGTATATTTGTAATACATTTTATGTAGTACTGCATTACGCCATACATATTCAAGCACTTGAAACTTTTAATAAAGATGTAAAGATTTTAGACTTTCATGGAAGATTGTGACGCATTTCACTATTCTCAAAGTTTGTTATTGACTAACCTGTGGTAACGCACCGTGGATCAAGGACTTATTTTTTGTTATAAGTACATTTCTATTTAGTGTGGCTATATTTTACTTTCTGAACTAAAATTCAGGTTCATTATGAAGAATTTTCAAGCTTCTGTGATTTCCCTTACGCTATTCCTGGAATGTTTAGGAATTCAGTGGTGACTGGTTTTGTGATTAAGCCTTGTGCTGTGAAAGATTTGTTTTATGTCTTATGTCAAGCATAGTATAGAATAGGCTAGGAATTTG
Source organism: Lepisma saccharinum (assembly GCF_977018435.1). NCBI lineage: Eukaryota > Metazoa > Arthropoda > Insecta > Zygentoma > Lepismatidae > Lepisma > Lepisma saccharinum. Next base: position 23,998,336 of record NC_139252.1, on the reverse strand, counting down.
GTATTCGTGTTTAACGTAGACAGATCATTACAAAACTTTCACATGCGTCGTTTACCTTCTATATTGATTAAATATCATCCTCTAAGAAGTCTCAAAGCACACAGGTTGAGTTTGATCGCTCTACGCAAAGGTAGAAACTCTACATTTTTTATGTGTGTGTGTAATTTAAATTCGTGTAGAATGAAATTTAAGTTTAGTTGGAAAATAAATCTTTCTTGTATCCTACAAATGAGTTCTGGCTGCATACGTGAATATTTATTATTTTTAAGGAAAACCTAGACATATTTACAACATTTTTGAACAGAAAATGATTTTTAATGTCAGATAGACAAGGTAAACTTATGATGAATCAAATAAAAAACACGTGTATGGTCAATGTTAAAAATTCTTAGTTTAATATTTCAAGGGTATGTTCTTCCTGTGTATTTGCATACGATGAATTTTCATTGTAACTTCACAGTACAATATTTCTTCTAGTTTGTTGTTTCAGTGCAAGGGGAAGATATTTTGATCCTATTATTGTTAATCTCATTGCATATTACGTTGATTGCAATTAATAAACCCCAATGTAAATAACAAATCCAGAATTAATTACAATAATGAAGTATTAAGTAAGATTTTTAATGTTAGAATTGAAATGTTTCTTGTCTTGGATTTTACGAAAACCAAAAAATTACCCAGTATCATATATATTTAGTAAATATATAAGAAATTAAAATATTTTCCAGAAATTTCCTTTGCACAATCCAAGACAAGACGGAACAATTTTAATTATTCCTTTTTATAAATTATTAGATTCCAATGAAAAAAGTCTATTTGCTTTCCAAGTATTGAGCTCAAACATTGATATGCATATCAATCAATAGTTCCTCAATGTTAGAGTTTGTTGTCTTCCCCTGCCAGATGGTTCTGCTTGTACTGGGTATGTATAGTCTGTGGTTTATGAGGCCTTAGAAAAGTGTTCACACATGTCAATAGAGCATATGCTCAGTGTCAAATCCTGTAATAGGTAATACTTGATAATGGAGTATGTTAAGGGATAATAAGAGATAACACCATTAAGCCTTGTTTCCATGATACGAAAAACTCAATATGCTGACCAAGGTACAATTCATTTTATTTTAAAACATAAACTAAACATTATGTTTCAACCTCCTAGCAAGGTCTTCTTCAGACTCTGTACCAAATACAAAATCAAGATTTTGTTTTAAAATAAAATACATTCTGCCTTGGTCAGCATACTGCGTTTTTCATATGTTAAGGGATATAGACATTGAGATGAATTTGACAATTCTGTAAGTTGGTTAATCAGTTTTATTATGTTTTATGAATGCTTGTTGTGGACATGGAGAAATGTTACGATATGTAAGTTTAATGGTAATATTTTCTGCAGTGTTCCAAATTATTGGATTTGAAGATATTGTTTATTCCGTGTACAAGTGAGTTGATTTCTTGAAAGGTGGAATATTAAATATGATCTATGTTTCAAGCTTGTTATTTGAAACTGAGTAGTTGTGATTAACCATTAAGTGTATATTTATGATTGATTGATTGATTGATTTAGTTTATTTTACTTCGCGTTTTGTGCCTCTTGGCTAATTTGCGAAGATGGGGATGAGTGATGAAATGATGAAATTGATGAATGGACATTCACAAACAACCAAGCCCGAGCGGGATTCGAACCCGGGACCCTTGGCCTCGCAGCGCGATGTGCTAACCACTTGGCCACAGGGTCGGGCATGTATATTTATGATACCCACTGAACTGATAAAGGTTTTCTCTCAAGCATAATGGCAATGTAGAGTGAGTCGGTGTTTCTCTTCGTTGCCAAACCTCTGAGAAGTCTGTTTGTGAAGAGAAACAAAATTATTAGAACTTTACACAGGCCTTTGGTGCGTGTCAAACAGCAGATTTTCTTGTATTTGTACATGTGTTATTTTACGTTGCATTTCTGCTACTTTTGGCTAATTGCAATAATGTGGACGAATGGTAATTAGAGGAGCACATACACATGACCATGACCCACACACACAACACAAAGTCCACACAGGATTATCCTGTGGTCCAGGCACCAGACCTGTGTTTGCCTTCAAGTACAGTGGAACCCAAATTCTATATTCCCGGATTTAACATTTTCCTGAATTATACATTCAATCTTGATGGTCCTAACAAGCAAAATGCTATAAAATTTGCCTCGATTTTACATTTTCCCACCTGGTCCCCTGAAAAATGTAAAATTGCAGTTCTACTGTACGTATTATGGTGGATCTTCTAATGAACTCAAACATAGGATCTTGTGCATTAGAATAAGATTCAATTCAGTTAAAGTATTTAAATGATATATTAAGAACTCACCTTTAATATCCTGAAGGGCCTTCTCTGCACTGAAGTAAGGAGTGATTGTGTGAAAGACAGCCATTATTTTTACACGGTTCCAGACTATGATCAACTAATCTAACAAGAAAGAAAAATGTATGTTGTACAAAACTGTAGTTCTTGATGAAAAGCAAATCAAATGAAAATATCAATGTTATAACATAAGAACTCATTATCAAACCGAAAGAAGAAATATGACTTGACTAACTGTGACTATCAACAAAATAAAAACTGTACATCTTTACACTATTTGTTTTTTTATAATATCCACAAATTCATGAAAATAAACATACATTTTCATAATTAGGAGAAGAGAGACACAGTAGTAGATACATACATATTAGGCATTCAACCAATATTTAACTAATACTGCCACTATAATGACTGATTGATTTGCCTTGGTTTACTTCGCTTTTTGTGCCACTTTTGGCTAATTTGCAAAGATGAGGATGAGTGATGATATGATGAATGGACACTCACAAACATCCATGCCCAGGCTGGGATTCAAACCCATGACACCTGGCCTCGTAGCGCAATGTGCTAACCACTCTACCACAGAGGCCGGCTACTGCCACTATAAAAGTTACAATTAGCAATAAGTAATATTTTAGTAATATAAAATTGTGAAAAAGAATCCTTAAAGAATGCATGATACAGAATACATTAATTTATGTTTGGGTAAATATGCGATATCGCCCGAACGGATTTCTTCAAATTTACAGGAGAAACTACTTACTCAAATCAGTTTCTGTAGCATTGTCAAGTTCTTTGAGGCATTTTCTTTCGCAGAAACTGAAAACATCACCATAGAATGCTGCAGAACAAGAAATAATCACTTTTTATGTAAGGAACTTGCATTTTCTGTAAAGCGACAACATTATGCCGCTGTTTCCATTATGTACCTGCAGCTGGCGCGATTTTTTTTAAACTATGCTTACCTAACTTAACCCAACCTAACCTTGCTGGAAATGATCCATGGGGCTATGGTGAATGGTTTTTGGGGCTATCGGTCAATGGTTCATGGGGCTATCATGAATGTTTTTTTGGGGTTATCCGTCAATGGTTTGTGATGACATAATGAACACGAAAGTAGTTATTTTTCGGTGAAGAAGGTTGAAACACTGCATACCCCACTCCATATCGACAAAACACAAGCACAGCGTGCAATGATCCATGACGAGTGCACGCCATATTGTCTGTTACCCAAGCAGAACAAAGAAGACAAATAATGACTCGTAATATGAAAAGTTGACACTATTTTATGGAAAAGGGCACAACTTCACCTTAAAGAATCTTCCGCAATGCAGAATAGGTAAGTATCAATGCTAAAATTAACTAAATAAATTAGTGAGAGATGTTCGGGCCTTATCGCATAAATACCTACATTTGTAACCAGGTTACTACAATGGGTTTGCCGGCCTCGTGTAATGGTAATGTTGTCTTGGAATCAGGGGGTCCCTGGTTCGAAACCTCGTGAAGGCACATAGTGGTTCAGATCCCAGTTTAAACAGTAAGTCCCATTCTGATTAGCATATCTGTGCATAAAGTGGACTTTAAACAAAACACAACGGGTTGTCTTAGAAAAAGAAAGCATGTATGTAGACATTTACTTTACAAAATGGGGGCAAATATACATCTATATTCATTAAAATAATAATAAAATGGCCAAATTTTGGCACTAAATTTTTGTGTGAATATAGATATATAGATAGATGTGTATCTATGCACATGTATTTGGTTGGTAAAATTATCTGTTATTCCACCAATATGCTTTGTAAGCTAATACTGATATAACACAGATTAATCTACCCCATCCCTGAAACAGTAATATTATTATTGTCAAATAATTTGAAATTTTGTAACTTGCAACACATAGCATGTTTTTCCAATGATTTCAAGACCTAGCTTGAACCATCTAATGTTTGTTACAATAGTGAATATGTGGGAAACATGAACAAGTGTCATTTTTGCAGCAGATATTCATATGCATTTGTTTGTGTATGCATCTTTGTCATTGTCTGGAGTCAGTTGTCTTTCTGAATTAATGTATTTATGTATAAAAGAGATAATTGCTAAATTTACAATTGTTTTTAAAGTGTTTTACTATCTGGATGTGAAAAATGTATTCAGGCAAGTTATGACATCACAATAAATGTTACCTTTTCAACTTGGAATAAGTAAATTTTATGTACATTTAAAAATATAATTATTTTATATCATAAAATTATGCACAAAGACATAATTCACCATTACAGTCATGGTTAATGTAGAGAAACACAAAAATGACAATGTGTGTAAACAAAAATACAATGGTTGGAAGTAACACGATACTTGTTGATGTGAGGTTGAGGTTCAACCTTATGTCATTACGTATTACCGTCTCTCAACCCCCCTCCCAAATATATTAACAATATAAAAGGTCTGTGTGATTCAAATGTATTCAAAAATTCTAATTCAGGTAAACAGTATATATATGTATTTAAAATATTTAATTTAATGCGAGGAGTTCACATTTGCCATGTCACATGCTCAGATGAGGAATACATCCACAAAAATAAATCAGAAATGTTACGGCATATAGTAATCTGCTAAAAATTGTTAATTGTATAAGAATTTCAAGAAATCAACCAAGATAACTTCTGTTTGTCAGATACATTGTTCTGCAAAGGACACTAACGAAGTGAACGGATTGAATCTGTTTTATTTTGAACGCAGATTTCTCATCTTTTCCTTTCTCGATATAAATAAAACCTAAACTTTAAAAAACTTGCCTCAGGGCATTAATAAATATGTAAAAATTCAAAGGGATTTGGATTAATAAAAGTTGCAATTTTTCACATCTACAGAGAAAAATTCAAGCAGATTTCACGCATAATTCCCGAAGACAATAATTCACGCATAATTCCCAGAATTCAAGGAATTCCCGGGCAACCCTGTTCCAACGATGGACCAACACATGGTTTTTAATTTGAGCCAACGTATGGTTTCTATGTTGGGCCTATGTACTAAAAACTAAAGTACTATAGATAGTTTTGTGTTTTGATATATATATATATATATATATATATAATTTATTGAGAGGTCAAATGTAAGCAATAGTACAAATTATTTGTGAAAATAAAAAAAAATACACAGCACTTTCTCATTTATATAGTATCATTGTTTTCATGGCACCGTACTTTCAAGTGGTAGCACAAAAAGCTTTCTAGAGTTTATTTAGTTTTCCACCTTTCATGGAATTTAATCTGCACATAACATTCATTGTTTAACCACTTTCACAAGAACACTTATAAGAACGTTCTTGTTCTGATACAGGTAAAGACACAAATAATAAACAATTCCCAACACATATTTCATCCATGGTGGCTGACAAAGAACTGGTGAGTGTTAAAAATAGCTTCTACTTTCATTTAAAAATATTATATTTCAGTATGTGCTGTGACTGAAATATGCGAAAAGAAACACTTTTACATGTAATTTATTTTTCACTTTAGAATTTACAACATACTCTTGAAAGTTGTCTTAAAATGGGAAAGTTGTTTTTAAAACTGATTTTCATTAACTTTTACATGGTTGGGCAAATGTTAGCAACCACCGTTGGCCCAACGTCAATTTGACAACCAACGTAAAAACCACGATTCCCACGTAAAAACTGACATTGGCCCAACGGTTGTGGTTACTTGGGTAGGATCATATCTTTTTTGTATTATTTTGTTGGTTTATTCACTTTATGTTGGAGTTTGAACATCACTCCTGATTGTGTGCGCAGTTCAAAGATAACAATGAAACAATAAACTGGGGTATGAATATACGCAACAGTTAAAACAATTAGGATCATCTAGACTAAAGTTCAAATCACAAACCCTGAGACCTTCTGTAAACAAAACCACCTGCATGCAGAAAGCATTGCAAACTCATAGAAGTAAAATAATCCACACGAAAATCCAGCGTTGTTACAGGATTCATTATGTAAGGTAAAACAATGGCCAATTTGTAGTATGGGATACCCTGCCCCAAATGACGTATCACTTTAAACCCAATGCTCTTTCTTTTTTTACTTATTGCTTTACCTTTATGGTTAACTCTTTGCACCAGTAATCACTTCCCATAAATTTGGCTTCTTTCTTGCATGCGAATTGAATATATTTTACTTGCATTTTTTTAAATGATATAACATGGTAATGTATATTTATAAGGATGATATAGATATGAGTGTATTTGAAATTTGTTTGTAGATTTTATGTAAATTGTATCTTATGTAAATAAAATATATAATGGGCATAAACAGCCATATGCATTGCTGTAAGTCTAATAAATATATTGATGATGATGATCAAAACAAGACAAAGAAAGTTCGTAAATTTATTGCAGTTGGAAACTTTGACAAGCATCCTAATAACGATTTTTGTTCCGCCAAATATAGTGCACTTCGTAAAATAACTTGGTGACATGGCAAGGCAAGATAAGTGTGAACATTTTGTAGTAATATGCATTGTAACTTTCAATGAGCTTAGAGATTTGTGTACATAATGATATTTTATAACATTGGTTATTTTCTAAAAATAATTATGTGAACAGCAAGGAAGTAGTGCAACTTAGTAATATTGCCTGACTTATCCTTAGAAAAATAACATGCCGAGTTCTATGCGTGCGGGAAGATCTCCGTGTTCTCCGAGCTTGTTTTCAAAGCACCAGGAAGGACAGCCTTTGAAAAGGAGTGAGAATCAGATTCTACTCAATATTTATGTAATGTTCTGTCAGTGGTATCCTGAGAAACCAGTAAATGAAATGGTTAAGTTGGTATCCCAGTGCAGTGGTGTGTCAGTGTCTGCAGTTTTAAGGGTTATGAAACAGAGAGAATGACCGGGAGAGTGACAATGTATGCGGCTGCATATTCGTCTGATGTTTTGATAGCGGGTCCTCACATTCAGAGGCTCTTATATAAAATGAATAGGTGCGGCGAACTATGAGTGTAACAGCAGATGATTGCGGTCATTAATCAGGCGACGCGGAGTGATACATCGAATCGGTGGGACCGTTTGTTTACAGAAGGTCTCAGGGTTGGTGATTTACACTTTAGATCATATTTCAAAGCTGCCAACACACAGAATAATCAATTACATCTGTCATTCTCTTGTGAACATGAAGACAAAAAAAGGGGGAATGTAACTCCATCAACTTCCTTTCTGGGTACACCATTGAGCTATATAGTATTTAGAAAGAGTTTTTATTTAGATATAATGGAGATTTTTTTGAATAAATAATGAGTTGTTTGGGCATTAATTAGTTCCATCATCCAATACGGGAAACATTCTGATGGGTTTTATTTATATATATATTAGGAATTTCCATCTATTCAATTTGCCCAAAATATACAAATCTGCCATTAATCTCTCAAAATGTTAATAAGAGATAATATTAGGTTTTAATTTACAAGCAAGCAGAGGCACAAGATTATTTTCTGTATCAAAATGCATCAGATCATATCATTGACAGGGATGTGATGCCTCTCTATTTCCAATATGATAAAAGTTTATGATAAATGTGAAAATTATGGTTAACTTGGACCAAATAAAAAAGAGAAGACAAGTAGTAAATACATTCAAAATAAGAAATGTGTTACTCTTCAAGAAATATATACATGATCTGCCACTGATGAAAGGTGAAGAAAAACCCAGGTTACTTGTGCCCAATACTGCAGCAGAGTTGTTAAAGAGTGTGGCAAGCAAGTACACACACACACAAAACACCTATTCACATAAGCATATAAGATATGGCTTTCAACCTTTTGCATGGAAATATGCTATGAACACCAACCAAGACTTACCTAAACCACTCAATTAGATAAGCCAATATTGGAGTATACTAGATGGAAAATGCACAAAAGATGCAGCAAGCAGGCATGCATCTAGAAATATGTTTCGGTGAGAAGGGGGGACCTAAGTGTCTCAATAATAATAATAGTAATAGCAATAATATATTAAATTCAATTAAAAGAACATTAATTAAATATGTAAATTAATTAATATTGTATTTTTATTATTACATGAATAGGTAAAAAAATGGTAAAATAATAGATATATAACAGCATGTATTTATTATCTACCTTAGGTGTAGTTAAGATCGCCAAAATTTGTATAAAAACAACTGCCTGGCAAGGAAACTAATGTAAAATAGATAAAGAATTGAATATTTATTTAATAACAAAAAAGAAGTTAGCTCCAATTATAATATGTACAATTAATTGTACTGTGATCACTTTTCGTTGCCTATTACAATTGATGAAAGTAAAGTTGCCGATTAATATTTTATGCATATTATCACAAATAGAAGTGTGCATAGATATTTGGTAACAATTTCATACATCGGAGACACATTTATTCATTTTTACAGAAGAAACTACTTACGGAAATGAGTTTCTCTAAGGTTTCCAACGTTCGTCAAGGTATTTTCTTTCATCGTGGAATCTATTTGACCGGGAAATCATGTATTTTCCAAGAGAAATATCTCACCGATGCACAATTACCATTGCTTTCGCTACGTGAACCAGATGCTGCATACGTTTGATGATGTAACCCCCTGTCAGTGTTTCCAACCCCCCTTTTTTTAACTATGCTTGCCTAACCTAACCTTATCGGATTGGTTCGTTGGGCTATCCGTCAGCTACCCATGCATAATGTACAATTTGAACACGTGATGAACACGATAGTAGGTATTTTTCGGTGAAGAAGGTTGGAAACACTGCATACCCACTACAGCAGTAAAGTTTTGCCCGCCATATTGTGTGTTAAGGAAGCGAAAAAAGGAATAACAAAAATTACTCTCTATGTGAAAAATTGTGTTTGTTTTCGTGTAAAAAGCATAATGGCACCTTGAACTATGTTCCGCAATACACAATAGGGGATCGAATTGACAATATAGAGAAAGTCTCCAATTTTGTTAATTTTCGGTATACTCACTAATTTTGGCCTCCTAATCACGAATCTGTTGTAAAAAAACCGGGGGTCACGTCTGGAAATTTGAAAAAAAAACATTGATTTTTTTTTTTATATATAGGTGTATATGCGTAGTTTTACGAACGAAAATGTAATCTCCTGTCATTGTTTCCAAGCACGCCTTTGTTTTACAAGAAAATGGTTTGTGATGTTCAATTTTAGTACGAATCCTATTTTTTCAATCAATTTAGGGGTGAAATGAATGCTAATGGAACCTAACCTAACAGGCCTAACCTAACCTCGTGTGAATGGTTTGAGGGGTTACCCCTGGATGGTTTTGGGGGCTAACGTCAATGGTTTGTGGGGCTACCTGTGGATGGTTTTTGGGGCTAACGTCAATGGTTTGTGGGGCTACCCGTGGAATGTTTCATCAAAATGTACAATTTCCAGACGTGACCCCCGGTCTTTTACAACAGATTCGTGATTAGGAGACCCAAATTAGTAAGTAACCGAAAATTCAAACAAATTGGAGAAATTCCCTGTATTGTTAAATTATACCTTAACATTTCACACATTCACCAACATCGAGTGAAGAAGTGGAAATTTATGTCGTCTAATTCAGTCTGCCTATTCGCTCACAACTTTATATGAAAATTAACAAAGTTAAAAGTCTTAAAAGAAATAAAGGGTTCATAGACATGCGATGGATTCAAATGAGAAAGACCTGTTAGGGAAGAAAATTGTTTCTCCGAATTCTCCCCCTTGCAATTACATTTTGAGCTTCTCTTATACTAAAATAATAAAATAACGTGAGATGATCGTGCGCTTTGATGATATGTACAAAATAATATTTCTCTAAATAACACTAAAAATATTTTAAATTCGGTTACAATCCAAAATATAATAAATGCGTTAAACATAAATAAATAAATATATAAAGTGTCCGCATTCCTTACGTTTTTCTCGTCAGCTAAAAAATTACATGTATTGGTGGATAATATGAAATATCCATGAGAACAAATGCTTCTAACATTTATAAATTTGTCCTGTATTGCAATTCTCTTAACGTGTTTCTTTCTTTTTTTAACACAATTCCTCACAATACTCAATGATTAATATTAAAAGCACCTTATAAATTCCTCATCTCGTGGGAATATATGTCGTGGCCAAATGATTACTTGATTACATTAACACATTTCTATTTCCTACTACCAGGGAGTCGTAACGTACCCAATTTGCGTTACACGGTACGTTCCATTTTGTAGGAGGAAGAGTATGGTTCAACTGCTGGTACCCATGTAACGTAACGAAATGCAATATCTTATAGAGTGACGTTACAAGGAACGTAACAAAATGTATTATGGTAGATATTAACGTTATAAAGGAACGGAACGAAATGAGCACATTGGAACATAACGTAATATGCAATATGGTATATACTACCGTTACAAGGATACAAGGAACGTAGTAACGAAATGCATTGTGGTATATACTAGCGTTACAAAAAAACGTAACGAAATGCAACATGGTAGTAAATAACGGTACATAGGAACGTAATGAATGCAATCCTCCGTAACGGAATGAAGTGAAAGGCAATATGGTCAATTAACGTTACATAGGAATGTAACAAAATGTAAACCACTGTAGCGGAACGGAACAAAATGCAGTTGGGTACATACCATCTGCATAAGGAACGTAAATAAATTCAGTATGTTAGATGTTAACGTTACAAGGAAAGAACAATTCACAAATGTTAGGTAGTAACGTTATAGGCGCGTGACGAATATAATCTATTTAACATCAAGGAAGAAAAAGGAATAGCCCAAGTCTCTTACCTTTCAGTATATCGTATGGGATTAATGTGTAATAGCCGTTAAAAATATGGTTGTTTGTAAAAAAATGAATTTCAACCAGGGTTGATAAAGGGTCAGGAATTTTAAATCAATTCAATTCCGGTTCAGCAGGGAATATTAGCAAGCATAAATGGATCTGGACCGTAAAGAGCCTTTTTATGTTTAAAATATTTCAATTCGTTCCAGGAACCTTTTCTCCGGATCAATTGAAATACGGCACAGGGACCTTCTTTCCGGATCAATTTAAAGACTGTCTAAGTTCCATATTGAAATGAAAGAATACGCAACTTGGACCGAATTAAAACTGTGCGATAAAGAAGGTTCCGGTGTTGTTGCGGAACCCAATAGAACCCATTAGAATTTATGGGTTCGTGGACGTTTAACAATCCTGATTTGAAAATTACATTTTTGGCTCGAAATTGAATACAGCTTCCAACTAGTGTAGAAATGAGTAGTCATAGACGTGCGCACGGGGTGCAAAGGGGGGGGGGGCACATGCCCCACCCCCTAATCATTGACGTCTGCCGATATTTTCGACGCAGGGACAAGCAAGGTATTTTTCCATGGGGCATATTAACCAGATAATAGTGTTGCCCCCTCAAGAAACACCACTTGAATTCGAAATTATCGCATTCCTGCATTCCCATTATAATAATTAATGTACATTACTATGACTGGGATCAAATTATACGCGTGAAATATATACTTTTAGCTGACATTCGTTTTCTAAAGGGGAGATGTGGCCATCCTCGCCCCCTTTCAGATTTCCATGCTCCTATATTATTATACTTTAATCCAGAAATTTAGGGTTGAGGAATCTTATCACCGGTTATTAAACGATATTATGCTCTTGAAGAAAATTAAGTATTTTCAAGCAGATGAAAGTTCACAAAGCAACAACGGCGGAAGAAGGTGCAGTGGCGCAACCACAGGGTGCAGGGGAGATTAGCTCTCAAACTTGTACGGAAATCAATTCTAGGGGGTTAGGGGGCAAACATTGAACTATAGAAAGAAAGGTTACAGAATCTAAGAGTAGCAAGACAAAAGGGTACTGAAGATGGATTTAGTTTTCACGTCTGTCGTGCACTATTTCTTCCAGACGGTCAAGAGCACCTGCAAGGAGGCACAGAGGAGCAATTGCCCCCTCTTGATTTCTATCTTTATACAAATATAAATAAAGTTATATAAACTTGGACAGTTGCTGCTGCTTACGGTGTACGTTTTGCCCGTGTAAGGTAATATATAGATGTATTATTAATTTTTGAAACCCCACCGTTCATTTATAAACACACTGTATATGAGTCATTGTGAATTCGAGTCAATTAAAACATTTTGCGTTGTTGGGAGATTATCTATTAGGATAAAATTTGGACATAATGAATCTAAGTAGAGAAAAATCCAACTTGTATATCAAAATTGCCATGTCCAACTGATCTCCGAAAGTAGTGTTTAGCACGTCACATTTCAAGTATATTGTAATAATCTTCAATTAGGCCAAACGTTAACGAACAAAACAACATTTATTTAACTTATAACTTCATGTTATATAAACTACATGAAATACATTTAACAAAGACAAAAGACAAAATACAATCTCTCTCCAATTCGACTTGTTCACAGTATCTCTTCTAAAATTTTTATCTTTTTCTTAACTTCCATCATATATGATTGATTGATTTGAGTCCACTTTATGCACAGTTAGGCTAATCAGGACTGGACCTACAGTTTAAAGTGAAATCCCAATCACTTGTGCCTCCACCGGGTATCTAACCCGGGACCCCTTCATTACAAGGCGATGACGCTACCACTGCGCCATCGGGGAGGCCATTTCAAGTATAGTCCATGATTGTATCTAGTAGTATATGAACGAGATGTGTCCCTCCATTCAAACAATACGTGGCTTGTCCCTATAAGTGTGTCACTTATAAATTAAGTTTCCGAAAGCAGGTATTATGCATGAACAGAACAAAATATACTCGTGAGAAATTACAAAAATTATAAGTAAGTTCGTGGCGGGAGTTATTGACGGTTTTCCCCACAACCTATCCGCTTTAGGTTCCGGGTTCGAGTCCTGGTCTGTAAATATCTTTTTTAGGTGTCTCTTCATTAATTTAATCTAATTATCATCCATCTTCATAGTTTCGATTAATTATAAAAGTCACATAAAAGCGAAGCAAAATAAGAACAAATAAAAATAATTGCAAAATGATTACAATGTCAGAAGTACATTTGAAAAATAAAATGCGGACAGGAGATTCATTTTCAAACAGGTATTTGGGTAGAATTGTGTAGACAGACAGCATGCTCCCGAAAGTTGCCAATCCACGTGTAGCATGACCTTCGATACTGGGGTTGTGCTTTTTCAGGAAAGTTTGCTCGACGCTCCTCAAGCGTCTTATCAAGAATGCCTCGGTGTTTGCAGCATTACTATTTAACTTATTTTCCGTCGGGAAAATCTTTTTTCTCCTATTTAATCTGCGGTTGACTCTACAATACAGCATATTAATCAAGATACAACAACTGAATTACGGCGAAGTAGGTTAGAAACCCTGCGTGCTCAAGAGCAGCTTCGATAAGGCACCTGAATTGTTTCGAGCTGAAGCAGGAAATGGGCGATGTTTATTCCCCAAGGCCATTCTGTAAAACTAATGCCACAAGAAGTTTTCTGTGTGGATTTGTGAGCATGAAATTGTAGGTTAATGATAGTACTACAAGACGTTAAGTGGATTTATTTTTCTGTTTCGTTATTTTATATAGCTTTCCTACCTATATAGTTTGAATAACTAATTAATCATTTCATAAGCAGACAAACACGAAGAAGCCGATCCCGTGGCAAATTGGTTAGCGTAATAAACTGCGAAGTCTAATGTCGGATTAGATTGATTGATTTAGTTTATTTTACTTCGCGTTTTGTGCCTCTAGGCTAATTTGCGAAGATGGGGATGAGTGATGAAATGATGAAATTGATGAATGGACATTCACAAACAACCAAGCCCGACCGGGATTCGAAGTTTCGAACCCGGGAGATGTCGGATTAGAGCCTGGACTAGAAAATATGGATGGGTTGGGTCATTGTCTTTATACCACTTCCATCACCTATCACATCCTTTATCATCGCGATTAACCGAAAGTGGTAGACGCGAAATAAAAATAGAACCTTTGCATGGAAGTCCGAAAGAGAGGCAAGGGGGGGGGGTGCACGACCCACCTGGAAAATGAAAGTCAACCAAAAATTATATATATATCTCACACAATTCCATTTCAGCTGCAATAATATATGTTAATTATTGCATGAACATAACTAGCTAACTAACTAACTCTCTAGCCTTCTTAAACCCGAAGGTTCATGGCTGCAGAACACAGGCCTTCCATCTGTCCCTATCCTGAGCAAGATCTATATACTCTTTTCCATCCCTACCGATTTCCTTTAGGTCTATCTCAACGTTGTCCCTCCATCTTCGTCTTAACCTTCCTAAAGGTCTCTTACCATCAGGTTTCCCAACAAGAATCCTATAAACTCCTCTTTCCTCTCCCATCCGTGCCACATGGCCTGCCCACCTAAGTCTTCTTGATTTATTTATTCTAATTATCTCCTCATCCCTTTTAGGTCCAAATATTTTCCTAAGGATCTTATTTTCAAATAAGATGAATATGATAACTTCAAATTAAAGCAATGTTTTTTGAGGAGACAACACTGTTATGCACCTTGTTTGCCTCCCTCCCCCCGGAAAAACTACCTTGCTTGCCCCTCTTTGGAAAAAATCCTGCAGACGTCCATGAACCTTTAGTATCGACTTCGGACTATAAAGCATTGATTCTTCAATGTATAGAGCGGCAATATACCGCGACAGCCTCTTACAGAGTATTTGCCAGGAAATATCAACACGAGAACAGGGATAGGAATTCCTCTTATTTTAGATTTTCTCAAACTAATTTCAAGTATCTGATGAAAATTTTTTCTATTTAGTATGCAAATAAAGGTTTTAAATTTGAATGGGCGTATTAATTTTCTGGGTTTTTCCAGAGACGATATGAAGCACTGCGGATACGAAGGGCGAACTCAACAAAGTGCATTGTGAGGGAAATGCGTTTCAAGTTGTCAGGCACAATTCGAGCTCCACAAAAACTTGGTAACTGTAGATCGGAATGTTTCATGCGTGATTTTCAAAGATTTTATGGAGTTTGCACTGTGCCTGGCAACTTGAAACGCATTTCCATCACAATGTACTTTGTTGAGTTCGCCCTTCGTATCCGCAATGCCTCATATTTTCAATTACTTTGAAGCATTTTGGACCATTTTTTATTTTTATAAGCAACTGCATTAATTGATAGAATGATCTTAAACATGAAACTAATTGTTTTTTCCAATGATTGACTGTTTTCTTTGCCTTTCATTACGCTAGGTCACTCAGCCGCTATCTTTGTTGTGAGCCTAGATTAAGTGTGATTGGAGCTTATCCTATATGCTTTCTTCATACAACATGGCTGTCGGCTACATGTTTGACATCTTAACACAACTTCTTTGAAACATCGCTCATGAAATGTATTTCACCTATCGTCCTACGGGAATCAGAGGAACGTAACTACAAAAATTCTGTTTTCAGTTTCGTTAAAAAAAAATCCTCTGAAGAGTATTTGGAGAAAATCGACATTTTCCACTTCTAATTCTTATCTGTAAGGCGGAGTCACGTTTAAGAGTCATATTCCTAAGAATACATTATTTCCTCTCCTATTAATTTGATAAATTAGAGTTAAGTCGCTCTGGTTCTCACACACGCTATCAGCCCCTATTTTCCAAAATTTGGCACGTTAGGTATTACGCCAGATGTGTCATTTGGGTATGATGCATTTTTGTTATATGCCTGTGGAGATTCGAACAGTGTTCTCGGCTTGCGAGCCAGGTTATATCGGCGTCAGCATCCAACGTTTGGAGCGCATACATTGCTCTAAGCAGGATGCTCTCTACCTTATGATGGGACACTTTTTTACCCATGAAAGTTATTGTCCGTGGCCTGCAAGCAAAGTTCTTGCAACAAACTGCCTCGAGAGAATTATGCGTAGGCTATGTGTGACTTTTCTGTTTCTCAGACCACGTGTGACTACCTACAAATTATGTGAAACAATAACATAAACAACTTCCCATGTGAGTATGAGAAAACACTTGCATTCTAGCCGGGTTCGATTCCTGTGATTCGAATTCCACTTTGAACTGTAGGCCCACTCCCAATTAGCCTATCTGTGCATACAAGTGAACTTAAAACAAGACAAACTTTCATTCTAACCTCAGTCACTTATGGGAGCTGCTTAGAAGTAGTAGTGTTGACTGCCATGACTAAAATTTCTGGATCCAAGTTCACTTCCTCTCAACGATTTTATTTGTTGTTTTAAGTCCCCTTTATGCACAGTAAGGCTAATCGGGACTGGACCTACAATTTAAAGTGGGATCCGAACCACTTGTGCCTCCACCGGGTATCGAACCCGGGACCCCTCTCTCGACGATTTGACTGAGTCTGCACTCCTGCGCTACACTCCGCTGTCTATGCAATGTAGTTTTAAAAGTTGTTAACTGAGGTATCCTAGTCACTAATTCCACCGCTGCCACCAGTTAGTCAAGGTATGACTCATCATCAGCCAGGCTCGGGCGAAATGCAACTCATTAAACCGTCGCGGACGAACTGTGGCATTTTTCTAGGAATTTCGCTTTCGGACCAAACGCTACTGAACGTACAGCAGTCCCAGTGCCTGCTCCAAGTTGCACTGCTGCTTTCGGAGCCCTTGGTTTGGGAAGGGGATGGGGGTGAGGAAAGGGTCTTTATTTTTCATACTGAAGCTCGTTCATTTCGTTCTCCTATTTCTCTTGGTTGAATTTTCTGAGATACGGAATCTACCTCATTTTCCTTTTCATTTTGTTTTATTGCGTCACCCACGGTACTCTTACATGTACTTAACATTTTTAATTTCCCTGTACCTGCACCCTTTGGTTAGGTAAAAATAAATAGCTGCAGTTCGTCAAATGTTGTATTTTTGTTTTTGTTACCCATTTTTCTCGTACTTCAGTCAAGGGCAATGGAGCTACTGGTAACAGACGTAGTTAGGAAATAGCATGAATTGTTTCTTCCCCGCACTGTAGTTGACCGATAAAAGAACTATGTAAAGTCTCGTTTCTATTACCACAAATTTTACCGCGCAACATGACACGCGGCATGCGACGCTGCATGTGCCAAGCATTTGTTGAAATGGAAACTGTCTGCAACATGCCGCGGCGCAAGTGCCGGGGACAAAATTGCCCCAAACGATTAAGACGCACAACGTGCGCGGCGGACAATGGAAACAGCCTGCAGCAAGTTCCTGGGGCATACGAACTAGAGTAGAAACAGACGACGCGACTACAATCTGTGGTCCAACAAGATTTAATAACAATGCAAAATCACTTGCAGTCATTCTTACAAAGTTTTCGTATCCACTTTGAAGACGTAAGTCTCTCATCAACGAGTTAATTTTTTGCTAGAAAACTTCTAATCCACCATCTAGGTTGTTTTCGCCTCTTTTTTTAGAAATTCATGATACGCGCCTGCCATAACCAACAAACCCGCCATAGCTTTATTGTTCATCTTTACCCAAGTTAAATCACCACCAAATTATTACAATACAAGAGAAGGAACACTGACTACTCTAAAGCACTGCACAACGCTACACTGCGATCCTGCACTCCAGTGTTGTTGCGGACGTATTTTGAAGAAGTAGTTTTGAATTGGAAGCAGTACGAGTACACTAAATGACGCGCAACATGCGCCGGCACATGTTGCACGTCATGAGTCTGGAACTTGTCTGAATGGAAACGTAGCTTAACAGAAACAGAAGGCTTTCACGATTTGTCTGAATATTAAAGTGATCTCTTCTTTCACACCAAAACATAAATAACTATTCTCAGATTTGAAACCGTAACAGGGGTGTAAGGGGTGACCTTCCACGTAGTACACCCAATCGTCAACTTCATTCCACGTAGTACACCCTGGACTGCTCTTTGCAGACTAACGAGGCTCTGGCGACTGACCCTATGGCCAGTATAATTCTGTGTGTTCTGTTTTTTGTCATGTGTGCTGAGTGCCCCTTTAGAGCCTCAGCTTTTAACCTAAGTCAGAATATTTTAATATTTCAGTTATTCGATATTACAGTTACGTTATTTGTTATGGTAAGGGGCTGGACCCCGTATAACGTGGCGGTTGCAAAATAGCCTAAGTGCTGACGCACCCAAAATTAAAAAAGAAAAAAATGTAACAGGGAATATAGCTTTAATAAATGCCTATAAATATTTCACTATCGTTTATATTTATGTACATGTTGTTAATTTCGAAATATTGGGAAGAAATGCAGCAAAATGCTACATATTCGATTACTAATTTGAGCCACTATACATGTTATGTTTTTATTTCATGAACAATGCGACACCACAGGTCCCGAGTTCAGATCCCAGCCTGTGTATTGTTTTCATTATTTTCTTCGTGATGTCCTTTCATCAATTTTGTCATTGCATCACCCATCCTCGTCTTCGCGATTAGCCAAAAGTGGCAGAAAACCAAAGTTAAATATAACAAATCAAATCAAACATTACTTGCAAGACAAGAATGGATAGGTTATTTTGAAGCTGCTGTTATTAAAAGCAAATTGTATGTAGCTTTCCTAGACAGAAGTTTCACACACAGAAACTGATTGATTGGATAACGGCTGCGGATTCCTACTCGAGCAGAAAATATATATATTTCCATTTATTACTTACAACAATAGCAGACTGATTTCCTGCTAAATCAAAGAAAACTTGCATTCACAGTTACAAATTGACGTGTTGAATGAAGTTAACTACAGATTTCTCTCACTCCAATTCTGATTAATCGAACAGCACACCACAACGTGGGTCATTATATATTTCCAACTTACTCTCGAGTTCCTCAACTAAAAATATATTGACTGCGAGACAAAAACTCCTCTCCGATAACACATTATATGCAGAGTATACGTAAGTTGAAATTCCATCATAATAATAATTTGAATTCTTCAAGTAGTAGCTACAAATATAATTTTTCATACATATTTTGTTAGCAAAATATGAAGTTCCTCACTTCACAAGGATAACATATACACAGTATTTCACAAGAGTTTTTAGTTCGAGATAGTCGTAGGCCTAATATGAATATAAACGTCACTTCATTACTTAGTTAAAAAAAAATACCAGGCAATCAGAGTTCGAGGGTATGCCTGAAATTATTTGTAGTATCTCATGTATCAAGGGGGCTTTTTAAGTAAAATGAAGGATACATACCACATGCTTTGGTCAATTCAGAGTAGTAGAAACGTAATTATACTGCATGTTGCAACTGAAACCGTAGCCTCGAAGGCCGAAGTCGTTTAGTGATCCACTCATACACTCGGTACCAAACATTTCAAGTTCGAGTAGACATCTGGGCATGGCTGGTTTTTTTTTTTGGTAAGCATCTCTTCATAGATTTAATATTATCATCATTCATCTTCATCGTCGCGATTATCTACAAGTGGCAGAAAAGCGATATAAAACATGAATAATACAAAAGTATAACAAACAAAAGAGGATAAAAGGATGAACTGAGTTAATGATAGGAAGTTTTATAAAATTACTGTTTCTTGAATAATCTTGTCCTTTGTTCCGATTGTATTTCTTAGTCACACGTTGCTCAATGTCCATGTCGACTGCCGTTCTTGCGTTCTTGAAAATTACTTTCTTGTCTGTCTATGCCCTTCTTTCAAACGTGGTAGGTAGGCGGGCGTTCTGTCTGTTTCTACACCAAAAAGTTTAATGCACCTCCTGTCCAAGAAGACAAGAATTACTGAAAGTAATTTTCAAAATTGTAAGCGGATGAGGGCCCTTGTAAATGATAAATATACTGTCCTTTTATTCGCTTAGTTTTGAGAATCACTTCCCATACAATTCTTGCCTTCTTGAGAGTCCAATGGCCCTGTCTGGCTACAGACCAGTTGCACAAACGCGGTGTCGTTTGTTTCGTACAACAATTACGTCTAACATTTCGTTTCTACGTATTTTCTACTTGCCAAAAGTGCCTTTCATATAGCCCCAAGGCGTTGTCTACTCGGATGCTTCGTGATCGAAGGTCACGTGTACAAAGTTTCAGGATTCAGATTTTCCGATTTTGCGTGGTGCTGCTGCTATCGGTTCTGTTCGCCTTCTCAAGGTCGCGCAGCAAGCAATTATTTTTCGTCTTCCGATAGGAGAAAGCTTGCCTCTCGCTTAGGTGGACGAACGCGTGGCACGGTTGATTTTTTGGCTCGACCATGGTTGGTCCTTTATGTTTCGTCCTTCAGCAACTTAGTCTAAGCACGAATCATTCTCATCGCCAAACAACTGTATTTTTTTTAAAAAAATATGTAATACATGTAAACAGAGAGAGAGAGATATAGATAGATATAAACGTTTTCCCTCAACAAACGTTTGCTTTGCTATCGTATAAAGTGAACGTACATGTTAAAATTCATCTAGCATAAATAATCAAATTAGAACAAATTCACATAAAGCGATTAAGTATGCAGAAAATAAATATATTTGTGATAAATACATAGTTAATAAGTAAATTCCAATAACCAGAACTTTAGTCACGCCGAATCTTGTTTACTGATGTTTTCGAACGTTTTGTTTTACAATTTAATTTTTTCACTGACATCCAAAACGAAAATACGTATTATAACTTAGTGACTTTCGAGGGGTCATAGCACTGTAATGTTAGTATGCTGCCGATCATAATTATGAAGCTTCTTCGAAAACGCCTTCCATAACGGTATTTGCTATTCGTAACGGATATGTGTATCACTTTTTCGAAACAGACTTTTGTGGAGGAAAAGAACTGTAACGTTACAAAAGTAACGAGCACAATTATACGAGAGACCTATGTTATTCTCTCCGGAACACGGCATCGGACACGGTATTGCACATCGGAACGTCTGTATGATACCAGCTATAAATAACGTTGTTGCTTTGAAAAAAGGAGTGTAACGTTTTTACAGCCGTGACCTCAATTAAGTTACTGGTTAATTGTAACGTTACTATCACTTTCCACACACACTAAAGTTACTAGTCAATACGTGACGAACCTCTTTCTTACCCTGTAACGTTACTGGTTGCCGGCAATGGATGTAACGTTAAAGTGTCACGTGAAGACCTACTCCTTTAGAGATCAGTTATGGTTCGGTACCGTTATGCACACCTGTAACGTAATGTTCATATACCTGAGGTAACGTTTCTGTTCACGAAAAAAGTTATTCCGTTTCTGGTTGTAACGTAACGGAAACCGTAATTGAAAATACCGTTCCATTTCGTTACGTTACGACTCCCTGCCTACTACTATGGTCGAGCCTTCTGAGAAGAGAGATACAAACATTTAACACTTTTTTTTACTTTTGACCAATCAGCATTTAGTACGATGGTAAGAAATATGGCGGAGAAGTAAGAGCTCGTTTTGAAAGACGAAGTATAATTTCTTTCTATTTCATTTTTAGTTTTACCGACAGTGTTGGATGTAACTGTATTTCTGAATGAACTTTTGACAGTAAGCTTTCAATATCTTCATTTATGCATTATATTGCACGTATTTATGCGTAACCATTGGCTATAATAAACTACTCTTTATTTGCTATATTTTTGTAAATTTATTTAGTAACACACAGTTTGAAAATGTGATAGAATTTACTAGACAAAAATTACATATTGTGCATGTAGATACATTTAGCTAATGTAAGCGTAAAAGTTGGTAGTGGTTAATTCTGAACCTCGTAAGAATATTAAATGTATTACAACATGCAAAACACAGCAGTGATATTTTATCTTAGCAACCAGTGGACAGCCATATATGTTTGTTATCTCCACGGCCCAAGTTCAGATTTAATTCTGAAGGAATTTTTCTTCATGCTTCTATTTCTAATTATGTCTGTCAATACCTACTTCAGAGTCTTAGTGATTACTTACTGGCAGTTTTCTGGAACACAATTTTCCCTTCTGTTTACTCCTACATGATTCTTTGATTGCGAGCAGCCGGTCGTTTACTGTTGTCTTATATATGGACTGCTGCTACCACCTTCTTCACGTGCCTGGGGTGTGACTGGTATTTTGTCGCTGAATGCTTTCATTGTTAGGTTAGGTGGATTGGGTTTAGTGCTCTTAGCATTAATAAAATATCCCTGAATCCTTTCGTTGCTAGGTTAGGTGGGCCAAGTTTAGGGCTTTCAGCATTAAGATAATGTCCCTACTGCTTTAAACACCTGGTTGCATAATATCTGGTCTCTAGCATGAACCCCTTCGAGACCTGCATGAAAAATCCACAAAAACACATGTCCTCAAGTCGATCGGAAACCAAGAACATTCCTACTTGGGCAAGCTACATTTCAGATCATAATATAACTGGTAACTAACTAATAGGCTACTTAGTGGCACTTTCATTGTGCTAATTAGTTTCTCCAAGCTTCAAACTTGCTCACACAATCATTTCCAGTATTGTAAATAGTACTATAAAATTTGCGAAAAATCATTGAACATTCAGAACCGTTACCTACTTATGAAGGCTCCATGCCAATATCTTACACCCTCGATTTCGCAAACATTTCAAATATTTTCGTCAAATAAATAAGTTTCTTGTAACAAAGGGTGTTTCTAATTAGTGCGGAAGGTTTTTTTTTTTTCACATCTGCGGCTACGAAACTTACGTCTTTTTGATATTGAAGTTCCTGACGTACGTAGCGTCTATGCGGCTTTTCAGGGCTTCCATAATGGATTCATGTCTCAGGTGCACGTCTACACATTTTCTTTTTCTTGTTATGATTGACTTGTGCAGGGGTAATTTGCGATATGTTATTTTTATGACGTATTGGCGGGTTGGAGATTTCAGACATTGGAATTAATAGTGTGTGTAAATACGTTATCTTGTGGAATATCATGCACATTTCTCTTCGCAACTGCGGGCCAGAAAAGGGGAGGGTTGTACTTATGACTTGTGGGATGGGATAATTTGCAACTACTTATTTGTATGATGGTACGGAAAGGGGAGGTTAGTATTCTGTGGAAAAGGACAACAAAGACTTTTGACATACAACTTACTTCTCTTTTTGACTTTCAAATTAACTTCGACCTGCAATTCAGCCTGCACTTGGGATAAAGAGGTAAATTACCTTTTGAGGTTTAATTTCAGCCTTATTTCTTTGGTACCTAAGTAGTATTGGGGGCAGGTGGCTCCAGCCAGTTTCTAACATACCTTCGAAAGGGACTCTATATAGAAAGGTGGGGACACGGTAGGTTAATTGCTCCAGGGGAGGAGCCCGGAATCGGTGGGAAATTTGAACACGGCAACCACCTCGCAACTTCAAACGGCTACATCTCAACTTTAAACTGATGTACAGTCGTAAATACTTGTTCCCGTGGTCCAGAATTTTATTATTCACAATTAGCAGCACATAATCTTCATAAAAAAAAATTCACCTGCGAAATCGAGGGTGTAAGATTTTGATACGGACCCCTTATGAAAATAAGAGGCATTCTGTTGAACTTTATTTCTTTCACTTCTGAAATTTTCTTTGCATTTGCAAGCACTCAGGCCAATTACTACCACTTTCATAAATTACCACCAAACTTTCAGAGTATAAGAAAAATTTCAGGAATGAGAACTCGTGTTGAACAGAATGTTTCTTCCTATTCTTAAGTTTTAACGATTCTCCAATGAGCTGTTCAGGCAAATCCACTCATAAATGACCGCATGTGGTCTTGTGATAGGCAACTGTTATCGAACTTAAGTACATTGGTATTTCAATCTTGATTTTGCTGACCTGTGTGGCAGAATGTTTAGCACATGGTTAGATATTGAATGCCAGATGATATATATAAGAAATTTCACTTTCACTTTATTGAACCCCTGATATTAGCAGGCAAATTGCCCCGTGTCATGTTCATTCACTTTGATTTGGACAACATGAAGTTCAAGAAATAAAACAAAATGCCAGCAAATCAATTGCCATTTTACATCACAGTGAGTGAAAATAATTTGCCTGCAATATTTATCTATCTGGTGTTTCCTGATGGTGTAGTGGAAACACTGTCACCTTGTAATCAACAGGTCCTGGGTTTGATTCCTGAAGGAGTCACATTGCATACTGGTTTGGACTCAACTTGACATTGTAGGTCCAGTCGTGATTAGCCTCTCAGCTTAAAGTGGACATAAAACAAATTTTGCAATGTAAAAATCTGTAAAAAATATGTGCTCATCCCTACAATGTATACATGGGGACTACAGAAAGTGATAAATCTGTACTAAAGAAAATGTATTGTTCTCATTATATTATACTTTTAGTAAGCACAATTTTTAACTTTTTCTCTCCATGCCTTTTTCAGTTAATTGGAAATGGCAGAATCCGAAGATGATGTGGCAATTTACTTTGTTATTCCCAGAGGGCTTACAGATGAAGATTGCTCAACTGATTTGCTTCAAGCATACCAGGTATATATATTGCTGGTTTTGAAAACTACTGAATTCTGATTATTACAATTTTCGTAAAAAGCCCTACCTACTTTTTTACATAATTGCATGTGACAGTGTTGTATGGACATAACTGTGCCTTTATATTTCAGTAACTTGTCTTGAAAATTATTGGTCTAAGTTCTGGTCGAGTTTCAGGGTGTCTACCAGTCTTGAAAACCTGTAAATCCTGGAAAAATTAACGAATTTATTTTCTCTGGAAAAGTCAGGGAAATATACTATGTTTCTTGGAAAATCAATGGAAAAAAGGAATTATAAATTTGTTGTGGATAAACTATACTTCAGTTTGATATACTGAGTATTACCGGTAGTTACATTAGAAATTGTGAATTAAATACTCTTGGAAAAATGGTCACATTTTGAACTGACTTTGAAAAATGGTCACGTTTTGAACTGTTTTGATGTAGAAATCTACTTCACTAAGTGACTATTGGAATTTACCACTTTCTTGTTGCAATTCTTGGGTTGTGTTTTGTAGTAATTAGGATTGATACAGATATTATTACTAAATATTTCTATAAATATGTGTTATTTATGGGGCTGAGCTAATCCCGATACCAGTAGTCGTCATGATGATGATACCATTAGTGGTACTAGTTTACTATCCTTCGGACAGATTTCTTCATTTCTACAGAAGAAACTACTTACCGTAATAAGTTCCTGTAGTATTGTCTAACATCTGGAAGGTGTTTTGTGTGATGTGGGAATGTTTCATAGCGGAAATTCAACCATTGATGCATAGCCCCACGAACCATTTCCGGTAAGGTTAGGTTAGGTAGGGTCACAATAGGTTACAATAGTTAAAAATTGGTTTCGAAAAAAATATGCGTAGCCCCACACAACATTCTCGTATAGCCCCACACACCATTCCCGCATAGCCCCACAAACCATTTGCGGAAACGTACGTTCTTCAGTTACAAAAACACTTTTTTTTTAAAAAAAAAAAATGATCAAAAAAATGTGAATACACGTTAAAAAATGATCCGCGAAGCAGATAGGTAAGTAGAAATGTCAATAATTGACGAAACTCAGAAGTTATAGGTGTCCGAAGGATAGTAAACATTTACCTCAAAGTTTGTTCACCTTGTGGCAGATTGGAAGAACTCCCGCATTTAGTTTTTCCGAAAATTACTGAACAAATCCCCACTCTCCTGGGAAGCAGATGATTGACAAATGATCAAAGGCGTGGGTAAGGGGAAAGCTGTGCCCAAAGTTCTCAAAGGCATGTAACTACCTGGTAACGACTGTGTGGAAATAAAATAAATCATTCATTTCCAATTTCTGCTCACACATTCGTGGGGTAAGAAAGGTGAACATTTTTAAAACCAGCATTACTACCATGCTGGCCTGTTTCCGGGCCAGATGATTGCAGAGTTCTTGGGAAAAATGGGTGAAGGTCACTGTGGAATTCATTTTGTTTTATATACATGCAAACGGAGAGGGAGGGTTGTGGAATCAACAATTTCTTCTTGTACTCTTCCTTCTCTTATTGGCCGATACCATAGCAACTTGTTTTTATTGCAAATGACAGAGAATGATGGCATAAAGAGGCATTATTTTAATAACTGTATTTGCATATATATTTTTACATTGCTTTTCTCCCTCTTCAGGTTAACGCAAACGACAAGAATCAATAGTATTTACATGAAACTGAAGAAGAAACACAATCCACCATTTTTTTTCTTTCTTTTGTAACTGCAACATGTTAAAAAGTCTTGCAGGATTTCAAGAACCTCTTTCTTTGCATCCTCTGGATCTACAGAGAAGTTGACATTATAAAAACACCAAATGTCACAACACATTTTGAAATATTGTAATGCTACATGAGAATAATTTGGGAGTTATTTAATACCATTAAAGAGATGTGATGAGTTAGTATGACTTGGTAACTACCCTTTATTATTTTAAAATTGAATTTTACACGCATTGGTTCAAAGTCGTATCGGCTCTGCCCTAATTATTTATGCTATAATTGTTACAAACTGTACAAGAAAATAATCCTTTGTTTACCATAAGCCAATACGTGCAAGTATTACATACTCCGGTATGACTTAAGATGACCGGACCCCCCTCCAATTTTCTTCATATTTTACATACTTACTAATTGAATCCTGCTAATGATGAATCTGAAGTTAAAATTTGTCGGAAACGTCTAGAAATTGCAAAATAATTGCGAACCATTGACGCTAGCCCCACGAACCATTGACTGTGTGGTTAGGTTAGGCAAACATAGTTAAAATTTGGTGTCGTACTAGTATCAGGATCTAGAAATTGCAAAATAATTGCAAACCATTGACTCTAGCCCCATGAACCATTGATATGTGGTTAGGTTAGTTTCGGTTAGGTTAGGCAAACATAGTTAAAATTTGGTGTCGTGGTAGTATCAGAAATATTTCCTTGTGAAACAAAAAATTTGCAAAAATCGACTGTTTCCATTCCGAAAACTAACGAATTATTTTCGCTTATTTTGCAATTTCTTTTAAAAACTTTTCAATTAGTGAGTATGCCAAATATGAAGAAAATCAGAAAGGGATCTGGTTATCTTAAGTCGTTCCAATTCTCTTGATACATCTTTCCAACAATTAGTTTTTACTCAGTTTCCTTCTCAATATTACTTTTACATGTGAAGTAAATGACTTGGTTAAGTAGGATTCTTTGTATGGTGTTAGTGACAGTCTTGCACACATGTTTAAGTACATGCCCTATGACTTCAGTCTGGAAAATGATGATGTTTGGTCGGGAAAGCCTGGAAAAGTCACGTAATTTTCTTTTTATGAAATAGTAGACACCCTTATATTTTCATTATGCTCATTCATATTCTACATGAATGAATCAAATTGTGTATGTATGTATAAAACCTCCCTGAGGATCCATGTCTTTTGTGCAGAATGATTTTTCCATCCTATATACGTGTTTCTCACTAAGTGGTCATTTGTTGACTATTATCTGGAATGTTTGGTTTTGCTTCCATGTATATAACATTTCATGAGGCATTTTGTATAGTATAATTAAACAGAGTGTCTACCAGTCAAGAAAGTCCAGAAAATGTCAAGAAATATACAGATAGGTAAAGAAATTATGCTTGTGGTCAAGAACTTTCGCTTTTTTTTTTTCAGTATAGTGAATTTACAGTATTATATACCTGTACTTGGATTTGATAAAATTGAATATTTGGAAATCTAAAATTGTATTGAGTAGTGCTTAAGGTTTGTTCACTTCTTTTGTTAACCTGCGATCGGTCGTGGGTGAGCGCCGCGCAACGCTCACTTTAAATTTTAATTAAGTGCCATTTTAACAGTATTTAAAATATTGGCCTGTGGTGCTCTCTAGCTGACTTTTAGAGTTTCACGAGCGACCTGATCACATTTTTATGAGATGACGTAAATGGCATTAGTAGAGAGGCCATTGTTGTGGAAATAGTTTTGTCAGAATGAGGGCAGAGCTCACACTCCACCGATTACGATATATATTTTCTTTATTTACATTTGTGCATTATTTAGTCAGTAGGTCTATCCTGTTTCTAGTGAGTTTTCGTACCTATGTTCTTGTCTTGTTAATAGAAAATTCGAATAATGTCGAAGTGATTTGGTATCAGATGGAACTACCTCAGAGGAACAAGCGCTTTTTGTTAATTCTGCAACTTGTTGGCTTCGACGATGTGTACTATACGCTGTGTAAAAACAAATAAACATTTTGAAACAAAAATGTAATGAATAAGAAGGATTATAATAAACAGATCATTACAAGTACAAAAAATAAATTTAAAAAATTGAAATACGGTGAAATATGCCTGAAAAGCAAGGATGAGCACCGCGCTCACCCGCGACCGATGACGTGACTGCAGTGAGCACGACCTATCCCAGGTTAAAGAATTACATTATTGTATGCATGAAGTTTCCTAATCATTAAATAAAGTAATGTGGCTATTCCCCATCCAGAATGAAGTCTGAAGCATTAATAATGATACCAAATCTAAATCTCCTTAAATTACAGCTTCAGTTTTCATCTTAACTGCCCTTGTGGTAGGGGTTTTTCATTGAATAAAAATATATATTTTCTTAATTTTTAATTATACCTAAGTAAAGGGCGATTAAATAAAATAAAATAAATGCAGAAAAAAGGAAAAATGGTCAAGAAAAAGTCATGAAAGCATCAATAATTTTGAATTTGTTATTTCTGTAGACATCCTGTTAAAGTAATCTTAAATTTACATTTGTAAACCTCCCTGAGCATGTATTACTGCTTAGTATATTTTTTTCTAGGCATCTACAGATAATGGACTTTCACCAGAGTGGATTGCAGAAGAAAAATGTCTAGAATTGCAGCCAATCAAAAGAGATGTATTCATAATTGATCCATTTAAAGGGGAAGCATTTACATATCTGAAGAAATTTAAATGCGTGTAAGTTTTCTTTTTGTGGTGTTTTAAATACACTTTTACTTTGAAATATATTGTTTTGGTACAGGTTTCTGTGTATATCAATCAATAGAGTGATATGGGGAGGGGGGGGGGCAGAAAGGGAAAAAATGTATTATTGAAAGAAACTTTGAATGGTAAAATTAGGTACACAAAGAAAGAAAAAAGGAGTACTACATATACACCAAAGTTTTCTATATTGCACTAACCTGTTCTAAATCATCATCTAAATTTACAAAATGACGAAAAATAGGCAGTGAAGGCACTGCGTGGATGGGAAAGTTGCAATCAAGATTTACCTGCTTAATCCGTTCAACCATGTTCTGGCAAAATACCATGTTAAACACTACAATGTGTATCTCGATCTTATGTTTGCTGTAACTTCCATTTCCTGCTTTATACGTTTTCCAAGCCCTGCTGATGTCAATTTTTTCCACAAGCCTGTTCGGTAGTCCGGGTGACCTCTTCCTTCCATCTTCCTTGCTTTTGCAGCAGTTTCATTCATTCACCATGCGACCTTGAACTTCTGCCTTATGATTGGGGAAGAAGCACACTATTACCAAACCCATAGCCACTGAATGCTGCTTTCTCTAATGTTTCAACACATTCTAAAAGTGTGACTAAGGTGTCTTTATTCTCTTTATTCTCTCTTCCTCCACAAATATGCATTTGAAGAATTCAAACTAGAAACATGGTAAGATCAACTTCATGGAGATCACAATCAGCCGTGCACTTAACAAATTCATACCACTGTCTACAGGAAACCAGATGCAGGCAACCAGTACATATACGCTCTTTCTAGCCATCCCCTCAAGCAAAAAGCTAATGTGTGGCTGAACTTTTATCGAAGAGCCTTCTCCTACTGTTGCAGAGAAGAGATAGCCATCATCACTGAAATAGCTCTGAAACATGGCTACACAAAAGCACAACTTTTCACTTGGTGCAGTATAGCGGAAATACAGGTCAGGCACCCTAACCAACCACGATCAACCTCCAACAACCAGTATAAATAGTTTCCTGTCCCGTACCATCCCAACACATCCAACCACATATCCAAAGCCCTTCTCCCATATGGCGTCAAAGTAGCGCACAAACCCATTGCCAAAATAGCTGATAAACTAAACAAACACAAACAGTACTTCCTCTCCCCGCTTGATAACCCAGGTGTATGCAGAGTACGAGTTCAAGACACATTACATTGGCAGGTCCATCAGATCTGTCAATGAAAGAATCCAACAGCACCTAACAGTTGCAAAAAAAAGCCCAACCCTCTACTGGTCTTGCTAAATACATCAAATACCATAGCCATAAAATTCAAAAATTACAAGTCAAATACACTGCCCACATACTCGTAGACACCAAAATCAAGCAAACACATGACATGATGTACTTCCTGCATGAGCTAAGCGTCGATAGTGAACAGGCACTCCACACTTGGATTCCCCTACTATAACAGTTAACACTGGGAAATAGCAGGTGACATGGATGCAGAGGTACAGTTAACAACAGCGCACCTAGCGGCAGCTGGAGAACTACAAACAAAAGATGCATGCCAAGCAACAGTACAGCAAGTTCCAACGAGGATGGTGGCAGTGGCCACTGAAATTAATAGAACAAAGGAGAAAAAACAGTTTCGCGTATAAAGTGAGTACTAGTTTCTCCGTATTTATATACTACCGCATCTCTCTTTTCCCAATTATGAAGAATAGCTATATCTATCTACATAGCAAATATTGCTCGTGTGTTCATCACATTGACAGCATGGGAGAAGAAAGCAAGAATACTTCCTCCTTTTTTTTCTTTTTTTTTCTGCAACTTGGTTCGGGAATAAGCATGCTACTGATAAAAGAAATGAATGCTGTAGTCCAGCTTCTCAGTCTTTGAGTGCTCTATCTTTAAAATGCCCAAAACCTGTTCCTTTAGCTTCCCCTTCCCTCCAGTCTGTCTGGAAGGAGGCTGCTACCAGCACAAATACTGTCTGACTGCTCCAGAACCAGTTGTTTGCCGATATCCGCTTCTGAAAGCAATGACTCATCCAACATAAAAGAAAGAATCTTTGGTCTCCGAAGGCTGTTTTAGTTTGAGGATTACAAAATACGAACATGATACAAAACAGGAAGTTATAAAATGAGCCACTTTTCAATCTTGTCCCGCCTTCCTACAAACAAAACCATAACTCATATCTTGCTGCTAACACAAGAATAATCCTCTTGAACACTAAGAGCAATGCAGAAAGGAAATGGACACAATGTTAAGTATGATCACCGCTTTCCTTCAGAACCATTCACATGCTAAAAATAAATCGCACAGTGTTCAACAATTCGTTTATCTGTGATTTGGTTTGCATAAAAACAAAGTACTGCAACTTCTCTGTCTTCAACAACTGTATTATCTTTAAATATCAAGGCAAAAAGACACAGCAGAACGTTTCTCCACTTGCAAGCTGCTATTGACCCCCCGTTTTTTCTTCAGCTTGTTTGTAATGTCTACAAGCAGGCTGGGAAGTGTGGCACAATATAAAGAACAAAAGCAGGATTATTTAGCACAGGCAAATCTGGTTCAATGATACATTATTCCTCCCCTTATTATTCCGGCCTTCAGATTCAAGCGACAAAAATAGAATTCAAAGTCATGAGTCTGGTGAGGTGGTTATAGCTGATAAGAAAACTTGTATGTAAACGGGTGACTTATGTTATCTTCACAGAACTCTTGAACTCCAAGAGCAGCATCCTTTCAGGCAAGCACAGTTAAAAAACGTGTGAATCGAAAAATCGCATATAATACTATGCAACCTTAGAGGAATTGGCAAGGACCGCCAGAAAAAATGTACTAATGAGAAAAACATACTATCGCTAAAGGTTTAACTACAATTTCACTGTATATGCAATATACTTGGTGTTTTGCAAATTGATATACAATTTTTAACCTTTGCATGAGTAAACCTTTCTGGATGGAAGGTTTTGTAGCTCATGCTTGTCAAATGTGTAGCGATTTACAAAAGATCATGGGAGAGCTCGTGTGTAGTAGTTCTGATCCTGCAACCGATAATGTTGTGTTGAAAATTAGCAGCAGCTCATCCCGAAAATAAGATATGAAATTTAATTGTACACAGTGATTCAAAAGTCACACAACCCTAGCGTTCATCAATAATAACGTGAAAAATCTAAGTGATATTTACACCAGGTTTTTGTCATCTTAAAACCTCATATTTAGGCATATTTTTTAATACTTTACATTGTCAATTTATTCTGTACAGGAATCTTCAGAAATTAATAATTTGTGACTAGTGTTGGGCTTTATAACGTCCGGACAAAATTGTGATATTGCCGTGATACGTTCAAGCCTGTATTATTATACTATTAAACTTATTATTATATTTATTAATAATGACTTGATAATACTCAGCGGTGAACGATAAGACTCGGTGAAGTACACAGACTCCTCTCAGGTACAGGGATAGTGTTAGGCAAAGACAATATTCACTGCACAGAGAAATAAAACCACATTGTTGCAGTAGATAAACTAAAAAGTTTTATTCTTTATTTATGACAATTATAATGCGAATATACTTGAGAAGAAGGCGAAGATTTCGCTTTGTCGATGAATTGACTCAACTAAAATGCATAAACTCAATGCGTGGCTATTGGCATGCCTATGATCACATAGACCTAGCTTGTGCCCCGAACTATCACACCAAGAGATATGCAACGATAACCGAGCCAATATTTGCTTTTTAGCCTTTTAGTCCAAATTAATCATTAGGCTAGCTTTATTTCTTAACGATGGTTGCAGTATTGTGCATAGTATCAATGCATGGCCATCAGCATACCTATGATCGCAAAGGCCTAGCTGGCACCCCAAACTACCATACCAAGATGTTTGCACAACACCGAGGAGTTCTTTTTAGATTTAAAAGCTTCGTCGATCCGTGGCGAAAGTGTGATATTTCTTACGCGATATCCTCACTTTTATATTATTTTCGAGAACACAGATTCAAGTACAGATGAATCACTCACTATTTACAAAAAGATGTTACCAACAAAACTGACATCTATACATGTTTAGAAATACAAATTCGTGTAGTGCACTCCCACAAACATGAAGATACATTAAACTACTTACTCATAATAGAACATAAAATACAATAAATATTAAACAAAATATATTAGGGATGGGACCGATTAATCGGTACTCTTATCGGTATCGGCCGATATAGGCATATCGGTTTATTGGTAAAATTACCGATTATTTTTCTGATCCGATATATCGATAAATATCTGATAGTTTATTGCAAAATTCTGCCATTTTTGTTGTAATTTTTATGGATAATCTCAATGCCCTACTTTTTTAAAATGTAAATGTCTAAATATGCAATTTCTCTTGCACTGCAGTCACTTTGAAACACATTTTTTAAGGAGGTCAATAAACCTTTCAGGTTCTTCCAGGACTATTTCTAATTTTATATCAGATCGGTTATCAGTATCGGTAAATTTTATATCGGTACTTTATCGGTAGAGGCACATATTTTTGGTAAATAAAAAGGCAAAATTTCGGTACAAAAACTGAGTCAATTTCGGGTTCAAAAGCGGTAAATAAAATAAAATATCGGTGTTATAGCGGTGAAAAAATGGATGAAAAGTGGTATATAAAAAAACATATTGGTTTTAAAATTGTGAAAATAATCCTAAATTTGATTTAAAAACTACACTTATTCCACAGAATTAACATTTCACTTCTAATAGCACATTTATGTAGTTATCAGAGTATTAAGTTTATTTCTGTGTAAAGGAGTCCATTTTTGCTTCTCCAATATTAACAGCAGAATTAATCAATTTTCCGGGAATTGCATACCTCTCAGGATAATTCAGACCTCGGAAGGTGTCGCATCGGTGAATAAACCCTGAATTTCGTGTTTAAGAGTTAATTTCGCTTTTTTGCAGTTCATTTCGCATTATTTCGTGACAAAATATGGTCACAAAATGCACCTCACACCTTTCAAAAACATGAAAAATTAACATTACCATGTGTTTTTTCAAATTTCGTTTTTTCGTCAAAAACGAAATATGCATGCCCCTATTTATCGGTATCGGCCAAAATTTCATATTGCCCCATCCCAAAAAGATGTACATTACAAACAAGGTTCAATATTACATATAATAACAAGGGAATTACGCTTTCTTTCACAAAAATAAATATATTAGTGACATATTTTCTACCGGTGACGTCACATAAAAATATGGATCATATCAGCCGGCCCCTGTGGCGGAGTAGTTATTACATTGCACTATGATGCCAGGGGTCCTGGGTTTGTATCCCGGCCTGGTCATGGATGTTTGTGAGTGTCCATTCATCATATCATCCCCATCTTTGCAAATTAGCAAAAAGTGGCACAAAAGCAAAGTAAAATAAATAAATCAACCAATCAATATATTGCGATATTGAAAAGATATGATAGATGATATATCATCACAATATTTGGCGATATACCGAGTGATCCGTTTGAGATGTCAAAAAAGTAAAACTTTATACACAAGAGGTTAATGTACGTATGTGTGAGTAGTTTGTTGTAATATAAGCACAAAGGATGTAAGTTTCGAATGAGTGGATGTTTACTGACTTCAGCTGCATGGCGGAAGTAGCATGCATGTAATACTCGAAAATTTTGCATACCATACGACATACTGTGTGCTGTTGTGCCGTGATCACAACCTTTGTTACCATGCACATTAGCGCTGCCATGTGGCTGAAGTCTGAAAAACCTCCACTCATTCGAAACTTACATGCTTTCTGCTTATATTACAATCTGCTCGGAGATACGTACATTAACCTCTTGTGTCTAAAGATTTACTTTTCTGACATCTCAAACGGATCGCCCAGTATATTGTATTGGTGATATCTTCTTCCATCCCTATTTGTCACTGATATATGTCATGCATAATACCTAATATATTTTGGTACAGGATTTATATGGTATTAGCCAAAGAAATAAGTGCCATTTCAGCGGATTATAATCTTGCTTGACAACACTGTTAGTCTAGAATTTTCTCAACAGGTGCAGGTAACGTGTAGTACCTGAGTATTGACTATACATTTATGTTAAAAAAATCATATTTTCATCTAGTTATCATCAGGAATCAGGATTTTTTTTTTTTTTTAATGAACAAGTAAATTGGAACAAGTGTCTCACTGTGCATGCATAATCAAATTATGGGGTAGACATTCCCACATTTTCTTAATATTGCCAATTTGTGTCAGATCTTTTTTCGGTTGTTATATGAGCTACTCTCTATTAGTTCTGCTTTCAGCACCATGATATTTTTGGAGCCCCAAATCACTATCCACAAGAAGTGACAATTTTGTAAAAATATTGCTCAACTGATAAAACAAAAGTAAAAAATATAGTGTGTGTTTTTGTTTTTTATTTAGATATTTCAGTGTTGTATGTTCTGGTGCAAGAAAAATATCTATCTTATAAGCTGGATATTGTATACAATTCTGAATTAAAAAGTAACTTATTATCTAATAGTAGATTAAACAGGTTTCTCCTGTCCATCACTTGATATCAATTCATATCTAAATAAGATGTTCATATTTCGTTCTTGAAGGAAACACAAAATGTGAAATACCATGCTGTATGTTCATTTTCATGTTTTTGAAAGATGTGAGGTGCATTATTTTACCATGTTGTGTTACGAAATGATCCAAAATGAATTGCAAAATGCAAATTAAACTCTTAAAACACAAAAGTTAGCATTTATTTACTGACGCAACACTTTCTGAAGTCTGAATTATTGAGTAAGTCAGTGATTCCCAATGTGTGTGCCATGGTGCCCTGGGGCATCCAATATTCTCACTGAAATTATATGGTTCTTCCAAATATGTACTTATTTAGTAATTTTTACACATATAAACATACAAAATGTTTCTGAATTTGAAATATGTGTTTATTTTTTAATATAAGACAAGCAACCTAACCACACTTACTGAGCGTTGCAAGTGTTAGGTATACAATCTGACTTGGCGCCATGGAAAAATTTGAAAGACTAAGGGTGCCGTGAAACAAAAGAGTTTGGGAACCCCTGGTGTAAGTTTTGCAAATCACGGAAAATTCATTAAGTTCTGCTGTAAACTGGACTCCTTTACACATGAATAAATTTAATACTCTGTAACTGCATGTATGTACTAATACAAGAGAAATGTTGACTTTATGTATAAAGTGTAGTTTTTAAAATCAAATTTAGGGTTATACAGTTGAACCTGACTTATACATACATGTGTCAAGGTGAAGAGAAAATAATATGTATAACTGAGAATTACTTACAAATCAGATTTAGATACAATGCCATATCATTGTTAAAATACTGTAATTGTATCTATTTTGAGTAACAATATATAAATAGTAGAGGCTATTTCTGTCAAAGTGGTAAATTAACGAATCTAAAAGTTAATTCTTAAGTTTTATGTACAGCGTTATTCATATGTCAGTGTCACATTTGGGGAACATCGTGTGCGTGATGTATGAGACGTGCGAGTCCGAATCATGTACGTATGGAATCAGAAACTCTCTAAGTTTGTGTTACGTGAACAGCGCATGTTGTGGTGACGCGGTTGGCCGCTAGGCGGCAGCAGTGTACAATATGGCGGTCTCAGGTAACGAGAGAGCATTTTGCGTGATACATTGTTTCGGTGGCCGCCACGATCCCTAGACTTCACACCTTGTGATTTCTTTCTCTGGGTATATGTGAAGGACAGGGTGTTCATTCCACCGCTTCCAGCTGATTTGAACGACCTCCGAGTTCGCATTGCAGCAGCGATAGCAACGATAGACCGTGACATGCTGGTGCGGGTGTGGGCAGAATTGGACTATCGCCTGGATGTCTCCCGTGTAACCAAAGTTGCACACATTGAGCACTTGTAAGGTATGACAAACAAACTTTTTGAGATTGTCTTTCTTTTTTTATATCATTCATGCTGATATGTCATGTACTTATTTCACAATAAAACTCCGAAATGTGGCACTGACTTATGAATAACCCTGTAGATTAGCACCCTCTTCCGGTATAAGTTTTACTTTCTAGTCAAGCGTGTAACATTTTCTCTTTCTGTTTTCCATAGCCGACCAGTAGCAACTGAAAACTTTCACTGAAGGATCTGCTGTTCTGTTTTTATTATGGAACACCGCAATCATCAGCTAGTGGCATCTTTTTAACATGTGTATTTTCGTGTTGCGATTATGTACAACAGAAAATGTGTCTCATGTTATAAACAACTGCAACAAATCTTTTTCCTTTGATTTCATGCCGCCTTCTCTGTCACACTCATCTTTCTCGCTACTTGAGACAGACCGCTGCCATGCCCGTGTACCTTGTTTTGTATTTGAGAATCACCTTGTGTTTTTGTAAAACACAATGTATACTTTTGTAGCTTGATTACATACAACTCAACTGTATTTTATGAAAATTAGTACGTATAACCCCAAATTACGTGTAAACGTATTACGTACAAATAAGGTTTAATTAACACATTTCTAAATTATATTTTGCCGGAACCTACAGTAATTTACGCATATAACAGAATTACGCAGAACCGAGTTACGTATAAGCAGTCTCATCTGTATCCACCATTTTAACACCGAAGTGTCATTTTATATACTGCTTTTTGATCCCAAAATGTGCCTGGTTTCGTACCAAAATCTTGATCTTTTATTCACCATGAATATGTGGCTCTAGATATTACTAGATTCAAATATGTTGAAATAAAATAATAAAATGTAACTTATAAATTTTTAAAGCTAATTTGGCAATTGTTCAAATGTAGCGCATTTACCTTTAATCCTGATATTTTGAAGATGTCATACATGTTGAACTTGTTGATGAATTATGGCTAACTTGTCTTTTTCTCATCTTTTCAGCAGGATTCTTGGCCCTCGATGTCTTCTAACGTGTCTGTTACAGGGAGAACCTGTTCCAGAAATGCCATATCCAGTGTACATAACAGCTATGAAGGGACTGGCCATCACAACAACTGGTGTTCCCAAAGCCAGGAAAGTGAGTACTCGTAGAGTATAGGCATTGTCAAAATTTATACAAAGAAATTTGACTGTAATGTCACTGTATCATATATTTGTTACTGTATCAGGATTTTGAATTTCTACAAATTTACAAGATATGTTGCTGTGAGAATAAAACATAATTTTGCATTAATTTGGTAGCAAGACAAATGAAACCGATGATCCACAAACACTTATGACAATTTTTCCTTGCTATTGTGACATGGCTGAATATACAGTGTCCGGCCTAGGGGTATACAAAATACAATGCGAAAACTACTCCATACATTCTCTCGTAGGGAAGCTCAGTCGATAGACCATCGATTCCAGATTTCAGTATTACACTTGTACGATCAAAAGTACTGAGTCACGCAAGTGCAGAAACACCATGAGATCAGCTCTCAACATGACAGCCGCCCAAATATATTCCAGTCCCTGGCCATAAGACCCGCATAAATTTTGAGGTGGACGAGTTTTCTCTTTTGATTCTGTTAGGGCATGCCTAAAGACAGGAAAAAATCTTCGGTAAACATCTGGCATACTGGGCCCAAGTTTTCTAGGGGCCCATAAATTCATGCACCAACAAAAGAAATCGATCATAATTTCCTTAATACTGGTTTTTGACAATGTTGCATACAGACATATTTTGTTCAGAATTAGAAACTGAAAAAAAATATTCTTAGTTTTTTCATATCCTGCACTGTTGTGGAGATACAGGGTGACAATTAATGAACTATATGAAATAAAACCGTCATAATTTCTGAACGGTTCGCGTGATGAAGTCCAAACTGCGTGGCTGGCCACAGGGCATGATGGGATTTTGTATGCACATGCGCATGCAACATGTTGATGTCGGCCATTTACAAGTGAAAATGTCACGGTACAGCGTGCAGGAGCATATATCACTGTGAAGGCCTATTATGCGAGCAATAACAGTCCGATTGCGGCGCAAAGGAAGTTTGCGACCGAGTACAAATTAAAGACAACCGGTCCAAGTGTGCTAACAATCAAGAATTTGATTCGCAAGTTTGAGAGAACAGGTTGTGTTCGTGATGTGGTTCTTGCAAGACGGAACTCGACCCCATCGGACCATGAGAGTGTTTGACGTCCTGGAGGAGTATTTTGGGGACCGCATTCTTGCTCTGGGGTACCCAGAGGCCACTGGAAGGGGACTCGCTTGGCCGCCATATTCCCCGGATCTGAACACACGTGACTCATTTTTGTGGGGCTATGGTAAGGATAAGGTGTACAGAAATAACCCCAAAACCATTGCCGAGCTTTACTGCCATTCAGGAGGTCATCGACAGCATCGATGTTTTGACTCTTCAGCGGGTCATGCAGAATTTTGCTGTTCGTCTGCGCCACATCATCGCCAGAGATGGCAGACATATCGAACATGTCATAACCTAAATCCGAATGTCTGTAGTGCCATTTACATGTGCAATACAGTTTGTGTACTACGTGGTTTGTCACTAATTTGCGTTTTATTTCATAAGTTCATTAATTGTCACCCTGTATATTGAGTGAAAGAATTCCGTACCCGTTTCTCCAAGGATTCTAAGCAATATGTAATGTCAGCTCCTGGCCATAAGACCCACAGAATTTTTTGATGTGGACGAGTTTTCTCTTTTGATCCTGTTAGGGCATGCCTAAAGAAAGAAAAAAAAAACCTTGGGTAGACATCTGGCATACCGGGCCTAAGATTTCTAGGGGTCCATAAATTCAAAATGGCCACCGCTTCACCACACACCAACAAATGAAATCGATCATAACTCCTTTAAAATTGGTTTTTGACAATTTTGCATAAAGACATATTTTGTTCAGAATTGAAAACGGGGAAAAAACAATTTTTACAGTTTTTTCATACCTTGCACTGTTATGGAGATATATCCAGTGAAAGAATTCCATACCCTTTTCTGCAAGGATTCTAAGCAATATTTTACACTTTACTTGACATTCCGGCATATAAAGGGCAAAAATAATACTGCCTGTGATACTTTTTTGATGTCTACTATTGTGGCGCTTGGCCTGTGACATTATACATGAAAGAGCCCGACCCTGTGGCCGAGTGGTTAGCACATCGCGCTGCGATGCCAAGGGTCCCGGGTTCGATTCCCGGTCGGGCTTGGTTGTTTGTGAATGTCCATTCATCAATTTCATCATTTCATCACTCATCCCCATCTTCGCAAATTAGCCAAGAGGCACAAAACGCGAAGTAAAATAAACTAAATCAAATTAAAAAAAAAAAAGAAAATTATACATGAAAGATGGCTGCCTCTGAAGACATTAACAAAGAAAGTTGGCAATGTGTCCTTATCTCCTTCAGAAGTCATTTTGACCATTTGTAGGTTCTTTGGATTTTTAAATGAAGTGAAGACATGTACATGGATGATGCCTTCATTATGAGGCATGCAATCATAAGTATAATACTAGGTGTTTTGCTGGACAATGTGTCAAGAGAAGGTACATGGCGTTGGGAATCCAAGATGGCCACCATGGAGGTTGAGCATAAAATACTGTCCATATCTTGATTTAGAGTTCATTTATCAGAATTTTCCAGAGGTATAATCTGTTAATAAATAGCAAGTGAAAATATATTATTATAATTTTTGTAACTACAGTAGTGTCCCAAAGTTAAGCATGACGAATATATGAGAAAATGTGTTATTCATGAAGTGTCAGAACTGTACAAAACACAGTGAAAATTAATCAAAACGTTACATGAATTAACAATTGTTTTTAGTGTGAAGACAAAAATAATAAAATTGAAGATCGCTTCCTTAACAAGTAAAAGAGGTTTGTATGGGGCGTGATCATCCCCAACAGCTACACAGCCTTGCAACGACGTAAAAGGTTGTTCAAGAGCTCTATGGGCGCCTGGTTCCATTCCCCACGAAGAGCAGGAAGGAGCTCTGGAAATGTCTTTGGTGGATGCTGGCAGGCTGCAACTCATCTTCAGTATTTATTTTTGGAGACTTCTTTGGCCAGTCCATGTAATTTCTTCATCTTCAAGAAAGTCATCGAACACTTTCGCTCGATGCCCACATATATTATCATCCTAGAAGATTAAATCTGTGCCTCTGAAAAGTTGCACATGTTGTTGGAGTACCTCGTCTCTGTACGTCCATTTAACGTGATGTCTGCCCACACTAGTATTCCATCATCACCAAACCGATCCCTTTCCATGATATTCCTGGGATTAAATCATTCTCGAAGTTTTGTCCAGATGAATGTGCGACGGGAATAATTTTCACACTGAATGTGGACTGGTGGACTGATCTGTGAAGAGCATGTTCCCCCATTTGTTCAGGGTCCAATATTGATGGCGCTGGCTGCACTGTAAATGTAGAGCTCTAGAACCACCTTTTACATCGTTGCAAGGCTGTGTACCTGTTGGGGATGATCACACCCCATACAAACCTCTTTTTCTTGTTATGGAAGCGATCTTCAATTTTTTTATTTTTGGACTTTTTGTCTTCACACTAAAAACAATTGTTAATTCATGTAACGTTTTGATTAATTTTCACTATGCTTTGTGCAGTTCTGACACTTCATGAATAACACATTTTCTCATATCTTCGTCATACTTAACTTTTGGACACTACTGTACAGTTACAAAAATTATAAATATATTTTCACTTGCTATTTATTAACAGATTATACCTCTGGAAAATTCTGATAAATGAACTCTAAATCAAGATATGGACAGTATTTTATGCTCAGAACGTCCATGGAGGCCATCTTGGATTCCCGATGCCATGTACCTTCTCTTGACACATTGTCCAGCAAAATACCTAGTATCATACTTATGATTGCATGCCTCATAATGAAGGCATCCTCCATACACATGTCTTCACTTCATTTAAAAATCCAACAAACCTACAAATGGTCAAAATGACTTCTGAAGGAGATAAGGACACATTGCCAACTTTCTTTGTTAATGTCTTTAGAGGCAGCCATCTTTGATGTATAATGTCACACAGGCCATGCACCACAATAGTAGGCATGAACGAAGTATCACAGGCAGTAATTTTGTTGCCCTTTATATGCCGGAATGTCAAGTAAAGTGTAAAATATTGCTTAGAATCCTTGCAGAAAAGGGTACGGAATTCTTTCACTGGATATTCCTCCATAACAGTGCAAGATATGAAAAAAAACCGTAAGAATGTGTTTTGTTCTGTTTTCAATTCTGAACAAAATATGTCTTTATGCAAAATTGTCAAAAACCAATTTTAAAGGAGTTATGATCGATTTCATTTGTTGGTGTGTGGTGAAGCGGTGGCCATCTTGAATTTATGGGTCCCTAGAAATCTTAGGCCTGGTATGCCAGATGTCTACCCAAGATTTTTTCCTTTCTTTAGGCATGCCCTAACAGGATCAAAAGAGAAAATTCGTCCACATCAAAAAATTCTGTGCTGGCAATATAACATATTGCTTAGAATCCTTGCAGAAAAGGGTACGGAATTCTTTCACTGAATATATCTCCATAACAGTGCAAGATATGAAAAAAACAAAACTGGAAGAATATTTTTTTTCCAGCTTTTAATTTTGAACAAAATATGTCTGTATGCAAAATTTATCAAAAACCAATATTAAGGGACTTATGATCAATTTCTTTTGTTGGTGCGTGAAGCGGTGGCCATCTTGAATTTATGGACCCCTAGAAAACTTGGGCCCGATGTGTCAGATGTCTACCCAAGATTTTTTCCTCTCTTTAATCATGCCCTAATAGGATCAAAAGAGAAAACTCTTCCTCCTCAAAATTTCTGTGGGTCTTATAGCCAGAAACTGGACTAATATCCAGTTTGTTTGTTCATGGGGTTCCATTGAAGTTCACAATTTGGGTGATTTGAGACAGTGTATCGTTGTGTATTATGTGCTTGAGTATCGTTTGGATGTCTGTCGAGCTACAAACGGTGCCCACATTGAGGTGTACAAGCATACATAGAAACTTTGAGCTACTTTGAACAAAAACAGGAGAAGAAAGTTAATAAAATTTACAGATGCTAAAATATACATGTGTATCTTTGAATACCTCTAGCCCAGACACCCTGTATTTTAAACATCAATATTTGAAATAAATGATAGTACCTTTTAGAGCTTCCTGGGTTCCTACTGACCTGGAAAAACATAGAAAATTCAAAAAAAATTGTAACAATATTTTAAAACTTGGAAAAAATTGTCAGATGAGAGAGATGAAAATTCAGATTTTTCCACAATTTGCTTCTTGAGTGCAAATACAGTGGAACCTTGATTTTGTGTTTTTCACTATGGCGAAAAAGGACAACTTAAAATTCAGGAACATTAAAATTGGGAAAAATTTATAAGCTCACATTATATATAAAGGTATCTGTTTGGCAGTTATGCAGAGATAAATAATTCATTCTGATGAGTTCACGTTTCATTTTTTCACTTAGTTCTTATTCGCGATCGATTTCGCCATCTGCCTGGTGGCTCGTCAACCGGAAAACTCTAACATACATCTTCAAAGGAGCAAAGATATGTTTGTAGGTGGAGCAATGATGCTGATTAGACTCAAATTATGTTGTCAAGCCCGAAGTAAAGGCTTAGTTTTGACATCAGGACCCCGAGTTCTATGAGACAGGCATCATGAAGCGCTGGGAGAAAACTATGTTGAGAAGTAGTGTATGAAGTATCCTTTCACTTGAGTACGTTTGTATTCGTCTAATAAATACCTACTGGAATTGTCAGGCTTTGTATTCTATTTTTCCGATCATCCCTCGTATAATCAGTATTCAAATGTGTGTGTGTGACAAAAGTATGTGTTTCAGTATAGAGGTGGTGGGGGGGGGGAGAAAGAGTGAGAGAGCATGAACATGCATGTGAAATTTGACATTAAGTACTGAATTTTCATAATTTATTTCAGGAACATGTGCAACAGAAGATTGAATCTATGGGAGGTATATATTCAAATGTCTTCCATGCTGGAGTAACACACTTAATTGTTGAAGAAGTTGGAAGCTCAAAATATTTAGTGAGTATTTTAATATGCAAGTGGTATCGCTGCTGAATGTTTGAACTTATTTCTGTATTAAAGGATTGGCTAGTTATTTTTAAATATGGGTGCATGTTTCTTGTTAATTCAATACAAATACCTGTATGGTAAAAATATTCTATGTAGAAACGTATTAGAGAGATTTCA
The DNA here is from genome assembly GCF_977018435.1 of Lepisma saccharinum. Taxonomy (NCBI): domain Eukaryota; kingdom Metazoa; phylum Arthropoda; class Insecta; order Zygentoma; family Lepismatidae; genus Lepisma; species Lepisma saccharinum. The sequence goes on along the minus strand of NC_139252.1, from coordinate 23,953,984 downwards.
CAATGAAGTGACAAGTGACATGCAACACATGTATCTTGGGGAACAGCAATTAGTGAAATTCTCAAGTGATACAGAACACTTGTTTCTTTGGTGTTAAGATCAAAGCGACAAGCGACGCATGTTGCTTGGAAGCAGATCCTCAGTAATCATCGTTTCAAACCTAAGCAACACGACAAGCTGCATGTGTTGCTTGCATGCCACTCAGACTGGCCATTTTCTCAATACCATGCATTATTTCTCATTGGCCTATTCTTCATGCATGAGTTGCTTGCCCTTCTGTGTGAATTCTCCATGTTGCTTGTCTCCTATCGCACCGATCTAAAAGCCCCCTTAACCCTCTGGCGGGCACGTTTGGGGGGGGGGCTTTGTTACCTAACAACCGTGTTACAAAATAAATACGTAAAATAGTATTAAAACTTTTCAAACTTACGTGAGTGAGTATATGTTAATCCGGACAACGTTTCTGAGGTAAATACTTTTACCTTCTTCAGGTCTAACTAGATATCTAGACACCAGACATGGTGTCACGTGAAATTGTGTTAAATAGGAATATGGTTAAAGGAATCGGTAAAAAACACTTAAAAATCCTGGTTAGTGAAGGGCATGGGTAATGGTCTACACACACAGAGTTGGAGATTACCTCCTCCCCCACGGGACTGATTCCCCTCAACCGCAACGTCACCAATCCAATGAGAATTCGCGTTCTTCCCCTACAACTCTCAAAACTTCAGCGGTGACATGAAAACCCAACTTTGCGTAATTTTTACCAGCATTATCCCATTTTCTAAGGAAATGTATCCACCCCTCTTCCAAATTACCTTCATCCCTATTGAGCTTATTGCTACTTCCTGTGCATATATATGCTGCTTAATATATGTTCCGGCCCAATTTATTACTACTTTTTCTAATAACTTTCCTTTTTATAATTTTATGCTTGCTCTCAATAATGAGTTCTGCAAGGCTGGTTTTCGGAACCCCTTCTCTGATATCTTTATCATGCTCACCCCCATCGGATTCGCATGCTCCTTCCCGTTTGTCCTACATATTCCCTGCTGGATTCGCATACAATTTTGTAGACACCTTTCTGTTCTTCAGGGTCTTCTTTGTTCCCCCTTCCACCTTTCTTATATTCCGTAAAACATTTTTTCTATTATTTCAGAAATTCCTTTATAGTAGGGAATACCGACAAAGCATGTACCCCTATCCTGTTCCTTGCAATATTAACCAGTTCCTTCCCTACAATTCTCCTCTCTTTCCTTGCAATCCTATCCATCTCCAAGGTCGTATACCCATTCTTTAAACCCACTCGCCTTATCCAAGCTATTTCTTTCTCCTTCTCATTTCTGTCATTACACAATCTCTCCGCCCTGATGTGGAAATTAAGGTAAACATTATATTTGACCCTACACGAGTGTTCAGAACTCTTGTTAAGGTACAGATCACCCGCTAGTGGTTTATAAAATTTATAAAATACACCGGTCATTATTCCATTATCAGTTTTTGTTATGCTCAAATCTAGAAAATTGATCTTATTGTCGATTAGGTCTTCCCTAGTGAAATTGATCCTTTTCTCTTCTTTTCCAAATTCAGTAAAATCAAGGTCTAAGTCACTTTCTTTCCTGATAATGAGAATATCATCGAGGTATCTGCCATAGAACTTTATCAATGTAATGCATGAAGATGTTAGCAACATGGCCTGAGATCGGATTGCCCATGGCCAATCCTTCTTTCTGTTTAAAGATCTTCTCATTAATGTAAAAGTAAACACGAACGTGTTTTTTTTGTGGTGTCTAGACATTACTGGAAGCACTCTACAGTCCGCTCTGCTATTCTTCCATTGGAGTTTCTGCTACCGACTGAGGAAGGTGCCATTTTTCAGTCTACCTTTGTCTACATATCAGAGGTGCGCTTCCATTTATTTGCATTCTTGGGGTAACTGCGTTTCCCCACGCTCCTTCTCATGCAAGTAAAATGTATTTTTTTAAATTATATTTTTGGTTGCTTTTGTATCTATTACTAGTTTTATAACCGATCACTTTTATAGCAATGAAGTTTGATTTTTAATATTTCTATCTATTCATCATGCCATTTATCAGATAAACAACAACTTCTTAAATAAATGTTAAGAAAAAGTCAAGAATTTTGGATTTGCTATTTTGGTAGACACCCTGCATAAGCAAAATAATAAACTTAGCGAATATACAAGTACAGTCAACTCTCGATTCTACGACCCCGGGTATAACGACCCTCTCCAAGTAACGACCCTTTTCCCGGGAACCGTGAAAAATTTGGAAAAAAAGTTGAAAAATTGAAGGAAATCGGCCGAAAAATGCGTTGTTTTTTTCCTCCACGCATTCCCTTTACGAGCGCTCTACCGCTCACAATTGGGTCTGAACTAAAAATAGACACCACCACACCATGCTTGAGTGATATCCAATAGCACTTGACCTCTGCCCTCCCCTTCCTCAAGCGCACCAATGTTACCTCGCACCCGACGGCTGCTACCCAACTTGCCAGGTTTGCTCTTGGATACGCGAGAAGAGAAGATCGAATGTGCTTGGATGTTATTTTAAATCGACTTGACTTGTTTCCTTGTTCTAAGAGCTGCTGAAAACCCACGGGGGAGCAGCCCGAAATGACTGCTGGACATGCAGTCTTTGCCAATGAGTATGGCAGGTCAAGCTCTTTCATAGATAAATACACCACCTCGAGAGATAAGATCGCAGGAATGTTCGAAAATACAGATGCGTGGCGCCTGGAAGTCTGGCCCATCTGTCCAGCTCTGACCTAGAGTTCAGCAGGTTCCCGTGAGTGAGCAACTCTCGACCTTGTAGCAGACAAGTTCCGATAACCGCTTTCATTCAAAGCGTGTTCTTTGTTCCCTGCAACACTTCATAAAAAAGCGAAACTGTTAGAGATAATCAAAACCACATAGGCGAACTAAAGATCATCAACCCGCTTAATGCGTTGTCATCCATGTTTCCACAAAAGTTTAATTCGATCTTACGTGCATCATAACTCCCGTTTTCCTAATTGTGTCGATGTCGTAATACCTGCCAAAAAAAAGTGTTCCGTTGGCTGACTGACTTCTCCCTCTTTTCCTGTGAGCAAACGGGGAGGGGGGGGGGGGGGGCCATGCCAATTGTTTCAGCCACGATTTTCTTGCTCCTGTGTGCACACATGCTGATTACAGGCAAGGGTGGAAAAGGACCCACCCCTCTTCCTTTCCTTTGACATCTAAAATGGGGCAACCAGTTCTGGATATATTCTTGAAAACAAACAAAAACCATAGAACAAGTAAAAAAAAAAAGTGCCCCCCCCCCCTTTCCCCAGCTCAGTCTCCGCCACAGGTGTCCACGGCAATGTTGATAATTGCAGAAGTCAGGTCCCCTTTTTTTATATGCAGTTGTCTGCATAGACATATTGCCCGTATTATTGTCTGTTGCATGGTAAAACGTAAAGCAAGGGTCATTTCTTTCTTCTTTACACTGCTGTTAAAAGTTCCGTCTTGGACAGTTGCATTATCTTTAAAATGCTGGGATTTTTCTCTTCCGCCACCTGTTGCTCGAACTTCCCGGTCTCCTTGTTTTTACGATGCAGCTGGTGCCAGTGTTTTGTCTAACGTCTGCAAAGCTCTTGCTTGCTGATAACAGCGATGACTCATCCAGTGTGAAGGAAAAAGTTATTGTTTTGAATCTCGCAAAGCTGTTTTGATTTGACGATAAGGAAATTCGATCTCCAGAAAGGAAAACAAGAGTTAAAATAACTTCATGTTCTGCGCCTTCTGATAAGCAAATCTGTAAATTGAATTTGCTTTTTCTTCAGAACCATTCATGTGAAGAAAGAAAGAAAGAAAAAAAAACTATTCAATGTAGGAATGGTCCCTGAGACCGATTAAAAAGACATTATTCAAGGGGAAAACGATTGGAGGGGTGGGTGTTTGACCGAGAATATTCCTAAATCCAACATTAAATCGCCGGTTAACGTGTGAGTAAATAACGATCTACCATTTTGATATGTGAAAATGCACAGTTTCATAAAGCTTGTTTTCAGTTAATTTTATGCTGATGGGCTAATTGGGACTAAATATACAGTTTAAAGTGAAATTCAATTCCAAATCCGAATGATTATCGACTGCGACACAGTTTAATGACGTGTCCTAGAATACGCTTTGGGAAACACAAGTTGTGCATTTCCTTTTTCACGCTGGATTACAATGCAAGTCAAGGAAGGAGTTTGGACTGCTCCCTTGAATGGGGGAGGAGGGGGAGTGAAGTTGGTTGAAGCAAAGAAAAGTTACTTTTTTTACGATGTATTTTACACAGCCGAACCAGAACGAAAATTACAGCCCTGCTTTTATTTTTTTTGTCTGGTGCCTAGAGAGGTTGTGTTGTTTCTCCCGAGAGATCTAATCTTACCAGTTAATCTTGTAACAGACAATGCTCCAGCAGACCCGTATAAAATCCAACATTCATTCTGCTCGATTATCTCCCGACTTTTGCTGGCACCAGTCTGACTGGTGTCAAGATTCTTCGAGTTTTGCTTGCAATAAGCTCGAGATTGTTTTCATTTCCATTGGTCTCAGTGCAAACGGGTTTCTCATGAACTAGAATTGTAAGAATTTCCTGGAAAAGCAACGACTGTGCACAATTGAAGGAAAGTAACATTATTTTAAATTCTTTTTTTGTGAAAACGTTTTCATGTTCTATTTTCCTTCTCAGAACATGCATTCTGTGCATAACAGGTTGTATAACTACCAGGATACATGATGTTACCGTCTACTAGGCATCTTTGTGTCCGTTTGAGCTCCATTTAAGCTGAAAATTGGTGCAAATTCCAATAACAACCCTTTTCCCGGGAACTGTGAAAGGTCGTTGAATCGAGAGTTCACTGTATACATACTCTGGGGGTAAAGGTGGCCAGGGGTGTGGTGCTGATTACATCACCCCCATCTTCGGCCGTGATCAAGAAAGTGTGGGGCCCTAACCCCACACCCCCTATACGCCTTCATGGCATGGTGCATAGCACAGGGGAGCACTTTACTTTACTTTACTTTTTACATAAACCGACAATACAAGTAATCAATTAGATAATCGTGCAATAATTACATACATTGAATACCTATAGATATATATTTGGAAAATATTGAAAGAAATAGTGATAATGAAATGATTACAATGTATTTGTTGTTATAATTTCGATTCAATAATTTTTATATATAACTTGAATGGCAATGAGAAATCTAAGGCCTGGTTATTGATTGAAAGCGTATTATACAAGTTACACATTCTACTTAATGGGCTGCTTTTATATTTTTGAGTTTTAGGTATTTTGGGATTCAAGTAAGTTTCGCCCACGTAAATTATTTTCTCTCAAATTGAATATCAGTTGACAGAGGAAATACTATTGTCCAACATTCCGTTTACAGTTTTATGTAAGTATAAGTGATTTAGAATATTCTGCCTATTACAAAAGCTCTTAAAATAAAATTCTTGCAGAAAATTTTGATATGCCACATTATGTTGTAATGGCTTATTATATTTTTTGTAATACAAATACCTCAATAATTTCTTCTGTATTCTCTCCAGTATATTTTTATATGGTTTGTACATTGGTGACCATATAATAGAATCATATCCAAGTTTACTTACAATACTGTTGTATATGGTTGTGACACAGTTCATACTTCTGAAATGCTTAGTATTTCTAATAACAAATGTGTATGCATTAATAACAACATATGACACATGCTGTGTGAACATCAAGGCACAGTCGATAAAAGCACCAAGGTCTTTTATTACTTATACCTGAGTAAGCAATTGACCATTTATAGAGTATGTATATCATCATCATCATCATCCTTCACCGTTTCCTGCCTCTGGCTGGGTCGGCATAGAAGTCAAGCCCCTCCATTTTTTCCTGGTCTTCCACCACTCCTCTCTATCTACCGTGTTCCAATCTTGTCCTCTTCTCCGCTATCTGCTCTTTCCATCGACATCTTGGCCTTATTCCCAGTCCTGGTGCATTGTAAGCTCTTACTGCTAGCATTTCTGCATCCACCCTCTTCATGTGTCCGAACCATCTCATCTGTGCCTGATCTATCCTGTCCTGAAGATTCGCCACACCCACTGTCTGTCTCCGGGCTTCCCTGATGGCGCAGTGGTAGCGTCGTCACCTTGTAATCAAGGGGTCCCGGGTTCGATACCTGGTGGAGGCTCATAGTGGTTCAGATCACACTTTAAACTGTAGGTCCAGTCCTGATTAGCCTTTCTGTGCATAAAGTGGACTTAAAACACCAAATCAATAAATCAAAACCACTGTCTGTCTGATCTCCTCATTCCTTATTCTATCTCTGCTATTCTTCCCCAATATACTCCTTAAAAATTTCATCTCCACTGCCTGCATCTTTCTTTTGTCTCTCTCTGTCATTGTCCAAATCTCTGCTCCATGCATGTAATTGCACATAGTATGTGTTATGTATAACCTTCTTGCATTTCATAGGTACACCCCTGTTCCATATTAATCTTTGAATGCTTTGATATAGTCCTCCACCCATTTGTCCTCTTCTGTTTACCGCCTCATCTATTCTTCCACTTCTCTCAATTATGCTTCCTAGATATTTGAAGCTCTTCACTACCTTCAACTCTTCCGTGTCCATCTTTATTCTTGGTTCATTTCTGGCTGTTTCTTGTTGTTATTAGCACCTCACTCTTTTCTGCATCGAATTTCATTCCGCTCTTGTGATTTCCTTATTCCAACTATCAAGCTTTGTCTGTACTACTTCTTCCCTGTTCCCCCATATTACTATGTATGTATAATGAATAGTATTTCTCTTCTTTGTTAACTGCATAAAGCGACACTTATTTATATTAAAACCAAGATCATTTATACAATTCCGTTCATATAATGCATTTAGATCATCTTCAAGTTTTAATGTATCTTCTACAATAGTAATTTCTTTATATACTGCTGGACAAAAAAACCCGGACACTTGCATTTTTTGTGATAATGCATAAATTCTGATTCGAAGGTTAACTAAAGGTTGCAGAAATTATTGGAAATAAGAAAACCTGAATATATTCAACAGAAGGCAAATTAAAATGTATTGTTAATAAGATAAATTAGAACAAAAACGAAAGTTGCAGAAAACTACCAAAGAAAAAAGAAAAAAGGAAATCTTACCAATATTTTTTTTCATATTGTTAACTGGTGCTGTTGGGGTATATAAGCTGTCTAGTAGCGGGTGTTACCTCCCCTGCCATCAATTACAGCTTGTAACCACCGTGGCATACTTCGAATAAGGTTGACAATCACTTCTTGGTCCAATTGCTCCCATTCTTCTTGAATAGCACGTTTTAGCTCTTCAATTGTTTCTGGAACTATTGCGCGGTTTCTGATATGTCATTTCAGTTCATGCCAGATGTGCTCTATCAGATTTAGGTTCGGACTTTGTGGTGGCTATTCTAATCGCGTAATCGCAACTTCGTCCAAGTACTCCGTGACAATATTCACAATGTGAGGACACGCATTGTCATGCATAAAAACAAAGTCCAGGCCTATGGATGGTGCATATGGTACTACATGATCTGCCACACATTCTGTAATATACCTACAAGCTGCCAGTGCCCCATTCTCTACAAACCAACTCTGTACGTCCTTGTAAAGAGATACCTCCCCAGACCACATGACACCACCACCTCCAAAGGGTGTTATTTCAACGAAACAACATTGCGCATAATGCTCATTAGGTCTTCTATACACATGTTCACTCTCGTCTGATGAACGTAGGTTGAATTTTGACTCATCGGAGAATAAAACCTTTTACCACTGCTCCACATTCCAATGTAAATGTTTTGTAGCAAATTCCAGTCTTTGCTTCCGGTGACGTGCTAACAACCTGGGACCTGCAGCTGGCCTCCGAGATGATAAACCACTTTCATTCAGTCTTCTATGAACTGTTCGTGAAGAAACCACAGCTCTATGAACATTTCTCAAATGCTGTGCCACAATATTTGAAGTCGTACGACGGTCTCTTAAGACTATGATACGCATTAAACGATCTTCCCGTGCTGTTGTGCATCGTTTCCAACAAGAAACCGGTCTTCTACCATAGGAACCAGTTGCATCATACCGTCTGAGACCTTCATGGATAGTACTTCGTGCTATATTTAGCACCCTAGCAATATATTGTACACTACGACCATCATCGCGAAGAGCTACTGCTTTTACTACTCTTCACGTCTCATTTTCAAGCTAGTAAACTTACAATACATTTGCAAGAAAAATACCAGCAATGACAATGTCAATAATATCTGTTACTATGGTTACTATGAACCAAAATACATTTCTCTCTAGACATTAAACAAAATAATACCAACAGGAATTGAAAATCAATAAATTAAAACAAAATTCCATGAAATTGATTTTAAGCCTACTAGGTGTTCCAAATAAGTAAATACAAGTAAATAAATAAATAAATAGATAAATAATAAACGGAAAAACTATGGAAAATGTTCAATAATGAATGTTCAATTGTTCAATACTTAACTGAGAGCGTAATTCATAAGTAATTGCAATTCAGATGTCAAATATTAAGGTGTCCGGTTTTTTTTGTCCAGCAGTATATAATTTTATATCCATCGTAAATAAGGCTTTTTGAATACTTAACTTAAGATGGCAAATCATTTCTAAACAACATAAATAATAGAGACCCCAGATTTGATCCTTAGGGCACACCAGAGTTCACATAATATTCACGAGATATTGATTGTTTATATATTACATATTGCTTTCTTCCCTGAAGATATTATTTGAATAAGTTTATGAAATTGATTGTGAACCCAAAACTTGATAACTTACATAAGAGAAGATTATGGTTAATTCTATCAAATGCTTTAGCAAAATCAATATAAATTGAATGCACACTTGATCTATTACACTGGTAAACATACTTTTTATTGCCAACGAAATTAGTCATTTTATGGTATATTTGCCATTGTGATTTCGAATATAATATTAGTTCTTCTAGATTGGCTCTAGTTTTTGAGTAATGGCTGTCCTTTAAAAAACATAAAAAAGCATGAAAACTCATTGTTAATCACTCTTAATGTTGAGAAAAACGTCGTTTCTGAGATTGTCTTGGGTGTACGGTGTCGAAACAATCACGTTGAAGATCCAAGCAATAATCTGCCACACTAGTGACGATTGGGTACCAAGACAGGGAGCGGCAGGTGCAAGGACAGTTTAGTAGACGTGGCTTATCATTAAGAGACCATAGTGCGGAGGCAAAAAGTGGGTGGGAAATGTCCTTGACACCCCTCCTAATCGCCACCACTGATCTGCTATCTCGTATCTGTTCCATCTGCTTTGAAATATTTCATCCATCATCTTCTTTATATCTTGATGGTACCTCTCCCCTTGTTTTTCATTAAAATCACCAAGAGTATCTGGAAAGCTGTCAAAGTGGATTTGGAGGAAATTTATCTTTATGCTCATGTTAATACCAAAATATTTGAAGTTTGTGAGCAAGTTTGCACAAGTTCATCATAGTTTTCGTGTTTGTGATTGCCAAAGAAGTTCTTACAACTGACACATAACTGAATCATGTAGAAGCTTCAATATCATTCTTAGTATTAGAGATTTGAATCATTAATGAGTTTACGAGTTTGAGGCCCATCAAAGATCCCTGTTTTTAGTTTCTCAATACTCAGTCCGTGAAAGCATCTATAGGTATAATGAAACACTCGCCACCTTTATCCAAGACTTGACAAATTACTTCAATATGCAAAATATGCTTCCTTTAAGAAGTCAGTGATAGTTTCCTTCTGTACAGAATGTTTACCACAAATGCAGCACAATCCATCAGGATCTTTTATGCAGCCTGCTCTTGAAGAACTCATGTTTCATTCCCCTCAACAATAAAAATAAAACTCAATAATGAAACAAATAAAGAAAAATGAAGTTTTTATTAAATATATTCTGTGCAATGGATGGACTAGAGAAATATGTTTATATTCTAAAATAAAAGCCATGCCCTATTTCATGTCAACACCTACAGCTCTTATTGAGATAATCTTAAAATCGAAGGATATGAAGTATCTCAAGAACTAGAGCCAACTGGCAAAACTGTTGTTCATTCTAGATTCAGCACAACTAAAATACCATAAATTCATTCAAAAATATTTGGCAACTAAAAAAATATATATTTTTTTGATGACCTGTACATCTTGGACACAATTTATAAGGTTAGTTGTTGTGGATTGGCATGGATAAAAGCTATATTGATTGCTACTTATATAGCTTCTAACATGTTTAAAAATCCTTGAATACAAAATTTATTCCCACACTTTTGCTGGAGCACATAAAATGACAATTGGTCTGTAGTTTTCAATTTTTGCATTCTCACCTGATTTAAGGATTGGACATATTCTTGTTAGCTTCCAGATTGTAGGAAAGGTTTGAGTTTTCATAATTAAATTAAATATTAAACACAGAGGTGTTTTCAGCACTTCAATGTGCCCTTTAAGTAAATATGGAAGGATTCCATCAGGCTCACTGGAGTTTTTTTTTTCCTCCCAGTATTCTCGTTCAGTAATTTTATTGCTTGAGAGTGAATTAGATACACATAGTTCCATTTCCTCGGTTACATCATACGTACTTGGAGACAGATTTAAAGTACACATGCAAAGTTATCGACTATATTTCTACCTTTTCTGGTTTTTACATAATTCCAAAATAATTTACTATTATTCTCAATACTTTCTTCAGTATCTTTTAGGTACATATTATATGCCTTATTTATGAGTGTTGTTACTTGTTTACGGTAATTATACTGTCGTTATTGTACCTCATATGCCTTCCATGTCGTTCTTTAAATTTGTGTGTCAATAATTTCTCGTGTAAACCAACAAGGGTATTTGTTATTTGCATAGATTTTCTTCATTGGTACGGTAAGATTAAATATCAAATTAATATTGTCATTAAAGTACCTTACAGCATCATCCACAACTGGGAGTTCTTCTTTGTTAATAGTAACATCATCATACACCTTAACTACGATTTATTCCAGTGTTCTATTACTATGATTTTGTATGTTGTTTAATGAGTGTAAGCCATCTAGACTCAAAAAGTTATCAAGGACTCTCTACCATGGTCCACCTACTTGCAGGTTGTAACTCGAATCCAAGATTTAAGGCACATTAAAATCACCAAAAATAATCATGTTGACGTTATGGAATTCTTTATAATTTTCAAACAAATTATAAAAATGCATATAACTCAATTGTTGAGGAAGGAGTAAAGTATAGATCCACCAATGCATCTGAAACCCTGGCGTAGGAGCAGTGGTACTAGTGTTGCCAGTTAAAGTTACGGGAAAGCCTGCAGTTCACATATTTTCCGAGGTTTCAGAAAGCTTGGTGGAGCTATACACAGTGTACACCTTATTTCTTAAATTCATTCTTACACATAAGACATCGAAATTATAATTTAAAATAACATTCCTGGATGTAATGTTTTGCCTCGCCGCATTATTACTCCACACTCCACATCCTCTATTTCTGTCTTTCCTATCGTGACGATATATTTTGTAATTACACTGAGGAACAAATTAAAACTTTTTGTTTTGCCACTGGATGAAAATAGGTGATCTTTAATAAATCGGGTGCGCTGATTTCAAAAATCATAACAAAAATGCTGTATCACGTACCATTTCTGGTGGAAACCATTTTGAAAAATTTCACCGCACATTAAAAGAAGGGTAAAATATAGCATATTACTCCAAACCTTAATGTGATAGTGTGAATTTTATTAATACATTGGGTTCATAGAATACCAAATATGATTGTAAATGAAGTAGTTATGACATGCACTAAAATTTGCAGTTGCAGTAAAATAGTAAACATTAAAGTAAACAGTAAAAGTAACGCACCTTCAAAATGTATTTCTGTATGATTTCCGCTTGTAGCAGGCGTGTTGAACATCTAAGACTGTGTTCCAGCAGTAATCTGGGATACCATCTGCCTTTATAACGTTTTTTCATTTCTGCAATTTGTTGGTGAAAGAGCAGCTTGCCCTGCTCGTCACTCACTGCACCCAGATTAGAGGGGAAAAAGTCTAAATGGGAACACAGAAAGTGTATCTTGAGAGACATATTGCATCCCATTGTTTTGTATGTTGCCAGCATACGTTCTACAAGTTCAGAGTAATTGTGAACCCTATGGTTGCCAAGGAAATTTCGACGCACACCCTTGAACGCACCTCATGCTGCTTTCTTACATTCACTTAACAGTTCTTCAAAATTGGGATCGTTCATTACCTCCCGGATTTGAGGGCAACAAATATCCCTTCTTTTATTTAGCATTGCTTACACCAGGAAATTTGCTTCGTAAGTACTCAAACCCTTTTCCTTCTTTGTTCATGGCCTTCACAAAGTTCTTCATTAACCCCAACTTGATGTGCAGTGGGGGGGAGTAACACATTGTTGGCGTCGACAGGGGGTTTGTGAGAGACACTTTTTTCTCCAGGTGTGTAACAATTTCTGGGAGGCCAGTCTTTAGTTTCGTAATACATGTCCTTTGCTCTGCTGTCCCATAGACAGAGGAAACAACAGAATTTCGTGAAACTTGATTGCATCCCCAAAATAATTCCCGCTACCTTCAGATCAGCACAGATTTTCCACTGGTGTTTGTCGTAGCTAACGCTTGTGAGAATCAAAGCAATGTTTTCATATGTTTCCTTCATTTCACTCGCATGAGCAACTGGCACTGAAGGTTTCTCATTCCCATTATGCAGAAGGACCACCTTCAAGCTAGTTTTTGACGCATCGATGAACAACCTCCATTCGTCTGATTTATAGTTTTCTCCCAACTCCTGCATTAATCCAGTGACATTGTTGCAGTATACCAGGGACCCATTCATAGAAAAAGAAAGGAAGAAAATTTTAGTTGACGTTTTCTGAACGTAATACTTGTCCCTGGTTCCAGCAGGTTCCACCCTTGCAGTCTTGAACCTAACAGTTCCGCTTCTTTCTTTGTAAGGTTCAAATCACGTAATAAATCATTTAATTCTGGCTGGGTGATAAGATGTGGTGTCTTCCGTGACTCTTGAAAGTCAGGATCATGTCCGAGAGAAGATATTGATTCATCTGAGGAAGTTTCTGTTTCCCCTTCCAAAGACCATTCCGATGGTGGCTTTGGAACATGTAATGTCTCATCATGTTGCACTGGTCTTATCGCAGAAAGTAAATTTGGATACTGTAGGATATTGTTGGATTTTCTTGAGTATCCCGTTACATTATTTAAACAAAAGTAACAATAACCACCCTCGTAAATATCACGAGCATCTACTGCAACAGACATGAGGAGCCCACCCTTTATCTTGGTCTCCAATTTTGCATCCAAAATATAGCTCGTAAGCTTTCTTCACTATTGGTGTAATTGAGTTTCGTTGGGATTTTGTCGTGAACTCACCGCACACATAGCAAAACAGATTGGGTGAATTTACACAGTTATGAGGCATCACTGCACTATTTTCAAATACCACACAACACAAAGCAATCGCGATGAAGCACACAACCTACACTTCCAGCGAACAGAATGCAACTGATAAAGACACAGTACAATAAGTCACCTTGCCTCTTTAACAAATACTTTTCTCTACTCTTTTCTTATCAGGTAACAAAATAAACAACAATGTTTGCCCTTTTGTTGTCGTTACAATGCTTTCTTCATATTACGCAGGAAAAACAGCCACACGTGTTCTCTTGAAGAATATTTGTATATCATATGGCGAAAAAAAAGCTTTGTCACATTTATTTCAATTTCGTGTTATTTCAAAAACTAGACGTGGTGGAGAAAAAAGAACATCATTTTCGTGTTCAGCAAGTCAAGAAACATAGAAATAGGTTGTTTTCCGGTCGCGGCAAATTTCATTGTTCCTCAGTGTTATCACTAAACAACTCATTACTAAAAGTACCCTCATCTAACCAGGTTTCTGTAATAAAAGTATGTCGTAGCCGTAATTCTTGAAGCTTTCCTGGTGGTGAATGATGAAGATAAGAGTGACGTTAGCTCTCAAAAGCTCGGAAGCATATCTGGAAATCACCTGGCTGATATCCCGAGAGAACTTCTTCATATGCCATAGCCATTTGTAATATTGTTTACATAGAATTCTCGAGTCTTCGTGTTAAGCCCCTTCCAGTTTGATAATATACTATTACGTTATCACTAGTCATCATTTAGAAATAATTAGAAGTAATGATATCAGTTTAAGTTAGATACATCTTCAAGCATTCTCAAAATATACACATTTTTCTCCCTCATGTGGGAAACTTGCAGAAAGAGATTATGTTTTTTGTCCTCTCATTTTTACTATGTCTAATGTAATGAGTCCAGAGAAAATGGGGTGAGTTTTCTTCTTTTCCAAGAAATAATTTTCCTATTTCATGTAGTACAACTGAAAGTGTTAAGTGTCACATTAAGGCCAAACTGCTCATTTATGGTGCTCGTGTGAGTAGATTCATCTTGGTAGGTTGGATGTTCTTAGTATTTAAACATTTCAAATAGTTCGAATTAGGAAGGTTTGGTTGCTTTCATCTGCAGGCACAGATCATGTTTAACATACAAAAGAGAAAAGTTGCAACTTACACGAATGGTAACTTCTGTAACCTGCATTTTGGGAGCAAATATCTTCAAAATTAGTCATTTATACAACTTGCAAACTTTTGAATTCTATACAGTACCATGCTCCTAAGAAAAGAATTAAATAAATTAAATTTCAGTGTTATTCACTTCTTTCTTTGTCAAACCTGGATGTCAACAAGTATCGACAGACCGTAGATGCACTTAAAGGGGGGGAGGGGGGTCAGAACTCTCCTTTGGACCTAACTTTCCTGAAGAAAATAGGTGAATATTATTATTATGCTCAATTTTCCTACCACAATGCATGCAAAATATATTTCAATCAGCCTAACCCCCATCTTAAAATACCCATTTGTAACTTTGTGATGTTATATTTTCATTAGAATAGAAAAAAATATATAGTGCTAATCTGCTACAGAGAATTAACATTGTTTCTTGGAACAATACATTTAATACCAGATATACAGTACTATAGTAAGCATTTAATTCAAATAAACTATTAGTTTAAACATTCTTAATTAATAAGAACACAGACTTGCATGTAAACTACCAGACATGCAAGTTATTTACCTGTTTTATTAAAGGAAAAAGCTAGAAGTTTGTCTCCAATGAATGATGAGTTGTCTGCTTATAACATGGAATTGTTAGATATTACATGATCAATATAATAATGGTGGATTGTACTGTACTTACCTGAATACTTTTCTTCGTGTATCTCTGTGAAGCCCTTTGCATAGACCTGCAGGAGAGAAAAGACTTGTAATAAACAGAATAAACTTAAAGATGGCAGTATATCTGATACCAATAAGATACTCACCAAAATTTCAGCCAAAACTCTAAGATAGGTACAGTGGTAGAAATTAACCTGAAAAATTGAAAAAATACTTTAATAAACAGAATAAACTTAAATATGTCAACATGTCTGTCTGAGAAGAAGATATTGCAACACTGCCAACCCCTAGATGAACAATTAGATGGGCTACTATTCCCCTTCCCACCAACCCTTGTAGTAGACCCCGCTCTCAAGGTGAGCGCTGGAAGCATCCAGACCTTAACAGGTCTCCTGTCTTCTTGTCGGACAGGCACCCTGAAATAAAAATAACAAAATATTAAAATATATATGTACCTGAGATAAGAAACAGTGCATGATATCTCAACAAAACAGAGATTTTGCACCAAGGTGACAAGCAGCATGCAACACATGTGACTTCAGTGTGAAATCTGCCTCATGGTAAAACCTGCTCCCAGGGTGCATCCACATATCAAGTGGCTGACAGGCCATAATACTGCCTCTCTTCCAAGTAGACAGACATTAACATTGAAGAAAATTTTGATGCACAAACACAACATAAACCCCAGAATTTTTCATAGGGGAATTGAGATATTCGTTTGATATAAAGAGCTTAAAAAACCGTGAACAGAATTATGCTCATTTTTGTGGCTGAGCTTAAGTGGTCAACTTACCGTCTTGCCACTGAAGGTTCGTGATTCAAGTCCTGGTCTGTTTCTTTGTGAGTGTGTCTTCATTAGTTTCATTTAATCAACATTCATCCTTATCATGTTAGCCACAAGTAGCAGAAAAATACAGATGTGAAATGATATCAATTTACAATCATTCCCATCACATGTTTGCCTTACTTCACACAACACTATTTTTTTGTAATAAAAAGTTCAGTAAACTTGGATGAAAATTAACTCACACAGGTAAAGATTCCTAACGAAAACACTAACAAAATATACAGAAATAATTAATATACTTATCATTCTGGTACAGGTCTCCAATTGGAATGATTAACTGGTTTCCATCTTTGTTAGACCCTCTTGTGTTCACTCCTATTCTCTCTAAGCTGTAAAGAGGACAAACACTCCTGCAATGTTGCACAGATTTGTAGCATTAAAGAGTAACAGAATTATCAAAATAAATTTGTAACACTTGTTAGGACAGCCGTACACTTACATACATGTATATCTAATACTTAAAACTTACACTCTGTCCCATTAATCTCTGGAGCGAGTGAACGAAAACAAGTGTCTGTGCAAACGGTGTCTCGAGAAGGCTCGACCAACGAACTTGTGAGAAGGGAAGCGATTGCAACTACCAGTCGTTTGCAGCAATGCACACTTCTTTGCTCGGCCAACTTGCTTTCTCCCCTTCTCTTCTGTTATGCACAACCTTACTCCACAGATTCCAGGGACAGAGTTTGGTATTAAGTTATGGTAACTTATTGTATGAATTATGAACTCGTATCCTTGTCAGTAAATTAAACTAAACCCCTTGTTACAGCCACTCTTTGAGGACCAAGGTGTACCAAGTGGCTTTCCATTGGACGATGCGTGATCACTAGGGCTAGGATTTTTATAACCTAAAAATCACCAAAATATGCTCTTATGATCTAAAATTTTACAAAATATGCACTATAATTTGAAAAATATGTCCTTTAACTGGACTGTTTCAAACATTAATATCTAAATGCTGAGATATTTTCACATACAATTATTTTTAGTTCACTTTATGGGCCCTGAGTTTGCAATGCACAATGAATACTTTTTTCTATAAAAATTAAGATGATTTTGCTGCAGTCCAAAAAAAAAAGAAACTCGACTAAACATGGGAGTAAGAACAAATCCACTTTGAAAATAACTGTATATTTCTTGAAAATGCAAAAAATATACTGAATATGACCGAAAATCCATCAAAATATGCTCTATCATGTAGAAATGGCCAAATATGTCAAAATATGCCCTTAGAACGCACCTTAATTTAATTAATTTCTTCATAATATGAATTTCTATATGTTTAGGGAACACATCACCCTTACCCAAAAAAATGTGCTAAGTCATGAAAATACTAGCCCTAGTGATCAGCATCACTTACCTAGGTTTCTAGACTGGCCTACTTGTGCAGTGGTTAGCAGAGCATGTTACAGCACCAAGGGTCCCAGGTTCAAATCCTGGCCTGAACATTGGTATTCTTTGTGAGTGTCCCTTCTTCAGTTTCATTATATTGTCACTAATCCTCATCTTTCCGATTAGCCAAAAGTGGCAGAAAAGCAAAGAAAAATAAAAACAAATCAATCAATCATAGAATAGGCTGCTTCTTTCTTTCTAGTGTCTTCCCAATTTTCCTCTTGATGGTGGGTCAACACAGAACTTAGGCTTCTACCAAGAATTCAACCCAACATATGTGTTCAAAGTATAATTTTCTAGCCTAAAAAGGCATGTGTACATTCAGTATTTGCCTGTTAAAATAAAAGGGTGAGCACCTTGAGTTGTCGACTTTTGATCTTGTCACCAAAGTGTCCGAGTCCTGGCATGGGCATGTTTTGTGAGTTTCGCTT
The DNA here is from genome assembly GCF_977018435.1 of Lepisma saccharinum. Lineage (NCBI taxonomy): Eukaryota > Metazoa > Arthropoda > Insecta > Zygentoma > Lepismatidae > Lepisma > Lepisma saccharinum. Next base: position 23,936,007 of record NC_139252.1, on the reverse strand, counting down.
CATCTATGTAATCTAATCGTCACTCATCCTTGACATTATGGTTAGCCAAAAAGTGGAAATACGGAAATGTAAAATACTTAAAAATAGTAGGTATGGGACTGATTAATCGGTACTCTATCGGTATCGGCCGATATAGGCCAATCGGTGTATCGTTTGTCAGTAAAATTACCGATTATTTTACCGATCCGATATATCGATTACTATCTGATAATTTAGTGCAAAATTCTTCCATTTTGTTGTAATTTTTATAGATAATATCCATGCCCTACTTTCTAAAAAAGTAAATGTCTAAATATGCAATTTATCTTGCACTGCAGTCACCTTGAAACACACATTTATTAAAGAGGTCACTGAGCCTTTCAGGTTCTTCAAGGTCCATTTCTGATCGGTAGAATATCGGTTATCAGTATTGGTAAATTTTATATCGGTATCGGCCAAAATTTCATATCGACCCATCCCTAAAAAATAGTGATAAAATTTGTTTTAACTTCGCTTTGTGCCCAAATAAGCCAATAAGGTCTAGATCCACAGTTTAGAGTGAGTTCTAAACCACCGTGTAATTTATCTTCGCCGTTTTGAACCCGGGACTCCTTGATTGCAAGACACTTTTTGTTCCGAGGCCCTACAATGATAAGGATATGTCTTCATAACCTAGGTGTTACCAAAACTTTAAAAATAAATGATTTTCTTATTGTGGACAGGGGACGGGGACATTAACAAGCAGACAACTCATCATGGAGTACTACATCTTTACCTGAAATGAAAAGAAAAGAATGAAATAAACATTAGAATTATAGCTTTTCATTTTTAATGTAAATCTAGTTGGTTTCCTTCATTAAACATCAAGAGTCAACCTAAAATTTGAAATCTACATAAAATTGTATAAATATCGGCTACTTAAGTGTTAAACGTTCCACATTTCATTTGTATGAGCTTTACAAATGTTAGAGAGTATTGGTGGGTGTGGGATCTAGACATAGGCATGCGCAGACCCTCTGATTAGGGGGGAAAAAGCCTTGATGAAAGTTCAGTCGAGAAAGAAAAACCTCATTTTATCTCACTGTTTTAGTTACATTGCATTGATGGGTATATGTATATACATACATACATATACTTATATATACATATATAATAATACAGCAACATAGAAGCACCATAACAAATAAATAAATTGTCTTTGAAATGTGCCGCGCTCCTTTTCCTCCAAAGAATTGTGTTGATGCATTTAAAACACAACTGTTTAGCAACAAGAGTCTGAAGTACTGTACTTAGCAGTTATAACTTCGCTCGCTCGCAATTTGCAGTGCATTACAGAAAACAATAAAATTGCGAGCGAAGCGAGCAAGACAATTTTTAGATTCAAATTTTTGCAAACTGAAAACAATATTGATTTTATATGGCGCAAAAGAATTCATGAGATTCCATGGCATTCTCATTTACAATTTTTTTCATTTAGATCATTAGAAGCCCAGGTCCAACTCCTGCCGCCCCCTAGCTACAGCTCTAAATGTGACAGGACTGTAAGAAAAGCAGATATTGCGAGCAAATCGAGCAATGAAATTTTACGAAATGTGTTTTTATTTGTATAAAATTTGATATCGAGGGGGAAATTGCCCCCCTGCAGGTGCTCTTGGCCATCTGGAAAAAATAATGCAAGAAAAACTTGAAAACTAATTCCATCTTGAATATCCCTTTGTCCTGCTACTCTTAGATTCTTGCTTTCTTTTACCTCAATGTTTGCCCCCCCCCCCCCCTAGAATTGATTTCCGTCCATGGTTGGGGAGGGACAATGCCCATTGCCCCCTGTGGTGTCCAACCCTTCCCCCGTAGTTGCTTTGAACTTTAATCGGCTTGAAAATACTTGATTTTCGATAAGATTCCTCTACACTAAATTTCTAGGTGAATGTAGTGACATGGATGTCTGGAAGGGGAGGGGGCAAGGATGGCCACACCTGCCCCTCAGATCTAATGTCAACCTAAAAGTATTTATTTCATACATATAATTTGATTTCAGTCATAGTAATTTACCTTAATGCGGTAATTTCAAATTCAAGTGGTATTTTTTGAGGGGGGGGGCAACACTATTATCAGGGCAATATGCCTCTTGGAACAATACCTTGCGTGTCCCTGCGCGGAAAAAAATTGTGGACATCCATGATTAGGGGGGGGTCAATAACCCCCTTGCTTGCCCGTGTGCACACCTATGGATATAGATAAAGTAGTGCCAGATTTGAATTTTTTCAATGAGTTGTAGAGAAATATAGAAGTACTGTACTTCACTTTGTGTTACTAAACAAAAAGGAATATTGGGGAAAATCAGAAAGATAAAGTATTAAATCTTGCATTTTAACTTTGAAAAAGAAAGGAAAGATTTCAAGACATTGTGCTTTAACAGCTGTACATTTTCACCATATCTAATACTCCCTTCTCAAACTGAAATCTTATTTGGAAATGGCAAGTTCATATCCCATCACTGACTTTTTTTTTTATGGTTTTCACCTGTTTTTTCACAGTGCTGCACGTCCAGAAAGTACATTTTCTGGGGCCCAATGTGGAACTAATACTGAGAAATGAGAAATTGTGTTTATTCTTTTGCATTGACGACACGTGAGATAGGTCACATTAGATTAGATGGAAGAAAATATATCACCACGGAAGTCTAGTTCTCAGTTGCCAACTTCAAATGTCTAATCGGGCCTCCACTATGGTGCAGTGGTAGCATCGTCGCCTTGTAATCAAGAGGTCCCGGGTTCGATACAGTGGTGGCACATGGTGGTTCGGATCCCACTTTAAACTGTAGCCCAGTCCCGATTAACCTATCTGTGCTTATGTTGACTTAAAACAAGCTTTGACATTACAAATGCCTTTATGTGTTATCAATTCATGTAGTTTGTTTTTTATTAATGCAGCATGATGCTTGCATAATTCATGCATTAATGTCAATGTTGACCTAAATTAGTACGTGGCTTATTTGTATCTTCTCATTCAAGTGAGATGATAAATTTTTTGCATTGAACAAGAGAAAAATGTCACATTTACTGAAGTTTCCAGGTTAAAGGTTTGAAACTTGGTTCATTAAAATAATATTTCAATGATATTAGCAGTAAAATATTATTGTAATTGTTACATTAATCCAAGCTTCCCTACAACAGAAATAGGACCTATTCTGTCGGTATCACCCAATATCTGTACTACTGTAATTTATACTGATCTAATATTCTGTAAATACCCTGTAATTTAGTGCAATGCTCTTGCAGTTTCGTTATATTTTTTAGTGAATATAAAGGTATAGTTTGTGTCACCTGGTTTTGTAATGTAAATGTTTGCATATACTGTCCGACCACAAATGTCAAGACTAGCACGAGAGGATGAATTTACATGCGATAGGGGAAGTAGGTAGAAACATGTGTGGAACAACATTATAGATTTCAGATCAGTATGCTTTTGGTTGTCGTGGTTTATTATCGCTTTGTTTGTTTGTAATTTTGTCAGCTCATGCACACTTGTGTTATTGGTTGCAACTAAGGCAACTGGACTGTACACTTTCCTTTATGAAGACAAAACCTATTTCAGTCACCCGGTTTTGTACACATTAATTAAGGAGGCGAATGAACCATTCAAGGTCTTCATGATATTTTATCTCAGCACTGTATACCAGTACTTTATTGTTACTTGCAGGAACTTTCATGTTGATCCATCCCTATGAACTTAATGTTAAATAGTTACTGTGTGCTTTATGGTCCAATGTCATCAATAATGCAACAATACTATTCATTCTTATTTCTCATTATGGACAACACCTCAACTTACGTTGCTCAGTGATCACTTTAAAATTCCTAAATTCCATTCATTGTTTCTTCTTGTAACAATTGCTTTTGACATTTCCAGCATTGTTAAATAATTCAAAATATACTAGTGTCTTTACTATGGACTGCGCTATTTCTTTACAACTTGATAAAATAAAGCCTTGAACATCCAAATGTTAATGAAATACTTGCAAGGAATTTCAATAAAATAGCTTACAATTATGTTGAATGTATTACTGAAAAATTAAATTTTATATATAAAAACAAACTGAAATCACGCTTTTCAAATAAAAAAAATGTATTGTGACAGCTACGTACAGTTATTACGTAACTGTGAATTTACGTAAGTCACGTATTACGTAAGTTGGGGGTGGGGGGGGTTGGTTACTGTATATGGAATGAAAATTACGTGTTTATATCCATAAGAAATTTAACACAATGGCACAATATTGCTCTAAATTGTAAGATATTTATAGATACATCAAATCGGTAATTTTACTGATAAACCGATACTCTGATATGCCTTTAATGGCCGATACCGATAGAGTACCGATTAATGTATCCCATCTTCAATACATATGAAACATGTTCATCTTGCCCATATATAGTGGGGAACTTGAAAATATATATAGTGATACAAATAAAACCCTTTATAAACATCATTTCGTCAACTTCCCACCAGCATTGTCAGGGTAAAGGTGCAGTCTAAAACACAGATAAGAGAAATGAATGGAGCAGGAGTGTACCCAGTGGAAGTTGGTAACATTGTTTGCAATTTTACTGCACAAATTGTATAAATATGCTGAGCAAAGTGCTAGACCAATGTTCAAAAGCACCGCATGAAGTAGACAGTAATATGAAATTTACTTGGCCCTCCTTTACTAACTCTTAATCTCGTCTTATTGCTGACTGTTTGATGTCAAAGGCACCCTGTTCCTCCAGTATCAACAAGTCCTTTTCTTCCAGGCTGCTTCAGAGAGAAATGTTCCAGTAATGGTTGGCCAGTGGGTTGATGCTGTATGGGATGCTGGTATTTCCGAGAATGTCCACGCTACAGATCCTCAGTTTGCAAAGTATAAGTGCCCTGTTTTCAAAGGATTAACCATCTGTGTGTCGCAGATGCCACGCAAACAAAAAGATGAACTGAAGAAGATAATTGAAAGTAATGGTCAGTAAATCTCAAATTTATTTGTGTTTAATCCTTATTTGCATGTTGAAACTGGTGTTTGTCTTTGAGAGAACAGATCATGTATGTTGGTATCGGTTGGCTTGAGAATTAATGTGCCTATTCAAGGTTGGGTGTAAGTTGTCTGCTATCCATGAAGATACATTCCCGGGTTCGATACCCAGAGGAGGCACATAGTGGTTCTAATCCCACTTTAAACTGTAGGTCCAATCCCAACTAGGCTTTCTGTGCATAAAGTGGACTTAAAACAACAATTTAATCAATCAATCAAAACCAAGATGCATAAACCAACGCTCAGCACTGCTTCAATTTTGGAAGACCCATCATGCTGAAAACTACTAAAAGCAAGATATAAACAAAATGTGCAACACTGCTAATCCGATGTCATTTCCCTGAACTTTTCTGTTTTTTTCATTTCCAATCAAAAGCCTTTTATCTCCGTTAAGATTAGGCACACACAGGACATGTACTACATAGAATGTTCAGCCAAAATTGCATGCTAGACCTGGATCCGAACCTAAGTGTCTGGCATACTATGCCATTGCTACCAAGCTGACCTGGCTTTTTCTGATTTTTGCTGCCGCTGTCTGCAGTCTTGTTGAAAATTCTACATAGTACATCTGCTGTGTGTCATCGTCATCCTTTGCCGTTTCCTGCCTCTGGCTGGGTCGGCATAAAAGTCAAGCCTCTCCATTTTTCCTGGTCTTCCATCATACTCTTTCCACGGCGTTCCAATCTTCTTCTCTTCTCCTAACACTCTCTGCTCTGTGCCTAATCCTAATGAATTTACATTTCTTCATGCTGGGAGGAACCAGGCAACGTCTACGTGTACTGTGTTTCTAAGGCAACAGTTCCCGTTGCGGTAACACTAGCGGATAGAATTCCACACAGGTAAAACAGCGGCAGCGAAAAATCAGGTGAAGCCATGCTGGCTCGGTAGCTCAATGGTAAAGCAATGGCACGGTATGCCAGAGACCTGTGTTGGAGTCCTGGTCGAGCCTGAATTTTTCGCTGAAAATTCTACGTAACCTTTTATGAGTTTTTACCTTTATCTTCTTTCCTTTTAGTCCTGGTTACAAGGATCTCCCACACACACACCCACAGTGTGCTTTTACGCTGCTCAATTAAAACTAAGTTGTTAAGTTGCCCCTAGATTTCACAGACTGACAGGTAGGGAGGAAAAGTTATAAGCACAAGTGGCAGAAGAAAATTTCCTCTAAGAGTAGTTCTCATTCCATTTTGAAGAACCCTTATGAACAAAGAATGACCAAATATGCATTGCTTTGCAGAAGTTCAGGGTTGATTGATAAATTAAACTGGTTCCAAAGCAAGTGAGAGGGACAAGGAGAGAAGTTGCACAAGCAACCTATCAAGTTGTATGACATTAGCACAGAGTGAGGAAAACATATAAAGTGGAATGTAAGATAGAGAAAAGCATCTTATTTTTTAACATGACCTTTTGCTTGGATCTGGATGGCTGAATATATTATGTTGAAAAATGCAACATGCAGGAACATGCAATTGGAGTTCAACTGTATTTGGATTCTGCAGGCGTTCATGAACTATTGAAAAATATTGGCTGATATTGGTAATTAATGTCTGTGAAATTTTGAATAACTGTAAACATTCTTCAAACGGAGAAGAAAGGGTATTTTAGCATAAATATAGTTTGCTTGTATGATATTTTTATAAACACTCAAGTTTTTGATCATAAATATTATACCATGTCTTATTTCACACAGGTGGTGTCTACTCTGCACAGCTAGAATATGAAAAAACTAGTGTATTGGTGATTTCTGAGCCTCATGGAGAAAAATTCAGGTTTGCAAACAAGTGGAAATTGCCATGTGTGAATCCTGCATGGGTTACAGATTCGAGCAAAGGAGATTATACCCAACTGACTGACAAGTATAAAGTACAGTCTGAAGTACGGTCGTCAACTCCTACGGAAAAGGAAGGTGGTGGTAAGTTAACAAAGTACAAATGTCTTTCTTAAGTATTCGGCTAAGTAAGTGTATTTCAAGTTCTCATGGTGATTATTACTAGAAACTTTGAATGTGGAAGTCAGCCATTTTTTAGGGATTATGTGCAGGGGTAGAAAACATCCTTTTCTCAGATGCCAATATGCTCTATGTAAGCCATGACTCCAACTAAGATAAAGCTACATATTTTGAAATGTGGTCTTACAATATTTAACTTGTGAATTCCTCCTAAAGAAGGCTCTACCAGTAACAGCATGAATTACTTGCATCTAATACATGGCCGAATCTACCATATCACAGCAGATTTTAAAATTTGGCTAGGAACCGTGCAGAAATTTACAATGGTATGTTTATTATTCTGATTTAATGAAACACATAATACAGAAAACACACAAAAGTTTTAAAAACACATACTGTACTTGTTATTTTATATTAATAAAAGCAATGGAAATTTCCATAAGTGAACTCGAAATTTTAAAAAATCATTTAGAACTGAATTTCAGGAGCCAGATGAAAGTTTTCAGGCACCCTGTATTTTCTACCCCTGATTATGTGTATCCACAGGTTCATATCAGGTGTTCTATATTTTAGTTTCTTTGTAATTTTTTTTAATAAAAGAAATTTCATTCTTTGAAAAAGACCAATACATGTAAATAATTTTCAATTAAGATTAAAAGTGTCTGCAAATTATTGTATTGAACCAATTCTTGAACCTTTCCTGCTGGCGAATGATGATGAAGTTTTCTCGGGATATCAGCCAGGTGATATCTCGAGAAAACTTCGTCAAATTATTCTATTGTTTGATCATTACTCTTATGATGCGTAATGTTAATGATCAGGTGATACAAGTTAATGTATTATCTTATCATTGCTTTAAACCTGATTATTTTCATCCAAGAGAAGCTTACCTCTCCTTAAAATGGCCAAACTTTGTTTTAAACCACTGCATGCTTATTTAGGCTAATCAATAAGGGGCACACAGTTGAAAGTATGACACACATCTATCAGTTTGTGCAAAGTTGCTAAATTTACTTCCCCTTAATCGACTTCTCAGATTCTAGCAACAAGGAGTAATACACTTTACATCATTCATGTACGAAAACTTTTATCAGGTCATGTTCGGTTCATATACTGCATATTCATAAGATGAAATACAGCAATGTAGGTTTCAAATAACGCAGTGTATATTTTAATCTTCTGCTATTCAGAAATACCAAACCCATATACACACAATTAGTGATGAACCGATATGAAATTTTGGCCGATACCAATAAAGTACGTATAAAAATTTTTCAATACCAATATTTTACCAATCCTATATAAAATTACAAATGGTTCTTGAAGAACCTGAATGATTCGCTGACCTCTTTAATAAATGTTTATCATCAAATGAAGAAAGCAATTTAAAAGAAGCTGGATATTTAAACATTTACTTCAAGCAAAGTAGGGAATGTAGATTACATGTGTATATCCATAACAATTATAACAAAATGGCATAATATTGCACTAAATTGAAATATATTTATAGATTTATTGGATTGGTAAAATTGTCAGTAATTTAACAGATACACTGTATCTGTATCTGCCAATAATGATAGAGTACCGACTAATCTGTCCCATCCCTACACACAATAAACCATGCATTCAACTCCAATAATATTAAGCACATCAGAAATATCTCCATGTGTATAACATCAAACATTCCAGATCATAATATTTCATTCCCTTTTTAAAGAGTTTTACATACAGGTTAGTAGTTAACCACATGCTCTTAGAATTGTGTCATACAGTATAAGTATTTGTGTGTACAGGCATGGATCCAACCAACTGTGCAATGCACCTCCACCTCCACTAGTGATAAAACCTGGGACCCTTTGATTACTGTACCTTATATTGTAACCAACTTATGTCTATGCACATATTTCCTAATTTGTTCAAAATTTTCAAATTCATATGACTTCTTCACCAAGGAAGAGAAAAGAATAGACTACACATGTAGGCTTCATTTATTAATTAATGATTGTAAAACTCATTCCTTTCCTTCCCCTATAATTTAGAACAAATTAGATGGTACACCTCTTTTACCATTTATGATGCTAATGACACAACATTTGTATTATAACCCACGTCACCTGCTGAATGAGCTTTATAGAAATGGATAAACCACCTAAATTTCAGCTTGTTTCATCATCATCCTTCCCTGTTTCCTGCCTCGGGCTGGGTCAGCATAGAAGTCAAGCCTCCATTTTTCCTGGTCTTCTACCACTCCTCTCTTTCCACCGTGTTCCAATCTTGTCCATCGACATCTTGGCCTTATTCCCAGTCCTTGTGCATTGTAAGCTCTTACTGGTAGTCTTTCTGCATCCATCCTCTTCATGTGTCCGAACCATCTCATCTGTGCCTTATCTATCCTGTCCTGAAGATTCGCCACACCCACTGTCTGTCTGATCTCCTCATTCCTTATTCTATCTCTGCTATTCTTCCCCAATATACTACTTTTCATCTCCACTGTCTGCATCTTTCTTTTGTCTCTCTCTATCATTGTCCAAGTCTCTGCTCCGTATTGGCACTTCATGATCATCCTTCGCCATGTCCTGCCTCTGGCTGGGTCGCCATAGAAGTCAAGCCTCTACATTTTTTCCTGGTCTTCCACCACTCCGCTCTTTCCACGGTGTTCCAATCTTGTCCTCTTCTAACACACTCCGCTTTCTGCTCTTTCCACCATCATCTTGGTCTCCCACTTGTCCTTATTCCCAGTCCTTGTGCATTGTAAACTCTTACTGGTAGTCTTTCTGCATCCATCCTCTTCATGTGTCCGAACCATCTCATCTGTGCCTGATCTATCCTATAACACATAGTATGTGTTATGTATAACCTTCTTGCATTTCATAGGTACGCCCCTGTTCCATATTAATCTTTGAATGCTTTGATATAGTCCATCACCCATTTGTCCTCTTTAGGTTACCTCCTCATCTATTCTTCCACTTCTCTCAATTATGCTTCCTATATATTTGAAACTCTCCACTACCCTCAACTCTTCCATGTCTAGCTTTATTCTTCGTTCCTTTCTGGCTCTGTTTCTTGTTGTTATTAGCACCTCACTCTTTTCTGCACTGAATTTCATTCCTGCTTTTCTGATTTCCTCACTCCAACTATCAAGCTGTCTCTGTACTTTTTCTTCACTTTAATCATATTACTAAGTCATCTTTGAAAATACCTGTTTTAAAAACCTTAACAGCATCTTGTTTCTTTCATTTACTGACATTTCATTTTGTTTTTCATCAAAAAATAAAAGAAGAATGGGACAATTTTCATATCTGTCTTTACTATTACAGCCATCAGATGTAATTTTTCAGAAGAATATATCGTATTTATACAAGTTTATAGTATTCAAGTATCAAATTTTGTGATATAAATAAAAGCCTGTCTTTGATTATCACAAGAGTAGAGATGGATATGACCATGATAAAAAAAGGTTAGAAATTAAATCACCCCATAACCAACCTTATTTGCCTTGGAAAATAGTTTTGATATTTAATTTTTACTAGTAACAACCTGCGTCAGGAATTCAATCAAACTGGCAAAGGTTTGTTAAATCTTCAGTAGCTCAAAAGTAAACCCTCAAGTATTAAAGTAAGAAATGAAGAAAAGTAAGATTCATTTTGAATATTAATTTGCATTGTTGCAAATAAAAATTAAAATTTGAATAAGTTGTAAATGTACTTTGCCTCTTTATTTGTCTGTTTATGTATCATGATTGCCAGAACTTCCAGACTTCAATAATTTTTATTTTTGCTGTGTTCATTTCAAGATTTCAAGGGTTTTGAAGAAATAGCCACAATATACTTGAATATTCATTTTGCTCGTCCTCCTCCGTGGCCATGTGATCTAAAGTGCTGTGCTTTGGGCTCCGACTGCGGGAGGGCATGGATTCGAGTCTGCCTGGGTTCAGTCTGGGTTCTCGGCCTGTGTATAGGACCAGTGGCAACCCACCACCATGAGGAAAATTGGGTTGCTATGAGTGAGTAGCTATGAGTGGTCTCGGAAATCTGTAACGACTGGGGCTTCGATGTGCTGTCCCACTTCATCTCATTACCAGTTGAAGATCCCCACCCCTCTAGGTAAGAATGTGGGAGGGAGACTGGAAGTCGGGAGATCTTCCTAGGCCCTTCAAGGGCTGTCGAGCCACAGGAGAGTATTCATTTTGCTCTTGATGATAATAGCTTTTCTTCAGATTAATACATACAGGAAAACCTCGTTAATACGAAGTTCAAGGGACCGAAAAATGTCAACTTCGTATTAAACAACTTCGAGTTATCCAAACTTTTCAAGATGGCGCCTGTTTTCAGGTGTAAGTAAAGTAGAGTATAAATTACCCCCACAAAGGATGTTTTATACTTGGTGGTAGCTCAGAAAATAAGCTTTATATGTACTATATGTTTTAAAGGAAGTGTAAAAAATGTTACACAAAATGAGAACACGGAGCTTGACGCGGACACAAGGATTCCAAGGAGACAGTTAACACCATTTATCCTGCCTAGATATACAACCGGTTATGCACAGGATGCATGTTGTGGCAAAAAGTCTTTTAAAAAACGGTATTTTCTTTTAATTGTGAAAAGTTGTTGCTCTTCCACGAAATTCTTACATTTTTAGTTTGCACGGAGGCCTACGGAAAGGAAAACAATCTCGTTTATTGCAAGAAGTGAAACTCGTAAGAATCTTAACGGTAGTCTCACTGGCGCAAGCAAGAGACGGGAGATAATCGGACAGAATGAATATTGGATTTTATGTGCGTTCACTAGAACATTGTCCGTTACAGGATTAACTGGTAAAAGATTCTGTTGGGAGAGAACACAACCTTTCCCTGGCCCAAAAAAAAAAAAAAAAAAATCGGGGCTGTAAATTTCGTTCTGATTCGGCTGTTAAAAAGACATCGTAAAAAAGTAACGTATTCTTTGCTTCAGTTAACTTCATAATCGTCCCCCCCCTCCCCCTTTGCAGGGATCAGTTCAAACTCTTCCTCTACTTGCATTGTAATCCATTCTGAAAAAGTACACACACAACTTGCGATCTGTTTGCACGGAATGTGTATCCTAGGACACGTGCCGCACTCGATAATTACTCTGGTTTGGATCCCACTTCAAACTGTATATTTAATCCCGCTTAGCTCATCAGCATAAAATGAACTAAAAACAAGCTTTACGAAACTTGCGTATTTTCAGATTAATCGACAATTTATTGTAGGTTTCAGGAGTATTCTGGAGGTCAAACACCTGTTCCGTCAAATACTTTTCCTCTCGTATTCCTACATTGAGCATTGAGGTTTTTTTTTTTTTTTTTTAACAGCAGCACGCTAATGGTTCTGAAGAAAAGCGGGGATTATATGTGTTTCCGAGATTCAAAACAATGATGCTTATTCCTTCGCACTGGATGAGTCATTGCAGTTACCGGCAAGCGAGAGCTTTCCAGACGCTAGACTAAACACTGGCGCCAGCTGCAGCGTAAACACAATGAGACCGGCTGGAAGTTAGAGCAGCAGGTGGCAGAAGGGAAATCATCGGCATTTTCAAGATAACGCAGTTGTCGTCCAAGACCGAACTTTTATCAGCAGTGTGAAAAAAAAAAAATGATCCTTGTATTACCTTTTACCATGCAACAGACAATAATACAGGCAATATTTTCTATCCAGACAGCTGCATTCAAACAAGAAAGAGGGACCTGAATTCTGCAATTATCACATTACCATGCACATTAGTGACGGATAATGAGCTGTTGCAGAAGGAAGGGGGTCACTTTTCTTTTACTTATCATGCAGTTTTTGTTCGTTTTGAAGAAGGTATTCAGAACTGTTTGCTTTTTTTTAGACGCCAAAGGAAAGGAGCCCCTGTGCGCACACGAGCAAGAAAATCGTGGCCGAAACAATTAGCAACGGACCACCCGCCTGTTTGCTGATAGAAAAAGGGGAGAAGTCACTCAGACAACAAAACACTGTTTTGGCAAATTTTATTACCGGCACAGTTGGGTTTGGGAAACGTATGAAGCGGGAAACTGGAGTTGCAGCATACATAAGATCGACGTCAACTTTTGCGGGAAACCTAGATGACAACGCATTAAGCGGGTTTACGATCTTTAGTTGGCTTATGCGGCTTTGATTATCTGTAACAGTTTGCCTTTTTTTTAATGAAGTTCTACAGGGTACAAGGAACACGCTTTTAATGAAAGTGGTTACAGGAAGTTGTCGGCTACCAGGCCAAAATTTGCTCGCTAACGGGAAATTGCTGTATCTCGAGCTCAGAGCTAGACAGATGGGTGAGACTTCCAGGCGCCATGCATCTTGTATTTTGGAACATTCGTGCGATCTTACCTCGCATTTCTCATCTAGCACTGGTGAATATTTCCAAGGTGGTGCATTCAGTGGGGAAAGAGCTTGACCTCCCATGCACATTGACAAAGAATGTCAATGTCCAGCGGGCATTTCGGGCTGCTTCCCTCGAGTTGTCAGCAGCTCTTAGGACAAGGAAACATGTCAAGGTCAAGTTAAAATAACGTCCAAGCTCTTTCCACATTCGATCTTCTCTTGACGACTTACGCAGGTGTCTACTTCGAATTAAGCGAAACCAGTTTTGCGGAAGGGTCTTGTAAACAACTTCGTATTAAGAATTATCTGTACTGAAATACACTATCTACCAAAAAGGAATTGGGCACCTGTACAAAATAGTCTGGTGGTGCAAACCCTGTTAGAACCTCGTGGAGCCACCTCTTGCTGCTATAACAGCAGCCACCCTGTCAGGCATGCTCTCGACTAGTTTGTGGAGGACGTCCATTGGAATGCGTCGCCCTTGCTCTTGGAAGATCTCACTCAGTTGGACAATTGAATTTGGCCGCATCTCCCGAGATCTCACCCATCGGTCCAATGCATTCCAAAGGTGTTCTATGGGATTGAGATCAGGACTCTGTGCAGGCCAGACCAATCAGTGAACATTGTTGTCGGCATACCACTGTATAGTAGCCTCTGAAACATGGCACCTAGCATTGTCATCCTGGAAGTAACAGGGGTCCATTCCATAAAAATGCCACAAGGTTGGGAGCATTTCATTGTCTAGTATTGTACAGCATGCCTTTGAGTTCATTGTGCCACGAACAACCACCAGTGGTCCCACACCGTAGTACGAGAAACAACCCCACACCATTACTCCACCACCACCAAATTTCCTGGTAGGCAATATACACTGGTAGAAGTCATTCCCCAGGTAGCTGCCACACCCATACACATCCATCAGACCGAAACAATGTGAATCTCGACTCATCACTCCACAGAACCGCTTTCCACTGCTCCAGTGTCCAATTGCGATGGTCCAAACACCACTTGAGACGCTGAGCTTTATTCAACTTGGTGATATGCAGCTTATGTGCCACTGCTCTTCCGGAATATCCGAGTTGGTGGGCGTCTGTTCACAATGTTCCAATATAAACTGACACCCCTGTTGCTGCCGTAAATTTATGTCTGATGGTAGCCATCGGCTGTGTCCTGTTTTTAACAATTTCGCATTTTAGGGTTCTCCGATATCTGTTAGTCAGTTTTTTGGATGCCCGGAACATTCACCATTGTCACAAGTCCATGCACCTTCCACTTACGAAGCACAAATGCTATTGTTGATTTGGGCCTGTCTAACTTTGTGGCTATGGGCCTGCTAGACAGCCCACTGAGGTGGCAGCTCACAATTATGCCCTTATCATAATCGGATAGCTCTGCACTACGTGCCATCTCTTTCACAAGTGGTTCTCTTGCTCATGGAACGACATGAAGGCCACACAAATCAAATTAGATACTAAATTAACCACCATGATAGGTGCCCAATTACTTTTTGGTAGATAGTGTACATTACAAATCCTATCTTATCGGCTGGGGAATGGGAAGAACTTCGGATTAAAGGGTACTTTGTATTAACCAATATCGTATTAACGAGGTTTTCCTGTATAAGTACTGATAGAATCGAATTAAAATTGGGCAAAATTTACATTTATCCAGCCTCCCTGATAGCATAATGGTAGCATTGTCACTTTGTAATTAAGGCATTCCAGATATGATTGCCAGTGGAGGCACATGATGGACAGGATCTCACTTTAATCTAGAAATAGGACAGATTAATGGGTACTCTATCAACATCGATAGGCATATCAGTGTATCGATAAAAGTACCGATTATTTTTACGATCTGATTTGTCTATAAATATCTTACAAATTAATGCAATATTGTGCTATTTTGTTATAATTTTTATGGATATAAACATAGAATCTCTATCCCATTTTTTTTAGAGTGAATGTCTAAATATACAGCTTCTTTTTCATTGCAAACGTTTGGTTTATCTGTTAATGTGCATTTATTAAGGAGGTCAATGAATTAATTTGAATTTTATATCGGATTGGTTATCGGTATCATAAAATTTTATATCGGTATCAGTAAATTTTATAGGGATGGGACGATATGAAATTTTGGCCGATACTGATAAAGTACCGATATAAAATTTACCGATACCGATAAACGATATTCTACCGATCCAATATAAAATTAGAAATGGTCCTGAAAGGTTCATTGACCTTTAAAAAATGTGTGTTTTTAAATTGACTGCAGTGCAAGAGAAATTGCATATTTAGACATTTACTTTTAAAAAAAAAGTAGGGCATGGAGATTATCCATAAAAATTACAACAAAAATGGCAGAATTTTGCACTAAACTATCAGATATTTATCGATATATCAGATCGGTAAAATAATTGGTAATTTAACAGATACACCGATATGCCTATATCGGCCAATACCGATAGAGTACGGATTAATAAGTCCCATCCCTAAAATTTTATATCGGTACCAGCCAAAATTTCATATCGGCACATCCCTACTTTTTCTTCCAACACTTCCTATGTTTTTTACTGAATAAGCAAGTTACGATTGTTGTGTGCTAACAAACAAGATGTTTATGATTTCTTATTTTATTTTCAGGATTTATGTCCATGTCAATGTGCAGTACTATTGTTGGTGATCCCAGTAGGACAACTGTTGACGATACACTTTTTGACATGAGTACAATGTCTGTAACTACACCCTCTGAAAGGTCAAGAGTAAATGCTAATAAAGGTTGGTATTACAATTTTATAACTTGAAGCTACTTTTTATTAGGAGCTTATTTTATGTAAAATGCAGTGAATATTTGTTTATAAAATGAATTGAATGCATTTTTATTCTGTTAGGATAACAGGATGGGGAAAATGCCAAACATGAAGTAAATATAATTGTAAATTAATTGCTAATAGGGGCATGCATATTTTGTTTTTGACGAAAATACGAAATGTGAAATAACACATTGTAGTGTTAATTTTTCTGTTTTTGAAAGGTGTGAGGTGCATTTTACTGCCATGTTTTGTTACAATATGATTAGTAGGGGCATGCATATTTCGTTTTTGACGAAAAAACGAAATGTGAAAAAACACATTGTAGTGTTAATTTTTCATGTTTTTGAAAGGTGTGAGATGCATTTTGTGACCATGTTTTGTCACGAAATAATGCGAAATGAACTGCAAAAAGCGAAATTAACTCTTAGAAACACGAAATTTACCGTTTATATACCGACGCGACACTTTCTGAAGCCTGAAGTATCCTGTGAGTTATGCAATTCACGGAAAATTGATTAATTCTGCTGTAAATATTTGAGAAGCAAAAATAAACCCCTTTACACAGGAATAAACTTAATACTCTGGTAACTTCATAAATGTGCTATTAGAAGGGATAAGTTTATTTTGTGTAATAAGTGCAGTTTTTAAATCAAACTTAGGATTATATTCACAATTTTAAAACCACAATGTCATTTTATATAGCACTTTTGATGTGATTATTCACCGCTATAACACCGAAATTTCATTTTATTTACCGCTTTTAAACCCGAAATCGACTCTGTTTTTGTACCGAAATTTTGCTTTTTTAATTACCAAAAATATGTGCCTCTAATGATTAGAAATGAATTGCAAAATGTGAAATAAACTTTTAAACATGTAATTTTGGGTTTTTTTTATTGATGAAACTCCTGAAGTCTGAAATATCATGTGAGTTATGCATATCATAGAAAATTGAGTAATTCTGCTGTAAGTATTTGAGAAGCAAAAATGGACTCATTTACACTGGAATAATTTTAATACTCTGATAATTATATAATTGTGCTATTATAGTTTTTCTTGTATGAGGCTTGTCCGGAAAGTAAATATACAAACACATTTGCACGTTAGGGGAAAATGTGTACCAAAGTTGCAACACTGGCAGTAACCGATATCCATACGACGAGGATTGGGAGTGAGTCGTCATTGCTGTGCTGAGTCTTGTGCGAGGAAGGTGCGTTGGAAATGGCAGCAGCGATACCGAATCCCGCCAAGTGCGAAGTGCACGCCGTGATCAGTTTTTTGCAGGCACAAGGAAAGCGTTCATCGGTGATCCACCGATAAATTGTGACTGTGTACGGGTACGTAATGAATCGTCAAATGTGGCAAAATGGTGCCGTGCCTTCGCAGAAGGTTGCCGTGATGTTCATGATGAAGAGAAAAGTGGTTGGCTGTCCATGATCACTGACAACCTTCGCAATCGTGTTGAAGCAGAGGTGCGTGTGAATAGGCGGGTGACAATTCGAGAATTGTGTGTGATGTTTCCTGACAGTTTGAAAACCACTATTCATGAACCAGTGTTCAACCATACACCTGAATTCAAGCAGCAGTCACTGCAGTGGCGCCATACCCATTCTCCAAAAGCCAAAAAATTCAAAACGTCAATTTCAACCCTCAAGCTGATTGCAACCGTTTTCTGGGATCACCACGGCATCCTGCTGGTGGAATTCATGCCCCCTGGAAGAACGATTAATGCTGAAAACTACTGCCTGACTTTGAAACATATTCGACGTGCAATTCAAAACAAACGGAGAGGCATGTTGTCAAGTGGAATCCACTTTATTCATGACAACGCCCACCATGCAGCGAATGTCACCAAGGATCTGCTTGCACAGTTTCAATGGGAGGTCCTTCACCATCCGCCATACAGCCCCGACCTTGCACCCAGTGACTACCACCTGTTCCTGTACCTCAAGAAAAATCTTGGTGGAAAACACTTTGCCGATGACGATGAAGTCAGGGAAGAAGTCACAACTTGGTTCCAGATACAGGCGGCAGATTTCTGCGATTCAGGGATACAAAAACTTGTTCCGCTTCTAAACATATGTTTGGACAATGGTGGCACTTATGTGGAGAAATAGCCTCTGTATCAGTGTATCAAGTGTAACTTTAGTTGCGAGCAATACATTTCTTTTATATCTTGTTTTTGGTTTGTATCTTTACTTTCCAGACAAGCCTCGTGAGTGTGCATTGCTTGCATTGTATAATTTATGTTCCTGTAGTTTATGGTTATTACAAGCATAAGAAAACAGTTTTTCGGTGTGACATTTCAGGAGAACACACGCTCCCTTCATCAGACATTTATTTTCATTTTGACTAAAGATACAGTTACAACAATGCTTGGCAACTTTTTAAACAAAAATAATCCCTTATATAATGGATGTTGTCAATGTTACATTGTTGTAATATAGCAACTTAATTGTGAAAAGAAGCAGTCTGTTTTATTTTTATTTCAGATAAAAAAATGATCACATTATATTTTTATTTAAAATTATGAATCCCAAATATCATCAGGCAATTCAAAGTCGTCATTGTTTTCACAAAGTCTCTTGATGTTTAGTGTTGCATTAAATTTTAAAGATGGTGGCTTACTACATTTGTGAAAAAGAAAATTCCATACTGGATCTATGTTACCATTTTCATTATTTAATTTATTCCAGTGTTCTTCTGCAATGAACGAAGCTTCCCAGACATTCAACTCTATGTTTCCCGTCAATCTTTTTAAAACCCTTCTCTTTTTGATTAAATGCTTCTCTTCAATGATGTGAGCTGACAAACCTGTTCTTGGATTTAGATTTATAATGTCCAAATCATGTTCATTGCAGAAGAACACTGGAATAAATTAAATAATGAAAATGGTAACATAGATCCAGTATGGAGTTTTCTTTTTCACAAATGGTAAGCCACCATCTTTAAAATTTAATGTAACAGAAAACATCAAGAGACTTTGAATTACCTGATGATATTTGTGATTCATAATTTTAAATAAAATAATGTGATCATTTTTTTACCTGAAATAAAAATAAAACAGACTGCTTCTTTTCACAGTTAAGTTGCTATATTACAACAATGTAACATTGACAACATCCATTATATAATGGATTCTTTTTGTTTAAAAAATTGCTAACCATTGTTATAACTGTATCTTTAGTCAAAATGAAAATAAATGTCTGATGAAGGGTGCTTATGTTCTCCTGAAACGTCACAACGAAAACTGTTTTGTTATGCTTGTAATAACCATAAACTACAGGAAAATAATGTGCTATTAGGAGTCAAATGTTAATTTTGTGTAATAAGTATAATTTTTAAATCAAATTTAGGTTTTTATACACCATTTTAATACCAAAATGCCATTTTATATACTGCTTTTGATCTAAAATATACCGAGTTTTGTACCAAAATCTTGATCTTTTACTCACCAAAAATATAGTTAATGATAGTTAATTGAACAAGTATGTACAATTCTATACTGTGGTTAACACAGTTCTGTGGACACCCGCCATAATCATGTCTAAGACTGTTCTGTAGTGTTTTCACTTGTGGGAGGTTTTTAATGGTAAAGTTTTCTTACAAATCTTACCTCTATACTTTCTTCAAAAAGGAAACAATGAACTTGTGATTTGTTCTCCTCGGTTGTATTAAGTACTATATACTCAGTAAATCTAGCTTAGCTCCATGAGCAATTGTTTTGTTTCCTGAAGAGACATTAAACATTGGGACTGCTGTTGGTGGTAAAGGTGGGTGGGGGGATAACATTCACTCCTCGTTCCTGTACAGAATGCAAAGTGCAATTTATCTTTCCCAGCTTTTCCACTTGTTTTAATTTTGAGCAGAAATTGTTGGATCAGGTGTTGCAATGTTATCATTTGATGATATGTGCCTCTATATCTGTAAAAAGAAAATATTTTTGGTGAATAAAGAAGCAAAATTTTGGTACATAAACAGGTAATTTCGGGTTCAAAAGCAGTAAATAAAATAACATTTTAATGTTATAGTGGTGAAAAATTGGATCAAAAGTGGTGTATAAAATGACATTGTGGTTTTGAAATTGTGAATATAATCCTAAATTTGATTTAAAAGCTGCACTTATTACACAAAATAAACTTATCCCTTCTAATAGCACATTTATGTAGTTTCCAGAGTATTAAGTTTATTTCTGTATAAAGGTGTCTATTTTTGCTTCTCAAAGATTTGCAGCAGAATTAATCAATTTTCCGTGAATTGCATAACTCACAATATAATTCAAACTTCAGAAAGTGTTGCATCAGGAAATAAGCTCTAAATGTTGTGTTTAAGAGTCTTATTTTGCATTTCGTAGTTCATTTCACATAATTTCATGACAAAACATGGTAGTAAAATGAACCTCACACCTTTCAGAAACATGAAAAATCAACATTACAGCATGTTTTCACATTTCATGAAATATGCATTCCACTACTCATTAATAAACATGAAGGGGAAAAACTTTACTATTAATCACATTTTTTTTATAAAGGACCCCTTTGTTCTAGTAGTAAGAGTACTGTGCTGCAAAACCAGAAATCATTAGTTTTATTCCCAAATAGATTTCTTTAAATCAGCTCACCTTCTAGAAAAATGTCATAGAACTACAAAAAGGTACATAATTTGTCTGGGCTGTGATTCTGGTCAGTTCTTATTAGCTATAATTAAGGCCCAGATTTTTGTGTAGCAAAAACATGCTAGATATGTACAAAATATACAGAATTATTTAAAAATGTGTAATACAGTAGTAATTAGTAATTATTTTATAAATTAATGGTAATTGTAAAGAACAGAATCAATGGGGGAAGCTTGATTTTTATGATATGATTCCCTTGACTTAAACAAATAAGGTAACAAATAAAGAAAAATATATGGAGGTAAAAGTTACTAATTTTTTGAGAGATCATATTTTGAATGTTTATCCCAGAAATATATGAAAATGAATATTAGATAAATGATGTAGTGAAAATTAGATAAATGTATTATACCTTTAAATATGTAAATATGTGTAACATAAAGTTGATTTATATCATTCCTAACATTGTAAGTTGCTGATATTTGTCATTTTTGCTTGCCTACATACAAAATAATAAATATGCAATTACATAAAAATCCTTGCCCTAGTTATATTTAGAAATTAATTATCATGCTTTTACATAAATGGCAGAAAATAGCAGGGTTCGCCAGGGTGGGTCCAATCCATTTTGAAACCCGGTGGCTGTTTTCATTAACTTTGGTATTTCAGTGATTTCTGAAATGAAGAATGCGATCACGACTGTCATTATAACTCGAGATTAATTTTGCTATCTAAAATGAAGAACACTTGCAATATTGATATAAAGTAGAACGAAATATCAGAGCTCAGTACACCAATACAAACATTTAATCTTTATTAAGAAATTACATAGGCCTACATTAAGCTGTAGATGGAAGCTGTAAGTAAAGCTGTAAATAAAAATCACTGAACTCAGATCTGAAGTCATTTTCTCTGTAACTGCTATCGTTGAGACGCCTGCATGAATTGTTAAATGAAGAAAGCTACGCGAATGAAAATATGTTGCTTTCATATGAAATATATTCTAATAAATAACAGTCACTGAACTCAGATCTGAAGTCAGTTTCTTTCGATCTACTATCAGGGAATACTATGTATACTATCTATACTATCGCTATTTTATTATGCTTGTGACTGAAGATAATAGTACACACCTGCAATTGATCTTTTGATGCTTCTGGCAAAAGTCGTAATGTATCTTATATTGTAATGTATCCATTATTGATACAACATCTGCTAATATCAATTCAAACATAAAAACTTGATATCCACAGAGGCACAGAGGTAACCAGGAAATCATAAGAGAATAAAGGATAAAAGAATAAACATTACTATGGTTTAGCAGTTTGTTGTGGTCTGCTAATTGGTATGCTGGGCAGAGAAGTGCCGTGGGTAGGTTGAACGGCAATTACAAATGTGAATTATATTACATGTATTCACATTTTATTTATAAAAGCTCGACAAGACCCAAATAAACCCCCCCCCCAAAAAAACATGATAAAACCCACCTGTACCCAGGTGGGTTGGGTTTTTGCAAACCCTGGAAAATAGTCATGTGAACCTGACTGAAGACTCACAAGAAGAAGAGAAAAATTTATTGTAATGTAAAAAAATATTTGTCTTTTACTCAGTTAAGATGCATGATATGATTATATTTCTCCCTGCATTTCTCAGATTTTTTATTTTTTGTGTGTATATCTTATAGCTCCTACACCTCCAAACCATGTTGAAACACTAGACAAGTTGGAATTAGCTGAAGCAAAGAGAGCAGGCCCATTTCTAGATGGATGCAAGGCAAGTAACTTCTCCCTTTTTTGTCATTTTACTTTCTACTTACTGCATTACTTTTTGGGAGAGTTCTGCCTCCACTTCCTGCAGGTGGATGGTTTTGTCCACCCTACGTCATGAATGACGAATATGGTTTGGATGAAGACTGACTGATTTTTTAATATATCTAAGCAGGGGTGGGAAAATACAGGGTGTCTGAAAAGTTTCTCCTGGCACCTGAATTTTCAAATTCAGTATTAAAAAGTATTTCGAGTTCACTTATAGAAATGCTCATTACCTTTTTTTAAAAAAAAATTACTACTACAGTTTGTGTTTTTTTAATGCTTGTGTGTGGAGTGGCTACTCACCGGGAATTATGCGTGAATTATTGGCTATGTGAATTCTGGGTGAATTTTTCTCCGTAGATGTGAAAAATTGCAACTTTTATTACTCCAAGTTCAATTTAATTTATACATATTTTTAAATACCCTGAAGCAAGTTTTTCACACTTTAGCTTTAATTTTATGGAGGAAAGAAAAGAAAGCTGCTTGGAAAATAAAACAGAAGTCTCTCAATCCGTTTACTTTGTTAGTGTTTTTTTCCATAACACACTAACAAACAGATCCAAGATTATTGCAAGATAAGATATTTTGAAGCTGATTAGGTAAATTTGAGTTTGAAATTTTTATACAATTAACAGTTTTTGGTAGATTAGTATATCCCTGGACATTTGAGACTTGTATTTGTAGATGTATTTCGAGTCTGTGTATGTGAAATGGCAAATTAAATTAAATATTTTAAATGTAGGTACATATCATTTAATTGAATTGAATTAGAATTTTTTGATACATTTGAATCGCACAGATCCTTTATATTGTTAATATATTTGCTTGTGTATGTGTGTGTTTGGTGAGAGGCGGTAGTACATAAGGTTGAAATAGAGAAAATATCTGGTTGTATCCTGGTTTTTTGGAAACTTTGCCTTGAAAACTGGGAATTATACTTGAATTTTATCATGGTCGTGTGTTTTCTGGATCACGTGCATCATGAAATCTGAATAATAAAATACCATTATAAATTTTTTCACTGTTGCTAGCCAAATTTTAAAATCTGCAGCACTATGGTAGTCAGCCATATATTAGAATGTATTGCATAACTATTCATGCTGTTACCAGTTGAGCCTTCTTTAAGAAAGCTACTCTAGCGCAAGAATTGATTACTTTTAATCCAATCTTGTATTAATTAATAAATTAAATACTTTAACATCATATTTCATATTTATCTTAGTTGGATCCGTGGCTTTCTCAGATTTTATTTGCCAACAAAAATTGTTGCACCTGAGGAAAAAGGGCTGGTACCTGAATTTATTTTAGTTTTTTTTTTCTAACCCTGTATCCTAGAAACAGAATTGTCATCTGCTTATGTAACACCACAATTTAGCATTATAAGTAGAACCTTAATTTTGCACTAAATGCTCATTTTCGTTCCTTGAACAGATTAATAGGCTTCCAGTACATAAACTTATTTGAGAGAACAACAATCACCTGATGTAAATGATATTGTCCCTAAAATTGCCTATTCAATTGTAGCAAATTGGAAGTTGTCACTTTGTGCAGGGTTCCCACACACCTGGAAAACCTGGAAATCTCAGGGAATTTGAAAAAAATACAAATCTCAGGGGAAATCTTGTAATTGATTAATGGTTCCCAATGAAGGAAAACTGGGGGATTATAATATGCTCCTGTCTGTGGATAATCCAAGCTGTTGTAGCATTTCTCTTTCAGCAAAGAACTTGTATCTATTTGTTTGTCTGTTTCTTGTTTTTAAATGTGATTCCAGGGCTGGTGACCAAGTTTATACCCCCATAATTTTTGCACTTTTTAAAATTTAATTAGCCGATTTCGACGTTTTACATGACGTAAAATATATTTCAAGATGTGGAAAACGCATAATAAAGATATCCAGTGTTCATCTGATTTCCCTTATTAGGGAGTAGTTTTAAGTTTTTGCTTCCTTCTTTTTTTTTTTTTTTTTTTACAAAATACTAAAAAAATGGAGTGTCCTGTTTAGGGAAATATTTATTTTCTGCCATCTTTTGTGTACAATATTGTTGATTGTGTATTTACTGCATTTAGAACAGAATTTTAAATATTTACTTATGAATTATGTATTGTTCATAAATACTTGTCCATATTTTAAGTTTTTGATCATGTTCAACTATTGTTATAGTCAGTGCTCGTAAAATCTTCTTCAGAGCTAGGTGCCAGCTCTGAATATCAGGTGCCATTAAACAACCTACTTGCAATTGTGCATACTAAGGTGTTTCAAAAGTTTCACAACTCAAACTTTGAAAATGTATATCTTGAAAACCGTAGGAGATATTTACACTGGTTTTCCTGCATTATAAAGCCTCATCCATTAGATATTTTTCAATGCTAAAAAATTATCAGTTTACGCCACACAGAAAATTAGATAAATAAATAACTGGCGAAAGGCAGCGTTAAAACTTTTCCAGAAATGCATTTTTGAGTGAGAAAAATATGTAAGAAATTATCAAAGGGTCATAATTGGGTGTCTGATGCCATGTCAATCTGTCATTTGCAAAAAATATTGATCATGTGCAGCATTTGATTGATTTTTGATTGGCGATTTTATGGGTCGGGTGGTAACATTTTTGGGACATATCCTCCGTAAATGGCAACACTAGTAGGTCGAAATTTTGTCAACAGAGACACGCAACTCGAAATTTTGTCAACAGAGACACACAACATGTGCTTAAATATTGGCCATACTCCATGACATGGGGTATTCATGGCATGGTGCTAAGCACAGGGGAGCACTTTACCTTTTTTATATCCTCATAAAAAAATGGATTTTTCTGTATTCAGGATATTTCAAATAATATAATGCTTTCCACAGAGCCAGATTAAGACTAAATTGGGCCTGATGCTTGAAATCTTCGGTGAACAATAAACACAACGACGTTATAGTTACGTGACAGCACAAATAATAATAGTAACTGTATAATAAGTAACGCTGTGTGTAGGCGTCCGAAATTGGGGCTACAAATTTCATTTTAAGATTTATTTTCAGGTTAATATAGCAATAGAAAACTTTTGGAAAATTCTCGTCTGTTTTCATCCGGGCCTATTTCAGGAGTGTGCCTAATGCTGCAGCATCAATAGCACCCACCTAAATCCTGCCCTGCTTTCCAGATTTTCTAATTCAAAACCATGTTTTTATATGTGAATGCTATTTCAGATTACACATTTTCTTATAGGGAAGTTTTTTAAATTAATTACAAAGGTAAATATGTTTTAAAATTGTAGTCATGTTGAATGTGTTTTTTCTAATGCTTTCTTCTAATGTTGAAGAAGAAGAATTTTAAGGTTTTTTTTTTTATCTTTTAGGTTTTCCTAAGTGGTTTCAGTCCCACACATGTAGAAAAGCTTCGTAGGATAATAAATGCAGGAGGCGCAACAAGATTTAATGAAATAACTGAATCGGTGTCCCATGTTATTATTGGAAATGTTGTTAGTGATCATGTGAGAACACTCAAAGCTCATAATTACAGGTAATTTAGCAATGGGACATAATATAATTTAATTTTATTATATCATAAAAATGTACTATTTTTGTCGTTGATACTTCTTTCTTCATCATTTTAATTAGGGCTGCGGTGATACCAAAATCTCATGGGCTCCACAAAAGATGTCTCGTGACACTTTTGAGGAGTCTAAATATCCTCTTGGTGGAGTGATTAGCACATCGTACTACGATGCCAGGGGTCCCAGGTTAAATCCTGGCCTGGGCATGGATGTTTGTGAGTGTCCATTCATCAATTTCATATCGTCACTCATCCTCATCTTCGCAAATTAGCCAAAAGTGGCACAAAAAGCGAAGTAAAATAAAGCAAATAAAAAAAATCCAAATATCCTCAAAAATTATGTGGAATGCATAATTTTCTTTATTTTTGCAACATTATTATGGGGAGAAATGGATTTTGTGATTATACAGTTGTTTCCTAAATAATTATGAATATTTTTTTAAAAAATAAAACTGGTACATTTCTGTGGTATAGTTTCACTGGAAAACTTATGTAATTTTTAAATATTCTGAACAACTTTAAATTGTGACAATTTTCAAATATCAGCATCAGCATTGGTGGGAATCGGTAAGAGTTACCACGTTGGTATCGATTCAGTGTGGAATCAGCTCAACCCAAATTTTGATACTTGTGTGTGTGTCTTTGTCAACAGCAAAGAAAATAAATAAATAATAATAATAAATTAAAAACTGTAAGAATGTATCAGAATTTTAACAGCAGTAGACTAAAGAAAACTTTATTGGAAGCCCAAAAATTAAAGGAATTGTTTGATTAGGGATGGGACAGATTAATCAGTACCCATTGGTTTATCGGTAAAAATTCCAATAATTTTACCAATCCGATATATCTATAAATATCTTATATTTAGTGCAATATTCTGCCATTTTGTTATAATTTTTATGGATGTTATACATATATAATCTCCATTCCTTACTTCATAAATGTAAATGTCTAAATATGCCACTTCTTTTGCATTGCTGTCATCTGGAAAAATACATTTATTAAGGAGGTCAATGAACTAACTATTCATGTTCTTCAAGGACTATTTGGAATTTTATATTGAATCAGTAGAATATCGGTTATCAGTAAATTTATATTGGTACTTCATTGATATTGGCCAAAATTTCATATTGACCTATCCCTATATTTGATATTAAAGTGTTTTATTTGAAAGCAATTAAACTACCTAACTGATTTTTGGATTTTCATTGTTTACTGGATTTCTCTGCTCTCTTGCTGATCCAATTCTCATTGTTTTATAAATTCTAATACATTTTTTAACCAATTTTTTGATGTTAGCAAATGTAAATGTGTCAAAGATGTTGAATGAACATTTTGATTACATTTTATTATCTTGAATAGCAAGTGCAGTTTAACACTTAAAAATTTTGTTATCAGCATACAATTATCTGGAATGGTGATCACAATGATCTAGATTTTTATTATCTGTAAGACTCAGGTATTTGTTTTGCTGAAATGAGTGGGAACAGTACATAGTGGTTTTCTTTCACTATGAAAATAAATTGAATGCTAACCTAATTTCATCTGTGTGTGTCTCACATATATAAAATTATGTATCTTACATATATAAAATCACTCCTACGAGAGGCATTCAATAAAATTTACCCCTAACCCACGTACCATAGTCTGTGGGGCATGTAATTTTACACACTTATTAGTTTTACTCTGCATGTTGATTCAGGTGCACTGTCATCTCCAGAAGGCCACTTGAAGTGGGTTAAGGGAAATATTTTTTGAACGCCCCTAATGAGTACAATTTTGTGAATATATTAGTATATGTCCATGAATACAAACATGAATAAATGAAATGTTTGTTCAACAATATCTGACATATGTATTTTTTTTACAGCCCTCATGTAGTAACTGTAGACTGGTTAGTAGAAAGCATTCACCTAGGAAGACCTGCAGAAGAAGAAAAATACACTTGTCTAGAAATCAGGAAAATAGAGCCACCTTCTCCTCTTAGTAAAAAGGTAATAATGTAAAATTCAAATAGATAAAAAATATTAAAATTGTTATATACATTCATGGTGGTTGCGGTAAACGCGGTTTAAAATTACTTACGTGAAATTTAAAAGATTTCGTAATTCCGCGTTCTTTTAAATCTTTTAAATTTCACGTAAGTAATTGTTATATACAGTTTCAATGTTGAAGACCCAGATCATGCATAATCATTGATAGTCTCTTGTGTAGTTTCATTTAACCTTCAGTGGGTGTCTGTCTTCTAACTTATGATGAAACTAAGTAAATGCGTTCCAACAATAATTCCTATTGTGCAGCTGGAGTATGATGCTGATCACATGACCTCCAAATAAGTGGCTGAGATTATGTGTGGTTTCTGGCATGGTATAATCAGCACAGGGGATTTACCTACTTTAGTCTTGTATAATTCTGGAACATATTATAATCCATGAACATTTGTTGCAAGTGTAAAGTGAATATTAAAAATTGATCATTACAAAAAACACTAAGTGTCTGACCAAGGCAGTTTATTAAGATATAAAAACACTTAACATGTAACGTTTCAACCCTGTATCAGGGTCTTCCTCAGATGAATACAGTATCTGTATTTTCTATTTTACATCAGATCATAGAATATCAGTTAGCCGGTCTTACCACTGACCTGGATAAGGTGAAAAAATCAGAAAATGTCATGGAAAAGTTAGGTAATTTTTATAAACCATTCATTCAGGAGAAGTGACAGTTTTATTTTGATTCCTGTGATTGAAAAATAATACTATTTTAATTTTCCAACTTTTTTTAATGTCATTACATTTAAAGTTTCATTGCTTTCATATAGTGCTTACATAAAAAAATGCAAATTAATTATGTTAATTTGATTCTTGTTGCACCGGAAAATGGGTCAAAATTTAATCAAACTTCCAAATGTACCACTACTTTTATAGTACCCTGTTATGTAAGGAGAGATTTAGTGCTACAAGGAGTAGAGACTGAAAAACGAAAGATCACATTTCTAACAAGCTTTTGATGGTGAATATTTTCGGGGAATATATTTTTATGTTTTCCACATCATCATTATTTTCAACAGTATTGAGTTACTTCGTTCATTTGATTTGCAGGCTGAGATATAGACTTAATATTTATATATGTGAATATGTTAAAGCATTGTCAAATTACTGTATGGTTAGACACATACAAAAGTGTACTATGTAGAAATGTGAAAAATGCAAGCTCAAACCCAAGTCTCTGTCATACTCTGCCATTTTTCTACCAACTGAGCCTTTGCTTTATTTTTTTAGTCAATTCCACACAGCTTGACAACGAAAAATTAGTGTAAACCAGGGCTGACAGGGTAACTCAGTTGATAGAACAGTAGCATTTATGCCAAAGACCTGGATTTGCTGAGATTTCTTCATGACAAAATAATTGTCTGGAAAATTATTTACAAATACCTGGAATTATTTATCTTGTGGTTTACTTTTGTTACAAGCATATAAATACAATTTTTGATGTAACGTTTCAGGAGAACACACACTCCCTGCATCAGACATTTATTTTTTATTTCATTGCATGAGAAATAAACTTGGAATTGTCATGGAATTCGGTTTAGCAAAGTGAGTGGGATACATATTAAATAAGAGGACGTAATGTGTGAAAAACCAAGATCCCATACCAATAATCTTCATCTTTAAATTTTTAAATATCCAAAAAATATTGTAATATGTCTTGTAACAAAATGTAGTACTTCCATAATCAAATATCACATGTAATCACACTTTATATGAAAATTTTAGTTTCAGTCAAAAAACAATAATTTGTTCTGGAATCAACAGTTTGTAAAGTTACCTTGTAGACTTAGGTTTATGTAACTTCTGTATTTCAGGGTCTTAAGTTGTTGCAACAAATTGAAGAAGCAAAAGATGCCTCAAAACCAGTGGCAATTCCAGACAAAAGTAAAGAGCAAGACAATGACACAAAACAACAAGAACAAGAACTTGTGCAGCAATATTTAGAAAGTTACACAGGTATTTCTTTTAATTCTTTATATCATAACAAACATGAGTGATGAATGAGCTACGCTACCCAGCATATCCACCACGTAACGTTCCTGGGATCGAATCTGGGTAGCGTAGCTCATTCATCACTCATCCTCAACAATGCCATACTTGCTATTCATGGAGAGCTTAATGGTAATGTGCGAGAGGTGATAAATACACATGCGAATGGCAAAACACAACACTTGAGTTTCATGCCCTCACAGACTGGACCAGCATGATGAAAAGGTATACCTGTCTCTGTCTGCCAAATGAGAAGTTCTACGGCAAGGTCCGTGGAATCAGTCTTCCTCCCTGCCTGAGAAGGTCCCGCCATAACTGGGCTTTCTAACAATTCCCTGCGGTCGAGAATTCTGTGACGTCATCGTGGAAGCACTTGCCTTCCTTCGCCAGTCTTTTTCACATGGAAGCGCATTGGAGGCAGGAATGTTTTCAATTAGTGCACAGACATATGTGTATGCAATTGTTGTAGGAGTTTTTGTATGCAACGTTGTATTTAGAGGGAGGGTCCAGGGGAATCAAGCTCCCCAGGAAAAGTTGCCAAGTACTAAAATTGAATAACCAAAATACTTATTTGCAGTATGCAGGGTTTAAAGTGAGCCAGAATGCTCCGTAACTCCGTTTGTTGGCGGAACTCAGTTCCTGGTGCGACATAATACACGAAAGTCCACCCTTTGTTACACCTTGTGAACAATAGGTAAAGAGCAAAGTGAGCTAAATTTGTCTCTTGTCGGTGGGTGGTCCGAAATTTAGAAAAAAATGTACGTTTCAGTCAGTGCAATTCGTTTGTTTTAATAGAGAATGTAATTTTCTGAAGTGACAGATGCGAAAGATCTTGTGTTTATAGGATGCAATAATAATAATATAATCACTCCATTTTTCTATTGCACAATCAATGATGAAGGACGAATTGTTTTATTTTACTTGGCACTTTTTGCCACTTTTGGCTAATTTTGAAGACGAAGAAAAATGGTGGTAAGCTATATACGACATAGATAAGGGACAATCACCAATACATATTGACAGAACACAACCACAAGCCCCATAGAGGAATATACTGCCCATGGATTCAGACACCCCTGAATAATGGAGTCCAGTGAGGTTGACATTTGGGTGTCTTGAGAAGGGGTCACTCCTTACACCCCGCACAATCATTTATGAACATACCACAATATTTAGATGAACATAACAAATAATAAAAACAAAGGAACCTCGTGTTTGATACCCAGTGGATGCACATAGTGGTTCAGATCCCACTTTAAACTGTAGGCCCAGTCCCGATTAGCCTATCTGTGCATAAGTGTACTTAAAACAATAAATCAATCAATCAATCTTTTTGTTAATGTATAAATTACTCATTTTACTATTTATTTATTTTGACATTAATTGTCTAGCTAGAACACCACTCGCTGATAAAAATAATAGTGGTCTTAAGTAAGTAGGAGGAGGAATGTGTTTTGTTAAATGAATATTCTTGCACCATCTCTTTACTGTTCATATAAGTAAGGTAAAGTTCCCATTGCGCATTTCACCGTGCCATTAACCCCACATCTTTGATCTCGTCATTTTAGATGTGTCATCAGCATCACGCTCCGGCCAACTTAGCCCACCCCAAGAGTTGTCCCCAAGAACCCATTTATTTGAGGCTGGGTGAACCCAGAGTCGCTTCATGCAGGGACAAGGCCGGAAAAATTCCGACCTTAGATCACCCACATTGGGAATCGAACTCTGGTCTCGTAGCAGTCAAACGCCCTACCGACTAAATCACTGCAGCTCCCTGCCTCTATTCACATAATAATCCATAATTATTACAAGTATTACCTATTCTGTATCTATTTTTTTCTAAGTTATTTTCTGCCACTTTTGGCTAATCGCGAGGATGAGTGATAATTGGATAAAATTGTTGAAGAACACTCACGCCCAGGCTGGGATTCTGACCCGGGAACTTCGTTGGTGATATCTAAAGTCGACCACTTTATGCGCTCTTTGTCTTATAATATAGTATTATTAGCAGATATTGTAGTATCAAGACATTTTTTGATATTCTTATTACTTGTGATACAATTGACCAGCATCCAAGAACCCTTCCCGAATATATTTCTAGATAAGTGCCTACGTCCATGCCATGCCCCAAAAATAAAGTGAAGAACATAATGAATCAAATATTTTGTTGTAACTATTGAAAAATATTGACACGTCGTCATTGTTTTCAAATGACTTTGTCAAAGCAGAGAGAAAGCTTGCTTCCGCGGTGACGTCACAAGTTTACAATCCCCGCTCCCCACGAAAAAGAGGCTGTTATGGTCAGACCTCTTGAAACGGGGTAGGAGAAAGTCTTCATGGACCTTGGTTCTATGGTGAGGAGTTGTACTTGAGACCGTACAATCGTCTGACTGACTATCGTCAAACTGCTTGGCTTGGATCAGAATCATGAAACGGACTGCCTGACAATTGTTTCACCAGGTCGTACTGTCAAAAGCTCACTGACCCCTCACCCCCTGACTTTGTGGACTTGTGCTCTTTGGTTCCTGCTTCGTGATATGCCAGGCCACATGCGCCGATCTTGCATTGTGAGGATTTCTTTTTAGACAGCAAATAAAAGCACTCTATGCAATTTATTTTTCTTCTTCAACTGAAAGGAAGGTGACAGTGTGGTATTTCAGCAATCCAAAATACCATCAAAAATGAGCTGATGATTACACACACCCAAGAAAAAATATTTGGCTGCTTCTGAAGCCTGCAGGGAGGATGTCGTTGACAGCAGAGGTGACTACTTTGTTGAAAACTTCAATTTCATTTTCTTTATGTACAGTCCTGATAATTTTCTAACATAGTATGTTTAGGGAATAAAAGATGTGACATATGCACCCATAAGCAAATTACTAACTTTATCAGCCAGACTCACTGATATGGTTGTATTAATTTCAGTGGTCCTGCCACCATCCACTTGGGATCTTGGTGCTCCGCTGCTTTGGCCAGTTTCCCTTCATGTCACTATACGTGCTGGTGTAGTCAGTTCGTCTGCTGCGTTAATTGCGCATGCTGGCTGGGTTTCAGTTGATGCAGTAGTGAGAACCAAATATGATGTGCATGACTGCTGTCAATGTTTAGCTCATGTGGAAAGTACATAATTCTGTGCGTCTCCTTGATTTTGGTGTCACTTAGAGTGTGTAATGTATACCTGACTGAAACATATTTGACATTGTGCTTGTTGAATTTGAGGTGTGAGGCTAGTCTCGTGGTTGACTGGGATTTTTTAGCACCTGTCAAGTGCTGTTGTGTACTGATGTCACTGATGGCTCTAATAGATATATCAATGTAATGTGAGTTGCAATCACACTGGGCATCATATACTCCTGGGTTGTCAGGAGGGAAAGGAAATATTGTTTAGTGCCGTGGCTAATTTGGCCACTCATTTGTGTGCTAATTTGATGCCGAACTGCCTCGGGATCTTGGCAAGGTAATTGGATTTGGTATGGCAGTAAGAGAAGGCAATCCATTTCATTTTATTTTTGCTTGTTTGCTGTTGGATTTGCATCTCTGCTGTACTGCACCATGTTGATAGTTGATGCAGTGTGTGGTCCTCCCCGAATGACGTAGTGGTAGCATCACCACCTTGTAATCAAGCTCTCCCGGGTTTGACACCCAGTGGTGGCACATAGTGGTTCGGATCCCACTGTAGGTCCAGTCCCAATTGGCCTTACTGTGCATAACATGCACT
Organism: Lepisma saccharinum; assembly: GCF_977018435.1. Taxonomy (NCBI): domain Eukaryota; kingdom Metazoa; phylum Arthropoda; class Insecta; order Zygentoma; family Lepismatidae; genus Lepisma; species Lepisma saccharinum. The sequence goes on along the minus strand of NC_139252.1, from coordinate 23,902,134 downwards.
TAATACACCAACTCAATCAATAAATGCTGCACTGTGTAACCATTCTTTAGCCCTTTGTCTGTGATAACTTCTTCTCTTAGATCTTCTTCAATCTTCTTCACTTGAGAAAGAGAAAGCTCTCCAGCAAAAGTTTAGCCACACATTCGGCATCAAACTAGTACACAAACCTGCAACCAAAATAGCCAATCTCTCTCTTTTTCTTTGGACCGTTTCAATTGTATCTTTGAAGGTGATAATATGCTGGGACAAATGAGCTTGCATGCCCCAGGAGAAGAGGAGAAAACTATAGATGTTGAAGAAGTTAGAAATGTTCGACAAGAAGAGACTCAAGACAGAGATACCCAAGAAACTACAATGGGTACCCAAGAAACAAATGATGTGCCGCCAATATTTGAAGGTAGGTCTGTAATTTGTTTAGCTTCTGTAAACAACTCTGAACTAAAGGGTGTTCCGTATAGGATGCCGAATTTGAATCGAGTGCTATTGTTTTGTTTCAAGGTTGGCAGACCTGTTCTTACCAATGTTGGTATCTGTTGTCAATTGTTTGACTCGTTTGTTGTGGTTACGATATGAAACTCCATGAAAAATTACCGCAATGAGTGATCTCTTTGCACAGTAACCAGGAAGATGGCCGGCAAGGTCATGTGATCTTACACCCTGTGATTTCTTCTTATGGGGGTTTGTGAAATCACAGGTTACGCCAACAAACCACGAACCCTTTTGGAACTGAAGGTGGAAATCATATGGGTGATTGGAGGCATCGGGACAGACATCTGCGAGAGGGTTATCAATAATTTTGTGGAGCGTATAAATGCATACAGACTCAGTAGGGGTGGACATATACCTGACATTGTCTTTCATTCGTAAATGGGAGATGTTACTGCTTACATATATGTGAAATATAACTATTTTCATGATATTTTCCTTATTTTTATTTCTAATTTGGCATCCTATACGGAACACCCTATATTTTCTTTCTTATCCAAACACATCATTGAAACCAACCACCAATTGCCATCTCATTGTGTTTCCTTTTTAGTACATGCCAAAAGAAAAATATAATGGGATGTTAAGGAAGGGGTACATGTGATTAAAAAGTCCAAATAACCTCAGCAACAACTTATGTGAGAATCTTTATTTGTCTTGGTTCAATACAATCGAATTGAAAAACCTATCCTCTTCTGACATCAACCGGAACAAGCCGATATTTACCAAGGACTGCAATGGCATCTTTCTACAGACACAGCAGAATTTCTGCTTCTTCTTTTTCTCTGTTTCTCAACAGCCCTGATGATGACTCTGGGATGGAGTTCAAAGTTTGGACAGACTTTTAAAGTATCTTTTATCTTGTTATTTATTTGTTTTGTGTGATGTTTAACAAAAATGTTGCCGGCATGTGGCCTAAAATGTTTTTTTATTATATTAATAGGTGTAAAACCAAAAATTGTGGGTTAATTATTTCTGTTACATGCACAGTGTCTCCCCGGTGCCATAGTGGTAACGTCTTCGCCTTGTAATCAAGGGGTCCCGGGTTTGATACCTGGTGGAGGCACATAGTGGTGCGGATACCACTTTAAACTGTAGGTCCAGTCCCGATTAGCCTATCTGTGCATAAAGTGGACTTAAAACAACAAATCAATCAATGTGACATATACACAGTTTTCTTTTCAGTCACCTGATCAAATACATTTGAGGAAGTGAATAAACCATTCATGTTCTTCAAAGAGCATTTGCAACTTTATATCAGTATTTGCAAAATGTCATATTAGTCCATAGGGGAGCCTATCCCTCCCCCCTCCTCCCTGCAAAATCAATGGTGCATCCCCAAAGATCATTATAACCGCCAAACTATTTATTTAATTATGACAACATTTCTCTTACTATCCAATTGTTTCATACCCATTCTTTAGCTTTACTGAACACTTTACTTGATATACTCCCCTAAATTTTTCCTTTTCTTCATCCAATGAATTAAGTATGGTGAACCTAGTAGCAAAAGTGACTTGGAACCAGCTAAGGTAGATTCCCCCTCCCCTCCACCACCCCATTGCACATATTCAGGTTAGCTACTCACCGGGAATTCTGTGTGAATTATTGGCTCCGAGAATTATGCGTAAATTTTTCTCCGTAGACATGAAAAATTGCAACTTTTATTAATCCAAATCCCATTGAATTTAAACATATTTATTAATGCTCTGAGGCAAGTTTTTCACAGTTTAGATTTTATTTTTATTGAGAAGGAAAAGAAAGATGCGCGGAAAATAAAACAGAATTCTCTCAGTCCGTTTAGTTTACTTTGTTAGTGTCCTTTGCAGAGCAATCTATCTGACTGACGGAAGATTATTGCAAGATAAGATATCTTGGAGTTGATTAGTTAAATTTGAGTTTGAAATTCTTATACAATTCACAATTTTTCGTAGATTAGTATATCCTGTAACATTTGTCACTTGTGTTTGTACATGGTTTTCGAGTCTGAGTATGTGAAATGGTAAACGTAAACTCTGCACTTCAATTAAATATTTTAAATCTTGTATATACGTACCATTTGATTGAATTGAATTAGAATTTTTGGATATATTGTTAATATATTTGTGTGTGTGTGTATGTGTGGTGAGAGAGGTAAAGAGGGGGTTGAAGCAATGCTTCAATTTTTGGAAAGTTCGCCTTGAAAACGTGGAATTTTATTTGAATTTTATCATGGTCCTAGAGTGGCCACCGTGATATTGCAGCATTGTGCCAAGGTGTAAACTTTTTTAGATAGAAAAATATGTATATGTTGAGTTTTGTATTATTTCAATAAAAAAATCTCTTCCAAAAGTTTTGATGGTGCGTCCGTGACATTGTCTTCCCTGTGGGCACTCCTGATATTCCTAGTATAAACATATGAACTCTTTTTCTAAATTTTGAATTAGTTTCTTGGTATGTGTAAGCCAATAGAAATGCTTCTTGTTTTACAGGTCTCAAGTTTCTGGTTATTGGGTTTGATGAAGAAAGTGCAGTTAACATTGTAGAATTTATAACTTCATTAGGAGGAAATGTCGTGTCGAGAGGATTTCGTGGAATTCCAGACTACGGAGTTGTTCCATTAGAAGGTGCACAGTTGGACTGTACAGTCAATGAAGTAGTAACAGAATTGTGGGTGGTAAGTAGCCCTATAGTTTAAAAGTTAAACTGAGATAATTACCATATTTACGAATGTATAATGCACACCTGGTTTTCGATGGGTAAAAGCAACAAACAATTATATCTCGTATATAATGTGCAGTAAATTTAGGTTCAAGACATGGCTTTCTTAGTTGTAGCTCGTAAAGCTGTTGCTATGCCAATCAAGAGTGAATGTCATCATACCTATTCAATGAGTCACCAACCCACACCAGTTCCCCCTCTTCCTCCACTGTGTTTATCATCCCAATGCTTTCACTTCTGTAACCATGTTTATTCCGTAGTAAAAGAAAGCAAAATCAAAATTATGTCATGGATTTGCAGCGCTCGGAAAGTTATTTTCTATTATTTCTCACCCGACAAGTACTGCTGATACACATCCCTAGTGACAGGAGGTGCATGCTCGAACGCTGACAGAATGGCTCCGTGTTTCTCAGTGTCGCAAAACTTTCCATTACAAAGTGAGAAATAATGGGAAATGTCCACTTCACTTTTATAGTGTTTTTTTCTTTAATTATTATTACTAAAGAAATCAAACCTGGCAATTTGTATTTGCGCCTGTTGATATATATGAGTGTTATATGCATTCACATAGTGAGAACATGTGTAGCTTTAATGTTGACTGTCTGATTTAGTCCATGCATAATATTCACCACAGTTTTTGGGGACAAAAATTTGGATAAAAGTGCACATTATACCTGAGTAAATGTGGTATATGCCTTAGAAGTGACCGGATACAATTAATCTCTCTTGTATGTGTGACATACAGACTGACCGATATCATTCGGGTTAATGGTATCACAGTCTGCTTGTAGAATGGAGTATTAGGATCCATAAAAATGCTGAATTAATTCATTCCATGCTCTATGGCTGTGGTGGTGAATGCAATGAATACGACGATATCGTCAATGATAAGAGTCTATCGGTGACTATGATAATGCAGATGTAAGAGAAAGTAATTCAGAGACTGAACTGTAATATGATTCCAATTGCAATGATATTTATAAGATAACTGCATTTTCCTCCCACTTGGACAGGAGAAACAAATCGCAAAAGTGGTTTCATTTTACATGGCTGATCAGCATTGCAGTGAGAATTCATCAATTACACAGTTCACTAGTTCAGTTCTTTATTATTGATTTTTCTGTTGCTTACATTTAAATGTTCATATCTTTTTTTTTTTTAAATTATGTTGCAAAGTTTCACATACTTTTCTGACTGTTGATTGATTTTTCCATCTATATCCTGTTCCATCTATCTCTAGAGCAGGCAAAATAAAATAAGTGTCTGCGCAAGTAGTGATGCGAGATGGCTCCACCAATGAGCACATGAGAGGGAATGGAATTGCATGGAGGGGGGGACAGCAACTACAGTTACCAGCCTTCGCAGCAACATGTACTGCTAAGCTCTGCCCACTCGATTTCCTCCCCTTGTCTGACGCTATGTGTAGCCTTGTTCCAGAGATAACGGACAGGGTATAATTAAGTAATAGCAAAATTTATCTTTCAAAATCGTTATGAAAGGATAAATTTGGGTATGTTAATTATGGAAAGGTATTGGTGTTAAAAATGCTTGAAAATCTAACAGAGTACGATTTGTACAAGTGTTCTCGTTTACCAGCCAGCACTTTTTTGAAACACATTGTCAGGAAAGCTACAAGTCTTATTTTCTAACAGAGTACTTTTTCCTTTAACAGGAAGATTGTTTTGAACAGAAGAATCTTCTTGCTGTTGAATATTATCATCAGCCAATAACTTATGATCCTGATATAAAACCACTCGAGGGCTGCGTCATTGGTACAAGCACCTATACTGGGAAGGAAAGACTTTACATAGCAAATGTTGCAGTATGTCTTGGTGCAGTGTAAGTATTACATTTCCATGTAAGTAAATTTCTTGTTCATGATTACATCAAAAAGTTCACATTGTATAATTTTTCATGTATGTTTTTTTAACATATACGTAGAAATTAACTTGAAATGAAGCATTTGCTGTAGAACCCTGAAAGAATATTTGAAATTTTATATTGGATCGGTAAAATATTGGTTATTGGCATTGGTAAATCTTATATTGATACTTTATCAGTTTCAACCAAATTTCATCTCTGTGCATCCATAATTGGAATAATTTTAATCAATAATCCGCACTACTTATAATTATAACTATGTTCAGTCGTTGGTATTCTATTTGGTGGGAAACTTTCAGAGTAACTGTTCAGCCCTATCATATAAGGTGTTTCACAAGTCTCTCTGGTATTTTGGAAGAGGGTAGCTCACCCATGGGGGTGATAGCATGTCGGTGAAAAGAGTAAATATCAAAGTTTTTAACCTATTCTATAAAACCTACAGCTGTCAATCCTGTAATCTAGCCTCAACCACACACATTCCAAAATATCAACGTTTATGGTAGCATTAACACATTCGGGTCTGGCCTCATAATACAGCATTTTTACCTCTGGTCTGCAGTTTTTGGTAGTTTTCAAAAAATCATAGAAAAAATATTTTTAATTTGTTTTTATTAGCTACATATTTCTTAAATCTACAAGACTTCCTCTTTTCAATTAACAAAAATTTGTTAAATTTTCTTTTCATTTTCAGACATTTTTTAATATTTTTTTCAGCAATGTTTTGTGAAGAAGAAAAAAGTACATCATTGTAACAAATGTTAATATAGAGATATTTTAAGTTCGTAATCTGGAAATTTGAATAATTAACTACATAAACTATCAATACATCTTTTGAATCTTGCATAAGAATACTTCTTATGTGCACATAACAAAAAATAATTACAAATTACAAGTAATTATCTTTTGTATGAAAAAGTTGCTGCAGGACACGACCAGACGATGTATCAGTTGGTTCTGCCTCATCTGTAAAAATTAAACAAATAAATGAGGATGTGATATACTCTATTCAGTAAAAGATCCATTTTCTAACTATGGTGCTGGGAACTGTGAGTATATTGTTCATGGGTTGTATGAAAAAACTGAATACTTTTCAACTTTTTGCAGCATGTGCTTCATGTAAAAAGAAATGCATAGTATCTGCTCATACAAGTAGTACCGACTCAAGTGGTGAGTATTCAGTCTTCACCAAGCTATAACGTCCTTCGTTTCCCCCAATCTGAAAGAAAACCACAACCATAAATGTAGGGGTGTAGCGGACACCAACAAAGGAGGGCTAGTTTGGAGTTTCCAAGCATCTTGCCATTACCATCCTTGCTCCATTGAGCATTTTTTGAGACTGAAAATAGCAAATGTTGCAGTATGTCTTGGTGCAGTGTAAGTATTACATTTCCATGTAAGTAAATTTCTTGTTCATGATTACATCAAAAAGTTCACATTGTATAATTTTTCATGTATGTTTTTTTAACATATACGTAGAAATTAACTTGATTAATTAATTAATTAATTCCCAGCACCATAGTTAGAAAATGGATCTTTTACTGAATAGAGTATATCACACTCCCCTCTGAAAATATTCGGTTCAGTCCCTTTCTTTTTTAACGTTTTGTGTCTTCATCCCTCCCTCATATTCGACTGTCAACTGTAGCACGCATTGTGGTTTCAACAAGAAGAGGTATGGGGTAAGGACACTATAATGTGGCGAGTTCTTTACACACACCTTTTGCTATGAGAGTCATTCTCAGAAATAGAGGTGGTGTTTACATACAAACACATACAAATGTGAGCATGTCTATATAAATGCATGTCAAGAGGCCATGAAAGGATATGAGGAGTCACCAGGTTGGATACATGTGTAAAGGTCAACTTTATCCACATGAAATTGGATCATGCACACACTTCATTGGCTCTGCTACCATTGAGGTGCTTGCCTGTGAACACCATCTCATTTTTATTATTGAAACCTAATTTGTGCATCTCTTCAGTTGTATCAACTTGTTAACTTACATATTGCATTTGTTCTTGATAGTGCCCAAGATGTTTTTGCAAGGAAGGACAATCTAGAGAGGGAAGTGTATGGTTCTACTCACTTGATCTGCCCTGAACCATCTGGTCAAAAATATAATGCAGCAATTAAATGGACGTTGCCGGTAGTGTCCAAAGATTGGCTGTTAACATGTTTACGTGAAAGACAAAGAGTGTCTGAGGAGTCATATTTGATTGGAGACAGTAAATTACCAGCAGGTATGTTTAGAATGATTAACTCTGTAAATTGGTGTAAACCTATTGAGTTCAATAATAAATAAATAAATAAATAAATCTTAATAACAGTATATGTATGGTATTGATATATTGTGTATAAATTCTGTCTTCCCATTTCCAGCTCTTAAATTCATATTTTAAAGCTTTCCTGGTAATGAATAATGAAGTGACTATAATTAACAGATAATAAATATTTCTAGAACACACATATATTTCTCTCTCTCTCTCTCTCTCTCTCTCTCTCTCTCTCTCTCTCTCTCTCTCTCTCTCTCTCTCTCTCTCTCTCCCCTCTCTCCCTCCCTCTCTCCCTCTCCCTCCCTCTCTCTCTCCCTCTCTCTCTCCCCCTCTCCCTCCCTCCCTCTTCTTTAATTTTACAACATTGTAAGGAGATATGTATTTTGAGATTAAATGATTATCTCATGTGACATGAATATTTTAAACCAAACTTGGGTAGATGGAAAAGTTATGTATTAAAGTTTATAATTATTCTGAACTACTTTGAATGGTTACAATTTAGAAAAATGGGTGGGATTCCGTAAGAATATCATCGTTGTAATTGTCTCAGCCCATTTTTTTTAAGTACAGCTATACTTTACATATCCTGGGTTTGTAAAATATATGTCTAAATAAACAATTTGTTGCCTAAAACAAAACTCATTATATTAATTAAGATGAATTAACCATTCATATTAGAGAAGATTCCCAATTTTATATCTGATCTGTACAATATTGGTTTTCAGTATGAGTAAAGTTTATGTGATTACTTTATTGGCATCACCAAAATTTTTAGATCTGTCTGTGCCAACGTAGAAAAGTATTACTGTATATTGGATTGAGTTATTAATCGAATCATGGTAAAGATATATGGGTATTACACTGTACATTGAGCAATGAAAGAAGATTAGCCCGTAGTTATTAATATTATTTATCAAATGTAATTTTTACTTAGAAATATTCTAGATTCACACATGAGGTAATAAAATATATAAATAGATGTTAAAATCCACTTTTCACAAAATTTTGCATGTTTTCCATTATTTCCAATATATTCAGACTACAAAAGTATTGATTAGCATTTTTTTGTGGAATGACCAGATTCCAGGAAAGAATTATATGGTGTCAGCTTAAACACCAAACTTGTATCATTAACCCACTTTTTTAATTGAGCTAATGTACTAATATATTGGTAAATGCCAATATGAGTGGTATATCTGTATCAGATTTGGACCATATTAGTAAAAGTAAATAGTTGCTCAAGAAGTGACCTGCTACCCCATTTTCATAGGAAGATAATCTTTCATATTATAACATAGTGACTTCTTGTAGAGATATCAACTTTTTTATTCTTTATGACATCCACTTGACAGATATAAAAGACTAATAAATTCAGTACTATAGAAAACGAAACTCTGATAGAATATAGATTGTTAAATATAAATGCTACCATTTACAGTGTGCAATACTTATGAACTACTTCTTGCCTAAATGTACAGTCAATTCTCGATTCTACGACCCCAGGTATAACGACCCTCTCGAAGTAACGATCCTATTCCCGGGAACCGTGAAAAATTTAGAAAACATTAGAAAAATTTGGAAAAAAAAGTTGAAAAATTGAAGGAAATCGGCCGAAAAATGCGTTGTTTTTGCCTCCACTCATTCCCTTTACAAGCGCTCTACCGCTGACAATTGGGTCTGAACTAAAAATAGACACCACCACACCATGCTTGAGTGATATCCAATAGCACTTGACCTCTGCCCTCCCCTCCCTCAAGTGCACCAATGTTACCCGACGGCTGCTACCCAACATGCCAGGCTTGTTTTGCCAGGCTTGCTCTTGGATACGCGAGAAAAGAAAATCGAATGTGCTTGGATGTTATTTTAAATCGACTTGACTTGTTTCCTTGTCCTAAGAGCTGCTGAAAACTCGCGGAGGAGGGGGGGGAGCAGCCTGAAATGACTGCTGGACTTGCAGACTTTGCCAATGCGAATGGCAGGTCAAGCTCTTTCATCGATAAATACACCACCTTGAGAGATAAGATCACAGGAATGTTCGAAAATACAGATGCGTGGCACCTGGAAGTCTGGCCCATCTGTCCAGCTCTGACCTAGAGTTCAGCAGGTTCCCGTGAGTGAACAACTCTCGGCCTTGTAGACGACAACTTCTGGTAATAGCTTTCATTCAAAAAGTTCTTTGTTCCCTGCAACACTTCATAAAAAGCGAAACTTTTAGAGATAATCAAAACCACATTGGTGAACTAAAGATCATCAACCCGCTTAATGCTTTGTCATCCAGGTTTCCACAAAAGTTTACTTCGATCTTACGTGCATCATAACTCCCGTTTCCCACTTCATATGTTTTCCTAATTGTGTCTATGTCGTAATATCTGCCAGAAAAGTGTTCCGTTGGCTGACTGACTTCTCCCTCTTTTCCTGTCAGCAAACTTAGAGGTGGGGGGGGGGGTGCGATGCAGATTGTTTCAGCCACGATTTTCTTGCTGATGTGGGCTGATTACAGGCGAGGGTGGAAAAGGACCCACCCCTCTTCCTTTCCTTTGACGTCTAAAATGGGGCAACCAGTTCTGGATATATTCTTGAAAACGAACAAAAACCATAGAACAAGTAAAAAAAAAAGTGACCCAACTCCCTTTCCCCGCCACTGGTGTGCATGGCAATGTTGATAATTGCAGAATTGTTTTTTTTTTTTTAATGCTGTTGTCTGCATACAAAATATTGCTCGTATTATTGTCTGTTGCATGGTAAAACGTAAAGCAAGGGTCATTTCTTTCTTCTTTACACTGCTGTTAAAAGTTCCATCTTCGACAGTTGCGTTATCTTTAAAATGCTGGGATTTTTCTCTTCCGCCACCTGTTGCTCGCTTCCAGCCGGTCTCCTTGTTTTTACGATGCAGCTGGCGCCAGTGTTTTGTCTAGCGTCTGCAAAGCTCTTGCTTGCCGATAACAGCGATGACTCATCCAGCGTGAAGGAAAAAGTTATTGTTTTGAATCTCGCAAAGCTGTTTTGATTTGACGATAACGAAATTCAATCTCCAGAAAGGAAAACAAGAGTTAAAATAACTTCATGTTCTGCACCTTCTGATAAGCAAATCTGCAAATTTAATTTGCATCCGCTTTTCTTCAGAACCATTCATGTGGAGGGAAAAAAAATAGTTCAATGTAGGGATGGTCGCTGAGACCGATTAAAAATACATTATTCAAGGGGAAAACGTTTGGAGGGGTGGGTGTTTTTTACATCGAGAATGCTCCTAAATCCAACATTAAATCGTCGATTAACGTGAGAGTAAATAACGATCTACCATTTTGATATGTGAAAATGCGCAGTTTCATAAAGCTTGTTTTCAGTTCATTTTATGCTGATGGGCTAATCGGGACTAAGTATACAGTTTAAAGTGAAGTTCAATTCCAAACCCGAATGATTATCGACTGCCACGCTGTTTAATGACGTGTCCTAGAATACGCATTGGGTGAAAACCGATCGCAAGTTGCTAGTTTCCTTTTTCACGCTGGATTACAATGCAAGCCAAGGAAGGAGTTTGGACTGCTCCCTTGAATGGGGAAGGAGGTTGAATGAAGTTGGTTGAAGCAAAGAAAAGTTACTTTTTTGTACGATGTATTTTACACAGCCGAACCAGAACGAAAATTACAGCCCTGCCTTTATTTTTTTGTCTGGTACCTAGAGAGGTTGTGTTGTTTCTCCCGAGAGATCTAATCTTACCAGTTAATCTTGTAACAGACAATGCTCCAGTAAACCCTTATAAAATCCAACATTTATTCTGCCCGATTATCTCCCGACTTTTGCTGGCACCAGTCTGACTGGTGTCAAGGTTCTTCGAGTTTCGCTTGCAATAAGCTAGAGATAGTTTTCCTTTCCATTGGTCTCAGTGCAAACGGGTTTCTCATGAACTAGAATTGTAAGAATTTCCTGGAAAAGCAACGACTGTGCACAATTGAAAGAAAGTAACATTATTTTAAATTCTCTTTTGTGAAAACTTTTTCATGTTCTATTTTCCTTCTCACAACATGCATCCTGTGCATAACAGGTTGTATAACTACCAGGATAAATGGTGTTACCAACGCCTAGGCATCTTTGTGTCCATTTGAGCTCCTTTAAGCTGCAAATTGGTGCAAATTCCAATAACGACCCCTTTGAAATAACGACCCTTTTCCCGGGAACTGTGAAAGGTCGTTGAATCGAGAGTTGACTGTATGTAGATAAGTGTATGTATGTTGTCATGTGTTACATGTATATAATATGTGTTGCGCTTGAATGAATATTTGTTTGTATATTCCATGTAATTTGTATTGTGTTAACTAAACGCAGTCTACACCTTCTGTAATTGGAGGTTCAGTACTCTGTAGAAGTGCAAAGCATAAATAAATAAATATGCTTGTATGTGTGTATATATAAGCACATACTCGGTGAATTCATAACGATGAGAAAGACGAAATTTAAAGTGTTCCTGTACAAACACATTTCATAATAATTTCACATGTCCTCTTGTGGGAAAAATTCTAAAAAATTGTCACTGCTAATATGTGTAAATGTGCAGTTATACCATATTGTGTCACAACCCCTCACCACTGGAGCAGCCAATTACTGCCGGAGTAGGTACTCAGTGTGTGTACAGGTTCTCAGCCTTTTGTTCATCCAAACATATATCATTTTAAATTTGAACACCAATACCATTCCTGCATCTTGATAGTCTCTGAAACATTTAAAAAAACAAATTGTCAATTCATTATGACAAAATATGGTTAAATTGCAATTTAAATATAATTCATAATTGGGAAAAGAGACATGGTAGTATATAAATACGGAGAAGCTAGTACTTACTTTATTCACCAACCTGTTTTTCTTCTTTGTTCTATTAATTGCTTGGTGTGCATGTTTTGTGTTGCACATCAAATACCATAGCCATAAAATTCAAAATTACAAATCAAACACACTGCCCACAGACACCAAAATCAAGGAAACGCATGCCATAATGCACTTTCCGCACGAGCTAAACATCGATATCAGACAGGCACACCACACTTGGATTCCCCTACTACAACAGTTAACACCGGGAAATAGCAGACGACATGGACGCAGACGTGCAGTTAACAACAGCACACCTAGCGGCAGCCGGAGAACTACAAACAAAAGACTCACACCAAGCAACAGCAACAACAAGTTCCAACGAGGATGGTTGCAGTGGCCACTGAAATTAATGGAACAAAGAAGAAAAAACATTTTTGCGAATAAAGTGAGAACTAAGCTTCTCCGTATTTAAATATAATATTGGTGAATTTTGACATTATTGAATAGAGGATTATAGAAGTAATGTCATACTTTGTCATCTTTCATGAGAAGAAAACAGTGTAATGAATGTTGATATTTTAATAGTTTTAAAAACTTTGAATTCAATATATCATTAATCTTTCTTTTCCAGAGAAATCCTCCTCATCATCATCATCATCAAAAAGCTCAAAGTGTGAGAAGAAAAGAAAAAATACTGAAGACACTAGTGGCGACGAAAATGACATGACAAAGAGAATTGCTCCCGACAAAACAATAACAAATTTATCTCTCGTTGAAAACAAACCAAATAATACTGCTCTAAAGCCAGTGAACACTACTGTTGATCGCAAGAGGAACTTATACACCACAGTTCTTGCATCAAAAATTAATAGTCCTCATGACATGGCACCGGTTAAAAATAATGATGGCACTATAAATCAAATGAATACATCTAATGCAAGCCTGAATAGTACATTCCATACTCCTAAAGTGGGACATGTTTCCACTCCGGAAACGCCTTACGGTTGTACATTTGAACCTAACCCTTCAGGTGAAACTCGAAAAGCTTGGAAAAGGTGGTTGGAGCAAGTGCCTGAATTTGAAAAGGCAACACCACCTCCTCCAGCGAAAAAGCCTTGTGGAACTGTAAGTATTTGCTCCTTTTTTTTTTTTTTTATGGCAATATTTGAAAATTGTTTAAAAAAATTCTGAATTTTTCGAACAGGTGTTCTCGGGTTACCAGCCAGATTAAATTGGCATTGGCTTCCAAAGTCAGGACTTACGGAACACAGCATCACCGAGGGACACAGGATTTTTTTTATTTCATGGGAAAGTACCAATCTCAACAAGGACGTGGGACTTCAGCTGTCACGCCTGGAACCCATTCCTCCATAAAAATATGACACCAGTCAATGAGAACACCATGTACCACAGCGAGCCAATAGGAAGACAGCTCTGCCCCATATAGTCATATATATAACCTTACACTGTCTCCATTTTTACATTCCCTGAAGATGAGAACAATGTATGCACTCAAAACATTGGAAGCTAACGGCAATTTAAACTGGCTGGTAACACGAGAACACGTGTCACGTCGCCAGGAAAGCTACAATTCCTATTTCTGAATTAATGTTTTTATGTTGCGCTTTGTTGTGAATTCATATATATTTATAAGAAAAGTAAAAGAAAAATTCTGACCTTAGGTCACCCATCCTGCTCGTACATAGCAGTCAGTTTCCAATATTTATATTTAGTCTCAGATTTACAAGCTATGGGACAGATTACATAAATTAAGAGTATTTGAAATTATCATCATTAGAATAATATTTGGATCTAAAAGGGATGAGGAGGGTCAAGTGAGTGGAGAAGGTTATATAATTTAGAACTGCATAATATGCATTCGTGGCATGAATGGAAGAGAAAAGAAGAATTTACAGGATTTTTGTTGGGAGACCTGATGGTAAGAGACCATTAGGGAAACCAAAATGAAGATGGAGGGATAACCTGAAGGAAATCGGTAAGGATGGAAAAGATTGGATTGATCTTGTCCAGGATAGGGACAGGTGGAAGGCTTGTGTTGCTGCAGCCATAAACCTTTGTGTTTAAGAATGATAGAGTGTTAGTTTGAGTTAGTGCTACCATTATCAACTGGTATAGCAAGTTGTTAGCAATTTTACCAATCTATAGTGGAAGCAAGCATTCTTCCAGCATGGGACCAATCTTTCTAGCATTGATGCACTCTTGCCATATTTACCTACAAAGTAACGTACAGTCAAACAGGCCTACCGCTGTCGGCCTGTTTGTGCAACAAGTGGCAACCTTGGAATCCCTCCTCCCTGAAGTGGCCAGCAGGGAAATGCAATCTTGTCAACATAACTATTGTAACTGTTCTGTATAAGGATGTTAGCTTGACTTGGGCATTAATGCACAGTTTCTTTTTCTAAGACAAAACATATATCAAGAACAGTTTTAAAGTATGTATAATTTGGAGTTGACAATGTTTCAAAAACCACTGACTTTCTTTTTTAAGGCACACTGGATGTTCATGATGGATGCGGTAAACGTGGTTTAAGTATTACTTACACGAAGTTTCGTATTTCCGCTTTGCACAATTAGATAGCCATACCCTTAGTGAATGAAGGCAGTGAACCTTCGAAATTAATCGAAAAAATAAACTATCCAATTGTGCGACATGAAACTTTGCATAGGTAACACTGTATGTTGTTTGGTTACATACAAAATTTATTTTCTAAATGAGTTTACATGATTCTGTGATGTATTATTTTCCACACCTTAAGTTATATACTTTAGATTGATTGATTGATTGATTTAGTTTATTTTACTTCGAGTTTTGTGCCTCTTGGCTAATTTGCGAGGATGGGGATGAGTGATGAAATGATGAAATTGATGAATGGACATTCACTTAAAAAACAAACAAGCCCGAGTGGGATTTGAACCAGGGGCCCTTGGCATCGCAGCGCGATGTGCTAACCACTCGGCCACAGGGTCCGGCTTATATACTTTAGAAAACATAACATTAGGGTTTTGGATGCAATGCTAACAGCTAAAAACTTCGCAATGCTGATATTTATGTATGAAATAGTATTAACATTGGAATGAGCCATTGTACGTCATTGCACTTTTTGCCTACAAATGTTAGAATTTTCACATTCAAAACCTGAAATTATACTTGAATTTTATCAAGGTTTTTGGAGTAGCCATGCCATTATAATAATTCTGAGATAATCTCTTATCTAGTAAGCAAAATTCTAAATTTGCTTGTAATATATGCTGCTGTTTTTCACAGAGCTTTTCTTTATTTATTTTTAGCCCCTGTCTGATATAAAAAGGCAACTGTGGTCAAAGATTGATGAATGGAGTGACGAAATGAAACAAAAGGTGATTGCTGGTGGTACAAGGCTGGAAGGTGTTGGTCGGATACCCATAGAAGAATTGATGGGAAGTCAAGATACTCAGGTAAAATTAAATTATGTTGATTGATATGACTGTTTAGTTCATAATTTAAATATGATTGTTGAGAGAACATCTAGAAATTAATTAAGGTACTCACGTTTTCCATGAAGCTGTTTTACATTATTTCCTATTAATTTCGGTAGCCACTGCCACCATCCTCGTTGGAATTCGTTGTGTTGTTGTTTGGTGTGTTTCTGTTGTTTTTCCCTAGATCGCTGCTAGGTGTGCTGCTGTCACCTGTATGTCTGCGTATATGTCGTCTGCTGTTTACTGGTGTTAATTTCTGCAGTATCGGAAGCCAGACGTGGTGTGCCTGACCACTATTCAGTTCATGGTTGTAGTGCATGATGGAGTGTGTTTCTTTAATTTTTGTGTCTATGAGGGTGTGTGCTTTGTATTTGACATGTACTTTCTCAATTTTATGGTTGTGGAATTTGATTTATGGAAAAAGTTATAGGAACAGTACATCAAGAATTCGCTATGTTCTTTAATTAAGAAAGAGTATTTTTGAAAATTAATTAATACTTTGTATAAAATTAATGAATATAAACAAAAAATGCATATTAAGTAATTATCTGCTTTGTTCCTAATTTTATGTACTTCTTCATTGCTCTATACAGGCTGTCCAAGACTTCCTTTCATTTATATGGATCAAGGCGTTATTCTAAACAACTGTAATGGAAAATTTCTTGATATCTGAATGTAGTTAAAATAAAGAAATGTTACATTTATGGACATTTGATATATGGTTAATCCAAAATGGTTATGTGTGTTGTTGACTTGTGTTTTGGAACTGATTCAGAAACCTGTAAACTGTGTAATCCAAGTTTTTTTTTTTCTTCCAGCTCCATTGAGTCTGATATGCAAATGAGAAAAGTTTTCTAAACATTAACTGCTATGAAATTATTAGTGTTCTGTTCATAAATTCAGTGGAACCTGAATTTTACGTTTTTCAGGGAACCAAGCTGAAAGAACTTAAAAAGCAGAAAAATGTAGAATTGAGAAAAATTTTATGACATTTTGCTGTGTTGGAATTATCAAGATTGAATATATAATGTGGGAAAGTAAAATCGGGGTTCTACTGTATGCAGGGTGGTTCAGAATTCCTATTACACACTTCTAGGGCTTGTAGAGGGGACTTAGTAGATCAAGTTTTGATAAGTAATCCACGTCCGGAAACGTACCGTTTTGGTACTACACAGATGACAAGATCACATAATTTCACATCTCCCGCTTCACGGTAGGCAACCCACATTGACAGAGGGTGACGTCTTCAGTCATCTAATGTTGTGTGTGCAGCTTCCAACGTCCTCTGTTTACAATTTGTTTACACAGCACATGTGGTTCCAACATGATGGCACACCAGCACACTTTTCTCATGACGTCTGACAAAATCAAAATCAAACATACTGGGACAGGTAGATAGTAGTGATGGGAAAAGTCGTTCCTTTTGCGGATTCGATTCCTTTCGTTCCGCTCACCTAAAGGAATCGATTCCTCCAACTCGTTCCTTTCGTTCCACTGCAAGTCGGTCCGACTCCGGCCGTCTCGTTCCAGTTCCACCATGATTTTGTTCACTCGTTCCTTTTCGGAATCATGATTCCTGGAATCATTTCCTCTCGTTCCGAGGAACGAGGCTCATGTTTCGTTCCTCCTTGCCAGGAGAGGAGGTGGGGGAAATTGAAAATAATGTAGGAGTTTTGTGGACCTGGTAATATGTGTGACACGCGGCTAAAGGGTGGGCCCATTCAATGTTATTTTGCAGGGTTTTACACTTCGCGGGTGCACTGCTAAACAATGTGAAATTACAAGTACTTTACTTTGAAAGGAGAAAATTATCATCATGCATTTTTTCCCCATTTATTACTGATATTAGCTATAACAAATTGTAATCACACTAAAAGTGATGGAAATAAAGCTAAGAAAAATTTGCCATGTGGTAAAACAAAATCTCTCAAAAAGGCCGATTGCGTGTAATTGACTCGACGTAAATATATCAATACCGGGTTTTTAGAAATATACATTTCTTTTATGTCGACAACAGGAATGATTCATAACTGATATTTTCTTTTTACCTTGTATATATTCTTAATAAAGGTTGTGTAATGGGAGGGAAAGGGGGGAGAAAAATGAACCGTCGAATGTAATTAATAAATTAAATTGTCATGGATGCCAAATTATTACTGCGCTCTTCTCTGAATGTAAATGTATTTTTATTAACTTCAAATACATAGTTACGTCCCTTTCTTTTTAGAATTCGATGTTCTTATGATTCAGATTTCAGCGAACATTTGATTTTACGAAGTGCAGGTGTATCTCAAACACACCCGCACCCTTGCCTCTCTCCAGGCTGTTTGGTCGGAACGATTCGTTCCGACTCCAAATTCTCGTTCCGATTCCAAAAACTCGTACCAAGGCTCACTGACTAGTCCTTCAAACGTTCAGTCACCCTATTGGGGAGCTTGGAGCAAGTTAAAAACTGTAGTAACGCCCTCCATTATATTTGGCTTCTTGGTTGGTTTCTTCTGACCTCAATAGCGGGTGAAGGAGGGAGAGGAGTTTAACCGCAATGAACCCAGCAGGAAACTTTCCTAAAAACGGGAAATTTTGGATCCAAGGAAGGGAAAAAAGTGAAACGTCTAAAATGTGCAAGAAACGGTGGAATTAGACGTCTTGCATTAAATAATACTCATCTTTTATAAACACCTCAAATGTATTTTCTTTCAGTTCGAACTCAGTTGATCGCAGTTAATCGTGATTGAGTTAAAAAGTGTAACAACATTCAAGTAAAGCCGGAGCCTGTGGCTGAGTGGTTAGCACATCGCGCTGCGATGCCAAGGGTCCCGGGTTCGAATCCCGCTCGGACTTGGTTGTTTGTGAATGTCCATTCATCAATTTCATCATTTCATCACTCATCCCCATCTTCGCAAATTAGCCAGGAGGCACAAAACGCAAAGTAAAATAAACTAAATCAATCAATCAACAATCAACATTCAAGTAAAAATATTAATTAACAATAACGACTCAAATAAAGCAGATTTTGTCCAACATGAAGAAAATAAATTAAGTACATACTCAGTGATTCATCCACCTCTACATATCACGGCTATATTTTTTCGCAACAGACCCCCTTTAAATGTATTCAGAATCATCTAATTTGGTAGCCGACTCCCGTGGCGGAGGGGTTAGCACTTCGCGCTAACACTAAGGGGTCCAGGGTTCGAATCCATGGATGTTTGTGAGTGTCCATTCATCACTCATCTCCATGTTCGCAAATTAGCCAAAAGTGGCACAAAAAGCGAAGTAAAATAAAGCAAATCAATCAATCAGTCTGATTTGGTGTTAAATTTGCCTTTACATCATTTACACCCTCCTAGATTAGAAGTTCTGGATAAATCGTGAAAGTATGGATAATTTATTTTCTATTTTATTATTGTATTTCTTGGTTGTGGAAGACCAGGAATTTTCAAGTCGAAAGGGAATTTTTTTGCTACACTGGAGGGAAATTTTTCTCCGAGCCAGGGAAGAATTTTGCAGAATTCACAATGTCCCTGCTGTTTAGCCCAGACCACTCGGAATGGGCAAAATACAACTTTCCTCCTACCCCCCCCCCCCCTCTTCCCTCTCCTCGGAGTGCCTTTTCAATGCTGAGGCAGATAACGGGAAAGTAAGGGAACAAAAGGACAAGAGAAGCAGCTTGTAGAAGTTTCTCGCATGTGTTGACAACGACGCAGGCGCAGTAGCTAAAAACAAAACCGGATTCGATTCCAGCTGATTTCCGGAATCGGAACGATTCGTTCACTTGCTGGTTTCGTTCCTTTGGAACGATTCGTTCCGGAACGACCCATCACTAGTAGATAGGTCGTGGTGGACCAACTCCTTGGCCACCACAGTCGCCAGATCTAACTCCTTTTGATTTTCGTATGGGGCCACATGAAGAGTCTTGAGACTCCTGTAGTGTCGGAGGAATACCTGGTTGCATGAGTTCTGGTTGCAGCAGACACAATTCAGCACACACCGGGTATTTTTGAGCGTGTGTATTCAAACATCCTTCAAAGGTACACTGTTTGCAACGAACTTCAGGGTCATATTGAGAAGCTCTTGTAGTGACGCAGGAGATGTGAAATTATGTGATCTTGTAATCTGTGTAGTACCAAAATGGTACGTTTCCAGACATGGGTTTCTTATCTAAACTTGATTACTAAGTCCCGTCTACAACCCCTAGAAGTGTGTAATAGGAATTCTGAATCACCCTGTACAGTGAATGATAATGAACTTTCCAGCACAAGACATAAGATAAATTATTGTCCCAAAAGGTGGTTGTGGTTATAATAAATTGTATTTATACTTTTTGTACTATTCAGGATGAAGATGAGAGTGTTTTCAGAGGTCCTTTAAGTGGTGTTGTAGTTTATGTATGCAAGAAGCTGAAAGACCAACACGAAACAATCGCCAGAATAGTGACTGAGTTGAGAGGAGAATTCAGATGGCAATATGACAAGTCAGTCAGTCATGTAGTTTTCCAGGTACAGTATTCCTTGATTTTTAGTTTTATTGATATTTGTAATGCTGAATTGCATTTGATTTTTCTTTAACAACTTGACAAAGTGTCACTTGACATTTTTGCATTCTCAGACTTCAAAAAATAAAGTTTTGTCCAGTATCCGTGCTTAAATTCAAACTGATATTATCTGAAACTAATGTATTGAGTTCCATCACTGCTATTTTCTGTCTTTCTGGACTAGAATTGACTGTTACTCTTTTCGAGTAGTTCCTAGTTGCCTTCACAATTCCGCATCAATCCTGAAATGCCATGAATATAATTTTCTTTTTGTCAGATAATTCTCAAGAAGAGAATTGCATGTAAATGCATAGACTTCTTATACTTACTTAATTGATAAGCATTTCTAATTGGGGCTGAGCCAATAACAATGCTGATATATCGATATCAGCTGATACCAGTGTTATCTGTAGTCTGGGTATCTTGCAAAATATCATTTGACACTTTTGCAGTCTTAATTATTCTGTTAATTATGTAAAACATGTCATTTTTTTATGGTGTACCAACACTGTGTGGCAAGAGTGAGTTTCATAATTAAATGATAGTTATTTTAATATTCTAATTATTTCTTATGTAATTCATCAGATATGTTTAAAGTAAAACTCTTCTAGATTGATGTATAATTGCGATGGAATACTTATAAATATTCTGAGCACAACTTGAAACTAACTGTGTTAAAATATCGGTATCTCCGGAAACCCATAAGAGTGTTGACTGTGGTATTGGTACCAGCTTAGCCCTAATGATAATGCAGATGTTTGTGAGGAACTTAGTTCTACTTTAAATCTCCTTTTCTCATATTATACTCTATCCTGAGAATCTTTGAATCAAGGCCACGCATAACGTTAGAGAAAATGAGAAAGACTGAGGCTGGAGCAAAGCAGTACATGCTGTTGCAAGCAGCTGCTAGCTACCGTTGCTTCCCTCTTGCATGTTCATTGGTCGAGCCCTCTCAAGCGATTACTTGTGCAGGGACTTTCTTTTGTTCGCTTGCTCCAGTGATTCCCGAGACAGAGTATATTTCTAAAGACATTTGTATTGTATTTGAGTTATTTTAAATAGCTATTCTGCCTTTTTAACACAGTACTTATTACCTTTTAGGGTAAACAAAATGATGCTACAAAGGAATTTAGAGCAGCTAAAGATGATGGTAAATTGATCGTGTCCCCAGATTGGATATTCGCATGCCACCTTGAGAAGAAACGTGTGGATGAATCATTGTTTCCACATTCTTACAATCCAAAGATGAATCTTGCTGTGGTAGCGTCACGTACTCCATTGCATCCGAACATGCAAGCCAAGAAAGGTCGTGGGAAAGGGAGGAAGTGTCCTGAAATAGAAGGAACAGTGAATGAGACCACACATTTAGCTGATGTAACCAATGCAGTAAGTATTTCACATTCTTCCATGTTATATTTATTATTTGTTGTTATGCAGTAAGGTTGGAATTAACATATTGGCATTTTCCAAAAATAATAACTTATTAGTAGAGCCACATATTTATGCTGAATAAAATATCAAGATTTCGGTACAAAAGCTAGGCATATTTCGGGATCAAATGGCATTTCAGTGTTAAAATGGTGAATAAAACCCTATATTTGATTAAAAAACTACACTTATTATACAAAATTAACTTTTATCTTTATGTAGTTTATGTATTGTGATTTGCATAAATCGCAGCATAATTCAGACTTGAAAACATGTTGTGTCTGTAAATAAACTCTGATTTTTGTGTTTAAGAGCATTTTTTGCATTTTGCAGTTCATTTTGCATCTTTCGAGACAAAACATGGTAGGAAAATGCACTTCACACATTACAGAAACATGAAAAACATACATTACAGTGTGTTATTTCACATTTTGTGTTTCCATCAAAAACTAAATGTGCGTGCCTCTACTTATTAGTATACCAGTTTATTTGAAATATAGTCAGTGCTTTACTTCTTAAGTGCTCAACCCTTAGGGTGATTTGTTCATTTTTTTTTCCATTCGAAAAAATTTACTCACCCCCTCATTTACCTGCTCACTATATATTTGTATTCTTCTCTTCTTTCTTGTTCGTTATATCCCATGACTTTTGTGTTTATGGAAAGTAGGCTTTAGAACTCTTTTTTTATTTTCTTCTTGCTTTGTTGCATTTCTCCATTCTTGTTATATCTAGTAAGTATTTTAAAAATAAAAAAATCCATGAATACAGTTTTAAAATTACATTTTCAATACACCATGCCTTTGTCTTTTTACTGAGGAAATGCTCAAAATAGCATAACTGATTGGGCTTTTGTATTCACGTCAAGACAGCAGACTTCCATGGCAGAGTGGTTATCACATACATGCTAGGACGTCAAGGGTTCTGGTTTGAATCCTGTCCTGGAAATGGGTATTTTTTGTGATTCTCCCGTCATCAGCTTCATCATATCACCACTCATTCTCATCTTCCCAATTAACCAAAAGTGTCAGAAATAGTGACGTAAAATTCCATAAAAAAAACTAGTTCAGTCAATCAATCAGATCAAAAAGAAAATTGTTACATTTGCCAAATTTGAGATACTACAGTGTGTTTAAAAAAGAATGACCCAATTTCAAATAATTATATTAATGAAAATGTGTTACAGGTACCTAACAAATTACAAATTATGTATTAAGTAAGTCCTCAAATTTCACTCACCATATTATAAATGCTCTGTGCACCCTCCACCTGCTGCACGGATAACATCAAGACGATAGCTGAATTCGTTCAACCGCGTCACTGCATCTGAGAGTGTCTTCTTCCTCAGAATTTACTGCAGCCGTGATTCTATCCTTGAGCTCACCCAAGTCAATGGGTAATGGAACAAAAATACGTTGCTTTAGATATCCCCACAAGGAAGTCACAGTCTGTAATGTCTTGCTGAATTGGAGACCACAAAATGCCTTCCTTGTGAACAACTAAGGTTAGTGTCTATTTGGGCACTGCTAGTGGTATCTAGCAGCAGTCATTTAAAACTAGACCACAGCAGTTCAGGTAGTGCAAGTTTTATTCACTGGCTGTGCGTGGTTACATAGATATAAGGTTTTAAAATCAGGTCATCTTTTTGAAACACACTGTAATCGTTGAAATGATACACTTTATTTCCCTTCACCTTCTTTACTTATTCTTGTTGGACACCCAACTTTCTCCCCCTCTACTTTGGGTCTGGCAGTAACCCATCGCCTAAGTAGAGTGGTGATGTGTTATGAGAGGCTGGTATGGGCTAGAAGGTTTATCCTGTTACAGTATGTGCCACTAAGTGGTCTGTCGTCTCCAGGCCATTGTTGTCAAACATTGTGACTAACCATGCTGTTACAACAACCCCTATTGGTTGCCTTCCCTTCCCCTCTACTGTACATGTGGCAACAAAGTGTAAAAATTTCCCTCATAGAGGAAATGGCAAGCCTTGGCTGGCAAAGAACAAAGCATATTCTGTCTCCAGCTCTCATGTCAGTGGATGGAAACACTGGTGCGACATCTCTCAAGGTCTTTCATCAAACAACAGACCACTCAGTTGTGGGAACTGGACCAGGATATACCTTCGGAGGTATAGTTGAGTGCTGGGTGCATGTAATAGAATTAGAGATGGGCCGATATGAATTATTGGCAGATACCTATAAAGTACAGATATAAAATTTACCGATAACATATTCTACCAATCCAATATAAAATTTCATATGTTACTTGAACACCTGAATGGTTCGTTGACCTCCTTAATAAATGTGAATTTCAGGGTGATTGCAGTGCAAGAGATGTTGCATATTTATACATTTACTTTTTTAA
The DNA here is from genome assembly GCF_977018435.1 of Lepisma saccharinum. Taxonomy (NCBI): domain Eukaryota; kingdom Metazoa; phylum Arthropoda; class Insecta; order Zygentoma; family Lepismatidae; genus Lepisma; species Lepisma saccharinum. Next base: position 23,878,187 of record NC_139252.1, on the reverse strand, counting down.
AAGTATGGCATAGGGATTGTCCATAAAATTATAACAAAATGGCATAATTTTGCACTAAATTGTAAGATATTTATAGATATATTGGATCGGTAAAATATTCGGTAATTTTACCAGTAAACCAATATGCCTATATGCTTATCTTGGCTGATATCGAGAGAGTACCGATTGATCTGTCCCATCCCTAAATAGAATAAAGAAAAAACAATGTTACTTCCTCTGGCCTCTTTCTTGTAATTTACAGTTGTTGCAAGCAAATAAGTGCATGTTTACTTGATTGTAACAAGAAGTAGAAGAAATGTACTACAATGTAAGTAATACATACACAAAGATGAAAATCTTTTATAGGTGTTACTTCTCTCTGGGACCTCACATCAAATGCTGTTCATGGATGACCACCAAGATCTCCACTAGGTCTACACATTTTATATGTCTCTATGAGCCTCCCTTGTGGCATAGCAGTAACATTGTCACATTGTAATCAAGTGGTCCCAGGTTCGATACCCGATGGTGGCACATAGTACAGATCTCACTTTAAACTGTAGATCCAGTCCCAATTACCTATTTGATCATTAAGTAGACTTAGAACAAACGTTTGGCTCAGATAAGTTTTCCAAGTGAAGCTGCATGTTACAAAATTGGGATATATAAATTAAATTTCTCCATTCACAAAACCTGTAAGGAAATGATAGAACAAGGCAGTCACTTATAAGCTATTAAAATGTCAAAGTGGTGAATTTGTTTACACATGCTGACACAGTACCAATTATTCTGTTCATCGCTAATTTTTAATCTTGATAATTGAATTCAATTATTGTTTTTATTCTACTTTATGCACAGTAAGGCTAATCGGGACTGGACCTACAGTTTAAAGTGGGATCCGAACCACTGTGACATGTGTCTCCACCAGGCATCGAACCTGGGGCCCCTTGATTACAAGGGGGCGACGTTACCACTACACAATGGGGGAGGCCCCATTAATCTTGATAATTTTGATTCCCAGTCCTAAGTTTAAACACTGTAAATCTCATGCAGCATAACATATATGCATTTATCCTCTGTAAACAGTGTCTTTGAACTTCGCCATGCACTCTGGCATTTTACCAGAAATGTAGGAAATAGCATATTAAAAGATTTTAAATGTTTATGGCAATTGTAGTGATTCAATTCAATTTAACTTTTTTCCATCTCTGTAATCAAGTGCTTTACCCTTGTTATCAGGGATCTTCTGACCAACTAGTAAACGACAATGTTGACAACACGACACCTGGTCAGAGTGCATCAAAATCTGGAGAATTATTTTCATCAGATTCTAGCAAGAACGCCAGTTCAGGAAAGAGTAAGGTTATACTAGAGTAAGTATTGAAGTTCAAATAAAATTCCAGGTTAAATTTATAATAGGACTGAGGTAATACTGATGTCTCTGTAGTGGTATTGTGAAGTATTGGTTAGAGTTTATTTGCTGATACTGCCCAATGCTTTTCTGGTATTTTGGTCTTTCATAATTATCAAGAATTCAAAGTTTTCATACAGTTTGTACCAGTATTGTGTGCAAACTGGATTTTGTGATGTGCACAACCCTGATTTATAATGTGCATAATGTAACTCGCATGTCGTACTGACATTCTGTAGTTTGAAGTGGGATATGATTGAGCAGTGTTGTGTCAACTACATTTTGTCAAATTGACAAGACTACAGCGTACTATATACCATATTTGCCGAAGTATATAGTGATTAGTAAGTATTTCAACTAACTAACTCTCTAGCCTTCTTAAACCCGAAGGTTCATGGCTGCAGCAACACAGGCCTTTCATCTGTCCCTATCCTGAGCAAGATCTATATACTCTTTTCCATTCCTACCAATTTCCTTTAGGTCCATCTCAACGTTATCCCTCCATCTTCGTCTTGGCCTTTGTACAGGTCTCTTAGCATCAGGTTTCCCAACAAGAATCCTGTAAACTCTTCTTGATTTAATCATTCTAATAATATCTGGACATGAATACAAATTATGTAGTTCTAAATTATGTAACCTTCTCCACTCACCTGTCTCCTCATCCCTTTTAGGTCCAAATATTTTCCTAAGGATCTTATTTTCAAATATTCTCAATTTATGTTCCTTTTTCACCAAGTTTCGCATCCATATAATAATACAGGCAAAATTACTGTTTTGTATATTTTAACTTTTAGTTTCTTAGATATTAAACGAGAAGACAAAAGTTTATGAAGAGGAAAGTAACATGTATTTCCTGAATTAAGCCTGCTTCTTATTTTCTCTTTAATATCATTTTCATTTGTTAGTATTACTCCTAAGTACTTGAATTTGGAAACTGGTTCAAACGAGTTGTTATCAATAATTAGATTTTGATTATTACCTAACACTTGGTTTCGGCCTGTAAGCATATATTTAGTTTTCTCTGCTAACTTCCAAACATCTCTCTTTAGCTGCTTTGAAAAATATATTAAAGTAGATCTTCCATCTATTTATTTTATTTTTAGTATTTCAAATAGAAAGTAATATGTAAGTCTTCTTTCATGAAATAACTTACCTAATCTAATTGGAAATAATATATTTTAATCTTCTTCATCAGACACTGCAAGGTAGGAAGAAGAAAAAAATGTTTAACTCAGTACAGAGAAAATTTTCAGAAATAGAAGTAATCAAAAACTGAGTATTGGCATATAAGACTCAAACCATTTTTTTAGTCCTATTTTTAAAGGAGAAAATTGTCTTATACGCCAGCAAATGTGGTACTTACTGTGATGTAGCTTCTTGTTCTTCCATGATAATTTTTGTTTATAGTGGTTAAAGAAGTCACCTATGCATGTAGGTCATCTCTCCACTACCCAAACACACTTGACTTCATACAAATAATAATACTGATAATAACTAGACCAGTGGTTCCCAAAGTGTGCCATGGCACCCAGGCTAGCTTACAGGGGTACTGCGAAATGTTCCAATATTTTCACTGAAATGATATGATTGTTCCAAATGTGCTTGTTTAGTACTTTTTACACATAAAATGTTTCTGAATTTGAAATATGAGTTTATTTTTTAACTTAAGGCAAGCAACCTAACCACACTAACTGAGCGTTGCTAGTGTTAAATAGGCCTACGTTCTGGCTTGATCGCCACGGGAAAATCTTGAAAGACTAAGGGTGCCGTGAAACGAAAAAGTTTGGAAACCCTCTGAACTAGACACATGTTTGTGACAAATAAAAGAATAAAAAAGAATTGGTACAAACATTAACTGAATTTTGGCATCAAGGTTATTAGATAAAATAGTATTTAAGTATTAATATGATTAATAAAATGTCGAATTTTATTTGGAAAATGTGTACTTAATACACAAAATAAAAATTTCCATCTTAAATAAGCATATTTGTTATTTTCACGCCTTATTATCCATTTGAAAGGCATGGAATATTATAAAGTAGTAATGGGCTGACATGATATTTTTGCCTATAACAATAAGGTGGAGCCATGGTAGTGCATCTAACTACCAGCAGGAGACCCAGATTTGATTCCCGAGGTGGGTGATCTAATTGCTTTTGGTTCCCCTTCCTTCACTGTTATTACAGTTGCATCTAAAGATATCAGTTTGGCGGTTACGTTGAGAGAGGTAATTTGCCACCAGACAAGTGACAAAATCGATCGCTGAAAAAAACTTTCACGGAAAAATGAATAGTAAGTGTATCAGAGTTAATTTGTTATTATATACCCTTTGGAGTATGCTTCCTCTAAGGTCTGGTCAACTGTTGGTTAAATTTGTTTCAATTCCTGCCGTATGGCAAATTGAACACATCTTAAAGTTTACCTTAGGTTTAGGCACACAGACGAGATATACTATGTAAAAATTTAACAGGTTGTCTACCAGTCAAGAAATGAACAGGTAGGTCAAAAAGTCAAGAAATTATGCTTGCGGTCAAGGTATTTTTTTTTTTCATTATAGTGAACTTACATTGTTGTTATATCTGTACTGGCATTTGATAAAATTGATTTTTTGGAAATCTAAAATTGTTGAGTTGTGGTTAAGATTTGTTCACTTCGTTTTTTAAGAATTACTTTCGTGTATGCATGAAGTTTGTAAAAATATTAAATAATGTGGCCATTCCCCATTCAGGATGAAGTCTAAAGCATTAATTTTTGCATGGATTAATAATAATTAATAATTATAATTACAGCAAGTCTAAATTTCTTGTTAAAGTACAGCCTCAGGTTTCATTTTAACTGGTCTCATGGTAGGGGTGTTTCATTTAATAAAAATATCTATTTTCTTAATTTTCAGGTATATCTGAGTAGGGAGCGATTAAATAAATGTTAAGAAAAAGGGGCGGAAAGTCAAGAATTTTACATTTGTTATTTTGGGAGACACCCTGTTTAAGCACAAAATGCAGTATCAACCAGGACTCGAACATTGGTCTCTTGCTTACTATGCCATTGCTCTACCAGTTTCAGTTTGTCCTGAATGTTTATTTCAGCTCTTTTATTTGTGTAAAAACGGTATAAGTTAGTGATACCACAACAGGATCTTTCTCTGTAGCTTACTTAGTGGCACACTTTGCTAGAGGCCCAGGTTCAAGTCCTAGCTGAGCCTGCATTTTTTTGTGATTCAAAGTTCTACATACTACAACTTGTAGCATTTAAAAACTTCATTTTAACAGTTTTTTAGTAATACATTATTATAATCCTGGCATTTTTTGATAATCCTGTATTTCACTTCAGCATATCTCTAATTGTGATTAATTTGTACTATCACTTTTAGTCAGTTAGGTCATTTGGCTGACCTCATAAACACACCTACTGGAAACAGAACTCCAGGATCTAAGAAAGGTGTTTCAAGAAAATTGACAACAGATTTAAATGATAAGGAAACTTCTATACCTATAAAATTGGAGGAAAATTTTACTCGAGGCGGTAAGTTAGTTAATTTATAAAGACTGTGATATGTAGAGGCATGCAAATTTCGTTTTTGACGAAAACACGAAGTATGAAATAACATGCTGTAATGTTCATTTTTCATATTTCTGAAAAGTGTAAGGCACATATTTCTACCCAGTTTTGTCACGAAATAATGCGAAATGAACTGCAAAACGCGAAATAGAATCTTAAACACGAAATTTACCGTTTATATACAGACGCGACACTTTCTGAAGTCTGAAGTATCCTGTGAGTTATGCAATTCACAGAAAATTGATTAATTCTGCTGTAAATATTTGAGAAGCAAAAATGGACCGCTTTACCCAGGAATAAATTTAATACTCTGGTAACTACATAAATGTGCTATTAGAAGGGGTAAGTTTATTTTGTGTAATAAGTGCAGTTTTTAAATCAAATTTAGGATTATTTACACAATTTTAAAACCAAAATGTCATTTTATATAGCACTTTTGATGTGATTATTCACCGCTATAACACCGAAATTTTACTTTATTTACTGCTTTTGAACCCGAATCGACTCTGTTTTTGTACCGAAATTTTGCATTTTTATTTACCAAAAATATGTGCCTCTGGGAGAGTCAAAGGAAAAGTCCAACAGAGAAGCCAACCTCCTTGGCAGAATGGCTAGCACATTGCGCTATGCCACCAGGGGTCCCGGATTCGAATCCTGGCTTGTATATATTCTTAATCTTGAACTAAGCACTCTATGATAAAATAATAGAAAAAACTTTGGGCAATTTTCAAGAAGAGGTTGTGCTCGGGATATTCCTTTTTATTCCCTTACAACACACAAAATTCTCAGTTTTATTTCACTTGTTCAGGATTCACTTTTCATTTGAAATTTTCAGGGCCATTCAATTATGCATCCATGCACAACAAATAGTCTGATTGTGTGTGTGGGCGGTCAAAATATAAATGATGTTCGAAACTATTGATAGCTCACTACACTGGATCTTTATAGTTTTCAAGTGCACACCACCATCACGGTCCCCATGGCAGAGTGGTTAGCACATTTTGCTATGACGCGAGGGGTCCCGGGTTCAAATCCCTGCCTGAGCATGGATGTTTGTGAGCGTCCATTCATCAATTTCATCATCTCATCTCCATCTTTGCATATTAGCCAAAAGTGGCACAAGAAGTGAAGTAAAATAAAGCAAATCAATCAAACAAAGCACACCACCATCAGACTGTATGTACATTCTCAGAAAAACATAAGTCATTCTGCTGTGCGTGGTTGCATAACTGGTGAAAATTTCAAATGAAAAGTAAAGCCTAAAAGAGTGAAGTAATCAAACAGAGACTTTTTGTGTCTTGTGACGGATTGAGAAGGCATATTTTGAGCACTACCCATTCCTGAAATTTGACTACCCTACCATGGTTCAATAAATGTTAAACCCATGCATTCATTTTGCATTCAGATCAAAACCTTACCATCTGAATTTTAAAGAGGTACATTGCATGTGGTATGTATGGCTTAGTTATAGATTGTCTCTTCTGTGTTGTCATACAGGGCATTTATGACTGCAAGTTACATAGAAATTCTGCCTCAACTTTCTTCACAAACTAAAAAAAAAAATTCCAGTGTCGAGAAGCAACATTCAAAATTATTTTCATCAGATTTTTTTTGCATTTGTTTACCAATGAAGATTGTGTACATTTGAACACAGTCGCGTGCCAACTGTGCCATTGTTATACTCCGAAATAAACAAAGTGGGAGGGGTATATAATCTTGTGATCGTTCAGTGAACAACAGCCGACTGTGTTGTGGTTATGCTTTAGCTAACAGTCTTTACAAGGAAACCAGAGAAAAAGGAGTCCCGGTTGTGGTATCCAGTGCAAACAATTTATCTGTATTACAGAAGTGTGCAATTTCGTGATATCGTTGTTTCTGCCTAAGAATACAATGGGGAGGAAGAAGTTGACAATGAAAGAAAAGATTCGTGCCTTGACTTTGCTTCAACAAGGTATGTCTGTGATTCGTGTTGCAGCTGATTTGCAAGTTTCAAGACAGGCTATTTACGACCTTAAAAAAGCAGCTGCATGTCTATCACTTGGCGTGGTAACACCTAAACGGAAAGTAGGCTCTGGGGGTACCAGAAAAATGTCGTCACGAACCGACAAGATTTTGAAACGTGAAGTTATATCAAATCCATCGATTACGGCAGCACAGTTGAAGAAGAAGCATCCAGAACTGCTAAGTGATGTATCCATCCGCACCATACACCATCGACTACAGAAAGACCATCACTTACCAGCTCGTCGTGCTGCCAAGAAACTGCTTGTAACCTCAACTATGAAGTCGAAAAGGCTAATTTCTGCAGAAAATATCGACACTGGACATCAGAAGACTGGCGAAAATTAAGCTTACACTTGTTAGATCAGTATCAAAAATTGTGAGAAGACCGAAAAATGTATGGCGGTATGATCCGAGGTACACTGTTACAACTGTTAAACATCCGGCTAGTGTGATGGTATGGGGTGCATTCAGTGGTACTTATGGTAGGGGGTATTTATTTCCTCTCCAAGAACGTAACCATGACATACAGAAAAGTATTGGAAGAACACATGTTGACATTCTGGCCAATCCATGAATGTTGATACTTTATACATGATGATGCACCAGCTCACAGGAAGAAATTGATTAAAAGGTAGTTGAATGACAATAACATACCAGTTCTTGAATGGCCTGGTAACTCACCTGACTTAAACCCAATTGAGAATGCATGGAAAGAGGTTCAAATAAAACCTCCATCTACCATCGCAGAGTTACAAGAGCTGCTGAAGAAGTTGTGGATGACAGTGGACAAACCTTATTTTGAAAATTTGGCAGATTCAATGCCCAGAAGATTACAAAAAGTTGTAGATGCTCATGGGAATATGACAAAATATTGATAGTAAAACATTGTGAAATTTTTAAAGCTATAAAACAAAGAAGAATCAGACTTTCCTTGTTTTTATTTTGCTTTTTTTTTACTTATGTAAAGATTTCCATTGCCACTGTACAATAGTTTCACTTTTCGTTGAGTGGCAATTCTATTTACTTAGTAAAAATAGCATTTTAGTCTTTAAATGTAGGGACTTTTAGGTGAAAAATCATAAATTCTTCATGATTGTGGCTTGGAAAAGCCATTTTGTTTCACTACATTCGTTTATGAGGAGTCTACAGAGCGAAACAGGTTGTAAACTTCTTATAAATAGCATATAGTTAAAACATGATGATTTTTTAAGATATCTTGTTTTTACATATTGAATTTCATGAAAGCTCATAATTTTAATACGAGTTCTATGTATCAGAAATAAGTGATCTTTACAGTTCTACGTACTTACACATCTTTATTCTTTGCAGTAGGACATCCTGAATCTCAGAGTACAGATTGTAACATCACATGGGATGATATCAAGGTAAGTCAATTATTTTCAAGTAACTGTATTATTTATTATCTACTAGAGATGGACCAGTATGAAGTATTTCTAGGTACTTATACAAAATGTATGAATGTTCTACTGATCTGATATAAAATTGTATTTGTTCCTTTAAGGAATGGTTAATTAACCTACTTAATTGACGTAACCAGGTGACTGTAATTTTTTTTATCTTTGATTTTTGCACTAAAATAAAGGCTATTTGTAGTTATTGAAATGGTCAAATTATCAGAAATTTCACAAGTATGCCTATATTGACCAGTATTGATATTGTACTGGCCAGTAAATCAATTTTGTGGCAACATTGAAGTGGATCATCCGGACAGCACACTTAATACAATTTAACTCGCTCATTGTTCTTTGAGTTTTTAAAATCTACCAGTTAATTTGACCACCTTTCTCATGACTTCATTAGCCATGGAAAAATGAGTGAATTAATTCATATTTATTATCTTTCATGTGACCACCAAGTCACTTTCTGTAAATATAATGTACTTGCACTGCTAAAATTAACTGTTTGTTTTACTCAGTTATGTTTATGTATATATTTATTTACTATTGAAAACCAAGAAATCTTTTATCTTAATATTTACAGTGGAACCCCAATTTTATGTTCCTTGATATTACATGTTATAAAATTTTCCTCAATTTTACATTTTCCCGCATTTTAATTTTTTTCAGCTTGGTCCCCTGAAAAATGTAAAATTGAGGTTTCACTAGGGATGTGCCGAAGCCGATTACAGATGTATAAAAATCGGCAGAAATTGACATATCAACATTGGTATCGGCATCAGCAAAAAATCCTTTATTTAAACTGGTGCAGATAATACTGGAGTTTTACCTTCGAATAAGTTTTATATTTTAGTTTTGTAAGATTTATTGAAAATTAGGTTATGATTCATCATCATTGTAGAGTTTTTGTAATAAAATTATTGCAAACTCTCAACCTACCTCAAAATCAGAAATAAAACAGTACATTGCTGAACCAACTTGTTCACGTGACCAGGATCCGCTGTTGTATTGGAAATTCAAAGATGAGTATCCAAACCTGAAGCAAGTGGTGAGAAAATACTTGGGTATACCTGCTGCATCAGTATTCAGTGTTGCTGGACAGATTTGCGATAAGAGAAGAAGTAGGTTACTTCCAAAAGTGCTTCTGAAGTTTAAACTGCCAGCATTAAATTTACAACATTAAGAACAGGAATTCATTTTGCATTTCACCCGGTGGAGGCACAAGTGGTTCGGATCCCACTTTAAACTGTAGGTCCAGTCCCGATTAGCCTTACTGTGCATAAAGTGGACTTAAAACAGCAAATCATTTTGCATTTCAAAGAACTGCTTGTGTACTAATGTTAAATCTCTTGAGAATCTATGTTCTTCTTAAAGGTTCACATAACCACATTTTGTAGATGCAAATGTACATTCGCTACAAGACTCTGCGGCAAGCGGCCCGGCGTCAGCGATTGTCTTTCCCGGTGAACGGGTCCACGATAGGGATGGCCAGATCCAGATCCTGGTGGATCCAAAATCCAGATCCGGTTGGTTCCGGATCCTAAAATTTTTTGGATCCGGAATTTTCAGATCAGGATCCGGTACTTTCGGATCCAGATCCAGAATTTTCAGATCCGGATCCGGATCCAAAACTTTCGGATCCGGATCCGTTTTGCCATCCCACATGCGCTTCTTTGGAAAGTGAGAATGTGTTTATAACATATTGTTACCTGCTAATATACATATATATATAATATACATACATACACACATATATATAGTGTGTGTGCACGAATGCGCGATTTGTAATTTATTAATACACTTACAAGGGAGGTCTAAGTCTCCCCCTCAGATTTCCTTGAAACTTGGCAGGTGTATGGAGGGGCCCAAAGGAAGAAATACGTGTTTTTGTGTTTCAGCTAAAAAAAACTGTTTCAGGGGGCAAAACCCCCCTCAAAGGTCAAAATGAAGACAAATTGACGCGGGGATCTGACCCCTGTGTGCCACTCCAATTTCCATGAAATTTGGCAGGTGTATGGAGAGGCCCAAAGGAAGAAGTATGTGTTTTTGTGTTTCAGCTAAAAAAAAAACGGTTTTAGGGGGAACCCCCCCCCCCCATCAAATGTCAAAATGAGGAGAAATTGAAGTGGGATCCGACCCCAAAACCACGTAAATATGGCATAGGAAGAAACAGGGGGCATAGGGCCTCTCTATACACCTGCCAAATTTCATGGAAATCGGAGGGGAACACAGGGGTCAGATGATCCCCACGTCAATTTGTCCTCATATTGATATTTGAGGCGGGTTTTCCCCCTAAAACATTTTTTTAGCCGAAACAAAAACAAACACGTATTTCTTCCTTTTGGCCCCTCTATACACCTGCGAAGTTTCATGAAAATCGGATGGGGACACAGGGGTCAGATCCTTACTTCAATTTGTCCTCATATTGACATTTGAGGCGGGTTTTCCCCCTAAAACATTTTTTTAGCCGAAACAAAAAAAACACGTATTTCTTCCTTTGGGCCCCTCTATACACCTGCGAAGTTTCATGGAAATCGGAGGGGAACACAGGGGTCAGATCCCCACTTCAATTTGTCCTCATCTTGACATTTGAGTGGGTTTTGCACCTTAAATCCGTTTTTTAGCTGAAACAAAAAAAACACGTATTTCTTCCTTTGGGCCCACTATACACCTGCCAAGTTTCATGGAAATCGGAGGGGGACACTTAGATAACCTCCCTTGTTAGTCTTACAGTTTGTAATTATATAACACTGCATATATTATAATGTTTTATTTTAATTTGTAAAACTGTAACTAGAAAAATTGTATAATTTTTGTATAACATTTCTATCTTGTTCTTTGTGTTAAAGGTTTCATCCTGGAATGGAATGTGTCACATTTATGTGTGTTTCCATTTCCAATACATTTGAATGAATACATATTTGTTTCAATGGCATTTACAAAATCACCTCTGACATTTTATGTTAAACAAGTAAGATTATTTCTGTGCACGAGTGTGTTAGCCGATGCGTAGCAAAGTATTTTAGGAACAACACTTGAAAAAAAATATTGTAGGACTAACTAATGAAAAATTTCTTTGTATTCGAAGATCATAATACCTTTTAAGGTGTGGTAATAGTATAATGGATTGAGATACGAAACTCTCGGATCCGTTTGGCCATCCCTAGTCCACGACAGTCACATGCTACAGTCTGTTTTTTTTTGTTGTTTTTTTTTTGTATTTTTTTTGCTCTCCCTGTTTTTGCTCTCTTTCCCTTTCTGTTGACATTACAGACTGACGCCAGTATTGATACGTTCTAATGCACAATTATTTAGACGCGTCGTATTATTATACTATTAATATTAACTTAATAATACTCAGCGGTGAACGATGAGACTCGGTGAAGTACACAGACTCCTCTCAGGTACAGGGATAGTGTTAGGCAAAGACAATATTCACAGCACAGAGAAATAAAACCACATTACTGCCGTATGTATAAACTGAAAAGTTTTATTCTTTATTTATTGCAATTATAATGCAACTATACTTGAGACGAAGGCGAAGATTTCGCTTTGTCGATGAATTGACTCAATTAAAACGCATAAAACTCAATGCGTGGCTATCGGCAAGCCTATGATCACATAGACCTAGCTTGCGCCCCGAACTACCACACCAAGAGATATGCAATGATAACTGAGCCAATATTTGCTCTTTAGCCTTTTATTTCCAAATTAATCTTTAGGCTAACTTTATTATTTGACGTAGAATGGTTGCAGTATTGTGCATATCATCAATGCATGGCTATCGGCGTACCTATGTTCACATAGGCCTAGCTTGCGCCCCGAACTACTATACCAAGATGTATGCACAACATCGAGGAGTTCTTTTTAAGTTTAAAAGCTTCGTCGATCCGTGGCGAAAAAGTGTGATGATTCTTACGCGACATCCTCGCTTTTATACTATTTTCGAGAACACAGATTAAAGTACAGATGAATCATTCACTATCTACAAAAGGATACTATCAACAAAACTGACATCTATACATCTTTAGAAATACAAATTCGTATAGTGCACTCTTGCAAACAAAGAAACATTAAATTACCTATAATGTAGCATAAATACAATAAACGATAAACAAAAGATATATATTACAAACAAGGTGCTTTATTTGCATTATTACATATAATAACAAAGAAATTACGCTTTCTTTTACAAAAATAAATACATTAGTGACATATCTTCTACTGGTGACGTCACATAAAAATGTGGATCATATCATCTGCCCCTTCCTTTCGGAAACTAAGTTTCAGGAAGGAAGTTATCTACCTGGAGGAAACTTAGTTTTAAAGTACAAATTCTTTCTTTTTATCCTCCGAAAAACGCACCAGTTTTAGGTTATCCAAGTTAACCTTATCATATAATTCTTTAGTCCTTGGAATTAGCAATGTCACAACATTATTTTCTACTTTGTCCACTAGATAAGGTCCTATCCACAACATAAATAACTTTGGAATGGTCCTCTTTAGTGAGGAGCTTAAGGAATGGGTTTTAACCATCACGAAGTCTCCAACTGTCACTGTCTTATCGTTTCCCTTCTGTTTTAAATCCTTCGACAGTTTTTTTTTTTTCCTTAATTGGGCTAAGAATAATTTGGACTTCCAATCCGGTTAGGCTTCTTCCCGTTCGGGCCAATTGAAATGAGTTAGGATCTCTCTGGGTATAGGATGATTGAAGAATAGTTCAGCCGGCGAATATCCAGTTGTTTCAGAAATAGAATAATTAATCAGCATGACGACTGCAGGCGTATGTTACCATCAGGCTTACCAACAATTAAGATGCTCATACAAGATGAATATCAAGGCACAGTAACATCTCATCGTCTCCACTTTTTCAGTTCTTCTTTCAGGAGCTTTCTTTAGGCTATAGGTATGGGATATGGAGATCGATACACAGGTTCTGTGGTGGTGAGTTCAATCTCACACTGGAAGTTTTTAATAGTACCTGGTCTCTCGGAAAATACATCTCTATGCTTCAATAAGACGTCTTTCAATTGGCTTCTACCCCATTCGCATAAAATCTCATTCGCATTGACCTTCTGAAGAATGTCGTCAGGACTAGCCGTCCACTGATCGACATGGGAATCTTCACGGACATTTCTTACATACGTCCCTTTCGAAGATCCATTATTCACGAGGTCCTGCTCTACCGGAACTCCGTCTACGGTGAGGGATAACTTCTCGCGCTGTAGGTCAATTCCTGCTTCATATTTCCTGAGGAATGGGTAGCCCAAAATAAAGTCAGCTTCGAGACCCTTCAAGACAAACATGTCCTCCAATAAATTTCTTCCAGCAATCTCCAGATATACTTGTCTACATCCTACAACTCTAGTTTTGTTTCTCCCAGTGAAATCAGTCAGCCTAACATCTGGACATGTTTGTAACTGCAATGATGGCAGCTTCTCTTTAATCTTCTTCCAAATGGCGTAGCTCATGAGATTACATTCGCTGCCAGTGTCCAGAACACAAATAAAATCGACGCCGGTTACAGTTGCTTTAATTAACGGAGCCCTAGGTAAATTTTCCTTTCTAACTGCCTGTTGTAGTGCTCTATCTAAACTTTGTTCTCCCTCATTGAGAGTCAGCACAACAAAAAAGATGATTATCTTCACTATTTATATCGCTGTCATCGGTTCCCAGAGAAGTCCAAGATTTTAGCCCAACCGTGATCGGGAACGAAGAATTCACGTTGGGCGACTGGCTAAATCCGACTGCATACCATTCGGATTAGCACTAGTCGATGGTGCCCAACAAAAGTCTCTGGTTATGTCGACGCTTTGACGTTGCTCGTTCGTCAAACGTGAAGCAGAAGGTTCAAACGGAGGCGCCGTCACTCTGAAATTACTGGGTTCAGAGGCGTTACGTGAAGAGTCACGGGAATGGTCTTCTGGATCAGATCTGGAACGACGCGGCCCACGTGCGTAGTTGTTCCTGCCATCCCTTCTAGGAGGATTACGTCGTCTGTTGTAATTGGAATATCCGTTCCTCTGGTTCTGCATAACTTGTCTGACTCTGGGTTGTTGGTTTCCAATTCTATTTTGTCTGGGAGCATTTCCCTGGCCTGCACCTTCCCTATTCCACACAGGCTTCCAACTGTCCTGCTCTTCAAGCACCTCGAACCTTTTCAGAAAGTCGGCTAGCTGCCGTACAGTTTGAGGAGAATTAGCTAGACTCAGACTGCGAGCTCTATATGGAAGCTGGGAGATGATTAAATTCACAATCTCAGGTTCTATGTAACGGGCAGACAGATTGCGGTAGGCTGAGTAAATAGACCAGGCATATTCCTCCATGCTCATACCGGACTGCTTTAAGTATCGGCAAGATCTCACTGCTGTCAGCTGCCTCTCTTTGGCCTCTTCTGAAGCATATTGTTTGCGAAAACGACGGCAGAAATCAGAATAGGACTTGAACTCTAACTGGTTTGCTCGAAACCAATGCTCAGCCTGGCCCTTGAAAAGCCGAGGAATAATTTCCAATCGGTATTCGTATGGAATCTGCATTAAATCAAAATTGATATTAAGTTCTTTTAAGTATTGCTCAGCATTCTGGGCTTCCAGGTCTCCCTTGAACTTCGACAAGGAATTAAGGTCTGCCATCCTTGGAGTTCCAGTCATTGCTGATCGCTGAGTTATTGGCGGCGACTCATCTGGCCCGCTCCTTGAATTTCCATGCCTTCGTGTTCGCTTCCTGATTTTTGCTTGATACTGAGAGTCAGAGCTGGTGCTGGAAGAGGAGGAACTGCGATCTTTCTTCCTTTCTAGACGTTTCCTCTTTGTCCTTTCTTCATAAAGACTGTGCCGGGACCTGCGAGATTCACGGTCTCTGTAACCTCTGTCATCGCCCGAAAGACTAAAGGTAGGTGGAACAGCAGACGCCACTTCATTAGCTCTTGAATCAGCAGTAACTCGTGGGCGACAGACTTGTTTGTCTTCTCTAGTTCTCTCTCCACCGGCTCTCTGTCCATCGCTTCATTTAGTTCAATGTTCATAGTTGGCAACGCTGCACTCTCAGCAACTGCAGACGGATGACCAGCTGTTCGAGATCCAGTTTCTGTTTCCGTTTGGCAGGTAACGTGCATGGTCTCTAACTGATTCGTAAGTTGTTCTACTGGAGTTTTTATTTCCTCAACGTCCTTGCTTCTTTGAGACACAATTACTGAAATCTGACTAATATTTTCTTGGACCTCAGCCCGGAACTGTATTTTGTCAGTCTCGGCCTCGGCCAATATCTGTTCCATCGTCAGCTGTTTTTCAATAATCTTATTGCACTCCTCAGTGAATCTCGAATTAATATCCTCTACATCGATGCGAACACTTTCCGTGGCTTTATTAACATCGGCTGCCAAGCTACGCCGGAACTCATCAAAGTCCATCTCTCTAGCCTGCCGAATTTCTTCAGAGAATCGGGCCCTAGTATTCCCGTTCTCAGACTTTAGTTGTTGTATTTCACAGTCCATCTCACCTATTTCAGCTCTTAAAGCTTTCATAGATTCATCGTGCTGCTTACCGATATCATCCTTTAGCAACGCACATTCTCTGAGGATATCTTCCTTCAATATGTCAGATTGTCTACAGATATCAGCCTTCAATGTTTCAGACTGTTTGCAGATATCAGCTTTCAGTGCTTCAGACTGTTTACACATATCAGCCTGCAATGTTTCAGACTGTTTGCAGATATCAGCTTTCAAGCTGGTAATGGAATCAGCTTGCTGTTTAATATCAGCCTGCAGTGTTTCAGACTGTTTGCTAATATCAGCCTGTAATGTTTCCATACTTTCAACTTGCTGCTTGCTAATTCCTTGAATCATGGTTTTTAAAGCTTCAAACATATTTAATGGATCAGATGTAATAGTTGTAGACAATGATTCACATTCTTTACAAACGAAATCGGTAGCTTCGTGGCTTTCAGATCGAACATCTAAGCCACAACATTCATAATGTAGAAGCTTTGTACATTTCTTGCACACAAATGTGGTTTTATCTTTATCAATGTTCCGACAACAATCGGGAACATTAAGCTCTGAATTTGAAGCAAGATTTTTATTTGCGCTACGCAAATGTTTTCTTTCCATTTCGAACGAAGTAGTTCTGTGCTTTTCTACAAATATAAAAGTTTAGTGCTCTTGCACAATGAATCTCAACTTTAAACAATTGTCTTGCCCTTGTACACTACAAAATCGAGCCAACACGTTGAGCTGCCACTTGATTCGTTCTAATGCACAATTATTTAGACGCGTCGTATTATTATACTATTAATATTAACTTAATAATACTCAGCGGTGAATGATGAGACTCGGTGAAGTACACAGACTCCTCTCAGGTACAGGGATAGTGTTAGGCAAAGACAATATTCACAGCACAGAGAAATAAAACCACATTACTGCCGTATGTATAAACTGAAAAGTTTTATTCTTTATTTATTGCAATTATAATGCAACTATACTTGAGACGAAGGCGAAGATTTCGCTTTGTCGATGAATTGACTCAATTAAAACGCATAAAACTCAATGCGTGGCTATCGGCAAGCCTATGATCACATAGACCTAGCTTGCGCCCCGAACTACCACACCAAGAGATATGCAATGATAACTGAGCCAATATTTGCTCTTTAGCCTTTTATTTCCAAATTAATCTTTAGGCTAACTTTATTATTTGACGTAGAATGGTTGCAGTATTGTGCATATCATCAATGCATGGCTATCGGCGTACCTTTGTTCACATAGGCCTAGCTTGCGCCCCGAACTACCATACCAAGATGTATGCACAACACCGAGGAGTTCTTTTTAAGTTTAAAAGCTTCGTCGATCCGTGGCGAAAAAGTGTGATGATTCTTACGTGACATCCTCGCTTTTATACTATTTTCGAGAACACAGATTAAAGTACAGATGAATCATTCACTATCTACAAAAGGATACTATCAACAAAACTGACATCTATACATCTTTAGAAATACAAATTCGTATAGTGCACTCTTGCAAACAAAGAAACATTAAATTACCTATAATGTAGCATAAATACAATAAACGATAAACAAAAGATATATATTACAAACAAGGTGCATTATTACATATAATAACAAAGAAATTACGCTTTCTTTTACAAAAATAAATACATTAGTGACATATCTTCTACTGGTGACGTCACATAAAAATGTGGATCATATCAGTATAATCCTCCCTCGGAAGTTGTGTTATTTCGTGTCCGTTTGTTGAAGATTGTTGCTTAATATGGCACCACAAAAGTTTACATTACAACAAAGGATTTATCTTGTCGAGTGTTACTTTGGAAAGAGGAATTGTGGAGAAGTGCAACGACGTTTTGCAACGAAATTTCCTGGTGTTCCCGTTCCACATAGGACCACTATATTAAACCTCGTAAAAAAGTTTAGAGTAACAGGGTCAGTTCTGAAAGTGGAAAAAAAGAACAAGTATACAAAGACACACCATCCGTGAGTTAAAAGAGAGTATTGTACAAGAAATCGCGAGAATTACAGTAGACGAACTTGCACATGTAAATGCCAATTTCCTTCGGAGATGCCAGGAATGTGTTGCAGCTGAGGGACATCATTTTCAACACCTTCTGTAGTCAAGTTTAGTACACAATATGAAAAATGTAATTTTAATAGCCGACTCTAGTGACTGTCGTGGACCTCGTTCACCAGGAAAGACAAGCGCTGACGCTGGGCCGCTTGCCGCCGAGTCTCGTAGCGAATGTCATGGAATGCTCTGTATATAAATATGATATGCAATAGAAATGTACATAGCAATTTTATTTTTGTCATGCTGAAAATAACATCCCAATTCTGTTGAATAATCTTATGAATCGGAATCGGTTAAATATAGGCATCAGTATCGGTTCAAAAAGTATCGGTGAGTGCATCGCCATCAGTAAATTTTCAGCTTCATCACATCCCTAGGTTTCACTGTATATGTATTTGTGGCAGAGTTAATGAAATGTACACTACAAATCAGAAAATGTTAACATTGTCATTATGTATGTAGGTTTGAATGTAGGTGGTAGAACAGCCGCAGGCTGAACCAGGCCCTTTAATAAAGGAAAATTGAATTGAATTGAATTGAACCTTTAGCAGGTAGACGTTTTGCGCACATGGCTAGCCTCTCTGGTAGGGAACTTTTCAAATGCGTGCTTTTCTAACTTTGTGAGATGTACAAAAAAAATTGTACCTCGAGAACTAATCATCATAGAGAGATGATTTATTTTCCCAGAATAACAAGACTTTTAGCAGAAGTGAAATTTATACATTTTTGACTCCCAATAATAAATGTTGAAGGAAGAAGAAAAATATATATATTTTTTTAAAAAAAAATTGCTATTCTGTGGCCACCATTAATTTGTAGCAGTGGTGCATTTGTACAGTCAACAGCAAAGATAAATGTAGGCAAATTGTTCACTGCTATTTTAATTACTTTTTATTCTACATCCTGCTGGACCCTGTGGCCGAGTGGTTAGCACATTGTGCTGCGATGCCAAGGGTCCCAGGTTTGAATCCCGCTTGGGCTTGGTTGTTTGTGAATGTCCATTCATCAATTTCATTACTCATCCTCATCTCCGCAAATTAGCCAGGAGGCACAAAACGTGAAGTAAAATAAACTAAACCAATCAATTATTCTACATCCTGTGTTATTTTAAGGAATGAAACAATGTTGGTTAGAAGCAGGCATTGTTCTCTGCTAATTGACATCATTATTTCAATTCATTGTCATCACAATGTGTACAATGATTGTCATCACAGACCGAATTAAAATGGTGGTGGACAATTCGCCTACCGTTTCTTTCATCGTTGGGTGTACAACCATGCAAAGGGTCGTTGAAAATAGACTGACACTTCTTGGGCGAGAGTAATAACAATATGTAAGAGTGGCAGTGTTGCCAGCTTGTGGAAAGAATTTATGGATTTTTGCTTTTAGCATCGGCCCCATGGATGCTAGATGGACAAAATTAGGAGGGAAATATGGAAATTCCATCCTTCAAATTGGTAAAGAAAAAAAAAATGGAAATTATGCAATTTCAAAAGTCATAATTTTTGGAAAATTTTGAAAATTCCATCTTCGCCCCTGGACCCCTAATTGTCGCACATTGTTGAAGTGTTATTTTGTTCACATTATGTTATTTTGCGACGCACCATCTGCTTACTCATAATGTTTGGCCCATAGACATCACAGAGCTGACGATGAATGTCAATTGGCGCAATGCTTTGTGCATTCAGGAACTTTATCACCGACCGAACCTCGCATGCGGCGGGAGAAGGAATACGAGCTTCCATTTCGGACCACTGCTGCCTCGCTACTGGCATGCGGCGGGAGAAGGAATACGAGCTTCCACTTCGGACCACTGCTGCCTCGCTACTGGCGCCGGGCGGGATCTGTCCGCCTGGTATATGATTGATACGTCTTAGCTCTGCTGCGCATGCGCAATTTACACGGCTCATTATGTTTACTTTCACGGGAAAAAAATTGCGAAACTTACTTTCTGGATGCGCCTCGTATGTGTTATATATTACCTTCTTGCATTTCATAGGTACATCCCTGTTCCATGTTAATCTTTGAACACTTTGATATAGTCCACCACCCATTTGTCCTCTTCTGCTTACTTTCCTCATCTATTCTTCCACTTCTCTCAATTATGCTTCCTATATATTTGAAGCTCTCCACTAACCTCAACTCTTCCGTGTCCATCTTTATTCTTGGTTCATTTCTGGCTCTGTTTCTTGTTGTTATTAACACCACACTCTTTTCTGCACTGAATTTCATTCCTGCTCTTATGATTTCCTCATTCCAACTATCAAGCTGTCTCTGTACTACTTCTTCCCTATTTCCCGATATTACTAAGTCATCAGCAAACAAATTAATCTCTTCATTTTCTATCTTCTTCCCAACTCTTCGTTAATTGCATCCTTTGTAATTATGAAGAGCAGTGAGGAAAGAGCACTTCCCTGTTTTAGTCCATTACTTATACAATATAACAAGAAGATTCTGAAATTTTCCTGCATTTTACCATATTTACTCATGTATAATGGGCACTTTTTCCCAAAATTTTTGGTCCCAAAAACTGTGGTGCGTATTATTCACAGAATAATTCAGACAGCCAACATGAAACCGTACGGGGTTATTTCATGATTTTGGGAAACTTGCATTGATTTTTCATGTTTACGGAACCCTATCATGTTATATATCGTTGTAAAGCTTGAATCCTGCAGTTTCTGAATATGGAAACAGTATTCCATACAAGATAACAATACTAATGTGAAATGCGGTTGAAATAAGTTTATCAAAAAATGAAGAAACGTTCTGATTTTTATGGTACTTTGGATGAAAGAAAACATAAGGAAAAAGATAATAAAAATTAAAATGTATTACTGGCCAAATAATATGACACATGGAGTGTGTAAATTCCTTAATGGAAGAAATCTTGTGCTGCTAACTGCTATTTGGAAGGTCCTGAATGTGCCTCGTATAAATGTTACATTAGTCACGGAAAGAGATATATATTTTGAAAAAAAAAAGGAATGAGCAATTGAATAGGTATGACGTCATTCACTCTTGATCAGCATACCAACAGATTTACAACCTACAACTACAAAAGCCATTTCTTGAAACTGGATTGTACTGCGCATTATATATGAGATATAATTTTTGTCACTTTTACCCATCCAAAACCAGAGTGCGCATTATACACGCACGCACACTATACACGCGTAAATACTGTAATTTCTTTCCACCTTGGTCCCCTGAAAAATGTAAAATCAAGGTTCCACTGTATATTCCATCTGGAGGTTAAAACTTTCATTGTGTTCTATTATTTACTTGTTTAAATTTAAGATTTATTATGTTATCACCTGAGTAAAACATAGTGACCCTTCCTTGGAAAAGCAGGGTTACTTTTTTTTGCGCATATATGTATACACTCTGGTGCAGTATACAAATCTTCTTCTGCATGCAAGGTGCAAGGTGTCTCTTAATGAAAATGGCTATCTAGCCACATATAGAATCCTTTTCCAAGTTGGAGGGTTATGTGTTACTGAGTTATTTTGTCACATTTATTATTATATCTCATGGTTTCTTTCACTTCTTTCTTTACCTCATTTATATGTATAAATTTATTTCATTTCAGGCCAGAGATGCTAAAGAAAAAGTAAAAGTAAGTGCTGCTACTACAACTCCAAAATTTGCCTTCACGGGAATGGAGAATAATGTAAGTACAGTAACAATTAGTAATGAGATGGATTAATCGATAGTTTATCAATATAGGTAGAAATCATGCACTCACTTAAATAGCACTTAAATGAAATGTTCAAGCTGCTAAAATAAATCTTAAGTGCTAAATTTAGATTTCATTTGCCAATCTGAGACTTTCCAAGAGTCTGGATTATCATGTAAACTTCAAAATTGAAGCACAAAATATGGGATGAAACTTCCAAACTTTCATCTTATCATTGTTCTTCATCTCATCATAATTAAAGCTCTAGTCACGAAAACAGTCCAGTCAAGTTCACGCCACCCACCTACGAAATAAACCACATACATACATCGCGCGAAGTGTTGGCTGAGCAGCTTAGAAGAAGTGTGGCAACCCTGGAGGGCCAGGGATATGGAGGAGGCAAGGGAAAGCTACGACCTTGACTGGACTGTTTTCGTGGCGAGAGCTATAGCCAAAAGTGACAAAAGAAGCAATGCTAAAGGAAGAAAAGTAAAATAAAAAATACAAATCCAGATAATCTGTAGGCATTGACTTATAAACATTTCACAGAAAGTAATAGTTGAAGGTGCAAAGATTCCAAATCAAATTTGAACCTGAAATGTGATTAGTTTTTGTATTGAAATTCATCAAAAATAGGCCCCTATTCATCAGAAAGTTTTTGCAGGGTGGCTATGCAACACAAATTCCGAAAATTGCATGAATTATTGGCCCTGGGATCTATGTGATTTTTTCTCCGTAGATGTGAAAAATTGCAACTTTTATTAGTCCAAATCCCATTGAATTTATACATATTTATAAATGCCCTGAGTCAAGTATTTCAAAGTTTATCTTTTATTTTTATCGAAGAAGAAGAAAAAAGTTGCTTGGAAAATGAAACCGAATTCTCCCAATTGCTTTACTTTTTTAGTGTTCTTTGCAGAACAGTCTATCTGACAGACAGAAGATTATTGCAAGACAAGATATCTCAAAGTTGATTAGGTAAATTTGCATGTGAAATTCTTATACAATTTGCAATTTTTTGTAGATTAGTATATCTCATATCATTTGTGACTTGTGTTTGTAGATATATTCCGAGTGAGTATGTGAAATGGCTACTGTAAACTCCGTACCTTAAATTAAATATTTTAACTATATATACTCTTTAATTTAATTGAATTAGAATTTTTGGATACATTGGAATCACACAGACCCTTTATATTGTTCATATACCGCGCATCCATTTCAATCTGCAGCCGAGAGATCGGGAGAAGCGTGGCGGGCGGCACTGACGGAGATGCCGACATTTGCGGCCTGAAATGCCCACTTATTTTTATGGACATATGCAGACATTTATATAAATATTGCAAAACGAGCACTAACCTGTGTTATAAGAGTATGGTTTTAATTTTAGTAGCTTAGTGACTGTATGTGCCGATGATTTTGACATGCCCACCTCTTGTGAAACACGGCGTAGAGGTTTGTTTGGAGAACGTTCTAACGCTGCACCAATATCATCGAGTTTTGCTTCGGTTAGAATCCGTCGTTTTTGCTTAGGTGTTTTAAAATTTAACGATACAGTTTCTCGTAATTTAAGGACAAGATGTCTAACCGTATCTCTGTGTGGAGTTGAAACGCATGGGAAATTCTGTACAAATTACCTACACACGTCTCTACACGAGTTTGTTTTCACGTAGGTACGTGTCATACATAAAAAATCTTTGTTCTAACGTGAATCTTGCGGCTGGCATTCCAATCATCTCACTGACACGTCACACATACACACTACAATAACACAAACAAGTAACTGCAAGTAACCAAGAATAACACTCTGGCGCACAGTACGAAATTAACACGCTCTTGGTTTACATTGCTCGCCACTATATTTACAACTCTTGTCTTCATCTAGTCACGAAGGAACAAAAAACTCGAGCTCGGATATTTCGGATTGCGAGGAAGCTCACGAAAACCATTCACTTTTATCGGTTTCGTCTGCAGTGTAATCCTGATACAGTGTTGCACATTCGAAACCTCCAAACGATTCCCATCGCCACAAAACTCTTTCAAGGATATAAACTTAAGCAGGACGTTACTGATCAAAACCATGATTAAAATGCTTTTTTATCTGTGGCTCTTAACATCGTTTCTATAGCGTATTTATTTGTGTATATAAGAGTAGAACTTGGATGAATTACAGAAGAACTTTTGCGTGTTATAACACAGGTTAGTGATCGTTTTGCAATATTTATATAAATGTCTGCATATGTCTATAAAAATAAGCGGGCATTACAGGCCGCAAATGTCGGCTTCTCCGTCAGCGCCGCCCGCCACGATTCTCCCGATCTCTCGGCTGCAGATCGAAATGGACGCACGGTATTTGTGTGTGTGGTGAGAGCCGATAGTAAGGTTGAATTAGAGAAAATATCTACTTATATACTTGAATTTTTGGAAAGTTTGCCTTGAAACAGGAGGAATTTTATCATGGTCCTAGAGTGGCCACACTGTCTTGGCAATTTTGCAGATCCAAAATTAAACTTTTTTTTTTTAGAGTGTGAATGAGTGTGTGTCATCCTGAACCTCTATCAGTGTGGTAACATCTGTTAATTTAGGAGATAGAATTGGTTTGGTATTAGTTCTTTGTACTGATAAGTTGTTACAGCTTAGTATTTATTATTATTATTCTAATGTAATTTGAAATCTCCGAATTCTCTGCAAAGAATTCAGTCATGTCTTTGCTTTATACATGGGGGAGACCCAAAAGAAACTGGAATCGTTCTCTGTTGGGCAGACCCATTGTAGAGCATGCTTCTACCGCTAGATACCTTTTGCGGGGACCCTTCTGCATCAGTCTGCCGACCTGCGTCGTTGAGTGTGAAGTCGTGGTGCCACTTAGTAAATTTTTTCGTTAAGCACCTCTCGCATGTTCGTCAATTTTTGTGATGGCTGAAAAGTTTGAACAACATGCGGCTGTAAAATTCTGTTTTCTGTTAAGGCAGGAGGAACAGTTATAATGCTTGAAACAGCTTACAAGAAAAGTTGCTGTGGGCAAAACACAAGTTTACGAGTGGTTTTACCACTTCAGGAATGGTGAATTGTCACTTGCAGACCACCCTTGCTCAGGGTGACATGTCAAGTAAATGCTGATTCCTTTTCTGATGCAAACGGCATTCTTCGCACAGAATTCGTTCTTAACGGTCAAACTGTTAACAGCATGATGCAGTGAGACGAAAATGCCCCGAGTTGTGGCAAAGGGGAGAGTGGTGGCTTCACCATGACAACGTGCCAGCACACAAAGCCTTGAGTGTGAAACAATTTTTAACTAAAAACAGCATGACCCAGCTTATTCACTTGCCATATTCACCCGATCTCGCTCCGTGCAACTTCTTTGTATTACCCCAAATGAAAAATGTCCTCAAAGGATAAAAAAAAAAAAAAGATGTAGGCATTAAAAAGCATCATTTTGCAAGAGTTTCAGAACTGCTTCAAAAAGTAGAAAACATGTTTGGATCGGTGCATTGCATCAAATGGATAGTACTTTGAAGGAGATTAAATTTGTAACACCTAAAAATAAATACACAATTTTTTATTACAAAATTTTGGTTTCTTTTGGGTCCCCTCACATATATGGTTCAGCTTTCCATGTATTCTTCCTGTTTTACTTTCCTTTCCAATACTTTTTTCTTGATTCATCTAATAGAGATTTCCAGCCAGTTGAGACTATCTATATCATAGTCCCAAATAAACAATCTGTTGAAGATTGTTGGTGATATCAGTAGGCAATTATTGTTAATTAAAGATTGACTCATGCCATGTGCCGACATCATATTATTAAAAAGGTACTTAACTTTTCACCCAAGATTGCGAACCACTATTTCAAATATTACAAAATATTGAATTTCAATCTTATGACTTACCAAGACAAGTACCTTTTTAAAATAATTATTCTTGTTATTCTTTTTCCTTACAATAAACAAAACTCAACCAGGTTTCCACCAAGAAGAATAATATGTATGTATACTTTTTTGTCAACAGGACAGAGAAAGATACAAGAAGATAGTACAGTGCTTGGGTGGTACGTTCAGTGATAGTCAAGCACTAGAAACTTCAGTTACGCACTTAATTGCAGTTAAACCAGGTCGTAATGAGAAACTATTAGCATGTATTGCAGCAGGAAAATGGATACTCCACAGTTCTTACCTTGATGCCTGTGAAATGCTAAATAAATTTGCAGAGGTAAGTCTTCCACTTTCATTTTTTTGGTTCCGTGCGACTTACTCACTATCATATATAAGCATAAAATCGAAATTAGTTAATTTACTTACGTAAAGTGAGTATAAAGTTGTTGTTGTGGGAGTGATTCCGAAATATCTAAAATGGGAATTTACTCCATTGAGTATGAGGGGACTCGATCAGAAAAAGAAGTGTCAAATGGGGATGATTAATAGTTGCATAAGAGAAGTGTATGGTACGGTGCATAAACTAAATAGAGAATGTTTAGAACTACATTTAGAGCTAAGCTCAACATTAAACGGGATAACCTGGAATCAAATAGAAGAAAGACACCACAAATATGTAGAGGCGGCTAAGAATGAGAATAGGATAAGAATTCAAAACAAGTTAGCTAGAATAAGGAAGAATATAAAGGTACGCGATATAAGGGAAGTGGATAGGTGAGAGGAAGCAGGGGAAATGAAAAGCAATGTTCTTAATTTAACTGATAACGATTTGCATCCGGATTTGAACATCATTATGGAAAAAGGCCAAAAATTGGCAATAGGAAAGGCGGAAATAGATAAAGAAAAGTTTATCATCGCTGCGGAAAGAATAGGGGCGATCCTGGATGATAAAGATGACAAAAGGGAATTAAGGAGTAAGATACACGACATTATAGAACAACAAATCCAGAAAGAGAATGAAAAAGGTTTTGATAAAGGAGGAGGCAAAAATAGCAAAACATACAGAAAGAGATTAGATAACGTCAAAAAATGGGCCAGAGAGAATGACATATTTATAATATGATCAGACAAAGAAAATAGGATGGTCGCCATAAGTAAAGAAGACACTAGGAATAAATTAGGTCAACTGTTCGCTTCCTATTTGCAGAACCGTAAGCAGTACGTGACGTATAAAGGCCACACATCCGACGAGATAAGAGTCACCTCAGGAGTACCTCAGGGGTCTAACCTTGGGCCACTTCTTTTCACATTACTTATTAACGATTTGCCGGATTCATTTGAAAACTCACACAAATTGCTGTTTGCAGATGACCTGAAATTTTACAGGAAAATAAGCAAACAAGATGACAGTGTGCAACTTCAAAATGATGTTACAAAGTTAGAAACGTGGACAAAAATCAATGATTTAACACTAAATATCAGTAAATGTCATTATGTAATATATACTCGAAAGAAAAACCCAGTTGAATTTCAGTATCAAATATACAACAATACTCTAGCAAGAAATTTTACAGTCAAGGATTTAGGGGTTATTTTTGATTCAGATCTTACTTTTAATAAACATGTAGAACAAATAATTAGTGGAGCGTTCAAGAACCTTGGGTTTATTCTTAGAATGGGGAGGGATTTCAAGAGTATAGAGACACTAAAAGTTTTGTATTATTCATATGTAAGACCCAAACTCGAATATGCATCTGTTATATGGAATACAGACACAGCAAAGTACAGTGTAGCAATTGAGAGAGTCCAATCGAGATTTCTTAGATTTTTAAAATACAAATTTCAGAAAGTTTACCCCACATTTGAACACTACGACAACCTAATATATGAATGTCGGTTTACAAAGCTGTGTCACAGAAGAAGGTTGCATGAAATAGTATTCTTGTGGAAATTGTTAAATCACGAAATAGATGCTGAACATCTACTCTGCCAGATTAATTTTCGAATCCCGTCGTCGAAAACTAGACTAAAGAATGAAGTTTTTCTTATAAAGAAGGCTAGATCCGAAATTAAAAAGAAATCTCCATTGTGGAGAATGTGCACCAGTTACAATAACTTGCTAATGAAGAATAACACCATTGACATCTTTTCTATGAACCTAAGGGACTTCAGTAAAGCCAGTATTAACACAATGGCCTAAGCTTAAACACAAGTTCGTATTTAAATTGTGTGATAAAGTGTATATATATAAAAATATTTTTAATATATATATATATATATATATATATATATATATATATATATATATAGATAATTTCTATCTCTATATTACAGAAATATATGTAATTGTAATGACTATGTATCCTTCATATGGGCTCTGTAATTAGGTATGTACCTGTTGAGTTCAATAAATAAATAAATAAATAAATAAGAGTGTTTTACAGGCGATGACTACATAGAGATAAGTAAGGGCCCCATTAATAAGATTAGGAGGGATACAAAAGAGAGGTTGAAATTAGCTTAACTTTGAGTAGGAGTGAGAAAAAAAGGCTAATAAGAGATTGTAAAAAAGGAACTATCCCTGTGGCATTCGGCATTCCTAAAATGCATAAAGATGGCATCCCTTTAAGACCAATAATACCCACGTATTCCCACCTGGGTTACGGAAAAGCTAAGATCTTGGTAGGAAGAAAGAATTAAGGAAGTGGCTTTCAGCGTGATGAACGCATGGGAGGTTAAGGGGGAAATTGAAAACATTGAATTAGAAAATGATGACAGAATTGCTAGTTTTGATATAGTCAACCTTTACCCCAGTGTACCACGAGAGAAGGCCGCTGATTGCTTACATAGATGGTTGGTGGAGAATGGTACGGATGTAATAACCGCGTGAGAGTACATGAGGTGGTTTAACATAAGTACAGGTTATAATTATTTTTACTGCAATGATAAAATCTTTATGCAAAAGGAAGGTCTAGCAATGGGAAACCTCATATCAGGGATAGTTTCAAGTATTTTCATACATTTTATTGAGAATGCAGCGTTAAATGCAGTAAGTAATGGAGTCAAGTACTGCGGGAGATACGTAGACGACATCTTAGTAATTGGGAAAGATAAGGTGCTGAATGGATTAGTTTTTTAGACTTGGAGATCAACAACACAGATAGGAAAATCTAAACGGGCATCTTCCATAAACCCTTAGCAGGAGATAAGTATATAAATAAGGAATCTGCACACGCTATGAGGACCAAGTACAATGTCTTCTTAAACTTCTTTATCTGAGCCCTAAGACTATGTAATAGTAGGACGATGCTGGAAGATGAAATAGCATGGATTTTTGAAATCTAGAAAGAACGGGTACAAAAATGAAGAAATGTGTATGAATTTAAGTAGGGCAAGAAAGATATGTTCCAAGGATGAAAATAAAGATAAAGTAAATAAGGGGGAGGAAAAAGAAAGGAGGATGTAAATGAGGAAAAGGGGGAATATAAGTATGTGGCAATCTCATACTTCAGGGGAGTGTCGGAAAAAGTGGAAAGAGTAACTAAAACATACAAAATTAAATGTGGGATGAAAGCCCCTAAATGCATAGAAAAACACACACAAAAAATAGGGAAAAAGAAAAGGCGATGAATTAGAAGGAAAAAGGGCATATATAGAATCAAATGTCAGTGTAAAAAAGAATATGTGGGGCAAACTGGCAGGAGTATGGGGGTCAGATGGAAAGAGCACGATAAAGATATTGGAGATGGAAATCCCCGCATGGGATTATCGGAGCATGTATTAGAAGAGGAACATGAGATAATCACTCGAGAAGTTATACGCGAGGAAGACAAATTATTAAGCAGGAATGTTTACGAGGCCTCATTTATATGTAAAGATAGAGAAAATAAGCTGAATAGGGATGATGAGAATATTCATGAAATTTGGTTAGGAATGTTGAAGAAATGGAATAATGAAGAATATAAAGAAATCGGTTTCAAGGTTAACCCAGACGTTGAGCGGGAGGCAAGTATCATACGCGACTTCTCGTTTGAAATGACACAACATCAGGAGAGGTTAAGTTAGGTGAAGGAGGAAAAGTGACTCACTCGCAACCTCGAGCATTTGAAAGCATACCAGTTCCCGTCTACGTGTATCATTGTTAGGGTAACCTCACCTGTTTTAACAATTTTTAATAGTAATTGAACATCCATGTTCCTGTCAACATGGAGCTGTGATAGAGTAACATTACGGGTTTTAACAGGTTTTTTTAGCAGTTTTAACAGTTTCATCATGTTTTAATCATTAGTTATCCTAACATTCAACTTGTCCATACATATACCTTGATCCTTTCTAAATGACGAAGCTTTACATTGGCTCGTAATAGCTGACTTCATGACCTGAAGAAGGGGGCAGTTGCCACCGAAACGTCGTCTACGACAACTATATACTCACTTTACGTAAGTAAATTAACTAATTTCGATTTTATGCTTATAAGTCTTCCACTGTAGTGGTGATTTTAAAGTTCATTCGTTATGATTTGACTTTATTGGTTTTGATCTTTGGATCAATAAATGGTACATTCATTAAGCTGCTTTCAAGAAAGAATATAATGTTCACTATTACATATACTTCACATGATTTCCATTCACCTTAACATTTCTATCGATTTGTATGGACGCCAATACCAATGCTTGAACATTGTATTAATTGAAAATTGTTCATAATATTAATATTAATACAGTAGAACCTCGATTTTACATTCCTGGATTTTACATTTTCCTGCATTAAACAGTCTAGCTTGTTGGTCCCAACAAAGCAAGAGTTAAGAAATTTTCCTCGATTTTGCATTTTCCTGTATTTGAAGTTTTTTCAGCTTGGTTCCCTGAAAAACCTAAAATCGAAGTTCCACTGTATATAAATATTGTTTTGCAATTATGTCATATCAATATACGAGTTTTGCTTTAAATAGTTCTCAATTTTAATCAGCGTATTTACACTTGGATTACTGGCACTTTACAACACGTAGAATTACTAATAGTGGTTTGTTTTGACTGTAATGTTTCATTAGGCTTATAAAGTAAAGAAACAGTTGTATATCTCTAAACGTTATATGTTTTTTTGTATTGTTTTGCTACATATTCCTGATATTACTTTTAAAAAAGAGAAAATGTAAGAATTTTAGTAATAAGAAATTTAAAACAATAACGTAAAAAATTGTTCCATGATTTTTTTTCTATTTGAGGACGGTACTTCGATATATCCTGTATTCGCACTGGCTAGATAATATTCCTGTAATTCTGTGCTGTTGTATGCTTTCAGTTGTTTATTATTGGTCACTATTTTGTGTTTGTGAATAGGAATAAATGTTTCAACTGGTGACCAATTCTTTGAAAGTGGGGGAAAAAAAACAAACAATTGTTGTGGAATCTGTGCAGCTGTCATCCCTATTTTGCCACTGGACTCATAAATTTTGTGCATGCACACTTGTGTCAATGGTCTTGACTAGCACAGATAGACTGTATTGCTTTCCCCATCCGAACACCACGTCTGATGATGTATACTTTTTAACTGATTCCTTTATCATTTCACCATTCATCCTCGTGTTCACAATTAACCTTAAGAGATAGAAAAAGGTTGTAAAACAATAGAACATGTACAAATTGTGCACAAAATTCAGCAGAATCTTTATTTTATACTATGTCAGGGGCCAAGATGAACCAACTTCAAATGCAGGAAGTCAGGGTTCTACAATGGTTTTTTTTATATTGGATAATAGGTTTTGTATTAGTCCCCTTAGTGTCAATAATTTCACATTGATATCCCATACTGTACTTCCGTTAGCTGTGTACTTAATTATGATAATTACCTGTGTGTGTGTGTGTGTGTGTGAAACTTGATCTGCATATATTTTTTATTGTACATAGGAAGGTCCATATGAATTTGGAAATGATGGACTTATGATGAAACTGCAATTTGCCCCAAAAAGTGTTGAATGGAGCCTGGCTAGAGCTGCAAACCGGTGGCGAAACAAGATCCACATCGAGAAGAAAATGAGCGGAGCATTCCAGGACATGTGTGTTATATTGCATACAAGCCCAGATAGAGCTACAGTGTTTAAGAGATTGTTGATGTTTGGCAATGGTCGAATAAGCACTGCCAGGTATTCAGTTATTGCTTTGTTTCTTATATAAGTGTTAAATAAATTGGATTATGGTTGGAGCATTTCTTTTAAAGTGTCTCGTATCATGCTGTTTATTTGTTTTCTGTGTTTTTTAACAAGAATGTTGCCTGCATGTGATGTAATACTGCTTTGTGCTCCTCTACTGTACAAACAGCTAAGGACACCACCATTTTGTACATGCTGCCCTTCAGATTGAGCATGTCATGCCATCTATTGGGCAGTGTCAACACATTCTCTAAGAATGTATCTTCACTGCATGGGAGTTTGAAATGCCTAGGATGTTCGTTTCATGAAATACTGTTGATTTTCTTTTACTTTTTGAAACTCCTTCACATATGAATAAAATATGAAGTAGGTAGTTCCATAATACATTTGTTATGTGGAATATACATGTTGCTGAATTTTATGTTTTTCAGACCACCATATAGTAATCCAGAGGATGCCACTCACTGTCTTATAGAAACAAACAGGAACACTGAACGTGTAGACTTTGTTAGTTTAGCAAGGAGAGGAGTGCCTTGCTTATCTCCCATTTTCCTGCATAATTACTTAATATCGGATGTTCCACTAAAAGTAAAGGATCACATTATACCTGAATATAGATCAGCATTAGAACTTTTGAAGAAATAATGACTGCTTTTTTGTGTAAGTATTATATTGTTACATAATGTAACTTTAATTAACAAACTGTCTGACATTCCTAAACCCAAAGGTTTATTGCTCCAGCAACACAAGCCTTCTTTCTACTTGTAATTAAAAATAATTGTACACACCACACTCGCAAAATCTGGATAGAGATATACTAAAGCATTTGGGTATCATGATCCTGAGGTTCATGGATGTTCTTCCCATTGCTTTGGGTTAGTGTTCATCCACCCATTACCTCAGTTCACTGTCATATTTTTCTGCAAATGCTGACTGGGAAAGAATGTGTGTATATATCATCCATGAGTGCAACCATATCCCTCCTGTCTGAATAAAGCTGCTCGTCCAACTCCCAGATCCAAACAAGTCACTATTCTTAACCCACTTTCTTTTCCCAAGTTTTGTCCACACTGACACTCACCCACAGCAAGAATTCTGGCTGAAGGGCCATGTCATTCTGGTCTGTCATTTCCAACCCGGCAGTTCTTCAGGTGAAATACTGGCCTTAAGTGTCTGCTGAATGTTTTGTATTTCCTTTTTATTTTTAAAATTACCCCTTCTGGCCATTTTCATTTTGTTCATGTGTATATACAGTGCTTTGTTTCTGGGAAGGGGGGTTCCATTACTCTTTGTGTTGGTTTGTTCTTGTGTTTGAACTACTCAAAATATTGTAGTGTGTTCATAAATGATAACCTACAAAAAGGTGCTAGTACGGCGTACTGCCAGAAAATAAAAGAAGCACTGTGGTTAAGCATTTCCTTGCAAGCATACTGTTGGTCTACCATAGTTAAGCTTGAAAATATTCATAGATTCAATTGTAACTATTTGATCACACAAAATGTACTCAATTTTGGCACAGAGTAAAAGAAAATGTGCATTTATACACCTTAAATGTGTGGGTATACAATTATTTATCCTGCAAAATTCCCAGTGCCTGAGAACATGCCAGTAAGAATTGGTGATTTAATTTGAACTTTTACTTTCAAACATCAACTTTCCACCAGAATTAATAGAATTCCGAAAAAACCGTTCCTTATGTAAGTAAGTATTTCCACAAATAACATGACTACCATCCCCACCCACCCTACTTGCCTGACTTGGATCCCTGTGATTTGTTTTCCTCTTCCCCAATTGAAGAATAAGTTGAAAGGCTGCCACGTTGCTGTGATTGAGCAGAAAGCAGAAACACATGCAGTGCAAAACACCCTACCAGGATGTAGTTAGGCAGAATCGCTAGGCCAGTGTATATGTGTGGAAAAGAACTAATTTTGAGAGTAGTAGGTCGTAGTAGTCCCAAGTTGAGTTTTTGACCAGATGGTGGTATCAGTCTCAAAAATTTTGAATACCAGCTTATATAATGAACTGTTAATATTAACAGACCACCATACTTGTAGTTTCCCTCCTGTCTGAATATTATATTTATTCAATATTTTGCCACTCTTCAGATGCTTTTCATGTCATGAATGCAATTTGTGCAAAAATTAACGATTACACTTAACTTTTCTTCTATCGTAGATATCTCCAATCAACATGTGACTGCGCAATTATGTTCAGTGTGGGGAAAAGTGCTGTGTACATACTTCACAGAATAAATAGGAAAACATTCCATGAATTTGGAACATTCACATCTTTGCTTAGCATTAAAATGTAAGATTTTGTCAAATTTGATACTTTAAGGAGAAAGATGACATAGTTATGTTTTGATTACGTGCAAATAAAAATAATTATGCATCTCACACTCAGGGAAATCTGGATATACTAAAGCACTAGTATCTTTCATTGGACATTTGTTTTGTTCACATTAAAATTGTACTCTTCGTAATGATTTTTCTACAAAATTCAATTTTTGTTCCAGTGAGATCTTGTGTTTAGAAAGTGGGTTGCATTTTTCTCTATCATAATAATATGCTGAATATTTGAACTATTTGTGTCAGTTTGATATGAAGATACACTATGTCTATTCCTCTTGTGTTTGTGAGAAATATCTCAGCAATACTATTTCTAGTAGGCATCGACCAGTGACTAAGAACCACATTCATATTTTTTAAATGTGTACATAATATATATAATTTAATGCATACATGATGAATGTATGCGTGTGTGAGTATGTATAAAATCTATGAGTGTGGACCGAACTTTCATGGTGACTGATAAAGTTACCTCTGTATTATTTATTTTTATAATGATGTGTATATTTGAGGTGGTTAAATTAGTTGCAGAATCAACATTCTTACCAACGTGTTTATTTAATTCCAGTACGTATCCTACAAATGTTGTGATTCAGTGAGGAATTATATATTTTTTCTTCAGTATAAAGGACAGTCGTGTGAAAGAAATGTCTGTTAGTATTTGTGTGTTTTAAAGACATAACAGTATTTGTCAGTTTTAATGGCAGCAAAGCTAAATTTGCTAATTTTCAGTTTTATTATTTCTTCCTCTGGATCTATCCCTCTGTGCACTGTGAAACAACGAACTGCTTAAAATCTCATGTGTTTGCACTGCAGTTTCGGTAAATTTCTCGTATTGGACAAACGGATTTCTTCAAATTTACAGGAGAAATTACTTACCGAATGCAGTTTCTTTATACTTCTGGAAGTTCGGGGAAGTGTTTTCTCCCATAGTTCATTGAATTTTGCCGGTAAATCATCTATTTTTCGATAAAAATGTGTGACCGATGCACTGAAGCTGTTGCATCCATTTCCTTCCAGCCGGATATTGCCTGTGTGTGATGATGTAATCACGGTCAATGCCGGTCAGTGTTTCCAAACACGTGTTTTTGTAACTGAAGAAGGTATGTTCCCGCAAATGGTTTGTGGGGCTATGCGAGAATGGTGTGTGGGGCTACGCATTTTTTTTTCTCAACCGATTTTTAACTTTTGTAACCTAAACGTGACCCTACCTAACCTTACTGGAAATGGTTCGTGGGGCTATGTGTCAATGGTTTGTGGGGCTACGTAGGTATTTTTGGGTACAGTGGGGTGAAAACACTGCATGCCGAGTATGGTAGTGAAACTGTGACCGTCATTTTGCGTGTTACCGAAGGCAAAAAGAAACTAAGAAAACTTACTCGATATGTCGCAAATAGAGCTTATTTCCATGAAATAAGCGAAATGCCACCTTCAGCAATGTTTCTCAATGCAGAATACGTAAGTATGAATATTGAAATTAAAAGAACTAGCAAATTTCAGCCGTTTGTCCGATACAAGAAATTTTCCGCAGTTTCTGACTATGTTCACATGAAAATAAAGAGAGAACAATAGAATGTTAGTGTTTGTAAATCATGAAATTTCAAATTACTTATGAGTGGGTGAAAATAATTATGTTCTAAATCTGTATTATTGGAGTGCACCTATATAGAACTTTTGCAGGCATCAATAAAGTAATGACGTAAAAGTTTCTGATACCTGTAACCAATATTATTTTTGTATGATATAACAGAGCAAATGCTCCTTGAACAACTAGATTCAGTCACCTTCTTATAGTTGTGCCTTGGTGAAATAAATTTCTCAGTACATGCTATTTTTCTCTAAGATTAGGTATGTGAATTTTACTAATTAATACACACATGAAACGTGTTGATGAATCTGCATACCTGTTTTATTTACTCGATTAATTTTGGTGACCACTAACCTCCACATTGGAACTTGTTGTTAAGGCTTGGCAGGACCTTTGGCAGCCGAATGGGTGATTTTTTTTTTCAAATTTTCCTCTCCATTCATTGGATATTTCAAAATATGAAAAAATGCATACGCTTAGAATTCCTTCTACAGCATTCACGTGAATTTACGTGTAGTTTTCTTTCACTGTTATCTAGATATTATCAATAGTTTAATAGTCTTACGTAATCACGAAACTATTGATAATATCTAGACAACAGTGAAAGAAAACTACATGAAAATTCACATCAATGCTAATTAATGCTAACATTAATCAAGTAGAATAATAAATAGGTATGTGGATGCGCAAACACATTTCATGTGTATATTAATATCTTACCATGTCTAAAGCCCCGTAACATGACTGAATATTAACATTCGTAAGGAATCCTATTACCGGCAACTCAAGCTGCAGAATATTTTTAGAAAAATCAGACTGATAAAATTATCTGAAATTTTACCAATAAACTAATATGTTGATACCTGCAAAGTACTATTTTATGCGTCCTGTAAAAAAAATGCATAGACATCCAATCAGTAAAATTATAAATAAGTTAATATTGGTTAATCCTTGGATAATAATTGTTTAGTTTCCATTTTAAATACTATTATTTTTGTAAGTTACATGTGCTTACTCTACCTGTATGTGTGTATTAATAGATCTCTTTAACTTCTTTATTTGAATTTTTCTTCTGTTTGTAACTTGTATTCTTTTGTGTGTGTGTATGTATGAGTGAGGAAATGATTTTGCTCTTCATGGGTGCATTTACATAATAACATGTAAAATTGATTTTTGCAGAAAGTTTGTACAATGAAATACCATTTGCAATAAAAATATACACACATATTGTTGAAATTGCATGTTCTTTTTTCTCATAAACCTTTGCAGTTAACAATCACAGAAGACAGTGACAAAAATTCAGCATTCAGAATACAGAAAGAGATTCACAATTAATTGATATCATTAAAAGAAAGAATTACTGTACGAGTGTGTGACATGTTGTGAGAATCAATCTTTGGCATGAGCATCATCCAAGATATGAACTGGAAAGTTCCATGCCCTGAAGATGTAACCTGTGGAATAGAGAAAATTACAAAACTTGAAAATTACAGAAGTGGCAGGAGCTTTCTTATTCTTGTACAATATCTATAACTCTGTACCTTTCAAGGTAAAAAAAAAGTCATTTCTCTATAATTAAGTATAGTTGGTTGCAGTTGGTTATTGTAGTATTGGTGTAGGTTAGTGGTTCCCAATAGAATGTTGCATGAGACCACTTTAGCTCACTCGAACTCGTTCGAGGATCCACACTCGAGCATACTGCACTCGTAGTGGAATGATTGACAACATCCCGTATTTCAGAACCTAATAAGCAGCACTGTCAACCTGAAACCCATACATGGAAGGAAACCACTCCATGCAATTACAATTCTATATCATAACTCTGTACATTATTATGTAAGACTCAAATGCAATATATTTGAAAGTATGCAATATCTACAAACCGAAACGTTAAGTGGATACGTATGCTAACAGACCTGCCTAAGCAATTACAAATATCGTTACCACAGTGCAAGAAGTACGTG
This sequence comes from Lepisma saccharinum, assembly GCF_977018435.1. Classification (NCBI taxonomy): domain Eukaryota; kingdom Metazoa; phylum Arthropoda; class Insecta; order Zygentoma; family Lepismatidae; genus Lepisma; species Lepisma saccharinum. Next base: position 23,840,644 of record NC_139252.1, on the reverse strand, counting down.
TACATCATTGTTCACTTACTGAAAATATAATAGATAATCTTGGGATAATCATATTCTGCGAAACAATAAAATGCAGTTGTAACATTGAATCGAACATCATTTTAATGTGACAATAATCGTAGAAATTTAAAATGTCAGCCTAGGCAGTTACAGCCCATTATCATCTATTTCATTGTCATATACATAATAGTTTTCTTGTATGTACGAATTGCTTGCATTGTAGAATTATTTTCCTGTAGTTTACGGTTGTAGTTCGTTTAAAACATTGCTGTAACTGTATCTTTAGTCAAAATGAAAATAAATGTCTGATGAAGGGAGCGTGTGTTCTCCTGAAACGTCACAACGAAAAACTATTTACTTATGCTTGTAATAACCGTAAACTACAGGAAAGTCATATACATTTCGGTAAGATATACAAAACTGCATTTTAACATGGATATGATAACTATGTTCACCATTTCCACTGTCTTTTACTTCACAATCCATATTTGAGGGCCCAATACCATAGGCGTGAAATACGTGTACTAATATGGTTCGAGTGTATTCTGCCTGTTCGAGTGGAAGACCTATCAATTCTGTATGGCATCTAGCATTGCCCTTGTAAACTATTTGACCATCGAGTGAAAAATGCTCATTGCAGCATACTAGTTCCCACACTTTTTCGTTTCAAGGCACCCTTAGTTTTTTTAAGATTTTTCCACGGCACCCAAGTCAAAATGTATGCCTATCTAACACTTGCAATGCTCAGTTAATGTCCGTAGGTTACTCGCCTTAAGTTGAAAAATAAACACACATTTCCAATTAAGAAATATTTTAACAGTTGGGCTGAAAAGTTCGTAGGCTGACTCATAGATGGCGTTACTAGAATTAAATCCATGTGATTTTTACTTAGTACTAACCTTCAAAAGATATGTGTATAAATTTCACAGCTGCCGGATAATTAGTTCGTGAGATATAGCATTGTGAGTGAAGCAGCTTTTGTTATTGTGAAAAAATGGATAAAGAATTTCGTGTGTTAATAAAGCATTGCTTTTTGGCAAAAAAAAAATACTGTTGAAGCCAAGGCTTGGCTTGATAAACATTATTCGGACTCTGCACCAGGAAAATCAACCGTTGAGAAGTGGTTTGCTAAATTTAAACGAGGCGAAATGAGCATCGAAGACGATGCACGCAGTGGACGCCCCAAAGAGGCTGTTACCAACGAAAACATCAAAAAAGTCCATAAAATAATTTTAAATGATCGTAAAGTGAAGTTGATCGAGATAGCTGAGATTATTACATAGCGTTGTTGGAGCGTTTAAAGGATGAAATCATGAAAAAACGGCCCCATTTGAAGAAGAAAAAAGTGCTGTTTCATCAAGACAATGCACCGTGTCAGAAATCAATGAAAACGATGGCAAAATTATATGAATTAGACTACGAATTGCTTCCCCATCCACCATATTCTCCAGATCTGGCCCCCAGTGACTTTTTCCTGTTTGCAGACCTTAAAAGAATGCTCGCTGGAAAGAAATTTAGCACTGATGAAGAGGTAATCGCCGAAACTGAGGCCTATTTTGAGGCTAAAGAGAAATCGTACTATAAAAATGGCATCGAAAAATTGTATGACCGCTATAATCGTTGTATCGCCCTCGAAGACAACTATATTGAATAATAAAATCGAATTTTGTCAAAAAAATATTTTTTACTATGTTAGCCTACGAACTTTTCAGCCCAACTGTTATATGTAAAAAGTACTAAATAAGCACATATTTGGATTGATGCAGTGGTCCGATTCTAAAACCATGTGTAGACTAACAGGTAAGTGCCATTTCACTATTTAGAAAGTTTATACAAGATTATAATAGAGGTAAGATAGATTTAAATGATGATGCAACTTCTCACTTAAAATTGCTTAGTTTTATGTGGAAACGTAAGGTTTTAAATACAGACAGTTAAACATCATTGGAACATTTTGCAGCACCCCTGTAAGCCAGCCACAGTGCTTCAATCAAAGCTCAAAAATATTTGTTGGTATTAGACCACTGCTTTTCTTGGGTGAAGAAAAGTGATGTGAAGTGCAGGAAATTTCTGAATAGGAAGTGCTGATGAGAGAGGAGAATTCCTGGAAGGTTGAAAGGATCTCTATATGCATGTTGAAAGATTTTATAGCTTGGGGATGTGGGCTATACACATTAATGTGTCCATGACACTATATTGTTCACATTTTTATTTTTATCTGACTGATATTGGTAACTTTTTACTTTTTCATTAGTCAAAACTAGTGTTGGGTGATATATCATCCAGATGATATATCACGATATTGAAAAAATATCGTCCAGGCGATATCAACTAGATAATATATCATAATGATTTTTTGGCAATATATATCATGTCGATGATATATTATCACGATATTTGGCGATATATCATGTTGGCAATATATCATCACAATATTTGGCATATATATCATATTCGCCATATATCGTCACTATACAGCATGTAACAAAAGTCCGGGAACACTTGAAAAAATTTATTGTAGCCAAACAAGTAACATTACAAAGTAACAAAGTACATCATTTCAAAGAGTAAAGTTGCAAGTTTTTTTCTCATTGCAGGTGCTACGTGTAGTTCCATATATCGTCGCTAGGTGGTGTCATAATCAAGATGGCACTTTCTGGAGCTGGTCTTTGTCTTTAGGATATAACTTTTGCACTAACTGTAGTCTGTACGGTTTCATGTTTAATTTTTTACTCAAAACACTCCACACAGTCATTGATGACAATTCCAACTCACGTGAAGCTCTGCGTATAGATTTTCTCGGACTCCTTGTGAAAGCTTATCTCACTCACTCAGTGTCATTTTCACTCACACCTGGTCGACCACTTATCTTCTTGACACACAACACCCAGTTTCAACAAACTTTACATGTCAATTGTAGATTGCCTTCCTGGTTGGTGCTGCTTTCCCGTACTTTATCCTAAATTTTTGTTGGACATCCGTTGCACTCTTTGTTTTGTCAAATTCTAGCATGCAGAAAGCCTTCTCAGCTCCAGAAAGTGCCATCTTGATTATGACGCCACCTAGCGATGATATATGGAACTACATGTAACACCTGCAATGACGAAAAAACTTACAACTTTACTCTTTGAAATGATGTACTTTATCACTTTGTTACGCTACTCGTTTGGCTAAAATAATTTTTTTAAAGTGTTCCCGGACTTTTGTTACATGCTGTATTTGGTGATTTATATCATGTTGGCGATATATCTTCATGATATTTCAGTGATATATATTGTGTCAGCAATATATCATCTTGATATGTTGTGATATATATCATGTAGACGATATATCTCCGATACCATGATATGGAAAAAATATAGTATCATATCGTCTGTGACAACATATATCGTGATATGAAATATCCAATATCGTCCATCCGTAGTCAAAACATAAGTAGAAGTTTTTTACCTTTTATTTTTATGCTTCTTTTTCAGTTTTTAAATTAGGCTACTTTTCAGGTCAGAATGATCAGGTATGTAATGTTAATGTTACTCTGTGGTTACATTAATATGATACAGCTAAGATGTATACATATTTACATACCTTTTAGATGATTGTTCTCTGTTTTGTAGAGGATCCAAGTGAATTGATATGGTAGATATTTCATTAATCAGTTTCTCTGTTTGGTCATTTAAGGCAGAAAGATTAGGAACTTGGTTTTGCAGATATTTAGTTCTCAAGATACCCTTGTCCTTAAAAATTGAAAATAATTATTGTAAGTAATTGTAACAATAACAGAAGTGATATTCAACTGCATAATCAATTAGTATATATTAAGAATCTGGATATAAAATATAATTTGTTAATGTGAATAATTAAACGCACTGCCATTAAATTAGGCAGGTGCCAGATGTTCGTGCTGTTGCCACGTTGGGGCACAACCATGTGTGTTCGGAGGTTTTTGGAGCAGTCCAACGTGTAGATATGCGACTCAATTTCTGGGACCTGTAACGATCTTTCAATTCACACGATCACCAGCTCTGTATCGAAAGGAACACAAAATTGCCCCAGAGAGAGGTTGGTTTGATGCTCGAACTAGGCAACGCAGCCTGGTTGACGTTGCCACACAGTGTGCAGGAACCTATGACTTTTGTCCCACTTCCGCTTTGCTTTTCCCATATGTGGCACCAGTGCAATTCTGCACGGCTGCCTATTTTCATGTCCACGGGTTTAGTACTAATTAATACAATTAGTATTTGTATTTACTTACTTAATGTTAGTATTCTAGTATGTTTTGAAAGTTATGTTTTTTTCCTCAGAGTTATCTTCACATCATTCTTCAGTTGCTTGTGAAGGGCGACCTCAAGAGCCAACCAATGTCAACCTCTGTTCCTCATACTGCTCCCTGGACTGCATTTTGCAGACTAATGGGGTTGTGGTGCCTAGACGACCTTACAGCTCGTATAATCGTGTGTGGAGTTTGTATTCTGTTCTGCCGTGTGTGTTTGTAATTGTCCTTTCATTAAATTAATTTTCTTGAGTGTTCATACTACAGGGTGGGCCAAAAGTCATGAAAGAGTTATAACTGTGAATAACTTTTTTTATTGATCATTAGTTTCCAATGAGATTTCACAGACTTGAAGACCAAGGATGGGAGATTGTTTACACTTATGGGTGGAATATAATCTCAGGTATCCATATCAAAACATGATTGACACTATTGTGCATCCTGCAGTGGAGAACATGCCTGAGATGTGGTTTCAACAAGATGGGGCCACAGCACACACGGCACGTGCCTCAATTGGGCTTCTGAGGACGATTTTCGGCCATCGCATCATCTCGAGAAACACTGACATCAACTGGCCCTCCCGTTCGCCTGACCTCACTCTGCTTGATTATTTTCTTTGGGGCTTTCTGAAGGACAAAGTGTATGTGAACAAACCACAAACATTACAACAGCTCAAGGACAATATTCGTGCAGAAATGCAGGCACTCGGACCAGAAGTGTTGACCCCTGTCATGCATCATGTGCTACACAGGGCCCGTATCTGTGAGGCCCATAATGGCGGACACGTACCTGAGATTATATTCCACACATAAGTGTAAACAATCTCCCATCCTTGGTCTTCAAGTCTGTGAAATCTCATTGGAAACTAATGATCAATAAAAAAGTTATTGACAGTTGACCCACCCTGTATAACCACTGGAGATAATTTCATTTGAAAAAAAGAAGTGAAAAAGTTTTCCTTTTCCATTTCAAATGGGTCTTTGTTTCCTCTGGTCATCATTTCAGACCCATTAGCAGATCCTTCATAGGGAAATGAGAAAAGGTTAAAAGGGAGGTAGCATGAGATGACAGGATCTTTAGGCTGTCCATAGGATTAGGTCCTTCAAAATAAGATTTCATGAACAGCAAGCTGCTCAGGATTGGTTAGTTTTAATACCTGGAAAATCCTGATGAAGGGTCCAGAAACAGAGCCAAATCCTTGGACAGAAGCGAAGAGCCACTTGTAAGTACAACTTTTAAGAAAATATAATTTACGTCATTATGTCTTGAAGTATTTTTGTGAACATAAAATCCTGATCTTACATTCCTACATCTTAAATTTTCCCACTTTATACATTTAATTTTCTGGTCCCAGTGAAGCAAATTGTTATAAAATTTTCCCAGATTATACATTTCCCTGCATTTTAAGTTCTTTCATGCTGGCCTCCATGGCAGAGCGGTTAGCACAGCATGCTACGATGCCAGAAACTTTTTTTTCCCATTAGGATTATAATCCAAAGTATACTGAACAAAATGAGGTATCATTTGTACCTCTAACGTTCTTAGTTCCGGAAATATAAAATTTCCTTTAGAAGCCCGCAGAATTTCAAATTTTCCACTGAAAAAACACTTGGCATTAATTCATTGAAAAAGAAAAAAATTCAAAAGTATTAGCAACAAATGCATAAATTTTTCTACATCAATGGCAAACATACCAGGCATTATATTTTGGAGATCCATGCCCTGGCAGCGTAGCCTGCGGGTTCGATGAATTTCAAATTTCATGTTAAAAAAAATATATAGTTACTTTTCCTTTTTTCTTTTTCTAACTGATAATGGATTTTTTTTTCCATCAGGATTATAGCTCTAAGTATACGGAACAAACCAAGGTATCATTTGTACCGCTTACGTTCTTAGTCCCGGAAATATAAGATTTCATTTAGAAACATGCAGAAGTTCAAATTTCCCTCTGAAAATATGCTCAGCATTAGTGCAAAAACCTGGAAAATCAGCCTGGGCATCTAAGGGTTAATGAATAATGTTCACATCAAAGTGACAAGTGTCACACAACACCTGTTGCTTGAGAAAGAACCAATCAACAACAATATTTCACACTGTATTGGCATGACAGGCTGCACAAGGGTGTGTCTTGTGGCTTTGATGTGAAATTTCCCTTAGAGCTTGGTCTCACTGTTGTGGTACAAGGTGTACAACTTTGCTTCCACCGTTTTCCGACAGGTGGCAACAACAGGAAGTAGCGGTCGAAAGAAGCAGATCGCAGACGTCACGCAGTTTAGCTTGGACCTCTGTCAAGATAACCCCATTCAAACATTAGTCGAGTCGTGTGTGCATCGTGAAGTTGTTCGCGATTGAAAATGTCAGTGTACGAGCCAAATTCTCGCCATTTGCGGGAGGTTCTACTTTTTTGTTTCAATATGAAGAAAACTGCAGCTGAGGTTCATCGAATGCTCTCCACTACGTATGGTGAGGACGCTATAAGTGAGAGAACCTGTCGTGAGTGGTTTCAACGCTTCAAGAACGGTGACTTTAACGTCGAAGACCGGCATAGTGGTGGAAGACAGAAAGTTTTCGAAGATGCAGAATTGGAGTGAAACCAAGTGAAACAATCACAGGTGCTCGTTATCGAACGCAATTAATGCGTTTGAGCCGAGCATTGAAGGACAAACGGCCACAATACAGCGAGAGGCACGACAAAGTGATTTTGCAGCATGACAACGCACGACCCCACGTTGCCAAAGTGGTGAAAACATACTTGGAAACATTAAGATGGGACGTCCTACCCCACCCACCTTATTCTCCAGACATCGCTCCCTCTGATTATCACCTGTTTAGATCAATGGCTCAAGAACTGGCTGACCAACACTTCCGATCTTATGAAGAAGTCAAGAAGTGGATCGATTCGTGGATCACCTCCAAAGATGAACAATTTTTTAGACGTGGCATTCGTATGCTGCCCGAAAGATGGGAAAAAGTAGTGGCCAGCGATGGACAATACTTTGAATAATGCCTGGGTAAGCAATGTTTTTCATTACAGCGTCATATTTTTGGGGAAACACGGCGGAAGCAAAGTTGTACACCTTGTATATGTAATATAATATCTTGTAGGCTTTTATTGATTGATAGATAATTGATGTGTTAAAGATTTGTCACATATTTAGGGCAGAACCTAAACGATGCATTCATTGCCTTAATGAAAGATTTTACATTATCATAACTGATGGGTACTGTCTTAGAAATACAGAGTCAGGTTACATAATTGATATTGGTCATCTGATCAATACCACCATGGTCACCAGATCTAACACCCCTGGATCCATCATGTATGCTAAGGAAATTAATTCCTGTTCCACCTCAAAGAAAGAATCATGGGTGCCATCTCCCAAATCATCTCCACCACACTAGAAGATGTTTTACTCAACATGCATTCAAACAGATGGTGTGTATATTGATTGAATATGTACTGTAACTGTACCCATTACACATCAATCATGTGTATGTTTGTATATATGTATTTAGAAATAGATCACACTGATTTTTCCTTTGTGATCATAAGAGCAGCAACTGACATCTCAGAATTGTACAGACATGGTCACTGCTTAATGGGATGGTTTCAACCCAAAAGTGTTCACCAAGCTATATAAACCGTGGATGACTTGGTATAATTTTTTTGCTGATACTAGTATAAAAATTAGATGTATTCTACCAACCTGATATAAAATTACAAATGTTCAATGAAGATCATGGAATGTTTCATTCACTTCCTTATTTATGCTACATATCCAGGTAAATGCTGTAGATTTTGCCTTTAAAAATGAACTGCATGTTTACCCTTTCACTTTTTAAAAACTAGAGTGTAGATGAATTATACCTTTATGTTCATGACAACTTAATAACCAGCCCTGGCCCTAGGAATCTTGCCACCCCCACCCCAAAATACGTACAAAGAAAATGTAATGTATGAACAACTAAGCTTGTTATCCGTGGCAATTTCACATGGTATAACCAATTTTTAACATAATAAAATGAAAGAATACATAATGTGAGAAGATAAGTTATTCATAAACAAAAAAATAATATATATTTAAGCCTAATAATAATAAAATATCTGTTGCATTTACTCACCATAGTTTCTGCCAACGTGCAGAACTCTCAACTCTCCTATTTTGTTTCACTATTTCTTCAGGACTATTTATACTGTACATAATTATGTACATTTTCCAGAACGTTGTACATGAAGTAACATATCTTCACTTCATCACTATTTACAATAAACTATGTATGTACGCCTCGTAAACCAACACGATTTCTTCATGATTACACTTTTCACTTTGTACCTTTTCCCCCTTAAGTTGGAAAGCTTACAAATGAACTTTTCTAGCTTTTCTATTTGCAAAGTCGCGAATAACAGAATTTTTGACCAATTTCATGTTCAATTGAGATCATGGCAAGTCCTTCTAACCACGATTCGCCCATTGTGGAACGTAAATAAGTTTTAATAAGCTTCAGTTTCGAAAATCTACGTTCACCACTTACAACTGTTATCAGCAGAGTAGGCAGTATTATCAAAACTACGGCTACATTTGGAGCGAAACAATTGTCAATAATGTAGCGCAACACTTCAAGTGGAGGTGAATCATCTTCTGTCTTCTATTAAGTGGGAAAGTACCTTCAGTTCATCACATTACTCAATGGCATCAATGTCTTGGTGTTCCTCGTGTGATAAAATTTTCTCCAAATTTTGACATTTTCTTAAAATCTCACTTGTGTCCATAGTTTTTAATTTACCTATCATCACCACCTCTCGCGATCAGCACGTCAAAGAACAATGCAGCTCTATTTCAGACTACTTGCAAATGTCAGTTTAACTCAAACCTCGATAACAGGGGGTGGAGGCAGAGGACTGGCAGGCGATCAAACAATAGATAGCGTTGTAACTTGGCACCGCACACACACAGTATACGTTGCTTACCATTTTCACAGACAAAACAATAATAGTTGCTTTTGTAAGAGGACAACTAATATAAACATTCGGCACCGCTTTCTTTCGCAGTTACTCTTTGCTTTTCGGTAAGAATGTAGAATACAGAGAATGTCTCCAATTTCATTAATATTTGGTATACTAACTAATTTTTGCCTTCTAATCACGAATCTATTGTTAAAATGCAGGGGTCGCATGTAGAAATTTTACAATATGCACGGGTAGCCCCACGAACCATTTCCGGTAAGGTTAGGTTAGGCAAGCTAAGTTAAAATTTTGTTCGTAAAACAATGCGATACAGCTTTAAAAAAAAATCTCAACTTACATCAGCTTTTTTCACGATTTCCAGATGTGACCCCTGCATTTCAACAACAGATTCGTGATTAGAAGGCCAGATTTAGTTAGTATACCAAATATTAACGAAATTGGAGACATTCTCTATATTCTACATTCGCTCCTGCTTTTCTTATCCGTTTCTGATTTATACTGCATATGCAAATGGATTTAATTTGAATTTTCTCCTCCCCAAGAAGACCAAACTGCCTCAAATAATGCAGCTTCCATTTTTTGTACATTTTGCCGCCCCCTATGATTTGCCACCCTGTGCAAATGCACGTGTTGCACGTACAGTAGAGCCGGCTCTGATAATAACATGGATGAACTTTTTTACACTAAATTACAGAATATTTATAGACATATTAGATTGGTAATGTTATGGACAATTTTACTAATACACCAGTTTAGTGCCCACTAATCTGTCACATCCATAAATAGAATTGCACTGTGCAATGAAGGTGCATATGGATGTGGAGGTAAGGCTTCAACACATTCTTAATCTTGACCATAGTGGGTGTGATGTGATCAACACATTGCTCCAGCTGCCTTTGCTTCCAAGGTTGCCCCCAGGTAAACATCAATTAGTTGCTAAATGAGCTCGGAGCCACTTGATACAGGAAGATTGCTGGCAAATTCCCTGTGACATCATCACACACACCAGAAATTGAACATGATCTTCCGCATAAATCAGATGCAATACGAACTGCACCACCACTTATCTCCCTCCCTATATAAAAGAGAATGATGAGAAATCACTGTTTACCTTGTCGAAGTCTGTTGTTCCCAAGATTCTGCTCAGTTCCTGTAGTTCGTTTTTCATTGTGATTGATTCTGAGGTCGGGGTAAGATTGTCATCATGTAGAAGTTTCTCATTGAACGTGCTCAGATTCGTGTCTGGCTTCCAATGTGTTTCTGGATCTTGAATGAGAAATAAAAGCATTACTAGGGTTACTGTTTGCAGTATGATGGGAAGGATGAGATTTTTTTGGTAGAGGCAGGAGAGGAATCTTGCTTCCTGGTGTACCCAATACCTGGATCCTCCACCACTTGGACTGCCTAGTTGAGGCACTGACTGGTTTAAATATGTAGCCATCGAGCTGCACTAAGAATCAAACACAAAAGAGAGCTGTCTTGTGGCAACTTAGCTTATATAACAACCAGTGCCCCAACTTTTGCCACGTCTGTTTCCTCTGGAAATATTCTAAGCAAGTAGACATTCTAGGAGGCAACCAGATGTGGTGTATACCAGGAAGCAATGATTTCTGCACAGCCCTGATTTTAGTATTTACATATGTGGTAAAATAGAAACCAACCATTGAGAATGTTCAATAATTTATGCAATTTGGTACTAAAATTTAGGGTTTGAAATTATTTAGTGATGCCTGTATCAACCAGGGGACTGAAATACGTTTTCCATAGGTAAAAAGAAACTGCATATTTAGACATTTATTTTACCAAACCAAGTATATGAATTAAAACCTGTGGCGCAACAGCCCGTGAGGACCTGGACCTACCCACCGACTGCCTGCCTTGCTCTCACCTGCTGAAGTGGGAGATCATCCGACGAGTTATGGGTGATATGTGGTCAGTATGACGAACCCCCAGTCGTTGATGTAGATTTCCATGACTGGGTTACACCACTCAGTGGTTGCTCCCCAATTTCCTCACAATGGTGGGTGGCCACCGATCCCATATGCAGGCCAAAATCTCAGGAGAAAAGTTGTTAGCTTCCCCCAGGAGATTCAAACCTGCATGTGTCCCGTAGCCAGAGCCCAAAGCATGATGCATTATACTGCACGGCCACGGTGCGGGACAAGTACATGTTTTTTTTTTCCTTTATATTCATAAAAAAATTTGCAGTAAGTTAACAGGCTATTTATAAAAATATCAGCTTCGAAATTTTGAAGTACCAAATAATTGTCCTAGGAGATTGGCAGAGAGGTTCAAATGGCAAGATCTACTCAGCAACATAAGAGAAAATCTAAAAAAAACTGACAACCTCTTTGTGCACATTTAACTGGACGTAACTAGAAGACACAATACCGTGCTGTTGGTCACCATGTGGAATTCATCAGTTGCTACTATCTCCTGTTAGTTTCGCTTGTGTTCCTAACATATTAAATGCTTAGTTTTATATTGTGTGTCATATGTGAAATCTGTCTCCTACATACATGTGGACAATAGTGTTATGTTCAGCTTGCTATATTTCATCCATTACAGGCTTTCAAACATTTGCCACATGGAAGATGTTTGAAGGATCAACATATTCACTTTGGTAATGAAGTGCATATGATGATCTACAGACAGAAGTTTAGGGCATAAAACCATATTACTTTCACAGGAAATTTAATTTTCCCTAAGCACTTCACATGTTATGTCCAATGTAGATTACATCTTATGATAAATTTCAATTTGTTTTCTTTGTGCACTATTCAAGTTGTAATCACATGTCTTTCAGAAAATAAACACCCTGTCATGGTTTACAGTTGAGTAAATTTTTGTGTTTCAAATCTTACATTGACTGCGTGGAGGCCTCTGAAATTCCGGTAAGTGCAAGAGTGCTTTTTGAATTAATGTTATGTACAGGTATGATGAAATAGTAATGCAACAACAACAACAACAACAAAAATACTACTTACCATTTTGTTCCTTTAATCTGCTGCTGAAAGAAGTGTTTATAGGTTTTGAAATGGAAGAATCAGTGTAGGAGACTTCATTATTTAGATTGCATGCTGTAGACATTTTCTTTTCATTTTTGTCACAACACTGGAACAAAAATTTACATCATCCTTAAAAATGATCGATCTATAAGCTGATTATGAGGGGTTTTATTCTAGCAATTTATTCCCCTGTACCTTAGCAGCTCAATTTTTCAATTACAGCTTAAATGCTAGTCATCATGAATGACGACAGTGTTGCCATCTATATTTTCTACAGTGTAACAATACAACACATCTTACTTGTTCATACAGCATGAAAAGTAGTAAATATCTAATGCTGGAATGAACAACTTGTCAAGGATATGTTGAAAAAGCAACAGCGGTTATCTACTCCCTCAGAGTTGGCGCAGTCTGCTGACCAGAATGTGTTGGCCTTATTACAGTACTATTGATGCATAGCTTTTCTACATACTTAACTTTAGCAGAACATTGGTATTACACTCTTCCAAATGACAGTAATTAACATATTATTTCTCGAATACCAGAGATGGTATTTCAGTTCTGTATTATTGTTTGTTCGTTGGCTGATTGGTTTATTTATACAGGTATAATTATATATTATAATTATATAATGCAGAAACAATTAGACTATTTAAATTTGGCACCATACCGATATTTTTGTAGATGGCGTGGCGAAACACACATTCATTCCATGATAGAGTGGTTTAAAGCCTTCAATAGTCATGCAGGGTTGGTCGGAAGAGATTCAAGTATTTGCTTTGATTGATTGATTGAGTTGGTGTTTTAATTTCACTTTATGCATAGTAAGGCTAATTGGGACTGGAGCTACAGTTTAAAGTGGGATCCAAATCACTATGTGCCTCCACCAGGTATCGAACCCATGACCCTTTGATTACAAGGCGACGATACTACCACTATGCCATGAATGAGACCTAAGTACAAGGTGGTGCAAAAAGAATGCATGTTTTTGGAATAAGTGTAGAGTTGTTGATTTTCAAGATAAAAATGTTTTATTAACACCAAAACCATCGGTAAGAAATGCAGTTTGGATAAGTATACAGTGATTATTTTAGTATGGAAGGTGTCAAAAAGATGACTTCATTCTTGCTGTCCCCACCACATAATCTCACATTTCGGCAATGTCTCTTGGCCCCCAGTCTCACCAGATTTGTTAGTCTGTGACTTATTTCTGTGGGGTTATCTCAAGTTGAAAGTCTACGTTCGCAAACCTCGTACAGTCGACGAGCTGAAAGTTGACATTCATGAAGAAATTACAGCTGTACCAGAAGAGATGTTGGCAAGGGCAATGCGGAACTATGATGAGAGGCTCCGGATGTGTGTACAGCAACAAGGACGTCATCTTTCCGACTTCATCTTCCATACTTAAATCATCACTGTATACCTATCCAAACTGCATTTCTTATCGATGGTTCTGGTGTTAATGAAATGTTTGTATCTTGAAAATTAACGACGTTACACTTATTCCAAAAACATGCATTCTTTTTGCGCCACCTTATATTTGCTGTGAAATATTGTTTAGAAACGATGACTCTGCTACTGTAATGCAGCATGTAACCCAATTCAATATTGTTTGGTGTGTCAGAACCTTTTCGTTCCTTCCGATGTCAAAATGTTGTTAAAAGACAGACTGTGTTACAGTAGCAGAGTCATTGTTTCTAAGAAACGTTCCACAGTAAACACACTTGATTCCCTTCCAACCAACCCTGCATGACGACTTAAGGTTTTAAACCACTCTATTCAGGGATGTGTGTTTCACCATGCCACCTTCAAAGACGTCGGTATGGTGCAAAATTTAAATCGTCTAATTGTTTTTGCCCAAGGTGTGACATACTCAAATTTCAACATGATACGAGTATTGGAAATTTGTCATAAGTGAGTTTTATTTTTATTTTTTGTAAGAATTTGAAAGCATGTGCTTTTCAAATTTGCAGAAATGTTTTTAAAAATTCGTAGAACGAGAACTAATCATTGCAGAGTTTTGAAGTTGGTGTTATTTTGGATGGAATGGCTAGGGCTTTACAAGAGGTAAAATGTTGACATTCCATCTCAATAGAGGTGCAATTTGAAGAAGGGAGAAAACACATAATTTACTCAAGAAATATATTTTGGCGAGATCCTATAACCCCCAAATTAATTCAAATGGAATAGAAAAATTCCAAAATGTATCACCTAAAAATGTGCTACGTCTAGTTGTAATTTGTCCCATAGTTTATTATAAAAAATAAATGTATATTATTCAATACCAAAAATAGTAGTGTTTCCTTTTATTCATAAGTAGGTTGTTGATTCAAGTAATGGCTATGTAATGTAGTTACTTGAATTTTTGTATTACAAACGACCACTATCACCTTTTTTATATATATTTTTTTAAATCTGAAAAAAATTAGGAACAAAATTTCCAGACAAATGTGCTTTTTAAAATTTTTGTCTGCTCCTGTTTGAACCCAGTTTAGTGCACAGTGACAGAAACTGATTACAACCATGTACCCACCTACAATAAAATATTAATTATCTAGCTTATTCGTAGACTATGGTACTTATCAAAAAAGTAAGTTATTTGCCAAATTGAAACATTTTGTTGCTCTTTCTGTGCTATGTACATCAGGATTAAGTATAGACTGCAAAATACTAAATAAACTCTTAAACACGAAATTTGGGGTTTATTTACCGACACGACCAGTGGCGCAGGGACGGGGGGGGGGGTACAGGGGTACATTGTACCCCCACAAATTTTTGAAAGGGGGTACTGTACCCCCTAAATCCGTAAATCGAGTTGTACCCCCTTTGGTAATTTGACAGCAGACGGAAGGTGCTACTGTTAAAATTACCAATTATTAATTCGCCCAATAAAAAAATGTAGCATTTTAAGCATTATAGTCCTTACTACAGAAATTCAAAACATTTAATTGTAAACTTATTATACTACATTGTGCTTGCTAGTAGTTAGTTCATTGACCTATGTTCTTGGAAACCTCTTTAAGGAGATGAAAATTGTTTAAAATGTGTGTGGAACGATGGAATCAGATTCACTCTCAGGCAATTACGGTGCAGACGATTGCTGCTTTGTGTAAGGGGAGGGGGGTTACACTTTTCTAAAGCAGTGGTCGCGTCGATTCGAAGATAAGATACAAATCTTCATCAGAAGAGTATATGACTAACCCCATTTTCTTTTGAATATTTATAATGGAATTTTCCGAAACGGAACACTTACACGAACGAGACGAGATACGACAGACCAACTTAGGGGGGGGGGGGGGGGTACAATGCACTCCTGTACCTCACCCATATTTTTCATAAATTTGTAAGAGGGTGTTGGGAAAACTATACTTAAACCTATATATTAAGAGATATATATATATATATATTTTTAAAAATAGAGTGCCGATTAGCCTATCTGAGAATGAGGTGAATTTGGAATAAGTTTTCATAACTTCAGAGTGGAAACCGAAAGAAAAATAAGCACAAACAAGAACGAGAAGGACCTCACCACACAGGAGACGAGATGAGGCTGTGACAATTCTCGACTCATCGCATCGCGATATCATTCCTAGGTGAAATGAAATCTTTCCTAGACATTTAAACAGGGTGCAATTTGCGATTTTATCAGAGGGGGGACCATTTTTTACCTATGTATTAGGTATACTTATAATTGGACATTAATTGCTTAAAATCTAATTGTGATATCGAATGCAACACAAACACAACGCCATTTTATGTTAAACTCTAAAGTCAAATTGTAAGAAAATTACATTAGTCAGATGAATGCACAAGATAAATGAGACTCACTGCAGGTTCTATTGTTAGATTTTGGATTGGATTTACAAGGTCTCTGGGAGTAAGATGGGAATATTTGATTGATTGATTTGGTTTATTTTACTTCGCATTTCTGCCACTTTTGGCTAATCGCGAAGATGAGGATGAGAGATGATGATATGATGAAATTGATGGACACCAGTGATGGGTTCAAGCCGTTCATTTGTGCGAGTCGACTCATGAGCGCTCGCTCACTGAGAAGAGTCGTTCAAATGAGTCGTTCAAAAGAGTCGCCAAGCTTCTTTTTCTCGAAACACATGCCTGAAGAGGGGGAAGGGGGTAGGAGGTGTCGAAGCAGATGATTGTATTTAAGTAAACGAACACAACGTACGTCCTTCAAGATTAATAAATTGTATTGCATTTTTGTGTATATGTGTGTGCGTGTAGCCGACTAGATGGCCAAGATTCTGAACTAATCGACATTTGATCTTGCCACAGAAGTTCCCGGGTTCTAGTCCCGGTCTGGTCAAGGATATTCTTTACGAGTGTCCCTTCATCTGTATCATCACGCATCATCCTCATCGTCGCGATTACTTAAAATTTGAAGAAAAGCGGCATAAAATAAGAAAAATACAAATACGATTCTGTATGTGTATGGATATACATATATGTGTAAACAGTAAATACACACACACACAAACAAAATTTATTGCACATACTTGTTTTCATTACTCTGCCTCATGAGTGAGATTTTCTATATTTGTATCTTGTTTCAGTTTACATTTCATGCTGCGGATAATGCAAATTATGCAGTACGATAGCATACACAGAAATGCTATATAATTATATCAACCTTTTATTAGTAATAACGTGCATTTACATATTCTTCCCTTTTTTCATTCGATCACTGGTTTTAATATCGCAACAAATGTGAGAAAGCGAGTCAACAAAATGCACTCCAGATCTGCGCTGCGACACATCATCGCTCGTTCACGACTCTTGAAATAGCACGAAGAGTCACAGCACAGTCCCACGACTCTTTCCCCATCATTCGTTCACGACTCTCGAGACGGCACGAAGAGTCATTAAGCACCTTAACGACTCGCTCGCCTTAGCAACTCTTCTGCTCACTCATCGTTCACGACTCTCGAGACGGCACGAAGAGTCGTGGAGCACCTTAACGACTTGCTCGCCTTAGCGACTCTTCTGCTCACTCATCGTTCGCTCGCGAGTCGCGAGCTCTCTTACACAAGGCGCGGCGGCGGCAGTCTCGCCAGCAGACTGGATCTACAGTTTAAAGTAGGATCCACCCGCTCGCTCTCCGCGGATGGCTAACAGCTGTGTTTAAGAAATATATATCGCTCTTGAACATTATCCATGTCCATCCCATATCCATAGCTTTTTGTTGTTCTACAGTCATTCAATATAAGTTTCTGCCAATATCATAATGTATGATCGAATTTCTATAAAGCGGGCCAAATTATACGTATGTATTTTTTTTTTAATGTTGCTTTCTACTAGTAAAACATCTTAACACGTAGGCTCACCGCAGATGGCCAACAGCTGTTTATATCACTCGTGAACATGACCCATGTCCATCTTACGTAGTTGTTCCTAATTCTGCAGTCATTCAATAAAAGCTTTTTTGCAGTATCATGTACGATGAGATTTATGATTAAACTTCTATATTTATTCTTTAATGCTGTTTTCATTAGTAAAATATTTACACGTTAATGTTAATGAAATATTTCACGTCATATGAAAACGATTTTGTCAGACAATGTTTAAAGTCCACTTTTATGCTCCAATAGGCTAATCGGGTCTCCCCGATGGCGTAGTGATAACGTCGCCGGTAATCAAGGGGTACCGTGTTCAATACAAAGTGGAGGTTCGGATCCTCCTTTAAACTGTAGGTCCAGTCCCGACTATCCTATCTGCACATAAAGGCTAATCGGAATATTGTAATCAAGAGGTCTGTGCCTAACACCTTCTCAAAATTTTTACAAGACTCCCCTAATATTTTTTACTAACATTTAATTTCTTGTAATTTTAGCGCTAATGGTTTGGCCGAACTTGAAACTACAGGACAAATTTGTTGGCTGTTCTTCGCTGCCCGTCATGGGCTGAGGTTGCGCGCTCTCTCTCTGCAAACAACACTCGCGAGTCGCGAGCTCGCGAGTCGACTCTTTCCTTCGTTCAAAGAGTCGCTAAGGTGTGCCACGACTCTTTGAACGAAGGAAAGAGTCGACTCGCGAGCATGCTCCTTCCCCTCTCATCGTACACGGCACGTTTCAGCCAGCTTTACGGGGAAAGGAACAGAGAGGACCCCCCCTCCCTCTCCTCTCCAGTCCCCATTTGCTGCCCGCAGAATCGACTTGCTTTCTTTCAAAAATTCCGGCCGCCAGGCGAGTATACACTTGCGCATGCGCCTTCCTCGCAAAATTCGTGGAAAGGAGAGGGAATAATGGAATAATAGTTGCTTGGCGGGCGGAGGAGTCGTGGCACACATACGACTCTTTGAACGTGTCGTTCAATTCTGGTGAACGAGTCGTTCACCGCTCACAAGAGAGAGTCGTTACTTTTGAACGACTCGTTCACGAACGACCCATCACTAATGGACACTCAAAAATAACACCCATAGGCAGGCCAGGATTCGAACCTGGGACCTCAGGCATCATAGCGCGCTATGCTAACCCCTCCGCCACGGAGTCCGGCGAGGTGGGAATGTGTTTTGGATTTTCTTTGTAGATGCGAAAATCTTTAACTGTCACGCGCACATGCTTCTGCTTACATTAAAGTTTACCTTTTCACATAAACGAGAAATTGACATGTCCTCCTAAAACACACGCATGTATCTGCATTTAATACCACTACATACGAAAATAAACCTTGGCCGGCTCTTCACATTGTCCACCAAAAATTGAAAAGAAAGAATAAACTTTTGAGCGTATGGCTTTCCTTGCTACTTCTGAGAGCTGAAAGATTTCGGTTTTGTAAATGTACCGAATGATATTACTTTCAGTACTTGAAGAGCGGCATTAGGTACAGCTAATTATATTACAAATAAATGTTTTGTCAAATTTTTCACAAATATTTCAAAGTTAGACTTCTTACGAGTTGATTGGGAACCATCTGAACTCATTTTTTGTTCTTTAATACAACGCCCTATAGAAGTCTGAGAAAATACCAAATACATGGCTTCTAAAAGGCATTGGATGTAGTACACATCTGCCATAAATTGTTTAAAGATATTTTTATGCGTAGCTATGGGACTTTTAAAATTAGAATGAACGGATCGGAAGTGGAACTCTATATAATGTAGTTTCTATATCCAGTAGGTGGGAGATGATTATTCCTGGTTGGAGTGGCTCAAGATACCCCTCACTCCTGATTTTCCGTTCCGTGAAATCCAAATAAGCCCAGAATGAGGTCCAGAGCTTAGCCTTATATGTTTCAGAATTGTTATCTGATTTTAAAATCAGTTTTTTTTTGTTTGTTTTTTTGAAAACTTAAATTCTAACAAAAACAATGTAAAATATTTATGCATATTTTGCATTAAATAACAGGACATTCGTGTGTGCCGTTCTAAAAGAGAATATTTCTCATGGCTTCACATTATACCTAGGTATCAAAGACGTTTTTGTGGGGGTCGAGGGGGTCCGGACCCCTTCCCCCCGAAAGACTTACCAAGTAGTAAAAGTAATTTATCAAAATATAATTGTTTAGCATTTGTTATACTCAATTTCCATCAATGCCGATACCATGCTTGAACAGCGCAACAATTAAAAGTTAGGGTGCGGCAGAAATATCTCCCGGATTTCATTTGTGAATAACAAAGCAACGATAGTAGTTATGCAAAACTTTATTGTACAGTTGGAAAGAACAAGGTTTACCATTTTATTGCACATTTGCAAAGAACAAAATGTTCCAATTATTTTTTTGTCAAAATTGTCACAAGTCATCATTTTGTGTGACATAGTTGGCTTTGTTTTAAAATGATATCGTCCAAATACCGATCTGCACAGTGTACGCATTTCTGAAGTCTCGCCCTGAAGTTCTGCATTACCCTCCTAGTCATGTCTGGTCGGTATTGCCGCTCTTTCCTGTCTGATACCATCTTTCAGATCATTGGCTGTCCTCGGCCTTCCTTGGTAAACTTTATAGCCTTCAGGTACTCCCACAGAAAGAAGTCGCAGGGTGCGAGCTCGGGGGAACGAGTTGGCCATGGAAGGTCACTTCGAAGTGAGATCAGACGCCCTGGAAACATTTCACGTAGCACGTTCATCGATACGCGTGCTGTGGCACCATCCTGTTGGAACCACACAGCCAATTTGCCACGTTCGTTCGATTTCGGCTGCAGGAAGTTGCGTAACATCCATACATAACGGTCAGACGTTACATTAACTGCGTGCCGTCTTCCTCAAAAAAGTAGGGGCGTTCGTGGAGTTGTCTCGGTACATATGGGAAACAAAATGGTAATACTTGTTCTTTCCAACTGTGAAATACAATTTTTCATAACATCTATCGTTGCTTTGTTATTCACGAATTAAATCCGGGAGTTATTTCTGCTGCACCATGTATACTCGATGGTTTTCTCCGCTGAACTTATTGGAAGGCAAGGAATTTGGCTCATACGGCTTTCAAGGATTCCAAAGATTTATGCACACTACTAATGATAATATCCATAAAATATTAATCAGGAACTTTACTTTTCGTTAATTGGATCTAACTCCTTTTTTGTTATTCAATAAATATTCAATTCTTTTTCTATCTGACATTAAATTCCTTTCCAGGGCATTAGTTTTTGTGCAAATCTTGGCGATCTTAACTACACGTAAGCTAGATAATGAATACTTGCTGTTATATTTCTATTCTTTTACTATATTTTACCTATTCATGTAATAATAACAATACAATATTAATTAATGTACATATTTAATTAATTAATATATTAATTTAATTAAATATAATTATCCTAATTATGATTGGATATATATATATATGGGAGGCTGAATTTTGTACCCCCCCAAATGAAAAACGTTCCTGCGCCACTGGACACGACACTTTTGAGGTCTGAACTATCTTGCGAGTTGTGCATATCATGGAAAATTGATTAATTTTGCTATAAATATTTGAGAAGCAAGAATGGACCTCTTTATACGGGAATAAACTTAAAACTCTAATAACTATAAGAATGTGCTATTAGAAGTGAAATGTTAATATTTTGTAATAAGTATAGTTTTTAAATCAAACTTAGGTTCTTATTCACCATTTTAACACCGAAATGTCATTTCATATACCGTTTTTGATCCCGAAATATGTCCAGTTTTCGTACCGAAATCTTTATCTTTAATTAACCATAAATATGTGACTCTACCTGTATTGTTTTTATTTTGTAAAAAATCAACACTGGGTGCAAAAAAACAAAGAGAGTATCACTTGCATGGTAACAACTGAATCCCATTCATGCTCTTATTTTTTTTAATGATGAAAGTGAAAATTTTCGGTGCGGATATCTAATAAATGTGAGGAAATATAGCATTGAAAGTTACAAAGTCTAAATATTTTGCTCCTTACCTGATTGCACAATGCTTTTACCTCTTGCAGCTCCCACAGAAGGTTCTGGATAGTTTGCTCTTGCGAACCAATGATCGCTTTGAGAAACCTTTCCTGTGTTGATGCTCTAACCACTTTTTGCGGCTGAGAGGCACATGTGGCTGTTTGAGGACTTAATTTGTCTTGTCCATGAAGTTCTAGAAGGTTGCCTCCCTTCAACAGTCCTAGTGCAATCTATGAAAAACACTGTCTTGACATCTATGCAAAGATGGTAAAATATCTACTACATAGTTAAAAGTTCAATTCCTAATAATGAGTCAAGTATACTAGAAAATTGTGTTTGATCAGCATTTTGTTATTTTTGAACATTTCTTTTATACACAACTATAAAAATGGCATTTCAGAAATTTAATAATTAGCAGGGAATGGATTTCTATGTAGTAAAAATGTGCTAAATATGTAAATACATATTAAGTTATTTTCACCATAATATGGAGTTAAATATGAACTTGAATTTGTAAAAATTTACATTTTTACAAGCTACATAAAATTAATTACACTTACAATGACATTAATTGTAAAACAACACAAAATGTGTTTTCATTTTCTATTTCCAAAACAATGAATAACAAAATTTTGTTGTAAGTGTTCGAATGTGAATTTCCTCCTGATGTCTCTTAAGGTGGATTTATATTTGCTAAAACTTCGGTCTGTATCGCAAGAAGTAATGGAAGTGTATTTCAAATTTGTCAGTTATTCGCAAGAAATTCACCCAACTCTTTTGGTCACACAGGGACATGTAGTTATTACACGAAAATATAGAATATGTTAAGAAATGTTCTGAAATATATAAATAATATGTAAAATATGAGCTAAAACCTAATATATTTTCAAATATGGGAAATGAGAACTGAATTTTTCAAGTCTACATGCCATGATGCACAAAGGTAATACAAAATGTAATTGATTTCAGCTTCATGCATAAATATGTATTTACATGTAAATATGTACTCTGATAATTAGGGTTGCACCGACATGAAATTTTGGCTGATATTGATAAAGTACCGAAGTAAAATTCCAAATGGTTCTTGAAAACCTGAATGGTTCATTAACCTCCTTAATAAATGTGTGTTTCAATGTGTGAAAAGTAGGGCATGGAGATTATCCATAAAAATTATAACAAAACGGCAGAATTTTGCACTAAATTTTTAGATATTTATAGATATATTGGATTGGTAAAATAATCGGTAATTTTACTGATACACTGCTTTGCCTGTATCTGCCAGTACCGATAGAGTACCGATTAATCTGTCCCATCCCTATTAATTATAATAAATAGAGCCTGGAAGTTCAGGCATTTATTTTTGTTAAAATAGGCAGGCAAAAAGGCATTTATAATGTGGTAAATAGGCACTAAAAATGAAAAAAGGCAAAATAAACCGAAAAAAGGCACATTTAGAAGTCGCTTACTTTTATCTATAATTTCTGGCAAAATGTTAAAATCTAAATTGGGAAGAGCATTTCAATTTTCTCCGTCTTGATTGCACATAACTACAAGGTGCTTTTTAAGTTCTAAACATTCATTGATAGTCGTCTGTCAGAGAGAATGTTTTTCATAATAGAAAATGATCTTTCTACTTCGACAGAAGTTATTGGAGCATACATATAACAAGCTAATGTAGCTGGACTCATTTTGGTAACAGCATTTTCACCTTTTAGAATATCACAAATTGTTTTCAATTGTTTCAAGTCCTCATTTGCACTCACTACCCGTTAGCACTTTTCCACAACAGTTTCCCTTTTCTCCTGGCACTTCCATCATCTGCTGCATAGATTCCTCGAAGATTTTCATGGATGCTATAATTGTAATTGTCTCTGGCAATGCACCACAATGTGCAAAAGTAAACTTGAATAGCACAGGAGTTTTTTTCACTTCACGAATTGAAGTTTATTTTCTGGAAGAGCATCGATCACCTCACTGATTTTTGAAGGTTGTTAGTATAATATATAGCTGCTGATATCCAGGTTCCCTATCTCGTCAAGACTGGTTGCTGATGTAAACTAAGCTCAATCGCAACTTCCTGAAATTTTCGGGTTCCAGAGGGAGATTTCAGAAATATTTTCTTTGTGTTCGAAATCAACCTGTCCACTTCAGCAGTCAATCATGCACAAGAAATGTTAACCGAAAGGCAATAAATATCCTGACTCAGCATGAAATACTTTTTTCTCACACTTTTCTCCTTCAGCAATGTTGAAACATGCATGAGTTCAATATTACTTAAATAAGGCGAAAATTATTCACATAATAAACGGAAGAAAAATAAAAGCCAACAACGTTTTTTGGGAGAAAAATAATTTATATACACATTTTTGTTAAAAAAAAATGTCAAATTTCATTGAAAAAGGCATTATAATTAAAAATAGGCAGTGGGGTCCCAAATAGGCAAAATAGGCAAAATGAAAAGGCTTCCAAAACATTCGAAACAACATAAGAAACGTATATCCGGAAAAATTTTATCAATATATACAGTAGCTAAAAAGAGGCATTTTGCCAAACTTCCGGGCTCTAATAATAAACATTTCTACAATTATTATTAATTAATGAGAGAGAAAGATGTAAAAGAAAATGCAAAGAAACTAAGAGAAGTTCTGTGTAGAAATTGAAGTGAAAATTTTCAGGCTTGATTGGGACTAGAATTTTTGTTTCATTTCTTATGTAAAATATTATTTGTTTCCAAGGGTAGGACCAGCCAGGCCCACCACCTTTAGCTTTTCGATTTTTCAAGTGTGTACATTTGTATAAAAAATTGAAAATAAATTTTTCATTTTCTAGGGGAACAAAAGCATTACATTATTCAGACTACAAAAAAGAGCTGTTAGAATTCTGGCAAATGCTCCAACAGATGCACCATGCAAATCATTATTTCAAGAATTACAGATATTGCCAGTTGCATGCATATACCTATATGAAATCCTAACAGGCATGAAAATTTGTCAAAATACACACACAGCAAATAAGGACTACCACACCTACAACACCAGGGGAAAGAATGACTTACATATGGAATTACCCAATACCACATTCTACCAAAAAGGGGTAACATGTAATGCTATACGCTTATTTAACATGCTACCAAATGCATTCAAAAACAAAGTCATTGACAGTATACAAGTTACATCTAAAAAGATTCCTAAAGGTACATTGTTTTTACACAGTGCAAGAGTACATTGACACCGTAAGTAGCAGGAATAACAACAATAATGTAACAAAGTAGAATCATTATTTTTTTTATTTTTCCTTTGCAGTTCGATTTAATTTATCTAGATGTAAGTATAGGTGACTATTTAATGCTCAATATATGTTTGTGTGTGTATATATATATGTGTGTGTGTGTGTGTACATAGTGTCATAGCAGATGAAGCGAACATTGAATATAGATAACAAATTTTTAGCCAATTTGTCTCATGAATATAACATTGAGCATGCATTTATTCTCTTTTATATACATGATATCTTGTATCTCATACTATCTATTGTATTTTATATTATATTATGCCTATAATTTTATAGATGTATTCTAAATGTACATGTACAATGTGACAATTCCAAACTTTTGTAAAGTTGAATGGATGCTAATAAATCAATCAATTGCACTGTTAACTAGTGTTTTTCCAATGTTTCTGTGTAACTTTTGTTCATAAAAGTAATGTATGTAGAGATAATATTCACATGGTGGACCTATCAGCACTCTCAAACAGAAAAAGTTGTATATGCAGAGAAGTAGCAAGGTCATGCCTGGAAGGCTTATTTGCCTCCCCAACATTAAAAATACCTAGGTATAGCTACATTAAAACAATTTGTAAATGCAATTTATTTCTTATTTATTAACAAACAAACAAACTTATTAAGAATTACTTCAATGTGCTCCTGCATAGCCAAATGTTGGCTTTGGTGCAAACAGTCATAGGTTCATTCCCTGTGGAAGCCCCCAAAATTTTGTTATTGATCCAGTATTGTGAGGACACTTTGGGAGCTACTTGAAAGGAATGTCTCGAAAGCCAGGAAACATTGAAGATGGGACTGGATCATTGTAAGATATTTCATCTTCCATTTTATCAAGTTCAGAAATAAACATTCCATTTTCACTCTCTTCATCCCACTTTAAACTGTAGGTCCGGTTCCAATTAGCCTTACTGTGCATAAAGTGGACTTAAAACACCAAATCAATCAATCACTCAGGTGGTCCTAGGCTCAGAGACCTTCCTTCCGGTTGCTATGGAGAAAGAACACAGAACAAACACATGTATCGGAGCATCAAAACACCCATGTGAAATATTATCAAACCCTTTAAATGAGTAGCCATTTTCTTTTAAACATTATTACACCATGATGGCTTATATTGAATGAGTAATTCTTCCATTTTTTCACTTCAATTAATAAGGGCATGTATTTTTTTCATTTTTTTAAAAAAAGAAAGTTGCCATGCTCATTGCAAATTACCATGAATGTACATAAGGGAATGTGGAGGTTGCACCTCGCACATTCTTGCTCTCAGACATTTGTGGAGGTGATGTGAACAGCACCATGCTCTGGCTGAAACTAAGTTTTATACAATGGATTACGTGATTTTTTTTTATTTTGCATCACATTTCTGCCCCGTTCCGGTAATTGCAATGATGAGGATGAATAACGAGTAGATGAAATTGATGCAGAGACACTTACAAAGAACACCCGTGCCTAAGATGGGACTCTGATCTTTGAGTCAGTTTCATTTCAAAAATTGTGACTGTAAACAATCGCAACAGCACAATATTAAATAGTAATTATATTTGCCAGAACAAGATAAGACAGTATCTTGTGTCATGTAGTAATAATAATACTTTACCTCTTGCCCTTTGTGATCCACTATCTTTTTATAACCTCTCTGTCCAAGTGTGTACATGAGATCACTTAAGAACCTCTGGCATGCTGTAGTGTTATTTTTTATATTTAGGATTTCCAAAAGCTTCTTTGAACCTAGAGAATGCTTGGATTCCTGAATATCTGCAGATGCCTTTTTCATGCTTGATGTAAAGATATTTTCCTCAACAAACGATTTTATCTGTAAAGTAATTATGTGCGTATTATTAGAATTATTTGGATATAGACAAAGTCTAAGAGCAAATGTGTCATTACTTTCAACTTACGCTCTTGTGAAAGTGATGCTTATTTTCCTGTGTAATTTCTGTGCTAGTTGTTCACTTAAAGTTGTTTATCTCAACATTATTCAATGTGAAAGTGCTAGAAAGGCATTTTTAGGAAAAAAGGTGGAGGAATCAACTTGTATTCTATTAATTTGCTGTGGTTAATTCCTAGGTATTTAAAAACATCTTCAGTTTGCATGTCTCCCATGCTTGTTTTGTCTATTAATTTTAGGTTTCCACATTGAAGATATCCTTTGCCACTTTTTAGTATCTTACATTTTCTTGGTCCAAATTCCATTTTTTTCTTTTTTTCTTCTTCTTCTGATAACATGTTTACAATTGCTATTAAGCCTTAACATTGTTTTGATGGGTTGTAATAGGATATCCATACATAGAAGACAGAAAATACTAATCACCTTGTGGCAGAGTGGTTAGCACATTGCACTGCAATGCCAGGAGTCCCAGGTTCAAATCCCGGACTGGGCATGGATGTTTATGAGTGTCCATCATATCATCACTCATCCCTATTTTCGCAAATTAGCCAAAAGCGGCACAAGAAGCAAAGTAAAATAAAGCAAATCAATCGATCAACACTAACCACATTCTGTCTTTTTTTTTTTTGGATCGGGTTCATAGGTATGCAAAGCCAAAGAGCGCTGAACGATTCTGTGTGAAATATGTATCTTTCAATTGGTATTTTGCATGTGTGAAATTCATGGACGTGGTGAAATGGGTTTTGACAGGGTCATAATTGCCATAAATGGTGTCTATTTTTATTATTATTATTATTTTCATTTCAGCACTGTTTTGCACAATTCCCTATATATATACTGCTGGACAAAAAAAAACCGGACACTTGCATTTTTTGTGATAACGCAATGGGTCGATAAAAGCTCTGGTACAAGGGCTAACTAAATGTTGCAGAAACTGAATTAAGTACGAATGCATAAACAAAGTCCGAGCCTATGAATGGTGCATATGGTACTACATGATCTGCCGAACATTCTGTAATATACCTGCGAGCTGTTATTGCAATTCAGATGTCAAATATTAAAGTGTCCGGTTTTCATTGTCCAGCAGTATATATATCAGATTTGTATCAAAACAGTGCTTAAATAATTTGATTGCTTCTGAAATATATCATGATGATGTGTTGCAACATGTCAGATGAATGGAGAAAAATATTATATTTATTGAGAAAATTCCAGATACAGCACAGTTGGCAATTTTACATTGAAATTGTCAACAATGAAAATGCAATGATAATAATAATAATAAGCAAAAAACATTTAAAAAATAATAAATGTAACATAATAACACAAAAGTAAATAGGAAATTAACAAAAAAATAAGTAAAAGATGGCACTTGATATTGTTTACAAACATTTCTTCTAAACAGATTTCAGTGTTGTTTCTATATTTATAAATACACTGACAACAGGCTGTCACCTTCACATGTGTATTGCCCCATGCCATCTTGAATCATTGGTTACAAAGCCAACCAAGAGAGTGCAGCACTTGAATTTGAATATTATTCTGTTAATAGTGAAGATGACAATGATAGCATAATAATGCATGCAATTTTCTTTAATGAAGGAAAATTGATATACAAGGCCATCCATAATAGGTTGGCTGAATATTGTGGTTGATTGATTTGCTTTATTTTACTTCACTTTTTGTGCCACTTTTGGCTAATTTGCAAAATGGGGATGAGTGATGATATGATGAAATTGATGAATAAACACTGACAAACATCCATACCCAGGCCGGGATTTGAACCAGGACCCCTGGGATCATAGCACGATGTGCTTACCACTCTGCCAAGTGGGTCGGCTTAAAATTTTGGACAACAGTGTGCTCTCTATTTAAGAAACAGAAACCATTTGTAATTTTTTTTAATGCCATACCTTTTGTTCAATAGCTTGAACTTTGTTTCGACTTTTCTTCAGTGGACTGCGATCTTCATCTGACTGAAGAAGTGCTTGACTTTCTATATATTTCGCCAACTGATCAATCAGAATTCTCTATTTTGAAAGAAATTACATAAATTCATATTAATCATTATGCATGCATTACAACTAAAATACATAAGTTTTTGCTATTCCAATATATCTGTTTCAATCATTGATTGAATTATTAATTCATATTCATTTTAATGTATGTCAGATTGCATAGGGATAGGACAGATTGATCTGCACTCTATAGGCATAAGTTTATTTGCTAAATTATCTACAATTAGTCTGCAATTCAATGTAAAATTCTACCAAAATCTTTTTATTTTATGAATATAAAGGTCTTGTAAAGTAAATTCCTATATGCATTAATTAAGGAGGTGAATAAACCAATCAAGTTCTTCATGAAATGTTTACAGGTTTTTCAATAACCTGGAAATCCTGGAAAAGTCTTGGAAATGGACGTATGAGTGAAAATGTCAGGAAATTTTGAAAATGCATCTAAAACCTGGAAAAGTCTGGGAAAATCAAGTTTTCTTTGTTCACTTATTTTGATCAATGTTGAATAAACTTTATTCTCTTGAGTAGCAAGTGCAGTTTGACACTTAACATGTGGTTATCATTATTATTAATTTCTATCATTTTTACACTTCTAAAATCCTTAAAAGTGACACACACAAATTAAACAGTGTGTGTACACAGATAAAATCTCCGGCATATATCAACCAGCAGGCAGCATTTGAAGCTTTGCCCTTCAACCTTAGATTCTTCCAAGACTTTGTACGGTTTATCAATCAGGAAATTCACTTTAGTTTGGAATAAGACATTTTCTACTATGATTTACTGTACTGAAACACAAAATACAATAAAACTGAAACTTTGCTTTCAAGGTGCATTCATTTACCTATCTAAATCCCAGAGGGATAAATGGTAGATAAAGTTTCTAATATAAAGGAGAAATGTATTTCTTCATTTCTCAGCCATATCTTATAATTAGGGGTATATATTTTTGGTAAATATAAAAGCAAAATTTCGGTACAAAAAGAATCAATTTCAGATTCAAAAAGCAGTAAACAAAATAAAATTTTGGTGTTTATAACGGTGAAAAATCTGATCAAAAGCAGTATAAAAAGTGATATTTTAGTTTTAATATTGTGAATATAACATATCCATTCTAATAGCACATTTATGTAGTTATCAGAGTATTAACTTTATTCTCAAATATTTACAGTAGATTTAATCAATTTTCCGTGAATTGTATAACTCTCAGGATAATTCAAACTTCATAATGTGTTGCATCGATAAATAAACTCTTAAATTTCGTGTTTAACAGTCTATTTTGCATCATTTCGTGACAAACAGGGTAGAAAAATGCACCTCACACCTTTCAGAAACATGAAAAATTAACATTACTGGATGCTATTTCACATTTCGTGTTTTCGTCAAAAACGAAATATGCATGCCTCTACATATAATAAAATATACTCCAAATTTAACCAACAAAATATAAAAAATTGCTTACTTTGTCTGAATTAGCTTGCTGCAATTCCATTAATTTCACTCGTAGCAGTTTCAACTCATTCTCTCGCTGGATTACTTCATTAATAGCTCGGCGACAGCATTGCCGCAGTTGTGTGCTTACCACGCGTGACCCTGTGTTCTGTGATGCTGAGAAGTATGGTTTAGATACTGACAAGTTGGCATTGATCGAATTGTCGCTAGTTGAGTGCCTAAGTTTGTAAGGTGCTATAAGTGCCTCAATACTAGACTTGCCTGGATTCTGTAATGAACCATTGCCCACTTCAGGGTTTGTATTGCTTGTCAGTGGTCGTCTTCCAGTTCTTGAATATCGAAGAACCTATTAATGTAAAGGATTTTTTTGTGTGTACAAATGGAACTATGAGGTGGTATAAGGAATGATCAAATGGACCCGCTTGAGCTGAATTACACATGAATTCATGGAAGTATAGAAACAAGATAATAGAAGGGACTCTGCTTTAGGGAGATTTCATGCCAAAATGAGAAGAAGCGTACATTGCTTGAAGATCGACCAATTGAATGCAGGCTTGTGCAGTACAACATGCTGCTATTGAGTATGAGTTTTTGTTTTTAAGTCCACTTTTATGCACAGATATGCTAATTTTGTCTGGGCCTACATTTTTAAGTGGAATCCGAACCACTATGTACCTCCACTGAGCATCAAACCCAAGTCCCCTTGATTACAAGGTGACAACATTACCACTATGACATCGAGGAGGCCTCTATTTTTTTTAAATATTGTGATTGATTGATTCCTTACAAAGTGGCATGTGCTGCTTGTTAATTCAGTGTGAAATCTCCCTATTGATATCAGAATGCAGTAAGATTCCAAAGATGTCTCTGTGGGTAATTGCAAGCATCCCATTTTGTGAGGTGTTGCATACCATTGATGGAAAATTACATTGGCCACTCCATGAATTGTATGCGTTCCACAGTATTCAATTCACCATCTGTCTGTCCCCCTTTAGTCATTTTTTTAAGATGTATCAGACAGAAGTAACAAACAAGTGCAAGGGGGGTTAGATTAAATGGAGGGGGCAATCACCCTTGCCCCCAAAGCCCTTTGAACGTCCTGGGCAACTTCCACTGAGTCTTATTTTATCTTTCTTATATGTTGATAAATAATTTGCACAGTTGGAACAAAATGCAACAAACATTGACACTTTAAGATACATACAAGGGCAGATTAATGGAGAAAGAAGGGTGACAACCCCACGAGGGTACTGAAGGGATACTGGTGGACAACAACCTCACAAGGTCCTTGTTTTATTTTTTCAGATATTGATAAATAATTTGCACAGTTGGGATGAAATACAAGCATTTTGGTATTTTAAGGCACATGACAAGGTAGTAGTTTTGGGCAGCAAGGAGTTTCTTGCATCTTATTGCCAATTATAAATAGTATTAGGCAGTGGCGGCCAGCAGCAACTATGATGGGTAGTGCCAAGGTGATCAAGAAATCGAAAAAAAACAACCTCCGCAATGTCCCCCCTCCTTGAGGTTGCGCCACTGGCCAAGATGTTCATCCTCATTTGGCAATGTGGAATACAACGTGTGTTTAAGTAATAACATACTAATCCGATTCATCGTCACTCACTAACCTATCTTTATACACTACAGGACACTTCCCTAAAAATATAACAATTACAAGAGGAAAGGAAAAGCAACTCCTTTCACCTTCTCCTCCCCCATGCACACATATTCTAACTGGATGTCTAAAATATCTTTGTTATGAAAAGAAATTGTCGAAATGCCAAAGGAAACTCGCATCATCATAGGATTTTTTACTTTTATATTTTAAAAAAGTCTGGATGGCCCTCTTGGTGCATCTATCTATTATCAAAAATGTTTATTTAACATTGGAAAAATACTAGGTTCGTTTCTCCAAAAGTAGGCAGAAATTACTTCCCGTCTTACAAATCAGTCGTATTTAGCGACTTTTCTCTGAAGGTGTCAACTGTGTCAACACTGCGAAAGTTCCCTCGCCGTGCCAGGCGAAGACGGGCATGGTTTCTTATGGGCTAACCCCGCCCCCTGCCACTCGGCTCATGGTGGAAATGTTCCTCGCGGAGACTTCTTTCAACCCTCTGCACGTGTGTCAACTTGGTTAAGCCAGCTCTTGGGCAGCTCGGACTGTTGCCTCGCGAGGGTACGAAACAGCTGGTGATGCAGTGAGGAGGTTGGGATGGTCGTCACTTCAGCTTGACCAATTGCAAGATTCGAATATCCTTGTCTGTAAACTATCAATGTATTCATTTAACAATACTTGGGAGGTATGCGTTTCTTCTGAGGGTAGTGCCATGGCACAGCGGCTCTACCCCTTGAGCTGCCGCTGGTATTAGGTGGCCTACTATTATGTGTGCAGTTAGTCGGGCTTATTTTAATTTCTCAAATGTGAGTTGGAATGAAATATAGCAAAAACATTGTAACATTTTGCAACACACATAGTAAAGCTGTAGATACATGGGTATATGCTCATGCCACGGGTGCTGAAAGATGTAAGAAGGGGACAAAAAATCAGGCCACTGAAAGTAAGACGAGGGATAGGAATTATTAAGGCTGGGAGAAATATAGTTTTTTTCTTCTTATATTAGGAAGGGGCACTGTAAAGATACCCCTCCAAGAGAAAGTTGTTAATTTGTCACTGGACATTCACTTGGAAATGAATCTTCAGAAATAAATGTAACACAACAAGCTACACATGTCACGTGTCTGTCACCCATACTGGATCATTTTCTCAATGGCATGCACGTGTCAGATTTGTCTGTTGGTAGCACAGTGAGTGATTCTTTAGAGGCTGAAGGAGAGAATGCTTATTCCTTTGTGTGTAGTTTGAGATCATGTCACTTTGGTTTGAAAGTTCCCTAAGCATCTGACAGTTGTTAGGGCATCTAACTACCATGCGAGAGACCTGGGTTTGATCCCTCACAGGAGAGAACTGAGATTTTTTCTACCTGTTCAAGTGGTTCCGGCACCCACCCAGCATTGTATAAAGTGGGTAACTGGAGGAAACTCTGGGGGCTAAAGGCAGCCAGCGGCATGGTGCTGATCACATCACCCCCACCTTCGGCCATGATCAAGAGAGTGTGGGACCCTAACTCCACACCTCCTATATGCATGCCTTCATGGTGTGGTGCAAAGCACAGGGGAGCACTTTACTTTACTAAGTGTCTGAATAATTAAAACTGACATAGTGATAAATTTGAGCTGTAATTAAATGCAAGCTCTGAGATAGAGGAAGGGGGGACCATTGTGCCACTTTGGAAAATGAATGTCCGCCAAAAAATATATATTTCGCACATTGCATTAATTACTTATAAAGGACTGACAAGTAGAACTACAGATTTTTGCTGGAACATGATAACTTGACTTCAAAATAAGCAATTTTTTTGCGAAAATAATGTCTTACTTAACCCCTACTGGAAAAAATCCCTTGTCCCCCCCCTCTTTCTGGAATTGATTGGTTTGCTATATTTTAGTTTGCTTTTGTGTCAGTTTTGGCTAATTTGCGAAGATGGGGATGAGTGATGATGTAATGAAATTGATGAATTAACACCCACAAACATTCATGCCCAGGCTGGGATTCAAACCTGGGATCCCTGGCATCGTAGCGCTATGTGCTAACCACCCTTTCTGGAATAATTCTGTGGATGCCTTTAGCTGTAAGCTGGGTGTTATAGAACCTTT
The DNA here is from genome assembly GCF_977018435.1 of Lepisma saccharinum. Taxonomy (NCBI): domain Eukaryota; kingdom Metazoa; phylum Arthropoda; class Insecta; order Zygentoma; family Lepismatidae; genus Lepisma; species Lepisma saccharinum. The sequence continues at coordinate 23,806,688 of NC_139252.1, read as the reverse complement.
TCACCTAAAACACTGTTTAATCACTTCATGAAAGCATAATGACTATGTTGTCAACCTAATTTTTTAATCTTAGAAAATTTGAAATTTTAATATGCAATACTAGCAAATCTAACTTGATAAAACATCGAAAGATGCTTTTGGAAATACATGAATCGTGGACAAGAGAAAAGAGACAGTCTAGTCTAGTAGAATAAGATGTGATTTGGTGGGGTAAAAATATACTGGGAGAAACAAGACAAACTTTAAAGAAAGATGAAAAGAATTTTTGAAAACAACAAAATTGTGCTGTCACATTGTTTACTCAACTACTATCGACAGCCAGAAAATTAAACCAGTGACAGGCTAACTTCATCTGACTTTACATTTTCATAGGTTTAAAATTTAATAATCTTGCCTAACCTCTTGAACAATAGTTATAGCTATATGCTAAAAGTTAACACCAATTCTTTTATGATTCCATGGTTATTTTTTAATGAAACGTTAAAAATATAAATTCTAATATTATGACCTAAGAAAAAATTTATACCTGTAAGTTTCCAGTGCTTTTTGATGGCAACAGAAGTTTATCTAATCCTCGCTTTGATGTGTGTTCAGATATTTCTAAAGGTAGACCTATAATATGGCTGGAAAGTGCTCGGCCACACATGTTTTTGTTATTAAGGCAGTCGTGATTAGTACCATCTAACAAAGAAAAATGAATATAATACTATATACAAAAATTACAATTGAAATTTAGTAATTGCTTTCAAACCCTACAGGTATAGTTTTTATCTTTCTAACTTATTATGTCATAAAATCTCAACATATATACAAGGCTCATTCAATATATAACCGGAAATATGTTGTAGCAAATATTTATTACCAGCACCAAAATAACTACAGTACTATGTTTCAACATAGTCCCACTCTAGTTCAATGCACCTACGCCAGTGCTTGATAAGGGCACTGATTCCATGCATGCGTAACCACTCATGCACCACTGACTGAACTGCATCGTCATTCTGGAACCTCTATCTACTTAGTCCATATTTCAGTGGGCCAAAAGTGTGGAAATCCGAAGGTGCAAGATCGGGTGAGTATGGAGGGTAGGGTAAGCACTCAAACTTTATGTCCTCGATGGTAGACAATGTTACACTGGCAATGTGTGGTCTCACATTGTCATGGAGCAAAAGCACACCAGTAGACACCAGACCACGTCGACTCTGCAGCATGGCTGGTTTCAGTTTTTCATGCGAAAGGTTGGAGTAGGTGGTACTGTTTAAATTATGACCTCTGAGCATGTAATGTTCAAGAATTGGTGGTCCCAAAACAAAGTTAACATGACCTTTCTTTTGGCACTCCATTGAGCAAGAACTTTCTTCGGTCTGGGAGATGAAGGATGTCGCCATTCCATTGTTGTCCTCTTACGTTCTGGTTCATAGAAATGAACCCAACTTTCATCTCCAGTGACAATACAATAAAGAAATGCCTCAATGTCAGCTTCATTAGAGTGCAAAAGCTCCCTGCACACATCAACACGTCTGTCCTTCATTTCCGGTGTCAAACATTTTGGAGCTTACCTCACACACACTTTCCTGAACCTCAGTATGTCATGACATGACTGATATGGTGGGCTAATCCTACACTTATTTCCATCTGAAAAGCAATTTCACTGACAGTAATATGCCTATTCTCCTGTATCAAGTCCTCCACTTGAGCAATGTTGCTTTCTGTGACTGCAGTGCAGAGCGACCTGGACGCTGAGAATTTTCAATAATGGTTATGCCCTGTTTGAACGTCTCAGCCCACTCGTACACTTGTGATCTACTCATACAGTTGTCACCGTACTAAAATGACATGTGGCAATGAATTTCTATCAGTTTCTTGCCTTCACTCAACAAAAATCTCACCACACTTCACTGCTCCAGCTTGGAACACTCCTGTAAGGGTGCCGACATCTTGTGTAACTGTTTCCCAGCGTCCTGTGCACAAGGCAGGCGTGCCAACCCCAGCTATGAATAGCTTACAGGTGTCTTCACAAAATAACAAACATATAACAATCACGGTCGTATTTTAGATTTTTTATACTACTTTTCTGGTTATTTATTGAATGCACCTTGTATATCACCTTGGTCACCTGTAGGGTGACTAGCAGATCACTAGTTTTATTCTATGAGAATTGGAAGCTCAATATAAAGAAGATAATAGCAAAATTATGGAAGCTAGTCAAAGCTATGTGCAAGATATTGGTAATAACAACTTCACTGATATGCAAATAAATATTGAATGATATTCATATAGTACTAAATAATTTGTCCCATCCCTTTGCAAGGGGACCATGAACCCTCCTCCATCTCCCCCATCCTCCTTTTGGAACATGAATTGCTGTCTAAAATTATGAATTTTACTCATATATTTCGGATACACTAAATTGTTATGCTTCAAATTGAGGCAGTATTTTTTCAAAGTTTGTTTTTAAGAGGGTGCCTTGCCTGCCACCCTCCTCTTGGTAAAAATCCTGTATATGTCCATGCTAAGAGAGAATATATCTAGATATGAGATGCAAGACTTAAAGGAAAGCACTGATCCCACTAACAGTTATGTAGTCAAGTACCACAGAAATAATTATTGACATTTTCTTTTTTTAAAACTAATTTTAGTTCACAAGCAGTGCAAAGTCACTCAATTAGTCGTCTCTTTGCATGTGTTTGTTCATACATATACTTACATACAAGGTGGTCATAGTTAAGGGGAAGAGTGACAGTTTTGTTCCAGTTCTGCACAGAATGGGCACTGCTACTAAAAAGCTGACTGGACAAGAAAGTAGGAATTTCTTTCCATGCTGCAAGTGGAAGTGGTTCTTTAAGTTGATTATCAAGCTACACATTATTTTTGAAAAATATAATGAATAAGTATTTACAGAATCCTATGTATTCCTTATGGAGATTCAACTTCAAGTTACGGATAATCAAATGGGAGTTTCGACTTTTCCAATGACCAAGAAATTGTTCAACTTTTCCTCTTTCCGTCCATGTACTTTTCTACGCCATTGGATGTTCAATATTCCTGAGAGAACACATTAAATAATGCTCCCATAAGCGTAATGCATTCTTCCTTGCCTCCTACGGTCATCCTGGCAGTGTTGCCAAACCTGATGTGCATAAAAGAGCCAAATTTCACCATAAATGTAGTTAAAGTTGTCTTTGAAGGAGCTAGATTACGACGGCTGGATAAAGTGCCTCCTAGTGTAATTTTAGTTTTCAAAGGGGTGGGATTACCAAGAACTTTAAAGTGATGCAAAACAGGGCTTCAAGTGAGGGGATATGCATCCCCAGCTAGACCCAAGCCTTCACCAAACATCATCCCCCTGTTAGCAATTTCCACTTTAAGCACTGATGTCAATTTATTCTTAGTTTTCACCCTGTAGTTCTGGCGGCATCACCCATCTCAATAATCCACCGGTGGTCCCATCGAAAATAAAGAACTCCTGAATGACAATACAATATGTCCTATGCTCATCGTCATGAATACCCTAAAGAGGTTGAAAAGTGGCATAAAATAAGACAAACGCAAATCTAATTATAAGAATTCATATTGAAGATTACCTAAGTTCGACTCAGCTTCTGCATTTCCACTCCTTGTATCCTGGTGGTCGACAGCATTAGTTGTGAAAGTTGAATGTTTCCCACTTGATACATGAGACATTGTTTTTGCTATGAACCGAAAATAGTTGCTGACACCTTGAATCTGTAAAGATGGAAATAGTACTTTCATTCATGTGACCGATAGTGAACCCAGAAATATCTTAAGAGAGGGGCCCAAGATAGTAAAAATCTTTCTTGTAGTTGCTTGTTGAAGCTCTCTTACCCAATACATCCTCAATGGTCAAACTACTGTAATTATTTCACTTGTGTTTTAAAATTTTGTTCGCTACACCCTAATGAATCAGTGCAACTTGGGATGGTACCGAGATGAGAACTTTAATCTTTAGAGCATCGTTTCTCAACCTATGTATTGGGTCATGAAGTCGGGCTCAAAAATTTATGTACTGTGTCTTAAAAACCTGTTTTAATAATTTAAATTCAACCTATGTTGTACATAGTCTAAACTCTACATTTCTGTTATTCACACTCTACCATTTCTTTTTACCAGCATATCTCTGATGTTTTTTTTAACTCAAGGGAACTGTCATTTTCGTTTCGGTTGCAACATTGATTTCTTAATTATCTGTGTGTCACATGCGTATTTACTTTTCTAGAAGTATTTGTAATTTGTTTAAGCAAGCGTAAAAGAGGGCTTCTTAAAGTACTCGATGTTAGCAAAAATATGATTATAAACTGGGTGCACACCCCTACAAGTAAGTAATTCTGCCGGCACCCATGCTTGTGAGTCCAATGAAGTGTAATATCCTTCAAGGTGGGTCCAGACTGAAGAAGGTTGAGAACCATTGCTTTAGAGTGTTCTCCCACTTGTAATAAAGCCATACTACAAAATGTGTATTCATGCAATAGCAGTTTAACAAGACAATAATTCAATTCGGTGCATCTTGCATTTACTCGATTTATTTGATGCAGAATATTATTTCAGGGAAAATTACAAAAAATATAGCTACTGAAAATTCTGCCTTTAATGTAGCTATAGCAAGCTTTTTGTCTTAATGTTGATGCTATTGTAATCTATTCAAATTATTCTCATCATCTGCAGTTCACAACTTGAACCTAGAACGCAAATATATATTTAGCTGATGAAAAACCTTTTGTTAATGTCATACTCAAGGGTGGCACAGACTCCACCCCCTAAATCCACCTTTACCTGTGACCATATTCAAGAAGTGCCATTGATTTTTTATATGTGGAAATAAAAGAAACCATTCATTGCCAATTCTTGCTCGTGGGATAAGAATGTGTTCGTTTTCAAAACCAGCATTATTATCAAGCTGGACTGATTCTGTAGTTCTTGGAAAATGTATGAATGTCACTGTGGGGAGGAAGTTGTGGTGGATTCCTACACTTCTGTGAAAGTCTTGTGCTACTGCTGGTCGATTCTGACTCTGCAGCAACTTTTTTTTTTTCAAATGACAAGAGAACAATGGGCAGCAGGGCATAAACAGAGCAGCCAAATGAGCATTTTTACATATCTGTATCTGTATATAATTTTATGTCATTTTTCCTCCCTCTCCATGTTAACCCAAAGGATGAGAATGTTGTTTACATGAAATTCAAGTAGGGACACTTATAATAATCCACTGATTTTTTTATGCAATTGTAAAACTTTAAAATGGCTTGCAACATTTCAGAAATTTCTTTTTCCTCTGGGTCTAGAAGGAAGTTCACATAAAATGTTACAAGACATTTTAAAGTGCTGTAATGCTACATGAGAATAATTTGGGAGTTATTTAATGTCATTAATAGAATGTGATGCAATGAGTTGTTATGACTCAGTAACTAGCCTTTGTTATTTTAAACTCGAATTATACAATCATGGACATCCGGAAGGATGGCAAGCCCCCCTCCCGCTGAAAAATGAAAGACCACCTAAAAATTATATATTTCACGCACAATTTCATTTCAGTTACAATAATTTATGTTAATTATTATAAGGGCTTTGAAGGAACATGATAATTTCAGATTGAAGTAGTGTTTTTTGAGGAGGCATCACTACTGTGTGGAAAAATATGCCTACTTTGCGCCCCTGGAAAAAATTACCTTGCTTGCCCCTCACTGGGAAAAATGCTGTGGACATCCCTGTATACAAGTATCAGTATCAGCAATTGGTGGTATTGACTCAGCCCTATTTTTAATTGTACATATTTATGTGTAAAAATATTTTTCATTTTATTTTTCTTCATTCATTTTCAACAATCTTGGTTAAATTTCATTCATTTGATTTGTATTCTAAGTTGAAAACTTAACATTTATGTGTCAGTGTGTTAGAACTCATAAAATGACCTGGAGAATTATCTGGAAAAGTCACGGGATCTGGTTTGGCAAAATGAGAGGAAATCTTGTAAATATTTAGCTGTATCTTCAGCTTCATTAAATATATATTATGTTAGAAAGTAATCTATTCTTAATTAGAGGTGACAATACTCATATACTGTAACAAGCAAGCAATGACACGTGATTTTTGTCATAATTCCCAGACAATGTTTGGAAGTTTTTTTACTTTATTCTGAAGTGAAATTCATTGATTATCTTGTAATGTTTCTGCTTCAGTGAGAAAAATCTGTGTCTTCCTAACATAATGTTTGTCATTGCACCAATGTGATTTACAAATAGATTTCTTATTTCATTTAACAATAATGAATGGACAGATTTAGCATCTATTAAGTTATCTAATACAAAATAGGTTTTTATTTCTTGTAGTTTTCAAATGGTGACCATATGTCTTGAAGTATTTCATTATATTGTCCAATTTTGGATCTATGCTTTTATCATTTTGTCCTCTTCCATCAGGAACACTCATTAATACAGTTATCCTAGGTAAAATATATCTGATGATCCCATGCTGTTATCACAGGATACAAAACAGGATTACATAACATCACTATTCATATTTAATGACTGATGTACAGTGAATTAGGTTATACACTTAAGAACTAAATTAAAACTCAACTCCCATGACACAATAGCTCTTTGAGGTCAAGGCTTCCCAAGCAGCATTTTATTGGGTGATGTCCCAAGTAACCACAACTGTTGGGCCAACTGCAGTTTCTATGTGGGAAAGGTTGGGTTTACATTGGTTGGCAAATTCAAGGTGGTCTTACGTTGGGCCAATGCTTGCCCAACCATGGAAAAGTGAGTCAAAATCAGTTTTAAAAACTACTTTCTCTTGTTAAGACAACTTTCAAGAGTATGCTGTAAATTCTTGAGTATAAATTAAATGACAGGTAATAGTGTTTCTTTTTGAATACTTCAGTCACAGCACATACTGGAAATATATTATTTTGATAATGAAAGTAGAACCATTTTAAACTTGTAGTCACTCACAAGTCCTTTGTTAGCCACCATGGATGAAAGATATCTGTGTGCTGGGAATTGCTTATTGTTTGTCTCTTTAGCTGTAGCAGAAAAAGAACATTCTTACAGATATTCATATAAAGGTTGTTCAGATCCATATATGTAAAATAAACAATATTATGTGCAGACCAAACTCCATGAAAGGTGGAAAACTAAGTAAACCCTGCAAAGGTTTTTGTGCTACAACTTGCGAAGGTACCTTGAAAACAATGATACCATATGATTGAGAAAGTGATGTGTATTTTTTTTATTTTACACAAATTATTTGTACTAGAGTTTATATTTGGCCTCACAATAATTTTTTTATATGCATATATACGTATATAACGTATCTATACTTTAGTTTTCAGTACATTGGCCCAATGTAAAAAACACAGGTTGGGCCAACGTTGGGACCCCGGCCAAAATTACCGTTGCCTGTCAGTATGTTCTTTCATTTGGCCAATCATTTTCAGTATGGCCCAACCACTTTAATTTACTTAGGGCATGGTCAACACATCAAGTCTCATTGCTACTCCCCAATTGTCTTCATTATGGTAAAACTCTGGAATTTTGGAATTCCCACCAGGAATTGAATCAGACTGCTTCCACCAAAGGTAAGAATGCTAACCATTTGGTTTTGCAGGAGCTCTCGTAGAACACATACAGCATCTTGTTACATGCAGTTAGAATGATTCAACTTACACCATACTCACACTAGATAGTTTACTCTATCTGATGAACGAAGATAACAATCACACCCGTTCCATGTAGCCACATACACTTTACAATTACAAAGCCTCCACGCCTTTTATCCATTTTTAAGTATTTAAGTATTTTGATCTTGTGTGAAATTTTGACAACAAATGTGAATACACCAAAAACCTTTATCCAAATTGCATTTATCCGAAACTCCAGTTTATTTGAAATGATTGTTAATCAATTTAAAAAAATACAAAAGCATTTTTCCACCACTATAATCAATGTTTAATGCTGTACACAAGTGATTCCACAATATATAACACTGTAATATATACTAGTTTATTGTGTCATATTCACTATATTTTTTTAAATGTACAGCACATGTTTAATACAATACTATATGATGGATTACTTTAACAAGCAATACTGTTGAACCTATAATTTACAGTGCATTGCCATTTATTGTGTCACATTTACTGATTTTTTTAATGTAATGTGCATGTTTTACACAATAAATATATTCCACATTATCCAAAATTTTGTTTATCTGGTAAAGTCATGGTCTCATCAAATTTGAACAAACAAGTTTTTCATGTATTAGAAACAAGAATTACGAAAAAAGTTATACCCTTGTGAACAGAAAAGGTCCAGTACCTTGCAATGTTTGTTGATGTAGAGGAAGTGGTACTCTTTCACATGTACACCAGCACTGTGGAGTTGTTTGTTTCTGAAGATGATCTTGTGACGTGGTTCTGCTTCCTTGGAGCTATGAGTTATGACCCACTCAAATGCCACATACTGCTGGAGGGAATGCCATCCTCTAGGAAACAAACCAACCCAATCTTGTGAACTCGATTGCACCTAGTAAAAGGTAAATATATATATTAGTATTAGTATGTATTTAAAACAATATCATCCATCTACTTCTCATTTTTCAATTTACTTACCAGCTCCTCAGCACTCCACCATTAGTTTAGGGAAAAGTGAACTAAAACTGAGTAGGCAAGTCAAACCGAGTACCTTATTTCTCTCTGCACAGTACTGCAACACTATGTTGCTATCAAGGACTTCTTTTGGGATGGGATACAGGGGGTCTGAACCCTCACCCCCACCCGGAAGACTTACCACATACTAGAATTATAAATCAGAATATACTTGTTTAGCATATGTTGTATAATCAATTTTTATAATTTACCTTAATTTCATTGCCAGTGCATTTGTTTTGACATAAATTTCTTATTAATTGCCTCTGAACTTATTGGAATAAAAGGATTATATTGGGATCATAGGGCTTTGAATGACATTACAAATACGATTTGTGCACACTACTTCTCATAATAATAATATGTATGAAATATAAATCAGAAACTTTACTTTTCTCAACCTGCATCTAACATCATTTTTGTTATTCAATAAATATTAAATTCTTCATCTATTTGGCCAGGGCAGTTGTTTTTACATAAATTATTCTGATCTTAACTACAGGCAAGCTACATAATGAATATGGGCTGTTGTATGTCTATTCTTATATTGTCTTTTTACCTATTCATGTAATAATAATATAATACTAATTATATATTGTAATTAGTATTAATTTGATATAATACAATTATTTATACAGATATTAAACATTATTATTATTATGCCTAAGACACTTGGTTCAGACCCCCACCCCCACCCCAAACCCCTCCTATCCTTTGCAGCAAAAATGTTTTACAGAGCTGGAAGAAAGTAGTATCAAGAGCTGTATCATAATTGCAGTTTTCAATTCCAGCAGTGGAGCAGTTCTCCCAGCTTCAAATCATATGAAGGTAAAGAAACGAGACTGAATGGAAAATATTTCTCTTTTGAAAGGAAAACAAAAAAACAAGGACACATAGGCAACCTGAAAGCTATTTCTGGTGCAGTGTGTTCATCTGTTAAAAACCCGAACATTTGGCAAACCTCTGTGTGTGTGTGTGTGTGTGTGTGTGTGTGTGGTTAAGGGTTTGAACTATCGTGTTTAACAATGATTGAATTGTTGATTGAATTGTTGTTTTAAGACCGCTTTATACATAGAAAGGCTAATCAGGACTGGACCTACAGTATAAAGTGAGATCTGAACCACTATGTGCCTCCACCGGGTATTGAACCTGGGACCCCTTGATTACAAGCTGATGATGCGATCACTGTACCATCAGGGAGGCCCGTTTAACAATGGAATGTTGACTCTTGCAAAGGATTGAATGGTGAGAAATGGGGGAGAGAGTTTCTGCATAATTAGCAAGTTACATGTACCATAGACTGGGGCTCCAAAATCAACATTATCCTAGGGCCCTACGGAATTCTTTCAGCAGCCCTGTATATAACTTGGCTGAAAGTTATAACTGAAATTGCCTATAAGGAAACCTCACAATCTTAACCCTAGGCCTACATACGCCCATGTCACTTACAACTTAAAAGAACAGAAAATATTCCCTTACAGCACAAATCTCCAAGGGATATCCATAGAATATCCACAATGTCCAGATGAGATACTTGGATATTCATTTTACAAGGGTCGCTCAACATTGGCAGAGACATTTGGGAATAAAAAAGTGGTAAATAGCTGGAGAACTATGAAACTGCCAGAGGATGTACCTTCATCCTTCATGATAATTACACGTTCACCCTGGTGTAGTTTGCGCATGCGCAATACTGTTAGCGAAAATGGCGACAAGTAGTGTGTCTGTAGCTGTGGAGCAGTAGATCAAATTACTTGTGAAGGAGTACCTGAAGCGAGCTGAAATTTTGAGAAGATTGCAATCACAGTATGGGGAACAAACCATGTCACAGGTAAGAGTGTGTGAATGATGTCAACTCTTTCGTGAAGAATGCTAGTTGCTGACAAATGAATCACATGGACACATTTGTCTGACTGGCAAATGCAAGGTGTTCTTTATGTGGATTTTTTTGGGAAAGGGTCATGATTAATGCCCAGTATTCCTGTACATTGATGAAGGGGTGGCTGTACGTAATGCCATTTGCAAGAAAAGACTGGGGGTTGTTGACTGCAAATGCCATTCTTCACCATGACAATGTACAGGGGCCGAAAGGGTTTTGATCCGTGTTCTTACACTCCAGACTTTACCCTCAGTGATTATCAGATTTGTTTGGGCCACATATAGAGCATATGAGAATATATTGAAGAGAGATGAAGCACTGACAAAAGATGTCCTCAGTGGCCACGACAGCAGTCAACTTCCTTCTGCTCCAAAGGACTCAAGGAAGTGACACAGTGATGGCAGTGGTGCCTGGATGCTCAGGGTGAGTCTTGATCAACCTTGAACAATCCTTGTATGTCCAGTGGATATGCATTGGGCATCCACAGGATATTCCATGCTATGTAGATATCCATAAAATCTACCAACATGGATATCCAGAGGATCTCCAATGCTAGATATCAACAGGATATACAGTCCACGTGTAATTAAAAAAAATTGACATTCTGTGGACAGATTCATTCATAGTGTCCAGTCCAGTTTGAACTACCATGTTTATCAATAAAATGCTGACCCTTGCAAAGGGGTTGAATGGTGAGAAATGGGGGAAGAGATTTCTGCATAATTAGCAAGCTACATGTAGGACTCAAACTCTGTCAAATATCACCAAAAGGCATCATTGTGGATAGGCCCATTGTCTTACCCAGCAAGTCACGCATGTACATAGAGATAGTTCCTTTTCTATGAGTCTTTGTGTCTCGCAGTTTACATTTAGGAAGTTGCAAAGCTTACCCATGCCAGTGTAAACCAAGATGCATTGATGTTTGAAACATATCCAAAAGTGCTTCATAGAATGTACAAAATGCATCCAAAAATGGAACAGAATGTTCAAAACGCATTCAAAAATAATCCATAGAATGTCCAAAACATATCCTTTCTGGATTTCCTACAGATATCCCCTGTACGGAAATGTGGATATCTGCTAGATATCCAGATCTTCGACACAAATATCCAGATGATTTAGATGCCTCTTGGATATTTGTGTGCTGTATTGGTAGTAGTTCCATATTTCTCTGGATGTTTTTTTAAGGGGAAATAGGAGCAATGCATGTGTTTCTTTAAAATGGCATTAGCCACCTTCAAAAGATACTTGACTTTAAAATCTAGTGTTTCTGTACCTCACAAAACTGTAGCAGCCCTATTCATAACTATGAGTTCTCTCTAGCTATTAATGCAGTGAATTGCATATATAATTTTCGTCTGACATTATATTTTCCATGCCTATTCTGAGACGTCCATCATGTACACCCAACGGTGAAAGAAACCGTAAGCGAATTCTCCACCACCATTTTCATTCGGCCTGTATTACACAATGTGATGACAATGAATTGAAATAAAGACGTCAGTAAGCAGAGAACAATGCCTGCTTCGAACCAACATAGTCTCATCCCTTATAACAATGCAGGATGTAGAATAAAAATATAATGAAATTAGCGATGGACAATTTGCCTACCATTATCTTTGCCGTTGACTGTACAGTTGGATGTGTAAGTATTATGAAGCATGTTTATTCTCTTTGTTGCTTTATTTATTTATTTTACTTCGCCTTTTGTACCACTTTTGGCTAAGATGGGGATGAGTGATGATATTATGAAATTGAAACTTGGGCACTCACAAATATCCATGCCCAGGCCGGGACCCCTGGCATCGTAGAGCAATGTGGTAACCACTCCGCCACGGGGGCCCGGCATATTCTCTTTGTCTTTTATGCAATCAGAGCTTCGGGTATTGAAGAAAAATGACAAGCTGCTGACAACAACCTCTGTGCCAGCATATGAAAAATCTAATTGTTAAAAGCACGTAGGTTGCAAGAGAAAATTTAATGAAAAATGGCCATGGACAATTTGCCGAGCAATATTAGTGCAGCCCACTGTACAGTACCTCATCATTACGCAAATCAAGGTAAGGCTAAGTTTGATAAAAAAAATATATCACACTTTCCACTGCAAAGAACCATTGTCTTTGCAGATTGCTACAGAGAGATATTCGTTTGTATTTTAGTGTTCATCTATATTTTCTCCTTTCCCTCCACTTCGAATGAAAAACAAAAATATAAACTTTTTTGTATAAATACATATTTGGTTTTTTAAATAGAAACCCTTTTTTTGATATTTGGTTTTAAAAATAGAAACTTACATACATTGATAGCAAATACGAGCACACGTTCATAAAATGCATAGGCCCATAAATACGCAGAAGTGGCACAAAGTAAATCAAGGAATGTTTGGATCGGCTGCAAATCGATTACGTCACTAACAAAGGAAGTGCCTTACGGGGATGTCCCTATTCTTCCAAACCGTTCACGTCACAATAATATTTTCAAGTGGCTAGAATTTACGTATTTCATCTTAAATTTAAAAAATACTTACAACAAATATTTGATTCAGTCTACACAGAAAGTTTTCTGGCCTCGAAAATTTAGTCGACTGCAAAGCAATTTATTAACGCACATGGACATAAGCAGAATATTTGAGAGAGGGGGGTGATTATAATAACGATTATTTTGAAAATATAGATACGCAAACTCAAAAATACCCTTATACTTTATTTCATGGTCGCGGTTAGCCGGCTTACACAATTGTTAAGCATCCCCACCAATAATTCGTAAAAAGCTTTTTGTGTATGTAACATGGATCATATAAGCTCACCGAACAAAATAATTAGTCACTTGGCGTGTTAAAGGGGGTCGTTGGCGACGGTAATGGCGTTGAACGAGGTAGAGCGGGAAATTAATACTTGGGGAATGTGGGAGAGGATTCCTGTAGGATTTGCAGAGGTGTCTCATTCGCTGTGTGTAAGATGTATTTGGTGATTGAATTTGGGCGTGGTCGTCCTGTGAAGGAAGTGGCGTATTTTGAAGGTGTATCGATGCGTACGGCTATACAGATCTAACGTAGCAGTGGCCTAATCCCGGTCTATAGGAAATTCTCGCCATAATTGTTGCCGAAAGACGATACTATACTGGCGGACCGGATCAGCTTGCAAGTTTCATGGCTTGTGGCTAAAAATCGCTTCGTTCAGTTCGATTTGGTTTTTGTTATTTTGCATCGTGTTTCTTCCCCTTTTGGCTAATCGCGACGATGAGGATGAGTGGTGATATTTGAAATTGATTAAGCGACACTCACGAGGTACACCCATACACACAGGGCACTGTATGAAAATATGGAACAATGATGCACGCAAGAGGTCCTTGCTCACCTCTGCTCATATGTAAGCACATGGCAAAGTGTCACAAACAGTGGATCGTGAGGACTGCGAACGTGTCTGGTCAGAAAATCACGTTCTTGCCTATATGTAAATGATGCTCAGCGTCATGTTCATCGTACACCTTTGGAACAACCAGCATGCCCACATCATGCTGCTGGACAACCAGATTTTACCGTATGCCCTTCATCTCACGAGGAATGGGATATTCCCGCAAATTACCCAAATTTGAAGACAATTGAAAATCTCTGTGACCGTCTTGAACAACGTGTCAAATGTCATGGTTGGCATTAAATTCTTCGATGCAAGAGTGGTTGAACGTTGATGTCTCCTGCATAATAGGTTGAATACAGAGTTGTTGAAGGTCCAGGAACCCATACATTCTAATGGGTTCTATTGGGTTCAGCAACAGGACCAGAACCTTCTTTCTCACACAATTTAAATTCGGTCCGTGTTGCGCATTGTTTCTTTTCAATAGGTAATTGGATCCTATTTAAACTAAAAAGTTTCCTGGACCGTATTTAAATTCATCCGCAAAAAAGGTTCCTGGACCGTGTTTGAATTCATCCGTAAAATAAAGTCCCTGGACCGAATTCAAATACTGTAAACATAAGAAGGTTCTTTACGATCTGGAACCCATTTACACTTGGTGATTTTTTCTCCCGGACGGGAATTGAATTTATTTTAAATTCCTGGACTTTGAATCTGAGCGTGGGTGCTCTTTGTAAGTGCCACTTCATCAATTTCATCACTCATCCTCATCTTCGCGATTAGTCAAAACAGGCAGAAAAGAGAAGTAAAATAAATCGAATCAATCGAAAAAAATAATAATATTATATATAATAAATATTTCGCAAGCAAGATGTCCTATGCGGTGGCAAGCGTAGCACACCCCTAACGACGGGCTTGATTTTTTCCAGCCTTGTCCCCGCATAAAGCGTCTCTGGGGCTCACCCTGTCTCAAATCAATAGGGGCAACCTTGGGGGGGAATAACGGCTGCTGGAGTGTGGTGCTGATCACATCACCTCCAAATAGGCCGAGATCGAGAATGTGTGTGGTCCTACCCCACACCCCTGCTAGATGTGTAATGTAAATCGGGGGATCGAGCCGGCCAGGGAATCGGGCAGCCTCGGCCAATCCATTTCTTTGGGTAATTTTCATCCAGCCACTCTCGCACGCCCAGGCAGAAGTATGGATGGGCGTCATCAACAATCATTTGATTGAGCCATTTTTCCTGCCCCAAATCTTAAATGGCATCACTTATGAACATTTTTTGAGGAACGGGATGGCAATGTTGTTGGAGGATGTGCCTCTAGCTACAAGACGTGACATGATTTATCAGCATGATGACTGCCCGGCTCGATCCCCCGATCGATTTGACGCCTAGCGACTTTTACATTTAGAGCCACATGACAAGACACCGGTAAACTCGCAAGAAGAGCTCAGGGAGAGGATCTTAACAGCTGGTCAACACATCAAGGACACCATCACATCACGAGTTACGAGACCAAATGTCCGTAAAAACCTGCATGCCTGCATTCGTAACGGAGGTGCCCACTTTGAGCAAGATGTGTAATGTTCTTTAATTGTATTGTTCATTGATTCCATTCACGTGTAGATGAATGAAGTATTATTTCTTGTACACAAATGTGAATGTTAGCAACATTTGTACCTTGTTGGATAGCAGATGACCCAAGGAAGTAATTAAAGTAATTTGTACGCTTCGTGTCATACCATTTTTGTTATTAATGCGTTGCCAAGTAAACTAAGAGTGCATTTTTTTATCATCACTTGTAAGTTTAGACCCACCCGGTACTTACATGTGATTGTTATTTGGGAAAAACTTTTTTTTTCCAACGAACCACTTATTTGTTAGCTATCAGAAAACGCTGAAATAAGTTCCATACAATGAGCATCTTTTTATGTAGAAAATTGTCATTTTTTAAAGAAACAATAGAAATTCGATTATCTCGAAAACTACTAATTTTCGGACGGGGTATCATATGGTCAAATTTATTGCAAATTGTCTCTTCTTTAACCCCTTTCAGGGAATACATCTAATTACCAGTCACCCTGTATAATTAGCTGTAGCTAATGACACTCTTCAAGCACTGAAAGTACTATCAATACATATACATAACCGAAATCTTCAGATCTCAGAGGAAGCAAGGAAAGCCATAACTAACTAACTAACTCTCTAGCCTTCTTAAACCCGAAGGTTCATGGCTGCAGCAACACAGGCCTTCCATCTTTCCCTATCTTGAGCAAGATCTATATACTTTTTTCCATCCCTACCGATTTCCCTTAGGTCCATCTCAACGTTGTTCCTCCATCTTCGTCTTGGCCTTCCTACAGGTCTCTTACCATCAGGGAAAGCCATACGTTCAAAAGTTTTTTTTTTCTTTTTAATCGTTGGTGGACAATATGAAGAGCCGGCCAAGGTTTCTTTTCGTATGTAATCGTATTAAATGCAGGTGCATGCGTGTGGTTTTGGGTGGCATGTCAATTTCTCGTTTATGTGAAAAGGTAAACTTTAATATAAGCAAAAGCATGTGTGCGTCACCATTAAAGATTTTCGCATCTACAAAAAAACGGCCTCCGTGGCGGAGGGTGTTAGCATAGTGTACTATGACACCAGAGGTCCCAGGTTCGAATCTCGGCCTGCCCATGGGTGTTACTTGTGAGTGTCCATCAATTTCATAATATCCTCACTCATCCTCATCTTCGCGATTAGCCAAAAGTGGCAGAAAAGGGAAGTAAAATAAACTAAATAAATTAATGAAACATTCCCATCTCAGTCAAAGACCTTGTGAATTCAATCAAATATCTACCAATAGAACCTGCAGTGAGTCTCACCTATCTCGTTCATTCATCTGACTAATGTAATTTCCTTATAGTTTGACTTTAGGGTTTACTTAAAATGACATTGTGTTTGTGTTGCATTCGATATCAAAATTAGATGTTAAGCAATTAATGTCCAATTATAAGTATACCTAATACATAGGTAAAAATAAGCCCCTCCCCCTCTGATAGAATAGCAAATTGCACCCTATTTAAATGTCTAGGGAGAATGTCATTTCACCTAGGAATGATATAGCTTTGCGATGAGTCGAGAATTGTCACAGCCTCAACTCGTCTCCTGTGTGGTGAGGTCCTTCTCGTTCTTGCTTGTGTTTATTTTTGTTTCGGTTTCCACTCTGAAGTTATTAAAACTTATTCTAGATTCACTTCATGCTCAGATAGGCTAATCGGGACTTTATTTAAAGAATAATAAAAAAAATCTTCCGAACACCCTCTTTTAAAGTTAAGAAAAATATGGGTGAGGTACAGGAGTACACTGTAGCCCCCGGTTGGTCTGTCGTGTCTCGTCTCGTTCGTGTAAGTATATTTCGTTTCGAAAAATTCCATTTTAAATATTCAAAAGAAAAGAGTGTCAGTTATATACTCTTCTGATGAAGATTTGTATCTTATCTTCGAATCGACGTGACGACTTCTTTAGAGATGTCTACCCCCCTCCCTTACGCAAAGGAGCATTCGTCTGCAGCGTGATTTTCTGATAACAAATCTGATTCCATCGTTCCACACATATTTAAAACAATTTTCATCTCCTTAAAGAGGTTTGTAAGAACATAGGTCAATGAACTAACCAAGCCCAGTGTAGTAGTAGAGTAAGTTTACAATGGTTTGAATTTCTGTGGTAAGGAAGATAATGCTTATAAGTTATAAACAATATACACTTTCTTTATTGGGTGATTTGGAAATAGGTTATTTTAACAGTAACACCTTGCGTCTGTTGTCAAATTACCAAAGGGGGGTACAGGGGGGTACAACTCGATTTATGCATTTAGGTGGTACAGTACCCCCCGTTCCTACGCCACTGTACGTATTCAAAGTTCACCGACAAGAAAGGAAAAAGATCGGGTCTTTCAAGTGAGTGTTCACCTCAAATAATTTCGAGTTCGGATTGTCATTGTTAACCCACATCTTTTTCGTAAATCAGTTTTATTTTTTATTACAACCGACAGCATTCTGTTGAATTTTTTGGGATTATATAAAATTTAAGTGGCACGGAGAGAAATTTGCTGGACCCTTACACCTCGGGCACTCCCGCATTGTGGAGGAGACTACTACGCCACTGATTTTGGGCTAAGAGAGCATTTATTTATCTAGTATTTTTATGATTGCTTGTAGGCAACAGGAGGGGGCGGACTAATCGGTGTAATTGGCATCAACATCAACTCACGGTTTTCTCATCGGCGTCGTCAAATGCCAAACCAATTATAAATACATTATCTATAGATGATATTAATAACAATTTGGACCAACCTTCGAGTCTTGTGTGAAGTATAATATTATGTCTTCGTCGATGCGATACTTTTCTTTGACATTTTCAAAATGTACTAGACCTGAGGTTTCCTTTACCGAAGAAATTTGTTCTAAGCTATTTCCAGATTCGCTGGTTTGTTTGTGAGAAATCATATCGGATATTTGAACTTCGTGACGTAATTTACATGAATTTGCAAAGTATTGTGGATGACATGAGACAACTACTAACAAGGATTATTTCGAGAATGATCGAATTGTTTCTATGGAAATAGTGTTTCCGCCATGATGTTTTCATTTGTTTTGATGATGCTGTCGACATCTACCGTGGACACAATGAAGTAGTGCAAAAAGAAGTGATAATCTTCATGGCGGTGTTAAATTGTGTATAGAAATGTGTAGGTAGTTTTGTAAAAGTGTTTTGCAAAAAACAGAATCTAATGGAAACATTTCTTCTCAGGAACACATCTTACGGTTTTCTTGTCTGTCACTGAATGGAACAACACGACTGAAGACGCATAAAAAGAAGACTTTTGTAGATACTTGAAAAGTAGGCTAGTCAGGATAGATGTCTTGTTCTTCGGGATACACAAACAGAACTACAGAATTATGATTCTTGAAGGTAAGCTGATAGTATTGCTAGATAGATGTGTCTTATGTGAGTCATCGCCTTTCTATTACAGGTATTAGGTATCTTCACGCAGTTTTCTACCTCCATGCAGTCTACGCTGGGGGTAACCATTTTTGCTGTATTCTGTATGGCGCGCGCATTTTAATGTTCGTAAAACTTGCCGTAAATAATCACCTTACTGTAACAAGTAATCAATCCTTTCATGCACCATATGTACCTATGTAATATGTGTGATACAAGAAGTTGCAATTGATTTATTTGATTGTTGTAATATGTTTTGCAATTTTTCCATGTTCAGCAAATAACACGAAAAGCTAATAATTGATGAATTAACATGAATTATTGTATTTTCAAGTGGCATTCTTAGCTTCTTTTGATTCCTGTGGAAATATACTCCTCATAACTCTACTTCTGCTTCACATGTATTTTTTCTTGTACAGTCATGAGCAAAAATGTAAGATTATCAGGATTCTAAATCCTGACAAGCCTAACATGGCAGGCCGAATTTTCCTGCGGTAACGGTTCCGAATGTTTAATGATTGTCGCAAGTTTTATGGTAGTATTAGGAAGTGTTTTACAATGCTGGGTAACGATTAGATATAGCGGAAACACATTTCTTGAAATTTACAGGAGAAAAGACTAGAAAGTACGGGTCGGGTACCCTATTCTACACCCTCGAATTTTGAATTTTTTTTTTTCATTATGAACATTATTTGATCCTATTTGTGGATAAAAAAAATTGGAGCGCGGAAAGAAGTATTTACGACTGTACAGCCGTTTAAAGTTGAAATTTTGTCGTTTGAAATGGTTCGCAATTATTTCCAATTTCTAGATCGTGATACTAACACGACACCAAATTTTAACTATCGATCTCAACCTAACTGAACTAACCTATCCACGCGCCAATGGTTCGTGGGGCCAGCGTCAATGGTTCGTGGGGCTAGCGCCATTGGTTCGTGGGGCTAGCGCCAATGGTTCGTGGGGCTAGCGCCAATGGTTCATGGGGCTAGTGCCAATGGTTCGTGGGGCTAGCGTTAATGGTTCGTGGGGCTAGCGCCAATGGTTCGTGGGGCTAGCGCCAATGGTTCGTGGGGCTAGTGCCAATGGTTCGTGGGGCTAGCGCCAATGGTTCGTGGGGCTAGCGCCAATGGTTCGTGGGGCAGCAGACCATCTCCCTGTAAGTCAAGTACAATGTCCCGTATGTCTCGTCGAACAAAGTCCTCTATGTCCTTCATCTGCTGAACGTGTGTCAATCTCATATTTAGTCCTTTTGTCTTAATTCAATGTCACACAAATCAATTCCAATGTCTAAAGTCGCACAAAACAATTGCAATGTCTCAAATATCCAATCCGCCAATAAATTACATAAATAATATATTGAAATCGCAAATTATCCCATTGCACAAGTCATTCATAACAAGAAAAAATTGCAAATTATCCCATTGCACAAGTCAAAGATAAGAAGAAAAAGAAAATGTTCAGACGTGCGCCTGTGACATGAATCCAAGATGCGCCATGATCAAATCCCTGCAAAACCGTTTCGACGTTACATAAGGAATCTAAATATTGAAAAACGTAAGTTTCCTAGCACGTAGATCTAAAAAAATTACTTTCCGCGCTATTTAGAAACATCGTTTCTTATGAAGAACTAATTTTCGTAACGAGAATATTTGAAATGTGCGAAAAATCGAGGGTGTAGAAAAGGGTACCCGAGCCGAAAGTACTTACGGAATTTAGTTCTTGTGGACTTTCTGAAGCTGGGAAAAGTGTTTTTTTGAAGTGTGCAAGTTATTTGGTCTGTGAATAAGGTATTTTTCGACATTCATGTATCTCTCTTGTACGATAGCTCGTGCCATCATTACCGTCGACTATGTGAATCAAATGTTCCGTACGTTCGATTATGTAACCACCTGTCAGTGTAGCAACCACGCGGTAGTTTTACAAGATATCGTGTGAGCGGGTTTTTCTTTTTTTTTTCCAATTTAATTTTCTATTTTTGCCTAACCTAACTGAACCTAACCTTCTGTGAATGGTTTGTGGATTAAAAAGAATCATTTTTCGGTTAATAAGTGTTAGTGTAACAACCACGCGGTAGTTTTACAAGATGACATGTGAGCGGTATTTTTTTTCAATTCAATTTTCTATGTTTGCCTAACCTAACCTTCCGTGTATGGTTTGTGGATCAAATTTCGCTTAAAAACCTTTTGTGAATAGTTTGTGCGGCATTTATCGGTTCATAAGTTTGGAAACACTGCATATCAGCTGACGATAGACAACGTGAGTCAAAATTTGGCCACCAATTAGCAACGACCAATAAATACTTATAATGTTTAAAATAACGCTTTTTTCATTGAAAAATTTTCATTAAATGTTAAGATCCCCGAAATGTCTGAAATTCCTTTATTTTCTTCTTTTTCACATTGTTACTTACGTATTCTGCATTCCTAAGGATTCTTGAAGGTGCCATTTTGTTTTTTTCACGCAAATAATTTAAATTTTCGACATATGTAGTAATTCTTGTTTTTTTGTTTCGCTTTTGTTACACGCAATATGGTGGAGAAATGTTGACTAGCGTTATAGAAGATGAGTGGTTATGCAGTGTTGCAACCTTCTTCATCGAAAAATACCTACTTTTGTGTTACTATTTTGTATTTTTTTCCAGGTTCGAAAACCCCACGAACCATTCATAAATAGTCCCATGAACCATGCATGGCAAGGTTCGGTTAGGTTAGGCAAACAGTTAAAATTGTCATGTTCTTGGAGAACAATGGTGTGGTTGGAAACACTGACCGGGGGTTACATCATCGAACGCATGCAACATTTGATTCACGTAGTGGAAGGACATAGAGGCAACAGCTTTCATGCATTGGAGAGACATTAACCTTAAAAAATACATGATTTACCGGCGAAATAAATTAAGCGATGGGAAAAGACACTTCCACGACCTTTCAAAAGTGTACGGAAAGTCAGTTCGGTAAGTACTTTCTCCTGTAAAATTGAAGAAATACGTTTTGGGGATACTTATATTTTACCAAATTTTTTGCTCGCTTCGTTCTCAAGTCTTATCAAGTTTATAACCATAGCTAGGGGATGGCGGGAGTCGGCCCTGGGTGCCGAACTATCTAAATGAAAAATAGTTGTAAAATTGATTGATTGATTTGTGGTTTTAAGTCCCCTTTATGCACAGAGAGGCTAATCGGGACTGGACCTACGTTTAAAGTGGGATCCAAACTACTGTGGCATGTGTTGAAAAAATAATTGAAATCGTTTTTCGAACACAAATGCTTTAGCACCAACTTCTACCCCCTTTTGGCATAATTTACGAGGGTAATAACGTCTTTGATACTACTTACTACTACTAATAATAATAATAACAACAACAATGTTGGCTTGGGCATGGATGTTTGTTACTGTCCATTCATCAATTTCATCATATCACTCATCCCCATCTTCGCAAATTAGCCAAACGTGGTACAAGAAGCGAAGTAAAATAAAACAAATCAATAATGATAATAATAATAATGTTATAATAATAACACTATTATTATTATTAGTAGTATTAGTACGTTTATCCTGCCACTTTCTCCCGGCCCGCTCAGACAAAAGTCGTGGTTGTAAATAGAAACTCAACACCTTAAATTAAATATTTCAATTATATTACTTACACCGTTTAATTGAATTATAATTTTTGGATGTTGGAATCACATAGATCCTTTATATTATTAAGATATGTGGGTGTGGATGTTGAGAGGCGGTAATACGTAAGGGTGAAATAGAGAAAACATGTGCTTGAATTTTTAGAGAGTTCGCCTTGAAAACCGGGAATTATACTTGAATTTTATCATGGTCCTAGAGTAGCCACCCTGTACAAACACTTACATATCCGCTTCTTTTTCCAACATAGCATTATTTTCGAATCACTTTTAGTACCGTGAAACAAGTTTTTTTTTATATCCTCTGCTCAGGAGTTCGCATCCTGGGAGTTCAGCCCATCCAACACTGCCCCTTTCAACACATCCGTTTCTTCAAACTGTTTCGTCCGGCTCATTGAAATTCAACAAAAGCACATCTTGTTGGTCCCAGAAAACAGTTACCATGACTTTTCTTGAACTTTTTCTTATTTGGTGGATGTGAATGCACGACACCATCACTCATTACACTCTGATCATACACTTCACACAATTCTCTATTAATTTCGGAAGCAAGTTGAACTTTGGCGTTAAGACATCGAATCACAGACCATGCTTCTCAATTGGCTTGATGGTGTAATTGCACAGCCATTTTAACATGCTCTAGCTTGCATTATAACCAGAGTGACTACTCACCTGGAATTGTGCATGAATTATTGGCTTCAGGAAATCTGTGTGAATTTTTGTCCGTAGACGTGAAAAATTGCAACTTTAATTAATCCCATTGAATACATATTTATTTAAGGTCAAATATCACAACTAACCTCGAAATGGAAGTTTCAGTATTTTCATATATTACTATTTTTTATGAAAACTATGCTCCCTTGGCTTCAAATCAACTCCAAGATGATGATATGCTGTAATTGGAAGCAAAGTCATGAATTGTTTTTGTTGCCCTTGTGTGCATAAATTTTACATGTGGGGCATTCCATGTGAAATCAAGAAGTGAAGAGACACTTTTCAATCTTACATATTTTGATTCATTTGAAATTTTTCATACTGAAAGGGCCTCTTGAGGTAGGAAAATATGCAAAGTTGCAGATCCATATCTTATGTTTTTTCGACATTACAGTGTTGCAAATTATGCGATTTTGACCTTTTTTTTCCAACATCATGTTAACTTTAAATTGCAATATTTCGGCAATCAGGGTACCTATAGAAGTGATTCGGATGGCATTTGAAAGGTCATGAAGGGCTCTTTCACTATTTCATATCCATGTCAGGGTAAAAAAAAACAATTGAATGTGGTGTAAAGAAAACTTTGGTAGCAATTTTCTCAAAAGCAGGTCTTTTAATTTTTTTCAAAAAATTGTCATACATACACTATTACTCAATAACTATACCTTAGCACAAAGCACTGCGACGCCAAGGGTCCTGGGTTCGAATCCTGCTCGGGCTTGGTTGTTTGTGAATGTCCATTCATCAATTTCATCACTCATCCCCATCTTCGCAAATTAGACAAGAGGCACAAAACACGAAGTAAAATAAACTACATCAATCAATCAATAACTATACCTAATTTGAAAATGGGACGCTAATGGGATCCGGAGTTACGTTAGATTTAGGATAGGGTAGAGGAGGTTAGGTCATGCATGATTACACATTTTGATAGACAAATTCTTAATATTCAAAAGTAAGAGTAACAGAAATGAAATACAATGTTGTTTGAATTAACGTACATAAATCTAATGATTAAATTCGAGGTTATTATTATAAAAACAGGGTGATTCAAAAGTCCAGTCCCATAGGTAACTCTGTTATTAGTTCTCATTGCGAAAAATGAAAAGAGGGAAAAGTTGTTGGAAATAGGTAAGTTTCAATCTGAAATGCTTGAATTTTCAACGTATTGTGCACCGTTTAAGCTGTACACGCCACATGCTTGGCCCTGAATACTGCATGGCATGGCAATACCATATAGTACAGGGTAAATTAAGAATTGATGACGATATTACACAGGGTAAATTAAACAAATTATTATAATGAAAGTATTAAAAATGTGAATGTGCGAGATGTGCAGTGGCAAAGTGTGAAGTACTTATGTATTGCAGCCTGATTATTATTTGTGAGTTTTTAACCGTTTCTAGAGGCCTGGGGAAAGGAGGGGTGTGCACATCACATGTTCTCGTTTTTAATACTTGTTTAATTTACCTGTATTTATCATCATGAATTCTTAATTTACCCTGTATTGTATGGTATTGGGATGCCATGCAGTATTCACAACCTGGCATGTGGCATTTTCAGCTCCCAATGAGGCTCATGACTTTTGAATCACCCTGTATTTTTAATAACTGCAAATTTAATCATTAGACTTTTAATTTTGAATATTAAGAATTTGTCTATCAAAATGTGTAATCTTGCATTACCTAACCTACTCTACACTACCCTAAATCTAACATAACTCCGGATCCCCTTGGCGTCTAATTTCAAATTTGGTACAGTTATTGAGTAAAAGTATATGTATAACATATAATTTTTTGCAAAAAATTAAAAGACCTGCTTTTGAGAAAATTGCTACCAAAGTTTTCTTTCCACCACGTTCAATTGTTTTTCTTATCCTGACATGGATATGCAATATCTTGTGTGAAAGAGCCCTTCATGACCTTTTGAACGCCATCCGAATCACTTCTATAGGTGCCGAAATATTGCAATTTAAGTTAACAAGATGTTGGAAAAATTGTCAAAATTGCATAGTTTGCAACACTGTAATGTTGAAAATATAAAGATACGGATCTGCAACTTTGCATATTTTCCTACCTGAAGTGGCCCTTTCAGTATGCCAAATTTTTAAACGAATCAAAAAATCTAAGGTTGAGGACCTTGTTTGTTTAACATGAAATGATCCATGTGAAAAATTACTTCATATCTTCTGCCATCTTACCAAAGTTGATGAAAATCCGTGGTGGCCAGGTTGAAAAGTTGATTTTTTTTGGTGATGATTTTGCTTGAAAGACCCATTTAGACACACTATTTTAATGATAAGAGCCCTTCACCTGACTCGTTTAATCTGTGAAAGCATTTAGAGGTTTTTATTTTTTATTTTTATTTAATTATTAGAGAAATCCTGAATACAGAGAGAATCCATTTTATATCAGGATATCAACAGCGAGAAAAATAGAAATTAACAAATGAGAAGGACGCACACATATGTAACAAGAATAATAAAATAAAAAAATAAACAATAATAATAAAACAATAACAAGGGTATAACAAATATTAATTTCTCTTCAGCTGCTTGATGCATGCCCTAAACCTAACTTGCCTAATCTAGCAACCAAAGTGTTTCTCATCACTCAGTAACAGATCTCTGGTGTAAGGGGTGCTCCTTCCACATAGTGCACCCAATAGTCAACCTCACTTCCACATAGTACACCCTGGACTGCAGATTAACGAGGCTCGTGGACAGTATAATTCTGTACCATCCTGTGTTTTGTCCTTATTTGTGGTGAGTGCCCTTTCTAGCCTCAGCTTTTAACCAAGGTAAGGAAATTTTAGTTTTCAGACACGCTTTTATTTTTGTTATGATAAGGGGCTGGACCCCGTATAGTGTGACAGATGCAAAATAGCCTCGGTGCTGACGCACCCAAAAACATTTAATTCAAAGTAACAGATCTAAAGCAGACATCTGCCCAAGTTCCAATTGTTTAACTCAGAACTAATCATGCTATATGTGCATTTCTAACATGGTTCAATTTTTAATTATGTCTGTACATCCCAGCTGTCCTCAAGGTTTTACTTTATTTTGGTTATTTTAAGTCTTATCTCTACTGCTTGGGTTAATGATGAGGATGAATGATGAACTGTGCAATGAAACAAACACAATGGTACATTGGGATCCATACGTTTTACTCCCTTTGTTTTATGCGACGAGAGCTTCAAGAACTGACAGAGAACAATCTGCTTATTACCTCTGAACGAGTATACATAAAAATACTAGGATGAAGATAAAAACCAATGAAAATAGTCATGGACTATTTGCTGAGCAATACTTATGGATCCCACTGTGCGTCCATGCCTTTACCAAAGTTTGAACTTGAGATTTCTGGCTGCGTAGCCTGTTATGCTGGCAACTCCCCTGTATAGATACAATATATTTTGCCTGTAATTCTTCCTCCCTCCCCCATCCCCTCTCTCTCTATCTTATGTGTAAAATCATTGTATTTAAAAATAATTCCTGCTTTTGGAAAACATATGTGCTCTCATTTGACCCGAAATGACATGAAAATTTATATCCCAAGGCTAATGAAAGACATGTTCACAAGAAATGTTCCTTCAATAACATAACAGGTGTGAGGAATATAAAATTTAATCTTATGTGCAGGTTACTCCTTAACTCTAAAGTCCCACTTCTTGTAGCATAACATTTTTACCCATATTAAATCAATTACAAAAACATGCTAAAGATGGTAACTCAAGTACTGATTTATTAAGTTGGCATTCTCTCTTCAAAATATTGGTGCGAAATGTATTTGTAGTGCGTACAACATGAGATGATATGACCTCTTTACTTTGGACTACGGAAATGCAGATCAATATAAATTGTAGTTCTGTCCTAAAAGTTGTATGTCCTTCGAAACTTTTTTTTGAAGATAAAGGTAAAGAAATAAAGATAATTTTACAGCGATTATGTTCCACACTGTTTACTTTACATCAGGTGGCTGAAATGGTATACAGAGGTTGATCAGGTTATATCCGACCAATATGTAAAGTGTAATTACCCTATGAAAAGCTGTGCTGCCACCACCGGTTGCATTCTATGGGACCACCAGCATTATGGACTACCACCCGACATCGCAATTTCCACTGCAACAAATTATGTTGGAGCACTTGCAAAGGAATTCCATCCCATTCCTCCTTACAGGCTTTCGTTTTAACAGTCCAAATGCGCAGAAATCCATTGGACTGGCATCAGGGCTTTTGAGAGGAATGTCATGAAAGGGAATAACATGAATTCCTGTTTCCCTGTTCCGTGTCCTGATAAAACCGGAGGGATGATCTAGCGATGTGACTGGATGCTTTGACCATGTGGATCTGCACCTGGTTCTTGTTGGCTCCGTACAAACAAGGGATGTCTGTCCGATAGATTGGGGCCATAATGGATTCCTGGAAGTAGGCAGCATTCACCTTCATGTTTTTCTCCACCTTACATATCTCCAACTACTCCACTTAATTGTATCCGGCGACAATCATGATTCCCTGCGGGAAACTTTCTTGTCACTGGCGGTAAAATTCGGTACGTCCCTTGCCAGAGGTGTCACGGTACGTAATTGCCCTAATGTTACCATTACACGTGAGATAAATGTAGTCCTCATCCAATGTGACAACTCTCTTCCATTTTGACCCCACCAAGTGTTTGCAGCAGTTGTGGTCACTCCGATGGTTAAACCATTTTCCGACATGTTTCAATATTCGGTTGTACAGAAAATGTGCATAGATAAGAGCCATGATGTACCCTTGCCAATAACGGTTAATTTTTGGCGGCATTTCACTAGCACGAACACAACGTTCCGGCAACTGCAAGCTCAGACACAACACTGGTTTCAAGGTTCTGGCGCAACTACACACATGGCAGCAGCATTGCTTAATCGGTCGGATATAGCCCGATCTGCCTTCTGTATTTGCTACAGGCATGAACTCTCAAGATAGCAATTTATGTCATAACACAGAAGTTATGTGGTATATGTCTTCCAACATTCATATCTAATTAATTGAGGGATGCGTCACCTTGTTTCTTTCTTTCAGACACCTGTCATATTTAAAATAAAGGAAAGGGAGGAAATGTGATAGTACTGTATTGTTTTAACTGTTACCATATGAAAAAAATCGTTGATCTCATTTGAAAACTATGCATACTAGTTACTATCTATTAATATCATAACAATTCTTAGCACATTGTTGTGCTATTATAGCCGTAGAGGTTCCGTAAATGTTCCTCCAGAGAATTTAGAGTTCCACACATCACATCTGCAATAAAGTATATATTGTAAAATGTGTGCTAAATAAATATTATGTTAAAGAATAGTTATAATACATGGATTTTTTTAGTTTCTAGTTACTTTATGACACTAATATAACATGCATTTTTAAGTATGTAATATGGAAGGAATTTTAAACACAATGCACTCTTTGATAAATTTCATTGGCCTAATTATGAGATCTTACAATGCCATTTGTAGTAATTTTATGGTGATGCAAATTTCCTAGTTGAGTAACACTGTAATCAGAGTGCTGCACATTAGCCCGATTCGTCTACTATGCCTGCCTAGTTGACGAGCTGGGCTTTCCTCCTCCTCCTCCTGTCTGGCGAGACAGCGAGTAAGAACTGTTCGCCGGGTTTTAAACCATCAAGTATCGAAAGCCCACGGGTAACTGGCAGGCCTTGCAAGCTTCCAAGACCCAGCTACATGAGTGATACAGTCACTGTTGCCAACTTTTAAGATTCTAAACTCTACAAGGAGAACTTGTAATGTTTATCAATTTCATATTGCAGAGATTTTTCCGTGGTAGAAAACATTTGTATTACTGAACCAAGTTTTGCAAAAAGTGTCATCATAAATACATTTTTGGATTGTGTGGTTGGTGGTTGTTCTACATTAAAGTATTTTTTGAAGAATTTCGAAAACCGTTGCTACAGATTTTCTCTTGGTGATATTCAATATCCAAATTAGTTGCTCAAGTTATCCCCTCTAAGGCACAAAGATACTTTCTTTTGTTTTTGTAAATTTCATTCTGAAGGGAAATTTATCCTCAATATAGGTGAAATGTAGTACTTTTTCAACCATTACATCTGACATCATGTGATGCTGAACACTAAAGCAAGGGGGTCCATAAAATGCATCATGAAATCAGTAGAGGTTTTAGCATATTGCCATCTATTTCAACAAATCGTCATTCACTCACGTTGCTCGTGTAGTTCTACAGACCGCAATTATAGTAACACAATGCAAAATATAATTGTTAGCCTGTATCTTCAGATGGGTACAAATAGCAGGTGGCGCTGGCCCACACATTTCAACAAACAATTTAAAAATGAAACCAAGATAAGATTTATGATTTCATAACAAATTTGGACAGTATGTGGTAGTCAGTTTGACATAATAATGAAACTAATTTCAAAGTTACAAAATATGACAGTTATACAAATTCAAGGCCCATGCGACCTAACATAAATTCAAATGTCGCCATATGTAGTGAAATATAATTACCGTTGACTACATTGACAGTGGTGCACACGTCTGACTGCAGGAACTACATATCACGTGACTTCTTAGTACCAGAGTAAAGAGAAACACCAGGCATGCATCGAGTCCTATGGATTCTTGTTTAGGGAAGTCGCTTACGCAATGTCTAACATCTGGCTTGACGTGCATGTTGATTATTATTTTAGGTGCAATACCTTGTGGATAGGTTTATTACTGTAATGAACATTTTAAGTGCTTCACTTTTTTGTCATTTTGTCATATTCATTGCTACAAGCAGGGATAGAAATAATTCAGGCACCAGCGTTTTTTTTGTTGGAAAATACAGTCTTCAAAGCTACGAGTCCAACTAACATAAAGTTACATATTTTGAAATATGATCTTAAAACATTTAATGCATTAATTAATACAAGATTGGATTAAAGGTAATTAAATCTTGGGACCGTTGTCTCTTGTAGTTAATTATATAATTATGTTGACTTGTAGCAACCCACATGCATTGTCGTACAAAGAAAGATACCCCTAGACAAATCAGAGCCGAGTACGAAGTGCACCGAACCTTGAGTGCGGAGGTAAAGTGTGGGGGGCAGCATAGTAACATATTTATTTGGGGGCTCGTCCGGGATTGAACTTACATATTTGGTGGCCAGTCGTAGGATTTTGAACGAGATTTTTGAATTGAAAGTTAAGGAGAGAAACGGACGAGGATCGAACCGATGATCTTGCGAAACAGAAAAGGGGAAGTTACAAGAATGTCGCTTGGTAACTCGAGTAGGTCCAGCCCGACCGCGACAGAACTTTCTGTTGTTGAGGAACAGAGGTGCGTTCCAAGAGTGACAATGGAGGAAGTTCGTTTGCCGCTTCCGACATTTGAGAGAAATGTAGGGAAGGAAGATGCTTTTTCGTATCTGGATAGGATTCAAGATTACGCGAGAACGTTGAAAATTTCTGAAGATGATCTTCCAAAGCAGTTTATTCCTCTTTCGTTGCGAAATGAAGCGAGGGAGTGGTTTTTGTTCACGGAACCGTTCGGTGATTTTTCACAATTCAGGCATAAATTCTTGCAGGCTTTTCATGGATTGGATTATCAGAGAGAAGCAGAGTTATTTTTGTCTCAGAGGTTTCAACTTGCTAACGAGGGATTGGCAGAATACGTTCGCAATGTTGACAGGCATTTTAGCAGGATAAGGAATTCGGCTTCTGCGCAGGAGAGAATTGACTTTGTGAAATCGCACTGCAATCCGGTATTTAGGGATTATTTGTACAACAAGACATTCACTTCTATGAGAGAAATGAGCGAGTACTCGCTAGAATTGCAAGCGGAGTTTTTGGAAAGGCAGAGATTCAAGTCTTTCGTTTCGGAAGATGAAATTTGCCACTGGTCGCTGAGAAAGTCCCTTAATCAGGAATGCGAAGAGGAGAGGGGGAGAAAGAAATCTGATATTTTCTTGGACCCTGTGAGCATTGGTTTTGACCGCCCGAAAGTCGAGCGCCTGAGGGCTGAACATGTGGTTTCACGCCCTTCACCCTCGCGGCTTGCGGTGAGGGATGAAAACAAACAGAACCGCTTTTCGAAAGAAGATTGCCAGAGAAATAAATTATGCTACACTTGTGGACAGAAAGGTTGCAGAGCTTCAAATCACCGTAGGGAAAACAAGATTAATGAACGTGGGAAGGAAGTAATAACAAAAAACACGTAGAGTCGCCACGAATTTGTCAAGTTCGTGGCATGGAAACTGCAAATTTTACGCGGAAGGAAAATTTTTCACCTCACAATGTAAATGTAAAAGACGTAAGAGACCTATCTTTTTATGCAACGTGGCTAATGTGGAAGTACACGCATGTATTGATACGGCGTCGTCCAATAACTTTGTGTCTTTGGAGGTTTTCGAGAAAATGAAGGCAAATGGAGTAAAATTAAAGGGTTATAAAACTAAAGTAATACTTGCGGAAGGAAATGTGTAATCTTTGGGGAGCGCTTACGTGAATATTAAGTTTCACGGACACAAGGCTCGGGATCAGATATTTGTGTTATCTAATGCTAATCATGAAATGTTAATGGGAAGGACATTAATGGCTAAGCTGGGACTTGTACCCATGATTCATCGTAACGGGTGGGCAATTGAGCCTGACCTTTCGAAAATCGTGCCTTTTGATTCGCTGCCGACACGTGACAGCGTTGATGCTGTTGGTTCAAGGGGACTGTGTTCGACCACGGATGGAGTCGAAGGGGTCCGAGAGAATGTTTCTGCTTGCGGAGCGGAGACATGTAGCAGCGACATCAAAGGGGTGGGGGTTGACGAAGAGAGAAGGATTGCCATGCTGATGGAGGGTACCGATATCTCAGAGGAAAACAAGCCGAAATTGATTGCCATAGTGAGAAGGCATATTGACGTTTTTCAAGATAAACCAGGATTAGCAAAGGATTACGAGGTTCGTTTGGATGTGGATAACGAGAAGCCGGACCGAGCGAAACCTAGGCCACTTTCTGAGCAAAAGAAGAAATTCGACCGGAAACAGAAAAGGAAAACGGAAGCGATGTTTACAGATGCAGCTGGCAACACTGTAAATGGAAAACAGACGGACGGACAGAAAGAAACTTCGCTGCCCGTAGATCTTAACGATAAAGGTATGTGGAAAGGAGAACAACAGAGCGATCCTTATTTGTCGAAATTAATTGGATGTTTAAATGGGGAAGAAGTTGAAATAAAGGATTCTCGAGAGAAGAGAAAATTTGACTTTTATCTGCAACATTCCTCTCTCGACGATGATGGACTGCTTTACCGTTTCGTTGACGAAAACACTGGACTTTATCCACCGTTTAGCTCCAGATTGAAGCTGTGGGTACCAGAGAAGTTAAAGAATGAAGTACTTAAATCTTCGCATGATGATTTATTATCTGCGCACTTAGGACATGGAAAGACATTGTTTAAGTTCCTAGAGAATTATACTTGGGACGGAGTAGTCAAAGATGTCAGTAACTATTGCAAAAGTTGTATCACTTGTCTTCAGTATAATCCTGACAACAGCAGAAAGATGGGATTTATGAACTCGAGAAAATCTACTGCGCCTGGATACAAAGTGTTTCTGGACATTTTTGGACCACTGCCTACAAGTACGAAGGGGAGATACAAGTACTGTTTAGTCATTCAAGATGAGTTCTCAAGGCACATTAGTTTGACACCGCTTAGAACTACAACGGCGAGGACGATCTCGCAATCATTCTTGAAGTACTGTTTTCAATCAGGTTTCCCGAAATACGTTGTCAGTGACAACCAGAGTGTATTTCGAAGCAAACTGTATTCACAGACGTTGCGTTCTGTGAATTGCAAGCCTGTCTATATTACGCCGTATAGACCGAAGGGAAACAAATCAGAAGCAGCTATTAAGATAATCAAGCAAGCACTTTTGAAGTTCTGCAAGGAACACTCGTCGTGGGCTGAAAACTTGGACGCGATAAGTTTTGCCATTAATAATGCAACCAATTCGATGACTGGGTTGAAGCCGTCATTTTTGTTCTTTGGACGTGATTTGTACACGCCGCATGACACTCGGAAAATGGAGCTTCAGAGGGAAGATGGAACCGGGGAAGACGTCACGGCGGAGAGACAGATGGATTACGTCATACATTTAAAGGAAAGAATGGGCGCGGCTTTCGAATTTGCAAGAGAAAAAGAAGAAAAGACGAGGCAAAAGGCGTCAAGGGCCTACAATAAGGGCAGAAGAAGGGTTAATCTTCGTGTCGGAGATCGAGTATTGCTTCAAGAGCATAGAATTTCGTCTGCTTTTAACAAGCAAACTGCGTGCTTTTTCCCGAAATTCAAAGGGATCTACAGAATTCTGAATTTCACTACTCCAAATAATGTTGTTTTGGAAAAGGAAGGTGAGGGGAAGAGAGTTCTGGCTAACGTTGACCAGCTGAAGGTCATTCCGAGAAGAAATTTGAGAAGTATGAGCGAAAGCACTCGTCCCTAAATTCTACCCTGAGAATCCATCTCAAGGGGAGGGGGTAGAAGGACTGTGAAAAATGATGAAAAGGGAGCCGAGTAGAAGACTGCTAGTTTGTACAGTAGTAATTAAGTTCCTGATTTATTGTCGCTACACATTAGTGTCCTGGTAAAGTCATTTCATGAGAATGTAAGATTTAAATTACGGACTGTTGGATTTTATGTTATGTCAACCTTTTTCCGATAAAAGTAGATGAATATTCTGCACATGAGGACATGAGATTTTCATCGCTAAGAGAATGCTGAAGGATGGCAGTTCGATGCCCGGAAAAGGAAGGGAAAGTTTCCTTATAGATGGAAAAATGAGAAAGCCATTTTAAAGTCGGGTCGTGTGATCGAACGATAGAACCTTGAAAGCATTTGAAGCTGAAATTCGACAGGAGTCGAACCGAGTACCGCAAAAGTCCCAGATGCAAGGACCAGGAGACTAAGGAGCCGGGAGATCTTCGGATGGACCGAGGAAAGGCTGAGTCGACCCTAGAGCGGGAGCCGGGCATGTTCTTTGGAAGGTGGAGGAGCTGAATCTGTCTGCACCTGGGAGCAGTCCTGATGACCAGATGACCGAGATGTCCAGGAGATTCCAGGATTCCGGAGGAAGAATCCGTGTGGAAATTGGATATTTAGTGCAGTGAAATCGAGACTCTTCTTTTCAGAGAGACGGTTGTGATGTGTAGTGAAAATGACGTTTCAGTGAACTTTTCTTTTTCAGATACAGTGCTTTAACTTTTCTCAGTGATTTTAAGACAATTCACATAGACTGAAATTTAAATTTCAGATTGAATTGTAACGCTGGGGAGGGGGAATCTGTTACCCTGCCCCCGAGTCAGGGCAACAGTGTTTTTTTTCCTTATTTAAATATTTATTCATATGTTAATTAATTGGGTAATTACGTGTATAAACATATATATGTGTTATTAGTGTAAATCAATTTATTATGCATTTTTAGGTTCATATTATTCCATGTATAAATACCATGTAGCTCTCTGTTCTTGCTTCGTGTTTCGAACGTTCGAGGAAAAGGTGGGCAGTTTAGCTGTTAAAGATTAAAAATTTTGAAAGAAGGGCCGTTGGCAACAGACGCCAACCAAACGTATATAAACTCCCAGATGAGAGTAGGGGAGGTCGGCTGTTGGAACTGAGACTTGGAAGGGGGAGGCTGTTTTTGCTTCGGTTAGCTAGGACCGGAGGACAGGTCTCCCGAAACTGATGCTGTAAGAGATTGGATTGCCGGGCAAGCTAGTGCCTTGGTATCCAGTTTACAGGTAAAAAGGTAGTTTGTACTGGATGTTATTTTTAAGTAATTACGGTGCGCCGGGCAGCCTAGTGCCTTGTCACCGTGGAGGTTGAGAAATGTACACGTCGGGCAGCCTCGCGCCTGTTAAGACGTTTCTTGGAGTAACGCGAGTCTACCTTGTGACAAGCGTACTCCAGATGTAATTCATGAAATGTAAAGCATCCAGGTACAAACAATAGAGATTCCAACATCAAAATTAGAGTTTTGGCCCGATAAATAATTAGAGAAATGAACGTTCGGATACGACCTGTATATACTTCAAATTTTACGTTAATTAAACTTATAGAAAATAACCAAAATTTCCGTTTATAATTTCACACATGCTGGACAAGGTAATTTATCCCCCTGATCATAAAGGTTTCGCAAAGGTTATCCGTTGTCTCTTGTAGTTAATTATATAATTATGTTGACTTGTAGCAACCCACGTGCATTGTCGTACAAAGAAAGATACCCCTAGACAAATCAGAGCCGAGTACGAAGTGCACCGAACCTCGAGTGCGGAGGTAAAGTGTGGGGGGCAGGATAGTAACATATTACCATATCACCGCAGATTTTAAAATTGTACTGCCAACAGTGCAAAAATTTATAATGGCGTATTTATTGTTCTGATTTCACACAAAAACACATA
Source organism: Lepisma saccharinum (assembly GCF_977018435.1). Taxonomy (NCBI): domain Eukaryota; kingdom Metazoa; phylum Arthropoda; class Insecta; order Zygentoma; family Lepismatidae; genus Lepisma; species Lepisma saccharinum. The sequence continues at coordinate 23,771,016 of NC_139252.1, read as the reverse complement.
CTGCAGTTATTTGTTTTAAAAAAAAGTAATGAATATTTGCATAAGAGAACTGAAAATATTAAGGAAAAGTATTTTTTTATATACTGAATTTGAAAATTCAGGTACCAGGTGAAAATTGTCAGGTGCCATGGCGAACAGGCACCCTGTATAAGTATACCCTTTTTTGATGCAAGACTCTTACCTCTGTGCAAAAAATGTAATCATGGATTTAAGTGTTTTATATGTGCATATACAAGGGTAGAAAACTAAAAATAATTCAGGCATCCCCTTTTTTTTTTTCAAATGCAGGTTAAAAAGGCATGACTCCAACCAAGATTATTTGAACTGCGATCTTGAGACATTTAATCTATTAATACAAAATTTCATTAAACCTAATTAATTCTTGCACCTGAGTGGCTTTTCTAAAGAAGGCTCAACTGGTAACAGTATGAATAACTATGCAGTGCATTCTAATATGTGGCAGACTCTACCCTATCACTGCAGATTTTAAAATTTGGCTAGGAGCAGTGTAAAACTTTATAATGGCATGCTTATTATTCTGATATAATAAGGCATTGTCGTTTACACCCCTCCCCCTTCCCCGATGTACATGTTTTAGTTATTTATTTTGTAGAATTTTGAATTGTTAAGTAATGTGGTGCACTCATATTATGAGCTGTCAGTATTCTATATGTATAATTGCTGTAGAATAGTAGAGTTGGCGAACTTCAAATACATGCTAATCAGCAAAGATTTTTAAAAAGAGTTTACCACAGCAATGAAATAAAACGATCTCTTGAATTTTGACTATATTTGATGTGAATGTGTGGATTCTATTTTCATGAAAACCCCTAGAAGAGTTATGGGAAAAAGATGCAATTATGTCCTATTTTTAGGAATATTCAAATGTACATCTGTATGTAATGCACAAGTAAAAAACTGGTCTTATTTTGTCAATAATTGATATAATTTGGTAAAAATGAATATTTTGAACGCTTTTTTGACTGAGGATTCCATGTGTTTGATGTTGAAATATGAATAACAAAACACAATCTCTAGTCAATTTTAGACATTTTTAAGCTTCTATATGCCTTCTACATCCTAGTGAAATTGTATTTTGAAATTTAATTATTTGTATCTTTCTTGTTGTACTTCGCTTTTCAGCCACTTTGGCTAATTTCGATAACTAGAATCAGTAACGATCAGCTGCAATAGACGAATAGGCACTCACAAAGAACACCCATGCCTTGGAAACTTCGGTGTTTCGATGAGATCAGATATCAACCACTTGACGTGCTCGGTCAATGAACTGGCGTATGTGGCGGTCTTATTTGCGTAAAGGTAAAATAAAATTTTGTTCACCAGTGAATTACCAAATACGGTCTTTAATTTTTACAACCTCTACAGTGGTGATTTTCAGGCTCCACACACCCTCCAACTAAATAACGCTCTTATAGAGAAATTCAATGAATAGTGTTGCCCTCTGTTTTTTTGACAGGAAAGGGAAAATGGGAAGAAGAAGACTACATTCCTTTCATCAATTTGTTGTTAATTTTGTAATGTATCAACCAGGCAGACTAGACTTGGCCAGCGAAGTCCACGAAACTGGATGTAGTAGACAGAATTTGACACATCCCGTGACATTCAGTTTGGAGGTAGCACACTCATTCTCCAATCGAATGCTTAACTGGAAGAGAAGTCCCAGCTGTTGTACTGTTCGCAAGTTAGTTTTTTGGAGCGAGATTTGTCTAAATCACGAATCGCACCAAGGAAATTTCTAAATTAGTCTTCATTTGTACCATAGCCACTCTCATTCAGGTGTCGGTACATCCAGCCTTAGCTTTGCAGATGAATACATTTCTGAAACCTCTGTGTGCAAGTAAACATAATTTATATTTGGTGATTTTTCGTCTGCTTTCGGCCATTCGAAGTTAATTGTGATGACGAGGATGTATAAGGAATTGATGAAATGCAAGAAACATTGAACCACATCCAGGATTCAAACGTAGGACACCTGGCTTCATAGCATGCTACGGAGGAAGCTGCAAGAAAAACAAGGTAGGCATTCAATAACTGCTTGTATTCCGTGTGAATACAACACATCGTATGGGAGTTCCCTCTTCCTCCACATGAGTATGATGAATTGATAGTTTTAGTTAACAGAACACAGGTTCCCTGTTTGGGACTATGTTATGATCGTAGCACGACGACGACAGGCTACAATGTTGGCCGTATTTTAAGAGTTGTTTAGATCTTTTCTACTAAACACCCTCTCCTTGTGTTACTTCTTCAGGGTAACAGAAATGGCCTCCCGCTTCTCTTTACAGAAGAAATGTCCATATGCGACATTTAGGGTTAGGTGGCAGAGCAGCCCTTGGCCGAACCTCGCCCGCTGAATAAAGAAAATTTATTATTATTATTACGCTATGACAACACTGTTAGTTAAAGTATTTAATAAGGTTGTTATCTTAGTGACACAACTTCTGAAATTCTTCATATTTTGCTGTTACCTGGTTGCCAATATGTGCAAAGGCACCCGCAGAATATTTTCTTGGGAGCAGCAAGATTTTTGCCATTTATTGTTATTAACATTTTACAAATCATAAAATTGAAATTGAAAATACTTTGGCATTGTTGACAAGTTCAGGCTTCAATGATTTGTCTTGCTTCCTTTCCATAGGTATAATTAGATATATTTTTTTGTGTGTAGTTCTTTGTGCACAGAGATCAAAGACCTCTTAATCTTTTCTCATTCATGGTGCCTCTGATCCACACACACACAAAAAAAGTAATTCAAAATTACAGCATGTGAATTGTCAGTCAGATCCTGACTTTGGGAAATGATTTTCCAACTTTTTGGGATCATGAACAGTAAGGAAATTCCTAAGGATTGTAAGTGCTTAATTTGTTGTATTTTCTGTATTATAATTGTCTGAATTAAGAAAAAAACAGTTGTCAATCCAGAAGGGCAAAGACATTCATTTTAGGGGGGAATTCTTTCCGGGAAATATTCCATTCTGATGTTTTCCTTTCATAAAGGCAGGGCTTTTAGCGGAGGTAAAATGTATACATTGCACCTCCCAATAATGAGTGTTAAAGAAAGAACAAAATTGAAAATTTTCAAAATAATTTATTGACTGGCAATGGACAAGTGACAAAAAGTGGCGGGCAACTGCCCCCCCCCTCCCCCTTCCATACTAATTGTCGCCAGTGCTTCTGACCAACCTTTGATGTTAGTCCTGTTCTGAAGTTGAGGAAGTATTTATCAGAAGAACCAATCTTCCTGAGAACAGCTTTATCCTTCACCAACTGTTCATAAAACACACTACATATCTGGGTTTGCATCAAGACTCAGGAATTTAAATTCTTGTTGCATGTCTTTATTCAAACTACATGTACAATTCTTGGCAATGCTTATTCACTGCTCTGCAAATAATGGGGTACACACACAAAACAATACAACCGGCGAGGTGAGCTAACTTCAACAATAAACTGATGTCTGCTCAAATGTTCTTGACCAACAAAACATTTTGATCCTTATGAAGTGCTTGAAATGCAGTCCACCTATTTTGCCAGTGTTGCTATGATGCTAGTGAAAACATTCCATCAACATTATTTTTAGCACAAAATGTCTCAAATTTACACTGGTTTTCAAGCTAACTCCAAGACTTTTATAAAACGGGACAAACTGTTTTTTTAAAATAATATCGATGGGACGACCAGGGCATGCCTCTAAAACGGGCATATAGTCACCCTACCAACAATGGAAGTGGGAAATTTTCAACCATCCACCCTACATCCCAGACCTGTCTCCTTCAGATTTTCATCTCTTCACAAAACTAAAGAACTTTTTGGGAGGAGAGATATTTCACAGTGATGAGGAACTGAAAGAAAGGGGTGACTACTTTTCTTATGGACTGGCGGCAGAGGAATATGAAGCTGGGTTTCAAAAACTCATGACACATTATGACAAATGCTTAAATGTACATGGTGACTATGTAGAGATGTTTAAAGTTTGTTGTTAACAATTACAAAGTTTTGTCGAAGAAATAGTAGTTACTTTTTTAAATTCAAAAACGGGTACTACTTTCTGGATGCCCCTTGTATAAACACAAATGAATCATGCTCCAATGCTACTTGTACGTTTGTAAATACATATGTAACTGCATTACTATTTCAGGTAAGAAGATTGCTACTTTTTAAGAAGTCTGTATTACATAGACCCTGTGGGATATCTCAAGTAAAACTTGATTTATTTTTAGCATAAATTTCATGCATGCTAACTTATTACTTCATGAAACTGAAATATTATTATGCAGCTTGACATTTATATTTTTTGACAGACTAAATGGCGACTAGTTACGTATTGCTTCCCCCCCACCCTTTTTTAACTTACTTCAAACTTACACAATTTGTTTTTGCATAATAAACGGCTATATCCAGTCAAAAGATTTTTGGGTCTTGTTGATAACACATCTGTTTATCATCTATACCCAACTATGCAATTTGAGGTAAAATCTGGTATTTGGCACATCGACTCATCCATATTTTAAACTTTTGTACTAACTTTCTTCTTAAAGCTTCGCATAACCACTTTTTGTACATGCAAAATACTTAACTGTGTTAGATTATTGTACTCACGTGTTGCAGAGGGCATAACTTTAATTAGAAACACTTTAAAATATATTGTTTTGTGTAAGATCACTACAAATATGTAGAATACATTGATGTACACAAAAGAGAAAATTAATATGAGTAATCTATTTATGTAGTTATGTCAATATTTCAGGTTTTTCTGTGACATAATGTGCTTGAATGAAAATATGACATATGAATCTGGACTCTACTTTGAACTTTAGTCATTGGTATTGTATGCTACGTGCTAGGTATTAATCAGATTATTCAAGAAAATTACTTGACATGTCCGGATAATTTTACGTAGAGTATCTAATGAAGCACTATTTTTACCTTGATTTGTTTTAGATTAAATCTACTTATCTTTTTTCATCAACATCAAGTAAGCTCTACTTACCATAGCAACTGAAAACAATTGATTAGTGATTGTTAAACTATTCAGCATTGTATTTTCGAAACACTGTTGTTTTTATAAACAGTCAGGGTTAGAGTCTCTGGATGTATTTTACCATCATATATGAGTACTCGCATCCATTTTCTTTGTGGAGAACTCAGATTTACCTACAAAATGGCGGTGCTTACAAACAACTGATTCTGTTACTTCAAAAAAGAATTCATGTGAGTTTATTTATTGTCATCACAAATTTAAAATTATAATTTCCTCCACAATTATAGGCAAATTTGTGCATTTCTATGTAATACAAACTCAGAGTGGCTACTCATCGGCCAGGAATTATGCATGAATTCTTCTCCTTGGATGTGAAAAATTGCAACTTTTATTAATCCAAATCTCATTGAATTTGTGCTCTTGGCAACATCTTATTTGACCGCCCCCAAAGAGTTCTAAGTCCCGAATTCATGAACTTAGCAACATTACATTTCTGCTCCAGGTGAGAGTAGCCAACTTTGAGTTGTTCCTTCCACTAGACGAAAAACGCTGCGGTGAGAGGATTTCAATTTCGCACTTTCCATGAACTTAGAAACTATAAACCGTTATTATAATACACAATCAAACAGAAATAATACATTGGAAAAAGAACCTTGAGGAATTTTTACGATTCTGCTTGCTCGACTTGAAATTAGAGGAGTTTGAAACACTGAATACATTTTTTCTCCACCTTGAGGAATTCGCCATCAAGTTTGTGCAGAAAGAAGCAAATTTGTGAGGAGTTTATGTGACATTTTATTTACAATACCTTGCATAATATCGAACAGTTCTAAAAAAATAATATTTTTCACGACTTGTCGAGAAAATGTGTTTGGAACACAGGAAGGTGGGAGTGTTCATAAACGTTAACATGTTTTTAAGGCCATAACGTCGTCAAGTTAAGGGAGAGCAGTTGCATAACTTCGTCAAGTTAAGGTAGAGCAGTTGGTTAGACACCACTATCCGTATTTTTCATCAAGCGTGAAATGTCGTGGGTTCAAATCCCACTTTCTCCTTTTTTTTTTTTTGAACAAAGACTGTTGATATTAGAATATTTAAAAAATGAATCCGATGCACATTTGAGCACATTTTTTCCCTTAGAAGTTGCAGATTTCCGGGATTTAAGGTTAAAACTTTTTTTTAAAGTTATTGTTCATATGTTGTGTTAACACCCACATAATGATTAATTCCCAAATCACATATACGTATTTAGAATGCAAAATATAATGTTATTTAAGTTATGCATTGTCTATATTCTTCACTGACACCTAAAATATTGATTATTTTGATATACTAAAAAAACATATACAATTATGTTATGTAGTGATGTAGTGCATTACTGTAACAAAGGAGATAGTTTAATGAGTTTAAATTGCTAAGATTGGTAATTTTATGTCCGTTCCTTCCTAATGACTGTTCTCAATTCCCTAACCACTATCTTACCATGCATCTAAAAGTAAGAGTAAATCGCCAGTTAACATATGTAAATGGTTATTGCAACGGAGGTCGATGCGATAAGAAACTACTAATAAGTATTTATGTAGTGAGTGACAAACAAAAAATTCAAAACCTCATAATGATCGTTAATTTGTCTCTGCTTTGTATCTAAAATGTTTGTCTTATTTCATCAGAAAGTATGAGTATCAGATCTAACAAACTTCCCCCCACTAACTTTGCAATATTCGAAACCACCGTCACAGACTTAGCTCTACGTAACTTGATTCTGCACATTCCATGTGGCATGTGACTTGACTTCCTCCTATCATCGAAATAACTTCCTCTTACTATTTCCTTTCACCTCATGAAATACAGAGACTAATGTTAACTTCTTAGCACGGTGGGTAAACTTTACACCCACCGATATACTCCTAAAATTTTTTTTGCCTAGGAGAATTGAACCTACGACATCTCTCGTGACAATCATGCATGCTACTTCTTCTCCAGGTAGCTCAAGTTAAAATTTCCTATCAGTTTGAAGAAGCCAATTTACACATAATGGCATGTCTATAATTTCCTTATGGCAATTTTTATGAGGAAACTGATTCAGAAAAAATCGAGAAATGCTGAAAGAGAAAAACGATGAACATTTCTATTGGTGTTTTGTCATATTTTGTAAATTGTGTGTAAATTCAGTGTTTTGAACAAGCAATTGTTTAGTTACGAAGTATTTTGTTGTTTGTTTAAAATAGGGACAGGAGTGCGAAAAGGAGTCATTTGAACCAGACCCCAGTTGCCAAGAAACTTCAAAACTTCCAAAGACTGTAGGAAAAGAAAGAGGAAAGGGATATTAAAAATGTGAAAAATAAAATATGTGTGAAATTAAAACAATGGGATACCTTGCAAGTGCATCCTAATGAACTTCAAACTATGAAAAACATATTTTCGTGGTGGAAAACTGCAAGCCATTTTCGAAATATGAACCTGATTTTTTTTTAGTATTATAAAGTGGAGATTTGGGACGATATGATCCCTCAGCAAGAAATTTTAAGTAAGCCGCCTCCTTCCTTCCTACTTTTTTAATGGTTATAATTAGTGTCTGGAAGTTGAAGAAAAATCAACTTTTTTTTTCTGACCCTAGAAAACAATGCTAAATCTGATATCATGTCAGTTTCCCTTCAGTTAGAGCCTGAAAACAATTTCTATTTTACATTTTTTTTTCTTTCTTCATTTTTCGCCCTTTTTTGGCTTTGTCTATTTGTCAGTATTTTTAACAGTTTTTGTTGCAGTTTTATTTATTTTTGAGGTTTATTTTTTCCCTCCCCTGTTTTTTCATGCATTTTAAATGCATTTACTAGTAAAAGTTACATATTTACATTTCTTGACATGGTTAGGCTTACTATATTTTTTTTGGGTTCAACCCAGGACATATTCACGATCAACTCGTTACTGCTGAATTTTAGTTTTTTTTTTACAAAAATAAACTGTAATTACTTAAATGCCTTATCATTTTATTGGAATATTAAACTGTAAATTGTACAAGAAAAAATATTAACATTATTTTTTAAAATCTCTTATGTTTGTTGAAGCAGTAGCATTAATAGCACCCCTATGTTCAACTGTTTTCACGTGGTCTTCAATATCACCTCTTCCTTTATGTGCAAGAGAAAATACTCCATTACAGAGTGTACATTGCACACTTTCACTGTCGTTACACTGTTTCAAGAATTTGTATTCCTGCTGCAGGTTAACGTTAAATACACAATTTCATTTGTCCATTGCTAAATGCAAAGCCCTTGTAAATAGTTATAATTATCAAAAATGTGTAGACGAGTTACTTCACACGCTTGCAAGGCAACCAAGATGCTCACGGAAGTACGGAAACGGAACTGTTCGGAAATTGATTTCTCGAAGAAAGAAAAGAATCGATCCTTATAATCGATCTATCCTTGCTGGTCATAAATTCTGGTCATCAATATTCAATACCAGTAGCTATTTTCATGTTCAGATTCTCAAAACCCGAGACATTTTGCAATCCCGGACAGCACTAAAAATCAGGACTGTCCGGGCTAATCCCGGACGTATGGTAAGCCTAGACATGGTCCTTTTAGGAAATTCACCATGAATCGAAAATACGGTCATTGGAAAAGCATAGTATTATTCATAACTGAAATGTTTGGCAGGGGATTAAAATACTTTATCTGAAGCCTACTTTGAGGTTCTTTTGCTGAACACTATTATCTTTAATCTGTGGTTTTAAAGCAAAATTAGTCACAATATTAAATGAAATTATACTCTGCGATACGCAAAGCAGAACTGTATTTTCGAATGCTGCCGACTTCAATATCGTAGACAGCCGGCCCACTCTGAAAGGAGATGAATTGGTTGATTTGGTGTTTTAAGTCCACTTTATGCACAGTAAGGCTAATCGGGACTGGACCTACAGTTTAAAGTAGGATCAGAACCACTATGTGCTTCGACCGGAAAGGAGATGATTGATTTTATAAACCTGAAGTATATTTTATGTAACCTTGAAGTAAACAAAGAAAACTACATTATCACTTAGTTTCAGTGGTTTCAACCACCAAACAACTGGCTTCATCGACTTATTAGACTACTTACTCCCTTTTAATTTATGAAAAAATCAAGCTTTCATTTTTACAGGGAAAATTATTTTATATATTTTTTTTTACAATTTTTAGGTCATTTTATAGGTCATCTTTTGACTCCTAAAAGCATTCTTCAGCTATTCTCAAGTCTCCAACAAACACCTAAAACTTTCCACTTCAAATGCACTACACCACAACAGAAATCTCTCGAACCGAGTGCATAAAATTACGTGAACTGTGTGGTGTAGGGGGATCGTGTTTGCTTGCGGAATGGAAGGTCATGGGTTCACACCTACTTCTTTGCAAAATCTTTTTCGGAAAGTAAACTGCTTTGGACAAGAATGCTTATCTATGTTTCTTGGATACTTCCGTTGATATTTATGCGATTTACGTCCAGCAATTCCGGATGCAGAAACATGCAATTTCAAATGTTGAATATGGCATAATATCTGTGGTTGTATCATTTGAAAATCCGACATATATTTTAGGTCCTCAGTGAAGAGCACAAACAAAGAACATCATATTTGTGTGTATGATGGTATGTGTGTGTTTTGTTGTTGTTGTTTTAAGTCTACTTTATGCACAGATAGGCTAATCGGGACTGGACCTACAGTTTAAATAGGAATCCGAACCACTGTGCAATGAGCCTCCACCTGATATAAAACCCGGGATACATTGATTACAACATCTTGTTTACATTGATTACAACATCTTGTTTAAGATCATATATTTATGACATATATATATATGTAATGTGTGTTAACATAACTTTTGGCAGCTGAATGAATAGAAAGTTCTTGCCAAAAATACTGCCAATCACTGAAAAATCAAGGAGTTGAGTAGAAACATTCCCAAGGTATGCATAGCATAAATATTTACAGTGATTTAATATAATCTTATATTAAATTATTACAACACTTCGTACTCTGTAAATAACAATAAAAAAAATAATCAGGAGTGGGTGAGAAAAAGTATAACAAGACGACCGTCTAACCAACTGCTCCAGGAGATTACTAACGTGAAACTCTGTAAAACAAGTTGATCTCAGTTGATAGAACATTTTGCCGGAGTTCCGAGCAATTTTTCGCCACAGATCAGGGAAAAGACGCACTTTGAAGAATCATCCGGTATTGTTCAATTTTCTTTACTGTATTTTTGCCTAAAATCAAGAGAAATTTGCTTCATTGCATTGAAATGTTATGTCAATTCTCTCCAGGTGTTGGAAAACCAGGTCAGTGTTTCCAACTGCACATAAATTCCCCTATTTTCAATTTCAGAACGAATACTGTTAAAAAAATATCAATATTCGTATTTCCAATTTACGATTTTTGTTTAATTACGTATTATATTACTGGTTTAGGGTTTCTAACTTCCTGGAATGAGAAAGAATGAGAGAAATTCACAAGAGCATTTTTGTTTAGAAAGAAAAACTGTTGCTAAGTTGGATACTATTTGTGGACTCTAAAGTGCTATGTTGCCAAATTTACGAATTCAGGACTGAATTTTTTCAGAGTGGTCAATTTATTGCAAAGAGTACATATTTATAAATGTTCTGAGGCACGTTTTTCACCATTTAACTTTTATTTTTATCAAGGGTAGAAAAGAAATCTGGATGGAAATAAAACAATATTCTCTCCATCTGTTTTTTGTTAATGTCCTTTGCAGAACAATCTGTCAGGCAGATGGAAGATTATTGCCAGATAATCTCGAAGTTGATTAGTAAATTTGAGTTTGAAATTGTTATGCAGTTAATAATTTTTTGTTCATGAGCATATTCTGTAACATTTGTGACTTGTGTTTGTAGATGTATTTCGAGTCTGAGTATTTGAAATGGCAAATGTAAATTCCGCTTGTTAAATTACATATTTTAAATATATATAACATTTAATTTAATTGAATTATAATTTTTGGATACATTGGAATCAGAGACCCTTTATATTTGTAATATATTGAATAGGTAATGTTGAAATAGAGAAAACATCTCATTGTACTCTTGAATTTTTAAAAATGTAACCTTGAAAGCTGGGAATTATTCTTGAATTTTATCATGTTCCTAGAGTGGCCATCCTGCTACAGCTGAGGAAAAACCCACTGGGGCTCAGTTCATAAGATACACACCGAGGATGAAAAAAGGAGGGCTGTAAGGGCTAAGTAATGGGAATCAAATGGGAAACACTCACCAGGCATGAGAAATCTTTTAAAACTTTTTAACCTTTGACTTCATCTTCAGACATACTTAAAAGATTGTGGAAATGGGAGACGTCAAAGGGTTTCCTGTTTCCTCCTCATTTTGTGTGTACATATATGAATATACATACACACACACGTGATTTGGAAATTTAATAGTGGCAACTATTTATTCTCAAATGATACAAAATAGATACATCTGTGAAACTTTTACAGCCCTTCGATCTAGTCACCAGCATTGTGTACAACTATTGCCAGCGATGTGGAAGTCTTGGTATTTCTGTAGCAGTGCCTATTCTGTTGATGGTTTGAATGGAGTGGTCTATTGCCTGAAGAATCTCTGGAACAGTTCGGAAGCTTCATCTTAGGGACCAAATCAAAGTCAAAGGGGCTGGTAGAGCATCTGCCAACCCCATTGAGCTAACAAATCAGCCTCAGGTTGCACTGCATGCGCCCGAGCATTGTGCTGCACAATGATGGGAGGATTCAGCAGAAAGTGTCCCCTCTTCTTTCGCAACGCAGGTTGCAGGTTATGTTCCAAAAATGAACAGTAATACTGCACATTGACAATCTCTCCTGGAGGTGTGGCAATAATCACCAGAACTTTCACATTAGTGGAGTTCTGACTACACAACTTTAGACCGCTAACTCCAACGATACTCTATTCCTCTCGTCACTGCTCATGTGCCTATTGGGAGGTAGCTTAGGCATCAAACTAATATGTATAAGTGAGTAGCACCAGTTCCGTTTCGTGGAGTATATACAGCAGTGTTGCCACTATTAAATTTCCAACCCACATATATTTAACAGCCAAAGAAAAATTACACCAAAACCAACATTATTTTTTGAAAATATTTAATTTTAGTAATTTTACTTACTAATCTGCTCCAGGAAACAATGGAGTAAAAAAGAAACCATTATGTTATTGAATGTAATAAATGAAAGTATCAAGATCCCCCCCAGAAAAAATAAGAAGTGGTTCTTGTGGCAATGGCAGACAAAAATAATAAATAATATATGTGATTTAAGTTTTTATTCATATTCAGTTAAATCACCTAATTTTTTTTAATTGTTATTTTTGTTTTTCTAGGATACTTGGTAATATCAATACAGGGCATACCCTCATTAAAAGTTGAAAATAGATCGTGCTTCATGGATTTTGTATTCACATAATACATTACAATATTTGTAGAAACAATAAGAACAGCAATTCTCCAGAACACTAGAAACAATCCCCGGCTCATGAAAAATAACTATTTCCATGGTACAAAGCAAAAGTTGTATAAAGAAAATACCCTCAAGCAAAATAAAGACCACATATGCCAAAGGTTAAACCTATACAGCTGGTATGTAATAGCTCAAGGTAGTATAAATGAATCCGAACGATCTATCTGGTCGTGAGACAATAATCAATTTAAAGTGATTTGTTGATATCGAATGAACTACTAAGATAGAGATAAATGTATTTTGTATAGATATTTTGTATTTTGTACAAATATTTTGTACTAATATTTAGTATAAATATTTTGTATAATAAAATTGTATTTTCCATACAATTGTTAAACAAGAAATAATCATTAGAAAGTCAATCCACCCTTGGTATCTCTCCATTTATTTTCAAGTCTTGAGAAGTTTTGGCAAGTTTGGTGATCTCTGGTCTAGAATGATGTATCCATAAATTTTTAAATTAGAAATGACAAGCATGCCTAATTTTTGTTTCGTTTTTGCTTTTTTCAGACTTAAAACCAATTGGGAGAGCAGTAGTAAAATCCTGGTAGGCAGTTTCCAAACCACATCCTAGTCATGGATATCCCACTTCCCGGGGAGGCGATTCCATCGCCACCACAATCTGACACGGAGGAGTGTTCAGAGGAGCCAACTCCAGTGAAAGAACCACCATCTTGTGAAGAGGACCTGGAAAATGAAGTCTCTCCACAAGAGAATGACTCCTCAGATAATGACGATGACGAACCAGATCAGGAAGATTCACTTCCGGAAGAACCGGAACAGAAACCCGACCTACCAGAACCCCCTTTGCCTGAAGGTCCTCCGCCGATTATTCCACACATGGCCGCACCTGTTCCCCCACCAACATTTGATCATATACCTCTCCCACCTGGTCATCAAGATTTCTCAAAACCGCCTCCAAGACCAAATTTTTCTTTGCCTCCTCCTGCCCCAAATTTCATGGCACGTCCACCAAACATGCCTCCACCTCCAAATTTTGGTGGACCACCACATGGCCCACCAGTAGGTTTTGGCCCAAGGCCACCACACTTTCCTCCTCATCCAATGCCAGGTGGCCCAGGCCCGGGCCCAAATTTTCCCCCTCATCAAGGCCCACCATTTGGAGGTCATTCTAATTTCCAGCCTAATTTCCCACCTCATATGGGTGGCCCACCGCCAACGAATCTTCCTCCTCCGGGAATGCCTGGTCCACATGGCCCTATGGGGCACCACATGCCACCTGGACATCCACGAGGAATGCCGGGCCCAGTTAGACCCCCTTCTAATATGCCACCACCAAATTTCTGCCCACGACCTGATTTTAATCCTTGTGCTGGTGGTCCAGATTTTCCTAATAGACCAATGGCTCCTGACTTTATGGCTCAAAGCAAACCAGACTTTTTATCAAAATCAATAGTAAGTGAAGAATTATCACAAGCAATATTGGAAAGTACTGAAAAAGACGACGAGGCTGACGATTCGAAGTATTCTCCTAGTCGTGTCACGCCTGAGGACGATTTAGAGAAATCTGACACTGCAGCACTGGAATCAATGGAATTGACTGGCGATGCAGCCACTGCCGCAATTGAACCTGAACCCCAGAAACCTCCACCTCCAAAAATGACTGTACTTGGAAAAATGCAAGCAAAGAAAAGACTTCTTGCATTTTCCATGACGAAACAAGGTGGTGGGACAGGACTTTCATTTGGCTTTGCTAAAACTAATGCCAAAATGAACAAAACAAGTGCGTTCGGTGAGGAGGAAGAGGAGAAGAAAGAACAGAAGAAGAAGAGGAAGAAGGAAGAAAAAGAAGTCCTTGCAATCGAAGAGATAAAACGTGAGGAGGAAAGAATGAAGTTTGCCTTAAGTACTAGACCTCCATTATCGTATCTGATGGAAATAAAGCCCGAAGCAGCGGAAGAGGTACCAAAACTAACCAATTTCACTGTTTTGGATAGTTCTGGTGAAAAAGTGGATGTTATTGTGAAAGTGGAAGGTGGTGAAATCGGTGACAAACCAAGGAGTCCTGTGAATGAAAGTGAAGATAAAAGTGTTACAGTGAAAAGTGAAAAGAGTGAAAGCAAAAGCAAGGAGAGTAAGAGTAAGGATGATAAGAAAGAAAAGAGTAAGGATAAGGACAGAGATAGGGACAGGGATAAAGGGAAAGATAGTGAAAGAAGTCAAAAAGATGAGAAGCGGAGACAGCAAAGACGTAATGAGAAGAAACGGTACTCTGAAATGCCTGTAAGTTGGGGTGATTTCAAGGTTACGGATTATCGCTTTGAGGATATTCGCCGCTTAAAAAGACTTGCTGATGAGAAACGGAGTCCTAACAGAAGCAGATCATCTCGGCGAAGAAGGAGCAGGTCCAGGGACAAAAGAAGCAGGTTAGTTGAACACAATTTATAAAACATTTCATTGTGAATTCAAGCTGAGATTAAAATACTTGCAAAATATTCACATTGCTTTCAAAATTATGTTATTCTGCTGCTGTAATATATAAATCTTATTGTGTTAATAATACACGGTGCAGTAAAATTAAACTCCACGTACACATTGCAGTACTTCCTACAGCAGATATTGGGATTGTCTTTGGTGGGTTTCAAGACATGTCTGGACATGCAGAGGGCGTACCTACCAGAGTTTTGTGCATCAAGCAAACCTATTTCGTGAAACTTGTCAGATTTCACACCATGTTATGGTGGGGAACATGTGTGTTTGGAAATTGCTGAACATTCTCCATGCATTTATCATTGTTACGAAACAATCACTCCACAAAGAAGACACTTTCTTTGATCAACACCACGGTCATTTACCAAGAAATTTAACACTGTTCACAATTCAGTCTTCCTGCTGTGACTTACTGCTTGGACTATTTCTTGGGATTAGCCAACACTACTATTCCCACTACCCAAACAAAGAACAGAGAGAGCATGTCTGAACATGTCTTGAGACCCATGGGAGATATTTCCAGTATCAGATGTATAAAGAATAGCAAAGTGGTATGTGGTGCAGGTAAAGGTTGTACAACAGTCCTTGTTATGGGCCCATTGCCTCACCTAGCTGTATTTCTAAGCTGATGGAACACATGGTCAACAAGCATATTACCTACTTCTTGGAAGCAAACTCCTTAAGGGCACGAGGGACAATTTCCATGTTCAGCCAGTCATGAGAACTTAAAACTGCTCCTCCCCCCATTGACCTTTCCCCAAGCTGGTGAAAGAGAAGTTAGTGTTCTGGGTGGTTGTAGGAGGGGGAGAAAACCTAGCAATACACTTATGGGGGTATTGTTTTACTTGTTCTCTTGGGTTGATCAAACTTCCGATGGTGTAGAAAAACACATCAGTGGGAACATGACTCATTGAAGGTTATGCTTGTGTGAGGAACAGTCTAAACTTCCATTTGTTTAGCCATATCTTCAAGTTGAAGTTGTTTCTCTATAAGCAATATATGGAAGTCTGTAAACAATTATTAATCATTTTTTTTACAGATTGTATCTAGCTTAATACTTAATTTAAAATATCACTTGCAACATGGAGAGAAATTCACTCTCCCTTGTCCTATGTTTTGCTTTTTTTCAGTAGCAGGGCCCATTCTGATGATATTGAAATAAATGCATACCTGGTGCGAAACTGTCACTCTTTGCCGTAATTAGTAATTTTCGATGTGGATTTCATCTCCACTGTTCCACACTTGATCATGTTGTTCAGCTGGAAACATGTAATTAGAATGCCTTATTGAAGAACGATCACTTGATAGCATTTTTCTTTGACCTCCAAGAGGCCTATGGTTGATTGCGTTGGAGATTTAAGCCCACTTTATGCACATTAAGGCTAATTGGGACTGGACCTACAGTTTAAAGTGGGATCCGAACCACTATGTGCCTCCTCCGGGAAGAGGCCTATGACACAACATGGCAATTTGCTACCCTGAAATAAGTTGTGTTCATGGCCACCTGGCATACTTTTTTCAGAACATCTTGTGGACCAATATTTCCATGTGCATGTTAGGAGTTCCTTTTCTAATGGCATTCCACAGGGTAGCATTCTGAGTGTGACTTTGTTTACTATAGCAATCAACAATGTTATGGCAAACATTCTCCGCCCTGTGCATGGTCTCCTCTATGTTGACAACCAGATGATGTTTTGCTGCTCATGTATTCTCGCATGCAACAAGTTATTCTTAATTACAGTGGAACCTTGATTTTATGCTTTTGAGGGGCCCAGCTGAAAAAAAAATGTGGGAAAATGTAAAATTTAGGAAAATTTTATATAATAAAGATTGCAATATTACAATGGTTAGCAATTTTTAAACAAAAAGAATCCGTTATATAATGGATGTTGTCAATGTTACATTGTTGTAATATAGCAACTTAACTGTGAAAAGAAGCAGTCTGTTTTATTTTTATTTCAGATAAAAGAAAATTGATCACATTATTTTTTATTTAAAATTATGAATCCCAAATATCATCAGGTAATTCAAAATCGTCATTGTTTTCACAAAGTCTCGTGATGTTTTGTGTTACATTAAATTTTAAAGATGGTGGCTTACTCCATTTGTGAAAAAACTCCATACTGGATCTATGTTACCATTTTCATTATTTAATTTATTCCAGTGTTCTTCTGCAATGAACGAAGCTTCCCAGACATTCAACTCTATGTTTTCCGTCAATCTTTTTAAAACCCTTCTCTTTTTAATCAAATGCTTCTCTTCGATGATGTGAGCTGACAAACCTGTTCTTGGGTTTAGATTTATAATGTCCAAATCGTGTTCATGCCATCTTATTGCCATTTTCCTTGCTGTTTGTCCTACATAATCGTTTATAACATTTTGCTATGTTGGGACCATCAAGATTGAATGTATAATGCAGGAAAATGTAAAATCCAGGAATGTAAAATTGGGGTTTTACTGTATTATCTCTGCTCAATGCCTTCTCATCCATTCTACCACACTGTCTTTGCAAGAGAAGGCTGACAATGTACCACCTACATCTGCATGCCACAATAACATTTGGTGTCCATGCAGACTAGATCCTTCCATCACTTGGTGTTGATAGCGATCTGCGTGGTGTATGTCCACTTTGCTTCTCCTCACTTGGGAATTTCCTACACCTGTGATCAACATATATCCAACTGCCCTCTCAAATAGAAGCAGTGATTGTTAGAGCTTCAATCACTGTACCCCAATTTTACTGTATTTTATATGAATGGGTCAGAATCTATCTAATCAGTTAGTTGTACATTTGTTGTGGACTCTGAATATTACTATTACACTTTCTTACATCCTGCCTGTTCCATAAACGACAGAAATGTATGCAGTCCTAAAGGCACTGGACTTTGCAGAAGTTCACACTTTCCAAAGAGTCCACATTTGTTGTGGATCGATTACATACTGACCTTTAGTCTGGAATGCTTTAGGCTCGTATCCTTATTGCCAGTGCCCGAGTTCACTTCTGCTAAGTCCCCAATCACACACGGGCATAAAGGAAAATGAAGCAGCTGATGCTGGTGCCAATTCTGCTGAGGCAGATGATATTGTGTTGGGCCACCTCCTACCAGCTAGGGGCCAAATAAATTACTTTCATTTGGACATCTGGCAGGAAGAGTGGGATAAGGTGCCAGAACAAACTTCACACCATCAGGCTCACCATTGGTGTATGGTGTTCCTTGTACCATTCCTTCCGTCGGGAAGAGGTTATTTGAACCTGGCCAAGGATTGGTCATAAGGCTGGACCCTCCAATCCAGAATGCCGGGAAAAAATGGCAAAAATCTGGAGCTCGCTATTTGATCCAATCAATACAAATGTGTAAGATTAGCAATTTTAAGGAAAAATGGACACTTTGGGTCCACAGATTTGATACGAAATTCATTATTTATATTTTTATGCAAAAAATATAATTTATGATCTATTTGAATGAACACTTGGAAGCACAGTAATACTAAGCAATGCACAACAAGACTGAAATATATTCCCAGAAAAAGATTAAATAATAATAATATTGATGATAATAATAATAATAGTGAAAAGTTCTGTTAAAATGCATTTATGCACAATAAGTGTCTAATGCGAAAAAAAGGATTCTCTCATCAAATAACTTTCACAATAATTTATTGTATTTTAAGGCATTAAATATTATTTATTCACTGGTTCTGATGCATTTGCTTCTTCCTCCTTGAAATGCACTTTGGTTTTAGATTTGAGTTCCTTGGATGTATTTTCACAGTTGAAGTTCTTCAGTTTATCGCTATTTACTTCTCTCGCTATTTTATTCAAATCTGACCTTCTGCTTTTCAGAGTGCATAGAGTAGAAGAAAAGGCAACTACGAAAACCTTATTTCTATTCAGCAACAATTTTCATATTTATAAAATACTTTGCTGCTGAGCCGTGACACACCAACACTAATCTTAACACAATCTTCAAAGATATTGTCAATATTTGTAAAATCTAATATGAATGAAACAAATGCTTAATTTCATTATTCCTATCTTCACCAGATTTTTCATGAAGGATGTGTAGTGGATTTCCATAACGCATTACCGTTAACCCGTAAGGATGCGTGTATGGATAAAAATTACCCAGGCTATTTTGAAATATATCTTTAAATCATTTCCATTGAGTGCCTGAGGCCACCCTTCTCAGTACTTTCCAGTGAACCCTTCCGACTGCTGCGTCATTGGATCACCTGGGAGGCTTTGTTAGTTCCGCTTATTGCTCCGTAGAAACACTGCATGGATAAATTTCACTCAAGGCACATTCATATGTTTCAGTTTGGTATTTCCGCATGCTTTATTGTCATTTTTATCAATTGTGTAATACAATAAAATGTTGAAAATTAATAAAATTAGTTTAATCAATAAGTAAGTCCAAGTTATAACAACAATTATAATTCGGACTTACGAAGTAATTTTGCTTCTGGGTGATATATACTCAGCTCGCGTCCTTGCATCCTAGTGAAGCGTGGGAGTCCTGCCTAATTGGTTAGTGCTCTGAGGGGGGGGGGGGGGGGCAGGATGTGCTAATTACTCCCACACCAAAACTTCAGTCCCATTACACAGGTGGAGGATGCAAGGGGTCATTTAGAGCTAAAATGACCGTAAATTAGGTCTTTGTAAAAAATCCTTTAGGGAGGGTTGTTGATAAAATCTTTGGGGGCTGTTAGGGTGTGTGTGGATAAAAACACTGTTACACTGCACTGATGATCCCTGCACTGAGCATCAGCTTCTCCAATTTCACAGTGCCCACACACATGCTCATGTTTGGTACAGGCTGCAAGAAGACCCATTAACAGCAGGACACACATTCACAAAGCAGCTAAATTTGCCAAAAGTAGCAAAACGTTTCTTATGTACCTCTTTCATAATAGTTTAAAGTATCCTTTGCTTTAGAAATCATCACGGGAAATAGCAGCAAAAGCTATGGTAACTCACAATAACTTTTATATTTCAGAGTGTAAAAAAAGAAACTTATTTTATTGAAATTCAAATTTATGTTCTTTTTCTGTGCATTAATGAGAAGTTGTGAGTGTACCTTGCACAATTATATTGTCAGGCAAAAAATAATTGCTTCAACAAGTCTTAAAAATAAGTAAAAAGTATAATGCGAATATTCCAGTTTCATGAACTGCCATTTGCAGACATGTTTAGAGAGAAATTTCTTTGGCAGTTTTGTGTCCAATTTAGTTGTTTAGAGAACTGTTTGTTTTATCCTCTTACCGAAAAATGAAAATTTGTCTTTTTGGACATTCTGAATCACTGTGTAATCTTCTGTGTCTGTAATGTTATTTTAGTGTATGCCACATTCTTATTGAATGAGCAGATTTTAATGTCCTGAGACAAAACTTTTGTTTCTCCTTACCCTTTTTACATATTGTGTATGAACTTGGCATGTTCCTTGACAACCTTTCGCGGGCAAATATTTTAGAAATGCTTTGAAGGGTGTGAATTGGCTATATGTGCTGACGCACCCAAAAAGTAAAAAGAAAACCATTCATCCATTCTTCCTCATCTCAAATATAAGGAAAGTGTATTCAACTTATTTAGAAGTTTGTTGTTTAGTTCTTAAAACTTATACATGGCTAGAAACAGTGAAAGTAAATGAAAGAATATCAACAAACTTGCAGGACCGCTGTATTTTTCCTACAAGAATCTAAACAATGAGAGAAGCTAGATGATTAAACAGTTAGGCCAAATGAAGATCTACCTTCCACTCACAGGCTCACTTAGAGTTTGCTGTGTGAATATCCAGAAATTTCTCTAAAATTTGTAGGAGTGGGAAATCATGTGTACATTTCCCTGATTTTGGGTCATGTGAAAAGGCCAATTTCTCATATGTATTGCTACTTCACAGGTTGTGCAGTGAAAACTGGTGGATATTCACACAGAATGTGGGAAGGTTGAGGCCTAGCATCAATGCAATTAATAGACAGATCAATAATGTTAAATAATGCAAACACGACTATACAACAACAGTGCAAAATGCTTTTTTCTTCTTCTGGTGTTATAAAGAATCTTCTTTATACCTAAACACTAAACTTTGGAAATCAAGAGATTCAAACTTATTATCCTATTGCAAGTGCAATACAAATACATTGTATTTGTTTCTTTGAAAAACTAAATAGTTGCATCTTAATTAGGACAGACCCAGTACTGCTTTGAACCAATAGCAATTTCAGTATTTTTGCTACAAAATATTCTTAAATTCATTTATGAGAGAGCAATCCTGAGAGAGTAGTGGCCAACACTGTCACCTTGGTATAGAGCAGTCACAAAGAAAAGAACCTTTGGCCAAAAGTCTCTAGCCACCTTCCCCTCCATCGGTTCACTTTAAGCCATTAGGAATCATGCTCCACTCTGCCCCTCACCTCCATGCTGAAGTACAATGCACAGGAGTCGCGGGCTTCGCAGGATCTTTTGCACGTGGTTCCACTATATCAAAGGGTCGTGGGTTTTATCCCTGCTGGAAGCACTTGTCAGTAGTTCAGATCCCACTTTAAACTGTAGATGTAGTCCCGATTATCCTATCTGAGAATAAAGTGGACATAGAAACAAACTTTTTAAAGTTCTGAGAAAGCTGTTTCTTAACCCCTTCTCTGTGTAATTTTCTGGCAAAATGCTTTCCGTTCTGCATATTTTTTTCTGAGTTTGCGGAGTAATATTTTTAAGTAGCAACTGCTTCAGCACAATTCATCCAAGTATCATGGTTCATACGTCTTTCTCTTCAGAATAGAACAGGCTTTCAAATGGTACCACGCACACGTGTACATCAAGTATGAGGAAAGGAAAATTGGGAATAATTCAAGAAATTTCCCTCCGAAAAATTGTTTTTGGTAACTTTGGGGCCTCTGGACTGGCCCTGGATATAGGTACCCGATTATAATCTACCTTGAAAAATACTATGGTCTATACAAAATGTGTCCGCCAAGTTTCCTTGCAATATCTTCAATAGGTATGAGGGGAAAAAATATTTCGCAATCCTGTTTCACAATACTATTAGAAGCAAACTCAAAAGACAACAATAAATCACCCACAGTGCAAATAACGCAACACCAAAGAAAATGTACATAAAGTAACTGACTAAACGCAGCACACAAACGAACTCACGTTTGCACTTTGTCAGCATAACACAAAAACAGTTTACTTTCCTCTGAACTACCACTTCTTCTTTGTCGGCACTGAAAATCGTGACTAAATAAAAGGTCGTTGTTTCTTCAATAGCGAAACATATGTTTCACCAACAAAAAATGTATTATTCCGTTCAACACAGGTTACTTCAGTCAGATGTTCCTGGGCGTAATATTACACCCAATGCAGAGTAAGCTATAGTGATCAAGGGCGTAATATTACGTCAAACATAGGGAAGGGGTTAACCATCACAATATACATTTCTACTACTGTTCTGGCACGAAATTAATTAAGAAAAAATGTGCAGTTTGCACAATTTCTTGCATGTTTAAACTGTTAAAAGTGTCAATTGACATTTTTAATACTCCATAGGGTACTCATGTCACCACTAAGGATAAATTGGGCATAATTTGTACAATCTTGTGTAGAATTTGTAACATTAGAATGCTCAGTGGTAAACAATGAGACGCACTGAAGAACACAGACTGTTCTCACGTACAGAGATAGTGTTCTGGCACAGATTCAAAATGCAAAGAAATAAATCTTGATATTGCCATGAATGAAATTAAAGAATTTTTAATTATATAATACAAGAGCAATGTAGCAATCTATATATGTACAAGTGACCATAGAATTTTGTTTTAAGCTTTTGAAATTACAACTTGCAATGGGTTCTACAGCAGACAATGTTTACTATGTGGCCTTCGCTGATTATATATTGCAGGTACTTGCTTGACATATGAAATGAGGCGACTCAAAGAATCCTGTCAAAGTAATGTCTGTGAAGCTGTTTTGAATTTGATTTATGATGTATATACAGTAAACTCTCATTTATCTGTACTTCTGCATATGCTTATTTGTAGGTATAACTTTGTGTCAATATTAAAGGTACTTACAACGAAATCTGAAAATCCTAATTTTTGGTACATAATATATTCATACCAAACTGTTACGGGGAGGGATTGTATATTTTTATCAGGTCCCCACCAGCGATATCTACCTGTGAAGGGTGCACTTTTTTCACTTTTCTAACTTTTTAATCATTTCTAGAAAAAAAGGGGGGCATGTCTAAGGGTTGAAACTTGGTGAATGAGCACATCTATATCAGAGTTCTTTCTCCAGTAAAGCTCAACTTCCTGACCATTTCCCTTCTTGCAAATATTATCTGCTAAAATCAGGACTTTTAGCATCAATGACCTACTTTTTCAAACGTATATTTCATCCTTTGATAATTCATATATAACAATGGCTAATACACAGTTTTGTAGCGTACAGTTTGCTGATCATTTTGGTTTTTGTCCCACATCAATAGGATAATTATTGCCGATGCCGATATGTCAATTTCTGCCAATTTTCATACATCTGTAATCTGCTTTGGCACATCCCTACTCAAATTTAAGGAATACCTTTTCTGTTTTTTTTATTACTCAAATTTAAGAAAATACTTGACAAATGTTGAGTTCTGATCCTCACTTCCATCTGATTTTTACAAGAAAATCTTGATACAGAAAAGTACAATGGTACCTCCAGTTGTCTTGGTAAAGGGACAGGAAGTAAACTTTTTCGCAAGAAAAGTTTTACACATAATAAAAGTGTGATAAGTTAAGGATTACTTACGAAACCCGCTATCTTTCTGTAAAGTTCACGCTGCTCTTTTGCTTTCATTGTAGGCAAATTTTATAGACTCAAATTACACCTCGATAGCTCTCGACACTTTTCTAAAGCCACTAATTCACTATAACTTAAAGACTTCACTTCGCACTATGTGGTTCTTAGTGATTTACAATAAAAAATCTCTTTTGCCACTTTGGACATATTGTGAAGTTTGAAGATTATACTACAGTATACTTGGCTATGTCATAGCTAAGGTTTTCTGAAATGAATATGTGCATGGAAAGCAGGTAACATGAATCTAACTACAGTGGGAATGAACTAGACTGGTTTTATCATTGCTTTGGACTTCGAATTGCTTTGGATTTGGAATTGGAATGTGGTATGTGGAAATGGTGAATGGGAAGGTTTGGAAGAGGAGATATGATCAGCCATGTGGGAGTATATTTATCAGAATATGTATTTTGCTAGACAATGACCGGCTGAGATCTGTGGCGGAGTGGTTAGCACAACGTACTCTTGACACCAAAGGTCCTGGGTTCAAATTCTGTCCTGGGCATGGATGTTCTTTGTGAATGTCCCTTCATAAATTTCATTATATCTGGCATAGGAAATATTCAAATTGAAAATGATGCTACTACAGCTTGACCGTGTGACGTCTGGTACGATTTAGACACAATTCGCACTTACATCGTCAAGATTTGACAATCGCTCTATTCACGAGCTAATAATATTTCAACGCTAGTAATATTTCAAAATAGTTGATTCACAATAAAGCGTTTCAAAATTGCTTTTAATCTGTATCACACAAATAATGCAAGGATTCAAATTTATGTACATACATCCGGCATTAATCCACATGCAAACATTCTCTAAAAAAATGCATAAAGGAATGCTACAAAATTATTCATTCATGTTTAATCAACTTTCTTTTGTTATTCAACCGTACCTGACCATTGAGTGTGTGTTCTTACTTAATAGAGTAAAAGCCTTTTTAGCTTACCAAATTTTACACACTTAATCAAAAAAAATATTTAACTTCCGTAAATTTAATGCTATTAGGTTAAGGTAAGCGTAATGGTAATCGGTTTATGACTAAAGGGAGTTAGTTCATAAGACGTCGACTCAAATACATATATGTATACTTTCTCAGAATTCAATTACTTTACAGATCGTAATTTTAGATACAAAAAAATTTGGTTCATGGTTTGTAATTCAAAAACTAATTCGTAACACGCGCAACATATGTAGAATGATTCGTTAAACCGAAGAATAGGATCTCAGCTCATGGGACATTTTGAATGGATTGCGTCGAGATTAGCAATATCTTAATTTTTACGTCGTGAATAATTTGAATTAAGATTTTACGGCTTAGCACATTTATAGTTAGTTTTGGAAGCAACTTTAAAGTTCACATCTTTCATGCACTACACAATAGTAAATATAGTTTCTGACGCTGGCATTGGTACGAGTTAGTTAGATATGTACAGAACCGATATTGTTTAAACACTTTTGGCAAACATTAAATCTTTCGCTTTTTAAAATTACGTACCTGTAGTTCAACCTCATGATATATGACATGTTACCAGAATACGTGTTACTGTCATCACATATGAAACTCGTACGGAAACAGTTTTACGTTGCACATGGTTAGCCAAAAATTCAAATGGCTGCCAATCATTGGCAAAGTACAGTGAAAGCACAATGCATTGCTGCAATCGGTCACGTAGGCCAGGTCGAGACGTCCGGAAAGGAAAAGTGAAGTTACTTCCTGCTGTTGCTAAAGCTGAGAGATGAGTGATATGCGTTTTTCAACGACAAAACAAGCTGCAATTGTAATGCCCAAAAGTGCCACCAGGAGGCAGCATATTCTAAGTCAAATCAAAATAAGTCAAGCGGGCCTGCCCTGTAGTGGTGAAAAGCAGAACCACTACAGTTTTCCAAGAGAGGTTTCACTTCCATTTTGCGTATGTAACGAAATGAAATATATAATATAAATTTCATTACAACCGACGTAATGTATATCTGTGTCTTGATTGAGTATGTCACCATGTGTGACAGCTGGATGGTGAATGTACATAGAAATATAACCAGACTGTGCCTCCACACAAGAATTTGAGCCACCAAACTAGCGTAAGACTTCTTTGCCTAAACTCGGGTTCCTCTCCACCTACATAATTCCGGGCTCTATATATAACTTTTGTATGAAAAGCGATAGAGACATGAACCTTGCACTGGGTCTTTGCACTTTTTCCTTTGTCTCTATTGCTTTTTGTACAACAGTTATGTATGTTCAAATCTCTGTTACATGACTTTTCCGACACCCTGTTGATAAACGAAAGAGATTGCAAGGAAGTGTACAAAACTTGCAACCAAATGCAACTTGTAAAAAAAGATAAAGAAAAAAATATTTTTTTGTGCAGCTTAGTGCTACACAGGAAGGATTTATTTAAAATATTCTTTATTTTTGAATTAAAATGTTTATTGTAATGTGAAACCCTTTTTGAGAGATATTATTGGGTTTTATTGAATATCATGTATTCATGTACAGTTGTAGTTGTGATTAGGCTAGCAAATGTAAAAAAATGGAATAACCCATTTTCTAAACTAGACTCCATGGTGCATCAGCCCACTAAGGTGGTTTTTACTTTGGGTGATATGTGGTCAGCACATTGAGTCTGATCACCACCATTTTCTGGCTTTTGAGACTGGAGCCTGCTACCTGTTTTCAAGTAGCTTCCCAATTGTCCTCATGATGCTGGGTTGACATCGAAATTTTGGATGATCCTCTTTCAGGAATTGAACCTGGAAGTATTCGTACTGAAGACGAGACTGCTAACCACTTGGCGACCCAGGAACTCTAGCCCATTTGCTAATAATCTAAAAGAACCCAATAATCTATGGATCTGCATTAAGATAAAATGTAAATTTTCTTCTTTATGATGCTCAGAATTTCATAGTCACTGAAAGTAGTGACTGATACAATCAGGTAGCCACCAAAAGAAAAATTTTGCCACTTGTGATCTTCGAGAGCTAATTTTGAACAATGACCCCATACTTCTGCAAAATATCTGCTGCAGTATCCAAAACTGGACTTTGACACTTAGGTACCATTTAGAAACTAATGCTAGTTGCCAAAATGAAAACTTCATCACCAAATTATATCTCTCTAAGACCAATTACCAATGTATGACAGATGTAAACCAGTTTTGAATTTTTGCTGCGATTAATAAATTACAAAAAAAGTAGCATATGCAAGTATTTCAGTAAGAATTTAACATATTTCTCAGGCTTTTTTAAGTTGATAATATCATACTAATAGGCCACCATTAGAGGTGTGCCATGCATGCCACTGCACAGGGCCTTGTGCTTCTGATATACAAAGCAAAAAAGGAGATAGGAAACACCAACCAGACAGTGAAAAAATTCGAATTTTCGCAGACTTTATCGCTGCATCTTCAGTGGTAGGAGAAAGATAGAACCGGAAGTTGGAGGCCTGCAGAGTTGCCAGGTCTAGATTGAAGAAGTAGTGCGTAAAACAGAAATACACTGTTCAGTCACCAGGCTTGTCGAAAACTGTGATTGGGTGGTTGATGTGGGGTGGGTTGGGGAGGGTGGTGGGGAAGTTACTGGGTGGCCTTGTTCCAGCCAGGTGGAGTGGTTACACTCATGGCCAATATATAGGCCCCCTCCCATCTTTTGCGAACTGAGGTGTTGGCTCCTTCTTTGCTTTTCATTTAGTCCTCCTTTCTTTTATCCTATATACAGGGTGTTTCTAAAGGTAGTTTACAACGCTTGGGAGGTGATTCCCCTCACGAAAACAAGCAAAAAGTGTGAGTTCCATTTTTACGACTGAGGCTTCGTTTCCGAGATAGGAGCCTCGCAAAGGGTGACAAAGTGAACGTCACACCTAACTGGGACGAATACTATCACAGATAGAGAGGCGGTTCCAAGGGAATCATAAAGGAACCGTATGTGCTCAGTCCGGAAGTCACTATGAAAAGTTCACTGCACGCATGCGCAATGGAGTCCTCAAAGGAAATGGGGATTTCCAGCAAGAACAATGCATGGAAAGGGTAGGTAACGTAGCAAGAGGGACCGTGACAATGAGAAATGCGTTAAAGACAACACATCCCGACCTCAAACATCAAAACATGAGCACGGAACACAAAATCCGAAAAGTTGAGCACGGTTGCATACCTCAGTTACACACGAGGAATAAACGGATCATGTCATGTGGCATACGAGAGACACATTACTCCACCAGGAGGAGGGAAAGAAAAACACATAACAGATGATTGCGACAACGTGTATTTTTACACGCGACAATTACGTAATATCCCCTCCCCCCCACACACACAACAAACAACAAATGTTACAATGTCTTACGCACAGACAGTGCGTGTCACTGTACACCAACTTAAGATGTCACTTTCACCACACAAAGGGGGTGGGGAGCAATACCAAGAGTGTTCTCTCTGGGATTTGCCGAGGGCGATAATGACAGACGGTTTTCAAAATGTCTGCCGTTCACTTCTACGCAGAGATGACAGCGACGAATCAAGGATTGTCGAGTATGAGCAAAGAAGCCAGGTGTATCTGCTACCGTCGCGGCGGCGATGTTGATGCGAGCAACGAGGTCCTCAGCTGATGTGACAGGTGCGTCGTATACGAGGGTTTTCATTTCTCCCCAGAAGAAAAAATTGAGAGGGTTGAGATCTGGCGACCTCGGTGGCTAAGGCACTGGCTCATCCCTACTAATGAACCTATTACGATACACGTCATGCAGTAAATGTCGTTCATTACGATCGAAATGAGCTGGTGCCCCATCGTGTTGGTACCACATTTCTTGCCGCAGTGCCAAAGGTACGGTCACCATCAGTTCAGACAGAACCTCACTAAGAAATGCGACCATTCAGGCAAACAGGGAGAATGTATGGTCCAATTAAATGATCATGTACTATCCCGCCCCACACATTCACTGAAAACCTGTGCTGGTGATGGACCACAAAAAGTGCCTGTGGGTTGTTAAAGTCCCAGACATGACTGTTTCTACTATTGAAGACATCCATCATGGTGAAAATGGCTTCATCTGTCCACAATACCTTTGCCCCGAAGTGAGGGTTTATATCCAACTAATGCAACAACCATTGGCAAAACTCCATACGAGGGCCAAAGTCACGAGGTAACAGTTCTTGTACTTTCTGCAGTTTAAAAGAGTGCATTCCTTCCTCTGACAACACTCGCCAAACATTCACATGAGACGTGTTTCGTGTCCGAGCGAGCACGCGCGTACTGGTGCCAGGATGTTCTGCGACCGCTGTTATCACATCTTCTGCAAACTGATGTGTGCGTACACTTCGGGGTCTTCCAACTTCTTGCTGCGGTGGTAACACTGACGCTGTTTCACGCAGTCGACTGTCCACTACCTGAAAGAAGGCGTGAGACGGCAAACGTCTATGTGGAAAGTGTTCTCCATAAAGATGCCTTACCTCACGGCTATTACCACGTGTCTCCCCATACATGAGATGTATGTCTGCTAGCTGCTGGGTGATATACGCATCCATCTGTGTAATAAGGAGCTGGAACTGCAAAGTATCGTTCGTGTTTAACACTGACACACTGCACAAATTGGCCGTTTCACCGTATGAACACCACAGACCAATTGTTGCGATACTTGACTTGCCCACTCCACCACGTCAACTTCTTTCAATACAACATACTAGTACTCTTCTAGAGTGAACTGCTGATCATATCCCAGAACCTGCAACACGACTGGGACGACTGCCAGAGAGAACCAACCCTTCGAGCTCCTCTCGCGGGTACAGCAGTCATGAAGGTCAAACGTAGACTACGAGAGCCAGACTTGCCTGCGCAGCGCTTCCAAAACTGGTCTCTTTTACGTCACAGTGATCGCGTCACACTCTTGGTATTGCTCCCCACCCCCTTTGTGTGGTGAAAGTGACATCTTAAGTTGGTGTACAGTGACACGCACTGTCTGTGCGTAAGACATTGTAGCATTTGTTGTTTGTTGTTTGTGTGTGGGGGGAGGGGATATTACGTAGTTGTCGCGTGTAAAAATACACGTTGTCGCAATTATCTGATAATGTGTTTTTCTTTCCCTCCTCCTGGTGGAGTAATGTGTCTCTCGTATGCCACATGACATGATCTGTTTATTCCTCGTGTGTAACTGAGGTATGCAACCATGCTCAACTTTTCGGATTTTGTGTTCCGTGCTCATGTTTTGATGTTTGAGGTCGGGATGTGTTGTCTTTAACGCATTTCTCATTGTCACGGTCCCTCTTGCTGCGTTATATTCCCTTTCCATGTATTGTTCTTGCTGGAAATCCCCAATTCCTTTGAGGACTCCATTGCGCATGCGTGCAGTGAACTTTTCATAGTGACTTCCAGACTGAGCACATACGATTCCTTTATGATTCCCTTGAAACCGCCTCTCTATCTGTGGTAGTATTCGTCCCAGTTAGGTCTGACGTTCACTTTGTCACCTTTTGCGAGGCTCCTATCTCGGAAACGAAGCCTCAGTCGTAAAAATGGAACTTAGACTTTTTGCTTGTTTTCGTGTGAGGAATCACCTCCCAAGCGTTGTAAACGACCTTTAGAAACACCCTGTATAAGCTGATACCAATGCTGATATATAAGTACCAGCTGGTAACATGTAATGTACTGTTCTGATAAAATATTTAAAGCAATAATCCTGGTCAATTGATGCATAACATTAGAGTGGAATACTTAAACTCTAATACTAATCTATAGTTCGAACAAGTTTTAATTAATACAATTTTCAAGTATCGGTATCGGTAAGAATCTGTAAGAGGATCGGCATCGTTATTGGTTCAAAGTGATATTGGCTCAACCATATATAGGTATAATATGTTATAGAATAGTTTATTCACCATTTCCCATACAAGTAGAAGGAAGAATAGAAAATAAATCTACACTAGCGATACAATTTCACATGGAAACATGATTACATACTGCTGCCACCTGTGGCAGAGTGTTCACCACATCTCACTACGACACCCGGTGTCCTGGTTTCGAACCTTGGCCTGGGAATGGATGTTTGTGAATGTTCATTCATCAATTTCATAATTTCATCACTCATCCCCATCTTCGCAAATTAGCCAAAAGTGGCACAATAAGGGAAGTAAAATATAGCAAAATCAATCAATCAATCAATCAATGATTACATACTAATTATAATCATCATAAGTACTCTAAAAATAAGAAACCAAAGTTTTGAAAAAAGGACTACAAAATATGGCAACAATCAAATGCACATGATTGCTGTAATGATATATTGGGGGAAAATATTGCACCAGAACGTAGTTGAATTTCTTATTGTGAACAATGTCAATGATGTGTCATGTCACCTGTTCATGAGACTGTCCAGACTTCCAATCTCCAGAGATGGAAAAGAATTGCCGTTGCAACTCTCATATTACATTTAATGTTGCTAATGAACTGTGCACTAAATTCTTACATGCTATGGTTTTATATTACATTAAATATGCCTATTTTTTCCATTCAGATTAAAGTGAAAAAATGAATTTGAATGAATCTGTGGAAAATCACCATCATTAATGACGTAAAGAGGTAAAATACATAATGTAAACAAATAAACATACACACACTACTTTTCCTTTTGGTGGGGCGGGATTTGGAATGAGGATGAAGATTAAATGAAAGAAAAAAACATAATGAATTACTAATTTACTGGCCTGCACATAGAACTAGGGTCAACCATAGAACGAAGTGGCATTTCTAAGTACCAATTGTTTGTCATTACTGTTTTACCTTCTTCATAAATTATAGATCATCTCTATTGTTCTAGTTAATTACATTATATATAAGCAAGGGCATTTCCCAAATAATGAATATATCTGTGGATATTTTTGATGATTGAAACATTAGGCTTACTTCCCCTCCCCTTGAACATTTAGACAGTACCATGTGAGTGCTGTTTCCATAGCAACTGACTGTTTCACCCCACTCTTTGAGCAAAGAAGAGGATGACCTCCTGTGATGCTTCTTTAAATTCAGAGACTTTATGTAATACTATTTTTTAACTCATCTCCCATCTCACCCATACTGATGTAACTAAGACCATCAGAAAGTGCAAGTGAAGTTAAAAAAGTAAAGTTGTTCAACTATAAGCTTCCTATGCTTAACGGTTAACTTTAAACTTTGTTAAAATTCATCAACAAGGAACAAGGGCACATTTGTTTTATTTATGACCCCAACTTTCAATTAATTTTCCTGGCATGTTGCTCAATATGGTTGTGCCCAGGATTTTCGTAAGTAGGGTTATGCTTCTTTTTTAAATAAAATTTTCAATTTTTTCTGCATTTCATGTATTTTTTTTTTGATAATGGGCCATAGGAGGAGCTATGACACCCCACTATTCCCCCTCCCCTCCTTTCCCCCTTTGGACATGCCACTGCTCAAGAGAGTACACAATTCTTTGTGTTGAAGCTGAGAGACACCAAACTTGAGGGTTGTCCTCCCCTGTGTACTTGTATTTTACAAAGTATACTCTGTCCCGGTCATCTCTTTAGGAAGCAAACAAAAACAAGTCTCTGCGCAAGTAGTGACGTGAGACGGCTCTACCAATAAACATGTGAGAGGGAATGGGACTGCATGGAGTGGGAATTGACAGCAGTTACCATCCTTCCCAGCAGCTTGTACTGCTTCACTCTGTCAATCCCCCCTTCTCTGCCACTATGTGGGGCCTTGCTCCACAGATTCTGGGGATAGAGTGTAGCTGAATTGAGAAAAGATGAAAATAGAGGATAGTGTGTGGTGGGGAAACTTTCTCTTTGACTGGGTATTTATTCCCTTTTGTTTAAAACATATCCACGAATGAAATAGAAATAACTGTTTTTACTTCCTCAAGACTCCCACTTTCCAAATGTGCTCAGATTTTACCACTGTGGCAAGCAGCCAAAAAGTTTCATGTCATTCTTTGGAACAGTCTACCATGTGAGACCCCCAGGTTCGATCCCCGGCTGTGGAGAACTGGGATTTTTCCACCTGTTCAAGCGGCTCCGGTGCCCACCCAGCATTGCATAAAGTGAGTACCTGGAGGAAACTGGGGGGCAAAGGTGGTCAGAGACGTGGTGCTGATCACAGGGAACTTCGGCTGTGATCAAGAAAGTGTGGGCCCTAACTCCACACCCATACGCCTTCATGACATGGTGCAAATAATACAAAAATGAAAATTTTCACAACTTTGTGAATTGTAGACATTTTCAAATAACATTTTATCACATTAGAGGTGACTTGATGATGCATATATTTTTACACGAAAAATGTAGCTGCAGAATGCTAGAAATGGGAATGGGAGAAAATGTGTATCATAATCACCCACCAAAAAGGTAAATATGTCTGTCCTTTTTCATGTTATAGAAATTGGACTGCACTTCTGGTAAACTTAAAAGACAGTTTAAGAAAAGTCACAAGTTTCTAAATTAGATTAGCTAAACTTTTCACAACACTGAATATGTACTTTTCAAATACATCTACCTGCTTCTTGAAATGATATGCCACTGCTACTCTATGATTGTGTGGAATATCAGGCATAGGAAGGATACCAATTATATCATCTAATGGCAGAGGAATGATGGCATTAGCTCTTAAACAGCTTGCAATGGTCACCTCTGCAGTGCACAGTTTTTTGTACATTGTAGCATTTGTTGCTCCACCTGCTTGGAATTTCACCAATAAAGTTTTATCAACTGAGATTGTTCCTGATGTTCAATTTCTGACAAGTTAGAGCCACAGTTACATTATTACAGCTACTTGGAGAAATTGACAACTTTGTGGTCTGATGTGACATAAAAGTCATGAATCAATTTTTTTAACCCTTAGATGCCAAGGCTGATTTTCCAGGTATTTGCACTAACACTGAGAGTGTTTTCAGCAGGAAATTTGAAATTCTGCATGCTCCTGATGAAATTTTACGTTTCCAGGACTAAGAACGTTAGAGGTACAAATGATACCTCAATTTGTTCAGTATGCTTTGGGCTCTAATCCTGATGGAAAAAAGAAATTCTGTAATCAGTTAGAAGAAGAAGGAAAGAAATTGAAAATAACTATTTTTGTGAGATGACAAAGAGCAGTCAGCTGTTTTCCAATTCTTCGTTGGCGGCTGGAGGCTTTTGACTTTCTTTCCCTGCCACCTCCCACCTGGGCTTTTGGCACCAGGTGTTGTACTTCTATTGCCAAAACACCAAAATTGGGAAAGAAGCAATGTTTTTGAAACCAATGAAGATAAATCGCAAGAAAAAAATCACAATTTTTTGGACATCACCCCAATCCCTCCAAATAGTAAGAATGAAATTAAACTTTACTAATTGTAATTTACTGCCCCTAGAATTGAGGAGACTCCTGCTAAATGTAATGAAAAAATTGATAGGTCGACGGAAGCTCCGGCATGTGCAATTCCTGTGGATAGGGGAATATATACTGTTCAACCAGTTCCTGCACCACTTTCTACAACTCTTCCTGATAATAGTAGAGTTAATGATGGGGGTAATAGTCAAAATCTTATACTATTTAATCGTGGGAAGGCCATGTTGGGGGCCCCAATTATTAGAGGTACTAATCAATTTCCAAATCCTCCAATTATAATAGGTATTACTATAAAGAAAAGTTACATACCTCTAGACTCTTGCAGAACTCAAAACTTGTATCTCCGATCATTATCCAAGTTACAGTATGTTAAAAAAGCAACATCCTACGAGAAAAAGCTGCGTCACAAGCCGTCCTTAAGGGAAATATCTGCTGTGTGACACCTGTGTCATGGCCCATCCTTTAAGGGTTAAGCATTATGTGTGTGTCGCATAGGATTAAATGTTTTTTTCATCAACTACCAAAATTAGATAAAAAGGTAAAGTGAAGTGTTCCCCTGTGCTTAGCACCACGCCATGAAGGCATATAGGGGGTGTGGGGGTAACGCCCCACATTTTTTTGATCCGGCCGTGAATGGGGGTGATGTGATCAGCACCATGCCCCTGACCGCCTTTACCCCCCAGGGTTTCCCCCAGGTACCCATGTTATTCGATGCTGGGTGGGCGCCGGGGCCGCTTCCAACGTTAGAAAAGCTCCCGGATTTGAACCGGCCGGGGATCGAACCCGGGACCTTGAGCATGGTAGTCAAGACGCGTTACCGACTGAGCCACCGTGGCCACCAAAATTAGAAATAACTTTTTTCAAAGTGTTTGTGAAAGATATCTTTTTTTGCTGTTATTGTATACTTATCTGGCTCCAAATACTAACAACAGCATGCTGATCTCTAAAACATGGCATATCTCTAGCCCTGTATCAAAACTACCCTTGGAAATAGCATATTAAAATTACCCAGCCTTATGCTATGCTATCTGACAGGAGAAATAAGTGTTGGGGTCAACAATGAATATGCAGTTCAAAGCTGCATGCACATAATATATATATATATTAGGTCTTGTAGCACCTGAACTAGTAAATATTTATTATTAAATGTTGTTTACCTTGCTGTAATCTATTTGATGACAAATTTTATCACTGGTTCACAGCGACAAAATTTCCAATTCATGCAATACTAATAATCATGTTCATTTTGGTGTGAAAATTTAGCTGTCCATTTTTTTACTTTTCAAAATATAAATACCATACAGATGTAGTTTGCATAGTGCTATGATCATGTTTAATATACACATCCATGGGATTGAGATCTTGCAGTGCATTTTGACCACAAGTGAATCATCAATGAATTGTTGGTCAAGTGATTTCTGCAAGCAGTTTCTATTTGAGTAAGTCACTTCATGGGCGGACACAGATGAAATTTAAGACAGAACTTAACCAAGAGTACATATCACGTGCAGTTTCATTGTTTGTGTCAATCTTCTTGCAGTGTTACTGAAAGGGTTTACTATACAGGGTGATTCTTTATGTAGTTTACAACTTCAATAATTTATAATTATTTATTGGAATCACATACAGACTTGGTTTATATGTCATTATGCAGCAAAACACTTCAAGTTTTTTATTAGAAATCTGTTATGGTTCAATGTGTGCACCGTTGCTCATCCTGGACACATCCCAACGAAAGTCAATTTCTTGCCAAACATTAACCAGCATTTCAGGGGTAACATTAGCGATGGCTGTTGTGATGCGATCTTGAAGTTCATGAAGATTATGAGGTAGGGGAGGGGTGTACACCCTATCTTTCACAAACCACCACAAAAAAAGTCGAGTGGAGTGTATCTGGAGATTCTTCTTTGCTGAGAGCACCATCACCGGCAAAGTCTCTCTGGATATGCTCCAGAACTTCCTTCTTCCACAGTTGGATGAGGATGACCATGATGGGTGCATATGGTGGCAACAAGATGGTACCCCGCCGCGCTACCTGACAGAGGTAAGGGAATTCCTTGAACATGCATTTAGCTCTTTCCGCACCAGTGAAAGTCGCCATTTTCAACGATAGACCGGTGCCGCCGCATGTGATCATGTCCGCAACTAAACACTACGTGAGTCAAAACTTGAAGTGTTTTGCTGCATAATGACATATAAACCAAGTCTGTATGTGGTTCCAATAAATAATTATAATTTATTAAAGTTGTAAACTACATAAAGAATCAACCTGTACTGATCCTGATGCACAAGGAATCGAAACAATTTTGACCACTTACTGAACCTTATCTTATTTGAGAACTGTTACTTTCTTATGTGGATACGAAGTGGTGTGAATAAAACAAATTGAACCAGCCAAGGGATTAGTTCCTTATCCATGGTGACATGAAATTTTCATTTGCTACTGTATTCTAAATTTGGAAAGATCCATGACCCCCGTGAGGAAGTAGATTTCTGGTAGGTATCATTCTCTTCCTGACATCTTTGAGACTCAGATGCTAGGGAAAAGCAGATGTTGAGTGGTCAAAGTTGTGGCTGCTAGCAAAACAACAAAATGACATCATCGTATTAACTCTGTTTGGCAATCAGTAAGAAATTACTGAATTATTTCAAAGATAATTTTCCATCGAGTGCAGCCATTGTCTAGTTGGAAAATTGTTGACTAGAAAGATCTACGTAAAAGAAGAGAACAAAAATTGTAGTAATCATATTTTGTAACTTCAAATCCTGATCAGATGTCAGTAACATGTGTACTTAGTCCTATTCTTAACACAGGTAAAAATTACATGACAGCTGGAAAATATTTTCAGAACTGTGCAATGCCTTATTATGTTTTTATATTCTGTGCTGAAATCTCTTTGGCTCGCATTTGAGGATGTGATCAACTGATTTAATGACACCATCATATTTTACACTTTCTTCGGAACACCATGTATCTCTTACCAAAAAATACATCAAATATTTCACAATCAGTAAGTCTTGTTACTTACACCAAAATTTCACTCTCCCATTTTTGTTCAATAATTCTGTTAGAAGAAAAACTTGTAATGCATTTTCTAACTTTTATTGCTCTTCTCCTATTTTTGTAAAGTGGCTGTACCAGTGCTTAGAGTGGATAGGTATGGTACTGCCCCTAAGATGAAATGCAAAACACCCTACAGCTAACTCATAGGCTCAAGCAAACATTCCCCCCACCGAATGGCCACTTCGAACACTGAGCTATACTCACTTTCCACACTCATTTCATTAATCTCTCTCTGCCTTTTTAAGCATTGTAAGCAATAATAATTGAAATAGTCCTGGTCAAAATAGGCAATTTTAGGCAACGGAAATTTACATGTAGGGTCAGGTGGATTCAGTGGGCCACCAAAGTAGCATAACCTGACTTTGATCTAGTGTGACAACAGACCAACACCAACCAGATCTTTCATCCTTACATTCTCCCAACCTTTGTTTTTATGACCACAGTTCAATTTCTAACCAATTATAAAGTATAGTATTTTTTAATAAAGATCTAAATATGAAGTGGCCCTTACTCCATTATGCTTAGGTTTGTACGATGTGTTGGTCCTGGAATAAGTGTAATATAATGCTGATTAAATTCACACCATTTCTTTCCATAAAATGAACCCTCATATGAACAATGTTACATCTGGCTTTTTGTAAAATTTTGACTAAGCTGACTTTTTTTATTTGCAGGTCACGTGAGAGGAGAGGACGTGGTAGACACAAACGTTCCAGAAGTCGAAGTAAATCCCCAGGATTTAAGGAACCTAAGTTGAGGTATCCATTTATTGCACTGGGAATTAAACAAACCGAGAAGGAGTATCCAGCATACATGGTTAAATATACAAAATCAAGACCTATTCTGGCATTTTGCGAAAATCCAGCCATGTTCCCTGGTTATTACAAAACACGGAAAGAACTCTTCGCATCCGAACCTCCTGAAATAGTTGAACTTATGAAAAATATAATAGACGGGGCTAGTATGGACAGTGAAGTGAATTCAAATGGCAAGCATGTGTCAGGACTTGCAGCACTTCAGCAGTCGTATGAAGGGGAGGAAGAACTTTCGGACATGGAGGTGGATGAGCAGCATCGCGAAAGGAGCTGGTGGTTGGAGAAGGTAGAGAATTTCCTCGTTGAAACAGTTTCAGGCTCGGAGGTACCGAAAGAAAGTCCAGACGGAAATGAAGACAATAATGTTACTGAAATGGAACAAGTCATTAAAGCTTCCAATGAGCTGGAGCTTTCCGCTTCAATAGAATCGCATAGTGAGGATGAACTACAAGAGGAGGAAGACGTAGAGAGTAAGGAAATGGAGCATCCTCTTCTCCGTTCTAAGTGGGATAGCGACTATGATTCAGAAGTTCACGAAAGCACCACCGATAAGGATAAGAGTCCAATTAGCGTGATGAAAGGGAAGCAAGGATACAAAAGGCATAATAAAAGCACTAGACATAATAAAGGTGAAGTGGAAAAATATAGTGAGAAAAATGACGGTAACGTGCACAGTCAGGGGACGGAAGACCGAAGGGATGAAGGAAATGAAGTAACGGAAAAACTTAAAAACAGAGACCAAGAAATGAGAAGAATTAGCAAAGATTATGAAGAAGACGAAAGTGAAAGGGCGGTTGATGCAATCGAGTATGATGAGAGGGAAGAATATGGACGAGTGACAGAGATCACAAAACATCAAAATAGTGACGACAAAAATTTCGCGACTGAGACCGACTCCAAGAAAGACACACTTGACCAAGAAGTGAGAAGTGATTCCAAGCTTGCTTCAGAATATGAAGAGTTTATAAAGGCAGTCCAGAATAATAGTAGCAGCACTGCGGTAGAGGATTTTATTGATGAAGATAATTTTAATGAGGAAGATATGAAAGTAGACACAGAAGATAGTGAGAGAGATACGAACCTGAAGGAGAACGTTGACATGGGAGCAAAACGTATTTCTGAAAGAGAGAATTCAATAAGTAAGAAAGATGCTGAAAGCGACCAATCAAAAATGAAGTTGAAAGAAAGGTGCCGTTCGGAAAGTGTAGAGAAATCAAACAAAAAGGGAGGTGAGGAAAGTAACGAAGAACCAAACGAGAAAAAGGATGACCTGTTTTCCAGTCTGAAAGAAAATGTTACTTTAGACAGCATAATTCAGGAAATAACACTGAGCAGTAAAAGGAAGAAAAATAGAATGAGATCTAGGTCTAGTTCAGAAGAGAATGTGAAGAAAACGAAACGAAAGAAATTAAAGGTAGCAAAGAATTCAAAGGAAACTGAAAAAGCAAAGGAGAAAGGTCGTAAGAAGTCTAAGGCTGCCAGCACGGATGAATCAGATTCCGATACTGGTTCACCAAAGAAACCAAAGAAAAGTAAGAAAAAGAGGAAACAGAAGAAAAAAGAAGTGCATTCATCTGGTGATGAGGATGGTGAACATGACAAAAAGTCCCAGAAGAAACGAGACAAGAAGAAAAAGAAGAAGAAAAGGAAGAAAGCAAAGAAGAAAGTTGCCAGCGATGATTCTGATAGTGGGGACGAATCAGGTCAAGTGGAGGGAAGTGAGGAGAATACATCAATGGAAAGCCGAAAGCGAAAGAAAAAATCTGTGAAGTCAAGAGGAAGTACAAGCAGTGTTGATAGGAGTTCTGTTTCCCCAATTGAAGAAAGAAAGAAGAAGAAAAAGAAGAGGAAGAAGAAAAAGAAGAAACATGATAGTGATGAAGATCAAGGATCTTCAGATGAAAATGAAGAAACAACAAAGTCAAATAAGGCTAAAGGAAAGAAACATTCAGAGTTGGTTGATAGTGATACACTTCTCAAGCTACTGCATTCTAGTAAAACATCGGAGTTTCCAACTCATTTGCTGGAAATGTTAAATAAAGACAAATCTACTTTTTTGAAACTTGAAGGTAGTAAAGGAAGCAAAAAGAAAGAGAAGAGCAGTCACAAGGAAGAAAGTGATGAAGATGCGGCAAAGAAAGAATCAAAGTCACCAGAAAAGTACAAACCTAAAACATCAAAATCAAATGAGAAAACATCAAGTAGCGTTACAGATGAAGATGAAGTTAAGAAAAGGCGTAAGTCTAGATCTTTGTCTCCATCAGTAAAAGAAGCACCGAAGAGGCGGAGACGGAGGTCACCATCAACTTCAGAGCACACCCCATCCCCACCTCGACGGAGACTTTCACACCAGTCAGATGACACAAGGGATGAAAACAAGTGTGATGGGGAAAATCATGAAAAAAAGTTAAAACAGAAATGCGTCGATCAAAAGTACCAAGGAAAAGTTCACAAGGAAAATACTGAAGAGGAAGCAGAAGAAGAATTGGAAAGAGAAAGTGAAAGTGATGAGTATTCAAAAGAGAAATTGTGTGAAGGAGACGAGGATGAAGTCTCTAGTAGTGATAGTGGAAGTGACGATGATGATATTCCTCATGAAGAGGTAATTGAAAAAGAAAAATCTGAAATGGATGATAAAACTGAACCGTGGAACGGTGACGAAACGAAGATTTCTACTTCAGCTGAAAATGTTAATGAATGTGATTTGAGCATGGAGCAGGTGGATGTAAGTGAGGATAGTAAAGTGACAGTTTATTCTGAAAAGGAAGAAAATTCATTGAATTTCAAATTAGACGATGTATCCTCAGATGCAATGGTGGATTACCAGGTTTCAACTGAAGCAGACAGTACAAGAGAAGTAAAAAAGGATTCTGTGAATCTAGACGAAACTCAGAGTTTATCAAATATTTCTGCTATTTCCTTGCCAGAAGGAAACTCAGAGGATGGTGATGGTAGTGAGCAACAGGTATCTAAAGATAATGCAAAAAGCAGTATTTTTGGATCCCTGGAATTCAAACCAATAACAGTAAAGTTGACACATTCTCGGCTTCAAACTACAAGTCATCCTGAATTTCGGGAGGAAAATAGTTACCAGGGAGAAGACAAACCTCGTCTTACATTGAAGTTAGACAAGGTAGCTGATGGTAATATTACAACAGGTAAAGAAAGTGGTCAGAAAAAAGACAATAAAAATGAAAACATTGAACCGAATTCATCTGAGAGGGAAACTGATTCTTCTCTTCCCACTACTCACTGGAGTAGACATGTGGGTGACAGAAATTGGGATGGTGATAAATCTCAGTACCCCAATGACATATTTTCAAATAATCTTAATCAGTCTCAAAAGAATGAAAGGAGACAAGTATCTGACGATGAAATTTTTGACAAAAGGGGGAATATGTACCGAAATTTAAGTCCTCCCTTGCAGATTCGAAGATTAGAATCAGTTGCTGATAATGAAGAAAGACCTACCTCAGAAATCAAAGAACGACCATCGAGAGAACACAGAGGGCAGAGCCCAATATTCAGTGAAGAAAGTTTATGTGACAGAGGGTATGAGGACAAAGCAAACAGTGATAAAAGTTTGGACAGAAGTTTTCAGTCATATCATGACACCAGTGAAAATTTGGAACCTGTCCATTCAAGTAAAAGGAGTCCAATTACTAGCTCTTATGATAAAGATTCTGACATTCACCCTAGTGAGCAAGATAATGAATGCGAAAAAGAAAGCCCATCGGCACATTTTCGCAGTAGCAGAAGTCCAGAAACACAAAATCGAGGTGCTCAGAGCCCCAAGAGGCATTACCATAACGACCGAAGTCCAAATTCTGTGTACAGGTCTAACCGCAGTCCAGAACAAGTTCGGCGTAGTGCTCCAAGTCCCGATCGCCAACCTCGTAGAAGATATAGTCGGGAAAGCCACAATTTCAGAAGTCCTGATCGTCATCACAGAAGCACCAGTGACTCACGCCATAGACGAAATCAAAGTCCAGGTCCTCGGAAGATGGATGTTCGAAGTCCCGTTCAGGAACGGTGGTCTCGTTCTAGCGGGAAAGACATTGGCGGTTCTCGAAATTCTCCTAGTAGATCTCAGGATGTGTTGAGAGGAAGAGGTGCATCTCCAAAAGGTAGAAGCTATGACGGTGGGGATCGAAGCCCCCGAAGAAGATCAAGGTCCAGATCACGCTCACATAGTGCAAGAAGGTCAAGATCTCGCAGCATGTCACCTCGGCATCGAAATTTTCGAAACCGTGACGGTAACGCCGGTAGAGAAAAGACATGGAGGGAGAGAGATAAGGAAAGAGAAATGGAGAAACGTAGGAGGAGCAATAGAGATGAGAGGTGGGAGAGAGACGACAGGAGGAGACGAAATAGAAGCCCAACACCCCCTCATAGGAGAAGATCGGCAAGTTACAGCCCAGACTTTCACCGCAGTGGTAGTCCAGGCTATAGGAGGAGAAGCGAAAGGAATAAAGATCATGGATGGAGAAGTCCTGGAAGCTCTAGAAGTCCTTCAAGAAAAGGCCACGATGATCGATACAATAGGGTTGAAAACATTCCTCTACCCTTGGATAACATTCCATTGCCTGAAACACCTACTCAGCATCCTTTTACAGATGATTTCAACAGCAAAGGAAGCAACGAGAAAGAAAAGGAGGCTGTATCAGAAGTGGAAAGAAATTCCCCAGCATCATCACCATTAGTCGGACTGAAGAGAGTTGTTGCCGATTCAACCATCAGCGACTCCG
The DNA here is from genome assembly GCF_977018435.1 of Lepisma saccharinum. Taxonomy (NCBI): domain Eukaryota; kingdom Metazoa; phylum Arthropoda; class Insecta; order Zygentoma; family Lepismatidae; genus Lepisma; species Lepisma saccharinum. Next base: position 23,728,284 of record NC_139252.1, on the reverse strand, counting down.
AACTTCTTGGTGCGGGAGTGAAACAGGAGGAACCTGATATGATACAGAATAGTAATAAAAATTTTATCCATTCTGTGATTGTACAGCAAGCTTCAAACCTTAAAACTGTCCCTATCATTGAGGGACCAGTCTCTTCGGACAGTAGTAACCAGAAGGAAAATTTTCTGAAAACCGTTCCAGTGGTTGAACCAGCAGGGAAAGAGAGAAAGGAAAGGACAAAGGGACCATTCTCTCCAAAACGAATATCGCTCGATGACCGCATAGAATTGGAACTTGGTGTTAAAAAGGAGGTTGTCAGCCCAGAGAAGCCTCAACCAATCCCAGTCTACCAACAACATGTTGCCTATGCAGCAGGTCATTATCCCTTTTATCCACAATATCCAGATGACGGATCAGGAGATACTGGCGCATACCCGAAGGAAAGGACTGTCAAAACACTTGTGTCAGCTGCTGAAGTTGATAACCAGTATTCGTACACTTCTGCTGATAAAATGAGCAAAACGATGCAGCAGAACCTACCTTACTTAAAAGTGAAGCAAGAATCTTCTGTTGCAACAGATTGGGACAACCCAGAGGCTTTTATTGGAACCCAAGCTGCTACTTCTACACCTGCTGGGATATCTTCTCGTGTTGTTCAGGTAAGTTAATTTTTATTAATGATCCGAAACATATTGTCGTGTGAGAACCAGAGGGACATAATTCCAATTTATCATATTTACAGACCAGAAGAAGTAATGTATTCTTAGGAATATGTGTGATTCTTAAAAAGAGTCCATCAATTGGAAATTCACGACTCCCAAGTCGAGTTCTTCAGAGGAGTTTATTTAAACAAAACTGAAAATCCCATTTTTGGAGTTACATTGCTCTAGTTTTCACGTCGATATTTAATAAGGCTGCTGGCAGCAAAGTTGTTTTAAAAAAATCCTCTCATTTAGAAAAATATACAATAATCCAAATTGTGAAAAGTAGATCGGTTTAGAATTTATTTTGGAGCAGTCAAGTGAATTGTCAGGTTTCTTTTGCTGTCGTGGAAAATAGGCTTATGGTGCTATGAAACTATCACAAGTATATACAACAGTGAAAAACTACAAATAGTTTCACTGAAATGCTCTAAAGAAATTCTGAAAGGATGTAATTTTTTAGAATTTGAAATATAGCAGTTTTTCAAAAGAAGAAGTATTGTGAAAAAGACTTCACTGCCACTGTTAAGAAACATGAAATTTTTCAATTTGTGAAAATTCTTAAGTACATACGTATTTTTTCTGTTTACACACTAATTACGTTTTCAGAGTTCAATGAACATTTTTGTAGTGTTAAAAAAGCACATTTCTGGAAAAGCAGAAAATAATTAGGCAAATTACTTTTCCCTATAAAATAAAGGTTCGAATCAGGAACATTCCAACCTTCTGTAAACAATCTGTCTCCAAGTAATGTAGCACTGCATCAGCTGTTACGTTGCTCCTCTGAATAATAACCATTTCATATTTAGTGGCCGACGAGATGAAATAGTTTTCCCAAATGTAAGAAATTTGGCCATTCTCACAACGGTAAGCCAGCCTTAAATGCAATGACAAATTTAGAAATGTTAGTGTTAATAACAAAGAAAGATTAAGGCTAACCTTTGTGAGAGACTTTCTTGCATTTGGAAAATTATTTCATCTCATCGGCCACTAAATATCAAATGTTTATTATGAAAATCTTAAGCGTAGAAGGAATAGTAAAAATGCATGTAAAAATAGCACCGATTTCAAATTAATAACACAATTTTGCCCTAAACTGAGAAAAATAATTCCAAATTGTAATACAAAAATAACACAGAAATGTAGACAAAAATAGAACAAAACTTCACATCCCTATGCATTTTACATTCAATCTTGGTAGTCCCAACGTAGCTAAATGCTATGAAATTTTCCTCGGTTTTACATTTTCTCCACATTATAAGTTTTTCAGCTTGCTCTGAAAAACGTAAAATCGAGGTTCCACTGTTCTTATCTGTGAAACTTACTTATTCTTTTCCTGTTAATTTTGGTGACTACTGTCACCATACTCTTGTAACCACTTTTGACATTGAACACTGCTGCAATAGCTGGTACCAAGAAGCAGCAGAGGATGCCATGAATGAGCAGGTGACAACATGATGTCTAAGCAGTGTGCACCAAAATTAATAGAACAAGAAAAGTGAATAGTACTTCTTTTCAGTATAGTAATTTGCTACCTCATCTTTCATTTCCCAAAACATGATTAAATAAAATTGGGCACATTACTTTATACAGGGTTCCTACGCATCTGGAAAATATGGAAAACAGGGAAATGTCAGAGAATTTGGTTTGTCAGGTAAAAATCATGGAAGTGTAAGGGAACTTTACACATCGTCTGGAATTCACATGCATTTTGGAGTGTGCAAGAGAAAAAGTTGCAAAATGCACAAGCAGTTCACTTCCACTTCCGGATTCGGTTCTTGTGATTCCACTCCCAGAAAAGATTCAGTTTAGAAACTTGTTTCTTTCATTCTTATGATTTCCAGTCTTGTGCAAAATTATGGTTCCTTCAAATTTCTGTAATAGATTTTCACTTTTATAATACTAGATATTAGAAAGAATATCAAAGTACAACTTACAGTCCAGATATCTGATTGATAAGTAAAGTACATTGACAAAATGATCATAATTAACGGAAAGGTTGGTCAGGATGAGGCTATTCTCTATTCATGATGGATGTGGTAAACACGGTTTAAAATTACTTACGTGAAATTTAGAGTACCATCTTTGCTTCAAACGCCGTACCCTTTTGTTAGTGAAGACAGTGGATCTTCAAAATTAATAGGATTTTACCATTAAATTGTGCATTGCGGAAGTGCGAAATTTTCTAAATTTCACGAAAGTAAATAACCTCTATTATTTTATAGATCTTAGTGTTGTTGCCATTTCCTATAGAATTCCTATATACAACAAAAATGTATCCAGATGCTGTGTACTTATAAATGTAAGCAAAAAAGCAGCATTTTCTACGACACTATAAATCTGCCAGACAATGAAAAATTTGTGTATTCAGGGTGGCTACTTGTGGCAGGGAATTCCAGGAATTATGCGTGAATTCTGCTTGAATTTTTCTCGGCAGACGTGAAAAATTTCAACTTATTAAAATACTAATTCCATTGAATTTATACGTATTTATTAATGACCTGAGATAAGTTTTTCACAGTTTAGGTTTTATTTTTATCGAGGAAGGAAAAGAAAGCTCCGTGTAAAATAAAATCAATTTTCTTTGTAGTGTCCTTTGCAGAACAATCTATCTGACAGACGGAAGATTATTGCAAGATAAAATATCTTGAAGTTGATCACGTAAATTTGAAATTCTTATAGAAGCAACAATTTCTCGTAAATTACTATTTCCCGTAACATTTGTGACTTGTATTTGTTGATGTATTTCTAGTCTAAGTATGTGAAATGGCAAATGTAAACTCTGCACCTTAAATTAAATACATGTATCGTTCAATTGAATTGAATTAGAATTTTTGGGTTCATTGGAATCGCAAAGACCATTTATATTGTTAATATAGGTATTTGTGTGTGTGTATGTGGGTGGGTGATGAGAGACCTTAAAACCGTAGTTTGAAATTATAGAAAACACCTGCTTGTGCCCTTGAATTTTTTTAAAGTTTGCTTTGAAAACCTGGAATTATACTTGAATTTTATTATGGTCCTAGAGTGGCCACCCTGGTATGGTTTATGTACTTTTTTCTGTTGGTTTTATATTGGGGAGATCTGTTATGGTGAAATAATGTACCTCTGTTACCTTAGCCTGAAGCCCTGATGTACGTGATTGTAGGACCCATCACATTTCATGCCCATTGAATTTTACATTTTACTCTTCGAATTTTCACATGTTCTTGTGTGTGTAGAATGAAATTTGCTAAAAAAAAGTTGTGAAAGTGAATATTCATAATAATTAACGGATTACATATTTAATTGAAAAACAGAAGGTTCAAAAGCAAATGTCATGATAAACATGTCTGGAAAAATTTAATTTTTGGACTGGAAAACCTGGAAATGTCAGGGAATTTCATAATCAATAAATCGTAGTAAGCCTGTTTGTAATTTTGACACTAAAGTCGAAGAGTTGCAAATGTCTATTAATTTGAAATCTCATTAAAATATTCTACTAATCCATGGAATATTGATCACTGGCTCATTGAAACCCTTGGTATTGTTGTGTAGAACATTTTTCTCTTGCTAGTTCTTTGTCCTGGTACTTTTGAGTGAAAGTTCATGTTGTAGGATGTTGTATCTTATACCTGGAGCCACATATGCATGGTGAATCAAAGATCCAACATTGTGGTACAAAAACTGGGCATATTTCAGGGTCAAAAGTGGTGTATGGTATTTCAGGGTTAAAATTGTGAATATAACTGTAATTTGATTTAAAAAACTTTTCCCGTCTAAGAGCACATTTATGTAGTTGTCAGATTATTAAGTTTATACCATGTAAAAGTATAAATCAGTCCATTCTTGCATCTCAAATATTTACAGCAAAATTGATCAATTTTCCGTGATTTGCACAACTCACAGGATAGTTGAGACTGCAGAAAGTGTTATGTTGGTAAATAAACTGTAAATTTCATGTTAAAGAGTTTATTTCCCAATTTTCAGTTCATTTCATGACAAAACATTGTAGGAAAATGCACTTCACACCTTTCAAAAATATTAAAAATGAATATTACAGTTTGTTATTTCACATTTCCCGTTTTCGTCAAGAAGTAAATATTCATGTCTTTATACTTGTACCATTTGCCTGAGATGGTTATGGAAAATGAAGTATGAATAATAGAAATAATAATAATAATGTTTTTGCAAGCTTATGTATTGCATTATTATAGGAGTTTATTTGCATTGCAATATTTATTTAATAATACTGGTATTTTAGTTTTTTAATATCCATTTTTTTTGTTCTGTAGAACTTAGAAAAACAATAGCAGTTTAACATTAAATTGGTTTTCCAGGTTGGAAATGTTTTGCAAGTTGTCCCGGCTGAGCTTCCTCCCATATCTGTGCCACCAATACCACCCAAGGCATCTATCGTTGTTCAGGCTGGAAATATGCTGCAGGTAAGCAAAGTCAAGGTAGAAACAAGACCTTTTTTCATGAATTTATACTTGACAAAATTTGAAACTCCTTATCTACCTTTGAAGAGAAAACTCACTTACCTGTTGATTTATCTAGCTTAGGCATGAATAAGAACTGTACGTACAAGATTATTATACAGTGCGATCAGAAAGACACCTGATATTCAAATGTATGTTTTATATTATTATTTATATTTTTCTCAACAAGTGGCAACATTTGTGATTCATTATACATTGTGCATCTGTTGACAAAATTGCAACGTGCCATTGTTCCCAGCTGATATGACTCTAAGATTGCACTTTTTCACTTAACCTGTAAAATCACTCATCTCAAACCCTTCAAATGCTGCACAGGACCCATGTTAATTTGAAATTCACAACATTTTTGAAAGTTGTAATTTTCGTGAGATTTTGAAAATTTGGCCTTTAATCCTGGATCCTTAATTGTTGCAGTTTGTTAAAGGTGTTCTTTTGTTTCATTATTACATGTAAAAGTGAAATATATCAGAACAGAGCACTGGTCTTGGCCCATTTTATAAAATCTATCTCATAATCGTCAGAGGGAAACAAAGGACCTTTCAAATTCCTCTTGTTAATAATAGTAACAATGGATGTATTGCTTTGTGATTTGAGTATGTCATAGTATACTAATGAAATGAACAAAGGAGACAGAAGTGAAATATCATGAGCAGTTTTCAAGAAATGGCACGTTAATTGCTAACCACGTGGTGCTGGGGAAAATCTTTCCCATCCATCCTCAGTGGTTTTTCAGGCGGTAGGAAGCCTTTTTCCATCTGGTAACTAAAGTTAAAAATACAGCCCTGTGCATAAATGATTTAGTCAGTTATGCTTCTTTGCAACATTTGTAACTTTTTTTTTTGCATAATGTTTAATCGTTTTGTACAATTTGGACAGAATTTTGACTTGCCATTGGTGTTAATGGTTGACCACCAAGAATGACTGCTTTTCTGTTCACCGAGTTCTGTTAGACTGCAGCTCTACAGTCCCTTGTGTAATAGGGTCTGTAGCATTGTAATAGAATTCACTCTAATAAGGTTAGCTCCATTTTTCCATGCAGCTTTTCTTCGCAATCAATTTCACCACCTCTCTGTACATTTACATGTCTGACAAAGCTACCAGACAGTAGCGAAATCAATCGTGAAGAAAAACTGCACTGAAAAATGGACCTAACCTTTTTAGAGTAATTTACCTTTACCTTTCTCCACATAACCTTCAAACCGATATCTTTAGATACAATTACAGAAGGTCGATCCACGTATGTGTGTTAGATTTTGGACTAGCACTTACCTTATGCAAATCCACGAGACCACCATCGGTTGGCCTCAATGTGATTACCGTGTGTCTTGGCAATAGCCCTGCACCGTAACTTCCATTGTAGGAGGCTACGATGAAGTACAGGAAGTGGAATCTTCTGCCATTCATCCTGACAGGCTTTCCACAGGCCCCATAGAGTGGTGACACAATGAGAGGAAAGTGCACGTCCATGTGAAAGTCCATGGGACTCGCATCTGGTGACTTCACCAGTATATCGTGAAATGGAATAGCCCGAATGCCGGTGTCTGTTGCCATCTGTTGCAGAAAGTTCTGGGTAGAACAAGATGTATGTGATGAGACCTTACACAGATAGACCTCACTGAGGTCATGTTCACGGCTTTTAAAAACCTTCCGGAGGTTTAATTTCTCTCACAGGGTGCGGTTCACAGTTGAATGGGCCACGAGGAGTCGTGTGGCCATCAAACGTTGCGTCGGTTTTTTTTCCTGTAGTGCCATTCGATGCAACTTCCGAGACACAGGTTGCATCACTGCATTGCATGCTCACTTTCTCTTCCCCCTGGTGGGCGACCGAATAGCTGGAACCTTGTGGTTTTTATGCCTCTTGATTATGTTCTTGATGGTCGTCGAACCCAAGGTGCATCCATGTTCTTTGCACTCTTTCTGAATTTTTGACACTGAATATTTGGCATGGAAAAGTGCAACTATGTAGCCCTCCCAAAAACGTTTCACCTTAGGAGCCATGATGCACACAACACACACTCGTGATAGTGCCACGATACTACTGGCTCTAACCATCCTCCCACGCTTTTAACCCCTTGGATCCGTTGATTCTGTGTGCAGGGGTGTAAAGTAAAAAAAAAGTGCTCCCCTGTGCTTAGCACCACGCCATGAAGGCGTATAGGGGGTGTGGGGGTAACGCCCCACACTTTCTTGATCCGGTCGTGAGCGGGGGTTGATGTGATCAGCATCACGCCCCTGACCGCCTTTACCCCCCAGGGTTTCCCCCAGGCACCCATGTTATTCGACGCTGGGTGGGCGCCGGGGCCGCTTCCACCGCTGTGTGCAGGGGTGACGGTTCAAAATCTGACACACATATGCGGATCGACCTTCTGTATAATAGATGTTCACCGAAACTTTGTCACCAAACCTGGAAGAACCTGCATATTGATACAGGTCTCCAACAACCCTCTAATGCAACCATGATTATTCTGCTGAATTTAGCTTAGATAAGCAGGTCAGTGTGACAAACTACACAGGTTCTATACATTAAAAAAATTGGAGCAGTAGTATCGTAACAATTTCATTAAAGATTGTTTTTTCAAAATGTTTTGTTGTGCAACAATATCCTTCCAATATTTTTTTTTAATAATTTAACTTCCATTATCCTTATCTTTTGAAACTACCACCATTTTGACTTCGTGCACTTCTTGCTACATTGTTACAATGTTGTGAAAATAATCCTTAATTTTCCTTGTTTGCTCCCAAATTGGAAATGTGGTGACTTAATTTGTATAAATTGAGTTGTGAAGTAAATTTTTAATCTGGAAACTTAATGGAAAATGTGACTATAATTGGTCCCCTTTAACTTGTTGTTTTGTCTATTCAAATTACCATTTTGATGTGGATTTTTTTTTTCAGTTTATGCATTTTGCAGAGCCATGTTGAATTCCTAGGAAACTTAAAAAAAAAGTGAAATACATATCGCATTGCAGTCTGTAACTGCTCTTGAGAAGAAAAACCTTGCACCTTCCCCATAATTGCTCTTTCTTTGCTTTATTATTAGTTTGTTACATGGAAGAATTATTAGAATCTTTTGTTAATAAAGCAATCTTTCTTTCATTCCAGGTTGTACCCGCAGAGACGTTGCCGACAAGGACCACGCAAGTAGTTCAGGTGGGAAATGTACTGCAGGTAGTCCCTACAGCATCACTTTCTAAAGTTGTTGCAATTCCTACACCCGTGAAACCACCACTTCCTTCTGAAACTTCAGCTAAATCATCAAGTGTTTCTGCTTCTTCAAAAGTAACATCAACCACCGTGACCTCCACTGGCATACCTTCCATAACGACTTTACCTTCAGGCAAAGTGATAACAACACCTATAAAGTTAAATTTGACCTCTGCATCTCTGGCATCATTGTCTAATGTTACGTCCAGTGCTCCTACAGTAACTGTGACACCTACCCCAACCACTATCACAATAACCACCCTTCCTCCTCCTGTAGTTACTCAAGCGGAAGCTCAAATCAAACCAACTGTAATGGCAAATGCATCTTTGTCGTTTGCCAAGCCAGAAAGTATTGTTCCTACTTCCATGAAGTCATTTACTGAAACTATGTTCTTGCCATCGACAGAGAAAACAGCAAGTGAATTGACTCTGACCGCAGGACTGGAAAACTTATCTCCGATGCAAGCTAAGGCAGCAGCTGCTGTTGTCACAGGAGCTACAGCATTAGGTAAGACTGCATACTGAAATCACTAATATGTTTTAATGTATTCTGCATGAATTAAATTATCACACCTTGTATTATTACTGGGAAACATTATCTTAGACAACAAAAAAGAGTTAAACATATAAATTATTATAACTTGGATGTTTTGGAATAAGGAGTAATCAGTTGATTCTAGATTTCAAAGGGAAGAGTGATTGCCTTTTTAAAATTTAAAACTGCAGATTGTCATTAATAGGGTGTGAACTTTTGCCTATTTACCTTTTTTTTATTCCTTTATAGTAAAACATAGGTTTAATGTTTTTAAGTCTGAAAACAAATTTTTATAGTGCCTATAAATGCCTATTTTGAAGGTTAGTGCCTATTTTGCATAATCATGTCTTAAAATGCCTATTCTACAATTTTTCTTCAGATTCTTTTACGCACTTTTGGCTTTCCATACATTGAGTAAGGTAAGCCTTTGTTTATGTTGAACTGACTGTCTCAAGAGATGTCAGATCTTTGGAAATGTCAAATATCCCTTAATCGTGGTAAGAAAAATTAAAAATGGTTGGTGACTCATACTTGGACAAAACGACTCCAACCCACCCATTCTTTTTTTCCAGCTGAAAGCTTGTAGGAGTCGATCAGTACACCGAAGGTTACGTGTGTGTTTTCTGAACTGAGCAAGGATGTTTCTTGTCAGTGTTCTTTTATCATTTTCATTTAATCATCCTTCATCCTCATCATCATAATTAGGCAAAATGGCGGAAAAGCAATGTTAAATAGGAAACTTATAAAAACGTGCAAAAGAGTGCCAGTGTCGGCTTGTAAAGACAAGAGTTTTTAACCAATTTTAGTGCAGTTTTATTTTAGGGTGTCTTTTTAAATACCTATTTTATTATTATTTTTTTTATTTTATAGTGCCATTTATAGTTATATGTGATACTTAAAATGTAATGCAATTGTGCCCTCCATTGACGGTATTTTACTTTACTTCAGGGTTAAGTCCCCAGAATTTGGTCTATTTATTTATTTTTTCGAATTCTATCTATTTATTTATTTTTTCGAGTTGAAAGATCTAAGGTCAATTGAGGGCCGGCCACCCTTAGATATTGTCTGTATATTCTCTCACATATAACTGTTTATTACCCACTGGACTCAAGTGGAATCTCAAGGGGTTATTGTTCTATTACTTACTTACTTCTTCTTCCCCTTCGTGCTGTTAGGCGTCGGGGTCCTTCAGCCATCTGCTAAAACTCTTCCTATCTTGTGCCATTCTCATAACTTCCATTAGTGCATTTCCTCTTTTAGTAACCATCTCTTGACAGGTATTGCTCCCATTCTATCCGAGGTCTTCCTCTTCCTCTCTTTCCTTCTGGAAATTTTATCACCTCATTTGTGTTGTAATATAGAACTTAAATATTATTAAGATTTCCATACATTATATTTTCCATTACTTTATCTAATATTAAATTAATACTAGTATTGCAATTTTGATTTTAATTTTGTTCATATTTTGATTTAATTCATGCTCTTACTCCGCTAATAACTGGCACTATATAACCCACATATCCACGACAACTACCTATTATACATTTTAGTTAATGGTAATTAAATCTAATTAGAAACACAGTGTGTATATACGGCATCTCAATAATAAACAGAACGAAAAAATGTGTTTTCATCTCGGCAGGGATACGAAAGCTCCAACGGCATTGCACTTAGTGGGGGCTTTGAACTTCACACTGTCGCTGTTCCAAGAAAAATGCCAGCCAAGCTATCTTACAGGCACGTGCAAGATAAGCGAATTACATGTCTCGCTGTGGAGGCTGAAGAAATGCTGTGTTTTCTTTTCCACACCTAAGGTAACCGGGAAGAATGAGACACATACGATCACCAAGCACCTACCCTGCATAATATGAGCTCTAAGGTTTGATTGCGACCGAGTGCAGGGGCCACGTTCTGGGATACCGGAACGGACGTAAGAGGCTGGCGCAATGGATGCAATTGATTGTTGCCATTAGCAAAGAAGCAATGCTAAATAACAAATGTCAAGTAACAGAGAAATAGTGAAAATTGCTAATTTGGCATAATTTCCATGTAATTTCAGTGCATCAGAACTTCAGGTTAACTTACGCACTAGGGATGGCCTAATAATTTCTGATCTGGTTTACCTGGTCCTCAAAGTATTCAGATCTGGAACCAAAATTCAGGTACCAAGATCCAGAACCAAGAATCAGGTTCATGGATCCAGGACCAAGAATCGGGCTCTTGGAACCAGGGCTGAGGATCAGGTAACCAGATCCACTGTTACCTGGGACGTTGTTATTTTAGGATCTCTTCATTCCTGCTGTGTATCCCTTGAGATAAGCAAGACTCAAATAAGCATCCATGACTAAATCTCTTACTTATCTGCTGACACCTGTTGATAATAGTACAGGGGTATTAGTAGTGCAATTATCCATCTTTTCTTATTTGGTATTCAGTATCTAATTTGAAAATTTTTATTTTATTAGGTTTGACAATTACTGACTACCTGAAACATTATACAAACGTACTAATGAAAGGTGCTAGTGCTGCAGCTGCTGCGAAGGAAGCAACTCCTAAGGATGCACCTGCTGCCACTGTAGTAAATCCCCAGAGCTCGTCAGTGAAAGAAGAGGAAACAGCAAAGGAGACATGGGCATTCAATGAAGATGAAACACAGAAAACCTCCACCAGCGCAGAGAACGTTTCAGTACCGAAAAGGCATAAGAAGTCCCACAGGGATGGTTCTACAAAAGTTCCAGTAATCATTCAGAGAAGTAAGTTTTGTGCAAATACTTTTTGAAGATATGGATCAATATGGAAACTACCAACAGATATTCTACCAATCCAGTATAAAATTGCAAATGTTCTGTGAGAACCTGAATGCTTCATTCATCTCTTTAATGTATGTCACAAGGTGGCTACAATGCTTCTGCCTTAGAAAAAGAAACTACATATTTACACTTTTATACCACGTTTGGTATATCCTGTCACGTTTCCTGCGCTTGCCGGTCTTTGACATTTATAGCAGAAACCACAGGGCGTTGCCACTGTAGACAGAGTGAACCCCATGTTGGGAGAAGCTGAGGTCAAGTTGTTCATAAGATACACAGGAATTCACAAATTCAGCACCATGCTTATACAACAAGCTTCTTGCAGACACAAACACATGGGAGTTAGACCAGAACGTGGCAACAGTGCTTGTGTAAGCGCCTCTCTTCAGCCTTTCATTTGCTCCTCACTGCTCAGGAGATGATTTTTTCCCTTGTTTCTCATTAGCACCGGAACTGTCGAGCGATCGCTAGTGCGAGAAACGTGACAGGTTGTGACAAATGCGGTATACTTTACAATCCAGGGTATATGATTTACAGGTTTACCTCGATTTTACGTTTTTCAGGGGACCAAGCTCAAAAAACTTAAAATGCGTAAACATGTAAAATTGGGGAAAATTTTATACTCCCTCTGTCCCATAATTATAGTCCGGTATGCCAAAATGGTAGTACAGGAATGACAGACGAAGAGGCAGATGGAAAGCACAATTTGAGTAATAAAGTTGTATGACTCATTCCTGTGTTTCATGTTCTTCTTCTGTATACACCAGTGTCACAGTTTGAATATTGGGCAATTAGTATGAGACAACAAACAAAGGTGTACCGGACAATAATTATGGGACAGAGGGAGTAGCATTTTTCTTTATTGGGACCATGAATGTTGAATGTATAATTCGGGAAAATGTAAAATCGGGGTTCCACTGTTTTCATAAAAAAGGTAAAGGTAAAGTGCTCCCCTGTGCTTAGCACCACGCTATGAAGGCGTATAGGGGGTGTGGGGGTATCGCCCCACACTTTCTTGATCCGGTCGTGAGTGGGGGTGATGTGATCAGCATCACGCCCCTGACCACCTTTACCCCCCAGGGTTTCCCCCAGGTACCCATGTTATTCGACACTGGGTGGGCGCCGGGGCCGCTTCCATTTTATTCATAAAAATGACATTGAAATGGGAGAATTTTGCACTAAGTTAAAGGCTGTTTAGATTGGCAACATTATCAGCAATTTTACCAATTCACCAGTATATTGTCAGATATGGATATTGTCGCATACCTTTTTTTTTTAATAATAAAATTTGGGGATGCAACATATTAATCAGTGCTCATTTGCTGATGGCCAACAGACATACCAATTTTTTGTTAATAACTACTGATATTTTTACCAATCTGACAAAAGTTCTTTCATTTTATGTAGTTTTCTTTTCTAAGGCAAACCCCATTGTGGAGACAAGTTACATATATCAATTACGAGAGAACTATTCATGCAAATTAGTAGAATATCCATATGAGCAAAACTTTTATACTAAACATAAGTATGTACGTACATTCATGAGAAGCGGTGGTGGTGATATGATATAAAAGAATAGGGGCATTCCATATCAATCCATATTATAATCCAGATTTTTCAATTTTTTTATACATTGTGCCTATCAAGAGAATAAAAACTGCCAAATTTCAGATTTTTTGAACTTTAGGATTTGAGTTATTGACTTTCAAGAAAGCAAAAATCACAAAATTTGACAACATTATGAAATCTTGAAACAGCTGTAGATCAAAAACTATTTGATCAAGAGAGCTCAAATTAGTGCCATTCTCTTCTGCTTTTAATGAGCTTTAAGTTGAAATCCAATATTTGAATTTTGTAATATTTAAAAAACTCTAAAAGAAGTTTTTTTTCGAAAATCTCAAAAACACCATTTTTAATTTTTTTGACAAAAATATGTTTTAAAGACATCTATTGACTATTTGTGTACAAAATTTCATAATGGGACGGCAATAGGTTCCTATGGAAATGAATTTTTTTGTATTGTAATGTGTAACATATTTACGTATTGTGCGAATTAGTCTATACAAAATTTGTATAAAATAGTCTTACTTATGTGGGTGAGTATAGAATTTCGAGACTACGTTTTGGGGTTCGACTGCCCCCTTCCTCAGGTTCTTTTTTTTCTAGGCACAAATAATTTTTTGCCACATCAAGTTACAGGCCATTTGTGGACATATTTGTTCGGTAAAATTATTGGTAATTTAATCAATAAACTAGTGCACCAGTTTGGCTATATCAGCTGATACTGATAGGGTTCTGACCAATTTGTTCCCTCTATACAAAAAAGTTAAATGTATGTTGGAATCTATTAAACATTTCAATTCAATTAATCAATTCAAAAAAATTATGGGTGGATGTTTCACCATTGGTAAATTTCATACTTTAGCATATCATTAATAAGATGTAAACAATTCATAAAGAACCTTAGTAATACATTCACATCCTTCATAAAAATGTAACAATTATATATATATATATATATATATATATATATATATATATATATATATATATATATATATATATATATATATAATTGCTCCCAAGATCCACCCCCCCTGCCCACCAACCACCCCTTGGAAAGATACATCACTGCCGTCATTTCCACCACCTCTGACAGCTCATTCTTAAATAACTTTCACAACCAACCTAACCTCAATCCCCCCCAACAGAAAGCTCTCAGAGACCTCCGCAACAACCACAACATCAAAATCCTCCCAGCTGACAAGGGGTCCACCACGGTGGTCTTGAACTCTCAAGACTACCTGGCGGAAGCCAACCGCCAGCTGGCTGACCCCTCCACCTACAAACCCACCACAGTTGACCTATCCGCCGAACACCTCACCAAAATCCGGGACTTCATCCACACCCGCGGCCCACCTGAAGGCCTAACAGCTCGTACCACCGCCATGTTAATACCCGACAATCCCTGCACCCCCACCTTCTATCTATTGCCCAAAATCCACAAACCTGGCAACCCTGGCAGACCCATTGTGTCCAGCTATAACTCACCTACAGAACGAATCTCAGCTTTTGTTGACTCCCATCTCCAGCCTCTTGTGAAAGCTCTGCCCTCCTACCTCCGTGACACCAACCACTTCCTCCAGAAAATCAGCACCCTCCCACCATTGCCCCCAAATACCATCCTTGCCACCATTGATGTCACTTCCCTCTACACCAACATACCTCACTCCCATGGCCTCCGCTCCATAGAATTCTATCTCAATAGCAGACCCAAACCTCACAACCCCAGCACCAACTTCCTGACCCACCTAGCCCACCTTGTCCTCACTTGTAACAACTTCACCTTTGAACACCAAAATTTCCTACAGATCCGAGGTACAGCCATGGGTACCAGAATGGCCCCATCCTATGCAAACCTCTTCATGAGCCAACTTGAGCAAGAGTTTTTGGCTACCCAACCCCTCCAACCCCTCCTCTGGCTCCGCTTCATCGACGACATCTTCATGCTCTGGACACATGGAGAACCATCCTTGTCAGCCTTCCTGGACCAACTTAACCACTTCCGTTCCCTAAAATTCACCTGGACACACTCCCCCAACCAGATCACCTTCCTGGATGTGGACGTGCACATCGAGGGAGGACACCTGACTACCTCCATCCACATAAAACCCACCAACCACATGCAATACCTACACTTCTCCAGCTCCCACCCGTTCCACACCAAAAAAGCAATTCCATTCTCTCTGGCCCTCAGGGGACAGCGCCTGAACACTTAACCCACCTCCCGCCAGAATTATAACCTCCGCCTACACCAGGCCCTGGTTAACCGTGGATATCCCTCCATCCTGGTCACCAAGCAAATATCACGAGCTGCCTCACATACCACTACCACCAAGAAACCTGCTGCCACCAACCCACCTGCACTCATCACCCAATATCATCCCCACCTCAACAAAATCAGGCACACACTGCACTCTCTTCTCCCAATCCTCCACAGTGATCCCGAAACCAAAAACATATTTCCCGACAAACCCAGGGTGGTTTTCAAACGACCCCCTAACCTCCAAAACATCCTGGTCCACAACACTCCTTCACCACACATCCAACACCCCCCTGCCCATAAATGCAACCGACCCAGGTGCAAGACCTGTCCCATCCTCATCACTTCTCACACCCTCCAGGTGCACACGGCCACTGGCAAATTTACCCTCCATCCCAAAGGGACCTGCCATGCCTCAAACCTTATCTACATCCTCACCTGCAACATCTGTGGTGATTTTTACCTGGGGGAAACATCAACGGCCCTCAACCTCCGCATCAATAACCACCGCTCCTCCACCCACAACCTGGACTTCACTGTCGCCGTCCACACCAACCACCACAACATCAGTTCAACGACTGCTTCCGGGTAGCGATCATCCACCTCCTACCCCAACCAGCCAACACCTCTGTTCGCAAAAGATGGGAGAGGGCCTATATATCGCCATCGGCCATGAGTGCAACCACTCCACCTGGCCTGAACAAGGCCACCCAGTAATGCCCAACCCTCACCCACCCTCCCGCCCTCCCTCCCAACTCATCCTACACACTCACAGTTTACGACGAGCCTGGTGACGAAACAGTGTTTTTTTCGTTCTACGCACCGCTTCTTCTTCAATGGGGACCTGGCAACTCTGCAGGACCCCAACTTCCGGTTCCGTCTTCTGTTTCTTCTCACACCGATGATGCTATAAATTAGCGAAAATTTTGAATTTTCCTACTGTCCGGTGAGTGTTCCCTTTTACCTTATTTGATTTTTACTTAGCCCTTTTGGCCCTCCTTGCTTTTATCCTATATATATATATATATATATATATATATATATATATATATATATATATATATATATATATATATATATATATATATATATATATCTGTAAATATAGTATGTGGAGATTCTATATTTCATATTGTTTTGTTTTTTTCAGAGGAAAGTGTTTCAAGTGATGATCTATCCGAAACTAAGGATCTAACTGAAATGATTGAAAACAGCATAAAGGCAAAAATGGGTATGCATATTTCATTGTTATTATGGGTATTGCCATTACAATATTTATATATAATAAGTAAGCACAACACAATTGTGGCAATCTTCTGAGAAAAGTTGAATTTATCTCTTTCTTGGCATATTTGGCCATCAAGCATGTAAATTATGGAAATTAGAAAGTTTTCTACCAGTCTCCCTAAAAGGATAGAAAATATAGCACTCTTCAGATTATTAGTGAGAGAGAGGAGGAGGCTATGCACCTTCGGCTCCTTCAAAATATGTGTTGAATATATATTAAAAACAGTAGGTTTGTCTCTCTAAAGCATCTTCTTACTGAGTAAATAATAGAGATGGACCAATAAAATTTACAGATTCCAATAACTGATCTTTTATAAAATTCTAAATGTTGCTTTAGGATGTGACTGGTTTATTAACATCCTTAATGAATGTATCTGATGAAGTTATTTCAATTGCTTTTTCCTTGAAAAAGAAATTACATTTTTGATACTTTATGAAACCATCTTAGATGAATTATAACTTTATTTTCTTAGAAATATTAACAAAATGGTAGAATTTTGCCCTAATTATTATTTATAGAAATATTGGACTGGTAAAATTATTGATATTTACCTTAAGCCATTGGCAGTAGTCAAAGTGCTTTCCAAAATACAAAGGACATGGCTTTTGCACTACTTGAATCCTGTTTACCCATAGTTTCAGATGTTTATTGGCCCTCTGACAGGAAGAACAGGATCTCTGACAGGAAGAATTGACTTCAGCACTCCTCTGATAATTTCTTCCTGTAAAGTAGCTGTCACCACATGTCAGCTGCTTCTATATAATCTGGATGCATCAGTCGTAAGATTTGATATCAAAATAAGCTTCTAACACTGCAACTTTTTGCTTTTGAGTGAGACTCGTGGCAAACTGGATTTTACTTCTTGCCAACTCCCGTGCATGTGTGGTCACGTACAAATATCACATTGTGTAGCACATTTCCACGGTCACTCCCATATACCACAAGCAACAATGCTGGGAAATATTTTCTAGTTTTACAGTAATGGACTTTTGTATTCCTGTATTATACTGATAAAATTGATACACCATATGCCTACATTGGCCAGTACCAAGTACCGACTAATCTTTCCCATCGCTAATAAGTGTAAAGAAGGTGAGGATGGTATGGCTATGTGGGAAGTGGGAGAGGCCATTGTAAAATATATTTAAAATAGTAATGTGCTATGTATTGAATACTTTGGAAGAAGTGTGAAGATTGTAGAAAGCTCAGGGATATTGCAGGAAAAATATATTTAGAGCTCATTTAGGTTACTCTTATGGAGTTGTAAAAAGTTCATTAGGCAATTTTATATCAAGGAGTTTGTAAACAAAGTGAATTTAGTGCAACCCGAATTTTACATTTCTGGATTTTCAGTTTCCTGCATTATACATTCAATCTCGATGGTCCAAAATAGCATAATGTTATTTTTTTTCCTCAATTTTACATTTTCCCCATCTCTTAATTTTTTCAGCTTGATCCCCTGAAAAATATAAAATCAAGTTTCCATTGTAGTCTTTTGCCCAAATTCTTTTTAAATCCAGTTTTATTGTCGCAGTGATTAAAGCACACACAGAAAAAAATACACATTTTTTCCTGTATTGAAATCAAGATAAAACTTCCATAAAGCATGACAGTAAAAACCTTCAAAAGGATATTCATTTCAAGTACATTGTCAGGATGGAAATCACATGCAGAGAGGATGTGAAATCACATACAAAACTTTTCGATTGATGTCCTTTCAACCTTTCATTTCCAGAGCAGTTCTAGTACATTTGTGTGGGAGGAAAGGTGAGGGGATTTTTCTCTCTTCTTTTTATCTTTTGAAATCCTTTAAAGTCTTTTGATGCCATGATTTGTGGCATTTTTATCAAGATTTTAATACAAGAAAATGCTACCTTTCTTTTAGTTGTGTTCTTGTAGAGTGGGATGGTAGGTTTAAGTTTGTTTAAAATTAAAGTGTGAAACAAGTATATTTGTTTTGAGAAAGAAATTACATTGAAACCTTTCTTCTTACAGAAAGAAAGAAATCTGTGGCTGCTGCCATTGCAGCAGTTGAGGATGAGATCCGTCGTTCTCGGAGGCGAAGAGAGAAGAGAAAAAGAGAACGCCAGGAAAGACATAGGCTCAACAGAGCTGCAAGGGTATGTATTTGTGACATTGTTTCGGCCTTCTGTCTTGAATTAGTGTCGCTATTTCATGCATTGAAAACATTTCTGAGAACATAAATGTAATTACTTACGTGAAATTTAAAAAATTTCGCACTTCCGCATTGCACAATTTAATGGTTAAATCCTATTAATTTCGAAGATCCACTGTCTTCATTCACAAAAGGGTACGACGTCGCAGTTGATCTTCGAAAGTAATAGGATTTAACCATTAAATTGTGCAATGCGGAAGTGCGAAATTTTCTAAATTTCACGTAAGTAATTTTAAACCGCATTTACCGCAACCATCATGAATAAATGTAATATTACAACTACATAGGCTTGTGATGAAACCTATTTCTCACTTATGAATAACATTTTTTTTAAAAAAAGTGATTAATATTTAAACCAATCCAATACTCAATCCCCTACTACACAGCATACTAATTGTTCCATATAAAAGTCCAATGCATGGAAGTCGAAGCCACAAAAAAGAATGGCACCCATATTTACATTGCAATAATTATGTCCACATACCACAGACAATAAAATCAGGAACATGACAGCCCAATGCAAAAGCTACCATCCACAGCCGAAAATGAAACTGCCATGCCCACACCAAAGGAACTGAAGGGAGAAAGCCTGTGGCACAATAGCATCTCTAAAGCCACCAATAGTACAAAGAAGATCCATCTTGCATTCAACCAACCAGTACATGCATGAGGGAGCTGCTAGAAAGTCAACAAAATTGATCACGCCCCAAACTTTCACATGGAACAATGAGTAAGTTGTGTAGAATAAATTATCTTCTTCCATGTACCTGACAAATCAATATATTTAGATATATCAATTCCTTACTGTTAAGTGTGGATAATATTTGAATTGTGTTAACCATATTTGGATATTAACATTCAATTGTTTGTGAAGTTGTTAATATTTATAGTGTAAGTTCAGTCATCTTAGAAATGGTTTTGTTTTCATTATCTTATGAAGTACCTATGTGTGTGCATAAATTAACCTCTGCATACAAAACTTTCGTTCCAAAGGTTGAAATAATCTTTAACGATGTGATGTTTTTGTCAATACAAATTTTGGATAATTTGTCCTCTTGTAGTTCGAATTGAAAAGAATCAACTGTATATAAATAAGTTCCTCTGTAAGGGTATAACATCTATGTAAATATTTATTGAATATCACTAAAATTAATTATGGAATTAAATGTGCTTTCTCTTCCTTAGGCATAATTCTTAAGTTATTTTAATCTTATATTATTATCATACCTCCCCGATGGCGCTGTGGTAGCGTCATCGCCTTGTAATCAAGGGGTCCCAGGTTCGATACCCAGTGGAGGCACATAGTGATTCGGATTCCACTTTAAACTCCACTTTAAACTGTGGGTCCAGTCCCAATTAGCCTTACTGTGCACAAAGTGGACTTAAAACACCAACTGAAAAGAAAATAGATCTATATCAGGGGATGAGGAATAGTTTTGCGTAAAGTGCATATTTATTTCCATTGTCCAAATGCTTGCAAGTATTACAAAAAAGAGAGCAGTGAATTCTAGCATGTGAATTTCCTCTTGTGGTGGTGTTTGTAAGCAGATTCTTAAGTCGATTATTAAACTAGATAAGACTTATCTAAAAAATATATCATATTGACTCCCATGTATTTCTTGTAGAACGTTCACTATTCTTTTGTCTTTCTGTTCATGTTATTTGTGTAATTACATAACCCTAGTGTACCTAAGCTCTCATATAACATAATAGTAACTGTCCCACACCAGGCCACATAGATCTCCATTATGTTTCTCTTTTTGCACTCGGTGAGGAAACTACTTTTCATCCTTAAGAAAAGATTGTACATAAAATTTGTAAAAATTACCCACATTTGACCTTTAAATGGTAGTTGGTCCCATTTGGAACTAGTACATATAACTAAAGATTAATATATCGGCATCGGCAAAAAATCCGATATTTATATTGGTACCGATAATACTAGAGTTTTACCTTCTAAGTTTTATATTTTAAATTTATAATATTTATTGAAAATTAGGTTATGGATCTCTACATCACTGTGGAGTTTTCATGATAAAATTATCGCAAACTCTCATTCAGAGAACTAACCTACCTCAAAATCAGAAATAGAACATAATATTGCTGAACTGATTGTCCAGGATCTGCTGTTTCATTGGAAATTCACAAATGAGTATCCAAACCTGAAGCAAGTGGTGAGGGCATACCTGCTGCATCAGTATTCAGTGAACTCGTGTTGAGTGTTGCTGGATAGATTTGTGATAAGAGAAGAAGTAGGTTACTTCCAGAAGTGCTTCAAAAACTCGTGCTTCTCAAGTTGAAACTGCCAGCATTAAATTTACAATATTAAGAACAAGAATTAATTTTGTGTACTAATGTTAAATCTCTGAGAATATATATGTATGGATCTATAATATCAGGGTTGTTACACATCTAGAAAACCTGGAAAATGTCATGGAATTTGGCTTGTCAGGGAGAAATCGGGGAAATGTCAGGGAATTTTGCAGATCGTCTGGAATTTACCTGCATTTTGGAGTCTGCAAGAGAAAAAGTTTGCAAAATGAACAAGCAATCCAATTCCACTTCTGTATTCGGTTCTTGTGACTCCACTCCCAAAAAAGATTCAGTTAAGAAACTTGTTTCTTTCGTTCTTATGATTCTCAGTCTTGTGCAAAATTATGTTTCCTTCAAATTTTTGTAATAAATTTTCACTTTTATAATACTAGAAATTAGAAAGAATATCAAAGTAAAACTAGCAGTCCAGATATCTGATTGATAACTAAAAAAGTACATTGACAATATGATCATAATTATTGGAAAGGTTGGTGAAGATGAGGTTATTTTCTATTATTTTATAGATCTTAGTGTTTTTGACATTTCCAATAGAATTTCTATATCCAACAAAAAATTCCCCAGATGCTGTGAACTTATATAAATGTAAGCAAAAAAGCAGCATTTTCTACGACACTATAAATCCGCTAGAAAATTAAAAATTGTGTATGGTTTATGAACTTTTTCTGTTGTTTTTATATTGTGGAGATCTGTTATGGTGAAATAATGTACCTCTGTTACCTTAGCCTGAAGCCCTGATGTACGTGATGGTAGGACCCATCACATTTCGTGCCAATTGAATTTTACATTTTACTCTTCGAATTTTCACATATTCTTGTGTGTGTAGAATGAAATTTGCTAAAAAAAAGTTGTGAAAGTGAATATTCATAATAATTAACGGATTATATATTTAATTGAAAAACAGAAGGTTCAAAAGCAAAAATCATGATGATAAACATGTCTGGAAAAATTTAATTTTTGGACTGGAAAACCTGGAAATGTCAGGGAATTTCATAATCAAAAAATTGTAGCAACCCTGAATATGATAGAAATGCACATAGCAAATTAATTTTTGTCATATTGAAAATAACATTCCATTTCTGTTGAAATATCTTATGTATCGGAATAAGCTAAATATTGGCATCGTCTCCAAAAATTATCTGCGAGTACATCGACATCAGTAAATTTTCAGCTTCGTCACATCACTACCTATAATTCTCACCCCAGCACGAGGTGACTGTAAGTTTGTCATTTCTACAGAACAAGTTGATTTTTTTTAGTATTCACTTTTTCCACGAAGCTGCTTTTCGTAGTCCTGTTACTTTCGGTGGCCACTGCCTCCATGCTTGTTGAAATTGTTACTACCGCGTCTGAATTTCAATGCAATATGAGTATTGTGGACATGTCGAAATCTGTTAATTGAAGAAATCAAATTGAATTTTTAAAGCATGGGCTTTTCAAATGTGAGGATACATACAAAATACATCATCAAATTGGATTTGTTTGTTGTAGAATGTTGATCTGTGATATATTTTTGGGCAGAACAGAAAGGACTTTCACAGGAAGTAAAATGTTGATATCCCACCTTCATATGAATACATTTTAGATTTAGTTGGCCATACTGACTAAAAAAATTTATACATTTTAGTAAATTTTCAATTTTTTCCTCTTATTCTAACTATGTTAGTTGATATGAAGTTGAAAACCTTTCACTTTCTACAAGATTGTGATCTTTCTCACTTTTGTAATTTTAAATTGCTCTTTTAAGTAATACTGTATTCTATTGAAATTTTGTTGAAATTGTCATTAACAAGTGTGTGGAAAGTGTGATGATCAGTAATTCAATTTAACAGACTTGAATATCCAATAGTAATATAATTAAGCCTTGTTTCCATATTAAAAACACTAAGTTGCTGACCAAGGCAGATTTATTAAGAAATAAAAACACTTTACAAGTAACGTTTCAACCCTGTATCAGGATCTTCCTCAGAGGAAGAACTAAATTAAAATGACGTAATACAGATATAGAAAGATTACATACACATAGCAGGGTGACTAACTACACAAAAACGAACATCTTGACTGTCCTTATCTTGGACGATTTCTCCAAAGGAAATAAATACACATACACATCTCCTCTTGACAGTTGACTAATGGACCTACCACACTGACAGGTGATTGACAGGTCAAGATTAGCAAGAGTCTGGAACTACCTGTTTATCATTCCCCCACCCCTCCTGCCTTTTGGGTATATATGAATACCTCCTTCCCTGGACTTCTTCTCTTCTCTTTCTTCCTTGTTCATTCTTCTAATTTTTCCTTCCTTCCTTCTCATCCATTCAACTTTCTCTAACACATTCTTCCATTCCTTGTTTGTCTTGAGTCCGCTATTCCAGTTCATGATGTCTTCTCCTCTATTTATTTGCCCCCCTTCCATTTTCTCACTAGTTCTCTCTTCTCTTTTCCTATTCGCCTAGCCAAATCCCATTCAACTTCATGTCCCGTTTCTCTAGTGTGTTTGAATATGGCATTCCTGTCTCTCTTCAATCATCCAGCATTTTTCTTGTTGCATATTGTGAACATTGCATATTTTCTCTACTGACAGATGCAAACTTTAACTATAATCTAGAAGCTTCATACCCACATAAGAATGGATGAAAGTGGATCACCTATATACAACTTTTTCATTGCTACACTTGAAAATTTGATGCATGATGGGATTTGTCACCTTCTGGCAGCTTCCTCAGGCACAATGACAAACTAAAATACTGCAACCGAAACAGCCAGAAAGTTAGGAGAATGTCACCTGTTATGTAGGAACAGACAAGTTCAGGATATGAACCAATCCCTGAACTGCCACTTTTCAAGAGACCAAAGAATGGTTACTACAAAATCACACCAGCACATATGAAGCAGAATTAATAACATCATGCGTAAACTTCCACCTGAATGCCTCAGTGTTCCAATCGGAAGGACAATACTTCTACCAGGAAGAGGGCCATAGGAAACTATCTGCCATACTGCATGCCCGAGGAAGCCACCGCATGCCCAAGGAAGGAAGCTGCCGGAAAGGCAACATGGTCAGTTGTGTGTCAATATTTGTGAGGAACAATGAGTATGATGCGTAGAATACATCTACACGTATCTTTAGATATAATGAATGTGGATACATAGTTAAGTGTGATTTATTTCTTTTTACTTGTTTGTTAGCCAGGTATTTACGAGCAGTTGACCAAATGCAAATTTGCGTGATTATACGACAAACATTATGCAGGTAAGTTTTTCTTTCTTCTAATTTCTAATGCTTTAATGGTGTTGCAAGATTGATTGTAATGAAATTTTTCTTCAAATTCAGAAGGAGCTCTTTGGAGAGCAGGAAGATGATGCAAGTATTGTTGTACAACAATTGCAAGACCCAGATATGGATCCAGAAGAACTTCGGCTCATTCAGGTAAATATGCTTTAATTGTTAATAGGCAGGGATAATTAATAGCAGATGTAATGAAATGTCAGATCATTTCGCAAGTTTGTAGCTAATTTTGTTTGTTATGTATGAAAATAATATTGTTGCCACAGTAAAACTTGCTGAACATGTGCCTTGCTCTGTTGTTTATAATCACCTAGAAAAAATAAAAATCAGTATTACTTAAATATCTCGAGGGTAATTAACTAATTGTAGATCATCTTCTGTAACTTTAAAACTGATGTTTGGCATTAACACTCACAACTATATTTCTTTTGTAAGTTTTAGATATCCAGGTGAGGTGATTGCTTAATTTTGGATGTCAAGGAGATAAGGAAAGGATTGTCTTTTTAGGATTAAATTAGGGAGAGTCATTGATCACCATTTACTCTTATGTTAATTGTTATACTTTTATACATCTCAGTGGTGGTGTTGGTGTGTGTGTGTGGGGGGGGGGTGTAAGGGGTGACCCTTTGTATGGACACCAAAATGCCAACCTCCCTTCCACATAGTACACACCCTGGTCTGCATTTTGCAGATTAGCGAGACCCTGGCATCTGGACTCGCAGCCAGTATAATACTCTGTGGAGATCATGTTGTGTCGTCCATTAATGTTTCTTCATCCATTTCATCTTGTCATTATTCATCCTCATCTTCACTATTAGCCAACAGAGAAGGTGAAGTAAATTAAAATAAATCAATCTATCTATCTACATCTCATGGGGAAGGGGTCATAAATGATTCACATAATTAATATCACTAGTAAGATGTATAAGGAACTATTCGTAAATGTTTAGTGTAAAATGTTAGAACAAATTAATTTTTAACTATTGAACTATTATTATTATATAATTCTCGAAGCTTTCCTGGTGATAAATGATGAAGACATTCTCTCGAAATATCATCATCATCATCATCATCCTTTGTCGTTTCTTGCCTCTGGCTGTGTCACCATAGAAGTCGAGTCTCTCCATTTTTTTCTGGTCTTCCACCATTCCTCTCTTTCCACGGTGTTCCAATCTTGTCCTCTTCTCCTAACACACTCCGCTATCTACTCTTTCCACCGACATCTAGGTCTCCCCCTTGGACTTATTCCCACTCCTTGTGCATTGTAAGTTCTTACTGGTAGGTATTCTTTATGCATCCATCCTCTTCATGTGTCCCAACCATCTCATCTGCACCTGATCTATCCTGTCCTGAAGCTTCACCACCCTCACTGTTTGTTGGATCTCCTCATTCCTCATTCTATCCCTTCTAGTCTTCCCCAATATACTCCTTAAAAATTTCATCTTCTCTCTGTTATCGTCCAAGTCTCTGTTCCGTATGTAATTATTGGCACATAGTATGTGTTATATATTACCTTCTTGCATTTCAAAGGTACATCCCTGTTCAATATTAATCTTCAAACACTTTGATATAGTCCACCACCCATTTGTCCTCTTCTGTTTACCTCCTCATCTATTCTCTCAATTATGCTTCCTAGATATTTGAAGCTCTCCACTACCTTCAACTCTTCCGTGTGCATCTTTATTCTTGGTTCAAATCTTTATTCTTGGGTCTCGAAACATCATCCAGGTGAATTAAAGATATGCTTCTGAGCTTTTAAGAGCTAACATCACTGTCATTTTCAGGGATTGAAGTGTAGAGAAGTGTGTGAAACCAGTTTTTATGGATTTCGTGTGGGACGAGTCGGGTGTAGGTGTCAGGCCAATTGAATGTCGATTTCTTCCATGTCTGCACTCTCAGTTGACTTTCGCCAGCCATGGGTCTGTGTCCCTTTACCCCCATGGAATGGCTAACACTTTTTTTTTTTTTTTAAATATAATGAGGTTGGTTCCATTACTTGGCTGACTTCATGATCTTAGATCTTACTTGTTGTGAAGTCAATTCTATGATGGCCCTCATTGATTGCATGTTCTGCTGACCTGGATTTTTGTGAATGAATATATTTTTTTTCAATGATGAGCTGCATTTTTAGATGGTATGTCTTATGAGGGGGAAAGGGGAAGGGGTGGGGGTCATTGTAAAATAAATTTAAAATAGTAATGTACTGAGTATTGAGTACTTTAGAAAAAAGAAATGAGGATTCTCAAGAAGCTCTGCGAAAATATATTTAGAGTTCATGTGGGAACTCTGTTTTGTAGCAGATATTCTCATTGTATTGCAGTGAAACACAGATACTACTGCTGACAAACGTACAGATTCCCACTAATACCATTACTTGAAAATTGACATTTCAAAGTACGAGTTTTTTTTATTTTTATTAGGGGCCATTTTGCGCTCACGTCGCCAACACTGCATGCTTGGCATTTTGCGCATGTGCATTAGTTACCGACATGCCTTGCACATAAACAGACACCATTTGCACGTTGTGAAATGCGTGGGGTGGTTGTGGTGGACAATGGAAGTGGTGCAGGTGATTGAAAATCCCACCGAGTGCGAGATACAATCAGTGATCAGGTTTTTGACCGTGAAAAATGTGAAAGCGACAGACATTTATCGCCAGTTACGTGAGGTGTATGGTGAGAATGTCATTGTTGAAGGCAAGGTGCGTAAGTGGGTACGTCTGTTTAAGGCCGGTCGCACGAATGTTCATGACGAACCACAATCAGGATGCACCTCAATCATAACGGACTGATTTGTTTCCACAAGCTTCACGTTCTGTACTGGACACTATTTTAGTGGAGAATTTGAAGTTCAGAAAGCTGTGTGCTTGGTCCACCCTCCATACAGTCTGGATCTTGCCCCTAGCGATTATCACCTATTCCTCCAGTTGATCCTCGCTGGGAAACGATTCAACAGAGCCGATGAAGCCAAACAGACTGTGACGGAATGGCTGTCTGACCTGGCGGTAGATTTCTTTGATGAGGGTCTACAAAAGCTCATGTACCGCTACGACAAGTGTCTCAACAATTATGGGAACTACGTTGAGAAGTAGCTGAATGTACATATGAACAGTCACAGAGATAATTGAATTTCTTCCTTTGCATGTTTTAGTTTTATTTCAAATTGGCCCCTAATTAAAAAATAAACCTCGTATTTCAGAATATTTATACATTTAAATATATAAATTTTCCTTTGGGACAATATCATTGCAATCCGCCATAGTTTTGCTTTAAAATATTTATAATTTTGCATGAGAACCATTTAATCAGAAAATCCATTTCTGTCCACAATGTTGTTGCAAAAGGTATGAAAATTGTGAATTTTGCATAATTTGCAGGATATTAAACTCTGTAAGAAATGTCACTTGGGACTTTTTTCAGACTCCATGAGACACTTAGACTCTAGACTCTGTTTCAGTGATAAATTTCAACTCGTACTTTCTGATACTGATACCACTGTTATCGGCCATTATCAGCTCAGCTCTTCATTCCATTACAAAATCTTAGTCATGTTCAAGACAGGGTAATATAGATTTTATTAACAAAAACACATGAATATTGTCAAAGGATACTAATCAATGCAAAAAGCAATGTAAGTTTAAAGTTGTTTTTTTTTTGTGTGTGTGTACACAAAAAATTTGGGACAAATGGGTCTACGAAAGGGCAAGTGATGGCTATCTGAAGTGCACAGTCTGTCAGTTTCATTTGACTGCTGCACAGTAACTATGAGGGACATTTTTTAAGTAAGGTCCATTTTTCCCTCCCCCTCCCCCCAAAAAAAACTGCTGAATTTTTACTGAAAATTTACTTTGTATCAGATTCTACATGCCTTGAACAATTTTTCCACATAGTTTCCGTGGTTATTTAAACATTTGTCATAATGTACGATGAGCTTTTGTAGGTCCTCCTCGTTGGAAGTCAGCTTCCTGCGACACAAGCCATTCTCCAACTCCCGTTTCCACTTCTTCGTCACTGTTTCAAAGACAGAATGGAGATTGTGAATCATCTTTTTTCATGGATTTTGGCATATACCGCACGCACCAAATCGTCGCTGATTACAGCTGGTTGACCTGAGTGCAGCTCATCATGCACATTCTCCTGCCTGTCCTTGAACATTCTCACCCATTTCCGCAGTTTTCCATCACTCATTGCATGGAGCCATGCACTTCACAAATCTGGTGATGAATTTCTGCTTCTGTGGTGTTTCTTACTGCCAAGAACCAGATTACTGACCATATCTCACAGTCGGCGGGCTGCTCAATCGTCTTAAACATTGCAATCACATATTACCACACTGAAATGTTGCTCCAAATGGTGTCTGCTTCTGTGCAAGGGACGCTGGGATTTCGTGCGCATGTGCAGTACTATGCCTGTGCTGAATATAGCAAGTTATTGACAAATGGACCTTACTTAAAAATACACCTCGTAGAAACCATATTACACATTCTGCTATCTCTGTAATATATACCATCTTGAGTGAATGAGCTTATCAGCACTTCTAGTGACAGTGGCAAAGAAAGCAGCACCATACAAACTGTGGTTGTAGTAATGACATGCATAAAAAAATTAAGCTAATTTGAAGTTTAATAAATAAAGTTATAGCCAACTGTCACGTAGGGACAACTTGTATACCGAAATGAACTGAAAAAACAAATATCCCTTAATTTGTGCTAAAGTATACCATAATACCATTGCAGGAAGCTATATCTGAAGTCCCAGGGGATGACGACTTTGAACAATCAGAAGAAACTAACATGTTTAGATCTAGAAGGAAGAAGAAGAAAAAGAAAGTAGTTGATGTTATTCCATTACCTCCAGCTGGAAGGGGTATCCTAATATCACCAGGGTTCAGGTAAGCCTTAATTTTCATTTTCACAGCACACTTTCAAATGCACTCCAATGTTTTATCCCATGCCTAGTGTTTGCTCTTCACGCAAGTGTAATTTAAATGTTTTAATCTGTAGGATTGCATTAATCTCACTACAGTGTAAAGATGTGTGTTTAAGCAGGAAGGAGGGGGGGGGGATAGTTTATACAAAATACAAATATAAGTCATATGAGAGACGATGGAATCAGTTTCGATTAGTAATGGTGGCAATCCGTGTGGCTACAGTGGTAAAATAAACTTTATGGCTGTAAAAAGTTTTGTCATTGTGTATATAATTCACCGTAAACACTTAATGTATCCAAAGATATCTGTTTGGCGGTTACACGGAGATAGGTAATTTACTCTGATAAGCTTACTTTTCATTTTTCCGCGTACATTTTTCTCGCAATCTATTTCACCACCTGTATGGTGGCTTCATTGGGCTTGTACGAAATCGATCGCGAAAAAAAATTACACTGAAAAATGAAAAGTAATCTTATCAGAGTAAATTACGTAAACACTTAGTTCGTCATTTGTCTTACACTGTAAAAGGAGATATAAAGAATAATATTCTGTGATGAGGCAATTGTAGTGTATTTGAAGGTATGTTGTCCATAAATGTATTTACTTTGAATTTCTCACTTGTTGAGGTAAGTGACATTTTCTAATTTTATAAAATATTAAAATATTTTTATTACTGTCATTTCTTTTGCCATGTGAATGTCCCTTTGTTTCTCTTTGTTGTAGGTAACTTTGTGTGGAATTTTAAATATTATTGAAATTTTGTGGACTGCTTTACAGATTGCTGAGTGTGGATGGAATTAGCCTTGTTAGAGTGGGGAGAATTTTAGCAGTGTAGTTATGATTTATGGGTTTTTTATCTGAAGAAACTAAAACATGTGACTTGGCAAAAAAAATAATCATATTGAAATGCTCATTCAGTTGATAGAGAACTG
Source organism: Lepisma saccharinum (assembly GCF_977018435.1). Lineage (NCBI taxonomy): Eukaryota > Metazoa > Arthropoda > Insecta > Zygentoma > Lepismatidae > Lepisma > Lepisma saccharinum. The sequence goes on along the minus strand of NC_139252.1, from coordinate 23,697,806 downwards.
CACACATAGCAGTATTGCTTGATTTTGTTCTAAGATGGAAGAAGGATGGCCAGATAAGAAACTTTTATCTAATGCTTTGAAAGATCAAGTTTGTTGAACTATTTTTGTCCTGGGAAGTACCAAGATTGTGTTCATTCTTTGTAAGGTTAGATTTTTAGCTGATGTTTGGCAACTAATGCGTAACCTATAGACACCAAAGCTAAGTGCAATTCCAAAGCACAAGAGTCATATCCAAAAACTAGTGTATAAGAAAATGTATATATGCACTTTTTATGCCCAGACGACACTTGGGAACACAGTTTTTGGCACATGAAACGTATGCTGTGTTCTTAATGTAACATTTTATGCTGAATTCAAATATGCACTCAGAATTTTTCTGTCACCCACAACTTTTGTACAGTGACATTTTTTAAGTTTTGCTTTTTCGGAATTTTAGGTATTTTTTCTGTGATAAGTAATGTATGCAAAATAATATTTTAAATGATTTTGAACAGAAGATGGGCACAAACAATTTAACCTTTAAACGTGCAATGACTAGAGGCACATATTTTTGGTAATTAAAAAAGCAAAATTTCGGTACAAAAACAGAGTCGATTTCGGGTTCAAAAGCGGTAAATAAAATGAAATTTCGGTGTTATAGCGGTGAATAATCACATCAAAAGTGCTATATAAAATGACATTGTGGTTTTAAAATTGTGAATATAATCCTAAGTTTGATTTAAAAACTGCACTTATTACACAAAATAAACTTATCCCTTCTAATAGCACATTTATGAAGTTACCAGAGTATTAAGTTTATTCCTGTGTAAAGGGGTTTATTTTTGCTTCTCAAATATTTACAGCAGAATTAATCAATTTTCCGTGAATTGCATAACTCACAGGATACTTCAGACTTCAGAAAGTGTCGCGTCGGTATATAAACGGTAAATTTCGTGTTTAAGAGTTAATTTCGCTTTTTGCAGTTCATTTCGCATTATTTCGTGACAAAACATGGTCACAAAATGCATCTCACACCTTTCAAAAACATGAAAAATTAACACTACAATGTGTTTTTTCACATTTCGTTTTTTCGTCAAAAACGAAATATGCATGCCCCTAGCAATGACGCACGCAGGGTTTTATTTCGGGAGAGGGCTGAATCGCATTGGGGGGGGGGGGTGAACCTTGTTTTTAATGTTCATCGGACTGTTATTTCTGTATAACAAACATAAAAGAAATAAGTAGTACATATAAGTGCATAGTAAGGTGCCCAAATTTTGCTATCTGCTGTGAGGCCAGTACTTCACAGTGAAGACTTACCTGTACTTCATCCTCCTACACTTCTAACTGTAGAAGATGAATGGGCTGCGGATAATGGGGGATGTACTGTTCAGCCTGTTTCTTTACGGGCAGCTGTGGAAGTTGAAAATGAGCAAGATCATTGTACTTTCCAAACCTCTTCCGCTGAACCTCGTCTATTAACACAAGGTGAATTAAACGATCTTATTCGGGATTTGAAATTGGGAAAGAAACCGTCCGAACTGTTGGGATCTAGGCTGAAAGGCTGGAATGCCCTTCAGAAAGACACCAAAGTGTGCTTCTTTTGCAACCAACCAGAAGAGTTTGAAGATTTTTATTCTAAAGAAAACTATTTAGAATATTGTAATAATATTACACATATAAAAATGCTGTTAGAAAAAAATTCATAGTATTGCTGGATCATATGTTGCGATTTAAGAGTAATTGCATTGTTAAAATGTTTGCAGCTTGGCTGTACTAAATTTTGATTCTTTCTTGTGAGAATGGAACTGTAGAAGCAAGAGAAATCATTACATCAAGAAAGAATGACTAAAGCATGAATCACATACACCTGGACAGAAAAATGTTGTACATCCCTCACTACTCAACTTGGATATGATTGTTCTTCCTCCACTTCATATCAAGTTAGGGCTTTTCAAAACCTTTGTTAAAGCGATTGACAAAAATTGTGCTGAATTTTATTATTTGAAGGAAAAATTTCCTCGTGTTAGTGATGCTAAAATCAAGGAAGGAATTTTTGTGGGCTCCAAATTAGAGCTTTGATAAAGGATAAAAATTTGAAGGTCTGTTAAGCGAAGTTGAAATACTTTTTAGGAAATTGTAACTACCATGAGATTGTGGGTGAACTGTTGAAGTCATACAAAGATGTGGGGTGTAATATGTCCTTCAAAATACATTTCTTGGACTCTCACCTGCATTTCTTTCCTGACAATCTTGGTGCCATCAGTAACTAACATGGGGAGAGTTTCCACCTAGACATCTCTGCCTTGGAAAAGAGGTACCAGCCAGGGACAGTGGAGTGCATGAATGCTTGCTGGTTACTGTTGAATGCTGAAGATTAATGTTCCAGGTTCAAAATACAGACGAAAATCAACAATTCTCACATTTTACGAGTTAGTTAGGTTGAATAGTATCATGTAGTATGCTATGATATACAAAAATATTTCACACTTAACCTGGGTGTCACAAAAAAACTGTGGGTGATGGAGAAAAACTACTTACATATTTGAATTCAGTGTAAAAAGTTCTATTAGGATCAGATATTTCCCCTCATGTGCTAAAAAAAAAGAAGAGTTTGATTTTGTTCCCCAGTGATATTAACGCAGTCAATATTTATTAAAAATATTGCTTCACTGCCACGTTACCACATGCAATATTTTCTTCATCTTAACATTTAATAAAATATAGGAATAGATGAGACGCAAATTGATTGGTACTGTTCTTCTTGGTGTCCTGCACTGAATTCTCGTGCAAGTTGTATTCATATTTAACATTTTGATTCAGCTAGAGATGTTCAAAAACTAAAAACCGTGGATCCTCTTTATTCGCAACTCAGATCCAGTAAATACTGTAATTCCATTAATACTTGGTTGGTGATTGTAGGATCAATTTGCTGTAAGCGTGCCTGATTTTGCATGCCAGGTGCTGCAGATCAGTGGTGTTTGCAGAGGCCACTCAACACCATGGGTGGTTATTTTCATTCAACCTTCCTCACCCTCACATGCCCTCACCTTCACCCTCACAACACACTTTCAAGTCTACTTTCACCCTCATGCCTTACCTTTGCCCTCGCCTTTATCTTCACAAATCTTCAGAGGGTGTGGTCTCTGGGACCTACAGTGTACAGTGGGATCCAAAACACTGTGCTAAGTACCTTCACAGGGAATTAAACCATGACTCTTTGATCACAAGATGACAGCGTTAGCCACAACAAAGGTACACTGAGTAGTGTGTGTGTATGTGTGTAACGTTTTCAAAGATTTTAATTACTTCAACTCTCAATATCTGTTGTTTGCTCGAAAGCTAATAGATATACAAAGATACAATGTAGATGACTGATAGAAATGCCAGGTTCTGGTATAATGGAACATTAATATCATGATTGACTTATCTGTCTGTGTCATAATAGGAGTAAGAAAAGCAATCAGCATTGTAACGACACATTCCAAGAAATAAAAGTATTAATATGTTTTATAGGAAAAATGTTGAAAAGATAATAAATAGTATTTATCTCGGTCTGCTTATTTAAGAACTTTCGAGTGCTACATTGAACATTTTTTGCATAATGAGATCAGATTCAAATACTAATTAGTAGAGTACTGCATGGAACCACTTACGCTCGCTCATGCTCGTTTGAGTCTCCCACCCTTAGGCGTGCAATGCTCAAGTGACATTTGAATATAATTTTAATGTAACAATAATCATAGACATATATATATGTAATATACACCTTGGTAGTTTCAGCCCACAACCATCTATTTCATACTAAACTACATTTTAACATTGATATGATAACTATGTTCACTTAAGTTTCAATTTCACTGCATCTTTCACTTCACTTCATATTTGAGGGTGCACTACCACAGACAAATTACGGTTATACGTGTACTACTGGGCTTCTAGCGTATACTGCTCGTTTTGCGTGTTCGAACATTATTCGCTTGAGCGAAGAAGCTCAATTCCATATCCTATCTAGCATCATTCATACGAACTATTTAGCACTTGAGCTAAATCCTCTTTCCGCAGCACTCTACAGAGGCTGATATGCTTCCATATAAATGAGTTTGAAGTGTTCACACCTACGACAGACCTCCTTTCCACTAACGGTTGTGTTCGATGTGACGACCAGCCTCTTGACAATTGCCCGACTGCGCAGTTTCCACTGGAGAACACCTTGTTGCAGGTGTACAAAGGGTATATTATTCCACTGTTGTTGGGCTGCTTTCCAGAGGCTGGAAATCCTGTGCACCTTACGAGAAGAAAGGTGGTGTTTCAGAAGCCCAAATGCACAGTAGTCCATGGGGCTGGCATTGGGACTCTTCGCAGGGATGTCGGAGAAGGGTATAGCACGAATCCCGGTACTAGCTTCCATCCGTCTGTAGAATACCAGCGATGATTTGGCTGTGTGACTTGACACCTTGTCCTGATGCAGCTCCACACGGTTGGTATCAGCCCCATATATTGTGGGGATTTAATTGTAAATATCAGTCAAAATATGTTCCTGATAATATGCTGCATTGATTTTCCATTGTTGGCAATGCGACGTAGCTTCTCCTGTAACAAAGCCAGCCACAACCATGAAACCGCGTGGATAACTTTTGATGCACAGACGAACGAAATTGCTTCATCCTTTTGCATCGACACGTCTGTACGTAATTGCTCGAACTTTTCCACAATTGGTGAGATATATCCACGCCTCGTCTACGTCAGTTCATGAACATTTGCCTTATGGACCACCTTGAGACGTAACTTTTGGTGAATGGCATGGTGGATGGTTGGTTGGGATACACAAAACTGACTGGCCTTAGCACACTGTGTTGGTGGATTCTCCGATGCCGTCAATGTCTTAATGCCATGCAACACCAATGATGTCAGCTTCACTGGGGTCCTTTTCGAATGTGGCTTCATCGGTGAAACACAGTCCGCTGCATATCGTCGCATTATGGCATTCACAGTGGAGCATCCAACAGCAAATCCGTGTTCGTGGCACTGTTTAACTATGCTGGAACAACTGAAGTGTGTATCGGAAAGTGCTACAATGTAGCCTTCCCAGAAGCGATTCAATTTCGGTGCCATTACACTTCGAACAACAAGACTACTTTGCTAGCGGACACAACACATGCTACTGCCTCAGTGGCGAAACTTCCACGTGTCTGTGCTGCACCTGCTCCATACCGTCCCTTTGCAATCTTGTCTATATGGAAGCGTATCAGCCTCTGTACTAATTAATTATGATATAAATTATTAATATCCTCATTAGCAAGTTGTTACAAATCCTTTGACAATAAACAGAATACGCGAAGGTTCTGATTAGTACCCATGAACCATATCTTGTTTATACAGTAAATGCAACTCCAACTTGATTCATTTTTTCCATTCCTATCCTAAGAGCAGAGGTGGTCATTCTCATACAATCTCCTTCACCCTCACATGCCGGATCCTGTGGCTGATTGGTTAGCACATCGTGCTGCTGCCAGGGGTCCTAGGTTCGAATCCCGCTTGGGCTTGGTTGTTTGTGAATGTCCATTCATCAATTTCATCACTCATCCCCATCTTCGCAACTTAGCCAAGAGGCACAAAACGCGAAGTAAAATATAATAAATCAATCAACCCAACCTCACTCTCACAACTTGCTTTTGTCCTTACGACTTGCCATTGCCTTCACTCCCAGGATTGCTCTTGCCCTCACACACCCTCACTTTGCTCTCACCCTCACAAGTCTTTGGAGTGAGAGTCCTCTAGAGCAGTGTTCCGCAACCTTTTTTTACTCATGGCACACCCCAGACGGGCCTAGACCCAACACGGCACACCAAAATGTCTGTCCCATCAAAATCATATGAATCTTAATATAATTACGAAATATTACGTCGTTATGTAATCAATTATTATTATCATCATTTTTGTTGTTCTTCTTCTTATTATTATTATAAAACATGAATAGACATGCATTTATTAAAAATTTATTAACTTTAATTCACTGTAGAAAATACACATTTCTAATACGAATTTTAAAGTAAATAACTCTACTCATACCTTCAATGTGATACTTGAACCTGCTTAGCTGCACACAGACGGCTGATTCGTGGCGGAATCGTTGACAAAGCAAGCCTCATTTCTTCATCGATGGATTTGAGTCTCTCTCTCTTTGATGTTTTAATTGCAGTCAACGTCGAGAAGCACAGTTCACACAAATAAGTAATTGAAGGGCCAGGGGGAAAAACGATGAATGTTCATTCGAGACAATTTGCCAGGAAATGAAAAACAAAGTATTTCTTTCCATAAGAACGTTAATATATGCCAAAATAATAATGCGTTTTTCAGGCACTTCTCATCGTTTCCCAACCAAGGCCGTTCTCATTCTTATAGTACAGCTTCTGAACTATCAGATGGCGTTGCGATCTCAAAATGGGCGAAAAATCGACATTCATCGTTTTTCCCCCTGGCCCTTCAATTGAAAATGGTAATAACACATTAACTACCATCTCGGAGATAGCCAGGTATTCACGGCTTATTGACAACCAAAATGTATCCAAAGGCACTTCGAAAAATTTGAATTTCAATGTTCTGTCTGCTTTCAAATCTGCCAGTTCCTCTTGTAAGCGTAAATTTTTCGGAAGATATTTCAAATCCATACTGAATGGATCACGAACCCAGTCAAAATCTTCAACGCTCTCTCCAAAATATTTTTTGAAAGTCTGCTGCAAGAGTACTAAATGTTCTTTAATTAAGTCCATCAACACCTTGTTATCGTCAGCAAGGGGCCATACAGTTTGGAACATCTCACACGATCCATTTTCAATTGTCTGTATCCACAACTTCAACTTATTAATAAATCCTTCAATCTTATCCATACTAGTCAGAATATTTTCGTTTCTACCTTGCATTTTTCTGTTTAGTTTAAGAAGCGCCGACAAACAGGCACAAAACAGCCAGCCGTACACAAAAGATGCAGTGTTACAAACAAAGAACTCGCTTGAATAGCTCTATTGTATGATTGGTGCGGGCCGCTAAAAGGCTTGCTAAAAGTCTTACGTGGCTTTCTTTACGGTGAACACAAAGTTTGCCGCCTGTAACCCATCAAACCGGCTCAATATTACAGGCGAGAATACATATAAGATGAGCAAACTATAACAATATTGAGTAAATAAATTACATTTAATTTCTATGAAAATATAACAGTTATCAGCAAGAATAAACAAGCACCTTCTTACTTAATATCGACAATTAATTTCTTACAATATTACAATAGTAGGTAAAAGTTCGCGTCACACCTTTCACCTTGTGACGGCACACTAGTGTGCCGCGGCACACCGGTTGCGGAACACTGCTCTAGAGGGGTGACCGACCACCTCTGCTCAACACTTCTTTGGTGACCTATGCAGTGCCCTGGAAACTGCCGATTTAGGTTTTGTCACACAACAATGGCATAATGACTTGCTGCGCCACCCTGTTGGAATCATATTGGATATCTTCAGACTGGGCTGTGTTTCAGAATACATGTTTACTTAACCCTTAAAGGACGGGCCCTGACACAGGTGTCACAGCAGGTATTCCCCTTAAGGAAGCAGCCTTTGATTGTAGTATGTTACTTTTTTAATGTACTGTAACTTGGATAATGATTGGAGATACATGTTTTGAGTTCTGCATGAGTCTAGAGGTATGTAATTAGCAATTAGTAAAGTTTTATTTCATTTTTACTATTGGGGGGGGGGGAGGTGATGCCCGAAAAATTGTGATTTTCTGCGTGGGGTTCAGATGAATTTAAAATTTCGTGTAAAAAATAGTTCAATTCCCTTTTTTCTTCTTCTTCTAACTGATTACGGAAACTTTATTTTTTTCCATCAGGATTATAGCCGAAAGTATACTGAACTTTTTGTATCATTTGAAGTATCATTTGTACCTCTAACATCTTTAGTTCCGGAAATATAAAATTTCATTTAGAAGCATGCAAAATTCCAAATTTCCCGCTGAAAACCCATTCAGCGTTAGTGCATTAAAATGTTTTTTATGTGAAAGTATTAGCAATAAGTGTGTAAATTTTTCCACATGAATGGCAAACATGACAGGCATTATGCGGGTACCTTTTGGAGATTCTCGACCTGGCGTAGCCTGCGTGGGGGTCGATGAATTTCAAATTTTGTGTAAGAAAATAGTGACTTTCCCTTTTTTCTTCTTCTTCTTACTGATTATGGAAAACTTATTATTTTTTCCATCAGGATTATAGCCCAAAGTATACTAAACAAAACGAGGAATCATTTGTACCTTTAACTTTCTTAGTCTCGGAAATATAAAATTTTATTTAGAAGCATGCAGAATTTCAAGTTTCCCACTGAAAACATGCTCGGCGTTAGTGCAAATACCTGGAAAATCAGCCTCGGCTTCTAAGGGTTAATGGTCACCTGTGACAATGTCTTCAAAGAAAGGGTCAAGTATTTGATTCTTCCATATTCCACACCACACTAACCAGCCAGCTCTTTGAACACGATTGTAATTTACAATTTTCAATTCAAAATTAGATGGTTGTTAATGGAATTAAATGTTAATAACATCCATTCACAACACTTTCATCACACATTTACACACACACACACATTCTACACAAGAAGTTGCCAGTTTGTTCTAACTTCTCGTTTGAGTGAGTGAGGCTGCTGTAACTCCTGGGGCAGAACTCACCTTTCTGGCAGTGACCCACTTTGCTGCATTTCTCTACAAAGAAATTTGCAGTCAAACAGCCAATTAGGCCTACTGCTGCCCCCCTGTTTGGGCAAGAAGTGGCAACTTTAAAATCCCTCCTCCCTGAAGCAGCCAAGAGTTTTTTTTTTTAAACAATGGTCTCCCTAGTTTGTTGCATTTTTTGCAGAATTTTTTTTTTATATTCTTACAAAGTGGCCAAATTTGCTTTATCTTGTTTTAGTCTTCTATTTATAGACTTATTTGCTTCTGAACTTTTCAGTGTTACCATTGACATGAAAATTTCATGGCCCTAATTTTCTGTTGTGAAATATTGGGATAATTTGGATTATTTGCTGGTTTCAAGATGGATACCAAGGTATTTGAAATGTGAATATCCAGGTAGGAACCTGGCCATAAGAATAGTCTGTAGAACATGAGACATTCAACACTGCTGATTGCTTGTGATTTAAATATAGGCCACTGGCTATTTGCATGCTCAAGACTAGCCTGAACATTAAGGGTCCTTTATGCAATAAGATCATCACTGATAATGTTTCTTTGAATTATTATCAAACTTTTTATAAATTCTGAATAATGCTGCAGATTTTTTTAAAAAAATAATTATTTCAGTTGATAGGAAGACAATTGAAGAGCTCTTGAGTAAAACATGATAATTGACATTTTGGTCATTACTGGTTTCTAAAGTAAAATGAGCCATAGTTCATTTGTCATGTGTAATTGCCACGTCATGCAATTTTGCATTTGACTCGTTGATCCCTTCAGAAATTGGTAAAGACTACATGAAAGCAATTTATCTACAGTATAGTTTCTAATGAGCTTTCTGCTTAAGAAACTGACTCATGAGCCCTTCAATTACGACTGACATTTCAGACATTTCACATCCTTCATGGCTCATGGAAAAATTCTTATCTTATATAGTTTATGATTGGAACCTGTGGCAGAGTGGTTAGCACATCGCGCTATGATGCCATGTGTCCCAGGTTCAAACCCCATCACTCATCCCATCTTCGCAGATTAGCCAAAAGTGGCACAAAAAGTGAAGTAAAATATAGCAAATCAATCAATCAATCAAATAGTTTACGATTAGGGACCAGGACTTTTATGTCCTATAAACTGTAAAATATGTAGGTAATTATGTCGGAGAAATGCAGAAAAATTCCCAGATAATTGCATTCCCTGCAATTATCCTAAGTTTCATGTACTATTATGTCAGATTTACACCTTTGTGGAAACTGTGATGGACCCATCTCGCATCACTACTTGCACAGAAACTTGGTTTCCTTTGCCTGCTCCAGAGTTGACCGAGACAAATACATGAGTAGCTCAGACGACACGTGATCTTGAAAGTCTCATACTCGATTGCCGATAGAGTAAGGGCTGTAATATACCAAATGTTATTTTTACTATTGACTGATTGTTGTGAGCAGCAGAGAAAGGTAAAGAAATGAGAACAGTTGAAACTTGTTTACGGTTATTCTCATGAACACACAACAATCACTGAAAACATATTTACCTCAATAATGTTCACATGGCTATCAGTTGTAGGGGGGGGGGGGTTATTATTGTTCAGTACTAGTTGGTAAGAATTTCTTCGTCCGTAATTTCCTTATCCTACCATCGATAATATGTGTTGCGCTAAAGGTACGAAGGATAAATTATAAAAGTAACAGATTATATGAAAGACAATTACGAACTTATACAGAAATATGTTGTAAAAATGCTAAATTGGTAAAATATGCCTAATCAAGTTCATCTATTTTGGCTGATTTTCATCAGATACGTAAAGATCTCATCCCTTTATTCGATCTGATGCCAAATACGAAATATGTTATAACATATAGCTCCGGGCCCTATTTATGATTAAAAATATTGTTGTGGAGTGGGAGTCCAGGTTTTATGGCATGCGATTGCATAAGGCCAATGTCTTGTGTCTTCAAGTTTCTCATGAATTTGTCTAGTTTGCCTCAGGGTTGGACTCTTTAATACTCATTGAATGCAGTATTTTTCCACTGATGCTACTATTTATTCAACAGTTGTTGATTGAGAATGTATAACTTGTAGTTCCAACAACATTCTACTATGTTTTTCATATGTACAAAGTGGCAGTATAACAACATTATGCCATTTAATACTCTCCTAATTTTTTTGTTCTAAATCATTGATAACAATATTATGAGGCCCATCTCTGAATGTCTTCCACACACTTCTAATTTTAGATGAAAGTGAAGATTCATTTCACTCTAATTGTCCATTGGAGGTTCAAGTTGCATATTGTGATCTGTAAAAATCTAACATTTGAACTACTCCAGTCTAAGATTAGATCTTGCAATTGTATTATTTTTAATAGAAGGATGTGATCACAAAGGAAAATTTTCAAATGGGAATGTATAATACACATAAATAATGTTGTTACATTGTATAACCAACTGATATGACCTACACTATTGAGGGTTTCCAATGAGTAGTAACTAATTTTGAAAGGTTTGTTCCCTTTCAAAGTTTTCACTGCATTATTCCTTTCTCCTTATGCAAATGACTGCTTCTGTACCAATGTAAAATCTTTAAGGATATTTATAATTCACTGTTTTTCACTAATTTTATTGCATATTTATTTTTGCACAATGAAATCAGCACTGTGCTTGTACAATTGACATTGAAATTAATTGCAAAAATATTGGTGGATACATTGGAATCAGTAAATTCCGTACTCCGTCACATTACCAGTTGAGAAGGGTTAAAATAAATTATTTAGATGATGTTGACAGCAACACTGTCTCCTGTTGGAACAGCATTTTAAATATATATGGTTTATATTCTTGTCTGCATGCATGAGGTAACATTTTAACATTATATATATATATCCCCCCATGGATATGCATTAACAAAGCAAGCACATGTGATGATGTCTTGGCTACTTTAATTATGTTTGGGCAAAGTAGCTCTGTTCTGTATATCCTTGACTGGTGAGGGCACCTTTTTTTCCAGGGTTCTTTCAGTGCAGACTTAGCAAGAGGATTCATATTTGAGTCACCCTATGGTCATCTCAGTGGCATTGATGAGGATCTTTTGAAGGTACTGCCTCCATCCAAACCCACCGAATTTTGAAAAGAATCACAGATTTTCCACAAGAAGCTTCTTTCTTTTGTTCCTGCTCATGTTCAATTCAAATGTAGAAACGATATATTCCTGTGATTGTGTTTGTTTTGTGATGTAGTGCAATGAAATGGACTAAAACACTAAACGTTTTGATAATGCATAACTTTTCCAAGGTGCCAACATTATTTACACAACCATTTTTTGTATACATATCCAATTACACTTATTGCATATTATTCTTTCACACAATGTTTTGAATAGATCAACAATTCATCATGTGTTGTTACATTTGAACAAGGATTTAGAGGTATCTTTTGTTTTGTTTATTTTCATAAATATTCCCTTGAAAATAAATTAAAATGTCTGGTTTAACATTGTAAAGTAAAAGGGAACAAGATGTACTTTTTTTAAAAAAGATTTTCATTTATTTGTTGATTGCAAAACATGTGCACAAGAAATAGACTTAACAGAGAAATGAAATTGCAGTTAAGGTGGAAAAATGTACATAAACTTGGCAAGTAACTAGCTTACTGTTGTGAACAGCGAAGCCATAGGTCCTAGGCTTGAATCATGGGTAAGGAATGCATGTGTCTGTATGCTTGTTCCCTCATCATTCAGCATCTTCATCTCAGTTAATATAGAGTAGTAGAAAAGTGCCATAAACTAACCAAAATACAATTATTGTTGTGCAACCATTTTTTTTAATTGAACGTAAGAAAAATGAAACCTGGATTTTCACACTTCTGGTTACTACACTTAACCACTACATCACAAGTCTCCCTGATGGTGCAGTGGTAGCATTTTCATCTTGTAATCAAGGGATCCCGGGTTTGATACCCGGTGGAGGCACACAGTAGTTCGGATTCCACTTTAAACTGTAGGTCCAGGCCCAATTAGCCTTACTGTGCACAAAGTTGACTTAAAGCAACAATTCAATTCACTACACCACAGCATCACACACACTGCTATGTCTATGACTCAATAGTGTACATCTTTGCTCTGCTGATTCAAGTAATATAGGTTGTATTCAGAACTCCGAATGTAATCACTTCATATTTTCTTCAGTCTATCCTTCACTTGTAATTTTCATAATCATATCTTGCTCCTTGTGCAAGTAGGGCAGAAAATATCAAAATTGAAAACAGGTAACACTCATTGGACAAAAATGGAATGTTTGAAAGATGGAGTCTGAATTTAGTATAGCCAGCTAAAGAAAGTTCATGAAGATCAGGTGTTCTGACTGAGTGAGTGTAGGGCTGTCCGATATTGATATCGAGTCTATAAATCAAATATAAAAAAATATCAAAGTCAATAGCAGTAATATATTTTTTTGACAATACCAATAACATTGATTTTTCTTGTATGTACCCATTGCTTGCATTGTAGTATATTTCTTTCGTAGTCTATGGTTGTTACAAGCATAAGAACACAGTTTTTTGTTATGGCGTTTCAGGAGAACACACGCTTCCTTCATCAGACATTTATTTTTAGTTTGATTACAACAATGGTTATTGTTGTAATGAAGCAACTTAACTGTGAAACAAGCAGTCTGTATTTTTTATTTTTTTCCTAAGAGCATAAACAGGAAAACTATGTTCAAGTAATAAGGATATCATGAATGAAAAAGAAAAACTTTTCAATATAGTGAAAGAAAATGGCTTTAACACTAACAGAATGAACCAAATAAAAAAACAAGTTACAAGAAAACTAAAGGATAAAAGAAAAGCAGGCAAAGATGAGAAATCTGTTGCAAAGAAATTAGTTTGCAGTCCATTCCACATCGGATTCTCACATAAGATTGCAAACATTTTTATAAGATTTAATTTCAGAAATGTTTTTAGATCAACAATGAATATTAAAAAGATAAGGGTTTTTAAAAAGAGTGGTGGGAAACATAGATTTGAATGTCTGAGAAGCTTCATTCATTGCAGAAGAACATTGGAAGAAAATAAGTAATGAAAATGGCAACATAGACCCACTATGGGGGTTTCTTTTTCACAAGTGAGGTAGGCCACCATCTTTAAAATGTAACATAACAGAAGACATCAATAATCTCTGTAGAAGAGATGGTGATTTTTAATTGCCTGGTGATATTTGTGATTTATAATTTTAAAATGTGATAAAAATTTTCATCTAAAATAACAATAAAAACAGACTGCTTATTTCATAGTTAAGTTGCTATTTTATAACAATGTAACATTGTCAAAATCCATTGTATAACTGTTTTTTTTTTTTGTTTGTTTTTGTTAAAAGAACAATGCAGCATCTTCAACAAAAAGGACAGAAAGTGGTTTTCACTTATATTCGTGCGCATAGTAATCAAAGTAAATACCATGACATAGTAGATGCAAATGCAAAAAAAGCGAGAACCCAGGACTATGTAACACCTCTTCGATTATCTTATACTGATCTCTTACCCAGAGTAAAATATAAGTTACAAAAACAGTGTGAGGAGTGGTGCAAAATAGACTACAAAATACCACATCCTATACTTACAACATGCACAGGTTCCATTTCCGATATCCTCATCTACATGAATATCTGAACCTTGCACTGCAGTTATTTGGATTCTTTATAGTTTCGCTAGAAAACATAGGTTTACAATCTAAACAGCCATCATGACCGCACGACAATTTAAATTAATAAGACCTCGCAAAACCGTTATACCATAAGAACAGATTGGACTACAACACTCAATTAGTCATTAGTGTTTCGAAGAAAGTGAATGATATTCAACAACAGTTCGGAACATATATAATAGCAATAGTACCTGAAGTCAGCAACTTTGGCTAGAAATCGCAAATGCGGTGTGAGCCAAAAATAATGAAGAAGAAGAGGAATGTGTCTTTAATGAAACTAAATATACATGTCTGATGAAGGGAGTGTGTTTTCTCCTGAAACGTCACAACAAAAAAACTTTGTTTTTATGCTTGTAACAACTGTTGTCTGTAATGGAGATAACATTGATATGGGGGGAACTAATAATAAGTGAGATTTAATGATGATGTTACAGTCTTCATGTACAAGTTAAGTTGAGCGCAAAGTTATTTATAAGAGCAAGTGTCAAGGGGACACAACTTAAGATGTGAAAAATGAGAGATACTGTCCCTGGAAAGTTAATACATGGGACAACCAAAAAGAGTTTATGTAGTAAGTCTTGAAGTTTTCCTGGCGATGAATGATGAAAAGATTCTCTCGGGCTATCGACCAGGTGAGTTGTGGAAATGATTCCAATCTTTCGAGTGCTAACATCACTTTTACCCTGAAGATGAGAGTGACGTTAGCTCTCGAAAGTTTGGAATATTTTCCACAACTCATCTAGTTGATAAACTGACAGAATCTTTTCAAAAAGAGTTGTTCTCACCCAAGTGTAGGGATGGAATAGGGACAAGACGAGACTTGGCAGTATCGTGGCCTTGTCTTGAGTTGTAAATGTCTGTCACATTTTCGGTCTTGTCTCTATTTATAAACACCTCTGGGTTGATCTTGAAGGGCAAGTATCGGTCTCCTCTCAAATAATCTGTTCTAAACAACTACTTTTTTATTGCAAAATGTGCAATAAACGAACATAAGCTTGAAGTTGTCACTATGGATTGACTTTGTATTTATTATAAACAAGTTACATGACTTAAATACAAATAACACTACAACATGGAATTTGTCCTTTAGATGAAAATGTTGTTTCTAATGTATTTGTGCATGAAACTGCAATTTGTTTCCATATATCATGTGTCATTTAGCCAAAAACACTCCGTAAGAGACATATGGTACAATAGCCAGGACATATGGTACAGTAGCAGGAACAGTGTTTCTCCTGTGTTACAAAGAATCAATACTGTAAATTGTACATTGGCATGACATGATAAGATGTATGCAGCAAGGTTACACAAAATACTGTTGCTTCCTCTGTGAGTGTGACAGTCGGGGCAGAACTAATCATTATGTCCATAAATACTGGCTACCACAACAGGCATACATTCCTGGCACGAGAACCACTTGTGACCCCCCACCCAAAAAAAAATTATGTTTCTGCCCCCATTACACATCAATCTTGGATGTTCGTCAAAGCACTAGACTGAGAAGGCCAAATTTTCTGTTACCTCAGGATGAAATTCCCACACTTAAGTAAGGCAAAGGTTACGGAAGGTGTTGACCTACAAATGAGAGCCGTTTTTCATGATGGCACGTTTGATTCTACACTTTCTGGTCTAGAAATGGCAGAGTACCCGGCATACAAGTCGGTGCAGTCGGTGCATTCTGGTTTTCTCGGTAAGGTCGAAGCACACAATTATGAAGCCATTGTTCGTGACATGGTCCCTCAAATTACACTTTCTGGACTCTCTTGGCTTTTTCCCCACAAGTTACCAACCCTAATGGGGGGGAGCTGAATGTTACAGTTTCCTCCCTTTGACCCAGTATTTCTTAAAAAAAAAAATAACATCAAATGCTGGAAAATATTGCAAATATAGGAAGGACTGATGACAAAAAAAGGAAAGCAACCTCGCTTTGCAACCATAACCCTCCTATAAAAATCCAGTGCATCAGCTAATCTTATTCCTATTCCTGTTCCATACTGATGACTAGAATGTACACTTAGAGAATTTACGTAATGCATATTTTTCTGTTCGAAGCTTGTAATTATTCACGGTATGAACAGTAACAGTAGTGAGTATATTGTAACAGTCTCATTCAACAGAAAAACCTTTGTTCCAGTGGCATATTTTTATTTGATTCCACTTTGAATATAATACCTTTCTTTAGCCCATATCGTCCAGACGGTAGATATTTCCACCTCCACGAGTATACCCTTTGACGATGGATGGTCGGTATTTCGACCAGGCAGCAATAAATGTGCCATTTCTTGAAAACTACACATGGTATTTCAGTTCTGTCTTCTTTTCATTTTGAATATACATACGAAGGTATGACATACTCGAATTACAAAGAAAACAATATATCCACTGTTGCGGTATAAAAAATGCCTTCTTTTCCCTTTGTTTGCCTTCGTTACCTCTATATTATTATGGAATACATTTATAAAAGTGGCTACAATGTATAAACTTCTGCATCTTTTTGAAAAATTTAAATTCTGCAAGCAAGAATGGGAAAAGTGCAACATTTTAAGCTACGTCCAACAATTAAGGATTCATGGGGTCATGCAATGGCTCAATTGTTGAATATTGCCCCAACAACATGTTAGCACACAGCAGTAATTAACGTGCCATTTCTTGAAAACTATACACTTTATTCAGTTCTGTCTTTTTTGTTCATTAGTTTGTCCCAAGGTATTATGTACTCAAATTACAAAACAATACATCAATAGTTACTATTATTAACAAGTGCAGTTTTAAAAAGCCCTTTATGCACATAGTGGTTTGGATTCCACTTTAAACTGTAGGTCCAGTCCCGATTGTCCTTACTCTGCATAAAGTGCACTTAAAACACCAAATCAACCAACCAACCAAAAATACATTTGTTTCCCTTTTGCTACTATGGGATAAATTGAAGATAAAATGCTGTAACTTTTCAACCACTGCATCTTGTTTAACAATTTAAATTCTAAATGTAAGAACGAGTAAAATGCAATATTTTAAATGACACCCGACAAGGTTCAGGTGGGAAGCTGGAGCAATGGCACAAAGTTAGAAATTTTCTGTAATTATGTAAAATTTCAGGTTTTTTTTCCCAAAGTTGCGGCACTTGCGTTACATATCCTCATAGAGTGGTATTTTGTTGTGCTTCCCTCCAAATTTAGTCCATCCAACATCCATAGTGCGGACACTAGAAACGACAGTGTCCCAAAGCCAGCAGTTATTATTTTTTTACCCTAGAAGTATGTCTGATTTCAACAAAAATTTGCATGGTTGTAGGAATGTACCACCACTACATACTACATTTTTTCATTCACTTTGGTCTATTGAGGGGCTACAGTGGCATTTTTATTCTTCCTTTAACACTAATAATTGTGAGGTACAATGTATAAATTTTACCTCCGCTAAAAGCCCTGTCTTTTAGAAAGAAAGCAAAACTAATTTCATATCTATTACAATTAGATCTCGAGTTACATTTATTTTTGTACAAGTTTGGAAAAGCACGCTTGAAAGGCAATGACTTCAAGAATACATGTGTGTGAGGCTCTGGACGATACAGGTTAAATATGCCACTATTCTGTCAAAATTCTTACTTTATGTAATAGCCTTTTTCCACATCTCATTAATGTAACTTAGTTTTCTTATTTCTTTCCTAAGGAATGAACCATCTCATGACTGTCATTCTGTCAATGTGAATTGTTGGCGCTTGTGACATTTTCATGCACTATGTATCTTATGCTAAAATACATGATCTTGGTTCACGAAAAGACTACAATTGAAACTGTGATACATTATACCTATCATTATCGTGAATTTAAGTGCCATACAGGTGCATTTTCTTAAAAAAAAAATTTATGATGTTGCTGCAATATATTTATTTTACACATTAAAGTACTAAGAAACGAGAATAAAATAACCTCTCTTGAATTGAAATTCATAGTGATATAGCCTTCCTGATGGCATAGTGGTAACATCATTCCCTTGTAATCAAGTGGTCCCAGGTTCAATTCCCTGTGGAGGCTAATAGTGGTTCGGGTCCCACTTTAAACTGTAGGTCCAGTCCCAATTAGCCTATCTGTGCATAAAGTGGACTTAAAACAAAACTCAAGAAACTCAAACATAGTGACATACTGCCAGTAAGTGACATTCTCACAAATATCTTAAAGGTTTTTTTTTACTCGTATATGTATTCTCACCTTACCAGGTATCAAACTTTCATTTTTCTTACCAAAACTTGGAGGGCCTCTCCGATGGCGCAGTGGTAGAGTCTTCGCCTTGTATTCAAGGGGTCCCGAGTTCGATTCCCGGTGGAGGCTCATAGTGGTTCGGATCCCACTTTAAACTGTAGGTCCAGTCCCGATTAGCCTTACTGTGCATAAAGTGGACTTGAAAAACCAACTCAATCAACTCAAATCTTACCAAAACTTGGCAAAGGGAAAGGCTATGATTCCCACAATACTTATACTCCCTAGGTCAGGCTACATGGTATGGAGACATTCAGACTACATGATTGTGAGGTCATGGCCAAGATCGAACAGGGCCAGTTAATCCTGTATATTTCATTGTTTTGTTCTGATTGTCGTAACAAAATCCCATCAAACTCAGTATAATGCACATGCATACTTAAGACAAACCTGGATTGTAATACCGACAAATTGAGAATGATGTTATTGATGATCTTGATGGTATTGGCGAATTGTAGCAACTTGATATGGAATTTACTCTACCAGTCGATGGAAGTTCCCTGAAGAGATGTTCAGCCATGCAGTCTCGATAGGCATCCATAATTGTGTGGTTGTTGCAGGTGCAGTTGCTTATGCATGAATGGATTTTTGATCATATCTCAAATGTGTTCCACATGGTTCATGTCGGTAATCTAGGTAGCCAAATCATTCATGGGAATTGTCCAGAATAATCCTCAAACCAATTGCGAACAATTGTGCCATGGCGACATGCAATCCAGGAAATCCCATCGTTGTTAGGGTACATGAAGTCCATGGAGGGCTGCAAATGGTCACCAAACTGCTGAACATAATGATTCATGCCATGCAAACATGCCCTACACCATTATGGAATCACCACAAGCTTGCATAGTGCTTTTTTAACAATATGGGTCCATGACCTCATGGGGACTGCACCTATACTATCAGCGCATACCAAAGGGCTGACCAAGCTATGTTTTTCCAGTCATCTAAGGTGAAATCAATGTGTGCACGAGCCCAAGTGAGGCGCTGCTGAAAATTAAGAGTTGTTTAAAACCATTCTGTCTGCACCGAACTAAAATCCCATCACAATCGGAACACCCATTTTTTTTTATTTATAGAATTATATAGACAGCGATCGTTTGCAAAATTTTTAAAAAATGGCAGTTTTTTCTTCTCGCGATGATTAAAAATAGAAATCATACTCGGAAAAAAAAATTGGTTAGCATAGATTGACACAGAATTGAATAGACTAAATATTGATTTAACTCATTTTAACTTAACTGGTTAAATTTTAATTGGAGTTCAAATTAGAGTATCCAGAAGTGTACATGACTACACCACTGCAAACACTGATAATCTATTCATAAATTTCATCATATCATCACTCATTCCCCATCTTTACAAATTAGCCAAGTGTGGCACAAAAGAGCGAAGTAAAATAAAGCAAATCAATCAATCAATCAATCACATCCACTAATAGTATTGTTGTCTGAAATTTGACGACAATCCTATCCGTTTTAAATATGCATCAGTCTTCAGGCTTCCTAATTTTTGATCATGTTTGGGCTGTAATCTCTGAACGGAAAACTTCTAAATTGGCCATTCCATGCAACATAATGGGACATTCAGTTGCATAATTAACTATGCTTTATTCTGTGAAGTTAATTAATACAAACATAAATGATTGCTTTATTACTATGAAAAAGTTAAGTCACTTGTATGCCCTAAGAATAAAATGAAAGAAAATATATATGTTTGTGAAGTAGGAATAACTGATACATACATGTGATGGAATGAACTCCGTTAACCCATTTTTTAAAAGAAAAAGTATTTTCAGGGGATTTCCCCCCTTTCTCCCTCCATATATATGCCGAATGTGCATAAATTATATATCGTCTGAATCTGTGATTCATTATGCGTACAACGGTATATCTTTCATATCTCTAGGGCATTTAGTTTCTGAGCTGTAGTCATTTCAAGGTACCGCTGCATTTTGAAGCTTGAATCAGTGGCGTGCCGACCATTCCTTTTGGGGCTACAACTCAAGTTACATTGGTCATATGATAATAATGCAAATATTTTTGTGTTCCTTACATGTCAGCGATCATTTCCATGTGCATGTCAACACTGTCATGTACTTTTTTCTTGGGGGGGGGGGGGGAACCAAATTTTTTTGCCCGAAATTTTGGAATTTTAAGAGTTAGCCCCCTCCCCCTGCCACATATACGCCGAATTTGCATAAATTTCATATAGTCTGAATCTCTGGTTCATTCCGCGTACAACGGTATACGAGGGCCACTATTTATATTTTGAGCCTTGGCAACACTGATTGAAGTTAGGCGCGATTTGACATTTGCACGGAATTGTCTGGCATTATTGACCATAACGTACTTCAAATGTTTTGTCAATAGCTTGATTTGTGTTGTTTATGTTGCCTTGGAGATTGCGCGACAACAATAAAATGGAATTAACTCGTGAACATTTTCGTGTGATGATGTTTTACGATTTTCGACGTGGATTATCAAGACAAGAGTGAATCGACCAACTTACTTCCACATTTGGCGATGAAGCCCCATCCTTTGCCACTGTGAAACGCTGGTATAACGAATTTAATCATGGCCGCCATTGGATCACCGACGAGATTCGCGAAGGTCGTCCAAAATCAGTTGTTGTTCAAGAAAACATTGATGCTGTGCAAAACCTAATACTGCAAGATCGTCACGTGACATACTGTGAGATTGAGGCAACCATAGGCATTAGTTCCACCAGCATATATAAAATATTACATGATCATTTAGCTGTGAGAAAGGTATGTTCTCGTTGGATCCCACACAATTTGACAAAAACTCAAAAAGATGCTTGCGTCAATTGGTGCAAACAAATGCTCAATAAATATAATCGTGGTGCTTCAAAAGACGTATATAAGATTGTAACAGGTGACGAATCATGGATATATGCATATGAGCCGGAACGTAAACAGCTGTCGACTGTATGGGTGTTTCAAGATGAACCCAATCCAACAAAAGTTGTTCGCGTTCGAAGCACATCGAAACAAATGGTCGCCTGTTTTTTTGGGGGGGAAAACTGGTCATGTGACAACTGTGCCTTTAGAGGAACGTAGAACGGTCAACTCTGAATGGTACACAACAATTTGTTTGCCAGAGGTCTTTGGTCAAATACGGAAAACAAACAAAAGCCGTTGGATCATTCTTCATCAAGACAATGCCAGCTGTCACACATCTCGTCTAACAATCGACTTTATGAACAGTCAAAAAATCTAATTGATGGGTCATCCACCGTACAGTCCTGATTTGGCACCCAATGACGACTTCTTGTTCCCGAATGTCAAGAATAAATTGCGTGGACAACGATTTTCATCCGCGGAAGATGCCGTTGATGCGTTCAAAAACCATATTATGGAGGTGTCTCAAGAAGATTGGAAAAACTGCTTTGACAAATGGTTCGAACAAATGCAAAAGTGTATTGACCATAAAGGAGAATACTTCGAAAAACAATAAAGCAGTTATCAATGCCAAATTCCTGTTTTTTCATTGTTAGGCTCAAAATATAAATAGTGACCCTCGTATCACTCATCTCTCTAGGGCAATTAGTCTCCGATCTACACTCATTTAATTGAAACTCTGCATTTTGCTCAAAATCAGCTCGGGACCGTTAGGCTTACTTGTGAAAATGGCCTTGGGACTCAAGAGGTTAAGACTTGATACATTGTTGTACAGGGTGTCCTAAAAGTCACATAACCAAGATTTTAATTGTATGTAACTGTTATACAAAGAGCAATAGAGGCATGAAACTTACATTGGGTATTAACTTTGTCTATGTTGATATTTTTTAAATGTTAAACAAGAAAATCATGCTGTATATGGATGTTCAGTATGCGGAAAAAGTTACTAAATTGTAAAAAAAAGATTTTTGTATGATGTAAAAACAAACATGGATAAAATGCAGCCAAAAATGAAATGATAAAAGAACAATAAATTTTCACATTTTATGCATTACAGATGATATTGTGGGGATAATTATGGCATATTCATATAAAAAAAGGTATGTTTTTTCTCTATGAAATAAAAGAGTTGAAATTTATCGTACAGAATGATGTGTAGGTTAGGTTCTTGTTCAATAAATTTCAACTCTCTTTCTTTCATCTGGGATGCCCCCCCCCCCCCCCCATTGCTGAGTGGTTAGCACATCACAGTACGATGCCAGGGGTCCCAGGTTCGAATCCCTGCCTGGGCATGGATGTTTTTGAGTGCTTATTCATCAGTTTCGTCATATCATCACTCATCTCCATCTTCGCAAATTAGCCAAAAGTGGCACAAAAAGCGAGTAAAGCAAATCAATCAATCTTTCATCTGGGCATTGAGTGAATAACATAGCTACATGTAGGGACAATCATGTTTGACTTGCCATCCAACATCTGTAACTAATTACAATAATGTGATGGAAAGTCCTGTATGCAGATCGAAATTCATCCAGTTGTTCCATGGTAAAATATTCAGTGAAGTTTTCTTGTAGAACAATTAATAAAAAATAATAAAAATATACGTGTTTAGCTTACACGCACATATTTAAATGTAACCTGCAAAATTGAAACATTTGCTTTCTAAAACATAGACACAAAAATGTTTTAATATATTTTATATGCTCTGTCAGCTAGCAATGCAACTTTTCAATAACTCTTTATTTATTTCTAAAACAGACGTAAATGTTATAATTCCCAGGTGATGACTAAGTTTTACAGATTAAAAGATTTAATAATTGCATTCTTTCACAGAACATTTGTGTGTTAGAACACAATTGAAAATTGTTTTACTATGTTATAACTTCAACATTACTGCTACTATAAGACTACTTACAACATATGAGTCAATAGGTGTTAACTGAGGAAACATATGAGTCAATAGGTGTTAACTGAGGAAACATATGAGTCAATAGGTGTTAACTGAGGAAACAAAGGCAGTTTGTGCTTATCCATAGTTCACGATTCACGAATAGCACAGGAAAATGCTATCTCTGTGTTGGAATGGGACAATGAAAACTATTTACTTTTAAAATTCGCAGGAATAATCTTGGATGTTTATTCCACTGTTTACACGAGGACCATTCAATAAAAATTGAGAATGAATTTATTACATACCAAAAACATTAGGCAGGTTCCAGGTAAACATGGTCGTTTCAAAGTTGTCTCCTTTGAGAAGAATGCACTTGGTCCAAAAGGTTTGCCAATCTTGGAATATGTGCTGCAACTCTTTGTTTGACATAGTTGTCAGAACCAAGGTCCATCGAATCACAGTCTTCTCTGCCTGAGAATGTCCTTACATAACTGTTTTCTACAAACTCCCCGTGATTGCAGAATTCTGTGATGTCATTGCGGAAGCACTTGCCTTCCTTTTTCATGCTCTTTCATTTTGAAGGGCATTGGAGGCAGAAGTAGGGAATAATGTTTTCAATTAGTATACAGACCTGTATGTATGAAATTGTTAGTGGAGTGTTTGTATTCAATGACGTATGGTGTAAGAATATACATGTAACAAAGCTGGATTATCAACCCCCCCTCCCCTGAAAGATCAAAATACTTGATTACAGTATGATCATAAGGATTCGGTTGGAATGAATTAGGTTTATAATGACAGTGTCTGTGAAGGATGATGATGATAATAATAATAATTGCACAAAAATTATAATCAGGAACTTCTATTTCATCATCTGGAACTAGCAACCTTTTTGTTAATCTATAAATCTCCCATTTTACTATTTATTCTGACATCAATTTTCTTGGTGGAACACCCTTTTTGATAAAAAAAATAAAAACAACTAGTTTTCTTATCTAAAAATAAGCTAGATCATGAATGTGTTTTGTTTCATTTATATTTTTTGCACCATCTCTTTACTATACATATAGGTAAGGTATATTTAGGTATTTAGGTATATTTTGATCATTTTGGAAGTGATGTGATCAGCACCATGCCCCCCCCCCCAACCCCCATAACTATTTATTTGAGGCTTAGTGAACCCAAGAGGTGTATCATTAGTGGACAAAGCCAGAAAAATTCAGACCTCGGATGACCCACCAGGGAATCGAACTTGGGTCTCAAAGCAGTCGGATGAACTACCAACTTGGCCACAACTGCCACTATTCATGTAATAATAATCCATAATTAGTACAAGTATTACGTAGTCTCTACTGATTTCTATTTAGATATTTTTACATCAATTCTCGACCACTTTCGGTTAATTGCGATGACGAGTGATAATTGGATGAAATTGATGAAGGTACCATAGGAACTCATGGTACACTTAAGAAACTTCACAAAAACGCACCTTCTCCTCCAACTCTTGGCAGTATACCGCTATGCGAAGTGGATACAAGCAAAAACTTGGGGATTGTGTTCGATAGACACTTAAATTGGGAGCCACAAGTCGAATTTATTGTGAAAAACTGTATGGGGAAACTTAAATCTTTGTATCATTTAAAACATGCTCTGGACGCTAATGTTAAAGATCGTCTTATGCAATCACTCGTCCCATCCACATTAGACTATTGCGCTCCAGTGTACAGTAATATATCCCAGGGCCTAAACTATAAACTTCAAAAAATTCAGAACTGTTGTATACGTTTCATATTTAACCTAAACAGAAAGGAACATGTATCCCCCTATTTAAAGAAACTTTCTTGGCTAAACATTAACAATAGAAGAAAATACTTAACACTCACCTTGATGCACAAAATACTTAAGAGTGGCTCCCCAAAATACTTATCCGATAAGATCTGTTCTCGTAGAACATCAGCCGAACATAATATCCGCAACAAGCACAATCTAAAAATCCCCAAACATAAAACTGCCACATATAACAAGTCCATCATTGTTACATTGATCAGGGAATGGAACAAACTGCCTGCACCATTGACTAACATTATTTGCCATCAAAGTTTTAAGAAAAATCTGAAGAACTTACTATTGTCCCAACAACTTAATTAACCTTCATATGTTAACAATTGCACCTGCACTTATACATCATATAATGCATACCTAACCTCCCCCCCCCCCCCCCGCATACACATTGAACTACCGAAGACTTATTACTTATCTTTACTCAACAGTAATCTATTCAATGTATTGTTTTATCATTGTATAATCTTTATATTATCTTTATTGTATTATCATGATCATTATGTGTTTTTTTCTTTCTTTTTGTTTTTATTCATTTATTGTATCTCTGACAAGGGTTGGTTGTAAGAACGGCCCATGAGGCCGAAACACGCCTGCTTACATAAAGACCATTCTATTCTATTCTACACTGATAAATACCACCCATGACCGGACAGGGATTTAAACCGGGAACTTCGGTGGTGAGATCGATAGTCGACCACTTTACACATTCAGCTACAGAGCTGACTTTTCTTTAAATTATAATATTAGTAAATTAATTATGTACTAATAATAGCAACATAACTATTATTAGTAGATATTTTAATATTAATTACATGAATTTGTTATTATTACATATGATACAATTGACTAGCATGCGAGAACCCTTCTCAAAATATATTTCTAGATAAGTGCACATGTCCATACCGTGTCCCACAAATATAATGAATGATACAATGAGTCAAATATTCTGTTGTAACTATTGGAAAGTATTGACACCTCAATGTTGTTTATAAATTAATTTTGTCATAGCAAAGGTAAAGCTTTCATCCGTAGTGTTACAAGTTTACAATCCTCTCCCTTCGTGGAAAAGGGGCTGTTATGAACAAACTCTTAAAGCAAGGTGGGGGAAACTCTGCATAAAGCGAGGTGGGGGGAAACTCTGCATAGACCTTGGTCAGATCAGCCTCTGCTGTCTTTGACAGCTCCAGTTGATTCAAATCAGGTACCTTTGAGCTGATGATATTAAATGTGACATCTTTCAGTGCAATTTGGAAAATAAATAGTTTAATTTGCATGAAGTCCGCTTCGCAGGCATTAACCCTCAGTCATCCACGTCCTCATGGTAGCACAAATTATTTAATGTTAGTTTGAGAAGAGTGATCTCTTACTTTAGAGGAGGTTGAAGGGGCATGATCTCATATTTCAAACTTGGGGGAGAGGGGGACAATGACGATGATTGCCTTGCTCTTAGCTGCACTTAAAATTTCTCACATATTTCAAACATCTAATCGATTGTCACTTTTCTAAAAAAAAAATACTGTAAAGTTCAGATGCATCGTTGGAAGGGAGCACTGTTTGGAGGGTTAATTTATTCAACGCCCCTCGTTAGAAATGCATATGTACAGAAGGTTGTTCGCTTTATATCCGACCATTTTTGATGGGTACTCACCTTAAGATATAACATGCCGCCACCACCGATCATGTTCTATTGGACCCCCAGCATTGTGGACAATTGCCCGGCATCGCAGTTTCCATTGCAGCAAGCTCTGGCACAGGACAGGCATGGGAATTCTGTCCCACTCCTCCCTGCAAGCTTTCCATAGACCATCCAGGTTGCGTGGGCGGCAATGTTGAAGACGTCATTTCAACAGTCCAAATGCGCAAAAATCCATTGGACTGGCATCTGGGCTTTTCACAGGAATGTCTTCAAATGGAATGACACAAATTCCTAATTCCTCTGCCATTTCCTGATAAAAACGTAGTGATGTTCTGGCGGTATGACTCGAAGCCTTGTCCATATGGATCATCACCTGGATCTCGTCCATGCCATACAATTGTGGGATGTCTCTCCGATAGATAGGTGTCAGAATGGAGTCTTGGAAGTATCTGGCATTCACCTTCACGTTTTTGTCCACCTTGCTTATCATCAACTTACCCTCATATCCGAATCCCGTCACAACCATAAAGCCACAAGGGAAACTTTCCCTGCACTGACGAACAAAGTTGCTGTGCCCCTTGCCGTCAATGTCACGGTATGTGATTGCCCGAATGTGACCACCAGCAGTGAGATGGGCATATGATTCATCCATTGTGACAACTTTCTTCCATTTGGAACCCGCCAGGTACTTTTCATACAGTTTCCTGCAGTTCGTCTTACATTCGGCAATGTGACACGGTAGATGGTGATGTACACAGGCCTTCTGCACACACTTGCGAAATATTTTGTTCACAGTTGACTGTGCGAAGTGAAATCTGTGGACCATATCACGTTTAGTCGGGGGATTTTCTTGGCATGCCAATCGACGGATCCCCCTTCGCACTACAGGTGACACTTTGCTTGCAGCCCTTCTCCTGGTGGTTTTCATGGGTGAATGTTTCACAAGGAGAGCCTGTTGTGTGTAACGGGCCACAATAGCTTTCGCAGTAGTCACCCCGAGTGTTACCCATTCTCCCGACACTGTTTCACAATGCGTACGTATGAAAACGTAGCATGGAAAAGGGCCATTACGTAACCCTCCCAATACCGGTCGGGGCCATTTGATAACATTCACTACCAACACTCAGGCACCAAATTGAAAATGGTCGGATATAAAGCGAACAACCTCTGTATAAAATGTAATAATAATAAAAATTACACACACACGTGCACACACACACATATATATATAATCATCCATTATTATTTTAAATTGAAATTATACAAGTATCGGTATCAGCATCGGTATCGGTTCAAAGTGGTATCAGCTCAGCCCTATTATTTACACGAATTGTTGATGCAAATCAATGTTGAATTACACTACCACTTACTGGTAATTAGGCAAAATATGTATGTCCACTTTGAGCCTCCCTGATGGTGCAATTGTAGCATCGTCACCTTGTAATCAGTGGGTGCCAGTTTCGATACATGGTGGAGGCCCATAGTGATTTGGATCCCACTTTAAACTGTAGGTCCAGTCCCGATTAGCTTTACTGTGCACAAAGTGGACTTAAACACCAACACAATGTCCATTTATATTAGCTATTAAAAGGGATAAACAAAAATAATGAGAGAAAGTAACTCATAGAATTACAAACTTAGACTCTTGAAGCAAATGCACAAAAATTATTCTAAAAATAATTAAAACTTTGCACTTAAGGAAGGAACTAAAAAATGAATTCACAATTCACAAAATTTTCAATGTATTATTCAAAACAAATTGAAATTGTACATCTTATATGGGCTTAGAGAGGAACTATTTGTTCCAAAACTCTCAGTCAAAATCTTACTGACTTGCAGAAAAAATAAACCAAATGCATAAAACAATTCGAAGAAACTTACAAAATATTTTTAAAATGTTCAAATAATACGTTTCTCCTACTTTTATGAGATATACGTAAAAAAAGAGAGAGAGAGACTGATTGAAATAAAAAGAACCGAATGTTGCCACTTTTTAATATCATTATTTTGAAAACTGATATTCGTGTGGGTATTGCAATGGTTTCTGCTTACAAATAATTTGCATTCTGAACAACGTGCCGTTGTTTCAATCTTTCCATTTCCACCAAATTCATGGCTGGCATGCTAAGATTTAATGTAGCAAATGTTCCCGCGTGTGGTACTGAGTTCCTCCTAGGGGATCCAGTCACTTCAGAGGCATGTAAGCAACTGAAAGACTGCCAGAGAAAAGGTGTGAGTGCCTCTATGTTTTCGTGGGAATAGTGTAGGGAGGTTATGGCCTGACAAAATTTACACTTGCTGTTTTTTTTTATCCCTAATATTTCCCTAAGAAATTCTTAAACCAAGTGTACGGACCGGGGAGACAAAACATGTGCATACGGAATTATCGTTTTCAAAAGTTTGCAATGCTGCAGAGCAAAGCAGGAAAAGCAGGTAACTCCAGTTGTCCATTATGCAATACAGTTTCTCTCACTGTTCAATGGTGGAGCCGTCTCGCGTCACTACTTGTGCATAGACTTATTCTCGTTCGCCTGGTCTACAGTTAGCTGGTACAGGGTATAGAAGGTTGAGCTCTTCTGCCTTTTTGTATATGACTATTGTGTCGTCTGCGTACCTTCCATATCGGATGTATTGCAGTTCTGGAGTGTGGAGTATAGCTGTTTCAGCCAAGTGCATGACTATGTTGGCTAAAGGAGCTGAGAAAGGATTGCCCATGGCATGGTTCTCAAACTATTTGTAATAGTTATTTTCAAACTGAAAATAGTTGTGTTTTAAAAAACTTCCAGCACCTTGGTTGTGTCATTTACCTATAGTGCAGGAATTCCGTTTATTGTCAGCCATCTTTCAACTGAACGCAGAGCTAGGTCTATGGGGATTGAGTTGTACATGTCAACTATGTCCATGCTAGCTAATTTCTCACTGTGAGCTTGTACTATTGACATCACTAGATTTTTAGCATCGGCACTGTTGCAGGACACATACGTTATTTTGTGGTTGAACTGGGATATTTTGTTTTTAAGCCTGCTTGTTAGGTGCACTGTAGGGTGATTGAAGCCAGCTATTATAAGGTGCATGGAGATTTCCTGATTTGTGCATCTTGGGAACATATAAAAAACAGTTTTGCGAATGAAATTAGTACTAGTTTCTCTGCATTTAATGAACTATGTTGTACCACAACACATCGTTCATGTCCTTTATCTTGTATTTGAAAGAACTTCTGATAATATTTGCGACAAGAATATGAGCAAGCTCTTTCACATCATTCATGTCCTTTATCTTGTGTTTGAAAAAAAAAACTTCTGATAATATTTGCAACAAATAAAGATTTCGAAATGTTATTGCAAATTTTTCAGGTTCTTTTGCAAAGCTCAGTGTATATAGATCTTTGCTGCAAAAAGACTGTTGCAGTGGCGTGACAATGGGAGGGGGAAGGATTGGGGATCATAACCCTGGTTTGACCCAGTATTCCTAATAATAGAATGTAGGTATGGACCGATATGAAAATTTGGCCAATACCAATAAAGTACCGGTATAAAATTTACAGATACCGATAAACAATATTCTACTGATCTGATATGAAATTAGAATTGGTCCTTTAAGAACATGAAAGGTTCATTGACTTCCTTAATAAATGTATGTTTCAAGGTGACTGCTGTGAAAAAGAAATTGCATATTTAGACATTTACTTTTTTAGAAATTAGGGCATGAGATTATCCATAAATACAAAATGGCAGAATTTTGCACTAAATTATCAAATATTTATCGATATATCGGATCGGTAAAATAATCGGTAATTTTACCGATAAACCGATATGCCTAAATTGGCTGATACCGATAGAGTACCGATTAATTGGTCCCATCCCTAATAGAATGTCAAATGCAGGAAAAGATGGCAAAATGAGGGCTGAATACTGAGTACATGGCAGAGTGGTTAGCACATCGTGCAACGATGCCAGAGGTCCCAGGTTCAAATCCCAGCCTGGGCATGGATGTTTGTGAGTGTCCATTCATCAATTTCATCATTTCATTCCTCATCTCCATTTTTGCAAATTAGCCAAAAGTGGCACAAAAATTGATGTAAAATAAAGTAAATTAATCAATGAAAAGAAGTATGCATGACCATGCCACTGGAAGGTTGTATGACTTTCTGTGTCTACAACTGCTTTCATGCATTTAAAACGATTGTCCAGTTGTGAGCAGATTGTGACTTATCATGGGTGAAATATTAATATATTTTACCAGCTCTCTTGGTTGGCATGTCTTTGGACAGAGTTTGTCAAACTGCTTCTTTATCTTTTTTATTCTTTTGTCAGAGAATTCACTTAAAATCCTCCTACTTGGCACATATATTTATCATTTCAACAAGTGGTTCAAATTATACCCGAAGCTCAGTCATTTCTAAGAAAGCATTCCGTAACCGATCATATGCAGGCATATAAAGAGAGTATCCTTCTGATGACTTAGAAGTGTTATTCATATGTTCCAAGACTTTCCATTGAACAGTCAATAATAAAATGAAACTGAAAGATTAAATTTTCACCTGAAGGCCAATAGCCCTACTTATTTCATTTGGCTTCCTGCTTGTTAATATTATACGAGGAATAAACTTTCAAAACATCAAAAAGCCTCTCTTTAAGAACAGAAACAACTTCTTATCTTCCTGCCTATTTGGTTGGATTAAGTGTTTTGAGAGTTAGGTTCGACTTATTTTTTGTTCAAGAATACTGTTACTAAAAATATATATTATAAATAGGCCCGTGAAGTTTTCATTTTATTTTCCCCTAAATTTCGATGTTATTTTTCGCGTTTTAGGGCAAAATTCGGTGTTATTAATTTAAAGTCTGTGTTATTTGTACATGCATTTTTACTGTTCTTTCTATGCTTAAGATTTTCACATTGATTTAGGTCTGAAAAATTGAGACAGACAAAAACAAAAAAAAAAAATGGCTTACCTATGTGAGAAATGTCCAAATTTCTTCCATTTGGAAAACTATTTCATCTCATCAGCCACTAAATATGAAATGTTTATTGAATGATTACACCAAAATCTGTGAACACAATCATACCCATCCTTAACAATGCCAAAAAATCCCTCTGCGACCTCAAAATACTGTTTTGTGTACACACACACACACCTTCCTGCCCCCCCTCCCCCCTTCGGAACAAACTGGTGCTTCTTCCTGAAAATTTTCCCCTTCATACGAAATTTCCCTTCTGAGAAGATCCCGCCGAGTGAATTCTATTTCAGAACGAGGTTAAACACTGTCAGTCATTTCTTCTATAAATGAATCGCGACAATCTCTTCTGAATCGAACTTTCACCAGCTAGACTAGAAATGACAGATCTAATATCGCTTCAGGTAGTTATTTTTGAACAAAAGAAGTGTTATCCCACGTTTATATTGAATATTTTGCGACGTTTTTCACGTTAAAGTGCAAAATTCGTTGTTATTCTGAAAAATGTCACAATTAGTGTTATTTTGCAATTCCGAAACACCGAAAACTTGCCTCCTTTACCTACCCAAATACATTTTAAACACTTTATTTTGCTTTCCTCAACTTTTCGGTGTTATCGTAAAAACGAAAACTTCACGTCCGTAATTATAAATATTCTGAACTGTTACAAGAAACGGGGCTCTTTCCCGGTAACCTTCTACAGCATTAAGAACCAAATTTAAGTTATGACTAATGCAATTTTGAGGTGCAAGTTGTTGGGTTCTTTATTGTATGTTGCAGTTGCAATCCTTACTTAATTCTTCTAAAACCTCCATAATTTTACTCCGATAGCATTCTTTGCTTAGCATAGAGGGAAATCATGGCATAATTACTGCAGACGTGCAACTATACGAAACCACCAGCTTTGGATCTCTCACGTCACTATACGAGGGGGTACCCAAAGGAAACCGGAAAGCATATCTGGCGGAAAAGCCCGACGTACTTCCGACTTCTGCCGCTAGATGTAGTAAGGAGACACTATGATGCACCAGTGTGCTGAGCGTCGTTGCCCTGTGTAGACGTGGAGCTGTGCTATGTTGCACGTTCTTTGTGTTGACAAATGTTTGCTGCAAATTTTGCTATG
This sequence comes from Lepisma saccharinum, assembly GCF_977018435.1. Lineage (NCBI taxonomy): Eukaryota > Metazoa > Arthropoda > Insecta > Zygentoma > Lepismatidae > Lepisma > Lepisma saccharinum. The sequence goes on along the minus strand of NC_139252.1, from coordinate 23,664,796 downwards.
GCGGATCAGACGGAACAGAGAGTGTGTGAAATTTTGTTTCCTATTACGGAAAACTGCAGCCGAGACTGTAGTGATGCTTAAAGAAGCATTTAAAGAAGACATCCTAGGTAAAATGCAAGTGTACGAGTGGTTTGAACGTTTCAGAAAGGGGGAAATGTCAGTGGAAGACCAACTGCGATCTGGACGACATGCCACAGCAAGAAATGACGAAAACATTGAAAAAGTGTGAAATGCTGTTTACGAAGATCGTCGTCATGCTATTGAAGAGATTGCTGAGGTTAATCAGGATTTCTACATGGGTGTGTTGAGGCGATTGCATAAAAATGTGCGGCGAAAACGTCCAGAAATCTGGAAGCATGGTGACTGGTTACTCCACCATGACAATGCCCCAGCCCACACTGCTGTGCGTGTCTAACAGTTTTTGGCAAAAAACCAAATGCCCGTTGTTCCTCACCCTCCATATTCACCGGATCTTGCATCTTGTGATTTTTTTTTTATTCCCCCACATCAAAATTCCGGTTTCTTTTGTGTACGTCCCCCGTAATCTGCCTGCAGCTGGCAAGGCTAATAAAAACACAAGCCAGCAAAATCAATTACAGTCTTCAGGCATTTTACCTTAGAGACCCCAGGACACAGCCCCAGCTGCCCCATCCTAGTTATGCCCCTGCTTGCTACTACCAACAACAAAGAGAAAAGGAGAGGTGAAAACAAGAAGTGCACATGCAAGTATATATATAGAAATAAATAGGTAAAAATGACCGACCATACATGAATTGAATCACATAAAATTCATTGGAACTGCATAACAGTACTACTCAAAGAACCAAGGGCTTCCCCGATGGAGCAGTGATGGCTTCGTCACCTTGTAATCAAGGGGTCCAAGTTTCGATATCCGGTGGATCTCACTGTAGGTCCAGTTCCGATCAGTCTTACTGTGCATAAAGTAGACTAAAAACACCAACTCACCAAAGAACCAAGTTGGAAACTAAGGAAGATCAAGATATAAGAGAGCCACGAATGTAACTAAGAGATAATTCTTGCGCACTGGAGTGACAATCCTAAAGAAGGCTCAACTGATAACAATATAAATACCTAGGTAACTGTGCAATAAATTGTAATGTGGCCAACTCTACCATATTGGTTCAGATTTTAAAATTCAGCTAGCAACAGAGAAAAGAATTTATAGTGGCATGTGTATTATTCTAATTTAAAAAGCACATACTACCAGGTGTGCCGGTTAATTCTTAATTGATCCGAAAGAAAACAAGTGTATCTGGGGCGAAAGGTAACAAATGCTTTATTCAAAGTATGCACCATCGCTAGCTATACATTATGCCCATCTGTCCGTCAAATTGTGGATGCCCTTCCAGAAAAATTGTTCACATTTTGAGATGATCCAGTCAGCAAGCGACATCTTCGTAATTGTTGAAGTGTTGCTGGTTAAGTGAGTGAGACATCGATGAAAACAAGTGGTAGTCCGAAGGGGCTAAGTCTGGTGAGTATGGCAGGTGGGGCAAGAATTCCCAGCCAAGTGCAGAAATGGTGTCTCTGATGCCTTTCGCTGTGTGTGATGAGACGTTGTCGTGCTGCAAAAACACTTTTCCGTGTCTTGTCGCCCAATCTGGGTGCTTTTCGTTCAATGCATGGTTCAAATGGATGAGTTGTTGACAGTAGAGAACGACATCCACTGTTTCACCTGGTTTCAGAAACTCATGGTACACCACAGCCTTCTGATCCCACCAAATGCACAGCATTGTCTTCCTTCTGAAGCTATTCGGTTTTGCGGTCGATGCATTTTGGGTTCTCGAAGTAGATCCATTTTTCGTCCCCAGTCACTATCCGATGCAAGAAAGACTTTCTTTCATGCTGAGAAAGCAGCACTTCACACACAGTTTTTCGCTTTTTCATTTGTCTGTCGTTCAGATGATGTGGGACCCATTTTCCTGCCTTCTGGATCTTTCCCATGGCATGAAGACGATCAGATATGGTTTGGCGACCAACATTTAACTTCTCTGCCAGTTGTTGTTGCATTTGTGTATCGTCTTCGTCCAACAGTGCTTGCAATTTGGCGTCTTGGAATTTTTTCGGCTGGCCCGATCGATCTTTGTCTTTCAAGTCAAAATCACCACTTTTGAATCGTCGAAACCAACGCACACATGCATTTTGCGTTAGGACATTGTCACCGTACGTTTTCACAAGGATAATATGGCTTTCACTCGCATTTTTCTTTTGATTGAACAAGAAAAGCAGGATGTGCCGCACATGCTCCTTATTTGGTTTGAAGGTCAACATGTTTCCCACACAAACCCAATATCACGATCACTCGCACTCGGTTGCACATCCACGACATTTTGACAGGTACTGTCCTGGCAACACACTGACGTAACAGTTGAGACTGTGCACCAACCCTTGCTTCCAGTGCCATCCAGCGATGAAATTAAGAGTTATTAACCGGTACACCTGGTATACCCCTTTTTATTTAAAAAAAAATGCAGTGGAAAGTTCCATTAAAAAAACTCGGAATGTTAAAATATGTACATATATTTTTTTAGAACTGAATTTGAAAATTCATGTGCCATGATGACTGGACACCCTGTATTTTTCTACTCCTAACAGTATCTGTGGTATTTGGTGGTTTTATTCATGGTTGTGGTCAGAGTACAGTGATGGCCTTTCTTAAACTTGGACCATTTAAGTTTCTAATGTGAAATATTTCACAAGCGAAGCATTTTCAAAAGAAATGTCTCAAATAAGAGTTAATTGACTTTAAGGAGGAAAGCGAATGTCCTTATGTATGCTTTAGTAGGGGGAGTTTTAAAGATCATTTGAAGGTCACTCAATTTTTTTAAAGGTAAAGTTCCCTGTGCGCATAGCACCGTGCCATGAAGGCACATTTAGGGAATGCCTGCAGGGCCCCACATATTCTCGATCTTGGCCATTTTTGGAGGTGCTATGATCAGCACCATGCTCTGGCCTCCTTTACGCCCCCCCCCCTCCCAGGGTTACCCCAGGTATCCATGAATTTGAGGCTGGCTGAGCCCCAGAGGTGCTTTATGCAGGGACAAGGCCGAAACAATTCCAATCATAGGTCACCCACCACAGGAATTGAACCTGGGTCTCCCATGTGGCAGTCAAAATGCCTTTCTGACTAGACCACCACTGCTCCCCTACTTTTTTAAATGGAAACCTAATTTGTTTGTTTAATATTTTTATTCCTATTGCCCAAAAAAAAAGTTTTGTGGAAACCATTTTTCTATTGAGCACGTAGTTTTGCAGTTATTTGACAAGTAGAAAATGAACCAAATTCAATACCATTTCATAAGCTTAAGGACATTCACTTTCCTGCTTCAAGTCAATTAATTTTTATTTGGGACATTTCTTTTGAAAATGTTTCATTTGTGAGATTGTTCACGTTATCAACTTAAATGGTCCAGCCTGTATATAATTAATTACTTTATTTATCCAATTTTTGTAATTTTGACTGAGCAGCATGACACTTTTGTGAAATGTAATTATTCTGCAAATTGTGCAAAACTAGAAATTTTATATTTTACACGAGTTTTGCATAAAATACTAGATTTTGTAATTATATAACATGAATTTTTGTATCTGACGTAATTATTGAATATTTTAAAGCAAAACTGATGTATAATATTGGAGTGAAATACGTACATTGGTTCAAAATCGTATCAGCACCAACAGTAGTTCAAGATTATATTCAGCGTTCTTGAATGTTGTAGTTCACAAAAGCATTGGAGGTACAAGTATCTAATTTTCACTTCTATTGTCCAATGTTTTGAATTCTTTTCTGTACTTCCTCAGAGAATCCCAGGAATTAAAACTATAAAACAAGAGATTAAAATGTGGACCTTTTTTTTGTACAATACCGTGCGTCCATTTCGATCTGCAGCCGAGAGATCGGGAGAAGCGTGGCGGGCGGCGCTGACGGAGGTGCCGACATTTGCGGCCTGTAATGCCCGAATATTTTTATGGACATATGCAGACATTTATATAAATATTGCAAAACTAGCACTAACCTGTGTTATAAGAGTTGTTCGAAGTGATGTCCACCTACATTCACACATTCCTGGCATCGTTTGATGAAATTTTGATTCACACGCAAAAGTTCTTCTTCCGTAATTCTTCCTAGTTCTGCCCTTATATTGTCTTTTAGTTCGTCGATGCTATGAGGGTTATTTCGGTAGACTCTATTTTTCAAGGTTCCCCACAAATAATAGTCACATAGGGTAAGATCTGGCGAACGTGAAGGCCATAAACCTCTTGAAATTATTCTGTCATCAAACACCTCCCTTATAGCGTCCAAAGAATCAGCGGCGGTATGGGCTGTGGCCGAATCTTGTTGAAAATACCCATATTGTCTCTCATTATCTGATAACTGAAAAAACGGCGCGAGTATTTGTGTGCGGTACCTCTCTGAATTTATTGTGTCTTCAAAAAATATAGGCCCTATTATTCTTTTGGCACTTACAGTACACCACACACCAATTTTTGCATCGTGTAACGGAACTTCGTGTATTATTCGGGGATTTTCAGTGCTCCAGTATCTATTGTTCTGTGAACAAACATGACCACGCAAGTGAAACCATGCCTCATCCGAAAAAATTATTAACTGTGGATCAACAATACCATCTACAATATTCTGCAAAACCCAATTACAGAAATTTACTCTACTTACGTTGTCAGGGGGCCGTAATTCTTGCACTATAGAAACTCTGTACGGTTTTAATTTTAGTAGCTTAGTGGCTGTATGTGCTGATGATTTTGACACGCCCATCTCCTGTGAAACACGGCGTAGAGGTTTGTTTGGAAAACGTTCTAACGCTGCCCCAATTTAATCGAGTTTTGCTTCGGTTAGAATCCGTCGTTTTTGCTTAGGTGTTTTAAAATTTAACGATCCAGTTTCTCGTAATTTAAGGACAAGACGTCTAACCGTATCTCTATGTGGAGGTGAAACGCCTGGGAATTTCTGTACAAATTGCCTACACACGTCTCGACACGAGTCTGTTTTCACGTAAGTGTCATACATAAAAATTCTTTGTTCTAACGTGAACCTTGCGGCTGGCATTCCAATCGTCTAACTGACACAACACACATACACACTGCAATAACACAAACAAGTAACGGCAAGTAACCAAGAATAACACTCTTACGCACAGTACGAAATTAACACGCTCTTGGTTTACATCTGCCTGCCACTATATTCACAGCTCTGTAGTCGCGAAGGAACAAAAAACTTGAGCTAGGAGATTTCGAATTGCAAGGAAGCTCACGAACACCATTAGCTTTTAACGGTTCGTCTGCAGCGTAATCTTGATACAGTGTTGCACATTCGAAACCTCCAAACGATCCCCATCGACACAAAACTCTTTCAAGGATATAAACTTAAGCAGGACGTTACTGGTCAAAACTATGATTAAAATGTTTTACAGAGTATTATCTGTGGCTCTTAAACATCATTTCTAAAGCGTATTTATTTGTGTATATAAGGGTGGAACTTGGAAGAATTACAGAAGAACTTTTGCGTGTTATAACACAGGTTAGTGCTCGTTTTGCAAGATGTCCACAAAAATAAGCGGGCATTACAGGCCTCAAATGTCGGCATCTCCGTCAGCGCCGCCCGCCACGTTTCTCCCGATCTCTCGGCTGCAGATCGAAATGGACGCACGGTATAATCTTGATACGAATAGCACAAAATATGAAACGCTAGGTTTTCAATGTGATAGATGATAAAATGCCCAAGGAATGGATTTGTTTGCCCTCCAATGTCATTTATAATATGTAGCATTACAATGCATTTGAAACAAATAAATGCTTAACATTTTATTTCATGTAGTAATATGTCTTTGATAATCATTATTCCCCCTGCTATATCCTGAATTTCTGGATCGTTCTTCCTTTTTGTTAAATAAATTGTCCCCATACTGCAGCACAAATAGTAAAAGTTGCTGTGACAAATCTGTAAACCACAAATATCTGCCTGTATTATTCTCAGGTTAGAGCATTGACCAATTAATCATTTTTTCATAGGAGGATGTTTGCACTCTTCAGTGATAGTATTTAACTGTTCAACCATTACACTTTATATGCAAGTTTATGGTATGTGTATAATTATTGGAGTGAACAAAACTCAAAAGAATTTTTTTTTTGCAGGGAAAAACCAATATTATTAGTAGAAGATAATCTTGATACAAAAAGGAAAGCAGTGTCTTTTGCTGATGGAATCCGACCAGGTGAAGGTACGTCTCCATCAGGGGGAGAGGAGATGTCTTCACCACCACCACCTCCACGAAAACTGCCAAAGGAAAAGCGGTACAAAGTGAAAACAAAGAAAAAGAAGAAGGTGAGTGGATGTAACCTTAACCATTATTATTGCTGTTCCAGGGTGTATTCTGACTGGAAATTACAAGGGTTGATCAAATGAAAAGGTATGAAATGTCGTAACAACGGAATCGTTTATATAATACCGATGCCGCGATGGGAGAACGTAGCGTGATATGTAGGGGTGCGATTGGAGCATGCAGGGGAATGCGCATGCGCAGGAGAGAGCAGAGGCTCCGATACAGAGATGCCGTCCAAGTGACGCGGCAGTGCGTGTTCGGACAGGATGGTGTTAACATTGGCAAATTCGACTGTTGAGGAGCAGCGAGGCGTTATCCGTTTTCTGACAGCGGAAGGTGTTAAACCGGCCGATTTTCATCGCCGGATGGTGAACGTTTACGGGGAAGGCGAACGACCGGGGCTGCTCACGGAGGGTGTGGTTCTGCTCCATGATAACACACATCTCCAGGGTCACACACGCGGAACTGGCCAGGTTCAAGTGGGAGCAGGTAGACCATCCGTCCTACAGTCCGGACTTATCCCCCTGTGACTTCCATGTGTTTGGTCCCCTGAAAAAGCATCTCAAAGGAAAGCGCTTCATCTCGGACGATGAACTCTGGATGCTGTGAGGACTGGGTCGCGTCACGGCCAAAGGAATTCTGGGAAAAAGGAATCATTCGGCTCGTTCATCAATGGGATCAATGTGCTCAGGCCTATGGAGGATACTTTGAATAAAGTATTCATTTACACCGACAGTGTCGTTTTGTACCTTTTCATTTGATCAACCCTTGTATGTGTGAATTTTTTTAACAATAAAACATGCATGAATTTTCTTCAACAACATAAAAAAAAATATTTATTTGAAATGGCATTTTTATACATTGTTGAAGGTATTTGTTCTGACTTAATGGGAACTATTCTTACTTTATTGAAGACAGTAAAAAGGGAAGATTATGGCTATTTTCTTTTCCTTAATGAACAATTTTTATTACTCGAATGTCTCGAGCCTAATAGGTTATTTCTAGATTAAAGGGCAAGGGTGATGGATGGCCTTCTTAAACTTTAAAACTGGCAATCTGCATCTGTTTATATGAAATTGTTGACTGGACACTCACAAAGAATACCCATGTCCTCCTGGGACTCAACCTGGAAACCTAAGTAGCGAGATCAAAAGTTGGCCACTTATTATGCTAAGCTGCTGAACAGGTTGGCAATTTCGTAACAGTCCCTCCTTAAAAGGAATAAAATGTAAGGTTTATTTAGATGCAGTCTGTTGTGTTGAAATGTATTTGATGTAGGAGGGTGTAAGGTACCAAAAAGTCAGTACTGGGATCGGGAAAAACCACAAATTCGGGAAATGCTTTCCTGTTTTTTCATGATGTCAAACAGTCGGTAAATTCAAAATAGTCATGTTTAAAAGTTCTTTGCATTGTAAGTGTCTGAAACTTCTCGGAAATAGTTATTTTTCTTTCCGGAAATGAAAAAAATGTGATTGAAAGGAAAATGGCATGTATATTTTGAGATTTTCACATTGTCAGGAAATTTTGAACATTTCCCATCCAGAAAATTACCTGACTTGGTTGGGAAATTGCAAATTTTTCCTGGCCCTAAATTTGGGATTAAAGAAATTTTCCATCCCAGCCAAAAAAGTTGTCCTGCACACCCCTAATTTGATGTTTCTGTTCTACCAACCATTAGATCTCTCTGCTCCTAACCCAATCTATCAGCAAAGTAAAAACCTGTCCCTAGTGACATTCAAGAAATACTTCTAACTTTTAAGTTCTAACTGCTAAAAACAGTGTTTATTTTATGATACATGTAATTTTTTTTTATTTTTAAAGATAACGAAAGTGCAGTGACACATTCTGAACAATTATTCCTTACAAAATTTGAAGTGTTTGATGTTTCTTGCTCTATAATCACATACATTGTAAAAATATTTTTTTTAAAAAAATGTGAACACTCATTGCAATTTGTTTCATGTATGTATGTATGCAGTTCCATAAGCACAAAAGTATTCCTTTAATTATATGCTCTGTAGTCTTACCATTATTGTAATTGTTGTCTCTAACATGAGTATACTTACATAATTATTGTGCAATAATAAGCAGACCATCAGTTTCAGTGAAGTTTTCTTTTTTTTCCTTTGTGTTTGCTGCATGTACTGTATGGGGTGTTTAGTGAGGTACATGAAATAAATGCTGAAGAAAGGGATATTTTCAATGGCTTGCTCAATTTGATTCTTTTTCTGAATAGGTGAAACTAGTATTTGAAGATGATGAAGATGAGGAGGATGAATCACCTCCACCTCCTCCTCCTGGGTCACCACCTCCAACAGTCAGATTTGCTAATACTAATAATGTTTCTGGTCAGTTGTATTCAAAGTCAAATTATGTTTATCCATCGTCATCTTATGCAGGTGAGTTCATCTTTGTTCATAGTTATCAACTTTATTTTCACTTTGCACCACACTTAATGATTTCTTCTTTGTAGCTGATCAGTGGTAATTCATTCATTCTTAGTTTTGGACTTTTCCCCACTGTGTGAATTTTAAAAGTACCAACATTCACAGGCTGATTCTGCTTCCGTCTTCAGGGTAGTGTGTAATATACAAAATCATACTTCAATCCCTGGACACATGATGTGTTTGGGGACGGTGTCTATATGGAGAGTGGGAATAAATGGTTGCCACACTACCCTGAAGATGGAAGCAGAATCAGCCTGTGAAATGTTGGTACTTTTAAAATTCACACAGTGGTGAAAAGTCCAAAACTAAGAATGTTTTAATGATTTGTTTGATTTCCTTATATTAATTCTAAACATACAAACACACACATACATACATACGAGGCACATTTAAAAAATAAGGACCGATTATTTATAAAATGCGACTAACAACAGTGATCGGATCACGCAAGCGCAGTAACATCAACTAGTTCAGTGTTTCCCAAAGTGTGCGCCGCTGCTGGCTCCGCGAAATGTTTTAATATTTTCACTGAAATAACACAGACTTGTTAATCTACACATGGTTTTAGTACCGTTTATACATAAAATGTTTCTGAATTTGAAATATGTGTTTAATTTTTAACTTAATGCAAATAACCCTAACTATTTTAACTGAGCGTTGCAAGTGTTAGATAGGTGTACATTCTGACTGACTTGGGTGCCGTGGAAAAATCTTTAAACACTAAGGGCGCTGTGAAACAAAAAAGTTTGGGAACCACTGAACTAGTCCATTGGCAACCCAGCAGTCATATTTTCATATCCTTTAGTTAGAGCATGTTAAAATGGCTGCGCAATTACACAATCCTGCCAGTTGAGAAGTATGGTCTGTGATTCGATTTTTTAACACCAAAATGTCACAATGCTGGCAAAATTCACCAAAAATTGTGTGAAGTGTATGGTCCAAGTGTAATGAGTAGGGCCCGGGACTTTATGTCCTATAAAACTGTAAAATGTGTATGTAATTATGTTATAAAAATTGAAAAATATGTCAGAAAATTGCAGAAATATTCCCAGTAAAGCCAAAAATATGCACAACAGTACTTTCGAATTTCTCATTATACGGGAAGTCAGTATCTACCAGGGAAGATAGACTAGGATGGGGTTGGGATATTATATGAAGTCAGACTCCCTTTAACCCCTTAAGTGCGGATGGCATATATGTGTATATGCCTTATGTTTGTTTCAACTATATTTGATTTACTCTGGCGTATATAGTCACACAGACGTTTGGTGAGATAGTTCTAGCTGTAGTAGGAAAAAAAATAGTAGCAAGAGAGGAAAAAGATGAAAAAGAAGAAGACAAAACTATTTTTCCCTTCTTCTTCTTTCTTTTCATCTTCTTCTTTTTCATCTTTTTCCTCTCTTGCTACTTTTTTCTTTCTTTCTACCACAGCTAGAACTAGCTCACCAAACGTCTGTGTGACTATATACGCCAGAGTAAATTGAATATAGTTGAAACAAACATAAGGTGTATATATACGCCTTCCACACTACAGCAGCACAATGCTGAGGGCGTATACTGAATTTGACGAAAAAACCTACATATTGCAGTAGAGACTTGTTCAACAAATTCCACACTTAAAGGGTTAACCAAAGAATGTAGTGGGAAAATACCAATAATAGCACGAGGTTCACTGCAATTGTCCTAAGTTTCTTTTACTATTATGTCAGATTTAGACCTTTGTGGAAACTGTGTGATGGAGCCATCTCGCATCACTACTTGCACAGAAACTTGGTATCCTTTGCCTGCTCCAGAGATATCCGAGACAGAGTATACACACTGATACATGTGGGGCTCAAAAGACAAGTCCCGTACTCGTACAAATCTTGAAAGTCCCGTACTTGATTGCCGATATAATAGGCCAGCGCTAGACCACAAACTGTTGCTCTCACTCTCTAGAGGAGTCAGAAGTTTGTAAGGGAACTTTTTGGTCACTCCTCGAATAATCTGGAATTTCCACCTAGTGTCCTATCATGTCTTTGTGCACCTCAAAAAGTCGCTTGTGGCTCAAAGATTTGAAGAAACTGAGGTGTTGAAAACTGTAGTGTTGGATTAACTGAACTCTCAGGTGGCAAACTTCCATGCAGAGGGTATGAAAAAGTCTTGTTCAACGGTACCAAAAGTGATTTGAAAATAATGGTGGCTATGTTGAAAGATGAAGTGGATATGTAGGTTCTTGTAACCACTAATACACTGTTGCTACATTTCTTTCATTCTTTTGAAATGCACCTCGTACGTACAAGATACAAATGTATGTGTTTGTGTGTGTGTGATGATTTAGTATTCTGTGTCTGCAACAAAGGTATCCTTCCCTTTTTAATGCTCACAACCCCCCAAAAATAATATTTGTATTGACCCTCACAATAGGATCCCTCCTTTCTGTTTCTTCCTGTGGAAGTGCGTACGTGCGAGTAGCAGGAAGTGGAAATGACTGCTGCAATAGAAATTCCCGCCAAATCGTGGCAACCATGTTTTGGGACCAAAAAAAGGGCCGATTGGTTATTACAGAGAATAAAATCAAGCGAGAAAATTTTTATTTTGATTCTATACAAGTGCATATCCTGGCTATTTTTCCACATAGTCACCATGACACTCCAAGCATTTTTGGTACCATGGAACAAGTTTACGTAGACCCTCTGCCTAGAAATCTGCCTTCTGGGATCTCAGCCAGTCGAGAACTGATGTTGTGAGAACTTCACTATCATCGAAACGTTGCGAAGCAAGCCACTTTTTAAGGTGAAGGAACAGAAAGTAATTACTTGGGGTAAGATCGGGACTGTATGGTGGGTGATTAAAATGTTCACATCGGAATTTTTGAATTGTTGCGAGCGGGCGTTGTCATGAATAAGCAGAATTCCAGACCGTAACATACCTCTTTGCCCAAAACACGGTTGCCATGATTTGGCGGGATTTTCTATTACAGCAGCCATTTCAACTTCCTGCTACTCGCACGTACACACCTCCACACTGAGAAATATACCTCTGTTGCAGGCACAGAATACTAAAACATGCTTCCGTGCACGCTCAGCTTCATCAGTGTTGCCAGTTCAAAGCAAAAAATTATCGGCCCTTTTTTTTTTACATGTGCCTCGTATCCTGCATTATGTTTTTCAGCTGTCTTCATTCTGTAGAACAGTTTTAATTTTATGTTAGAAAGGTGTTTGTACAGTATGCATAAACACTTTTGTAGAAGGCATAAAAGGGCCTTGGTATTTAAGAGTTAACCATATTAGAAAATGTCAAAATTTCACAATCAGATATGTCCTGTTCCTTTGATGTTTCATTTTTGTTTCATTGGGAATGAGCCGATACCATTTTGAACTGATACACTGATACCAACACACTTACCAATTCCCACTCGTGGAAAATAAAGAACAAATTTTAATCTCTGATACTGGTGCTTGAAAATTTTAACAATTAAAAGTTGTTCAAAATATTGATTAATATGTCCAAGGTTTGCGCTATCAGCAAGCGAGGTACTTGCGGCCGTTTGTCTGCATCGTAAAGTGTCAATGAAGCAAGGGCACAATAGTTTTCTTATTATTTTAAAAAGTGATTTACTGACCAGATTTGAAAAAGGAGGTGTTCAAACTAGTCTCCTTCGATGAGCAAACCTTTTTGATACATCTTGATTAAGACATCCAGTGTATTGCATGGCCTGCTTATTAGTGATAGGGTGCTAGTTACCTTTGTTTGTTTTTCTAGTGTATTGCTTGCTATGTTTATTTGTTTTTCTAGTGTATTGCTTGTTACGTTTGTTTGTTTCTCTAGTGTATTCAACCACAAAGTGTGTTATGGCTCAGCAAATGTTTTCTGCTGCACAGCGTTTATTTATTTATGATTCATATGTGTTAACTGAATTCACACGTGAAGTTCAAAGGCAACGTGAAACAAGATTCCAGGGTGTAAAAGTTCCATGTGATTTTTATCTCTGAGGTAGATTAAAAAGTGCTGTATATAAGTCAAAGCCACACACCCTGGAAGAACTGAAATCCGCAAAGAAATTACCAAACATTAATCAACGGTATCTGCAGCATGAAGAGCTGTCAAAAATGTGTGGGCAATGAAGGTGGATAGTTTCAGCACCTCCTTTCATAAATTTGTAAGCAAGTAAATCACTCTTTAAACTAATTACTGAAACTTGCACACTTGATTCATGGTCAGTCTACAGTGCCCACATACAGCCGCGATCGCCTCGCTTGCCGATAGTGCAAACACCGAAATGCGGTCTACACTTCGATGGATCACTCTGTATTAGTGAGTGAGTATTTCACTCCAATAACAAGCATCAACTTTTTTAAATACCTGTTATGTAATAACAAAGTACAGGTTTTTTCACAATATTAGTGCAAAATCAATGGAAACCTCGAATTTTACATAACTTCCAGGATAATTAGATTCTGCCAAAGTGTCAAGCAGCATTTTTGTGGACTCATTGAACAATCAAAATGCTGGGAAACCATTAACCAGTATTGGTAAATAAAATCTAGCTGATTCTTTACGATACTGATACCACTGGTATCAATACATCAGTATCGGCTCAGCCTGCTATCATGTTATGATTTCTTTTTTTTTCTAAATTTATTTAATTAATTTTAGATGCTGGGTACATCACAAGAGAAAATGTGTCATATGGAGGGTAGCATGGACTCCTGAAGCTTGGGCTGTGTCCGAAAGGTACAACGGGCAGACTCGAAGTATGGTCTTGTTGTAAGTGACGTCACCTAGCGCAGTTCGAAAGCACCAATTAAACGAGTATTCAAGACCACAGGGCAAGCATGCATCGTTGCAGGCTTGGGAACTTGACTCGTTGGCTTGTTCATTTGTTTGAATTCCGGAGGTAGAAAGCTGTGTGGAAATGTATGTATGAGAACATTTGAAAATGCTATGTGATTTCTATGTTGAAATTGCGCTGCAGTCGAAGTGCAATTCGATACACTTTCACTTCCAGTCCACAACTTCAAGACCGAACTGTGAGACCATTCTTGGAGGATGTTCGCTTCAAGTACGCTCTTGCACCTTTTGGACACGGCCTTGGTAATCTCTTAGCTAACCCTTAAAATACTGTTAGGTACATTTTGGTTTTTTTCTGCAATGAAAGTGTTTCTGTTTATTGGTTAACAAACATCTCTCTCAGCAGCTGTGGCATCTGCTCCATCAACTTCAGTGGTGCAGGCACAAATGACCAATATTGCTGGAATTCCACCTCAAGCTCCAGCCACTCCAGTGCTCCAACAATCGCAGGCTCCAGGATCACCAGCTGTCATGCAGGCATCACCCGTTCCACAACTTCTTCAATCACCTCAAGTGATTCAAGCATCGGCACCACTATTAATGCAAAGTGGAACTCAAGTGTTGCAAACTACAGTGCCTGCCGTTTCCCCACAGCAGACAAATACAGTGTTTTCGCAAGAGTATCCGCAGTTCACTACATCGTCTAGTGGAGTGTTGTATCAGCATAATGCTTACCAGACAATGGCAACAAATATACCTCCACCGGTTCATTTTCCACCGCCAGCGCCAGGATCGGGAGTGTTGCAGCAAAATCAAACAGTGGTACCAAGTGTTGCCAATATCCCTCTTCCTGTGAGAACACCCCCATTGCCTGCGGACGATCCTGCAGGGACGTCTCCCATAATGCCACCGCCACGGAAAGGACCGTTGCTTCCAACTCCACCAATTCCCCCCCTGCCCCTGCCTCTTCAGGGCCCTGGTTCGGAAATGCCGCTACGAAGAACCTCAAGATTTTCAAAGAGCGGAAGACATAAAAGTAGGCATTAATAAAATGCAAATGCAGTTACTTTACCTTTAATGAGTTTGATATGAACTAGTAGTTGGAAACAGTGTACAAAAAATAATATATGCATTGGGTATGTATATTTACAAGGTGGTGTATAGCAGTGTGTGGATGTTTTTGAATGTATGCGTGTGTTGAATGCTGATAAGATGTTCCTTTTCAGTGTTTCGTAATACAAGAACAGGCTCCTTGTGATCTGTACTATATAAATTATTCCACCAGCAGTGATAGTTCATGATTTCCAAAGGTAGTCATGAAATATGGAGGACAACAAGTGATTACTGGTGAGATAAGTACGTAATTCATGAGCTCAAGTTAAGAGTCAGATCCTGTTGCCCTAGGCAAATATTTTGTATCAACTTAAGTTATCATGGGAACTTAAATACAAGTTATTTACAGCTGCTTTGTACATTTCTTGGTTGTATAGTAATTCAACAGCTTTTTCAGTCTTCTATTTCTGCAAGACTTGATTATCCACATCATAAAATGTTATCATTGATGGTTCTTCTTACCTTTATTTTTTTTGCATTGTAAACACTTAACTGCTAAGTGTGAATGTTTTCAGCCTTGCTGTTTACAACATAATGTTTGTGTCTTTGTATTTATGTCTTTGAAAGTTTAATTTTGTTCCCAGAGGATTGACCAAACTTTAGTTTGTAAGTTTGTTTACAAGAGAAATGAGAGTCTATGAAGATTTTTTTTTTTTTTATGTAGCTACAGGTGACACCACAGCTAGTGTAATCCCATTGTGGCTACGCTGACCTGTTCAATTTATAATTTGAAAAATATAGTGCAATTAAGGACAGACTTTTGTGCTTTTTGTAGTATAAGTGAAATAAGATGAAACGTAAATTTTTAACATCTGTGACTCTGTATTAGATTCTGAATAAATAACACTGGTGATTATAGTGTAGAATTTCCATTATTATTATTAATGTTTTGTTTTGAATGGCAGAGTTAAGGCTGTATGAAGCCTTTTCTTCCACTCAACCATGTACATAAAATGCACTTCTATGGAATTTGTGTGAATTCTGTGTTCTAAGGTTAAGAATAGAATTTTATTTTTGAAATTGTATTCCTGAAGAATATCTACAATATAAGTGCAACTTGAGTTTTGTTGTTTTTTCTTGAGAGAGAAAAACTCTCCTTCCTATGTTTTTCGAAAGCTCTTGTCTGAATATGTAGCCACCAGAGGTGCTGTATGTAAGACATCTGCAAATAGCAAATAAGCAGGAAAAGACATTTTGTGGCATAGATTTTGCAAGAAAAAGCTTTTATTTTGCATCCACTGTCATAGAAACTTGATGACCTGAGATTTTGTATCTCTGATATTAATGATTCAGTATCCAAGAAATGTGCTGGTTTATTTCTGACAAGAAATAGATTATCTCCACGTCTGCTGTATCACAAGGTGCTGAGATTAAAGATTTGTCAGTTGCTTACAAAACATTGCTGTCCTTTTCTTGGCATGTATTGGATGCTGGAATATGCCAGTACATAATTTAGGAAGAATGTGGCTCTTGGACCCACAAAAGTATAATTCTCTGTAGAATGTATGTTCTGTGCCACATGTGTGTGTACTTTTGTCCATCTCATTTAGTTACTGGGTTTCCTCATTGGCAAGTTTAATCCAAAGTGGAAGAAAAATTATTTGAAATTAATAAATTCAACAAGCTAGCTGCATCACATGAAAGTCAACTTTTGGGGGGAAAATGGTGGAAGGGGTTCATTTAATAAGTGCATTAGTACAGCAGCAACTGAAACCCAGTGTTAGTGGCAAACAGTAGACAAGCTTACTCAGGGTGGCTACTCATCGGGAATTCCTTGAATTCTGGGAATTATGCATGAAATATTGGCTCCAGGAATTACGCGTAAATTCTAATTGAATTTTTCTCCGTAGACGTGAAAAATTACAACTTTTTAAATCCAAACCCTATTCACATTTTATGCAAATAAAAATTATTTTCATAAAATTTTCTTCCTCGCTTCGCTCACAATTAATTTTCTTAGTCTTATCAAGTTTATAATCATAGCTAGGGGGCGGCGGGAGTCGGCCCTGGATGCCAAACTATCTAAATGAAAAAAAAGTTGTAAAATTGAATGATTGATTTGTGGTTTTAAGTCCACTTTATGCACAGAAAGGTTAATCGGGATTGGACCTACAGTTTAAAGTGGGATTTGAACTACTGTGCCATGTGTTGAAAAAATAATTGAAATCGTCTGTTCGAACACAAATTCTTCAGCACCAACTTCTACCCCATTTTGCATAATTTACGAGGATAATAACGTCTTTGATACTACTACTACTACTAATAATAATAACAACAATGTTTGTCCCGGCTTGGGCATGGATGTTTGTGACTCCATCAATTTCATCATATCTCTCATCCCCATCTTCACAAATTGCACAAGAAGCGAAGTTAAATAAAACAAATCAATAATAATAATAATATAATAATATTATTACTAACACTATTATTATTAGTAGTATTAGTACGTTTATCTTGGCACTTTCTCCCCGCCCGCTCAGACAAAAATTAATGGTTGTGCCTCTGATTGTAAATAGAAACTCGGCACCTTAAATTAAATATTTTAATTATATTACGTATACCGTTTAATTGAATTATAATTTTTGGATGTTGGAATCACATAGACCCTTTATATTATTAAGATAATTGTGTGTGTGGATGTTGAGAGGCGGTAATACGTAAGGTTGAAATAGAGAAAACATCTGCTGTACCCTTGAATTTTTGGAAAGTTCACTTTGAAAACCGGGAATTATACTTGAATTTTATCATGCTCCTAGAGTAGCACCCTGATACTAAACCAGTGCCCCTAGCAGCTTGCAAGGAAGCAAAGTGAACTGGGAACCAACCAAGCAGTGGAACAACACGTTCTGGTGTGGATGATAGCATAGGCCACTGAAATTCATAGAACCTTTATTAGTAATTTACCCGATTAAAGTTAGTATTTTGTTTCTGCTTATTATTAATGGATCTTATTCAGTTCAGTACACTGTACTGATTACCACATTTTTCGTTCACAATAATAATACAATATCTCATGATGACTTTTGGCCCACTTTGTACACATAATATTAATCAGTTCAACCTCCGCATCAACAACCACCGCTCCTCCACCCAAAACTTGGACTTTGCTGATGCTGTGTACACCAACCACCAAAATATCCCCTTGAATGACTGCTTCTGGGTAGAGATCATTCACCCCTTGCCCAATCCATCAACACCTCAGTACACAAAACATGGGAGAGGGCCTACATATCAGCCATGAGTGCAACCACATTCCCTGGCCTGGAGAAGGCCACCCAGCAATGCCCCATCCTTTGCCTCCACCACTCACAAGCCAGGCGAAAGAACAATTTTTCGTGGCACTAGCAACCTTTTTTCTGTATCTGGCAATGTTGCAGGCCATGTTATCATCCTGTCTACATCGCTATCTTCACAAACTTTTCTTCTCCTGATGATGTGGCACACATCCGCGAAAATTTGAAGTTTTTCTGTGAGGTTAGTGTTTCCTCTTTCACTTATTATTTAGTCCTTCTGGCCCTCCTTCCTTTTATTCATAATATTGATCTTTAATAATGTGATGTAGACTGTTTCAATACTTGTTTAATGGAAGAGAGAAATTCAGTATAAATATAATGTCTTGATCAGTGGTGGCCGCTCATAAGGACGATACGGACACCACAGTGCCGTGTAACCACAAGTAAACAGACATTACATTAACATCTACGTATAGTTTTCACACTACGTGCATTGCAAATATTTCATTCCTCACAGATTGTTGGGTAGTTGGTTTTGTATTCTTTTTATGCAGGAATGCGAGACTTGACTCTTGCAGTGAGAGAAATCTGGCGGGGCACCGCACTCCATGTGCATTCTCTGGCAAGGCCAGGCGAGGAGCAAGGCGATGCAGCTGGGAAGAATAACACACATGGGAGGACAACGGTTTTCGTCGTCCAAATCCCAACCCCTAGCGGAAGCTGCCCCCTCTTCCCGGAGAATATAAACCATGAAGAGTTAACATAAGAAAAATAATTACCAACAGTTAGGGAAAAAATCCTTATTCCATAAACTTATTCACTCATCACCAGAGCTAGGAATTTTAGGTGCTGCACCTTAAATTTTTATGTGAAAATGGGTAAAAAAAGTGACTCATTCCCAAAATAAGCATGTATTGAACTTTACTCATGGTGTTTCAGTTGCACCTTTTTCACAATCTCGGAACCTTTTGAGCCTTTTCGCCCTTTTTGCATCTTTATCATTTTTTTTTAAATACAACTCGCGCACTGTTTAACCCCACCCACATTCGAGACACGGCTTCTTGGCACGCGATTCTTGTTTACCGCACAACAATGAATCGGCTTTCTTCAGTTCTTGGACGTTAATGTAGTAAGCACGTGGAATTTAAACAGTGCCAACAATGACGCGTTACAATTGCTAGAAGTTGTGCTCTTTTTGTCCTATGCTGTATTGTTTACGAATTGTTGTAGGAAAGCTGTTTTGTTTTCGTTTCCTTCTCCCATCTCAGCTAGCAAGGTAACTGCAGTCTGTGATCGACTGATCGATGCATCGGATTTGCTTGTTCACCATGCCAAAACATAAAGTAAATGTTGGGAAACTGCAGGACATTGTTAAACAGTTTAGCGGTGACTGCATTCAGAGTGATGGATCTGTTCTGAGGTGGGATGTGTGTGATATTTATATTGCTGTTGATGACAAACACCAACGCACTCGGGTTGTGCAGCATCTACAAAGTGGGAAGCACGTCAGGAATAAAGAACTACGAGATGGTAAAGATGGGAAGCAACAGAAATTCATTGGTGAGGCGCTTCCATCTTCGAGTTCCAGAAATAAAAATGAATTTTTCAGTGAGACAGCAAGGACATTTATAGTGTGTGGAATACCTCTTTCGAAACTTAACAATCCTGTCATGAAATCATATTTGCAAAAATATACTGGGAAGTCAGTTCCAGATGAGACCACCTTAAGGAAATCTTACCTTCAACCTCTTTATGAAGCTAAAATCTCGCAGATCAGGCAAGTAGTAGCTGACCATCCAGTCTATTTCATACTAGATGAAACCACAGATAGGCAAAATAGGTATGTTTTGAACATTTTAGTAGCACCTCTCAATGGACATCAAGTGAACCCGTGCTTTTAAAAACTTATTTTCTCGGCAAAACAGATAATGCAAGTGTAATGCAAAGTTTCAATGATACATGTTTTGTATTGTGGCCGGAGGGTGTAAAATATGATAGTGTGTGGTTAGTTCTTACAGACCAAGCATCTTACATGTTAGCTGCATTTTCTAATCTGAAGAATATGTATCCTAACTTAAAACATGTGACCTGCATTGTTCATGCTTTGCATCGAGTTTGTGAAGCTCTTAAAGATGAATATACATATGTGAACGAATTTGTTTCTAGCATTAAGAAAATACTGAAAAAGGCTTCTTCTAGAATACAGAAGTACGTAGAAATCACGAAACTTCCTCTACCACCCTCTTCCATCCTCACTAGATGGGGTACATGGTTAAAAGCTGCAGTGTTTATTTGCAATCATTTCCATACAATATCGAAATTTTTAGATGCTTTGCCTAGTGATTCCTCGGCTGTAGAAAAAGCCAAAAAACTTGCACTTAAACAGGAATTGCAAGATGAACTCTATATTGTACATGGCTTCTCTTTCCTTACTACTGCAATCACAAAACTGGAGGAGCAGTGTCCTGAAAAGGAAGCACAGTGGGCTGTTTTGATGGATGTGCAACGAAAGCTGCAAGGGGTCGGGAAAGAAGTTAGAACAAAGTTTAGCCAGAAACCTTGATGTTAAAGAAGTCGCAACCAACAAGGATGTGAATTACCGGTTGAAAACAAAATACGCACCACTTGTGTCTGTTGACGTTGAACGTTATTTTTCAACTTACAAGTATCTGCATAGTGACCGCAGATGTAGCCTCACTCAGAAGAACATAGAAATTTTGAATGTAATCTATGTTAACAGTTTTCTAGATGACTAATTCTAAGCAAGTAAGAAGAAGCATGTTTTCCTTTATGTTGCTTTCTAATGTATCAGAGAATTTTCTTTGCTTAGTTATATTAAACGATTTAAAACCAGAGAATACTCTTATGTGTTTATCCAGACAAGTTGAATCATATATGTATGCACTGCTCACAATAAATTTTACATCTGAAAATTAGCACCTTTTTTGCACCTTTATTGGCAAATTTTTGCACCTAAAATTCCTAGCTCTGCTCATCACTAGGGCCCAGGACTTCATGTTGTAACATAATTTTTATTTGTTATTGGATCAAATACTGGGGTGAGATTTTTACGTATCCAGTGACATGCACTGGGGAGTAGCTAGTCTAGCAGAGATTGATCAATCAATTTCACATCTCTAATTATTTTTAAATCACAATATTTCTTGTCTTGTTGAAGCCACAGTTCATAGGCAACAATTTTTATTCACGCGCTTCTTGTCCCTCTGTGCGATCAGCAGGCAAGGCTGGAAGGAGCTACTCTAGCTAGCTTTTCTTCCTAATCACCAGTTTCAGGTAGAGACAACCGCCTAAAGGGAAGTTTTCTGCCTCTACCTCCCTTGCCCCCTCGTCCCATTATGCAATGGTTGAAAGGTCGTCGTTTATGGTACCCCAGTCTATCCTATAGGAACAGATAGAGGATTGGTTTCCCCTCGATTCCTTGTAAATCCTCGAAAGAACTTGGGGGGGAAAAAATCTGCAGTTCTTATGTTCTCTGTATTTACACAACTTCTTACACGTACGATATGTATGTATAATGTGGGATGAAGTTTTATTATTTATGAAATAACGTATTGTGTGCAGAAAAAAATGTTATGCTTTTTTTTTTGTTTTTTTCAAATATGGAATATATAATGATTAAATAACAAATATTTGCTCACGCTCTCTCTCGCTCTCGTTTCATTAGTGTTTTATTTAAATATATTCATCTCTTGGCCTCCAATAAAAAAAAATGGGTAAGCTAAACTCATAAATATGGATGTATTTATTTGAGCAAGAGAACACGTTCTTGTTGTTGTTGGTTTGGTTTATTTTACTTCGCTTTTCTGCCACATTTAGTTATTGCAAAAATGAGAATGAGTAATGATATGATTAAATTGATGAAGGAACCTCACAAAGAACAATACAGGCTGGGATTCGAACCTGTGATGAGCAGGCATTCTTGTTCCTATGTGTTGTACTCTGCGTGAATAGTGAAATAATTTGGAATGGAAAATTTATCCCAGAACTCAAATGCCAAATGAATATTATTGAAGAAACTACAAAAAAGTGTCTTTTGTTACCTGTTTATCCTCTTTAATGTATTGAATTTTTGCCACCTCCCATCACTTTTTCTAGCTGTATAAATTTAATCACGATAAATAGCTAATGCGCTTATGGAAGTCATGAGGGACAATCATAAACAGAAAACTCTGGACTCCTGATTTCACAGTGCCCTGCAGATGGATTGGGAGGAAATTATTTGTACTTTTTTCTTACCTAACTTCTGCCATGACGATGAACGTTGATTAAATTAAATAGGTGAAGGTTGGATATAAAGAAACACTCATGCACAGGCCAGGGCTCGAGCCCGGATCCTTCACTAACGAGATCGTGAGATGGAGAAATTAGGGATATCAAGCAATGCAAAATTTTTGATAATCATATACAAAGATGGTGTTTCAAAAAATCCAATTGAAAATTACCACTGACGAAAAATGCAGTTAGCTTTATCAATACCCATATATCTGAATGGTTAGAGCTTTCCTGTCGTCTTTGTTGTCGGCAGCGCTATGACACCAGGGATTCCGGATGTCGTAGTACATTATGTGTGTTCAGTGGAAAGTACATTTGGATTACAATGATGTAGCCTGTATCATGTAGATCTAAAATATATATTTTGATTAGCTCGTTACTAAAAATTTGGTAAAGTTGTCTGGTAACTTCCCTTTTGTATTTCTTTTCCTCTCTTAGTTAAGTTAAAAAACACTACGGCTAACTGCTCAGCCAACACTTCGCATGTGTGTGTACGTATGCGGTTGATTTCGTCGGTTGAAATTGTTGCTTGATGGCAACACTGTAGGTGGGTTGCGTGACCTTGACTGGACTGTTTTCGTGTGGAGAGCTCTAGCATTCTACTTCTTCCATCTTTCATGATGCTTTTAATACTGTTAAATGAAAAATGCTGCTAATGTGTAAAACATTATATTTGAAAAAAAGAAAACAAATATCACAATTTATCACGTAAAAAAAAGTAAAGTGCTCCCCTGTGCTTTTGCACCACGCCATTAAGGTGTATAGGGGGTGTGGAGTTAGGGCCCCACACTTTCTTGATCACTGGCGAGGGTGGGGGTGATCAGCACCATGCCCCTGGCTGCTTTTACCCCCTGTAGTTTCCTCCAGGTACCCACTTTATACGATGCTGGATGGGTGCTGGAGCCACTTGAACACTTTATTTATTTATTCAATTTATCACTTTGACTGTTAAATAAATTAGAAATACGTCATTACTTGTCGACGGAATATCGCCCCTCCAGTTTGGTTCACCAAAAGCTGCCACTGGTCTTGATTGTAGAATCATGAAAATGACACGATGGCTAAAAAATGTGTTGCAGGAAGAAAAAGAAAAACTTCTTTAAATTATTATTTCAATATAGATTTATAACTGTTTAAGAAGCTTGTGAACTACGTACAATTTCATCTCTGATATACTTTGATTATTAAATTTGTGTTGCAGTTAATCAGATAATGAATTTGATACCTAATATTCCAACACTTCATAAATTATTGATTCAACATCAAGAGGTAATGTATTGGCACTTGTTTGCAGCACAACCTACCAAACTTGTTTAATTTCACACCACTCATGTGTAATTTGAAGGGCTCGGGTGTAAAACATGGTAAGTGACATTTTGGTCGTTTTTGAGTTACAGAGTAAAATGTGCCATCCTTCCAATTTTCGAGTGAAATTGCCATGTTATACAATTTGCATTGGACTCACTGTAGCCTTCTGAAATTGGTAAACAGAACTACTAACTAACTAACTAACTCTCTAGCCTTCTTAAACCTGAAGGTTCATGGCTGCAGTAACACAGGCCTTCCATCTGTCCCTATCCTGAGCAAGATCTATATACTCTTTTCCATCCCTACCAATTTCCTTTAGGTCCATCTCAACGTTGTCCCTCCATCTTCGTCTTGGCCTTCGTACAGGTCTCTTACCATCAGGTTTCCCAACAAGAATCCTGTAAACTCCTCTTTCCTCTCCCATTCGTGACACATGGCCTGCCCACCTAAGTCTTCTTGATTTAATCATTCTAATAATATCTGGACATGAATACAAATTATGTAGTTCTAAATTATGTAACCTTCTCCACTCACCTGTCTCCTCATCCCTTTTAGGTCCAAATATTTTCCTAAGGATCTTATTTTCAAATACTCTCAATTTATGTTCCTCTTTCAATGTAAGGGACCAAGTTTCACACCCATATAATACTGCAGGCAAAATTACTGTTTTGTATATTTTAACTTAGTTTTTTAGATATTAAACGAGAAGACAAAAGTTTATGAAGAGAGAAGTAACATGCATTTCCTGAATTAAGCCTACTTTTTCTTTCCTCTTTAATATAATTTTCATTTGTTAATATTACTCCTAAGTATTCGAATTTGGAAACTGGTTCAAACGAGTTGTTATCAATAATTAGATTTTGATTATTACCTAACACTTGGTTTCGGCCTGTAAGCATATATTTAGTTTTCTCTTTGTTAACTTCCAAACCTATCTCTTTAGCAGTTTTGAAAAATATTTTAGCATTATTCTTAATTGTATTCACATCATCCCCCAGTAAGTCTACATCATCTGCATATGCTAACAACTGAGTCACACCATTTAATTTTAGTCCTTCTTTAGTTTCTTTTACCTTCCTAACAGCATATTCTAAGGCAAAATGAAAGAGCAATGGAGATAATGCATCTCCTTGTTTTAACCCATCATGAATTGTAAATTTGTCAGACATATTAATACCCACACGAATTTTACTTTCTGTTTCACAGGTGCATACTTTTATCATACTAACAAGCTTCTTAGGTATTCCAAACTCTACTAATATATTATATAATTTATCTCTTAGCTTCTAATAACATTTTTCCTTAATAAACTCAGGAATGACCAAAATGTCACTTACCATGTTTTACACCCGAGCCCTTCATTTAAAAAATACATGGGTTGGAGATTTTAATAGTGGCAACTATTTATCAAATTTGCAAATGATACAAAAAGAGAGACCTTTGTGAAACTTTTACAACCCTTCTATGTAGTCACAAGCATTGTGTACAAACTATTGCCAGGAATGTGGAAGTCGTAGTATGCCTGTATCAGTGTCTGTTCTGTTGATGGCTCAAATGGAACAGTCTACAGCCTGAAGAATCTCTGGAAACAAATGCCACAAAGTGGTTCCTTTATCTCTGGGATCAAATCAAAGTCACAGAGGCTTAAGTCCAGGGAGTATGGGGACTATCAAGCTAAACAAATCAGCCACAGGTTTGCTACATGTGCCCGAGCATTGTCCTGCAAAATGATGGAAGGATTCAGCGAAAAGTGTCGCCTCTTCTTTCGCAATGCAAGTTGCAGATTATGTTCTTGTGTGGAGCTTGTGGCAGTCTATTTGCATTTTTCTATGAGCAAAAAAAAAAAAAAAAAAGGACAATTCCATTAAAAGCCAGACGTCTGGTTACCCTATAGTAAAATATAGTACTTGCCAGCAGGAGATGATATCCCTCTTCACCCTATCTCCTTCATAACTTCATAAGATTATAGTAGGACTTAAAATATTCTGATTTTAATAATAATAATAAAAAATACAGTTGTTAATTTAAGAGACTAGTTTTATAACAATCTATTTTGATGTAATTTAGGGGAATATTTAATTGAATGATCATTTGATTCATTAATTCAATTTATTTCTACAAACATGAATCAAGATTGTAGATTAGACACACACAGATGTACTACGTAGAAATTTTCAGCAAAAAATGCAGGCTGGACCAACACTCAAACCCGGGTCTCTGGCATACCGTACCATTGCTCTAACCACTGAGCTACCGAGCCAGCCTGGCCTTGCCTGATTTTTCACTGTCTCTGTTTTATCTGCGTGGAATCCCGTTGCAGTAGCACTGGCAGAGACGATTCCACACAGGTAAAACAGCAATAGCGAAATATCAGGCGAGGCCAGGCCGGCTCGGTAGCTCAGTGATGTCAGCCCGTGGCGGAGTGGTTAGCACATCGTGCTACGATGCCAGGGGTTCTGGGTTCGAATCCCAGCTCTGACATGGATGTTTGTGATTGTCTGTCCTGAAAAGTCCTGAAATTGAAATATGTATGAAATGATATGAGTGAATGAAGTGTGATGGGGGAAGCTTCCGCATAGAGGCTTTCCTTTTTAAACAAGAAAAAAAAAAGTGGTTAGAGCAATGGCACGGTATGCCAGAGACCCAGGTTCGAGTCCTGGTCGAGCCTGCATTTTTTGCTGAAAATTTCTACGTAATCAAGATTGTTATAATAGTTTTATATTAGTAATCCTTATTTTTTAAAAAAAGAAACATAGCATGTTTATAAATGGGAAGGTAGTAGAAAGGGAAGGAACAAAAGATCATTGCCTGATAAAATAGAACAGTACATAATCATATGTTGTAGTTAGTTATTATTTTCATTTCTCTTTCAAATGAGAATTCATTTAAACTCTTTGATACATGTTAACCAAACCATTGCAATCAACATAATAATAGCCTTCAACTGTAATAAATCTTGTATCATCAGGTAAGCTTAGTAATAACTTTTTGTTCAATTGTAAGTTGCATGCAGTGAAAGTAACATGGTATCAAAGTTAGTATCTTAATGGTTAAGGAGTGAAAGTGAAGAGGTTAAAATGCTTTATTTGACCTTTGGCACTGTTCCTTACATCTGGTGTTTTTTATTGCATTTTACATAATCAGAGTTGAGTATTTGAGGTCATGAGAACTGCAATATGTAAGTCTATACTTTTCAGTGTGCCTTAATATTTTGTATCATACTCGATCTATTCTTAAATGTGTAAATTACATTTTTATTGATGTAACAGTAACAACTGACTATTAATGGCACATCCAGGAGGGTCGAACAGTTGATTTCGGTACTACAATCAGTAAAAAATTTTAACAGCTGGTAAATTTCTGCATTAAAGATAATTTTTTTCCAAACTGTGAAGTTTAAAAGAATGTCCATGAAGAATAGAGCAAAACACTTTTGTATTCAATACACTAATTTCCATCATAAAAAATTGTGTCTGTGCATGCAGAGAGTGAAACTATGTAACCATCGCTTCCATACCAAATAGAGGGCCTCCATGATATTGCAGTGGTAGCATCCTCGCCTTGTAATCAAGGTGTCCCGGGTTTGATTCCCAGTGGGGGCACATTGTGGTTCGGATCCCACTTTAAACTAAACTGTATGTCCAGTCCCGATTAGACTTACTGTGCATAAAGTGGGCTTAAAACCAACTCAATCAATCAATCAATCCAAATAGAGTTTGAGACCAATGTTTAGAAATATCTGTCTTACCATTTCTATAGTATTTATATATTCCATTCATACATACTATTTCTAATATATATATATATATATATATATATCCTTTGTTGACTTCCACTTCCAGCCTCTTGTGAAAGCTCTGCCCTCCTACCTCTGTGACACCATCCACTTCCTCCAGAAAATCAACACCCATCCCCTATTGCCCCCAAACTCCATCCTTGCTAATATCGACGTCACTTCCCTTTACACCAACATACCTCATTCCCATGGCCTCCGCTTGATGGAATTCTACCTTGATAGCAGACCCAAAACCCACAACCCCAGCACCAACTTCCTAACCCACAAAGCCCACCTTGTTCTCACATGTAACAATTTCACATTTGAAGACAACATTTCTTCAGATCCGAGGTACAGCCATGGGTACCAGAATGTCCCCATCCTACGCCAACCTTTTCATGGGCAAACTTAAATAATAGTTTCTGGAGACCCAACCTCTCAAACCCCTCCCCTGGTTCAGTTTCATTGACGACATCTTCATGTTCTGGACACATGGAAAACCATCCCTATCAGCTATCTTGAAAAACTTAACCACTTCTGTTCCATAAAGTTCACCTGGACGACCCACTCCTCCAACCACATCACCTTCCTGGAAAATTTGAATATCCAGCACAACTATTTTCCATTAATACTTTTACATTTCCTAGTTACTATGGGCGCTATTCACCGGATGTTTACATTCCTGTGCTTCCTTGGCTCTGGCTCTGAGATAGGGAACAAACAATTGTTATCAGGTATCTATGCATCGTTTTCAAACAGACCCGATATTGAAAGATCAGTAGATTTAGGCAATAAGGCGAAAAGATTGGACACAAACACATGGGAGTAGGCTCTGCAGTCGGCACTTCATCAAATCAAATGAAAATATTTTACATGTCTCGAAAATTATAATTGTCTAACGCACATGTGTTGATTAAATTTAAAAGTTGGAACTATTTATAATCATATTATAATGCATTTGCCTTTTGGTTGTTGATAAGCACTTTCTCCATATGCGTCGGTAGGTCAGTCGAACCCTCCTCCCTTCCCTTTGGAAATTGGCATCCTTCATTTCAAGTTGCAAAAAAGCAGGAAGTTTGTTATTTTTATTGTTAATAACAGAAATAAAGTTAACTTGGTTAATATTCGAACAGAGTAATCAATATAAAATATGCATTAGATTGAAAAAATGAGTGAAAAATACAGGAACCAGGATATTTTTTTCATATTCTAACTTCTAAAGTCCTTTCTTGAACGACACTTACAAAAGTTAATAACAAACTACAATATGTGTGTATTTCAGTATAGTAACTATGAAATGTAAAAGTATTAATGGAAAATAGTTGTGCTGGATATTCACTCGGGATCGAATAGCATGATAATAACATATGATAATAATAAACAAACAAACAACATAATATAATAATTAAATTCGAATAAAATGTATTTAATTAGGTATTAGCGGTATTAGTGTATAACAATAATTTTAATTATTTATTATTAATGTAAGCTTCATTTCAACCTGGAGAAGTCTTTTCAAGAACGAAACTGTTGGTAGAAGATCAACATTGCCTTGGAAAATATTAATATTCTCTATTGTCCCTTATATCTGCATCCAAAGGATCCGGGAAATTGCCAATCTTTTCTAGGTACTTTTGTTTCTCTACATCACCCAAAAATTTCAAGTGATCCATTTTGTTTCCGATCTTTTACAAGAAAATAAGCTCGGTGACGATCTGTATTCAACTTGTTTACATTGGAAAATTCGCCAATCCGGAAGTTCTTTCCCCGCCATCAATAATCGAATTGACTGATCGATCATTTTTTGTTTATTCAGGAAAAAACCCCATACTGAAATGCAGTCATTGTATTTTGTTATTAACTTTTGCAAGTGTCGTTCAAGAAATGACTTTAGAAGTTATACTCACAAAGTATATATATATTGTGTGACGTCATCTAAACTAAAATTATAATTTTTCGAATTGAAAACTGTGGAAGCATATTTATTATTTTGATTAAATTGTGGAATATGAAAATATAACCTGGTTCCTGTATTTGTCACTCATTTTTTCGATCTAATGCATATTTTACATTGATTACTCTGTTCGAATACTAGCCAAGTAAACTTTATTACTGTTATTAACACTCAAAAGAACATAGCTTCTGCTCTTTTGAAACTTGAAATGAAGGATGCCAATTTCCAGTGTGGGGCGGTGGGGGGTGTTAGGAGGGGTCGACTGACCTACCGACAACCAAATGGCAAATGCATTATATTATAGATATACATAGTTCTAACTTTTCAATTTAGTCAACACATGTGCGTTAGACGATTGCAATTTTCGAAACAAGTAAAATATTTTCATTTGATTTGAAGAAGTGCCGACTGCAGAGCCTACTCCATCGTGTTTGTGTCCAATCTTTTCGCCTTACTGCCTAAATCCACTGATTTTTCAATATCGGGTTTGTCTGAAAACGATTCATAGATACCTGACAACAATTGTTTGTTCCCTATCTCATGTTGAAACAAAAATCCACACAAATATTGTCGCCCTTTCCGAAGACACTGCCTTTACACCTTTGAATTCAATGTTATTCTTTCAAAACCGGAAGTACAATCCCCGCCAGCGCCAAGGAAGCACAGAAATTTAAACATCCGGTGAATAGCGGCCATGGGGCGCTAATAATTTCACTGGATGCTATGGCATTCTCTCTTTTACAACTCTTTTTCATTTAGATCGCTCGGTATCCTTGGCCGATTCCCGCCGCTCCCTAGCTACGGCTCTGAACTTGACGAAGTGAGAAAAACAGGTATTGCTAGCGAAGCGAACAAGAACATTTTACGAAATGTATTTTTACTTGCATAAAATTTGAAATCGTGGGGGTAAACGCTCCTCTGTGCCCCCCCCCCCCTTGCATGTGCCCTTGGCCGTCAATATTTGCCCCCTCTAGAATTGACTTCCGTCGAAGGTTGGGGGGAAATGTCCTACTGTGGTTGCGCCATCTCTTACCCCAATCTGCCAACACCTCACTACGAAAAAAGATGGGAGAGGGCCAACATATCAACCATGAGAGTGTAACCACAGCCCCGCCCCACACAATTTATCTGAACAAGACCACCCAGTATCTTCTACAACCAAACCCATTTCCATCCCGACCCCCTTCCCCTTCCCCCACCTCACCCCACCACTCACAGTTTTCGACGAAAATGCTGACGTATTTGCCCCCCCTAATATTTTGGAATTTCTTTGGTATTCCTTCAGTACATTTATAAAGGACAAAGTGTTCCTGGCGTATAATTTTCGTGTAGTCACTCGTCACGGATTTTGCAGGGCACATTAGAATATGCCAAAATCTGTACGAAGTTTGACGGTAAGTCTATAAAATTATATGAAAAAGTTGGTTACCCCCGTAAACGCGGTAACATGGAGAATAGCTACACCATTGGAATGTGAGTTAAAAGATAAAGTTACATATGTGATAATAGTAATGAGAAACAGCTGTTCGGTTGCAGAGTGTGTTAGTTATCGACTTTTCATCTTGCCACCGAAGTTCCCGAGTTCGAGTCCCAACCTTTTTGTAATTGTCCTCTCCCTCATCAATTTAATTTAATCTAATCATCACCGTGACGATTAGCTAACAGGAAGAAAAGCAACGCTCGATAACAAAAATGCAAATACAAACCAATTATAAGAAACAAATATTATTATTATTAATAAAAATAAATTAAAAATGAAATAATAAAATTGTTAATATAGCATATCCTTTGACATACATGCAAATATTGACAAAACGAAATAATTGTTGAAAAGGAGTTACTCCTATTCTTGATCCCGCTTTTGTCCCAGTACATATTATTTGAGTAAATTTAGAATCGAGTAGAAGATTTATTAATGATGATTACCGTGTAATTCGCAACCCTGCAGAGAACTCTGCGTAGCGTTGGTTCACTGCAATTCTTTCAACCACCCGAGGCTTCTCAGCTGTTTCGTGACCTGGAGACCAGTTTTCAGCCGGTGCTTTTTCAATGTGCTATGCGAAGGATTCGTGACTCCCGTGACCCGAGGGAACCCACCTTCTCGGTATCTTCAAACACTCGAAGAATCGCTCTTCGCCCAACCTACAATGTTTACGTGCCTTGGCTTGTGTGGGATGTTTGCCATGCCAACAGCAGGAAATAAGCTGTTACCTTGCCTTTCCCAGAGATAGTCCATTGGAAGTAGAATAACTTTTCGTGAATTTAGGTTCTTCACTGTGTTCAATTGCACTAAAGAACATATAAAAATGACAAATGTTGGTGAATTACAACACTAGAGATTGTGTTCAAACACTATGATGTAACTTGTATGCTTTTACTGTTGTTTTTATCTATATGTTTCATTTTACTTTAATTTTGTCTAATTGTAATTTTCACCATTTTTATTTCTATGATTTTATCCATATCATATGTACAGTGACGGACACTTCTGGGTTGTAATGATTCCATTGATTTTCAATAGGATCATTCCAACCCAGAAGTGCCCATGACTGTACAACACATATTTGTTATATATTAGTAGTATTCCGTTGCTAAATCGTAAATTTTAGATTATACTCTGTTGCTACTGTATCCGCATAACAGAAATATAAGCTTAAATCGTACTCCATGACAGGTGGCAGAACAGCCTCAGGCTGAACCTCGCCCACGGAAATAAAGAATTTGAATTTGAACCCCTTAAGGCGGTTCTAAAGCCATACTAAGCATAGACCCAAATTCGTTCGGACTACCGTACAACTAATATAGGTTGACATTTTTAGATATAAAATATTGTTTTATTAATTGAAGGGCTCGGGTGTAAAACATGGTAAGTGACAAAATGCAGGTTTCGAGATATTGAAAATTGATGTTTCAAAAAAATCTGATTTACAAATTAAAACAAATTTCTTAATTTTTACAGAAAATATGATTCACTTGTATGTTTACTATCATACAAACTTGATATTTCATCCGAATTATTTTTTTTCGGAGGTGCTACATGCGATTTGGTTGAGGGTTGTTCAAGGAATTGTTGTAGTTACGCTTTACATGCAACGATATTATCAAAACGAGTGATCAGATACCGCTTTATTCAAGCTAACTTCTGATGTCAGTTCAATAATAATATTTTGACATTAGACTTTTTATAGCGATCATAACAATTTGTAACAC
Source organism: Lepisma saccharinum (assembly GCF_977018435.1). Lineage (NCBI taxonomy): Eukaryota > Metazoa > Arthropoda > Insecta > Zygentoma > Lepismatidae > Lepisma > Lepisma saccharinum. Next base: position 23,632,331 of record NC_139252.1, on the reverse strand, counting down.
AAAAATGAAAGCCTGTAATAATAATAATTTTATTCAATAAACAATAACCTGAGCTACTTGTTGTAACAAGTTTTTGCTTTCCTATGTTTATGACTGAAATTGACACCATTAGAAAAGTAGATTTCATCGTTTTATTACGATAGTATTTAAAAAAAATAAGTTCTCAATGCTTGTGATTAAAAATAACTTCCTTATATCTATGTGGAGATCAATATTGGTAAAAAAATGTTTATATGAGCGGTCTTTCAGCTTCACATATCTACTTCACACACACAGAGGCATGCCAAGCAGAATGTGATTGATTCACTAGCCTATCTTGATACAAAGATGTGTTACGTAGACTATCCAAACACCAGGCGTAGTCCGTGTCACCTCTAGGTTGCAACTGTCCCTAGTTATAGACAAGTTACGTCATTTCGTCACGTTTTTGTCCCCATTCTGGTGTCCAATATTTTCTCATTTTTTGGTCCCTTTCAAACACATTTCCCCTTCCCGATGAATGTCGCTTTGTCCCAGGCCCGTATCCAACGGGTGGGTGGGCAAGGGGGCCATGCCCCCCCCCCCCCGAGCCGTGAAATATTTTAATGCGAACCTATAAAAAAAACCTACAAGTATAACGTGGACAATTTTTCAGATTTTGCAAGAATTTCGAGTTTCTTCTTGCATAAATGAATGGATTGTTTCTGGAGAGAGAGGCAGACTCCAGAAGTCTGCAGTCTACTATATTTAGTAATTTTAGTTTTATAACCATTTATGCAAAGCTACCAAAGGACAGTTCACTATTTTTAATTCCTGTCCTGACTTTTTTTGAACTGCAATCTTGATGAGAAAATGTCCTTTTTTTTGGTTAATTCACATTCAGACATGTTCTTCATTATAAGAATCATTCATAATATGTAAAATTTAACTTGTAAATATATTATTTTGTAAACATAGATTATCTTTATTATAAATCAAATCAAATCATGGTTGTTCAGTGGTGCTGGTGTAAGAAAATTTAAAATATTGTTAATTTGGGAATACTGTATTATTAGAATACTTTTGAGAATGGAATGTAAGTAATAAGCACCAAGCTGTACGCTGTGTGACAGCCTTCTCTGTAAGCGACTGTATTGTTGATTGTCGGGTCAGGGAGAGGAGGGGAGGGGGTATTGCTGAGTTGATTTTTTCTTTGGTCCAATGGCAGCGATTGGGTCCCAAAACCAGGGGGTCAAGGTGCCAAAACTGGGTTGTAGCTCCAATTATTTAATAATTGACATATATTTCATAATACGTATATATATATATACATATTACATAATGATAAATATCCTCATTTAGCATTTGTTGAATATTTCCTCTGAACTTATTGGAAGACAAGTGTATATATAGCCTATATATATCCATGGTGTTGGGCTTGCCCCCCCTCAAAAAATCCTGTGTACGGGTGTGGTTTGTCCTTTAAAACAAACCTGGCTGGAGATATACCTTGCAGTCGGTGATGTGCAGTAGACTATAGCTCTATGTCTGCAAGCAATAGCCGCGATTGAGTGTCAAAACTGGATGGATGGAGGACGGTTTACTTTTCTTGGTAGACAAGGTTTAGCGTGGGGAAAAGAGTGGCAAAAAGTGTGGGGGGAGGCATACGCCCCGCGAATCGCCACCACTATTTGCAAGTATACTCGTCATCTATGTACTTTACATTTGCTTGCAGTCTACATAGCCTGATTAGACAATATTGTCTATAGTTCATTTATACATGAGGACATGTCAAAATCAATTATGTTGTAGCAAAAACGTAAATGAAAACACGTCTCCCCTCTCTCTCTCACACACACACACAGAGAAGAAATTTGTGTGTGTGAAGGAGAGATAAAGTGAGTGAGTTATAGACATTTAGTGACAGAGATAATTAGGGAGAGAAAGAAAGATGAGAAGAAAAAGAGAAATAAGGTAATTAGAAAGAATGAACAGAAAGCGAGATAGAGGAAGAAAATAAGAGAGAGAGAGAGAGAGAGAGAGAAAGAGAGAGAGAGGGGATCATATGAATGTAGAGACATTAAAGATAGGAACCAGACTGCCACGCGGGAGACCCGGGTTTGATTCCCGGGACGGGTGATCTATGGTCGGAAATTTTACGACCTTGTCCCTACATAAAGCGGCCCTGATTCTCACTCAACCTCAAATAAATGAGTATAATAAGTATCGGGGGCAGGTAAAGGCGGGGCCGGAGCGTAGTGATGACCACATCAACTTCAAAATGTCCGAGATCGAAGAATGTGTGGGCCCTACCGAGCAACGGAAAGGCAGAAAGGAAGAGAAGAAGAGATAAATTAATAGAAGAGAGACAGAGCAACAGGAAGGCAGAGAGAAAGAGAAAGGAAGATAACAAGGAAGAACGGGATAAAAGAGAGACAGAGGAACATAAAGGCAGAGAGAAAGAGAAAGGAAGAGAACAAGAAAGAGAATGAGAAATGAGAGAGAGGAACAGAAAGGCAGAGAGAAAGAGAAAGGAAGAGAACAAGAAAGAGAATGAGAAATGAGAGACAGAGGAACAGAAAGGCAGAGAGAAAGAGAAAGGAAGATAACAAGAATGAACGGAATAAATGAAAGGCAGAGGAACAGAGAGAAAGAGAAAGGAAGAAAACATGAAAGAACGGAATAAAACAGAGACAGAGGAACAGAAAGGCAGAAAGAAAGATAAAGGAAGAGAACAAGAAATAAAGGAATAAAAGAGAGACAGAACAACAGGAAGGCAGAGAGAAAGAGAAAGAAAAACATGGAAGAACGGAATAAATTAGAGACAGAGGAACAGAAATGCAGAGAGAAAGATAAAGAAAGAGGACAAGAAAGAAAGGAATAAAAGACGACGACACTGATTGGGAGGGAATACAAACAAAATTTGGAAGAAAAACACACGACATCCACTCAGCAAAGGTTGCTTACTACTAAGAGCCATAGCTACAGATTCCTTTCCCCGCGACGAACATATAATTTATGACGCTCCTTGCACCGAATTCGGCTCCGCTCCGCCCCCTTGCTTTGGATGTTCCATGTGACCCATGCTTCTGTTTAATATCTACATGTAAATAGCACCTCTCGCTTCCATAAGCCGTCATTACAAAAATTATGCTAACGTTATTTGAAATGACGACGCTCGTCTACAACAAAAACTATTTATTTTCTAAATTGTCCTGCTACAAAACAGTTCGAAATGCTCATTTGGCATTATTTATTCCTTTGGTAATTTACAATACGTTACTAAGCAATATATTTAATGCAATTATTACAGCACACAGAATGTCGTTAATACAATAGTATTACTTGTAGTTATCACTAAATGCGTATCACATAACCATGACTCTTATAGTTGAACACGTAATATGTATATGTTGTAACTCTATTAATAACATTAACTTACTGTTTGTTGCGTCATATTCACTGTAATTTTTTAATGAACGGAACAGTTTACATAAATTATTGTGCAAAATCGTACGTTTTTTGATTGTTAGTAGCTAAGTATTTTTACCGAGACAATATCGACACACTTGCTTAGAGTGTCGACAAGGAGACAGGCATCATTGGTTCGGGTCTCACTTTAAACTGTAGGTCTAGTCCCAATTAGCCTCTCTGATCATAAACTGGACTTTTGAACCCAAGAAGGAAAAATGAATTTTCCACTCGAGGCCGCACCAAGAACGAGACGAGACGAGACTTGTCAAAACTTTGAACAGTGCCAAGTCTCGTCTTGTCTCGGTGCCATAGGCGCCGACTTGGGGGGAGGCACTTTCTGCCCCCCAAAATTCACGTAGAAAGACACATTATATATATATATATATAGTTTATGCCTTCCATCTCAAATCCTTAAATTCGAATCAAGCTCGTAGCCAGGCAGGGAACGGGGGGGGGGGGGGCTCAGTCCCCCTGGAACTGCCGTCAACCCTCTCTGGTACTGCCATCAGCTCCCTTTACATTAGGTAAACTATTTTGCATAATTTGTTTGCAGTGAAGAGTGAAAATGTAGACAACTCACAACTTTAAGGATAAATCCACAGAATATGAACAGTATCTATTACATTCGCTCACTTTGTTTATGAGCAGAAGTAGCTGCAAGTATTTAGAATATTCTCTAGACTTCAGAAAGTTCTTTCATAGGGGAGCTTCTTTATCTGTACCTTCAATGTTCCTGTTGCAACCTCCCGTTTAGACAGACATCTGTGACTTTGATGTCATCATGCAAGTTCCCTCCGCATCTGCGTCAAAGGTCAACAACAGATCCAAGTTTTGGGAAGGAAGGGGAGATTAATTGCTTCGGCCGGCGGTGGAATATACTGTAGGCACTGTGATTAAATATTGTGCGTTTTTTGTGTGTGATATCCCTAAAATGGTATGGGGTGTGTAAGGGATAATTTCAGTATCAGTCAATTAACACTTCAAGAGATGTTTTAAAAGATGTAGAAAATGTAGTATTTGTGTAGTATATAATATTTATAAATGAATGAGCGCCCCCACACACATAATTTACCTTCATTTAATATTTTTTTTTAAAAAATGGACTTGGTTTGCAAAGCCCCCCCCCCCGATAACCCGTGAGCCTTCCCTGGAAATCAATTCTACCTACGGGCCTGATTTGAATAAGTTTGTATTCAAGTAATTTCGGGCATTCTTTCATTGTATACACGCATAGCAGCGGTGAAATGAAAGGAAAAACACTAAGACACGTGCTTTCCTGTCGCCGTTGTTGAAAGCGCAGGTGAAAGATACCAGAGATGACAGTTCGATAAGGAATGCTTCAGCTATTTTCAGTCCCGAACGGTATATCTCATATTTTCGTGTGAAATTCCCTCCGCTGAGAGGCGTATGTAATCCCAATACTTTCTCCGCACGAAGGTGGGTCACCGGCTTCGTTTTTGGACATCTCCTGCGTCCCACATCCGCCTCGAGAGAAAGTTTTCTTTAATGAATGATTCTTTGATATTGCCGATTACTAGGCGACCGTCGGTCTTCAAGCGCAAAAACGCCTTGCTTTCTATGCCATCCTGAAACTCCTGTTATTTTGATCGGTCCTTGCAAACGGACACGTAAATCATGGTGTCTACCTGTGGCTCATTTTGGGAAGGGCTGTCTGGCTTGAACCCACCATACGAGATGATTTCATATTATTGATACACATATTTTCCTAATAAAATACGAGGTTTCAATACGCACCATTCCCGAGACGTCATTTTATAATCAGGATTCCAGATTTAGTGTTCAGATTTTTATATATATATATATATATGGATCCTTCATGTACACCCTGTATATATATATATATATATATATATATATATATATACACAGGGTGTACATGAAAGAATATAGCAGTTTCAACATTTTTTTATTTCTCATAGCGACGGGGTATGAGAACAAATGTTACATTAGATGAAAGAAGAACTGCCCAAGTTTGTGTAACTTACATCACAAGTGTTCAATGTGTGATCCCGTGATGGCACGGCATACATCAGTCGGAAGTCCATTTCCTGCCACACTCGTATTAGCATGTCTGATGTGATTGACTGAATGACTGAAACAATCCGGTTTCTCAGTTCAGGCAGATCGGTAGGAAGTGATGGTACGTAAACATGGTATTTCACAGATCACCAAAGGAAGGAAAGCACATGGGGTGCGGTCGGGAGAACGTGACGGCCACGGTAGATAAGCAGAATGCTTTCTCCTGGGGAGTTGCCATTTTTTCGAGAGTGGCGTCGCTTGCAGCAGTGAGGGAAAGTACAAGTTCGCGGGTATGTTTAAAAAATATTTCACAGTTCTTCTTTCATCCAATGTAACATTTGTCCTCATACCCCGTCGCTACGGGAAGTAAAAGAATGTTGAAATTGCTATATTCTTTTATGTACACCCTGTATATCAAACCAAATTTACCAGGCGACTTATTGAAACATACAGAGAGTGGGCCTTCCCGATGGCGTAGTGGTAACATCATCGCCTTGTAATCAAGGGGCCCCGGGGCCACTGATACCAAGTGACTGTACATGGCACAGTGGTTTGGATCCCACTTTAAACTGTAGGTCCGTTCCCAATTAGCCTTTCTGTGCGTAAAGTGCGCTTAAAACTACAGTTGGTCCCTTTCAAACACATTTCCCCTTCCCGATGAATGTCGCTTTGTCCCAGGCCCGTATCCAACGGGTGGGTGGGCAAGGGGGCCATGCCCCCCCCGAGCCGTGAAATATTTTAATGCGAACCTATAAAAAAACCTACAAGTATAACGTGGACAATATTTCAGATTTTGCAAGAATTTCGAGTTTCTTCTTGCAAAAATGAATGGATTGTTTCTGGAGAGAGAGGCAGACTCCAGAAGTCTGCAGTCTACTATATTTAGTAATTTTAGTTTTATAACCATTTATGCAAAGCTACCAAAGGACAGTTCACTATTTTTAATTCCTGTCCTGCAAAAACAGTGGTTTGGATCCCACTTTAAACTGTAGGTCCGTTCCCAATTAGCCTTTCTGTGCGTAAAGTGCGCTTAAAACTACAGTTCAAACAAACAAGATATACGGAGCAAATATGAACCTGATTATATATAGATAATTTATAGTTTTGTTTATGGTAAGCTAAATGAACCCTTAGTGGCGATTGTTAACTTGTGAAGCGTGGTAGGACCGAATTTGTAGCGTCTAAATAAGGCGCCAAACAAACAAACAAACGTTTAAAAAAAATCTTCTGTATGTTGTGAAGAAACATATGTTACTACGATGCATATGTTTTAATGTTATATACATATTTCGAAAGTAGAGACAGACTGCCCTTCTAGACCGAGAACGAGACAGTTCCTTACACACGAGACAAGACGAGACTCTGTGAAGTGCGTGTATCTTTCTCTATGCTTACTTGCTCATTCATTAATTTCATCTCGTCATAATTGAAGACTAAAATTGGTAAACGCTGTAAGTGCCACAATAATTAAAACACCGTTTTCCACGTTAAACTGTGAAATGTGCCATGCGTCATGTGGTAAACGTGAAGTGTGGCTGGTAGCCCTCTACATAGTAGTTCAACGGGCATGTAAAGAGGTCACTAGTGTGCATGTTCTTACGGGCTGACGTGCGGAACGATGCGATTTCCCAACACTTTCGCTTTTGGCACTTACAACGTTTACCACTTTTAGTCCTCAATTTATCTTCATCGTGGCGGTTAACCTGAAAGCAGTACAAAAGAGGGATGTAAAAATAAATATATATTTTGAAATACCCTTTTTTGGACAAAATCTGACATTTTCAAAAAAAAAAAGAGCTATCACATTGCAAATGATGGCTATAGGCAGGTCAATCGTATGGGCTCAACTGCCTCCTTGTAGCTCTAAAACAAAAAAAAAAAAAATAATAAATAAAAAAAAACGAATCGCGAATTAACCTGACTGTAAACGAAGATAATCTCACTCCCCCTGACGTCCAAAGTGAAGCAATATTCCTCCAGACAGTGGCGTGCCACGATTTTCGAAAGGGAGGGGTTATTCATACTGTTTCTTGGTAGTCCACCCTCATTTTGTCATATTTTCCTACCTTTGACGTTCCCTTTTTTAGGAATACTGGGCCAAAATGGGGTTATAACTCCCACCAACCCCCCGTTGGTCACGCCACTGCCTCCAGATACGTATAAAAGACGGTTAAAGTACAGTGAGATCGTCTTCTTGACGTCTAAAACAGTGATTATTTCTTGACGATGTTCAAAACTAACAATAATTCTTTTGAGAATAAATGAGGAGATACGAATGTGACTATCTCTGGAGCAAGACCGCGCATAGCGTCAGAGAAGGGGAGGAAATCGAGTGGGCAGAACGAAGCAGTACACGCTGCTGAGATGGCTGGTAACTACAGTCACTTTCTCCCCTCCACGCAATCCCATTCCCTCTCAGTGTTCATTGGTGGAACCGTCTGGCGTCACTACTTGGAGACTTGTTTTCGTTCGCCTGCTCCAGAGAAAAATGGACAGGGTATGGAGTAGAAGTTGATAACCCACAAAAGTATGAAGCCGAGAAAAGGCAGGTGAAATTTCGTCCATTACATTGTGTCTTATGGCTTACCCAGATACTCCCTTGTGTTTCTGGCTATCATCGGCTGCTGAAGTAACTTCATTCACTATCGTACAGAAACTTTAGATTGTACAGTGGGATGCAAAAGTATTGCTCGGCAAATTGAGCATGACTGTTTTCGTGAATTTTTCCTTGTTCCCTGCGTGTTCGGAAGGATCAGATTTTCAAGCATACTGGTGCAAAGTTGTCAGTAGGTTTGGTGTTTTGTTCCAATTCTTGAATATTTCATTGCGTAAAACAAACAGAATAAAAATGGTGATGGGCTTGGCAATACTTATGTATCCCACTGTACAGCAACTGAATCAAATGTTAACTCAATTTTGAACAGGGGTTATCAACACCAAGGCGCTCATTTGGACTTTCTTGAGATTTGAAATGTCATCTGACGTTGCCCTGCCTAAGTCACCTACTTCTTTAACACCGTTTTTCCTGAAATGAAGGTAGAAATTGGCATGTACGTTGTCCGACATCGTTCTTCGATATCTATGGTTTATGGCCAAGAAGATGGGCTTCCTTCACGGGAAAGCTGGCGAGTCGCCTAGCGTGAAGGCCGTCTGTGCTTTTTCCTCCTTACGTAATGGTTTTTGGGAACTTCCTTCCTTTTTATGAGAACAATGACTTATTTTTTTTCTACCAGTTTATTGAACTACATACGTATTTATGCTTATAATCGCAAGGTTCCCATTTACACACAATGAACTCGGAATGGCAACAGACATTTTCCCATCGTTGGAAGGCAAGCGTATGAGATTGCCACCTTCATGGGAATACCATACACCTTCTCTCTTCCTGCGCTTTTTTTTTGGAAAATTTATGCAAAATGGATCTATTATCATTATTAAGGGCGTAGTCGTTTGAGGGCTTAGGCCTACAATCAAGGTATCCAGTGTTGGATTAACGTTCCCTTGACGCCAGTTTCCAACAAGTCACAAAGTGTACAAAGACATCATTGTAACGAAACACCGAAAACACTTGGAATGTAATTTTTACTCTCTTTCAACAAATATCAGATTACACAGGTTTGTAGTAATGAATATTGTGAAATGAGCTCAACCCTAAATGCGTGTAATGCTTAAAATGGTTATGTCTACTACTCGTATTAGGAGCATTTCACGAAAAGTGGTCCTACTCCATGTATATTACAAAATGAATTAATAGGGAAATTATTATTATTTTTAATTGCATTAAGGTTTAGATGTTTGTGAATGCATAGAATTTGCATATTCCACCAATAAAAGTTACTAGCATCTGCAGCCTGTATGCTTCACAGACAACTGATATCAAAATTTGCTACATTTTTAAGCGTCACACACGTAACGCACTTTTGTTAATGATTTTCATGCATTCAACCTATGCTATCATACTCAAGTTTTTTTTTCCATTTGTTAGCAGACAGCATAAAGTACATCATAATGCCATGAAATCAGTTCATTATGAATAATCCAATCTCATGTCTAGTACCTTACATTGTGTGTGTAAAATGTTACACACATAACGGCCTCCCCGATGGCGCAGTGGTAGCGTTGTCGCCTTGTAATCAAGGAGTCCCGCTTTCGATACCCGGTGGAGGTACAAAGTACTTCGGATCCCACTTTAAAGTATAGGTCCGTCCCGATTAGCCTTAATGTGCATAAAGTGGACTTAAAAAACCAAATCAATCGATCAATGTCACACACATAACGATGGAATGCCCCATTAACAATCTCTTAATACTAATAGATTTAATAAAATCTTTTCTTGAAAAAGTTGCAAAGATATGCTTTGAAAAAGCATTTGATTCTGTAAACAATGGATGATTACTTTAAAAAATGGCGTATTATGATTATCAACTAGATTCTTAAAATGTCTTAGTGTTAATCTCAGATAATATTTCTGCTCTACAAAAGTAAAAGTATCTTCAAAACCATTTGGACGATCACTTCTTGTTGGGTTTAAGTTGTAATTTTTATTAATGACGTTATAAATTGTTGTAAACTATTAATTCGTCTTATATACTTGACGAACTTGAAGTAATTAGCTGGATATACTGTCGTGCTTATGAATAAACACTAGCTAGATAACGACCTTGATTGAGTGGTAGGTACACACGACAAAGAACTTGTCGTGGTCGCAAATTATTTTCTTTAACACAATAAAGTACACTGCTTTTCACATAAAGTGACACTTCGTAGACTTGAGCAGTTGAAGAATGTGTCACTTTATCTGAACAGGAGTGTACAAGATATATTTGATCAGTAAGGAATTTGAAATAATAATGTTCAGAAATGTTCATACTGCAGTCGAATCGACAGAATACGTTTAAAGAAATAACGCTTCTTTGTGCATTAATACATATTTGTTTGTCCTATACTTCAATTGTGGATCACACAGTAAAGAGCCATTTGTAAACTTTGATGAAGAAACTCTTGAGAAGACATTCATATATAAACAGTTTGTTCATTGGTTGTTTAAGAAATATTTTTGTAGTTAGAAAAGAAGATCGATGAGCTTCAAGTTACTAACTGAGAAGTAATTAGTCTATAACGGTAATGAGTAACTGAGTAAAATGGCGACGATTAGGGGCAGTGGGGGCAGTGGTCCCTTGCTTTTTTTGCCACTTTTTCTCCCGCACTATGCTAAAACTAATCTACCAAGTGAAATTAAACTGTCCTTGGCCCCCCTTCCCCTTTTTTGGCACCTTGCACGCCCTAAGTCTTGATACTAAGTAACTTAGTGTTCAGCAACTTTTCAAACATAGTTTTAAACAATGTCAAATTATTAAGTTTTTGTGTAATTACTACTATGTGTTTGTATTCATGTATTATGTATTTATGTAAATCTCATTTGTATATAGCAAATAGTAATGCCTATTGTAATTGGAGTATTCGCTCTGTCATACGCGACTGGTTAATAAATAAATAAATTATCTACTCTTACAGATTGAAACGTATGCCATCTTTATTTATATAAAAATAACGAATAATTACTTTCTCGGAGTCCGGATCATGGAAATAGAAGAAAATAATAATAATAATAATAAATATAAAATAAAAGCATCAGTACTGCAGTAAAGTGAATAGTATACTTACCAAAACACTTAAAAGGGTCAAATCTACCCTTACTGTTTTGTACTTTGTACATTGTTAAGGTGAGAGGGAAGATAGTGTAGGTAACTATAAATTAGGTAAGCGCTCAGCGGAACGCACCACATTCACCAAGTAAATTAATCAACCACGATGTAGGAAAACAATTGTGAGGAAAGAGTTATTTGGCAATTTGCGGAACCTCATTTTGAACAGAAATTAGAAAGGAAACTGGGATATCAAGGCCTGTCCTTCCACTGTAAATGACTCCAAACACTCAACATCGTTTATTCAGCCGCATTTGTTGTTCAAATGAGGATTATTTCACTCGACTAAACTGTTATTCAGGTTAAGAGAAATTTCGAAAGATATTTTAATACGTACATTTATGAGGAAAAACACAATACTGGTAGGATTAAAACTTCTAGATTCAGGCTTATAACTTTATAATTTTCAATTTTACTAATCTTGAGCAGAACCAGAAGATTCTTTTTACTCCTTAACTGCTTCCCTTGCGTACCCAAGGTAGGGATTATAGGACTGCAGTCCCCTCCCCCCACAAACCATTAAAAAAATCGAAATTCTGAGAAAATAATTTGTAAAAATACGAACGTACTAGGGACGTTCAATATATAAGTTTCCCCGTGCTATAAAATATTGTATAAAGCAATACCATTAAAAAGAAGCACATGGTTGACAAGTGCCATCCTTCGCCTACAAGGAACAACAATCGATTCGTTATCAGACGTGAAGGCGCATGCGCTCAAGGGCGAAAAGTAAATGCTTGTTCGGAAAACGCGGGCTCGCTTCATAAGGAGTTCAGGCATGGATGCTAAGGGTATTCTGCTTATGGACTTTTTGGAACGAGGAAGAACAATTAATGCTGACCGTTATTGTCAAACATTGGATAAACTGAAAAACGCAATTCGACATAAGCGACCAGGTCTCCTGTCAGCTGGTGTCATTCTCCTTGACGATAACGCTCGCCCCAGTCAGCAGTGCAAATTGAAGAATTGGGGTGGGAACGGCTGCCCCACTCTCCATACAGCACCGATTTAACGCGGAGTGATTTCCATATTTTTCCGGTGTTAAAGTCTGAATTGCAAGGTTAGCGTTTTGAAACAGATGAAGAAGTGAAGCCAGAGCCCTGATTTTCTTGCAAAGGGTATGGACAAATTGGTGCAACGGTGGGACAAATGCCTGAATCTCTATGGGGATTATGTGGAGAATCATTCGCATGTCTATATATTGGATAAAAAATATTACTAATTAACAGGAAGAGTACGATTCCCTCACATAAAATGTACACACACACACACATACACACAAACATGGATATACAAACAAATGTACTTGAAACTGTTACCAACCTTCCCTATATAAACATATTCAACGTGTGATGTCATGCGGAGGATCCCAGGTTGTCCCTACTCCGGGACAGAAAAGAGAAAAATGTTGAATTCATTATGTTTCTCCAAGATGTACATTTTTTTTTATTATCACTGTTAATTTTGCAAACCTATTCTAACATTTTGAATCTATATTAAACTGTTTACATAACGAAAGAGATTATTTAGTAAATGTGAGGATTTGCTATGATGCTTCAATGTTTACATTGAAGGTAAAAAATCTACATTGTTGTTCTCATTACCACAAAGCTTGTTTAGCAAATAAAAACCAAATGCGGCTCGAAAGCAAAATGATTTTGAAGCGGAAATGCATTATTGAATTGGGAATTTGTATTACAAATATTGATGTATAGGTTTAAACTGATTGAACACTGAAACTATTTATGATAATTTAGTTACTATCGCTTTTTTACCTATCTAGGGTAACTCCAACGACAACGGGAGTAGAATGGTGAAGAGATGAAGTAGATTACAAGACAACACAATGACTAGCCCAGGTATCGACCCAGGGTTGATATAGAGACAAGACGAGACTTGATGTGTCTCGTTCTCGGCCTAGTCCCAGATTTACACCCCCTTCTCGTACTCGTCCTAGCTTCGAAGGGCAAGTGTCGTCTGTCTCCTAATATAAAGTACAATATATAATATAAAGTATCTAAACAACATCTACAACGTTTCACCGCACGAATTTTCAAACTGCATAGAGGATATTAAGGCAGACAACTTTTCTTAACACCATACTTCTGTTAAACGCCGCGTTTCGAAGTAAAGTAAGTTTTGTTTTCAAATATCATACTGTCACGTTCCAGTTCCGACGACACAATGAGAAATGCAAGGAATAAATGTTTCCCGAGAGCGACGATAGATGGCAGCACGCCATATAAAGAAGAACAGAGTTCATTGTAGAAACTAGGAGCGGAGAAGAGTTATTATATATGTTATAATAAATTCAAAATACATAAAGGAAGAGTATAAAAATTATAGAAGGAGTGAATAAAATGTCGTAAATAGGCAATTAAGATAATTAAGAATAGGCTCGTATATGAAACAATTAGGAAACTTAATAAGTGAGCAAATGAACGCAGAAATGTATCCTTTTTGATCCTAGTGATCAAAATTTGATTTAATACCTCTGACGAGGAGAAAATCGTCTTTTTTTGTGGTTGTCCGTCCCTCGGTGGCGCTGTGTCCAATTAGACGTCCCGAAGTACTTACGGTTGCGCTCCTTATCAGACGCAATAGGAGGTGGCGCTACTGTCAGTTTAGACGCCCCTAATCCTTCTATAAGTATAGCTTGTGTTGTTTGGATAATGTCAAAGAAGCGGGAAAAGCGAGCACATATATGTAATAAATAAGACTATGCTTTAAAAGGAAAGAAAATAAATTAGAAGAAAGAAGAAGTCTTCTCTTAAATCAAAGAAACAAAAAATAAATTAGAAGGAAAAGAAGAAGAAGCCTTTTCTTAAATCAAAGATAGAAAGAAGAAGAAGCCTTTTCCAAAATCAAAGATAGAAGAGAAGAAGAAGCCTTTTCCCAAATCAAAGATAGAAAGGAAGAAGATGCTTTTTCCCAAATCAAAGATAGGAAGGAAGAAGAAGCCTTTTCCAAAAATAGAAGGAAGGAAGAAGAAGCCTTTTCCCAAAATAGAAGGAAGAAAAGAAGAAGAAGCCTTTTCACTAATCAACGATAGAAAAGAAGAAGAAGCCTTTTTCCAAATCAAAGATAGGAAGAAAGAAAAAGCCTTTTTTCAAATTAGGAGAAGATAAGAAGAAGAAGCCTTTCTTATTGGAACTATAATCCAATTCTATTCGAAGAAGATGAAGGACGATTTCCTTTCAATGATATATATATATATATATATATATATATATATATATATATACGGGTGTTAATTTTAACTTGACATATGAAAATAGCGGGAGTGATATGCATGTGAGGAAAATTTGGTCGAAACAAACCATGATCACTGTCGGGGGGGGGAAGTTAATGGCGTACAAATGAGCCCCCGCACAGGGCCCCCCTGGGGGGCAGGGGGGGCACGTTTTTTTTTTTTCAAATAGGAACCCCCGAATTTTGTTTCATTTTGGGATTCGCGGAGTCAAAAGAAATAATAATTATGCTTGACATGGGTGTAACAACATGCGAAATAAAAAAAGATATGGCCATGTGTATGTTTGGAAACACGTAAATGTCGTGCATGGAAAAATGGTAACAGGCCCCCACGAAAATACGAAGAATGGCGTGTGCAGAGGAAAATTTCTTTGCTGTCGATGGTGTCATTGAAGAGTGGAAGAAGTACCAAAAGAAGAGTGCGGAGGGGATAGGGGGAGGGGGCTGCATGCAACGAACAAAGTGGAAATACATCTGCTGGATTAATGCAGATGCCAAGGATATGAGGGAAACAAAATAACGAACTGTGCCTGTGCCAGAAAAGTGAAGGGGTAGGGGATGTAAATCGTGTTTCCAGAACTCACGCGAAGAGTATGTTATCGCCACCGACGTTGTCGGATCAGCTGTGTTATCAGACGCCAGCCACACGTAAGGTACAAACTAGGCCATTTGACCTTGCGCTGAAGTCAGCTCTCTGTGCCCGTGTTTGCTTGGGGAAATAGGTGGGTATTGGGCGTGAGTGCTTCAGAAGGTTAGTTGACGTGCCCGTGTTCGAAGTGAGTGCAGGGTAAAAGTGCAGGTATACCTAGGACGATGGAGCGTGTATCTGTGGAAGACAGAATTGAAATGATATTCATGTATGGTGAATGTCGACGGAATGTGGACAATGCTGTCACCGAATATGCCAGACGCTATCCGAACAGAGTGCGTTCGCGGTCGACTTTCGCCAGGGTTGTCAAGCAATTTGCAACAGTAGGAAGCGTGTGTCCGCAACAAAGACGGCGTCGAAGAACTGTCACTGGGGAAAATAATGAAATCGCTGTATTAGCTGCAGTGGCGTATGATCCCCATTCCAGCACGCGTAACATAGCTCGCCAGAGTGGGATGTCCCATGTCAGTGTTTGGAACATACTCAAGAGGCACAAGTTTCACCCGTACCATGTGTCCCTGCACCAGGAACTTCATGGTGATGATTTCCGTGCACGGATGGTGTTTTGTGAATGGGCACGTGGACAAATACATCGAAATCCGGCATTCTTTCGGGATGTTCTGTTATCCGACGAAGCAACATTCGCAAACCATGGCCAGGTTAACCGGCACAACATGCACTACTGGAGTGCCGACAACCCACACTGGTTGCGTGAAGTTAAACATCAACGCCCGTGGTCAGTAAACGTATGGTGTGGCATCATGGGTGACAAACTCATTGGTCCGTTTTTCATTGACGGTACATTGAATGGGCGAAAGTATCGCAATTTCTTGCAGGACGAACTACCGATATTGCTGGAGGATCTAAGCCTTGCACAGCGACAGGCCATGTGGTATCAGCATGATGGTTGTCCGGCGCATTATGCTGCCATAGCTCGGGAAGTATTAACGCGCAAGTTCCATCATCGCTGGATCGGACGACGTGGTCCTGTCAATTGGCCGGCTAGATCACCAGACCTTACTGCGCCAGATTTCTTTTTGTGGGGTTTTCTTAAAGGAATGGTGTATCAAACTGTACCCACAACGCGCAACGACATGATGCAACGAATACGAAATGCTTGCACACAAATTGATGCCGCCACACATTTGCGTTGTGAACAGTCATTTCATGCAAGAATAAATAAATGCATCGACGTTCATGGTCACCATTTCGAGCATTTGCTTGGGTAAGGCATGTATGCCCACGCACCACCCCACCCCCACAGGTGAGAGGCAAGGGGACTCACTTGAAACAAGCACCCCACACGTGAGAGGCAAGGGGACTCACTTGAAATAAGCACCCCACAGGTGAGAGGCAAGGGGACTCACTTGAAACAAGCACCCCACACGTGAGAGGCAAGGGGACTCACGTGAAAGTTGCACCCCACAGGTGAGAGGCAAGGAGACTCACGTGAAACAAGCACCCCACAGGTGAGAGGCAAGGAAACTCCCTTGAAACAAGCACCCCACAGGTTCGAGGGTAATAGTATTTGCATTCCATCCTTCCCATCTCCTACACTTTTCTGGCATCCCTGAATACGTTTTTGTGTTTCCCTCATCTCCATGCCATCTGCATTAATCCAGCAGATGTATTTCCACTTTGTTCGTTGCATGCAGCCCCCTCCCCCTAACCCCTCCGCACTCTTCTTTTGGTACTTCTTCCACTCTTCAATGACACCATCGACAGCAAAGAAATTTTCCTCTGCACACGCCATTCTTCGTATTTTCGTGGGGTCCTGTTACCGTTTTTCCATGCACGACATTTACGTGTTTCCAAACATACACATGGCCATATCTTTTTTATTTCGATTGTTGTTGCACCCAAGTCAAGCATAATTATTATTTCTTTTGACTCCGCGAATCCCAAAACGAAACAAAATTCGGGGGTTCCTATTTGAAAAACACAACGTGCCCCCCCTGCCCCCCAGGGGGGCCCTGTGCGGGGGCTCATTTGTACGCCATTAACTTTCCCCCCCCGACAGGGATCATGGTTTGTTTCGACCAAATTTTCCTCACATGCATATCACTCCCGATATTTTCATATGTCAAGTTAAAATTAACACCCTGTATATATATATAGGAAGAATATAACATGTATTTTTTGAATCAACATATATATACGTGTATATAATATATATATATATATATATATATATATATATATATATATATATATATATATACAAGCTTTGCTATACATATTTTTCTCTGTATTATGTACAGTTTTCAGCTATATAGATCCGCATTCAACTATAACCTCCTGGCTATAAAACGCATTCTTATTTGGAATTCTCGAATAAAGAACCTATCCCCTGAGATGAAGATATTTCTATAGCCGTGGTAAATAACATTTTTAGTACCTCACGAGAGGGGGTAGCAATACATCCTTGGCCTATGAGGCGGACTGGTCAATTTGATTGATTGAGTTGGCGTTTAAGTCCGCTTTATGCACGGAAAGGCTAATCGGGACCGGGCCTACAGTTTAACATGGGATCCAAACCACTATGTGCCTCCACCGGGTATCGAACCCGGGACCTCTTGATTGCAAGGCAACAACGCTACCATCGGGGAGGCGCAGGACTGGTCAGCGTCACTCTATGCGAAGCCAGAGGTCACAGGTTCAAACTCTCGTCAAAGCATGTGTGTTTTACATCATAAACTTCATCTGTTTATCATTCATCCTTATCGTTGCGTTTAATCCAAGATTTAGAAGAGTGACGTAAAATAACGACAGTATAAATATAAATATTATAGTTCACCAAAAAAGCGGATAAAGGCGGTTGGAGCGTGGTGATGACCTTATCACCTCCAGCTTTGCCGAGATCTAGAGTGTGTGGAACCAACCCTACATCCATAGCCCCTACGTCCCTTCATTGCACGGTGCAATGCACATAATCTCGCATTATCTTTTTATAATCTATCAAAGTCTTGAATGAGACGCAAAGTCTCAAACACTAAGGTCCGTCTCGTCTTGACTTTGCAGAGGGTCGTCTCGCTCTCGGTTTTGTCTCCACAAGTCTCGAAGATTCTCGTTCCGCTCTCGTGAGAGAGCGCGGTGTTTAGAATTAAAACAACTAAAATATTTTCTGTGCGTGTACTACAAACGCAATACAGTATGTATTTTAGCAGCGCCATTGATATGTACCTAATTCATTTTAATAGGAAACGTTTTTCGTCTCGGTTGAATAGTTATGGGCTTCTCAAAATGTGAAGTGCTACATTGCATCTCACGATGCCGCCATTACATCTGCACTTGACCTAGAGGTCGCCTCTAATTGGTTATGCTACGAAAAATGCGAACAATGTGATCAGATTATGTATCTCCAACTGGCTAGTTTATTAACAAATGAATTACGTAATCTACGAAGAGAAGTGCCTCTCTAAATCGAACATATGCTGAAGTAACTTAAAACGTAACAAACCACGGTGCCCTCCCTTGTAAATCGTTAATTTTTGCTTTTGAAGGCAAATTAACTTTTGTAAAATATCACAGGTAGAAATGGTTGACAAGAAAGAAACTCTTTTCATCATGTGAAATTAGCATATATAATAACCCGTGGCGAAAGAACCCGTGAGGGCTAGGGCCTACCTACCGATCTCACTCCCACCTGCCGAGGTGGAAGATCAACCAACCAGCTATGGGATGACGTGTAGTCAGCACGACGAACCCCCAGCAGTTGTTGTAATTTCTCATGATCGGGTTACGCTATTACACTACTCATTCGTAACTCCCCAGTTTCCTCACGATCATGGGTGGCCACCGGTCCCATACACAGGCCAAATCTCAGGAGAAACGTTAATACGCTTCCCCCAGATGACACACGGCCACAAAGATTACTATAGTTTTCTACAACAGCGTAATATTTTACATTTCGCTCTGCACTTGTGGCTAACAACAGTTTTTGCAACACCAGCAGTGATGTTATGGCGTCATGCATTTATCTGCAGAGCGAGCTACGTTAACAGCACTACACCAAACCTGCTAACAGAATCAAACCAGATACCTAACGTATCCACGTAGGCATATAGTAGCGGACATAAACATGTAAATAGGCTAGGCAGTTTAAATTTTGTTTATTTAAGGGTAGGCAGATCAAGTCTGGTGTTGTTAGCATGTATTTCCAAGTTGCTAACGATGTCCCTAGTCGCTCGTGAAACTGTGCTTAACTTCTAGTTTCACCGGTAGATGGTAGTCACACAATTAATATTAAAACCTGGTTCCTACATCTAACATTTAAAAATGATACGAATGAATTCAAGTGAGCTATTACTTTATAAGTACCACTAAATTAAAACTCTTATAACACAGAGTTCCAATACGTGACAGAATTTCACATAAGAACAAAGCCAACTTACCTGCATCTTATCTTTAAAAAAATATTATTAAATATGATCTCTACAATGTTTATGTACATGCCACGGATATTCCTATCCTAATTCATTTTTGTAGGGTATTTTCGGAGTAAGATCCACAATAGTATCGAATCAAAAGACAAAAGGAATATGTATCATAATCTAACAAGAACGAAAACCAAATTACCTGCAACTTAACTGTCACAACTGTCAGAAACGAAATGTGGGAATTTTTACGACCTATGAAATTACATAATTACATAAACTTTTCATATTCCATCACTATAAACAGAATTTATAATTTTCCCATTTTATACATACATAAATGCGTTGAAAATTCCACATAATTTTATGAATTAAATTATTTGAAAGATACTTCTATTTCTATTTAAACTGTATATCGAGTCCCGATTACACTATCTGAGCATAAAGTGAATGTGAAACAAGTTTTGATAAACTTCTGAATCAAAACCAACACGAGAACAACCACAAACAAGAAAGAGAAGGACCTCTTCATACAGGAGACAAGCGGAGAATACGGAAACCTGTGTTCCTGGTGAACTATTGTCAAACATCTATAATCTTATTGAGAAAGGAAACGCACTAAGTCTATCCCTCCCTCTGATAGAATCACAAGTCACGCCCTGTTTTAATGTCTAGGAAATATCATTGTTCCATTTCAACAAAGAACGATATCGAGATGAGTCAAGTTAATTAATAAAATCAAACTATAAAAAAATTATTCATGGAAATACACAAGATGTTTCTGTAGGTTCGATGCTTTGCCAGTAGCTTTGTCAAGGGCTCTGTGGTCCTTAGATTTGATCTATTTTGTTGCGATTTTTTCTGCATCAAAGCAATGCACTGGAGGTCCATTCATTGAAAGGAAAAGCAATGTTAAAAGTATCGCAAGCTCTAAATATTTTCTCTGATCAGTTAGGGATAGATTTATAGCACTGAATCCGTTTTCACATTGAGCTGTAGATATTGGTATAATTTCGATTGCAAGTAACAGCAATCGAAGCAGAACGGGCTGCTTATACACTGAGTTCTTTGGATTTTCTTTTATTAACATTCATCCTCTCTTCGCGATTAGCCAAAGTTAGCATTAAAGCGAAGAAAAATAATTCAATGAAATATACTTGCGGACGTAGAGCATAGAGTACAGATCATTCCATTATAAATAACTACTATGTCAAATGTTTATCAGTCTTTTAAACTTGGACCTCTCACGAGTCGATTGGGAACAATCACGACTCAGTTTTTAAAGCGATACAAGAAGCACAACAGCTCTCAACAAGTGCTCGAAGAGCATTAAAGGAAAACTCCCTAACAAGGCACAGTTTTTAGTTTTCGATAGATAACTATTTTGTGGAACACGCTCTAGAAGTCTGAGAAAATAACGGATATATCTAAAAGAGACTAGATATGGTATGGTACACATCCGCCACAAATTGCTTACTATATTTTTATGGGACTAAAATTAACTGAAATGAACTGGAACTCTATAAGTATGTTATATTTAATAATACCGTTTACATATCCAGTCCATGGTTGGGATTTGTCGTGCATAAGCAGAAGTTGAGATGGTTCAAGACAGAGGGTGGGGAAATTTCTCCCATCCCCCTTCAAATCGCACTCTGCATTAAAATGAATAGATGTGTGCTTGTTCTCGACTTTCAGATCACGAACTTCTGATTTTTCGTTCCAATAAATTACAAATGAACTAAGAACGAGGTCTAAGGTCTAGAGCTTTATATGTTTCGGAATTGTTATTTGTTTTTCAAAGCTGTTTTTAAAAATAGCTGTAGATTCTAAAAAAAATAAAGAAATAGAAATTATTTTTCAAAACTTTCGACTAAAAAACAAAAAAAAAAAAACAGAAATTCATGTATGCTATTCTAAAATTGAATTTTCCATGCTCCCTATATATATATATATATATATATATATATATAAGGATCCACAATAGTACATAATCCAAAAAGACAGAAGGAATATGTAACATTATCTCCCATAAAAAAGAAAACAAAGTTACCTGCATCTTATCTTTAAAAAGTATTACTAGATACTATCTATACAATATTTATGTACCTGACATACCTATGCATTTCATGATTCATTTTTGTAGGAGTAGCATCCACAATAATACCCAATGAAAGGAACGAAAAAATACCACAGCATTAAGGAATGTATGTTCCATCACGCAATGAGCATAAACAATTCCCCTGTATGAAACTTGATATGAAATATCAATGAAGTTATAATTGAAGAAATCATTCATTAATGACGGAGTTTCTATCCCTTAATTGTCAAACGAACGTCTGTAACCAATGACACATTCATTACAATGCACACAATACAGGGTGTCCGGGCTAGAGGTACAAAAGTACACATATTTATTTTACCATCTGCAAAGCTTCTTAACTTCCATTTCCTGTTTTTGTACAAAGTAACTCAGAAAGTTTTTATGTACGCTGGTACACCTAAATGTGTGCACCATTTGGATCCCGACAGATATGCAAACGATACTCCAGCTCGTGTCAGGTGTTGACCAGCAGTTGAGGCGTTATTAGCGCAACGATACGCTGTCTAAAATCAACCAAATCGTGAAATTTCCACATTTACACAACATCTTCATTGAAGCCCCATTGAAAAAAGCCTAATGTTGTCAAATCTGTGGATCTCGATGGCCAGGCAGTTTCTGCGCATGCATGACTCAACAGCACTATTCATCGTACGTACAAGAGGATATATATTTCTTGCATATAACTGTATAGCCGAATTATTATTTTTTTACCTGCTAAAACATGGAGTATGTTAAAGTTACAAATTTCGACTTATATAAACTTTTCTTAACACAGAGTTATGCAAAGAGTTATTCAGTTATGCCAAGGGCCTAAAACCGGTATCACCGCCACTGCCTTCTGGTGTGTATTAATGTTATTGTCGTAGCGTAGTAATGTTATTATCGTAGCATGGTAATGTTATTATCGAATTGTTAGAGTTAACATTAGCATACGTAACACCCTCCCACACACACTATTGATAACTTATGACTTATCTTTACTTCACAGTATACATACTAATCAATTCAATGTATAATTTAGCATTGTATAATCTATATATTGTCTTTATTGTATGTTTATGATAATTATGTTTCTCCTCTCTTTCTGGGTTTTTATTCACTTATTGTACCTCTGACAAGAGTTGGTTGTAAGAACGGCCCATGTGGTGAAAAAAAAAAAACCTGCTTAAATAAATACCATTTTATTCTATCGACTTCTATGTTAATCAGATTCAATTTTCGGTATAGTCACATTTCAATGTCAACAGGTCAAGTACCGACATTTTTTAACATCCTTGACAGTCTAACTAACTAACACTCTAGCCTTCTTAAACCCGAAGGTTTATGGCTGCAGCAACACAATCCTTCCATCTGTCCTTATCCTGGGAGAGATCAATCCAATCTTTTCCATCCTTACCGATTTCCTTCAGGTCCATCTCAACGTTATCCCTCCACCCTCGTCTTGGTCTTCCTACAGGTCTCTTACAATCAGGTTTCTCAACAAGAATCTTATTTCTTCTCTCATTCGTGCCACATGTACTGCCCACCTAAGTCTTCTTCATTTAATTATTCTAATAATAGTTTGACAGGAATACAAATTATGCAGTTCTAACTTATGTAACCTTCTCCACTCACCTGTCTCCTCATCCCTTTTAGGTCCAAATATTTTTCTAAGAATTTTATTTTCAAATACTCTTGACAGATTGGAAAATTATATTATTCAAGGGTTATATTTTAAGTTGCTCGATCATCACATAATACTCACCATTTACTCTAATGTAGTAAGGTATATTGATTTGATTCATTGAAGCTAAATTGGCACACAATCCAAAGCTTTGAAGAAGCTATTTTCTATTCCAGAAAAGATAACATTTAGGGACGGAATAGAAACAATTTTTGTATTTTAAGGTTTTTAATGGTTCGTTTCCGGGTCTTTTGCTTCGTGTAGGGGTTGAAGGGGTTGTTTCCAGCTTGTGGTGGACCCGCAATAATGTTTTTTATGGGGGAAAAGAGGGAGACAGGTAAATACGTCCGGAGCGTGGTACTGATGACATCACGCCCACTATAGCTGAGATCGACCATTTGAGGCGCATTCCTGTTGTCTTCATGGCGTGGAGATCTCATCTAATCTCATCTCATCTGCAATCTTGGCGGTTTTCTTTACATATTAAACGCCTTGTAATCAAGAGGTCCCCGAGTTCTATGCCCAGGAGAGGCACATGGCACAGTATTTCGGATCCAACTTTAAACTGTAGGTCCAGTCCCGATTACCCTCACTGTGCATAAAGTAGACTCAAAACATCAACTCAATCAATCAATCAATCAAACTTTACACATTGAAGTTTCGGCGAGATTTGTTGCAATGCCTTCTTATTACTTAATTCGGCTTATTATCATGTCTTCGTCTTTTCTTCATTTTTTGGCACAGTTATTCATTTTGCACAACTGTCGTGCAAAGTGAGCACATTACGTTGTATATATGGAGTATGGTTTACCTGTATGTTAATGTTGACTAGGTAGATACTAGACCTGGTCTATTTATTTCCTTCAATGTTTTTTTTTTTTAGAGAGACGGTCATCATTATTCTGCTTAATTTTTGTTGTTTAATTTGCTTGTTTTTTTAATTACTATTCCTGGTTCCTTTAATAATTGGCTGAAGCTATGCACACACTCATTTTGTCCTTTTGATAAATAAACTGCATTTTACTTAATTAAATCATGGCATTTTGTCAATTCTTCTTAACGGATCCGGTTTTCCTGTATTATGTAGGCTTATAGTAGGATTAGGATGATGTTGTTTACTCCAGAATTTGATCCTTTCTTTTATAAAATCTTATATAGTTTTCTGATCTAACATTTCCTTGATTTGGTTCTTTATGAAGACACATAAATATATAATCTTTCCATTTGGATTTTCTATAGTTAGCATAAAGTATGGCAGTATCTATGGATGGGATTATAGTGGTCAGTATTTCCTCTGCATTTAGTTTTCTTGATGAAAATAGGCAATACAATTATTTATCTCCAGAATCATAATATAAATATTGAATTAATGGAAAACTGATTCTAACTACCTGCTCGTAGCAAACCGCTTGCAAGAACATCGCGTTTGTCTTGCATAATCTACATTGAAATATCACCACACAACTTGAAAATGGCCTCTGTCTCACAGTTACCTGGGAAACTGTTAAAAAGTATTTTTATTTCATTGTTGATCGTACTAAAATCAATTGTTAGTATGTGATAATCAGTACTCGCACATTTTTTATACTTGTTGTCTGTAGGTGTGTTTCACCTACGTCACAAACAGATGCATTGTGGCTTCGAGCAACCATGATTAAGGCCTCTTGTAAGCACACGTAATTCCACCGGGCGGGCGGGGACAGACAGTATTGGCGATTAGGGGACCGTGGGGAGGCAGTTGCCCCCGCACTATGCTAAACCTTACCAAGGGAAAATATACTGCCCTTGACACCCTAGTTTTGGCACCCTGCCCACCACAATTTTGGTACACAGACATTCGTGGTTTAAAACAAACGTGCAGTTGGTGCAGATGTAACGAACGCAACGATTTTTCCTTGCGAACGACAAATAAAATTGGCCGCAAGCATGGCGTCTGTACGCATTCTGACGTCACATGAAACCCACCTAGAACATCCAAACCCATCCTAGATATAATGTACGGGTTGTCCGAATAGTACCACACCATGATTGACTCGCACCATGACAAGGCTGTGTGATTGATTGATTGAGTTGGTGTTCTTAGTCCACTATATACACAGTAAGGCTAATCGGAACTGGACCTACAGTTTAAAGTAGGATCGAAACCATCATGTGTCTCCACCTGGTATCGAACCCGGAACCCCTTGATTACAAGACGACGATACCTCTGTGTGGCCCTGGAGTGTTTAGAGATGTGACACTGCCATATGTGTTGCCATGGAAACGGACGCAGCTAGGGAACCGAAAGAAAGGGTATTTTCGCCCGGGAAAATTACGGAAAGGAAGTGATACTTTCATTTTCCTGTGGGCCTATTGAATTCGTTAATATGAAACATGCAACTACACAACTGGCACTACTTGCTCGGATGATTGTTAAGAAGTATACAATAATATTTGGAGTATTTGAACAATATATGAGCACGTACACACAGAATGTTGAGTTCTAAACTTTTTTCACAGGAGCAATGGCACATGCTTGTCTCTCCCTTCCTTCACTTCTATAACGCGACAACAAGGAAAAGAACCTTCGACCAGGTTTCCATACATCTTTCCCTCCATCGGTTGAACTCAGGAGGTACATAGTGGTTCGGATTCCACTATTAAAAGTAATAAATATTACAAATCTTCATATTATTCGTAGTCCAAAAATTATGAAATAGACTAATACGAAGACTTCAACATCAACCACTCAACATGGAAATCAACAAATTTAGCAAATTTTGCACACTTAACAATACAAAAAATTAATTTCCATAGGAACCCATTGGAGTCCCACTATGAAAATTGATGTCTTCAAAACATACATTCCTTTGAAAAAAGTAAAAAAAAATGTTTTTGAGATTTAAAGAAAAACATTTTTGAGATTCTTAAAAAGTACAACATTTGAATACCACAGAGATATTGCATTTCAAATTAAATCTCATTAAAAGTAGAAGAGAATGGCACCAATTTGAGCTCCCTACGTCAAATAGTTTTTGATCTACAGCTGTTTAAAGATTTCAAAATGTCGTCAAACTTTGGGATTTTTGCATTTTTGAAAGTCAATAACTGAAACTAAGAACAGAAGAAATCTGAAATTTGGCCGATTTCGTCAACTTTACTGGTAATAGTACCACTGCACCAAAAATTATCAATTTCTGAGATGTCAAGGTTCAGACCTAGATTGATTTGACATGTAATGACCCAAAGAAAAGTTACTGTAAAGCTATTAATTTCGTACTAGTTACTTTGAATAAGTAGTTGAGTTACAGATACTAATTTAAAAAAGTAACTCCTTACTGCTTAACATCTATATTAACTTTTTATCGCAGGAAGAAGGGTAGGAAAATAAAAACTGGTAAATTGTGGATGCAAAGGATGCAAAAATAGAGCAGATTGATACTAGATTTATCGCAACAAAGCAAACCATCTGCAGAGCTGATCTCTAGATGTTTAGCTGTTGGTATATCACAACGGCAAGAATACCTTACAAGTGCAAATGAAAGACCTTGACAAAGGCTCTTCAAAACAGAAAAAAAGAGGTTGTTTACGGATGTTGTGCAGTAATTACGTGTAGGATGCGAACTAATGTTGCTTCCCTCCTTAATCAGTCGAAACCTTGAATATCAAAACAACCAAGCCCTTACACCGAAATTCATGATGATATAATGCATGACTAAACATCTCTTCCACAATTTTCAGGGCTGGAAAGGAAACTTTCATGTCTGTTATTAACAATAACATATTACAGGCAAGGAATTTCTTAAACCGAAATACAATTATAGTTTCAGGAATATTACTTCCATTTATACACTATCATTGTACAAGGGTATCTATATCTGTGAAGGATACAGCCTTCCATCTAAAGTGTAATTCATGATGTAAAGGAAAATTACACTTGTCCTCTCTTATCGATAGAGGTCGGATGATAACTGCGTGTAATAAGCCCATTGGAAGAACAAATGCCTTTTTTTTTTACAGATCAAACTAATTTTCTTTGTAAGTCCATAAAATGGTGCTGGGAACCTCAGAAGATTTGGCCTAAATCTAGTCAGTGAGTCGTCTTGATTCGATGAGTGGACCCATATTATAAATATTGCAAAATTGTTACATCTCCCTAGAAAATCCATTCCTGTTCATTTCAAATGAACTCAGAAGGAACCGTTCCTAAATTTTTTAGACTTTTTGAACATGCTAAGCAAAAAATGGTGCAAATTTGTAACAGTAACAGAAAATTTGATAAAAAATAAATAATTTTTCAAAAGACAATAGTTGAGTCAGTACTGTTGTACGTACAGTGTAAATATATATATATATATATGTATGTGAATGTGTGTATGTGTGTGTGTGTGTGTGTGTGTAGTGTGTGCCAGAAGTCATTTGAATACTACAGTAATGCTATTCCGACGTGAAGTGACCTTTATTGTGTTTGTTCTCTTATATATTTTAGATAAACGACATTAATTAATATATTTTTGTTTTACGTGAAATACTTCAGTGGTATAATCGAAACTTCAACTGAACACAAAAAATTAAGGACTTTTGGGCAAATATAGCGTTTGGAATAATATTTTGGGCTTAATTGAAATTTACTTAAATTGAGAAAGCAAAGTGAAAACATATAATTACAAGTGACAGAATGATGTACGATTCAGACTTAGATTGCAACACTTTATTCATTAGAAGGAAACAAATCTACCATGACAAGTGTACGAAAACTCCTTGGGCACCTAAGTGGATCCTATGTTTTGCAATCACCAATCAAGACCCGTTTGACGTGAAATTCTCACTGGCACACTCAACCAAACCTATCCCTGATGACGCCTCGCTCCTGAGGCAAAGAAATAAAGAACTGCCGAATACTTTTCAAACGGTTCCATTCCCGTTGCCACCGGCGAAGAATTTCCACTGAATCTGGTCATTGATGTAATGTTCAGTGGCCACCGCGACACGGAGAAAGAGAGACGCTTTGGTGTGTTTGTATAACGTCGTGGAGCGTGTGTTATGCAAGAAACAAGTGAAATCTTCAATGCATGCTGAACGGCTTATGTCACAGCCATACGTTTTTCGAAATGATGCCCTGTCGGTGTACTGTCAAGCGGTTCGCTTGTCTTTTCCGCGTTCCTAGAAGACACGCGTCATAACTTAACTTGAGAGGGAGCGTTATGGCGGCTTCTTGGCAAAATAACAACCTTGAAGACACCTCTTTTGTGGAGTCAGGAAACGATTTGAGGTTCGGTACTTGTTCATTGTGGGTGTAAGACAAAAAACGTCTCCCACGCCCAGTGTCTAAATTGATGTGATTCATCATTCTACGCTTATGTAACATCCCAATAATACGCCGAAGATGATTAAGCAAATGATGTCAATACCCTACGGTAACCACAAGTAATCATAGCTATGGACTAGCACCCACCATCTTATAACAGGATCTGCACAAAAAAGAATGTTATGGCGTTTAGGTTTTACTGCCCACACTTTCTCTCTCTGCTCTATACTCTATCCCCGGAATCTGTGGAGCAAAGACGCACATAGCGGCTGAGAAGGAGGGGAAGGGGGTAGGAAATTGCGTGGGTAGAGCGAAGCGGTACAGCTGCTGCGATGGCTGGTACTGCAATCCCCCCACGCAGTCCCGTTCCTTTCACGTGTTCTTGGTGGAGCCGTCTCGTGTCACTACTTGCGCAGAGACTTGTTCCCGTTCGCTTACTCCAGAGATACACGAGACAGAGTATAGACCAGTGGTTTTCAGCCCTTTTTTTTTTTTCAAATTCAATGCCCCAGCTTAATTTTACTCGTAAACACCTCTCCATTTTTTTTAAACGTTATAAAGGGTGTTCCGTATAGGACGCCGAATTTGAATCGAGTGCTATTGTTTTGTTTCGAGGTTGGCAGACCTGTTCTTACCAATGTTGGTATCTGTTGTCATGCCGATTAATGTACCCTCAGTTGTTTTGACTCGTTTGTTGTGGTTACGATATGAAACTCCATGAAAAATTCCCGCAACGAGTGACCTCATTGCACGGTGACCAGGAATGGCTGGCAAGGTCATGTGATCTTACACCCTGTGATTTCTTCTTATGAGGGTTTGTGAAATCACAGGTGTACGCCAACAAACCACGAACCCTTTTGGAACTGAAAGCGGAAATCATACGGGTGATTGGAGGCATCGGGAGAGACATCTGCGAGAGGGTTATCAATAATTTTGTGGAGCGTATAAATCAGGGGTTTCCAACTGGCGGCTGGCGATGCCTTTTCTTGCGGCCTGCGAAGCCAGTTTGCAAAATACATTAATTTTATGTATTTTTTAAAAAATACGTTCTATTTTTACTGAAGGAACGGAAGCTCTGTGAAGAAAGACAATATCACAGGTAGAATTGATTTTGCAGTCAATAATGATCATCAGAAGAATATAAAGTGACGTAACGTTCTCTTCACACCATGCATTCAACCCCTTCGCTATGCGGAATGAACTCGCCCGTCAGATTTAATGGGAAACATAAATGGGTTTCGTAATAAACTGAAGATTTTCAACGTTATTTTGGAGAGCAATAACCTGGTCTATTTTCCAAGCTGTCGGCGGCTAACAGAAGAAGAAAAAACACTGGATTTTTCTGAATTCAGTGCAAATATTAAAGAAATAATGGATGAGTTTGACTCCAGATTTAAATATTTTGAAGAACTTAAAAGCAGCATCCAGCTAATTAGCAATCCTCTTGGCGTTAACATCGAAGAACAGAAGCTTCTCTCCAACTTGAATTGTGTGATTTGCAAGGCGATGTGTTCCTTCAAACTAGGCAAGAAAAGGGGCCAGAGTTTTTCGAATACCTTTCAAATGAACACTTTCCAAACTTTCGTAGTTTTGGGCAAAGAATGACATCGATGTTGGGCAGCACATACACGTGTGAAAGTGTTTTTTCTTCAATGAAGTTCATCAAGAACCGCTACAGAAGCCGACTGGCAGATTCTTCACTGCTTCACCTTCTGAGACTTCCAAATACAGGAATTGAAGTGGACATTCCAACTTTAATAAAATAAGCAGATCGGCCTCGATTTTCACATTGAACACTTACTATGAAGGATTCTTACTTGTATGGTGTGTTTATCATTTCTTTCAATTCATCCATAAGTATTCGGTTCTTGTGAAATAAATTGTAATTATACAATTTTGATTTGTGATTCCATTGTTTTTATTGCCTCATTTTAGAAATTTAGGTCATGGGAAAGTACTAGATTTTCAGTTCAGTAATTACAATTTTTGTAATTTTTAATTCCCCCTCCCAAAAAGAAAGAAAATGCGGCCCGCCAATCAACTGCTGGATATAATTTTGGCTCTCGGACCTTTGAAGTTGGAAACCACTGGTATAAATGCATGCAGACTCAGTAGGGGTGGACATATGCCTGACATTGTCTTTCATACGTAAATGAGAGATGTTACTGCTTACATATATGTGAAATATATTTTCATGATATTTTCCCTATTTTTATTTAATTTTCTAATTCGGCGTCCTATACGGAACACCCTATACTTTAATTAATATGTACTGAGACGGTACATCAGAGGTCAGGATGTTCCCTTAAACAATGACGTCAAGTAGCCCCAGTACATTCAATTTCCAGGAGGGTCATTACCCCCCCCCCCATTCGGACGTCCATGCCCGGAGATGCCTATCAACAACAATTTTAAATGAATGTAGAAGGAGACTGTTGGAATAAGGGGCTATTCACCCCCGCGTGATAAGGCCGTTAATTCGACACTGCATTCGACCTTCAATTATTCCTGACAATAATGGGGGAACCCCCGAATGTATCCTAACCTCCACCCGCATACATTCGAGGGTATGCGCATGTCCCAGTGCCTCTGATATAAACTGGGACGGCATTTGCTCGTATTACGGTTCACCCATTATTGTTGCACACACTACCTTTATTTAAATTATCCTTTACTACAGTACACATATATATATATATAAAACAAATATAAGAAGAGAAAGAAAAAAAATATATATATAAGACACATACATATACATGGTTCCCAATACAGTGATTTGATTATTATATGTAAATTACAAGTCACAAATTACACATTACAGTATTGTTAGTGGTCTTCACAGATACCAGCACATAGTTATATTTTAGTATAATTGTGTCATTTTTATTTAGTTATGTTTATTTTATTTCTTTTCACATTCTTTTTCTTGTTTTATGTATGCACTGTGATCCGGATTCCGGACTCCCGGAATCTATAGTATGTTTAATCCATGCCGCAAGACGAACCGCCAAGGACAGATCGCAATAGGTTGAGGACCTTTAGTTATTTGAATTTATTGTTTGGGAGATTGCTCACCCCAGAGGCTAGGTGTTCTTATCCCTGTCGGTTCGTCCTACTCCTCCTATTTCAGTACATGACTTATGTAGCTTGAGTTGCGTTTGAAATATTTTAAAGTTAATATTAATTGTACAAAAGAGTAAATAAGGTATGACAACAATTCCTGACAAGAGAACTAATCACTCCAGCATAGCCCCAAACCCCGTTGAAGCTGGTGGCCTTTCAGGACACAAAACATATTCGATCTCTCACCGCTGACAAAACGAAAGTCAAGCACAGGTCATACTGGCTGCCTCAGGGAAGCGGCTGATGGTGGAGGCTCATTGTGCCTCTTTTCCCAGCGACACTCAAGATCAAACGTCAGATGGGGCTATTCGTGGGAAACCGTTGCCCTCAGTTCATCCCCTGGGACTACGCCCTCTCATAATTAATACGCAGGGGAAACAAAAGGTTGAATTTCTTGCATTGTTACGGATGATAAATGAGCCCATCAAATATATCGCCGAGGACAGATTTTCCGCATATAAAA
The DNA here is from genome assembly GCF_977018435.1 of Lepisma saccharinum. NCBI lineage: Eukaryota > Metazoa > Arthropoda > Insecta > Zygentoma > Lepismatidae > Lepisma > Lepisma saccharinum. The sequence continues at coordinate 23,600,237 of NC_139252.1, read as the reverse complement.
CTCATAACCTTGAGGTCAATTAACTTTGAATAGCAAGTTGGAAGCTAAGATCGGAACATCATAGACGGTGCCTGGTGGATACTATACTCTGTCCCGCCTATCTCTGAAGCAAGCGAACGAAAACAAGTCTCTATGCAAGTAGTGACGCGAGACGACTCCACCATTGAACACGTGAGAGGAACAGGATTGCGTGGAGGGGGAAAGTGACTGCAGTTAGCAGTCTTTGCAGCAGCGTGTACTGCTTCACTCTGCCCATTCGATTTCTCCCTTCTCTTCCCTCTATGCGCGGCCTAGCTCCAAAGATAGATGGGACAGAGTATAGAGAGGGAGTGATTGCGCACCTCCCTAGCAGGAGCATTGACACCGGAAAGGAAGGGGAGGCATGTTGATATGTGCAGGGAGCTTTTGCGCCGTTATGAAGCTGACGGTGAGATATTTCTTCATCATATTGTCACTGGAGATGAAACAAGAGTTTGCAATTCTACGATATACATTTTTGAAAGAGTGAGTTACAAATGAGACTTCGTGATCATTTTTGGGCATTTTTTGGACATTCTATGGTAATTGCTTAGTTGAGAAACGAACGTATGTGTTTTCTTTATCCTTGTTTTTGAAGAGTGAGGATAAACTTAAATATATCATCTTCCATTTTACATATTTTAATTAAATTGAAGTGAAAAATTATTCGTCTTGATTTCCTATAAATGAGGTGTAAGTTTGTGTATTTGTGTGTGTGTGTAAGTGTGTGTGTGCTGTATCTACGTATATGTACAAGGTGATTCAAAAGTACCGCAACATAGGATAACGTCGTAATTATTGCGGATACCGAAAAATGGAAAGAGAGGAGTTGTTGGAAATATGAGGTTTTCAATCTAATGTGTTTCAGTTTTCCACGTAGATGTACCTTTGAGGCTGTACACTGGTACGAGCCTAAATGAAAACTAAATAAGTTATTTTGTGACATGCTGTTTCCAAAGAGGAACATTTACACTTTTTACACATCTAATTATCGTCATCAATTCTTTATTTACTTAGTACAGTATGGTGTTTGGGAAAATGTACAATCAATGACACTTCTTGGTTCCAACGAACCTATTGAAAGTCAATAGAATCGTTTCATCCCAGAAGTAGATGCCCCCTTTAAGGACGAAGCATGTGGCAACAAAGCAATTTCCGTTCTCATTGAAGCTCGTAGTAGTGTACAGCATCAGAGATGTATTTAAACTACGAAAATCCGATCACATTCGATTGAAAATCACACATTTTCAAAAACTTTACCATTTTTCTATTTCGCTCTCTGCACTGTTCCATGGTGCCGGACCATTGAATTGCCTTGTGTGTGTTTTGAAGACGTAAAGAATGAATTGAGAAATGCAGCCTATATAGTCATCATGCAAAGGAAGTGTAATTTGAGTATGAGTCTTAGCATGTCTCATTGTCTACGAGCGTGATTTTTATTCGGAGCAAAGGACATACCCCGCGACCTTGGTTGCATCACGCACTACATGCACTCTTGACGTCGCAGTCTGAATTGAAAATTAAGATGTGTAGGTGCGAAAGCGACAACAGCCGTACCTATTATGATTCAGTTCAATGTATTCAGCATGAACCGCCTGCACGGAAAGATCAGTTCATTAGAGGACAAAGTTTGATTGCGTGAGTCACGCACACCTACGCATGTTTTCTGCTGCTTTGATCTCACCTTGAAGACCTCTCAGTACAGTTTCTACAGTGATGGTCTCAGTTTCAATAACATGAGAAGGTGTTACTAAAATATTCCATATTTTAGTCCCCCCTGGCACTGCCCTCAGCCTCCTTGACATTTGGTAAAACTATGTTCATAATTTGTTTGCAGTGAAGAGTGAAAATGTAGACAGCAGATATCATTTTGCTCAGAACTTGGTGAGGGATAAATTCACAGAACATGAACAGCAGCATTTACATTAGTTCATCTTGTTTATGAACCGAAGCCTAAGTAGCGGAAAGTATTTGGAAGATTCTCTAGACTCTAGAAAGTTCCTTCACAGGGAAGCTTCTTTGTCTCTATCTTCGCTGCCCCTGTTGCAGCCTCCCGTTTAGACAGAAATCTGTGGCTTTGACGTCATCATCCACATTCCTTCCACATCTGCATCAAAGGTCAACAGATCCATAAAATCTCTATTGCTAATTCAATAATTTGACACTCAGTTAAATCGAAACTCGCATTTGTTTAACTTAAATAGGAGGTGTTGATGGCTTTTAATTTACCACGTACTAGAAATAAATCAGAACTACAAAATAATAAAAGAAGTTATGTAGATGATGCCTTTAAGAACTTATTTAATTAAATAGCTTCGTTTTTTCTTATCCGCTCTCTTACAATGATAGAATGTTATCACCGAGAACTGATATTATTGAAAATAACTCAGAGTATAATACCAGATGTCACAAAAGATAATATTGATTTAAAAATAGATAGTGACTTTCTAACTCTATTGAAGGGAAAAATGAAAAATATTCTGAAAGTAAAGAACATGGGAAGGAATGTACGGATGGCACTATGATTGAATATTGTGCATTTTTCTTGTATGATATAAATATCTGTATCATCAAAAATAGTATGGAATTCGCAGTCAAAGAGATATTTTAGAAGATATAGGGAAAAAAACTAGTATTTGTGTGACATTTCTAAATGTTACACAAAATTTACCTTAATTTAATACTATTTAATACTGTCAAACTTTTGAAAAATGGATTTGGTTTATAAAGCCCCCCCTGATAACCTATTAGCCCCTCCCCTCCGTGGAGATCAATTCTAGCTACTGGTCTGCATTGTTGTAGTATAAACCGCGCCTCTTTGTGATACAGCTCCATTGAGGGAAAAAACGTTTTCTTAGAATGTGGCTCAAGGACGACAACAGACCCAAGTGAGAACGTTGCAAATTCCTAAGCTCACACCTACAGGTAAGGGGCTGAACCAAAGTGTTCGGAAAGTTATCGATACAGTTACTCATTTTAAAAGTAACTCAGTTACGGTTACTGGTACTTGAAGAGTAACATTCATTTTTCTTCTTCTTCCAATTGCAGATCTGGGTAACCAAAGCCCGTTCTGCGACTTCAAAAAATCAATCACTCCATCGGCGATATGGTGTTACTAAAATTCTTGTTCCCTTTGACCTTTAATTCAATAATTTTCGAGACAAACGTCTATCTGGCAGTCCCAGAACATGTTGATTTCACTTTAACTGATAATTTTGAATTTCTTCCATCATTGCTACGACCTTCCATTTATTTAGCATTTCTTCCCCCCCTCTAATTTTGTCTCGTAGGGTTTTTCCACTTAATGAGCGCAAAAATTTAATTTGTGAAAATTTTTCTGGTTTTATATCATGTCGATGAAGAGTCCAATGTTCACTGTTAAGTAAAACTGGCTTTAACAAACGCTCATATTTAGCTGGAAGCCCCAAGATAGATTCGCGGGTTTATCGGCTTTGATTTATCTCAAACTTCAAAAGTGTGCCAGCGACTTCGCACTGAAATACTAAGCAGACGTTAGTTTTAATCTCGTACGCCAAATACGAGGGGGTGCTGAAAAGTAATGCCTCCTATTTTTTTGTGACGATGCAAAGACATTTTGGATTTTGAGCAACCATGCATTGTACTCTTCAGACTTTCCCCCTTCTCCATTCCAAGCACTATGAAAAGGAATTATAGAAAAGGGCTATTGCACTTTTTTCAGGATCGATTTACTGCTTGCTTGATCTTCCGCACTTTAACCATGACTATGACCTCTGCAGACCCGCATTTTCGAAATTTAAGTTAATAAAAATGGATTTGCGGAACAGTACTTTTCAGAAAAGATTAACATACATATTAGGGACCAAAAAAAAATAGTTTTTCAGTGGGGCACTCTGTGGTTAGGTTCTTTGTCAAGAGAAAGTAGTACGGTATTTTTTTCATAATTTTTATAAAAGTTTTAGGGGTCGCAACCACATCATGAAGTTTTGTATTACAAAATACTGTTCGTAACTTTATTATAAGCGACTTAACAACGATATTAAAGATTATTTGTAAGCTAAATCAGTAAAAACATCAGAATTTAAACTCAAACTTACTGGAACTGTTACGTACAAAACTCTAGACTTACAATATATGTATATAATAATCATAATATGTAGATGTACATACATTACAATAGCTAGGTGGATTTACGCGCATCAGGGTATTTGTGTCTCTACTGTTTCACCAGCAACAACAAGTACTGTTTTTGTTCTTCATGTGTTGTATGCAATTTATTGTATTCTTCCATCAACGCCACTCCCCGCTCTGCAATATCTATGAGGTCGACATCTAGCGTTATACGCTTTGGACGATGATCGAGTCCTTCGGCATGCAAGGCATCCACCATCTTCTCTTTCGTTGCGAGAGTAACTTCATCATCGAAAAAACAAGCGCAACCAACTCTTTTGACAAGTACCACAGATGGCCTGTAAATTTCTTTAGAGCAACTTTGGCCATTGCTTGATTGATTTTTTTGTACTCTTTTAAATATTTTAGAAGCTGCAGGTAATTTCCAGGTGTGGAACAACTAGAGGCAGCTTGAAACCAGTATCTCAGGTAAATTTTTACTGTAAATACACAAATATCACGAACTCCCTGCTCTTCTTTTCTTGTAAGCTTGAACTGGTCTCTATATAAATAAATCTTCAAGGAATAGATCCATTAGCCATCCATCTCGCATGATGTAGTCCCGCAGGTGCTCTAAAAGATATTCCTTCTTTAGGGATCCCTCCAAGGAATATAATCGTAAGGCTTGCTAGTTCCTTGTAGTCAACTCGCGGCTGGAACCGTTGAAGCTGATTCTGGGCAAAGGAGATGATAACAGATTTAAAGTCAGTTTTTACTATTGTGCTCCAAGTTTTCTTAAATCTTTTGAAAATTAATATTTCTGGACCAGTGGATGTGCCGAGCGCCTGAAGAGCTATTGCTTCTAGCATAATTTCCATAATGTGATGGCGACAAGCCAACCATAACATGTCCTTTTCCATCTTCTGCTCCAACAAAATACACGCTCCGATCCTTGGACCAGTATTGGCTGAAGTAGTGTCAAAGCTCATGCATTTTATTTGATCGCAAAGTCTCCACGCTAATAATGTCTCATAAACTGCTGAAGCAGTTGCTTCTCCTGTCCCAGAAGCAAGTTTTGGCACTGCAAGTAGCTGATCGATGCTCTTACCTGACACTAGAATTGGAAGACGATCTACAGTTTCATGTCCACAAATTTCTATCATTTTTCCGTTCCAGTGAATAGTAAGTGGCACGTTTGGCTTGAACACATTTTTTAAAGACTCAGCAATCTTCTGTCGGAACTTTATTCTTTCTCGACGAATGGAAGACTTGTTGTATTTCAAAGGATCACATCCAACACGTTTAAGAGTAGTTGTCAGGACAACAGCTGCTTTTCGGTCGCTTAATTTTGCAACATCGAGACTAACAGCCAAATTAGTGTCAAGAAGTTTCTTTCTACTTCGTTTCTTCGGAGGTTGAGGGACCTGGAACTGAAGATGAATCCGATAAATCGCTTTCATTTTCACTTGAAGATGACAGTAGGACTGGATTTTGCTTAGTGATTGATTTAATACTCTGCTCCTCTCTCTCTCTCTCCAGCATTTATTTCACACGATTTTTTTTTTCAGCCTCAGCTTCTTTCTTTGCGAGTGCTATAGCTAAGCCTCCAATTTTACCAGGGTGGCCTTTCTGTCGCTGGGAAATCACGATGTTTCACTGAAACATCTTTACTTGAGGTTTTAGAAATTCATTATAACTGAGGAAACGGAAACAAGTTTCCAGAGCGCAACAGTAGTTTATTACAGTAGTAATAATGTGATGGCGCACTGTCATTACGTTAGCTTTATCATAGGATAGCCAGGAAGAGCAAATGAGCAAAGTGTTATGTAACAGAGCCAAGCAACACATGGCTCTGTGCTGTCAGAGTAGCAGTTAGATGTGTTCGCCCCAAGTGAAAATTACTAATTACACAGGGCCGCATGGGTTCTGTTGTTTTTATAATTTTGGGTGTTTTACATGTATTTGAACCTGCTGATGCTGAAACTGGCATTAGTTTTCTCACATCACGCAAGAATTTTTTACAATTCACGATTTATATATGTGGGTTGTGGTATGCACGTTTCAGTGCAATTGAAGTGATTGTCGCTAGATGTCACTGTGTGACGAGGACAATAGTTACAATGTTGTTTTGTGTTGAGTTATGACGAGTTTGTAATGTGAATTTATGAACGTACGTGTTCAAAATGAAACAAATGACTATCGAATATAGTAAACAATTTGTAAAAAGTTATGTACCATATCTAAGTTATGAATACAAGAAATATTAATATTGGAATCTAGTTTTATGTTGATAAAAATGTGTAGGTTTCAATAATTTGGCGACCCAGTTTCCAGGATTCGAATTAGTAAGTGTTTAGCTATATGTTTTTCTTAATAATATAGTTAAATAATGACAGATAAAGAGAAAAGATCAACACGAAAAAGACACACGATTGATGAAAGCTTGATTTCTGACAATGCGGAAATCAATATTGAAAATTTGGGTTGTTGTAAGGATCGAGATAAGAATGCTAAGTGTATAACTTGTCGCAAATGTGGAAAGTTATATCACCATAAATGTCTACAGTTATCAGCGTGTATGCATCCTATCAGCACCGCAGCACATAAAGATATAAATAAAACTTTCTAAAACGTGCGTGTAATATGGACCCTGGTTCCATATTACCAGCACCATGCGGATCCACAATACAAATATTTCCACCTTGAAAAACATTTCATCTTCACATTAAAATGAACAAAACTAAATTACAAAATAACATGTAGGTAAAGTGTCTGGTTCAAAACATCTTTTGTAAATCATCAAAGCTGCAGACAAAGTTTTACATACATTTCCTAAGGTTTGAAATTCGACAAAAGAACTCCCGCCATTACACAAATGGCGACTCTAGCGGTCCTATGACCCTCAGGGCACACTACGAAACAAGTGACAAGTGTCATCACTCGAGTGCAACAGCGTGTTCTTCAGGTATTGAAGGTTTCCATGTGACCATAAGGGCTCCATAGTACCACATTTTTCTCTAATAACGTCCTCATAATGCGAAAAATACTAAGGCTGGGGTAGCGGCATGGAGAAAAGACACGGAGTCATGATACGCAATTACGGCACTGCTCATAGCAGACCCGTAGCCAGAATTTCATTTCGGGAGGAGGACTCATCCTTTATCAGCACGGTAGTTGCCAGAAATATTTGTAGGGGGGGGTAGGCCATATATAAGACTTGATTAGTACAAATAATAATTACAATAATAATTATTGTTATTTTACAATAATAACTATTATAAGTTATTAAGAATATACCAATTTCAATCCAAATTTATTGTTATTATTACGTAAATGGAGAGATTGATCCGTATCAGTGAATATCTAATTGTTGTTCATAAATTTTCTTATATTTTGTACAGTTACTGAAAATCATAGTTATTGTAATTTGTTCTTAACGTTTACACAATCGTTAAATAAAGGCTTTAAAAGTTAGTGGTAAATTTTACTAATAAAGTTTATATTCTGTGACCTTTCACAAAGAATACAATAAGTTTTGGAAGCTGTGGATCCATTTATTCTTTGGATTAAATGGTAGAATATAAAACTATAACCTGGTTCCTGTATTATACACTAAACTTTTTTCGATGTAATGTAGTTTTTACTGTGGTCATAACTTTATTTATGTTATTAACAATAAAAATAACATTTAAATTAGATATTTATAGGATTTCGGGACGGGGGGCGGGGCTTCAGCCCCCTTAGCCCTCCCCTGGCTACGTGCCTGGCTCATAGCTTCCTTAAATAAATTTTTGTACGGAATTCAGTTGCAGGCGAAGGCTGGCTTGTCCAAGCGGAAGAAACGCGAGAATGTTTCTAATTGCGGTTCTACAGTAGAATTACGAAGCGCCAGGATGAAGTAAATAAGCAACCATGAAATAACCGCTAATGCAACATAGGAAATATTTCATGATTTGGAGACATTCTTAGTCACGGAAACCTTGTAAAACAAAAGGTAGCGTTTTGGAAAGAAATTTCCTTTGGGGATAAACCGGGGTTGGAAAACAGGACACAAATTATGTAATAGAACAAGACAGAAATCTTAAGGAACTGCATCTTTCCAATTACAAGATAGATGACTCAATGATGATGATACTCATGAAGTGAACATTATTTAAAATATGCCGTTCACCACGGGCGAAAACATAATTTTGGCAAATCACCATCTGCTATTTATTTATTAAATAAAAATTACATCTTGTTGTTCTACACATAACTAACTAATTCGCTTAATAATACCGATAATATGAATGTAAATTTAATAATTGCCACTAACATGCACACACACACACAGGTATACCTAAGAGAATAAAACTAATGTGAGTATAATACAATTATAAACATTAAAAAAATGCCACATTTATGCATTATTTAAAAAATCGACACTTTTCTCTAAGTTAAACTGGCTACCTCGGCGCCTTATTTATAATTAGGCATTCTAATGTGTGTGTCTATATGCATAGGCTATATACGTGATGCGAGTAATAACATTTGCAAATTTTGCGTTGATAATATAAATCCATTGAGTTAAATAGCGTGATAAATTTGAAATCATTATTTTTGTATTTGAATCTTTGTTATTTTACATCGCTTTCTTTCTGTTCCCTTTGGCTAATTCTGATGATGAGGGCGTGCAAGGGGGGACGTTTAAGGCACATTACTTCCACCCGGTAACTGCTATTTGCAAGCCAACGAGGCTCTGACGCCTAGACCTACGGCTAGTATAATCTTCTGTAGGGTTGTGTGTGTGTTGCCCAGTGTTTTATCCTTATGTGTGCTGAGTAAGCTCCTTTACAGCCCAGCTTTTAACCAGGTGAAAATATTTTAGTCATCAGACACATGTTTAGCCTCCCCGATGGCGCAGGGGTAGCGTCGTCGCATTGTAATCAAGGGGTCCCGGGTTCGATACCCGGTGGAGACACATAGTGGATCGGATCCTGCTTTAAACTGTAGGTCCAGTCCCGATTAGCCTCTGTGCATAAAGTGGACTTAAAGCAACAAACCAATCAATCAAGACACGTGTTTATTTTAGTTATGCTAAGGGTCTGGGCACCGTATAATGTGACGGGTGCAAAATAGCCAAAGTGCTGACGTACCCATAATTTTAAATTCAATCAATCAATTCTGATGAGGATGCATGGTGATTAGATCAAAAGCACAAGGGAACAGGACACCTAATCCAAAAACCAACAGGGGATATACTGATTATGAGCCCATGCGCCATTGAGCTTTAAAAGACGCACTTTTTCTGGGTGTATTAAGTCACCTCTTACACTCCGCAATCAAAAGTAAAAGGTAAAGTGTTCCCCTGTGCATAGCACCACGCCATGAAGGCGTATAGGGGGTGTGGGGGTAACGCCCCACACTTTCTTGATCCGGTCGTGAGTGGGGGTGATGTGATCAGCATCACGCCCCTAACCGCCTTTACCCCCCAGGGTTTCCCCCAGGTACCCATGTTATTCGACGCTGGGTGGGCGCCGGGGCCGCTTTCACCGTTAGAAAAGTTCCCGGATTTGAACCGGCCGGGGATCGAACCCGGGACCTTGAGCATGGTAGTCAGACGCGTTACCGACTGAGCCACCGCGGCCATCGCAATGGGAAATTTCTTAACATTATCTTTGCTTGGTGTGGTATATTACGTTATGGAGCCCCATAAACACTTGATTATTGTTACTTGGATCCGAAGTTGAAAATTATGCAAGCACCAATTCCTTTAGATAAATGTTTCCAATTAAAGTACTGAATTAAAAAAAAAATACAATATGAAATTAATACCTTCGAGCGACGGCTAATACCAACAACAACTATAATTAATATAATATTAATTAATGATTGCGGAGTGATTGCATAATTTTCAACTTCGGATCCAAGTAACAATAATCAAGTGTTTATGGGGCTCCATAACGTAATCTACCACACCAAGCAAAGATAATGTTAAGAAATTTCCCATTGCGATTGTTCTCCGCTTTGGGTAATGCTGCGTACATGCTTAAGTTGCAAATTGCATAGTTATGTCAAAGCGTGACGTTTTCTACTATTAATTTAAGTCTTGCTCGCATAGTGACACAAACATTCCTTACTCTGAGACGTCACTTATCTTGCAGTTCATCATCTTGGGACAGCGGAGAACGTCTCCTTAATGAGATCTCATGGGTGTTACATATGAATGCTCACTTCACAGGGGAAACTTCCCACGTACGCTCCTCGCTCCTTTTGTAACTTCTGCACGACACCTAACGCTTCGAACTGGGGTATCACATGAAAATATGAAGTACTGAAATAGCAAATGATTCTCAAACTTTTAATGATTCCGAAGGTGTGGCATCTGTCATGCTGGTACTTGGTGTCATCCTGCACGAATGACCTTCGGAAGGTTCTCTTGCTTTCCAGGAGAACATGATGTGCTTGGGATTACGCAGTGGTGAAATTCTTTGGAGCAAGGAAGGGGTCAAGTTTCGCAACTCGGAATTACAAGACAAATTCAGCGCAATTGTTAAATGTACATCCACGACAAGAAGTGTTGAAATCAGAAGACCTTGTGCTGATTTACTTTATATTCTTTATTGTAAATTAGCTGAATTGTACAACTGGGACAATAGCGGTGCTACCTTTGATTTATCGTAGATGAAAAAGCTTGCATCGAGAGGGTCCGTAAGATCAAACAAGAATCCGTATTGCAAATTTATTGTAGAAAGATGCAAAAAGTACAGTAATATATATCATTAAAAGAAAACGCATGAGCCATTCCATGTAAAAGTATACAAACAACGTTAATTCATTTTTATTGTAAATATCACTTATTATATGTGAAATTAAAGGGAAAACTATGCAGAATTTGAAATTATTAATAATTTACAAACATCAGTCACACCCGTCATAGGCAAAAAAAAATGTTTATGAAAAAAGTATGTAGTAATATTGTTAGAAATTAAGAGCATCTAAATGTCGAGTAAAGTTTGCTTCGTGAAAATATAATGAAATTGTTTCAGTAAACCAATATTTTTCACAGAGTTTTCTGAAAGACTGAGGAAGGTCATAAAATCTTGTCTCAGAAGTGTCACACCCATCACAAGTACAAAAAATGTATCTTCTGTAGCTGAGAATTGAGATTGGGGAGGAATATTCTGCAATTAAATACCTTTCATCATGAAAAATGAAATTACATGAATTGATAGAGTTACATATATGAATGCCACACCCGTCACAATGGAATTTCCCACATTCAGTTTATGCTATTAACCATACACAATAACTATAGGCACACCCCTTGTATAATCTCATCTGGTCGGTACTTTCCTTGTGATGTAGGTTGAAGGTCCTCACAAATTTGAACAAAAGTGCAGTTTCCCAATACCTTTTCTTAAATGAGGCTTGCTAAAGATAATTCGCTACATTCAATGTATAAGTTGAATAAGTTCAATCACTTCTTGTATATAGTATTAAAATTTTTAAGGATGAGGTGTGAGAAACCAACAATGTTATGAAAGAATGGGGCAGAAATAAACATGAGCGCTGTTAGAAATAGGATGACATGTTCACGTTTTAAAATTACATTAGAAGTGTGGCTCTCATTACAGTTAATGCAATCATGCAGTCGTGCATGGAATTTGCATAAGGTGCAACATAGCGACCTAATGTGACGAATTACACAAGCAGTGATATTGTGAGGTCGGGTAGCGTACACGTGCGTACTCCCACAGAAGTCGTTCAATCGAAAGATCGAGCTGGATATTCAGTGTCTCCAAACCACGAAATCAATTGGTAGAACATAATTTGAAGAATATTCTTGCTTGTCCTTGAGCGGAGTAGCACCATCGTGTTAAACCAAAGGCTCATTACATTGCATAATTAGGGTGACCATACGTCCCGTTTAGACCGGGACAGTCCCGTTTCAGAGGCGTGACCAGGTCGTCCCGTTGGTATTATAAAAAAAAACACTATTTGTCCCGTTTTAGAAAAGTCTAGGAGTTAGCTGGAAAACCAAGTCAAAATTTGAGACAAATTTCAAGCTAAAAAAAAGTGTTGAAATAGCGTCATGGCAACACTAGCAAAACAGCTATGTACGCCATAGCAACACTATGTAAGCCATACTGAGATTATAATATTTATTATAATAATTATAATTAATACCTATTGACAACAAGAGATCATGTTTAATTTATTGTTCATGATGTATCATTCATGTAATCCATATTTTAATAGATAATAACGAGAAGAATACGTTAATAATAACAATAATTTTATAATTAGACCTATTTTTCAGGAAGCGGAGGGAGATGTCCCATTTTGGGGACAAAATATTATGGTCACCCTGTGCATAATCCTTTTGAGCCTCTGCTGGCTTTCATTCAGATAGAGGGTCCTCAGAAAAACTGTCAAATCCTCACGCATCACCCTTTTTTCATTACATGGCGAAGACTTATTGGGATTTTCTGTTCTCAGATGAATGACAAACCCTGATGGAATTGATATTCAAGCTATATCTAAACCTTTGCGTTTGGTGCGGTGAATTTCGGTGAAGTCCGGAGGGCCCAATGAAGTTAAATCCACTCTCCTCATCTCCTTGCTGGGGACCCCTGGGATCTTATATCTTTCTAAGATGCGAAAGAGAGAGTGGGATGCGGAAAGTAATGGGAAACTACCGCATCTATTTTTCCCTAGAAAACTTGCAACTGAACATCGAACAGCATGGAGGTTGCAAGGAAAGATCTGCCCAAGGGCAGAAAATATGAATGAATGAAATATAAAAATAGGATTTTAAGTGTCAAACTATCCCAAATATTACAATGTTTGAAATGGTATTGAATCTAAACTTATGACTTAGCCGATGGTTCACTTAAACTTTTCTCAGATAAGTGGAATGTAATGAAATATCTCTACATAGACATAAACATAGCTAAACATAAACATAAACATAAAAAAAGAATTTCGCTGGCAATTTGGGCAGGAAAGTGCTGAAGCTACGTACTTTGATAAATCTACGATCTTTCATTACCCATAGTTTGAACTATTGACAGAAGTAGTTCATCACAAATCTGAACATAACATAATACTTTATGCACTTCGGACTTCATTCCTTCATATTAGTTAGAACAATTTGAAACGGATCTTATCATTTTCCTAGACATGTTACTATGTGCCTAGGAAGATAGCGCGCGGTGGCTTTAGCCAATTCTAGAACTAAAACTTGCTTTACATTGATCGAGCTACAACAATTATATTAGAGAAGGTACACTCGTGTACACAACTAGAGAGCGTTTGTGGCAGTTTGTAGAATCAGGTAACTATCCAAAGATGACAGCTACTTGCCCAAGCATCTTTCTTCCCAATATTTCGCTTGTGGATTCTGCATCTAATTAGAGTTCGACCAATGTGAACTGTTGATAAAGAGTACAGACCAGTGGTTCTCAACCTCTTTCAGTCCAGGACTCACCTTGAAGGATGTTACACTTCATGAGACCCATAAGCATGGGTGCCGGCAGAATCACTTGTAGAGGTGTGCACGCAGTTTATAATCATATTTTTGCTAACATGAGTACTTTAAGAACCCCTCTTTTACGATTTATTTACAAATTACGCATACTTCATTCTAGAAAATTAAATGTGTGATTTAAAAAAAAAAACAATTTACTCAAGTCTAACAAAAACGACAGATATCCGATTCCTTTGAGTTAAACATCAGAGAGATTCCACTAAAATGCATTGGTAGACCGCGAATAACAGAAATGTAGAGTGTAGACTACATACAACACGGGTTGAATTTAAATTGTTAAAACAATGTATCTTAGTAATTTAAATGTAATAGGTTTTTAAGACACGGTAAATAAGTTTTCGAGCCCGACTTTGCAACCCACCAAACGCCCCCTCGCGCCCCATAGGTTGAGAAACGATGGTATAGACGCTTGTTATGAGTTGAAAGGTGACATATCCTAGACTTGCGAGTCATTTATTTGAATGGTTTCCAGCAAAGAACAACGAATAAAGGATTAAGACCACTTGTTCGTTAAAAAATAATAAATGAAAAAGAGGAGGTTGTTTGAAACACGCAATCGTTAATAATTTAGAATCTACAACTATAATGGAGCCGCCTTACCAACCGGTGTCCATTCATGGAGCAGAAAGGTTATTTTGAAAAAAAAAATATCCCGTTTCCCTGCTGGCTGCTTTGGGGAGGGGGAATTTTAATGTTTCCGCTTCTTGCCCAAACAGTAGGCCTGATAGGTTGTTTGACTGCGAGTTCCTTCGTAGGTAAACGCGGCAATAGAGGGTCTCTGCCATTAAGGCGGTCCCCGTGCCGGCTGAAAGGGCGCCTCTACTATAGGTTCATACGCTCAGGGCTAACAACTTCGCTATGGAGAGAAGTCGATGCATGTCCCCATAGGTATAGCCTATTGGGGGATGTGGCGATAGGGCTGCACATATTCGTAATCTCGTACATTATGTGATCAGCACCACGCTCCGGACGCCTCTCCCCACAAGGCTTGCTATCATATACCCATTTACTAAGAGCTGCTTGATATTCGAAGGGTTACTAGGAAGAACATATATTATTTGCCTGCCTTACCATGTTACACTTATATTAATTTAGGGCAAATAAATGAGAGATTGTTTTATTGCACCAAATATAAGCTTGGAGTTCTACGATTCGCGATTTTGTAAGGAGTTCGCGTTGAATATACGGAGCGTTTTTGTTTTATCTGTATTGTCCAACCCAAAAACTCTACATGCAGGGATATTGCTTAAAAAATTCCACCTTCAATCAAGAATCGAACCCAGGTCTCCCGCGTTCACATGTGTATGTATGTGTGTGTATATAAGCGTGCGTGTGTGTAGCAATACGCAAACGCACTGCGATGAAAATATGCGGCTGGGCAGAATTGCGCTGGTGCCACATAAGGAAAAAGCATAGCGAGGGTGGGACAAAAGTCGCTGGTTCCTCGCGCTGTGTGGCAACGTCAACCAGGCTGCGTTGCCTAGTTCGAGCGTCAGACCGACCTCTCTCAGGGGCACTTTTGTGTCATCCTTGACCTTTCGAGCATATGCTGTCACTTTGTATCACACGGATTACAAAGACCAACTCTACAACGAGATGTTTCATTCGCTTAAACCCAGTGATGTGCCGTAGACTATAAGTTTACGTCTACATGTGTTGTCTACGCGTAATCTACACGAAGATTACATTGACTTGTAGTTTACATAGTCTACCGTAGACAAGCAAACAACAGGGAAGAAAGAAATCCGAGTGGGCTTTGAAAGAGAAAGTATTTTTTTTCTTCAAACATGTCGATAATCTTGGCCTGACGTAATCAAAGTTATCGAAAAAGGGGAAAAGGGACTACCGGAAGAAAAACAAATGACAGCTATAGTGAAAACTGACATTACTTTTTACACTGACGAAAGGGAAGGCTAAAAATATTTTCTTGTATTGTTACTGCATAGGAAAGTGCATGTGTCCATAAAGCAGATTTTTCCACGTGTGAAATGGTGGAAATAGAAGTAAAACTAATCTTGTCATTCTACGCACATCGCATTTTTGGGGTGAATGTCGCGACTAGTTTATTTTGCAGTTCTGTTAATACCTAGTGAATTGGTTGAACGTAAATAAATACTTAAAACACTTATTTCTGGACAGTGGAATACTTCACGCTCTCTATGTCCACCTGCTGATGCTTGCTGCTGCTTCAAGAACGATGCGCGCGCCTTGCACGGAGAACGCCCAAGAGCCATGTTGTCTACGTTGATTACATAGTTTACATAGTCTACATTGTCTACACGTAGAATGTAGACAATCGTTGTTTACGCGTAGACGCACATCACTGCTTAAATCTCCCAACACACGGGGTTGTGCTCCGACGTGGCAACAGCGCGAACTTCTGCCACCCGCCAATTTTCATGGCTTTGCGTTTAGTTCTCCTGGTTAGACTGAGCTGTGATCTCGAAAATTTCAAGTTCTAGTCTATACCAGAAAAAGCGGAGAAAGCAGAACAAGATCTTTCAGTACAATTAAAGAAAACCTTTCATTGTTTATTGTTCTCACTCCAGTCTCGTAAAACAGTCCACCCTGGGAACATCCGCAAGTACCGCAAAGGCAGGATATTCAAATGAAACACCTGAGGGGTTGCTTCATACGCTTCCCTTTCCTTGTGCAAGGTCACTTCATGTAAATTACGAAAACAAAAGCAGAACATGTGGAGGGGTAGTAAACGATGACATGAAATGCTTGTATCTTACGTATAAAATTGTTCTGCTTCCTCAGTAATTACGAATGAACTTAAGTGACCGGATGAAGTGTCAGTGTGGTGCCACAGACTTCCCATAACAGGTGCAATGGCCTCTGTTGAGGGTCAACATTGAATCTTTTAGTTCTGCTGTTTTCTGTGATTTCATCTTTCATGGACTTGGCGCCCGGGGAGTTGCTTGTAATATTGTAAAATACAGAGAATCCGAATTCAAGGAACGGCTCATCATTTTGCAACGCGCTGGTTTAATGTATACAGTGGGATCCACTAGTATTGCTCGGCAAATTGTCCATGACTATTTTCATTAATTTTTATCTTACATTGTATGTGTTTTTAAGCGATGGATTTTTATTTATGCTGGTGCAGAAGTTGTCAACAGCTTGTTTCAAGTTTTCTTTTGATTCTTGAAACACTTATTGGGTCAAATAAAGTGCACGAACATGGTGATGGACAATTTGCACGGTAATACTCATGGATCCCACTGTACTAATCAGCATAGCTATAAAATTGGTACTGACATGTCCATGTCGCGCCTGTACATTCCTGTCGTGATCGGTATATCAGAAACTACTACATGTATAGAAATAAAATTTCGGTAGACTGATAAACCTACCAAGTAATAAAATGCAACATAAATGGCATTTATCGGAAGGAAGGGATTTATAAAATTTGAGCCCCTAGACTATCCTTTGTTTTAGGCCCTGTCGACATCATCTTCATCATTATTATTAATAGTTTTGTTATCATTGTGTTTCACTTCCAGTAATTGAGGATTTGATGACGATAAAAAAAATTCAAGCCGACCTCTGTGTATGAGTGGTTAGCACAGCTAACGAAGCCAGGGTCCCGGGCTTGAATCCCGCTTAGGCATTGGTGTTCTTTGTAGGTGCCCCTTTATCAATTTCATCATATCAACTATAATCACTCATCCTCATCGTCGCGATTAGTTAAAGTACGCTGAAAATCGACGCTAAATAAGAAAATTCAAAAATTGATAAAAAATAGAGGCTATAGAAGGAAGACTTAAAAGAAAGAGAGATTGTTGTTTGTGTACCAGTATGTAACGAGTGCACCCCACGGTCCCCGAAATGACGTGTCAATCATACCCCGGCACGGGGCCAAACGTCGTTATGTGTACGGGAGACCGGTCGTGACTCTCGGTCCAGTTATCAAGTTCGGTACTGAGACGGTCGTTTATTGTCATACTATTGCGAGGCGGGGATAGATACCTTGAAATATTACACTGTTTTGTTTACCTTTGATATGTAGATTCGAACATTCATAAAACACTAATAGCATAATATCTGGTACCTGAAAAACGTCAAATAACAACACTGACGAACGGTAAAAAAGTGAATATATATTGTAACAACAAAGAAATATTGCAATCAACAACTGTTTACAAAGCCTCCTCAAACGCTCACTCATTCACTCTCTCTCTCTTTCACACACATGAGGTATTTTTACATGTGAAGTATGGATACAAATCATGGATCTCATTAACATATCATTCCATTTAATTTTTAAACCTTTATGTGAATTTAGGGCATTTGTCTGCCAGCTCCTGTGCTCTTTTAAATTAACATAAGTGCCAGCCCTCGGAAAGCGGTTAACAAAGACAATTGGGTCGGCGTGGTTAAATCTTTCGTTCCAATGAACGTATGCATCCAGTCGTAAGGACGACATTATACAAGTTTCTCGGACGGGGGTATTACGCATAAGCCTCTCTCGTCCAATGAGAACAACTACACAATTACATAGGGATGCAAAAACTTAATTGGCTCCAGCTGCCGGAATACACAAATCAATCGTCGGCGCGAGCAAAAATTACCTTAAATACCACTATGCAACAAATAATACTATTTCACGCACACGACCTTGCAATAAAAACAACTACGCTTTCCACAATTAAAAAGGACTCATCAGTCAACTATTGACAAATTAAATGGCGCGACGGGGCGGTCGGTTACACAAGAAATGGAGCGCACTTTGACAATTTATACTAAATATTAAAGAAATGAAATGGAGCTTCTAACCCTGAATGCAGACAATTAAATTAGAACATCTGAACATGAAATTACCCTTTTTTATAACAATACCAAAACAATTTTTAGGCGCGGAAGTTAGGTTTGGGTTTTCCTGAGTAACTTTGCAAATAAGTGAGACGTCGGCGTTAACTGTACGGTGTTGATAATAACGGCGCACGTTTACATGTACATGAGACCCTCTGAAGTATACTGTACCAGACTCTGCTACATGGCGTGGTCCTTCATCTCTCCTGGACGCGGGACTTGCACACGGTTCCTTTGTGGCGAAATTGTCCTCCGAGGTCGATCGCGACGAAGAATAATTGCGACGATATGGTGTACTTGCACCCCCTCAGAACTTCGGGCGTTCCTCTTGTCACTAGCGTCGGGTGTACGTGGTCACGCGTCGGTTCGGAATCTCTCTGGTGGCGGGCTTCGGTTCGGCGTCGTTCTGGAAGCGTCGTTCTGGAGTCGTCCTTCAATCTCTCCCTCTGGCTTCGATCGGCGTCGTTCTGGAGTCGTCCTTCAATCTCTCTCTCTGGTGGCGGGCTTCGATCGGCGTCGTTCTGAAGACGTCCTTCGGGCTTTGGGCAGTGTTTGGCTTTGATGTCGTCTTTGGCGTTGGCTGACTGGCTTCATCGGAAGATGGCGATGCATCGTTGCGGGGTCAGGGAAGTCGACAGACTCCCTTCTCAATCTCCTTTAACCGCCCATGATTATGTAGTTAACGCTTGGCAAAAACAAATCACCGCGTAATCTTCACCAAAATAAGGCGTACACTGGTACCTCTCTATCTGCGATTCGCTCACGGTACGTAAGGAAACAAAGTTCACAGACACAAAACAATGATCACGCGAGAGTGTAGCGCGGAGATGCTCTCTCTATGAAATCCGGGTAAAAACTGTGTCTGGGATGGTAGCACCGCATATATATAAGAGATTCAAATTCGTCCGTTGAAACCCACGCTAAGGTAGCTTGGCTTCGCTTTCTCAGGGGATGGAAATGACCTCTGTCCATTGTCTTGAAACGCGGTCAGCGACGCGTCGTCGATCCTTGCAGGCTTCAGCTCCAGCTGATCTCTCTGGTCATCCGTGAACATGGGTTCGAACGCCCGCTGCGACTCGAGCCCGGTAGCGGCGAAAATAATCTTTCCTTATCTCCGCGTTGG
Organism: Lepisma saccharinum; assembly: GCF_977018435.1. Classification (NCBI taxonomy): domain Eukaryota; kingdom Metazoa; phylum Arthropoda; class Insecta; order Zygentoma; family Lepismatidae; genus Lepisma; species Lepisma saccharinum. Next base: position 23,580,657 of record NC_139252.1, on the reverse strand, counting down.
TGCAAATATGTCCTGTTCTAAGCGGCGGCTGTCACTCAAGAAAAACCCGTCCCCAGCTTCCGACGTCTGGCTCGGATACAAGTTTATTCACAAAATAAGATCAAACCTCACACTTTCATGTTTGTGCATAAAATGAATCAATAAACAAAAAATAATTTATATCGAACTGCGTTTCATATGTCACTAGATACCGTGACAAGTATGTCTGGACAGTCACATATTTTCTATCAAATTACACAAACATTGCATCCTACTTACACCACTTTCTTCTAACGGCCTCTTCATTCATTCATTCATTCTTTTATTTGGAACCTAACAGCTTTTATGCCGTTTTTTGTCCATAACAATTAACGGCCTCTTACTATAAGTTTCTCACGATGGTGTTTCTGCTGAACTTTCTTCTTCCTCATTCGATACATACAACAATGTATCATTGTTGAAACTGTATTATTTACATACAGTCGATGTTTATCGTGCGTATCCTGCAATCTGCGCACAATGTCAATGAATACCACTTACGCTGAAGAGGGTCTTTGGCATTGCGCAGAAGAAACCGTTACAGTATCCTAAATTTGCCAAAAACTTTCTCTGGTGAATTTGCTTTCTCTGAGGCCAACGTTAGAAACTGGGTCCCCTCCTTACTAACCGGTTCACAAGAGCTGGTCAAATTACATGGCATGCTAATTCCTGAACTACGGTCCTTTGCTTTTTCAACTTACCACACTCTTAACATGAAAATAAGGTATGGTATATCGGTGGATGTTCCTCGTGACTATCTCTCAGAAATGAGTAAAAAAAGGTAAAGGTAAAGTGTTCCCCTGTGCTTAGCACCACGCCATGAAGGCGTATAGGGGGTGTGGGGGTAACGCCCCACACTTTCTTGATCCGGTCGTGAGTAGGGGTGATGTGATCAGCATCACGCCCCTGACCGCCTTTACCCCCCAGGGTTTCCCCCAGGTACCCATGTTATTCGACGCTGGGTAGGCGCCGGGGCCGCTTCCACTGTTAGAAAAGTTCCCGGATTTGAACCGGCCGGGGATCGAACCCGGGACCTTTAGCATGGTAGTCAGACGCGTTACCGACTGAGCCGATTTTTATGTAATCAAAGTACAAAATATATACATAAATATTTAACAATAATTGATAAATTATGTACTTAAATATGTATTATCAAAAGGATATGTAGCTAAATATGTAGTATCAAAGAGTATCTAATGTTAATAATAATCGAGTATCAAAGATATTTCAAGAATTCTTCTAGATATTTAATTTATTTGAAAGTATTCAACATAATTTTAAGGACATAAGTTGTTCAAATTAAAATTTGTATCAAATTTACAAACTCAGAAAAGCACAGTAACATATATTTCAGGAATCAATATTGTCAACTATTAATTAGTTTTCACATCGCTAATTATTGTAGAATATGTAAATATGTAAGAGAGCTCTTTGTAACTTTCGAAATAAATTGTAAGAAGAAGCATCTACAGAAAGAACAATCGAATGAAAATACATAGCTAGTTTTGTACTTTTTGTACAAGGGAACTGTGTAACTCGCTACGTACAGGAAAGTGGCTTTCTTGTCCACCGATGCCAAGTATCTAGGTGCTTTGGTTAAACGTAAAAGTTAGACGAAAATATGTAACCAGAAGGGAATATGTAACCATCTTTCGATAAATATCAGTTCCAGTTTTTTTTTTTTCTGCCTGTCTTTTGACTTGGCAGTCAATTTTAGGAGACCGTTAGCACTATGCATCTCATTGATTAGAAAATATGACATCACATGAGCTACAAATTTTCTTCATCATGTTTCAGAGTTCAGAAATATAGGATGAAGAATCAATAAAGGAAAAAATACCGCACTATGTTGTCTTATGCAAAATAAATTAGCAAATAAGTAAAATATAGGGCTGAGCCGATATCGATGCCGATGTATCGGTATCGGAAGGTATCGGTTGGAATTCATCTGCCGATATCGGCAGATACCTTTCCGGCATTTTGATTTTTCACGGGTCAGCAAAAATTCCATTTGGCATTTTCGAGGAGTCAAATTATCCTGGATGTTATGCACAATTCAAACTTGCTAAAATATTTTTCAAAACTGCTAAAGAGATAGGTTTGGAAGTTAACAAAGAGAAAACTAAATATATGCTTACAGGCCGTAACCAAGTGTTAGGTAATAATCAAAATATAATTATTGATAACAACTCGTTTGAACCAGTTTCCAAATTCAAATACTTAGGAGTAATATTAACAAATGAAAACTATATTAAAGAGGAAATAAAAAGTAGGCTTAATTCAGGAAATGCATGTTACTTCTCTCTTCATAAACTTTTGTCTTCTCGTTTAATATCTAAGTAACTAAAAGTTAAAATATACAAAACAGTAATTTTGCCTGTAGTATTATATGGGTGTGAAACTTGGTCCCTTACATTGAAAGAGGAACACGAATTGAAAGTATTTGAAAATAAGATCTTTAGGAAATTATTTGGACCTAAAAGGTATGAGGAGACAGGTGAGTGGAGAAAGTTACATAATTTAGAACTACATAATTTGTATTCATGTCCAGATATTATTAGAATGATTAAATCAAGAAGACTTAGGTGGGCAGGCCATGTGGCACGAATGGGAGAGGAAAGAGGAGTTCACAGGATTCTTGTTGGGAAACCTGATGGTAAGAGACCTGTAGGAAGGCCAAGACGAAGATGGAGGGACAACGTTGAGATGGACCTAAGGGAAATCGGTAGAGATGGAAAAGAGTATATAGATCTTGCTCAAGATAGGGAAAGATGGAAGGCCTGTGTTGCTGCAGCCATGAACCTTCGGGTTTAAGAAGGCTAGAGAGTTAGTTAGTTAGTTTTATTTTGTACCAATTTTGCACGAAAAACTGTATTTTTGAATTACATAACATCTATTTTATTATTCTGATGTAATTCTCGAATATTCTAAAGCACTTTTTTTGGAAAATTGATGCATGTAATTAGAGTATTTACACAAATTTTGATCAATATTTTGAACAAAATTTCATTAATACAATTTTTAAGTATCGGTATCGGTATCGCTATCGGTGGGAATCGGTAAGAGTATCGGCATCGGTATCGGTATCGGTTCAAAGTGGTATCGGCTCAATAGCCTGGCAAATATTTAAAATATGTAACACAATACTTATGCAAAATCATGTCAGTTATGTAATTCGTTGATATTTCCCTGTTCAAGGTAAGTACTTAGAAAGGAATATAATATGTAATTAGCTACAAATACGGGCTCTCTTAGCGAGACTGAAAGAAACCTGTATAAGGAAATTTGATCTAGGATCGGGCTTTAGTTCAGTGTGGACGCTTGGGCCAGGTAGAGTTTTGGCGGCCCTCTACATTCCACTCTGCCACTCCTCCATCTTTCTACCCTGGTCCTCCTACTTTGCACCTTCCTCCAATAAAGACATGTCCATGTTATATATTTACGGCTTTATGACTTAAAATAATAACCTTGTTTTTAAAAGACTTTAAGTATTACTGTTAAAGAACAAGTTTATTGTTAATATCCATACCTGAGTCACGCTAACTCCCGGCCCCCATTCACAGAACGGTTATTTTGACAAAATCCTGTTTCCCTGCTGGCCGCTTCGGGAAGAAGGGATTCTAAGGTTGCCGATTGGTGTCCAAACAGGTGGGCAGCGGTAGACCTAATCAGCTGCTTGACAGCAAGTTTCTTCCTAAGCAATAGCGGGTCACTGCCATGAAGGAGGGAAGTTAGCTGGTTCGACTCTGGATAATAACATCAAAATAACAGTAATCTCTTAGCTTAAGGCCGTACTAAAGGTGATTTTGCAGTAATTTTTCGAAAACAGATGGCAGCACCGTTTGTCATGGCAACCGAGTGCCATGTTGCCAGATCTATGCGCATAATCAAGATAAGTACATACAGGTTGTTCGATCAGGGTATTTACTGATGGAAGATGATGTCAGATTGATTAGTGGGATTTAGACAAAATTCTTAGGTGTGTAGCGATGTTATTGATTTCTATGAGATCAGTTAGATACTCTTATATAAAAAAAGAACGAGTATTTCAGCAATGGAAAGTAGCAAAAGTGGAAAATATTCCAAAATATTAACAAAAAACAAAAAAATCCTTGTGATTAGTTCATACACCAAACAGGGCAAGTAAGAATAATACAATTACATTTGAAGCAACTGCTGCGTTATCTCGTAGATAATAGGTGTGTTTCACCTACGTCACAAACTGTTGAAATAGCACCACGACGATACGGCACTTCAAAAACCATTAACATAACCACTACTTTCTGAAGATACGAAATGTTTTCACCTTTTCACATGATAATTCAGGTACTAGCGGCTACACACTAGATTCGTTGTTTCACACACAAAATCTTGCTTACTGGTCATAAAAGGCAAACATGCACCGGTCTTGACAAGAACTACCACTTCAACGCCATCTGTACGCAGCAGTTTGAACATGACGGAGACCTTATATTTTCTGTTATTTACTTAAATACCTTTAATCGTAACAAAATTATAGGCATTCCAGGTTCTAGTGAATAAAACAATCTTTCATATCGGAAAATTTATTTCTTACCGAATCTATATTAATGCTACGGTTGTGTCTGGGAATTTGGGCCCTATTCTTTAACGTGGCTTTAGAACCCCCTTAAATTGCTATATGATTTTGCAATATACTTATTATGTTATGCAGTAATAACTGCAATTAATTCTTGTCAACAATAAATCAAACTCCTTTTAAAATAAATAGCCTATGCACAATTTAACATTTGCAATCCGTATTACCTGTTTCCAAATGTATCATTTTTTTTCATTATATTATAAAAAGGTAGTACTTATGTATTCTCCAACAGATGGCGCCACGTTTCTATTTGAACTAATTTTCGTACTTTTTGTTGGATGTTGAAGTAATGACAAAATCTTATATACATAATATGGGAAATAATTTACCCTTAAATATTTGTAGCAACACTTCTTCAGAGTTTTGCTTATGTTTCAGAAAGGTTGATGAATATGTTTTCCCTTTTAGGTATCTTTACAAATAATTCAGTCAGAAGAGTGGCAGAAAATGAAATGCCAGTTCAGAGAAAATCTATTTCACGAGTATTTTTGTCCGGTACACAAGGGTTGTACCTAATAAGAAAAACGATGCGTATATTACAGTTTGGACGTAAGACGCTAATTTCACATTGCTACGTATTAGAATTAGAAATTCTTCATTCAAGGGCGATGTCAACCTGCAAAATATGTGCAACAATGTTGCCAGCAATGGCCTCTTCTCTGACCTACAGTCAGCATAATCCTCTTTAAGGCTGTGTTTTGTCTTAATATGTCCTGAGTTCATCTTTAGTGCAGTCACTTAAGCGATTTTTTTTTTTCGAAATAAAGGAACTAATTCATAACAAGCTGAAATTTGGTATGTCGCGTCTTTGTAGCATTAATAACAACATACCAAAAGACCCCGGCGATCACCCGTAGATTAGTAAAATCCAGAATCCATTCTGAACTTTAACGTATCACTGGGAAAGTAAGAGTCCCGGGTTGGAATATTGGTAAAGTATGAATTTTACTTATTTAAGTAAGCCATAACTTACATCATATTCTATATTCTATCATTTCACTAAGTAACTGAAGTTCAGTACTTATTTATTTTACTCAAGCTTTCGCTACATCATAATGGCTTCTTCAGGAGTTAAGATAAGAGTAGTCAAATTTGAAAACAGGAAAGGTAAGTTGGGTTAAAATGGTTAAAACTGAAGGTAAATAACAATGCAGAGTTCCCTGCAACTGCTTCCTGCTGGCAACTGACTGTAGCCACCTTTACCTCTGAAGTCATCGCCACTACTGGCAAAAGTAAACAACACATATTTTGTTGACGAGAGGCTACCGACAGCGTTAACACCTTGGGAGATATATACGTATGTTAACAGCACCAAACCTGACGTGCCTAACATATCCACATATCAACATATATATTCTAGGTTTTAGGTGCAAACTAAACGAAGTTGCCAAAATCAAAGGTTCTACAGTGGGTGATGTACATACAATGCGATCCATTGAGGAGTAGACCGCCGCGTTGGTGTTTGCGCTCTCGACATCCGAGGCACTCGCGGCCGTTTGTCGGCATCGTAGAGTGTCGATGAAGCAAGCGCACAACAGTTTTCGTAATTATTTAAAAAAGTTATTTACTTATCAGATTTATAAATGAAGGTGTTCAAACTAGTCGCCTTGGATGCGCACAAATTTTTGATACATCTTTAGTAAGGCACCCACTAACGTAAGCTATCGAGGGGAAGAGAGCTAGAAACCAGTTTTTACAGAGGTTCTGAAAGTAGACAGGAGATGTGACGTGATAAGGGTCCTTGTTTTGTATTGCGTGGCCTGTTTATTAGTGATAGGGTGCTTGCTACGTTTGTTTGTTTTTCTAGTGTATTGCTTGTTACATTTGTTTGTTCTTCTAGTGTATTGCTTGTTATGTTTGTTCAAATACACACACCCTGGAATAACTGAAACGTAACTTCCGCCAAGAAATTACCAACATTAATCAACGGGAACTGCAGCAGCGAGTTATGGGTAACTCCAAAGTGATAAGTAAATAAATCACTCTTTGTAGTTACGGAAACGCGCGCGCTTGATTCACGGAGAGTCTACAGTGCCGACATACCGTCGCGAGCACCTCGCTTGCCGATAGCACAAACACTGACGCGGCGGTCTACACTTCAATGGATTGCTCTGTATTTTAAGATTTATTGGGGCCGGCTAACAATGCGTTTCACTCTGCTTTAGCCTTTTAATCATGCACCGAAGCCCATAAATAGCAAGTAAGAAGTTTCTGACTACTCTACCTCGTGCATAGATAAGATACTCTGAAATGGATTCGTTGCCTATAGTAGGGTCTGAATCGCTGGAATGTACCCGCACCGGGAATCGAAACCGGAATTCCTTGCTTACAAAGCGGCGATGTTGCTACGTATATAGGAAACTGAAGAACAACCTGTAAAAGTGTTCTTGATTGTTGCAAGCACATCACTGTAGAAACAATGTCAAGCAACTGTTAATTGTTGCCCGGACATCCTTTTGGACTAACACTTTTCTTTTCCTTTGTTGGCGGGGCGTTACAGGAGGCAGGATGAAAGCGGTTAACAGTACAGTGTTACACGACCCCTGCGTAAGTCTTCTTGATGTCTGAATGGAGAAAATCGCAGGCGCCCTCAAACAATGCGACGACTGATCTTCCTTGTCGTCGAATACAAAGCGCCTTTCCCAGTGATGCTTTGGTGCTCTGCGCTGGGGGTGTACCGTTCGCAAACGGAGGCATCGGGATCGTACGATGTTCGCGTGGGAGCAGCGGTGATCTTACCGTGTTACTACATTATAGGACAGCACTAACATACGATGCACAGGAAATACATGTGGAGAGGAAGGCAATAAAACTTCGTCTGGCATTGAAAGCAGCAGTGGCGTCAATGACAATGACCAGGGTGGACCAAGCCCCTCAGAAATGGCACTACTGCTCCTGTGACCTCAGTTCTAGGAGAAATATTTTGACAATGTACACCCTACCCGCGCACAACACACACAATTTGTAGGTATAGGTGTATAGTTATCACGTTTTTTCACAAAATTCACGGGAATACGATTATGTGCTCCTAATAATAGTAAGTGTAGTATGGTTAATTGCTCATCTTAAAAGTAACAGAAATACGGTTAATTGCTCATCTTAAAAGTAACAGAAATACGGTTATTTGCTCATCTTAAAAGTAACAGAAATACGGGTATTTCTTTATATTAAAAGTAACAGATATACGGTGATTTGCTCATCTTAAAAGTAACAGAAATACGGTTATTTGCTCATCTTAAAAGTAACAGAAATACGGTTATTTGCTCATCTTAAAAGTAACAGAAATACGGTTATTTGCTCATCTTAAAAGTAACAGAAATACGGTTATTTGCTCTTCTTAAAAGTAACAGAAATACGGTTATTTGCTCATCTTAAAAGCAACAGAAATACGGTTATTTGCTCATCTTAAAAGTAACAGAAATACGGGTATTTGCTCATCTTAAAAGTAACAGAAAAACGGGTATTTCTTTATATTAAAAGTAACAGAAATACGGTTATTTGCTCATCTTAAAAGTAACAGAAATACGGTTATTTGCTCATCTTAAAAGTAACAGAAATACGGTTATTTGCTCATCTTAATGGTAACAAATACCATTATGTGCTCCTAATAATAGTAACTGTAATATGGTTATTTGCTCATCTTAAAAGTAACAGAAATACGGTTATTTGCTCATCTTAAAAGTAACAGAAATACGGTTATTTGCTCATCTTAAAAGTAACAGAAATACGGGTATTTCTTTATATTAAAAGTAACAGATATACGGTGATTTGCTTATCTTAAAAGTAACAGAAATAAGTATATTTGCTCATCTTAAAAGTAACGGAAGTAACTGAGGTACCATCGTTTTTCGCTCATCATAAAAATATCTGAAACACAGTTATTTGCTCATGTTACAAGTAACTGAGGTACGGTTTCTTGCTCATTATAAAATTAACGGGAATGCAGTTATTTTCTCATCATAAAGTAATGGAAATATGTACGGGTACTTGGTCATCCTCAACGTAACTGGTTTACTGTTATTTACTTTTCTAAAATAACCGAATCACAGTTAGCCATCTGAAAAATATACCCACCTTAAGTGACTCATTTAAGTTAGTGATCCTAATAGTAAGTAAGTTGAAATTCTAATAGGCCTTTTGAAAGTTACTAAGTTACTGTTACATAACTCGAAAATGTGACCTAACTATCAACGAAATTGCTTATTACTGGTACATCAACCTAACCGAACTGGCTTCATAATGCTAAAACAGAGTTGGTTCACCTAAAGCTGCAGATGAGCAGCATTCCGTCTACGAGGTTGTAATTCCTCTGTCCCTCCTCCCAAAGTGAAAGGACAAGACAGAATGGAGCCGAGCGCATCCCCGCCCCCACAAAGCGTTGAAAGAGAGCCTTCATGAGCAAAGGCGACATTGAATTCGAGCCTTTGTGGCACGGGAGATTTGTTGCGACGTTAAATGATTGATTCGCACCTTGTTCGTTGATGTCGGCGAAATTTATCAAGCGATGCTCCCAAATCTTCAAAGCTCTTTCACCGGTAACCTAGCTTCGCGACCTACAAAATGGCCGAACGGATGGTATTTCGGAATTAGCGGAAAAGAGAAGGCGTCTGCGTATTGGTGCTATCTCATTCCCCCTTGCTTGGTCACCCCTTCCTCCATTCTCAGCTTCTTTCATCTAGGTCCTCGCGCATTCTCCTCTCTCACGCATATAAATAAAGCTTTTCGTCGCCATTTTGGCAGTGTTTCCCACCGAATTGCTTTGTTACTCAATGAGTGATCAGAAATGTGGATGCAAAGTGAAGCCACTCTTGCACAAAGGTGGCGGCAGAATCTAGGGGTGTTCAAAGGAGCCGGAGCTGCCATTCATGTGTCTGGCAAAAAGATTGATTGATTGATTTGCTTTATTTTACTTCGCTTCTTGTGCCACTTTTTGGCTAATTTGCGAAGATGGGGATGAGTGATGATATGATGAAATTGATGAATAGACACTCACAAATATCCATGCCAGGATTCGAACCCGGGACCCCTGGCGTCGTAGCGCCATGTGCTAACCACTCCGCCACGGGGGCTGGCTATTTGGCAAAAAGAGAATTAATGGGAGAAAAAGATTTTATGTGTGATGCCAGTCACTCATGGCACCACCATAGGATAATTACTCTAATGATTTTATTTACCTATTCAGCCACTCCTAATCATCAACAAATGTAAATTCCGCCCCTATTAGCTACTAATTTGTGTTCGATTATGAATCAGCTTATGATAAAGAAATATGCTATATTAAGATTTACGTAAGGTTGAACCCCCTTTCCTACAAAATCTCATTAATACATTAATCTAGAACCACATTTCTTATTAGTTATTTCTCTCATTTCGAATTGAATATATACGTGCTATCTAATGTGATATTTTACAATTAAGTTCCCAATTATACACGCTTTCTAATAAATTTATTTCGATGCCATCTCTCGGCATGAAATAGAACTTTGAAGTCCGCATACAATAAAATCAATGTCGATATGAATATTATTTCTGCATTTCTATCTTCCCCTTTATCACTCTTTTTACTAACCTGTATACCACGCTTGCCTGAGACGAAGCAAAGACAGCTTTCACCAACTGACTGGACCGGAATTAGAATTTATTTTTACAACATTGACCCTAATAATATCTCTGCCCAGTATTGCGGTACCACTTCTCGCAGAGAATTAAGTTAGAACCGATTTAAATTAAAAAGCGTTTTGGACCTTTTTCTATTTCGCGTGAAATTTCGGTTCCGGAACAGAATTGAAATGCTTTAAAGATAAAAAAGGTACTTTTCGAACCAGAATCCATTTACGCTTGCTGATTTTCTTTCCCAGACCGGAATTGAGTTTATTTACACTTTCTGGACCTTTAAAAACCATGTAAAACTGTCCTTAAAGTGGTGCCCAAGGTAAATGGCCTATTTGTCATACTTTAGTTACGCCCCTGCTTGTCGACAAGCGACGCGGTAAGATTCTACGACTTCAGAGAATAGGCTTTAGCTTGAAAGCGATTCATTTTATTTTATTCTGAATTGGCAACACTGTTCCCTTTCGCATTTTCTCATTCACGCTCACGCATTCACCCACTCTCTCCCGTTCCATTACTTTTGATATAACCTTCCCCCATGCCCTACTATACTACATACGTCTTGTATGCCCAACATCTACGATTTACGTTAGAATCCACAAAGGGATAAGGAATTAGATGGACATAAAATGAGGAGGAAGAGAATGCGGTAATCGCTCAAGAGGGTCCAACACAATTTTGAGAAATGTGGAAAATTCTGCGTCTCTCCCTACCTCTGTACATAATCTTGCATTATTCATTTACTTCATTTGTCTATGATTCAGTGACGTCACCCGATTGAGAAAAAAGGGTGGATGGAATATTTTCAGGTGAGTTCTGCTTCTATAATAATGGGCAATATTTTCTCTCTCTCTCTCTCTCTCTCTCTCTCTTTGTCTCTATTTCTCTGCGTGTCTTGATATATTTTTCTTATTTTCCATTTTCTTTCCATCGTTGTCTCTGTTTTTTCTTCTTTTTCGTTTCCACTTTTCTCCCTCTCTTCCTCTACATTTTCTCCCTACCTATGTCGTTCATTTCCCTCTTTCCTCCTAATTGTCTCCTTCTTTTAATCTCCCTTCCTTAGCTCCGCCTATCAGGAACGTAGCCACTAGAGTTGACGAGCTGTATCTTTGCGGGTGAACCCTGCCCAAGCCCGGCTGCGCAGTAGCAAGGGGGAGGAGCTACCGGCTGCGCGTCATTATCCTTACGTTCTGTCCTTTCTGTCGACCACCCAAAGGGCGATTAGGTGGCAACTACATAAACGTATCTCTCTCACACTCTGCGCGGAGTAGCCAAGGCCACCCGCAAAGATACAGCTCGTCAACACTAGTAGGCTCATGTGTTGGCAGGTGAGCATAATTCAGATATAATTTAATGTGGCTTATAAATTATATATTGTTTTCTACACATTCATAATATTCATTACTTAATGCATTAATCACAGACACGTAGAAGTAAAATATACGTTTTCATTAATACATAGCAGTTTTAAAATTAGTATATAAGTATTAAATTATTATTATTATATTTATATTTAACTTAGTCCATATTCCAACGAGTACAGGCTTCCCCGATGGCGCAGTGATGTCGGCCCCCAAGGCGGAGTGGTTAGCACATCGCGCTACGACGCCAGGGGTCCCGGGTTCGAATCCCGGCTCGGACATGGATGTTTGTGATTGACTGTCCTCAAATGTCCTGAAATAGAAATTTGATTGAAATTATATGAGTGAATGAAGTGTCATGGGGGAAGCTTCCGCTTAGGGGCTTTCCTTTATTAAAAAAAATGGTATCGTCGTCGTCTTTTAATCAAGGGGTCCCGGGTTCGATACCCGGCAGAGGCATATAGTGGTTCGGATCCCACTTTAAACTGTAGATCCAGTCCCGATTAGCCTTACAGTGCATAAAGTGGACCAAAACACCAAATCAATCAATCCAATGAGTACAATCACTATGCTCGCTATGCACACTTCAAAAACCCGAGACCGATTTGCAAGAAATGTAAGAAGAATGGTATGTAATAAGTTTATTTTCATTTGCCAGTTATTGTTTACTGCAACTGTATTGTCTTTCCTCTCCCATGCGTGCCTCATGGCTTGCCCACCTAAATCTTCTTGATTTAATTGTTCTAATAATATCTGCAGATGAATTCAAATTATATAGTTCTAAATTATGTAACCTTCTCCACTCACCTGTCTCCTCATTCCTTTTAGGCCCAAATATTTTCCTAAGGATCTTATTTTCAAATGCTCTTCATTTATGTTCCTCAAAGGAAAAGACCAAGTTTCATATCCATATAATACTACAGGCAAAATTACTGTCTTGTATATTTTAACTTTTAGTTTCCTAGATACTGAAACTTACTTTTTAAAATAAGTAACTGTAAGTGTAACTCAATTACTTTTAAAAAGTAAGACGGCTCCCTTGTCCCTAGCGTTCCCACTGAGCCACCGTAGAAGTCACGTGTGAAACCTCCATTTGAGTCATTCATCGCTAAGTGGCTCCATCTAGGAGAGCCTTAAAGACTCCATCCCATAATTTCAACGTGTGACTGGGGAAGAACAAGGGAAGAAGCAGTTGTGTTGGACGAAACAATACCGACAGCGTTTGCAGAAGATATTAGCCACTTCAGAACGTTGTTTGTTATCAAAGTCGTGGTTTACAGCAGCGTATTAGGAGCAGTGACCGACTTCAACGGGAGGTCCACCCACACCTCGCATTTTCCTTTCTCGGGTGAGGATTCATTTTGGAGGCCAAGCGCCAGCTGCGTATGGGAGTGGAACGAAGATACCACGCATGGACACACACTGCTCGGATATCCATTCATATGCATATGACGTCTCGAGAGGCGAGGATGCAATTTTCACGACCTTGACCTTGTTTGGACGGAAGCATCTCGAATGGAGGTCGGAGAGACTGAGAGAGAGGCGTGTGAAGGGAAGGATTGTATGCAGGTGCGTGGGCAAAGGTGGGCTCTGGCCCCACATGAAATTGTCTTAGCCCCTTTCTTCCCGGTGTTCAACCCTGAGGTTGGTATTACCCTCACAACAAAATTTGACTTTTGTTATTTATCTTTTCTGTCACCTGATGGTAAGAGACCTGTAGGACGGCCGAGACGAAGATGGAGGGATGACGCTGAGATGGACCTGAAGGAAATCGGCAAGGATGGAAAAGGTTGGATTGATCTCTCCCAGGATAAGGACAGATGGAAGGCTTGTGTTGCTGCAGTCATAAATCTTCGGGTTTAAGAAGGCTAGAGAGTTATTTAGTTAAGTTTTCTGCCACTTTTAGCAAATCGCTACGATGAGGACGAGAGATGATATGATGAAATTGATGAAGAGACCATCAAAAGAACGCCCATGGCCAGCGCCGAATTCGAATCCGTGACCCATGGCGTCGTAGTGCGCTGTGATAACCACTCCGTCACCGAGTTCGGCACATGACCTTCACGAAAACTAATTCCCCCCCCCCCCCCGCTAATTGTTTCCTTGGCTTGGACGCCCACAAGGGGGATCACGAAAGTTACTTGGAATTTTTGTTTTAAGTACACTTTATGCACATATATACTAATCGGGAGGCCTCCCCGATGGCGCAGTGACATCGTCGCTTTGTAATCAAGAGGTCTCGTGTTCGATACACTGTGGAGGCACATAGTGGTTCGGATCTCACTTTAAACTGTTGGTTCAGTCCTGATTAGCCTTACTGTGCATAAAGTGGACTTGAGACATCGAATCAAATCAAGAGACTACAGTTTAAAGCTTGATCCGAACCACCGTACAATTTACCACCATCGGGTATAAACACCCAGGACGTCTTCATTACGAGGCGGTAATAAATCGTAATACAAAACTTTTGTTGCCGAACAAATACCGATGTTGTGGCTCCAGTGCAACGGCAGGTGCTCACTCAATCTCCCATCAGAACATCACCACTTTGTTCGTTGATGCAAAAAATCGTTGGAAGCATTCATTTACACGTGATTCCATGTAGCTGTGGGAATTATTTCGTGTATAACACACGTCATAACACAAAATGCCAGCTTCTCGTTCTTCAGGAAGGAAACTGCACTTTACATTTTTCTTCTGCTTGGTTATTCTCTCTTCTGTTCATTATTACTTTTCCTACATTTACTCTTCCCTTTTTTCTCTGTCTCTCCCTATTCTCTCTGTGTGTTCGATTCTTTTATTTGTTTATCTCCTGCCTCCCAAACTCCATTTTCTCCTTTCTTTCATATTTCTTCTCTTTCACTTTTGTTCTTTCTATCTCTCTTCTCCACTCTGTCTAAAAACATTCAGAGCCTCCCCATTAGCGTATGGGATAACGCTGTCGAATTATAAACCAAGGGTCCTGAGTTCGATTCCTAGTGGAAACGAATGCCCAGTATTTTGCATCTCACAGATCCATTCTCGATTAGCCTATCTGATCACAGATAATAATAGTAGTAGTAGTAGTAGTAGTAGTAATTTTTCTTTATTAAGTTCAGGCAAGGGCTGATCTGTCACCTAACCCTTGCCAATATAATGCTACATATGTTATAAACTGCGTATGGAGCAGTAAGCTACATGTAAAATAATACACATACAGATACAAAATATAGACAAAAATTAGATGCATATAAAGTGTAACTACAAATACAAAAGACAATATTAATAATAATACAATTCCATATAGTAAGTGCTAAAGGTCCCGGGTTCGATCCCCGGCCGGTTCAAATCCGGGAACTTTTCTAACATTGGAAGCGGCCCCGGCGCCCACCCAGCGTCGAATAACATGGGTACCTGGGGGAAATCCTGGGGGGTAAAGGCGGTCAGGGGTGTGATGCTGATCACATCACCCCCACTAACGACCGGATGAAGAAAGTGTGGGGCGTTACCCCCACACCCCCTATACGCCTTCATGGCGTGGTGCTAAGCACAGGGGAGCACTTTACCTTTTTTTACCTTTACATATAGTAAGTGACTTGATACCTTCAGTGTGTACCCCGAATCTGCCATTGTTCCATTAACAGCAGATCTTTTATTTACCTCTGAAATTTACGGGGTTGTTTATGCATGCGATGTTTGCATTCCATGCTTTGGGAGCCGAAAAGGACAAAGATGACTTCAATTAATCTTTGATTTTTCTTAAAACATTTCTATTTTAGCATGACCTGTGAGTCTGACGTCATACGATGACACGCACACACAACTCCAGAATTTTGATCATCACTCCCCTTAGAAAAAAAACTTATGTCCTCTGCTTACTTCAATCTTCAGATTTATGAGACACCCTGTTCATAAAGTATACATTTGCAGCCCAAGCCACGATTGAAATAGCGAGGTCACCTTGTAATCAAATAATCCTGAAGTTCGATTCCTGGTGCCGTCACGCGTAATTATTGAACATTTCTCGGCGGGTTCATTTTATAAGCAAAAAAGCATTTGTCTCCAAAATATATCTTCGTTAACTTTCCTTTTTACTTACTTTAATTGCGAATTCTCACTTTTTCTTCTACTCTACAAAAACGTACATTTTTCAATTTTATCATTCATCTTCCTCAACGTCAGCATCAACCATCCGACGGTAGTCTGTAAAGGATTTCTTTCTCTGCACAATTTTTTTCCTTAATTTCTCTTCATTATTTTTATTTCAGGTAGATTCGTGTTCAAATGTTGTTCTTTCATCTCTGTCACTACTAACTGCTTCTAACCCTCATTGTCGGCTAATTTGTCAATATAAATATGCTCCTAAAACAAAACAAAACAAAAATATTTCTAATCGCTGTTGTCGTTACATTGGAACTCACTGCCTTGCATGGATTTCTCTTATAAACAAAGCAATAGGTAAAATACTCTACATCCACTTCAAATTATTTCAACTTCTGTTTAGTGACGTCACAAGAAAAGATGCTTTTCATCAAATCATATAGGCTTCTTTCTAATATTCATTTATGATATTAAATTATAAGATTGTTATTTTAACCCTGAAAAGAATAAAGTATTTCCTCACACTATTCTTTTTCTAGAATATTCACTGTTCTACTGCTCCCCTTACTGAATTTATATTTTGTATTTTTCATCCATTATTGCAATTGAAACATATTAGTATTACAACCAATAAAGAACTCATATTTAAATTTATTGAATATTTACACACACACACACACACACACACACACACACACACACTCAAACACACACACACACACACTCTCTCTCTCTCTCTCTCTCCTTTTCTATGTGGGGGGGGGGGTGAAGGCGTGTTGGTCCAGTATGTCGACATTTGTGGTTGGTTATGTTGATGAACTGCACATTAAAAAAGAAATTCTCGGAAAACTAGATATTAATAGAAATATAATTGAAATACACTGACAAATAAGCCAGTATAATAACTGGTTTTAGACACAATAAGAAACGGCAATTCGTCTCTTACGCAGGAAATCCGCTTTCGAATCTCGTGGTGGGTGACTTCAGTTGGGAATTTTTCCAACAATATCCCTACATGGAACGGCTCTGGGTTTCATCCAGACTCTAAGTAAGTAGCTGGTAGGTGGTGAAGCCGGCCCGAGCGTTGTGCTGGTCACATCGCCTCTACAAATGGCCGATTGTGAATCTGTGGGACTCTACTTGAACCCTACTCCCCTCCCCTCCCCCATATGCCTTTATGGCATGCTGTATTGTGCAGGGGTGGCTTTGTCTCTTTCTTTACCCAGTGTTGTATGGCGACACCCCATATATAAAATACATCCGTTATATATATGCTTAAGCTATCAAGTAACGGTAAGTCCTGATGGATTGCAACATTTTTCTTGTTTTTTTCTTCCCTGCCCTTTGTCATGAGAGAATGTCGTCATACTCATTGACCCCTTCTTGTGGGTTTTCCAATGGATCACGTATTAAAGAACCAAAACGAATGGCTGTGGTTTTGCGGTAATAGTTGACAGTTCTTGGAGATACAGAAATATTCCACCTGTATCAGTGAGGAGATACAACGAGAAAAGTTCACTAACTCAAGTTCTTATATCAACACAGAAGAGGTTGACAAATTTACATGTCCATCTCAGATTATAATAAAATTTTGCACTCTTCTTGGATCTAATAACAAGTAACAAATGCAGACTTTATTTTTAAAATCCTAAGTCTATAAGTCAGTGGTTCCCAAAGTGTGCGCCGCGAAATGTTCCAATATTTTCACTGGAATGACACTTACTTGTTAGTCTACACGTGGTTATGGAATTGTAATTTCAAACAATATGATATGATTGTTCCAGAAATGTGCTTATTTAGTACTTTTTACACATAAAATGTTTCTGAATTTGAAATATGTGTTGTTTTTTTTAACTTAAGGCAAGCA
This sequence comes from Lepisma saccharinum, assembly GCF_977018435.1. Taxonomy (NCBI): domain Eukaryota; kingdom Metazoa; phylum Arthropoda; class Insecta; order Zygentoma; family Lepismatidae; genus Lepisma; species Lepisma saccharinum. Next base: position 23,563,100 of record NC_139252.1, on the reverse strand, counting down.
AACTAACCACACTAACTAAGTGTTAGATAGACCTACATTCTGACTTGGGCGCCGTAAAAAATATCTTGAAGCACTAAAGGCGCCATAAAAAAATCTTGAAGCACTACGGGTGCCGTAAAAATCTTGAAGCACAAAGGGCGACGAAACAATTCTTGAAACTCTAAGCGCGTCGTAAGAAATCTGTATGCGCCAAAAGGGCGCAGTCAAAAATTTTGAAGCACAAAAGGCGCCTTTTAAAATTTTGAAGCAGTAAGGGCGCCGTAAAAATTTTGAGGCACTATGGACGCCGTAACAAATCTTGAAGCATTACAAGCGCCGTAAAAAAAAAATTGAAGTCCTAAGAGCGCCGTAAAGAATCTTGAAGCACAAAGGGTGCCGCAAAACATGTTGAAGCACTAAGAGCGCCGATAAAAATCCTGAAACGCTAAGGGCGCCGTAAAAATCTTGATGCACTAATGGCGCCGTAAAAATATTGAAGCACTAAGGGTGCCGTAAAAAATATTGAAGCACTAAGGGTGCCGTAAAAATCTTGATGCACGAAAGGCCGCCATAAAAAGTTTAAAGTAATAGGAGCCCCGTCAAAAATCTTGAAACGTTAACGGTGCCGCAAAAAATATTGAAGCACTAAGAGCGTCATAAATAATCTTGAAGCACTAAGGGCGTCATAAAAACTGTTGAGGCACTAAAGACGGCCGTAAAAAATCTTGAAGTACTAAGGGTGCCGTAAAAAGTGGTGGAACACTAAGGGCACCGAAAAGAATTTTGAAACACTGAGGGCGGCGTAACAAATCTTGAAGAACTAAAGGCACCGTAAAAATATTGATGCACTAAGGGCGCTATAAAAATTTTAAAGCAATACCAGTGCCGTCAAAAATCTTGAAACGTTAAGGGTGCCGTAAAAAATATTGAAGCACTAACAGCGTCGTAAATAATCTTGAAGCACTAAGGGCGCCATAAAAAGTGTTGAGGCACTAATGGCGGCCGTAAAAAATCTTGAAGTACTAAGGGTGCCGTAAAAAGTGATGGAACACTAAGGGCATCGAAAAGAATCTTAAAGCACTAAGGGTCCCGTAAAAATCTTGAACAAAGGGCGCCATAAAAATTTTAAAGCAATACGAGCGCCGTCAAAAATCTTGAAACGTTAAGGGTGCCGTAAAAAATATTGAAGCACTAACAGCGCCGTAAATAATCTTGAAGCACTAAGGGAGCCGTAAAAAGTGTTGAGGCGCTAAAGACGGCCGTAAAAAATCTTGAAGTACTAAGGGTGCCGTAAAAAGTGTTGAAACACTAAGGGCACCGAAAAGAATCTTGAAACACTCAGGGCGCCGTAATAAATCTTGAAGAACTAAGGGCACCGTAAAAATATTGATGTACTAAGGGCGCTATAAAAATTTTAAAGCAATACGAGCGCCGTCAAAAATCTTGAAACGTTAAGGGTGCCGTAAAAAATATTGAAGCACTACCAGCGTCGTAAATAATCTTGAAGCTCTAAGGGCGCCATAAAAATTGTTGAGGCACTAAAGGCGGCCGTAAAAAATCTTGAAGTACTAAGGGTGCCGTAAAAAGTGTTAGAATACTAAGGGCACCGAAAAGAATGTTCAAGCACTAAGGGCGCCGTAACAAATCTTGAAAAACTAAGGGCGCCGTAAAAATCTTGAAGCACTAAGGGTGCCGTAAAAATCTTGATGCACAAAGGGCGCCATAAAAATTTTAAAGCAATACGAGCGCCGTCAAAAATCTTGAAACGTTAAGGGTGCCGTAAAAAATATTGAAGCACTACCAGCGTCGTAAATAATCTTGAAGCACTAAGGGCGCCATAAAAAGTGTTGAGGCACTAAAGACGGCCGTAAAAAATCTTGAAGTACTAAGGGTGCCGTAAAAAGTGTTAGAATACTAAGGGCACCGAAAAGAATGTTGAAGCACTAAGGGCGCCGTAACAAATCTTGAAAAACTAAGGGCGCCGTAAAAATCTTGAAGCACTAAGGGTGCCGTAAAAATCTTGATGCACAAAGGGCGCCATAAAAATTTTAAAGCAATACGAGCGCCGTCAAAAATCTTGAAACGTTAAGGGTGCCGTAAAAAATATTGAAGCACTACCAGCGTCGTAAATAATCTTGAAGCACTAAGGGCGCCATAAAAAGTGTTGAGGCACTAAAGACGGCCGTAAAAAATCTTGAAGTACTAAGGGTGCCGTAAAAAGTGTTAGAATACTAAGGGCACCGAAAAGAATGTTGAAGCACTAAGGGCGCCGTAACAAATCTTGAAAAACTAAGGGCGCCGTAAAAATCTTGAAGCACTAAGGGTGCCGTAAAAATCTTGATGCACAAAGGGCGCCATAAAAATTTTAAAGCAATACGAGCGCCGTCAAAAATCTTGAAACATTAAGGGTGCCGCAAAAAATATTGAAGCACTAAGAGCGTAGTTAATAATCTTGAAGCACTAAGGGCGCCGTAAAAAATGTTGAGGCACTAAAGGCGGCTGTAAAAAATCTTGAAGTACTAAGGGTGCCGTAAAAAGTGTTGGAAGACTAAGGGCACAAAAAATAATTTTGAAACACTGAGGGCGCCGTAACAAATTTTTAAAAACTAAGGGCGCCGTAAAAATCTTGAAGCACTAAGGGTGCCGTAAAAATCTTGATGCACAAAGGGCGCCATAAAAATTTTAAAGCAATACGAGCGCCGTCAAAATTCTTGAAACGTTAAGGGTGCCGTAAAAAATATTGAAGCACTACCAGCGTCGTAAATAATCTTGAAGCACTAATTGCGCCATAAAAAGTGTTAAGGCACTAATGGCGGCCGTAAAAAATCTTGAAGTACTAAGGGCGCCGTAAAAAGTGATGGAACAGTAAGGGCACCGAAAAGAATCTTGATGCACTAAGGGTGACGTAAAAATCTTGATGAACAAAGGGCGCCATAAAAATTTTAAAGCAATACGAGCGCCGTCAAAAATCTTGAAACGTTAAGGGTGCCGTAAAAAATATTGAAGCACTACCAGCGTCGTAAATAATCTTGAAGCACTAAGGGCGCCACAAAAAGTGTTGAGGCACTAAAGGCGGCCGTAAAAAATCTTGAAGTACTAAGGGTGCCGTAAAAAGTGTTAGAATACTAAGGGCACCGAAAAGAATGTTGAAGCACTAAGGGCGCCGTAACAAATCTTGAAAAACTAAGGGCGCCGTAAAAATCTTGAAGCACTAAGGGTGCCGTAAAAATCTTGATGCACAAAGGGCGCCATAAAAATTTTAAAGCAATACGAGCGCCGTCAAAATTCTTGAAACGTTAAGGGTGCCGTAAAAAATATTGAAGCACTACCAGCGTCGTAAATAATCTTGAAGCACTAATTGCGCCACAAAAAGTGTTGAGGCACTAAAGGCGGCCGTAAAAAATCTTGAAGTACTAAGGGTGCCGTAAAAAGTGTTAGAATACTAAGGGCACCGAAAAGAATGTTGAAGCACTAAGGGCGCCGTAACAAATCTTGAAAAACTAAGGGCGCCGTAAAAATCTTGAAGCACTAAGGGTGCCGTAAAAATCTTGATGCACAAAGGGCGCCATAAAAATTTTAAAGCAATACGAGCGCCGTCAAAAATCTTGAAACGTTAAGGATGCCGTAAAAAATATTGAAGCACTACCAGCGTCGTAAATAATCTTGAAGCACTAAGGGCGCCATAAAAAGTGTTGAGGCACTAAAGGCGGCCGTAAAAAATCTTGAAGTACTAAGGGTGCCGTAAAAAGTGATGGAACACTAAGGGCACCGAAAAGAATCTTGAAGCACTAAGGGTCCCGTAAAAATCTTGATGAACAAAGGGCGCCATAAAAATTTTAAAGCAATACGAGCGCCGTCAAAAATCTTGAAACGTTAAGGGTGCCGTAAAAAATATTGAAGCACTAACAGCGCCGTAAATAATCTTGAAGCACTAAGGGCGCCGTAAAAAGTGTTGAGGCGCTAAAGACGGCCGTAAAAAATCTTGAAGTACTAAGGGTGCCGTAAAAAGTGTCGAAACACTAAGGGCACCGAAAAGAATCTTGAAACACTCAGGGCGCCGTAATAAATCTTGAAGAACTAAGGGCACCGTAAAAATATTGATGCACTAAGGGCGCTATAAAAATTTTAAAGCAATACGAGCGCCGTCAAAAATCTTGAAACGTTAAGGGTGCCGTAAAAAATATTGAAGCACTACCAGCGTCGTAAATAATCTTGAAGCACTAAGGGCGCCATAAAAATTGTTGAGGCACTAAAGGCGGCCGTAAAAAATCTTGAAGTACTAAGGGTGCCGTAAAAAGTGTTAGAATACTAAGGGCACCGAAAAGAATGTTGAAGCACTGAGGGCGCCGTAACAAATCTTGAAAAATTAAGGGCGCCGTAAAAATCTTGAAGCACTAAGGGTGCCGTAAAAATCTTGATGCACAAAGGGCGCCATAAAAATTTTAAAGCAATACGAGCGCCGTCAAAAATCTTGAAACGTTAAGGGTGCCGTAAAAAATATTGAAGCACTACCAGCGTCGTAAATAATCTTGAAGCACTAAGGGCGCCATAAAAAGTGTTGAGGCACTAATGGCGGCCGTAAAAAATCTTGAAGTACTAAGGGTGCCGTAAAAAGTGATGGAACACTAAGGGCACCGAAAAGAATCTTGAAGCACTAAGGGTGCCGTAAAAATCTTGATGAACAAAGGGCGCCATAAAAATTTTAAAGCAATACGAGCGCCGTCAAAAATCTTGAAACATTAAGGGTGCCGCAAAAAATATTGAAGCACTAAGAGCGTAGTTAATAATCTTGAAGCACTAAGGGCGCCGTAAAAAATGTTGAGGCACTAAAGGCGGCTGTAAAAAATCTTGAAGTACTAAGGGTGCCGTAAAAAGTGTTGGAAGACTAAGGGCACAAAAAATAATCTTGAAACACTGAGGGCGCCGTAACAAATCTTTAAGAACTAAGGGCACCGTAAAAATATTGATGCACTAAGGGCGCTATAAAAATTTTAAAGCAATACGAGCGCCGTCAAAAATCTTGAAACGTTAAGGGTGCCGTAAAAAATATTGAAGCACTACCAGCGTCGTAAATAATCTTGAAGCACTAAGGGCGCCATAAAAATTGTTGAGGCACTAAAGGCGGCCGTAAAAAATCTTGAAGTACTAAGGGTGCCGTAAAAAGTGTTAGAATACTAAGGGCACCGAAAAGAATGTTGAAGCACTGAGGGCGCCGTAACAAATCTTGAAAAACTAAGGGCGCCGTAAAAATCTTGAAGCACTAAGGGTGCCGTAAAAATCTTGATGCACAAAGGGCGCCATAAAAATTTTAAAGCAATACGAGCGCCGTCAAAAATCTTGAAACGTTAAGGGTGCCGTAAAAAATATTGAAGCACTACCAGCGTCGTAAATAATCTTGAAGCACTAAGGGCGCCATAAAAAGTGTTGAGGCACTAAAGGCGGCCGTAAAAAATCTTGAAGTACTAAGGGTGCCGTAAAAAGTGTTAGAATACTAAGGGCACCGAAAAGAATTTTGAAGCACTAAGGGCGCCGTAACAAATCTTGAAAAACTAAGGGCGCCGTAAAAATCTTGAAGCACTAAGGGTGCCGTAAAAATCTTGATGCACAAAGGGCGCCATAAAAATTTTAAAGCAATACGAGCGCCGTCAAAATTCTTGAAACGTTAAGGGTGCCGTAAAAAATATTGAAGCACTACCAGCGTCGTAAATAATCTTGAAGCACTAATTGCGCCACAAAAAGTGTTAAGGCACTAAAGGCGGCCGTAAAAAATCATAAAGTACTAAGGGTGCCGTAAAAAGTGTTAGAATACTAAGGGCACCGAAAAGAATGTTGAAGCACTAAGGGCGCCGTAACAAATCTTGAAAAACTAAGGGCGCCGTAAAAATCTTGAAGCACTAAGGGTGCCGTTAAAATCTTGATGCACAAAGGGCGCCATAAAAATTTTAAAGCAATACGAGCGCCTTCAAAAATCTTGAAACGTTAAGGATGCCGTAAAAAATATTGAAGCACTACCAGCGTCGTAAATAATCTTGAAGCACTAAGGGCGCCATAAAAAGTGTTGAGGCACTAAAGGCGGCCGTAAAAAATCTTGAAGTACTAAGGGTGCCGTAAAAAGTGATGGAACACTAAGGGCACCGAAAAGAATCTTGAAGCACTAAGGGTCCCGTAAAAATCTTGATGAACAAAGGGCGCCATAAAAATTTTAAAGCAATACGAGCGCCGTCAAAAATCTTGAAACGTTAAGGGTGCCGTAAAAAATATTGAAGCACTAACAGCGCCGTAAATAATCTTGAAGCACTAAGGGCGCCGTAAAAAGTGTTGAGGCGCTAAAGACGGCCGTAAAAAATCTTGAAGTACTAACGGTGCCGTAAAAAGTGTTGAAACACTAAGGGCACCGAAAAGAATCTTGAAACACTCAGGGCGCCGTAATAAATCTTGAAGAACTAAGGGCACCGTAAAAATATTGATGCACTAAGGGCGCTATAAAAATTTTAAAGCAATACGAGCGCCGTCAAAAATCTTGAAACGTTAAGGGTGCCGTAAAAAATATTGAAGCACTACCAGCGTCGTAAATAATCTTGAAGCACTAAGGGCGCCATAAAAATTGTTGAGGCACTAAAGGCGGCCGTAAAAAATCTTGAAGTACTAAGGGTGCCGTAAAAAGTGTTAGAATACTAAGGGCACCGAAAAGAATGTTGAAGCACTGAGGGCGCCGTAACAAATCTTGAAAAATTAAGGGCGCCGTAAAAATCTTGAAGCACTAAGGGTGCCGTAAAAATCTTGATGCACAAAGGGCGCCATAAAAATTTTAAAGCAATACGAGCGCCGTCAAAAATCTTGAAACGTTAAGGGTGCCGTAAAAAATATTGAAGCACTACCAGCGTCGTAAATAATCTTGAAGCACTAAGGGCGCCATAAAAAGTGTTGAGGCACTAAAGGCGGCCGTAAAAAATCTTGAAGTACTAAGGGTGCCGTAAAAAGTGATGGAACACTAAGGGCACCGAAAAGAATCTTGAAGCACTAAGGGTGCCGTAAAAATCTTGATGAACAAAGGGCGCCATAAAAATTTTAAAGCAATACGAGCGCCGTCAAAAATCTTGAAACATTAAGGGTGCCGCAAAAAATATTGAAGCACTAAGAGCGTAGTTAATAATCTTGAAGCACTAAGGGCGCCGTAAAAAATGTTGAGGCACTAAAGGCGGCTGTAAAAAATCTTGAAGTACTAAGGGTGCCGTAAAAAGTGTTGGAAGACTAAGGGCACAAAAAATAATCTTGAAACACTGAGGGCGCCGTAACAAATCTTTAAGAACTAAGGGCACCGTAAAAATATTGATGCACTAAGGGCGCTATAAAAATTTTAAAGCAATACGAGCGCCGTCAAAAATCTTGAAACGTTAAGGGTGCCGTAAAAAATATTGAAGCACTACCAGCGTCGTAAATAATCTTGAAGCACTAATTGCGCCATAAAAAGTGTTGAGGCACTAAAGGCGGCCGTAAAAAATCTTGAAGTACTAAGGGTGCCGTAAAAAGTGTTAGAATACTAAGGGCACCGAAAAGAATGTTGAAGCACTAAGGGCGCCGTAACAAATCTTGAAAAACTAAGGGCGCCGTAAAAATCTTGAAGCACTAAGGGTGCCGTAAAAATCTTGATGCACAAAGGGCGCCATAAAAATTTTAAAGCAATACGAGCGCCGTCAAAATTCTTGAAACGTTAAGGGTGCCGTAAAAAATATTGAAGCACTACCAGCGTCGTAAATAATCTTGAAGCACTAAGGGCGCCACAAAAAGTGTTGAGGCACTAAAGGCGGCCGTAAAAAATCTTGAAGTACTAAGGGTGCCGTAAAAAGTGTTAGAATACTAAGGGCACCGAAAAGAATGTTGAAGCACTAAGGGCGCCGTAACAAATCTTGAAAAACTAAGGGCGCCGTAAAAATCTTGAAGCACTAAGGGTGCCGTAAAAATCTTGATGCACAAAGGGCGCCATAAAAATTTTAAAGCAATACGAGCGCCGTCAAAAATCTTGAAACGTTAAGGGTGCCGTAACAAATATTGAAGCACTACCAGCGTCGTAAATAATCTTGAAGCACTAAGGGCGCCATAAAAAGTGTTGAGGCACTAAAGGCGGCCGTAAAAAATTTTGAAGTACTAAGGGTGCCGTAAAAAGTGATGGAACACTAAGGGCACCGAAAAGAATGTTGAAGCACTAAGGGTCCCGTAAAAATCTTGATGAACAAAGGGCGCCATAAAAATTTTAAAGCAATACGAGCGCCGTCAAAAATCTTGAAACGTTAAGGGTGCCGTAAAAAATATTGAAGCACTAACAGCGCCGTAAATAATCTTGAAGCACTAAGGGCGCCGTAAAAAGTGTTGAGGCGCTAAAGACGGCCGTAAAAAATCTTGAAGTACTAAGGGTGCCGTAAAAAGTGTTGAAACACTAAGGGCACCGAAAAGAATCTTGAAACACTCAGGGCGCCGTAATAAATCTTGAAGAACTAAGGGCACCGTAAAAATATTGATGCACTAAAGGCGCTATAAAAATTTTAAAGCAATACGAGCGCCTTCAAAAAACTTGAAACGTTAAGGGTGCCGTAAAAAATATTGAAGCACTACCAGCGTCGTGAATAATCTTGAAGCACTAAGGGCGCCATAAAAATTGTTGAGGCACTAAAGGCGGCCGTAAAAAATCTTGAAGTACTAAGGGTGCCGTAAAAAGTGTTAGAATACTAAGGGCACCGAAAAGAATGTTGAAGCACTAAGGGCGCCGTAACAAATCTTGAAAAACTAAGGGCGCCGTAAAAATCTTGAAGCACTAAGGGTGCCGTAAAAATCTTGATGCACAAAGGGTGCCATAAAAATTTTAAAGCAATACGAGCGCCGTCAAAAATCTTGAAACGTTAAGGGTGCCGTAAAAAATATTGAAGCACTACCAGCGTCGTAAATAATCTTGAAGCACTAAGGGCGCCGTAAAAAATGTTGAGGCACTAAAGGCGGCTGTAAAAAATTTTGAAGTACTAAGGGTGCCGTAAAAAGTGTTGGAAGACTAAGGGCACAAAAAATAATCTTGAAACACTGAGGGCGCCGTAACAAATCTTTAAGAACTAAGGGCACCGTAAAAATATTGATGCACTAAGGGCGCTATAAAAATTTTAAAGCAATACGAGCGCCGTCAAAAATCTTGAAACGTTAAGGGTGCCGTAAAAAATATTGAAGCACTACCAGCGTCGTAAATAATCTTGAAGCACTAAGGGCGCCATAAAAAGTGTTGAGGCACTAAAGGCGGCCGTAAAAAATCTTGAAGTACTAAGGGTGCCGTAAAAAGTGTTAGAATACTAAGGGCACCGAAAAGAATGTTGAAGCACTAAGGGCGTCGTAACAAATCTTGAAAAACTAAGGGCGCCGTAAAATTCTTGAAGCACTAAGGGTGCCGTAAAAATCTTGATGCACAAAGGGCGCCATAAAAATTTTAAAGCAATACGAGCGCCGTCAAAATTCTTGAAACGTTAAGGGTGCCGTAAAAAATATTGAAGCACTACCAGCGTCGTAAATAATCTTGAAGCACTAAGGGCGCCACAAAAAGTGTTGAGGCACTAAAGGCGGCCGTAAAAAATCTTGAAGTACTAAGGGTGCCGTAAAAAGTGTTAGAATACTAAGGGCACCGAAAAGAATGTTGAAGCACTAAGGGCGCCGTAACAAATCTTGAAAAACTAAGGGCGCCGTAAAAATCTTGAAGCACTAAGGGTGCCGTAAAAATATTGATGCACTAAGGGCGCCATAAAAATTTTAAAGCAATACGAGCGCCGTCAAAAATCTTGAAACGTTAAGGGTGCCGTAGAAAATATTGAAGCACTACCAGCGTCGTAAATAATCTTGAAGCACTAAGGGCGCCGTAAAAAGTGTTGAGGCGCTAAAGACGGCCGTAAAAAATCTTGAAGTTCTAAGGGTGCCGTAAAAAGTGTTGAAACACTATGTGCACCGAAAAGAATCTTGAAACACTCAGGTCGCCGTAATAAATCTTGAAGAACTAAGGGCACCGTAAAAATATTGATGCACTAAGGGCGCCATAAAAATTTTAAAGCAATACGAGCGCCGTCAAAAATCTTGAAACGTTAAGGATGTCGTAAAAAATATTGAAGCACTACCAGCGTCGTAAATAATCTTGAAGCACTAAGGGCGCCATAAAAAGTGTTGAGGCACTAAAGGCGGCCGTAAAAAATCTTGAAGTACTAAGGGTGCCGTAAAAAGTGTTGAAACACTAAGGGCACCGAAAAGAATCTTGAAACACTCAGGGCGCCGTAATAAATCTTGAAGAACTAAGGGCACCGTAAAAATATTGATGCACTAAAGGCGCTATAAAAATTTTAAAGCAATACGAGCGCCTTCAAAAAACTTGAAACGTTAAGGGTGCCGTAAAAAATATTGAAGCACTACCAGCGTCGTGAATAATCTTGAAGCACTAAGGGCGCCATAAAAATTGTTGAGGCACTAAAGGCGGCCGTAAAAAATCTTGAAGTACTAAGGGTGCCGTAAAAAGTGTTAGAATACTAAGGGCACCGAAAAGAATGTTGAAGCACTAAGGGCGCCGTAACAAATCTTGAAAAACTAAGGGCGCCGTAAAAATCTTGAAGCACTAAGGGTGCCGTAAAAATCTTGATGCACAAAGGGTGCCATAAAAATTTTAAAGCAATACGAGCGCCGTCAAAAATCTTGAAACGTTAAGGGTGCCGTAAAAAATATTGAAGCACTACCAGCGTCGTAAATAATCTTGAAGCACTAAGGGCGCCGTAAAAAATGTTGAGGCACTAAAGGCGGCTGTAAAAAATTTTGAAGTACTAAGGGTGCCGTAAAAAGTGTTGGAAGACTAAGGGCACAAAAAATAATCTTGAAACACTGAGGGCGCCGTAACAAATCTTTAAGAACTAAGGGCACCGTAAAAATATTGATGCACTAAGGGCGCTATAAAAATTTTAAAGCAATACGAGCGCCGTCAAAAATCTTGAAACGTTAAGGGTGCCGTAAAAAATATTGAAGCACTACCAGCGTCGTAAATAATCTTGAAGCACTAAGGGCGCCATAAAAAGTGTTGAGGCACTAAAGGCGGCCGTAAAAAATCTTGAAGTACTAAGGGTGCCGTAAAAAGTGTTAGAATACTAAGGGCACCGAAAAGAATGTTGAAGCACTAAGGGCGTCGTAACAAATCTTGAAAAACTAAGGGCGCCGTAAAAATCTTGAAGCACTAAGGGTGCCGTAAAAATCTTGATGCACAAAGGGCGCCATAAAAATTTTAAAGCAATACGAGCGCCGTCAAAATTCTTGAAACGTTAAGGGTGCCGTAAAAAATATTGAAGCACTACCAGCGTCGTAAATAATCTTGAAGCACTAAGGGCGCCACAAAAAGTGTTGAGGCACTAAAGGCGGCCGTAAAAAATCTTGAAGTACTAAGGGTGCCGTAAAAAGTGTTAGAATACTAAGGGCACCGAAAAGAATGTTGAAGCACTAAGGGCGCCGTAACAAATCTTGAAAAACTAAGGGCGCCGTAAAAATCTTGAAGCACTAAGGGTGCCGTAAAAATCTTGATGCACAAAGGGTGCCATAAAAATTTTAAAGCAATACGAGCGCCGTCAAAAATCTTGAAACGTTAAGGGTGCCGTAAAAAATATTGAAGCACTACCAGCGTCGTAAATAATCTTGAAGCACTAAGGGCGCCGTAAAAAATGTTGAGGCACTAAAGGCGGCTGTAAAAAATTTTGAAGTACTAAGGGTGCCGTAAAAAGTGTTGGAAGACTAAGGGCACAAAAAATAATTTTGAAACACTGAGGGCGCCGTAACAAATCTTTAAGAACTAAGGGCACCGAAAAAATATTGATGCACTAAGGGCGCTATAAAAATTTTAAAGCAATACGAGCGCCGTCAAAAATCTTGAAACGTTAAGGGTGCCGTAAAAAATATTGAAGCACTACCAGCGTCGTAAATAATCTTGAAGCACTAAGGGCGCCATAAAAAGTGTTGAGGCACTAAAGGCGGCCGTAAAAAATCTTGAAGTACTAAGGGTGCCGTAAAAAGTGTTAGAATACTAAGGGCACCGAAAAGAATGTTGAAGCACTAAGGGCGTCGTAACAAATCTTGAAAAACTAAGGGCGCCGTAAAAATCTTGAAGCACTAAGGGTGCCGTAAAAATCTTGATGCACAAAGGGCGCCATAAAAATTTTAAAGCAATACGAGCGCCGTCAAAATTCTTGAAACGTTAAGGGTGCCGTAAAAAATATTGAAGCACTACCAGCGTCGTAAATAATCTTGAAGCACTAAGGGCGCCACAAAAAGTGTTGAGGCACTAAAGGCGGCCGTAAAAAATCTTGAAGTACTAAGGGTGCCGTAAAAAGTGTTAGAATACTAAGGGCACCGAAAAGAATGTTGAAGCACTAAGGGCGCCGTAACAAATCTTGAAAAACTAAGGGCGCCGTAAAAATCTTGAAGCACTAAGGGTGCCGTAAAAATATTGATGCACTAAGGGCGCCATAAAAATTTTAAAGCAATACGAGCGCCGTGAAAAATCTTGAAACGTTAAGGGTGCCGTAGAAAATATTGAAGCACTACCAGCGTCGTAAATAATCTTGAAGCACTAAGGGCGCCATAAAAAGTGTTGAGGCACTAAAGACGGCCGTAAAAAATCTTGAAATACTAAGGGTGCCGTAAAAAGTGATGGAACACTAAGGGCACCGAAAAGAATCTTGAAGCACTAAGGGTCCCGTAAAAATCTTGATGAACAAAGGGCGCCATAAAAATTTAAAGCAATACGAGCGCCGTCAAAATTCTTGAAACGTTAAGGGTGCCGTAAAAAATATTGAAGCACTACCAGCGTCGTAAATAATCTTGAAGCACTAAGGGCGCCGTAAAAAGTGTTGAGGCACTAAAGGCGGCCGTAAAAAATCTTGAAGTACTAAGGGTGCCGTAAAAAGTGTTAGAATACTAAGGGCACCGAAAAGAATGTTGAAGCACTAAGGGCGCCGTAACAAATCTTGAAAAACTAAGGGCGCCGTAAAAATCTTGAAGCACTAAGGGTGCCGTAAAAATCTTGATGCACAAAGGGTGCCATAAAAATTTTAAAGCAATACGAGCGCCGTCAAAAATCTTGAAACGTTAAGGGTGCCGTAAAAAATATTGAAGCACTACCAGCGTCGTAAATAATCTTGAAGCACTAAGGGCGCCGTAAAAAATGTTGAGGCACTAAAGGCGGCTGTAAAAAATTTTGAAGTACTAAGGGTGCCGTAAAAAGTGTTGGAAGACTAAGGGCACAAAAAATAATCTTGAAACACTGAGGGCGCCGTAACAAATCTTTAAGAACTAAGGGCACCGTAAAAATATTGATGCACTAAGGGCGCTATAAAAATTTTAAAGCAATACGAGCGCCGTCAAAAATCTTGAAACGTTAAGGGTGCCGTAAAAAATATTGAAGCACTACCAGCGTCGTAAATAATCTTGAAGCACTAAGGGCGCCATAAAAAGTGTTGAGGCACTAAAGGCGGCCGTAAAAAATCTTGAAGTACTAAGGGTGTCGTAAAAAGTGTTAGAATACTAAGGGCACCGAAAAGAATGTTGAAGCACTAAGGGCGTCGTAACAAATCTTGAAAAACTAAGGGCGCCGTAAAAATCTTGAAGCACTAAGGGTGCCGTAAAAATCTTGATGCACAAAGGGCGCCATAAAAATTTTAAAGCAATACGAGCGCCGTCAAAATTCTTGAAACGTTAAGGGTGCCGTAAAAAATATTGAAGCACTACCAGCGTCGTAAATAATCTTGAAGCACTAAGGGCGCCACAAAAAGTGTTGAGGCACTAAAGGCGGCCGTAAAAAATCTTGAAGTACTAAGGGTGCCGTAAAAAGTGTTAGAATACTAAGGGCACCGAAAAGAATGTTGAAGCACTAAGGGCGCCGTAACAAATCTTGAAAAACTAAGGGCGCCGTAAAAATCTTGAAGCACTAAGGGTGCCGTAAAAATATTGATGCACTAAGGGCGCCATAAAAATTTTAAAGCAATACGAGCGCCGTGAAAAATCTTGAAACGTTAAGGGTGCCGTAGAAAATATTGAAGCACTACCAGCGTCGTAAATAATCTTGAAGCACTAAGGGCGCCGTAAAAAGTGTTGAGGCGCTAAAGACGGCCGTAAAAAATCTTGAAGTACTAAGGGTGCCGTAAAAAGTGTTGAAACACTATGTGCACCGAAAAGAATCTTGAAACACTCAGGTCGCCGTAATAAATCTTGAAGAACTAAGGGCACCGTAAAAATATTGATGCACTAAGGGCGCCATAAAAATTTTAAAGCAATACGAGCGCCGTCAAAAATCTTGAAACGTTAAGGATGCCGTAAAAAATATTGAAGCACTACCAGCGTCGTAAATAATCTTGAAGCACTAAGGGCGCCATAAAAAGTGTTGAGGCACTAAAGGCGGCCGTAAAAAATCTTGAAATACTAAGGGTGCCGTAAAAAGTGATGGAACACTAAGGGCACCGAAAAGAATCTTGAAGCACTAAGGGTCCCGTAAAAATCTTGATGAACAAAGGGCGCCATAAAAATTTAAAGCAATACGAGCGCCGTCAAAAATCTTGAAACGTTAAGGGTGCCGTAAAAAATATTGAAGCACTAACAGCGCCGTAAATAATCTTGAAGCACTAAGGGCGCCGTAAAAAGTGTTGAGGCGCTAAAGACGGCCGTAAAAAATCTTGAAGTAGTAAGGGTGCCGTAAAAAGTGTTGAAACACTAAGGGCAACGAAAAGAATCTTGAAAAACTAAGGGCGCCGTAAAAATCTTGAAGCACTAAGGGTGCCGTAAAAATCTTGATGCACAAAGGGCGCCATAAAAATTTTAAAGCAATACGAGCGCCGTCAAAAATGTTGAAACGTTAAGGGTGCCGTAAAAAATATTGAAGCACTACCAGAGTCGTAAATAATCTTGAAGCACTAAGGGCGCCATAAAAATTGTTGAGGCACTAAAGGCGGCCGTAAAAAATCTTGAAGTACTAAGGGTGCCGTAAAAAGTGTTAGAATACTAAGGGCACCGAAAAGAATGTTGAAGCACTAAGGGCGCCGTAACAAATCTTGAAAAACTAAGGGCGCCGTAAAAATCTTGAAGCACTAAGGGTGCCGTAAAAATCTTGATGCACAAAGGGCGCCATAAAAATTTTAAAGCAATACGAGCGCCGTCAAAAATCTTGAAACGTTAAGGGTGCCGTAAAAAATATTGAAGCTCTACCAGCGTCGTAAATAATCTTGAAGCACTAAGGGCGCCACAAAAAGTGTTGAGGCACTAAAGGCGGCCGTAAAAAATCTTGAAGTACTATGGGTGCCGTAAAAAGTGTTAGAATACTAAGGGCACCGAAAAGAATGTTGAAGCACTAAGGGCGCCGTAACAAATCTTGAAAAACTAAGGGCGCCGTAAAAATCTTGAAGCACTAAGGGTGCCGTAAAAATATTGATGCACTAAGGGCGCCATAAAAATTTTAAAGCAATACGAGCGCCGTGAAAAATCTTGAAACGTTAAGGGTGCCGTAGAAAATATTGAAGCACTACCAGCGTCGTAAATAATCTTGAAGCACTAAGGGCGCCGTAAAAAGTGTTGAGGCGCTAAAGACGGCCGTAAAAAATCTTGAAGTACTAAGGGTGCCGTAAAAAGTGTTGAAACACTTAGGGCACCGAAAAGAATCTTGAAACACTCAGGTCGCCGTAATAAATCTTGAAGAACTAAGGGCACCGTAAAAATATTGATGCACTAAGGGCGCCATAAAAATTTTAAAGCAATACGAGCGCCGTCAAAAATCTTGAAACGTTAAGGATGCCGTAAAAAATATTGAAGCACTACCAGCGTCGTAAATAATCTTGAAGCACTAAGGGCGCCATAAAAAGTGTTGAGGCACTAAAGGCGGCCGTAAAAAATCTTGAAATACTAAGGGTGCCGTAAAAAGTGATGGAACACTAAGGGCACCGAAAAGAATCTTGAAGCACTAAGGGTCCCGTAAAAATCTTGATGAACAAAGGGCGCCAAAAAAATTTAAAGCAATACGAGCGCCGTCAAAAATCTTGAAACGTTAAGGGTGCCGTAAAAAATATTGAAGCACTAACAGCGCCGTAAATAATCTTGAAGCACTAAGGGCGCCGTAAAAAGTGTTGAGGCGCTAAAGACGGCCGTAAAAAATCTTGAAGTACTAAGGGTGCCGTAAAAAGTGTTGAAACACTAAGGGCACCGAAAAGAATCTTGAAAAACTAAGGGCGCCGTAAAAATCTTGAAGCACTAAGGGTGCCGTAGAAATCTTGATGCACAAAGGGCGCCATAAAAATTATAAAGCAATACGAGCGCCGTCAAAAATCTTGAAACGTTAAGGGTGCCGTAAAAAATATTGAAGCACTACCAGCGTCGTAAATAATCTTGAAGCACTAAGGGCGCCATAAAAATTGTTGAGGCACTAAAGGCGGCCGTAAAAAATCTTGAAGTACTAAGGGTGCCGTAAAAAGTGTTAGAATACTAAGGGCACCGAAAAGAATGTTGAAGCACTAAGGGCGCCGTAACAAATCTTGAAAAACTAAGGGCGCCGTAAAAATCTTGAAGCACTAAGGGCGCCATAAAAAGTGTTGAGGCACTAAAGGCGGCCGTTAAAAATCTTGAAGTACTAAGGGTGCCGTAAAAAGTGATGGAACACTAAGGGCACCGAAAAGAATCTTGAAGCACTAAGGGTCCCGTAAAAATCTTGATGAACAAAGGGCGCCATAAAAATTTTAAAGCAATACGAGCGCCGTCAAAAATCTTGAAACGTTAAGGGTGCCGTAAAAAATATTGAAGCACTAACAGCGTCGTAAATAATCTTGAAGCACTAAGGGCGCCGTAAAAAGTGTTAAGGCGCTAAAGACGGCCGTAAAAAATCTTGAAGTACTAAGGGTGCCGTAAAAAGTGTTGGAAGACTAAGGGCACCGAAAAGAATTTTGAAACACTCAGGGCGCCGTAATAAATCTGGAAGAACTAAGGGCACCGTAAAAATATTGATGCACTAAGGGCGCTATAAAAATTTTAAAGCAATACGAGCGCCGTCAAAAATCTTGAAACGTTAAGGGTGCCGTAAAAAATATTGAAGCACTACCAGCGTCGTAAATAATCTTGAAGCACTAAGGGCGCCATAAAAATTGTTGAGGCACTAAAGGCGGCCGTAAAAAATCTTGAAGTACTAAGGGTGCCGTAAAAAGTGTTAGAATACTAAGGGCACCGAAAAGAATGTTGAAGCACTAAGGGCGCCGTAACAAATCTTGAAAAACTAAGGGCGCCGTAAAAATCTTGAAGCACTAAGGGTGCCGTAAAAATCTTGATGCACAAAGGGCGCCATAAAAATTTTAAAGCAATACGAGAGCTGTCAAAAATCTTGAAACGTTAAGGGTGCTGTAAAAAATATTGAAGCACTACCAGCGTCGTAAATAATCTTGAAGCACTAAGGGCGCCATAAAAATCGTTGAGGCACTAATGGCGGCCGTAAAAAATCTTGAAGTACTAAGGGCGCCGTAAAAAGTGATGGAACACTAAGGGCACCGAAAAGAATCTTGAAGCACTAAGGGTGCCGTAAAAATCTTGATGAACAAAGGGCGCCATAAAAATTTTAAAGCAATACGAGCGCCGTCAAAAATCTTGAAACATTAAGGGTGCCGCAAAAAATATTGAAGCACTAAGAGCGTAGTTAATAATCTTGAAGCACTAAGGGCGCCGTAAAAAATGTTGAGGCACTAAAGGCGGCTGTAAAAAATCTTGAAATACTAAGGGTGCCGTAAAAAGTGTTGGAAGACTAAGGGCACAAAAAATAATCTTGAAACACTGAGGGCGCCGTAACAAATCTTTAAGAACTAAGGGCACCGTAAAAATTTTGATGCACTAAGGGCGCTATAAAAAATTTAAAGCAATACGAGCGCCGTCAAAAATCTTGAAACGTTAAGGGTGCTGTAAAAAATATTGAAGCACTACCAACGTCGTAAATAATCTTGAAGCACTAAGGGCGCCATAAAAAGTGTTGAGGCACTAAAGGCGGCCGTAAAAAATCTTGAAGTACTAAGGGTGCCGTAAAAAGTGTTAGAATACTAAGGGCACCGAAAAGAATGTTGAAGCACTAAGGGCGCCGTAACAAATCTTGAAAAACTAAGGGCGCCGTAAAAATCTTGAAGCACTAAGGGTGCCGTAAACATCTTGATGCACAAAGGGCGCCATAAAAATTTTAAAGCAATACGAGCGCCGTCAAAATTCTTGAAACGTTAAGGGTGCCGTAAAAAATATTGAAGCACTACCAGCGTCGTAAATAATCTTGAAGCACTAAGGGCGCCACAAAAAGTGTTGAGGCACTAAAGGCGGCCGTAAAAATCTTGAAGTACTAAGGGTGCCGTAAAAAGTGTTAGAATACTAAGGGCACCGAAAAGAATGTTGAAGCACTAAGGGCGCCGTAACAAATCTTGAAAAACTAAGGGCGCCGTAAAAATCTTGAAGCACTAAGGGTGTCGTAAAAATCTTGATGCACAAAGGGCGCCATAAAAATTTTAAAGCAATACGAGCGCCGTCAAAAATCTTGAAACGTTAAGGATGCCGTAAAAAATATTGAAGCACTACCAGCGTCGTAAATAATCTTGAAGCACTAAGGGCGCCATAAAAAGTGTTGAGGCACTAAAGGCGGCCGTAAAAAATCTTGAAATACTAAGGGTGCCGTAAAAAGTGATGGAACACTAAGGGCACCGAAAAGAATCTTGAAGCACTAAGGGTCCCGTAAAAATCTTGATGAACAAAGGGCGCCATAAAAATTTAAAGCAATACGAGCGCCGTCAAAAATCTTGAAACGTTAAGGGTGCCGTAAAAAATATTGAAGCACTAACAGCGCCGTAAATAATCTTGAAGCACTAAGGGCGCCGTAAAAAGTGTTGAGGCGCTAAAGACGGCCGTAAAAAATCTTGAAGTACTAAGGGTGCCGTAAAAAGTGTTGAAGCACTAAGGGCACCGAAAAGAATCTTGAAAAACTAAGGGCGCCGTAAAAATCTTGAAGCACTAAGGGTGCCGTAAAAATCTTGATGCACAAAGGGCGCCATAAAAATTTTAAAGCAATACGAGCGCCGTCAAAAATCTTGAAACCTTAAGGGTGCCGTAAAAAATATTGAAGCACTACCAGCGTCGTAAATAATCTTGAAGCACTAAGGGCGCCATAAACAGTGTTGAGGCACTAATGGCGGCCGTAAAAAATCTTGAAGTACTAAGGGCGCCGTAAAAAGTGATGGAACACTAATGGCACCGAAAAGAATCTTGAAGCACTAAGGGTGCCGTAAAAATCTTGATGAACAAAGGGCGCCATAAAAATTTTAAAGCAATACGAGCGCCGTCAAAAATCTTGAAAAATTAAGGGTGCCGCAAGAAATATTGAAGCACTAAGAGCGTAGTTAATAATCGTGAAGCACTAAGGGCGCCGTAAAAAAATGTTGAGGCACTTAAGGCGGCTGTAAAAAATCTTGAAGTACTAAGGGTGCCGTAAAAAGTGTTGGAAGACTAAGGGCACAAAAAATAATCTTGAAACACTGAGGGCGCCGTAACAAATCTTTAAGAACTAAGGGCACCGTAAAAATATTGATGCACTAAGGGCGCTATAAAAATTTTAAAGCAATACGAGCGCCGTCAAAAATCTTGAAACGTTAAGGGTGCCGTAAAAAATATTGAAGCACTACCAGCGTCGTAAATAATCTTGAAGCACTAAGGGCTCCATAAAAAGTGTTGAGGCACTAAAGGCGGCCGTAAAAAATCTTGAAGTACTAAGGGTGCCGTAAAAAGTGTTAGAATACTAAGGGCACCGAAAAGAATGTTGAAGCACTAAGGGCGCCGTAACAAATCTTGAAAAACTAAGGGCGCCGTAAAAATCTTGAAGCACTAAGGGTGCCGTAAAAATCTTGATGCACAAAGGGCGCCATAAAAATTTTAAGCAATACGAGCGCCGTGAAAATTCTTGAAACGTTAAGGGTGCCGTAAAAAATATTGAAGCACTACCAGCGTCGTAAATAATCTTGAAGCACTAAGGGCGCCACAAAATGTGTTGAGGCACTAAAGGCGGCCGTATAAAATCTTGAAGTACTAAGGGTGCCGTAAAAAGTGTTAGAATACTAAGGGCACCGAAAAGAATGTTGAAGCACTAAGGGCGCCGTAACAAATCTTGAAAAACTAAGGGCGTCGTTAAAATCTTGAAGCACTAAGGGTGCCGTAAAAATATTGATGCACTAAGGGCGCTATAAAAATTTTAAAGCAATACGAGCGCCGTGAAAAATCTTGAAACGTTAAGGGTGCCGTAAAAAATATTGAAGCACTAACAGCGTCGTGAATAATCTTGAAGCACTAAGGGCGCCATAAAAAATGTTGAGGCACTAAAGGCGGCCGTAAAAAATCTTCAAGTACTAAGGGCGCCGTAAAAAGTGTTGGAACACTAAGGGCACCGAAAAGAATCTTGAAGCACTAAGGGTGCCGTAAAAATCTTGATGAACAAAGGGCGCCATAAAAATTTTAAAGCAATACGAGCGCCGTCAAAAATCTTGAAACATTAAGGGTGCCGTAAAAAATATTGAAGCACTAAGAGCGTAGTTAATAATCTTGAAGCACTAAGGGCGCCGTAAAAAATGTTGAGGCACTAAAGGCGGCTGTAAAAAATCTTGAAGTACTAAGGGTGCCGTAAAAAGTGTTGAAAGATAAGGGCACCAAAAATAATCTTGAAACACTGATGGCGCCGTAACTAATCTTTAAGAACTAAGGGCACCGTAAAAATATTGATGCACTAAGGGCGCTATAAAAATTTTAAAGCAATACGAGCGCCGTCAAAAATCTTGAAACGTTAAGGGTGCCGTAAAAAATATTGAAGCACTACCAGCGTTGTAAATAATCTTGAAGCACTAAGGGCGCCATAAAAAGTGTTGAGGCACTAAAGGCGGCCGTAAAAAATCCTGAAGTACTAAGGGTGCCGTAAAAAGTGTTAGAATACTAAGGGCACCGAAAAGAATGTTGAAGCACTAAGGGCGCCGTAACAAATCTTGAAAAACTAAGGGCGCCGTAAAAATCTTGAAGCACTAAGGGTGCCGTAAAAATCTTGATGCACAAAGGGCGCCATAAAAATTTTAAAGCAATACGAGCGCCGTCAAAAATCTTGAAACTTTAAGGGTGCCGTAAAAAAGTATTGAAGCACTAACAGTGCCGTGAATAATCTTGAAGCACTAAGGGCGCCATAAAAAATGTTGAGGCACTAAAGGCGGCCGTAAAAAATCTTGAAGTACTAAGGGCGCCGTAAAAAGTGATGGAACACTAAGGGCACCGAAAAGAATCTTGAAGCACTAAGGGTGCCGTAAAATTCTTGATGAACAAAGGGCGCCATAAAAATTTTAAAGCAATACGAGCGCCGTCAAAAATCTTGAAACGTTAAGGGTGCCGCAGAAAATATTGAAGCACTAAGAGCGTAGTTAATAATCTTGAAGCACATAAGGGCGCCGTAAAAAATGTTGAGGCACTAAAGGCGGCTGTAAAAAATCTTGAAGTACTAAGGGCGCCGTAAAAAGTGTTGGAAGACTAAGGGCACCAAAAATAATCTTGAAACACTGAGGGCGCCGTTACAAATCTTGAAGAACTAAGGGTGCCGTAAAAATATTGATGCACTAAGGGCGCTATAAAAATTTTAAAACAATACGAGCGCCGTCATAAATCTTGAAACCTTAAGGGTGCAGCAAAAAATATTGATGCACTAAGAGCGTCGTAAATAATCTTGAAGCACTAAGAGCGTCGTAAATAATCTTGAAGCACTAAGGGCGCCGTAAAAAGTTTTGAGGCACTAAAGGCGGCCGTAAAAAATCTTGAAGTACTAAGGGTGCCGTAAAAAGTGTTGGAACACTAAGGGCACCGAAAAGAATCTTGAGGCACTAAGGGCGCCGTAACAAATCTTGAATAACTAAGGGCTCCGTTAAAATATTGATGCACTAAGGGCGCCGTAAAAAATATTGAAGAACTAAGAGCGCCGTAAAAATCTTGAAACGCTAAGGACGCCGTAAAAATATTGATGCACAAAGGCGCCGTTAAACATCTTGAAACACTAAGGGCGCCGTTAAACATCTTGAAACACTAAGGGCGCCGTTAAACGAAAATGTTTGGGAACCCCTGCTATAAGTTATAGGGAAGAGCCACAATGGTTTAGTCAGTAGGGTGTCTGGTTACCACACACAGACTTAAGTTCTAATCCCGTGCTAGGTGACCTACATTAAGAATTGTAAGGTCTATCGCAGGCCTGGTTAACCAGCTGTATTTGTGAAAGAGCGCTCTCGTTTACATGTGTAGACTGCAGAATGAGCAGCAAGGCGTTGTAATATGGGATAAAAGGCGGAATGGGCAAGACAAGAGATTTCGCGTTCTTTCAGGGAGAAACCTCTCGTCATTTGATTCTTGAGCAACAGTAGAGAGTGCTATTATAATCAAGGTAGTTGAAAGCAACGTGTCCAGTGGACTCTTAATCGATAAGATAGGCATAATTTTTATCAGATATTAGGACTCTATGACCTTCTAATCAAAGAGATTAACAAAATCCGCATTTAGTCAGTCGGTGGGATGTCTGACTGCAATGTCCTTACATGGAAGCGGCTCTCGTGTTGACCCAGCCTCTTATAATTGGGTACTTTGGGGGTAAAGGCTGGAGAGTGTTGCTAATCACACCACCTCCACAAATGGCCGACGTTGTGAATGTACGTACAGTATACTTTCTTTTTGTAGATAAGCCATAGTGCGGGGACAAAAAATGATGGGCAACTGCCTTCCACGGCCCTCTCCTAATCACTGCCACTGCATGTACCTATATGATTCTCTAAGTGCTAAAATCATTTACTAACTTAATATATGATTATAGAGCTAAAATTTAGCAACAATTATGTTTTTCTAGCAGAAAAATGAAAACAGTGAATCATATTGAAGGACCATGCATCATCAGAAGATCTTTGCACTGTTTTGGGTAATATCCTTAAACTCCATAGGCAATATGGATACTGTTACAGGGAAGCATGCGACTTACAATTAGAGTGCACAAAGTCATAAAATGTTGTCTAATTGTTATAATTGTTAGGTGTTATTGTGGCGTTTGTTTAACCGTTGTTCACCCTAAGCTCTTTCCATGAAACGGGGAAACAGATATGAATATCCAATTTGTGCTTGGAAGAAAAAAAATATTTTTCGACTGTTTCAAGTTGAGGAACAGTTAGCAATGGATTTCTAAATAACTAATACTTTCCGTTTCTTACTCTCAAGGAAATGTTTACCTAATTTGCACCTCTGAGTTTTTTAGTTTCAAGTAATTATCCTTGAACGCTTGCAGCTTCATTTAAAGCAATACAACAGGAAGTAGAGATGGTACCGAGGCGAGACATATTGTTACTTTATCCGGTTTTATCATTAAAAATTTACCTTCAGTCCTTTCGCAGAGAGCAGTGTAGCCACCTCAGATGTGGAATAAAACTAAGCTGGCGTGGTGGTAGCCTTGCTGACTTGTAATCAACAGATCCCGGGTTTGATACCCGGTGGAGGCACATGGTGGTTCGGATCCCACTTTAGAACTGTAGCTCCAGTCCCGATTGGTCTTACTGTGCGTAAAGTGTACTTAAAACACCAACTCATTCAATCAATCAAAAGATTCTACACTGTCTAATATTTTTCCTGCCAGTCAACACTAAATACAACTTATACTGATGTAATTTACACTCACTAACATCCAAGGTGCGAAATCACTGCAGATTGGGGGGATGGGGAGCATACAGACAGACAGACACACACAACATATATATATATATACATATATACTATATGAAATTCGATTGCATATTGAAGATTTTAATGTTATCGATGCTATGAACATGAACAATGATTTTCATGCCTAAGGGGAAGGGGCAAAAATTAAAATTCACATCTTATTGCCATTATGTGTTTAATTAATACATGTATATACTTTACGGAAGCTGACGAAAGGGAATGAGAAATGGGGAAGAAATAAAATATCGTACTAATTTCTATGTTCTGGAGATTGCTGAGTTCAGTGTCCTTAGAGATGGTTGTCCGTTCTGTGTGTGTTTTCGAAATTATTCCAGTGAAGTATATTCGACTCTCAAACTAATTGTTTATGTTTGTTGTTAGAACAAAACCTCTCCTCCCGGAAAAGTTTGGTGGGGGAAAATTTCAGGACAAGATCGTCGGTGGGGGGAATTTCCCCTGTACACCCCGGGATTTCGCTCCCTGCTAAAATCTCCTAGCAACAGAAAAGAAAGTTGAAGGTTAGGTAGTAACCATTAGGTCAGGCCCATACCGAGGTTGTTTTTGTTTTTTTTAGGGTTGGGGGCAGACCCGTAAACAAATTTTCATAATTTTTCTCTCATATTACACACACCAACCCCCTCCCCCCCACACACATATAGATATATAGATATATATATACACACACATACCGGGTGGTCCATTTATAATGATAGTATGGAATATCGCATGCAGAATGCATCCAATCGAAAAATTGCACAGAATAAAAGTTTGATACTATTCAGGGGGTAAGTCAATGCCACAAAAAATTCGTCACCGCCACCCACCCCTTAGGGGGGTTGGGGGTAAATTTGAAATTTCAAATGGAACACCCCCATTCGTTTTACATATTTGGATTCCGTGTTGAAAAAGAAGAAATTTTTGTTTGAAACATTTTGTAAAAGTTGCAAACTTCGAACATTTATAAACATTTGGTAGTTTCAGATTCATTTTGTTAGCTTTATGTAATAACGGTTTTGGTCTCCGTTGAGAACATTGCATAAACAAATTTTAATCAAAAAATGTGTGCAAAGAATTCGGCAAAAGAAAATTGTTTGCAATTTATGTTTTTGTGTAACAATAAATAATATTAATTTGTTCCAACTCTTTGGTTTCAAGGAACAATTTCATATGAACAACACTACTCACTACTCCATTCAGGCTCGAGCCATGTTGGACACAAAGTTTCCTGGTCGATGGATAGGACGTGGAGGACCCGTTTCTTGGCAAGCTCGTTCATCCGATCTCACGTCGCCTGATTTCTGCCTTTGGGGACTACTTAAAGAAAAGTGCTACCACGAAGTTCCAACAACGCCAGAAAACATGAGGCAACGAGTTATTGATTCTTGTGCCTCTATCACTCCTGACATTTTGGTACGAACAGTGTGGAGCTTCAGACACCGTGTTTTAAAATGCATTGAAGAGAACGGTCATCATTTTGAGCATTTGCTCCTTTAAACATTTATTTGTGTACCTCAAATGATAACTAGTTTGTAGTAACATACTTAATTTTGTTGTTCATATGAAATTGTTCCTTGAAACCAAAGAGTTGGAACAAATTAATATTATTTATTGTTACACAAAAACATAAATTGCAAACAATTTTCTTTTGCCGAATTCTTTGCACACATTTTTTGAAAAAAATTCGTTTATGCAATGTTCTCAACGGAGACCAAAACCGTTATTACATAAAGCTAACAAAATGAATCTGAAACTACCAAATGCTTATAAATGTTCGAAGGTTGCAATTTTTTTACAAAATTTTTCAAACAAAAAATTCTTCTTTTTCAACACGGAATCCAAATGTGTTCCATTTGAAATTTCAAATTTACCCCCACCCCCCACCCTAAGGGGTGGGTGGCGGCGACGAAATTTTTGCGGCATTGACTTACCCCCTCAATAGTATCAAACTTTTATTCTGTGCAATTTTTCGATTGGATGCATTCTGCATGCGATATTCCATACTATCATTATAAATGGACCACCCGGTATATATATACAGTACTGGCCAAAAGAGTGTCAACTTTTGGTTTTTTTGCTGTAACTGAGGTATTTATTGCAAGAATTACACAATATTGGCACCAAAACATCTTCAAATGAATTACATTCGACTGATAACCGAGTGGTTCGGCAAACTGTGAAATGGTCTAAAAAAAGAACAAATTTATGTAAATAGAAAAAAATACACACCATCGATCATAAAGAAATATTGCACTTCATTTCCCCGGGAAAGGTCAAAACTGGTGTTGATCAACACAAAATTAACAAACAGCATCTAGTACTTTGTGGCAAAGCCTTTGGCGATGATACGGCTTGGCAATGACGCGGCATGGAGTCGATAAGGTTGTGGATAAAATAGACTGGTATCTTCTTCCATTCCTCCTCCAACTGAGCAACCTTCTCATCAACATTTTGTGCTCTCTTCCCTGCCAGACAACGCTCCAACTCCTTCCACATGTGCTCAATCGGATTGAGATCCAGGGATTGGCTGGGCCACTCGAGAACATTAACGCGACGGCGGCGGAACCAGTTGCTGATGTTTTTGGATGTGTGTTTTGGGTCGTTATCTTGTTGGAGGGTGAAGTTATGGCGAAGGGTTTGGAGAGCAAATGGTCTCATTGTGTTCTCCAGTATGTCCTCGTACTGGAAACTGTTTATAATACCATTGATTCGGCATAGTAGGCCGACGCCATTGACAGTGATGCACCCCCACACCATCACAGATCCCCCTCCATGCTTGACTGTGGGAAATTGAAACATGGGATCAGATCTCTGGCCGACAGGACGTCTAATCCACACTATTCCGTCTGTTCCAAAGAGGCAATACTTTGATTCATCACTCCAGACCACATCTTTCCATTCGTTCCTGGTCCACGCCAGATGAGCTTTACCCATGCAAGTCTGGCCTTCTTATTCTTCGCCGAAATCAGCGGTTTCTTGACAGGCCGACGTCCATTGAGACCGGCCGCTTGGAGACGACGTCTGTTGGTCCTTCCAGATGGCGACGGGGTGGTTGGGAATGATAGCTCCCGAGCAATGTCGGCTGACGTCAGTCTGGGGTTGCTTCTGCTGATACGGAGGATGGTCCTGTCGACGTGTCTCGACGTGATCCTGGGTCGTCCTATATGGGAATCCTTCAACAACACCTCCCTGTTCCTTCCACCGCCTCAGAAATTCCGATACTGCACTTCTAGTGATTCCAAACTGTGTTGCCAGTTCCTGCAGTGTTCGCCCTCGTGCGCGTCCGTTAGCAATGCCTCTCTGCATGTCCGGAGACAGATTGGTGCATCCAAGGCGAGTACCCATACTCTGAAAACATAGAAATGTGTCATGCTGAACACATATTGGACAATGTCTGGTACACATTGTTACAATCATTAACCAGCATGGATAGGTACAATAGTAATTTTTCGGCGGGTTTTGTAATTCCTTAATATCATGGTGAAAATGGTACACTTCGACCAAAATACATGCGTTGAACATCAGAAACATCCTCAACAACATATCATGCGACGTTCATTCTCATCGGATAACATTGGCAAGAGGTATGCGAAAAAAACATGAAGTTGACACTCTTTTGGCCAGTACTGTACGTATATATATGAGGGGAGTGTATGGGAAAGGACGGTTAGAGAAATTTGCACATTTTGCTACTAAATGTTGAAGAACAACATTTTCGAACCTATACGTATACAACCACGTGACACATATTTGCAGTTGACCCTAACATTGGTTTCTATCAGAGAGCGAAAAGAAAAATTGTATGATACGGCATACGGGTAGGCTACATGTATGCATAATGTGAACAATTCAAATTACCTACGAAAAGCAACATATGTGTGTGGGGTTGATGAGGGTTCACACCCATTTTGCAAAGTCCATGACTTTTCCAGGTATTCTACATAACCGTGTAATGATTTAACATGCTAAAAATAAGAGTTGCACTTCAACTTTGTAAGTTAATCAAGTGAATCATGTTTGTTGAATATTTTTGAAATTAAAAATCAAAGAACCTTTTTATAAGCAATTTTTCCCAAAAAGGAAGATTGTTGTGAAGATAAAACGAAACGTGTTTTCGGTTACAATTCTGGCAAGCAAAAATCATTTAATTCCCCTGACTTTTCCAGGTTTTGAAAGCTTTTTTAAAAAAAAAAATAATCATTAGTTTCCAATGACCTCAGTCCTAGCCTTGTTTTCCTGACTCCTCCAGTTGTCCAGGACTTTGGAGTCAGTGCGAACCGTGTAAATAAATTATCCGAAGGGAACGGCTAAGTGACTTCACCCTGGCAGTGTGTCTGCTGGCGTAATATTGTTTCTATGATGTATTTTCGCTTTTAGAATCTTATTCGACAGTAAAAATAAATGCCAGTAGCAACCAAGAAGCTATTAAATGGGGTTGCATACATCTGGGATAGAAAATGCCATTTTCAACGGCTCGCAGGACCGAATTTTTTGGCCTTGATGTCCTCTGCACACTGAGAAAGTTGTCTGTTGTACGGCAAGTAGTGTGTGCGAACCGAAATGAAAAAGTCAGGACATGGATTAAAAGGAATGGACTGTCCCGACTAAATCGGAGCGTCTGATAGCCTTGCATCAATGATTATAGAAATAAAATAGCCCAATATTGCAGATTGAAGACTTCTAGAGCCTGCCTCTGTCTAGAAACAACCTATTCATTTGCGCAAAGACAAAATCGAAATTCATGCATATTAACTATAGCCTAAATACCGATCTTTATTTCACACAGAAATACAGATTTTCCAGCTATTACATGCAAATAGCCTAAATATTATTTTAGTATATTTCATGTTTAAAACACAGATTTTGTCTAGAAAATTCTAAGTAAAGTTCTATAATTTTGTAAAACGTTCTTCTTTTTTTTTTTCAAGATTTGTCAGAAAGGACTCAAATTCAGAGGCGCAGCAACGAATTTTTGTCAGGAGGCGGAGGGGCAAGTACGAGGATAAACGTATCAATAATAATAATAATGAAATAATGATTAATAATGGCATTATTATTGTTAGTGGTAGTAGTATCAAACATATTATTATCCTCGTAAATTACCCCAAAAGGGTGTAGAAGTCGATGCTAAAGCATTTGGTTGGAACAAACGATTTGAAATATTTTTTGAAAACATTCAGTTTCCCATTAGCAAAAATTATACAAATTGTCTCTGAAATGTGTCCGTTCCTTTTTTTTTCTAAACAATTGTCCATGCATTTGAGACAAAATCAATAATTTCACTTCTCTCTCTGGCAATTTACAATCCATTACAGAAAACAACCACATTTCCAGCGAAGCGATAAAGAAAATTTTTAGATCCAATTTTTTGCAAACTGAAAACAATATTGATTTAATAGGATGCACATATTTTCACGGGGTGCTATGGTATTATCTCTTGTACGTACAACATTTCTCATTTAGATCGTTCGGCGTACAGGGCCGACTCCCGTCACCCACTAGCTACGGCTCTGAACTTCATGACACTATGAAAAGGAGGCATTGCGAGCGAACCGAGCAAGAAAATTTTACGAAATGTATTTTAATTTGCATACAATTTGAAATCGAGGGGGCAATTGTTCCCTCTGTGCCCCCCCTGTGGTTGCGCCACTGCTCAAATTACTACAATCTTATTACCCTGATACGGACTCGGACAACAAATTTCAGGTGTGATCTACTTACTTTGATTCTCTAATTCAACATTTAACATAACGCGATCCCAATAACACTTAAGAAAATGTTTACAAAGAAACTCTCCTATAAATATACATTCCGCATGTTCAGAAAAATCAATAATTATAATAATAATGAAAATAGGATCAAATTCGTAACTTGACAAGTTATGTGTTAATATGTCAGCATGTGTAAGATAATTTTAAAATGCTGCCAAGTATTTTTTCAATTGTTACTATATCTTTACTACATAAAACAAATATTGTCCCACATTTTTAGCACCTAAATGTCTGTGCCGTAATTATTACATATGCTGCCTGGGAGACCAGTAATTCATTACTGTGTTTCCTGTGTTTGAGTTCCTATGAAATATCCGTGTACAGTCCGGCTGCCTAAGCCGAAACCATGGACAGAAGTGCGCATGCGCCAACTGGATTGTTCAATGTCAAAATAGGGGGTGACGGAAGAAATCACAGATCTCTAATTACAGACTGTAAACAATGAGCTTTTGTTTGAAGTCGTGAATAATCCTGTGGCTAGAAATATGGCAGAGATGCACATTAGAGCTTGTTAATTTTTCGTTTTTGTGAAGAAATTATTTGTACTCACTTGTGGAGTGTAATATGTAGAGTTATTTACTTCTTAGTAAACTTAAAAATTGCAATCTTGTGTGGTGCAATGGCTCACAATCTTCAAAATAGTTGTTACAAGTAGAAATATGAAGCTATGCTCGCCGCCATGATAGTATCACCCTTTCTACGAAATTTTTGGCTTGAAGTTGGCCCATATAAAAAGGCTCACGTTTCCGGTCTGGTGTCTCGAGGTCTGTGGCAGCAATGATATTTTGGGAAGGCAAGGGCAGGCCTCCCGCACTGGTGCAAAAATCCGAACAAGGTTAATTTCGGAATTCATTTGTTCGTGCATTAATTAACCAGCTACTAGTCGGCACCACCATCGATGTTAAATCCTGATTTTCTCATTAAAAATTTAGTTTATGTATCTATTAATCAATGATGATCACTTGTACGTGATTTTGTATTTTATTAAATGCCTTTCCCTTCTTAAACATGTATAAGAAAAATCGTATTTTTAAAGTCACTAGTTCTACATGACGTAACATCGTTCCATATGATCTGTCATGGACGTACACTAACTATTTTAATAAGGATGTAGAAGAACAAAAAATAAAAACAATGGCTTATTGTGCAGATTTTTATTGCAAAAACTGTCAGAAGAGGAATCCAAAGCTGTGTTCGTGTTCTGTCATATCCTGAAAGGTTAGTTATTTATGAATTCTGTTCGATCTTTATGTAAAAATAATTTCCGTAAAGTTAGTTTCCACGGAGAATAATTCCTAGCAAGTCTTCGTATTCTGTATTTTGCTTCATTTAAGTAAAAGGACATGTGTTAAAAAAAACGTCTGAAAGATTTTGTAACTTAATGTTATTTATAAGTTACACAGGAGGATAGGAAGCCAACGAGAATAGTAGGAATGACTTGAAGTTTGTTTGAAGTTCGGAAAAGCTCATTTGTGCATGTTATAATGCAGAAAGTTGCAAGTTATCGCGCTCATATTCGCTTCTGCATGAAGTTTATTTCTTCTATCATTTAAAACTTTGTCAACATGTACAGGAGATGAAAAAAGCGTGTAAATATTAAAGCTATGAAACCTAAGGTAACGGTTCCTATCGTTCTATGATTTTTTTAAAAATTCTCTTAGCAGGAAGACTAATTATCGTAGAATTTTAGCAATCATTGTCACACAAAATTTGAACCTTTCTTAAAGTAATTAGCACTCTTTGGATTTTTTTTAAAAAAATATTTATGTTAAAAAAACAACTTAAAAATTACCTTACGCAAGCTTGCACGCTTCCCAAGCACAATGTATTTTCCATTGACAAGGGACTGTAAGTATCGTAGACTAGTGGGAATTAATGTAGAAGTAAATTCGAACCTTAGTAAAATGAATTTAGGTAAGTTATTTATAGTGCTAAGAGAACCAAACCTGGCCTGCCTAACATAACTACGAAGGCATAGTTTTGGAAACGAAATGAGTGTAACTAACCTACATGTGCAATATATGCAAAATATTTTACGAACATTTACACATGTGTTACTATAAAGAAAAATCCTTTCTCACTGGTGCCACGGGAGGAAGATTTTGTGTTTCAAATAGCATTTTCATCTATGTGCTCTAATCCAACCCTACAGAATTATGGATGTTACTCCTATTATTAATAATAATATATTTTGTTGATGGAATCATCTAATTATACCTGTAGTTAATATTATTGCTGTAATAGCTCTTGTTGTTGGTCATGGGCTTTGATCTACTAGATGGTATGGGTGATTTTGATTTGTTGACATATTTCCTGTCCTGGTATCTTCTTCACAAATATGTTGTGTCATAACATTTTTCTTGAAAGCACTCCCGGGAATAGATTCCATGATCCATTTAATGACAAAAATTGCATTGTTAGCCAGTTGTAGGTTAGGCAGTAAGCTTCATGGACTCTTTCTAAAAGATAATGTGGTAAAACTTTGCTTCATATGTTAGGAAGTTTAGTGCAATATCTATAATATTCCTTTATTTGCATTACCACACTGTATGGTGCCATAAGAAGTAGTTACGATGAGAAATAATGTGAAAATTGAGTAAAAATAAATCAATTGAATTTGCGCAAGTGTTGAAGGAGCTGTCATAGAATGGACCCTTATACATTTGACACTACATTATTCAACAGATACAGATAGTGATCTAATGCATATTCATTTTCAGTAACTTTTCTTTGTGTTGACACGCTTTGACCTTAGCTCACTAACAACTCTTGCATCTTGGAATTTATCTTTTTTGAGTGACATAAAATGCAGAATGCTTTGTCTTGCATAGTTATATGTTTCTAAAATAATTTTTTGTCTTTTATTTTTCTCGTAGAGCTGAGATATAGTTGGAGAAAATATGGCGAAAGGACTTGAGGCACAAAACATACAAAAGTTACAGAGTTTGTGGAGACAATATTTCAGAGAAAATGGTTATGAATTCTAATAGAAATAAGTTAGTGAATGATGCATACCCAGATGTAGAACCAAGTAAGTATATTGCATTTCTTATGGAATAACATTGTTATCAGTTATGTGGCTCATGCATAAGAAATTGTATTTTCCCTTTTCTGCATTAAAAAAATATATGCTTTAGAGATAAATTTTGCTTAAAGTATATAACACCTAACAACACGATACATTGCTTGAGGATGTTAGAAACAAATGTATTTAATGTTTCACTAAATATTCCAAGCAGGATGGATGAAAAAGATATGATTTTCAGCTAAACAGTCCTGTAAAATATTTGAACAGTTTGATTAAAGGAAATAAAATGCACATATTTTTCTGTTTGTGACTGTACGTGCATATGTGAACCTACTATGGAAATGTTTATTGAGTGTGTTAATGATGCTTTAATAATTTCAGTAACTTTTATTCCAGTGAAAGTCTGTAGGACCTCAAAGAGATTATCATACCTTATGCAAAATATATTAATTACTAGTGATTCAATAAATATATATATACCTGAATAGCAACGTGTTTGTTTATTTTCCCTTACATTTGTTATTAGCAATAGAATATAATGTTTTACATTTCCACAGTATGAGTATTAAATCATTAAGAGTAATGTACTTACTCTGAAACTGTTCTCTTCTTCAGGAGTATTTCAACATGTAAATTCATTCTTGGTGAAGTATAACATGTCACCATAGTGAGTGTCCGACCAAGAAACCTATCAGTATAACACAATGGTTTGTCTAATGGAATTTCATTAACAATATTATGATAATATTCAATACAGTGGAAATTATTTGATGTAGGGTTTTAATGATTTCTTATAGTCTTTTACTTTATATTCCATATGTTTAATGCTAACAATACAATTTATATGTGTAATTGGAAGTAAGATGCTTGAAATAAATTTTGGGACTTGTAGGCATAATGACCATATTGGGCCATTCAATGTATGTGAGGAAGAATCCTCTTATCTAATATCCTTACTTGAGTTTGAACTGTTCTTTTAGGTCTACTTTATGCACATAAAGGCTAATTTGGTTAAAACTACCGTTTAAAGTGGGATCCGAAACACTATGGGTCTCCACCGGGTATCGAACCCATACCTGAGTTAAAAAATGGGTGTGAAGAGCCCCTTGAGAAAGGTTGAAACTGAAATGTTATAAAGACTTGCAAAGGATATACACAAAACTACGAACTTCCTCAGAGACAGTATAAGAGCCCTGCTCTTCTCAAAAAGGTAATGACATTTATTAAAGTGCTGTCATTATCTCCCAACCTGGTCAATAATTGGTAAAATCAAAAGTTTGAGGAAAGTATAATCTACACATTAGGTAGGAATAAGCCAATCACTTAACATTTAGACATGACACATTGAATGGTCTAGCCCTTGCAGCAAATCATCATGAGTGAGACACCTATGTTCAATACGAGGCCAAGTTAAATTTACTTCTTGATGGAAGGGATGATATGAGAAACATGCACCAATGATCGACCTGATAGTGTGAAGCTTGAAAGAATGTTTATTTATTAACTCCTTATGTTCACTTTCTTTTAGACTGACTAGAAACATGTGTGACATTATTTAGAAGTAGCAGGGATTTTGTCAATATGGCATCCACTATGAGTGAAATGTTGCTGTTCATTGGTTCATTTCCAAGTGGCATATGTCACATGTCACTTTGGTATGAAATCTCTCTAAATTGCAAAAATTACTGTTGGTTTCTTTGTCATCAGCTGGAAATTTGCACATTTCTTTTGTTTTTTAATTAGCTTTAAAAAATTCCTGTGCAATATTTATTCTGAATGCATGGATTGTATCATCTTCAGTACTGTATTAAGTATATGAATATATAAAATACATATCTGTGCAGGATAAGATCTGTCAGTGGTGTATTTTTAATTCCATTGTGTATGTGTTTAGGAGTGGGGGGCTGGGTGTGTGCTTATCTAGCTTGATCCTACATACTCAATGACGGCTTTGTTTTTTATTCTAAGACATTCATATTTCGAGTCCATATTTTTGTGTAACTATGAAATATGTAATGCCATATGATGAAATTGTAGTCAATATGTAGAGTGGTTCCAGTAAGTAACTTCGAACAAAACTCGCCTGTATGACTTATTCCTACTCCCATTCTAGATTAAAAATTAGGGATTTTTGACAAATACTAAAATGAATAAGCATGCAGTGATTAGTTAATAATATATCTTACAAACATTCACACGTTTTTAGAAATGGGTTGAAATTACTCTCATGCAAACCAGAAAAGTGAAATTTCATACAACTTCGATTGATTGATTGATTTGGTGTTTTAAGTCAACTTTATTCACAGTAAGGCCAATCGGGACTGGAACTACAGTTTAAAGTGGGATCCGAACCACTATGCGTCTCCATATAGGTACAACTTCGAGATGGGGTGGTTACTATATAGGCATTCTAGGTTAACTTGTGTAAGGTGTGAACTTTTCTTACTCTATTTTCCTATAACTATTCATTATCACCATCATAGTGGTTTTTACAGAGAAATAGACTGATAGAATTAAAACAATTACAATTTTATTCCAGAAATTATTCTGTTTGATAACTTCCCCAATGAGCTGTGTCACTCATAACTATTATTTTATTCTATTCTCTCATGGCAGATGGCACTGAACTAGTTTCTATGTCGTCCCCAATTTTCTTAGGATGGTGGTTAAGTTTGGGTGGCCGCGGTGGCTCAGTCGGTAACGCGTCTGACTACCATGCTCAAGGTCCCGGGTTCGATCCCCGGCCGGTTCAAATCCGGGAACTTTTCTAACGATGGAAGCGGCCCCGGCGCCCACCCAGCGTCGAATAACATGGGTACCTGGGGGAAACCCTGGGGGGTAAAGGCGGTCAGGGGCGTGATGCTGATCACATCACCCTCACTCACGACCGGATCAAGAAAGTGTGGGGCGTTACCCCCACACCCCCTATACGCCTTCATGGCGTGGTGCTAAGCACAGGGGAACAATTTACTTTTTTTTTTTTTTTTTGATGGTGGTTAAGTTTGGAAAACAAGTACTGACTGACTATATGTATATATCTTTTATTCCAGTATATTTCATACCTACAAGCCGCCAGCCGATTTGTAATGGTTTCGTTAGATGAATAGCGTTAATGTTCCATCAGTAGTTTTTAATAATACATTTTATGATTTATTCTTATTTCCTGAGACAAAACCTTCGAATCCTGTCTTTTGTTTCCCTGGCATTTTCAGCATCAAATCGCCCCCCCCCCTCTCAGGGTACTCCACTGATATCAATTGCAGAGAAAGTGGATGCATTTTTCTTTCGTTTTATGAGGCCATAGACAGATGAATGGAATTTTCTACGTTGGTAAATCAGAAGTGTCTACATCTTGCGATTGAATATGGTAGGCCTACACAAGGGAGAAAATTACAGTGGCGGCACCAGAAACAGTTGCTGGTATTAAGTGTGCTGTATCCTGCAGATTTCCACCCACGTTAAACTGTGCAGCAATTGTTATGAAGAGAAAGAGACAATCTGGGAAATGTTGCAACATGGCTCGAGCGCCCTTTAGAACACTTTTGGTAGCGCAATGATCCACTCACCCCACCCTTCCATTCCTGCCTTTATTTTCTGCTAATAATTGGACATATCTCGTAAGGTCGTAGTATTTATTTTATTTAAGTGCATATAAATGTTCTACAAGGATAAATACCATTGTTCGGTTGTCCTGGGTTCGAATCCCTATTAGAGCTTTCTTTGTGTCATCAATTTTTCATAGCATCGTCGCGATTAGCCTAAAATTGGAAAAATGCGACGCTAAATAAACAACGACGAGGGAGGGGTAAAACGCATTGATCTACGAACAAAGTAATCGCTGTAGAGTTTACACAAGATAAAATCGCGATTTGCCCAAAATGTCAGAAAAGCAACGCATAATAGGGAGAATACGACATAAAAATACTTATTACCACAGATAATACACGGACCATTTTTCATGCACAACGGAATGATTTACGTGCTGGAATTTCAGGAACTTGAAATTATTTTCGTATGTTGTGCTTCTGGGCTACTTATTCTGTACATCTCGTAACTTAGATGTAGAAATCATTCAAACGTAACGTGCATTAACTGAACAATGGTATTCATCCTTGTAGAACATTTTTATGCACTTATATAAAATAATTAATTCGACCTTACGAGATATGTCCCGAATTATTAGCAGAAAATAAAAGCAGGAATGGAAGGGTGGGGTGAGCGAATCATTGCGCTGAGACGCATTCAACTGTCATTGCCAAGAGTAAGATATGATTGGCGGAGAGGTTGCTATGACAACGCTTTACGTTTCGAAACAGCCGTAGGGTGGCTCCACATGTCCGGTTTGGTATACGCACAGATTACAAAGGAGAGATAGGAAGTAAGCGATCTTATTAATCTGTGGCAAGGGTTCCGTGAAAATCGTTTGCTGTGGAAACATCAATGAAGTAAGTAGAGATACGTTTCAAATTATGGAAGGGTTCAGAATGAAAATAAAAACAAGCAAATCAATATAAACGAAATATCACAGTGTCGTTTGGCTGGTGCTTCTACCTGCTTCCCCTCTAGCGTTTGGAATAGATCTTTCCTGCTAGTTTTGTCTCCTCTGGCTGGACTGTAGTCTCCTTTCGCCTAATAGCTTATCAGCACAATGTAATTTTATTTACGAAAATATGATAATAGAAAATTATAATTAAACCTACCCTGCCTGAGTAAATTTGGAGTAAATACTGACGTCAGATAATAATATCGTATATAGAAACAATAAAAATGAAGTAATAGGCAATCACAAATAATATCAATAGAATTATAACAGATACTACTGAAGACTGTTTTGACTATCTAAAATGAAATTGGCAACTAACTTACCATAGAACTAGTAGGCGATTAGTGTTGAATATACTACATTCGTACTTAATTTTTTCCCATGAAAAACTGGATCGATTTGGTTACTACGGTTTTATTTAACAATATTGCTTCGGACAATATTTACTTTTTCCTTATTGCTGTTGTTAACATGCATAAGCTTGCAACAAGTCTTTCACAACTTTGAAAGAATTTCTTAAAGTATGTTGGTTAAAACATATTCGACTTTCTTGGGGTTGCCTCACAAATATCCATTGGCGTGCGCAGACCCTCTGATTAAGAGGGCAGAAGTCTTGATGAAAGTTCAGAAAGAAAAACCTCATTCCATCTCACTGTTTTATTTTATTGATGGGTACCACCGAAAATGACTCTATTAGAAGATTTCCAGTTTCCATGCCACAAAAGTTCTCTATTCCCCTCCCCTTTTATTTTCCTTATCTGTGGTTCAGATTAACGAATAACATGCGCGAGTCTTAATAACAAGTAATTTGCTGGACAGCGAAGTGAAATAGTCCGATTACATAGGAAATAAACCCGCCTCAGTTGCTTGGAACTTCCTTCGGCTTGAAAATACTTTATTTTTTAAAGAGGAGAATAATATTGTTAATATTAATAACGGTAATAAGATTTCTCTACACTAAATTTCTAAGTGGGAGTATTAGGAGGGCTAACTGCCCCCTTGCCCGGGGCCGTCGACCCCACTGTACCCTCTCGAGAATTACGTCGATTTTTTTTTAATTGACAGATTTCAACGTTTTACGTAATATAAAAGTGGTTCGAGCGTTAGGAAACCACAAATAACGGAGATATTCGATCGCAAAGTATGACCCGCGTAAGCACAAGAAACTCCTATTCCGGACTACTATCGCTCATTTTTCCAGTAACAAATTCCCAAACAGCAGCAAAACTAACACTCCTGGTGTATCCTGACATTACTACGACCCCAAATTATAAATATGTTTACCTAACCTAACCTAACCTTACAGTGCAAGGTTCGTGGGGCTGGCTATCTGTGAATGGTTTGTGGGGCTATCCGTGAATGGTTTGTGGGGCTATCTGTGAATGGTTTGCTGAGCTACCCGTGCATGACGTGAGCGCCAAATTTTAACTGAAGATTCGTGATTACGAGGCCTAAATTATTGACTATGCGAAAAATGAAATAAATTGTGGAACCGTCCGGTATTTTAAAATCATGCCACAACCATTTCCAAAACGAACGAGAATATATAATTTTTAAAAAAGTAGTAACCTTAAAACAATGCACTTTCTGCTACGTGGTTGCCGGCCGAAGAACGCCACGATACTGAAAATGTCGTACACTCCCCAATATGCATTTTCAATGAATAGCACTTACCACACTAAAAACGCACGCCCACCTTGCAAACAAAATCCTAGTACCATGTGACATGAACCAAAACATCTTCTGCAGTAAATCTCGCGCGGCCTGACGTAACACCAGGATTGCCAACCTTCAATCTCAGATATTTCCAACACGGCTCCAAGTTACAAAACACAAATAACGCATGTTCCTTCATATCACGTGCAGATGGCAACGATGAAAATAACGTCATAAATTGTCCCATAAAAAAACTCTCATTACTCCACTATAATACATCTCCTAAAGATAAAAACAACAGAAATCGTTCGTATAGAACATAATCTTCATAAATGACACAAAAATCATCACCTTATCGCTGGAGTACGGAGCGTCGACAGTATCCGCACGCCTGTGCTTGGGTGCATAAATCTCTAGCTACGGGTCCTACTTGCAAGTGATAAATTGCTTGTACCAGGACAAATGTACAAATTTACATGGACACTCCGATAACGGTACTCTGTAATTTGAATTTTCGTAGGGGGAAAAGTAATTGTCTGGCCGTAGAATGGAGTGTACTAATTTTGATCAAAACAAACAAACGTCAACTGTACAATTGCTGATTTTGGGCAACCACTAAATTAATTAATGAACAAAATTAATTCCTTCTGGATCCTGCTGTACCTAATTCTTAGATTACACGACAAGATAAGTGTTGGTCACCCCTATGGCCGAGCTCACTACCGAAAGTTTCTGGTTCAAATCCTGACCTGGATATTGGTCTTCCCTTCATAAGTTTCATGTATAGTTGAAGTTCTGATTCGAACGCTTATTCCGTAACTTTTACACAGACCGAGAGTAAGACGACCGGACACGTATGTGGTTTCCACCCAGCAACTGTTTTTCTGAAAAGCGCTGTTGTCACTTTTACCTGCAGTTCTTTAGACATCTATTCATTCACTGCGACGTTATACTCCCAAGGTCTCCATATTGTATGAAAAAAAATAGCACTACACAATAACACAACCAGCAAAGATAATGCAACCGCAACCTCACGTTCAGAAATCTCTAAAGAAACTGAATTGGCACCATCTCATTTACTCCACGTGGACTTCATAAGAGCTGTTAGTTCTAAAGCGGACGATATTGGTTGGAAATGTTTGACGGGAGGATATACTGGGCTCCACGCGGACATGACGGATGATTGTTTACTCCTGTAAAGCGCCTTGTATACGATCAAACAAATCATAAACAAGTCCTTGAATTGAACGCTTAAAAGGAAATGACGTCAGAGATAACGTCATTTTTCTCATTGGATCCAAGGTTCGGTCAATCAGAGCACTGGCTATTGAAATCGATTATCGAAAAGCGACCTTTAGGTCATGAATGCAGATGTAATGGCGGCGCGTGAGATGTAAACAATGTATCACTTCACATTTTTAAAAGCCAATAACTATTGAACCGAGAGGAATAACGTTTCGTATAAAACGTTATTAGGTACAAAACATTGGCGCTGCTTAAATACGTACTTTACAACGTTTACTGTACACGTATGGAAGAATATTTTAGTTGTTTCAATTGTAAACACCGTGCACTCAGCATAGATGGTGTAACTCGACGTGCCTTTCGTGCTGTATGTATTATACAGAGCATTCCCTGAAATTCGCTACGAGACTCGGCGGCAAGCGGTCAGCGCTTGTCTTTCCCGGTGAACGGGTCCGCGACAGTCGCACGCTACAGTCCGTTTTTTTCGCTCTCCCTGCCTTCGCTCTCTTTCCCTGTCTGTTGACGTTGCAGACCGACGCCAGTATAATCCTCCCTCGGAAGTTGTGTTGTGTTGTGTCAGTGTGTTGAAGATTGTGGCTTAATATGGCACCACAAAAGTTTACATTACAACAAAGGATTTATCTTGTCGAGTGTTACTTCGGAAAGAGGAATTGTGGAGAAGTGCGACGACGTTTTGCATCGAAATCTCCTGGTGTTCCCGTTCCACATAGGACCACTATATTAAACAACGTAAAAAAGTTTAGAGTAACAGAGTCAGTTCTGAATAAAAGTGGAAAGAAGAATGGGGAAATCTAAAAAATAAAGTATACATAGACAATCCGCACACCATCCGTGAGTTAAAAGAGAGTATTGTACGAGAAATCGGGAGAATTACAGTAGACGAACTTGCACGTGTAAATGCCAATTTCCTTGGGAGATGCCAGGAATGTGTTGCAGCAGAGGGACATCATTTTCAACACCTTCTGTAGTCAAGGTTAGTACACAATATGAAAACTGTAATTTTAATAGCCGACTCTAGCTACTCTCACGGACCCCTTCA
This sequence comes from Lepisma saccharinum, assembly GCF_977018435.1. Lineage (NCBI taxonomy): Eukaryota > Metazoa > Arthropoda > Insecta > Zygentoma > Lepismatidae > Lepisma > Lepisma saccharinum. The sequence continues at coordinate 23,522,019 of NC_139252.1, read as the reverse complement.
CCGGGAAAGACAAGCGCTGTCAGGGAATGCTCTGTACATTGTAATCGCAACAGCTAACCGAAATGTTCCATGAAATGCTTTGGTGTAAAGAACTATCAGTTGTAAGATTTTTGGAAGCATTTACATAGCATTTATGCTGGCAAAAATGTTAAAGAAAATGCTTTCGTGTAAAGTCAGTCTTAAGATTAGCTGTAAGTGGGCGAAGAGCGACAACAAATGCGATACAACACACGTGGCATCTAAGGCGGAAGAAACTTCAAAATCCATAGCTATTAACGGCGGGTGGGCCGCTTGAGTGAAACAGGTTGGTCTATGACACCTCGGGTAACTGCCATGACTTGGGTGATGTGACACGTCACTCAGATGATGAAAGAACACATGGAGGAACTTCTAGCAGATGCTGACGCACTGCATGTCGCACCCAGTGTCCCACATTTTCGGCATTTCCCGTAGGCGAGAAAGTCATTCGCCGCCGTGAATGTGCAAAGGAGTACACGGGAGTTAATCGATTGTGCGTGCATCTACTTGGGATGCGTTCAGTGAGGTATTTCATGCGTACAACCACTCCCCATATATATATATATATAAACAGAGAGAGAGAGAGAGGAATCTTGGCTATTTGTAGAGGTGATGTGATCAGTACCATATTTCGGCTGCCTTTATTGCTCAGATATCCATTTCTTAGAAGCTGGATGGTCCCCAGAGTCGCTCCTTGTGGGATATTGTTCGAAAAATTCAGCCATGAAATCATCATCCATCGCGGGTTTTTCGCGTGGCAGTCAGACTCCGTACCGATTGGACAACGGCGGCTTTCTTTCTCACATGTACCCTATATACATATACCGGGTGTCCAAAATGTCTCTGTGCAGTTGGGTTTTGAATTGGTGTTTTAAGTCCACTTTATGCACAGTAAGGCTAATCGGGACTGGACCTACAGTTTAAACTGGAATCCGAACCACTATGTGCCTCCACCGGGTATCGAACCCGGGACCCCTTGATTACAAGTCGACGACGCGACAACCGCGCCCATGTTCAGTTGGACCGTCATATACCTGTGTGCACAGTGACTTTTGGGACACGCTGTACTTGTGTATGTTTATATGTGTCTGTGATTATATATATATATATATATATATAAACACACACCCACACACACATATAGATATAGATATACAAGTGGTCATTTTAATGACACCCGTGGACCACGGAAACGTATGGAGGACATTAAAGTAAACAACTTTTCTCAGTAACATTTTTGTCTTGTCGTTGGTGCGTCGTTTAGACGCTAAAGTCATTCAAAAAAGCATGTTTTGCCTCCTGTATGCTGGCAACCCAACATCGCACTTGTGACGTCATGTACTGCTGCGAAACAGCGCAATGGCAGTGTTGCAAGGAACACACAAAAAAATTGTGAAAAATGACAAACTACCAACCACATTATGAGCTGTAAAACGAAGCGAGGAACGCGTCCAGTAGACCAACGGCAAGTGAACCGACGATACGAAAAATGATAGAAAACATGTTGAAAATGAAGTGATAATATAGGATTTTGCCTCATAACCTGCATGCGAAATATTTGCAAATCTCAAGTCAAACTTCTGCATTGGTTCTGATAATGTAAGGCACATCTCATATTGCCTCCACGAAGAGACAAACCTACCTAGAAAAGGCTTGTTAAAATTATCTGTACACATTGTGCGCTTTATGCAAAAATATTATAATAGTCGATTTTGAGGCGATACAATGTTGACACGCGTCATGTATTCATACCCTCTCCCCTTCTCAGCATTATGTTCCCCATCACGTAAAGTCAGAAGTATTTGACCAAGAATTGGAGTAATGTCCAAATAGCTTAAATATAAACGAAATGAAAGCAGAAGGAATACGCTATCGAGTAAGGATAACCAGAGGGTATACGGTGGATATCGCTATATACCCTAAACCATGGTTTCTCAACCTATAGGGCGCGACCCACTGCTGGGTCCCGAGGGGGCGTTTGGTGGGTCACGAAGTCGGGCTCGAAAATTTATTTACCGTATCTTAAAAACCTATTACATTTAAATTACTAAGATTCAGATTTTTAGATTAAGATTTCACAAAGTTTTGGATATCTTTAAGAGGTGAGTATTATAGGACAGTATATTGCATTTGTATTTGTAATATAACAATAAAAATAAACACTGCGTAAGAAAATCAGTAAACACTTTTGTAAACTTTTTTTAAAGTTTGGAACATTTATGTCTCATGTTATACTGTTCACTTGAAAACATTTTTGTACTCCGTAATTTGTAAGGCAGTATAATGTTTGAAATAAAATATTCCAAACCATGTATGGGGTAGAATTACACATATTGTCAACTGACCCCGCACGTATAGTCAACTCACACCATATACGGGATGAATTGACAATACAGACATGCTTCGAAAAACATGTAATAACTTTACAAGTTTTAGCATCATGGTGTAATAAAAATTCACAGTAGTCAAGGAAACTACAGGTATTGTTCCTAAAATTTCATCAATAGCAGATAGTAATTTTTAAGAGCTGCAGAAATTTAAACATAAAAACATGCTCAACTCACCTCGGTCTCCTCTAATTGTGCCGGTGCCAATTCATGTATCAATTTATATATTTTGAATTGAATCTGTATAATACTGCTACTGCTATTCATATAGGATATTTTTGCATCCGTTTCCGGTTTGTAATTAGAAGTCTGTGGCTGATGTGAAAGGACTCGCGCATGCTCAGGCAGATCGTTTTGTCGCAAGCCACTCCACGCGATACTAAATTCCCCGGACCTTCGTTGTTTTGTCGCAAACCGTAGCAACGTGGCTAGAGCTAGATGTTTCAACCGAAAGTATCTATCAGTATTTTCAATGCTTTTCAAGATTCAAAGCTACGCTAAGAAACAAAAAATATGATTAATACAGAAATTCAAGACTGTGCACAGATTTCGAATCGTTTCTTACGTCACAATCACATCCAGTGGGAGAAACGACATCTGAAAAGGAAAAGTGCGCGTGACAGATGGGTTATATACACGTCCTATGAATATTTATTTATTACATAATATGAGGACACGGTGATACCATTTGGTGATGTAACGTTTCATGAAATATTAGTCATGGGATTTTATTTGAAAGTATGGTAGGCATATACTTCTAGTCTTTGGCTTATATTGAAGAATGTACGTGTTGAAATTGCCATTGTGTTCGTTCTTGTGGCAGTATTCCATTTCGCATGTTTGGACAGATGATATTAGAAATGTTAATGTATAACTCCGCGCTCATGTGCATAAGCAAGGCCTGAGAGAATCTCATTTGTTTTCACATTCTGTGCATAATATGCGGTTTGAATTTCATGGGTCATATCTTACGTGTATTCTTATTAACGGTGGTCCGGAAAGAATTGCAATGTAGAAAATTTTAGTAAAAAAAAATAATAAGATTTGCTTGTTTGGTGAGAGTCAGTTTTGTATTCATATTGTCTATGCAAAGTAATGCATAAAAATAGTAATAACAATGGTAATAATGTATTATTACCATTTTATAATATTATGCATAAAAATAAAAGGACTTCAATTCTGTAAATTTTTAATTTTCTATGTATTTTGACATTAAATTCTTTTGTAAAACAACTGGGTTTTGATAGAAATTTTAGTGATCTAAATACGAAATAAGCTAGATAGTGAATCTTTTACGTATATCGATTTTACCCAATCTTTTTACCTATTTATGTAATAAAAAGAAGAACAATGAAATGTTAACTATATACAGGACAGTTTATTTTCTCTTTGTATACAAGGTTAGCATTAAGAGGTCATAATGCGGGGGCAAAAAGTTGGGGAGGGGGCATCTGCCCCACCGCGCTCTCCCTAATCTCCGTCACTGGTGGTTAAAAATCCAAAAGCCATCGTAAATGTCTTTCAAGTTAGTACCGGAACGAGGAATAAAAGAAAGGAGAAAAATATGGAAGACGAGGACAAGGAAATTAGAACAAAGAATAAAGCTAAAAATCTAAATGAAAGAACGAGAAAAATAATGGAAAGATGGATCACTGCGAACGTAGAAATGAAGATAACTGTAACCTATAATCAACAGAGAGAAATATCGTGTTAATTTCACTTCTAGGAACATATAAAGTGAAAATCCAAAACCTACAGTTACAAAAAAGCTCTTCACTTAAACGAAGGAATTTGACCTGAAAGTCTTCAGTGGTAAAATGCCAGAGGTTTCTGTAGTAAGTGGAAGGCGTGAAAGGGGGTTACGCTGAAATGCTGCAGACAATGCCCGAACGTCATTGAAGACAGATGATTTCGGCTTATTTCTTAAGGGACCTGCATTCAAGAGAAGAGAAAGAAGAAAAAATGGTTCCATTCCTTCTTTTACTTTTCCTGTGAAATCGTCAAGAAGCTGTTTTCGGAACCAAGAGAGCCTCTGGAAATGGTTGTGACCTGAGTAGCACGATGGAATGCTTAGCTGAAACGCGTGACCCTACAGACCGATATATGTTCTGAGGAATTTTCCGGTTATTTTTTTAGTGCTCTGATGATGTTGTCTACTGTACACAATATGAAATTATTAGATTGGACAGGTCTGAACCGGCAGCATTCCTTTGGATGACATTTGTTGTTGCGGACCGTCTGGAGTCGCAACGGTCCAGCCGGTATGGCGTCTGACTGCCTCTCGGAAGACCCGGGTTCGCTTCCTGGATTGGGCGAATTCAGGGACTGCTCTCGCTACATCCACATGGCACTTTATAATGTACACATAACAACTTTACTTTATTTTTAATAAACAGACGTATAATGCAGTCGAATTAGGCATACTGGACATTAAAAAAAATAAAACGAAACTTCTAGAATATGTAGTACTCCTTGCAATGCATTTCTCACAAAAAGTCCTAAATAATCCATCTGGGGATTTTGGAGAAATGACGTCATCAATATGGCCGAGACTTGCATGAAAATAAGATGCCATGAATGATATACAACTGTAATGAAGTAACAGGGTTTAGGAATAGAAATATTCTTCATGGCAACCATTTTGAAGACGTCATTACCGACGAACCAGAAACTTGTGGTCTGGGGCCTTTTACATTCAGGAATGAATGTTCTATGCCCTCCTCAAAGAGCATGTTCCCCGACAGAAGTGAAATATCTACCACTTTTCCTTGTGTTTCAATTCCTCACTAGTAGGGTAGTACATCTGCTAGCATATTGCATTGATACCACATTCTGCTATTTTGTTAAATTGTATTGTTTAGCAGCTGTATGACCAGAAATTCCAATATGGAGATCGGGCTGAGTTGACAATAGGAAAGAAGGGGTGAGTTGGCGATATTGTCTACTTGCCTCACCAAATGGTATTTTGTTTCCCCACACATCTTTGCCCCAAAAATATATTTCTTCGGTTGCATTTTTCTTGGGTTCGACAATAAATAATAGTAAAATGCAAATGCATATTTTTAACGCATATTTAAAATTATTATATTTTACATTGCCAAGGTTTTATAATTTTGTATGGAAAAATATGTGTAAATGTAGTTGTTGTAATAAACATAATAAGTCCACGTACGTACGAAGGAGGAGGAAAGTTCTGCCCTTGTAAAAACTGTGACTGACGACTCATTGTAAAGACAATTGTGTAGCCTAGTGTGAGCCTATTGAGAAAATTATTCTTCAATTTATTATTTCATCAAAAATAGAGTAGCATAGAAAGACCTTGTTTGTAAAAATATATATTATACAACCTTTGTCAGAAAAGTTCCAGGACTGAGCTCGTAAAAATAACTTATTCAACTTAGGAACTAATGGTACTAGGTTTTATCAAAATAGTCCCCTCGGCTATCTATACATAGCTGCCATCGTTTCTGGAGGTCATGGAAGCAAGCAGGGAAAGCTTCATCTAGGATGCTTCTCAGCACATCTGTCACAAAACCGTTTGGATTGCTACCAATATCTTCATGACGCTTCCTTTTCAGCGGTGTTTGCACACGAGGAGACAAAAAATAATCACACGGTAACTGGTCGGGTAAATATGGGGGATGTGATAGAGCAGAGATACGATGCTTGGCCAGATATTCCTGGACTGATAAAGCAGTATGTGGCCTTGAATTGTTGTGCAATAAGAACCACTGCCCAGATGGCCACAAATCAGGACGGCGCCGCAGAATTCCTTGACGCAAATGTTTCAAGACGTCAATATAAAGGTTTTTGTTTATCGTTTGTCCTTCAGGCAGATATTCGTGCTGCACCAAACCTTTAGCATGAAAAAATGGGATCAACATTGTATTTGGATCATCTTGAACTGAATCTCTGCCCTTCCGAAACCTTTGGTGTTATTCAAAGATACGGCTTCTCGATAATGCCTTGTCACCAAATGCTTGCTGTATCATATTCCATGTTTCACTAGGGGTTTCCCAGCTTAACACAAAACTTAATGTTAACTCTCTGCACGGAATGCACGTCCATCACGACACGTGTGTAACTTCCAACTAAATGCGCCAACAAGTCAAACAGTGGGCTGCCACCTAGTGTGAAGAACATTTTTAATCAGAACACATATCAGGTGACTGAATAACACCCATTTCTTGTGTTTGACTCGTATCACAGGTAAAGAATAAAAAGATCAGTCCTGGAACTTTTCTGACAAAGGTTGTATTAGACAGTTTATTGCATTTGTATTTGTTATATATAATTCAAAATAAACACTGGGTAAAAATTGAGTAAGCACTTCTTGCAATCATTTTCTTTATTCCAAATTAAAATTAAATTATTAAATTAAATTATTCCAAAACATATGAGGGGTAGAATTACACATACAGTGAACTCACCCTTTATATGGGGTGAATTGACAATACTGACACACTTCGAAAAACCAAGCAATAACTTTACAAGTTTTAGAAGCGTATCTGAAAAGATAATGCATACTATCAATCAGGCACGTATCTAGAAATATGTTTCGGGGGTGGGGACGGGTCCGAGCCAAGTTTCTCAAAATAATAATAATAATGTTTAAACAAAAATAATTACATTAAATTATTTAAAATATAATAAATAAAATATTCAAACTAATTAATATTATATTTTTATTACATGAATAGGTAAAAGGACGATATAGGAATAGCGATATAACAGTACGTATTCATTATCTAGCTTACGTGTAGTTAAGGTCGGCAAAATTTGTGCAAAAAAATTGTCAAATGTCAAATAGATAAAGAATTGAATATTCATTAAATATTTAAGAAAAGGTTGTTAGATCCAGTTGACGAAATTAAGTTCCTGGTGGTATTTTATGAATGTTACGTCATTCAAAGTAGATTACAATGTAATCCTTGCCTTCCAATAAGGTTGGCGGAAATAAATTACCCTCGATTAAAGAACAAGTATATTTTCAATATTTAATTTTAGTTATTTTATTATTTCATTATTTAATTTTTGAAATTAGTAAGTCTTTCGGTGGTGGCGGACCCCTGAACCCCCACCCTATATACGTCCTTGCTATCAATTAAATTGGACAATATTTGGAAAACGAGAAATAGGAACGAGGGCCAAACTACAAATATATATATATATCAATAATAGAGCCAATACTACTTTATGAAAGTGAAAGCTGGCCAATGAAAGGAAAGGAACTTAGTAAGATAACAACTGTAGAAAACAAATGCTACTGAAAGATAGTTGGAGAAACAAGACGAGAAAAAAGTTAGAATCGAAAGGATAAGGGAAGAGCTGGAGCAAACATCAACTGAAAACCATCTCATCAAAAGACAAATGAAATGGTTTAGTCATGTAACGAGAATGGAGGAGGAAAGGAATCCTAAGCAGTTCTTGGAGGCAAGACCAGAAGGAAGAAGGTCCAGGAGCAGACCAAGGAAGACATGTGAGGATATGGTGGAAGAAACAAGAAGAAAAAGAGGGAAGACATTCCAAGAAATATAGAAAATGGCCAAGAAGAGAGAAAGGAAACAGTGGGTCGAAGGACTGCAATAGCATAAGGGGTAGAGAAAGAAGAAGTAGAAGTTTTAGGACAATGGTGAAATAAAAATTCATAGTAGTCGAGGAAACTACAGGTATTGGTAATAGCATTTCATTAACAGGAAATCGTAATTTTGAAGATCTGCAAAAATTTGAACATAAAAACATGATCAACTAACTCATCCTGGTCTCCCCTATTTCATTTCTATTTTTTCTTGCGCGTGACGTCAGAAGGGAAAAAATCGTGAAACCTCACATACAAATTGCGTAATGCTCTCAGTAAAGGAAGATTCATGAATGAAAAAGTTCATTGTCGTAACGAACATTGAAATCGAAGTTGAAATAACCTTGGATGGATCCCCGCACAACGTCCAAAACAAACATTCCTCAGTAACCGAACATCTAGAGGTTAGTCAATCACTTTGGGAGATTACACAACTGCATCATCTACTAAGATTGAGGTCATTACACGTGAAGAGTATTCTGTTTTATTCCTTCCATTTATATGTCTAACTACTCATTTACACTAACTTTATTAGCAATTATCAACAACTAACTAACTAACTAACTCTCTAGCCTTCTTAAACCCGAAGGTTCATGGCTGCAGCAACACTGGCCTTCCATCTTTCCCTATCTTGAGCAAGTTTTATATACTCTTTTCCATCCCTACCGATTTCCCTTAGGTCCATCTCAACATTGTCCCTCCATCTTCGTCTTGGCCTTCCTACAGCAATTATCAACAACAGCAACCATATTAGAGTTTGGTGTGGCTCATTCAGTTCGCAGCATTAAACTTTTTATGTTTTTATCAGAAAGAAAACCTGCTACGATTCAAACATTACCAAAGAGCTTCTTCCCTAGAAATGAATGACCGCAACTAAGTCATGCAAATCACCTGCACCAAGAACAAAACAATTTAGTATTCTGCAGAAGGGGCAATATGAAAGAGCGATGTGCCAAAAAGGTTACACACAGACATCACGATCGCTGCACAGTTGCAAAACAAAGGTTCAACCTTCGTGACCTCTTCCTCTATTCCACTTGGCGGCGTTACCTGTGTGCTCGTCGGACATATTGCGTAATTTTATCACGATGCATCTTGAAGTATCTTAATGCGCTAAGTGGGCTAATAATTATTTTTGATTGGGCTTATGCACGGCCATCTTTATTCCAAGCGGGGCCAGAGACCTGAAAATTGGCAACGCTGTTCCCCAGACTTGAAAATCAAACCAGAAAGAATTGCGCGAATAGTAAAATTCATGTTGCTTTTTTTAAAAATAAGGGAATCTGCGTAGAATGTTGTTGTTTTTCCAAATCTGGACAGAAGATTGACATTTCGATGTAAGTGGAAAACATGCATTAATAATAGAAATATAAATTTGTCGTTAAATAACTGGAAATGAGCAGAAAACGCAAGGTCAACTTTACATGTCATATGGAACGAACATCCTAGATCTATGTTGAATGAAAATAATCTAGTTATCAGTATTTGTAATTGGGGTCTCCTTGTTACCGAGATTCATCCTCAAAATATGGAATCATGAATCGTGTTACTTAGCTTATAACCATAGGTGTGAACGAACCCTCTCATTAGGGGAAGCAAAAGCCTTGATAAAAGTTCAATCGGAGAATTGTATTAATGGGCATGGAACAGGGGCGTATATCGGACCCGCCGAAAGTCACCGTGTTAGAAGAATTCAAACTTCAGTGGCAATAACGTTCTTTGCGCCCTCCTTTATTTCCCCTCTCTATAGTTCAGAGACAATTTTACACATAAGCATGGTTTTGTACAGCCGATTCAAAACAGTTACGCGATGGCGCAGTGGTAGCGTCATCGCCTTGTAATGAAGGGTCCCGGATTCGTTACCCGGTGGAGGCACATAGTGGTTCGGATCCCACTTTAAACTGTAGGTCCAGTTCCGATTAGCCTTTCTGTGCATAAAGTGGACTTAAAACAATAATTCAATTAAAAAACAGCTACACATAATTTATTCATTTCCAACTGTGACGGCAATTAGGGGAATGTTTCCCCCACACATTTTGCCTCTTTTGCCCCAGCTTCTTAATGCTAAGCCTTGCCTACCAAAAAAAAGTAAACTGTCCTAGCCACTCCCTCCTCACTTTTGTCATCCAATCACCGTTAGTTATTAATTCATTGCAATCCACTGTTTTGTTATAAGTAGGGAGCGGAAGTTCATGAAATGTCATCTTTTTTCTGACATCTCGGACACGATGCCTATTAAATATATACAATATTACACTTCGTCTAGAACCCAAAAAAGGTAATTTTAAAGTGCATTTTTTTGCATTTTTTTTGCCAATTTTCAGGTTTTAGGTAATTTTCCCCGATTTTCGGCATTTTCCCGTCCTTTTTCGCAATATTCGGTGTATTGTTTCGTCATATATTGTCACTTCTTTCGTTTTGGTAATATTCTAGAGTCTTTTTCACCAAGGTGAAATATATATCTCGCAGGATTGCAATGTACGAGCAAAAGAAATGCTGAACTGGTGACAGTCTTTGTTGTTTCCGGGGAAACCACCAGGTCTCCGTCTGGGGCAAACTCAAATTTAAGATCAGATAAGGAGATTGCATTTTGTTTAATTTCCTTTTCATTAAAATTTTTAACCCGAAAGTAACAAATTTAATGGCAATTTTCTGCATTTTTTGTCATTTTTCTCATTTTTTAGGACATTCTATAGGTCATATACCTATATTTTTTAGGTCATCAACTTCCGCTCACTAGTTATAAACTATCTGATTCCCAATGTATGGGCAATTTTTTCTGCAAACGCATAGAGGTAACACGATTAACGAATAAAGTGTGAGGGAGTGTTAATAACAAGAAATTTGCTACAGGACAAAGTTCGATAGTTCGATTTCATAGCAAATAATGCACGTTCCTCACCCTCCGTAGTTTCTTCGAACTTTCGTCGGCTTTAAAATACTTAATTATTTAAAGAGCATAATATATTTTAATAACTGTGATAAGATTCCTCTATATCAAATTTCTAAGTGAGAGTATTAAGGGGGGCAACTGCCACTTTTGCCTTCCCCCCCGTGCGCACGCCTATGCTTATGCCTGTCGATTCGACTTCTTTGTGACTAAAGCAAATAACGTGCTGCATTCGCATTAAAGTAGACTACAATCTCATCCATAATTATCGGCTTCAATAGATTCCCACAAATAGTTGACACCAAAGGGCCTCCCCGATGGCGCAGTGCTTGCGTCGTCGCCTTGTAATCAAGGGGTCCCGGGTTCGATACCCGGTGGAGGTACAAGTGGTTCGGATCCCACTTTAAACTGTAGGTCCAGTCCCGATTAGCCTTACTGTGCATAAAGTGGACTTAAAACACCAAATCAACCAATCAACCAACCGACACCAAAGGCGTCCTAGGTGGGACCTGTAACAAAATTTTTCAGATGTCTGAAAAAATTAGAGATGTTTGTTCCTTAGTCTGAAGTACGTTTTCCAATTAATAGACATTTAATTTATATATTTTGTATGAGCTAAGAGCAATCCAACAAAAAATCCAACTTTTATGCGAATGCATTTACTGTTACCTCAGAAGGCCTTTGGAACAAGTTGCCACCTCAAATTCATGCCTTTCCCTCAATTATGACATTCAAAAAAACTCTTAAAATTACATCTACGTATTAAATATTGAAAATTAAAAAATTGACTTCCCAAACTAAGTAGCAGGTGCAGAGAATGAGAGAAGAAATTAAGGCACAGGAACAAAAATGATTATATGTACGTAATATTTCAGGTGAATTTTGATTAATTTAGACTGTTTTGTCTAAGCGTAACGTTATGTATTTGCTTTTACGCCCGTGTATATAAGAACGAGAATGTATGTATGTGTGTGTGTGTAAGAACGAGAATGTGTGTGTGTGTGTAAGAACGATAAGGTCTGTGTGGGTGTGATGGTGTGTGTAATATAAACTGTACTGCCTTTTTGTTTATGTGTGTGAAAGGGTGAGCATGTTCCTGTGCTTACGTTTATAAACGATACATTTTTTGTTGTATTCTTTTTAATTTTTAAATTTCTTTTATACTTTATTTTTTTTTATTTGATTTAGTTTATTTTACTTCGCGTTTTGTGCCTCTTGGCTAATTTGCGAAGATGGGGATGAGTGATGAAATGATGAAATTGACGAATGGACATTCACAAACAAACAAGCCCGAGCAGGATTCGAACCCGGGATGCTTGGCGTCGCAGCGCGATGTGCTAACCACTCGGCCACAAGGTCCGGCTTTATACTTTATTTATTGAGAGATGTAAGCAAATGGTTAAGGGTAAGAAAATGCATTAATTAAACCCTTAACTTCGCCATGTACAAAAGACGATAAATAAATAAATAAGCAGAGTATTTTGAAGGCTAAAACCAATAATTATGGGAGGCTAATAAGAATTTCTAAATTATTGTTTCCTTTTATTTTCGATGTGTCACTTGTTCGACGTTCATTATGTTTAATTACAAAATTGCTCGTGTTCAATATCAAATTATTATTTTACCTTTCAAAGTGGCAATATTTAATCATATCAAATGACATGTTCTTTTAAAATTATATTTTGTTTACATTGAATTTTGACGGTGTAGTGAGGGTACATTCATATAAAATATTTACACTTGATACTCAAGCGAATAGTGTATACTAACATTTTTTTATTGATATGTTTGAACACTATTTTTATATATTGTTTAAATTACAATTTCAGTAGTTTTAGATATATTTACGTGTGCTAAAGTAATACATGAGGTCAGAAGGAATCAGATTAACTGCTTAATTGGAAGCACCAGCTTCCTTCAAATTCGTAACAAACAGTACGAAATTATTCTAATCTGACGCGGAGCTCCCTGAAACGCAGAGCCTGAGGCGGGAGCCCCAGTTGACCCTCCCTAGGATACACAAGGTGACGAGTTGTACTCTGCCTGCTTTTCAAGTCACCTGGTCGTAAATATCTTGTCAAACATTGCTATCCTGCATTGGGATTTCACCTGGATGCTGGAGTGCACATACACACACACCCACACGCACATGGGCGAACAGGTCTCTGTGCACACGGAAGAATCCTTCTGTCAATAAGCCATCGGTAGCATGTAATACTTTTTAGTCTCCAAGGACAAATGTTTCACCGTTGCAATAGGTGGACCGGGATTTTCAGTAATGTGTCCAAGTAATTCGTATTTCTCCAATAATAATACGATCAGTGGTGGATTAGCGGCCTGGTAGAAGTTCGTGCTGTTGCCATGTCGCAGCACAACCCTGTGTTAGGAGGTTTAACCCTTAACTTCCCACGTGCGGTCTCACAGACCGCTAGCGTTTATTGTTATTCTGTTGTTTATTCGTAGGGGTGGGGTAGGAGATTGCAGCGCTGTCTAGTTGTCCCTTCCCGAACCCTGGATTGGTTTACGTCGTCAATACCCACTTGAACGTGACCTTGAGCCATATTTATAGCTTTTTTCGTGCTTAGCGGTCTCAGAGACCGAACCTGCGCCTCTGTGTTATGGATTCATTACCCGGCCCATCGTATACTGTGTGTGTTACAGACCCTGATTTTGAGGATACTATTTTAAAATGGTTTGAGGATCCTTTAGGAAGTGATGTGGGATCAGAGCCCACCCCTACGCATGAACAACAGAATAATAATAAACGCCAGCGGTCTGTGAGACCGCACGTGGGGAGTTAAGGGTTAAATGCCTAAGGTGCTAGGTTCGGCTTGTAAGATTTAGATCTCTTAGCATAAATAATAAGTGTATTCATGCTAAGATAACCAAATCTAACAGACCTAACCTAACAACATATGCATTCCTATACCATTCAGCAGTTGTTAAGTATTTTTTTATATATATTTTAAAATAGAGGTCTGTGAGACCGGACCTGGGACAGAGTGTGACAAAAACATGACCTGGGAAGTTAAGGTTTAAGAGAATGAAAGATCTCGTTGTAGAGTTGGTCTTTGTAATGCATGTAATACAAGCTGACAGCATTTGCTCCAAATGTCAGGGATGACGGAAAAGTACCCCGGAGGCGTATTTCACATGTGCACATTGAAATAGAGATTGGGGGCGTGGTTTGTGTATGAATGCTCCCTATTGGCTAGCAGACTGCCTCAATGATAAAGGATAGGACACTGGCATATATTTCATTGACTTGTGCGAACACTTTCTGTAAAGCACAGACTACAAGTAGAACCATCTAGTGGGAAAAATACAACGCAATCGGATAGTAATCAATACTCGAAAAGCGAGTAGACTTTCTTATTGGAAATAAAAGCGACAATAATTTTTAAAATGTTGCGTTGGATGAAAATTCTTATAGGATTATTTAATATATTGGGTCATTTTCCGCTTTTCGTCAGATGCAAACAAGGAGCATTTTTAATTCTTACTTTAAAAATCTGTCAAAACCTTGTGTAGCGTCAAAACCTTAATTTCGACTATATAAGCGCGAGGCTATTTGTTTTGTAAAAAGTTGTTACAAACCAGATATTACATATTGGAAACAACAACACAAAATGAAAAGAGAGGAGTTTCAAAAAAGAAAAGTAGATGGCAGCACAAGGTGAAAGAATATAAATAAATCGCTGGAGGATATAAGTATGGATTTAGTGAAAGTGAACTACAATAGAAAGATGTAGAAAAGATCAAAGCAATGTATAAAAAGTAGAAAATAGATGGAAAAGGAAAATATAAGTGGTTTATATCATTCAACAAGTTCAAGCCTGTAGTCAATTGTTAGGCACGCCATAGAAGTACTCAATAAAGAAAAAATAGACCAGCCAATCAGAAACTTCTCCATTACAAGCCACGCCCCAAATCTCTATTTCAATGTGCATATGTGAAATACGCGCCCCGGAGAGAGGTCGGTCTGACGCTCGAACAGGCAACGCAGCCCGGTTGACGTTGCCACACAGTGCGCGGGAACCAGCCACTTTTGTCCCGCTCTCGCTTTTCCCATATATGGCACCAATGCAATTCTGCCCAGCCGCATATTTTCATGGCCGTGCGTTTAGGTCTGATTTCCACGCAGTACACCCTGGACTGCATTCTTGCAGACTAACGAGGCTCTGGCGTGTAGAATTCTGCGGCGATTGTGCTGTGTTCTATCCATTCGTGCTTGTGATGATCCGTTCATCAATTTCATCTAATCATTCATCACGATGCGGCCAAAAAAGTGAAGTAAAATAAACAAATCAATCTGGTTTGACGAACGCGTTAAGTGGCGGTCTTTCGATCTCGGCATCGAAGTTCCTGGGTTCGAGTTCCGACCTGTGCGTGGGTGTTCTTTGTAAGTCTTCCTTCATGAATTTCATCTAACCATCACTCGTCCTCATGGTCGATTGCCCAAAAGTGGAAGAAAAGCGACGATAAGTAACAAGAGTACAAATTGCTTAGCTGTTGTTATAGCCCTTTTCCACTCTTACGGCGGGCGCCCTATAAGCTGGCAAGGGAAATGGGGAGCGGGGAAGCCACCAGTCCAGCGCCATATGAAACGCAGCAGCCAGTAGAACGAGGTTTAGGTAGTACTTTTTCACGCCGCGTCGTGTTTCTCGGAGCCAGTGCTGTCGTCTGGTTGGTCTGCGGCTTAATCCCCGTTCCCCAACCTGTCCCGCTTCCCGCGCTTGCTGATCGCTGGCTTTTCTAGCAGAAACCACGCGACATTGCCGCTGCAGACCGCGTGAACTCCGTGCTGGGGAAAGCCAAAGCCAGGCAGCACATTAAAATACGCAACGTGGCAACAGCGTCTAAGTAAGCTCTTCTCTCCTGGCTTCCATTCGCTCCTCGCTGCCCAGCAGACGACTTTTTCCTCGTTTCTCATTGGCACCGAAACTGTAGAGCGATCGCTAGCGCGGGAAACGGGACAGGTTGTAACAAACACAGTATAGGAACGGCCGCCGTGGAAAAGACCTTTAGTTGTAAAGGTGTCAGGTAAAGCGATCACTTGATTTCAAGCGCCATGAATGATCATCTCTTAAGACATCAAAGGGGTTCGGAGACCATTATTTTCTCTTCTTGCTGATGACGTATTATATTGTATCAGGGTGACCGCTTATTTTTAGCCGTCAAGAGGAAGAAAATCACTATTTATTCTTATGTTAATTTACGATTTATTGTTTTATATTTATCCGTCCTCCGTGGTGGAGTGATTAGTGCAGCGTGTTCTACGACACAAGGGAGCTCGGGATTGAATCCCAGCCTGGGTATGGATGATCTTTTGTGAGTGTCCATTTATCAATATCACAACTCATCGTTGCGATTAGCGAAAAGTGGAAGAAAATGGACGCTAAGTAAAAATATATATAATGTTTTAATTTTATCTTTAGACATGATGGGAAAATGACTTAACTAACGAACTCAATTTTCTCTCTTAACTGTTATATTTTAGCTTGCCCGAGGGTGATCGTTGCTGCTATTTTAGACTGGTTCTTCACGTGAAAAGGCGTTGAGAAGAGACGAAGAAGCACTGAGAAGGAAATCTAAACGACATGGCTACAATTTTACATGGACGCTTTTGAAGTATTACTTTTATATTTATTCTAGGAATACGTTGCATAAAAGAACTGCACAAAAGCGCATGCATAGAAATGGGAAGGATAAAAGAAAATAACGTCAGACGAGAAATGTCAAAATGTGGCTCTGAATAGTGAAAACGTCATGTTAAAGATGTTGCGTTTTCATTCTCCACAGTAAACCGGAGTCTTAACACATTTGTTCAATAGTAATTATTTAACCAATAATTGACTAAAATATTTGTTTCCTGCTATCAACGGGTCTCGTATTAGATTGATTGAATTAGGCCATACGAGTCACAGGCCGGGATTCAAACCCGGAACCCCTGGTGTCCTTATAAAAACATAAATAACCCGCGGCGCAGCAGCCCATGAGGGCCAGGACCTACCTGCCGACTGCCGGCCTCAGTCCCTTCTGCCGAGGTGGGAGGTCCATCCACCCAGTTACCGGGTGACGTGTGGTCGGCACGACGAACACCCAGTCGTTGTTGTAGGTTTCCGTGACCGGGTCACGCTACTCTTACGTAACTCCCCAATTTCCTCACAATGTGGGTGGCCACCGGTCCCATACACAGGCCAAAATCTCAGCAGAAAAGTTGTTACGGAGACTTGAATTTGCGCGCGTCGTATTGCCGGAACCCAAAGCATGATGCCTAGACTGTACGACCACGGTGCTGGACCGATCTAGTTCAATAATTAACTTAAAGATTCGTTTACAACTGCAAAGTTATGACAAATCCATAACCTAAAACTTTAAACTTCATTTTTGTTAATACGTACTTTACTAATGAGTAGCCAAACCCGGTCATGTACTTTTTCTCTTTATTATTAATACATTTTTACTATATTTAATGCTATATTTTCCTTATCTTTTCTCATTAACCTTTTTTACTAATATACACATTTTAGAGACTATAATGCCTTCAAGAAATAACACTCGTTCTACTCCCCCTGTCCTAACACATTCCACCATTTTTCTATTACTAACTACTGTACACTGCGGTACATAAATCAAAACTGTAAAGCAGGTTTGTTTCTGGAACGTCAAAACAATCTTGGTGGGTGTACAGGGTGTACCAAAAGTCCCATCACCCCCCCCCCTTTGCATTGTAGACAAACCTCCAAAAGGTTATTTTAACAGCATGCGTATGATGAGACGATGGTATACCATTAAATCAGACAAATTACCACCATTTAATCCAGAGGATCTGTGTGTACACCGCCATTTTAATGGCACAGTATTATTAGCCTCCAGCTGCGATGTGAAATCGTCCGTGACATGGCTGTCGTGAGGGAAGCAAACACACTGCGAACAGTTTCTTGAAGTTCCTCAGTTGTCTGATAACGATTATGGGCGACTTTCTGTTTGATGTGCCTCCATAGCGCATTATCACAAGAGTCAGATCTGGACTTCGGAGTGGCCATTTTAAGAGAATACCTCAATTTTGTGTTCAGAGGCAAATGGATTGAGCGAGGATCGCCAAATTTACCAGCACCTATAAAATGGTCACCCCGAAGCCCAGATCTGACATCTTGTGATAATGCGCTATGGAGGCACATCAAACAGAAAGTCGCCCATAATCGTTTTCAGACAACTGAGGAACTTCAAGAAACTGTTCGCAGTGTGTTTGCTTCCCTCACGACAGCCATTTCACGGACGATTTCACATAGAACCTGGAGGCGAATAATACTGTGCCATGAAAATGGCGGTGTGCACACAGATCTTCTGGAGTAAATGGTGGTCATTCGTCTGATTTAATGGTATACCATCCTCTCATCATACGCATGCTGTTAAAATAACCTTTTTGCAGGTTTGTCTACAATTCAAAGGGGGGGGGTGCAATGGGACTTTTGGTACACCCTGTACTATATCCATGAGACGTTAAATATTTGTGGGTCATCGCCTCAAAATTGTATAATTTAAAGCATCAATAAAGAAGAAGGAAAACAAAACGGGGGAACAGAAATTTCGCGGATCTGGCGCCCTGGTTTATTTTAAAGGTAGCAGGAGGCACTAAGTTCATTTCTCCGAATGTATGCGGGTGGAGGTTGGGCGTCTTCAGGGGTTCTCAGCTTTTTCTTGTGCCGTTGGTTTTTAGTCCTCTGGGGGATGCAACCGCGATATCAATTATGCTCCATATGCGTTCCCGCATTAGAACATGCGACCAATTAATGAGGAGCTTGGGAGCGATTGCGTCAGGAAGGAGCAATCGGGTACCGAGAACTGGAGCAAACGAGACCGTGATTGGTGTTGCAACGCCTCGCATCTCGGCTGGAGAAGCTTCTCCTAATGAGAAGAAGAGTGCTCGAGAGGGAAGCTGCATGGGAAACTCCCAGAGCAAAGCTGGATGCAATTAAATCGAAAGTATTCTGTACCGGTACTCAGGTTTCTGCGTGAGGTAATGACATTTCCAAGCTTCTCTTCATTTGCTCGTAATTGTTATTACTTTGACTAGTGTCGTATTCATGTTCTTATTTCGGGATGCTGGATTTATTTTCAGTTCATTTATAAGGTACGTGAGCCAAAGGTAGCCCGTGTTCCCAAGGTGGCCCACGTTACGAAAATCATATTAGTATTCAATATAGTTAAGAAATGACACTACATTAATATACCCAGTCCCTCTCAGGTACACCATGAAGAAAACAAACTGTCTCGGTATGCCAGCAGCCATTTTATTTAAGTTATTGTAGAGCCCTGGCGTGGTAGGGACTGTGCCATGGACGTCCGCAAGATTTTCCCAGGGAGGGGCAAGCAAGGTAATTTTTTCCAGGGGGGGGGGCAAAGGACTCATATTTTCTTCCAAAAATAGTGATCATTTTCGAGGGGGCCGTGGCCCCCCTTCCCCTCCCCTTCCGGATGCCCATGGACTGTGCAGACCAGTCCTCCACGGAGTTCGGCTATTGGTCGTTTTAATGATGCATGTCAACAATCAAACGTTTGGCACCAACATTATTTTCTAATGAGATGGAGAATAGTGAATAAACATGAATTAATATATTTTCTTGGGCCCAAGCATCATTTTCTAAGCCAACTATAAGCCGTGGGCCACCTTTGTAACTCATAGGCCACCTTGGGAACAGATGTAACGGTTTTGTAATTTTTCTTTATAGTTAGTTAGTTACAAGCAATGTCACTAAATATCCATTTGGTACACGTTGTTATTTAGTTATAGGAGTTATTTATCTTAATTCCAGAAATTTATCTCTCATTAGATTTGTAAATTGCCCTAGAAGCATAGCCAGGGCCACCTTTGGTTCATCTACCTTATGTCTCTACTTTGATTGCATTGGATATTTTTGTACATGAATTTGCATTTCTCCTAGTTTTCCTGCCTCTAGCCTCTCTCGAGGATGAGCATGAATAATAATTAGATTAAATTCATCAAGGAACACTCTCAAAGCAGTTGCGATGGTCGGGTCGACCAGTCCGCTTCCATAACGTCCCCATAGCAAAGAATAATAGCACTTATAGTTTTAATTGTGTTATTAATTACTAAAATGTACGATGGATTACCCTCATAAAGCCATAACTAATTAAAACAAAATTGTAATTTTTGTGAGTTTATTAGGGCATCATAAGAATGTCCCAGAGCCTTCCCAAAAGCTGCGAATTCGAGTTGCTAATTAGGCATCACCATCAGGTTAATGATGTACCTTCATTTCAACAACTTGTTGACATAGTTCAGATTATAATAGCCTGGCAATTGCGTGCGTGTGAGAAGAGTGGTGTGCACGTGTGTTGGATGATGTTCTGAGTATTATTTACATCCAATCCATTAAATTGTAAAATGTATAATGTAAAGTAATGCAAGGTGTGAAAATACAAAGGAAGTCCGTCAGAACCGTTCCCAAACAGCATTAAATAAAGGAACGTAACGTGGACCGAGTATTATTCCATCTCGCGAACACGAGACATTTCGTCCGACAATCTTCACCTCGTATTTCTCTTTGCCATTACTACTCAATTTACAGAGATTAGTATACAAGCTGGTTGGGTTGTCTATTCACGAGGCGCTTAGTGGTCAGACATGGAGGGCCTACTTCAATGCTCCTTCAATAGGGTCGTTACAACCCAGTAGTGTCCTTGACTGTACATTTATTTAGGTAATTTTAAAACACACTGGAATACTCCAATATTATATATAGCACGTGTGGTGATAATGAAAACAACAATGTGTGGAGAATTTGGAAGATGTAAATATGTATAAATGCTCAAATAAAATATGTAAGAATTAAACTCATATACATTGTAATTCATGGGAAAGAAAATTAAAACATATTTGTGTGACTTTTTCTTAGTATACAGAAAAGAGCGCCCATCACTATTTTGTGGCCTGAGAAATGGAATGTGAAATGCTTCATCTTCAATGTGATTACATGCTTTGTTAAAAATATACTTATTTCCGACCTTATTTGTCTTTATAGTAACTAGGGCCTCCCCCATGGCGCAGTGGTAGCGTCATTGCCTTGTAATCAAGGGGTCCCGGGTTCGATACCCGGTGGAGGCACAAGTGGTTCGGATCCCACTTTAAAACTGTAGGTCCAGTCCCGATTAGCCTTACTGTGCATAAAGTGGACTTAAAACACCAATTCAAACCAAACCAATTCTTTATAGTAACTATAAAGGAATGACGAGCACTATGGCAATGCCATGTGCAAAATAAATAGTTTGGAGACATTGTTACCTATTGATTTTGAGGGGAAGATATTAACGTTTCCTTAGCATCTATGCAGTGTGTAAAATGTTTTCAAATAATTCCATAAATCATTATCTCAAAAATTACGTTTTCGACAATACCCCGGTTTCACTATATTTTATATTTTATTCTGTGCAAGACTTTGATGTCAGTACTTGTACTGATGCTACAGTCCGTTATTTTCACTTTCTTAATAACTAATAGTAAAAGGTTACTTCCAAGACTATGTAAGACCTTAAAAGGAATAATAGTGAGTTTATTTCAATCTTAAAGGTCATGCTATAATTACTCTTATTAATTACAGAAGTAGACTTTGCGGCTTTGCAAGAAC
This sequence comes from Lepisma saccharinum, assembly GCF_977018435.1. NCBI lineage: Eukaryota > Metazoa > Arthropoda > Insecta > Zygentoma > Lepismatidae > Lepisma > Lepisma saccharinum. The sequence continues at coordinate 23,500,494 of NC_139252.1, read as the reverse complement.
AGTGTGAGGGAAAAAGGTTTAATTGCCGACTGGCCATTCCACGAATCCATTCACGAATTGCTCCAAGAAAACAAGCCGGCCTGTTGCTTTTTTCTACGGTTGCAATAAAAGTTACCATGTAATCAATCGCGGAGTCTGTTTGCTTCTTTGAGTGCCGCCTCACACCCAAAAAGGCTGCGGAATTGTGTCTTGAAGATCCGATCGTTTACCGTTAGGCCTTCCAGGCGAAAGACGGTTCCACGTTTAACCGCATTCCTAAAAGCCTCATTTTGTCAGATGTGTGACGTCACTGCAACCTGACGTTCTGGATTCGACGCGTTGTTTCAAAACACAAAAGATTTTTTCTTCAATGGACGGGAGGGTATTGTTTGGTACCCTTCACAATCCTCAACCCTGGATTGGATAATGGTAAAGGTACACTGCTTGTTATTTTCTCGTGGGTGTCGCAACTCTTTTGATCCTTTCTAAATTGTTGCCTTGGAGAAAAATTTCAATTGGTTCTGGATCACGATAACTGATTGTTGTGAGATAATTTTAGGGATCAGTTGTCAAGGCGCGAGAAGGGTTTGTGTTTAGATCAGGCTTAGGCTGGCTGGGCTGTAGCTGGAATTAAGCTTCTGGAGGACGATTTAACGGTTTAAAATATTACAGAAAAATGGAATCATAAAACACAAGATATTTGTACAGACTTACAGTAAGATATATGTAAAATATATTACAAACATATCCCAAAACCAAGGACGTATTTAAGGGGGGAACCAGGGGATCCGGACCCCCCAGGCCGAGAGACTTATTAATAGAGACCGGATGTTAGGCAAAATGTCTATTCTTTCTTGTTAGAGATATGATGAAAACGAATATTGCGAAAGCCAGGGGGGAGGAATTAGCTTCATTTAATGGCAATTTAATTTTGCCTATTTTACTTATTTCATACGATATTGCCTATATTATTTAATAAATGCCAGATATTGCCTATTTTAGGCATTTTCTTTAAAATTGGGACATGACTGAACTCGGTGCATACAATTCCTGTTCCCAGGATTAGTTTCCGATGCTTCCAACAAATTTAAAAATAACAGTTAGCGAGTTATTGCAGCTAATAAGGACTTGGACAAATTAAGGGCAATTCAACAAGTTCTGAAAGGTGAAAATATACAAACTGAGTTAGATCCACATGTTATCGCGTGCTTTAAGTATGCTCCGGTAACATCTGTGGAGGTTGAAAGATCTTTTTCAATTCTAAAAAATGTGTTGTCCGATCGCAGACATAACTTGTCGGTTGATCACCTGAAGAAATACCTTGTTGTGATGTGCAACCACAATTAGTGCTTCTTATTCAGAGACTGCTAAACCGTACAGTGCAAACTTGAAATACATTTAAACAGTTTCTTAGTTCGAGCTGCTGTGTGGAATATGTAGTGTAAATTTTTTGACTGAAATAACCCTGTGTGCAGTGATAAAGTGTATATTTAAATCATTTGCGTACTGGTTGGAAGTAGCCAACAATTTCTTTTGTCAGACTATTGTGTGTAGCCATTATACAATGGAAAATTTTGGGCTGACGTGACTCCTGTTTGCAGTGATTTATTAAGTAAAATATTGGACTGTCTCTAATGATGAGCTCCTGGTTTATTTTAAGCAACTATAAAGAATGTACAGGTGATGTGATCAGCATCACGCCCCTGACCGCTTTTACCCCCAGGGTTTCCCCCAGGTACCCATGTCATTCGACGCTGGGTGGGCGCTGGGGCCGCTTCCAACGTTAGAAAAGTTCCCGGGCTTGAACCGGCCGGGAATCGAACCCGGGGCCTATAGCATGGTAGTCAGACGCGTTACCGACTGAGTCACCGGCACAGATAGACTAATCTGAAGTTCATAGAGTTTAAAGTGGGATCCGAACCACTATGTGCGATCACCTGGTATCGTACCCCAGACCCCTTGATTACAAGGCCTTACCACTACGCCATCAGTGAGGCGCACACAATCTTTGTATTTCGACCTTTTTAAACCTATATGTATCATATAAGAGGTTGTTTAACGTTGCTATGCCTCTATGGATTATATTTAGCAAGTATTCGAGCACATAGCGTCAGGTTTCATAGAATATAAGCTTCTCTTCCATGTTTATGGTTTCCTGTCTGCAGTAGAAAAACTGGCAGGTTCCCATAGCTTTTCTTTCAATAGTCTTCCAATGGTTGCATATCATATCACTCAAATTTGATTCATTCGTTTCGAACACAATCCCCCATGGCGCAGTGGGATCGTGGGCGCCTTGTAATTAAGGGATCCCGGGTTCGATACTCGGTGGAGGAACATAGTGGTTCGGATCCCCCTTTAAACTGTAGGTCCATTCACGATTAGCCTAACAGGACATAAAGTGAACTTAAGACACCAAATCAAGCCACCAACACAATCCCGTTATTGTCCAGATTATCGAATCCAGAACCTTCGTCGCGAATAACATAAGCAGGAAGACAACGTGAAATAACCGAACAGAAACAGAACCTAAAACCCACATCGGATAGATTGGATTAAGTCGACGATACAGCACGGGTTCTGAAATGAAAAAGAATACGAAAGTTGAAGGACCTCTATACGCACCCACTTTTCCTCCACTCAATGGGGAAGATATCCTTCTAGCTGAGAAGCCTTTACGTAGGAGTGCCCTGAGGGAACTTCAAGGCCACGACGATAAAGTGTTCTACGTGCAATGACCAAAACATACGTCAGATAGCTGTGTTCCTCCTTATTTCGTACGCCATTGATAACTGGAACACGTGACCTCGTCTTTGGTAGAGCAGAAGCCTGCTTGCTTGCCACCACCCTTTAGTTCAGTGACCTTCGCCCGTAGTCAGCAAGAGTGAATGACTCACCATATACTTGTTGTCTGCGAGGCTACACAAGAATAGATATTTCGTTAGTGGCTGTAAGTATTGTTTCATCTGCAGTTATATCAGTTAACATTTCAATAGTTTCCTTCCTAATGGTTACGTTAGTGATAAACATGTAAATTAGTTCTCGAGAGTGAGTTTTATCTATTTGAACGGGGGATTTTTATACAGCCTGCATGTATTATTTTTTCCTGAAACAAGAAGAAATTCGAAGACGCAAAAAGAGTTGTAAAGAAGAAGAAAACGAAAATGTAAATGCTGAAATAAATTATGGTAGAGATCGAGTGAATAACATTTTGTCATGGGTCCTCCTCGATGGCGTAGTGATAACGTCGTCGCCTTGTAATCAGTGGATCCCGAGTTTGATACACGGTGGATGCACATAGTGGTTAGTATCCCACTTTAAACTAAAGGTCGAGTCCAGATTAGCATATCTGTGCACCAAACCAAAACTAAGAAAGAAATTGTCTAAGTGTAAGAAAATTTCATGTTCAACCACATACGAAACACAAGGGAATAATATATTGCAGTTTGGAGTTCACATCTGTAGCATCTAACCAGCACAATTATGAATCGCAACATATCGTATCAGATCCATTTTGATTATACATGTATGATAATATAAGAGAAGTAGAGGAAAGAGAAAACCAAGCGAAACACGGACGCCTTCTCCAGAATTTCAAATCTCGTTACATAAGGTTCTGGGTTGGAGTCCCGAACAGGCATGACTTTCTTGTTCTTGCCCTTTTATCTGCTTCATTTCATCATAATTCATCGTTATGGTTTACCTGCAGGGGAAGAATAATGACAATAATTGCCGACGAGACTTTACAGTTTCTCCGTCTCTCGGTTTGTCGAATTGAAAATTGCTCTCCCGTTCTCGGTCTCGATTAGTTAAATATAGAAATCGAAAATGTATGTGAATGAATATACATGTATTTTATATATTCCGGTTTTGTAGGAGATTTCGTGAGAGATGAAATAAGTACTCTTCCATCGTATTTATTTTTATAATTTTTATTCCCTGTTCGATGATCGCGACGATAAGGACGAGTGACCATTACATGAAATTGATGACGAAATAATCAAACACCCCCGACAAGGACGGTACTCAAACCCGGAAACTTTTGCGACGATATCGAATGTCAATCACTTAATGAGCTTGACCACCGAGCCTGCTTAATGTTGTTTCTGTCAGGTAATTCGTAATAATATCCCACATTCACTATCATTTGCTTCATAATTTATCTTATTGTTGTGATTAACCTGAATTCAAAGAATTAGTTGAAAGGCAAAAATACAAGATTGAATGTCTCTGATGTTACTTCGTGCCGAATAATATGACGTGGTATTATGATATGAATTTATTAATCATATAATATGCCTATTCATTCCATTGATTGATCCCAATTGAGCACACAAAATATGCTATAATGTCCACTCCATGGAGGAGTGGTTAGCACAGCGCGCTACGATACCATGGGTCCCTGGTTAGAATCTCGACTTGGGCGTGGGTGTCCTTGGTAAGTGTCCCTTCATCAATTTCATCATAGCATCACTCATCTTCATCGTCGCTATTTGCCAAAAGTGAAAGAATAGCAAATCTAAATAACAAACATCCAATCAAATCGAACATCTCTACCGATTTAATTCTATACGGTACCGAATTCCCACTTTATTACTGCATCTTAAGTCATTTTACAGCATCTCAATTGTTTTCCGATTCGAAAACATTTGGAATGTTGTTTTGTGCAGTTGATTGTGCATTGTTTCGTTGTTTGGATTGTTTAATTAACGTCGCATTAATTAGTTTTAGACCAATCGTGACGGGGGAAGCAAGAGCACAAAGAAAGCGAAACAAGGAAGAGACCACGGCTTTCTTTAAAGATAGCATCCCGTGAATACAACTTAAAGTGACTGCAGAATATTATGAATAAAATTTATTTCGCTTTTTCCTTTTATTTCTGTTTCAGTTATTTTACTTCGCTTTTCTTCTACCACTCGCGTTACTTGTGTCGGTGAGGAAGAATTATAAACTCGTGAAATGGACGATGGTACAAAAAAATATATGCCTCTCCCACGGTTCGAAACTGTCAGTACAAAATATTGTCTTATTTTTAAAATTTACGGGCAAATATGGTTTGTCACGTAGCAATTTTCGCTTATCTCTTTCTCAAGGGGTTTCATTGCCTCTCTGATGTCGTAGTGGTAACGTCTTCGCCATGTAATGAAAGGCTTCCGAATTCAATACCAAATAGAGAGGCATTTGGTTCGGATCCCATTTTAATCTGTAGGTCCAGTGCGTGAACTGGACTTAAACAATTAACGTGTGGCATGTGGTCTGTGATAAGAACCATCATTTCAGCGAACCTTCTTGACGATGACTCTAATATCACTGGAAAGAATAGTATTTCCTTACGAGTAGCTTCGTCAAGAAACCAGTTCCTGAAATTTTCTTCTGAAGGCATCGTAGCACCCAGCTGTTTGTTGTGGCTGGGGCACATGTCATGTGACTCATGCTATCAAAGCTCAATCCTTCCCGAGAACTCAGAATCACCAGGCAAACTTAAGCGAATATTTTGTTATTTGGGTTGCATAAACAACAGGCTTTAAGACGTTACGAAATTCTACGTCCCGTGGCCCAGGTATTTTTTTCTAAGACTGTACACCAACAACAATATTGATTTAATATGGCGTCACTACTTTCAAGTATCAATTTCATGTTACTCGTATGATTCTACAGAAACGTTTGTTTCGTGGGCAGAGAGAGTAAGAAAATTTCACTAATTTCTTTGCAAACCATGAAATTAATTTCAACTGTACTGGCGTAGTACTAACGTCGTCGCCTTGTAATGAAGGGGTCCCGGGTTCGATACCCGGTGGAGACACATAGTGGTTCGGATTCCACTTTATACTGTAGGTCCAGTCCAGATTAGCCTTTCTGTGCACAAAGTGGACTTAAAATAAGAAATAAATCAATCAATTTCAACTTTAGTAGTGTCTTTCAAATGAAACGCCCTGATAACAAAAGTTCACAGTTCATTTTATTTTCATCCCACATGCAAAACAACTACAGTTTGGTTGATTACTTAAGTACATTTTTTAAAAAAAATCTTCATTTATTCTCTTTACACAGAATACTGCGCAAAACGCTATGTATCTGTTTATAATATGCTCAATTCTCTCAATCAATTCAAGCATAGGTGTGCTGTTTCTGCAAAATTTGGTATTTGTTAGTTAAAGCGTTGTTCATGTGACCAATTATATGATGACAATCATTGGCGGCGATTACGGGGGGGGGGGAGGGGGTCACAGTTGCCCCTCCACACTTTTTACCACATTTGCACCTGCGCAAAGCTAAACCTTACATATCAAGAGAAAGTAAACTGTTCTTGCCCCTCCCCATAGTTTTCTGGCACCTTTCCCCGTGCCCCTCCCCCAGTTCTGAAACCGAATCACCGCCACTGATGACAATGTAACATTATTCCGGTTTTGCCATTTCTAAACTCCTCTCAACTTCAATATTGTAATATAGATCAGGCTCAATGGCGGCGATTGTGCGTCAAACCTGGGGGGAGGGAGGGGGCAAGAATTCAAAATTGAGAGGGTAAGAAGAGATTACTTTGTCGTGAAGAACAGGTTTATTAATTTATTTATTGATAGACCCCAATAGGCCGAGCCCAATTATAATGCTCTATCGGGCCTCCTCGATGGCGCAGTGGTAGCGTCGTCGCCTTGCAATCAAGGGGTCCAGGGTTCGATTCCCGGTGAAGGCACATAGTGGTTCGGATCCCACTTTAAGCTGTAGGTTCAGTCCCAGTTAGCCTTACTGTGCATAAAGTGAACTTAAAACAACAAATCAATCAATCAATCATATAATACTAATAGGTTTACTGCAGTGTTTCAGTAATATTTTTTCAAAGCTTGTATAAACTCATTGCGAAAATTTCAATGGTGTTATTTACACTTGAAATTGTGTTGAAAGATTTGCACGCTCTCCACACCGAAGAGGTAGAAAGAGCTGACGTTTTCGCTCACTGGCAATGAAAGATTTTGTGCTTGGGACGTGTTTTGGAAACGGGAACATTGAATGGTACTGCTGATAACATGTTGGAATCGTCTATTATAACGTTAATAACTTCATATATCAGGTGGTTATAATTAAAGTGACGGTGTTCAGAGTGGTACAGCACGGGCTGTAATGAGAGTAGCAGTCTGAAACTTCGTAGATATGCTAATGAAGCAATGCGCTCGCGAATTATGAAAAAAAAAAAAAATAGTTCCAATTCTCGCCACCAGGGTAAAAAATGGCTCTGTAAGCAGTCAAAACTTGGTATAGTTACAGGAAAAACACTATAAATCGCAGAAAACAATACTCTTTGTAATAAAATATCGCTACAATTTCACTATTCGAATTACATGAACATTACTAAAGGAAAAAGCAACAAGCGTCACCAACAACAACCAGGGAGCTCACACAATGGTTAGGCAATTTCACCGACTTTGACGTCAGAGTTATGGAAATTTCCACGTTTTGACTGCTTATAGCGCCGTTTTTTACCCTGGTGGCGAGAATTGGAACTATTTTTTGGCATAATTCGCGAGCGCATTGCTTCATTAGCATATCTACGAAGTTTCAGACTGCTACTCTCATTACAGCCCGTGCTGTACCACTCTGAACACCGTCACTTTAATTATAACCACCTGGTAGAAAGAGCAGGTTATTTACTTGTCGCCGGAGTGCTAGTTTGCTGAAGTTGTTCTCTGGAAGAAGATTATCGTATGAATCGAATGTTGGATATTCTCCACAGGATTTGAATTTGAGGTATCAAAGGAACTTTGACTGAATACGATCTAGTCTATGAATTAAGTCTATTTGAGTAGGATTCCACATTACTGACGCATATTCTAGTTTTGACCGTACGAGGGAATAGTGAAGTACTTGTACTGGTTCTATTTTCGTGAAGTCTTGACTTGATCGGATTAAACCAAAGTTTCTGAAAGCGTCGTTAGTAACAACTTCAATATGCTTATTAAATTTGAGTTTGGTATCTAAGGTCACTCCGAGGTCTTTCATTTCACTTTTGCGTGGATTTGTATATTTTAAATGCTGTATGGAAACCATAAGATGCTTTTCGTTTTGAGTAAGTGACTACGCTGCATTTTGTAACTTCTTAATTTTACACCAAGAAATCACTCTGTTTACAACTTCCTGTAGTTTCAAACAGTATTCATAGGTGGTTAGCATTAAGGGACTATAGTTTGGGGGGGGGGTAAGGAGGCAACCCTATTCGCCGCCACTGGTCAGGCTCATTAGAATTAGTAACAAAGCACTTAAACTTTCAAAAATATTTATCCAACTCTTTTCCTTGTGTCTTTTCGCCCACACGATCTGTAATAAGGGATAGACTCTTGGATAGGGTGACTATACGTTCCGTTTTAACCGAGAAAGTCCCGTTTCAGAGGCGTGTCCCGCTCGTCCCGTCCATATTATTAAAGAGCCACTATTTGTCCAGTTTTATAAAAGTCTAGGAGTTATCTTGAAAACCAAGTCTAAATTTGACACACATTTAATGCTAAAAAAATATGTATTGCTTTGTATATACAAAGCAATATGCGTTCCGTTATTTGTAGAGCAGTGAATAAGCATGCAGTTTCTTTACGGAATCGCAACAAGAATTTAAAGTTTCTGCATCTTGACACAATCTCAAAATAGAAATCTAGAGCTGTGTGTTTGATATGTGGGGTAAGGTTTTCGGGGAGATTTATGAACGGTTGACGAAGAATAAAGCTGCTCTCAAGAAGATTGGTCCTTCTAATAAATACTTCTGGCATTACTCAACTTCAGCGTAGGACTAACATCAAAGGCTGATCAGAAGAGTGTTTATCATTTATGTAATCTATCCTTTAATAAATAATAACATGAAACACCCCGCGTTCGATCCACACACACGCCCTCACGGCACAACGTTGCAGTTGCGGTAAAAATCAGAAACGGCCTTGACTGCAACGTACCGGGTTCGACGTGGTGACGGGGAACATTATTCAGTTTTACCCATGATGTTAGCACTTTTCTAGCCGGAGATATGATTCTTATACACTCAGGGTTCGGGTATATATATATATATATATATATATATATATATATATATATATATATATATATATATAATGAAAGTTAGCGTTGACGTAACTAGTTTATTACACTGGGGTGAAATTAGATATCCGCACAAAACAAAGTCACAATATCTCCTGATAAGATTTCACTGCACTTTTGTCGTTCTTGAAGTTCCGGGTTCGAATCTCCTCTGCAGATGTCTTGGAGAGGAAGGACAGGGACCATTCAATTTTTCTCCAGTGGCGAATAAAGGACCTTATTTTTCTTTTATGGCATTGGGTCGCCTCTGTGCTGACTTGGGGACAATAGGGCATTAATTAAACGACTCAAGGAACATTTAAATCTGCTTTCCTAGTAAAGAGTAATATCAACAAAGCAACGGAAATTTACTGTAAGCTTACAAAGGATAATGCTTAGTTAAACTTTATTTACTTTAATTAATTACTTGAATAATGCTAAGCTGAAGGCAGTAATAAAACACTGCGCATTTTTCCCTTAATGAAAAATTAACTAACGATGAACATCACCCTTCGTATAATCTACCTGGTAGGCCAAGAAATATTGCTATCGCTCGTATAATCTACCACAGTAGGCCAAAAGATGACGTCATTTCTGCATCGACTGTTGTGAAATGTATAATCTACTAGTAGGCCAAAGAATACGGATACCCTTCGTATAATCTACTAGTAGGCCGTCTCCCAACAGTATAAATATGTCCACGAGCTAAACCGTAACCCAATACAATGCGTATAATCTACCTGTAGGCCGCACAAGGAGTACGTTTCTGTTCTACAGGCAGGCCACACTCTAGGAGGTTGAGCTTGAAACAATGCTTATATTCTACCCGGTAGGCCGAGAAATATTGCTACCTCTCGTATAATCTACCAGAGTAGGCCACACTGTAAGAAGCCCTCTTGTATCCCTAAGCACCTGTGTGCTTGCAATGCTGGGCTATTTGCGGGAGCAGAGCTCGACCATGAGTCGCCGAAGAGTCAACACAGAACTGGCTGGCCACGTTGCACGTTGCATTTTCTTGACTTTTTCTTTTTGAAGTGCCGTTTCCTTGACTTCTATTTCCATTTTCCCCCATTTTCTTTCATGTTTGTGCGATCTTAGTTTGATTTCCTCTGCAACTGTCGCTCGAGGTTTTTATCTTCTTCTTCTTTTTACTTGAAGTTCACTCTGGCCGTGGGGTGCGGTGAGTGTGGCGTCCTAATTCCGCAGTTCCGATCTGGTTTACTGCGGGATTGTGGTGTCCTCTTAGTTCGTTCCAGAACTTTGCTGTTAGTCTTTTGATGACATCTTCTATCTTATCAATTTCCAGATCTTCATGTATTTGCTGATTAGTTGTGTATCTATCGTGGCCGCTGATTATTCTTGTAGCTTTGTTTTGAATTATCTGAAGGCTGGCCAGGGCTGCGTCGCTGCTTATATACAATTCCGAGCGTAGCGCCAGCGCCTCTAGTGGATTCTCGTGAACTACGAGAGCGCTGCTTAACAAGAGGTGCCATCTATACAGATTAACAATGAACTAGTTGAAACAATAACGCTCCCTAGTGAGATATGGTAGAACTACGTTCTCTACCAAGCATAGCAGTAAAATCCTATGCAGAAGCGATAACACAATAGATAAGATTATACAATGCTATTCAACAATGACAATAAAAAGAACAAATGCGTAACTTGTGGCGATCTCGCAGGATCGTTGCAAACAACACGTAAAATATAGCAATACGCTAATTATAACAATAACTCTATAATTAGGCCTAACGAATTCAATTTTTCACGAGGAGGGGTGTTAAACTGATCTTCTTGGGATGTCCCGTTTTAGGGTCAAAATATTATGGTCACCCTACTCTTGGAGTATATTTTAATGTTGAAGCCTGTTCTTCCCACATGAAGGACTTCCCATTCGGAGTTTCATGGCTAAAATACAGCATCATTTTCAGACATTTATTGATCCATTATCTGAAATTCATTTTGTCACCCTTGCAGGCTCTTTGGTCAGCACAGATCGGATCGTGATGAAGAAACTTGCACAACGGCATGCGTTTCAAATTGGAAAGAGGCTCTCCAAAATTTGGAAAATTTAGAAAATGTGACATAATTTTTTATCTTGAGCTATCTTTGAAAACGGTACCCCGCTCATTTTTGTGCACGTTTCGCCACTGTGTATATACACGATGTACACAAAGTGTCTGAAAGTAATGAAGATACAAATTAACTGGTGGCAATGGTAGACAGATCTCGTATGTCCTGTATCAGTACACTTCTATGTGTATAAAACGTTTTGAGTTTATCAATCTATAATTGCCAACAGTTTATTTGTATTTTCATTAGTTTCTGCTTTATTAATGATTGAAATGTGTCAGACATTTTGTGTACACCCTGTACCCTGTATAACTAATTATTTTCGGTATAAAAATTACACTGTACCTAAAACATTGTTAACATTGTACTGATGAACATCCATTACTATTTTTCATGTTGTTGACCTGACTGTTCGTGTGATTGCATTACAAAGAGAAGTGTGACGTAACAAGTGTTGCAAATACCCGCCGTGTGTCAGTGGTCACGGGTTTGAACCGTTCTGTATTGTTGGAAGGTGGTAATGGAATTTAAGGACCGTGGTTCGTTGCGGTTGTCATCAGTGTTTCAAGAATTACGTCATTCATTGTGCACGCAGTGAAGTATGGGATCGTAGAAACGGTAGGCCTATTTCTGCAACAACAACGGTATGTCTTTAGCTAAATAATATCCAGTGCAGTACTTTTCACGCAGGGACATGTTTTTGAATCCATTTGATTCTCAAAGAGAGATAAAGATTTGTGAAAATAACACAAATTCTACATGTTGATTTCTTGGTAACAGTTCGTTATATCGGAGACACTTTTCTTCAAATTTATAGAAGAAACTACTTACTGAAATCAGTTTCTGTAGCATTGTCGAAGTTCTTCGAGGTATTTTCTTTCGCGGAAACTGAAAACTTCACCATAGAATGCTGCAGAACAAAAAATAATCACTTTTTATGTAAGGAACTTGCATTTTCTGTAGATCGACAACATTATGCCGTTGTTTCCATTATGTACCTGCAGATGGCGTGAGCGTCGAAAGTCACGCGGCCTCGCCAGTGTTTCCAAACGTGACTTTTTTTTACGAGATTTTTTTTAACTATGCTTGCCTAACCTACCCTTGCCGGAAATGGTCCGTGGGGCTATCGTGAATGGTTTTTGGGGCTATCTGTCAATGGTTCGTGGGGCTATATGTGAATGGTTCGTGTGGCTATCGTGAATTGTTTTTGGGGCTATCGTGAATGGTTTTGGGGGCTATCCGTCAATGGTTCGTGGGGCTATCCGTCAATGGTTTGTGGGGCTATCGTGAATGGTTTTTTGTGGCTATCCGTCAATGGTTTGTGATGACATAATGAACACGAAATTAGGTATTTTTCGGTTAAGAAGGTTGAAACACTGCATACCCACTCCAACTCGACAAAACACAAGCACGACGCGCGATGATCCACAGCTGTGCGCGCCATATTGTATGTTCCGCAACGGAAGAAAGGAACCAAAATAATTACTCGAAATGTGAAATATCGATGTTATTTTCGTGTAAAAAGCATAATGGCACCTTCAACTATGTTCCGCAATACACAATTCGTAAGTACGAACCATGAGAAACACAAAATATCCGATTGTAATGTGTCTCCGATATAACAAACTGTTACCGATTTCTTCGATGTCTAATAATAAAAAAATATATTGGTATTGCTGAGCCTTATTTACTATTTTAAAATTGAACAAAGTCTATCTTCCTACCAAATCTGAAATTCCTTTTTGCTTAGTTAATCTGGAGCAATGGAGGGAATCCGTAACCACCAGCCCTCTTTCTGAGTACACCAGTAACTTGCTTCTTGAGGGGCAATTACAGTCAGAGGGAAGTAACGTGCCCGCTGGAAGTTCAGGGAGGTTCCCACCACCCACCCCCGTTCCAATTGATTTGATCTAAAAAAAAAACAAGAAACGTTGGACTCGTGATTACTGCCTAACCGTAATGTATTCGAGGAGATGAATTGGGACCAATTCTTCAAAGAAGGGACTAATCTTTGGCATAATTTGGTAGGGGCTTAGGGGGGCTAAAGACCAAGGGCACCCGCAGGATTCTTTCTCAGGGGGCAGTCATATAAATTTTATTGTTGTTATTATTATTATTTAGGGTGGCTACTCACCGGGAATTCTGCGTGAATTATTGGCTCCGGGAATTATGCGTGAATTCTGCTTGAATTTTTCTCCGTAGACGTGAAAAATTGCAACTTTTATTAATACAAATCCTATTGAATTTATACATATTGATAAATACCCAGAGGCGAGATTTTCACAGTTGAGTTTTTATTTTTATCGAGGAAGGAAAATAATGTTGTGTGAAAAATAAAACCGAATTCTCTCGATCTGTTTACTTTGTTACTGTCCTTTGTAGAGCGATCTGACAGACGGAAGATTATTGCAAGATAAGATTTCTTGAAGATTAGAATTTTTGGATACATTGGAATCACACAGACACTTCATATTGTTACTATATTTGTGTGTGCATATCAGTGGGGCAGGGGCAAACATTGATGGCCAAGGGCACCTGCAGAGGGCACAGAGGGGCAATTAATTATCTCCCTTCATTTTAAATTTTATGCAAATTTTCCAAGTTTTCAAAGAGAGAATGCTATGGCACCTCGTGAAATTATTTGCGCCATATTAAATCAATATTGTTTTCAGTTTGCAAAAAAATGGATTAAACATTTTCTTGTTCGCTTCACTCGCAATATGATTGTTTTCTGTAATGCACTGTAAATTACCAGGGAGAGAAATACGACTTCTCTTAATTGATTTTGTCTTAAATGCATGAACAAATGTTGGGAGGAGAAGGAGCGTGCAAATTTGAGAGACAATTTATATAATTTTTGCTGTTGGTTTGTTATGAGGTGGATGCATTCATTATGTAATGAACATAAATAATATACCTCATGTATTAAACTTTGAATACGTACACAATTTTGTGTTGGCATGAATTTTCTTATTTTACATAACTCCATTTTGAATATGTGTAAAACATATGTTGTATATGAAAGTTATGCATGTTATATGTACAAAAAGAATAATATTCGGAATGCATTTATCATGCATTTTCTGCCATTCAAAAATACAGTGTGTGTACTTGTTTTCCATAATTAATGAATGTGAAATTGAACGTTTTTTTAAAAAAAATGTTTAAAATAGTTTGTTCCAACAGAAATGCTTTAACATCGACTTCTACCCCCTTTTTGTGTAATTTACGAGGGTCTTTGACACTAACATATCTATTGATATATAATAGTTATAATAATGTCATTATTAGTATTATTATCATTATTATTGGTACGTTTATCCTGGTACTTACCACCCCTTCCCCCCGACAAAAGTTCGTGGTTGCGCCTCTGGTGCATGTGTGTGACTGTTGAGAGGCAGTAATATCCAACGTTGAAATAGAGAAAACATATGCTTGTAGCCTTGAATTTTTTGAAAATTTGCCTTGAAAACCGGGAATTATACTTGAATTTTATTATGGTCCAAGAGTGGCCACCCTGTTATTGCTATTATTATTATTATTATTATTATTATTATTATTATTGTTGTTATTCATTCTTCTCAGCGGGGCAGTCATATAAATGTTATTGTTATTATTATTATTGCTATTATTATGCTATTATTATTATTTTTGTTATTATTATTATTATTACTACTACTACTTATTATGTTGTTTAAAATTTTCAGGCATTTGTAATTTCCGTATTCTGTGTATCTATATACAATATGCATAACTGTATAGCCTACTTAATATTTAATTCATGTAGGACAAAATGTTTTTTTTTTACTTCAAATAATAATAAATGATAATAATGCTGTAACTTACGTTACAATATTTTTTGTTGCAAAATATCGCTACAATTTCATCATTCAGGTCGCACTCAAATCCCTTCGCTGCAGATATGGTTTCATTGTCCCACCTTTTGGAATCTGACAGAATGCTCTGAAACATTTCCGAAAGACTGTCAGTGTTTTCAAGAACAACGTGAATTAGCCGAGAATGGTAAAGCCACCTCGTTGGTGCAACATGTGGCAATCGGCAATGTACAATCGTCTCCAAAAGTTCAGTGCTCTCAGATGATCTATAAAAGAATGCAGCAAACCCATCAAGCGTTAGGAAAAATATTCTACATTCCTTAATATTTGCGACACTTTGAGACAAAACAAGATTCAATGAGAGAGCTGGGCAGTGAACAAATATAGCAGATGGTAGCTGTTCTCTGATTCGCGCTTGGGCTCCTTTTAAATGGGAAGCCACGATGACTGCTGCTCCGTCGTAAGTTTAACACACTAGTTTGTCCTTCATATTGAATTTGTTAATGCAGCCCATTCCAATGGAGGAAATGTTTTGTGTAGTCTTATCAGAACTACAATCCGTGAAGCCCAAAAACCTTTCACCTGTTCTTTTACTGGGGCTTAATATTCGCACAATGTGAATATTATGAAGGTGTTGACACACCGGACGTCTCATCAATCATAATGGCTGCAAACGAGGAATCGACAACTTCTTTCATAATACAGGGTGAGACAAAAGTCCGTCACCACCCTTTTAATTTGAAAACGACTTGACGGAGGGCAAAGAAATTTCGGATATGAGTTATTGGGGTGAAGGCACACCAGATGGGACTAGTGTGTATCATGGCGGCCATCTTGAAAGCCACCAT
This sequence comes from Lepisma saccharinum, assembly GCF_977018435.1. Taxonomy (NCBI): domain Eukaryota; kingdom Metazoa; phylum Arthropoda; class Insecta; order Zygentoma; family Lepismatidae; genus Lepisma; species Lepisma saccharinum. Next base: position 23,484,710 of record NC_139252.1, on the reverse strand, counting down.
CTTGGAATTACATCCCGATTTTCAAATGGCAAGGTGGTCACGTAGCATATCATTTTACATGTGCGTCTTCTCAGAAATAAGAATATGTAGTTATTTTTTCCCTAACTTTATTTGGTGAGGATATTTTCACAGTTGAAGTTCACATTTGGCATAATGTAATGGGTTGCTATTTATTTGTTCCAGGTAATCTAACATTGCTCTATAACCTCCAAAAACGGATCGAAATTGTTGCTAAAAGTGGGGAGCGCAGTGCCAGGGTCATTGCAGAAAATGCCCGGCGTCCAGAGAGAGACGACATCTCACATATCACAGTGTTGCGTGTAATGCATAAGTTTAAGGAGACGGGATCCGTGTGCGACAGAGAACGTAGTGGACGGCCTACAACAGCTACCGACGAAGGAACAGCAACGGCAATCGTGGCATCCTTGGTCAAGAGCTCGAAACGCAGTACCTGGAGTTTGTCTTCAGTCAGAGATCCATACTCCGTGCGTTGCATACTAAGAAGTGACATCCCTACAAAATTCTTAACTGAGAATGACCCAGACAGGCGGTTACAGTTTGCAGACTGGGATTTGGCTCCTTGCAACGAGAATCCCAAGTTCCCAAAAAGTGTTCTGTTTAGCGATGAGGCCATGTTCTTCGTGAATGGTGAGGTACTCATAAATAAGCAGAATCATCGTTATTGGTCAGAAACCCATCGTGGACAGATCCTCGTAAGGAAGTCGGTGCTGCAAAGATAATGGTGTGGTGTGGGATATGGAACACCCGAATTGTGGGGAGAGATATCTGAATATTCTCACTGATGAACCCAGACGGCGAATTAGCAGTCCATTTCCAGCAGGACGGCGAGCCTCCGCACTACGCGATATGTGTCAGGCAGTGGTTGGATGAACAGCTCCCGGGTCACAAGATTGGTCGAAGAGGGCCCACTGAGTGGCCACCCCGTTCACCGGACCTTACGCCCCTTGACTTTTACCTTTGGGGGTCATCTTACAGCCTTAGTTTATCAAGAGAAAATCAATGATCTCCGACATCTCCAGCACCGGATCCAACAAGCATGTGACTCTGTCGACCCTGCAATGTTATTGCGTGTCCATGAGGACTGGCTGAAACGTCTTACGTTGATATGATGCAATGAGTCCTTCGAGGCATTTTGAGTGGCACGCGCGCTTCAACAGCGGAAGAACATCACAGGAAGATGAGGAGAAATCAGGAACACTTTCAACGACCGAAACCATTTGGTAAATTGTGCTTGAGGATCATCGGAGAACAATCCACAACATGGCTGCCATTGTCGGTGTGTCATACGGAGCTAGATTTGACTCCTGCCGACTTCGCCCTCTTCCAGAAGATGAAGATGCAGCTCAAAGGTCGCAGTTTTGACTCCATTGCGGAGATCCAGCTCAAATCGCAGAAGGTGCTTGACACGCTTCGAAAAGAAGACTTCCAGGACACATTCCAGAAGTAGCAGGAATGCTGGGAGCGTTGTATTGTTGAGCAAGGGGACTATTTTGAGGGTGATAGTGTGTGTGAACGTAGATAAATAAAGTACTTCCTTGTAAACAGAACTAGTCTCGAAACTTTTTGATACCACCTCGTATATGTGTGTTTGTGGAGTGAAGTGAGTATAAGTTGTGGCATAATGCACTCTATTTTCACGTTTTTATCCTTATACATAGTGTTTCTCAAACTATGATACGCGAACAAGTGCTGGAACACATACCTTCGGAGCTTGATAGTTAATTCTCATTTTTTGTCAATAAAGAAAGTAATTTAAGTACAGTTTTAGTAATAGTATAATTTTTAGTTGCTAGTATTAAGCAATGTAATCATTCAATTTTAAATGCTAGCATTGAAAACCCACCAACATTACGTGCTGATATATTAATTTTCGTTTACTGGTACCCAGTGGCGGCGATTGGGTTCCAAATCTAGGGGGGCAAGATGCCAAAACTGGGGATGGGGGTGCAAGAACTGTTTTCTTTCCCTTGGTAGATATGGTTTAGCATAGTGCGGGGGAAAAAGTGGCAACAAATAGGGGGTGACTGCCTCCCCCCCTTAATCGGTGCACTGCTGGTACGTCAGTCTAAAAATTTGAGGAACCCCGTTCTAAATTTACCGAATTACGCCGATTCTACAAAATTCATTACTTTCTTCTCAATAGATGGCAGTGAAACCTTAACAAGTATTACTTAATTTTACTTGAAAACATACCAATTTACAAAGGCTTAAAATCCAAAAAATTAAATAAATGTATAATGCATGTCTTACTTCGTAAATATTTTGATGGAGATATTTGGAAAATATTGATTTAAAGAAAATTGAAACCAACTTCTGGTGGAGAGTTTTAAATAGATCTCGAACAAAATATCAAACCGAAATCTCTTGCGCTGTATTCCTGAAATTCCCTAAAAATTCTATCTGACCTTAGGTTTATTACGAAAGACAATATGGCGGACATTTTTCAACTTGGAGAATTTTGTCGGGGTAAGGAGATAGCCTATTTGATATTTTCAGAGTATGTTCATGGATACATTCTGAACTGGTCGTAAAGATTTCAGTGAATTCTCAAAAATATGTGTAAGCAATTGTTTCGCAAAAAAAATCCTTTAAAGAAAATAAATATGAAGCAGTTTGTGATTTCATTTCAAATTCTTAATGATGGGGGAATAAGTGTTCGGACATAAGAACCTTAGGGAAAAGCCACGTTTGTTTTTCTATGACAAATAGTTAGTTCGCTATGTCTATAAAACTGAAGATTTATATGACTGGAGTTTTTCCTAATATGGCACACTTTGCAGGAAATACATTTTTGGAATGACTTAACGGATACTTGGATAAAGCATCCAAAGAAGTTTCGTTTTGTTATTATTTTTTCTCCAGGCGAATCCAGAGCACGTGAAAGTATAGTGTGCTATAGCTCTTGTGTGTTCTTACGGCGGGCGGCCTACATGCTGACAAGGGAAGTGGAGAACGGGGAAGCTACCAATCCAGCGCGATGAGAAACTCAGCAGCTCAACTCTTTATCGATTCCTCTTCGTCCTGGTGGTTTGGTACAATGTGTAAATACCTGGAGAACGTAGTATGCTACATATGCACTATGTGTGTGTGTGTGTGCTTGCCTTATACGACTCGACTACTATCCATGGGCGTAACTTGGGACTTAACTTTTAGGGAGGGCAGAGTCGAAAAGTTTTTCATCTCATAAAAATAGTGTCCAGGATTATTTGATAATTAATTGTAACATTTGCGAAATTATAAATATTATTTATTACTTAGCTCCTCAGGTGTTAGGATGTTAACAAAAGTATTCTTAACTTGTAAATTTTAACAAACGTGAAAATTTTGGGGGGCGAGTGGCCCCCTTCCGCCCCCGCCAAGTTACGCCTATGCTACTATCTGCGACAGTCAAATACGAGAGATAATCAGAAAAAAAATTCCTAGTCTGCCATCAGGCACGTAGAAATATATTTCGGGGCGGTGGGTGCGAACCAGTGTCTCATAATAATAATGATAATAATAAAATGTTTAAATTGAAATAAGTACGTACTTATACTAATTTGACATAATATTAATTAATTAATATGGTATTGTTATGACGGCATGAGAATATAGATATAACACCACCAATTGATTATCTAGCCCAGATTATCTAACAGCTCTGCCAAGGAAATTAATGTCAAATGTATATAGAATTGAATATTTATTGAATATCAAAGAAGGATCATTGATCCAGTTAACGAAAAGTAAAGTTCCTGATTAATATTTTATACATATTATTATCAGTAATAGTTTCCATAAATATCCTTTTGTACTGTCATTAAAAGTCGTTAAGTGATAATCTTTGCCTTCCAATAAGTTCGTCAGGAATATATAACAATAAATAAAAACAATAAGTGTGCAACAAATGTTAAACAGATACATTTTCATTATAGAATTTATGACTTGGTAACTCTTTCGGGGGGGCTCCGGACCCCCTGGACCTCCCCTGAATTCGTCCTTGTCTGCCATCTGCAGAGAGTTTTATTCTGGGGATAGAACATGACATGAGCAGAAAGAAGCATCATTACACTATTTTTTTCCGCACACTCCCCAGCGACGTTTAGGCACTTCATATCGCTTCACAAGTTTGAAGAAACCCTGTTCGTTAAACTGCGTCTCCTGTGTACGGCTGAAGTTGCGTGCGGCAGCTTCCACGTGTGCTGTAGTGGTGAAACACTTGCCTCCCAGTGTGTCTTCTTCAGAACAGTGAGGCCGGCCTCCGTGGCGGAGTGGTCAGCACATTGCGCTACGACGTCAGGGGTCCTGGGTTCGAATCCCGGCATGGGCATGGATGTTTGTGAGTGTTCATTCATCAATTCCATCACTCATCCACATCTTCGCAAATTTGCCAAAAGTGGCACAAAAAGCGAAGTTAAATAAAACAATTCAATCATTCAGAACAGAGTAAAATACAAATCATTGAGCGCAAGGTCAGGACCGTAGGGAGGGTGGTTCAGGCGCTCTCAACCGTTGTGAGAAGATAGCTAACACCATCGCCGCACCATTTGCTTTGACATTAGGTGACGCCCATACACTTCCACCAGCCGGTACCGGTACCGTACCGGAAGTCTCATGTACCCATTCGTAGCAAACAAATAATCGAATTTCATCCTTTGTTCATGATTGCAAGATCTCTGCCAGCCGGGCACACACTTCCTAACTCTTCCTATCTTTAACACAGCAGTACGCTGGCGCCCTCTGCAAGAAAAGGGTCGTGCGTCAGGCAACAAACGAATGACGATGCCCGTATAACCGCAACTTATTACCAATCCAAAATCTTCACGCTTTCTGGAAATATGCATACGGAATACTAATTTTTTCGACTATCTCTCGTAACAAAGAAATCCAGGTCAGACTCAGAGTTGCTATACCATGAAAAAATTCTCTAAACGGTCACCTCTTATAAGTAGACCCAGGATTTTTATGTAATATCAAAGTACAATATATGTTAATAAATATGTAACAATAATTGATAAAACATGTATCTAAATATGTATTATCAAAAGGATATGTAGCTAAATATGTACTATCAAAGAATATGTAATATTAATAATAATCGAGTATCCAAGCAATTCCGAGAATTCTGCTAGATATTTATTTTACTTGAACACATAATTTTAAGGACATAAGTTGTTCAAATTAAAATTTGTATCAAATTTATAAACTCAATAAAACAAAGCAACGTGTACATACATGTATTTAAGAAACCAATTTCGTCTACTATTAATTACATTTCACATCGCAATTTTTTGTAGAATATGCAAATGTAGGAACAGATTCATTAAGAATTAATGCATACGGGACATACTTATGTAGGGGGAGAAACTCCAGCATCTTTCGATAAATAACAGTTCCCACTGTTTTTTTGTTTTTTTATCTTCAGCCTGTCTTTCGACTTGGCACTCAATTTTAGGTGACCGTAAGCACTATGAATCTCATTGATTAGAAAATATAATAACACATGAGCTACAAATTTTCTTCATGACATTTCAGAGATCGAAAATACAGGAAAAGGGATCAAGATAGGAAAAAATACCGAAATATGTTGTTTTACGTAAAGTAAATTAAAAATATGTAAAATATGTAATATCTTGGCAAATATGTAAAAATATGTAACATAAAACTTATGCAAAATCATGTCAGTTATATAATTTGCTGACATTTTTCTTTTAAAGGTATGTATCTAGAAAGCAGTGGCGTATGCTGAGTTTAAGACATGGACTAGCTCACTATGACACCTGGTCATAGGCTATGGAGGAAGGGAGAAGACTAGACTCATTCTTGACGTCTTCACAAAATCTACGTTGCCATCCCAACGGTAGTCAGGTTGCAAACTTATAAAAATTCAGGTTGCCAACTTCTAAGAATTCAGGTTGCCAACTCCTAAGAATTCAGGTTGCCAACTCCTAAGAATTCAGGTTGCCAACTCCTAAGAATTCAGGTTGCCAACTTCAGAATCGCCATTATCTTCAGTATTTTACTTTCTAGGCTTCAGATTTCGCAGGAGCCCAACTTAAGAGTTCAGTATGGGGCTTATGGCGACAGTGTTGCAGCATGGTCCGCAGTAGAAGAAGGCTCCGGCGCTCACGGAACGTCTACTGTAGTACACGCAGCAACAAAAGTTAGTGGTCAACGGGTACTGTTCAATACAAGAATGCATGACTTGGTGGGAAGCAGTTTATTCTTGCCGCTGTTGGTCCAGAATAATGATGGTCCGTGGAGGAAGATTTAAAATAACTTTTTCCGAATATATCTACTTTTCATACGTCTTGCTGTCTATTTTATCACATGCGTCGGCAGTGTTTTTTCTTTCTTTTATACACAGAAAGGCTAATCAGGACTGGACCTACAGTTTAAAGTGGGATCCGAACCACTATGTGCCTCCAACGACCCCGGGACCCCTAGATTACGAGGCACCATCGGGGAGCCCTCTTTCACATTTTTCAGTGCACTGTCTCATTTGAAACAGAACCGTGTTCATTATACCGGCATACACCAAAGCAAATATCCCCCCTCCTCGTCGTCGCATTTTAATCGAGGGATTAGGGTTCGACACCCGGTGGAGGCACATAGTGGTTCATATCTCACATAAAACCGTAGGTCCAGCCCCAATTAACATATCTGTGCATAAAAGTGGATTCAAAACTCAATTAACCAATTATTAGTAGAGGTGTGAAATAGATGAAGTTCTGTTGCATTTGTGTGAACAATGATTACAGAAAGATAGAGACAAACGTCGGAAATATTCAATCTAAAATGCTCTCGCTTTGTGTCCATCAGTTAACGTTATTGCCTTGCAAGCAACAAGTTTCGGATTAAATTTACTTTAAGTATCTCATAAATCTATTCCCTATTTATGCATTTGCGTCAAACCTTGATTTATTATTTTAACTATCTGGAAAAGAACTGCCTGATCATTTTGTTTAATATAATGCTATCAATACTTTCCATAATACTTAGTCATCCTTTGGGAAGAGCAAGTGAACCGGGGGTCTCCCGCTAGATCCGCCAATGCATACAATATGCCTGTTTTCGGAGAATTACCCAAAATGAGAAAACGCGCACACAAATAAGAAACCACTTGACCGCACGGAAGCCTATTCACGAAGTTTTGCCTGCCCATTCCCCGCCCCCTTCCCCTCTTCCCAACACCTGCTTGCAGCGAGTGGCAACAGGCGGAAGGCTGTTATTTTTAACTCCCCAAATCGCGGTTAACACAAGAAAGGAAAGCGGTTTCTTTGAATGGTCTGAATTGTAAAAGAAGGTATAGACCATCAAAACCTTACATTTCCTCTGCTTTTTTGCATATTTATTTTTTTCTCCTCGAATGTTAACGGCTTTTGTTTCTAACAGAAACACACATGTTTGGGGGTGGGGATCTCAAAAGTAAAAGCCCATAACAGCCCATACTGAACTCTTAACTTGGGATCCACTATACGCTCCTGCTAGAAAAGAATAGAATATTGTAATTACCTTCAAATGCGGGCTCTACTTATGAGTATAAAAAGAGTTTTTCAAAATGACAATATTTAATTGATAATGCCTTTACAGAAGTAATAAGAGCGTTATAATAATAATACACACATATTCAACAGTTGCTGATATATCACTTTTTCATTATTTTTTAATATTTTTTTTTCTTTAGAAAATCGAAAGCAAAGAAGGAGTTTCGCCAAATCTCTCCCATAGACAAATCACTGAAGCTCTTATAACGTCGTACCAATAGAAGAAAACCGCGGTCAACTTGCGGACTACAGTCAGCACTCACTTGTTTACTTCTCAGCCAGACCTAGTGCCCCTGTTTTGCCATAGTTACTTGCATCAAGAAAGTGTGGAGCCCTGATTCCACACGCCTGATTCCACCTTCATGGCATGGTGCAAAGCACAGGGGAGCACTTTACTTTTTTTAATTAGGAAATTGTTGCCTAAATTGATTGATTTTCCAATTAGTTAGAAACTTTGTATCATGAACATGTTAATTTTACTATATTCCATTCTAAATAATTCTGTAAGGCATTAGCATCTAATACTTTATAGAACCTTGAAAATTATATATTTACACACACACACACACACACTTACCTTATTTTATTTCAAGTTGAATATTTAAACTCTGTAGATGTGCCAGAAAGTACTTCTTAACTGCACGCTACCCAAATAATTTTTTATACCATTTTATTCTGCCAAATAGGTTATATCGTTACCAAGGATATTGCTAACGACTCAATTTTCGCTTTTTATTGTTAGATGGCACTGCAACGTAAAATTGTTGTATCTCTCACTACATAACCGTCTTTCTCTCTCCCTAGATCTCTATTCCCCTCTCTTTCTCTCTATCTTTCACCTCCATTTACTAATGGTACTACTACTTTTGATTTTTCTAGATTATATTACTTGTAAAAAGTTTTTCATTTGTTTTAAAAAGTGTACAAATATAGTGCAAAATTCCTGGGCTATAAGTTTTTGAAATCAACTCATAAATGTAGTACATATTTTTATTTTTATTTATCAACGTTTGATTTGTTGTTCAAAATTGTAAAAAATTTTGATTTGTTGTTCAAAATTGTACAAAAGTTTTGATTTTTTGTTCAATATTGTACAAACATTTTGATTTGTTGTTCAATATTGTACAAAAAATTTGATTTGTTCCAAATTGTATAAAAAATTTGATTTGTTCCAAATTGAATAAAAAATTTGATTTGTTCTAAATTCTACAAAAGAAGTACAAAATTACTTTAATGTTGTTTAGTGGTCCTACAAGTAAATGGAACTCTCTCTCTCTCTCTCTCTCTCTCTCTCTCTCTCTCTCTCTCTCTCTCTCTCTCTCGGTCTGTTTCTTAGTTTCTCTACTTTTCTCTCGATTTCATTCTTGTTGTTCCTTCTACATCTTTTCACGAAATAAGCAAGTAAAAGGACTTGACGTGTTTTATTTTGTTATTATCACAATACTAATTAATTTTAATAGTCGATATTCTTTGTCACTTCTACTCCTTCAGTTTCTCATTTTTGTGCGCCCCCTCTGCCTAGGATAGTCAACATTGAATTGCATGCATGGAGAGAACTTTCCTTTCTTCTTCTTCGCTGTAGCTTGCAGCCATCACGTCACCTTCCAATAGTAGGGCATGCTTCTCTCTGCTGATTCCAAGAAGAAATCTTCACGGCTTGATCCTCTCGTGTTTGCATGACGCAAGAAAAATGACGAGTGTTGCGGGGGAAAAAGTGTTCTACAAAAAAACATCTCGTGGACGAAATCTACTATTACAGTTCGTTTCCGGTAAAGCAATACTCACATTTTAAAGAAACTGTAAATTGCGATTGTTCGAGGCGAAGTCCCTTTGTCTTTCATTCACGTAAAGTATAATTAATGTCGTCGCACAATTGCTGTTAACAGTGTAGACATTGAAGTAGCGGTGATTGGTAAAAAACGAAGCAAAGCTACAGCTTGTACGGTGCACCGTACTATAAAGACACACAGGTAGTGTGGATCTTTCTGGATCTTCGACATGGTGAAGGTGGTGTAATCAGCACCACACTTGGGTCGCTTGTATACCAGGGTTGTTAAAGGTTTAGGAATTTTAAATAAATTCAATTCCGGTCCAGGAGAGAAAATGAGCAAGCGTAAATGGGTTCGGGACCGTAAAGAACCTTTTTATGTTTGATGCATTTCAATTCGGTCCAGGAACCTTTCTTTGCAGATCAATTTAAACACTCTCCAGGAACCTTCTTTCCGGCTGAATTTAAATTATTTATTTTATTTAGGTTATTTCAGTTAATCCGGACTTTCGATAAACCGGCCAACAAGTTCCCCGATCGGTGGATAGTACGCAGAGAGCCCAGAGAATGGTCTCCCAGGTCGCCTGACCTAAATACACTTCACTTTGCTTTGTGGGGTTATCTTAAGTAACAGGTATACGAAGTGGAGACTCGTGATCTGCAACATCTACGGACACGGATCGAGGAACACGCGGATATGCTACACCGCATCGGAAATAACATAATGTTCCGCCTCCAAACATGTTTAGAACTTGAAGGCGGTCATATTGAACTAGATCTATTATATTAACTTATGATGCAGAAGTTGTTGGACACCCTGTACTTTCAGTGGATATTAATTACAAGTTAAGTTTCAACAAACTAATTAAATATGGATGAAGCTCATAAGAATTTATTCTCGTCTAACAATTTTCCAAATATTAAATATTAGAACAGAAAATGTCTAGATATATAACGCATGCGCATTACTTTTCTCATGTGATTAATATCGTGCATAACACTTATATATATTCATTGTCTATTTACTAGTGAAATAAATTTCAACAAAGTGCGTAATTTTGTGAAAAATTGATTGTTTTTTGAATGTTTGGAAAATATTGTTTGAATAATTACAAATCGAGACATCTGTGAACTAATATTTGTACCTTATTGAAGTTCTCTGGAAAAGCATTTAAATTCTCGTTCCATTTCATGGTTTTATAATTTCCTGAGTGTGCATACAAAAATTTAACAATTATCCTCATGTAAAGAGAGAGAGAGGGAAGAGTAAGATAAAAGCAAAGAAAGATTATTACATAGAAAGATATAAGCAGAACCGTTCCTAGGGAGGGGCAAGTCGGGCACTCGCCTGAGGTCCCACGCTTCAGTGTGCACCGCACAATTTAAAAGTTATTGTGTACGGTTTACTAGGAGCCTACAGAAAGCTGGTGCTTCCAATTAAGCAACAAATATGGATTCATATATTATTCATGTCATGGATTGTTGTGATACTTAAAAATGCAGAAAATTAGCGTCTACTGAAATCATATTCAAAACAAAGTACAGTATAACCTCGTTAATCCGGACCCCGATAAGCCGGACTTCGGTTAATCCGGACAGGCAAAAGGCAAAGAGAAAAAAGCAGAATCCGGACTAATGGGGGGATAAGTTGACCAGTTTAACGAAAGTCCGGATTAACTGAAATAACCAAAAAGAACAGTAGAAAGTGCATTAAATAACGTTTATAATGGTGTATTTAAAGGACATAGGCCTAACAACACTATACAGTACAGTTAAATATATGTAAAGCAATACTGTACATACAATGCAGTACGTATACGTGATACATATGCGATACACATATTATGATGATGTGCCCAACGGACTTGGCTCTGCATCACTCGAAACTCTTGCTGTGGAAGTTGGTTTGAAGTACATGTCTATATTCTGTTGGGACAATTTGAAATTATTTCCTTCAAGCCGTTTGCCGTTTACCTGTTCGGATTAAGCTAAGTCCGGATTAACGAGTTTTTACTGTATTTTCGTGTGTATGTGTAAACTTTCAATTGTTGTACAATAAATCTTTAGCTGGATTGCGTGAACAACAATGTGAATATCGAAGTTATTTTTTTCTTTTTGTTCAATTTTTTGACCTCCACCAGTGTCCGCCCCATTGAGTAAAGTCTGGTGCCGACATTGTCTGCTCTTCTCTGCCTTCTGAAGACAATCCAGCCTTTGTCCGCCCACTCCGGACGCTCTAAATCTAGCAATTTGCATGACAAAGGATGCTGTGTCTGCAGCCGTATCCCAAACGGAAAGAGAAGCCGCATGTGCAACTTTCATTGGCAGAAGCCAGAGAATTCACACGTGTGGTACCGGCTTATGAATTAATTTCTGGGGCATCCAAGTCTATTGTGACGTAGATAAAGATTAACAACTACCCACTGCTTGTCGATTTTGATTGGCACAGTGGAGTGGTAACCAATAGAGAAGCCTTGAAAACATTGTTACGGTCTGGACACCTAGGCTCAGTTACTGTGGAATGGCTGAGAGATATTAGTTTCAAAGCAGCCCGCAGGGTATTTTTTCAGGGCAAAGAGTCAAGAAAACTTTATTATTATTATTATTATTGCTATTATTTTTGTTATTATTATTACTAATACTTCTTGTTCTTTACAATTCATAAAATTAGAATTGAATTTAAAATACTTTGGCGTTGTATACAAGTTTAGGCTCGAGTCTGCTGTTAGATAGAAACTGGATTCGGCTTTCTTCCTTTCAACAAACATCTATCACTTTGTTGATGAACAGTTCTTTGTGTTTTTGTACTTTTTCACAATGCGCAGATATCAATCAGTCAGAGGCCACTTAATCTACTGTCCACGCTTTTACTTCTTTAACGTCCAAGAACTGAAGAAAGCCGCCGCCACAAACATGGGTGGAGTTAAACAGTGGACGAGTTGTTTTCGGCCATTCACACTCAACCTTCACCCAATGGGCGCAGCTGTCATTCTGCTCGTCTACTCCACGTGGAGTATCAGTCACATGACTGCGGATACGCTGCTGCCGTACTTTGCAACTTCAATGTGGAGACCGTGGGAAGGTGCTAGTGCGGAGGAGGGACAACACTGTGCGTTGAATGTGATTGTTGTAGCTGGTGGGCGCGCTCCGTGGACTTCAAAGCCGGTCATTAACGAAGCTAGCGCGTCGACTATACTGTCCTTCATGGTACCTATGATACATGTTCTCACATGCAGAAAGATAATTAGGAAATTATTCTACGAATACTGACACCTTACCTCATTGCCTCCTTTACATGCGCTACTTGAAAAACTGTTTAAGCTACACTTAATATTGTTTCTTCTGTTTATTTTAAAATTACATACATTTGTAATTTGCACATCCTGTATATCTATCTTACAATTTGCATCACTGTATACTTAACATATTAATTCATGTAGGAAAAACATATGTTTTTTATACGAGGGTAAAGTGAAAAGTTTTGAGACCCACATGGGTGTTTGAGCTACAGTTTCGCAGTATGATTTATCTACATAATCAAATAATCTCTATAATCACCCTCCAGATCAATGCGCTTATGCATTATGTGCTGCAATTTGTTAGGACAAATCATTCTAACAAATGACTATAGAGTCTCCCACCACTGAATGATTGCCTTCCTCCCTGTGGAAGTGACGTCCTCGAAGTGAATTCTTCATAGCAGTGAAAAGATGGAAATCTGACCGGGCAGGTCGGGGGAATAAGGTGGATGGGGAAGTGCGGTGAAGCCACACTCGACCAAAGCAGCCAGTACAGTGAGGCCTTACTGACAGAGGTACCGAATCACGGCCCTCTCGGCCACTCTCTTCTCTGACACTTCATTCATTTTCAACCTGACAAAAAAAATGGAAGAAAACATGTGAATTTCATACAAGTTCGCACAGAGTGTCCTAAAACTCAAACCTTACATCCTAGAAAATTTTAACTACCTAGCATCACTCCTTCCATGTGAGGCTCAAAACTTTTCACTCTCCCCTCGTAGTTAGAAAATCAGTGTAATCTAGAATGTAAGCTTAAATGTAGCCCCAATTGAAATAATAATAATAATAATAATAATAATAATAATAGATGCTGTAAATCATAGAAAACACTATTTTTGTTATAATACAAGGTGTTTATTGCTATGATTTCACCATTCGAACAACATTAACTCTTTCCAGAAATCTCAGGAACCCCTTGATTAGTTTGGTACATAGTGGATTCATTTAAAATTAGGTTGATTTAAATCAACATTTAAATCAGGTATTTTTTTAAAAGAGATCACCGATTTAAATCACTTTAAAGAAATAATTTATATAATAATGCACATAAGAATTTTGTAAATATCAGAATTACTTTTGGTGAAAGTCCATTAATCTCGTAATCATTTAATGATGTTTGTTAGGCTCTAAAAAAGGAAAATAAAGAAAATTTAAATAAATGTACTGATAGGGTGAAGCTCACACTAAATAAAATGTAATATGAAAACTGCAAACACACTTACATTTCCCTTGATTTAAAATTCAGTAATTTTTATAAGCAAAAATAGCAAACATTTTTTGTAGAATAATACACAAAATACTAATCATGTTAAAACGTAAATAATAATGTCATTGTTATCAAACTGTAAATAAACATGGCAGCTGATATTTTGTAAACTATCATTTTAAAAAATTGAAAAAATCAGCTACAACGACTATAAAACATACTTTAAATTGCAATTATATAGTGCATCCAGAATGTTTTTATTTTCACTCGAAGAAAAGTTACTGAATTATTATATTGTCATTAACACATCCAACAAACATTCCAATAGTAGGTTCATATACCTATACAGTATCAAAAACAGAAAAATGCATATTTACGTATAATTCATTATTGCTTAAATTAATAGCAACCCATAGCGCGACAGCCCTTGAGAGTCTTGGCTTACCTACCGACTGCTGGTCTACCTCCCACACTGTTCCTCCGTCACCTGTTGTAGCATGGAGATCTTAGACCAGTATTGGGGTGACGGGTGGTCAGCCCGTCGAACCCCCAGCCGTTGTAGATCTTCTCGACCGGATTACCGCTCACTCATTCGGAGCTCCCCAATTTCCTCACGATGGTGGGTTGCCACCGGCCCTATACGTAGGCCGAATAAATTCCGACCAGAGCCGGATTCGAACCTACGCCGTCCCGCAGCGAACGATCTCAAGACGAGTGAACGCCTTAACCCGCTCGACTACGGAAGGGGACCATTGCTTACATTAAACTGTTCAAATATTTTACAGGGCTGTTTAACAGAGAAAGCCTTTCTATAAAAAAACTGGAAAGAAACCGAAGGAAGGTCTAAAAGTACATGGTATAACTCAGCTGTTACAATATGCAGATGATGTTGAAATAATAGAGACTGTGGTGAACACATTAAGAATAATACTAAAATACTTTTAAAAGCATCAAATGTTTGGAGTTAGCATAGAGAGAAATAAATACATGTTTACAGGAGGAAACCAAGTGATAGGTAAAACGAAAAAAACTTAATTATAGATAACAACATGTTTGAACTTGTTGCTAAATTCAAATACTTTGGGGTAACGTTAATGAAAATTATATTACAGAGAAAATAAGTCGACATATTACTTTTCTACAAATCAACTTTTATCCTCTACTCTAATATCTAAAATCTAACTGGATCTCACTTTAAGCTGTAGGTCCAGTCCTGATAGCCTTTCTGTGAGTAGTGGTCATGGGCCGGAGCCGCAACAGAAAATGGGGCTCGCCTTAATGGATTTTTCTCGTAAGGCATGAGCCCCATTTTCTCGCAGTGTTGCTAACTTCTTACTCGAAAAAATCACCAAGGTTTTTTTTTTAGTCTAACCACCTAAAGCAAGGAGCTGGCAATCTTGCTTGAGGCTTCTTAATGGTTTGTTTTTGTAAGGCATAAGTCTTATTTTCTCGCAGTATTGCCAATATTTTACTCGAAAAAATCACCAAGGTTTTTTTTCGGGTCTAACCACCTAAAGCAAGGGGCTGGCAATTTTGCTTGAGGCTTGGTTTACAGTGCATAAAGCAAGGTTGCCAACCTACTGCTTTTGCCATAGCTTTTTACAAAAAAAAGATAGAGGAGAGAAAGAGAGGGAAGAGTTAAACAACCGATAGCCTACCTACAGCTTTTCTTGGTCTAAGCTAGCCTCAAGCAAGGAGCTGGCAATTTTGCTTGAGGTTTGGTTTACAGTGCATAAAACAATTTTTGCCAACCTACATATACTAAACAAGGAGAGTTGGTACTGCCGTAAAAGAGAGAGGTGGGTGGGTGGATGGCAACACAAGCGCGCGCGCGCGCGTGCGTGTGTGCGTGTGTGTGTATAATATGTAGCATTATTAACTAGAGTGTGTTGGCAATTTACTTCCAACTAAAAAATAGAGATGTTAACGTTGCTGTAAGATGAAGAGAGAGAGAGAGATTTATGGCCGGCAACAGTAATAAGCGAATGCGCCATATCGTAATTTTCCAACTCCGTATATCGTGATTTTTGTAAACCTCTCTCAAGGAAACGATGTGCCACACACACGCACGCGCGCGCGCGCCGTATTCTTAAATAACTAACAAGAACAATGAATCTTTTTGGCTTCCGCAAACAGATCAACATGGAGACTGCACCGCCAAATTTCAATAACCTCTTACCTTCCGTGTTATCTAAACTCAATGGTTTACTGATCGTTCACCTCAACAGCATTTGGACGAAACTGAATGACGATGTGGGCAAGATGTTTTATGTTTTTAATAACAATTTACATTTCTACGAAATTCCGATCGACGGGAAACTTCAAATCACCGTGAATCCGGTGAACGCAGGCGAAATCAAAATTTCTACCGGCAAGAACATTTTTCGAATCAAGCACGACAAGATGCTTTCTAACATTACGTACGATGTGTCTGCCGGAGATTACCTGTACGTGGAACTCCTCGGAGATTACGACAAACTCATTCCTCTTTTTGTAGAATTACGAATCGTCTATCCTATTATAAATAACCGTTAACCAAAAATGCCTAACGACATTTTCGGCAACACCAAGCGTGTAGACCATGCAGAAGAGATTCTCATGTTGGACGTTCGAGTTAAGAAGTTGAGGACCGATTTGATCGCTTTGCAGGAGACCTTAAACAAAAGTTTAGAGTCGGAAATCGCTACGCTCCAAACGCAATGTCTCGACCCCATTCTGAAAATCGATTCCGAACTAAAAACACTCATAAAAAATTATGTCGACGTACCTTCTTACGACAGCGTTCAAAATATACAGTTGAGCGTGGATTCGCTTCAAAATGATTTGGCCAAATTACAGCAATTTCAATCGAAAAATGAAGATTTGGAAAAATTGAAACTCGAAATCGAAGAACGAACTTCCGCAATAGAAAAGAATTTCTCCGAACTTCAAACCGTCGTGAACGATATAGACGCAGAACGCTTGCATGTCGTCGTTTCCAAATTACAAGAAGAATTCACCAGCACGTTGGAAGAAATTAAATCCAAGTTGCAGACTTTGGAAGATACCATGACGAACCTACCATCGTCGGACGAACTGCAGGTCATCGGTAAAAGCGTCGCGAACATAAAAATTCAATTGGAGGCCTATCAAGATTTCGAACACATTCAAACCACCATCGCTACGCTTCAGGCGTCTCTGGAATTGATCAACGAAGAAATTAAAAATATTCACGCTGAAGCGAGAGCGTTGACGAGCATTCAAGACACGTTGAGCACGGTTCAGCAGAAGATCGAATATTTAGAAAATTTGAACGTCGAAACGAATCTCGCTCATTTTCATCACGTACTCGACAACATACAGGGTGACTTGGAATCGTTACGGACGAGCGTGCCTTCGAGCGAAGATTTGGAAAAATTGAAAACGGCGGTGACGGCACTATCCGATTCGAGCGACATCAAAAGTTCATTGAGCGATCTCGAGAGTAGGATGGCCAATCTCCCCACCTCCAAAGAATTGCACGCTTTGAAAAGAAACATATCTCGAATGCTGAAACGACTAGAAACGGAAACGGCGAACGTGGAACAGATTCGAGACGAAATTAGTTCGCTGGTGTCGACGCTGCCCACTTCGCAGAGCGTCGCCGACCTTCACACGCAGTTTACAGAGATGCGAAGCATCGTGAACGATCTTACCGAGAAGAGCTCGAAATTGAATCAAGTCGAGAACCTTCAGAACATCGTCGTCAACATCAGAGATCAAGTTGGAGTGCTGGAATCCACGCAGGAATCGACGCTGGCCTCTTTCGGTGCCAAGTTGCAAGAACTCAACGAAAACTACAAGCAGTTGAACGTGGAAGTGAAAATCAAACCGTCGTTTTCTGCCGTAACAGATACCATAGTCGAGCATTTGCTGCCCATCGAAAATAAACTCGGACAAGTTCACAGTAATCTGCTCGGCGTCGACACTAAATTCGCTAAACTGCATTCTCTGCAAGCCATCGAAATCAACAGCGTTCCCAATCAACAGAGAATCTCCACGTTCGTCGAAGGTAACAAACTGTACATGTTGCATCCTTATCATCCGTACTACAAGTTTCTCCTCGATGGGACTATTCAGATAAACGAATTTTCGTACTGGTCTCACGGTAGAAAAGCTAGCTTTCCCACCATGACCTTAATATCGAATCGTGGTGTCCAGAAAGCGGGAAACATTCCTCTGGCACGTTGGAACGAAACGCGCAACATATATGAAATACACGAAGACGAAGATCTCACTGTTTTCGACGTGAGTGCCGGCGATAAGCTGATCATTCAAAACACGAGCGAGGTGCCACCCTCTTTGAATCCCATCACGCTTGTGCTTCTCTTGAAACGTAATCTCTAAACAAAAAAAATGTCTAGGCAAGCCATCGTCGAAGAATTGCATAAACCTGCACGCCGCAACTACGAACGTTTGGCTGTGGTAACCAAGGGCATCGACGACCTCTGGCAAAGCGACCTCGTGGAGATGAGCAGCGGCAATTTGAAAAACGTACATAAATGGAACAAGGGTAACAAGTACCTCCTCACCGTCATAGACACGTTTTCGAAATTCGCATGGGCTCTACCTTTGAAGGCGAAAACAGGATCGTGCGTCACGGAAGCATTCAAATTAATTTTTCGCGAAAGCGGCAGACAACCACGGTTTCTGCAAACGGACAACGGTAAAGAATTTTACAACGCCGTATTCCAAAAGTTTATTCAAAAACATGAGATTCGACATTATTCGACCTTCAGTCACGTCAAAGCCAGCATCGTGGAAAGATTCAATCGAACCTTGAAAACACACATGTGGAAACGATTCACGCTTCGGGGAAATTACAAATGGGTCGACATCCTGTCGGAACTCGTCGACACCTATAATGATACGGTACACAGAACGATAGGCATGAAGCCAGCTGACGTTACCAAGTCTGACGAGCAGCGTTTAATTTCTACCGTTTACTGCCCAAAGTACACACCCACGACAAAAAAAGCTAAATACAAAATTGGAGACCAGGTGAGGATCAGCAAATTCAAACGCACCTTCGAGAAGGGATTCACAAAAAATTGGAGCACGGAACTTTTTACGGTGGTTCGAGTTTTACCCGGAAACCGACACACGTATATAATAAAAGATAGTAGCGGCGAGATTTTGAAAGGAAGATTTTACGAAGAGGAACTCTCTAAAACGAAACACCCCGACACGTACCTCATCGAGAAAGTATTGCGTAGGAAAGGTGACAAACTGTTTGTCAAATGGCTGGGACTTCCGGAAAAAAGTTGGATCGACGCGAACGAAGTGATCTTGTGAGTACGTGGAACGTAGTGAAGCGTCTACCGGATCCGGAAAGTCAAACGAAGAAAAAGAACGGCGAGTTGCTTCCCGACAGCATCCGCTGTCTGATCGTAGGTCCTTCGGGGTGTGGGAAAACGACACTGCTCGTGGACAATTTTCTCCTCGCACCGAATTGGTTAGATTGGAAGAACAGGCACCTGTACGTGTTCTCGAAAAGTTTGGAGCAATCCAAATACCAGCAACTGATGAAACTGTACGATGGTCTGGACATTGCAACGTTCGCATCGGAAATAAAACCACTCGACGATTGTCGTGAAAATTCAGTTGTTGTGTTCGACGACGCCATCCTGGAAAATCAAAATGAAATTCGCAACTTTTTCACGCAAGGTCGTCACAAAGGAATGGATTGCTTCTACCTAGCTCAAACGTTTTCCAAAATTCCAAAACAGTTAGTACGCGACAACGCTAATTTCATATGTTTGTTTCGTCAAGATCACACCAACCTCAAGCACGCGTACGATGACTACGTAGGCGGAGACATGAACTACAATCAATTTTCGGAACGCTGCTGCTCTACTTGCTGGAACGGCGACGATTTCGGATTCGCGACGATCGACATGACGAGGAAACCCAACGACGGAAAATACAGAAACAAAATCAACGACTTTCTAAACGTTGCAACGTTGTGAGAAACGACGTATATAAATAACGTCATGACGAAACGAAAAATCGAGGACGAAAATCTCAAGTTGCGAAAATACCTCGCGAAACGCTTCAAAGGTTGGAAATCCGAGAATCGCGGATTCTACGAAGAGAAGAAACGTCAGGATCAACCCGTGATCGATGCCATCAGCGGTCTAGGTAAAGAAATTAAAAGTGTCACGGAACAAAATAAAAATTTGATCAACGAACTCGTACCGCTCGCAGCTAAAAGTTACGCCGTACCCACGCCCATTTCGAGCATTCCTTCGACACCGTTCGAACTGAAGGATGCACCGGCACGACGTCGAGCTATAGGTAGCACGTCGTCGTCTTCGGATAAAATCGAGTTGGGACCTTTGGCACGAGACTACCTGAGTACGGGGAAATTCGACAAGGATGAAGTGTTCGGATTGTATCCCAGCATGGAAACCAACGAAGGCGGTGGTGTGGTGTGGAAGATTGGGAAATCGAAGGTGACCTTCGAAGGCAACGACATTAAAGTCAATTTAGGCGAGAAGGATAGTTGGACCAGGTATCCGGGTACGGTGGGACTGTGGGAACTCGTTGCCAAAAAGCAGCCGAAAGATTACACCGACGAAGATTACCAGAGTTACAAGGAAATTCTGATCATGACGGATGCCTTGTACCAGAACAACGACGCCTCGCAGAATAGGGTGAAATCGAGCAGCGGCGAGAAGTACAGGAATCTCATCAAACCGATTTGGAACCAGGTGAAAACAGGCAGCGGCGTCAAACGCTACAACACGCTACCCAAAGAATTCGTTTGGGTGGACGACGTTAGGAAACTCGTGGACCGATTGTTGGTGATAGCCGGCGAAGAGAATGCAGGCAACCGTAATTTCTACAACGAGAAGGTTGGCATCGTGGACATGATCAGCACGAAACTTTCCAACTTCATCGTGAACGACGACAAGGGCATAGGTTACCTGATCAAAATCATCAACACGCTGCCTCCGAAATTTTGGAACGTGGCCGAAGGAAAGGGGCTCGTGAACGACATCATCAACAAGTTACCTTTCGAGATGCATCTACCTGGCTACCAGTACTGCGGACCGGGTACCAAACTCGAGAAAAGATTGGAGAGAGGAGACAAGGGTGTGAATCCGTTGGACGCCGCATGCAAAGATCACGACATCGCCTACAACACCACGCAGACGGATCTGGACGCACGTCACGAAGCAGACAGAAAATTGGAGCATGCAGCTTTCGAAAGGTTCGTGAGCAGAGACGCATCGTTGGGTGAACGGGTCGCCGCACTGGGTACCACCATCGCCATGAACACGAAACAAAAATTGGGGTGGGGTATATAAATAACATCCAGTAAAAAAAAAAAAAACTTGATATATAAATAACACACATCATAAAAAAATAATTTTTGGTATATATATAAATAACACACATAGTGAAAAACAATTAAATTTCTCTCTAACACTCTGAAATTTTTTTGATATGACGACTGAAAAAATGAGCGATCTCCAAGCATTAAAACAAATGCTAAATTTGTCAGTCGAGTATGTAAAAATTCAGGAATTGGAAGTCGACAAACCTTACACGATAACTTCCGGTTCAATCGTTTCTACCCAGTATGGTCCCAAGGTACGCTTGTTGCTCAACGCACAATACAGTCTATTTTTACCAGATCGATACGCTAACATGTTATCCGACGAGAAGCTATCTATTTTAATCGAGAACAAAACTCGAATCGTGTACAAGGGGACAAAGGAACTTCTTGGCAAGAAAACGAAGCACGTAATAGAATTTGTGTAACGACTGCGAGGCCGTAAAAAAAAATCTCGGAACATTTATATATAAATAACATACCGTAAAAAAAACTACACAAGAAAAAATTTCAGAATATATATATAAATAACATACCGTGAAAATAACACATAGAGCATCAACATGAAGCCCAAGGGTGTCGTGTACCAGATACCATACTCCAATCTTAAAAATCTAGGTGCCCTCGATGGGTTACTCACCAAGAAACAACGCGAGAAGAAACGTTCTTGCTTGAGCAAAGGACACGGAATGAAATTACTTCTCAGCACACCTCAATTGAGACGCTTGCAGCGTTCGCGGAAACAGCAAAAGGTCGGAGGTTTCATATTCAGCATCCCGGCCATCCTGGCAGCATTGGGGGCCGTTGGAAGTTTAGCCGGCGGTAGCGCCGCCATCGCGAAAACCGTCATCGACTCGAAGAAGAACAAGGCGGAATTGGAAGAACAGAAACGTCACAACCTGGCCATGGAGAAAAAAAGAGGCAAGGGCGTGATGAAAAAGTTTAAAAAAAAGAAACAACGGCACTCACCAACCGAGATATTGAATCTCTGATCGGACCGTTACAAATCAAACACTTCAGAGGAGTTTTCATGTCCGACTCGTTACCTTCAAGCGTTAAAAGAAGAGAATGCGGAGTAGTCAACTTGGACGGTCAAGAAAATCCAGGCACGCATTGGATATGTTACCACAAAAATGATGATAAAGCATTCGTTTTCGATTCTTTCGGAGGTGTTCCACCTACAAATTTAATTCATTATCTGAAGACGAACAAAACCTCTATATACTACAACGACGAACGCATTCAAAATTTCGAAGACGTGAACTGCGGCCATCTCTGCCTCTCCGTGCTCGCGTTTCTCTCTAAAATAAATAACCCTACGATCGAGGATTTCCAGAAAGCATTGTGGAACCTCAAACAGCATCACTAGGATGGGCGTGTTCCATCTCACGAGCGAATCTTCAATCTTGAAACTCACGCTGCACGACGACATCGTCTATCCTAAATCCGTGGCTCTGCGTGCATTCTACAGCATGTACCTCATACCTAACGTCACGCAGCACAACAACAAAATTAGCGTCGGAAGCGAACACATCGTCGTCACGCCAGGACAATACAATCTTTCCACTTTGCAAGCTCAATTACCCAAAGGCACGTACTTTTCTCAAAATTCGGTCACGCACAGAGTGGAAATCCTATCCGCGACGGAGACCGTGGACCTGGGCACCATGGGAGAACTTTTAGGTTTCGAGAACGACACCAAACTCGAAGCTGGCATCAAGCACACGGCAACCAACATTCATAAATTCTTGGCCATAGAAACTCTGAACGTACACTGCAACGTGGCGGAAGGCATGATCACAAAATCTTCGGACGGATTGTTAGGAAGTCACAAGCAGACGGGAATCATAGCCACTTTCAAACCAAGTTCCGAGTTCATGGAACCGATCATCTACACGCCCTCTTCGCCGATCTATTTTCCAGTATGTCGCAACCGCATAGACGACATAGAGTTGGTGGTGACGAACGAGAAAGGAGACGTGGTGGATTTCGCAGGTGCCACTACGACGGCCATCGTGGAGATCAACGTATAATAAATAACACACATAGTAAAATGGAGCAAATCGAAAGTTACGAATTGCAATCTTTCCCTCCCAACCGTCGCACGTTCGCCAATCTGAACGAGGCGAACAGGGAGATCGAATACGACGTGGACGTAGGCGATGGGTTCGTTCATCCTCACAGAGCGGACCTCTACCTTCAATTCGACGTGGTGAAGAAAGAAAACGGAGACGCGTTTCCTGCAGCAGCAAACTTGATACTCGTGGACAACTTCGTGCCTCACCTGTTCTCGCAGGTGGAGGTGAGGAAACACAACACCGTCATCGACAGAATAGATTATCCAGGCATCACGTCGACGGCAGTGGGAACATTGAAATTATCCAAAACGGACGCAACGTACTATCAGGCCGGGGGATTCGAAGCCGGGACCAAAATATCGACGACAAGTCACACGGTGCTCTTTCCCATGCGTCTGCTGCCTGGTTTCTTCTCGGACTACAAGGAGATCATGTGGAAATGAGGACTGCGCGTCACGTTTCGAAGAGCGGCCAACGACAACGACGCACTGATGCGATACGCTACTTTGGGTCCGGACGGCACCACGCCGCTGCCCAACACTTTACCCGAAGCGGCCAAGTGCGTCATCCGGAGCATGGAATTGAGAATGCCGGTGGTGGAATACGAAACGAACTACGCCCTCAAGTACAAAGCGGAGATCTTGAAAAGTCCGCAGGTGCCGATTCACTTTCACGGTTACCAGTGCGTGCAGAAAATGGCGTCGGGAAGTCACATGGAATTCGACGTGACGACGCAGTTCAACAACATACAGTTCGACATGCCAGATTTCGTCGTGGTGCTCTTTCAGACCGGACGCAATAACGATCAGGAAAAAGATTCCAGCAAGTTCGACGACTGCAAAATCAAGAACGTTTATCTCAAAAATGGACGTAACGAAGTAATCCCGCGCGAGAATTACAACCTCGACATGACCAAAAACGATTACCTCAAACTTTACGAAGCTTACACGGCTTACAAACGCGTGACCGAGGGAAGCGTGGACGTGTACTACGCGCCCAGCGAATTCAAAACACGCAGGCCGATGTTCGTCATCAACACATCTAAGAGAAAGCAGGTGGTGGTCAACGATCGAACCAACATCAAGGTCGTGTGCGAGTTCCACGACGCGCTGCCTGCCGATACTCTGTGCAGCGTCATCCTGATTGCAGAGAAGTTTTTTGTGTATGATGTCAAAAATGAAAGAGTGACCGAACAGTTTTAAGTAAAAAAAATCACATAATTCTCAAAAAATTATACTGACCGCAGGTTCAAATATTAGATTAACCTGCAACGCAATGTTTAGGATGTACTGCGAGGAACACCTTCTTACATTTGTGAGAATAATCTGGAATAAAAAAATAATAAAAAAAAAACAAATTAATTTTAATGCATTTATAATAAATCACACTTGAACGCACAAAGGAACTTCCCCTTTGGCCCTGCGTGTGCCCCATATTCACCCCGTAGGGCGCGGCAGGGAGTTAGTCCCGCTAAAAATTCCAAACCTCCACGTGTTTTTTTTTTCGCATTTGAAGATAAACAAAATATTGTTTATATTTTGGCTTTATTAAATTAGAACTTCTGTTACATGAATTGTTTTTTTTTTCATACATACATACATACATGCCATTTACCACATTCTAAGCTAATTTCTAGATAATGGTGGCCCCATGGGAGCGTGTGAATCCCACATTTCAGAACGCAAATCTTTTCGTCGCGTGCGTCCAGGGCAACCTTTCTCACCTGGTTGGTTGTCAACACATGGTCGACGCTCTGGATGCGCTGCTCCACTCCTGCAATTGACGTCCCAGTTATAAGGGCTTCGCGGTAATGCTTTATCTCGAAGTCCTCTTGGACGACCCGCCTGTCCACACCCTTAGCTTTTTTCGTGATGGATCCTTCTGCCTGAATAGCATAGGTTTTGGAGCGAAGACCGACATCCTCGAGAGCCACATCACCTTTCTTCTCGTCTTTGGATTTGCCGGGCACCATCTTGTTGCGAGCCGGGATGCCGTATCGGTTCGGCTGGGGATAGTTCGAGGTGTCGAAAAGGTCAACCAAAGATGGAACCGTGGCCATATCCTCGTACGCGTCGGCCGTGTAAACCTGGTATATTAAACTGTCCGTGTCTATGTAGAGAAGCGAGATGTTGTGGTCGTAGTGTGCACGTAATATGTCCTAGTACGTCTTGAACATGTGTAGCTTGCTCAGATCCAGAACCGTGACTCCAACGTAGATTGGTTTGTTGAGCCTCACCTCACCTCGATTCATGTGAATCAGAGCCAGCTGCTCATTGTAAATGGTTCTTGATTTGAATAACGGGGTTGCTACGAGCCTGCGACATTGTGCTTTGTTTGATATTAACCTCACATCTACACGATTTCGCACATTCTCCATAGTTTTCCCGAACACCGCATTGTTCATTAACTTGAAGAAATCGCGATCGAAATCAGAAGTGGCGACTGTGCGATGTTCGGTGTTGAGCTCGATGTATGGCCTCATCCATGGAGAATGCTCGAACATCAAAACTCGATGTACCGTGCGGACGGTAACCCCTCGCTTCATCAACCACCGGAGGTTTTGGTAGTGCAGGACATAACGCTCTTTGGGCACGAAGTCCATGATGAGCTTTGCTTGGTTCGAGCCGGGTGGGCATTTGAATTCCGGGACTGGCGGAAGATCGCAGAACAAATCCTGCACCTTCTCGGAGAACTCGATGTCCACCTCGGCAAAAAATCCGCGTTTCGAATCGTCGAAACCTTCAACGTCGAAGTTGGAGGGATCGGCCCACTCGAAGCCTCCAAAGGGGAGCGGCTGCATCATGGAGTGTCCGTAGAGGTTGTTGACGTCCGTGTGCATGATGTAGCTGGACGGTTGCGAAGGGTCGTAACCGGTGGCCATGTGGTGATTGTTGGCGCGTGCGTATCGCAGCGGCACCTGGACCATTCCACCCCGCACGGCACGTTCCACGAACAGCATCATGTCCACGTCCGAAAGAAGCTCAAGCCTGATTTTCGTAAGAAGAAGCATGGCCGACCAGGCCAGTCCGGGAAGACTGTAGAAGTATGCAGGGTCCAGCTTGTAGATGGTCTTCGCAGTTGCACGAAACGCCTGGAACACGTCGGCGAGGAGCGTCACATCAAGTTTGAGGTACGCATCGTAGTAGTCCCCGAGATTTTGGCAATCCAGCTCGCGCCACATGGACTGAGCATGGTTATAGTCATCCTCAGATATGTCCGAGCCTCGCAGCTTGCTATAGAAGTTTGCTCGAGGAGGTAGCGACGTCTCCGCGAACTTGGTAGGGTCCGTGACGTATTCGTAGGGGTAGACCCCCTTACGCCTGAAGAGACCGGCGTCCAAGTTCGGAAAATTCGCAGAGGTGATGAGTGTTTGCTCGTCGCTGAGTTTCCCCGCGAGAGCATCGAGGCTGGCCGGGAGGAACCTCAGGGAGTCGAGGAAGCGAAGCTCGACGGTAGAGCGTGATCCCGGGATCGACACTCGTTTGCTCAAGCTAATGTAACGCTCCTCGTTCTGCTCCAGGACGTTGATTCGCATGTCGTCGTACCCCAAGTGAAGCACCAGATGGTGGAAGTCGTACCCCGAGCCATTGTGAAAAAACACAGGGATGAAGCGCGGGTCCCGGGCCATTAGGTTGCAATCGTTGCACCAAGGACCAACATACCTACCGTTAAAGTGATCGTGGTGATGGACTTTACGGTTGTTGGCAGTGTACTCCTCGACGCAGACAGGGCAAGCGATGGTCTCGTCGTGTCTACGTTGATCGTCGGGGGACAGTGGGAGCATAGGCTTGGGGGCCAACAGTACCTTCCCTATCTCGATGGCCTCGACAACCATCCTCTCGAGGAAGTGTTTAACTGCGTCGGGACCGCGATACACGTAGGGCTCGGGGGCGACGTGCTGGTCTCGTCGCACCACAACGTATGCGAAACTGGATGCCTCGTGGAGTTGGTAAGGGGTGGTGGAGGAAACTTCGGGATCGGGATCGCAAGTGGACAGGGGTTTGAGGAAGGCCTCGAAGTCCGTGATGATGATAGCGGGGTGCTCCACCATAGCTCCGTGCATGTGGAAACGCTCCACGGTGCCAGGTTTGGGCAAGACTGCCACCCCAGGCTCGTTGGCATCGCAATAAAGTTTGTGGCGAGCGAGCTTCTCTGCAGCGATGTTGGGACCTCTGATGCGCTGGTAATCCTGCTGTTCTCGATTATCAAATATGGACAAGCACCTGCGACAAACTTCTATGTGGTGTTCGTGTTTGCTCCGTTGACTCGAAACAAGTCTAGGGAGGGAGCGAATGAGGGTGTAATGGTGATGGGTTTCATCCTTGATGAGCAGAAGGTGAATTTCCCGAGCATCATCGTCGTCTACATCGCTCACCCGGATGGGGTACACCACATTTTTGTCGGTGAGGCCGTAAACGTTGATGACCAACCGAGGGTTGTGTGTACGGGCCTCGAACTTGCGAATGTCCGAAAGCGCCACCGGGTAGTCGATCCCAGCCATAGCATCTTCCAGTTCCGACTCGTAGGGTAGGTAGTGGTTAACTCGATGTGGTTGGTTTTTCCTGTTGACAGGGTGCAACGCTGCAAGCACACACCATACGAAGCACTTGGCGTCACTGTTCTGAATGTTCAGGACGGCCGTCTTTGCCGCGATGGAAGATGGTAAGGGGACGTAGCTGGAGGCGGAGAGAGGCGTAAACTTGCAAAGTTTGATGCACAGTTCGTGAGGCCCGCCACACAGCGAACCCCCCGAGCCCTCAGCTTCATGTTCTTCTTGTTTAACCACCAGCTCCTCGGCAAACTTGTTGTAGATGACCTCGAGGTTATCGACATCCGCCAGATGCAGCGTCTTCGCCTTGGTGTTGTGGCAGAAGCTGTAAATTTCATCGGACGGCTTCTTGTACTGGCAACGTAGCGATGCGTAGAATTTGGTGGAGTGCGTTGCAAGCGCATCACCGAGGATGGAAATTATCTCTGCTCGCTTCTCCTCTAAAAAACTACGAACGTCGCATAAGCCCTCCGAAGTGAGGACAAAATCCTCCAACAAACGCTCGAAAGCAAATTGGTTCGCTTTCATCGCAGGCTTGACGCGTTTCGTGGGTGGTGCATTGATGGAGGCTGCTTCTGCCTTCCTCTTGGTGGAGGTCGAAGGCTGAGCCCCAGATGTATTTTCGCTTAGACAAGTAAGCTTATGCTTCTTGGCATACGCAATTGTGAAGCGTATATTGCATCCGGAACACAGTTCGGTGGCAGCCAAATGCTTGCCTGGCACGCAGGTGCGACAATGTCTTGCAAAATGTTTGCTTGATATGTTTGTTTTTTTGCACACAGGGCAACTTTTCATGGAGCGCATTTTTTTTTTGGGGGTATGTTTATTTATATGTGATCTGTTGGTGGTAGAGTGTTTACGAAAAATGCCTTATGAGGAAAATTTTGTAAGCTAATTCTAATTAGCGTTAGTTTGGGGGGTTTATTTATATATGGGTGGTGCTTATTTTTGCTACAAGTAAGTGTAAGTGGCAAGTAAGCTGGTGTCGCTTGAAGTTGTCAATAGAAATATTTTTCCCACACTTAGAGCACAGTTTGGTCGCACATATTTGTTTTCCCGGCACACAAGTACGACAGTGTCTTTGAAAATGTTTACTTGACACAGCAGTTTGGTACGTAGGGCAATTTTTACAGAACGTATAATGCAGAAATTTTTGGGGGTATGTTATTTAATATCCAATGCTGTGCAATGCAAAATATAATTCTTCACTTTTTTTTTTTAACTATTCTCTATGACCTTACTTGGGTTTTTTTGTTTTTTCGCCAAATTATATGCTTCTAGTCTCCTATACAATACAATATACGTACAATATTGTCAACAGTATCATATTTGAGCAGGTCCCTTGTCACCTAAACACTACAGCTCACAGGTTGACAAAATCTGACATGAAAGCAGATAATACGCTTATGTCTTATTTATATGTAATTTTCACGGACGTACAATATTGTCAACAGTATCATATTTGAGCAGGTCGCTTGTCACCTAAACACTACAGCTCACAGGTCGGGAAAATCTGACATGAAAGCAGATAATACGCTTAAGTCTTATTTATATATAATTTTCACGGGGCGTACAATATTGTCAACAGTATCATATTTGAGCAGGTCGCTTGTCACCTAAACACTACAGTTTACAGGTTGGCAAAATCTGACATGAAAGCAGATAATACGCTTAAGTCTTATTTATATGTAATTTTCACGGGGCGTACAATATTGTCAACAGTATCATATTTGAGCAGGTCGCTTGTCACCTAAACACTACAGCTCACAGGTTGGCAAAATCTGACATGAAAGCAGATAATACGCTTAAGTCTTATTTATATATAATTTTCACGGGGCGTACAATATTGTCAACAGTATCATATTTGAGCAGGTCCCTTGTCACCTAAACACTACAGCTCACAGGTTGACAAAATCTGACATGAAAGCAGATAATACGCTTATGTCTTATTTATATGTAATTTTCACGGACGTACAATATTGTCAACAGTATCATATTTGAGCAGGTCGCTTGTCACCTAAACACTACAGCTCACAGGTCGGGAAAATCTGACATGAAAGCAGATAATACGCTTAAGTCTTATTTATATATAATTTTCACGGGGCGTACAATATTGTCAACAGTATCATATTTGAGCAGGTCGCTTGTCACCTAAACACTACAGCTCACAGGTCGGGAAAATCTGACATGAAAGCAGATAATACGCTTAAGTCTTATTTATATATAATTTTCACGGGGCGTACAATATTGTCAACAGTATCATATTTGAGCAGGTCGCTTGTCACCTAAACACTACAGTTTACAGGTTGGCAAAATCTGACATGAAAGCAGATAATACGCTTAAGTCTTATTTATATGTAATTTTCACGGGGCGTACAATATTGTCAACAGTATCATATTTGAGCAGGTCGCTTGTCACCTAAACACTACAGCTCACAGGTTGGCAAAATCTGACATGAAAGCAGATAATACGCTTAAGTCTTATTTATATGTAATTTTCACGGGGCGTACAATATTGTCAACAGTATCATATTTGAGCAGGTCGCTTGTCACCTAAACACTACAGTTTACAGGTTGGCAAAATCTGACATGAAAGCAGATAATACGCTTAAGTCTTATTTATATATAATTTTCACGGGCGTACAATATTGTCAACAGTATCATATTTGAGCAGGTCGCTTGTCACCTAAACACTACAGCTCACAGGTTGGCAAAATCTGACATGAAAGCAGATAATACGCTTAAGTCTTATTTATATGTAATTTTCACGGGGCGTACAATATTGTCAACAGTATCATATTTGAGCAGGTCGCTTGTCACCTAAACACTACAGCTCACAGGTTGGTAAAATCTGGCATGAAAGCAGATAATACGCTTAAGTCTTATTTATATGTAATTTTCACGGGGCGTACAATATTGTCAACAGTATCATATTTGAGCAGGTCGCTTGTCACCTAAACACTACAGTTTACAGGTTGGCAAAATCTGACATGAAAGCAGATAATACGCTTAAGTCTTATTTATATGTAATTTTCACGGGGCGTACAATATTGTCAACAGTATCATATTTGAGCAGGTCGCTTGTCACCTAAACACTACAGCTCACAGGTTGGCAAAATCTGACATGAAAGCAGATAATACGCTTAAGTCTTATTTATATGTAATTTTCACGGGGCGTACAATATTGTCAACAGTATCATATTTGAGCAGGTCGCTTGTCACCTAAACACTACAGTTTACAGGTTGGCAAAATCTGACATGAAAGCAGATAATACGCTTAAGTCTTATTTATATGTAATTTTCACGGACGTACAATATTGTCAACAGTATCATATTTGAGCAGGTCGCTTGTCACCTAAACACTACAGCTCACAGGTTGGTAAAATCTGACATGAAAGCAGATAATACGCTTAAGTCTTATTTATATGTAATTTTCACGGACGTACAATATTGTCAACAGTATCATATTTGAGCAGGTCCCTTGTCACCTAAACACTACAGCTCACAGGTTGACAAAATCTGACATGAAAGCAGATAATACGCTTATGTCTTATTTATATGTAATTTTCACGGACGTACAATATTGTCAACAGTATCATATTTGAGCAGGTCGCTTGTCACCTAAACACTACAGCTCACAGGTCGGGAAAATCTGACATGAAAGCAGATAATACGCTTAAGTCTTATTTATATATAATTTTCACGGGGCGTACAATATTGTCAACAGTATCATATTTGAGCAGGTCGCTTGTCACCTAAACACTACAGCTCACAGGTCGGGAAAATCTGACATGAAAGCAGATAATACGCTTAAGTCTTATTTATATATAATTTTCACGGGGCGTACAATATTATTAAGAGCGTCAGTTTCCGTAGAGCTCTCTTTTTCCATCTCCCCTCTATACAGTGAAGCTGTAGAAGACACAATTAGCTAACCTAGCATACAACATACTTTCCTAATTAATATGGATATTGTCACACATTCCTCTTATTTTATACTGTTGTAAATAGAAAAAATTATGTACGGTAAATGTTTTGTACATTAAAGGGAAAAAATGCAAAATATCCCCCAACTTTAATTCGATCCACCTCTGAATCGAATTTTTACATATTCTCACGCCGGCATATGTTGTTCTATTTTGCTTCTTTTACTTGCTCTTGCTTAATTAACTCTCGCTAATTAGCATTTTTTTGGAAGAAGTCAACTAGAACAACATATGGCGGTATGAGAAATATGCAAATCAAGAAATATTTTAGCAATATAAGGGCCCTAGCAATTAGCTTCGTCGACTAAGAGTACTCTTTTAAACATCTTCAGCTAGATCGTATTACTACGTGAGGACGTTTAAAATGTTTGGGTGTTGAAAAAGTTTGACCCTACTTTTTATTTCTATTGTTTGCTAATAGATGGCGCTGATAGTACCTCCTCTCTCTCTCTCCCCTCTTCTCCTCTCCCCCTTCTTCCCCCCTCCTCCTGTGGGTAGGCAACACCAACAAGCATCAAATAATAATTTCGAGCCTCAAATAATAATTCGAGCCTCGTCAGTGTTGCCAATTCCTATTTGTAAACCTTTACTTTTTTTTTGGTTGGGCACCACGCACTTCTGGCGGGGTTATGGAACAGGAATCCTAAAAAACAACAATTATTATTATTTTGCTTGTTTGTTTGTGTTATAATATAAGGATGTGTGTGCGCGCGCGTGCGTGTGTGTGGCACATCGTTTCCTTGAGAGAGGTTTACAAAAATCACGATATACGGAGTTGGAAAATTACGATATGGCGCATTCGCTTATTACTGTTGCCGGCCATAAATCTCTCTCTCTCTCTTCATCTTACAGCAACGTTAACATCTCTATTTTTTAGTTGGAAGTAAATTGCCAACACACTCTAGTTAATAATGCTACATATTATACACACACACGCACACACGCACGCGCGCGCGCGCGCTTGTGTTGCCATCCACCCACCCACCTCTCTCTTTTACGGCAGTACCAACTCTCCTTGTTTAGTATATGTAGGTTGGCAAAAATTGTTTTATGCACTGTAAACCAAACCTCAAGCAAAATTGCCAGCTCCTTGCTTGAGGCTAGCTTAGACCAAGAAAAGCTGTAGGTAGGCTATCGGTTGTTTAACTCTTCCCTCTCTTTCGCTCCTCTATCTTTTTTTTGTAAAAAGCTATGGCAAAAGCAGTAGGTTGGCAACCTTGCTTTATGCACTGTAAACCAAGCCTCAAGCAAAATTGCCAGCCCCTTGCTTTAGGTGGTTAGACCCGAAAAAAAAACCTTGGTGATTTTTTCGAGTAAAATATTGGCAATACTGCGAGAAAATAAGACTTATGCCTTACAAAAACAAACCATTAAGAAGCCTCAAGCAAGATTGCCAGCTCCTTGCTTTAGGTGGTTAGACTAAAAAAAAAACCTTGGTGATTTTTTCGAGTAAGAAGTTAGCAACACTGCGAGAAAATGGGGCTCATGCCTTACGAGAAAAATCCATTAAGGCGAGCCCCATTTTCTGTTGCGGCTCCGGCCCATGACCACTACTTCTGTGTATAAAGTAGACTTAATATTATTATTGTTTTAATCTAACGGTTAAAATACGCAAAACGAGGGACATAAATTATGAATTTTTTTAAAAATAAAATCTTAAGAAAGATATTTAGACATTAAAGAGATAAAACAGCAGGTGAATGGAGAAGGTTATGCAATCCTGAACTGTATAATTTGTATTCGTCCCCGCCTCACATATGCTTAGAATAATTAAATGAAAACGTCTTCGCTCAGCACGCCACGAGCACGCTTGGTAGAGTTTAAATAAAATTAGGATCTTTGTTGGGAAACCTGATGGTGAGGCCAATACAAAGATGCAAGGACAATATTAGAGATGGACGATACCCGAAATTTGATATCGCGATATATCGTGTAGAAAATATCGTCATAAACGATAAGATACTATATTTATTCCGTATCGTGATATCGGCGATATATATCGCCAAATATCGTCGACACGATATATATCGCCCAACACTAGATAATATTAAGATGGACCTGAAATAAATTGGTAAGGATGGATTAGATCTTAGCCAGAATAGGGACAGGTTTGATTTGGTTTGATTTGGTGTTTTAAGTCCACTTTGTGCACAGTAAGGCTAATTGGGACTAGACCTACAGTTTATAGTGGGATCCAAACCACTATGTGCCTCCACCGGGTATCGAACCCGGGACCCCTAGATTACAAGGCAACGATGCTACAACTCCGCCATCGGGGAGGCCCTGGGACAGGTAGAACACATATTGACATATATTGAAGAAACCTTCACGTTTAGGAATACCAGACAGTTTGCTATGCTTCTGTATATAACAAACTTGGAGCTTATCTTCATGACACACTTGAGTACCACGTGCGAAGACAGATCATATTACTTTAGGTGAAAACCCACAATTTCCGCCTTACGTAACGTTCAACATCTCTACCTCACTCTGAGGCCGTTGCGCTATCTCTGAATCTCCTATTTCGTAACATCCGCCGCCATATCCTTAGTAGTTTGTTTTTCCGCCGATAGATGTCACATAAGAAATACCAGCGGACGGAAGAGAGAGGGGCGTGGCCTACGAGATACATCAAGATAATGTGTCGTGTTAACAGTTTAAAGGTCATTCGTGTCGTTTTGAGGAAGAAATTAGATGTGCAAAGTGTTGACAAGATTAGTATCGTCTTCATCACTATCTTCAAGCTCATCTATAAAGGATATATTTGAGATAATACAAGAGGATGTTGCGTGGTTTGTTCGCAGTAATAAAAGTTTAAAG
The DNA here is from genome assembly GCF_977018435.1 of Lepisma saccharinum. Classification (NCBI taxonomy): domain Eukaryota; kingdom Metazoa; phylum Arthropoda; class Insecta; order Zygentoma; family Lepismatidae; genus Lepisma; species Lepisma saccharinum. The sequence goes on along the minus strand of NC_139252.1, from coordinate 23,450,096 downwards.
AACAGTGAACACTATGCAAGACTCCACAACCTCCTATGCGAGCGCATCGTCTCTCTCTTTTTATTGTCTTTCCCTCTCTCTTCCCTTCTACTTTTCTCTTCTCTGTCTTTTCTCTATTGTCTTTCACATCTCTTCCTTTCTACTTTTCTCTTCTCTCTCTTTTTCTCTATTATCTTTCACACACATCTCTTCCTTTCTACTTTTCTCTTCTCTCTCTTTTTCTCTATTCTTTCACACACATCTTTTCCTTTCTACTTTTCTCTTCTCTCTCTTTTTCTCTATTATCTTTCACATCTCTTCCTTTCTACTTTTCTCTTCTCTCAATTTTTCTCTATTATCTTTCTCATCTCTTCCTTTCTACTTTTCTCTTCTCTCTGTTTTCTCTATTATCTTTCACACACACCTCTTCCTTTCTACTTTTCTCTTCTCTCTCTTTTTCTCTATTATCTTTCACACACATCTCTTCCTTTCTACTTTTCTCTCTTCCTTTATACTTTTCTCTCTTCCTCTCTCTCTATTTTCTTTCAGTCACTCTCTCTCTTCCTTTCTACTTTTCTCTCTCTAATTTTATCTTTCTTCTTTATCTCTCTCTATTATGTTTCTCATTGCTACTTTTCACTCCTATCTTTCTCTTTTCATTTCTGCTTTTCTATCTTCTCTCTCTCTCCCTCTCTCTCTCTCTCTTCCTTTGTACTTTTCTCTCTTTTTTCTTTCTCTCTATTTTCTTTCACTCTCCCTTCTTTGTACTTTTATCTCTTCTCTCTCTATCCCTCTCTTGCGATTTGCCCAACATATTTCTTGTCCTACACTTTTCCACTCCTACTCCTTCCCTTTCTTTTTACTTCCTTTAGTTCTCCTTTCATTTTCCGCTTTTCTCCTTTCTCCGCCATCTTTCCACTTCTTTTATTTTCCTATCCTCTTACTCTCGTTTCGCTTTCCTTTCTCTCCTATTTCTTTCAATCTTTACTTCAATTTATTTTTCCTTTCCATTGCTTCCCCTTTCTTTATTTTCCTATTTCTTTCATTTCTCTTTCTTTTCCTTATATCCTCCTCTCTCCTTCCCCTCCTCCTTCCTTTCCTTCCAACAAAGTTAAATAATTAACCACAGAATTCCACGCTGTGTAACGCTTTTTCTCCAGTTGTTTTTTTTTTTAAAAGCAAAAAGCTCTTACGGTTCTCAACCCACCGCAACATAACCCAATAATATGGGAACTTCATCTGCGATATCGCTTTTTAAACGCAGCTTGGCGGAAGTGTGAGGCAAGCGAGACATGGAAAGAGCCTGTTTATTGCACTGTTTTATGCATCAGCTGTAACCTGATCTGCTTATTTTCCAACACTTGAGCAACCTCGGGATACGAGTAAAACTGAAATTGAAGTGATGTAAAGAGCTTTGTTATTGTACTGGTGGGAAAATGAAACAAATAGTTGCCCTTTTCTTTAAAAAGGCACACTCATTTTTTATTCTGAATCAAACCCTTCACTCATTTTCAGTATTCGGAAATGTTACTTTCTTGCTGTTCGGGTTACTTAAATTGAGAAGTAACTCAACCAAAGTTATTTATAAAGTAAATATTTTGTCCCCCCCTTCCTTTCCGCCATCTATAGTTAAATGGGGCCACAACGTTGATCTTGCATTTTACAACACAACTATACTGATCTCGGGTCCCACTGGTGGCTGGTCTCCTTCTCTCTCTCTTTCTCTATTGTCTTTCACTCTCTCTTCATTTCTACTTTTATCTCTTCTCTGTCTCTTCCTTTCTCCTTTTCTCGCTTCTATCTCTCTCTCTATTCCTTTCTACTTTCTTCTCTCTTCTTCTATCTCTCTCTCTCTGTATTGTCTTTCACTTTTTCTTCCTATCTACTTTTCTCTCTCCCTCTGTATTGTCTTTCACTCTTTCTTCTCTCTCTCTCTCTCTCTATTGTCTTTCACTCTCTCTTCCTTTCTACTTTTCTCTTCTATCTCTCTCTCTCTGTATTGTCTTTCACTTTTTCTTCCTATCTACTTTTCTCTCTCTCTCTGTATTGTCTTTCACTCTTTCTTCTTCTTCTCTCTCTCTCTCTATCTCTCTATTGTATTTTACTCTCTCTTCCTTTCTACTTTTCTCTTCTATATCTCTCTCTCTCTCTGTATTGTTTTCCACTTTTCTTCCTATCTACTTTTCTCTCTCTCTGTATTGTCTTTCACTCTTTCTTCCTCTCTCTCTCTCTCTCTCTCTCTCTTTATTGTCTTTCACTCTTTCTTCCTTTCTACTTTTCTCTTCTCTCCCTCTCCCCCCCCCTCTCTCTCTCTCTCGTCTTTCACTCTCTCTTCCTTTCTACATTTCTCTTCTATCTCTCTCTCTCTGTATTGTCTTTCACTTTCTCTTCCTATCTACTTTTCTCTCTCTCTCTGTATTGTCTTTCACTCTTTCTTCCTCTCTCTCTCTCTCTCTTTATTGTCTTTCACTCTTTCTTCCTTTCTACTTTTCTCTTCTCTCTCTCTCTCTGTATTGTCTTTCACTTTTTCTTCCTTTCTACTTTTCTCTTCTCTCCTCTCTCTCTCTCTTTCTGTCTCTCTCTCTCTCTCTCTCTCTCTCTCTCTCTCTCTCTGTGTGTGTATTGTCTTTCACTTTTTCTTCCTTTCTACTTTTCTCTTATTTCTCTCTCTCTCTCTCTCTCTCTCTCTCTGTATTGTCTTTCACTCTTTCTTCCTTTCTACTTTTCTCTCTTCTCTCTCCCCCCTCTCTCCCCCTCTCTCCCCCCAATCGTCTTGGGGGTGTGTTGCTTGATGAGTGTCAACAACCTCAGTTACGAAGTAAAAGCTGTAGCGGTAACATCGTCCTCCTGTTGCAACATTGCCAAGCGTACGTCTGTTTATGTCAGTTGTTCTTATTAGCTTGTTTGTACAGTCACGGACACTTCTGGGTTGTAACAATCGTATTGACTTTCAATGTGATCCTTACAACCCAGTATTGTCCATGACTGTACATTGTTTGGCTGTTTTGTGTACTATCGTACAACTTACATCCAGTTCATTTGTCTCGTCCCGCCAGGAACTTTCGGTACCTTGTGACTCGAAAATGCCCGATGTCAGTCGAAGACAATTCAGCTGATCGCTGTTTCTTTGTTTCCCAGCTCCCACCTGGAAATGCGATCAGTGTTATGACTGAATATGTTGCTTGGAGTTGGACTAAGCCAAGCGTCAGGTTAACCTTGCAGCAGGTTTTATGTATCAATCCGCGCGGGAACTGAGCACAGAATCTTCCGTGCCAGTCTTGCCTCAACCGCCGAGCTGCTTACATCGCAGACACTGAGAAAATCTACAGTATTGCCAACCGCACAACACATCAAAACCCGCATGCATGTCAAGCGGAATATATTTGTGTTTCTTTTTGTCTCCTGAAACATAACATTTTAGAAGTACTTTCGGCGCATAAATTATTTTAAAAAATGTGTCATTACTTAATATAAATGCGAAATATCTTCGAAACATGAGAGTATTTTTCCCAGGGGAGCAAACAAGTCACATTTCCCCCTAAAGAGTGTAGTTCCCTAATAACATTGCTTAAATTTGAATTTATTGTGTTAATGCAATAATTAACATATTATTGTGGCTAAAATGAAATTATATGTGTGAAATACATAATTTTGGTTGACTTTCATTTTCCAGGGAGGGAACGGCCCCCTTGCCCCTCCTTCCGGACGCCCATGAGCATGTGTGTATATTTCGAGCACGCAAAAATAAAAAATAAACAAAGATATAAGTAAACAACGACAGGCCCTCTTGAATTTAATGACAAATTATTGTTTTTGGTTTATAAAAAAATACGTTTATGAAAACCTTTGTTACTGTAAGACACACGCACTTCAAGTTATACCAGCAAAAAAAAAGTATGATTTGTTATTGTGGATATATACAATCAGGTGCATTGTCTGCTGCTATTATTCTGGTTACAATTTATGAATCACTTCACTAAACCAGGATTCAAATCTTGGTCTGTCCATTTCTTGCTAATCATCCATCCCTTTCCTTGCACGGAACAGTAAATATATGCGCCTTCAACAAAGACGTCATTGCCGTCAGTAGGTGAAACAATAAGCCTCCCCCTTCCCCTCTCCCTTTCTCGTCGGTTTCTTCAGCCCTGGCGGTGGTTTTGCATGGTGATATATATATAATAAAAAAAATCAATATAACGCCCACGCCCCTCCCAGAGTTAAAGCACGTCTGGTCCAAATAATAAACATGTTTCTTCTCACGGTGATATCTTTTAATACCGGGGACATTCTTTTGTAGTCAAACAACAGACAATCGTTTCCTCTTCCTAAACTCAAACCGCAAATCATTCAACACCCGGGATACAGTTCGTGCGCCCATTGACGGCAAATCACCTCACGGCCTGTTTTACTTTGATCTTGTTTCCGTAAGGAGGATTATGCATTTTAAACAACTTGCTTGATTTGAAGAGCTTTTCCCTTCGGATGAAGCCCACAATAACACTCGCTGAACAGGAAACCTTGCTTGATTCAGCTATTCTCGCCGCTGTATAGCACGATTATTAATCACAATAAACATAGGGTTAAAATAGTGGGATGTGCAACACTGGTTTCACGGATTCCACGCGCTCTGCAACGTATTCAGTCTTGCTCGACTCGCACTTGGGCTTCAGGGATTCCTGAGCTCAATACAAACTCCAGTTGGCGAATCTGCGGATCCAAGTTCGTCTGCACAGTGATTGCAACCGATCAAGTCCACACCTGCTAATGGATGTATTATTTTGTCTGTATTTTACAAATCAAATAACTGTGTTCTTGCAAGTATGCAGTTGTGTCGGAATAGAACCCGTCTCAGTGGAACTATATTCTTGCGCGCACGTTTGGATCTACATATGCGAAAACCTGCTGCAAGGTTAACCTGACGCTTGGCTTAGTGGTGTGGTACTTTCTCAGCTGCTAGTTTTCGCCACACACGATACTCGTTGTCGTAATTGCGGTACATTTTTTTGTTCCCACAAGGCATTGCGCAGAGCAGACAGGTCAAACAAATGAACGAGCGACTTGAGGGAGAACGTCGTAGGAGAATACAGAAGCTACTGCTGTTATTTTCTTTACATTTGCCAAAATTAAAAGTTTAAGAAGAAAAAGGAAAGGATTAGATAGAAATTAGTAAGTTGTACTCAAAATGCTTTTTAACGAACTCTGCTATGTATACACGAGAATCACAGGTTTAATTCGCAAAATATATGGTAAACATTTAATGCACTGCTAATATAGATTAGGCTAATCATTATAGGCTAATCACATCTGCCATGTAAAAATCTCATTAATATGGAAAGGAGTCCCGGGTTCGATACCCTGTGGAGGTACAAGTGGTTCGGTTCCCACTTTAAACTGTAGGTCCAGTCCCGATTAGCCTTACTGTGCATCAATCAATCATTAATATGGATACATTTCTACCTTTTAATCGATAAACAAATAAATATCCCAAACCCAAACCTTTGAGAAAAACCGTCTATCCTTGCTGAGCTCACAGATTTTCTTCACCTGACCAAACTTGCGATTTGATTGGTTCTTACAGCAGCGTCGAGTAGAGGCGCAAGTTGGAATTAGAACACAGTCTAGTAGCCTAAATAAGTCTGGCAGCTAGCCTGGTTGCCAGTCCAGCGCCAAGGGCATTCCAGTAGAAAATTTAGCTCCGTGTGAATGGGCCTTAGTAAACTAATTTTATTCAAATCTCAGCGTTAATCATATGAATTCTTTCTTGTGAGATTGGTGGATCTCCGATTCGTTCTTTGAGTCCTGGAATCTTGTTTATACTACAGAAATTGAGTAAATATGGCGATTGGTAAGGTGTCTACTATTTCCTTTTCACTTGACCGTACAGTTCAGACGAAAATAATAAGTTATTAATCTGAACTCTTATGCAACCCACATTACATACTTTTAATGATGTAACTTTTCATGGATTAACTTGATGTGCTACTTTTGAAGGTAGCAGTAGGGGAACGTAACCAATTTTCGTCAAGTAGCATAATTTCGCCCACCAGAGTTTTTCAGCTGGTATGAGTTGTCAACAACTACCATAGGTCTTAACGTAAGAATTTGTGCGAATGCAGTCAACTGTTAGGTATTGAAGAGTGTAGATTGCATTGTGTGTGTCCATTGGGCTTTTAAAGGTTGTTTCTTTTTCCCACTGAAAGTGTTTTAGAGGCTCAGACGTTTCATAAAAGCTGCAGGAAATGGTCCATTCTATACTGTTACCGATAAGCATGGTTAATTTTATTGAGAAATATACAGTGTTTTGTTGGCGGTTAAGAGTTGTGCTCTGACTTCGGGAGAGTCTCATTGCGGAACAAATTTCGCCCACCCGTTGCAAGTGGGTTGGTTGTACAAAATTCTATGTTTGGTTTCATGAGCATTGTGCTTGTGACGCAGCAAAAGATCAACTTTTTACCTAAGAAAATTGCTTCAACAGATAGGCAGGGACCTTAAAAGAACACTTACGTAGACTATTATCAGATTTCATGTTTTCAGCTCACAGTGAAGTCTAGTTTTTGTATTTCCAGTTTTCTCTTGCAGTTAAAACGAAATGCTTATGGCGTCATGCATTTCTAATTATTATATATTGCCTATTATTTGGTTTCATTACTTGTAACTACTACCTATATCTATGAAAACTACGCAGTGGGCGAAATTTGGATCCTTTTTTTAAAAATTACTAGTTTCCTATTGTTTTTCGAAAATACATTTTTCTCATATCGTTTGGCTGGCATTCCTGTTGATTTCTTAATGCTTGTCGTTGAGTTGATTGAGTTGGTGTTTTAAGTCCACTTTATGCACAGTAAGGCTAATCGGGATTAATGCTTGTCGTGTTTAGATCAATACTTACTTACTTGTCATGTGTAGTGCATTAGATTTTGTGTGAAATAAAGAAATACTGGGCGAAATTTGGGTACTTACCCCTCGTCCAACAGAGATTATGCATGCATTCGCAAGATGGACAAGGTCTCGGAAATATTTCCCGACATTCTCCTTTTGCAACGCTTCCTAATATGAAAATCAGGTTCATTACTCGGAGATTCCTCTGCGTGGAGTATGCTGCACGCATCGCTAATCGTTGGTCGTCTGACACATTTCGCATTCCTAGCTTCACGCATTGTCGAACTGCGGTGCTTCTAATGAGGCATTGAGTGCTTATCCTCTTACAGGATAATGCAACTTCGTGACTTCCTTAACCGTTTCCTTCCGAATATATTTGAATATGTCATACATACAATTTCATTTCCTACAGTGCAGACTGGAATAATCGAATGGTTGATTTGCTCATGTAATACGCATTGTATAAAACTGCGTACAGGCTGACTATATATGTAAATAATTAAAATTCACTGCTTTGGTTAAAACTTCCGTTGATGTGCAAAGTATCATAGTTAAAGATTATTCAGACGAATTAAGGTGTGCTATTGGTCAATAAAACTTCCATGTGTGCACCAGATAATTAAAGATTGTTATTGTTTGCTAACCCTAAAACTCCCAAGAAGAGTGGGGGAAGGGGCTGCTGTAGCCCACAGATACTATTTCTTCCTAAAAGAGTGTTACATTGACACTTAATGTGATAAAATTTGGAATTGTTTTTATTGATTTGTTCTATATTTTCAAAAGAAAATATGTTTGACAAATCGTTCCTTTCTATTGGCTATAAGAGCCCACATCGCAAAAGTATTAGTGACTATGTTTTCTCATATACAGTTTTAATATTTCTCTCCTTGAAGAAGCTTAAAACGCAATTACAATATCATATTAAGGCAACATTACTATGGAGCTTATCAAAACTTAATTAAGTAGTATCACTTTTGCATTACTTTTAATGCATATGTTCATATCCAAGTTCATATTGAAATGATATAAAATAATTTAAACAGAAATACACTTTGTAACAAAAATGAACATTATGCCTAAATCTGAAAATGAATGTTGATGTAAATATGTAAGTTACAGGTGCAATACATTAAAACGAAGACCTATTTTAGAATATTTAAGTGCATTGTACAAATTATTGCTGGTTAAAACATCTGAGTATGCATCAGATAGTTACATGTTCTTAATCGGATAGTTATACAATAATAAAAAAGTAAACGTGTTCCCCTGTGCTTTGCACTACGCCATTAAGGCCTATAGAGGGTGTGGAGTTAGGGTCCAAAACTTCCTTGGCCAATACCGTTGTTTAAACCTTCCGAGTGTGCACCAGTTAGTTGTAGGTTGTTACTGTAAGTTAAAACTTCCGAGTGTGCACCAGATAGTTATTGTTACTGTTGGATAAAACTTGTGAGTGTGCACCAGATAGTTATGAGTTGTTATTGTTGCTTAAAATGTCAGATTGTACACCATATACAGGTTTTTACTGTTGGTTAAAACTTCCGAGCATACACCATATAGTTGCAGGTTGTTACTGTTTGTTAAAACTTCCGAGTGTGCACCAGATTGTTACAGGTTGTTATTGTAAGTTAAAAGTTCTGAGTGTGCACCAGATTGTTACAGGTTGTTACTGTTGGTTAAAACTTCCTAGTGTGCACCAGATAGTTACAGGTTGTTACTGTTGGTCAAAACTTCCGAGTATGCACCAGATTGTTACAGGTTGTTACTGTTGGTTAAAACTTCCTAGTGTGCACCAGATTGTTACAGGCTGTTACTGTTGGTTAAAACTTCCTAGTGTGCACCAGATAATTACAGCTAGTGATTAAAACGTTGAATTATGTAGCAGATAGTTACACGTTGTTATTGTTGGGAGTGCATAGCGGGCAGTAACTCCAATTTATCAAATTTACAGGAGAAAGGAAATAATGTATTGATAGGAATTCTTACTCCCCTCTGAAGAGCCCGTGACTCAACCTTACTAATAGGGTTTAGAACTGATGTCGATCTGACACAAAATGGAACTCTTCAGTTTCAAAACTGAAAACCGCATATTTGGAGTCACGTTCTTCTGGTTCTCATACGACGATAAGATGGCTGAGAGAAATATATATCCATTCAGTAGAGGGGTGCGCCAGCCTATAAAAGTGCTGCATCTTGCAAGAAACAGAATTTGAATTGAATAAGTTTTATTGAATAAATTAACAAGACTAACGCAATAATTTTTGTCCAAGATCTAATTTGCAAATATACTTTACAAAGAATATATAGTCTATACGGTACGCGAAGAATGAGCAGACTTTTACAAGATTTTTAAATTGAATTTCAAGTCCCCAGCGCTCAACTGTGTTTCTATAATATATATTATAGAACTTACGTTGCAAGATTTAAAAGAGCATAATTTAACTTCTTAAAGAATTTTTTCACTTTATAGAAGCCGATAGAAACTCACTTGCAACTTTTTAACACAAGAAAATTTAAATCAATCTTCTTATAAGAACAAAAATGAATCGAAAACCAATACAGAGTTCTTAATTTCAACAGTTGCCTGTTAATTTTATGGTAGGGGATTGCTGCTAGAACTGATTTAAGCATTCCCATTGGTTGGTAGCTTTTGGGGGTAGTAAATAATCTGTGGTGATTAGGTTAGGCTTGTTGGGTTTGGTTCTCTTAGAAGAAGAAGAGACGAAAAATCGTTGTAGCAGCAATACCGACCTAATTTTATAAACATGTGTAGGTACTATAGAAATAAAGTAAATAATACTTATTCGTGAATGTAGAAGACAGTCATAGATTTAACAGAAGAATTTTAGAAAACATATATATTTGTTATATAGGAATTTCTTAATTCCTTATAAATTTATCTTTTATATATAGGGTGTATAAAAACATGTGTCAGAAACTTAAGGTATTTATTCTTGACATCAAAACATAACAAAAAGTTCATATGAACATGGGTCCGAAAATCCTTCGTTAGGGAGGTATGAAAGAAAATAATATTCGTGGCACAAAAAGGAGGCATTGACCAAACACATTTACATGTATGAAAGGATTTAATATTCAACACACAAAAATGATACATTTACCAAACACATTGCGATTTACAAAAATTGTTCGGAGTGACCACCTCCTAATTCCATACACCGCCTGAGCCTGCGTTCCATACTTCGCCGTACGTTGTGGAAAACTCCTGGTGTGTTCCGTATTTGATCAAATCCATGTTAAATCGTAGCGTTCCTCTGAACGCGGGATCTTAAATAGGGATGTAGCTATTAGTACTAGTTGATGGTAGAGACAGCCCTGAACGGGCAGGTACAAATATCTAACTATTCATTCAAATAGACTCATGATTCGTTTCTAGACTGAAGTGAGCAATGCAAATGGCAGAATGGGTGTAGACTAGCTTACCCTGTTCGGTTTAGAAATAAGACCAGTAGCTCCTGCTTCTCCGATGATTCCAGATTAAAAGACCTCGTGTCGCTCTCATGCGCACGTATTTAAACACTCGCTTGGCCTCTCGTCACCTCTTGCCAAAGGCCAGTGTTCTTACCATTTCCTGTAGAATGCTTATTCTACACATTCTGAGCAGGAGCTGACAAGGTCTGCCAGGGTCAATATTTCTTAATCGAACGGGGTATGGTACGACACCCCCTCTTGCAAGACAATTTCTAAAATTGAAATTGTAGTCATGAAAAGTTTAAATTGAACCTTCTGCCATTCGCCAAAATTTAAAAGGTTTTTGTTTATTACATGAAAAAAAAGGTTACATAAAATAAAATAATAAAAAAAAATGTCGGAGACCCTTCACCGAAAATTAAATGAAACAGAATTAAGCTCAAGCTTGAATGCTGAAATAAAGTCCTATGTTTACATTAGCCACACGCTGGAAGAGTCTTTCGTAATCAACAATGCTGACGGTTGGTCAACATGCGATATAAAGTGTTGTTTGCAGGTCCGTGGAGTCAGCGGAAAGTTCAACACACTGCATCGTAACGCGATACATGCGACTTGCTTCTGAACAAGTGCTAAATAAGCATAGAACGTAATCCGTAAGAAACCTTAAGGCCGCATGCTCGCAATCTTCCGCCTCATCAGGATGACAGTTCGAGGCGAGAGCAAAAAGACCGTGGTAAACACCAAGCTCTACTGGACTGAGCACAACCACACGAAGATTAAAAAAAATAGTTGAAGATTATGTTTTCACTGACGTTCGTAGCACACTATGTGTGCGCACTATGACCTGAGAAATCAAAAGGCAGGGCAATCCAAATACACTCAAACCAATACACTCAAACCCCGGAGTCCTGGGGTACGAAGCACTGTTCCGGGACATACACGGTCCTTGACCGATCACAATTGCACTGAGGGACCGGATTCGAATCCCGGTGTGGAAAGTTCTGGAATACTGTCCAGCAAAGGTCAGATGAAAAGACGTTGGCCGTGGGGCGGGCGAACACAGGGTAGTCCATGGGAAGCCACTCCAAGTAGCGTTTCCAAGCCCCAAAATATGCGTTGTCCAATGGCGAACACTGGGGGGTATTTATGATAGGCCCCCGAAAGTTCACAGCAGACGCCATTGCATATTTCCGGCACACATCGAATGGCGACACATTTCGTACGCTGGTTGCATGTGAAAACGGAAGGTGTACCGTGCTGCTATCACTCCAAGAGGGGAACAGTAAATATGGCCACTGGTAGGATTAAACTGTTCACAGGTGGCCTGGCAGGTTGCTGATCCACAGGGGTGGGTCTCAACACATTTGGGTCGTTGACTGTACCCGGAAAGTTCCAATATGTGGTGAAATACACTGCCTGGCCTTACAGAGCAAAAGGGGACGATGTACATGAAAGATGTTCATGCTTCTTCTTAAGGGGGGTTAGAGTCGTGGGGGGGGGGGTTTGCTCTGTAAGATGACATTTCTTCTGATGTTTCTGACGCTGTTCCGATCCTGGGATGTCACTTGGAATAGGATTTTCGGTGCTGCTACGTGACATACACCGCTGAAAACCAAAGGAGGCTGGTGAGCTCCAAAGCCTTCAGGAATGCGTTCTTCTTCCGGCCTCAAAAAAATCGCTGGACTACTTTCGAGATTCCTTGAACTCGTGGAATTCCCGAACAGGGTAGGAAACAGGTTGGACATGGGAAAAACTACATTGCTCTCAGTCATTCAATATTTAAAAATATATAAAAAATGTGTAAAGGAATCGTCTTCTATAGGCAAGTGAAAATCATGAGTAAAGATAAGTAAACTAAAATAAAATAAACTGCCCAATAAGTGATAAAAATTATAAAACAAAGTTTGAATGAAGGCTAAAGAAAATAAAAGGCGGAAAATGTCATTTGACGCCGTAACACTGGAACACCATTAAAATGAAAAATCTGACTTCATCAAAAGTAATATATGTATATATTGACTAAATTATATATATATATATATATATATATATATATATAGCCCCTGGCTTCTCCCAAAAATAATGTGCAATATAAAACTAAAGTTATGACATGGCACTATAAAATAAACGAAAATATGTAGGATTAAATATTGATAAATATATAAAAGTAGTATGTAGATGGTATCAAATATATCCCCTGGTATCAGAAAATTAACCCGACGAAATCCATTAATATCATGTCAGAAGTGTCAAAGCATTGTAAAAAATAAGGAACTGACGAGAAAAAAAATTAACCCAAAATTTGGTAACGTCACAGCTGTTAAAACGGACCTAACCACAAGTAAAATAAAAGAGTAAATGACATGGCTCCAATGACCTTAAAATCATTAATTACGAAAGGTACATAATAGAATGGATGAATAAATCAAGGCGACATAGTGACGCACTGTTAGCGCTCACTAGTCAAGGTTTGTTTGCGCTTGCATACGCCTGACGTATAGCATAAATAAACAGTTAAAATGAAGTTCCAAATTAGTAATAGGATAACAGTAAATTCAAAACTGAAACTAAACTGGGTTATTGATTTAGAAAACATTTCTTGGCTATCTGTGAAGTAAATTTACGGTTCTGAGAATAAAGGGGAAAAAATATATATAAGGCATTGCGTTAAACAGAAAAGAGGAATAATAATAATGCTATAACCCGCCGTGGATTTTCTTCGTCACTTAGCATAAATGCTCGTCGCGTAAGAGATTACACTTGACCCATGACAACTGTAGACGTCTAAATCCACTCTTTTGAGTTTTTAGCCTAATAAGGTAAACAAAACTACTGTTTATGGTCGCCTTAGGAAAAAAAATTGAAACGGAACCGTAAATGAACATCATGACGCCGGGCCGGGAGAAAATTATAGGATTTCGTATGATATTACTTCAACTAAAGTCTATGACGTGTGGGAGATTAAAATATAAGCACAATTACTCGCTATTACCTACTTTACGAAGATTAACATGAAATTAATCTGTAAGAAGTAATTAAATTTCATTCTGGAAACTTTTGAAAATTCTGAAGGAACGAGAAAACGTCGCATAAATAAGCGCCCTTGAAAAGACTCTTATTCTCGCCTCTTTGGGAGGCTAGGAATTTCAGTGTCGACGCCAGCTGAGTGTAAAGTTCATCTACAACAAAGAAAGGTGTCATCAAATTCTCTCTCTCCGAGACTGAAATAAGATATGTTTCTTCTGCTAACTCGAATGTGAAAATTTCCGCACGGAAATCTGGTGACTTACGTGGGAGGAAAATCCTGGTCTTGAGTCTTGCGACTGCACATATCCTGAGTTCGAAGGAACAAAAGGAAAACAACGAATGAATCGTGCTTTCGGGGCAGAGATTAAACTTGCATGTTAAACCTATCGTAAGCTCACGGAATGTAAACGTGATTATACCTAAGGGGAGGGCTTGATTGATTACACTATTCGCAATACTTCATCGTTATTTAATGAAAAAAATGACAACCAGATTTGCCTTAATTTAAACAACCTTTTTAACTTTTATCGCTATTTAGTGATTTAGTGATTTGCGATGCGATTAAATAACCACACGAAATCTGTTGAATAACGCTAAAGAATGTTTATTTAAACATTAAGGAATGCCGTAACTTGAAATATAAATATCATAATATAAATACACATGAAATTTAAGGTATTTAAAATTCAAAGCTAGAAAACGCAAGAGGAGGAATATTAAGCTATCCTTTAATAAATAGCTGAAAGAGACAATAAATATATGGATAATAACAAAAAAATCTCGTTAATATGTGAAATACTCCACGCCTTGAATACCGCTTACGTCTCGTTCTACTTTTCATTACAAGTTGGCTTACGCCTAACTATGGTGTTTTAACAAACTAAAAGTCATGCAGACTAAGTCATTCTTATGTCATTGCGCTACAATGACAGTGTCATTCCTCTTGCTACGGGTACCTCTGTGTACACAATTAATTCGTAGGGGAAGACATAATTAAACTTAAAACTAATGGAAGGGAGCGTCACACTTACTACCTTTAGTAGCGGACATCATTGCTCCTCTATTCCTTAAAACATATATATAAACACTTGCGCACTCTTTTATATTTCACTACCGGTATTTCTGCGCGTACAACTAAAAACACCTATTATTATCCCTTAGCTAGAACATTGAATCAACGAGCGGGTTATACTCTAGCCGAATGGTAGCGTCACTCTTACTACTTACGCCAGCGTATAGTAGCGGACATATAATTGCTCCTCTATTCCTAGAAATATAATTAGCGTTTCGTTTTTTCACATATTAACTTTACTTTAGTAAAAAAAAATATTCCTTAAACAAGGTAAAAATAAAAATGCTCTGCGACTGACTCGTGTATTCTCTCGACTATCTCCTTATCAATTTGCACTACAATTATTAGTACCAAGGCTCCCATCTTCGGGTCGAGGAGATTTCAGTCATTTTAAATTACGAGTGAGTCGACCACTGATCCTTGTGCATTTCAAAACTATACGTGATAAAATTAAATATCCTCCTTGCGATAATCTTTAACAGTTTAACTTAAAACACATAAACACAAACGGCGTTACTTTTCGGATCATTAACAAGTTACGGTCTGTTTTAAAAATATATATGAAATTGAAACTTTAAAGGACTTTAATTAATTAAAACACAATTAACTTCAGCAATACTCTCTGCTGTGACCCACTAAGTACACACATCATGGTGTGATTGAGTCGTATCGTTTATAGCCGAAATATCATAAGTCACGCACCAAATTTACGTTTAAAAAAATACCAAATTGTATTTCAAGAGACTACTGCAAGGACAAGGGTCATCAAAATCAAATGCCACTTTCAAAGTTTTGATAAAATCCTGGGAATTGATGATAATTTCCCAAGTGGTAGTTTTGTCATAGCCATCAGGCCCTGACCGAAGGTACCGGGTTCGAGCGAACCACGGCGTTACTAGGAGCGGAATGACAAGGGCTTGTCGGTAGACGTGCCCGGGCTGGCCAAATTCTGGGCGGAATATGACACTCGAATGTCCGACATCGAACCTTCCGGCGCGCGGAATGACGGACGTACCTTATGCCACATCGCATCGACGCGGAAAACCCCGACGAAGCAAGAGCGCAGAGCTGTTGCCTCATTGCCCGTGGCTACCAAAGGAAACATTCTATTTTCGTTTCCTCCGCATTGTAATGTGCTTTAATGCAGCGGGTGATTAGCCTATTGGGTGGGTGTGGTGGATAAGGACAGAATTAAAGCTGATTATCGACATTAACCATCATTAACATTAAAACTGCATGCTACGCAGCTTTCCCCAAAAATAAAGATTCGCGGAGAAAAAAACAATTCTGACATGTCACTATTTAACAAATTTCAATTTTCATTTATTTCAGAGTGAAATAAATGAAAAAATTCCGCAACTCCACTACGTAGCGATGCCTATCCTTTCAATTTTCATTTATTTCAAATTATATAAACGAAAAAAATTCCGCAACTCCAACCGCGATGCCTACCCTTTCAATTTTCATGTCTGTTTAGGAAAACAAGGCATGACGCTTTTCATTTCCAAAAGAAAATGAAAAGGCCCGCATCAATCCACCACGTAGCGTTCCTCTGAACGCGGGATCTTAAATAGGGATGTAGCTATTAGTACTAGTTGATGGTAGAGACAGCCCTGAACGGGCAGGTACAAATATCTAACTATTCATTCAAATAGACTCATGATTCGTTTCTAGACTGAAGTGAGCAATGCAAATGGCAGAATGGGTGTAGACTAGCTTACCCTGTTCGGTTTAGAAATAAGACCAGTAGCTCCTGCTTCTCCGATGATTCCAGATTAAAAGACCTCGTGTCGCTCTCATGCGCACGTATTTAAACACTCGCTTGGCCTCTCGTCACCTCTTGCCAAAGGCCAGTGTTCTTACCATTTCCTGTAGAATGCTTATTCTACACATTCTGAGCAGGAGCTGACAAGGTCTGCCAGGGTCAATATTTCTTAATCGAACGGGGTATGGTACGAAATACGCTTCCTCAGAACATCGACACTGGGTACGGGAGTTGATCACACCAAGGATTTTAAATGTCCCCAAGGGAAAAAATCCATTGGGTTTAAATCTGGTGATCGGGCAGGCTATGCAATAGATCCCCCCGTGACCAATCCATCTGTTCGGAAACTGGTTATCGAGAAACTGGCGAACTATCCGTGTAAAATGCGGTGGAGCACCATCGTGCATAAACCACATTCGTTGGATGACGTCTAGATGCACATCATCAAGTAAATGCAGCAACTCATGTCTGAGAAACTGTAGATACGTTTGTCCAGTCAGACGTTGAGGAAAGAAGTAAGGGCCAATGAGATGATCATGAATGATTCCACCCCACACGTTGAGGCTGAACCTCTGTTGATGTTTGTCTTGTCGCACTGCATGAGGGTTTTCATAAGCCCAGATGTGATTGTTATGATAATTGAAGATCCCATCACGTGAAAAGCCAGCCTCATCAGTGAATAAGGTACATGCTAAGAACTGCAGAAACACGGCACACTGCCCTAACATGCATTGACAGAAATTTATTCGTGGCTGAAAGTCTGCCTCATTTAATCCTTGCACGCGTTGAAGGTGATACGGGTAGAGAAGATTTTCATGCAGAATGTTCCAGATCGTCATGTGATTAACGCCTTCCCTTCTCGCAATTTTCCTTGTACTGGTTGATGGAGTTTCATCCACAGTCCGATAAACCCGTTCTTCAAGCTCAGGCGTTCGTACATCGCGTGGTCTCCCACCATCTGCAAGTCTCTTCTCAAATGTGCCTGTCTCTCGCAGGCGTTGGTGTAGTCGTACAAACGTTCTTGCACAAGGGCCTCCCAGGGTAACGTTAAGCATAACGTTGACGTGCTGCGTCCGCGTTCCCATCTGCTAGGCCGTAAATGTAGTGCATATCCGTCATTTCAGACACTGAATACATCGTTGTGATGTGTTGTGATGGAAGGTAGTGTAAAACAGAACAAACGACAATCAGACTAAAAACAAACAAATGCCATGCCCAGCTGTACACAAGAAAGTGAGTACAAATGCACATTTGAGGTACATTACAAAACCAGGAGTCACTACAGGGAATTCCTTTCATACCTCCCTAACGAAGGATTTGCGAACCCATGTTCATATGAACTTTTTGTTATGTTTTGATGTCACGAATAAATCCCCAAAGTTTCTGACACATGTTTATATACACCCTGTATATTATTTTATATATAGTATAAAAATGGATGTATGTGTGTATATATTTTTGTTCCGGCATAACTCTCGAACACCTAGAGCAATTTCATCCAAACTTGGTACACGTATCACTTACAATCTGGAAAGAAATACTGTGGGGTAAGACACCCCTGGCACCCATAGGGGTGCGGGTGGGAAGGGGTGACGTGTAAAAATAATCGAAAACGACCGATATTAGTGTGGAATCCATAGCTTTCGGGATCGCTAAGATGAGTAGTGACACTCCCAATGCCGTGACCTGCTCCTGGAGGTGAAACTAAAAATGTTGTTTATAATCAAGTTTTGAATTGAATTTGTAAAATATTTTACTTTATAATTTGTATACTGTAGCTACTTATACTTTTAAATACCTGTAAATAAAATTAGTTACATTTGACACTATAGTTAGAATTTATTATTTTCCTGTCTAATAGAAGATTGGGATAAATAGATACCCGGGCAACGCCGGGAAATCAGTTAGTAGTTTATAATGAAAGCAAAACTTATCCCAGTAAGAAATGGTAATGAGGTCATAGATCAATGCACCTTTTAACCTAAACTTTCTGTTTTTTCTAATTTCTCACATACAAATGCATGTTTTCTCTTATCATACTCTCCTGAAGGTATTCGAAAGAAGAAAAAGTTACACAAGAGACCTTGTCAATGCGACTTCATTAGCCGTACGCCTGGACAAGATGATTCCAGAAAGAAATAACAATGTTTTCAGGAGGAAATCACAGTCAACATCGTCGTTACCTTGTTCTTGACTGAAACATCCATGATAGCATCCTCAATGACACAAGATTCCGAAGGCTCCTTTTTTTTTCCTATACGGAGTGACAGTGACCGCAATCTGTCTTTCTCCCACGCTTGTTCACCCTTGATTTGGTTGCCGAGAGTCAAATATCGGTGGTCTCTGATCACGCGTCACATTCCGAAAGCTTTCATGCACGCATCACTCACTGGAAAGTTGACCTTTGCTATGGAGCAGGAAGATTGTAGCTGGGAAAAAAGGAAAGGGCCATTTCTGGAGGAAGGTCAGGGAGTTCGTGACCAGACGCAAGCTCTGATTTGGAGTCTCGAATTCTAAATTCGCATTGAATGTCCACTTGCCAACAAACATTGGTCTTCAATAACTTTTACCATTCTATCCCATGTAGTACTATTCAAGGATTAAGATTTTAACATCAAGCCCTCCACATTCTCCCACGCAAGGTTATTGTTGTACCTTCCACCTCAAAAAACAATAATGTAGTCAAAGGAAAGGGGTACAATATATTGTTCCATAGGTAATATCCTAAGCTGAATTTGAAGAAGCATCAAATTGAATGTGCTATATATTATATACAGGGTGTTTCCGGACTGATGATACAAACTTCCAGGGATGATGGAGAAGGGCACATGTATCAATTTGAGATAAGGAAACCTGGTCCGGAAACGACTTAATCGAAAGTTATAAGCGAAAATCGGTGTATGAAGATGTAATACCTTTATTACCTGCACAAGTTTCATAAGCTGCTACATTCACAACAGTTGTTCAAAGTGGCGTCCCCACTTGATTTCTTCTTGTGGAGTCATGTGAAAAGTCTTGTGTATGAGACACCTGTCGAGACTGAAGAGGATCTCCTGGCAAGAATTCTCGCTGCCTGTGACATTGTTCGAACAACCTCGGGGTTGTTCCAACGGGTACACCAGGACTTTGTGGGACAATGATGTCATGCCTGCAGGGAAGCTGGGGGACGCAACCTGATTCCTTGTGAGTTGGCAACCTGATTTCTTAGGACTTGGTACACTTAT
Source organism: Lepisma saccharinum (assembly GCF_977018435.1). Lineage (NCBI taxonomy): Eukaryota > Metazoa > Arthropoda > Insecta > Zygentoma > Lepismatidae > Lepisma > Lepisma saccharinum. The sequence goes on along the minus strand of NC_139252.1, from coordinate 23,430,721 downwards.
TTCTATTCATAGCCTAGGACCACGTGACGTAGTGAGATGGATTGGATCTCACTATAAACTGAAGGTTCGGTTCTGATTACTGTCCATGTATAAACAAAGAACACAATATATAAGGCTTTATTGACCACTACATTGCTGTAAAATCTGAAACCTACACATTTGTATCAACATAAAACTATATTCCAATATTAATATTTCTTGTATTCATAACTTAGATATGGTACATAACTTTTTACAAACTGTTTACTATATTCGATAGTCATTTGTTTCATTTTAAACACATACATTCATAAATTCACATTACAAACTCATCCTAACTCAACATAACACAACACGTACGTTCATAAATTCACATTACAAACACATCACAATATTGTAACTATTGTGCTCGTCACAATATAATCCCCTCTCTTAGGAAACATTTTCTGCGTGAGACAATTAATCAATATACATTAAATTGTCGAACATGAAGAAAATTTACAATAAAAGGGGCACGATTACACAGTGCTTTCTACAAACACTAAAGCAATACAAATATTTGCGTTCAAGCATGCCATTCATACATAATTTAGGCAATTTTCTTTGTCATATTCTCTTTATACAAAGAAGCAAAATGTATGACTTTCATAAATATACAAAATACTTCATTGAGAACACAGAAAATAAACACAACATTAAACAAAAAAATCATTTGGGTTACACATTGTTTGCTTTCAATAGCTCTCTTCTCTTGTCTTCTGTACAATTGAAAAGTTTTGAGGCTTTACCTTAGTTTGCCTAGGTTTGGCAGAAAACAATATTCTGAAACTTAACAATAACTTCACAAATATATCATACATTTCATCAGTAGCAATCAACAAACTATTACCAGCTAATGAAGCTTTAAGATCGGTTTCTGATGCTAAGTAGTTTTCATCCTCTTCTTCCTCAGAATTCTCATAAAATGTTACAAAGTTACTTTAAAGAGAACATGAAGGGAATATGTCAGTCGTTTCTAAAACATAATTAGATTGAACTCCCTTATCACTTGATAATGTGATATTTTGCTTCTTGAAATCAATTATTCCTCCGAAGCGCCAAAAAAATGGCAATCCTAATATTACTTCAGCATGTAACTGCTTAATAACATATAACTCTATATGTAAGTGTTCTGAAGCTATTATTAAACTAATATTCTTAGAACCAATAACTCTAAATCTTTTGTCACCAGCAAAAGAAAATAATTTAACATTATCCACTGAATCTAATCTAGCAATAGGAATAATAGTTTTCAATTTTTTACCAAGTTGCATAATCCATTAAATTTGCTTGACTCTCACAATCAATAATACAGTTAATGGTTAAATCACAAATTTGACCTGGCAACACAATGACTCTTCTGTTTGAAACAAGAACACCGTCATCGTCCATTACCCATTCTGGTTCAGCTTCATACCAATCGAGTACAAAGTTTATAGTAAGAACTTCCTTTTCCGAATGGTTGGGAACAATAGATGTTTTGCTCTGAAAATTGAGATTATCTTCAATTGATGTTGGAGTATAGTGATGAATATGCTCCTTGTAATTAACTGGACAGAGGAACCGGAGCTCATTACTCTGCCTTACATGTTTAAGGATGAGTGTTCACTTGTATTAGCAGTCGTTCCTGTTAAATTGCACACTCCACTACTCGAAGGTACTTGACTTTGGGTCACGTTACTGCTAGTCCCGGGTTGTGGTAACAAATTGGAATTATTACCATACCATAAAGAGTTATTCGCTGGATATATACTTGGCTGAGTTACTGTAGTACTGCAAGAAGTAAATGGTGTAGTCCAGGGAGAGAATATCCAAGGTTGAGTAGGATATTGCACCATGGAATTTAAATTATTTGCATTCCACTGAGGTAAAGGTACAGATGGATTCACCCGCATACTCTGCGAAGGCCTTAACCACGGTTCAGCTAAAGAAGGTTGAGATTGTTGTTTAGATTGTCCAGTGTTGCTTCGTACTGTGTTCCAATTACATCTACCCCGTTGGTTCCTTACTGGACGTTTGTTATAACCACTTTGTGTATTTGGTTGAACACTATTCGGAGATGAAAAGCCTTCATCCGTTCGTAAAGTATTTTGGATCTGTTGATTTGAGCATGGATTTGATTGCTGAACGTTGCTCGAAATTCTACTTGCACCACCAATTGTTGTAGGTTCGGTATTTTGGGAAGATGTAAAATTTCTGGTCTTACGAAAATCTTGCGTTTTGACAGAAACTTGTCCAACATTGAACGATTGTTTGGATTTGTTGTTCAGAAATTTGGTTGTCATATTTCTTCTCATAAATTCTTCCTGGTCCTCTGGAACTCTAAACGATTTGTTTTTTCCAGAATGAACCAAATCAATTCTGTCTAAAATAGATATCAGTCTGTCCATACTTGGTATGTCATGACATGACACATATTCTGACACATTTCTCGGTATTTGTCGCAACACTAACTGAATCATATCAGATTCAGATGGGTCTTCTTCCAAATTTGAATAGGAAGAATAGAGTTTTAATGCAAAAGTAGCTAAGTTTTCATCAACATTAGGATCATATTTTCTTGTTCGTAGCTTGGACTCAGTATACGCCACTGCTAGTACGCATATGTGGAAGGAGCTATTATCCCTTCTAGACAGGGTAGTGAGCGAGATTTGTGCATTGTTGTATACAATTACAGCGATATGTTTCCATAAACCTAGGGTTAAGGGTAAGTCATCTACGTTCTCGTATTTACATCACATCCTAAGCAGGTTTCGGACAACCATAACTCTACCCTTTCTCTTTCTTCTTTCTCTTTGGCGAGAGAGAGAGAGAGAAAGAGAGAGAAAAGGAAGGAAAGAAATAAGGAAGCAAGGATAAAAGTTAGAAAGAGAAAGGGGGAGGAAAGAAAGAACTGAAAAAGAGGAAAGGAAAGAGAAGAGAAAGAGAAAGAAACGAAAAAAACACCCATGCACCCTCCGACCGCCCCCTTTCTTCTCATTAGCTCTCTCTCTCCCCCTCTTTCTCTCTCTCTGCCTCCATTCCTCTTTCCTTCTCTCTCTCTCTCTCTCTATCTCCCTACATTCCTCTTTCCTTCTCTATCTCTCTCTCTCTGCCTCCATTCCTCTTTCCTTCTCTCTCTCTCACCCTCATTCCTCTTTCCTTCTCTCTCTCTCCCTCCATTCCTCTTTCCTTCTCTCTCTCTCTCCCCCTTATTCCTTCTCTCTCTCTCTCCATCCATTCCTCTTTCCTTCTCTCTCTCTCTCTCCCTCCATTCCTCTTCCTTCTCTCTCTCCCCCTCATTCCTTCTCTCTCTCTCTCCCTCCATTCATCTTTCCTTCTCTCTCTCTCTCTCCCTCCATTCCTCTTTCCTTCTCTCTCTCTCTCCCTCATTCCTCTTTCCTTCTCTCTCTCTCCCTCCCTCAATTCCTCTTTCCTTCTCTCTCTCTCTCCCTCCATTCCTCTTTCCTTCTCTCTCTCTCTCCCCCTCATTCCTTCTCTCTCCCTCTCTCCCTCCATTCCTCTTTCCTTCTCTCTCTCTCTCTCTCCCTCCATTCCACTTTCCTTCTCTCTCTCTCTCTCTCCCCCTCATTCCTTCTCTCTCTCTCTCCTTACATTCCTCTTTCCTTCTCTCTCTATCTCTCTACCTCGCAAGACGATTTAGCTAGTCTCCGTGACATCACAGGGTCTCTAAATACTCGCTTTCCTTTGTGGTGTTATGTGTGTTACCTAACTCAACGGTGATGAGCAAAGTTCGCCTTGCAGTTAGACAACACACATTACACTATGCGGGAAGTGTGTATTTCAGGATATCGTTATCCGATTTATATTGCCGGTACAGTCGCAGACACTTCTGAGGTGTAACGACTGCATTCAAAATCAATGGGATAATTACAACCCAGAAGTGTCCGTGACTGTACATGCCAAGTCTAAATTGGCTGCTGATACCCCCACGCATTCTTGGCGGACATCAATATTCCATTCCTTCCACAGATGATTCAATATTTTCAAATGTATACTTATTTCTGAATGTTTTCGAACGTTGACAACATATCGGAGTTTGTTTTCAAAGTCAACTACAGCTTAAACTGGGCTTCCACGGGGAATCGAACCTACCAACCCTTGATTACAAGGCGACGACGTTACCACTATGCCATCAGGCAGGTCCAACATATTTTATTCTGTAATCCAGCGGTGTAGGAAAGATATTTTTTACAAAGTGCGTCGGAAAAGTCTGAAGTAATAGCTCTGTGACTATTCATAAATACTGTTTGTGTCAAAACGTTATCGAACACATTAAACTGCCGGCAGAAAATTTACGATTTTCATGGTGTTCATCACAGAATATGTGCAACATGTAGAAAAAAATTGAAACGCGCTACAGTTGCATTATTTTGCGATTTGATATGAATGAAATTGTGTTCAGCATGTCATTTTACGATTACAATTTTGTCACTTTCTTCCCTGTCTCATGATTTTCTTAATTTCTTTGTTTCTGTCTCTCTTCCTTACTTACTTATATCTTCGTTCCTATTTTTCTACTTCACTTGCTACTTCTTCCTTTGCCTTCATTTGCCTTTCTTCCTCTGTTTCTCCCCTCTCTCTTTTCCTTAGCCTCTGTTCTTCTGTTTCTTCCCCTTTCTTTCTTTTCCCTTGCCTTTGTTCCTCTGTTTCTCCCTCTATCGCTTCCTTTGCCTTTGTTCCTCTGTTTCACCCCCTCTCTCCCTTTGCCTTTGTTCCTCTGCTTCTCTCTCTCTCTCTCTCTCTCTCTCTCTCTTTATATATATATATATATATATTCCTTTGCCTTTGTTCCTCAGTTTCTCCCTCTCCCTCTCATACTTCTCTATTCTTCTGTTCTCCGTCTTTCTTTCTTTCTTGTTTTTCTCTTTCGCTATATACGTATATTTCTATTTCTCACTGATGAACAAATTCAAACCTTTTTTTTCTCCTTTGAACGAAAATAGGTGATTATTTATAATTCGACTCCGCTGAATCCAAATCTGAAAGTAAAAATGCTGTATCACCTATCGTTTTCCCTGGATTTTCATTTTTTGTTTTTAATAAAAATTTAATTCCCTTTGTAATAATACATCGAAATTTGAAATTATTTTTGTTTTTTGCTCATGAAATAAGATTTACATATTGAAGTGAATAACTATGAAATATAAAAAAAAAATAAAAAAAATATATGGGACCGATTTTGACTGTTCAATGAAGAAATTTCATGCAAGAAAAAGGAAAAAACGCATTTTTACTCACATTTTCAAAATTTCTTTCTTGAACTCTGCCGTTTGTAACTGCCACCAGAAACCTCTTCCTTGAGGTTCCAACAGTAGTCTGCTAACATGTTCTGTACCGATTTTCCTGCATATCGTTTTTCCATGACATAAATATCCTGGTGAAATATCTCGCCGCATTCGTCACTAACCGCGCCCAAGTTAGGGGGAGAAAAGTCCAAATGCGAATGTAAAAAGTGAATTTTCAAGGACATATTGCACCCCATGCGCTGAAAACACTTCAACAAGTTCTTAACAAGTTCCTTGTACTTGTCAGCTTTCACATTTCCAAGAAAATTGCAGCATTCTTGTCTGAAAGCTAACCATGTGCATTTCTCTTTCTCTGTTAGCAATTCCTCAAAGTTGTCATCATTAATGATCTCACGGATTTGCGGCCCAATAAATATGCCTTCTTTTAACTTACTATCACTGAGTTTAGGAAATGTTTTTCTCAAGTATCCAAAACCCTCAAGGTGTTTATCCAAAGCCTTAACAAAATTTTTCATCAGCCCTAACTTTACTGTATATGCAACGATGGTAACAAAATCTTGTCTTGATCAAGTAGAGGGTGATTCCTAACACTCTTTTCTCCAGGAATTAAGTTTTTTCGTATGGGCCAATCCACAATGTTGTAATGTTTATCTTTTGCCCGGTTGTCCCATTCGCAAAGAAAGCAACAAAATTTTGTAAACCCAGACTGCATGCCTAACAGTATACCAATCATTTTGCGGTCTCCGCATATCTGCCAACCATATTTTACATAATTTATAATTTTTAATATTGTATCCATATTTTCATATGTTTCCTTCATGGTGGAAGAATAGGCAAGGGGTACTGGTGGGTATATATTCCCATTATGCAACAATACTACTTTTAAACTATTCTTAGATGAATCTAAAAATAGTCTCCACTCGTTTGGGTTGTGACTCCTTCCAAGTTCTTGCAGAAGGCCTTCTACATCATTGCAGTAAGTTAACTCATTACTAACAGAAAAGAAATGTGTCAGTGATTGTTGGCGTTTCCGATATGACACCGTAACACCATCTTGTAATAAATTCCCCCCTCCGAGACGAGAACCTAATAATTCCGCTTGAACTTTAGAAAGATTGAGGTCTCTGACTAGATCATTTAGTTCGGATTGGGAAATAAAGTGAGGTATATTTGGATCAGGAAAATTTGGATCGGTGTTTGAATATGAGGGTCCAGGTTCGTCATCTGGAGAAGCACTGCTTGGTTCTGTTTTATCCACTGTCCATTCTTTAGGAGGCTTAGGAATTGGTATAAAATCATGACTCATAGGTTTCGTGGCTAAAGGAACATCAGGATAAAATATAGAATGTTTTGATTTAGAACTATATCCCACTATGTTTGCTAAACAGAAGTAACAATCCGTAGTATGATCTTTCTGTTCTGTCCATATTACAGAGTTTCCGAAGTGCATTGATTTGTGAGTGCCATGAAGCCAACCACGTAAAGTTCGCGAACAATTACAACAAATTTTACCCGGTGCACAGCTTTTTCCCTCGTCTACTTTACTTCAAAAATACAACTCATATGCTTTTTTCACTATAGGAGTGATAGTATTTCTCTGACTTCGGAGTAAATCCCCCGCAAAGATAACAAAACAAATTCGGGTTATTCACACATTTGCGTGACATGGCGAACTCATTAATTGAGTTATAATATATTTCTTTAAAAAACAATTATGAATGCTCTTATCGTTTTGTTAAAATACAACTTACACTTCACTTCACTATACACAATATTACATTCACAATTTCACGAACATACACAAACATACAATACGGCTACTCGCGAAGTTATCGGAACGAAGTTAAGACTAGACTAAGCCACAAAAGAACAAATTTTAACAGAGAAACAGGAAATTACTCTACAGCCAGATGTTTCCTCCACGAAATATTAAGTCATATTAAGTCATAAACAAACAAGGTCGCTAAAAGTTTCTTATCCATTTGCTAGGAACCAAACGTTAAGCCGGATGCTGAGCAGGGTGCGGAGACCTAAAACCATAAAACTATAAAATGTGGGTGTTCTGCAAAAAATTTAGGTGATACAGGAAAACGGATACGATATTCGTTATTAGCACATTTGAATACATAAAGATCAAGTTTTATTTAAAGGAGTATTTCATTGTTTATCAGTTTCTGCCCGCCCCCGTGCCGGAGTGATTAGCACATGGGCATGGATGTTTCTGAGTGTCCATTCATCAATTTCATCATATCATCACTCATCCTCATCTTCGGAAATTAGCCAAAATTGGCACAAAAAGCGAAGTAAAATAAAGCAAATCAACCAATCTCTCTGTTTGTATTACTCCTTTTCTTTATCTCCCTGTTTATATGCGTGTGAATCATGGGCGTTCCCAGACTTATTCCAGTGGGGGAAAGAAACTTTTCAAGGGAGGGGGGGGGGAAACAACACTTGCCCAGGGAGGGCAAATAATATGTATTGTGGCAATGCTTTATTTTGAATTATTTGAAAAGAGAATAATATTTTGCTTTTCAATGTAAAAGCCATAATTAAGTAAATGAAAAATTTCACCAATTCTTTTTCATGAGAGGTCAAATCCACCAATAAAGAAACATTGAACCCTTATGATTCGGATTTTTAAGATTTTAGTGTTTATTCATTGTACCTATCAATAGGACAAAACTGCTAAATTTCAGATTTTTTAGGCTCTTAGTTTTTGAGTTTTTGAGTTTTTGACTTTGAAAGAAGCAAACACATCAAAATTTGACGACATTCTGAAATCTTCAAACAGCTGTAGATAACAAACTATTTAACCTAGAGAGATCAATTCTTCTCCTTTTAATGAGTTTTAATTTGAAATGCAACAAGACTGTGACATTTGAATTTTCGAATTTTCAAAAACACAATGTTTTTTTTTTCAATCTAAGATATTACCCTTTTAATATTTTTGAAAAAAAAATATATGTTTTAAAGACATCAATTGACTATTTGTGTGCATAATTTCATAATGGAACGGAAATGGGTTCCAATACAATTTTTTTTTGTATTGTAATGTGTGTGAAATTTTCTAAATTTGTTGACTTCCATGTTAAAACCATAACTAATAGCTGAGTGGTTGATGTTGAAGTCTTCATATTAATCTATTTTATAATTTTTGGGCAGTTTTTGTCAACCTTACTGGTACTACCACTGTACCAAAAATTATCAATTTCTGAGATATCAAGGTTCAGACCATTGATTCATTTGACATGGAATGACTGGAGGTCAAATGCCCCCTCTCCCACTTGTCCTCGTAGGATACTCCCATAATAATTATTCTAAAAATCCCTCATGTAGACTATTTGGGTGAGCTAGGACGGTTTCAAATTGAAATTGCTCCTGCTTTCCTTCTATCTCAAAGCAAAATAAATATTCGCACCTTGGCTATCGTAGCAAATATTCTATCTCCAAATTGTAAACAAATGGATATATTTTGGCTATGGTCTATTTATGATGCAATTTTTCATCTCTGCTTTCGTCTGATGCCTACATTCAACCAATATTGATATATTGGGTGTATTTTTGGTCCATGTACAGAATTTTGAAGCAGCCACGAGAATGCAAACTCCAACAACCAATGAAACCTTAGAATTTCCTCAACCAACCACAAGCGCCATCCGAGTACGAGATAAACCACTTTCATTCTAACCTCAGTCACTTGTGGGATATGCTTAACAAGGGTAGTGGTCTTCGGTTCTTACTTTTGTTGTTAACAGGCAAGAATTTTGAATAATTGTGGAATCAAATTAGTTGATTGATTTCCCAAAATATGAATTATTGATTTTACTTTGCTACCGAATGACAAAATTATAATGAAATTGTTTCATCCCCATCTCGTTTACAGAATACAGTGTTAAATCTGGTAGATAGAACACTGTCACTCTCAAGTCAAAGCTAGTGTTGCGTGCAATTGTTCTATCTGAAATTTCAATAATTAATTACAGCATAAATACCTAACCAAACAACTACTACTTCTTAGAGAGGCTTCAATATACAGGGTGTCTCAAAAGTAATAGTGTAAACTGACAACGGTCTCAGTAAACATGGTGTGCAAACGAGCCGTTTTCGAGATAATCGCGAATGTGCGATTACAAGCCGCCACTGACTTCATTGTTTGTAAACGTTGTCCTAGTTGATAAATATACTCTTCGTTGCTGTAAGGTTCCATTTTCACTACACAGTACAGCACAACTGACGTGACTCCCACAGTACGATTAGACTGTGTACTGATTGTATCCACAACGTCACCTCTCGGAAATGTTCTCTTTGATTACAACGCCACCAATCAATGACGGCTTGTAACCACACATTCGCACACATTATTAGAATTTTATCAACTAGGACGACGTTTACAAACAATGACGTCAGTGACGGCTTGTAATCACACATTCGTGATTATCTCGAAAACGGTTCGTTTGCAGACCAATGTTTGCTGAGACTTTGCTTCTATTATCGTGTACTTTCATCTGTGTCAGTTTGCGCTATTACTTATGAGACACCCTGTATATCAGCCTTTGCAATGATACACACTTTCAGCGCAATGGTGACAAGGTCCAATAAATATATCATGTCAAACTTTAAAGGGCTCTCCTGAAAAAATGAAAGATTGGACATAGAACATTTACATTCTCAATGGACTCTATATCAACCTTGTCCATGTGCAGAAACAGAATTAAACACTTTCGCTCTTCAGATAACACTTCTCTTTTAACAGAGACCAGTTACAGGTAGATAAGGCAACGTCCAACCATTCGCTGGAACTGATTGCAAGTTGGAGGTAAAGTGCGTGTCCACGGGTGGGGCAGGGGGGAAACTTTCCCTTATGAAACGCCTTGTGGTAGCAGCATAACCTGTTACGCTTGCATGTACGAGGGATTATCTAAACGTTCATGGTTCTCGGTTGTCTTCCCGTTACTGACCTTGGCCACTTTGTGAAGGCCGTCGTTAACAAGGTGTCACGGCGAGTAATATGCAGCCTTTCAACAATGTACTGTAATTGTTTTCACCGATTTCACGCACCTGGTCAACGTTCCGAGAGGAAACTCATGGAGAGATGCTCGGACAATGGAGAATGGGTATTGAGATTGTCGCTTATGTAGACAGAGGGTAATTTATCACTAATATACAGAGTGAACCAAAAGTAGGTGGACAGTAAATGATAACATTTACTTGACATTACATATACAATTATATTTACGAATACAATTCATGAATGAATCCATGCTCAATTCAATACAATGAATTAGGCAGTTGTTGTAACTGTGGAACAACTTGATTCCTTAGCATTTCGTGATATTTATCGCCTGTGACTGTTCCATCGGTCCTAAAACGCCAGAACTTGAAATACCACCCAAAACAGTGACGACAGGCTGGTTATTTGTTGCTCTAATGTTAAATGCATGTTCTCACTATACCAGTAAACACAATTGTCTGTTAATATGACCGGATAATTTGAAAGAAGCTTCATCGGTCCACATAATGTTATTCAAAATTATTGGATTTTCTCTAACTTCGATCTCACTCAATTGCATCTGCCTGTCTGGGTCATCCTCCAATAAGCCATGAATTAGCCGTGGACGATAAGCTTTCAACCCAATAGATTTCAGGATTCGTATAATAGAGGTTTGAGAAATTCTCAGTTCTGTTGAGGCTCTTCTTGTAGACTTTTTGGGACTGTGAACAAATTTTTCGGCAACAAGTTGCTTTTTTGTTTTTGGAGCATTAAGAATTGAACCAGTGGTATCAAATTTGTCACGAATGCGGTAAATGATTTGTGTTTTTGGAACTTTAGTACCCAATGTTTTAACCCATTTCCTTCTAACGGTTTCAGCATTTTCAGACTTCCAATACTCATTTAACACCCATTTTCTTGCATCAGTATTTAAATTATTTGCCATTATGGGTTCTCTGAATTATCTGAGAAGAAAAACGAAAAGAGATTCAATTTAAATAACTTTAGTTTAATGTATTATAACACAAACAGCATAGTTATAATGAACACCATTGTTATAGCTAACACAAACCCTCTTCCACCTACTTTTGGTTCACTCTTTATATGCACATAAGATGATTCGTCTTTGGTACAGGGATGTATTTAGGTTGAGGTCCAATGGATAAGGAGCCCCTCAAACATTTACTGAGTCCGAAATTAAATAAGCTAAGTGCTTGTTTACTGTTGTGTAATATGACGTTGATTTTGTTCTGCGGAACTTACATAAATTTAAGAATTAGATTGTGTTTATACAGTTTTTTTTTGTTGACTGTGTCTGCGAGAATTCATGTGTACCACTATTAATAATAATACGCATCAAATAATGATCGTGGACTTTTTTTATCAGCTGAACCTAACAACCTTCTAGGTATTCAATATATAATCTATTTTTTAAAGTCTTAATTTATTTAATAAACAATTCGTAGTGATCTTATGAATTATGTTTCTATTCTTATATTATATTTTCAACTCTTCGTGTAATAATAACAACATTAATTGTTGTTATTAACATGCCTATATTAAAAATAATATTATATTAATATACATTTTAATCTTGTTAACATAGTATTTATAAAGTTTATTGTTATTATTACTACTACATGTGAGGCACTGTTCGGACCCCCCCCTCGAAATAAACTTCTACATATATGCCTGTCTTGATGTAATAAACATTACTACGGCGATTCACAGTAACACACTCACATTATGGAATCAAGGTGTCTGAACCTCCAATTTCTTATGTAAAAATGAAGTACAGTAAAACCTCGTTAATCCGCACCCCGACAAGACTGACTTAGCTTAATCCGAACAGGCAAAAGGCAAAACAAAAAAGAGAGCAGAATGCAAGATTTTGAATGTGGCTAGAAGTCAACAATCGCATTCGTCGTACGTACTGCATTGTATGTACAGTATGGCTTTACATTTTACTGTACTGTATATTGTATTTAGGCCTATGCCTTTTTAATACACCATAACAAACGTGTTTTTTTGCTATAAACGGAGTTTTAATGCACTTTCTACTGTTTTTTATGTCATTTCAGTTAATCCCGACTTACGTTAAACCGGTCAACTTATCCCCCCATTAGTCCGGATTAATTAGGTTTTACTGTATGACAAATAATCAATTTAAATATTTGCAACACTAGAAACAAGCGAAGCTTCTGCGTTTTTTAACATTTTTTTTTACAATTTTTTTACGTGCGTGCTAGTTGGGAAATTCCAAAACCTGCAAAATTGAAAAGGACATCCACGTGACATCTTATCAGGTAACAAGTTGGAGCCGTATTTACTACGTAGACTAGTGAAATTCGTAGGGGAAATTTCAGTGGAGGGGTAGTAAATTCTCTCGAAGCATCTTGGTATTATATGTAAAAGATCAGCGTAGTGGTGATCACATCACCTTCACAAATGTCCGCGCAATTGTGGATGGGGGGGGGGAGGGCTACATCCACATCCCCAATATGCCTTAATGACATGTTGCAATGTGCAGGGGGTAGCTTTGCACACACACACACACGCACACACACAGAAAGACACATATATATATATACACAAACTTTCACAATATGTAAGGGGCTTCAAAACGAACAACTTTCCTTAGCAACGTTTGCTCGTTCAGAGCTTGTTTCAGGGAAAAACTGCAGTTTTTGTCATGCATGTATGCAGCCATGCACAGTTGCTAGTGAGAGTTGTGTTTTCTGTCGGTAAGAGACAAAATGTTGAGTATTCAAGACTTGACAATCAATTCAAGGACAGCCCTTGGAAGTGAGAACATCTCTAAAAAAAATTACAAAGCTCTTCAATGGGATAAAAACATGAAACAGGATATGTTTCACATATGATGATGGCGATACAATAATTAATTGACGGGGTGGACTTAAATTCCATGGCTTCATCCTGCCGGCATCTTTGCTGGTATGATAATGCTAACATAACATGCCAACGATTTTTGTTGGTTTTCCTGCAGACAAAAATAAATTACAGTGCCAACCAATGAATCTGTCTGTACTACATGGCTGCATTTATACAGGATAGAGAAGGAGTTCTTTCGAGGGCTCGTAGCGTTGAAACGAACAAAACGCTTCAAAGAAAAGTTGTTCGCCTTGATGTCCTCTACACGCTGAAAGTTTGTCGCTGTTGCACGGTAACATCTCGTATAATATTCCGTTCTCCCTTGCATGTTGCACTATGGCATGAAATCACAAAGATAATGTGTAGTTGGGACTCCACATATTGTTGAGAACGGCCATAATAAACGTGAGTAATCGGCATCATGCTTAGGTCGCTATCCCCAGGGTAGTGTCCAGTGACCTGTTGTTGAGATCGTCAGAACCACTCGTTCAGGGACGAACAGAAAAATCCTTTATAGAAATACTTCATACTAGGAATCTGGATCCTATAAGGCCCAGTTGGATTACCGGCCAACTTACTTTATTCGAAACCAATGAAGCAGTTAGCTTAATAGCAGTGACGTATGCTGAGTCTAAAACCTCGACTAACTCACTATGACACCTGGTCCTAGGATATGGAGGAAGGAGCTGATTCTTGACGTCTTGAAGGCAGCCACGTTGGCATCGCAACGGTAGTCAGCTTGCCAACTTCTAAAAATTCGGGGTTGCCAACTTCTAAGAATTCAGGTTGCCAACTCCTAAGAATTCAGGTTGCCAACTTCAGAATCGCCATTATCTTCAGTTATTTATTTTCTATGCTTCAGGCTTCGAAGATAGCCTAGCTAGATTCGAATATACGCTCCTGCTTAATAGGCTTACGTAGGAGCTGGCTTCAGTGGCGGAGCGGTTAGCACGACGCTAGGAGTCCCGGGTTCGAATCACGGTGTGGGGATGGGTGTTTACGTGTGCTCATTCATCAATTTCATCATATCATCACTCATCCCCCTCTTCGCGATTAGCCAAAAGTGGCAAAAAGGCGAAGTAAACGAAATCAATCAAGCGTACGTAGGCATGAAATTATTGGGAATATCTAGACAACTGCGAATGTAAACCACACGAAGATTCGCGTAAATGCTCTAGAAGGAATTCTAAGCGGATTTAATTTTCCAGATTTTGGAGTATCAAGATCAAGAAGGAGACTAGAATAACACTGCATAAAGTAAATTGATTTATAATGAAGATTCTATACTTCCTCCGGATAAAGATTTTTAGGTTAAAAATCGAGTTTTACTTCATGTTTTCCTCATTTTCCTCATTTTCGTATTTTGAGTAACGTCTTCCTTTCTAAGAATACAAACTCTTTTGATCCCGATTTCAGATGAAAGTCTTGTGCTTGGCTAACAATAAGCTGTTCACGAATCTATCTCGGAGCAAGCTTCATCTCAGGATGGATATTAGTTCCTGACCCTGATTCATCATCAATTGCAATGGTCATTGAAGCCTCAGGTGGTTCATAGCTGACTTTACAAAGTTTGGAAATCCTTTCCTTCAGACCTGAGGTCATTAGCATGCTATTTGGATGCGAACATCAGTAGAGAAGGCTGTTATTCAGTCAAATACGAATGCAATTTCCCAATATCCTAATGATTGTAATTAGTGATGCCGTAGGAGTAGTGACAAGAAAACTACTCGCATTATCGTGAGAGCTCCATCTTGTTTCTTTCGTTCCGTGAGTGACCAATGTATCCTTAGGCGGGAATTCATTTGAAATGGAAGGTCGAGAGTCCGTGGTCGACACGAAGTATTGATTTCTTCAGTAATTATTTATTTTCGATTTGGAAATATGATTCGTTTGCACTCAGGTGTCAATATAAGAATACAGTCACTATAATTTGCTATTGCACACATTTTCCAATTTTTTGTCAGAAACTGACAATACCCCCAGCATCAAATGGCCGTATTAAAGATAGCGTAGATCTAAAATGGTGCAATGACGGCAACGGAGAGGGAAATAGAAGGAGGGGAGCTAATGTCGTCTTTCGTCCCCCTAGAAAAGTTGAAACCTTTGCCTTTTCAGGTCGAATATGGATTTTTAAGTCGTATTCAGGTGTTTCTTAAACTGATATTGCTCCTCTCCGGAAAATACTCTTCTGCTTCCCTGTTCATTTTTTTCTCTGCTGCCGTCTCTGATTGGCTAGCAAAGCGATTGGTCAGTTTTGTGCTTGATTCACAAGCGATGAGCTTCCTATTTCAGATATGTTTTGCACTAGATTTTCATAAGAAGTAATTGACTCCACAGTTAAAAACTAAGTAGTTTTTATACTAGCGTTTACATAGGGTATAACACCACCTGGTGCAAACCAACCTAGAAGCTTAAAAAAGACGCGTATATACTTACAATACTAACAAGAAAAAAGGTGAATTTTAAAAATATACATAATACCAACACGTTTATAAAATTACTTTTATTAATTTCTCTTATTGTTTTCAAGAACAAACATCAACCATAAACTCACAACTTCTTTAAATACTTCCACATGATCTTTCAAAACAGAACAACTTTGAACAGTAACAGTAGGGCGTTACATATCTTTGATTCTACTCTTGAACTCAAAATGCTTTTGGGTTCGCCTTGTTAATAAACTCTAAAGTAGAGAAAGTGTGAATAAAGTAAAGACCAAACGTTGTTCTGATCAAAATACCTACGAGAATGAACAAGAGGAAGGAAGCAAAAGCATACAAGTGCACAGCAAAAACGTAAAACCATCCTTATTGGAATAGTAACGAACAGTGGCGGTGATTGGGTTCTAAACCCAGAGAGGGCAAGGTACCAAAACTGTGGGGCAAAGATGGTATATTTCCCTCTGTATATAAGGTTTAGCATAGTACGGGGGCAAAAGTGGTGCCACTGGTAGCGAAGTATTTACACACCCAATATAGCCGGCCCCAGTGGCGGAGTGGTTAGCACATCGCGCTACGATGCCAGGGGTCCCGGGTTCGAATACCGGCCTGGGCCTGATTGTTTCTGAGTGTCCATTCATCAATTTTATCATATCATCACTCATCCCCATCTTTGCAATTAGCCAAAAGTAGCAAAGAAGCGAAGTAATATAAACCAAAGCATTAAATCAATCACTTATATATATATATATATATATATATATATATATATATATATATATATATATATATGCACTTAATCTAAACACCTTACAGACGACTTCCGTATGCTACCACTTTGTGGTGTGCTACCCGTAACGACAGAGGATTTGAAACTGGAACAAAATAATTATAGGTGGACTCTGCTGATGGTTAAATGGTTACTAAGGATGATGTCATTGGTGTACCATCATATCGCGAGGTCCTGGGCGAGATGAGAATGTGAGGCCCCCATCAGTTCTTTGGCCAAATGCGTTTCTAAATTTGATTTGATATTATCTATTCTGAATTGGTCTTGAGCGTTTATCAGCACTTTCAGAGTCAAGCAGTATTTTTTTCCCCCAGCGAGCAACTATTCGGTCTTTGAATGTCAAATGAATATCGTAGTGACTTTTTCTTGCTCATTCACGAGCTTCTATTAAAGCAGGTTGAATAGTATTATTCGATGCAACCGCAGAATTCCTCAAGTTGAGATTTGGCATTATGTAAATGAATTTCAACACTTTATCAAAGCTTCTCAAAGAGAAATCCATTTATTCATAGCTTATTTATAGCAGCGGTGCTTCTAAAATAAACTGCCAAATCCCGGTCTATTCAAAATACTAGAGTATTGACATATTCATTCAAATTGTAACGTTTAACTAGAATTTAAAAACGAAAAACAGAATGTTGTAGTTTTACGTACCACAAAAGTTTCCTTTTTCCATCTACTTTTTCCTTATATATTTATTATGGTTTTTTGTAAGTTCCATGGCAAATGAGGATCCTTCAGGTGCGAGGCCTCGGGCGATCGCCCTCTTGGCCCACCCATTGCTACGCCTCTGGTTGCCGTTTCCTTACTTTTACTACTCTTCTACTGTCTCTGTATATTTTCCTTTCTCTCCTCCCCTGTTCTGCCTTCCTTTATTTGTTTTTCTCTCTCCCTCCGTTTCTCTCCCAATTTCTAGCTATCTTCCTCTTTCCTTCTTGCTTTCTTTCTACCCATTTTTCTCTCCTTCTTCCTTGCTGTTTCTTTCTTTCTATTTTTGCCTTTCTTCTTTACTGCATATTTCTAGCTGTCTTTCCCTGTTTCTTAATCTTTCTTGCTTTCCTTTCCTTTGTTTATCTCCTACTCTCTTACTCTTTCTTTTCTCCTCTTTTTGTCCTTGTTCTATATTCACTATTTCTAGATTTCTTCCTCTTCTTCTTTTTCCTTCTTCCTTGCTGTTTCTTTCTTCCTATTTTTGCCTTCGTTCTTTACTCCCTATTTTGGTCGTCGCCAAAGGTTTCCGGGTTCGTTACTCGGTGAAGGCACATAGTGGCTCGGATCCCACTTTAAACTGCATGCCCAGTCCCGATTAGCCTTACTGTGCATAAAGTGGACTTAAAAGGCCAAAATAATCAATCGGTGAAGGCACAAGTGGTTAGGATGCTATTTAAAACTACAGGAGTAGTCCCGATTAGCCTTCCTGTACATAAAATGAACTTAAAACCAAACTCAAATAAACAAATTTCCTATTTCTAGCTTTCTTCCTCATTTTCTCTTGCTTTCTTTCTACCTCTGCTTCCCTTCTTCCTTCTTGTTACATTCTTCCTACTTTTATCTTCATTCTTTACTCCCTCTATCTATCTTTTATCTTCTGTTCCTCTTTTTTCTTTCCCTGTTTCTCAATCTTCCTGTCTTTCTTCTCCTTTATCTGGATTCCTTTTTCAGTTCCTGTTTTCCATCTTTATCTTTGTATCCATCTTCTATCTCTCCTTCTATCACTCTATCAATTTTCCTCTTCTTTCTTCTCATCTCTCCTTCCCTCTGTCTCTTTCTCTGTGTGATTCTTGCTGAAAATTTCTCTTGTGGACTATTTGTGTAGGCAGGAAGGTGGGCTTAGTCCAGAATCCACCCTTTTCCATCCGACGGTGTCGCCTCTGTTTGCTTCGAAAGCATGCCTCACCCTGGAACCAACTCTTTCATATCTAGCGACAGGCTCCCGCCTTATTGACATTCTCTACGGGAGAGCATTCTAAAGGAATCCAATCAAGATGCTAAACATAGATTCCTTTCGACCTACCCAGCAATATTTTATATTTTACGTCAAGCGCCTTGCATTAGCATGGATAATTCAGAGTCCAGAACCTGACTTCCAAGACACTTGACCTGCACGTAAGACCTGGAACGAAATGATGCTTATGTATGCACCCCATGTTTTAGGCAGCCCCACATGTGTTTCATATGTACACAGTTGAATAGGCCAGAGATAGAGAGCGCCCCTACCATTCGGAACGCCAGTGTAGCCAGGTCTTGAGAAATTAGAAAGGCGACCATGGACTTTCTACTCCTCGGCAAGGTACCGTTAAAGGTAGACGCTGAGGTGTTCCGAATGCCCGAGTGCCGGTTGAGGGATCCTGAGTTGCCAGCAGTGATACCAACCCTAGCATAATGGTGCTAAACACGACACAATTTGAACTTTGTCGGCACCTACTAGGGATGGGCAATATCGAAAATTTTATATCGCGATATATCGTCAAGAAAATATCGTCACAGACGATACGATACGGTATTTTTTCCGTATCGTGATATCGGCGATATACATGTATCATATCCACGCCGACAAGATATATATCGACAAAATATCGTCACGATATATCGACAAAATATCATGACAATATATCGCCGACACGATATAAATCGTTAAAGTATCGTGACGATATATCGTCTAGTTGATATCGTCTGGATGATATTTTTTCAATATCGCGATGTATCATCGTCTGGACGATATACTAACGCCCAACACTAGCACCTACCACCCTGTCTTTGACATAATGATAAAAAATTGTATCATCTGCAAACGCGCCTCTCTACGGGACAGATAAATTGAATTCAAAGTTATATAGGGTGGCCCAAGTAGGTATACAGTACCAGTGACTTTATTCATCAACAATTAATGAACAACAACAACAAGTTATGGTAGTACTACGACTGTGTACTTTCAAATTACCAGCCATCATTCATAGTATCAATATATCTGAAAAGGATTATGAACTTACAAAAAACAATGCCAGGCCGACAGTGGCATATACTGTATACCTACTTTTGGGCCACCCTGTATTATGAAAAAGTATATATTTTTAAAAAATCCGCAGATCTTATTTGTGCGGACATGTTTCAAACAAAAGGTAGCATGCCGATCCAGGGGCAAGTTTTTTTTTCGGCCACACCCTCTCTTTTTAAATCTTCTTTATCCTTCCTTACAGGTCACCAGAAACATCTTATTGAACGAAATTGGTAGATAGTTGTGGTCACAAATAAAACAAGCCTTTCCTTGTCGTCGAATTTTTTCAAACTTTTACAAGCGCTATATAGAAATAGAACCCATGTTATTCGTTAAACCATTGTAATTAATTTAATGGGAGAAATTCCAAATATTGTTTAACTATAGTAAATAATCAACAACGCACGTTCAACCCACCCCCCCCAGATAGATGCATAAATTGAACTTAAAAACTAAGTCATCCGAAAAAATAATAACAATAAATTAATAAAATCTATATAATAATAATATAAATAATACTAATAGTACTACTAAAAAAGTAAAAAGTAAAGTGCTCCCCTGTGCTTTGCACCACGCCATGAAGTCGTATAGTGGGTGTGGAGTTTGTACCCCACACTTTCTTGATCACGGCCGGAGGTGGGGGTGATGTGATCAGCACCACGCCCCTGGCCGCCTTTTACCCCCAGAGTTTCCTACAGGTACCCACTTTATGCGGCGCTGGGTGGACGCAGGAGCCGCTTGAACAGGTGGAAAAAATTGAGGTTTTTTCCTGCCGGGGATCGAACCAAGTCTCTCACATGGTAGTCAGACGCCATAACGACTATTATAATATAAATAATACTAATATTAATAATAGATCCCAGCACAATTTATTCGCATTGACCATAATTTTGAGAGTTTAATCAGCTCTTTTCCTGATCGGGAGGTTGGCAACGCTGGTTGCCAGTGTGCTTGGTTGCGCGATCCAAAAAAACTCAACTTGATCTCAGTCCTCAGTCGGTCTGAAGCAGGTGGGGTGCACAGGTGTGCTAAGGATTACAAGTGTTAAAGCCCCCTCGACATCGTCTGCACAGCGCCCCCTACCGGAAGGAACGTGAGGGACAGGAACCCAACATGGGGGTCCATCCATCGGCAACGTAACCACACTGTACGGATATTCCTGGTGTTTTGTGAAACGATTGACCTATTGGCGGTGCTTCGCTAGTGTACGCAGTGTTATTAGTTTTGTCCAAACTTGTTTCGGCAAAATATCTGGATAGAAGCGAAAATATAGTGTTAGTGGTGTTTTTTGTGTGAATCAGTGTGTGGTGTTTTAATGCACGAGACATGTTGCCAAAGAGGGACTTCCTAGTGTGTCTAGGATTATTTATAGGACTTATAGTATGTGCTAAAGCAGGTAAGTGTCTACTGAAGTTCCTATTTCTGGTGTCATCTATTTCTAGCTGAAACTTAGTTGTCAAATTTTCCATTTGGGGTTGTATTTATCACTTCCTGTTTCTCAAGTATTACAGGAACTGTTGACAAAAATTGATAGAAATATAATCCAACTTTGAAATGTCAATTTAACATATAAGGAATTGATGGAGGTTGTAGCCTCGTTCAAAAAACACTGGATCTGCGAAAAGAACTGGAAATGCAACCATATATCCACTTTCAGAAAATATCGGATAAGTACGTGCAAGAATATATTGTTCTGTGTGATAAATCATATTTTAAAACAAACGTTGGGACATGAGTTGTTTCAAACAACCTCCACGGGATATTTCTTTGCATCCGTGTACGTACACTTGTCAGAACATGGTAGATTCATACTTGACCACGAGTGTTCGACTCACGATCTCGTGGGTTCGAGTCTCGCTTATTATTGTTCTTTCATCCTCATTGCCGTGATTGACCTGAAAGAGGTAGGTAAAGAAAGTTAAGGAATCAAAATGCAAATACTAGCATTTCTGCAGTGAACTATATGAAGCTAATTGATTTCGTAGGAGCTCCATGCAACACATATTTCAACAAGCGATGGAAAACAATGTTGATGGATATGAAGACAAAAAATAAGTAGGAAGATGGAATTAAATGTTAGTAGTCTTCAACAAATGTGTTTCTTGAGGCTTTTATGTGAAATTGTTTAAAGCTTCAAGAGGTGCAGAGCGAGTTAGAACTTTCCGCTTGATTGTGTATGGATGGGTTGATAAAGGGTAGTTGAATATACTATATGGATTTGATGCACTTATTCCTCAATGCAAGCTGTTAAATTACAATGTTTATTCGAGACAATTGCGAATTATACACTATTGAAGTGTATTCGGAACTGATCATAGGCGTAACTTGGCGGGGGCAAGGGGGGCACTTGACTCCCAAAAATATTAAGGTTACCTAATTTAAAAATTATGGATACTTTTCTAAATCTCCTGGAACCTGAGTAGCAAATTATTGAAGAGGATATTTTATGATTGCGCAATGTAAGTTACTCAGCAAAATAGTTCTGGACTTTTTACAGGATGGAAAACTTTTTGAGCCTGGCTCCCAAAATCTCAAATTTGATTCTGCCCCCGAAAGTTAAGTCCCAAATTTGATTCTGCCTCCCAAAATTAAGTCCCAAGTTTGATTCTGCCCCCCAAAATTAAGTCCCAAGTTTGATTTCGCCCCTCCAAAGTTACGCCCTCGGAACTGACCTTAAAGTATTGATTATTATTTTTATTTAAATGATATATATACAATGAAGATCATTCTGTACTACATATTGGTCAAAAGCAGGCGCTCTTTAAGTCCTTCTATTGCATTAACGCGACTCTGACTTGCCACTAAATGTTCAAAGTTCGAGTCTAATCATCCACCCTTAATGTCATCATTAACATTAACATAGATATATAAATCTATGCTTTTAAACCAAATTCCATAGAGAAAGTGTCCTTTGAGACCCAAAGTGTGTCGACCTCCTTGGTGGAGTAGTTATAACGCGCTATGACGCTAGGGGTACCGGGTTCGAATCCCGGCCTGGGCTCAGGTGTTCTTTGTGAGTGTCACTTCATCAATTTTATAATCAACGCATCCTCATCTTCGTGATTAGCGAAAAGTGGAGTAAAATAAATCAAACCAATCAATTAACGAGTTGAAACCCAAGGTTTGCCAAGAAGTACTCTTCTTGGGTGATATGTGGACAGAACATCGAGCCTCATTGCCGCTGTTTTCTTGTTTTTTACACTGGAGCCCACTACTTGAAGTAGCTCACCATTTGTCACGGTTTTTTGTGTCCCCACCGGAATCCAAATCCTGGACCGATCACACCAAAGATGATAACTTTTATATTTATATTAAATAACCTACCGTAAACAAGCAATACAAATGCATAATGACGAGAAGGAAATCCAGTAGTTCAGTAAGAGGAAAACATAAAATAACCTTAGGAGAAATGTTGAAAATGATAACATGGATGCCATGTCGTGATGAACGAAAATTGGGTGACTGAAAACCTTTCAGAAATCAATGATTTGCCGGAAAAGATGCAGTTCAGGAAGTGTCAAAGAAGGAACTACGTTCCAGCAACAGGTCTGGGACCACCAGTATACGTTGTGTTGCCTGGATAGCATGCTAGCGCACTTTCTGATAGCCCTCAGGTGGTGAAAGTAACATCATAGATTCCGAAACAGGTTGAGTCATTTAACGCGTATTAACGTTCTCTGAATGCGCCATATTTTCAAGAGATGTCCGTTTATTTGAAGAAAAAAAATGTACTAGAACTGGGCAAAGACATAATGGATGTCCTTTTGTATATTCTCCATGTATGGGCATATCTGTCAAGATTGGGCTGTCGCGCAGTAACCGCTCTGGTTACCAAGCAGTTTGAGTGTTCGATTCACGATCTATAGCCACCTTGAGGTTGTAGGTTCGAGTTGCGGTATGTGTGTACCTTTGTGAGTGTCAAAAAGATAAAGTGCTCAGCTGTACTATGTACCACGCCATGAAGGCGTATAGGGGGTGGGGGGTTAGGGGTCCCTCACTTTCTTGATCACGGCCGAAGGTGGGGCTGATGTGATCAGCACCACGCCCCTGGCAGCCTTTATCCTTCAGAGTTTCCTCCAGGTACCCACTTCATATGACTCTGGGTGGGTGCCGGAGCCGCTTGAACAGGTCGAACTCGGATCTCTCGCATGGTAGTCAGACGCCCTAACGACTGAGCTACCACGACTAAAATCTTTGTGAGTGTCCCTTCATCAATTACATATAATCTTCATTCATCACCATTGTCGCGATTAACCGTAATAAGCACAAAAGCGATGTAAAATAAGGAAAATTCTAAAGCATCGTGCCATGTAAGTAAAGGCGTGGATCGAAAGCTCTATCTCCATCTATATATTCAGGATGGCGACAGTGCAACTATCAGTAGGAAAACGTTGCTAATCTGATATGATAGGCCTCAGAGTATCTTGTGCTGGGTAACTAAGGGAAACTTCCACAGAATCCGCTAAGGATCAAACTAGAGCTTCCTGTACGCTATTCAAGAGCCTTACCGCTTCAACCATTGGGGTTAGGTTCGAGGGACAACAATCTCAGCTCTTAATTGAATTCTTAGCGATATTAAGAGCATGATTCAGGTTATGAAAATATGTCAGAACTCAGTTTCAAACATAGAAGTCCTCCCGGAAAATGAGTGACCAATCAGTCAGTTGTGAACAGACATCTTTTTGTCATTTTTGACTGATTTCGACCCTGGCCTCGCTATAATTCGAGTCTTTTTGTATGTCTGCGAGGAATAGCGGTCGCGCTTTGCTCGAAGCGGAGCCGCCTGGGGCATGTTGTTGACTACATCCACGGCAGGTGCCGGGGTCAAGTGACTGTTGAGCCAAACTCTCAACCCACTTTATTCGGTGGTTTAGTATAATGCCAACAGTGGCGTGCCCAAGGAGGGGTTGGTGGGGGTTATAACTCCCCCCTTTGGCCCAATATTCCTCAATAGAAGAACGTCAATGTTGGGAAAATGACTGAATGAGGGCGAACTACCAAGAAAAAAGTATTTCGAAAATCCTGGGGCTAGAACCACGATAATTGCGGGATTTAAACAATGCAGGAGTTTGATTGATTTATTTTTCTTCGCTTTTCTGCCACTTTTGGCTAATCGCGGAGATGATGTTGAGGGATAACATGATGAAATTGAATAAGGGACACTCACAATCAATACCCATGACTAGACCGAGATTTCAACCCGGGACATCTGGCGTCGTAGCGCGTTTCACTAACCACTCCGCCACGGAGGCCGGCGCAATAAAGGTGCATCAACTTCATAACGAACAGCCCGTATAGAACTAAGAGAGAAGGTTGTCTAAATGAAGAATAAGAAATACGAAAATAAGAAATATTATTAATATCCAGAAAACTGTGAACATTCTTATGAATACTAACATAGATTAAGAGTATTTGAAAGTAAAATCCTTAGAAAAATAGTTGGACCTGAAAGGGATGAGGAGACAGGTGATTGGAGAAGGTTACATAATTTAGAACTGCATTCATGTCCAGATATTATTAAAATGATTAAATCAGAAGACTTAGGTGGGCAGGCCATGTGGCACGAATGTAAGATGAAAGAAAAGTTTACAGGATTGTTGTGGGGAAGCCTTATGGTAAGAGACCTGTAGGAAGGCCAAGGCGAAGATGGAAGGATAACGTTGAGACGAACCTAAAGAAAATCGGTAAGGATGGAATAGATTGGACTGATCATGCCCACGATAGGGAAAGCTTGTGTTGCTGCAACCATAAACCTTCGGGTTTAAGAAGGCTAGAGAGTTAGTGATATTTAGTAAGTTAGCTTCTTGATGGATTTCTAACCTGATCTAATCTTTTAGAATTAATTTTAGCATTGGGTCTCTAGAAATGACAAATTTTCAACTTAGCCGTTGTTGAAACAAGTCTTCATTTCTGTGACGTATAGGACTCAATTCTTTGCAGAAAATTGAAGACACATTCGTACCGTCAGGGTAAAGACCATTCCAACAGTTTCCACTTCATGACATTAGAATGGACAGTTATTTGCACAATAATAGTGTATCGTGCCGGTCTTCGTAAAGCCAGTGATCCCAGGTACGGACTCTATTTCACCAGCTCATTATTCATCTTCATAGCTTGATGAATATAGGAGGTAGAAAAGCGACGTAAAATTACCGAAATACAAATAAATACAGTAGCGTAGATTCGTAATCGTGAGGTACAATGCAGCAGAATTGTATGTTGTTTCCCTGTAGCAAATGCTACATTGTGTGACACCTCTGTCACGTTGTACGTAGTTTTGTCCTATAAGGATGTTCTGTGGTTACAGCAACGGATTCGTTATGTTTACGAGCCCTGATGCGAGTGTTGCTGTCTTTGTTGTCGAGCATGTTGAACGTTTGACTCCCGGTCTCACCATCGTGGGGTTCTGGGTTCAAGTCCAGACCTCGTCCTGGGTGATTCTCTGTGAATATCCCTTGATCAATTTCATCTATTTAAAATTCAATCTTATCCTCGCTATTAGCCAAAAGAGGCATAAAAGAAACCCACAAACATATAATGTAATGTGTTGCTTTTGACATGGTAATGGCAACTGAAGATATACTAAAGTATATAAATCTAGCAAATTCCATTATGGAAGACCTGAAAAAAGTAAACAATTAGAAATAGAGAATCTTATTGGTCTTTAATCTTAAATGGCGTCATATATATATATATATATATATATCTGGTATTTCTTATCTGCAGAGTACAATCTCTGTTATTGCTAAAAAAATAATGCAAATTAATTTTTACAACCGATAAGGTAAAACGAGGAGAGACGCCGCACCTTTTCATAACTGAATAGAAAAAAAACATCTCTGCTTTTGTGAAAATTTATCGACATGAAAACATAACTACAGTCCTTGCACTTTAAGAAAAAAAATAATTGGCATCCATTAGGAAGAATTTAAATGGATATTTTTTCAAATTACAAAAGCATTGAATTTTGAGTGTCATGAAAAACACGAGGAGAGATGCCGCACTGACTCACTTCTGTCTCTTTAAGTTCTTCTCACGAACATTCTTCCTTCCACAGTCCACACACATTGTTCCATACACAGTGCAGGTTTCATGTAACCATTTTGAACACGTAACACACTGGATCCAGTCAGATTTGGAAGCCGTGAGGAAGTAATTCTCCAAGCATTCCACACAATTGTTGATGTCTTGCTCAGATCCACTCGCTGTAGCATCTGGCGCAGGTTGCTTTGTGCCGGTTGTTTTTTCTTTATGTCCTGTTTTGATCCTGGAAGTTGATTGCGAGTTTTTTGATTTCATATTTGCAAGTCTGGAAGCGGAATTGAGCACTTCGGCTGACTGTTTGAACCTTTTACCTTGACGAGGAACTTCCGGAATGGGACTCAGCTGGCGGAGGTACTTACTGGGGCTTTCCGTGGGTGTAGAACTACAGGTAGATGTTGAAGGGTTTGAATTTATTCCTGGTAATTGATTCTGGGGCACAAAATGAGGTTGTTGAGTTACTTTTGGTGTCAGTTGTGTTGCTTGCGAGGTTGTTGGTTTAACTGTGACAGGAGAGAGACTTCCTTAGGTACTCGATGAAGGTGACTCTAGATCCTGCGAATCATTATGGTCAGATATTATGGTGTGGGTGGATGAAAGTGGACTAGGACCTGACTGACAAGCACCAGAAAAGGAAAAGAAGTAATAGGGAACAGCATTTGAATTCAAAGGGTAAATGCCACAGGCTCGGAAACCTGAAATGGCATTTCCAACAGAAGCAGCTTTATTCCACGCCGCACCAATGAGAGAGCCTGCTTGGTATCTTGTGATATTTCTGTCTTTATGGGTTCTCATCCATGATGTTGCTTCCTTGTTGTAATATGATTTTACTGGACCAAATACAGATCGGTCCAAGGGTTGAAGGGCTTGTGTAGTGTGACTTGGCAAACACAAAACAATAACACCGACTTCAGCCGCATACTCCAGAAGCTCTAATGCATGGACATGTGATGAATGGCCATCTAGGAGTAGAAGCGTTTTGCCTGGATGTTTCCTGGGAACAAAGTGTTCTTTGAACCATTTCATGAACAGATCAGCACTGATGTACGACGATTTAGGGTTCATGTAGACATCGGATCCTGCAGGAAGTCCATCAACGAATTCAGGTTTTTTATTCACACCTTTCATAATAAGAACAGGAGGAAGAAACGTTCCTTCTGCACTGCAACACCCTATCAGCGTCACATTTTCTCCCCTTTCTTTTGGAGTCAATGTGTGCACAGTCTTTGCACCTTTGGAGGTCACAACCTTTCTAGGTCTGTTAATGAGTGGGAATCCTGTTTCATCGACGTTAAAAATGTTACCTGGTTTATTCATTAGATCGTGTTCTTCCATAACCTTTTCTAGCAACGTAAAATAGTTTTTCACATCTTCACGATTCATTCCTTGAGCTCTGTTGATAGAGAGGCCTTGAGCTTGTCGCAAAGAAAGTTCAGGATTTCTCCTCAGGAAGGAATTTAACCATACGTTTCCTGCCATCTGCGATTCATGCGAGAACGTGTGTTTAATATTTAATTTTTCAGCAAATTTGTACGCCAGCACCCTAACTGCTTGTCTGTCTGGAGCGAAACCTGCTGCACCTAGACGTTGAATATGGGAAACTAATTTCTTTTCATTATGTGCACCGAAAGCCCCTTCAGGTCCAAGACTCTTCTTGGAGAAATCGCCTTTTTCAATCCTTCGACATATGGTTCTCGCTGGAATGCCGTAATATCGTTCAGCTTCTCTTTTCCCTATGTCCCCGGCTTGCACTCTTGTACATGCCTCTTTCAGGGTCTCATCAGACCACGAAGCTCTAGCAGATCTTCTTCTGTATGTGTTGGGCATCTTGAATTCTGAAAATAATAAGAAACGAGTGCTTAGAAACTTTTAGACAATTTAATATTTAAGTACACTCTATTTTACATAACTTATATACAAGCATAAATAACATGTGTATATTGTTGTGTTTGTATTGCATTCTTTGTTAAAATACATAGCCTACAGTATATGTAACACTGTGTTCAAAATATTCAACGTGTCAAAAGGTGAAATAAATGACACTGTACACCTTATAATATGAGGGTGAGAAAAGTGCGGCATCTCTCCTAACAGAAAAATGTGCGGCATCTCTCCTTTGTTTCACTGCGGCAACAATCCTTTTTCGAGAGGAGAGATGCCGCACCAATTGCTTTTTACTGGTTTTGTAGTTTCAGTGCAAAATCGAGCGAAAGGTAATCTAAATACTCTAACAAGTATTCTATAAAATATTTGTCACGTAGAAACTAGCGTGCACTCTATTAGGATATATCACACTTACCTTTCATAAAATTTCGAAGGTCAATTCACCAGGAAATTTTCATATGAAGGCGCCCCACTCCTTTCCACTTCACTTCACTCGTCTCTACTGCACTGGCGTGGAGGAATGAACGACAGTTACACATCCTTGTAGAATGTTGCTGCCATCTGATGTGTACTAGGCAAACTACAGCATGTGCGGCATCTCTCCGCCTGCGGCGTCTCTCCTCGTTTTACCTTATCTATAGAACATTACATTACTTATATTATTCTCTGTGGCCCATGAACCAGGATAAGATGTGTAAGATACGGATTTCCGTGAGGGTGTGAACATTTCTTTTATCACTTGTAAACACTGGGCAGAGAACAGTGTGGCACACCGACCTGCTTTTGTAACCGGAACGTCCATATATATGTTTAGAGTCATAGAAACGAGTTGGTTTGTTCAGTCGTTGGAACGTATGTGTGAATTTTTACAGTCGGCATTGGTTAAATAGCGGTACTTTGATGTGGCGATGGGAAAAGAGAAGCATTAGAAAAGATAGGCATGGACAAGAACAATTGACTGTTTGTGGATCGCAACTATTGAGCTGCAACATTAATCCCTTGGGGGAAATAAATGGCTGCTACAGTAATCAGTGGGTTGGTAGGGTTATTTTCTAAGGGGAAGTCACATTAAATATAAGTACCTTTAAATATCATGTAAAATGTTCGCATTTGGGGTGAAATAGTATGTATGTGTGTACGATTTGCTTGTTTACTTAGGGCCGCTGATTGCAGTGATATATCCTCGCTCCCTCAACCCTCCCAATATTTTTGTCACAAGAACCCAATTTATGTTAATTACGGAACTAAATTTACTGTTTCACACCGGTATAAACGTTACACCCCCATCTAAAAAATTCTGGATGAACCTCTGGCCAGCTAGCCCCAGCATCGTCCCTAGGGATAAGAATATATATCTACCTGTAACGTTAAAACTTACCCCAAAATTACGGTGGGCTTTTTACTATTAAATTTGCGAGATGACAATTGTCTGAAACTATGCTCGGGAAGGTACTGCAAAATTGTATTGAAAAAAGGATTATAACGAAATATGTAGCCTTTCACGGAAGTTCGTCAATCTTGAGGAATCATCTACATTGTGTTCTTGGTTACTTGGCGTGATTCTTAAAATGAATGCTGATGAAACAGATTTTCGACACTAAGATTTATGGCTTGGTAGCTTGACACCAGGGGTTACCAAACTTTTTCGTTTCACGGCGCTCTTAATGTTTCAAGATTTTTTCCGCGGCGCCCAAGTCAGGATGTAAGCCTATGTCTACACTTGCAACGCTCAGTTAGTGTGGTTTCTTGCCTTAAGTTGAAAAACAAACACCTATTTCAAATTCAGAAACATTTTATGTGTAAATAGTACTGAAACCATCTGTAGACTAACAAGTAAGTGTCATTTCAGTGAAAATTTGAAACATTTCGCGGGACCCCTGTAGACCATTCACGGCTTCCAATGAAGCCGCGGCGCAAACTTTGGGATCCACTCCGTTACACTAACCACTCCACCAAGAAGGTCGGTTTGAAGAACTGCCCATTTATCGGTGACTACTCTAAGTGGTAATATTATTTATTTTTGCAACTATAGCCTAGCTGAACAGTTAAGACTTATACCGAGTGTGTTTTGTTTCTTTTACCTTACCATACTCGCGTTGAGATCTCCACGATAACGTTTTGATTAATATACTTTTAATTCACAGAACTAACTAGAGATGGCACTGTAGTTTTGTCTCGTTTTCTAAAAGGTCATCTCGGTCTCATACATATAATCCCTACATAGATATCAGGTTAAGATAATAAATATCCATATTCAGAAGATACACACACACACACACGTATAAATAATTAAACATGTGCGGGATTTTTCGTGCTTCCACGTCCAAACTTGTGGCAAATTCCAAGATGAAGAATTTCCTGACTAACCACGTTTGCCCACAGCTGAACGAGGCACGTTTCAGTATGCGATGCTAGCTGTGACCTGGTGACGCCTATGCGTGTTCCTCCAGCATAACTGTTCCGTAAGATTTGATTGCAGAGGGGCAAGACTCCCGCTGGGGAAGAGGATGCGACGAGACTTTAGGGTAAGTTTCACGGTAAACTTGCCTCGAAAGCGGTGCCGCTTATCGTTATCTGTCTACCGTGACCAAGACAACAGCTGGAAAAATGCGTCGGAGTTGCTGGATACGAAAGGTACGTATGTTCGCCGATGCGATACGTTTTGCGAAGGAAAAGAAAAATAAGCAGAGTCTGCGGTAATTGTAGCAGCTTGAATGTTGTGTAACTTAAACTCTCCGTTGTTTTGTAACACGTGGGTCACGAACTTGCCGCTTTGCCTGGTGTCTCTTCTTGTAGCCTTCAGCTGCAACGGTCAGGTGGGCAGGTCTTCAGGTTCGAATCCTGGAAAAAGTGTTTCTTTTTTTTGGATCCTTCGGACGCACTCAAGAAATAGGGCAGATTCTCTGCTAACGGGATGTTTATCTTTTGTACAAGTGATCTGGACAATGAATTTTCCAGTCATTTCCCTGTTTTCTACACGGCACTGAGACCCACCCAACCACGTAAATGGTACCTGGGGGCTAAAGGTGGCCGGGCGTGACGCTGATTATCACAACTATGGCTAAGATCAAGAATATGTGGAGCTCTATACCTCTACATCACCTCATTTACCTTCATGAATGTGTGCACTCGCACAGGGTCACCTTTACATTTTTTTGTTTTTTCTTTATCTTGTATACACTTTCATATTTCGACTAATTATCCAGTCAAAATATTGAGAAATCTAACGATGAATGAATTGTGGGGATAACATGCTCTCGGGTACTCGAAAGTTCTGGGTTCGAGTTCAGTCCAGAAGATAATACTGAAACCACTATTGTTTTTTACATGGTGTATAATGAAAAAAAGGATTTATATATACAGTATTTCTAACTCGTATTATCTTCTACTCCAAGCTTACTTGTTCTAAATACAAAATTCCAAGCTTGCACATTCGAGCGGTCGACCCAATATGATTTTGTGTCAGACATTCGAGTGAAACCACAACAGAATAGCACAGTGTTGTTTACCTTTCACTGGCATTTCTAAAAATATAATTTCGACAAATATCGCAGGTGAAAGGATTTTTCGTCATCATTCATGGAAATTTTCCGAATTGTTTTGTTAATATGACATTGTGATAATAAGTAATTGCCTTATAATTGTTTTTAGTAATTATAATATTTAAAATTGAACGGAACTTCATGGCACAATAGTCCTTTCAGAGCCTACCAATCTGCTTTCCACTGACTCAGCACATAGAGTCTGCTTTTGAACTTCGATAACAGAGTCCGCCACTATGCTTCAAGTAACCAGTATATTGTTCTTGAGATGTTGGATTAACGCCGACAATTGATTTAATGTAAGTATTAGGAGAAAAATCAGTGTAAAACAGGTCACTAAAAAGTAAAGGAAAGGCAATTGAGATTTATTTCATATCCTATTAATTGTATTTAAACCCATTTATAGATGAGGGTCAACCGTGAGTCATATTAACCCACGTTTTATTATTTAGTTAATAGTGCTAAATTTAACTAACTCATCATAAGAATGTAGTGACTATTCCAATTATATAATCAGCATTTAAATATGTGCCAATAATATCAAAGCTTCTTAATAAGCTAGATGTCTAATTATGTGCCTTCTCGTCGCCTACAGAAATATGTGATTCTAGTCATCTGTCACATAATTAATGAACATCACCTCTCCCTTTCCTTTAGTTGCAAAGTATTTCATATCCCGTGTTACACTGACAATTAGGTCAAATCGTATGTCCAGAAATAGAGGGACGCTGTCACAGAACGGATTGGTGCTTTGATACGCAATGAGAAACATGAAACTGGTGTTTACCCAGCATCTTGCAGACAATTAGGGAACCAATTGATGATAGCAGCGATGGAATTCAATGCGTTGGAAATGAAGTTTGACAGCCCGTGACACCTCAAGGCTGTTGAGCCACGGAGTTCAGTTTAGTAAATCGCTAACCAGAAATAATAATAATAATAATAATTAGAGCCCGGAAGTTCAGGCATTTATTTTCGTTAAAATAGGCAAGCAAAAAGGCATTTATAATGTGGAAAATAGGCACAGAAAATGAAAAAAGGCAAAATAAACCGAAAAAGGCACATTTGGAAAGCGCTTACTTTTATCTATAATTGCTGGCAAAATGTTAAAATCTACATTGGGAAGAGCATTTCAATTTTCTCCGTCTTGATTGCACATAACTACAAGGTGTTTTTTTAAGTTCTCAACATTCATTGATAGTCGTCTGTCAGAGAGAATGTTTTTCATAATAGAAAATGATTTTTCAACTTCGACAGAAGTTATTGGAGCATACATAAAACAAGCTAAAGTAGCTGGACTCATTATGGGTAACAGCATTTTCACCTTTTAGAATATCACAAATTGTTTTCAATTGTTTCAAGTCCTCATTTGCACTCACTACCCGTTTGCACTTTTCCGCAACAGCTGACCCCTTTTCTCCTGGCACTTCCATCATCTGCTGCATAGATTTCTCGAAGATTTTCATGGATGCTATAATTGTAATTGTCTCTGGAAATGCACCATAATGTGCAAAAATAAACTTGAATAGCACAGGAGTTTTTTCACTTCAAGAATTGAAGCCGCTTCATTTTCTGGAAGAGCATCTATCACCTCACTGATTTTTTCAAGGTTGTTAGCATAATATATAGCTGCTGATAAAACTAAGCTCAGATGCAACTTCCTTAAATTTTCGGGTTCGAGAGGGAGATTTCAGAAATATCTTTTTTGTGTTCGAAATCAGCCTGTCCACTTCAGCAGTCAATCATGCACAAGGATATGTTAACCGAAAGGCAATATCCTATCTGAGCATGAAATACATTTTCTCACACTTTTCTCCTTCAGCAATGTTGAAACATGCATGAGTTTAATATTACTTAAATAAGGCGAAAATTATTCACATAATAAACGGAAGAAAAATAAATGCCAACAACGTTTTTTGAGAGAAAAATAATTTATATACACATTTTTTTAAAAAAATGGCCAAATTTCACTGAAAAAGGCAAAAATAGGCAATATAATTAAAAATAGGTAGTGGGGTCCCAAATAGGCAAAATAGGCAAAATGAAAGGGCTTCTAAAACATTCGAAACAACATAAGAAACGTATATCCGGAAAAATTTTATCAATATATGCAGTAGATAAAAAGAGGCATTTTGCCAAACTTCCGGGCTCTAATAATAATAATATAAGAGCAGCGGTAGCTCAGTTAGTAGAGGATCTGGCTACCATGTGGAAGACCCGGATTCGAATCCTGGAACAGGTAATCTGAACCAGGAGTTTTCCCAGTCATTTCCCTGTTTCTGCGCAGCTCTGAGGCCCACCCCAACCTCTGAATGGGCACCTTCGGGCAAACCCTCCACATCACCCCAAATGCCTTCGTGGCATGTGTGCACACGCACAAGGGTACCTTTACGCAGTGGCGTACCCAAGGGTGGGAGGGGGTTGGTGGGGTTATAACCCCCCTTTGGCGCAGCATTCCTTAAAAAAATAATGTCAAATGCAGGAAAAGATGGCAAAATAATGATTTATACAAAAAAAAGCATAAGTAACGCCCCCTTTCGAAAATCCTGGGAACGCCACTACCTTTACGTACTTTACTTAATTTTTTATTTATTTTTATTTGATGTGTTGTTTTAAGTCCACTTTATGCACAGTAAGGCTAATCGGGACTGGACCTACAGTTTAAAGTGGGATCCGAACCACTTGTGCCTCCACCGGATCGAACCCGGGGTACTTTACTTAATAATAATAATAGCGGAGTGGTTAGTGTATTGTCATATAAACCAAACCCAGTAGTTTATAATCCTGGTTACGACGTATTTTTCCAACCATCTAATTCATATTGTGTTCTTCCTTCTCATTACTATAGTTTAAAATGGACGTAAAAAAGCGACAAAAAATAACCAGTGTTGATGATCATAAAAATCCTGTTCCTTGAAAATTGTAGAAAAAGAAACTTGAAACATGAAAGGGAAATTTTGTATTCTAATTTCCGTTTCTTCACCGAAAGGAATGTGTCCCTTGGAGTGCCGCAGACAAACTCTTGACCAACTTTTCTTTTCCTGGACTGCAGGAATCCAGCGCTCGTCTCCTGCCTTGGAGGCGGATAACGGAAGTCAGCGCCAGAATCCCGCAATGTTACCTGGGAGGAAGCTCCTAACAACATCGTAAAGTTGGGAATGACGAGATATGGGACTAAGGTGTGCGACATTGAATCGGGAGCAGTGTTGCTAACCCGAAACTTAAAATACTTCTATTTGTTAGTCTGGGTTCTCGTGCTTTGGTGTGTGAGGGATTAACTTGTGCCAAGTTTCTAATGTTACATCTGTATAGTGCTGTGGGTCACTGGCGTACGCAGGATTTTCTTCGGGGGTTAGCTGGAATTGTAAAAGTGGATGCTACATAGGTGCCTCCTAGGGGGACGGCATACACAATAATATATTCCGTATATTTAGAACTTAGCGCTATCAAAAATTGTTGTCTGAGTTATTTCAAGCGGGTTTACATTTACCACTCTGGTTTTGCCCGAGTTTTTCACTGCTTTTGTTTGAAAATGTTGATTTTCCCAAGATTTCGGATGCCAGTGCAGTGGATAGTGTAGATAGTGTCAACTATTCAGAAGTTTTAGGTATAACCAAATGGTTAGACTTTTGGTCTTAGTGTGGGCCTCCCCGATGGCGTAGTGGTAACGTAGTCGCCTTGTAATCAAGGGGTCCCGGGTTCGATACTCGATCCCACTTTAAACTGTAGGTCCAGTCCCTATTAACCTTCCTGTGCATAAAGTGGACTTAAGGAACAACAACAATCCAATTCAATTTCGACTTTAGTGTGAGTTGTCCTGGGTTCAAACCCGTTGATATCCCAGCTGAGTTGATCCAATATCGTGATGACAATTGGAGAGGTGCTTCAAAAGTATTAGCATTGGGCCGCGTCAGGCATACTAAACAATAACAACGGATTGGATTGAATTTGTTTATTTTGCGTCTCTTTTCTTCCTCTTTCGGCTAATCGCGACTATGGGGATGAATTGTGATAAGATGGAATGGATGAAGCGACAATCACTAACATATAGGCACGACACGAGAGCCCCACAGAGGATTGTATTGGCTGTGAATCCAGACGCCAGTGCCTAGCTAGTCTGCAACATGCAGTCCAAGGTGTACTACGTGTAAGGGAGGTTGATATCTGGATGTTTTGAGAAAGGGTCACCCCTTACAACCCACAGCGGCGACGGGACTCAAGGCTCTGACCTTACGTCATCCAATGACTTGGCTCCCTCGTAACAGAACGGTTAACGCTCTCACATTTGTTGCCAAGAGTCATGAGTTCGATTTCCGGTGAAGTTCCAAAATTTCGATGTGATTGTGGGAACAACTGGAGAGAAGGCTAGAAAGATTTATTCATTTGGTGTTTTAAGTCCACTTTATACACAATAATGCTAATTGGGACTGGACCTACAATTTAAAGTGGAATCCGAACCACTATGTGCCTCCACCGGGTATCGAATCCAGGACACCTTGATTACAAAACAACTCACGTGATGATCACGCATCACCAAGCTAAAAGTTTCTTGGCAGATTTGGACCCCTTCAAGGGCTGTTGCGACGTCGAGTTGCGTTTAGATTAGGCTCTGCGGAATAGATATTATACCATGGAATTTATTTTAGCTTTCCTACACAAAATATGGAAATAATTCTCAAGGTTAAACCCCCGACATCAAAGTATGAATCCCCTGTTACGACGAATTAGCTGCATCCGAATAACAAGAACCATACCTAATTACATTATCTGCTCTCCACACGTAAACTTCTACGTCATTAAGTACTTTTCATGCAAAATACTCAACACGTTATAAAATCTTTTGAACGTTTAACATTTTGCACTAAATGCATTTACCTGACTCCTATGAACAATTGTATATCATTGCTTACAATGTGTGACTGCTATAATACAACACCTCAAATTTATAAAACCAGAAAATTGCAAGTTTACGTTGTGTTCGTCGCATATTTTTATTCATCTATGACGATTAACGTAGAAAGAAAAGGCTACACACTGAAAACTAAATGCATTATATCGATTGATGCACTAAAGTGTGTTTTATGGATTCTTTAAAAAATCAGATTCACATTTGATGCATTTGGGTGCATTTTTGTATGTCGTGAAGGAAACGCATCATTTGATTCAATTGAGGATTTCTCTCAGTCGAGATGCACTTCAATGCATCAGTTGATGTTCCTTGATGCACCTTCTTCCATCTTTTCGGATGATGCACTTAAACGTTTGGTCTGAGCTACAGAGTTTATGTAGTTCAGACGAAACGTTGAAGTGCATCATCGAGAATGATGCATTCTGGTGCATCAAAATGCATCAAAACGCATCAACTGATGCATTGAAGTGCATCTCTACTGTAATATATCCTCACTTGAATCAAAGTATGCACTTTTGTGTTTCTTTCACGACATACAAAAATGCACCCAAATGCATCAAATGTGAATCTGATTCTATGAAGAAGCCATAAAACACACTTTAGTGCATCAATCGATGCATTCTGGTGCATCAATCGATATGATGCATTTAGTTCTCTGAGTGTATGTCAGATAACCAAAATAGAATGATAGTTTTATTCGTGTATAAAGAAGTGATTTTTACAGCTTGATCTGGACAATAAGTTAATCGCGACGTTGATTTTTTTTCGATAGTGATCTATACTTATGCGACAAACATTCT
Source organism: Lepisma saccharinum (assembly GCF_977018435.1). NCBI lineage: Eukaryota > Metazoa > Arthropoda > Insecta > Zygentoma > Lepismatidae > Lepisma > Lepisma saccharinum. The sequence continues at coordinate 23,393,173 of NC_139252.1, read as the reverse complement.
CAAGATTATGCCAAAGGATAGAAATGCTAAAATTATAAAAAATTATCTTACTTGCAATGTATGGTGAAGGAAATTTTCAACGCAAAAGCGGTCTAACCCACTTTAACATGATATATCCAATTAAAACCAGAACATAAGTAATTTAGTAGTAGAAATTACATAAAATTTAGAAAATACTTGTTGCTACATAATACATGTTAAAGTGCGCGTGGCGAAGTGTCAATCTTAAGGCGCTACGAAGGCAGAGGTTCCAAGTTCGAACCCGAGTTAAGCGTGGGTGAATTATTGTGTTTGCCCCATAACCTGTTTCATAAACTCTTTATCGTGGTCGCGACTAACCTTATCGGCAAAATGCGACGTATAGTAACCAAAATAGATAGGTAGCAACGAGGTACTGATGACTAAACTTTATCATTGCCCTGTTTTTAAATAATGATTTGAAACCCTGAGCTTTTCATAAACCTTCAAGTTCTTGGTCGAGTGAACATTCTTCCAAAGAAATTATGCTTGGGACGTCTTTAGGTTAAGCACATCGATAAAAATGTTTGCTACTGAACAAGGAGTAATTATTGAACGGTCTTGCCTTCTCATGGATATTCATTTTATCATAAATAGATATTGAATATTTCATAGAAGCAAATAGAAATATGGTACAATGGAAAAAAAAAACAAATACTGTTGTATATACATTATTTATACTTGGTTGAAAGACAGAGAGATGTTCCCTGCCACTTGCGACTTGGTTAAGGTTAGGAAGCGACAAGATGTGTGTTTCTTCCTCACACTTCACCTTAGGGGTTTTCGCACAACAGTATCCTACTGAAGTCTATGCAACACATGACGCAGCCGTGGTTTAAATACTTGCTTGATTTATCCTCGGGGTTTGCTTTCTCTGTGTTCTTGTACTTTTCTTGTATTTTCTATTACTTTTCCGATACTTGTCGAAATACTCTAGCAGTAGAGAAAACGTAAACCATCGTATCCGATCCCAGTAGCAGTGTAACTATAAGCCCCCCCCCCCCCCGCCCCGTTTTAGAAAATAAAGTCAAACGTTTCTTCTAAGTCAACTTTATGCTCAGATAGGTTAATCAGGACTGGATCTACAGTTTGAAGTGGATCCGAACCAGTCTGCAATGCATCCACCTGTGGCCATTTTATGGGTAAAGTAACGTTTATGACAATCTTGCCCCCCAAAATTGTTTGAAGTCGGTGGTGGGGGGATGTTTTGCGTAAGTTTCTCCAGCTGGGTGGATACTACCCGTTTACTTCGAGCACATAAAATGACGGACAAAATTTGCCATGAAAAATTGCAGTGGATTCAAAAATAATAACTTACTACCATTGAGTTATTATTCCAGTTGCAACAAATAAAATGCTTTATAATCTTTCTGTAAATATGCTGCTTTCTAAATTCAGTTCTTTTGTTGTGCTGTTCTATTCTAATTTACGTTTTGTATGAATAACCTGAGATTATCTGCTAGACAAATAGATTATTGAGAGAAACAAAACTTACCAATGTTTTTTAGTATGAACTTTTCGTGCATATATGCCTATATAGGATAATCGAGACGGGACCTACAGTTTAAAGCGAGATCCGAACCACTATGTGCCTCCACCGGGTATTGAACTCGAGACTCCGGAATTACAAGGCGACGACGTTACAGCTACGCCATTGGGGGAGCGACAATGTTTTATTATATATACCGGGTGGCCAGAATTAAAGTTACCCAACTCAGAACCCTCTGTAGCCTGTTTGAGGCATCGTAGAACTCTGAAATTTGGTGAATCCACTGTGCAGACCATGGGGAAGAGGATGGCGATAAAAAAGTTCAATTTTCCGCGACCAGGTTGAAATGTGGCGCTGTAATAATGAATATTGAATAACATAAGTCAGGTGTACAAATCTCTAAATCAGAAACAAGAGACTATCCACCACTGCAACAGCCACTTCAGTGACAACTTCTTCTGCAATCGGCCAGCGGCCCCTTCCTGCAGCAAAACCCAGATCTCCAGTCTCTTCAAATTTCTTCATCATCTTTCTTAACCCATGCATCGTCATGGGCCCCTTTCGAAGTCATTTCGCATGAGGATAACCTCGCAGTGCAACTGCACTATTACTACCGTTCTGATAAAACAACTTCACCAGCAATGTACGTTCTTTCTTATTTAATGGCATGGTGATCACTTCCGAACTTTTGTTCAGCACTCACGTTAAGTGATTTAGCTGAGTTATTAATTAGAAAGACGTTTGTTAGTGGCTGGAAGTTGCGAGAAAATAATCTCTTATTTATTGCAAGATTGCAAGGTAAAGGCAAATCCATAACCAATTGGAGCAGTTTACGTCATTATTACAACTCATCATAGAAGTACACCGCCACATTTCAACCTGGTGGCGGAAGATTGAACTATTTTTTATCGCCATCTTCTTTCCCATGGTCTGCATAGTGGACTCACCAAATTTTAGAGTTCTACGATGTCTCAAACAGGCTACAGAGGGCTCTGAGTTGGGTAACTTTAATTCTGGTATACGTATGTATGAATGTATTTCTCTATCATTTTTATATAAAAATTAACCGACCTCCGGAGCGGTTGTTAGCTGTGGTCCCGGTTTCGAATCCAGGCTTTGATTTGGGTGGTCTTTGTGAGTGTCCTTTAATCAACTTCATCCCATTATCACTCTTCTCATCTTTGCGATTAGCCAAAAATGGCAAAAGAAGATAAGTAAAATTAACCAAATCAAAATCAAAGGAAAAAAATCTTCACTCAGAGTTTACATTAGATTGGGGGCCGGGGGAGGGGGCAAATGATATTGTGCCCCTTTGAGGAACTTTTTGAGGGTACGAAGTATTTCCTTCCCCAAAAGAAAGTCTGCGCCTATGGTCATATCCATCTCACGAAATTCCTGCAGGACACGACACTTATTTCATTCATCCCAATAATAACGGGCGACAAAGTCAAAGGTGTGGTTTTCGCCGCTCAAGTTTTATGTACCGTACCATTGCGGCGTTTTGGGAAGGGACTAACTGTCGATCGGATACTCTGGTGACAAAACACCATGTTTGGCAACACTGAGGCCTCGTGAGACCTTGCCAACCTGAGAGAAGTCCCGTTATCCTTAGCGGCACCTGTTGAGTGTTGGCTGAGGGGCAATGAAAGAAGTGGAAGCCCTGCAAGTGTGTGTGAGTGTGTGTGTGGGACAGACTGACCCATGAATGAACCCGCAGGCTATGGTTCACGTGACCAGAATCCTTCTTTCGGAGTTCTTTGAGGTCGCGTCCAAATGCCTCAGCCGTGAATGTTTTTTTTTCCTCTTGTGTTTTTGTTATGTAAGCCATTTTTACGCTTGTGTCCACTCGACGGACCCACTGCAAACAATTGAAGAGATATGATCTACTAATTTATGACCGTTTTCACCTACATATGCTTACGGAATGAGGCAATACTTGTTTTCATAACCATTGCTGGACGTCACAAAAGGTTCACGGTGTATTGATGATGAGCTTGGAGGAAGTTGCAGACTATTCTCTATCCACTGTAAGAACGAAGTTAATGTAAACAAAACAACATGGCTTCTGAAAAGTACTTCATTTCCTATTAGTTCTGTTGGTATTTAACCCAGTCATATATCTACACACCCAGGCACGTATCTAGAAATATATTTCGGGAGGGGGGTCCAAACTAAGTATCTCACAAATAATAATAAAAAGTGTTTAAATTAAAATATTAATTATATTGAATTTAATGAATCTAACTAGGGAAAAAAATATAGCTGTTTTCATATCAATCGTCTGATATATGTATTTTAGGAAATGAAATCAAGTAAAATGAACACACTTTGTTGCACCTTTTCGTGAGATTAGCATATGTATCCCCTTTTTATCGCGTCTTTGATGCTTCAGCAGGCTTTTCCTTTATTTTCTTCTCTTGTTTTGTTAAAAAATTGGACAGAAAAATAAATGAGCTACATAAAATCCTATAGTCTCATTTTGTAGAGCAGAACGAGAGCTATAAAATGGTAGAATATAATCATTGCAGCCCCAATAGTTCACAAGATAATGCAGCAAAACCCGCGGAAGAAAACACGAACTTCAACAAAACCTATTCGGCAGAAGCACCGTTCTCTATGCGGTCCGCGCGCATTATATACACAAGGCGCAGAAAAGGAAAGCATTGAATAAAGACATTTTACAAGCACCCTTTTTTGCACCTTTTTGAAAACATTTCCAGAACTTTTTTTTCCTTCCCCGACCATACTTTTACACCTTAAAATCTTTTCCCTAAATATAACATTAGTTAAAGTATGTAAATTGATTAATATTGTACAGTTATTTTACATTAATAAGTAACAATAGAGATGTAACAGCATGTATTCGTTATCTAGCTTACGTGTAGTTATGATATAAAAATAACTGCCCTGACAAGGAAATTAATGCTTTGATAAACAGGTAAATATATACTGAATAACAAGAAAGGATGTTAGATTCGATTGACTAAAACTAAGATTAATATTTTATGCATATTATTATAAGTAGTAGTGTTCATAAATCTTTTTTGGTACTGTCCTTCAGAGCCATATGATCCTAGTATAATCCTTACCTCCCAGTAAGTTCGGCGGAAATAAATTATCCTCTAGTATTTAACAAATGCTAAACAAGTATATTTTCATTATTTAATTTTCGAATTTGGTAAGTGTTTCGGGGGGGGGGGGTCCAGACCCCCTAGACCCTTCCTAAACACGTCCTTGCACACACCTACAACACCAATTTTCTTCCAACATTCCCCTAAGATTCTTCCCAAACGCTCAATTAGTGGTCCTTTTGTCGATAAATTTACGTTTACAACCCGACAACAGCCTTACACTCCCTTCCCAGAAAATTCTGCTTCCTGCTAAATATAATAACAAAATAGGGAGTCGCGATGGTTTAGTGGCCAGCGGAACACGCTTTGACGACAAGGGTCCAGGTTCGAATTATTGTTTCTATGTTTTTAAAATGCTACAGATAATAGTTAAGGCCTCCTTGATTGCATAGCGTTGTCGCCTTGCAATCAAAGGGTCCCGGGTTCGATACCTGGTGGAGGCACATTGCACAGTGGTTCGGATCCCACTTTAAACTGTAGGTCCAGTCCTAATAAAGTTGACTTAAAATAACAATCCAAACAGATAACAGTTAACTGTTGTTGTCCTTTAGAAAATGCTGGACAGAAAATAAACTTGTCAGGGGCACAATATGAATATCGTGTTGAAAATGTTGAACTTAGATAAAGATCGAAAAACAACCAAAAATTATGCAAAATTGCCAACGAGGAGGCAGGAAAGAACCAAATTTCAAAACAGAAAAAAAGTTGAATTTCACAAGCTGGATTTTTTTTTAAATTTTCAGGGCCTGTAGTATTTTGAATTTTGAATTTGAATTTAAAATTTTGGGTGCGTCAGCACTTAGGATATTTTGTACCCGTCACATTATACGGGGTTCATCCCCTTGCCATAACTGAAATAGCATAATTGCAGTGTCGTGTTACTAAAGTATTCAGACTTTCGTTAAAATTTGAGGTTGTGAAGGGACACTCAGCACACACAAGGACAAAAGCAGGACAACACACAAAAAATTACACTGGCCGTAGTGCCAGTCGCCAGAGCCTCGTTTGTCTGCAAAATTCAGTCCAGGGTGTACTACGTGGAAGTGAGGTTGACAATTGGGTATACTACGTGGAAGGTCACCCCTCCCCCCCTGTTGTATTTCCATTTTCTAACAATTCATAATGATTTATTAGCATTTGATAGTTTTCAGTTCTTATCAGCCATTTCACATATTGGTTCAGCAGTTTTCTTCCCGAATTCCTGTATTTTTTTGGAATATTGTAGTAGCTACTGTATTGTCGTTTCTTCCAAGTTTCTTTTTTTACTTCAATAGCAGCACGTGATTAGTATTTTTATGGCATTCATTTGTTTTTCGTGTCTACACGACTTTCTTCTTTGTTAACAACAGAATCTACTTCTACACAAGTCAAGCATCTTTATCTTGTGACGGAAAAGTTCCAGTAAGCCGACAGCGATTCATGTCATCAATGTATATCTTCCTGCCAGCTTTTCCGATTCCCATATCCCGGAGAACATTGAATGTCAGGTATTTAGAGGAGAAAGTGAATACCACACGGTTGGATAACACGGTGTATTTCAACATACCATTCACATGATTGAAACGTGGCATCAGAAACCTAGCACGCACTTGCTACAAGATGTGAGTGTCTTGTAGAAAGTTGTAGCGCTTCAAGTATACAAATTACCAAACACTTTTTCTTTCTACAACTAAGAAAGCATGAGCATTGTTTGAATTTCCTGGTGGTGCAATGCCAAAATTATTCTGAACAACAAAAAAAGTCGGAGTTAGGTGATTGCTAAGTCGAGTGTTTCAACAGCAATGTTATTAATAGGGAAAGGATTTTAAGGTGCTGCACCTTTCCAAAAATATAGTTGCTTTCATACCGATCATTTGAGATATGTATTTTAGGACATAAAATCAAGTCAAATGAACACGCTTTGTTGCAGCTCTTTTGCACCTTTTCGTTAGATTACCACATTCATCAACTTTTTAATCCCTCTTTGATGCTTGAGCACGATTTTCCTTCACTATCTTTCATGTTTTGTTAAAGAAAATGTACAGAAAAATAAATGATTTTCACTCTTCTTGAACAGCTACATATAATCCTATAGTCTCATTTTGTAGAGCAGAACGAGAGCTATAAAATGGTATAATATAATCATTGCAGCCCCAATAGTTTCCAAGATAATGTAGCAAAACCCGGGAGAAAAAACACAAACTTCAACAAAACCTATTCGGCAGAACCACCGTTCTCTCTGCGGTCCGCGCGCATTATATACAGAAGGCTCAGAAAAAGAGGGCATTGAATAAAGGCATTTTATCAGCATCTTTTTTTTGCACCTTTTTCAAAACATTTTCAGAACCAATTTTGCCCTTTCCCGACCATAATTTTACACCACATAAAACGGAAGAGTAAGAAGATGGACAAGGGTATGGAAAGGGTTGTCCATGGCCTACAATAAAGGTATTCCCAGAAGCTCGTCTGGTATTACCGAAGAAGTATCGTATGGTATTAATTTGATTTTCTAAGACCTTCTATAGACTCTAATCAGTAATGAAATAGAATGCATGTAATTATGAAAGACCTTCGTTTATGAAAGGAGAAGATGGCTTTCTTTTTCTACGTAGGACTTCAACAGTACAATTCTCCGTTCACTATAATAAACTTGGCTTCTTAGAAATGCTATTGGTTGTTCCAATGGCAGCTGTTTAGAAATATTTCGCGTGGGAATAATGTATACCACTCAACATTGAAGTTATGGAACCCTATATCATGAATTGTACAGCTACGATCAGTATATTTAAGGGCAAAATAACTTGTAAGGAACTATTTGTCAAAACCACGTGATTCTTAACTTCGTTTTTACAGTGGATGGAGTATATATTATAATGTAATCTATACTATTTTCTTATTGGAAATGTTTTCCGTGCAGCCGAGTGATTAGCGCTCTCACCTTTGGTGGAAGTTCAATCCCCAGTTGGAGTTCCAAAATTTCAGTCTTGACACAAGATTGTGTTGACAATTGGAGAGCTACTGGAGTTGTTGTTTTAAGTCCACTTTATGCACAGATAGGCTAACCGGGACTAGGTCCACAGTTTAAAGTGCAATCCGACCCACTGTGCATTGTGTCTCCACCGGGTATCGAACCCGATAACCCTTGATTACAAGGCGACGACCTTCTACTACGCCATCGAGGTCAGGAGCGCTACTCGAAGGTAGCGAAAATCATAAAACAGTGCCGCGCATCACACAATGATAAGTCTTTTGCAGATCTTGGTCCTCACAGGGCTGTTGAACCACTTAGTTTTGTTTTAGTCAAATAGACAACACGGAGGCCTCTAAAGCGTTTTGTGCAGAATATGAAACTATAGGTACGTGATATGACGTTTAATGTTTTTAATTTACTTTACGCCCTCTCAATACTTGCCAAAGTCACTTGCATGGATGAAGTGATTTAATCGCTTTCAACGTAGGGGGTTTCTTTTTTATCTTTTGTTGATCACTGCAAGGGTTGATCTTGTTACCACTGTTTTCCAGAAGATACTTCATTTCTTATTTTGTCCATCACTATGAAGCCAGAGGTCCAGGGTTCGATTCCCGGCCTGGGCATGGATGTTCTTTATGAGTGCCCCTTTATCAATTTCATCATATTCTTGATCTTCGTATTAGCCAATGGTGACAGAAAAGTGAAGTAAAATAAACAAAATCAAGCAAGCAATCATTATTTCGCACATTTCACACGCTCCCCAAGAATGATTGTACTTACACATCATATAATGCATACCTATCACCCCACCCCCACCTCCCCACACACACAATGCACTACTGATGACTTATAACTTATCTTTACTCCACAGTATACATACTAATACATTCAATGTAATATTTTATCATTGTATAATCTTTATTGAATTATCATGATCATTATGTTCTTTTTTTATTGTTTTTATTGATTTATTGTATCTCTTGACAAGGGTTGGTTGTAAGAACGGTACATGAGGCCGAATCTATTCTATTCTTCCAAATCTAAAAATTTTCTTCGCCGCTATCATTACACAATTGGTGCCGCAAGCTTGTCTCCGACTTCTGCCATCTGTTCTCCAGACACAGCTGGATGACCGCTCCAAACAGGAAGCGACCTTTTGTTCCCGGGTTCAGGAAGTAAACCGGAAACAAGGTGTAGGAGGCGAAGTCCAGTTGAGGCATTTGATACGTTTTTCCTCTTCGTTTCTTGCTTCTGAACACTTTCATGTGTACTGCTCCGAGAGAGAAAGTTGGGGCCAGTTTTTTTGGCTCCACGTCAGGAAGAAAGAAAGTAAAAAAAAGAAAAGTAATAAGTGGCCTGGAGAGTAGAGAAGAGGTGCTCTCTGGGAATGTCTTGCAAAGGACAAAGGACAACCAAGTTTTCTGGAAAATACCACAAAGTTTATGTAGTGTAATGGAAATCTGGTACCTATCAACTTGGTGTTGTGTTGGGGCAGGAATTACATGAAGCTGGGCTTTCCATTTTTTTGCAGTTGTAGTCATGCCATACGTCATACAATGCATGAGACGTTTGTTTGGGGGAGAGGGGTGGACCAAATTCGGATATGTACATATTATGTACACATTTCCTGCATTTCTTTACGATATTTCAAAGTTATAACTGTAAAATGTGGTAAAATATATGTATATGTCTATTATAGCTAGACTCTGTGTCCAATTGTGAAATCTCAAATTCCTTTATTTTTATTGAACGTCTTGTGTTTGTTATTTTAGTATTCTGGTACATTGCGAGTGAAAATGGGGAAGGCAAAAGTAAATAACAAATTATTATTGCTCTCATATGCTCATTATGAAACAACCCTTCCTCTCTAGCAAAAATAAAACAGTATATTTAACTAACACAAAATTAAATCCGTATCGTCTCTTAAATAACGCACCTGCTACAATGTAGTCCAGGGGCATATGTCAATATTTCTGTAGTCCGTGGGTTTCTGAATGAAGGGAAAACATGACTACCGCTAATACGTTGCTAGTATGGTACACAATCATGTACTACCAGGGGTTTTGCCCGAAATTGTGGCAGAAGGCCTGTGTGGCATCATAAAGCCAAGATGTTTACCGCTTCATGCACTAACTAAGAAAATCCATCATAACTCCTTTAATAGTGATTTTGAGGGGAAAATTATAGATACATGTTTTGTTTCTAATTAAAAAAGGAACAAAATTGATTCTTACAGTTTTTTTCATATCTCGCACTGCTATGGAGATATATCCAGTGAAACTATTTCGTGCCCTTTTCTGCAAGAATTCCATGCTTATTTTACACTTTACTTGACATTCTGGCATATAAAGGGGGAAAATTACTGCCTGTGATGTTTTGTTGATGCCTACTATTGTGGCGTATTGCCTGTGTGAGATCATACATCCAAGATGGCTGCCTCTGCTGCAGACATTAACAAACAAAACGACCATATCTCCTTAATGAGCACTGGATCGCATTTTTCTTCACGTGCAATGCAACTTTCTGTTGTGTGTCACTCCACGCCATAAATGTTACATTGTGCTTTGTTTCCATTGTAATCAATGCGCAAATTTCGATGCTTGTGTTGCATGTCCTCTCTCTGCCTGTAGAATGACCGCTTCCCATGCTGCTTTTGATCACTGGATGCACCTGGTTAGTTTTCATAATACAGGATGTTTACATCCTATCAAATGGGAAAACTTGTTGTTCCAGCACAGATGTTGTTTGCATGAGCAACTTCAAGTATGTGAAGGCAACCATGAAGATATTCCTCTGAGTTTGTATGTGCCTAAATCGGACTTCAAAGAAATTTTCATTATGGAGAATTACACAATAAAGAACGTTTCAACCCTGTATCAGGGTCTTCCTCAGACGAAGAACTAAACTAAAATGATGAAATACACACACAGAAAGATATATACACATAGCAGGGTGACTGGTCACACAAAAACAAATCATGTTGACAGTCCTTAACTTGGATGATTTCTCCAAAGGAATTAAGTACATTTCGCCTCTTGACACATGACTAATGGGTCTACCACGCTGTCAGGTGATTGACAGGTCAAGAATAGCAAGAGTCTGGAACTACCTGTTTATCATTTCCCCACCCCTCCTGCCTTTTTGGTATGGATGAATACCTCCTCCACTGGTCTTCTTCTCTTCTCTTTCCTCCTTATTTCTTCTTCTCTCCTCCTTCCTTTTCTCATCCTTTCAACTTTCTCTAACACACTCTTCCATTCCTTGTTTATCTTGAGTCATCCATTCCAATTCATGATTTATTCTCCTTTCTTCTCTATTTCTTTGGTCTCCTTCCGTTTTCTCACTAGTTCTCTCTTCTCTTCTCCTATATGCCTCGCCGAATCCCATTCTACTTCATGTCCCGTCTCTCTAGTGTGTTTGAATATGGCATTCCTGTCTCTCTTCAATCTCACATTATCCATGTGTTGCTTTAACCTGTCTTTCAGTCTCTTCTTCGTTTCCCCTATATATATATATATACACACACACACACACACACTTTCGCATCCTCTGCACTTCACCTCGTAGATAACCCCTTCATCTTCTTCCTCTCTCTTTTCTTCCTTCTTCTTGCTGGCTGTACTTAAAACAGTGCTTCCTCCCTTCCTGTAAGTTCTTATACCCACTTTCCTCAGCACTTTGCATATCTTCTCTGTGGCCTCTCCCATACTTCTTATACCAAACCATCTCTCTTTTTCTTCCTTCTCTTTCGGTCCTCTCTCTTTTATTTCTTTCCTTCTTCTGTTGATGTTGTGTCTGTCTTTCTTTTCATAGCCATTCTCTTCCAGTTGTTCCCACAGCCTATTAATCTTGCTTTCTTCTTCGCTTTCTCTGTGCATATCTTCTTTATTCGGTCTTCCATGTTTCTTATAAAATTACGTTTTGTTGCGTCACCCACATCACTTCTTTTGTGGCAGAACACTCCTGCCGAACACTTCTTTTCAACATAAAGGAACATTATTCTGTTTGTGCACCAACGAAACAGTACATTCTATTGTCCAAAAGTAAATTAACCCGACTTCTAAACCTGAAGTATGTACAGGAGAGTCCGGATAATTCGAGATGAACGATACAGAGACTTCGTAGAATTACAAGGAAGATGAAGAAGAAAGACACTCAGATTGTACCATTGGCGTAAGCAGGATTTCATTTCGGAGGGGGCTGGAATTTGTACAGAAGGATACTACAAAGATGCGTTTCATAATGACCATTTTTGATATTCGTTCCAAAAGTTGCCCAAAGACAAAAATTGGTAATTGGGGTCATATTAAGGGAGTTTTCAGTTACAACTTTGCTTTTTACAAGAGTTTTTTTATTGCTTTAATTTGAAAATGTTGATTTTCCCAAAATTTCGAGGAGGACTGTAGCCCCATCAGCCCCTTCCCTGCGTACGCCAGTGGATTGTACGGAATAACCTACCGAAAACCTGAGGAAGCTAAAGAAACAAACTATATAACTAGCACCTACAGTTTTTGAAAAATTTGATATAAAGTATTATTATGAATATTGTACTTCTCTACGAAGCTGAGTACAATAGTAACTAATGCTACGGAAAAATAGTTAGGACTAAACAATATTAAACTTTTACATTAATGAAATGGCCATGTGTCTTGTAATTCATGGCGTTGCATCTGAGCACTTAAGCTCCGTACCAGCTAACTGTAGACCAGGCGAAAAAGAACAAGTCTCTGCGCAAGTAGTGACGCGAGACGTCTCCACCAATGAACAGTGAGAGAAACGGGATTGCGTAATGGGCGACGGGAATTACCCGATTTCCTCCTTCTCTCTGTAAGCGTTGCAAACTGTTGGAAAGGATAATACCGAATGCACATGGCAAACGGGCCGTATTCTTGTCTCCAGGTCCGTACGATTGGTTTAGGAATTTCTTACAGAAATATTTGGGATAAAACTGCAAGAGCAAATGTTGACAAGCCGTGCATTTAGTGTACGAACTAAGGTCTGGACCGTACGTCCGTACATGCCATGAAATCTCCATACATGTACAGTCAGGACCGTACGGTTGGCAACGCTGCGCTTTCACCACTCGATTTTCCTCTTCCTCCTCTGCCCCTGCTCTACAGTTAGCTGGGACAGGGTATAGAAAAAAAACTAGATTTTTTTTGCATTGGCTTAATCCAAACATCGGATTATCGCGACTCTAATGCATATACAATTTGGCTCAGAAATATTGTACGGATTAGTCAGTGACATACCAAGAATTTTCACAAAATAGGGAGCGTTATGTCTTATTTTCTCCGTATTTAGTCCTGTATCCTTCAATACTTTCCTGCATTCCAGATTTCTTTTACGACAGCACAGTGGAACTATGCCCCCTCTTATGATTAATGTTATTGGAACAACTAATTACAGAATCTAATAGCAAACCTCGTAGATGAATGGTGAGCACTTCCGGCTTTGTTACAGACGTTCCCAGATCTCCTGTGGAAGAATCCAACATCAGGGCAATTGGAGAGCTACTTGAAGGAACAGTGGCGGACTCCGGTCTAGAAAGGCAGAAAAATGCGGCGATGGGACTCTATGCACCGATCGCATGTCTCCCATCGAAAGCCGCTTTGTAGGGCAAAACCGTTGAGCAAGATTATTCATTATTTCCGCTTTCTGCGAGACTCAGGAAATCAGGATCTGAAAGATTCACAAAATTGCGTCATCCCTACATCTTAGGTGCGGGACTTTCTTTGCTTTCGACTTTCCACAAGCGTTACGGAAAACATGCGGTATGTATCTTAGGGAAAAATTTATGATCCGCCGTCGAGCTTCTTGTCTCCACCCCACCGTCATGAATTTCTCCTAGTCGAAGGTTTTCAGTATAATTTGGACTGACCCAAGGGTCACTTTCCGTAGAAAGTTTCACCTGTTTTTACTCTCACGGCTCTCTTCGCCGAGACCATCCGCCAACTCTCCTTTTTCCCACACCGGGCAGCAGTCGACGGTGTTCATGTTTGTCTCGCTAAAATCCAGCAGTTTGCAACCAGTTGACGGTGCCGCTGCTTATTTTTAGTACTGGACACACCACATACCATTAGGCTCTTGCATTTCGACAGGTACTTGCTTTCTAAGTAGTAAAAGTGGACTTTCTAATTATCCGTGAACGGTTTTGATGGCATGATTAAGTAGGCTGAAATGCGTCAGCCACAAGCTACAAAAACAGGCTCAAATTACTTCAAGACACGGTGTATTGCCAAAACTGTTGGAAAGTTATAGAGCATCTAACCTAATGTATATGTTTTTTGACTATTTTTTGATAATACTACAATATCTCATAGGGTCTATCTGATGACGTAGTTGTTACGTCGTCGCCTTGTAATCAAGGGGTCCCGGGTTCGATACCCGGTGGCAGCACATGGCACAGTGGTTCGGATTCCATTTTGAACTGTATGTCCAGTCCCGATAAGCCTTTCTGTGGACTTAAAACAATAGTTCAATCAAAACTACAATAGCTTACATGGAACAACATTAGATGTATATTTTTTACATCATTTTTCTTCACTTTAATAAGAATCTATTAAGAAAGCGTATGTAAAAGCAGGGATAAACATATTGTTTTGAGCTTTTTGTCTTTCTTTGTTGTTGGCCTAATCGCCACACACTAGCCCCGTATAGTTCGCTGCACTTCTTGACACTCTGTGTAGTGCAGGTGTATACCGGTGTCAGGCTAGTACAAGGAAATGGCCGTCAACCAAGCAGAAGGAAAGCGGTGCTCAAGTTCAGAAGATTCGACAAGTGCCTGTCTGCTGCTTTAAAGGTTCATTTGATTAGTTAGCACGCACCACGTGATCATACACCACGGAGCAGACATCAAATACACTACTTGACACCAAATCAACGAAGTAGAAGAGTCGGTGTTGCACCGTGTAACCAACTACATCCGTGAGTGCAGAGAGAGTCAAAAAGTGCAGCGAGCTAGACGGGGCTAATTTGGTCATGCATGTGATGTCATCATGACGTACACATGACATACGAACCTATATGCATGTGCAGCACAGAATAAACTTACTGTTAACTTGCCTGAGGTTTCGGGACTTGCAAAGCAAGCCACGAGAATTTCATAATTACTGCAATTATCTACCCCTTTTAACGGCAGGCAAGTCCTCAGGTTATGCAAGCTCTTGCAGAGTTAGCTACCGGGATGCAGTGAAAAAAAACAAAAGTGTTGATCCAGTCTTATAGGTCTTGTCTATACAGAAGGCATGCGGAGGTTGTTGAACAGGAATGCACGTCTGCAACCTGTTGCAAGGGTGGATCGGTCTGCAAATTCAATGAACGCCAGATGAGCAATTCCTTGTGCTTTGGTCTCCCCAACTGTATTACATAACCAGCTATTATCCTTGCCTGATTCTTTGATTTCCTTATTGGAAATTCTGGACAATCGAACAGGTGAGCACTGTGAACCTCTGAATCGGTAACCTGGTAGCGATCGAACCAATTTCCTTCTTTTTAAGTGTTTTTTGATAGATGTACGTGCTGACAATTATTCTTCCAACTGCGTTAACTTTGATTTCTTGGTGAAAGTTATACACCAAAAGTATGCAATAAGTTTTTCTGATTATTGTTAGGGCGTAACAAATGCGCTATGTAATTCTCGAACGCTTCTGCTATTTCACATAATCATCTTCCCCATAATTTATTCCATCATTGAAGTCTGGATGTCTTCTGGGGTTTGGTCCCCATTTGCCGCACGTGTAGAAGTCAATACGCGTAATATCCGCGTAACAGAAATCTTCTGAGAGCCTCCCCGATAACGCAGTGATAGTGTCGCCTTGCAATTGGGGTCCTGGGCTCGATACCCGGTGGAGGCACATAGTAGTTCGGATCCCACTTTAAACTGTAGGTCCAGTCCCGATTAGCCTTACTGTGCATAAAGTGGACTTAAAACACCAACTTAATCAGTTGATTACTGGAGTGCGGAAGAAGAGAAGGGGTGAACTGATGAACTGGATGAGCTGGTCTTCCCCCTTAAAACTTAAAACACCAAAGCAACCAACCAACCAGAAATTTCCTGGAATTTAATGCTTTAGTGTGACTATCATTTCTATAATGAGTAAATTAAATTTTACAGCATAGGTATACCTTATTATTGTACCATATATTTTATTTAGCTATTAGAGAGAAAGACTATTGCCAAAAACCGGAACGAATGTTTGACGTTTTTCATTAACAATAAGTCTTTGATATTTTTTGTAATTCACTGCAACACACTAAGCGATTACTGGTATGGGACATATGCTGGTTGGTGTGTCGTTTCTGTGATTTGGATGTCATTCACAATGTCCCAACAACCTTCTAATCTTTCCACACTGCATCACACATCACTTTACAGAAACTCTAAAACGGAAATTCACAAAAATCTTCGTCAAAGTGTGCCGGGATTGAAATCGAATTCAATCTTATGTAAATTGTTATTTGATGCCTTGGTGTATTATGTATATGTGTATACAAGGAAATGTATTCAGAATGATCAAACTGTTATTTGTTAAACATTGTATAATTTTAATAAATATGAAAGATATAATCTGAAAGTAAAGCTACAAGAACCATAAGTATAAGATGTCATTAATCAAAGTATGAAGGTAATGCGTGCATTGAAAATACACAACAAACAATTACTTAATACTACATTCTAAATACATTTATGTACACTTAATTCCTTTTGTAGTAGCATAAACAAAATATACACACCATATAGGAATGTACTGTACGTCAATTTATGAGATTCCAAATGCAATAAACTCCAAATACAGAGGAAAAGAATCATTCTTGTAGAAGTAAGCCTTTAAAAATGTTTTGCTAACGATGAAATCATTTCTACCACATTATGCATACAAAAGAATAGCAAAAAGTACAATAAAGAACTTTCATTCAGTTTCCAGCAGTTGGGTTACATTTTCTTTCTCTTGATTTATTATTAATATCGACGTTTGAAAGTTGTTAAAAGAGGGGAATAATGAAGCATATTGAACAAATGAAATGTGGAAAAATGGCATTTAGCTAATGGTCACTAAAAGAGGAAAATTACAAATAGATCCTGTCTTGTCTATTGTTAAGTTACGTCATTAATAGTATAAGGTGACAATATCAGAAATACTTACGCTCCTTTCTGAACAGATTATTTACTCTTTCTAGGCTAATATCATGCAGCTAACTAGAAAACAATTTTATAAACTGTATGATGTCTTTAGTTATGTGCTGATGTATATTTTTTTAATCTTTTTTCAGGTACGTTGGTTTTGAAATCTTAATAGAAGAAAGTTGGTGAGTAGTTTCATCCAACTATAAACAATTTTAGCATTAATGCAATTGAAATACGTAAGGGTTATAATATCCAAGATATTTATATTACGCAGAGTCCTATTGGCCCACTCTACTTACTTGTACAATAGGAATGAATTCTTACAATTGCACCTTTAAACGCCTGTTATTACCATGTCAATTGTCATCGTAATTGCAGACTTTCGTGCTTTCTACTTCAGCGCTGTCTTCCTGTACATGTACCGGCCACAGGTAGTGATAGGTTCCTCATATCTGTAATTAACATCATGTAGCATGCTTGCTTGGTAATCTTAACACAATAGTTTAGTGTCTTCTTTCCTCAGGGATGAGTTTTCCCAGGAAGTCTTACTTACAAGAGAGAGAGTGAGTTCGTCTTTACCGCCTTTGCGAAAACGTATTTAGAAGGGGCTTCAGGGTGGGTCTGGACCCCGAAAGACTTACCAAATGCGAAAATAAAATAATGAAAATGTACTTTTTAGCATTTGTTATACTATAATCGATGGTTATTTATTTAGTATGAACTTGGAAGACAAGCATTTTTATATTAGGATCATACTGCTTTAAGGACAGTACCAAAGAAGATTTATGCACGCTACAACTAATGATAATATGCATAATATATTAATCAGGAACATCCTATTTTATTATTCAATAAATATTCAATTCTTTATCTATTTGACATTAATTTCTTTGTTTTTTACAAATTTGGCGATCTTAAGTACACGCAAACTGGATAATCAATATATGTTATATTTATATAATTATACCATCTTTTTAATTATTCATGTAAAAATAAAGATGCAATATTAATACATTTCCATATTTTAATTAATATTTAATTGAATTATAATTTAATACTTTTAACTTAAACATTATTATTATTATTATTATTATTATTATTATTAATAATTATTATTTCTGGGACACTGTTTCAGACCCTCCTCCGAAATATATTTCTAGATACGTGTCTAACCCTTTGGGATGTGGCTTCGAGTCCTGGTGGCCTAAGGGCTCGCTGGAAAAGTTGCGTGTTCAAGAACTGTTCGATTTGATAGGCTCGAGCCTTTAAGTAGTGTGTGAGGTCCTGAACGAGTGAATTCATGACTGGGCGAAGCATGGCGTGTTTCTGTTGTGGGAGAGGTTAGGGCTTCAACGAGAAGGAAGGCAGGATACCGTAAGACAGGTCAGGCAAGTGGATGAGTGGGAGCAGTTACGATGTACTGCATATTAGCGTGGGAACATCGTTCTAGTGTTGCCATATGAGTAAAGATTCCCCTGGTGAAGGGAAACATTCCTTATTTCATGGAATTTTCACTCACTGAAAGGAAACTTTAATCAATTCAAAGTCACTACATTCAAATGTTCATGACTTTCCTGGAAATTTTCATTTCTACATACAAATTTCCTTGTTACATATTTACGAACAAGGTCAATTGAATGACTGAAATTCTAATCACAGCAAAAAGGTAAATATAGGTTCGTGAAAGGAAGAGTGCAATCGTTCGTACTAAATCAGCTCTGCCACCTACCGGTCGGAATGAGAAGAACTAATGAATCCTCCCCTTAAACATGGACATGCGCCATGAGGCTACTTGCACCTTCTTAGGAAGCATCACTGCATGGAAATCTGTGCCACTGCCATTATTTTCCTCTATGTGGGGATTTCGCTAATTACATACACATTGTCTAACTGCATGTAAATTTCCCCCAGTCATTGGAAATTTCCTAGCTGCATTCAACTTTTCTTACTCAATTGAAAATTACGTAGGATGCGATTCAAGGAAGAGAAAAGAGAAATTTGTGGAACATCTCGATTTCTTAATGGAAATTTGAAGGGTATTATATTGTTGACTTATAAGTAAAAATTGGAAGGTATTCACAAAAAAGACATACAGAGACGGATGTTCTCGTCGGTTTCGAATACAGACCTTACAAATTCCATTACTTGCCTCCTCCGGTGGAAAGGTACCAGCCTGACAGCCGGATCTGAATTGACAGGTATTGGAAAGCAACCGAACCGATCTGAGAAGATCGGAAGGAAAATTCGGGATCAGTTTTGGATTTGATTTGATCGAAGAAGAAAGAGCAGAGGTCGGAAGCGTCACTCCGATCTGAACATGGTCTGAGCCTATTTACACAACCCATCGCTAGCCCTTCTTTACACTGTACTTAGATCCCGACAAAGAATTTGACAAATTAGAGAAGGAGGAAACAATATTGTACACACCAACAATGCATCAAAATCTATTCGAAGTGTGTTTCCTGACCTTTCCCAAGAAACCGGTTTACAGTTGGATGCATTTTTCTATATCGTTTGCAAAGGTAACACCAAAGTAGTATTTGACAACGCCATATGAACAAGTGAGCATTTCTATCCATGTCGAACTCTACTTTAATCCATCAATTGATTCGTTATTGTTGAACCTTTCTGCATAGGCGTGCACAGGCTATCTGGAGATGCCTTAATGAGAGTTTCAATTGCCTATCTGGACAATTGATTTATTGATTTAGTTTATTTTACTTCGCGTTTTGTGCCTCTTGGCTAATTTGCGAAGATGGGGATGAGTGATGAAATGATGAAATTGATGAATGGACATTCACAAACAACCAAGCCCGAGCGGATGTGCTAACCACTCGGCCACAGGGTCCGGCCCTATCTGGACAATGTTAGCCTAATTGTTGTAACTTCATATTTCTTTTTCGCAGGAGCTATGATCAGAAATTTTAACATAAAAGTCTCTCAGTATTTGTTATTTAGTGAAAAAAGATATGTCAGAAATATGATAAATATTCCCAGTAAAGTCAAAAATATGCACAACTGTACTTTCGAATTTCTCATTATACGGGATTTTCCAGGGAAAATCGACTAGGGTTGGGGTTGGGGTGTTAAATGAAGTCACAATCCCTTTATCCGAAGAATGTAGTGGGAAAATACTCGAACTCGTGTCCGCACAACAATGACGGAGAACTTTCGCTCAATAATGTTCGCACAGCTATCAATAGTCGGCGGGATAAAAAATAAGGGTATTATTTTTCTGTACTAGTTGGTAAGAAAAGACGGCATCTGCTTTTAATTTGTTCGTCCGTAATTTCCTTATCCTGCCATCGATAATATAAACTATTCGTTGTGCTAAAGGTATGAATAATAATTATAAAATAACTGATTATATGCAAGACAATTTAGAAATTATGCAGAAATATGTCGTATTACGAGAAAATTGAAGAAATATGTTGTAAAAACTCGAACTTGATAAAATAGTCAAAATGCCTTATCAAGTTTGGCTCATTTTCATCAGATATGTAAAGTATTCCATCCGATGACAAATGAAAGGTGGAGGCACATAGTGGTTCGGATCCCACTTTAAACTGTAGGCGCCGATTAGCCTTACTGTGCATAAAGTGGACTTAAAACACCAAATCAAGCAATCAACAAGCCCAATAAAAATTATGTTATAACATCAAGTCCCGGGCCCCACTTATGACAAGTTCTCTTATCATTGTGACGATATTTGAATAATAGAAGTACGCAATTCAAAATCAACATTCGTACAGAATAACCAACTCTAACAAATGTAATGCAACATAAGAATATCTCTCTTCAGGTGATATATTAGCTGAATCCCTATAATTAAATAAATATATATATTCAGTTTTTGCATGTTTTCTAATGCGCATTACTTTATAAAATATATACCTGGTCATACTCTGTGTGATTTATAAAGTAAGAAACATCTTCTTTACTACGTGATTACTGATTTAAACAATATCACATTGGAGAGAGAGAGAGAGAAAGAGGGGCATATCAAATGAAACGAAATAGTTTACTTTTTTAAACACTGGTATTATTTTCATTGTTTTAATGGTAGTTTCTGCATTCTTTGACGACATATTAGGGTGTCCCAAGGCACTCCTATTGATGTGTATTTTGTCTGAGTAACAGACTTTAAGCATTTTTTGTTTCAACTTATGTATTTACTTTTCTGTGTATATGATGCGTTCACCTTTCTCAAGTATGGTAAGTTATCGACTGTCCTGACGATCAGCATGCACCTCAAACAAATTATCAGACCATTGTTCTAAATGCGTGTCATGAGAATTTCTTGTGTAAAGAATACAGAGTGTAACAATTACGAATTCAACGTTTAGTAAGTTACCGTTTACTTACTCATTGGTGGACTTTTCTTGAACAAGATCGTTCGGTGACTCAAACTTTACAATGAAAATAACTGTAGGTCAAACGTTTATGTACCCAGCCACGACAATCACAACGGTATTATGAGATTTATTATGTAATCATATTCTGCGTAAATCATTTCATAGCGGTTAGTCAACTGTATTAAACAGGAAACGCAGTATCTTTTTTTCGCAAAGGCGCCGCAACATGTATAGCTTTGAATATATGATTTTGGAATGCTGTATATTTTTAATTATATTACGCAGTGTACTCTTATTTGTTTCCTCGTAGGGCGTATTTTGTTTTATGCTTTCCAATTAACACAGTGGCGGGGTGAGAAAAAAATAAGTAGGATGGGAGAGGAGGACTGTTTTTCTTGTAGCAGTCATATTTAGAAAACGCCTAATTACTAGAAAAATACATGGGTTGGACTGAAATACCATTTATTTAAGTAGTTTATCTTGGTTACTGGGGTGCGGAAGGAGGGGGCGGTGAGTTAGCCTTCCCTGTCTGGCGCCGTCATTAAATTAACTAACTAAATTAACTCTAATAAATGGGTAAAGGTGGCCGGAACGTGGTGCTGATCAGCCCACCTCCACAAATAGACGAGATTGTGAATGTGCGAGGGCATGCCTGTACATCCCTTACATGACTTCACAGCGTTCACCCACTGCAATGGGTAGGGGGTACCTTTACCTTTTTCATACAGCATGTTGTGAATTGGAATATATATATAAAATATATTATTGTTAGTGCACAAAAGATGGATTTTACACTCCTGTTCTGTATGTGTACTGCAATGGACAAGGAGAAATATAGCAACCATATTGAAAATTCAAAATCGAAAAGGTTTCAAGCCCGTAAGAATAGGTATCACCCAAGACTATTTCGATAAGTAACTGTTACATATGAAAAATAACTCATTGCTTTGCTCTTCAGGTTCCAGGAGTACTAGGGGTGTACTAGGGATCCCCAAAAGTCAGTACCGGGATCAGAAATAAACATCCCTCCCTGATCCCTACTTTTCGGGATTTCGATAAGTAAGGTTGATTGATTTATTGATTGACTTGCTTTATTTTACTTCGCTTTTTGTGCAACTTTTGTCTAATTTGCGAAGATGGGGATGAGTGATGATATGACAAAATTGATGAATGGACACTCACCCAGGCCAGAATTCGAACCCAGGACCCCTGGTGTCGTAGCGCGATGTGTTAACCACTCCGCCACGGGGCCGGCTCGATCAGTAAGGAAATTACTGGTTAATTCTTGATGGTTTCTGCGCCATAAATGTCTGAAATTTCTTCAAAATGGAAGTTTTTATTATAGAAATCCAATTTTTTTAAAAAAAAAAAAAATGTGAAAAATATGTAACTGTGAATTCTCGGAAAGATGTTTCTGCGAGAAAATGTGTTCATTGAATAGTTGTTATGCTTTTTAATAGTCATTGTTAATGATAATAATATCAATGTGCGAATATATAAATGTCCTGTTTATGACTGAATTCAACTTTGGATGGCATCCCCAACCGCCAAAGTTTATTTCGCCCACTGATGACAAGATAGCTACAATGTCATCATGTAGTGACGGAATGAACCTGCAACATGGCGACGACTACTGACCAATCCGTGATCTAATGAGGCACAGCCGCCCTTGCAAGGTGACCGCGCTGGCTGGTTTCTGAATCGGAGACCTTGTTCCTTAAAAAAGCATCCTGTTTGTGGCAAGGTCGACCGCGGGAGCAGCTTCGTGTACTTAGGGAACCGTTTCACAGCGTGTAACGGTGTAAATGGACCGCACTCGCTCTTGAGTGGAAGACCAGTCGCCGAGCCTATATGGCCACGGAATTTGCTGCGTAATGTCCTGCAGTGTACACACACATAATGGTTCCCATATGTGTAAGCAGCCTCAATGGACGATTTGAACAAACTGTTCCACATTCTCGGTAAACAAACCATCGAAAAATGCGAATGGTTCCTTGTGAGAACGACTCGTTTTAGTTCTGCATAACGAATGAATGCCGAGAACAGCAAATAAACTACAGTAAAACCTCGTTATTCCGGACTATTGGGGGGGGGGATAAGTTGACCGGTTTAACGAAAGTCCGGATTAACTAAAATAACAGTAGAAAGTGCATTAAAACTCCGTTTATAGCAACAAAACACGTTTATTATGATGTATTTAAAGGGTATAGGCGTAAATACACTATACAGTACAGTACGAAGTCAGCGGGAAACAGAATTTCATCAGTGGTTGACTGCCTTTTCTGTGGGAAGTTCTCGTGTTTGACTTCTAGGCACATTTAAAACCTTACATTCTGTTGTTTTTTTGCCGGCTTATTTGGGTCCGGATTAACGAGGTTTTACTGTATATGCAAAATGATTACAAACACCGAATTACATTATATCTATTTTTATCGAGACCTGTAATAAGTATATAAAATATCATAAAAGAATGCCCAATGCAAAGCTTATAATTGTAAGCTGGACTTCAAGAACAAGCATATTAATTTCCTCTGGAGCTTTTATTTGTTGTCTTGGGCCTTCCCGATGGTGGTAGCGTCGTCGCCTTGTAATCAAAAGGTCTCGGGTTCCATACCCGTGGACGCACATATAGTGCTTTGGATTCCACTTCAAACTGTAGGTCCAGTCCCAATTAGCCTTTTCGTCCATAAAGTGGACTTATAACTCAATCAATCAGTTGTTGGTTTATTAATAGATCTAAATGATCTTATACTTATAAAAATGGTATTATTGTTGTAAAATATTCATTGTTGTTTAATCGGAATTTTTTCAGCATTTTCCTGAAGATAATACTACTGACGCTTGAGAACATAAACAAAAAATATCGTTATTTACATTGAAAGACATCAGTGACATTTTTGTATTTAATATACTGAATTGGTTGCTGTGAGAAGGTATTTAGCACATATATTCCATTTTTCTTTTATTTTCTGTAATTATAATTTTTCAAACGTTCATAGCTGGCAAAAATATTTTTTAATTTATTAACATTTTTTCGAAATCTCTTTATTTGATTGGCTTATTTGCACACAATAAAATGGTTATGATTATCAATTTTTTACTCTTAAGTGATTATGAAAAGTCGGAATTTATATATTTCTATATAATTATTATTCTATTTTACTTTATTAGGAATTACCTCCTTCTAATAAAATAATGCTAATAAATCTAGGCTACAGATATTCATAGAACATTTTAAACCAATTGTAGTGCGTTTTATTCCCCATTGCATTGACATTACAGAAGAAAATAATAATGTAGCATTGACCATTTACCACATTCGCCCATTCTCATAGAATTCTTGGAAAGTTACAGTCGAATATTATTTCTTTGAAAATTGGCAAAATAACAACAGAAACTTTAAAGCATATACGCCAATTAATTATTAACTAAGACAAACACTTCAAATTTCAGCAGTAAAGATATGTCAGTATAATTAATTTTACAAAGAGAACATTAGGAGAATATTAGTATTCATATTCTTTAATCACTCGTCTTTAGTTTATAACATCATTAAAAGAGAAATATAAAATATGGAGAAGGAGAAATTCAGTAATAACAATGAGCAAAACATGATAAAAGAAAAACTAAGTTGTTAGCTGTTCATTGCACGGAACAACCAAGCTACAAGGTTTAGAAGACCATAAAAGTTATCTGTAACAAACAAGAACATGGACGAGTTTTCCTACCTTTCACCAAGGAAATGCTCTCTGTTGAACATGTTTTACAAGTTCTGAACTTGATTTTACTTCAGTTGCTGCGTCTTTAAAATGCGTTCTATCATTGAAATGTACGCAGAAAATTTATATTGTGTTTCGGTCAGTGATTCGTATCATAATCATATTCTTATAGTTTGTTATTTAGTGAATGATTATAAATAGCATTTTGAAATATAAGCTGTAGACAACATTATCGAAATTATTGCGTGAAATATGAATTTGTTAGTATACTTCAGTATTGCAGTTTACAAGACTAATGTACAATGTCATATTCAAGTGTCATTACGTTTATCTTTTATAATCATTGACGTGTGAAAGGGTGAGCCTACATTTAAATATTTCACACATATAATATCACAGTAATTTGCGTTAATTGTTATAAAAAAAACTAATAATTACAAGTAAGATTGATGTAGTTCGTTGCAGGAACATGAAAACTTCAAACTAAAGTGGTTTTTCGGAGGAAAAAATCTTGCTTGCTCCCCCTCGACAACATCCAGCAAGTACTCTTTGTTATAACCATTTGAATGAGGTATTTCTTATGTATGCAATTATGTAATTTATTTGTTTTGTTAACATTGAACATTTAGGCTACATGCCAGATATGAATGAGGGTGCAGTAAAACATTGACATACGCATTATTAACTCGACAAAGAGGGACTATAACTTTGCTTCAACGCTCTACTACCTGTTGTAATTTTAATACTCGTTTATCTGCTTGGAAAAGTTTTCGAAATTTACCACTTTAGTGTTTTAAACAATTTGGCTGTTGGAATAAATGACTGCTATGAGCGTTATCACATTTTGAATCAGACTTGGACAAACTTTAAGCCACTTGTATGATCCAAAATGTGGAATGTACGCACACTCCTACTTGACACAGAATCCGTGAGCTTTTTACAATACAGAATATTTTAATTACTGAGGTGTTGGAATAATTCTTACCCAATTTGAAGAAACTGGATTCATGCTCTGTGAGTTTTGTTCAAGTTTCGTGCTCTGTGTTTTGTTTTGCTGCTCTTTGATACAAATTGAAATTGTTGCTCCTTGTTTATAGGTGGGTTTCACACAGCCGCCATGTTTGTGGCCAATTTTATTTGTCGTTTGCAAGGAAATACCCACTACGTAACGTATACTGTACCAACTGCACGTTTGTTTTAAATCACGAATGCCTGTGTTAGTATCTCCTGCACGCCCACTTGAATTCCGTATGCTTACAAGAACTGATCTCAATCATGGCTGCTCGAAGCCACAATGTAACAGTTTGTGACGTAAGTGAAACACACCAATAGTTCAAGGAAGAAAACTTGTCTCAATGGGTCTTAAAAAGATTGTCCTTTTCCTACACCTTACGTGTGTGGTGCACACCATGCCCGGATTTAGAGGGACTTGGGAATACTGCCCAGGGCCATCTGAAAGATGCTCTAAATGTAAAAAATTGCTTTGAAAAGGACACAGGTGAAACAAATATTTTCGAAAAATTGTTAACATTTTGAAAATATAAACAATCTAACGTAATCCAGCCTAAAAGATACAGATATACCTGAAATTGTATAGAGAGGACATCAGGATGTTTTCAGCCCTGGGTCTCCCCAAAAATGTAAATCCGTTCTGATACTATCAAGTTATTTCCATTTTTTGTGTCTTCTCTACAGAGTCCAGAACCAGAAGAATGCCAAGGAAGATGTCCAGACGAGATTTTTTCTCCCTAGGCGAAGCTGACGAGAGGAAAAGTTTTCACAAAGAAAGGGCAGGAACGAAAACAGTTGTTCAAAGACGATGACAAGGCTGGATTCAAGATACTCTAATCTGGCAGCATCTTAAGAGCTTCTTGGGAAGAAAACAAAAGCACTGAGTTCAACGCGATGAGTGTTTCCGGTTCAGCGCCAGGCTGCCGTTAGATTTCTTGATGAGTGCTCACTCACCAAATGGTAACAAAGTGGAATGATTTGGACTTGCACTTTTGGAATCACCCTTTGTTTTCATTTGGCTTGCATCACGTGGAAGGGAGAAACAAAAAGTGAATCAAACCGTTGAAAGCACCATGGCGGAACATGTCTCATGGTTACACTGGCACATATACCGTACAGTGAATGCAATAATGTTGTGGAACGAGACTTCTTTAAGGGAGAAGACTTAGACGTTGTCACTGAGTCTAATCCCATCGTCATTTTTCCTTGATGTTGACAATTACAGTTGTTACTAAAAATATAAGATTACGGGAATACATTACATTGACAATATAGGAAAGTATATTTGCACATGCGTCCTGAAGTCCTTCCCACATTTAAATCCACTGTAACTTTGTAACGAACAGAGATAGTTCAGTGAAATAAAGTTTGTACTGCACAGCAGTCTTTAAAGTTTTACCTGGAAAACTGCACGTTGAAAGGATCACGTGACTGCGAGCGATTAAGTGATTCTAATATGGCGTCGATTCAGGAGAAGTAAGTGCGTTTTGTGGTATGCAGAGCTGAAAGCGTGCGTTCTGGTTCGCGCATTCCAAACCTAAGAGCGATAGCCCAAAATTGAATGTGAATCGGGTCTTTCTTCTCAGACGTGACGGGCGCTACCGACCTCAACATGCTGCAGACGTTCTTCGTACCTCAGATGATTGCGCTTAGTATCAAGGATGACGTGCACTTCCAGCAAGACGGGGCCCCTCCCCATTTTGCTCTTGCAGTTAGAAACTTCGCCAGATCCTACGTGTTACTTTTGACTGTGGGGATATGTCAAGATGGAAGTGTACGAGGAAAAGCCAAGAAATCTGGATGACTTCAAAGCAAATATATCTTCAAGATTTACGATAACCTGCTTCTGCAGCTATTGGAGTGGCTACTTTAGCTAAAATACTTTAATAACGGAAATACTTTTTTATGATTCAGGAAATGCAGGCTGGATGTTATCTCTCATGAAATAATAGACTCCTTATTTCTAGTAATCTTTTCATCATTGTCTTTTCCTTTAGGAAACCGTTTTGAAACAGCAAATTTTCATACCTCAGTCCCTTGAACCACATTATTGCTCTGCACCAAATAACGGGGCACACGAAATTGAAAGTGATTATAGTGCTCAATCTGCCAGTTCCGTACCAACAGCTGGGCAGCTCGGCGAATAGGAATAGCGATCTTCTTTTTTCTTCCAGAACCCAAGGTTGCAGCAAAAAGGTCGGCACTGAACCATAACTCTCTCTCTCGTAATGGTCAGAGACCTCTGGAATTTGACTTCTAAGATTCCGGAACACTTTTTTTTCAAACAACCGTTCTCTGGTGACAAGCTGACGTAAATTTAGATGACAAGATTCCCACCTTTTTCTATGCAGTAACTCTTACAGTTTAAGACATAACTAGAATTCATTTCACGGTGAATGTAAGAAGTATTCATTATTGCTCTCTTCCTAGAGTAATATTCCCAGGATTTCAAGGAATGTTATTTGCCAATATAAGTCCTGGGTACAAGGGTAACCAAAAAAAGAATCCACAAAAATATTCTTGGGAGGATTTCAAGAATTAATTTTCTAAATTATCTGCCATTTAAAGAAGATTATTACGAATATGTGAACAAGAATGCTTAGAAACTGTTTCATTATCAACAAATCCTACCATTTTCCTTGGCTAAGTTGCAAAGAAGGTCGTTAATATCAATCAATAATAATTATTATATTTTAATAATATTGTACTTTGTTTTATGATTTATTCACATATATATATATATATATATATAACAACTTTAACAATGTGCTCAAGTTGACCATCTATTTCTAGTCCATCGCGCTGGTGTTCGACCGCTTTAAGCGACAACTCAGCGATGGTCCCAGGTTCGAATTCTGGCCCAATCATAGTTTTTTTTTTTATTTCTGCGTGTTATTTCATCAGTCTCGTCTACTCAACACTCATCCTCATCGTCGCGTTTGGAAGAAAAGCGACACTAAATAAGAAAACAAGAAGTATTCTTAGTATTTTGGAAATAAATTATATAGAGTTTATTGCCCACGCACACTCAAGGGAAAGATTTGTTGTTCATTTTACAACGATTTTCTAGTGCCACAAGCCTCGCATTATCGAGATATGGACATGATACATAAAAATGCAACAAGTAGCTACAATTTTCGGTCGAACATTTCATCAATTGTATTGTGCAATTTTAGAAAACAAGTCTAGGCTATTTTAATTTTGTGTATTTACCATATGGATAGTGTTGCCCACGGGACTAGACGGGACAGGCTTTTAAAAATTCGAGACGAGATGAGATTGATCATCTGTCCCGAGACAAACGAATATTTTCGAGACGAGACAGCATTTCACAGCATTTCCACGAGACGAGACAGGCCAAAGTCTCGTCTCGTGGGCAACACTACATATGGACCACAAGGAGCCCCCTAAATACTTACTTGATTAACGGCTTTTACAAAGTTAATACAATTTTAATGAGTCAGATTTTAAATTTATATATACATAGGGTGAATCATAAGTAATCGCGAAAACTGATACAGTTGAAAGTACACGATAATATAAGCAAAAGAGTCTCAGTAAACATTGGTCTGCAAAGAGCCGTTTTCGAGATAATTGCGATTGTTTTGTTACAAGCCGCCACTGACTTCATTGTTTGTAAACATCGTCCTAGTTGGTAAAATGCTAATAATGTGTGCGAATGTGTGGTTACAAGCCGTCATTGATTGCATTTTGTAAACACCTAGTGCTTTACTCCTTGCGCGTTCCGAGGTTTGCTCCTGTTTACAAAACAGAACATTTCCGAGAGGTGGCGTTGTAATCAAACAGGAGGGATACAATCAGTACACAGTCTAATCGTACTGTGGGAGTCACGCTAGTAGCGCTATACTGCGTAGTGAAAATGGAACCTTACAGCAACGAAGAGTACATTTCACCAACTAGGACGACGTTTACAAACAATGAAGTCAGTGGTGGCTTGTAACCACACACTCGCAATTATCTCGAAAACGGCTCGTTTGCGGACCCATGTTTACTGAGACTTTTTTGCTTCTATTATCGTGTACTTTCAACTGTGTCAGTTTGCGCTATTACTTATGAAACACCTCGTATATATTTCGCATGCAACTGGAAGTCATAATCCATTATCTATCTTTACGGATGATGGTAATATAATTTAAATGAAAATTGTTGTGTTCCGTTTCTGTCAGACAGACTGTTAAATATTAACTTTAGAATATTGTAAATTTTATAGAATCTTCAAATAGTGTGAATTTCAACATCACTTATCGGATTTAAATGATTGTGTAGTAGATGGAGCCTTTAGTACTCAATGCAACCATTAAAAATAGTAACTTTTCTCAGCGTACTTGAAATATTCAAGTATTGCACATTCCGACATAATTACTGTGTATTTTCCTGTGCGGGCTATTACTGAATCATTGAAACGGTGAAAGTATCTCACGATCAGGAAAAGGGGCGTAATTTTAGTGCTGTTTATAGGTTCTCATTTCAACCAATAAATTGCAATATAAAATGCACACGATAAAAGAAAAGAGCGGGGTTAATTTTTGCGATCATAAATTTCGCCATCGTTTTCCGCGGTTCATAAATTTCTTTCTTGAGTATCGCAAGTGTGAGTGTGTTGTTTCCCTTCTGTTGGAGGTCGGTGCATTATAATTACAGAAGGATTACGCACTGAAGCGTGTTTATTGTTTGTTGATGGCTCGATAAGGTATTGGGAACGTTTTTTTTACTTGTATTACGTGAATCGTGGGTGAGGGAACTCGAATATGTCCATTAATTAGATAGAACTTTTGTTATAACACTCGAGACAAAGAAGGTGCCCAGTGGAGTGAGGTGAGGGGGGCGGACGTTTTTCTGATTTTGCAGCCCCCCCCCCTTAGCCCCCAATTAGAAAACAAGAAACATTATATAAATAAATGATCTTCAACTCAACTGTAAATATTTCGTGTAGTATTTGCAGATATATTAAATGAGTTAGATCAGAACTACTATGTGCTCCACCGGGTACAATCCGGGACCCCTTGATTACAAGGCGAAAACGCTACCACTGCGGAGAGGCCCATGAATATTTCTCTGAGAGAGTGTGTTCCTTCATCGAATAAATATTCATCCTCTTCATCTCGAGTTGTCTAAAGAAACAGAGAAGCGAGGTAAAAACAAGAAAAGTCATCACAGTTGAAAAGGTTGAAATTGTAATTGACATTGAAACTTAAATTTGTTTTAAGTCCAATTCATGCACATATAGGTTAATCGGGACTGGACTTAAAGTTTCAAGTGGGATCCGAACTACTATGTGCCTTCACTGGGGATCGATCCCGACACCCTTGATTACAAGTCTACGACGTTCACAGTTGAAGACTGTTAGCAAGGGCTATGGAAAGAGTGAAGACACGGGGGCGGTTTACATATCCCTCTCGTCAGACTCCCTTGGCGGAGAGGTAAGAACTGGTTGACTGATTGAGTTTTTGTTTTAAATCCACTTTATGCACAGATAGGCTTATCTGTACTGGACCTACAGTTTTATGTGGGATCAGGATCACCGGGTATCAAACCCGGAACCCCTTGATTACAAGGCGATGACGTCCTCATCTTCGAGATTAGCCTAAAGTGGCAGAAAAGCGAAGTAAAATAAACCAAATCAATTTATCCAAACTCTGTTCAGAACACATTGTATCGCTAGTGTTAAATTTCAGGAGGCGGGTAGTAGAATATGTGTGTCATCAAATATATTATTCATAATTATAGACGTTCATAAATTTTATTTAAATATCATGGCGGTTGCCCCTGTCCTCCTCGACGTGCATCCGCCCCTACTGTAAGTTCCTTTTTGTAAATCTGGCATTAATTCCGTTCCTGCTTTTACCATTGTCTGGCTGGCTTGTGCTGAGCTGAACACCGATATTGTTCATATCGCAATAATTCCTGATTCACGTAAGAAAGGTGCTCTGGTAACGGTAAGGTACGCACCCAGGAACACTTTCAATCGCAAGAGAACAGGTGATCCGTTACTTGAACCGTATCGATAACAGTATTCCGAAACCTCATTAGAACGCTCTGTGGAAGCCGAAGACAATCACATCCGATGTCGCCTCGCCAAGACAATGGCACAGGCTCTTCCGCAGCAGACTTATCTGGGAGGGTTCTCCACTAATGAAAGGTTTTCTCCAACATCTGTTCGTGATGTGAAAACGCGGCAGATGAAATTGGAATGAATCATCTCGCCCATTCTTGCCGACACTCCACCCCGTTCTTGCAAATTGCTTCAGCCTTACTGGACACAATGGTTCATCTCCGTTTCCTCCATAAGGTTGTAGGGCAGGAGTGGGCAACTCGCTTGCGCTTGTGAAGGCCAAGGAACGCTGAGTGCGTTGCGAGCGTCATGCCTGCACACTGAACCTCAAAGTCAGTAAGAGGCCAGGTTTTGAAGAAAATCACTGGTTTAAATCACTTTAAATAAATAATTTATAGAATAATGTACATAAGGATTTTGTAGATATCACAATTACTTATGGTGAAAGTACATTAATCTCATAATAATTTAATGGTGTTTATTAGGCTCTAAGAAAGGAAAGAAAATATGTACTGATGGGGCAAGGCTCATATGAAGGGAAATGTAATATCTAAACTGTAAACACACTTAAATTTATGTTGATTTAAAATTCAATAATTTTTACAGGAAAAAATAGCAAACATTTGGTGTATACATGTTAAACGGTATATAGTGTCATTATTATTATACTGTAAACAAACATGGTAGCTGATATTTTGCACACTATCATGAAAACAAAATGTCAAAATTCAGCTACAAATACTACAAAAAATATTTTAAGTTACATTGAAAAGTATATCCAGAATGTTTCATTTTCACTGAAAGAAAAGTTACTGAAATTATTACAGTTCATTAACACACTCAACAAACATTTCAAAAGTAGCTTCATATGTACAGTATCAGAAACTGAAAGATGTATATTTACCTATACCTATTCCAAACCGTTGAAATATGTTACACTCCCGTTTACTAGATAAAGCGTTTCTATATTAAACATATATGTATGGTGCCAATAACCGTGCAAGCAATTTTGAGCGCGTTTTTTTTTTTTTAAAAAAATCGATTTAAATAAAAAATATTCAATTTAAATTTTAAAAAAATCATCAAATATGATTTTTATCCACCCTGGTTGAGAGGTAATAAACACTGCTTGGGGGTTGCTTTGAACGGAAACACTCTAATTTCTTTTGCCATGATTACAATGCCACACTGCGCTGTTGGGCTCGGAAGTTTAAGACCTATAAATTGCCAAAAAAGACCTATAAAAAGACCTATAAAAAGACCTAAAAATATCAAAAAAGGACCTAAAACGAAAAAAAGTACGTATAAATGTGATCCAAATTAATTAATAACTTCCGTTTTAATTACGTATTTAATGAATAAAAAAATAGAAAATTCTGGTGGTATGGAACACACAGTGCGAGAAAACTATATGAATGAAATGCATCTTCTTTCAGTCCAAAAATGTTTTCCTCTCGTTTCAGGGATGGTTCAAATATATTTCTTCTTTTGTTTTTACTACAGAAAGGATGTTTAAAAGGTGATGAACTGATGATGATTCGAATTGAGAATTGGCAGTAACAACGTAGTCGAAAGAAGGTGAAGTTGTGAAAAGAAGCCGTTAGGACCTAAAAAAGGCTAAAAAAGGACCAATAAGCTAAAAAAACACCGAAAAAGGACAAATAGAACCCACTTTTTTTGGCCTACAATGACCCAAAATGAACATATATTGGGTCTCGTCTTCGGACACTAGGAAAAAAATATATATTTTTTTCAACTTCCGAGCGCTACTGATAAGGTTCCCATTGCAGGAACGCCACCGACGCGACTCCCTCCTTTCCATCCTTCTTACAGCACTACAGTACATCTGCTATCTGTGGTCCACACGCGCGTTCTGGACCCCCATGTTTTAAATCACCTTTATAGCCATAGTGCTTTCGGTAATATCTGTAGCTAATACATTAGAACTGATTCCAATGTTTTTAATTTTATTGGAAATAAGGACTGACTCCAAAACTACTGCCCGCCGTGCCTTAGGACTTATGGAACTGAAATTGGTATGTTATGCATTACCTTTAATGTAAATACGAGGGGAGAGTCAAAAGTTTTGAGTCTCACAGGAAAGGAGTGTTTGAGCTACAGTTTCACATTATGATTTCTCTACATAATCACATAATCTCTATAATCACCCCCCAGATCAATGCACTTACGCAATTGTTTACAGTCATCTGGTAGAATGATTTGTCCTGAGTCTCACACCACTGACCGCCTTCGTCCGTGTGGAAGTGACGTCCTCGAAGTGAATTCTTCATAGCAGGGAAAAGCTGACGGGGCAGGTCGGGGGAATAAGATGGATGGCGAAGTGTGGTGAAGCCACACTCGACCAAAGCAGCCTGCTAAAACAGTGTCCTAAAACTCATACCTTACATCCTCCAAAATTTTAACTACCTTCCATGTGAGGCTCAAAACTTTTCAATCTTCCCTCGTATATAATATGGGCCATGACCAATGGCTTACTAGACCTGCATATAAAAAAAAAAGTTTGGGCGGCTGTGATCTAAACAATAAACTATTGGACACTAGCTCAATGCGACAATAATAGCATCGGCGCCTGTCAGTTTGGGGTTCAGATTATCGAAAATCAATAATCAATTTTGCAGGGAGCTATCGTCATCGAAACTTAGAACTTGTGTAGACTTCTTTGATGGACTCTGGGTGGTCAATGATGGTTTCAGGCACTGTGCGAATTAAGCCTGTTGCCTCAATCAGTGTGATTTCCTTTTCGGTGATAGGCTTATTTTAGGTATGGAAATTAGTAAGTTACCAGTTGGTAAACAGTTGTGCATACACAAAAATAGCTATTGAACAAGTAACACCGAGAAGATTTGACCAAATTTCTAAAGCGCCTTCATCTCAATGACGGCGTGCGGCGAGAAATGTGATCTACGTACCTCCAACGAATAAGGGTGGCGAAATCAATTCTTCTTGCCATGGCGGTAGGCTTTTGTACTTTATTTGGCAACGGACAGAAAACTTCAGACGCGAAGCAGGATACAATTGTCTTAAAGGTTAATTAATTGTTTTCTCGAATTATTTTTCAGTGGTGTTCGTTCCGTAGTTAAGAAATGGTATGTTCTTTCAATTGCATTTTCTTTGGCAGGGATTAGAATTTTTTTCCTCTGCCGGGGATAAAAAACAATTGTAGAGGAAAAATTCCCGACACCCCCCCCCCCCGTTAATTCGCACACTGGTTTCAGGTTACCTGTAACTATGACTGATTCTGATGATTCTGGGTTCGGTTTCGGAAAGGGTGTTCCATTGTGTCTTTTCTTTCATCTATTGAGTTGGCGTTTTAAGTTCACTTTGTGCACAGTAAGGCTAATCGGGACTGGACCTACAGTTTAAAGTGGGATCCGAACCACTATATGCCTCCACCGTGTATCGAACCCGGAACCCCTTGATTACAAGGCGACAACGCTACCACTGCGCTATCGGGAAGGCACTCTTTCATCTAGTTTCTAATATTACTTTCTTACCTAAAAGGTAGAAAAGTAACATTAGAAACTAATAGATATACCAAATATATACTATTCTTTTTTCCCACCACTGTTTATCTCGATTGGCACTCCTGCTTTACACGAGTCAACGATCGACATCACGTGATATATCGATGCAAGAAAAATGTGGAAATGCAAAGAACATATTTGGAAGTCGCAGCAGAGAACATCGATACGTAAATTGTTGCATTTTATGGAGATTTTGCATTCCGATGAAAAATAAATGTTGAAATTATTAAATTCATTACGAAACAAACGCAAAAGTTGCTCATAGCTTACCCGGAACTCAAATCCAGGTCCTTTGACCCAGCCGCTAACCGCCACATCACAGACGGAAATTTCATAAACCAGAATTGAGAACGCTTTCCACATATCTGCACAGCCTATTGTAGCATAGGAGTGACAAGTCGGTGATTCACATTGCCGCACATCCTTCAAGAGCATTAAGGCCGCAGTTCTCGAGACCACCTGCTAATGACCCGACGTCTTCCCAGCGATGGTGAACCGCTGCCCGGCAAAGGAATCAAACGATCTTCTTGCGTGAGCGACATGCGAAAATGAAGAAGACGCCAGACTCCTGTTTTGTCCCTCGAGAATTCGGTCACGTGGAAAAACCCCCGGGACAAGTTTTGGCGCTTGCGGTGCGAATTAGCAAATCCGATCGTGTTGCTTTCCTGCTCGTGTCTTGCTGTTACTGCATGCACTTCCTGTTTGCACCAAATATGACTTCGTGCACCTTAGAAGCCGCGTACATAAGGCGTAAGTGGATCTTTCGACCCTTTCCCAAAACCATAATGTACTACCAAACACTTCAAAAAATAACTCGAATACCCGCTCAGGCAGTTGTGAATAGCACTTTACTTTTTTCGCCTCCACCCTAACTGTAACCATCGGCACTATAAACTCTATACTCTATCCCGGTAATCTCTGGAGCAATCGAACAAAAACGCAAGCAGTGACTCGAGAATGCCCCACCAATGAACGCGCCTGAGTGCAAATTCGGCTGCAACTACCAGCTGTTAGCAGCATCGTATACTGCTTCTCTGCGTCCACTCGCATTCTCCCACTTCTCTACCGTTATGCGCGGCATGCTCCACAGATTCTCCGGACAGAGTATACAGCGATAAGCTAACTTCAATAATAAGTTTCCAATAGCAGGTTCGCAAGTTATGCAACACGCATGAGGCTTTGCAGGACGTAGGTTTTTCAGGATATAGGTGTCACATTATCATTCATGCTCACCCTACTTTAATATTGTATTTACTTCTTTCTGTCTATCACATGTCACTTAGTCTTGACTATATTATACCAGTGACGGTACCAAATGGGGGACTAGGAAGGATCCCTCCCTTTTATCACCATTCCAGTAAATAAGAAAAACAATACACTTACCCGTATTTTTTTAGCCCAAATATGCATTTTTGTATTGTATTAATGGATGTAGCTGACTGTAGAAAATATTACCGTCCTTTTCTAACCGCCTCCCTTCCCGGCCAACTAATTTCCCCCTGATACTGCCAATATACGAGGGCAAATCGAAAAGTCATTGCCCCAATTTATTTTCAGGCAAAATATTAAACATACAGGGAAATCAACATATAGGAATTGTTCTATGTACCTTGCAGTATTTTCACACATAGTCACCACAGCGGTACAGGCATTTGCCCCATCGCACCACTAGTTTGGAGATGCCGCTGTTGTAGAATTCGGCCGGACAGCGGCCTTCGCTTCGTCGTCGCAAATGAACCTCTGTCCTGCCAGGAACTTCTTCAGTGGATTGAACACGTGGAAATCTCTGGGGGCGAGGTCTGGACTATACGGTGCATGATCCAGAATAATAATAATAATTGGAATGACTGAAGTCTGTCGATGGTCTTCTTTGCCACATGGGGCGTGGCGTTATAGTGGAGGATAACCACATTGTCCACATCGACAATTCCTTGGTGCTTTTTCCTAATGTCAACACCACCACTGCATACTTCTCAAAGCGAGACACTTACCAACATGTGTCCGCTGCATTTTCCTATGGATTTCGATGGGCGTTCGTCCCTTGCTCCATAGAAAACGAATAACACTTCTCTACTCATACGACGTGGACGTGTTGAGTACTACAGACATCTCTGCAAACTGACAGCAGCGCCATGCCGCGGAGCAACCAAGAGTTAACGCTGGATCGTTCCAAGAAAAATCTCGGTTTGTCAATCGCACTAATATTTCAGCTGAAAAAAAAATAGGGGCAAAGACTTTTCGATTTACCCTCGTATTATGCAATAATCTGTGTCTTCATGAATGTACCTCTTTGTGTGAATTTGCAGATTTCCGTGGCGGTGTGGTTATCACAGGACGCCAGGGGTCTCGGGTTTAAATCTTGGCCTGAGCATGGGTGTTTTTTGTGAGTGTCCCTTCATCAGTTTCATCATATCATCACTCATCCTCGCGATTTGACAAAAGTGGCAGAGAAGCGAAGTAAAATAAACAAATCAATCCAAGCTTGCAGACATATTAGACACAAGGAAAAACTATTCCCGGGTCGGGATTTCAACCAGAGAACTTCGGTGGCAACTTAACGCATTCAGCGACCAAGAAAAATCGTTCACTTTTTTTATGACGTCATTTATATGCAAAAACTTGGATCAATTTGAGGAAAATTACTCAGGAATTAATAAAGCTAGAAACTAATGATTATATTACATACTCCCTTATCTTCCTCTTCATACGATTTTTAACAAAAGACGCTAACAATTGTGCGTAATTTTGCGCAACGCAATAAATTAGCGCGCACGAGGACATAAAAACACTCAGCATACTTTCTAAGGTCAATGACTTAAATGTGCTGGAAGTATCCCATCTCACATTGTTAACTCTCAACATTCACTTAAACGAACCACATTTCAGCTCCTTGTAAATGTAGAACAAGAGTCCTTGTGATGATAAATTAATTGGAGCTTGTAACACTTATAAGATAAAGCCTTTAACGTGATCTTCATGTTACATAAAAGATACAAGGTTTACTTCCACTAAGTTATACAATACTAAAGGTTATAGTACGATAAATTGTAGCATGACTGTTGTTTGGTTTTTCAGCAATTCCGGTTTTTTTATTCAAGCACGACTTAACATGGGATATCAAATTAGCACAGTGTATGATTGCATTAAACCAAAGCAGTAGTCGTACGGCTGATAATATTCTCATTGAATTTTTAAGTTGTGTTGTAATGAGAGCGTAATATATTTTTAAATTATGTATTTATGTCAGAATTGTGCACATTAGCGTGTTGATAACTAAAGTTGAAAAAGTTTTCTTATGTGACTGTCAACAGTCTATACCTCTGAAACTGCTAAAGCTAGAAAGATAAAATTTAATATGTTTCAATTCATGTACAATAAATTATCTCAATTGCTTCATCTGCCTAGAGGAGTCGAACAGATAAGTTAACCATACTTTCGAATAGTTTTGAAACTCTTCAAGCTGTTCATTGAA
The DNA here is from genome assembly GCF_977018435.1 of Lepisma saccharinum. NCBI lineage: Eukaryota > Metazoa > Arthropoda > Insecta > Zygentoma > Lepismatidae > Lepisma > Lepisma saccharinum. The sequence continues at coordinate 23,354,283 of NC_139252.1, read as the reverse complement.
GTGTGAAACCAAAGACCTGTAAAATTGAAATATCCCTCTTCTGGATGAGAAAACCAATTAGTGTCCATTGATTACTGAAACTAGTAGAATGACAAAAAGGTCTAAAATTTTGGACACTGAATGTGCTGCAACTATTACTAATTCTAATGGTTGGTTTGTGGATTTGGTGTTTTAAGTCCATTTTATGCACAGTAAGGCTAATCAGGACTGGACCAACAGTTTAAAGTGGGATCCAACCACTATGTGTCTCCACCGGGTATCGAACCCGGAACCCCTTGATTACAAGTCGAGGATGATACCACTGGGCCACCAGAGAGGCCCTACTAATTCTAATGCTAGAAAATTAAATTTGTTAAAGGGAATTAATAGTGAAAGTTAACAATCAATAAACATGTAATTTGGTCGTCTGAAATATGTATTGGGGAGCTTTCAGACCGAAGCACCAACCCCTTCAGCCTTAAGCAAACCATTCACCGTGCATGCGTGAAGAAAAGACCGATTGATTGATTGATTTTACGTGCGTCGGCACACATGGCCATTTTCACCCTTCAGTGTATGCTGGGAAGATTGCCTTGTCTAAATCCCTTACCTCAAAATTAAAAGGGGGTAAAAGCCCCTTGCAAAAGGATAAAAATGTAGGTTGTAAATGGACCTACATAGGACAAACACAACACATTAAAAAAGCTTTGAAAACTACCTCAGAAACAGTGGAAAAGGCCTACTCTTCTGAAAAGCTAGAAACATTGGCTAAAACACTGTTATCGTCTCCCAACATAATGACAAATCGTGGACAACCTTAAAACCCTGTTTGAGGTAAATAAAATCGGGACCTTCGAGGAGAATATGCAGAAAACTTCAAACAACGTTGCAAGTACGACACAACGGAGTGTCCAGTCTTTGCAGCAAATGACAATGTGTGAGACGGCTGTGTCCGATTCGGAGCCACATTAAGATGACTTCTCGGCGGGAGGGACGAGACGAGGAACGCCAAACACCAGTGATGGGCTTCATAGCTCGAAGCTTGAAGTATGGCGTCTGGCTGCCGATCGGGAGACACGGGTTTGATTCCCGGGGTGAATGATCTAAGATAGGATTTTTCAATCAATGATCCTGCCTGGGATTCAGTTCTTGGAAGCGAAAGGTGGCAGGAGCTGATGACATCATCTCTACAAATATCCGGGATTGTGAATGTGTGGAGCCCTAACTCCACATTCCCCGAATACCTTAATGACATGTTGCAATATGCAGAGGGTATACCTTACCTTTTATACTCCATGGCGCAATAGCATACTGAATACTAGGGCCTGCAGAGCGCCTTTTCCAATGGATGATACGTGGTCGGCTCATGGAGTCCCATCGCCGCTGTTTTATGGTTTACGGTGCCGGAATACCTTTCAAGTATATCCCAATTGTCATCGCGATGTTGGGCCAAAGTAGCATATGAACGAGTTAAGGACGGTCGGGAGTTTAGTGTTTAGAACTAATTTATTAATTTTAGAACTAATTTACATATTTAGAACTAAATCAATTATTTTTATGTGTATATTTATAAGTTTTATGAATATATGAATATTAATTTATGAATAATTATGAAAAATATTTAAATATGCATCTAAAAATAATTGAATTAGTTCGAAATATATGTAAATTAGTTCTAAATACTAAACACCCGACCGTCCTTAACTCGTTTCTCTACTACTGGCCAATACCGTACTTCAGATGCAAATATATACTTAGTGTATGGAAAGATTAAATTTGATGGAGTATGTCGCCGTTAACACAGCTCCAACTTGTATATTTTAATGGTCGTAATTCCATATCAGCTTTAGTTGCAATTCGAGAGTGTGACATATATGCTAACTCAGTACTGTCGATGTTGTCCCCACTACTGTACTTGCCTTTCAATGCAGGTTGCTCCAATTCTCAATCTTGTCCCTGGTTAATCCAGACTCACAAGTTTTACCGTCGCTGTAACTTGTCCACGATCGTTGCATTAGGTGATTGTCATCTAGTCTAATTTCTAAATCCCTTTGGACTAGATGTCTCGATAGGCAATATGATCAGCGGGTACAAAAGTTGGCAGCAATGTCTGTACCAAGTCTCCTGTTCAAGTTCCTTGTGCGAGTGGTACTCGTACATGGGTGTGAACTCTCAGGAATTATTCCAAGAGCGAAAAGTTGTGTCCTTAAGCGGAAAAGAGTGACGTCATGTTTACATGTTATCAGAAGAAATAAACGTATTTAGGGAGAGATATTGGCCTCCGGAGGGGAACAAGGAAAATGAATATCAAACTAAAATTATATATTTCACATTTCATTTCAGTAACAGTAATTGCTTTATTTACTGTACGGGAATGGTAAGTACGTACAAGTAAAATGGTATAGATCCTTGCATGAATACAATAACTTCAACCAGTGTTGGGGAGAAATGCCTTGTTTCCCTCTCCCTTTCCTCTATGAAAAATCTTACGGAGACAGAAAGGAGGGGAGGGAGACATGAGTGAAACGATAGAGAATGGAAGATTGATTGATCGATTGAGTTGGTGTTTTAAGTCCACTTTATGCACAGTAAGGCTAATCGGGACTGGACCTACAGTTTAAAGTGGGATCCGAACCACTATGTGCCTCCACCGGGATCGAACTCGGGACCCCTTGATTGCAAGGCGACGACGCTACCACTGCACCATCGGGAGACCCTGAAAATGGAAGAGAATGAAAGAAGCCACATACAGAAAATGAGAGAGAGAGAGACAAGAAAAGAGAAGAGACACTGAGGAAAAAAGAAAGGAAGAGAAACAAACAAGCGAGACACATACACGATACACACACACAGAGAGAGAGAGAGAGAGAGAGAGAGAAGAGAAAGAAGAAGCAACATACAGAAAAAGAGAATTGAAGTAGTGAGAAGATAAAGATGAAAGAAGAAAGTAAAGAAGAAAATGAGAAACAAAACAGTAGGCAAACAGAATAATGATTGAGAAGAGAAGTACCAGATACAAATAAACGGGAGAAGATTTTCCTTGTTCCAAGTAGATTGGTAAGTGGTCCGTCCCCCTTGACCCTCCCTGCGGGCATATTTCACAGAATTGATAGTTCTTCCGCTCGAGCGAAAAACAACCGAACGAGCGAAATACACTCGAACTCTCGAACCCTATTAGTACAAGTATTTCCGTAATTTGTCTATGGTAGTGGGCCCTCAAATATGGATCGTGAAGTAAAATACGAAATGAAATTGAAAAATAAGTGAACATAGTAATCATCTCCATGTTAAAATGCAGTTTTGTGTCTTATCGAGATACGTGAAAATGAATAGATGATTATGGGCTGAAACTGCTTCGGCTAACATTTTGTTTTTCTTTGTTATTTTATTGTCACATTGAAATGATGTTCGATTGAATGTTATAACTGCAGTTTATTATTTCGCAGAGTATTATCATCCTTTCCTGTAAGTGAACAATGATGTACACTTAATTGTTGCACTGTGATACGATATTTGTAATTGCTTGGGGAGGTCTGTCAGCATGTGTATCCATTTTAGGTTTCGGTCTGTGTTTCGGACCTAGGTGTCCCATTTATATTGTACAACTTGTACCCGAAGCTAAAGTTTCTTAAGAAATCGTTTCATAAATATCATACAAAAAATATAGAAGTTATATTTTTGTAATGTAACTCTAGTGGCACGCTTTCTCAAGATATTAAGTGACAGATATGTGAGAGAGAGAAAACAGAAGTGATGTTGAAATCATCCTGTTAATTTTATTACAGAACACAGCATCATTAACAATTAATCTCCAGTAAAATCTTGCAAGATATATTAAGAAATACAAAAGTCCACGATTGATTTTGAAGAGATTACATTCATTTAATACATAAGTGCCAACTAGGTAACACAAATTATCTGTGAACATCTGGTGCTAAAGGAGACTGCTTTAATGTTCTCATACGCCACAGTCACTTTCCCTGTCGAAGGAAAAAGCACAGACAAAATATTATTACCTGTTAAATATATATGAATCATAAATTAGTGCGTAAAATTTACGTAAGATATTAAACATGACAGTTATTATATTTATTATTCCTGTTCAAAACCGCCGGCAGGATTTTTTTCTCAGATGGGTGCAGCAGTGCTTAAAGGGAGGGAGAAGTAGATGCTTTCCCCCAGTTCAGAGAAATCTCATAAAACATCCCCATCGCTAAGATAATTTCCATAGGCACATAATCTACTGTCTTTGACGGTACCCCTAGTCCATGTTTTCAAGCCACAGTTTCAAAATGTTACTTTCGGCTCTAAAAGAAAGCGTATTTTCAAGATTTAATTTTCTTTCATTTTTAAAGCGCTTATTTGCAAACCTTCATTGAAAAAAGTTGTCTAAACAAAGGACGGTGTAAGAACACGGATATTTTTATAGTACTAAGAGCTATTACTCAGTTAACCATAATTAATATAATTCTGTTTTTAAAAATATATTTATGGTGTACTCAACTACAAAAAATCTTTGGACCTAAAAGGGATGAGGAGACAGGTGAGTGGAGAAGGTTACACAATTTAGAACTACATAATTTGTATTCATGTCCAGATATTATTAGATTAATTAAATCAAGAAGACTTATGTGGGCAGGCCATGTGGCACGAATGGGAGAGGAAAGAGGAGTTTACAGGATTCTTGTTGGGAAACCTGATGGTAAGAGACCTGTAGGAAGGCCAAGACGAAGATGGAGGGACAACGTTGAGATGGACCTAAGGGAAATCGGTAGGGATGGAAAAGAGTATATAGATCTTGCTCAAGATAGGGAAAGATGGAAGGCCTGTGTTGCTGCAGCCATGAACCTTCGGGTTTAAGAAGGCTAGAGAGTTAGTTAGTTAGTTAGTTAGTACTCAACTACAATTTATAATCATTATGGATGATAAAATATTCAATTTAATTTTGTGGATCGTCCCGGTTAAAGTGCCTCTCCGATCGTCGCCTTGTAATCAAAAGGTCCCTGGTTCGTTCGATACCCGGTGGAGACACATAGTGGTTCGGATCCCACTTTAAACTGTAGGTTCAGTCGCGATTATTTATTTATTTATTTATTCCTTGTTTTGGATGGCGAAGTTAAGGCACAAGCCTTTTCTTCCACTTAAGCATCTCTACATTACATTTTATAAATTGATTTTTATAGCTAACTGTATGTTAAATATATAAAAAACTAAATATTTAAGATACCAAGAAATGAAATCTATAAAAAACTAAGAACATTGAGATACCCAAAAAAAAGAAAAACACAAGAAAAAATAAAAGAGAAAGACGCAAAAAACATAAAAAATAAAGACAAAAATACATACACACTAAGAAAAGTAAAAAAAAATACACGTAAAACATAAACACACACGCAACAAACATACTCAAATGACAGAAAAAGTCGGTGGTGTTGGTCCTACCAGTTTACACGAAGGTTTAATTTTATTTCCCTGTTTTCAGTTCTGGTAAGTTGACTCCAGAAGATAATTTGTTAATTTTGATTTGAATTGGACAAGAGAAGAAGAGTTTCTTATGTCGTTGGGGAGGTCGTTCCACGCTCTGGTAGCAGTGACCGTTAAGGAATTTCCATAAAACGTTGTCTTGTGGGAGGGAATGGCCAGCAGAGAGTTGTCTCTCGAACGGGTGGCAAAGGTGTGTGCTGAACTTAGGGGTTGAAATCGAGAAAGTAAGTAGGACGGCTCTCGTGAGTTTACTATTTTGTAGAGCGCTGTAAGAGCGTGAAAGCGGCGGTGTGAATAAAGTGGACTTAAAACACCAAATCAATCAATCAATCAATTAATCGTGTTGGTTAAATTTGTTTCACTTCTACCAGAAACGTTAAAAAAAATTGAAGCAATAATAATAATAGTAATGATTCAAATAATTATACTAGCCATCCTTCGTTCCGTGCTGATAGAGTGACCTATAGGTCCTGTTAGAGCTCATGGGAAAAACACTTATATTATTATTTATATTATTTTCATTTCAGAATTCATCCTTCATTCTCATCGTTGCGATTAACTCGAATAGAAAAAGGTGGAAGTTAACAGTTAAGATGACTATTAAATTCGTTAAGTTTCTCGTTAGGTTATTCACCAACAGTTTCATATTAAATATTTTGTAATTTACGAAACCGTAAGCCAATTTTTTTTTTTTTTTAAAAAAAAGGAATTGTTGATATTCGTTTTGCAGAAATCAGAAATATTTTAAATTATTATAATATTATAGAAACGCCAATGTTTACTCACCTTGATTAGATATTGTTTTTCCATGTGACTTGTAGTGTACAAACCAAGCTGAATGCAATGTAATTGAGCTGAATATAAATTCTGCTAAGTAATGTGAGGATTAGCATTCACGATTTCCTTAAAACTTTTGAGCAGGTTTACATTAAGTTTGCAGCGAAGTAGCAGATTAGTTTGATTTATGAACAATAAAAATAACAGCCATGGCTTTTATGGACCATTCAGTGCTCTCCATTCCACATACTGGCCACTCAGCCACAGTATGTACCAACACGAGCATAGGTATTTGGTCTACCTTTCTCATTACATTCGCAGCGTTCATATGAAACGGAAGAGGATGTGGTTTGAATTCCGAGTAAGACTTCGCATGTGAAAATAATATTAATAAATAGAGAATTGTGAATTCAAAATGTGATGTATTATATCCTGTTCCTTATGAAAGATATGCAGTATCGCAATGAGCGTACATTTATTCCAGTGTCGCCAAAATGCACCCAACGTGCTAAGAAATTTCGTGGTGCGGTGGGGTGTCCTTTATGAAGAAAATCTGCATTTGTTTATTGTTTTTAGCAGTCTGTGCCATATTTTCGTGCATTGAACTTCTAGCTAAAGGGAATGTTATTATTCTCGCCAATGTCTTCATGAGCTTCACTGTCTACAGATAGAAATCACATGTGTGTGTACTGGCATACACAGGGGGGAGCTTCAGCACTTGAAAATTTTCAATGTGAACAAAGCTTGACAAATACCTTCTGTTTTCCTTCTCCCCCTCTGCCAAGTATAATTTTATCCGTTACATATTTCTGACTTTTTTGAGAAAAAAAATGAATGGCACCCTAGGCTTCAGCCCCCCTAGCCTACCCCTCGCTACGGACCTGGAAATTTCTAAAATTGGGACTACGGTTCGAATCTGAAGTTTCTAAGTTATCTTTTGAGTACAAAAGTTACACAATGCTTTTAAGTACCGCAATTATTATACGCTTTCTTATGAATTACCATTTGGCACAGTTCGTGTATTATATAACAATGCATGGTATAACATATGAGCTCCATATTTGTCCACGACGATGCCTGAGGGTATCAACGCAAACATAATATAGACTCGTGATGTGAAACTGACAAATTGACAAACTGCTTGCGTGCAGGATCATTTATTACTAATTCATTACATCCTGGACAATTGAGGAATTGAGGTGACAAACAACACGAAGTACCAGAGGCAAAAAAATCTTTGTTTTTCCCCTTCTGCTTGCTTTATCATTGTCTTGTACACAGTTCCTTCGTAATAATTTCTTTGTATTCCAATAACACAGATATAACGAAGTGGGAATTCATTTCCAGTAGTTATGTTGCATTCGGGTCTTATTTGTACTTTTATTTTACGCCACTTTTCTATTTCTCTAGGTTAATTACGGAATTGAGGATGAATGGCGGAATGAGCACGAAGAAACAACAATGACTTATCAAGAATTCGAATCAGGGAAACGTTACGTAGTTTTTCCTTCAAGGAGAGTCTGTATATGTTGCACATACATGCATGCAATATTCATCGATATGGTTTTTTCTCTCTCTGTGTATATGCATGTATATGCATGTATATATGTGTACATACACACTGTATATGTATACATGAAGACGCACCTATACACAAAACCCAAAATTATATCCACTGATGTTGACTTGATATATACCGGGTGATCCGTTTGAGATGTCAGAAAAGTAAACTGTTATCTACAAGAGGTTAATGTAGATATTGTGAGCAGTGTGTTGTAATATAAGCAGAAACGATGTAAGTTTCGAGTGAGTGGAGGTTTACAGTCTTCTGCTGAGTGGCGGCAGTAGCATGCATGTAATACTAAAAAATTTCGCATATGTGTACGCTGTCGTGACCACCACCTTTGTTACCATGCACATTGGCGCCACCATGTGGCTCAAGTCTGTAAACCTCCATTCACTCGAAACATACTTCCTTTCTGCTTATATTACAAACAAGCTGCTCGGAGATACGTACATTAACCTCTTGTGTATAAAGGTTTACTTTTCTGACATCTCAAACGGATCACCCGGTATGATAATAAATTTTTAAATCTCGACATTCTTTTTTAATATTCCTGAATATCTGAATTAATCTCCTACGCATTGGTGTAGTCAGACATGGACTTACGGAACCCGCACCTCTTCCGAAATTTTGTCAAATTACACAGCTCTACAATGCAATTTTTACATAAACAAAAGTACATTGTTTGTAGATTTTTGAGTGTTGAATTGGAAACCGGCATTATATTGTTGATTGTTCCTCGTTTGTTGTCATATTTTGCAGGGAAGATGTAACTGAAAGAACCGTCAAATGTTGTATCGTACGGCCTATATGTATGAAACTTATTTATACCAATATCCATAGAATAGCAGAACGTTAATTGTTTCCCGATATTGGTACAATTGGTTTAAATGACATGCTAAGCATATTTTTCATTTGAAAAAGTTGCGAAACAAAGCAAATTTAGCATTTTACATGTTTTTAGTGTCCCTCGCGAACTTAACTACACGTTGCACTAAAAATGCGTTAAACATGCTAAAAGCGTAAATTTTCGTAAATATAAAGTGTTCTGTAACATTTTTGCAAAAGTAGTATTTTATGAATGCGGTTGTCACAATTTATGTGCATAGTGACAGACTCATTCTAAGTTATTACTTCAATACTCTTTTCCCCTAAAAATCTTATTGAAGATGGGGTGCGTCTCATCCTAAAAAGAATCCTGGCTACGTCCCTGCTCCATTGTCAAACTTATTTAGACTAAATAGAACTGATTTCTGAGATTACAAGGATACAACAGGATGCAATTCTGAGAGCAAATATCGACCATCTTCTCCACATTTCGCCTGACCTGAAAACGATAATCCTTTCTGTCATTGTGACGTGTTCCATGCAAGTCTTAATTGCAGTGTCTGTTCTCACCTTGACACGGTACGTGAGCCGGTTGTTTTCCCTCCCTTCTTTCGCTCTGGTCGTCAGCTGCAGTTTCGACACATGCTTGTTTGTAGGAAGGCGGTTTGGATCGCATTCTGCTACCTGACTCTCACTTCAGAACTTTATCTTTAGTAGACCTCTCATTTTTAGGTTCTAAAAGTGTGCTAAAAGTCCTCAAATAGGTTCTAAAAATATTAAAATACGTTCTAAAAGTCTTAAATTAAGCTTGAAAAATCCGGAAGTTGGTTCCAAAAAACTTAAAATCGTTCAAAATTCCTGAAAAATAAATCGTTAAAAACAAAATTTCAAAAGAATCTTAAGAAATTTTAGTACGTGTATACATAATAACCAAATATTAATTTCTCAACCAAATTTTCATTTGTATGCAGCATTTTCAAAAGTATTCACAAATTATTGTAATACTATACTTATGCTGTTAGCAAAAGTTACTTGTTTCATGAAAAATGAATTTGTCATTCAATTTTCCGTCACCAAGCAGAGTGGGTGATATAAAAATCCTGCGAAACATAAAAATATATATATAAAAACCTAATAAAATGTTCGATTTAGGCACATATACCTAAAATAGGTTATATCAAGCAAGGTTATAAACCTAATATCCGAGGTGTAATCATGACCTTCCTACAGTGGGAGGAATATCGCTTCTTCAACTGATCCAAGTTTTCATTCGAATCTGGAAGGAAGTGATCCTAGCCTAGAACAAAGCTTATGTACACAATGGCATATTTACTTATTCATTTCGTATTGCACTGCAGCTTAGCTAGAGGATTGGTAATATGTGTGGTGGAGCAGTGGTGGAGATTAGAGAGAGGGCGTGGGGAACAGTTGCTCCCTTCCCCACACTTGTTGCACCCGGACCAAGAAAACGCAAACTGTCCTTGTCCCCTATTTTTGACACCAAATCGCCGTTACTGATAAGTAACGGATTAACGACCGGATTAACGACCTTCTATCGTGGAGGAGAATGATCTTTTAGCTGTCATCCAATAGTAGGGTGACCAGACATACTCTTTGTAAGAGTATTGTACTCTTTTAGAGGTTCATATACTCTATACTCTTTTCAATTTGCAAGAATCCCCAAATATACTGTTTTCCTTGCTATTTAATTTCATTCATTATTTTACGCGTAAAAATGCGTTAAAATCCACAGAAAGAAAAGAAACAATGATGGGTAAGTGGACGTCAGCGTTCAAAAATTTAGTACAGGCTGGGTCAAATTTAAAAGTGATTGTGACTCTTATAAAATTATTGTTTACTCTGCCTGGTACAAATGTTGATTGTGAAAGACTCTTCAGTGTTATTAAAACTTATTGGCAACAGGAAAAAAGTACACTCCTGGTATCAACACTCGAACAAGTAATGAAAGTGAAATTCAATGTGGACTTGACATGTGAAGAGTTTGGACTGGCAATAAAGTACGACTTAAATATACTCAAGTAAGCAAAATCATCCCAGAAGTATGAATGATGGTTCCCATTGGTGAGTAAGTATTTGTAATTAGCTAATTACATTAGACCCATAAGTAATTTGAATCTGTAGAGTGTAGGCCTGTTTTATAGGGACTAGAATAGAAGCAATAACAAATAGCCACCCTTATTTTAATTTTCTTTTTATGTTTTGTGCATGCTCACCTTCAACCTATAGACTCTACTCTTTTTGGTCAACAAATATCTGGTCACCCTATGCAATACGTTATTTTTTCAATTTTAGTCGTCCTGCGTGAGAATATTTGTTATAGACGTCAAGGAACGTATCTCCACTTATGTTAAGTGAAGATTTATAGTGTTAGACGATTTCTCACTAACTGACGAATCACAGTGAGTTTTAGTCTCACATGGATCACTTAATTTTAAAAGTCAAAGGATCACTAATTTATCTACTTCTGTACTAAATCGACGATGTGTTGATGTATGTATGTGTTAGGGAAGGGATCGCCCCCATTAATCGTCCGTTTCTATACGAAATAACTACCATTAAATTAACAAGGATTACAACCGTAAAACATGTTCTTCATTCTGTAGCAGTAGTCTACATGCCGAGACGAGGTTTGAGCCCCATAACCTCCCTCGTTAAATACGCCAATGTATGTATACATCTTAAGACTTAATTAATGATCGGAATAACTTTATTTAAAGGTACCCAGATCTTATTTAATGGGATCTCCTTTGCAATTCAGTTTCACCATTGTGCATCACTCTTAACCGTCATACGTATATTTATCGGTCTTAAAATTTTACGTCGCTTTCTATCCCATTAGGTTAATTGCATCTATGAGAATAGATGAAATTGATGAGGTTACCTATGCCCGTACCAAAACTAAAACCCAGAACAGTAAGTAGCAATATCGTGAGCTGAACGCCGAGGCAGCTCTAGGTTTAGATCGGTTTTTGTTTTTGTCTAAATCTGGTCGTACTACATCTATTTAAGTACGCGATCTTGTCAGATCTTGACTACAGTTCATTGAATGTTTACTAAATTGTTTCAACAGTGGAGAAAATATTTATTTTTTTCCTCATTTTCACCGAAACTTCATAACTACCTATGTCCCACCGTCAAGTAAAGGTAATTTTCCAGGTCTGTTGATCATGATCTTAAAAAGAACAAAAACTTTCATTGTTTATTTTTCTTTCAATGGAACGTAGTGCGAGATACCTGCCTGGATAAGTTGTACTACTCTATTTTCTTTTGTAGATACTTGATGCATGTTGGTTCATGTTATGTAACTTGATCGAAAGCCTGCGTAAAATCATGCCTAACAAGCTCCATTGCATGTGGAAATGTGAACAGGCACGTGACACGCAAGTCGTAACCAGGTCGACAGCCTTCGCGATTATCCACGAAGGAACTCAGGAAATCTGTGCTTGTGGGACGTTTTCTTCACTAAGCGTTTTGGATTACAAGAAACAGTTTTCCATTAGCATATGCGCATGGACGAAAACGAAAACCATTATTTTGTTTCTTTAGGGCTAACTGGAGGCCCATAGTGGTTCTGATCCCACTTTAAACTGTAGGTCCGGTCCCGATTAGCCTTTCCGTTCATAAAGTGGACTTAAAACACCAACTCAATCAATAAATTGATCAATATTTATGGCCAACAGCTTTCAGTCCACAGTAGAGTGAAACACGGCAAGATGAACGTGTCAGGGAGCCTCCCCGATGGCGCAGTGGTAGCGTCGCCGCCTTGTAATCAAGGGGTCCCGGGTTCGATACCCAGTGGTTCGATCCCATTAAACTGTAGGTCCAGTCCCGATTAGCCTTACTGTGCATAAAGTGGACTTAAAACACCCACTCAACTCAATGAACGTGTCAGGGATTTCATTACACGCATCATCTTGCATCGCGCCTTTCTGAGATGAAAGTTCTGGTCACCCCACACTGGTTCTTGTGTGGGCAAGACAAACGAGTCGCGTCTGCGCAGTAGAACAATCTAATGGAAGATAACTCAACACCTTATTACACCCATCATCTAGCAGCGTGACAATATTATCAGGACTTTCTGTGCTGCAAGCCAATAGATGTACTATAGCCTGTTAATTGATTAATTCGCTGTATTTTACTTAGCTTTTTGTGCCACTTTTGGCTAATTTGCGAAGATGGGGATGCGTGATGACTTGATGAATTGACATTCACGAACATCCATGCCCAGACCGAGATTCGAACCCAGGACCCCTGGCGTTGATGCGCGATGTGTTAACCATTCCGCCACGGGGCCTATAGCCTGTTAAAAAATTCTGTAAATTTGGATTATGACTTTTTAAAATACTTTAACATCCTTGATGCGACAGCTTTTTAAGGAAATGTCCCTTTATCACATTCATCATATAATCACTGATCCTCATCTTCGCAATTAATCAAAAGAGACAGAGAAGCGAAGTAAAATGAATCAAACAAAGACATCAAGGTCTGCTAAGCGGCTTTGCATTGGGCGATGATTGGCCAGCGCATCGAATCCCATCGCGGTTCTTTTCTGGCTTTCTGGACAGGAGCCTGCTATTGCCTCATTTCAAGTAGCTCCTCAATTGTTCCTCCAGCTCTCGACAAACAGAATTTTATCCTGAATGCAAGCAACCACGATGGACAGTTTCGCAACTGCTACGAATACTGTCGGACCGCGGAAAACGAGACTAGCTTGTGAAAACGAGCCTATACGCGAGAGGGGTAGGTAGATAGAAACATGAACGAACCAACGCTGTAGGTTTTAAATCAGAAATTCTGGTTGTTTTGTTTACAATCGCTCACTTTGTTACCTTTGTGATGGCTGTTAAAACTCGTAACATCCCCTCTCTTAACAAAGACGTTACTAGGTGTGAAACTTCAATGTTATCTCAGCAACAGCCGTCACTCCTGTTTTGCCACTGAGTGGACTCGTCCAGTTAGCGCATGCGCACTTGCGTCCATGGTCCAACGTAGACGGACTGCAGCGTGGGTGGCACTATCGCACGTAAGTCAAACACCTTCTCGTCAGGTGCCGCATTTCGTCTTCTGACGTCAGGTTAAATGCTTTTCTTCTTAGGCTAAATGTAGTGCATTTATGCAAAGAAAATTAAACCCAACAAGCCTAATCCAATCACAAAAGAGCCGGACCCTGTGGCCGAGTGGTTAGCACATCGCGCTGTGACGCCAAGGGTCCCCGGTTCGAATCCCATCAATTTCATCATTTCATCACTCATCCCCATCTTCGCAAATTAGCCAAGAGGCACAACACGCGAAGTAAAATAAACTAAATCAATCAATCTAACCAGAAAAGCATTCCGCGCTTGCTTCAGAAGACGAAACACAGCACTTGGCCTAGATGGTGTTTGGCTTACGTGCAATAAGTGAGGCCCGTAGACCGAGTGCTTCATTTCGATTTTTATAGAGGCCTCGGTCTCGTCTCGAATTTCCTCAAATGACATGCAGAACCTTAGAAGCCGGGATCACATGTCAATCACTCAGTGCGTTCAGCAACCATGGCGTCATGTTCCTGTTTCCATCCAGACGATATATCTCAATGTTGAAAAAAAATCGTTCAGGCGATTTTAACTTGACGATATTTTGGCGATATATGTTGTGTCGGCGATATATCGTCACGACATTTTGTCGATATATATCGTGTCAGCGATATATCGTCACGATATTTGTCGATATATATCGTGGAGATGATATATCACCGATATACCGTATCGTATCGTCTGTGACGATATTTTCTTGACGATATATCGCGATATTAAATTTTACATATCGTCCATCCCTATTCCATAGTCACAAGCACGTGGCAATGAAACATAAGTACTCTACAACCAAGATTTCAATCGCTAACTACGTAACAGAGAACCATTTAGCAGCAATCTCGAAATTAAGGAAGCAACTTCTGCAACCGTGCGAACACACAGTAGCCATGTCAACAACTCACAAGCTGTATTTCTTCATCTTTTTCTGAAAAAAAAGAGGCGTTTAGCCCCCCTCCCCAATATAGCCGTTTCCCACCATGCGGGCGATATGAAAATTAATGCTCCTGGCAAACAATATTTCATCTCCCACACGTTAGGTTGCGCTTAAAGCATCATAACGCCGAACAACAGGCACTGATAAGATGGGAAGTTGAAACAGAAGGATTCTTTGGTGTAACAACACAGGAGAATACATTTCACAGGCATTCCCACGACCACCTACCATACCACATTCGTATTATCGCAATTGGGAAGAGAAAGCTGTCTGCATGAGAACATTCAATTGTTTTTTGATTTCGTGTTTTTCGCACGGTCCAGAAATGGAAAAAACTCCCCTCCCGCCCCCTTCTGGCTTCCTTGGTTTCATGTGTTTAAGAATCCAGGTTATGTGGCGATTTTTCCTCTCCCATCTTCTCTCTTTTGCGAAATATGCCCGTGTTAGGCCTTCATCAAGACAAGGGCTGACATTTCTTTCGGGGGGATTATGTAACGTCTTCTCTTAATGATGGTGTTGGATTTCTGACCTTCTCGACACCCTCAATTATGAAATTCATATGGTGTACGCACATATGTACTACAAAGGCCCTTTATACGTAAAACAAAAATTGTTTTCATGTACAGTCACCTGCAATAAAAATGGGACACCTAGATTCTGAAATACTAGCTTCCCTGCAAGGCGCCATGTGTGTTGCCTAACTGTACGGCGATAAGTGATTTTAATAGCAAATTTTCAATGGCAACTTCTACCACCGCCGTAGAGTTAGTCAATACACATAACGCCTTGCTGGGAAGCGAGTGTTTCAGGATCTAGGTGCCCCATTTTTATTGCTGGTCACTGTACATACGAGGGGCGATTAATATGTTCACGCCTATCCAAGGTAAAAATAATAGACCTTCAAGTTCCCGCCGAATTTGTGTGCAACTCAACTTATAGAAAGTTGTAACTAGACTAATTTCTTTCAAACATGTATATTAATTTAGTTTTATTATTATCTCATAAGGTTAAGTCATGGAATATTTATGAAATAATATGTGAATGTAAATTTTAGCTTGATGCCACATATAGAGAAATCAAAATGTAATAAGTATTTTATTTAAAAATGGCAAATATGATACATAGATATCATACTGGTGAAAGAATTAGATGACTTTCGTATTTTAAAGAAAGCTCTTCCATATAATATAGACACCGCCAGTCTTGTATTATGTTGAGCCGTCAGGATGTCCCATCAGACTTGAATGTGTACGCATCGACCTTGTTGATCCTATTTTCGGGATATGCCTCTGCTCCCCTTATTACAAGCCTTCCATATTAAAAGCAAAACCGAGACGCTATGCCATAGCACTCCCTGGGAGTCGGCAATTATATAATACTAGCTAGCATGACAATCAGTGATGTGCGTTTACGCGTAATAAACGATGTCTACATTCTACACGTAGACTATTTTATACACGTACATTACGTAATCTATGTAAACAACATGGCGAAAAGTGATAACTTAGGAAAGGGTGCCGTGGAAGTAAAACAAAATTATACTACGTATCAGTTACTGATGTGTGAGGAGAACTTTTCATACGCTCCCTTCCAAATTCGAACAATTTCTCACCTAGGAAAAAAACCTAACATAGGAAATATTCTAGTATTTTATGGGGAAAAGACTAATGTTGCCTCACGACTGCCATCTGTTGTTCTTTTTGCATACTATTTATCTTCTCCCATAGTTGATGATAGAAGAGAAGAGAAATTTTGTTCTAAATTGGATTCTATTTAGTTCGTTAGGAACCAATATAGTTGAAAATGTCACTTTCCTTTCATGAAAGCCTTGAAAATTAATTGTAATGTACTTTAGATTGCCTACGTAGTCTATGTAAACTACAACCCAATGTAATCTACTCGTAGATTACGTGTAGACAACGCACGTAGACGTAAACTTATAGTGTACGGCACATCACTGATGACAATGGACAATACAAGGTTAAGGCACGTTATTATTTGAGAAAGAATTTCTGACCATAACCTTCATATCACCATGTATATGCTTCGTTTGAATCTCTTTCCCATGCTGGAAATGTTTAATGAAATGTGAGGTAAAAAACTTAAAATTGGGAGCCATTTTCCCAATAGAAAAACAAGTACAACGGTGCTACGAAATTATTTTCTTCAGTTATTTTTTTCTTTTAAAAAGTATCTTTAGTACACTGTTCCTTCCTCCACACACCATTTAAAAATCTCAGCTCACTTCAACATTCTTCTGTTTAGAATTTGAATTTAGCACTCTGTCCAGTTAAAATTTCACATATTTTCACTTTATGGAATTTATTTTTGCATTATTTCTTATTTGTTGTTGTTGAGTTAATTTTAAGTCCACTTTATGCACAGTAAGGCTAATAAAGATTAGACCTACAATTTAAAGTGGGATCCGAACCACTATGTGCCTCCACCGGGTATCGAACCTGGGATATCTTGATTACAAGACGACGACGTCACCACTATGATTTCTTGGTATTTCTCCACTTGTTCGGAGACTGGTTAATGGTTCTTGAATTCCTGGCCATAGGTTTATTGATTGATTCATTGATTTGGTTTAGGCCTATTTTACTTCGTTTTTCTGCCACTTTTGGCTCATCGCGAAGATGAGGATAAGTGATGACTAGGCTTTGGATAGCATATGCAAATGCATATTTTCAGTGTCTTCAGGATATAGGTATTGCATATTTTACCGATTTTTTTCTTACAAATCCATATTCTACTGTTTCTGTCTTAAAATTTGTAGTTTCCTTTCCTTTTGAACAATTCAGAAACATGATTCAGTATGTCTTCGCGAAGAATTTTGGCTACAAGCTCCTAAAGGACATTTGCTCTATTCATGAAGGGAAACAAAATGTAGACGATATTCCAAGTGAACTGCGCGTTTCCAATTTGTTGAAATGACAACATGCGCCTATTGATACTTGTGATGTGGAGAGAGTGTTTTCAGAGTATAGAAGTATTCTCGTGGATAACAGGCATAAGTTTACTTTTGAGCATCTGAAACGACACTTAATTATTAAGTGAAATAGTAACCTTTCATGCTGAGTAGAATGAGAGACAGCTGGTGAAATTTCACCTTCTGCTAATCGTGACGTTCAGTGATGTCAGAAACAGTTAGTGGACTTATGATAAAGATACATATACAAAAACCATATGTAAAATATGGTCAATTGTCAGTAAGGTAAGCCAAACCATATTTTTTACTTATGTAAACAGTGGAATCAATAAATAGTTACAAACTATGGCTGAATTTTCTGAGTTTGATGTAAATTTTAAACATTTTAAATGCATATTTTGATAATTTAAAGAGCATATTTCTAGTATTTTAAGAGCATATTTAAAGGTTTTTTAGTGCATAACTATCCGAAACATAGTGATGACATAGTGAAATTGAGGCACTAACAAACAAATCCCAAGTCTGGATTCTAACAGAGGACCTCTGGCGTCATAGCGCGCTGTGCTAACCACTCTGCCACAGAGGCCAGCTATTGGCCATTGAGTGAGGCCCTGTCTCCAAATATTGAGTGTATTTTCGTTGTAACTTCAATCAAGTTCATACAGTCATTTTGACGTTCTTTAAAAGTGCAACGTTTCGAACCATCAACTTAGATTCCTCATAGTTTCCAACTGACATTCAATTCCATATACAGGATCCATCACGTACTAAGGTCATTGTTCGTATCAATCATAAGCAAGCTGTGACGTGTGGCGAATGGAGGAATTATCTTTCCTTATACAGTGCCATTCTACCGGGTCCTGCAAACAAATGAAGCCAGCAGTTCAGTGGACTTCCGCCATCTATAGCGGAAGTTGTGCGTGACCATGAACGCTGACCGCCGTGGTTGGCGTTGGAGGAAGACATCAGGCATCGGTGACCAAGACATTGCAAGCGCTCCACTTTGCTTTTTATGTTCGGATTGAAAGGAAACGAACTTGAATTGGTAGGAAACCGGTAAAAAAAATGCGAGAGGAAAACAGGGTAAATAGAACAATAGAAAGAACAAAAAATAGCGTGGAGAAGTTAAATAGCTTCGGTGACCGGGCACATTGAGTGTACGACCCATAATGTTGCATCCGAAGGTTCTGGGTTCAAATCAAAGTCAGTTTATGTTACCTTTCAGGTAACCATAACTAACTTCTGACTTGACCTAGTTAGTAGATTTGATTTGACGTGATTTTTGTTATTTAGCTTTGCTTTTCTGTCACTTTTATTTATTTATTTATTTTATTTATTTATTTATTGGAATTTCCAGTACAGTAGAAGCCATTTTAATCCAGAAAGAAGAAAAAAACAGTAAAACAATAGACTAAGATTACAAACACAAGAAAAAGGAAAACATAAAATAAACAAAAATAAACAAGCCAAAACAGTACCAAAGTAAACAGATCAGTTTCATAAAAGCATTATGTACAATTTTTTCTATGTTGGTGATAAAAAATTAATATGATCTGAATATATCTACTTGGTTTGAGATGATATTCAACTGATTCTCTATCCTATGGAATAGTGAACGTTGTATGAGTGAGACCCTGGGAGTTGTAGTGGGGAAAGTTTCCTTGCTCCGTGCTTTATGTCTAGGCACTCTGAGTGAGAGTTCGTGGAGTAGGATGCTGCATCTTAAGTTTCCATTTATCATCTTGTATGACAACTTCATATCTGCAATGTATCTACGAGTTTCTGGTGTATTAATGTGCAGATTTATAAGCAGATCTCTCTTAGGCAGGTGTCTCAGGGGAGGCACTCTATATCGAACGATGGAGAGGAAAAAGCTGAGAACACTATGTCGATCTTGGAGGTATGAGAATGGGCAGCCATGTTCTAGATTGGTGAACAATAAGTAAATGGAAAGTGCTTGCGGGTTATTGATTTCGGTGAACCTGTAAAGAAGGCCTAGCATACGCATTGCCTTTTTTGTGATGCTTGATATGCGATTATCGAAATTAGGTTTGAATCTATGAGGATACCTAGATCTCGATGTTGTGCTTCTTTTTCTAGAGGGAGGTCGATCGGTGAGTGTATAATTACCTTCAGGAATGTTTTGTTTCAATGAAATTGTTATGTAAGAGCATTTAGAAGGGTTTGTGGACTGTTTCCAATGCTTACACCATTCAGAGAATCTGTTAATGTCATTTTGGAGAATTTGCATGTCTGATGGCTGTTTTATTTCTCTCATAATCTTACAATCATCGGCGAACATTAGAATTGTGCTTGAGATTGGGGAATTGAAGAGGTCTGTGAGATCATCCAGATATACAAATAACAGAGGCTAACATTTGGCTAATCGCGACGATGAGAATGAGTGATGATGGAATTGACGAAAGGACACTCCTAGTTAGTAGAAAAGCCACATTAACTGACCAAAATACAAACCTTAGCTTACCCGAAGAGGGGGAGGGGGAGGGGCAGGTTTACCACTTCTTGTTTATCCATTTTTTGAACTTTGAACATTTTTATAGAAAATTGAAAATTAATTAAATTTTCCGCCTAGGCTGTTTCCAATGTTTATGTATTACTTTTGCTCATAAAATCATAAAAGTAACATACATAGGCGGCAAAATTCGAACCTATCTGTTCCCCTCCAACCCCCCTTGGGATGTGTTTTCCGACATCACACTCGTGCAAATAACAGTGAACAATTGGTTCTTGTTTTTTGCTACTGATGTTTCTTGTAAGTATTATAATTACTATATAACTGCACAACAAAGGAAGCAGGAATTAGATAACAAAATATTTTTATGATAATCAATGCGTGGGACTAAATTTTCCCCTTCTTCAAGCAAACTTAGGTAAGTTTCTTGTACGACACTGGTAACGGTGACTATGTACGTTTTTTGGTATTCATATTTATTTTCTAAATCACATATACTTATGTAGGGTAATCGGGACTAACCAAACCAGTATACCAAGGCCTCCATCAGACATCAAATCCGCCCCACCCCCTAAATTACATATTATCATTATACATTGTAACTCAGAAATAATGAATGGCGTTTAAAATTTGAGAAATGTGGGGGGAGACTTCTAAATTAAACCGCAAATCATTCTTTTTGAATATTTCACCTCAGTGAATTTCAGTTAGGCGACGTTTTATATCTTCGTAAATGCAAGATGGATTTTTTATTTTAGCATAATGTAGCTTTTCTGCACATTATATACAATTGAAATTTCTTTTTGCACGACTAAGAAAACCAAGTTTACATTCTCACAATTTTAAAAATACACATTCCTGAAAAATGAAATTGTAGTGCCTACTTAACGTATGTAATGACATTTTTAGAACATCGGGAATGCATCACACGGGACAGTATGATTTTTAAAATGTATTTCTATTTCGGATGATTTACGTTGCTATTCAATCTTTCAGCTTAATCGCAACGATGATCGCGATGAAATGATGGAATGTATAATGTTTAAAACAAAATTATACATCTATGCCTTACTCAGGGTTCGAACCTGGGACCTTTTGCCTCGCAAGTTGTTATCGTAACGACTCCACCACGGAGATCGACAATGATGTTTTGGTTTGAGGTATTTCGAAAGGGGGCTGAGCACCAGAGCTCCCTCTAAAATACCCCGCTGCTTGTTCCACAAACCTCCTTCGAGTCTCCACCATATTCTAAAGAAGGTGTGCTACAAGAGCTGAGAAATGAACGAACTCAGCCAAGCACAGGGAGAGGCGTTTTGTGTACGGAACGAAATGTAAAAATGTTACAGCCATAGCGGTTAAGGTGATGTAAATGAGCTTTTACCTTACAAGCATATTACGTCAGCGAAATTTGTGTACACAATACAGAAACCGTTAGACAACGAGACAGAGGGAGAAGCGTAGGGATGGGCAATGCACAGAAGCCAAACAGGTGGGTGGGAAAGGCGATAAAAACTGAACGAAACTCCAAAAGGTTTTATAGCTTACGTAACGTCTTTTCTTCTGTCAACCGTTTTAAAATCTGGGACGAGCGTGGCCATTTTGAGAAAGCATATGCTTCTTGTCAGATCTTGACACATTTCTCTCTTCTGCATCAGGGTGCGAAATCCGGGGGAGGGGGGGGCAGAGGGGAATTCCCCCCACCAACGATCTTGCCTTGAAAATCCACCCCCACCAAACTTTTCCAGTGGGGAGAGTTTTTGTTCTAAAAACAAACATAAACAATTGTTTTGGGAGTCGAATATTCTTTACTGGAATAATATCGAAAACAAAGAACGGACAAGAAAGAGCCTCATCTCTAAGGACACTGAACCCAGCAATCCCCGCAACACACAAGTTGTTATTTCTTCTCCATTTCCTCATCGCCTTTCGTCAGCTACAGCAAAGTATATAAATTTATTTATGAAACACGTAATATCATTTAGATGTGAGACTATTATCTTCTTAGTGCCCCTTCCCTCTTAGTCACGCAAATCATTGTCCATAACATTGGAAGTATAGCTATTAAAATCTTGAATTTGAAATGGAATTTTGAATATACGAAATTCGATATAATATATTGTATAGAGTAGTTCGGGGGAATATGCACACAGTAAGCTTTTTAATCAAGTATTACCAAGCGTGAAGGCTTGGTCAGCGTGAAAATTTCAGACAACATACAATGGACCTTCCTTTATTATTGTACAGAAGTAACACAGTAAAAATATTTCTAATAACAATGTTACAGGACCGTAAATTGAAGTCTACAAAGTGAGCATTTTCCCCCAATATTGGGGTAATATTCGCATATCTGTATAAAATGCGCACATGTAGTAGCTTATACATGGAACATTTGGTATCGAAACTTTGAACATCATAAGTGAAAAATAAGATTACTATTTTGTGCAAACATAGAAAGCAACATTCTTGCAAGTGTTTATATAAAGTAAAAACAATAGCAAAGATGTAAAAGTATGCATCTGAAAAAGAAAAAAAAACACCATGAACTTGGGACTGAAAGAGTTAAGACACACAAGATGGACACACACGTGACAAGGTATTTGACGTACGTTGAATGAGACATGCTTCATGACACCATTTATGGCATTTTACGCATTTCACCCAATCCCCTACCTTGATTAAGTCAACGTCATAATAATAGCCGTTGCATACAGCACAATAGTTGGTAGGATCACTACTAGCATGACTGGAATGAGCTGCATTTGCACCGACCTTTGAGCTGACACCAGTCTTCGGCGAACGCTTCATTGTCTGCGTTACGCCTCCTCTCTTCTTTTGTGAAGCACCTTTTAATCGTGTTTGTTGTTTGGATTTCAAAACCTCGACATGATCAGGAGATGTCAAACGCGTTGCACTTCTGGGAGAAAGTCTACGGACACCATCACGTGTAGGAACAGGGGCTATTTCATCCAACAAAGTTGCAGTTTGTGTGCTTGCAACATTGGGAGTAGGCTGCTGTGGCAATGTAGACTCCAAACTGACACTTGCTGTTGGGACATCAACTACGTTACATGTTGCGTCTGAAAGAGTGGGTTCTTGTGACAAGCCTACGAGAGAAGAACGGAGAAGAAAATGAATAAGGCATAGTCTATATCTAGTACTAACAGCAATGCTGAAGGAAAAGAAAAAACATTGAAGATATACGCTAAGGAGGTTGGGAGCTGGAAATGGACAGTGTCCGAAAATGTCGTGCATTAGACAAATCTATATTAAGACGAGAAAAGACAATATCTACTTCAACCACAAACGCTTGCGACAAATAGATGAGGTGAATAGCGTACAATTTGGAAATAGATACAACCTGCTGGAGGTAAAGAAAATAGTTGTGCAGACAAAAATGCCTGAAATAGAAACCTACGACACAGAGATATCAGATGACGAAAAATATTAGATTAGCCTACTTACCAGCCACAGATAAGTCTCCTGTCTCAGTTCCAGTATAAAAGGCACTTGCCGGTATTGCATCGGGATTAATTGGATAAATGCCACACGCACGAAAGCCATTCACTGCTGATCCAACTGTCGCTGCCTTTCCCCATGCAGCAGCAAAAAGACGTCCAAAAACAAATTTAGTGATCTTTCTTCCCCTGTTTTGACGAATGAATGAAGAGCACTGTTCATTCCAGTAAAGTTTGAGGGGTTTGTAGATTGCTCTATCTAGGGGCTGCAACCAATGGGTTGTGTGGCTCGGAAGACAGAGTAAAGAAATTTGGTTTGCAATGCAGAACTCGATGGCTTCAACATTACTATAGTGGGTGGAATGTCCATCCAGTAGCAAGAGCACTTTGCCAGGTGGTGTATGATTGGCAAAATGTTTCAACCAGGACATGAACGTTACCTCCGTCATGTATCCAGAATCTGACATGGCAACGACCGATCCGGGAGGGAGTCCATCATTAAACTCTTCTCGCATCCGTACACCCTTGAATATTATAAAAGGAGGAATATAGGAGCCACTAGCACTGATGCATCCCATAACTGTTACAGTCTCTCCCCTTTCTCCTGTTGTAAGGGCCTGCACAGCTCGTTTACCTTTTTCTGCTAATACTTTGCCTGGCTTGAAAATTAACTGTAATCCCGTTTCATCACAATTAAAGATATGTGAAGGCAGAAGACGATCTCCATTTGAGTCAGTCATTTCAGCTTCTAGAAGATTATAAAATGTCCTACATTCCTCCTTACTTAAAGCATCAGCACGTCCATAGGACAGAGGCTGGGCCTTTCGCACACTGATATTTGGATGTCTTTGTAGCACACCATATAACCAATCATATCCTGCACTTTCCCTCGTCGAACTGAACGGATGGGGAATTCCTTTCTTCTTTGCATATTGGTAAGCTAGGCGCTTAGTATCGGCCATTGTAAGCGGGAAACCTTTCGATTCCAGTTTTAACAGATGCTGCACCAATTCCTCTTCTCCAGCACCAAGTGCAACTGGCCGACCTAATTTTGGTTCATATCCTGGATCTTTTTGCAGTCTGTGTTGCAATGTCCTGCGCGGAATACCAAATGTCTTACTGGCAGTGTATATTTTCATGCCTTCTCTTATCGCGGCTAAGGCTGCCTGGACTGCTTCTTCTCCATATGAACATCGTTGTGTTCGTCTTTGATATTCTCGAACCATTGGGCTGAAAGAGGAAGGAAAAATTCTTGTGTAGCTACTTGTCATCAAACATGAACAACAGGGATCATCTTTAGATATGCACAAATCAAACGCATACATCCGAACTAACTAGAAATTGAATGTATCAGTATCTAATATCTTGAATCACAAATGCAGTTCCAAACATAGTATTTTTCCTTTCTATACAATACTAATTTGGGGTAATTTGCACATGTGTGCTTTTTACCCCAACACCAATATGAGCACTTTGCCCCTCATAGACAATTTTCTTGCATCTGGCAACCCTGCTCATCCGGCTTCGTTCTCGACCGCATGCGCCATACTGTTTTACACAACAGCTCAACTACTTTACTTGAGTGTGCATTTATCTACTAACATTACATCTTGCCATCTCACACACTTCGTTCTACACTGTCTTAACCTTACATCAAACCATGTTAAAATATATATGTGGTATTATCTGTCCTACTTACCTCCGAAATTCAATTCTTGTTTCTGCAACTCTCTCGTCCTTCCGACGTCTTGCACCGAAACTTTGTTCTGCGCATTTAACCCGTATGTGCATTTTCCCCTGAATGTCTCTATTATATAATATAATTTGATTATTTAATAATTAACACATATTTAATGACATCGTATATATATCTATACACATATGTCAAATATCGACCTATCTGATATCGAATATCGACATATCTACATTCATATTAGCGATATCGATATATCGACATCGATATTATCGATATATCGAAATATCGCACAGCCCTACTTCTGAGATGTTTGTTTCAAGCGTCAACTTCACGTTACAATTACTTGAGAACTACTTGGTGTGTTACACTGTCCCACACGCCATTCTTAATGATTTTCCCCCTACTTTCAATTGCCCTAAAAATAATATGGGGTCTCCATCTAAAAAAACTTAAGTTTGTGTTGAAAATCGTACTTCCTTACGTAGTTGAACGTATTGCGTCCACTAATTTCATGAGCCTCTCTCATACCTTTATATCTGCGAAAGTAGTATTTGAATATTTATTGTTGTTCACGAAATATTTCCGGTGGTAGTTTTAGATGACCCACCCTGTATATATAGCTATATATTCATACATACATAAATACATACACACGCGCACATACTATATATCATTACTGTGCATAAAGTGT
This sequence comes from Lepisma saccharinum, assembly GCF_977018435.1. Taxonomy (NCBI): domain Eukaryota; kingdom Metazoa; phylum Arthropoda; class Insecta; order Zygentoma; family Lepismatidae; genus Lepisma; species Lepisma saccharinum. The sequence continues at coordinate 23,328,377 of NC_139252.1, read as the reverse complement.
CTGTGACTGTTTGTCTACTCCTCCCCCCTCCAATCTGCAGTGATTTCGTCGTACCCTGTTCTGCATTAAGTCATTGTCGTCATGGTGCACGCGCATTATGCATGTAAAGGGTACAGTATGTACGTGCCTAAAAGCGACGAGGGAGTTCTTCGTACCTTGCTGTTTTGCTAATCAAGGAAGGTTTGTTTTCCCCTTGCACGCGAAGAGTCGTTCGTGATTCTCGATGGTTAATTTCTTCCTCTTTTCGCCTTTCCAGTCCGTAATTTTTATTGCAGAAGAGAAATCGTAGAAGTTTCAGGAAGACGCTGCGTGTGTGGCTGACACACGGATCACTATTCGGCTGGTTTCTAGTTAAGGCTGCAAAAATAGGACGCGAGTGGCAACTTGCGTACTGGCAGGCGATTCCTTCAATTTCTGGAATCACGCATAATTGAACGTGAATTCTGTGTGATTTCCTTCCGAAGAGAGATCAAACCGACACAAAACTCACTAGCCAGCTTTTATGGTGGAGTGGCGTGCCCAAGCGGAGGATTGGTGGGGGTCTTAACCCTCCTTGAGCACAGTTTTTCTAAAAAAAAAAACAACAAAAAAAAAACAAAAAAAAAAAACACGTCAAAAGCAGGGAAAGATGGCAAAATGAGGGCTTACCACTAAAAAAGTATACGTAAACCCCGCCTTCCGAAATTCCTTGACATGCCACTGGGCCAGAGGTAATATTTTCGAATGACTTTATCTGTTCCATCAATTTACCATATATCCTCATTGTTGCGATTAGTCTAGATAGGCAGAAAATCGACATAATCTGCGAAATTCACTTTAAATAAGGATCATAACACTTACGCGACTGAAGATTGATTGATTTAGTTTATTTTACTTCGCGTTTTGTGCCTCTTGGCTAATTTGCAAAGATGGGGATGAGTGATGAAATGATGAAATTGATGAATGGACATTCACAAACAACCAAGCCCGAGCGGGATTCGAACCCGGGACCCTTGGCGTCGCAGCGCGATGTGCTAACCACTTTTTTTTTTAAGGAATACCCATATTCGGCAGTATCCCCCGTCATTCACACATTTTCACAATCTTTAACACATATCTAATTTCACTGTATTCACATTGGTTCTCATTATTCGGACAAACACAAACATCCAACCCCGAGCGGGATTCGAACCCGGGACCCCTAGCATTGCAGCGCGATGAGCTAACCACTCGGCCACAGTGTCCGGCACGCGACTGAAGAAAAATGAAGAGCAGTAGAGTATTTGAAAAAGGTGAGTCCCCCAAAATATCCTCAACCCCCAAAATTATTATACTTTGTCACTCGAATGTGCATTTACTTGCCCCAAATATCGAAAAATTATGTTCTTAAAATATGGACCAGCCACATCTGGTTTCTAATCTCTTGCAGGAATACTTTTTGCGTCCCTTCATCAATTTCATCTGATCAACACTCAGCCTCATCGTCATCATAATCAAAAGTGGCAACATTGATGCTACATAAGTAAAAATACGTAATAATTTGCACTATAAAATTTAACCACTTGCTTGAAGTATATGAATAATCATAAACAATAGGACGCGATTAAAAAAAAGTAACCTGTAACTCTCGCTGAAAGTCAATTCTATATTAAGCAAATAATATATCTTAAGATTTCAACCCTTATTTACAAATTGTTTAAGGGAAAGTGGTTTTATTCCACATTTCTTGCGAAAATTGCCATTTGGACGTAACGATTTTAAGAAAATGCTTATTTACCTTTTAATATTACCCATTATTTACGCAAAAATTATTATTATTATTATTATTATTATTATTATATTCTTTGGGAGATTCTTGTACTGTATATACCAGATGATTATCTGTTTTCCTCTATTCTTCACATTCAACAAATTAATGCACTGAAATGCATAGTTATCCTATTTTGATATTATATTTTGAAGAATATTTTTTGAAAGTTAGGTAGAAATTTAGTCATAATGTTTACGTATAGTCGTAAATTTACAGGACCCCCATAAAAAAAATAATATTTGGACTTTTGAAAAAGCATCGAATCATTTATTTGTTGGATTAAGGGGTAGAATATCGAAACATGAAAGTTCTGACCTGTTTGTAGGTAGCCTTTGAGAGTTTTTACTCTGAGTATTGTGTTGGAGTGCACATTAACTGAACTGAGTTTTTTGTTTATTTTGCCAATCTGAAATGATCGGTTCTACCCACTTCATCAACCCCATGTCCGTACCCACTTCTTTGCGTTCACTACTTAGTTCCTTCGCTAGCGTTTTCGCATAAACCTTTGACATTCTAACGAAAACATGATGAAAAAGAAGCAACGACAACAAACTATGTCCGAATAACCCACTGCCTATTGTTCACTTCTGACGTAAGATAAGCAGGAAGTGATCGACAAAGACAGTTGCGTATCATCTTCTTCTGAAGATAGCATCTTCTTATCTCCAACAATCAGATCCTACGATTCCGAAAAGGGCAGACAATTATCTAAGCTCTTCGTGAGCATTAGAGCGTGTAACTGCTGCAATCGCTCTATCTGCGAGACAAAACGTTTCCTTGGCGCTTGCGGACACTATCTTTAGATGGTGCCCTTCGAGAGGGATCAAAACAACCTCTTCCGCAAATTTTATGAACAACGAAATGTCAGCTTTCTGCTTGGGAAGAGCTGGAGATGAGTGGGCGAAATCTAAACCGTTCCTCGTGTATACCATGTCCCGGCTAACTGCGGAGTAAGGCCGCGCATAGCGTCAGAGAAGCGAGGGAAATCTATTGGCCAGAGCGAAGCTGGTAACTTCAGTCGCATTCGCCCACTCCACGCAATTCTATTGCTCTCACGTGTTCATTGGTGGTGACGTCTCGCGACACTTGCGCAGAGATTTGTTTTCGTGTGCCCGCTACACAGTTAGCTGGGACGGAGTATACAGTCAAGGTTTTTATATAATCTCGGTAAAAACCTTGAAATCGCTTTGTTTCGATATATTAACTATATTTTCTCGTTTTTTCTTAATTATTTTCTTGATTCTTGTACTTATTGGCGTAGACAGAGAATTTTGTTTCCGTGGGCTCACATCTGGAATAATTTTTTCGGGTTAGCCTCCGTTTTGGTAGTCAGCACTATATTTTTCTATTTCTATCTCTGTCTTGCTCTCCCTTTTCCCTTTTACCTCTTCTCTCTCTCCGTCTTTTATCTCTTCTCTCTCCTTCTTTTTATCTCTTCTCTCACTTCTCCACTTTCTTTTTCCATCTCCCTTTTGTCTTTTTCAATTCTATCCTTCTTCCTTTCCATCTTTTTATCTCACTCTAATTTTTCAATTTCCATCTCTCTTTTGTCTTTTTCAATTCTATCCCTCTTCCTTTCTATCTTTTTATCTCACTCTAAATTTTCAATTTCCATCTCTCTTTTGTCTTTTTCAATTCTATCCCTCTTCCTTTCTATCTTTTTATCTCACTCTAAATTTTCAATTTCCATCTCTCTTTTGTCTTTTTCAATTCTATCCCTCTTCCTTTCTATCTTATCTCACTCTAAATTTTCCATTTCCATCTCTCTCTTTTCTCTTACTTTTTCTGTCTTTCCTCTCTATCTCACTTTCAATTTTCTGTTTCCATCTCTGTCTCTTTCTTTCCCCCCTCTCTCTTCTTTTCTATCTCTTTCTCACTCTCAACTTTATAATTTCATCTCTATTTTCTCTCTGTCCATCTGATTTTACTCCTTTGATTTATTTCTATTCTCTCTCCCCGTACAATAAACAATCGTTGTGTATAATGCTTATTGATTTTGTGGTCTAGAGTCCACCCAGTGCTTGCATTCAACATACGACCCACTTCTTGTCATTGCCATTTTTGTTTTCAACTTTTCCCATCATCTATATGTTATTTTATTTTATTCATTTCTTTAATTTTTCATACTTTAAATCTCTTTTTCAATTATTCATGGCTCTAATTTTTCTCATTTTTTATCTACCTGTAAATGCTGCTGTTGACAACAACAATGAGTTCAGTTCTAATGAAAATTATTTCCCTGATATTCTTTATAAACGTTACAAAATTGTGATTTTAGAAATTCTAATATTTTTTTGACCATATTATCTAATATCTTTAATATAAATGCTACAATGATCATGTAAACGTTTTATCCTACTACTACTAATAATAATAATACGTAACAATAGTCAGTGTTCATCTTGTAGTTGAATACACATGTGAAATTGCACTATGAGATTTTCGTCAACAGAAAATGATCGTCCAAGGAGGTTAGCAGCCTTGTTTTTAGGCTTCTGAAGGATACAAAGCACCAAGCATTCCTTTTTGGCCCCGTTACGTCGATCAGGCAAAAGCATTCATGTTTTGTAATGTTGATCTGTCCGCTGATTGAATGGAGGGTTCCCTGGGCCCAATTGCAAATAAATTGCGAGTGAGGGAACAGCAATTCGCAGATGCAAAACAATGGCTTAACTGCACCAGAGGCCTTCGGGGTCCATTGGTGAAGGGAAAGGCTTCGATGTAGGTTGCAGGAAGTTTGGAGAGATTCCCTCTGACTATTGACGTATGTCTCCATGTTGTCTGGCCCATAGCTACGGAATGCTTTACCCTCACGAGGAATTTCTTGATTGATTTTTCTCCCATTGCTGCAGGGTCGGCAATGGTGCTGATGGCACCAAGATGTATTGTTGACGTTTCCGTGTTAGTAACCGTTGGAGGGTCTATTGATGAGTCTTCGGAAGTATTGGGAGATGTGAAAGTTGACTAAAAGTATTACAAGAAATTAAACCAGGCTAATGTGATGAAAGTGAAGACGATGCTTGGTTTATATCTTGTTTTCTTTTAAGCATTTCTTCACAACTTAACAATTCCGTTTTGGCCTTTTTTTTTCTTATCTGACCAATTTGATTTCATTTGTTTATTTAGCGTCGCTATTGTGCAACTTTTGGCTAATCTGGACGATGAGGATGGGTAATGATATGATGAAATTGATGGGGAAAAACGCACAATAACCACTCCGCCACAGAGGTAAGCTTATCTGGTCGAAGCTACGGACAAACGCTGTTTTGATTTTCATCAAATATTGATGCTTATGTAAGATTCTAAGTATCTATCTATGTTTGTTATGCATTGGCAGCTTGGTAGCGAGTAATAACCCCCGAAGGCATGAATTAACGAGGCAGTGACGTCATTCCAACTGTAATATCGCTACTCCTCTTGCCCATGCTGTCTCGGTAGGTGCAATAGCCACACTTACGGTCAGCTGGAGATGTTCTGAGAATAACCTGGCTCTAGCACTTGTTCAGTAGCGTTCTCAAATGTTGGTTAAATGTTTATGTACAGATAAATTTTACCTCCATTTCCCTCATACACAAGAACACCGCAGAAGGGAGGTGGAGGGAAGGAGTCGTCGATAGTATGAGGTGTATTCGGCACCCTGTTTATATCGAACCTTGTAATCAGGGTTGATAAAGGTCCAGTAACCCATAAATTCTAAGGGTTCTATTGGGTTCCGTTGCAGGACCGAAACCTCTTTTCTCGCCCAATTTAAATTCGGTCCAATTTGCGTATTGTTTCATTGAAGAAAGGTTCCTGAACCGTATTTAAATTCATCCTGAAAGAAAGATTTCTGGATCGAATTGAAATACTTTATACATAAAAAGTTCGTTACGGCCAAGAACCCATTTACACTTGCTGCTTTTCTCTTCCGGACGGGAATTGAATTTACTTACAATTCCTGGAAATTAACAACCCTTGGATTATTAAGCACCCAGAAATCTGTACATTTTAATGGGTTCTATTTGGTTCCGTAACAGGACGGGAAACTTTTTCTCGCACAATTTAAATTCGATCCAAGTTGCGTTTTGTTTCATTGAAGAAAGGTTCCCGGACCGTATTTAAATTGATCTGGTAAAAAAAGTTTCCTGGACCGAATTGAAATACTTTACAGATAAAAAGCTTCTTTATGGTCCAGAACCCATTTGCGCTTGCTGATTTTAACTTCTGGACCAGAATTGAATTTATTTAAAATTCCTGGACCTTGTAATAGCCACGCATTTCGAGGCCTTCTCCAAACACATCCTGTGTTCTGGGACTTCTAGAGATGAATAGTTAGGGACAAATAGACAACCCTGAGGACATGCCGGAGACAGAATAAGCATCACCAATGTAGGTACAAATCCTGGCGTATGCGGTATTCTTTTTCGGGGTCCTGTAATCGTAAATGTGGATAGTAAATAATTGCATTCTAGTGGAAGCGGGATACACATTAAAATATATCGTAGGTTAGATATATTTGGAACTTTTCACTGTATTAAAATAGTACTCAAAGACAATAAATGGTATTTAGGGAACATTTTAAGGGGGATTTACATTTATAACTTTGTTTTATCCCTAGTTCTGTAGTAACTCTCGTATGAAACTATTGATTTTCTCAAAATTTCGGGAAAGGCTGCAGCCCCATCAGCTCCCCCCTTGCGTCAAACAATTCAATGTGGATCACTCTGTGGACAAGAGCATGAAGTTACTGAACAAAATGTAAAGTCATGTAGGTAGAAGGTTCCGAAAGCTTACGCCAATAAGATTACGGACTTCTTTTCATATTTGTCGAACGTATGATGTGAAACATTTAGGGCTCTCATCACATCAGGACCACCACACGTACCAAGTAGTCTTTTTCTACCTGTGAAAGTAACCTGACAAGGAAAAATCAGGACAGTTTGTCAAGAAGTGGTTCATATACATGTAAACATATCCCCGTGTAAGCAAATAGCTATGTAGAGACTCCGTAAGTCCAGTGCTTAATTCAATCATGAACATTCTCTTCCACTAGTCCAGGCTGGCACATGTGACATTCTCCACACGCGGCATCGTGTGAGCTTGTTTACAGACGCAACGTGAGGTGAAATTAGTTGGTCGCCTGCGAAAGAGTGTTTCCGTGTGTAAGAGAATTTCACTGGCTTCAGCTGACCAGCGTCAAAGGAATTTTCTCCTCAGCTGAATTCGTAAGAAGAGAAATCTGGTGCTTCCAACTCTCGCTTAGAGGATCGTTTGTGTCCAGGGTGGGCACATGAATGCAAATTGAGCACACAAGGCTGTCATTCACTAAACATCATTACTACTCGCTAGCCAACTCAGTCGTCACTGAAGGTTCTGGGTTCGAGTCTTGACGCAGACATTGATGCTCCTTCATCCTCTGCACCAGTGTCATGTAATCATACTATCCTCTCTAAGAAGTTGAAAAAGTACTTCATGAGAAACGATAATTGTGGTTGGTTAAAACATATCCCAAACACAGCACACAGGATAGAAATACATTGCAATTTAATATAATATAACATAACTGAGATATTATAAGATTCCAGAAATACAAATGATGCATTGCGTGCTGTATGAAGAGTTAAAGTCATTCAGTATGTATGAATATCATGATCCCATTGATAGCAAACAGTATCGTTACAACCCAGTAGTTTCCGTGACTGTACAAGTACAGTAAAACCTCGTTACTCCGAAATAATGGGGGGGATAAGTTGACCGGTTTAACGAAAGTCCGGATTAACTGAAATAACCTAAAAGAACAGTAGAAAGTGCATTACAACTCCGTTTATAGCAACAAAACACGTTTATTATGGTGTATTTAAAGGGCATAGCTACGCCTAAATACACTGTAAAGTACAGTACAAAGTCTGCGGGAAACAGAATTTCATCAGTGGTTGACTGCCTTTTCTTTGGGAAGTTCTCTTGTTGACTTCTAGCTAAATCCAAAGCTTGCATTCTGCTTTTTTTGTTCTTTTTTTGCCTTTTGCCTGTCCGGATTAAGCGAAGTCCGGCTTATCGGGGTCCGGATTAACGAAGTTTTACTGTATACATAGGATTTTATTTTGTGTTTATGTAAATACTCACCAGAATTGTGTAAAGTAAATAACTTACTACTAAAATATACATACAGTATATACACGCTTCAATAATAGTGAAGAATATGAGTTGTATTAAAGTTTAGAGAAGAGCAGTTTGAACTGTTCTTCAGAGGCATCTGGGTATCGGTAATTTTACCTGTCCAATATATCTAAAACTTGATTTTTTTAGTTTTTTAAGTCCACTTTATGCAGAGAAAGGCTAATCGGGACTGAACCTACAGTTTAAAGTAGGACCCGAATCACTTTGTGCCTCCAGCGTGTATCGAACCCGGGACCCCCTCGATTACAAGTCAACGATGTTACCACTCGGTTTACCTGGTTAACTAAACTAAACTTCGTGGTGCAACAGTCCTTTGAGAGTTCCGGTCTGACAAGCGGTTTTTCCTGGATGACTCGTGGTCCACTCATGGAGTCCCAACGCAGCTGTTTTCAGCTTTCGAGACCGCCTCATTCACATTCTTGAATGAACATTGCAATTCCTTGTCAGATCGGTACCATATCACTTGTTGTTAGTTCTACTGGTTGTTGGTTGTTACCTGCAAATTTTCGTACCGGCCCACCCTGTTCTAAAGCAGGTACTACAGTGCGTCCATTTCGATCTGCAGCCGAGAGATCGGGAGAAACGTGGCGGGCGGCGCTGACGGAGATGCCGACATTTGAGGCCTGTAATGCCCGCTTATTTTTGTGGGCATCTTGCAAAACGAGCACTAACCTGTGTTATAACACGCAAAAGTTCTTCTGTAATTCTTCCAAGTTCCACCCTTATATACACAAATAAATACGCTTTAGAAATTATATTAAGAGCCACAGATAATACTCTGTAAAACATTTTAATCATAGTTTTGACCAGTAACGTCCTGCTTAAGTTTATATCCTTGAAAGAGTTTTGTGTCGATGGGGATCGTTTGGAGGTTTCGAATGTGCAACACTGTATCAAGATTACGCTGCAGACGAACCGTTAAAAGCTAATGGTGTTCGTGAGCTTCCTTGCAATCCGAAATCTCCTAGCTCAAGTTTTTTGTTCCTTCGCGACTACAGAGCTGTGAATATAGTGGCAGGCAGATGTAAACCAAGAGCGTGTTAATTTCGTACTGTGCGTAAGAGTGTTATTCTTGGTTACTTGCCGTTACTTGTTTGTGTTATTGCAGTGTGTATGTGTGTTGTGTCAGTCAGACGATTGGAATGCCAGCCGCAAGGTTCACGTTAGAACAAAGAATTTTTATGTATGACACTTACGTGAAAACAGACTCGTGTCGAGACGTGTGTAGGCAATTTGTACAGAAATTCCCAGGCGTTTCACCTCCACATAGAGATACGGTTAGACGTCTTGTCCTTAAATTACGAGAAACTGGATCGTTAAATTTTAAAACACCTAAGCAAAAACGACGGATTCTAACCGAAGCAAAACTCGATGAAATTGGTGCAGCGTTAGAACGTTCTCCAAACAAACCTCTACGCCGTGTTTCACAGGAGATGGGCGTGTCAAAATCATCAGCACATACAGCCACTAAGCTACTAAAATTAAAACCGTACAGAGTTTCTATAGTGCAAGAATTACGGCCCCCTGACAACGTAAGTAGATTAAATTTCTGTAATTGGGTTTTGCAGAATATTGTAGATGGTATTGTTGATCCACAGTTAATATTTTTTTCGGATGAGGCATGGTTTCACTTGCGTGGTCATGTTTGTTCACAGAACAATAGATACTGGAGCACTGAAAATCCCCGAATAATACACGAAGTTCCGTTACACGATGCAAAAATTGGTGTGTGGTGTGCTGTAAGTGCCAAAAGAATAATAGGGCCTATATTTTTTTGAAGACACAATAAATTCAGAGAGGTACCGCACACAAATACTCGCGCCGTTTTTTCAGTTGTTATCAGATAATGAGAGACAATATGGGTATTTTCAACAAGATTCGGCCACAGCCCATACCGCCGCTGATTCTTTGGACGCTATAAGGGAGGTGTTTGATGACAGAATAATTTCAAGAGGTTTATGGCCTTCACGTTCGCCAGATCTTACCGTATGTGACTATTATTTGTGGGGAACCTTGAAAAATAGAGTCTACCGAAATAACCCTCATAGCATCGACGAACTAAAAGACAATATAAGGGCAGAACTAGGAAGAATTACGGAAGAAGAAGTTTTGCGTGTGAATCAAAATTTCATCACACGATGCCAGGAATGTGTGAATGTAGGTGGACATCACTTTGAACAACTCTTATAACACAGGTTAGTGCTAGTTTTGCAATATTTATATAAATGTCTGCATAAGTCCATAAAAATATGCGGGCATTACAGGACGCAAATGTCGGCACCTCCGTCAGCGCCGCCCGCCACGTTTCTCCCGATCTCTCGGCTGCAGATCGAAATGGACGCACGGTATAATAAATATGAAAAATAATAGAACAAAATATCGCCTTTGTTTTTATTGGTCCGACGTCTTAATACCAGAATAAGACATGTCCTAAAATCTTATATATATACAAATGGATGGATGTGGGTATACGATGTATGTATGTTTGTTCCGGCATAACTCTAGAACGTCTGGAGCAATTTCAACCAAACGTGTGACTTACAATCAGGAAAGAAATACTGTGGGGGTAAGACACCCCTGGCACCCCTAGGGGTGGCGGGGAAGGAGTGACATGTTTTGAGTTTGAGTTTGAGTTTGAGTTGGTGTTTTAAGTCCACTTTATGCACAGTAAGGCTAATCGGGACTGGACCTACAGTTTAAAGTGGGATCCGAACCACTTGTACCTCCAGCGGGTATCGAACCCGGGACCCCTTGATTACAAGGCAATGACGCCACCACTGCGCCATGGGGGAGGCCCAGGAGTGACATGTTAAAATAATCGAAAACAACCGATATTAGTGTGGAATGCATAGTTTCGGGGTCGCTAATATGAATAGTGACACTCCCAATGCCGTTCAATTCCAAGTTCATCACCTATCGGGATGGGGGTGAGAGGGGGTGAAAAATAAAATGTCAAAAATGACCTACATTAGTGTCGAATCCGTAGTTTTCGGAGTCGCTAAGCTAATTGGTGACATTCACGATGACATTTGAGAGAGAGAGAGAGAGACAGAGACAGAGAGAGAGAGAGTTGCTTTTCAAATTGATAATTTACAGAAAAAATCAAGTATTCAATTATCTTTCAGACCACGTCTTGAATTGTATTTAGCTTTTTAAGCCCCTTTTGTACCCCTCTAGGCTTATTACGACGATGATGAATGATAAATTCGGAGGATTACGCTAACCACTCCAGCACGAAGGTTGGCCTCGCGTCTATGTTTCCAATAATTGACACCATAACGATAATATTAATTAGAGAAAATTATACAGGGTCTAGAAAAATATATCTACCGTTGGCAACATTGAATCCTACGATTTTTCAGGTAAGATCAGAAGCAAGGCGGAAGTCTGAGAGCTCCATTGGTGACGTAAGTGGGTCTCTCGGTTCCTTGACGGGCAAAAGGGAGAGGCAGCATGAAAGACCCGTTACGTAGTTTGCCAAGAACCCCCTCCCCTTCTCCCCCTCCCCGGCCCTGGAGGGCTAAAAGACGTTCTAAGCCGCACGTCAATTTGAATTCTCACCGTCGCCGACACGGCCAGGGAATGTTCCAATAAATAACTTCGATTCGGATCGTGAGAGGTCTGTGGCTTTAAATGTTAATCGGACGGCTAAACTTCACTTGTCTTGTTCTGTCAGGGTTTTCTTTTCTATTTTGTGCGCAGGGGAAGGAGTAGTTTAATTCAAGAATTTGTTACTCTGATACAATCAATTGAAATTGTACCCTCGGCTCCTGAAGATTGCAAGTTTTTTACTGAAATATCATGGACGAATGTAAGCTATAAAAACAAAGGGTGAGACTAGTAGTAGTAGTAGTAGTAGTGATAACAATTACTACTACTACTACGACTACTACTACTGCTGCTGCTACTACTACTACTGCTGCTGCTGCTGCTGCTGCTTCTGCTGCTACTACTACTACTACTACTACTAATACTACTACTACTTCTGCTGCTGCTATTACTACTGCTACTACTACTACTACTACTACTACTACTACTACTACTGTTGTTGCTGCTATTACTACTGCTGCTTCTAATGATGCTGCTGCTGCTGCTGCTGATACTACTACTACTACTACTACTACTACTACTACTACTACTACTACTACTACTGCTGCTGCTGCTGCTGCTGCTGCTGCTTCTGCTGCTGCAACTACTACTGCTGCTGCTGCTGCTGCTTCTGCTGCTACTACTACTACTAATACTACTACTACTACTACTTCTGCTGCTGCTATTACTACTGCTACTGCTACTACTACTACTACTACTACTACTGCTGCTGCTGCTGCTGCTGCTGCTGCTGCTTCTGCTGCTGCTACTACTACTGCTGCTGCTGCTGCTGCTGCTGCTTCTGCTGCTACTACTACTACTAATACTACTACTACTAATACTACTACTACTAATACTACTACTACTGCTGCTGCTGCTACTACTACTACTACTACTAATACTACTACTACTTCTGCTGCTGCTATTACTACTGCTACTACTACTACTACTACTACTACTACTACTACTGTTGTTGTTGCTGCTATTACTACTGCTGCTTCTAATGATGCTGCTGCTGCTGCTGCTGATACTACTACTACTACTACTACTACTACTACTACTGCTGCTGCTGCTGCTGCTACTACTACTTCTACTACTTCTGCTGCTGCTGCTGCTGCTCCTCCTCCTACTGCTGCTGCTGCTGCTACTACTACTACTGCTGCTGCTACTACAACACTACTGCTACTACTTCTGCTTCTGCTGCTGCTACTACTACTACTACTAGCACTTGGGCCTCCCCGATGGCGAAGTGGTAACGTCGTCGCCTTGTAATTGAGGGGTCCCGGGTTCGATACCTGGTGGAGGCACATTGCGCAGTGGTTCGGATGCTACCTTAAACTGTAGGTCCAGTCGCGATTAGCCTATCTGTACATAAAGTGGACTTAAAACATCAACTCAAAATCAATACTATTATTATTAGTAGTAGTATTACCATTGCTAACCGCCTGATCGTTGGCCGAGCGCGTTAAGTGGACGACTTTCATTCAATCTCGCCAAAGAAGTTCCGTGTTCGAATCCTAGCATTGACATGGGTGTTCTTTGAGAGTGTCCTTTCATCAGTTTCATCTAATGATCTCTCATCGTCACGATTAGCCAAAATTGGCTGATAAGCGACAAGAAATAACGAAAATATAATAATTACTGAGTTAAGCATTTGTTCAAAATTTGAAAAATGTTGGTGGGGATTTTGAGAGGGTATAAAGAAACCATTGAAATTAAGCATATAAATGTAGTGTTCAATTCTTCTGCGATAATTAATGAGATATGTTTATTAAAATAGTGATAGGAATTTGGACTAGGGATGGCCAAACGGATCCGGATCCGAAAAATCCGGATCCGGATCCGATAGTTCCGGATTTGGATCCGGATCCGAAAGTTCTGGATCCGATAGTTTCATATCTCAATCCCAGTATAATATTACCACACCTTGTAAATTCCATTGAAACGAATATGTATTCATTCGAATGTATTGGAAATGGAAACACACATAAATGTGAGACATTCCATTCCAGGATGAAACCTTTAACACATTTAACAAGATAGAAATGATTGTTCTACAGTTACAGTTTTAAAAATTAAAATAAAACATTATAATATATGCAGTGCAGTGTTATATAATTACAAAGTGTAATATATATATATATATATATATATATATATATATATATATATATATATACAGGGTGTCATTTTAATGGCGCCCACGGACCACGGAAACGTATAGAGGACATCAAAACAAACAACTTTTCTCAGTAACATTTTTCTCGTTGGTGCATCATTTCGGCGCTACAGTCGTTCGAAAAAGCCCGTTTTGCCGCCTGAATGCTGGCAACCACACACAACATTTGATTGCATTTGTGACGTCATATTCCGTCGTGAAGCGATGCGTTACAGGGTTGCTAGGAACACACATATTCTGTGAAAAATGACATAGCTACAATCAGTCACATTATGTACCGTAAAACAAAACGAGAAAACACGTTCTGTAACCTAACAGGAAGTAAACAAACGATACGAAAAATGGTAGAAAGAAAATAGAATTCAAGTGGAAGTGGTCATATCGAATTTTGTATCAGCTTGCATGTCAAATATTTGGAAATCTAGTTACCAAGTTGGCATCTACAATTTAGTCTATCCACTTCGTCCTTCTGATACTAGTTGTCTGTGACACGCTGAACAGATGACAAAATATAAATGAAAGAACTCAAAATTCCAAAGATAAGCAACACATAATATAATGTATATTCAGGGCATTATGAGGCAAGTGACAAAAAGGGTTGAAAATACAGGGATATAAATAGTAGTAAAACAAACTCTCCGACGACTGTGTTTATCTACGCAGCGGATACACATGTAATAGTTTGCAACTCTGAACCGGGCAGTATATTCGCTACTGATTCATCATTAGATTGTTACTGTCGTTGTACGTGTTTTAGCCGTAATGTAACAACGTGAACCTCGGATACTTCCGTTATTAGCACAAAGTACCACAAGGCATCTGGACACAAACCTGTAGATATCAACCTTGCAACCAGATTTGCAAATATAATTGACATGTAGCTGGGCGTAAACAGCCAAATGTAAGTTGCAAGTACGATACAATTTATTGTTGATGATATTTGACATGTAGGCCGAGTTAAAATCCGATAATGACACTTCATTTTGAATACATTTTTTACCATTTCTCATATCGTTGGTTTACTTCCCCCTTCTTCTGAGATGACTGCTGAACTTCTGGCTGGTAGGCTATGATGTTCGGTTTACTGGACGTGTTTCTCGCTTCGTTTTACAGCTAATAATGTGGTTGGTAGTTTGTCATTTTTCACAAAATTTGTGTGATCCTTGCAACCCTACCGTGAGCTTTTTCGCCGCAGGAAATGACGTCACAGATACGATCAAATGTTGTGTTGGGTTGCCAGCATCCAGGCGGCAAAACGGTCTTTTTTGAACGGCTGTAGCGTCGAGTTGACGCACCAACGTGAAAAATGTTACTGAGAAAAGTTGTTTGTTTTGATGTCCTCTACACGAATCTGTGGTCCGTGGGCGCCATTAAAATGACACCCTGTATATATATATGTATGTATGTATGTATGTATGTTAGGAGGTAACAGTATGTTATAAACACATTCTCACTTTCCAAAGAAGCGCTCATGTGAGATGGCCAAACGGATCCGGATCCGAAAAATCTGGATCCGTTTGGATCCGGACCCGAAAAATTTTTGGATCCAGATCCTGAGGATCCGGAATCAACCGGATCCGGATCTGGCCATCCCTAGTTTGGACCCGTCACCCCTCCCCCTTTATGTGCGACAGTATAATGTATGCAAGTTCATTCTAAATTCTTATTCCTTTCTTACTGTACGGTAATTACCTTCTGCAGAAACGATATACTACACTGTGGTACACGAAAAGAGGCGGTTTCGCTGTTGCCACGTTGTTGCCTACGCATTCACTCACAATTCATAGGTGTACAATATTGTACAATCTCGTTCTGTCGTCTTTAAAGACTTGAATATTTGTTGGAAAGATAAAAAAAGACAACGGTCTAGTTCTCATAGGAAAGACGGCTGACGGTTGGATAAGGCAACACTGCGTAGTGAACGTTGCTATATCCTATCGTAAGCGCGAACGAGTGATTCTTGGCCTTTGCTCTCTTTGCTTTTCCATATGCGGCACCAGCGCACTCTTTTCGGGCCACCTAATTTGATGATCGCAAAGTAATATCTTTAGGAACTTGTATCTTATGGACAAATCTATGTTCCTGTAAGTTAATGATGGTTCTTTTATGGTAAAAGCTGTCCTGTACCAATTGTGATATCCTTCCTGAATATTCCAGCATTAGTTATTGTATATTACTTCATCAATTCTGTTCTGCAACGTCATTATCTCTGTCGACCTCCGAGGCGGAGTGGTTAACACATTACGCTACGACGCCAGGGGTTCCGGGTTCGAGTCCTGGGTAAGGCATGGGTGTTATTTGTGAGTGCCTTTTCATCAATTTCATACAATCACTAGACATCGGATTTTAGGATTTTTACCTATTTTTTTCCTTTACAGGTATGTAAGAAATAATAAGTTATGTCGGCTTTTGTTAAAAAACGCAACAACTGATGAAGTTTTATAGTGCCTAAAAAAGCCTATTTTGCTTGTTAGAACCTATTTTAGGTTTATACGCCTAAATCAAGCATTTGTTTAGGTTTTTATATATTTTTAAAGGTTTTACAGGATTTTTATGTCACACAGAGGCATTTGCTTTGTTTGGTCACGAAAAGATTCAATGACGAACGTGTTTGAAACATACGTACCCCCTGTCGATTTCCCTTCCTCCAAGTGCATGGTGATTCTTCAAAGCTCTAAACAAAGCAAAATGTCTGGTGCCACTGTTACCTGTACGTACAATCCAGAGAAGTCTGATCTGTGTGGTGTTGCTGACTTTTGCGTCACTTCGGTGCTTTGTGGCATTCACACCTTACAAACTAACATTTCAGCATTGCAGTTTGCACCACTGACTATGTTTTTGTTGAAAGATTATTTTCAGCATATAAGATGATCCTCACAGGCAAAATTGCGGAGTTTGACTGTGGATAACATTGAAAAAGATTGCTGCCTAACTATATGGTAAAGACTGGATTTTAATAGCAAATTTCCAATGGTAAGTTCTGCCATTGCCGTAGGGTTAGGCAACACATATAATGTTATGCAAGATAGTGCGTATTTCAGGATACAGGTGTCCCATTTTTATTGCCGGTGACTGTACCTAATCAGCATTTCTCAGGAATATTGAACTACTTTAACTATTTTTGAACCTACTTCAGGATTTTTCGAGCCTAACTATTAGGACCTATTTTAGGATTTTTCGAACCTATTTTAGAGTTTTTCGAACCAGTTTTAGGATTTTTAGAGCCTATTATAGGAACCTAAATGCACACTTTTTAGAACCTAAAAATTCGAGGTCTAATCATCACTCATCCTCATCGTCGCGATTAGCTAAAAGTTGCAAAATGCGACGTAAAGTAACTAATTCATTCAATCAATCAAATCATTATGCTTGTTCTTACTGGTGCGGTTTTCTGTGGCATGCTAACATGTTTGTTTTCTTCTGGAGCGCTTCTTCCATTTCATTTATTATTTTGTTAAAATTTGTTTCATCCTCACTTACGGCTAATTTATTAAATAGAAATGACATGCGGAAACATGGACTAATGCTATGTTGATTATTCTCGGGGTTAAGGCTCGCAGCACGAAATAGATATATGGCTAAACCACTTGTTTTGCCCTTGAACTGAAATTAAAGTAACACTGAAGCTTATTATTGCAAAGGAAAGCTAAGCGACCTTCAGTCGTATTGTAAGAAAAGCACATAAAATATTATCTCCCAAGAGCAGAAAAATCATGACAAATATATGCGTGGCGTTACAGAACGGTATGGTTCTATAGAACCCGCTGAAGGCCTTCAACCTCACGATATCCGTTATGTTGCAAATTCAAGGTTAATATCGTTCTACGACATTGTAGAAAGTCGAATCTATCAGCCCAAGAACTTCTTCGAGGCATCGGAAGACGATCCTGTCCGATCGATCACGAATCAACACTCCCGTCATGCATCGGGGTCCGCCATCATAAAATGTACCAAGGTCTTGCCACATCGTGACTTGCTGTCGCCATGAAATTTTGGGGAAAATTGTAAATGTCAAAGTAATGAGATTGGCATGACGGAGTTTACAATCTTCTTAACCTTCGCGTTCCGGGAAAAACTAAGAAGATTAAAAGTCATAAAGGTTATGTTGTGGATTTTTTGTTGTTGTTAAGGTTTGAACGTCCAGGTCACATGTTCGATTGTTCTAGAAAGGGGCCAATGAATGGAAATTTGAAGTCTTGGCATACTGGCTTACTTCTCTAGCACGTTCAGAGCTAATCACCCGTTGTAGTAAGTAGTAGCACCATGCCATTACATCTTCGTGAAATTAGCCATCTTGTTTTACTTAAGTGAGGTACAAATTTGTACAATGCTTGTAAGTGTTCGTGAGGCAGTTTCAGGATGAACGTGCAAGTATAAGATCAAATCGACTTAGTAAGTGGATCCGTATGTACGTACAGTCTGAAGCAAAAGTAGATTGTAAGGAATGAATACTTATGATAAGGGAGCTTCCTATCGTACAGTTCATATGCAAAATGTGTGTTAGTGTCGCTGAGCTCTCCACTTATAAGGAGATTCCAATCTCATAATGCGAGATCAGACAAGTCAATTCCATGACTAAGTTGAACAAATTTTACCTATTACTGTACTTATCGAGGATAGTAATATAGTTTATTCTAACTACGACTTCTCGTTTGAGTATCAGACTGGTTAAATGATTTTTAACCCTATAACACTACCGTGTCCCCATATTACATTGTAACGAGCGCCACGTAAATTTTACGTACATGAAGAAATTGATTTTCAACAGAACCTCTACATCATAACATTATTTTGTCTATTTTCGTTATATTGGTGTTTTATTCTTCATTTAAAAATGTATAAACATGGTCTTATTAAACATAGAATATTTCAAAAGAATGTCTTGATTGACAAGCCTGTACGTCATTAAGAATGAAGGCGAAAAGTTCCATCAATGAAAAACAAACAATAATAATATTCATAATACTGTAAATAAGGAATGAATGTAATTTTAAAGTTTTACAAGAAATGAAAACTTTTGTTTTTCAAAATCTATCATAATCGAATTTACGAATGCCAAAATTACGTGAAAGATTTTTCTCGTTTTACTAGAGCTACGTAAAATTGACGTCAAGTGCACAACATAACATACAAAATCAAGACGCTCAGCGCTTGCACCCTCCTTACCACAGTGCTACCTCACATCTGACAGACTACTCGAGGCACTGCTAGGTGGAGGGATGAGTAGGTGAGAAGCGGGAGGTATGGAAGGGGATAATGGCCCACCACACGTAAAATTTACGTACGCTAGTGTTCTAGCCTTAAAAGCAGTTTTTCTTTCCATACGATTCGTACCTAAATTTCTCCTATTTGCTATGGGAAAAGCTGTGATTCTACAACACATGTCCATCCAATAATATTTTGTTTATTCACATTGTTTTACACAATAAGAATCAATTATCAATTAATTTTAAAAGAACACACTGAGAACCTCTCTCAATGTACCCAGTACATTCAGTGTTTATTCTCCCAACTTTCATCTATGTCCCGCACCAAGATTTGAATACTGTTATTTATGGGTGTTGCCTAATTCTACAGGGGTGCGAGAACTTGACATTGAGTTATTAAAATCCACTAATCGCTCTAAAGTTAGGCAACACACATAATGTCTTTGCAGGGCAGCGAGTGTTTCAGGATCTAGGAATCGCGTTTTTTTGCCGGTGACTGTACATACTAGCAGATAAGTTTTCACAAGTGATTACAATGCACCTACATTCTCAATCACGTCATAAAGAAGGACTTACAAAGTGCATAATAGTGCTAATTTTTGCAAGTCATTAATGAAATGTAATATTTGACTGTCAATCTGTAATGTTTAAACAGCAAATAGCTTCAGAATAATAAAAATTGTTAGCACTTTGGCTTTTAGTAGGAGATATCTCGGTTTTGATCCCCGGTTGGAACTCCAAAATCTAGGTGTTGTCCTAACATCGTAAGAACAATTTTTGGAACTACAGTAAAACCTCGTTAATCAGACCCCGATAAGCCGGACTTCGCTTAATCCGGACAAAAAAAGAAGAGGAACCATAGTGCAAGGTTTTTAAAACTTCCCAAAGAAAAGTCAGTCAACCACTGATGAAATTATGTTTCCCGCAGACTTTGTACTGTACTGTATAGTGTATTTAGCCCTATGCCCTTTAAATACACCTTAATAAACGTGTTTTGTTGCTATAAACGGAGCTTTAATGCACTTTCTTAGGTTATTTCAGTTAATCCGTACTTTCGTTAAACCGGTCAACTTATCCCGCCATTAGTCCGGATTAACGAAGTTTTACTGTACTTGCTAGCAGTAGTAACGGACTCCTGTCTTGAAAGCCAGAAAATCGCGGAGATGGGACTTCAAGCGTTGACCACGCGTCATCCAACAAAATGCCGTTTTGCAGGGCCTAGCCCTCATAGAGCCATTGCTCCAAGGTATTAAGTATTTAGTTTATGTATGGGCAAGAGTGTAATGTACAAACTTTTGGAGATATCGTTTTCTCTTGTTGCAAACCATTGTTTTTTTTAAATATCAAATATAATGGAATGACATTTTCTTTCTGTGCATAGAAATTACTGACTGGTTGTTGACTTATTCTACTGTTATATATTTACCATTGAGTGAAATTCTAACCCAAGCTTTATATTTTTGTCTTTTCTGGAGCAAGCACCTTCGCGAATCTTCAATAACCTCCAAAAATGCCAAAAAGTGACGTCAAAAAAGTTATACTTTCCTGGAGTTACAAGAAGTAGCCTTGCCACATTAAAGCGAAACACAGTTTTTACAGTACGATGTACGGAGGTGCTTATTGCTTCTTCATGCAAAGTTAAAAGTAGGCCTTGCTCCAAAGTTTTAAGTGTTCCTTTGTTTGGTATTACCATCGCCGTCTTTCTCGTGATTGGATTTCTGCCCGACAACTGCAAGAAGCTTCACAAGAAATGTAAAACATGATGGCTTAGATTACAACGTGCTGTTCCTATTGGGAACAGCTCTGTGGAATATCCTTTAACGGTGAGGTTCTGTCTTACGATATGGGCTGAAGGGGAAGTCCCGTACAGTCGCGGACACTTCTGGGTTGTAACAAACCCATTGACTTTCAATGGAATCATTACGCTGAAAGACCTCAATATGTTAAAATTGTTCATATATTTTTCTTACTTCTTTGGTGGAACTTATTATTTAAGGATTCCCGAACCGACCTCCGGGACGTACTGGTTAGGACAGTGCGCTACGCTGTTCGAATCCCGGCCTGGGCATGGCCATTCTTTGTGAGTGT
This sequence comes from Lepisma saccharinum, assembly GCF_977018435.1. Lineage (NCBI taxonomy): Eukaryota > Metazoa > Arthropoda > Insecta > Zygentoma > Lepismatidae > Lepisma > Lepisma saccharinum. The sequence goes on along the minus strand of NC_139252.1, from coordinate 23,307,370 downwards.
CCCTTCATCAATTTCATCATATCATCACTCAACCTCACCATCGCGATTAGCCAAAAGATGCAGGAAAGCAAAGTAAAAATAAATCAAGTTAACAACATAATCAAATATTCTGGAACAAATGTTTACCCGGTGGAGATACAAACACCTTGATTCTGAAATACACGCTTCCCTGCTATTTGCTTTTAAAATCCACTTATCACCGCAGAGTTAGGCAAGATACAAAGAGAGTTACGCATGTACTATATTAATCTAACGTTCTTTTCTTGTTATTATAACCAATGATAGTAATATTATATCTGCTGTTACTACCGTTGGGTAAAACTATCATATGCGGGAAATCGCTCTAACTCGTTCATTCTCTACTTTTTTACATTCGTACTTAACTATTCTGCATTGCGAAACATTGTTTAACAAGGGATTTCGCTTCTTTTTTAACGAAATTAGTATCTATTGTCGACATATCGAGTAATTATTGTTCGTTCTTTTCTCGCTTCCTGAACACGCAAAATGGCGGGCAAATCTTGATTAGCGTTGTGTTTCAAACGGCAAAGCAGTGTTTCAACCTTCTTAACAGAAAAATTCCCGCATAGCCCTGAAAACCATTCCCGCATAGCCCCAAAAACCATTCTGGATCGTATAACCATCCACGAATAGCCCCAAAAACCATTCACGATAGCCCCACGCACCATCACGGTAAGGTTAGGTTAGGTTGCTTTAGGTTGAGCAATATAGTTAAAAAAAACTGTGCGTTTGGAAACACTTGCCGGGGATTACGTCATCAGATGCTCGCAACATCCGGTTTAAGTACATGGATGGAAATGCAAGCAACAGATTTCGTGCATCGGACGAACATTATTATAGAAAAATACATGATTTAGCGGCCAAATACATTGAAAAATGCGAGAAAACACTTCTACGACCTTCCGAAATTACACAGAAACTCAATTCCGTAAGTACTTTCTCCGGTAACTTTGAAGAAATCCGTTTCCCGGTTATGACATTTTTACCCTACCGTTGTATCTGCTACTACTACTACTACTAATATTACTAACAATAATAATGATGTCCATTTATTTGCACCGAAAATGGAATAGATTTTTTTGCATCTTCCCCAAAGCAATTAGTATAATTCACATACTAAGGAGAGCGATATCTATTGTCTCTTGGAAAAGTTTAGAGTGGCTAAGGGAAAGTTCAGTAACCACATTATAACGCTTAACTCATACAGCGACATTGCGAACCATTATCTCATGTATCCTTTACTAAACTCCGTACCAGCTAACTGTAGACCAGGCGAACGAGAACAAGTCTCTGCGCAAGTAGTGACGCGAGATGGCTCCACCAATGAACAGTGAGAGAAACGGGATTGTGTAATGGGCGACGGGAGTAACCCGATTTCCTCCTTCTCTCTGTAAGCGTTGCAAACTTTTGAAAAGTTTAATACCGAACGTAGATGTCAAACGAACCGTAGTTTTGTCTCCAGGGACGTACGATTGGTTTAAGAATTTCTTAGGGAAATATTAGGGATAAAACTGCAAGAGCAAATTTTGACAAGCCGTGCATTTAGCGTACGGACTAAGGTCTGGACCGTACATTCGTGCATGCAAGGTCAGGACCGTACGGTTGGCAACACTGCACTTTCACCACTCGATTTTCCTCTTCCTCCTCTGCCGATATGCGCGGCCCTGCTCTACAGTTAGATGGGACAGGGTATACCTAAAGGGGATAAGATCCTGCAAGGAGATTTATTTAAGATTTGATCTGAGGATCTTTTATCATTTATTTTACTAATTTTGCGTCACTTTTCTACCTTTCAAGGTTAATAGCACTGATGGGGATGAAGGGTGAATTGAGGAAACAATAAAGGTATACATATACCTAGGAATCGAACACAGGACTCCTGTCGGCTTGCAGCAAGCTACGCAGATCACTTATGTTAGTGAAGGAAGCGAGACATATGCAGTATTCGTTACAGAAAATGTTTGAGGAGTAATTTTCTTATTTTGTTACAATACTTTATTTTGTAAACAAAGTTCGATTTATTGAAGCCCACATATAAAATTCATCTATGAAATTTGAGTGAATGAAATAACTGTCACATGCTAACTTAATAAATGTAAATAACCACAATTTTGTTTAACTGCTGAAAATGATTATAATGATACACAATGATAGATTCTAATGTATTTTGTTTTCTTTGCAGGTGAGTAGTGTCAAACATTCTTGCAAGTGTACGTCGCTTGGTAAGTGAAAAACTGTTCTGATACCTGTACTTCAGTTTTTTTAATGTAAAGTAATTAATTGGTGTTCAATATTATCACAGAAAATACGTTTATAGTTAATGTTAGATATAGTTCACTGTTTGAGAAGTGCAGCGTTCACCAAAAGTTTCAACACAACGACATTTGATACTAGGCAATCCGACTTACACAAAGCGTTGGTGGGTTGCATATAGAGTTAGCCTAAATTTCAGGATTGCCACAAGAACAGTAGATATGTGTGAAATTTACGTAAGGAAAATAAATTATACATTTAAAAATACAAATAATTCAGAGCTATATCGAACATGACATGAAAGAAATAGAGTTTCCCTACTTAAAGAAAATTGATTTCCTATTATTTCATCGCTGATGAGTCTGCGCAAAAGAAAATAAGAAAGGAGAGGAATAGACAAGGGAGGAGACAAAACGAGAGGTGGGGTAAGAAAAGAGGAGATAGAAGAGAAGAGAAGAGGAAATGAGATGGAAGGAAGAGGAGTAGAAGAAGGAGATCTAGAAGAGAAGAGTAAATGAGAGAAAGAGAAAACCGAAGAGGCTAGGGGAGAAGACCGAAATGAAGTCTGGAGCCGAAGATAGAAGACGACAGGAGAGGAGAAAAGAAGTGAAGACAAGAGGCGAAGATACGACAGAACAGGTGGGATCATGAGATAGGAGCAGAGAAGAGGAGAATGCGAGGGATAGGAAAGAACGAAGAGATGGTCAAGGTGGAGGAGAGGAGAAGTAGTTACAGATCATTTTTTTCTGTGTCCAGAATTGATGCATTGGTTGAATTTAAACATGAAGCAACCATTAAAATTTTGAAATGCCGATCTAATATTTTCAAGAGGCAAAATGCTTTTTCGGTGAGTTCAAAGAAAGATATAATCTTTTCCACCAACACAGTGTAAAATGTCGTTGTCGTGAAACGTTTGGTGAAGGTTGTACATTGTCTTATTTAACAGTGAAGTCTTATACAGAAAGGTGCAGTAAAAGGTGGGTGTGTCCGATGATAAAATCGAAAAATCAGGAACTAATTGATAAGAGTTGCTTCCTATAAACATGTGAAACAACGAAATGAAGAAAATATGATAGAACATCAACATCCCTTGAGTATGGCGATGATTCGCTACAATTTTTATTGGCTATCATAATTTGAACATCTCAAAGAGATAATGCAAGGAAGTTTGTTATAATATGAACAAAACGATTCCCCAGTAAAATAATCTGCCATTTTGAAATTCATCAAAATAAAAAGGTTAGTGTATCATTGTAACGTAGCGATTTGCAACGCAAATATCTTGAAGTTGCAAGACAAAAACAAATATTATTGTCAAATTAACTTTTTAATGCAAAATATTGAACACACTAATACAGTTTGCTGCCTTTGTACTTTTTAATGGATATTACTTTTGTTATAATAATTCAACTATCTCATCTAGACACAATGTCAATACAATAGCCTAGTGGTGGGGATTGGGTTCCAAAACTGGGGAGGGGGAAGTGCCCCCCCTAATCACCGCTACTGAAACTGCGTCATTACAAATGAAAACTAGAAACGTCAATTGCATTGGAATACGATTTCACTCTGTAAGATTTAGATCTATAATTATGCAATGCACAAACTGAATGTCAAATAAATGACAAGTTTCTGCTTACAACAACAACAATAGACGATTAAGCAATGCTGTTAAGTTGGTCTCGTGCACGATGGAGAGTCATTGCAAAGAAATGCAGTGTCCGTGGTTGAAAAATGGTGAGGGATCAGTGCAAAACCTGTTAGTCATATTTCTCTTGGCACAAACTGGTCTTAAGGGGTCAGGCACATACGGTCTTGATCTGTAACCTTTTAATATGCACTCTCTGCAATCGGCGCACAAAGCCGTGTTCTTTTATTTTGTCTTCATAAAGAGGAAAGTTCTTACAATTGGCCAGGTGCTGTATCAGGACACACTCGCAGCCAAAATGAGTTTGAGACGAAAGGTCACCTTGGCAGTAGCGAAAGCAATTTGACTGAGTGATGGTTCGGTCTTCTTCAACAATGCATAGAGCTTCTTCTTCTTCAGGGTATAAACCACACTATCCACTTACAACGAGAATCTTATACTTAATATCCCGCGTAGACTTGACCAATTGTCGTAACAAAGAACCTGGGCAGAAGGGTGATCACCATTTTGTATTTATTCATATGTCATGGTCTTCCTTCCAAAAGGGATGTTACGTATGCCCTTCAAAGGTTTCTTATTGTTTTTAAGCACGTGCGACTTGGCTTGTGTGAAATTTGGAACAGGTGCAAGTCGATTAAGAGAGAAGATGAAAATAGTTTTGAGAATGAATTAATGTCAAATGTGACCAGAAAAAGAAAATGGAAATGCTAATGTTGCTGCTTCATTCAGTACGATGTCCTTTTTCAGTGAGGATAGCCTGGTCATGAAATCGTAAATATTATCGAGAAAGAACTGCAACGATATGTTCGCAATTTTCTCCTGCCCTTTTCAAGTATAGGTCAATTTCAATTTCTTTATTTTCAAATAATTTCCGAGAATCCCAGTTACAACATGAGGTGCAGATGATACAGCACTCCTTTGAAGAATCAGTGCTTATACATTAGATTCGTCTGCGTTTTCCCTGTTATTTTTGCCTATCATAATTACATGCTTCGTTCTCATCACAGCTTCACCTTCATTAGAGTTCCTGGAATTCACATCGCATTCGCAAAATTTAAAAATATCGCGTAATTTAAAGGTTTCTCCTCCATAGCAGCCATGGCAACACGCTGCTGTTTCGTACTACTGCTGAATGTAAACAAAGAGTTATCCTACTTAGAGCGGCCATATTGGAAGCGACACTAGCGCTCAGGTGGTAATTTAAATCGCGAATAGAATACAAAAAAATTCTAGTCAATCGTTGTGTGTGTAAGACGGACTAAGGTAACTAACAACAAGTTCGTGTTAACTGTCTATTTTCGTGGTTTTTACATTTTGTAAAGTATTTCCAGTACCTATTTCATTTTTGATGTGCATTTTAGTGTCTAAAAAACCTGACCTACTTACGAAACTTCACAGATTTATTTTTCTTTCCAAAATCCATTACTTACAAACCCCTTTTTCTCATCCTTATCTCTTTCTTGTAGGTTTTCCTTTCAACCTATTATTGTGTCTTCTAGTGGTTCTATATTTTCCGTTGTGCATTCCACCAGATCTATGTCTTCCTTTCAGCATGTCTTTGTTAATTCTTCCAATTCAAGATCTTCCTTTCGGCCTGTCCTTTGTATATTCTTCTCGGTAATACAACTGCGGAGTGGTTAGCACAGAGCGCTACGACACCTGGGATCCTGGGTTCGAATCCAGGACTGGGCATGGGCACTCTTTGTGAGAGTCCCTTTATAAATTTCATCATATCATAGTCGCGATTAGCCAAAAGTGGCAGAAAAGAGACGCTAAGTAACAAAAGTCAAATTAAACCAAATTGAAAAATTCCGACCATATCTGGATCGATGCATTGTCAGGCCACCAGTGCTAAACTCTGTGGCGAAATGGTTAGCATAGGGCTCCAAAAAATGTCCATGGATTGTAGGGTCGAATTCAATAGGGATATTTTTGTGTGCTTGTTCTTCCCTATATTTAATCAATTGATAGATACATTAATAATTCATCCACACCCTCCCGATTAACCTAGAGTTACCAAAGTACAATACAAACACGGTAGTGCCTTGATTTGCTTTATTTTGCTTCGCTTTTTGTGCCACTTTTTTTCTAATTTGCGAAGATTATGATGAAATTGATGAATGGACACTCACAAACATTCATGCTCAAGCCGGAATTCGAACCCGGAACCCCTGGCGTCGTAGCGCGATGTGCTAACCACTTCGCCACGGAGTTGGCAAGTAGTGCCTTCAAGTAAGAAATGTATGAGGCATCTTTCTTAGCTACAGTTGCGAAGGTACATTGCTTAATTGACTAGTTGCCTGTGTTTTCATTAGAAAAACTGCAGAGGCAGCAGAGAACTCTGGCATCAGGTCACACCTTCATTCTGAAAGACAGCTTTGCGTACAAATAAGCCGAATGGTACTACCTCGCCCTGTGACAAGCTGACAAGACGAAGAGGTCACGCTTCACAAAGGCAACGTTTTCGTCAGGTGCGAGGATGAAGAGGTGTGACATGACAACTTGCATAGTTAACGACGAAAAAGGGCAAGACCTTGTGTCAATCTAATGGCGACATCTTTCGGAACGCAAAGTGTCGTTTTTTTGGCTCGGCGTCCAGCTCTACCAGTGACCTTCATACCTATCCACGCCTCCCTGGTCTTCTAAAATGTAAACTGCTTTAGGATGTCACCCTGTGAGACTCTTTCCATGGTCTGATTGGTCAAAAAGGGTTGTGGAGTTCACTTTTGGGCTCAAATGAAGTTCTTTCAATTGCTTTATCAAAGGTACTTCGCTCAATGCCAGCCAGACCAGTCCTCACAGCTACTTATAAATTTTCAACTCAAGAGCTGTAACTTTACAACAGTTACCATGCAGTGTTGCCACAATCTGAGGGCATAATTTCCCTTTCCAAGGGGCAAAATTTCCCTTTTTGCACTGTTTTTCCCTTCACTAAAAACCTTTAAAAATAATAGTAACAAATAGTACATAATCTGTAATAATCTGTACTATTTTTTAGTTTGGTCTCTTAAAATTTCCATGGAATTTTGGTATTTTTCATCCCATTCCGTTCAAAATTTGGTTCGAATTTCCCTTCATGTGGTAACACTGTTACAATGGCCAGAAAATTCGTCGCTTTCCTTCTTCGTACCTCCCACTCTACCCTAAAGCACGAATTATACTATATAAAATGTTGTCTTTCTAGAAAATAGCGCAACCCCTCCATGACTTTCCTTTCTTTATATTCCAAAATTGAGAAAGTCTGCAGCCTTGGTGACAGAGGAAGTTGTGTCACAGCCTTCACCACTTTCATCTAATAATCTCCATGGGCTCATTGTAATTAGCTAAAAGTGGTTCAAAATGAAGCTAAATAATAAAAATACATGAAAATATCAAAATAAGTAAAACGAGAGCATATATTTGTGCCTCTTCCTCCCCTGCTGGTGTCGTCACCTTGTATTTGTAAAATAAGTTTATTTCAAGTAATTAAAATTAATCTATTCGCTTCAGATGAGAGGTTACATACATCCAAATCCATCGGCAAGAAGCGTATATTTCCAGCTGCTACATGGGCGTACTCTAGCGGCACAATAACAAGCTTTTTCTTCGCCTGTTTCTATTTCTTAATCTTATTTCTTTACCCTCTACTTGTATCATACGTCTGAAAGACTTATCGTTTTTTTCTCGCACCCATCCCTCTCTATCCACTGGCGTGGTATTTCTGTCTCCCTCCCTGTACTTTCGAGTTGGATTGTTGTCTTCGTGCAGTGAAAATCTCTCGCCTGTATTGTTATCTGACCTTGAGTTTTATCGTGGCAAACTTGCTGGTCCGTCACAGAGACGTATGATACCAGTTACGGAACTTTTTCTAGTAAACCTTTGCCTTCAAATTTTTGTGTTTGCTGTGACTATCTTCGATAAATATGGCATATCATGTCACATGTTGTTCCGGCATTCTTTGATACAGAAAATCATGCACTTCTTGTGATCCAAAATTTAAAAGAACAAAAATCCCATACCTGAAGTTTACCAGGCCAATCTGCTTGGCATGTACCAAAAAAATCTGTCACGATTGCTTTATGAAAACAGGTGATAGTACCTGCATTTGTTAAAAACAGTTTTCTGTTCTTCGTAGATTCTTGTAATGTAAGTAGATCTATGTTAATAAAAACTATACTTTTCACTACCAGTTTGCATGGAAAGAAAATGATAATTAATATTAGTACTTCCTAATAGTAAAAACCTAATACAAAAATAAACAAAAGCATTTGATCTACAAAATGTTAGATTATAAATTCATATTTTTTCATCATTTTCATTTTTATTTTAAATTGAGTATGTTATGAAAATTAATAATAAAAATAATACATAAAATGTATAATAAACATAATTATATTTATATATTTTAAAAATGCTGCATTTTACATGAGATGTCTTCGAATTTGTATTATATATTTCTTGTCCTCATTTCTTTTGAATTTTTTTTTCTTTCACATACTACACAATGTACGTAAGAAGGACATGAAACCAATAAATTACTTAAAATCGACGAAGATAAAGTTTTACATAACGAAATATGTTAGGTGTCTGTCAGACACCATGATAACAGTTACATTACATTCAGAGGCCTGCACAAGACCTGGAGCAGACCCGTTCGCGAGACATCGCTCCTGAAATGCCATGCAACCTGCGCAACACCCTCGCTTGAGCAGCTTGTCTGGCCACCTGCCCAGATCGTTCCTGGCAGGCATTGTAGACCCGCCGGGTACCCGCAGTCTTACGATACCTAGTAGGTCTCAGTTCGTTCTTTCCATCAACTGCAGACCCCTCCCTCTGCATGACGTAGTTGCTTCGAGTAGAAACTGCACCGGGCCCACACCGTTCTGCAGTGTTGCCAACTGCAATAGATTTGCACTACTTAAAAAAGGGAACTCGAAGCTTCGTAAGCCACATCACCAATGAAATGAGATTTACGAATGTTGCTACCCCCCCCCCCCACACACACATTGAAATAGGTTTTCCGTGGCACAGGATCCATAAGTATATGTCGTAAATAACCAATATACGTATATATAGTGATATAGGGCAGGACTGAAACATGTCACGTTCGACGCTGAAGTCGCGAGTCAAACAACACACTGTTCTACTGCGAACACCAGCGCCGTAGCCAGCCAGGGGCATTGCCGTTACCCTCGTTGGGGGGGGGGGGCAAGTACTTGGATAAACGTAACAACAACAACAATCGCAATAATAGTAATAAAGTAGCATGAAAGGCATTATTATCCTCATAAATCACGCAAAAAGGGGGTAGAAATCGGTTCTCACGCATTTGTGTTGAAACAGAGGATTAGAAATATTTTTTTTCAACACGTCAATTTCACGTTAGCTAATAATGGAAAACAAGCACACACACTATTTTTGAAAGAAAGAAAGTGCATGATAAATGCATTCCGAATGTACATACATATGGCATGTAAAATTTCCATGTACAATATTTTCTTTTCACATGGAGCGACGTATTACATAATTAATTCATCCAACTCGTAACAAACCAACATTAATAGCAAATAATATCACGGGCCGCCATAGCATTCTCTGTTTTAAAACTTTTCTCACTTAGATCGTTCGGCGCTCAGGGCCGACTCCCGCTACCCCTTTATTACGGCATTGAACTTGATGAGACTTGTACTTTAATGTTTGACCCCCACCCTGACCCCTCCGCTAGACAATTTCCGTCCAAGGTTGTGAGCAATGCACCCTGCCCCCTCTGGTTGCGCCACTGCGTGCCTGGTTAAGGCACCATGCAATGAAAAACAATTAGTTTTCAGTGAGGAGATTTTTGTTTGCTCGATCATTCATTTAGATAAATAAAACTGTAATATTGCGTGCATTTCCTGGCAATAAGATAAAAACTGCTTACGCTGAACTGAAATCGCTTCTCCTTGGAGAAGAAGCTCCTCCTAGGACTTCGTAGGATTTAGTAGCTACGTAAGTAGGCAACACTGGCTGCAGCCGTCCACGTGGTGATGAAACACCTGGAGCGACACGTTGCCGGAGGGCTGTTTCCTTCCAGCAGGTTTTGCAGGCGCCCGGGTCTTGATGAATGCCCAGGTACCTTGTAAGCGCAGAGCGCCTTGAAGACCAAGAACCCGGGTAGAGACGCAAGTCGACTCGTTGCCGTGGGCAGGCGAGCAGGTAAACCTGTTATCGCGTGCAAGCGGGCAGTGGGTAGGTAAAAGGCACACTATGCTGGCCTCTAATTACATTATGACATGATAGCAATTAAGGGTTAAGTCTTTCTATTCATCTATCTCCCTTCCTCACATGTCTTTCAAGGGCTTTCCCGATGACTCTTGTGATCAAAGGGTCCCAGGTTCTATTTTTGTTCTACATTCGCGAGCTCGATCCAGTAAAACATCTTGGTCATGCACTACAATGTATTCTCCCGGAAAGTACACTAACACGTGGTACATCCAAACAATCACAGACCATCGCGTGCGCCACCCTTCTCTAAGTATACTTGTACAGCATTGGGCGTGGCGTACCAACACCAAAAGCACTGGCCGCACCACTGCACGCCTTGAGATAGCAAAGCAAGGAGCGGAAACTTTTCGACCGTGACTTTCAGCGGATTCTGTTGGTTTTTATGCAAGGTTGTCGATGTGTACGTGAAAGGATGTGTTGCGGTTGGTTGGCGCTGAAGGAAGATCGGTTAACTTGCATCACAATTGGGAGCAAGCCAGGGATTTGCCATTAGCAACTCAAGACGTGGCTTCTGAAAGTAACAGTACCAAAACCACAGAGTCTTCCAGTTATTGGGCCTTGTTCGCCAAGATTGTGTTTCTCTGACTTGTTTTTGGTCCGTGTTTGAATACTGATCGCTAGGGCTTTTGTGACTTAGCGCTATTTTCTTTTTGGTAAGGGTTATGTGTTCCCTAAACATATAGAAATTCATATTATGAAGACCCTAACTAAATTAAGGTGCTCTTTAAGGGCATATTTTTGGCATATTTGGCCATTTCTGCGTGATAGAGCATATTTTGATGGATTTTCGGCCATATTCAGCACATTTTCGCTTTTCCAAGAAATATACAGTAATTTTCGAAGTGGATTCGTTCTTACTCCCATGCTCACTCGAGTTTTTTTTTTTTTTTTGGACTGCAGCAAAAATCTCTTTCATTTTTAATTGAAAATTTACAGAAAGTATTCATTGTGCATTGCAACTCATGGCCCATAGAGTGAACTAAAAATAGTGAAAATATCTCAGGATTTAGATATTGATGTCGAGTTATAAGGGCATCCATATTTTTCAAATTATAGTGCATATTTTGTACAATTTTAGGTCATAAGAGCATATTTTATTTTGCATATTTTGGTGATTTTTAGGTAATAAAATTTCTAGCCCTACTGATCACCAAATGTAATTGCCACGCTTCTATTGCGACGTCTCAAGCATCACTAGAGTTACAATCATAATATCTGATAAACAAGAAGAGAAGTGCTTCCTTTTCCATGACCTTAGATCATCCACACCGGAAATCGAACCCGGGTCTCCCACGCAACAATCAGACGCCCGCGGCTAGTAATTACGATCATATTTGGTACTTCATAAAAAAATATTAACATCCCAGAAACAAAACTGTAAATACGTCACTGTTTTATAGCTTAGTGGCAAACGTTGACACCTTGTAACTGATGGGTCTGGTGATCGATTGTATGTGCAAGTACATTTCAGTATTTCGAACCTCTCTTAAATGATTTAGTTCACTTAAATATTAACGTCTTAATGTAAGTAAGTCTTACTTCTAATCCTGCTATAAGAGCCATTCCATGTAAAAGTTGACAAACAAGGTTAATGTTTTTATATTCAAAGTATCACTTTGTGAAACTAAAGAGAAAACTATGCAGACTTTCTAATTTTTAATACAAACATTAGTTTCATGGCCTTTAAATAACATATTGTTTCAAACCTATTACTTTTTATAGTAGAAATTGGATTTTATGTTTGGTGTTTCCACTTAATTAAGTTTCATTATGATACAGGATTATACCATAAGAAATCTAAAATAATTCAAATTTCGTTCTAATTGTCTTATTTATTGTCTTTATATCTTAAACTATGAAGTATCCTACTTCATTCCTAATACAAACCTTACTTTAAAGAATGCACTTACTGTACCTGAAAATTAAGATGGAGGAGAAATATTCTGAAATTAAATCACTTTCATCAAGTAAAATGAATTTACATGAATTGATAGAGTTACATATTTGAAGGTGCTAAGAGAATATATTAAAAAATGAAAGTAAAATTGTCTGAATGTCACATCCGTCACAATGGAATGGCTCAAAAGTAGGGAGCGGAAGTTGATGAAATGTCATCTTTTTTCTGACATCTCGGACACGATGTACATTTTTTTGCATTTTTAGCCAATTTTCAGGTTTTAGGTCATTTTCCCCGATTTTCGGCATTTTCCCGTCATTTTTCGCAATATTCAGTGTATTGTTTCGTCATATTTTGTCACTTCATTCATTTTGGTAATATCCTTGAGTCTTTTCACCAAGGTGATCATAGGCCTCTATACATAACTCGCAGGATTGCAATTTACGAGCAAAAGAAATGCTGAACTGGTGACTGTCTTTGTTGTGTCAGGGGAAACGACATTGCATTAAATTGTTTTAAAATTATTCGGTTGTTTCCATTGGAAATCCTCGTTGCATATTTTAATTGAATGTGCATATGGTATCATTTGGTGCCTTTTTTTAAAAGCAAGATTGCATTTTGTTTAATTTCCTTTTCATTTCAATTCTTAGCCTGAAACTAACAAATTTAATGGTCATTTCTTGCATTTTTTACGTCATTTTTTCCCATTTTTTAGGACATTGTATAGGTCATATACCTATATTTTTTAGGTCATCAACTTCCGCTCCCTACTCATAAGCAACGTGTTATTTCGAGAGACTGGCAACAGTGAACCAATATGGAACACAGGGAAGCAGGAAGTCCATGAGTATCTGAGGTAGCAGCGTTCTCGGCTGTATTACGCAATTTCTAATTAGTATGAAATAGCGAGGTGGAAACTTTCCAAAACGAGGCAGCCACCACTTGCGGTTGAAATCTGATATCTTGCGTGTGATTGCACTTCAACAGTACGGGCAACAATGCCTGTTGTTGCTGGCAGAAAAAGATAAGACAGTGACCTTAATAGAAAAAAAACGCAACAGCTGATCACGGATGATCAAATAACCAACTACTCCAGCACCACAAAGATTGGTTCCGGTGTTCTGGTGCTACCGGTCAGCAAACACCGTATGGTCCTGGGTGTGGTGCTAGTGGAATCTCAACCAGTCCAGGAACTCCGTGGTCCGGCACCTCCCACGCCAATGCACGGGTCGAGGAACCAGCGATGCCAACCCTTGAAAAATTATACTAAACCTAGCACAATTTGCGCTTCGTTGGCACCTATGTTTATGTTGGCATAATGGGAAAATCTAGCATAATTTGGAAACTTGCTTCTTTGGGAGGGAGAAATTCAGTTCAAAGGACGATATTTTGAGAAATTAAAAATAAAAAATATATATATATCCAGTTTACCTCGCGAGGAACATTTCAAGGCACGAAATCGGTAGAAAATTGTAGGCAGAGGCGCAACCACGATTTTTGTCTGGGGGGCAAGTACCAGGATAAAAGTACCAATAATAATAATAATAATAATAATGTTATAATAATAACATTATCATTATTATTAGTAGTAGTAGTAGTAGTATCAAATACTGCAAAAAGGGGGTAGAAGTTGGTGCTAAAGCATTTGTGTTCGAACAAACTATTTGAATTATTTTTGCAACACGTTCAAATTCACATTAATAATGGAAAAAAAGCACACAAACTATTTTTGAAGGACAGAAAATACTTGATAATTGCATTCCGAATATAATTCTTTTTTTATATTAAAATGTATAACTGTCATGCATGCTCGTATATGTTTCACACGTATGCAACATGGAGCGACGTGGACATTAAATTGTGTATGTATTCAAAGTTTCTTTAATACATGTATATACAACATATATTATTTAAATACACTACACAATCAATTCATCCATCTCACAATAAACCATAGGACACAAATAAAATAAATGTTTCGCTTTGTAGTCGATGAATCATCTCAAGCTCTCTCTAGTTCAATGTTGAACTCATCTCTGAAAGTACCTGTAGATGCATAACTTAAAATTACAGTAATCCAAAAAATAATTATAATAATAAATTTCTATTACTAATTATCAATAATAGCAATAATTCATTATTATTATTATTATTATTATTATTATTACATAGATCCTAGTACAATTTATCAGCTTTTAGCATAATTACACAGATTAAACAGCACTTATTGTTATCGGGAGGTTGGTAACCCTGAGAGGAACGTTGAGGCCAGGAGAAACAGTCTTCGATTACGTATCTGCTTCGACCACTCCCGTGCCTCGGGTGTTCATCCGAGTAAACTTGAAAGAAATGGCTCTGTTTGAGATATTGCCGGGGTCGAGGTGTTGGAAAGGCCAGTACACGCTAGAACAAAGGTTTCGGAAGAGTTCAAAAACTGTTAAAAGACTTGATGTCTTCAGTTTGGATCAAGTTTAGAAAACCTCTATGGGATCGTTTCTCAACCTACGGGGCGCGACCCAGTGCTGGGTTCCGAGAGCGCGTTTGGTGGGTCGCGAAGTCGGGCTAGACAATTTATTTACTGTGTCTTAAAAACCTATTACATTTAAATTGCTAAGATATACCGGGTGTCCCAGAAGTCTTTCCCTGATTACAAACTTTATTCATATCCGCTATATGCAAGGTAGAGATGTGAAAGTGATGCCAAAATGTTAGAAAACTAACCAAGTTTTTTTGTTGCAGGTTTGAGTAACGTGGCTGTAGTGTAGCAGTGTCAGTGCCCAGAAAACCGGAAATGTTCACAAATCAGGAAAAAGCTCAGCATGTCCTCTGGTATCACGAGACCCGGTCACCAATAACAGTGCAGAGGAAATTTCAAATGTACACAATTATTTCGTCTAGAATATCTGCCATCAATAAGTTGGTATTTAAAAAATTGAATTTATCTTCATTCCCAAATCCTGTCAAGTCCAAGAAACATTGTACGGAAAGGTGCCTCCCGATGTCAAGAGCATTAATTCCGGATTCCTTGGCACTGACACTGCTACACTACAGCCACATTATTGAAACCTGCAACAAATAAACTTGGTTAGTTTTCCAACATTTTGGCACCACTTTCACATCTCTACCTTGCATATAGCGGATATGAATAAAGTTTGTAATCAGGGAAAGACTTCTGGGACACCCGGCATTGTTTCAACAATTTAAATTCAACCCGTGTTGCACGTATTCTAAACTGCACATTTTTGTTATTCGCGCCCTACCATTGCGCATTAGTCACATTAGATCGGGGAATAAAAAAAAGCAGTTTTCAATTTCAGCATGTGTATTTAGTTACATGTTAGACTGGAGTAAATTACATATTTACTTTTCTAGAATGAAGTAGTATGTGTAATTTGTTTAAACAAGCGTAAAAGAGGGCTTCTTGTACTCGATATTAGCAAAAATATGATTATAAACTGGGTGCACACCCCTACAAACAATTCTTCCAGCGCCCATGCTTATGGGTTCCATGAAGTGTAATATCCTTCAAGGTGGGCAAAGATTGTTTTACGAGTTGAAGTCACTTTATGCACAGATAGGCTAATCGGGACTGGACTTGCTGTTTAAAGTGGGACCCAAACAGCTGTTTGCCTGCACCGGGTATCAAACCCAGGAACCTTTGATTACAAGACGACGACCATCGGGGAGGTCATGATGACTGGTGTATAAAAACAGAGATCTGAGGTTCGTATCTTAAAAGGAAATGTGTTTCCTTGCCGTAGTCAATAATTTTCTTAATTCTCAATTAATCTGAATATTATTAGATCTTTTGGTTGTATATTTCTATGACAAAAATATTCACTCACTTGGCACGTACAATTCATTACAAAAATTGTATAATAAACCTGTGGCTCAACAGCCCTTTGATGACCTGTCTACCAACTGCCGGTCTCATTCCCACCTGATCTTACTCACTCACTCACCCGAGTGGGGAGATCATCCAACCGGTGACCTGTGGTCAGCACGACGAACCCCCAGTCGTTGTTGTACGTTTTTCATGACCGGGTTACGCTAGTCATTCGCAGCTCCCATACACTGGCCGAAATCTTAGGAGAATAGTTGCCATTCTTTCACCTTGAAGTTACGCACTAGAAATGATGGTGAAGGGTAGTCAAGTCTTTGTGTTGCTCACCACAACCTCCCGCAGCCATTTGTTACTTTATGTATTATTTCTTTTGCCTTATTTGATTCTTTCTTTCATTCATTCTTCTCTTTTACATATGGCTGCATATATTTTCTCGCTTTTATTATCTTAAAAGGAAATTATTCTGGTCGTTAAGTAATGTATAGAGCGGTCACAAAATGGAACTAGACGTACGACCTTTTATTTTCAATACTACGATGGTTATAGTCGAATGCTTGATATGGACACATGCCTGATGGAACATCGGCATGTAGACCGTTACTTTCGTAGCATATCCCAATTCTGCTCCATGGTCCTGCACACTTCGCTTTGCAACTGTGTCATTGCCTGAATAAGACATTTCCCGACAGTGGATTGGAAGAGGTTTCACAGATTACCCAGCTCCCTTAGCCTGGCCTCCAATAAGTCCCGACCTCACTTCTGGGGGTTCATCAATGGCATAGTCAGAAATAACCGGTACCGCACAACGCAAGAGTGACAGGCAGGTGTGAAAGATGCCTTCACGCACGTGACCCTGAATTATCTCCTCAAAACATCTGGTAGAACATGACGCAGGATTTGGCTGTGCTACAAAAATGACGGCCTCCATACCGATGTTCTGGAGTCTTAAAGTATCAGGTATGTGTCCATATGAAACATTCACCGTAGTGTCGAAAATAAAAGGGGGTACGCCAACTTTGTGACCACTCTGTACATATGGATCTTTATTTATAACTTTAGGAGGAATTTTGTAATTTCAACATCGGAAACTGAACTATTCAGTTGGATGTCATCAACTGGTAGGATTCCAGTTGTTACACCACAGTTGACATGGGCGTGGTCAGGAGAATATAACGCAATCCCATTCCAGAGGGTCCAAGGTTGAATGTAAAAGTCAGTCGCAGTGCCTATGTGACAAGCGTACATAGTGGATAGATCAACTTAAAAGTGCAACTCCAGATGATCTAGTAAGGTGTCCTGTGCTAAGGAGAATTATCGAGAAGTGTGCACGAAAAATTTAAATCGGTAAACATTCGAAACATAGACACAAAATGAAACGTACACCCACCAGCAATAAAAATGGGACATCTAGATTCTGAAATACCCGCTTCTCTGCAAGGCGTTAAGTGTGTTGCCTAACTCTAAGGCGATAAGTGGATTTTAATAGCAAATTTTCAATGGCAGCTTCCACCAGCGCCGTACAGTTAGGCAACACACATTGCAGGGAAGCGAGAATTTCTGCATCTAAGTGTCCCATTTTTAATGCCGGTGACTGTATATATGGCAGATTCTTGTAAATCTTACATACATATTGGATATAGAACTGTTGAGGCTATTGGTGTAGAAAGGAATTTCATTTAGTTTGAAGAAACCATGGTAAATCTCGAATACTTAGGTCTGTTTCCAAACAATCTCGTAACAGCTCGAGTATGTTTAATCTTTTCGGTACACTAATAGCTTTTTTTTACTAACGTTTTTCTCCTTGGGTCCTTGTTTCGCTCCATGTATTTCAATAACCGACTCCATTTATACTTTTGCATTAACAAATTTGAATTAGTAAATTTTGTTAAGAGGTGTTCACACTCCAGAGGAAACCCTTCTCTTATTTGAGCATTATAGTTTTTAGCGCACTGTTTGATAGAAAAATAAACGCCAGTGGTAACTGTGACTAAATATCGTGTATGATTGCATACATATAGGACAGAAAATCCTACAAAGGCCGAAATGAAACTTCACTAAGAAAAAGTTATTAAGAGTTGTTCGTTTTCATTTCGCTCACACTATGTTGAAGGTTCTTGGTATTTTACCGACACCTTCATCTATATCCAGTTGGTGAACAGGAGACGCGAGTTCGATTCCCGGGATGGGAAGTTTTTCCGAAAATGTTATAATTTTAAAACCAGTGTCTCAATCACAGTGATTCTTATACTAAGATCAAGTGACATTTCAAACGGAAACGGCAAATGACGCGCGACGCATGTCTGTTTCGAACGAGCCAACACAAGCGTAACACAACCGTGCGTTAGATTGGTGAATCCACAAGCGACAAGTATCTTCTGTCGCTTCGGTGTGAAATCTCCCTAAATTTTCAGCACTCATTTCATTTAAACCTGAAAATCTAACACAAAATAATGTGTTTTTTTATAGCACAGCAAATTTCACTTTCCATCCGACAGTTGTCACGTTGCACAGGTGAAGAAGCAAAAATGTTGAGCCGGTTTACAAGAAATCAGGAAGTGGCCAAATGTATGACATATATAACACACTGCGCGCTCCACAGCCTGGTGCAATATATTAACGCCCAACTTTGCTCTGGAACTTGTTCTGTGGGTTTGATGACCTGGACGCTCTCTCGTGGGACAAAAATCAACCTTAAAACAAAAGAAGAAGATTCCCCGTGAGAGCACTCTCACAGAAAATACAGCAGGTACAGAGTTGACGGGTCAAATGGGATTTCTGCATGTGAAAGAAGTTAACGACTGCAAATGGGGAGGGGGGAATGAGCGACGAAGGAATGCAAAAGCTGCTTCAATGAAAATATCCAGGAGGGTAGGAAGGCCTTGAAGGGGACTGTTACTCGAAGGTAAAAAAAATAAGAAGAAAAACTATGTTGATCTGAAGGTGGTTGGGTGTGGTCCGGCCGTGCACTGAACAATCAGACGAGGAAATATTTGCACCGATAATAGTAGGGGGAAATATGTAATTTTCGCAGCAAAACGTGACTGTTGGAATGCAGAAGACGGAAGCGTTATCCATTAAAATGGTAGCTGCGTTATCTTCACGGTTATGGTGAATATTCTGTGCTGTAATTGTGACTTGCAGAGTGGAAAAGCAAAACATGTTTGATCACTGAAGAGTTGTGTAATTAAATGCTACAAGCGATTGCGAATATGATATTACAATGCTTGAACGTTCCGAGTTGTTATAGAATGCTTTGGTACAATTTAAACATTGATAGACACAATAATATACTCATAAAACTCAAACGAGGTTTAATAACTTTCAGCATGTGTACAACATGGCGCCTGAGGGATCTGAACTAACTCTATCGTAATCAACAACAGACTATTCAACTTATTTGTTCTTCTTCTTCGTAGCTACATGATTATGTATAAAATAATGCTCAATCACAACAATGCTCCTAGATATAATGGTTGCCAGTGTGGTTTCAAAGAGTTCTGTCGTCTTTTTTATTCATTTCGTTATCCATACTTATATTCCATCTTTATTCATACTGATATGTACCGTATTTGCTGGCATATAAGCAGCACTTTTTCCCTTTAAAAATAGGTCTGAAGAACAGGGCTTGTCTTATACGCTGGTACTCAGGTTACACCATCAGGAAGAAGTTTGTGAATGGGTCAAAGCTTCATGCAATGCTGTGAAAACCAAGACAGTTGTTAAGTGTGATATCAGTAATGTACTGGATGGTAGACAATTTGTTGTATGAGAACTCAGATTCTGATTTAGAAGAGGTTTCAGTAAATCTTCATTTAGTTCTGGAGTTGAATATTTCGGTTTTGACTAAGAAGATTAAAATGTATTCTTTCGTAGTTAGATTAGGTAAGTTATTTGTTGAAAGTAGTTCTACATATTACTTTATATTTGAAATACTGTAAATTAATTATAAATTCAGAGATAAAACTTTTTCCTAAAAATGTTTCTTATATGCCGGCAAATACGGTATTTCATTATTCATGCTTCATGCAATTCATTATTCATACCAATATTCATTATCCGTACTTATCGTAAAAATAACTCAAATGAAAATCTAAATTTAACTACATGTATTTGAATAAATGAAACAAAGTCATAAGGTCATATATACCTTGGTATATTATACTAATTGATCCTCTTAAATCTTAATTTTCAAAATAACCATTTTTTACAACTGTACAGTGGGATCCATGAGTATTACCGTGCAAATTGTCCATGACCATTTTCATTAATTTTTCTCTTACATCCTATGTGTTTTTAAGCGATGAATTTTTATGTGTCCTGGTTCAGAACTTGTCAACAGCTTGTTTTGAGTTTTCTTTTAATTCTTGAAGCTCTTATTGAGTCAAATAAAGTGCACGAACATGGTGATGGACAATTTGCAAGGTAATACTCATAGATCCCACTGTACACCGTTGCTTCAGAAATTCGTATCAACAAAGTCACAGAATATAAACCTGTTTGGTTCAAATCTGGCATCGCTTCCTAGAACATTTAGCCATCTTTATACTCTTGATAAAATGTAAGAAAGAAAAGCTTTATATTAGAGTTTGCTAGATAATCTGTTAATGTTCAGCGTCTTAATTCTGACAAAGTAGAAATACCTTTTCTACGGTATCAACAATCATTGCTGATCTTGTATTAATTAAGGTGCAGAAACTAGCTCCTTTAACGCTGAAAGCATGGTAAAATACAGGTTCGCGATTAATCAAACGTGGCAGAAAAGCGAAGTAAAATAAACCAAATCACTCAATCAATCAACCGAACCACTATGACGTCTCCACCAGATATCGAACCCGGGACTCCTTGATTTCAAGCCGATGGAGATACCACTAGGCCATCGGAGTGGGTTAGTTGGTTTCCTATTTCACCATTAATGCATCAGTTCTTATGTTGATTCTATTGATATCTAAAGTAGACTCTCTTCTTACGTCACAGCCATGTGATCTACTTTGACAAGGGTTATGCAAGGTGTTTACGTTTTTCCATTAATTCTTACACACTGCCCCTAGGAATTCGGAAAAACACGACTGATTTGAACGGAGAAATCGAGCATGCTCTGAATACTTAGGGAACCTCGAGTAATTTTTACAGCACGTTCAGAGAAGCTCATTCTCTTGTCATTCAATTTTGTGGTAAACAATGGCTGGACTAAAGATTGAGCAGAATCCACAACTTTCTCTCATTAGGCGCAAAATGCCAGTCAGTCCGACTGAAATTGTCGTTATGTAAGTGAAGCGTTTTCCATTTCCCCTCCTGAACAAGAGAACCCATTTTGGGAGGATGAAATTTGAACCAATCTACTCTTTCAGAGATGCATGTGTATTGCTATGGACTCATCTGATAAGATCAAATTTCTGTTAATAAATGTATCTGTCTTGAGTAGGGGAGGGTGCCACTCCCTTTGGAAGGATAAATATTACCTTTAACCTCTTCGTTTCACTGGCGTACGTAGGATTTTTTTTTAGGAGGGAGCTGGAATTGTAAGGGTGGATACACGCTAAAAGATTTCATATTACCATTATTAACCTTCCTCTTAAAGGTTGTTGAAAGGCAATAAATTGTAATTAGCAGTCATTTTATAGAACCGCTTTGGTTTTTCCGAATTCTTCAGTCCTTTTATTTTAAAGCAATGAATTTCTCAAAATTCCTGGAGGGGTTGTAGTCCCATCAGCCCCCCTCTGCGTACGCCAGCCAAAAGTCAACGCCATTCCATACCTGTAACTGCAGTCTTATAGGCCAACGAGGCTCTGGCGTCTTGACCTACAGCCAGTGTAATTCTCTGCAGGGCTGTGTGTTCTGTCCATATATGTGCTGAATGCCCCTTTAAATCCACAGCTTTTAACATGGTAAGGAGATTTTAGTTCTCAGAAACAAGTAATTTTTAGTTAGGGTAAGGAGCTTGGTCACGTATAATGTGATGGGCGCAAATAACCAAGGTGTTGATTCACTCAAAATGTTTATTTCAATCAATCTTCTTTTTGCAAACATATCAAGGTAATGGTGAAAGTCTTAGAGTAGCCTGATTTAATCCATATCAAATGTGTGTGTGGTTATCTATCTCTCGTTTACTCATCTTCATCTTGACAAATTATCCTATATGTTCAGATATACACACAGATTACTGTATAAAAACATTCAAAAATCTATAAATTATGCTTATATTCAAAATTGGTTTTGTTTGAAAATATCAATAATTTTCGTACTTCGAAATATTTTTAAGGGATCTCGGGTTCGATACTCGGTGGAGGCACATAGTGGTTCGGATCCCGTTTTAAACTGTAGGTCCAGTCCCGATTAGCCTTACTGTGCATAAAGTGTACCTAAAACACCAAATCGATCAATCAATCAATCGAAATATTTTTAAGAATATTACTCGTTTCCTGTAATTTCATCAGTGGTTCACTGCCATTTTGTTTGGGAAGTTCTCTTCTTGATTTCTAGCCACATTTAAAACCTTGCATTCTGCTTTTTTCCTTTTGCCTGTCCGGATTAAGCGAAGTCAAGCTTATCGGGGTCCGGATTAACGAGGTTTTACTGTATTTGTAATCGGAAGTGTCCGAATTAATGAGGGTTATGCCGGTGATTTCCTCCACAAGAATGCCAGGGATGTTTTTATCTCCTTCAAATAAAATTGATTTGAAAGCATATATGCTGTACCATTTCAAAACTAATGTGTGTAACAAACACGATTGAAAAATCATTTGTGTTCATTAATGATTCAGTCATCAACGATTTCCCTCCCGAAGAATGTGCAGCCTTGTAGAGTGGATTGATAAAGAACCCCGTTCACCAACTGACCAACCTAACCGAGCCGAGAAAACAACACTTTAAGTTTTCATGGCACAGTACTAATACTTTACAAGTACAAGGTGGCGGAAACGTCATCACCTGATTTTCTTAGCCTATAGCTTGGGTTTTAAATTAAACAAAGTAGGTTTCTTTGTGTTAAACTTTTATTGATACTTGTAAGTTTTATGTCATCAATTTTTAAAGATAACATCCAATAAATGACCACCATTCGAATTGATGCAAATTTGGACTCTTTTTATTGCGTTTTCCATGGTGTTGGAAATCTGCGCGGAAATGTTTTCAATTTCATGCTGAATATTGTCCTTTAGTTGCTGTAACGTGGCTTATTCACATAAACCAATGACTTCAAATATCCCCAAAGGAAAAAATCTAGAGCCTAAAATCGGGGGACCTGGCCGGCCATGGTAAATCACCAAAACGGGCATTACTCTGCCCGGAAAAGTGTCACGCAAAAGAGCTAATGTTTCGCGGGCTGTATGTGGGGTACACTTATTCATTTTCGCACACAATACATTTCGTGAGTATCTTCTTTTTAACTGACAAAACACTACTGATATAAACAACAAGATGTCCAAATAAAGGTCAGTTCAAATAGGATGAATACTTTTGCGCCACCTGTTATTAAAGTGTTCACAAGAAACCTGTAGGTAGATTACATGAACATTAAGTTTGAACTTTTGTAATAGAAATTAGGTCAAGTCTACGGTGTTACTGTGTCGATAGTTCTTTTTGTGTATGAGTTAGGGTTTTCTTAGAATGTCAATATACTGAGTGTTTGTAAATTAAGTGTAAATGTTATCGTAAGATTTAATGTCCTAGGTTAGAGGAAATGTTCTACGGTACTTGGAACCGCAAGGCAATAGTTAGTTTACCAACTGGTAACATGTATATAAATTTGCATACCCCAAAAAAGTACCACCCAAAATGAAATAAAAAATGCGGCACTGAGCGGGTATCCCCCTTCCCCAAAAGCAAGAAGCTGAATTCGCACAGTGGTAATTGGTATTAATTCATTTATTTCTGATAAAGCACAAGAGTATGAGAAATACTCCCGAATAATATTGCTGAAATCTCGCTCATGGTTGGCGGCATTTCTGCAAAAGAACAAGACCATATGAGGCATTTATAATTTGTTTAATCAGTAAACTAATTCCAAGCTTGATGTCACCAGAAGAGGAAGTGCGTCTCTTGCTGTAACCAAATCCTGAGTTGTTAGGGCGATCAGGTTTTTACCTACAGGAAACTTGCGAATTCAGGGTCGCACGAAATTGACAAATGGCTGCACGCAGTTGGTTGCTTGGCGACAAGAGGTTAGGGAAAGTGTTTTATGGCATAGATTGGCTTTAAAGGCATCCAACAGTGCAAGGCCAGCGACTAATATCCGCTTTGTCGTTCTGGGAAAAAAGAAGGCAGGAGAGGAAGTGTTGGAAGAAACACACAGACCTACATAACATGTGATCGAATCGCATTAAATGCATCTCCTCACATCCTTGAACCGATGGACAAGACCAGTTTCGTTGCTTGTCTTCCTCTGGCCACCTAATTGTCCGAATAGCAAAGAGGCTGTTCTTGTAAAAACCACTTGCTTGGCGTTCAAGGTCAACTGTACTGCTTTTTCTCTGAACGAAGCTGTATTGGTAAGCTAGGCGTGGTTACGGGACGTACGCTCAAAATTGGGCTGATTGGTTGTGAAGACAGAAATTTTGCATCCAGAGTTTCTCTGTAAGGGAACAAACAGTGGGTATAAAATTTTATAATAATAATTATTATTATTATTACTACAATTATTATTATCAATATCTTTATGGAGAGACATCTAATTGATACACCAGATTAGCAAATATTTGGGAAAAATATTTTTCTTTATTTATCAGAAATCATAGTTATTATAGACATGGTATATTGGGTAGATGCATAACTTCGTAGCGTTTTTTCACCATTTGAGATGAACAAAAGACATAAATTAATCAGTAATATATTTTCCTTCATTGTGTAAGACTGTACCAACGGTGGGTCAGTTTTCAATTCAACGTCTGAAATCAGCTGATTCGGGATTGAAATCATCTTCAAGCCAGGTTTGAAGAGCATTTTCGTCACCAAAGGATCTTTCTTGAAGATTGATGGATTAATTGCTGAAAAGGTAGCAATCCGAGGGCGCAAGACCGGGGAAGTACGGAGGATGTGGAATAACTACCCAAACAAGCTCCTGGATAGCAGCTTTTGTCATGTTAGCGGAGTGTGGGTGTGCATTATCGTGTCGCAGCACTTGATGCTGTCTTCCTGGCCTACTTGCTGATTTGGTTGTTTTATTTAAAGCGTGCGGTATCCTGAACCTTACCCATGGAATGCAAATGTCGCACGATGGTTGAATGGCCAGAGTTCATCAAATTTCCTAATTCGCGAGTCGACTGACGTGGATGCTCGTGGATTAAAGCGTTTAAACTGTTTTCCTTAAAGCCTGATGGTCTTCCTGAACTTGGAGAAACGCTTAAGTCAAACATGCTCTCTTTGTAATGACAAAACCATTTTCATGCCCTGCTTTACCCTTTGGCATTCTTACCGTACAAGGGACAAATGTTTCGAGCCGCCTCTGCTGCCTTTGCCCCTATATTAAACTCAGAAGAATATGTCGGAAATGTTTTCCCCCCACTGTGGACACTTATTGTTCTTTAGCCCATAGAATACGTAGACTCCCTTGTATTTTATACTCACAGATAACGTAATCTATGTAAACAACATGGCGAAAGGTTGTGACTTAGCAAACGGCGCTGTAGAAGTAAAACAAAATTATATTACATATTAGTTGCTGATGTGTGAGAAGAACCTTGTACGTATATTCTTCTTTACAATTGCGAACAATTTCCTATCGAGGAAGAAAACGCAACGTAGAAAATATTCTAGTGTTTTATTGGGAAATTTTTGTTGTCAATTCCTTATAATATAGTTTAAAATGTCACTTTCCTTTCATGAAAGCCTTTAAAATTAATTTTAATGTAATTTAGATTGTCTACTCTTCTTTCTTCAAATCTGTAAAATTCCATGCGTATTCACAAGCACAACAATGTCACTCCAATTGATGAAGATTAAACAATAAACAAACTCCTAACACCGCAGTGTTGCCATACCAAACACAAACGCTACAAATGAATGAATGAATTAATTAAAATGGTTGGGTACGTCGGCACTGTAGGCCATTTTGCACCCTTCATTGTATGCGGGAAAATACTCCCCTATCTAAAATTCTGACTGGAAAAAAATAAAACAAGAGCTGTAAAAAGCCCTTGGAAAAATGTAAGTGCAAGGTTGTAAAAAGACCTACACAAGACAAACACAACACATTAAAAAGTCAGAAAATACTAAAAGCTTCCTCATAGACAGCGGAAGAGACCAGCTCTTGGCAAAAATGCTAACAATCTTTCATAAAATACTGGTATCATCGCTCAACAGAGACGACAAACAGCCGGAAATGTTAAAAGTCTGCCGGACGTAAGCAAGATCGGCACATTCAACAAGAATATGCCGAATAGTTAAAACTACATTACAAACACGACACAACGGACACAACCTGCCCTCGTAGCAAGTGACCATGGGTTAGACGACTGTGTCTAATACGCAAGCTGGTTAGAAGAATTTTTCTCGGCGAGAGGGACGGGAGGAGGAACTCCAAGCACCAATGGTGGGCATAATAGCGTATCAATCCTTAGGATTATACTTTATTTCATTTACTTCATTTCTCTAGAGGCTTCGAACAGGCCAGGTTAGTTACCAGCTGTCCATTCCTTTCAGGTATGTGAAATATGCACTGTCGTGTATCAAGCAAACTTCCTGATGTATTGAGGCTGCAAACTTTACAAAAGGTTGACAATACTAGGAAGGAAAAACTCACGTGTCAGCGTGGACGAAACTCCACGGACAGGGGTTTAGGGGAAGGGACAGGCTGGCAAGGGACTCACTTTTCGTTTGGTTCAGAGAGAGGCAAGAAGACTTTAGGGAAGGAGCCTGAGTTAGGTGAACTACCTACGAAGCCTACAGAGAGCTCAGTTTTATTTTACTCTACGTTACTAAATTCATGTTCATTGATCTAAGTGTAGACAGGTAACTATCCTAACCATTACATGCATGATTCGGGTTCAAGGTTCTAAAATCCAACGCGTGACTCTTTGCCGTTTCTAGTTGTTTAAGTATTTTATTTCAGTTGCGCCTTTTGCTGCCAAGCATTTAACTTGCCGTTATGACAAGTGCTCTCATCATTTATGAGGATGAACGATGATTAGCTGCATCACCCATTGGGAGTGGCAGGTTCGATCCCATCATTCATGAGAATGATACGATACTTAGAAGCTTGTTCCCGCTGACCGCATCCCACACTCCCGGCACTGGTGTTCTTTGTCAGTGTCCCTTCATCAATTTCATCATATCATCACTCATCCTCATTTTCCTCATTTTCACGTTTAGCCAAAAGTGACAGAAAAGCGAAGTAAAATAAATCAAATCAATCAGACTCATTTATATCTACACACTCGTGATGTGGCTGGGAAATGCAGTCGCTCTTCCGCCTCCAGGCAATCCCGTTCTCTCGCACACGTTCATTAGTCGAATGCTCTGGAGTCACTACTTGCGCAGAGACTTGCTTTCGTTCACTGGCTCCAGAAATTTCCGGGACAGAGTATAGGGTGTGGATATTTTCTCCTCAGAGGTAGTATAGCTTTAGTTGCTGGCAGTAGTCTATGAAAAGTATTCGTTTTACAAATCATTTGAGCAAAGTTTCAACACACATATTTTTCTTGTTAGGATCCTCCCTTCAATTTGGTTTCAGTTAAGGTGTTTATCCCCTTATTGTATGATGGTCAGAAATAACCTATGTGTTGACGTGCCCACAGTTTTAAAATAAATCGATCAATCAAGTACACAACAAAAGGTGAACCCAGTTCTCTATTAACTGGTTTACACTACTTGTTTGTAAGAAATTTCACCAGTGATGTGTGTCTAGTGTCAACATCGAAAGTCTATATTCTACACGTAGACTACCTTGTATCTTATACTCGCAGATAACGTAATCTATGTAAACAACATGGCGAGAGGTTGTGACTTAGCAAAGGGGGCTGTAGATGTAAAACAAAATTATATTACGTATTAGTTGCTGATGTGTGAGAAGAACCTTGTACGTATACTCTTCTTTACAATTGCGAACAATTTCTCATCGAGGAAGAAAACGCAACGTAGAAAATATTCTAGTGTTTTATTGGGAAAAACTACTTCTGGCCCACTACTGCCATCTGTTTTACGTTCATGCAATTTATCTTTCTTCACAGTTGATGACAGAAAGAGAGGAAATAAATTTTGTTGTGAGTAGGATTCTTGTCAATTCTTTAGAATCAAATATAATTGAAAATGTCACTTTCCTTTCGTGAAAGCCTTTAAAATTAATTTTAATGTAGTTTAGATTGTCCACGTAGTCTATGTAAACTACAGCAAAATGTAATCTACGCGTAGGTTACGTGTAGACAACGCATGTATACGTAAACTTATGGTGTACGGCACATTACTGAATTTCATATGCATCTTACGGTTAGAGATATAAGTTAAGGGTAAACCGTGTAGCACATTTTTCCCTGTGCATCAAGATAAGCAGATGAAGCTGCTTTGTCTGATAAGATCTACGTTTGGCTGTGTGTGTGTGCACACATGTAAATCTGAACCAACCTTCTGGCTGTAGGAAATATGATCACAGCCACCTTCTGTGGGAATACATTATGCTATTCCCAAAGATCTGTTAGCAATACATGAGACATTACACGGCTATCATCATTGCAACAAAGGTTGCATAATGAGATACGAAATGGTTCCAGGCGTCACTCATTTCTCACAGAAGCGTGTGAGAAAATATGGCCGAAAAACCTGCGGTAGTGAAAGTTTTATGATTTCAGCAATCTTTCTCCTTGTTGTCGACTACGGTGACAAAACAGTGGCCCCAAAGGATAAACAAAATCTACTTACAAGAGAAAGACTAATGAATATCTTCTGGATCCTGGTAATGGCTGGGCGTCCAGAAATGCTATGACCCAACTCGTGACCGAGATGGGAACGGATCGTGAATCGTTTGATCACGTTCCGATCGCAGTTATGACGTAATTGCATCTTCTCCCGTTGTTGGTACACGCTCTCCACAGCATCCAGCTTCCCGGTTGTTGCCGTCACGTCCGAGGTTTTGCGATTTTAAGGCCCCCGGAACGAAGCTTACTCCTTTCTGCACGCCTATCTGGTTGGCAATTCCTGTTGGGTGTCTATATAACATAGCTGCAAATCTTTGGTCAAGGTACATGTAGTTTTCAAGAAGAGTTATCGTGCTGTACAAATACCGGGTATTCTCTCGTCCAGTATCAAAGAAAATATAGAGATTAAAATATGCAAGGGAGAAAAATTGCCTTAATTTTGCAGTGATGGCACTGTAAAATCTACCTTACCGTAGGTCTATTCTTCAGTATTTTCAGGGCAAATATGAAAAAACTAGCACGGTAGATGCAACTTCAGATTTTCAAATACTTGAAAATACATGAAATCATTATGAAACTGTTTCAAAACGTTTATTGTTGATGCAGCTCTGTGCTAAAAAGTAAAATAATTGAAGTAAAAGTGTTTAAAATATGATGGTCTTAAAACAACTGATTTGTTATTTATTATTCTTGTTCCAGTTTTATGGCAAAAAGTAAAATAATTTCAGTAAAAGTATTTAAAATATAATGTGCAAACAACAACTGATTTGTTATTTATTATTCTTGTTCCAGTTTTATGGTAAAAAGTAAAATAATTTCAGTAAAAGTATTTAAAATATAATGTTCAAACAACAACTGATTTGTTATTTATTATTCTTGTTCCAATTTTATGGTAAAAAGTAAAATAATTTCAGTAAAAGTATTTAAAATATGATGTTCAAACAACAACTGATTTGTTATTTATTATTCTTGTTGCAGTTTTATGGTAGCAAGTAAAATAATTACAGTAAAAGTATTTAAAATATGATGTTTTTACAACAACTGATTTGTTATTTATTATTCTTGTTCCAGTTTTATGGTAAAAAGTAAAATAATTTCAGTAAAAGTATTTAAAATATGATGTTCTTACAACAACTGATTTGTTATTTATTATTATTGTTCCAGTTTTATGGTAAAAAGTAAAATAATTTCAGTACAAGTATTTAAAATATGATGGTCTTACAACAACTGATTTGTTATTTATTATTATTGTTGCAGTTTTATGGTAAAAAGTGAAATAATTTCAGTAAAAGTATTTAAAATATGATGTTCTTACAACAACTGATTTGTTATTTATTATTCTTGTTCCAATTTTATGGTAAAAAGTAAAATAATTTCAGTAGAAGTATTTAAAATATGATATTCAAACAACATCTGATATGTACTACTAAGACTGGAGAGAGAACTGCATTCAAACATATGAATCGTCAAAAATGTTTAAGTATATGTTTATGAGGTTGTTTATTGCTGTTTCTGTAATTTTTACAGTGATGTTGGTGTAGCTGTCGGTGATTTCATAGTAGCAACATGAAACATGGTTCTTTACATTAAATGAGGAGCATAAATAAAGGTATCCTTTACATATAGCACTGAAACTGAATTTTTGCAGGCAAACGAGACTCTGCTTTCTGGACCCACAGCTAATGTAATCTTCAAGTTTTCAATTGCTTGTCCTGTCCATGTGTGTTTATGATTGTGCCTTCAGTCATGTCGTTTAATCACAATTCATTTTCATCGTTGCAATTACCCACAAGTCGCAGAAAATTTAAAAATTAAGGATCATAAATTAATAGTCTTACAAAAAAAATCATTTGAAAATAATATTTGGATAAGTAGACTGTGGAGAATTTTATATTGTATTGAACTTAATAATATTTAAACCAGTATAACGTCGATGGTGAAGGTGGAAGGTCAATGGTGAGACACCTAAAGGTAATTGGAAAATATGGTGAGACTGGATGGATAAGAGCACTCGGAAGGTTTGTGTTCCTACGGCAATACACCAAGTTGAGGAAGGCCAGAGACCTTTTGCTCTGTTAACTTAACTGCTTTACATTGTTTTAATACTCCTCAAGAACTGTAACATCTTCACCGACCATCTTTTACTGACTCAAACAATGGACGTCGCCAAAAAGTTTTGCAGGAGGGGTCGGGCAAATGATAAAAGTTGAATAGTAGAAAAATAACAAGTATTATTACAACGGTTATAAATGTTATTATATAATAATAAATATTATAAGCTAACAAAAATAAATTTTATTCGAAATAATAATAATTATATTATTATTATTATTATATAAATGGGGAGACTCGATCCACCAAACGAGTGAATATCAGCATATTATTTCATTTGTATTTAATGCAGGTAGTATCTAAATGCATTTTGATATTAACCCTTGCACGTCTCGTTCAGGAAATGGCTTTAAATATTTGGGGGGGATTTTTTAATATATAAATTGTGTTGTGCAACCTCTCACTTACAACTGTAATTATTAGATTTTTGAAAACTGCAAAACCATTCGTTCTTTCGATGAAATGGTAGAATATAACCTTGTTCCTGTATTTTTCACTCAATGTTTTCGATCCAATGCATTTTTACTTTGATTATTCTGTTCGAATACTAACTAAATGAAATTTATTTCTGTTCTTAATAATAACAGAACGATAAGAGTAACAAACTTTCCGATTTATTGTATCCTTAAATGAACGATGTCGATTTCAAGGGGGGGGGGTCGACCCCACCCTTTCCGACGCCCATGAAAAACTCAATGTGGAGCCCCTACGATGGTCTAGAGGTAACGCTGTCGCCTTGTAATCAAGGGGTACCGGGTTCGATTCCAGGTGGAAGAACATAGTGGTTTGGATCCCACTTTAAACTGTAGGTCCTGTTCCGATTGGCCTATCTGTGCATAAAGTGTCTGCTACTTAAACTACAAAAAATTCGATGTAATACATACTACACACATTAACATAGATAGGCCTATCTGTATAAATAACACGCAAATACACATGAAATTTTAAAAAAACAAACTTTTGATATATTTCTTACGAAGGTGTAAAAGCTTCTTAGCACCGGCACAGAAGATACTTATGAACCTTAACATCATCATCGACACCACAAAATCAGTTTGGAAATACTGTTGCAACAGTCCTGCATAATATGGCAAGGCACAGAAGCCATTTACAGATATTCGAACAGCATTTACGCACAAGAAATTTAAGTATCCCGCCGTAGTTGAAATGCGATGTGCTGTCCCTTTTTTAAACACAAAGATCACGGGAGGTTAAAGGTTAAACATTAGCTAAACAATGAATTTATCTATGTATTTTATTGTCAATAGCTAATGTTGAACAATGTGACATGGTTTGATAATACCATGAAAGGAACGAAATTGCTATGACAATGCAGTGGTTTATGTTTTTAGGTCTGCATATTATGATGAAATCTGTTATTCTCCTATACAGCAGAAATTACAGTATTGGAAGTGAAACTCTTGCATCTCTTGTCAATGTAGACTCAAATCAAGATATATATATATATATATGGAGTGCATATGTAATCCCTAAGTTAGATGGGTGCAAACAGGAAAAAACAGTACAGTTTCTCTTTAGAAGGGCAGTAAAGAGATGAAGCCAAGCTAAAGCAAATGCATTGGACTCTAGTTCTCCTTGAAACGCACATGGAATTCATTGAAGAATTGGCATATGTGAAGTTTAATATGTCAAGACCAACTACAAATATGTACAATCCTATCAGTTACAAAGCACATACACTGTAGGTGAAAGTTTTGAGTAATTTCACTTTCAGCTGGTCTGCAGGAGTTGTTATGACACAGGTCTTAAGATCCAATGTGTTGAACGACGTAGAACAAATAATGAACGATCATGTGAACAAAAATTAAAGAATGGAAAATGCTTAACGACACTTTTTTGGCATTCAACAAAAGAGAGAGTGCGCCTTCATCAATAAATCTTCGGGAATGTTAGGATCATAAAAGACTTTCAGCGTCTACATATCTTGAAGCAAAATTTTCACTTTGAATCTACTATAGCCAATGCGAGGAAATTGTTTATGGCAGGAAGTGAAGGAACAAAAGGATGCATGTGTTGGAGTGTTCTCGTGTGTCTATCACAAGAGAGATCTGTTATTATTCAAATACTATGAACTAATCACCTGATCTTAGCATATATAATATTGTTGCAGGAAGTTTTTTCCCCATGTCGGATCTGTAATATATTTCTCTTCTTTGAATAATCCGTAGTATACACGAGCTATCGATATTATACTTGTTGGGAAATCCTGACGTCCCTTCCCTTTATGTGTGACCTGTCAATTTCCATTTTCTCTGTTTCATCTGTATGGACACTTCGGGTTCTACTGGCCCTCTTAAAAGCTCTTGATTTGCAATCATTTCTGTCCAATATATGTTCCTGATTCTTATCAAGTGATCAGTTTTGGGTCTACCCGAGGGCGCAGTGGTAGCGTCGTGGCCTTGTAATCAAGGGGTCCAAGTTCGATACCCGGTGGAGGCACAAGTGGTTCGGATCCCACTTTAAACTGTAGGTCCAGACCCGATTAGCCTTACTGTGCATAAAGTGGACTTAAAATCCCAACTCAACAACAACAACAAGTGATCAGTTTTAATACTTTCCATTTTTACGACACATACAACAGCACAGACTTAACATAATTTCCAAAATTGAAAGTTTTTTCTTAATAGAGATTTTCTATTTATCTAAAGGAAAGAAAATGAGTCTCCGTTACTTTGTAACACCATGTTTCTGTAACATCATTATTCTGTAAATTGATATCTGACATCTAACGAGTAGTTTTAAAATAGTTTAGTTTTTTTCTTCAAAATTTGTAAAAAATAATACAAACTAGTCAAATTCAATGTAAGCTAGCACAAATTTGATCCTATATTGATTTGATTTTTGCCATTTAGCGTCGCTTTTCTGCAACTTTTGGCTAATCGCGACGACGACGATGATGATGATGATGAGGAGACACTAAGAATGCCCAGGTCTGGATTCCAACCCGGGACCCCTGGCGTCTTATCGCGCTGCGCTAACCACTCTGCCACGGAGGCCGGCCCTTCATCCTATCAAACATAAGCTCGTATTAATTTCGAGTCGCCTGCAAATCCGGAATGTTCTCTTTTTTGTCAGATTATCTTTGAACTTTTCAATGCATCTTCCCAGAATGCAAGCGTAACACTCTTTGAATGTGGTTGAATAATTGAAGTGACAAAGAGCTCTTGTATTCTTGGCTAAGCTGAAGAAATTGAAGGTGGCTTATTGTTAGCTTTCAAAGGCACTTTCCCACGCATTTATTGCTCAAAGGTTCTTACAGGAAATGCCTAAACTTCCCATTTCAACTTTCATCGCCGTACAGGTTTTCGCGATGTAAATTTTGCCAGCACGTTGCCCAAGCTTTCCAGTTAGAGGTTGGCGAGTGAGAGTAGTTGGTATAACGAGTGCTTGTTGGGGGGGGGGGGGGTGCGGAGGGGGCAAAAAGCAGCACGAGTAAGAGAGGAGGTTTGGCAGAGTGAAAACACTTTCTCTTGTCGATAGTTTCTGGCTTGATCGTTTCGCTGTGGCTCGAGCTTGCGTGTTGAGTGAAGTAATACTCATTTCCATTTCTCTAATATGCGGCTGTGGGAATTACATTGCCTTGAAGTACGTATTTAGGGGGTTCCAGTGGTCCTGACCCCTCAAAAAGACAATCCAAGTACAAAAATAAATGAGAAAAATATTTATTTTCTTTGGTAGGAGAGCTGTTTTTATACAAATATTAGTTATACCTAAAAACACATATAGGAAGTAAAGGCACTAATTGACGACTTCAGTTTAATAACGAAACTCAATATAAATGTACAGATATGTTAATATAGTAAAACTGTAACTTCTAAAATCAAAAATATTGTCCTATCATGGGCATGATCAGTTCCGACTTGATCATTCTTATCAAATTCCTGGTCCTCCCCGATGGCGCAGTGGTAGCGTCGTTGCCTTGTAATCAAGGGGTCCTGGTTTGATACTCGGTGGAGGCACATGGTGTTTCGGATCCCACTTTAAACTTTAGGTCCAGTCCCGATTAGCCTTACTGTCATAAAGTGGACTTAAAACACCAACTCAATCAATTATCAAATTCCTTTGCTTCCATATCAATATTTTCGTCGTCGCCTTGTAATCAAGGGGTTCGATACCTGGTGGAGGCACATTACACATTGGTTGGGATCCCACTTTATACTGTAGGTCCAGTGCCGATTAACCTTACTGTGCATAAAGTGGACTTAAAACATCAACTCAAACAAACAAACATCTCAACATTGTCCTTTGGTTTTCATATGCGCTTATATATACACTATTATTGCATTCAGTACTTTGGCGTGCTGTATATTTGAATTATAATATCTTATTGGTATATAACTTCAACATTATGTGTGTTATTACTAGAGCCTGGTTTTTTTATGTAATTACATATTCTATTCCTTTCTAGATACATACCTTGAACAGGAAAATGTCAACGAGTTAGAAACTGACATGATTTAGCATGAGTATTATGTTACATATTTTCACATATTTGCCAGGATATTACATATTTTACATATTTGCTAATTTACTTTAGTGGCCGCGGTGGCTCAGTCGGTAACGCGTCTGACTACCATGCTAAAGGTCCCGGGTTCGATCCCCGGCCGGTTCAAGTCCGGGAACTTTTCTAACGATGGAAGCGGCCCCGGCGCCCACCCAGCGTCGAATAACATGGGTACCTGGGGGAAACCCTGGGGGGTAAAGGCGGTCAGGGGCGTGATGCTGATGACATCACCCCCACTCACGACCGGATCAAGAAAGTGTGGGGCGTTACCCCCACACCCCCTATACGCCTTCATGGCGTGGTGCTATGCACAGGGGAACACTTTACCTTTTTTGCTAATTTACTTTACATAAAACAACATATTTCGGTGATTTTTTTCTTATCTATTTATTTATTTATTTATTTATTGAACTCAACAGGTACATACCTAATTACAGAGCCCATTACAATTACATATATTTCTGTAATATAGAGATAGAAATTATATATAAATATATATACATATATACATACATACACATATATGCATATATATATATATATATATATATATATATATATATATATATAGACATACATATATACACATACACACATACATATACATATATATATATATAAATACAATATTAAAAATATTTATATATATATACACTTTATCACACAATTTAAATACGAACTTATGTGTTTAAGGTTAGGCCATTGTGTTAATAGTGGCTTTACTGAAGTCCCTTAGGTTCATAGAAAAGATGTCAATGGTGTTATTCTTGATTAGCAAGTTATTGTAACTGGTGCACATTCTCCACAATGGAGATTTCTTTTTAATTTCGGATCTAGCCTTTTTTATAAGAAAAACTTCATTCTTTAGTCTAGTTTTCGACGACGGGATTCGAAAATTAATCTGGCAGAGTAGATGTTCAGCATCTATTTCGTGATTTAACAATTTCCACAAGAATACTATTTCATGTAACCTTCTTCTGTGACACAGCTTTGTAAACCGACATTCATATATTAGGTGTTCAAATGTGGGGTAAACTTTTTGAAATTTGTATTTTAAAAATCTAAGAAATCTCGATTGGACTCTTTCAATTGCTACACTGTACTTTGCTGTGTCTGTATTCCATATAACAGATGCATATTCGAGTTTGGGTCTTACATATGAATAATACAAAACTTTTAGTGTCTCTATACTCTTGAAATCCCTCCCCATTCTAAGAATAAACCCAAGGTTCTTGAACGCTGCACTAATTATTTGTTCTACGTGTTTATTAAAAGTAAGATTTGAATCAAAAATAACCCCTAAATCCTTTACTGTGAAATTTCTTCCTAGAGTATTGTTGCATATTTGATACTGAAATTCAACTGGGTTTTTCTTTCGAGTATATGTTACATAATTACATAATGACATTTACTGATATTTAGTGTTAAATCATTGATTTTTGTCCACGTTTCTAACTTTGTAACATCATTTTGAAGTTGCACACTGTCATCTTGTTTGCTTATTTTCCTGTAAAATTTCAGGTCATCTGCAAACAGCAATTTGTGTGAGTTTTCAAATGAATCCGGCAAATCATTAATAAGTAATGTGAAAAGAAGTGGCCCAAGGTAAGACCCCTGAGGTACTCCTGAGGTGACTCTTATCTCGTCGGATGTGTGGCCTTTATACGTTACGTACTGCTTACGGTTCTGCAAATAGGAAGCGAACAGTTGACGCAGTGGTTCAGAAATATTGAAGCATGCTAATTTACTTAATAGAATATCGTGGTTAACCAAGTCGAACGCTTTGCAAAAGTCGGTATATATTACGTCAACCTGACCTCCTTCGTCCAACGTTGAACTAATAATATTGGTAATATCGGAGAGATTGGTCAACACCGATCTACGTGGTACAAAGCCATGCTGAAACGATGATATTACAGGTTTTACGTGGGTAAATATGTAACGGTGCATGATTTTTTCGAATATTTTTGCTGGGGCTGATAATATACTTATTGGTCGGTAGTTTTGTACGTCATTAGTGTTATTACTTTTGGGAAGTGGACAAATTGCCGTGGCTTTCCATTTTTCAGGAAATTTGTGTTTTGCAAGAATTAAATTGAAAATGAGATATAACGGGTATTTTAATATATTACTGCAACCTTTGACTACATAGGGCGGTATCTTGTCCGGTCCGGCTGATTTCTTAGGTTTTAAGTTTTTAATTGCTTTTTCTACGTCCTCAATTCGTATCTCTGTAATTTTAAGATTATCCAAAGTTTCATATTGTTTATGGTTAGGCAATACTTTCATGTCATATCTAGGGGGATCTTTTTTATACACCGGCTGAAAATGTAGTGCAAAAGCTTCGACTACTGATAGTCGGTCTGACAACACTTTATCTTGGAACAGTACAGGATCTTTGTTACTTTTCCTGCGTTTATTTGTAACAAACGACCAAAACTGGGTGCTATCTTTTGCAATATTTATTTCCGAATTGGCAACATAACTGTTGTATGCATCAATAATTTCCTTACTAACTATTGTTCGAAATTCGCTAAATTTATTGTAGTGGTATCGAAAGTCTCCCGCCTGTTTTTTCCACTTCTTGTGGTGATAATGTTTCCTATTTATATTTTTAATAATGCTGCTCGTAAACCAACACGGGTACTGTCTTTTGCGGATTTTCTTTAAGGGGATACATTCATCGAATATTTTATATATAATTTCATAAAACACGTCTGTAGCTTGATCAACGTCATTCTTTGTTTTCAATACATCCCAGTTCGTGTTAAGCAGCTTGTGATAGATCCTTTTTCCAATATTTTCGATCTCTGAAACATGATGAAGAAAATTTAAAGCTCACGTGATGTCATATTTTCTAATCAATGAGATGCTTAGTGCTTACGGTCAGCTAAAATTGACTGGAAAGCCGAAAGACAGGCTGAAGACCAAAACAAAATTACTGCAACTATTACTTATCGAAAGATGCAGGAGTTTCTCTCCGCTCCCTTCTGGTTATATATTTTCGTTTCGCTTTCAGGTTTAGGCAAAGCACCCAGAAACTTGGCATCGGTGGACAAGAAAGCCACTTTCCTGTACGTAGCGAGTTACACAATATGCTGCCTTGTACAGAAAGTAGCTATGTATTTTCATTCGATTGTTCTTTCTGTAGACACTTCTCTTCACAATTTATTTCGAAAGTTACAAACAGATCTTACATATTTACATATTCTACAATAATTTGCGATGTGAAAAGTAATTAATAGTTGACAAAATTGATTTCTTAAATATGTACACGTTGCTGTGCTTTTTGAGTTTATAAATTTGATACAAATTTTAATTTGAACCACTTATGTCATTAAAATTATATTGATTATGTTCAAATAAAATAGATATCGAACAGAATTATTTAAATTGCTTGGATACTCTATTATTATTAATATTACAAATTCTTTGATACTACATATTTAGCTACATATCCTTTTGATAATACATATTTAGGTACATATATTATCAACTATTGTTACATATTTATGTACATATTTTGTACTTTGGTATTGCATAAAAATCCGGGGTATATTTATTACTTAAATTACTTTTATATTACATATAATATATAGGTAATATCAGCCGGCCTGCGTGGATCAGTGGTCAGCATACGAGCTACGAAGCCTCGCCTCAGGTCTCTGGTTCTACTCCTCGGCAATATATATATATATATATATATATATATATATATATATATATATATATATATATATATATAATACAAGGGATTTGCTATTGAGTTTGTCCTATCAACCATTTCATTATTTCATCATTCATAAAGCGGAGAGGTTTTCACAGTGCACTACGACGCCAAGGATCCCGGGTTCGAATCCCGTCCTGGGTATGGGTTAATGTTCTTTGTGAGTGTCCTTTCTTAATTATCATCAAATCATCACCCATCCTTATCTTCGTCATTAGCCAAAAGTGACAGAAGAGTGACGTAAAATAAATCAAATCAATTAATCATAATTCTCCCTCTTCGTCGCGATTACCCCAAGAGTGGAAAAAGCGACATAACAACATAACATAACCAGCGGTATAGAACCCAATACATTATAATCAAACATTCCACCAGCATATTATGCAAATTTATAATTAAATGTTGAAATTAATGCTGGCACGAACCATAATCAATATTTCCCAAACGTGATTTTTTTTTGGATGACGTCAGCAAAACTTTAAAAAAGACAAACCGCAGGAAATGTTCACGCCACGGTAGTCAAACCGGTACATCATGAACACCTCACAATTCCCAACTCACGGCTGTTATTAGCTGGTTGTAGTTTCCAGTGTTTATCATGCTGCACAGCATATATTTTTAAAGGGTAATAATTTCCCGCATTCCTTGGATAGAAACCAGTTTCCTGCAACAGACAGTTTGTCCTCTACCTTCCTATGTATGGGAATGCTTGGATTCGAATGTGCGTATAAGCGACGAAAAAATTATCGAGTATTTTTTTTTTTTTTGGTTTGTTTCTTTTTGTTTTTTAAAATAGTTTCTGGATCTCACTTCTCTGGGAACCGAATCTTCCTTGCAAATAAGAATCTCTCCACTAACAAATTAATAACTAAAAAAATCTAAGTTAAAACTCTGTAATACTTGAAT
The DNA here is from genome assembly GCF_977018435.1 of Lepisma saccharinum. Lineage (NCBI taxonomy): Eukaryota > Metazoa > Arthropoda > Insecta > Zygentoma > Lepismatidae > Lepisma > Lepisma saccharinum. Next base: position 23,267,352 of record NC_139252.1, on the reverse strand, counting down.
AAAGCCATGTGTTATCTGTGTTTGCGAGGATGATAAGAAGAAGAATATTTAGTACTTCGACTAAATAAGCCAAATAAGTTGAGTGAAGAAACATTTATACATACACCCTCCCCCCCCCCCCACATAGATACATACACAAGGGCGCCCGCAGGATTTTTCCTCCGGGGGCCAGGGTTATAGAAACTTTTAAAATATATATTATTATTGCTATTATTACTGCTTTTAGTGTTGCAATTATTTTGTTACTACTAATACTACAACATTTTTAAAAAAATTACATTCATTTTTAATTTCCATATTCTGTATAATTTGCATAACTGTAAACTGGCAAAAAGCTGTTTTTTATAGTTAGATAATCAGTGTAAAATACTGTAACCCTACTGCAAATAATAACAACAATAATAATAGTTGCTGTAACATACGGCCTGTAAGTCACAGAAAACAACATTGTTTGTTGTAAAATACCGCTACAATTTCACCATTCGAATTTCATTAACTCTGTCCAGAAATCTCAGTTATGCAAGTGCCCCTCCTGGCCCCTCCCTGCGGGCGCCCTTGTACTGAAATGCTCGAACTGTCAATTTAAAAAAAAATAGAAACAATTTGCATCGACAATAAGAAGAAGACAAAAAAATAGCATGGAGAACAGATGTAGAAGAAGACCTAAGAGGAATGAAAGCTAAAAATTGAAGAAAACACGCAGAAAATAGAGAACAGTGCCGGCGGAGTGGTTAGCACAGCGCGCTACTACGTCAGAGGTCCAGGGTTCAAATCACTACCTGGGCATCATGGATGTTCTTTGTGAGGATCGCTTCATCAATTTTTTTCATACTATCATCACTCATCCTCAACTTCTCGATCCCTAGTTAAGGCTTAATCTCATCGTTGCGATCATCAAAAGAAGTACAAAAGTGACGAAAAATAACCGATAGAAGTAAAGAAAGTCACTGTCGGACTTGGCACATTCGATGGCGATATTGTGAGTTAATCACTGAAAGTTCTGAGCCACCGAGGTGGCTAGTATATCCAATGTATCTACATCTTAAGCTCTCTAAGGTACAAAATTTCTTGTATCCAAAAATTAAAAAGTCCTCCACCAACCCAATTCTTTAGAAATGTAAACACTTAATTCAACCCACTGAAAGTGATATTATACAATCATTTTATGTTAATATTGGCAACATAATATTTTAGAAGTGAAAATGCATTACTGAAATAGAACTTGTTTATTTTATCTTCCAGGTAAGCGACATAATCGGGAAGAATATGTATTTTTGGAATTCATAGGTAAGTAGAAATATTCATTTGCCACTAAGGACGGTGAAAATTACTAATGTAAATATCTTATAAACGAGCATGTATGTGAATATAATTTTCGAAAATTATTGCTTCAAAGTGAGGGGAAATAAATGTTTACAGAACCCTTGTTGGGAAACCTGACGGTAAGAGACCCATAGGAAAGCCCAGATGAAGATGAAAGATCATTTTTGAAGTGAACCTGGCCAAGGATGGTCAATCGTGGGTTGATATTTAAACAGGAGAGACAAATAAGCATGAATGTTAAGCCCGCTTTAGACGAAAGGGTTTTCCTTAGCATTTTTCTTAACATTTATACCATGACCAAAAGCTACCGTGTAAAGTGAGAAATCTTATGGCTTTTCAGATGCCATGGCATATTTCATGGCATTTCTCAAGGATAGGCTCGGTCCGTATCATTTTTCGAAGCGTAACCAATCAGAAGCGACCTCTAGGTCACGAGTGCAGTTGCAATAGCGGGCGCGTGAGATGTAAACAACGTATCACTTCACACTTTTAAAAGACGATAACTATTCAACCGAGAGGAATAACGTTATCTATTTAAATCTATTAGGTGCAAATCAATGGCGCTGCTTAAATAAATACTTTATAACGTTTACAATACACATATGGAAGAATATCTTAGTTGTCTCAATTGTAAACACCGTGAACTCACCATAAATGGTGTAACTCGACGTGTCTTTCGTGCTGTATATATTATACGTACATTTTAATCGCCAAAGCTAACCGAAATGTTACATGAAATGCTTCCGTGAAAATTCAAGACTACCATAGAAGCTCCTGTACGTAGCACATTCTCCAGATTGAAAAGGTGATGGTAAAGTAGTATCTGCTATACGATTTCTTGAAGCATTTATGTAGCATTTATGCTAGAAAAAGATGTTAAAGGAAATGGTTTCGTCTAAAGCTGGCCTTAGTTAGGTAAGACTGTTATGAATATGTTTTCACGGTAAGGATTTTTGTGGACCATGCATTATATTTGCTCAGATACATAATTATCCTTCATTGAAAGAAATTTGAATGGACAAAACGGAAAAGTAATTTTTGCTGCATTGCGAGCAGAGCTCTTGTCTCAGCACAACTGTCTTCCGAACATAGCCCGTCGCACAAAACGCAGCCGTTATGCGAAAAGAGACGATTATAACTGATTCTCGCATTTCTATCGAGAGCTGCTCTGATTATCTCAGGCAGCTGGTCCTAGCGGGAACAGCTTCGAAGTCCAAAGCGTCACCTGTTCTACAATGGATACCATTTAAGTTGTCGGAAGTCCTTCGATGCTGTTACCGGAAAATGGCTGTGTTGACAGCCTCTCGGTTGTGGTGGAAGGTTCTGGAACGCAGGAAGTGGCAGGCACAAAAACAGCGACAGTCTTTTGTTAATGCCACGCTTACCAGATCGAAGATTGGTCGCTATGACCTAACCGCAACTCTACCCGATCCACCGCAGAAGACAATGTTAAGCTGAAGTTTCCGCCGTTGTGGAAGGCAGCCTTCAACAATAACTACGTTCTTCCTCGCATTGCTGGAAAAGGCATTGGGCATCGAGGAAGAGATGCATGGATGAAGTATTTCTGCATCCTCTTTTGTTCGTTTCTAGTGAAATGATTTCCTTTTTCTTGAATCATTGTTTTCCGTTCTGAAGGCTCTTCCTGTAGTTGTATGAAAAGTTAAGGAGTGGCAAAGCTGGCTTTCTCCAAGTATGGAGGCTGCAAGCTGCGACGTAAACATCAAGAATTACGTAAGAGCAAGGACTAGGCAATTCTATTTAATATTCGTAAAGAAGATACTGTTTATATGAAACATGGGCACTGTAGATGTTGAACAGAAGCAATCAAGACACAGAATCTCGCCTCCGAAGGTTCTGTCAGTTCATTTCTGTTCCATTGTGTGTTATGCATCATTATTTCACGAATCGACTGATTTATTGCTTTGGGTTATCTTTAAGGCTGAGCCGATACCGATATATCGGTATCAGTATTGGTGGGGATCGGAATGTGCTTAAAGTGGTATCGTTTCAGCTCTAGTTACGAGGGCCGTTTGAAAAGTTCTAAGAATGAGAAAGAAAGAAACACAGTTACCTGTTGCATTTGGTTTTATTTTTCTACATAGTCTCCCTTGAGAACAATTAACTCAATCCAGCGATATTCCAGTGCCATGATCCCATCCCGAAACGCAGATTTCTCAAGGATTGCAAAATAGTCCTCCACTGCCGCTTAAATGTCTTCATCCGATGAAAATCGCTTTCCACCGAGGACTTTTTTTAGCTTTGTGAACAGAAGAGAGTCTTAGGCAAATAACGTGATGTGGCAGCAAATCATACTTCATTTTCTTGATATTTTGCCATTGCAACAATACAAGTGTGTGGGCTGGCATTGTCCTGATGCATGATCATTTTCTTTTTCTTCAATCCTGCACTCAGAGAACTAAATGCATCATATCGATTGATGCACCAGAATGAATCGATTGATGCACTAAAGTGTGTTTTATGGCTTCTTTAAAGAATCAGATTCACATTTGATGCATTTGGGTGCATTTTTTTATGTCGAGAAAGAAACACCAAAGTGCATCATTTGATTCAAGTGAGGATTTATTTCAGTCGAGATGCACTTCAATGCATCAGTTGATTCGTTTTGATGCACCTTGATGAGTTTTGATGCACCTTCCTGCATCTTCTTTGATGATGAACTTAAACGTTTCGTCTGAGCTACATAAACTCTGTAGCTCAGACCAAATGTTTAAGTGCATCATTCGAAAAGATGAAGGAAGGTGTATCAAGGAACATCAACTGATGCATTGAAGTGCATCTCGACTGAAAGAAATACTCACTTGAATCAAATGATGCACTTTGGTGTTCCTTTCTCGACATACAAAAATGCACCCAAATGCATCAAATGTGAATCTGATTCTTTAAAGAAGCCATAAAACACACTTTAGTGCATCAACCGATGCATTCTGGTGCATCAATCGATAAGATGCATTTAGTTTTCTGTGTGTGGTCTTTTTGCATGAAAATTTGTATCCAGTTGGCCGAGAAGGTTAGCATAGTATTGTCCATAGATGGTGGATGCAGTTTGAAGATAACATATCAAAAGGATATCCTTCGCATCTCCAAAAATCGACACCATGAATTTTCCTGCTGATTTGACAGCCTCATCCTTCTTTGGCGGTGGTGAATCATGATGCTTCCGCTTTTTGATTGTTCTTTCGTCTGTGGCGTCTAGTAGTGTACCTGTAGTGATGAATCTGCGCACAAAATCGGTTGTACACTTCTTAAAACAGACCAGACATTCATTGGACACTCGCATCTGCACTCACTTCTGATCGACCGTCAACAGATGCTGCAGTCATCTTGCAGACATTTTTTTCACCCCCAATTGTTCCGTCAAAATACGAAACACCCGTTCACCTGAGATGCCCATAGCTTCAGCAATTTCACGCAGTTTAATACGACCGTCCTCCAACACCATATCATGGACCTTTTCAATAGTTTTTGACGTCGTTGCTGATTTTGACCTTCTGCTACGTGAGTCATCTTCTAAGCTCTCACGACCATCTTTAAACTCGGTAGTCCACTTTGTCACGGTGGCAAATGAAGGAGCAGAGTCCCCTAAAGTCTCGTTCATATCGACATGAATTTCAGTCGCCTTCATTCCCCTTTTCATGAAGTGCTCAATCTCCATTTTGCACTACTCACACCTGCTCTGCTGTCCCTGCCTCTCGACACAAAAGAAGGGAAGGTACTTGGGTGGTACTGTGAATGTGTTCCCTTGAAGAATGGTGGATTCCACTGGCATGCATAGTTCCGAACCACTGCGGCCATCTGGCGGTCATTCTTGGGACTTTTTAAACGACCCTCGTATTTTTTTCGCTTTTCTGCCACTTAGTTAATAGCGAAGATGAAGATGAGTGATGATATGATTAAATTTATAATGTGAGACTCACAAAGAACACTCATGCCCAGGCCGGATTGGAAGCCGGAATCCTTGGCGTCGTAGCGCGCTGTGCTAACCATTACGCCACAGAGGTCGGCTTCATTTCAGAAATCATCTTCCATTTTCGGTGTAGTGACTAGTGTCCTAAACACAGGTCCGGATATTAGAGTGGTTTGGGAACTTCAGCCTTGGGTCCCTATGTCTCCATCGGAAAAATGAAAGAAGCGCTGCAACATTTTTAAAAATCGGATACCGGTATGAAACCATCCGACGAAATCTAACTAAAGACATGATAAATTCTCATATATGTATATATATATGTATGTGTGTGTGTGTGTGTGTGTGTGTGTGTGTGTGTGTGTGTACAAGCGGTGTTAAGTATTCAAAGTATACCTAATAGAAGCACAAATGACAGCTATTTGAATTTTGAATTCTTCAAATAGAGGAAGATGATTTTGATTAATTGAATACCAAATACAATTCAATTATAGGGGAATGATTCAAATGCGGTTATCACTCCTTTTTAAGTAGTCTGTATACTATTTGACCATTTTCCCGTAGACCTGGAGATTTTATGGAACAGCTATGCACAAGAGGGAACGTGTGGTATAATGTGGTGTATTGGTCAAAGTATCACATTATGACAGTAATTCTCCTTCGAATACTTGTCAAGGTACAGATGAGTGCTTGTTTTTCATTAATTCTTCCTCATCTTCGCGATTAAATGAAAAAAATAAGAAGACCTGGAATTATATGTACTTAGAGGCCTAGGGCAAACATTATCATCATTCCCCAAAATACAATTTGAGGCCAAGTTCTTGGATGGTTTTAGTTAATTCTAATATTTTTACCACACTTGAAATATACTTTTCATTTTGTGACCTATTTGAAAGCATTTTTCCCCTGTAAAGGTTCCCTAATTCCATACCTGGAGATAGTAAAGCAACTTAAAACACATCCAACACAGAAGAGAGAAACCTCTTTTTTTGTCTGGGTACGTCACTTGTAGATCGATATATGGAAGGTATGAAACACTCAAACTTTATGGTCTTACGTAACCTTGCCAAAGCATCAGTTACATCAAAATGAAGTCTTTCTTACATAATGTGCTTATTAGCTGCTTTTTACAGGGATAATTAGGATAGACTTGTCCGAGTTTTATATTGTTGCAAGAAGTCCGTTTATTCTCCAGGCCGAAAGAGACTGAACTACCAATTAGGAACTGTTGTGTAGGTCACTTGCTTAATATTTAATGTCATGTGCGAGCTCGTTTTTCATTATGAAATCTCTCGTTCTCTTTGTCACTGACAATCTGCTTCTATATGTGTTTTCTTTGTTTTTATTCGTCTATGAATACTGTGTCAATCTATTTTTTGTGGCAAGTTCTATGTCAAGTTTAGATTGCTGAGTACGAATTGTGTCTAGAGTCTGTACGATTGCTAAGAACATGAAGAAGTTCTCTCGAAAATCACCTGGCTGATATCTCGAGAGAACTTCTTCATCATTCATCGCCAGGAAAGCTTCAAGAATTACTACTAAGAACATGTTTCTGGTTGATACCTTGTGGAAGTGGAAATAACATATACATTTTTGTTATTAATGATTGTAGACTTACCAAATCTGATCAATCAGATTTGTGGAAATTTTAAGGGCATACATTTAAAATTTCGTATCTTCCTTTGTTGTGATATACACCTACGATTTCGCAAATTAATGCTAATTGTCTACTGTGTGGAATTATATTTTGTAATGTCTGGCTACGTCTAATATTTTATAAGTAAATCATTATTTACCAACTGTATCCAGATTACTTCTAGAAGTAACCAGATATTTCAAAATAGAAGCACTAAAATAAACAAATTAGAAAGAAATTGAACTGGGTAAATAGAACAAAGTAAGACTGTTTTTTAGAACAAATTCACTTTGCTTATAAACTTCTATTAATAGTATATATTGAATTAAGCAACAGTAGTGCCATCTAGGGAGACGATATGAAACAAAGTGGCAGCCTTAGCAACTTGGAAATACATGCTAACAGCACCAAACCTGACCTGCCGGTTAATCTATCCACGTGTGCATACAATAACATAAATAAACAATAGTATAGTGCCTAACCTATTTACATGCTTTTTTATGCTATTATATGCCTACGTGGATAGGTTAGGCAGGTCAGGTTTGGTGCTATTAGCATGTATTTCCAAGTTGCTAAGATTGTCGTTAGCCGGTCGTGCTTCTTCACAGAGAAGTTAATATTCTATTACATACAGAGTCAAATCAAGTAAAAACCTCATTAAACCTTGTTACATTGATAACCAAAATCTCAATATGCTGACCAAGGCAGAATTTATTTTATTTTAAAACATAAACTAAACGTTACGTTTCAACCTTACTAGAAGGTTCAAACGTAACGTTTAGTTTATGTTTTAAAATAAAATAATTTCTGCCTTGGTCAGCATATTAAGTTTTTGTTTAAAAACCTCAACCGAAGTTTAAGGGCGGTAAATAATTTCGGAAGCGTTATAGAATTTGAAATCAAATTTTCTCTACCCGAATATTTAACTGTGTATATTACGTGTGATAAGCAGCCTGCATATACGTATACGCACAAATCTGAATAAGCGAGGAATACAGATTGCAAATACTCATTGCAAATTCACTGCGTAATACTCTCCCACCCGAGGCAGCTAACAGTATTCGTTATTCAGGTCACATAATAAGAAACAGATCAAGCATGACTCAATCTCAAGGGCAAGTGGATTCATCCGGTGTTGGAGTTTGCACCTGCGCACAACAATGGTTCTTCGATTGTTGCTGCTAACCTGCAATGAAAACGAGAAAGAAAACTCGATCAATTCCTCTTCGGGACTTATTTGGTTACGAGTGAGGCGTCCCTGTCCACCCACATTCAGGTGGTGGTGGTTTCTTAGGGTCACTGGCAACACCCAGGACTTGCTTTTAGCTTTTTCTCTGCTGTGAATAGTGATTCAGCCTGTAGGACCATTCTTGGATAGAACAAAACTGGTAGGATTTCTTTAAGAAATGTCATGCTGCTAACTTATTCATATATCTACTCGAATAAATCAGATCCATATATATAAAAGTCTTGACTTCCCTGACTGTCATAGGCACGATTACAGTACTATCATTGGACTCGAGCAAAAATTCATGGTTTTTCACACTCGAAATTCTTGTTTTACACCATAAAAAAGCACCCTAGCTTACCCGTGCCTTACGAGAAACTTACCTCAGAGGAGGGGGGTTACAGACCCACACTTCTTTATCACTAAAATTCAATAAACCATTTTGTTGTTGAATCACTACTGATTATATGTATGTGCAGTTATTTATTAATTATAATGATTACAAAAAATACTGTCATTAATAAAAAATAATAAACAATTATTGCATGAGTGTCCCACACATATTTTACCATTCACTAAAACTCACAAAAATTACAATAATTTTTCATTAATGATTTTTGGTTATATAGGTGAAGTTATTTATTAAATATAATAATGAAAAATACCTTCCTTAGCAACCAATTGTACCCTATTACTGGAATTAGTGCCTCAAATAACATGCATTCAAATATGACACCTGATAGGCCAACCCAGTTCATTTTCACCCTTATTTGCATTACATTTATGTTTTTATGATGAAAAGTGATAAATAAATATTTGGAACACTCTAGGGAACAATGTAATTTATTTGTAATTTTTTATAAAAATGTTCACATTTGAAAAATTGTAAAACTAGAGGTGGTAAGCCTGGTACCCCCCTCCCCCGGGTAAGTTAGGGTTAAAATAACGTAGATATTCGACACTTTACAGATAGCCTATAACATATTTTAGTTGGAAGTAACCGGTTAGAACAGAGCGGTACGACACAAGGAGTTCCGGGTTTGAATCCCGACCTGGGCATGCGTGCTTTTTTCTGAATGTCCCTTCATCAATTCCATCATATCATCACTCATCCTCATTTTCGTGATTAGCCAAAATTGTTAGAAAAGTGATGTAAAACAAACTAAAGTCAATCATTCAATCAATCGAAGTTGTAAGTAACCACTTACTATTGGCAGTAAGAATGAACTCAAAGTAAAGAAATTGAAAATCTATTTCCTATTACGATGACAGCTGTTCAGGAATCTAGCACGTAGGAATATACAGAGCGTTCCCTGACATTCGCTAAGAGACTCGGCGCCAAGCGACCCGGCATCAGCGCTTGTCTTTCCCGGTGAACGGGTCCGCGACAGTCGCTCGCTAGTCTGTTTTTTCGCTCCCCCTGCCTTCGCTCTTTTTCATCTTCTGTTGACGTTGCAGACTAACGTCAGTATAATCCTCCCTCGGAAGTTGTGTTGTGTCGTGTCCATGTGTTGAAGATTGTGGCTTAATATGGTACCACAAAAGTTTGCATTACAACAAAGGATTTATCTTGTCGAGTGTTACTTCGGAAAGAGGAATTGTGGAGAAGTGCGACGACGTTTTGCAACGAAATTTCCTGGTGTTTCCGTTCCACATAGGACCACTATATTAAACCTCGTAAAAAACCTCACCATCCGTGAGTTAAAAGAGAGTATTGTACGAGAAATCGGGAGAATTACAGTAGACAGACTTGCACGTGTAAATGCCAATTTCCTTCGGAGATGCCAGGAATGTGTTGCAGCAGAGGGACATCATTTTCAACACCTTTTGTAGTCAAGGTTAGTACACAATATAAAAACTGTAGTTTTAATAACAGACTCTAGCGACTGTCGCTGACCCGTTCACCGGGAAAGACAATAGCTGATGCCGGGCAGCTTACCACCGAGTCTCGTAGCGAATGTCAGGGAATGCTCTGTAATACATGCGTACCTGATATAGTGAAGTTGTGAGACCCTTGTATTATGATTGATTGACTTTGTGTTTAAGTCCGCTTTATGCACAGTAAGGCTAATCGGGACTGGACCTACAGTTTAAAGTAGGATCCGAACCACTATGTGCCTCCACCGGGTATCGAACACGGGACCCCTTGATTACAAGGCGAAGACACTACCACTGCGCCATCGGGGAGGCCGCCCTTGTATTATGAGATGTATAGCTAGATCCAATTGTATGGCAACATCAGATCTAACGAATAGGGAAGGAATTATAGTGGAACCACAAGCAAATAAATCTGCGCAGACCCGCGACTCCTGTACACCGTACTCCCGCGAGGAGGGGAGGGGGAGAGTGGACTGGACCATGCATCCTTATGGCCCGAGCTGAAAGGAAGAAGGGAAAGCTGCGCGGGGAATTTTCGTCCAAGGTTTTTTTCCTGTGGTCGCTCTATAATTCTCAGATGTCACATGATTGAGTTTACATTAACTTCATTCTTACTGTGGATGGAGAATAGATGTACATCGGCTTTGGACAGATTATTTCTCTAACTTGTTCATAATTTTGGAAGTCAAGCAGTTCTTACGATAGCATAGTGGTTAACAACAGTTTCAGTGACGTTTTAGTTCATCGGACACCATCCTTAACCAGTGGCCCCAGCGCCGATGATATTAAATGTGCATAAAGTGGATTTAGAAACGCAATAAGTGATCAAATATGCTCAAACACAGAATACAAACTTCTGGAAGGGCGTCGAATTTTTTTTGACATAGCATTTGAAATATTACCATGAAAAGGGACATGTAGCACACTAAATCCGGACATGAACATAGAAGAACTTTATATCTAATTACTAATAATTGTTACAATTACAACTCAGTTACATTGTACATAACTTACCGAGATCAATTTGGTTAAAAATAGTGACCTTCAGATTGAATGGTGTCAGTTAATTGATGAGACAGAAAATCCATAACTGTAATAAATTGTATAGTCTTGTTAGATGATGAATAACATTAAGCAGAAGTTGTCTAGACGACAACTTAAGTTAGAAATTCATTGTTGAAACAATGCAAATATTTTTAAAAAATCACGGATAAAAGCTTTCAGAAGAGACTATAAAAAATAATAAAAAGATTGAATTTTACCATATAGGGGGTTTGAAGGTAGGACCCCAGATATCTTCGATTATGGCCATAACAGTGGTAGCATGATCAGCACTGCTCCCAAAGGCTGCATACGCTTAGGTACGCAGTGACGAAAGTCTAATGATAAAAGAGTGAGACCTTTATTTACTATATATTAGATTCTATTGATCAAATTTTGTTGGTTTATTATATACAAGAATTTATTATTTTTATTTTTGATATTTAGCGTGGCTTCTCTACCATTTTTGGCTAATCTCGATGAGTAGGATGAGTGATGATATAATGAAATTGATGAAGGGATATTCACAAAGAACATCTATGATCAGGCTGGGATTCAAACCCGGGACTCATGGCGTCCTAGCGCGCTGTGCTAACCACTCTACCACAACATATTTTTTGTGTATAATGTATATACTTTTTGATGAATTTTGTGGGGGGGGGGTCAGAATGTGCCTTGTCCCCCTAATGTCCGCGCCTATGCCAGGCTTTCCCTTTCTAGTAGTCGCTTGTATTGTCCCCTCAATTTTAGATTTACTTCTTGAAGTATCTAAAATTGTCTCCCCGATGGCGTAGTGTTAATGTCGTGCCCTTGTAATGAAGGAGCCTCAAGTTCGACATCCGGTGAAGACACATTGCACAGTGGTTCGGATCCCACTTTAAACTGTAGGTCCAGTCCCGATTAGCCTGGACTATCTGTGTTTAACGTGGTCTTGAAACAAAGAATCAAAAAATTCATTCTTGTACTCCCCTGTTTCTTTGCACCTTACCAAGTAAATCCGCTCCCTGGACAAGAGATGACAAACCACATGTTCTAACGGTGACAAAAACTATGCATTCCAATTTAAAAGTTTTTTTTAATTATTATTTATCCTGACAAGCAACGTCGCCGCTCCCTTGCAAAATATCTTCCTCCTCGATTTCTCCTTCCACAATCTTGCCTAACGGTTGCGGGCGTGTGCATGGTAAACACGTAAATACATGTTGCATGAAAACCACTGGTTTTGGAGCTCGGACGTTTCGTGTGTTGTGTGGGATTTGACACAGGCATAAATAAGCCCCGACTGGAATTTCCTTGTAACTTGACCTCCTGCGGTTTCTATACATTGGTCGCCGGATTGTTGTTCAGAGTGGAATCTTTTGAGTCTCGCAAACCAGACACAAATTTGATTTGGAAGGACGCCCGTGGAGCAATTCCAAGCCGAAAGGACCAGTTGTGGTCCCGTTGTAGCCAGGAGCAAGATGTTGACCATTTCATTCAAGACTTTGCTACAGTTTCAATTGGATCGTCAGCGGTTCCCGTTAGAAATAAACAGATATTCCAGTAGGCGACATATATTTATTGTTATGGCTCTTTTTATTGTACTGGCTTTCGTTGACTAAAGCAATTAAGTTGAATGGGATAAACGTATGTTGAAAGTTCACTATGGCTCTGGTTGCCTATGTCGTATTTACTACCCGTCGTCGCCTTGTAATCAAGGTGTTCCGGGTTCGATACCTGGTGGAGGCACATAGTGGTTCGGATCCCACTTTAAACTGTAGGTCCAGTCCCAATTAGCCCTCCTGTGCATAAAGTGGTCTTGAAACAACTGTTGTGTAGATATTATCCATAGTTTAATAGACTTATGTAGACACGAAAGTATTGAGAATATCTAGGCAAGAGAGAAAGCAAACAACATGAAAATTCACGTTAATATACTAGAAGGTATTATAAATACATGTATTTTTTCGGATTTTGGAATACCATAGCGGTTGTTCGAAAGTAAAGGAAAATTCGAAAGAAACTGCCCTTGCTTCGGCCAAAGATCCAGCCGAGCCTTAACTTGTACTGCTGATTGAAACTGTGGTTCTATACTCAATAGCAACTCAAATCTATAGTTCTAATTAGTAAGGCACCTTGAGCAGTGGTAGCGCGGCCGCCTTCAGGCACGTATCAAGAAACATGTTTCGGGGGGGGGGTCCGAACCAAGTGTCTCAGGAATAATAATAATAATAATAATGTTTAAATTAAAATAACTATATTAAATCAAATTAACACTAATTACAAAACATAAATTAATATTATATTATTAATACACGATTAGGTAAAAAAGACTAGCTATAAAAATACAACGTATAACAGCTCATATTCATTACGTAGCGTACCTTTAGCAGTGATGTGCGTCTACGCGTAAACAACGATAGTCTACATTCTACACGTAGACTATTTTATACACGTAGATTATGTAATGTATGTAAACAACATGGCGAAAGGTAATAACCTAGCAAAAGGCGCCGTGGAATTAAAATAAAATTATACTGCGTATCAGTTGCTGATGTGTGAGGAGAACTTTTCATACTCTTTCTTTCAAATTCGAACAATTTCTCACCTACGAAGAAACCTAATATGTGAAGTATTCTAGTGTTTTATGAGAATAAGAGCACTCTTGCCTCACGACTGCCATCTGTTGTTGTTTTATGCATACTATTTATCTTCTTCCATAGTTGGTAATAGAAGAGAAGATAAATTTTGTTGTAAATAGAGTTCTTTTCATTTCATTAGGAACCAATATAGTTGAAAATGTCACTTTTCTTTCATGAAAGCCTTTAAAATTAATTTTAGTGCACTTGAGATTGTCTACGTAGTCTTTGTAAACTACTTCGCTATGTAATCTACGCGTAGATTACGTGTAGACAACGCATGTAGACGTAAACTTATAGTCTACGGCACATCACTGACCTTTAGTTAAGATCGGAATAATTTACATAAAAACAAGTGCTCTGGCAATGAAATTAATGCAATTGAATATATTTCGTATAATCAAAATTATGTCACATGTTCGAGAAAGTGTTTCTGATTAAAAGGAGTTCAGAGGAAATTAATAACCATCGATTATGCAACAAATGCTAATATTTTCATTACTTAGTTTTAGTACTTGGTAAGTCTTTCGGGGAGTCCGGACCCCTCCTAAATACGTCCTTCCTGTCCCTGAAATCCGTATGATTCCAATATAATCCTTGCCTTCTAATAAGTTCAGAGGAAATTATACAACAAATGCTAAACGAGTATATTTTCATTTAATTTTCGTACTTGAAAAATCTTTTGGGGAAGGTACGGACCCCTGGACCCCCTAAATACGTCCTTGGCCGCCTTGTAATCAAGGGGTCCCGGGTTCGATACTCGGTGGGGGCATATAGTGGTTCGGATCTCACTTTAAACTGTAGGTCCAATCCCGATTAGCCTTTCTGTACACAAAGTGGACTTGAAACAACAATTTAATCAAGTAAGGCGCAAGTCGAACGACCCAGGTTCGATATCAGGACATTTCTAATAGCCCAGTAGAATTATGAGGTTCATTCATCCTATCTAGTATAGAACCGAAGGTTATTCTCCTCCACTTCTTGAAAAATATGAACGTGTGATGTACAAAAAATATGGAATAGTAAACGTTAACAAGCTAAAAATAAGGTAACACATCATCCTTACTGTATATTTAACGAAGACAGTGGCTACCTTCTTCCTTTCACGTCTTCCCCCTCATAGTTAACCTAACGGTGCCGTAATGAAAGGATCCTGGGTTGGATTCCCTTTGGATGCAGTTTTAAGCTGTATTTCCAGTCTCGGTTAGCCTATCTGAGTATAAAGTAAACAAGCAAATTAAAATATTGTAAGACGCTTAATAATCGCTCTATTTTTTTAAGCAAATTGTAAATTTATTATGCTATACTTATGGTTATAGAGCCTCGGTAGTCTAGTGAGTCTGACTACCACGCAGAGACCTGGGTTCGACTCCCGGGGTGGCTGATCTAAGGTCTGAATTCTTCCGGTCTTGCCTCCACATAAAGCGGCTCCAGGGCTCTCCTAGCCTCAAATCGATGGGTACCTGGGAGCAACCCTGGGACGTAAAGGCGGTTGGAGCGTGGTGCTGATTACATCACCTCCATAAAGATTGTGTAGCACCCCACCCCCACATTTCCTAAATGTGCCTTCATGGCTCGGTGTTTATGTTTGTAACATACTTAATACAGGAAATATACTAAGTTCAAACGTAAGCGAACACTGGCATGACAAGTATTAGAGCTGTGGTTGAGGCCACATTTTGAGCTTAAAGTTCTGCATATATACTTAATAGTTTTAGAAAACACTGTCATATTCGCTACTCTCATGGAACATAATTATACATTACAACGACTGTTTCTTTCCCAACTGGACATTTTGTGGACATAATTAGAAACGAAAGCAAGCATTGGCTGAAGAATGTAGGGATTTGACATGCAATCCAATATTAACCTTTGACTGATCTCAATTCTGTAATATCTGCAGCGTTAATCATTTAGCAAAGTACTTGAATATGAAAAGGTGGTGTTCCTATAGGAGAGTCCTAACCAACTGAAAAACTGTAATCATTATCTTAAAAATATATTTTTTTTTTATTTATTTGATTTGTTATTTAGCGTCACTTTTCTGTTACTTTTGGCTAATCGGGAGGATGAGGATGAGTAATATGATGAAATTGATTAAGGGACACTTACAAAAAACACTCATGTCCAGGCCGGGATTCGAACCCGGGACCCATCACGTCGTACTGCGCTATGATAACTACACCGTCACGGATTTCGGCACGTAAATCATTTAAATTATTGTAAGCAAGGAGATCACGTAAGAAATATTTTCTAAAACCACCACTGATTCAAACAGAAAATATCAGAATATTAGTCAAGTGTGTAACTACCATTGTATTTTTATACCAATATAAGCCTGGCATTTTAAGTGGGTGGCCTGTTATTGCATAATATTGCATTCGCGGTTGAACCGCAACGGGAAGGTGTGTGTATGTGGGATGGTTTGGGGAAAGTAACGGTTTGCGTTGCGTGGAGGTCAACCCAACAGCGCCGTGGATGTGGTCATCCTTGAGAGTCCTGAATCGTCACGAATCAAAGAACGGTTGAAATTCACGCCCAGGCTTCTCTCGCGGTTGTTTCCCGACCGAAGACTATGCTTAGCGCCTTCACCAGGGGATATTTCCGAAGGGACTATTCGTTCCGTGATTTTCGTAGTTGGGGAAGATCCTGGATGGCCCATTTTCACAAAGATAAATTTCCAGTTAGATTGATTGATTTGGTGTTTGAAGTCCACTTTATGCACAGAAAGGTTAATCGGGACTGGACCTACCGTCAAGGGCGCCCGCAGGACTTTTTCTCCGGGGGGGGGCAGAGTCATAGAAACTATTATTATTATTATTACTACTTCGTATGTTTCTTTTAATTAAATACATTTTAAATTTCCATATTCTGTATATCTATATAAAATTTGCATAACTATGTACGTACGTAACATTAATTCATGTATGACAAAAAGTTGTTTTTTATAATTAGATAATCAGTGTCAAATAGACATAAACTTAAATGTAACCCTATTTCAAATAACAATAATGATAATAATTTTATAGTTGTTGTAACTTACTTCCTGTAAATAGCAGAAAACAAGATGTTTTTAAATAAATTATCTCTACAACTTCCCCATTCGAATTACATTAACTCTTTCTAGAAATCTCAGGGGGGGGGGGGTCAAGTGTCCCTTGCCTACAGTTTTAGGTTGGATGCGAACCGCTATGTGCCTTCACCTGGAAATGTCAAGTTAGAAAAATATTTTTCAACTTCCTAGCCCTAGCTATTATATTCCAAAATGTGAAAAAATTACATATCTTTGAATTATTTCTAGAAATTTTGCGTGAATCATCCTGTTTTTTTTGTTTTTAAGTTGTTGTCTAGATATTCTCAATAGTTTCGTGAATATCCCTGGAATCTCTGGAACGAGCGAACTAAAGCAAGTTTCTGCACAAGTAGTGACTGGAGAGGGCTCGACAAACGGAAATGGAATTGCGTGGAGGGGAAAAGACGACTACCGCTACCAGCCTTTGCAGCAGCGTGTACTGCCTCGCTCCGTTCACTCGCTTTCCCCCTTCTCTACCGTTATGGGCGGCCATGCTCCAGAATTCCCAGAAAGGAATATAGCATTTTCTGAAGACAATTGTTTACTTCCAAAGCCGTAGCTAGAGTTTTCTGTACCCTGGGCGAGAATAGATTTTGACGTCCTATGCTCCAAATTCCCTCTCACCTCAACCTTGTGACAAATGTTTTTTTTTTTTCCTTTCTTTTAAATATTCGCACACAAACAAATCCTCAGGCATCCATAGCAAAAATTGTAATTTCGTCTGAATTGCAAGCACTCCTCTACAACGAAACTCTGTCTTAACTGAAGCAAAATCCACTGATAAAATTTTCCAACAGAAGATTAGAAATTCACATTAGGTATTGTTTATTACTCTGCTCTATTGGGTAAGTTTGAATTTACCTCGGGCAGTGGTTGTTTTTATATTAAGAATGCGTACAGGCCAATTAGTAAATCAACATTTAGTTCGTTTAAAGAGTGTGCCATCAACTTCCTGCCAATACGGAGAAGCTAATCAAACACTGAATCATTTATTAATCAATCAACACCGATACTCTTTATATAAAAACTTACAACATACAGAGGTTCCATTTCCGATATCCTTATCTACATTAATATCTGAGCACTGCACTTATTTGGATACTTTATAGTTTTGCTAGAAAACATAGGTTTACAATCTAAACAGCCATCATGACCCCCGATAATTTAAATCAATAAGACCTCGTTATACCATAAGAACAGAATGGACTACAACACTCAATTAGTCATTAGTGTTTCGAAGAAAGTGAATGATATTCAACAACAATTTGGAACATACTGTATATAATAGCAATTGCCTGAATTCAGCAACTTTGGCTAGAAATCGCAAACGCGGTGTGAGCCAAAAATAAAGAAGAAGACGAAGAAGGGTAAGTTAGCTACAATGTATTGGCGTGCAATATATTGCATACAATGTGAAATTGACGGTGTGGAAAAAAGATTTCAAATAGTTTGTTTCAAAGAAATGCTTTAGCACCGACTTCTACCCCCTTTTTGCGTAATTTATGAGGATAATAACGTCTTTATTACTACTACTACCACTAGTAATAATAATAATAATAATAATGCCATTATTAATGTTGTAGTTATTATTATTATTATATGGTACGTTTATCCCGATACTTGCCCCCCCCCCCCACCCACCCCCAGACAAGAATTCGTGGTTGCACCTCTGACCACGACAGCACCTGCCAGTGGCTGCCATCCGATGATGGCATTGGTTGTTTTCCAACGCTGGCTGATTGCGTTCGGAAGGAAGATAAAAAAAACTGAAAACAAGTGAAATTAATAGCTTTCGCGTGTTTTGTTCTGATGTCCCGACACCATTTAATTTTCTTGTCATGACAGACATCGATTTTAAGCTGTAACGTGTGTTAATTGCTGCCTTCTCGCCAATTTAAAACCGTTAACCTTACACTAATAGGGAAGTGTCTCTCATAAAGTGAAAGCTCTTGTGGAAACTTTCCACTAAAGAAGTAACATCGCTTAACATCGAGACTGAATGTAGGTACAAATGCTTGATTTATATTGCTTGATTCTATTGCTTATCATCTACAAAACGGAACGGAGTAACTTTTGTGGGCTATCAGTCATATACCTATGTATAAATAAATTTGAGAAATTTATGTAATGGAGTATATGAATTTTGAAACAGGTGGCAACCTAAACTTAATAAAATGTAAAAACGATGAATTTTTGGCTGCTTCAGGCGATATTTTAAATTAATGGAAGAACTGCTTCAATGACCTGTTAAATTTCATGTAGGAGATAAATCAGAAGAAAATGAAGTACACACAGCAGAACCTTTAGTTTCAGAACCTAACTTGACTGAAGTTAAATATGCTATTAAAAGGCTAAAGAGTAACACTGGCATTGATTAATACCAGCTGAGTTAATTAAATATAGAATTTCTTAATATTTCAAATTCATAATTTTTTTTTAACAATGGACAAAGGGGAAATTCCTCAACAGTGGTAATAATCTATTGTTCCTGTGTTTCTAATAGGTCACAAAACGAACTGCAATAATTACTGTTGAATTTCTTTCCTTTAAACATCATATAAAACATTAGTGGCAGAAATGCGAAGTAATATAAACCAAATTAATCAAAGTTTTACTTTTTTAAACACCAAATTATCTTGTTCCATTGGTTTACAATAATTTAAAATTGTTTTTACCTTCTTAAAAATTTTCGGAGAGTAAGATCAAGTGATTGATTGATTGAATTAGGTTTTCTATTTTTACGTATGTTTTCTGCCGCTTTTGGCTATCGCGACAATGAGGATGAGTGATGATGAAATTGATGAAGGGACACTCACAGAGAACACTCATGGAAGATCAGGTGAGTAATTCAACAAGTTTATGTCGGTTTCAAGGGAGATAATATGTTGACAAAAGAAACGGTGATGTTTAGCTACCAAACACTTGGGTTTAAATCTAAAAATCATCTAAAAATAGGTGGTAAGCTGCATCCTTGTATCCATGGCTTGTGCCCACTACATGCTGTCATTGCTGATCAACAATGAACATCATGTGAGCATAAATACTTGGTATAATTGGTATTTAATGACTTGGTATGAGAACGCACGTACTACACAAAGACCCTAAGTTATTCCAATTGACACAATATGTTTATGAAATAGGAAATATACTAATGAAACACCAAAACTACATATTTAATTGTGTCAATTGACGCATCGAAAATTGATAATGGAACCTATAAACTATGAATTAACAGTTTTGATTACAGTTAAAATATATTATTAGTAATGAAAGCTAAACAAAAATGAGTTATATCTTTATTGACAAAAGCTGCTTATGAACAGTTATTGTAATGAATGTAATCAAGAACAGTCACATGTGAATTGAATTTTGTTAAACATTGTTATACAACTTTGATTTTTGACAATAATTAACAATAATGAAATAATTGATTGCAGTTAAAATATATTATTAGTAATGAAAGCTAAACAAAAATGAGTTATCTCTTTATTCACTAAAACTACCTATGAACAGTTATTTTGTAATGAATGTAATCAAGAACTTATTCATACCTGTATTGAATTTTGTTATACATTGTTATACACTGTGTTATATATGTTTAAACAACTTTGTTAACGTGTAAAATTAAGGCACATGTAATACCCTGACATCTTGTGACAAGATTTTGAATTGATATGTACTGTAACAGATAAAAAGATTTATATTTAAGGACTTGTTGATTATAGATATGGAAATATGAAATATCACGCTGAAGACTGAAAGGAAATTATGTATTCATCGGAGGTGTTGAAATATAGCACAATATAGTGAAAACTGTGAATGTTTTTACGATCTCGTTTCATGCTTCGCCAATGGTAATGGTCAAATGCACAATATATATGTTTACACGTTGAAAAGTGGTACATTTTCAAATCTAATTCTTGAATACACACAATTAAAATAATGTATGGTGCCCGTTTAGTGGCTCAATTGAGAACAAAAGCAATGTCTTCACATTCAATCATTAAATACTCAACTAAAAACCGTAAAATTGCCGTTTCTATTGGTACAATAATCTGTCATTTTTAAGTTTTAGCGAAATAGCATGTGCAAAAATTGTGATACACTTAGCAGTATTGAAATTAAAAATTGATAAAAAACCGCCAAAGATAAATAGTTTCTCTTCAATTAATTTCATGCATTTAATTTGAGACTGCAAATTCACACACAATGTGAGACTTTCTCACATTTTGCAGCGAAGAAGAACCAGGCGAATCACATCCTTTTTCTTCCTTTAAATTATAACATGTAGTGTGAACTTTTACATTGTAATCACTTTTTATGGTTAACATCAATGATGTAAACCAAGTAACAGGAAGCGTAATCTTCTCACATGTAGAAAGTGCAAAGGACAAATAAAATACAAGTAGGAGCCTTTTAACGTTTTTGCTAATTTCCTTCCTTCCTGTTACTAGTAATTACGATTTCATTTTTTAAAAAATTGTAAAAATTCCACATTGGGAAGATGATTTCACTTCATTTCTTGGAAACGCATGAAAAAAGCATTGTTGAAATTGTTTCATAAAAATATATTTACCACAGTTCCACTTTGACGAATTTGTTTTCATACTCTACTCAGATAGACCTTAAAGTGGGACCCGAATCCGGCACCCTTTGATTACAACAGGGTTCAATAATACACTCTTGTGTAGGCTGTGCTTTTGTCCATTTCCTGTAATTTATTAAACGTTACAAAATGCAATGTTAACATCTTATTGTTAAACGTTCTGAAAATATGCTCAAGAAATCGATATAGCTAAGACTTCATGTCGTGCTTTCTGAATTATTATGTTTTGATTTTAGAGTTCGTAGTTCAAAAGGTATTTAGTTTATTTTGTTCTTTCTTCAAATGTAGTTACGTGCTTTGTAGACATGTCAAAGAGTGATTTGTTCATATAAAAATGATTTTTCCAATTAAGTAAACACACTTCTGTATCCTTTTGCCAATCATAAACTAATATATATGATAGCGCCTGTAAAATTTGGCAATTTGACTAAATTATTTGGTAATTCTAAACAAATGGATCTAATTGAAACTGGTTGTACTAAACATTCGTTTGTTTGTTGCCCATTGAAACGTTTGTTTCTGTTATTTCTTTTCTGAAAAATATAGATTTGTTTTGGTGATATAGCCAGTTATTTGTGAAAGAAAGCTCTCTATCTATTCTGAAATTTAGTTAATTTCGTGTTTTCTGCTTTCTGAAATCAACTTAATCTGACGTCTTTCCAGTTTGCGACATTATAATATTTTTTTTATATTTATGTAAATGTTTACCTCTGGTAGATTAGATTTTCCCTGGAAATCACGTAAAAAATTTCAAGTTTTCCTTTTTTGAAATTTGTTCTCCATGGCTTTTAATTCGTCTGTATGAAGAGCAAAGAAGGATAAAGATGTAAAAAATGCTTTCCTTTAACTTTTAATTTTATAATTGTCTCCTCTTTACCTTGTGGGTGTTGAAATCTTTGCCCCGACATTTTACACAAGTTCAGAGGAAGTGACGTTGTCTGGAAGTTCTTCCATGACGAAGAAGCAAGTAATTGATGTGACTGTTAATCAGATAATGAGGTAAGCAACCATTTGTTGCTGGCTTCAATGTCCGGAGGGACAGTCATGAGGGATCACTAACCCCGCTTTTCGAAGAAGAAAGGAACCGTATTTACCAGGACGAGAATTAGGAAGATACTGAAGACCACCTCCCATCCCTTAGATTTAAGCATCCTTTGCAAGTGAGAGACATTGTCTTGCTCATAATTTTGATTTGTTTACTAAAGAATTTTAATAACTATTAAAATTGTACCATCCTTAGATTGATGTAATTTGAACCTTACACATTATTTCTGTATATAAAGATACAAAACTCAGATCTCAGTTGCTGGTGGTCCCGGGTTCAAACCCGGACCTGTGCATGGAAATTCCTTGTGTTTCCCTTCATCAATTTCATCATCTCATCACCCATCGTCGCGATTAACCAAAGTGGTAGAAACGCGACGCTAAACAGCAAAAATCAAATCAAATCTAACTCCTGATCTGATAACTATTTATAAACATGATGTTGCGCCATCTTCAGTGTATTCCTGTTCAGTGTGCTAATTGAATATGCCTGCCTTCAACAAAATAACCCCCACGTGCCTCTACTTTTCATTCCCGATGCTGTCACCCTCCCCCCCCCCCCCTCTTTCACTTGTCCGCTGCGCTCCTGGTGACTAAAGAACTGTAAAGTCAAGAAAATCGTAGCTATGGAAAAATATGACCATTGCCTTACACTGGGTCGGAACCACGTAAGTACAGGAACACACACATGTCCGTATAGGGAAAAACCATGTGTGAGCTTTAATGCCCTTGTTTCGAGCGCCATTTCTGGGTCAATTACAACTTGCACCTTTGCGGTGAAAGAGAGGAAAGAGAACATTGTTTCTTGACAAATTGCACATTTTGTTCCCTGATTTGTCGGACTGGCAAGATAGAAAAAAGAAAGCCATGCCGAATTCCTGAGCGTTTCCTGTTTATCTTACGAAAAGCGCGCGGAGTTCCCATACGATTTCCCACTCGTTTTGGTGGCACGCGGAGCTGAAAAAAGCGAAAATTCCTCTTGCACAATAACAGTTGTCGTGCTTACGCTGGCGTGACATTTCCTCAATCCTATTAGCGAACGCTGTTCGAGTGCATTCGGCCGCTTGCCTTACTTCCCCACGCATTTCTTACGCATACTCTCGCATTCGTGCGTAGACCTCCAAGATTATTGTCAGATTGCACTTTACCAAGCCAATAAAAAAGAATGAAGAAATTATTACTTCAGCACTATCTCTGATCCTTCCAGATTTGGAATTTTATGCAAATATAGACTATGTCGTTGTTGGAAAAGAGTATTTAAAATACCGGGTGTCCGAATTGAAATGCCCTAATTTCAAATACTTATATTAAACGTAATATACAGGCAAGAACAGTGTGGTGGATGGTATATGGTAGCTTAGCTGTGGAAATTTTAAATAGGTAATGAATAGTAAGGATAATTTAATTTGGATCGTTCCAGGGGGGTGAAAAGTGAAAATGACAACCAATGCTGAAAAAGCGTAAGCTGTGTGGCGGTACGCAGATTTGGGATCCATTATTGCAGTTCAATGACGGTATCGCAAATTCGCACGTTGTGTCTATTGACCATACCGCTTAGGTCAAATGTTGCCTCATCCGAAAAGAGAACCTTGGCTAAAAAGTTGTTGTCGATCTCGATGCACTCAAGAATGTCTTCGGCAATTGTTGTTCGTTTTGGTTTGTCGTCGGGTTTCAACTCATGTAAAACTTGTAATTTGTATGCATAAAACTTAAGACGCTTTTGAAGCACATCGTGGACTGTGGATTTTGGGAGAGCAATCTCACGTGACGCCGTACGAACGGATTTCTTTGGAACTTCGTGCAATTGCATCTACAATTCGCTGAACGTTTTCGTCTGATGTTCGTGATCGGCCACCACCATGCCTCTTAGCGACAGATCCTGTCTCTAGAAACGGTGCTTTCTACGCCTCGATTCTCTTGGCATCGGGAGGGTCTCTGCGATACTCTGCACTAAACCGTCGTTGAACTGCAATAATGGATCCCAATTCTGCGTACCACAACACAGTTTGCGCTTTTTCAGCATTGGTTGTCATTTTCACTTTTCACCTCCTGGAACGATACAAAATAAATGAATCCTTACTATTCATTACCTATTTAAAATTTCCACAGCTAAGCTACCATATACCACCTACCACACTGTTCTTGCCTGTATATTATGTTTCATATAAGTATTTGAAATTAGGGCCTTTCAATTCGGACACCTTGTATATTTGTTTCTTATGCATTTAGAGAGAAACAGAGAGAGAGAGAGAGTGGAATAGAGAGAGAATGAATTAGTGAAAGAGAGAAAGAGGGAATGGGAGAGAGTGAAAGAGAGAGAAAGAGAGATAATGAGAGAGAGAGAGAGTGGAATAGAGAGAGAATGAATTAGTGAAAGAGAGAAAGAGGGAATGGGAGAGAGTGAAAGAGAGAGAAAGAAAGAAAATGAGAGAATGAGAGAGAGAGAGTGAAATAGAGAGAGAATGAATTAGTGAAAGAGAGAAAGAGGAATGGGAGAGTGAAAGAGAGAGAAAGAGAGAGTGAGAAAGAGGGAATGAGAGAGAGTGAAAGAGAGAGAGAGAGAAAGGAGGGAATGAGAGAGAGAAAAATAGAGTGAAAGAGAGAGAAAAA
This sequence comes from Lepisma saccharinum, assembly GCF_977018435.1. NCBI lineage: Eukaryota > Metazoa > Arthropoda > Insecta > Zygentoma > Lepismatidae > Lepisma > Lepisma saccharinum. Next base: position 23,242,373 of record NC_139252.1, on the reverse strand, counting down.
GAGAGTGAAAGACAGCGAGTAAGAGAGAGAGAGAGTGAAAGAGAGAGAGAAAATGAGAGAGGGGGAGAGAAAGAGCGAATGAGAAAGATAGATAATCATTCTCTTTCTCTTTCTCTCTCTCTACAACTAAATATAACCATTTATTATTTTGGCAGGTTTTTCTTTCATAAATGCATATTTTGCTTATAAACACTACTCGAAGTGAGGCAGGACGCGGGGTGATCTATCCCTCTAGTTAAGAAAATTTCCTTAAAGCATTGCTCCACCCAGGGGAATTTACATAAGCATCCCCTATATTAGAAATCTGATTTCTGATGCTTCTTCATTAGTTCAAATACTTTCATAATTAAGTTAAAATACAAAGAAGTACAATATTTCGAATTGTGTTGTGAAATATGAAATTTCAACTCTAATGAAAGTTGGTGATGAGTTTAATAAAAGTTCTGATTTTTCTTATAAATTTTAGGGACCTAAGAACAACATTTACACCCCATATGTTTTTGATTTTTTTTAAAAAAGGATATAGCCTGGTAAACAGGGTGTCCCAATAATAGTGAACAAGCGAAACAACGGAAATGGGCCAATGTAGTAGTATCTGCTTGGTTTGAGTTTGATTTTTTTAAGTCCGCTTTGTGCGCAGTAAGGCTAATCGGGACTGGACATACAGTTTAAAGTGGAATCCAAACCACTATGTGCCTCCACCGGGTATCGAACCCGGGACCTTTTGATTACAAGGCGACGACGCCACCACTGCGATGCAGTATGTGCTGTAAGCCATTTAGCACAGTACTGAAAATGAGAGCCTGTGTTGAATGCTGCAATATCACATCATGAGGCGCTGTAACGGAAATAATTACATTTATGTTTCCTTTACCTATGAGACCACCTGGGTTTGATTCACGGTGGAGGTGCAAGTGGTTCGATATCCACTTGAAAGTGTAGGTCCAGTCCCAGTTAGCATTTCTGTGTAAAACGAAACTCAAACCCAGTAGCGGCTTTTGTCTATTCGCACATTCGCACGTGCACACCCAAATAAATCTGCAATGCAATTATTTTTTATTATACTTATTCACTGCACACTATCTCCTTCAAAACATCAAACGTTCCGAAGCCCAATCGCCCCGTCGGGTTCGCATTACCAGCGCCTGCCGTTGAGATACGTTCGCTCGGAACACAAGTCGCCCTGTGCTCGTTTGACGCTGTTTGCAGCACGCAAGAAAAGTGAAGGGATTCGCACTGTGTTCAAGATACAGCAGTGTTGCAATCCCGTTTCATTCGAGATCGTGTAGCGGAGTAGAGGCAACCCACATCGTCGTAAATCGAGGGATATTTTTGGAAAAGGGAATTTCTATGGTATCTTCGCCCACACTGTTCCTAGCTTGACAGGGGCAAGAAAGAAGGTAGGATGGAAAGGAGGGAGGCAACTGAAAGCGAAACGCTTGCTTTAAACAATGTCTTGCATTGACTTTGCTTAGTGCAGCTTGGTCAAAATAAACTGCCCTTGTGGCTCTGTAGTCGAATTATAAACCCGCACAGGGGAACCGTGGATCAGTCAGCTGTGCCTGCTCGTGCGTTGTAAAATTGTTGCACTGTCAAAAGCTCGTTCCTGTTTCAGTCAGTGGGAAGTGTTTGCTTTCATAATTAAAGAAAAAAACTGTACATAGCGAAAGCAGAGACGTAATAGTTAACATTGTTGATTTTTTGGAGGGAAGTTAGGTAAAAAGCGGGCAGCGACTGCAGTAATAATACGGATACGGCGGAAGGGAAAGGAAAAGTTTGAAGTACGAAGAGGGCAGTGTGGAATGGACTGAGTGAGTACTGTTATTTTCTTTTATATTTATTATTCTCTTGATTTTGCTTGCTTCTGACGGTCATGAGAAGTAAACAACTGATTTTCTGCATGTGGTCGTTGGATCGGCTACCTTGTTTGCAGGAGTGGCTCGAGTATAAAAAAATTTCACCCGAGCGAGATGGCGCGGTGTTTATCCCAGTTTGCAGGTGTAGCGAACGACTTCGCCTGCTGTTTCCTCAGTTGGCGAGAGTGGTTTTGCGCGGGCGGGTGCATTATGGATTCCTCCAGATCAGTGCAGAGAACTGTAATCCAATTTCTTAACGCAGAAGGCGAGCATGCGGTACTGCAACACGTTTCTGAGGCTTAGACAGGCCATCAAAAACAAGCTCAGAGGTAAGCTCTCGAAGGGGACAACGCTAGGCCACATGTGGCCAAGAAGACCCTCGATCTGCTGAGAACATTTCAATGGAAAGTCCTCACAAATCCTCCATACAGCCCCGATATTTCTGTGACTTCCATATCTTCGGCCCCTTAAAACAATCACTGAAAGGTCAACGGTTCACCTGTGACAAGGAAGGCAGAACACCGTGAAAAACTGGATCCGTAAGCAACCCAGGAGTTTCTACACTGAAGCCATCCACTCCCTTCCTACGTACTGGGATCAGTGCATCAATATCAATGGCAATTATGTGTAGGTAACATGTTACACATTAATTGTAATTCACTTATTATGTAATGCAAATATTCTGTAATATAATACCATAGTCTCCTTTTCATTTGGGCATACCTTATATTATGTATTGTTTTCCAATTGGAAATGCATGTTGTAAATATGAAATATATAATAGCTTATGATGTTTGCAGAACTTTTATCCTATTTTGACAAAATAGAAAGCGAGTGAGACTGTAAGTCACTAATTGACATGGATGTCTCTATTCAAAATTGATTCAATAAAGCAGAAATGCACAACGAACTTGATAAACTCATTTCAAAGTAAGGTTCATGGATGGCCGTGTCTTCAAGTATGATGGATTGTGAACACCGATGCATTTTAGTCCATTAATTTTATGTTTATAGTTACAGTAGTTCCTGAGATATTCATAGTTTATACGGACGGTGGATGTACAGTCACCAGCAATAATAATGGGACACCAATATCCTGAAATGCTCGCTTCCCTGCAAGACTTATGCGTGTGGATTTTAAATGCAAATTTTCATTGGCAAATTCTACAATAGCCATAGAGTTAGGCAACACACATACCGCCTTGCAGGGAAACGAATATTTCAGGATGTAAGTGTCCCATTTTTATTGCCGGTGACCGTACCTATCTAAACACTGCTGCTACATTACAGGAAGATTCATATACACACACACACACACAAAGATTCGTATATACAGAGTAGCCCACAAAAAGGTAAACGAAAGTATTATACTCTGTCTCCGGGAATCTCTGAAGCGATCGAACGAAACTCTGCGCAAAGTAGCGACTAGAGAGGGTTCTACCAATGAACACGTTAGAGGGAACGTGATTGCGTGAAGGGGAAAATGGATTGCCTTTACCAGCCTTTGCAGCTTGTACTGCTTCCCTCCGCCCACTAAATTTCTCCCCTTTACAACTGCGCTGCCTTGCTTCAGAAATTCCCGTGATAGAGTATAAGTAGCCAGTATTTTGGTTTACTTTTTTTGGACCACCGTGTCAGTTCAAGCAGCAGATTTGACTTTCCTCTAAGGTTCACATACTTAGATGTATATCATGTGGGGGGAAAAGTGAGCTAAATAGAAAAGTAGAGTGCCTATTTTTTTTACGTTTCGAGACTTTTGAACCACCCTGTGTTTAATGCCCGAAGTGTGATTAAGCATGTTTCGTTTAGATCAGTTGACCTACCTACGTTCGCTTACACAAAAATTGCAGACCCATTGACACAGAATCAAGGTTCAATGGATCGTGTGAACTTCCATGCAAGCCAGTTCGTTTCGGATTTCGAACGAAACTAATTCAGAGGAAGGCCGCTTTGAAACTGGCCGCCGGGTCTGCAACAAACGGTCCGTGACCGTTAGTGTCTACCATAGTCTTTTTAAACCCCTTCGTTCCAAATTTGCGAACTGACGGTCGAACAGATACCATACTGTAAACAAGCATTCTCGCTATCAAGCTTATTATTAAAGCGCTTCACGCGAATAGGAGTGCTTCACTGCTAGGATGAAAATCGGTGTCATGTCTACTTAAATACATTCATTCCATGGGTGCCCAGGGGGTGACTCTTGACCTCCTTCAATATTGATTGATTAACTCTTCAGTGGTCGCGCGGGAAAAAAACTCACGACATTGGTCGCGCTGATAAGAACTTACGGCATTGGTCGCGCGGATAAGAACTCATGTCATTGGTCGCGCGGAAGAAAACTCACGGCATTGGTTGCGCGGAAAAAACCTCACGGCATTGGTCGCGCGGAAAAAACCTCACGGCATTGGTCGCACGGGGAAGTTAACTCACGGCATTGGTCGCGCGGATCACTATTGCGATCCACGAAATATTACCGTCTTTACTCACTATTTGTCAAAATTTATCTAGTTTTATAGCGAGAATGAGAATGTCCTTTTTTAAGTATTCTGGATCACTATATATATATATGTATAAATTATAAATTCACTCAATGCATTACAAGTGGAAGGAAAATTTAAATGTAGTGCATTGCATTTGGATGTCATGAAACAACACAAAAAACAAATACATTTAGAATCTTATGAATGTTATTTTCTTTCCCAAAAATATCGCAAAGAGGTTTTTGGTGGTCTGAACACACCCACTGCTTACATTTACAACAATTTTTAGAGAAATCGTACTTACCTATATAGTGTATAGAAATACTAACTATCCAAAAATTCTCTCGTCAATGGTCTCGCGGATCACTATTGTGCTCCGCTGAAATATGAGCTCTAATAAAAAGTCAACAATGGATATATTTCAAATAACGGCTGCACGAACATAGTTCCTGGACTGTTTCAGGAAGGTAGACTGGGAACCAAGGTCAACAGTGTTGCCAAAATTCAGCAGCCAGTGAAAATATACGAGTGAATCACTATTGTGATACGCACGACCATTGCAGTGTCAATTGATGAAGAACACTCATGCCCAAGCCGGGATTCGAAGCCTAGTGTCGTAGCGCGCTGTGCTAACCACTCCGCCAACGGTGTCAGCATCCATGCCATATGGAAAACTTGCTTATTTATTATTAATATTTTATATTTATAATCTATTTTTTGCTTACACACTTGTTTACTCTCCCTATCTCTTTATTGTTAATTTTTTTCTTTATTATACTCTTTTTCCTGTCTCGTTTTCGGTTTATTCTGTTTCTCTATCACTCGTGCTTCCTATATTCCTCACTTTTTCTTTACCTCTCTCTCTCTATCTATCTCTCTCTCTCTCTATCTCTCTCTCTCTCTCTCTCTATCTCTCTCTCTCTCTCTCTCTCTCTCTCTCTTTCTCTTTCTTTCTAGATTCTTTCTCTCTCCCATTCTTCCTGGAATTGATATTTTGTGTTTCTTTTCTTTCTTTCTTTATTTTATTTGTTCCTATCTTTCTCTCTACCACTATTATTTTATTTCTTTCCCACGTTTTATTATTAGTTCTACAGGGTGGCGCACGAAATGATCCACCATTTTGTTGTTGAATAAAAACTATATTATAAAGAATCTCTCAGTGAAACATAAATGACACAAAGGTTACACTTTGGAAAAACGTACTACTGCAATACATGTTCAATCTGGCCACCGTTTTGACTTTTAACCTCAGTCAAGCGAACACTAATATTTCCAATTACCCTACGGAGATAGCGGCCCAGACCGTAACCTTCGGTGCATTGCTAACTTTTTCATGAAGCACTCGTGGATTCTCAGCTGGCCAAAAGCCCACATTTTGTTTGTTAACCACACCATCCAAATGGAAGTGCGCCTCGTCAGAAAACCACACGCTGTACAGTGTTGCATTGTTACCCTCGGCCCAATTAGCGAAGGTCAATCTCTTCTGTTTCTGTTCATTTGTGAGTTTTGCACCACGGTAATCTTGTACGGATACACGAGGAGATCACTTTTAAGAATCCATTGAACAGAACGTCTTGATATCCCAAGTTGTGTTGCTGCTTTTCTGGTCGATTTGCCAGGACTTTTCTGCACAGCGACGCGGACGTCTTCAATATTCTCAGGCGAACGCACAGGTTTACGACGATCACGCTTTGGTTCCAGTACTGTTTATTCCACTAGAAACTTTTCATGCAGTTTGTGTACCGTTTTACTCGAGGGGGACCACCGAGTTTGGAAATGTGCACGAAAGCGCCTCTGAGTCCACACAATGCTCTTTGTTTCGGCGAAAAATAGCACAGTTGCTGATCGCTGTTCCGTCGTAAGTCTTCCTTTGTCCGCCATGTTGTATACTCTAGCCCCCTGGGGACAGGTGGATGCACTACACTTCAGTTTTCATCACACGATATTTCCAATGACTACTGCAACTACTGTTGGCACACTTGACGTCATTCCTCATCTAAGAACTGAAAAAAATAAAAAACAAATGGTGGATCATATCGTGCGCCACCCTGTATATCATTTTCTCTATATATGTTCAGTGTTTATCTATCTCTCAGTTTATCTTTAATTATTTGTTTTACGATAAGTAAACATGATGTCACATGGCATTTACAGCTATATCCCACTTCAGAACACAACTTGATTTCGTCCCCTCATCCCCCTCCCTTAGAATATGTGAGGGATCATGCCCATTCAGCCGACATTCGTTCAACCAATACGATTTCTCAGAAGCCACGTGCATTTGTCTACATTCACTTTGTTCTTAACAGTGAACAGAGTATAGTTCCGAGGACTTTTATTTAGGCATTTTCTAGACACATAACTGTTTTTGGCCAGTGCCTGGCCCTCTAGTGGCCTCCCTCGTAGTTGTAGACCAAGCAATTTCAAAGTCAAAACAGACCTCATATTCTTTATATTTAACCATGTTAAAAGAAATATATTTAACTGGATAGCTGCATCTGAGCTTGTGCACGTATTAGACAAGCATCTTGTTACTTTTACATTAACAACTATTATATTTCATGAGATGTACACCAATTATGTAAACTTTATGATGATCTAATTAGCATGCTTACTTGTAACACCAGAAAATATTTCACATTGGCAAATGTTTGGTTCGGTAACAACTTATGAAGCATGTTCGAGTGCTAGGCAAGGATTTAAGTTGAAGTGTGTTATAAAACACCGGACTTCCACTGGGGAATACATTGCTTTGAAATGGATCACAAAAATCAAATCAACACCTAACCAAACATGTTCTAAAATGTCAATACAGACTCAATTTATTTTGTCATTTAAAATGTAATTTCAGGAACAGTTTTTTTTTCGGGGTAAGATAACTTAAAACACAAGCGAGAAACATAAATTTTAAAACTTAAGGTGATGCTACAAAAATTTGCTTAAATAGAAGTAAAATGTTTACATATTATATTGCAAACTGTTTAAAAGAGAGATCTTTTTTAGGCTTAATAATGAGAAAGTTTGAAATCGTGTTAGCAGAACCATCTGGTGGCTACATTGCCTTAATCTGTTCCTCGTAGTTGCATTGAAAAAGATTCGGATAAATAAATATTTATTGTTCTTGAACTAAAAGATAAATCCAATATGTCGTGTTAAATATCACAACTGAATTATGGTTAATCTTTCAGTGGAATAAGATACAATAAATTACCATAGAAGATCAGAACTTACGTACAACTTCCTTATATTTAGAAAAGCAGATATTAATAGTTCAATTATATTATAAAACTGAGGACGTCTTAACTCATGTATTTAATAAGAAATAATGGTATTATCCTCCTTTTGTCTAATCTACTCTCGTTTCGCTTCAAACACACAAATCTTTATTTTATTCTAATCTATGCACGAGCCAATTTTTGTTTAATATACTTATTTAGAAATGGAGCTTGTGCTTATAAGTGTGACTTTTTATTTTTATTTTCTGTTATTTTCTCCATTATTGCCATTAAATGTAAACATCTCTTGTAACGCGCCAAATGTCACAAAGATATACTTATGATAATTTTATATTACACATTCAGTTCATGTAAAGTAATGAATGTAAAGGTGTATAACAATCAAAGTTAACAACTTTTATAATCGTAAATTGTACAATTTGTACTAAGTATGAATTAGTGGATTGAATCAATTAATCAAACTCAGTAAATGTGGAATCACTGGCGAGTTTGCCAACAATGAGAAGTAACCGCTTGTATCAAATATCCGGAAGCTATCGTGATTCTGGGATTTGTCAGCAAAGAAACAAAAAAGCAGCGCGACCTTGTTGGCTCTTACCGCGGCATCTGACCTTCAAGTTCCTAGAAAATCCTCTTGGTTCAGTGTCCAGCGAAGTACAGTTACGGCGACTGGTTCTGGAGTCATGTAGAGGTTGAACAAGGTGTCAGAGGTCGGCAGGAAAGGTTGCATCGCTGTGCACCAAGAGCTACGATGCTCACGACCAAGTCATCGTGTGAATATTTAACTGATAACCTCACCTCTATGTCAAACCCCTTTACCGGAGCACGTGGTCGGTTGACCGTTGACATACACCTTTAACGAGGATCCCGGTGTGATGGGACTGCTTCAAAAGTAGGACACTTTTGTGTGTGTGTGTGTGTCCCAACAAGTTAAAGAAACGGATGTAAAACGTTAGTGCTTAAAACTGGATGTTTGCATGTATACCTGGTCAGTGTGTGAATTAGCTGCCATTCATGGGGAAATAGTTAGCGTCACGGCCACAATATCCTGGATTTGAACCATGGATAGAGTTCTTTAATCTATTTTTTAATTCATCCTCATCGTCGTGACGTTTAAATATAAAAAAAAATACGAAAAATGTTCTGTGTATTCGTCCCTTAAGTTTATTTAAATAACAATTTACAAAGTGTTACCGGAAAGGTCATTAAGAGAAGTGGGGACACTGTGCCTTCAAACCTCCGACATGCACTTACCAAAATGTCCGTGGCTTAATGGGAAGTGTCCTTAATGGTTTTTTTTTGTTTTTTTTTTAAAGAAATGCAAATTATTTCTTTGAAGAATTTGCTTCTAGATTAGATCAGTCAGTTTCGTCTTCTTGGGGTACAAACTGCATGTAATATTAATGCAAGCATGTGCTTCTTGCAGTATTTGAAATAATAATCAGTGTATAATTATTATTTCATAAAGGTTGACGCCATACTACTTCTCTTGTTGTTCATAGCTATATAAGTTTTTAAAAGTTTGTCTATTTTATGCACATATAGGCTAATCGGGACTAAACTTACAGTTTAATGTGGGATCCGAACAGTTCTGTACCCCCCTCCCCGTTACTTGTTGTTTTTGATAAAAATATCAGCTCGAAAATATTTCTTCTGTTAATTCCCTGTCTTATTAATTGCTATGGGTTTCCTAAGGGTCTAGTATCCCTTTACTAAGAGAAGGGAGCAGAAAATCTCAGTGATGATGTATTTATTGTAATTTTAAGAAAGAATGCATATTTATTCATAAAATAGACGTATCATTGTAGCTACGGTATAACGTATTTGGACACGATGGAAATAATTTCGTTAGAGGTGGGTCGGATAGGTATCGATAAAAGTGACGTCCCAAGCGGGGATCACAACCCTACATTTTCTCCAGAATTCGTAAAAATAAAGTAAAGTGTTCCCCTGTGCTTAACACCACGCCATGAAGGCGTTTAGGGAATTTTGATCCGGTCGTGAGTGGGGGTGATGTGATCAGCATCACGCCCCCGACCGCGTTTACCCCCCAGGGTTTCCCCCAGGTACCCATGGCATTCGACGCTGGGTGGGCGCCGGGGCCGCTTTCAACGTTAGAAAAGTTCCCGGATTTGAACCGGCCGGGGGTCGAACCCGGGACCTTTAGCATGGTAGTCAGACGCGTTACCGACTTTTTTTTTATTTTTGGTAAAAAGGAATACCCCTACGCGGTGGTATCCTTCGTCATTCATACTTTTTCAACTTTTACACTTTACAATTTTTACAGTATTCTCAGTTTTCCTCGTTTTTGGACAAACAAAAATACCCATGCCTTACCCGGGACTCGAACCCGGATCCCCTGGCGTTGCAGCGCGCTCTGCTAACGACTCCGCCACGGAGGTCGACACTGAGCCACCGCGGCCAGAATTCGTAAGAAAGAAAAATGTTAAAAAATTGAATGTAGGGAAACGATGGCAAAATATGGGACTGGCTACTAAGAATCCCTTCTTATTGCACCCCCCCCCCTTTTTGCAAAATCTTTCTAACATTACTGACCGATAAATACGATGTCTCTAAAAGGGATTGATAGGTGTTACATAGTTTTAGCCAGCAGTTGGGTTCCAAAACTGGGGAGGGGGGGGGCAAGGACACTTTAATTTCCCTTGGTAGATAAGGCGAAAAGTAGGGAGCAACTTCCCCCACGCCCCCCCCCCCCCCGCCTGATCGCCGCCACTGGTTCTAGCGTTTTAAAAGGAGTTATAATGCCAGAAACTCGAAATGTGGAAGATATATGCCATGACTCTTAAAAAGGGAAAATAAAGTTATCCGCCATTACGGTTCAGTCTTGAATTCAACGAGTTCGATACTAAAATAAGCTATTGTATAAATTGTTAGAGGTAGTCAGTCCTCTTGAGCGATTCCATCAAATTCCTGGTACAGCATAATAGCTTCTTTTTATGAGTTATAAACTCAAATTTCTTGGCTATGGATAGAAAACAAAGGACCAATTAATCACGGAAAAAGAAATCACGATTTCAGGGCGAAAACCAACATGGAACCTCTTGCTTAATCTAACAGCCACTCCTGGTCAATTCGTTCCGTACGCTGGCCATGAGGTGCAAGTTCCGCCATGGTCGCTGGTGAGACAACCTTGTTCCTTGTGTCCAGTGAAGCATGACATCCCAAATCAGAGCACCGCTCTCTTCTTGAGCCTCTTTAAGTTCTCCAATAAATGCCCCAAGGGGTAGACTTCGTTCATATATAGTACACGATCGAGCGCCAAAGACAATAGGTGTCATGGTATTTTATTTTACACAATTTTTCGATCATCGTCCTGGTAACGGATCGTCTCGATGGTGTAGTGGTAACATCGTTGCCTTGTAATGAAGGGGTTCCGGGTTTGATCACCCGTGGAGGCACACTGCACAGTGGTGCGAGTCCCACTTTAAATATCGATCAGTATCTGAGTATAAAGTTAAAACAACTATCGAATTTTATTTATTCTTTTGTATTTTTTCAAACAAACTCTTCGTTAAAAGTACTGTAAAACCTCGATAAGCCAAACTTCGCTTAATCCGGACGGGCAAAAGGCAGAATACAAATTTTTAAATGTGGCTAGAAGTCAACAAGAGAATTTCCCAAAGAAAGGCAGTCAACCACTGATGAAATTCTGTTTCCCGCAGACTTTTGTACTGTACTATATAACAGCGGCGGCTCAAGGGGTAGAGCCGCCGTGTCATGGCACTACCCTTAGAAGAAACGCATACCTCGCCAAGTATTGTTAAAAGAATACATTGATAGTTTACAGACAAGGAGATTCGAATCTTGCAATCGGTCAAGCTAACGTGACGACCGCCCCAACCTCCTCACTACATCGCCAACTGTTTCGTTCGTACCCTCGCGAGGCAACAGTCCGTGCCGCCCAAGAGCTGGCCTAACTCATGGACCTAACCAAGTTGACACACGTGCAGAGGGTTGAAGAAGTCTCCGCGAGGAACATTGCCACCATGAGCCGAGAACAAAGTGGCAGGGGGCGGGGTTAGCCCATAAGAAACCGTGCCCGTCTCCGCCTGGCACCGCAGGGGAACTTTCGCAGTGTTGACACAGTTGCCACCTTCAGAGAAAAGTCGCTAAATACGACTGATTTGTAAGACCCGTTGGGGAAGTAATTTCTGCTTACTTTTGGAGAAACGAACCTAGTATTTCTCCAAAGTTAAATGAACATTTTTGATAATAGATAGATGCACCAAGAGGGCCATCCAGACTTTTTTAAAAATATAATAGTAAAACATTCTATGATTCCTTTGGCATTTCGACAATTTCTTTTCATAACAAAGATATTTTCGACATCCAGTTTGAATACGTGTGCATGGAGGAGGAAAGGGTGATAGCATTTGTTTTTCCTTACCTCTTGTAATTGTTATATTTTTAGGGAAGTGTCCTGTATTGTATAAAGAAAGATTAGTGAGTGAAGATTAACCACACGTTGTTTTCCACGTTACCAAACGAACATAAACATCTTGGACAGTGGCGCAACTTCAAGGAGGGTGCGAAGGGGCTCATTGCGGAGGTTTTTTTTTTCGAAAGACAATGCGATTGTTTCAACTCAGAAGTTCCCGTGGCTGTGCAGTTTCTTTGCGGAAGACTGCGTTCTTTTCTGGTGCCCATTTCCCCCCGTTTTTCAAACCTAGAAATGATTATCTTGGATTTGTGAATTTGCTTAATAGCAAGAAATAAACTTGTCCACTGAAGTAATGAATAATCACACCAAATACCGGACTTGAATAAATTGATTTATCCCGCTAACACATAAATTATGACAGCTGTAACCTTTACATTTTAGCATAGACATAGATGGCACAATAGGATTCAACATATCTACTTTAACAAGAGTTATCGATGTACGCAGTAATGTTCAACGGGTCAGCTTTAATTTATTTATGTCTATATTTTTATATAATGGAAATATACATTAAAGGCATTTAAGAAAAAGAATAGTGCCGATCAACTTACCCCCCCCCCCATTAGTCCGGGGACTTTTGGTGATAAATATTTTTAGTAAAAGGGATGTAGCTCGATCACTTTCTTTAATATGCTTCTAAAACTCTCCATTCCATGTTAATGAGGCCAAACGTCACTCAGTATGATTTGAACAAATTAATCAACTTTCTTGCCGGTACAGTGTGTAAGGATGATATTTATTGTGATAATATTGTAATAAAGAGCAATGGAAATCCTGTTATACTTCTCTGAATCCGTAATTTCCGACTAATCATAATTAATGTATAGGCTTCGTTAACAGGTGGACCCTTCCTATAATACGGGCAAATTTACGAGAATCGGTATACAGGGCGTCCGAATTGAAACGCTTTAATGGCAACTGTCTTTCATTCTACATGCATGGGCGTAACTTGGGACTAATTTTGAGGGGGTATTAAACTAGGACTAATTTTGAGAGAGAGGAGAATTAAACTGGGCCTAATTTTGAGGGGGCAGAATCAAACTATGCCTTATTTTGAGGGGGCAGAATCATTGTTGCCATTGTCATGATGGAGTTTGATTGCCTTACCTTGCAGCTCCGGTATCTTGGTCTGGAGAGGACGTCGTAACTCCATCATGACAATGCCAAGCCTCACACAGCCATGATGACACAGAAAAAATCATGAAAATGGGATGGGAAGTCGTCCCTCAGCCTCCCTATAGTCCGGACTTGGCTGCTTTGGATTTCTTCCTGTTTGGTCGTCTGAAGGCCCACCTGCGGGGGAAAACATTCAACAGTGACAAGGATCTCATTTCTTGTGTGAAACAATGGTGTAAAAGTGCATTCAAGGCATGGAAAGAACGTTGGACGAGATGCGTCACAGCAGATGGAGGCTACATTGAGTGACATCGTCTTCTAGCCAATGGATGAAAGTATGTTCACCTAAAATTTCACCATCATATTGCAACTAATAAAAATATTATAACCATCTGTGCAAAACGTATTGAACGTCCTTTGTACTAATTACTACTTTGCTCACAGAAACTTTATGGCTATGTATATTCATTGATGTATTCATTCATAAAATACATGTGGAGTGACTGACAGTTGCCATTCGGGCGTTTCAATTCGGACATCCTGTATTATACAGCATGCTACCTTTCCTCAATGACTCGAGGGTAATGATCCCCATGATCTAGTAAACCTCCAAGTGGAGTAGAGGTGGTAATGTCGAGCCTTGTATTCAAGGGGTCCCATGCTCGATATCCTGTGCAAGCACATAGTGGATCGGATCCAACTTGTAGGTCCAGTCCCGATTAGCCTATCCGAGGATAACGTGGATTTAAAACAAACTTTGATCCTATGAATTAATGCACCGTTTTTTGACTTTTGATTTAAGCCCACTTTATGCACAGAAAGGCTAATCGGAACTGGACCTACAGTTTAACATGGGATCCGAACCCTGTGTGCCTCCACCGGGTATCGAACTAGAGGACCCCTTGATTACAAGGCGACGAATCTACCATTGCACCCACCAATGTCTTAATACTTTTATGAGAGAGTAGTGGTTAAATAATTGTAGGAAGAAAAGGACAGCTAGTTTGAATTGGAGTGGTGCGTACCAACTTTCATACATTTTCTTAAGTTAGTATCATATTAATATCTATGGACCTTTCCCATTAATTTTTCTCCCAAGAATGTTATTATTAAAACATAGGCAAATAATAAATAGATCGATGAATAAGTAGCTGCAGTCCATTCGTTACACATCAGTTGAAGAATGGCTACACAAGAAATGGTATGTTTTTGAAATGCTGTATTGTCAATTGGCATCAACTTTCGAATGGAAGACATGAATGAACCCAAGACAGGTAGTAGATTTCCTTTAACACCTGGAGGCCACTTTCTTGTATGAGTTGCTCGTTGAGCGTCATTTTGTCTCATATTGTTTTGAGTCCCGGCGCCGGAAGAAAGCGAAGCCGCAATCGACTTGTCAAAAATTATGAAGAGAACAAAAAAAAGGGTAAGAAAAAGATGGAACGCATTAGAAAGAGCCTCGGACGTCGGTTAGAGAAAACTGTCTTGTAACGTCTTGAATTTATCTTGATTCCAAGTGACGGGAGACAGAATTTACAGGCGACTGAGAAATAAGTTACATCGAGCGAGAGGATGAGGAAATTCAAGAGGTACCTGTCAAGAACTCTGAAGAAAGTTGATGAAAAAATGGTAAGAAAGTCAAGGAAAGGGATTTGCGCTGGTAGGAATGAAGTTGTGTATGCTGGAAGCAATTAAAGAAAGGATATGAATATTTCCATCACTCTCAACAGGGAAATTCCACAAGAAATTGATCAAAGCATTTGGTAACGACCAGAACTGCGATTCATATGTTCTAACAAGTGACATTATACTAGTAGGTACATACATATGGACTAAAAAGTGGCAAAATATGGACTAACACTTGCTAAAATGACCCAAAACGATGCAAAGAAAACTTCTTCATAGTGATTTCAAATAAAATAAACAATTTATTGCTTTCCATTGCATTAATGCTTAAAAATAACAAGCCACAGAGAACGAACTCAACCTAATCGAATAGATGAGATTGTGAAAACCAGCTTGTTGCAAACTTAAGAGGTGAACAATAGAATAATTTGAATAAGAAGTATTATGTACATGGTTTTCATGAACTGATAGTCTGACGAATAATTTAGCAAAACATTCTTAAATCTTCTACACAAAGTAATTCTTTTTATTCATTTTTTAAATTGATATTATTGATTTGTTTTATTTTACTTCGCTTTTTGTGCCACTTTTGACTAATTTGCGAAGATGCGGATGATTTGGTGAAATTGATGAATGGACACTCACAAACATCCGTGCCCAGGCCAGGATTCGAACCCGGGACCCCTGGTGTCGTAGCACGATGTGCTATCCACCCCGCCACGGCGGTCGGCTATTCATTTTTTAATCTTTTAACACATGCTATGAACTTGTCATCTAAAAAACATGGCAATTTTAAGAGAGAGAACAATATGCATAGCATTTAGCAGTAAAAATGACAGACAGTTTCCTTTATACAATTCCTACAAGAACACATATCTACCGGAGCCACATAATTTATTTCTTTTGAACAATTTTGGAACAATTCCAAAATGATGAAATATGAGTAATATGTGAAATAAACATGTTGAAATATGTAAAATTAAGTACGTTTTCCTTAAATTTGTAAAAGTATGTATTAAAGTTGGAAATATAGAAAAATATTGACAATAAAATGTGTCTTAAATTACTACAAATATTACTATTCGTGGTAAAGATATTACAAAATTTCAGTGGTAATTCGTGAAACTAAAAGTATGTATTTACATATAAATCCTATCCTTGGTGATGACGATTCTATAATTGTTTTAATATGCTTCAATAGCATTGGTAAGGAAGGGCAATGCCATCCACTTTCCCTCCTCGGGCGAAAGGAAAGGTGCAACTTATCAGCATATCGTCTAATTGGGCGTTACACCAACTGTACCAGCAAGTTACCAACACCACGAGGATCTCGCGTAGATTGTGTCTGTTTCATTGTTCTCTCGGTGAAACAATTGCACACCCAGATTGTTGGGCAGAATTTGAATATCTTGATCAAATTCAGGCGTTGTAAAGTGAACGTGTAAGCATGTTCTCTTCAATGTTACTTCCCCGCTATCTTTTGTCTATAACTTTTTAGGAGAGTTGTGAGTTAAGATGTGGGAGTCTAAAGGTAGCAACTATTGCTCCCTTTTATTACAAACTTCCACAATGTAAGAATAAATCAAACACTTCATAACCGTTCTATTGTATAAATAAAAACTATTTTCTTTACTATCTTTATTGTGACACAAACACAATATGTAAATTAGGCCAATCAGGACTTGACATACAGTTTAAACTGGGATCAGACCACTCTCATGTGTGCCTCCACCGGGGATCGAACCCGAGAACAGTGATTACAACCGCAGTACCTGTTTGAGAAGATGCATTCCCGTAGGGAAATCCATCAGTATGTTACCCGTAAGCGGAACAACTTCGATTTACCCCATCACTCTACCACGGCCTACAAATCATCTTTCTCCTTTTCGGCTCCCAAAGCATGGAATGCATTGCCTGCAAATATCGCTAGTGTAAACAACCCATTAAATTTCAAAGGTAAAATAAAAGATCTGCTGTTAATGGAACAATGGCAGAGTCGGGGCACATACTGAAGGTATCAAGTCACTCACTATAAGAAATTGTATTATTATTATTACTATTGTCTTTTGTATTTCTAGTTACTCTTTTTTTTGTATCCAACTAATTCCTATGTATTTTTTTCTTTCTTCATTTTTTTTATTATTATTTTTTTTTATTTTTTACGTTTAGCTTACTGCTCCATAAGTTTATATCATCTCATATGTATTATCATATTGACAAGGGTTAGGTGGCAGAGCAGCCCTTGGCTGAACCTCGCCCGCTGAATAAAGAAAATTTATTATTATTATTATTATTATATCATAGAGAAGGCCACGTTTTCTCCGTGACATATTCTGACTTTGTTGTCTTAAAAAAAATGAAAGAAAAAATCCACTCTGCGCATGGCGCGTTAGGCTTCACCCCCCCCCCCCCCCGAAGCCTACCCCTTCCTACGGACCTGATTCCAAGAGGATTTTATTATGTCAATTTAAATTCACTGGAAATATTTTCAATATTGTCTGAAAATATATTTTTAGTTACACCAATTAGTAACAGATGGCAGACTGGTATTCATTCGAGAGGAGTTTTCTTTAACTTCCCCGTAACACAATTTCTTTACACAATTTCTTACAACACTTCTTTTACTAAATGCATTTTAAATTAAAAGGCAAAGTTAATATTGCTTAGTTTTATAATATGTATCAACATGAATTACAAAACTATTTCTCAACAGAGAATTAGGGTATTTAGAAATAAAATTACAATAATTTTAGACCCGTGTAATTCCCGCTGTTTATAGTACTTTTAGTGGTATGATTTTTAATTTTAGTATTTGATATATGCAATATCAACTTGTTAAAGTTGTTTGAAGAAATAAAGGTCATATTTAGGATTTAAGCCAGGAACATCTTGATTATAATTTACTTAGGGAAGGCCGTGCTCACACGTTCCACAAAGATAAGACAAGACCTCGGGTGCTAAGCTATTCATCTTGACCCGCTTGACGTCCACATGATTGTCCGGAAGCCATTTTGCTACCGTCACGTGACGTTGTCCCTTCTTTACAGTTGCCCACAGGAACCAGCTCGTCACCTTTCTCATTTGCTTACACGGTAATGCCTCTCCATTTGTTTCAGCACAAGAAAAAACGAACAATTAAGAAAAATGGCGGCTTCTGTTTACGTGCAACTGTCAAATGTCCTTAGAGCGTTCCCTAACGGTGAAAGAAAAAAGAATGAATCACATTGACCTGACCTCCAAAATTCCCATCATTACATGTGTTTAGCACCTAACGCTGCGTGTATATATAGGTTTCGCTCCATGGAGACCTTTGCACGAAGGTGTGTATTGAAAATGTTTATGGCCATGGGTTTGGAGTGTTGCAAACTCATTCTGGAATATTCCACTAAACCGTATAAGTTACAAGATTTCAACAAAGCAGTTGTTAGAAATTTGTTAAAGGCTTAAAGAAATTTGTTTAGAAAATAAAGAAAATCTCTGCCAACTTCGAACTTATATTTAGTCTTAAGGTTCATTATAGTTATCCAGTCCAACAAAGAAGTGATAGACTTATTTGATTTAACAAAACTTTAGCTTTTTTGTAATTTTGACCAAATTATTTGGTAACTCTCAAACAAATGTAAACCATCACAGTAAGAATTTGATTGTGGTGAACTATCATTTCCTTATTGCCTATTTGAACAATGTTTGGTTCCCAGAAACTTTTTTGTTATTATTCCAGACAAAATTTATTTCACTCTATGCAATAATTCAAGCAGTGCAGTAATTTCTTTTATTCTAATATTATCAAGGAGTATTATGTAACCTTCCCACTTCTCTGTTGCTTCATCTTTGTCATTCATATCCAAATATCTTTCTTATGATTTTAGTTTCAAAACTCTTAAATTGTATTTAACTTTTAGTGTAGGGGCGCGTTTCACATCCACACAAAACTACAAGCATAAATTTACTATTTTTGTAAATTAAAATTTCCAGTTCTCTGAACTTTTACATTAAATTTAATGCATATTTTTTTACCGAATGGTAAGAAATACTTAAAATAAACGTTTTAATAACCTCTCATGCATGCTCTCACTTGCTAGATACTTTCATCTGTTTGTTATGGATGGAGCGGAAGTCTATTCAAATTGCGTCATTTAAAACATGTTTAATTAATTTTAACAAGATTTGACATGATACTAATTGAATTATTGCTTTCTGCCCTTAAAATTAAGTTTAACATGGAAAGTTTTCAATTTAGACCGTAGTGGGAATGATGTGGTCAGCACCACTCTTCGTCTACCTACTATCCCGCCCCCAGGACCTTTGAGGTCCAGCGTAGCTTTATGCGGAAAGTTAATCGTAAAAAAATTCTACGTGAGATCTTTCATCCTGGTAATCGAACCCGGATCTTCCTTGTAGCAGAGAGACACCCTACTGAAAATTCTTGACGAATACTAAAAATAACTATGATGTTCTGTTCTCATAGGGGGAGCATATTGTCTCTCCGATTGGAAATGTGTCTGAATTTCCTTCCTTCACTGTCCTGGACCAGTGAAAGTTTCAGTCAGCTGGCAACACTGAGTTGAAGGTCCACTGTCAAAGATTGTGGAAACTGATTGCTTGCAATAGACCCCCCCCCCTTTTTCCACAACCGACCTATCGTGTGACATTGACAAGATTTATTATCGTGTTAACGGCACAATGTATGTTCCATGGGAGACACACACGATAATTTTACAATGGTCTTGACACCCGATAGCTGTGCGGGTTAAGTGGAAAATTGAAACTTCAAATGCACTCTTGTGAAACAGGAAGCATTGGGCGATACAAATGAATGTGTGTGTATATAGGTTTGTGGGAAATGTAATTATCTTCTTTTATTCCATGTCAATTTCCCTGTCAATCACGAAAATATTGCAGCAAATATGCTGCAAGTTTGTCTTTAGTACCCTAAGTACCGGGTGCCTACAATTAAAGTTGCCCTACCCAGAGCCCTCTGGAGGTCTTTCGAAGCAACGGATTGCGTTGAAACTTCGTATAGAGGCCATGGAGACCATAGGGAAGCGAACATCGGAGAAAATGAAAATAGTTTAAATTTTCACCGCCAGATCGAAATTTGGCGCTGAAATCGGTGCACAGTGATCAACATCCCGGGAAACGCTTCGTGTGACCGTTCATCCTACCCTTATGCTTCCACGTCATCCACGTTGACATGGCGCATATTGAACACTGCTATACCGACAAAAACTTATATTACGGGTTGCTATTACTTCAGCGCCAAATTTCAACCTGGTGGTGAAAATTTGAACTATTTTATTTTCTTCAGCATTCGCTTCCTTGGTTTCCATAGCGTATGTACCAAGTTTCCCCTCAATCCATTGCATCGACCCAGCTCCAGAGGGCTCTGGTTAGGGAAAATTTAATCCTAAGCGCCACATTTGCACCTGATGGTGAAAATTTGAACTATATATATTTTTTCGTCAGCATTCGCTTCCCCTTAACTTCTATACCAAGTTTCGGCAAAATCCGTTGCTTTGAACTGGCCCCGAAGGGGGGGGGGGTGCTCTGAGTAGGACAATTTTAATTGTGACCACCCAGTATAAAGAAAGAGAAAAGCAGGAATGTATCAAAACAAAAATATCATATTTTAAAAAGGCTTTCACAGATACTCAATGAAAATGGAATAAGACTTGAGGACACTTTAACTCCGAATATGAACCCCGAACAATATACCCGGATGTAGGAATTGAACCTAGAACAGATATGCACGAAAGTGGATTGTAGGAACCATGCACCCTAAAAGATAGGCAGGCAACCAAAGCCCACAATGAAGAGGCACGTTGCATAACATGCAAGTGTATATGGCTGTGTTTATATGGTTGTGTAAAAATAGTTATTTTCTCGTTCGGTTTTCGTTTTAGTGTTATTGTAGGATAGCTGTAATCTCAGTAGAGCAAAGGAATGCTTGAAAGCAGGGTTTCTGAAGGTCCAAAGACCCATAAATTCTAATAGGTTCTATTGGGTTCCGCTGGAGGACCGGAACAAGCATGGACCACAGTTCAACGTGGAAAACGGTGTTTGAGTTATTGTGGCACTTACAGCGTTTACCAATTTTTAGTCTTCAGTTCATAGCCAAACGAGTGCACGAAAGAGTCAGATCTGGCTCCAAAAGAGCGAAGTTGGCAACAGTGATCGGCAGCTGCCGCAGCGAGAAAGACCTAGCTTGTCCCTTTCCCCCTTAATACTTTTATAGTCACTCACAAAGTGATTAAAATTGTTTACGTCTTTGAAAACTTAATGTTTTTAAATTGAGGTATTATTGTGACCAAACTGTCAATTTGGCGACCAACTTGTCCATTTTGGCGACTAAGTTTAAATGCATTAGGAGCCAAATGGCGCATCAGTGTTGCGCGATAAGTGCATTTTAATAACACATTTTCAATGACAACTTCACCAACGCCGTAAAGTTAGGCAATACACATTACACTTTGCAGAGAAGCGTGTATTTCAGGATGTAGGTGTCCCATTTTTTATTGCCGGTGGGTGTACAAAACTACCACTATCACACTAACGTTTCATCAAAATCAACGCCACGTTAATTGCTGTTGCCTGTACGCACTCACCTCTAGCACAAACATGGACGATGAGATTTCTCTTCCAAGGTCTTTAAAGTAAACAAGATAAACTATGCGACATTTTTTTCGACTGTCATCCGCTGGCTTACTATGCAAATGGATGTTTTCAGTGTTTGCTTGGGAATTTTTGTTCCGTTCGGAAGTGGCTTTGTGTGCGGAGAAAGTGCCATGGCAAGGCCTGTTTAAATGGTACACAAGAGTAACTTTCGCCGTCCCATTAGAACAGGTGTGGACGTGGAGACGAAAATGAAGACATACATCTTGGAGGAATGTCGTTGTGGCAGTGGCGTGTCCACAGAAATTTGAGGGTGTATACAAGTGCTTCATATTAAAGAAAACCCTCAAAATTATTTATTTCGAAAAGTACGCACGTATATCGAATCTCAATCATTTTTTTTAGCTATGGCAATTCTAGTGATTTAGATTAAGTGTCCCCACACTGCACTGTTATAACTTGTTAAAATGATTTAAATAACCTCCTGTAGATTAATTGATAGAATTAGTTTATTTTACTGCGCTTTTCTGCCAACTTTGGCTAATCGCGAAGATGAGGATGTATGGTGATGACGAAGAGAGAATCACAAACAAGTATGGACAATACACAACTAAGCTCTAACGAAGATTATACTGACCATGCATCCAGACGCCAGAGTCTTGTTAGTCACCCCTAAATAACCTCTCTTGTTGTTCATATGTATACAGTAAAACCTCGTTAATCCGGACTAATGGGCGGATATGTTGACCGATTTAACGAAAGTCCGGATTAACTTAAATAACCTAAAAGAACAGTAGAAAGTGCATTAAAACACGTTTATAATGGTGTATTTAAAGGACTACTACTATCAATGTATTCTTTTAACAATACTTGGCGAGGTATGCGTTTCTTCTAAGGGTAGTGCCATGACACAGCGGCTCTACCCCTTGAGCCGCCGCTGTTATACAGTACAGTACAAAGTCTGCGGGAAACAGAATTTCATCAGTGGTTGACTGCCTTTTCTTTGGGAAGTTCTCTTGCTAACTTCTAGCCACATTTAAAACCTTGCATTCTGTTTTTCTTTCTTCTGATTAAGCGGGGTCCGGATTAACGACGTTTTACTGTATAGGGTGAGTCACCTAACATTAGCATCTGAAATATTTCTTGAACAACAATAAATATTGAAAAACTACTTGCAGAGACGCAAAGTTAGGATAGCGGCTCATGAAATTAGTTGATACAATACACTGAACCAAGTAAGGAAGTATGATTTTCAACACAAACTTGGTTTTTTCAAAAATTTGAAACCCCATATTAGTATTTTAGCGCAATTGAAAGTGCGAAAAAGAAATATACATACATATATGTCAAAATTGGGCCACCAAATAACGGGTGTCCCTGAAGTCTTTCCCTGATTACAAACTTTATTCATATCCGCTATATGCAAGGTAGAGATGTGAAAGTGGTGCCAAGATGTTGGAAAACTAACCAAGTTTATTTGTTGCAGGTTTGAGTAACGTGGCTGTAGTGTAGCAGTGTCAGTGCTCAGAAAACCGGAAATGTTCACAAATCAGGAAAAAGCTCAGCATGTCCTCTGGTATCACGAGACCCGGTCACCAATAACAGTGCAGAGGAACTTTCAAATGTACAGAATTCTTTCGTCTAGAATATCTGCCATCAATAAGTTGGTATTTAAAAAATGGAATTTATCTTCATTCCCAAATCCTGTCAAGTCCAAGAAACATTGTATGGAAAGATGCCTCCCGATGTCAAGAGCATTAATTCCGGATTCCTTGGCACTGACACTGCTACACTACAGCCACATTACTGATACCTGCAACAAATAAACTTGGTTAGTTTTCCAACATTTTGGCACCACTTTCACATCTCTACCTTCCATATAGCGATATGAATAAAGTTTACCGGAAAAACTTCTGGGACACCCGGTATATTAGCCTAGCTACGATCCTGCACTCAAGTCAACGTAAGTATAGTGAAAGAATATGAGTTTGAGTTTTCCTTATAAGTTCACTTTGTGCACAGAGTGGCTAATCGGGACTGGTCTACAGTTTCAACCAGGATCCTAACTATTCAATACTATGTGTCTCCATCGGGTATCGAACAGGGAAACCTTGATTACAACTACGCCATCGAGGAAGCTCTCCAAAGAACAGGAGAGAAAACTGTCTACAATTATGTCTAAGGAGAAAGTTTCCACCTCCCCGCATGAAAATAATGGCGCTGAGTGAGAAAAACGTGCAGGTCCTAACAGATTTGGCAGCCCCTCCGTTTCAATAAGCGACGCCATGCTATCCCTGGGCTATAGCACGAGGCTGCCTCTCGCATACGAATGAACCGCTCCCGCGAATGTGTCAGCGTCCTCTATTAAGGACGCTCGCATCCACACCGTAAGATACACACGACGAGGGAAAATGGAACACTTCCGCGAAACAGAAGTGAACTGTGGACAAACATCAAAGATCGGACCGGCCCAAGAGGTGAGACCAAGATATTGACAGGTATTTACGAGAGAGGCAAATATTGGCTCGGGCTCTGAGCATCTAACTAAATGTTAAACATCATATTCAGACGTCTCGTCTCGTGAACAAGGAAGTTTATCTCGTTCTCTTTTCGATATTTAAGTCTCGCTTTCGTTCTAGGGATAGAATTGAGGCAAGACGAGACGGAAATTTGCAGTTACTAAGATTCTTAATTTCTTCCTTTTCTACTTTCTATCCATTCTCTCTCTTTTGTTTCTCTCTTTCTTCATCTTTCTATCCTATCTCTTTCTTTTCTTTGTTTCTCTCTCTCTTCATCTTTCTATCCTTTCTCTCTCTCTTGTTTTTGTTTGTTTGTTTGTTTCTCTTTCTTCATCTTCTATCGTTTCTCTCTCTTTTGTTTTGTTTGTTTGTCTCTCTCTTTCTTTATCTTTCTATCCTTTCTCTCTCTTTTGTTTTTGTTTGTTTGTTTCTCTCTTTCATCATCTTTCTATGTTTATCTTTTCTCTCTCTCTCTCGCTGTCTTTCTTTATCTTTCTTCCATTCTTTCATTGTTTCAGTCTTTCTTTTCTCTTCTCTTTCTCTATTTGTTTCTAGCTTCCCTTCTTCCTCTGCGTGCCTGTTTTCTTCTTTCTCAGTTTTTCTTTATTTCTGTTTATCTATTTGTTTCCCATTCTCTTTCTCTCTCTCTCTGTCTCTCTCTACACCTTTCTCTCTCTCCATCTGTTTTTATCCATCATTAAACACTGGTTTGTTACTAATGTACGCACTACGTCTTATTCAATAGTTGCTATTTCCCATTCTTAGGTTCGTGGTGTAGTTGTTATTGCAGCGCGCTACGACGCCAGAAGTCCCGGGTTCGAATATTGACCTGGGCAAGGGTGTTCTTTGTGATTGTCCCTTCATATATTTCATCGTATCATCAATCATCCTCATTTTCGGGATTAGCCAAAAAGTGATAGAAAGGTGAAGTAAAATAAACCGAATCAATCAAACTATTCCCCATTTCAATTCATACAAATTGAACTCCATCCAATAGCCTACACCCTGTCCCACCTATTTCTGGAACAAGCGAACGAAAACAAGTCTCTGCGCAAGTAGTGACGCGAGACGGTTTCAGCAATGAACACGTGTAAGGGAATGGGATTGCGTGGAGGGAGGGGAAAGCGACTGCAGTTACAAGCCTTCCCAGCAGCGTGTACAGCTTCGTATTGCCCACTCGATTCCTCCCCTCCCCCTTCTCTGCCGCCATGCGCGTCCTTGATCCAGAGATATTGAGACAGGGTGTAATTACAGGCAAAATGGTTATATGAGTTCAAGAGTTGGAAAAGTTTCCTACTTTAGCGTGCAGTGAAATTTCAAGGCAATTACTTTGCTGTTGTGGCAGTTGGAAAGTAATATCTTTAGTTTAAACACTGGGCAAGTCCAGAACGCAGGACTGCCGCACAAGACGACAGGATTGACATTTAGTTTAACCTAGAGCCCAGTAATGTTCTAAACGTTGCTATTTTGGTGTCACTAGCATAATTATAGATATACTGGAAGGTGGCGATTAGAGTGCTGGGTCGAGACCTTTTTGCTCGATCGTCTAATAGTTCGCACGGATGACGCTAGATGGCTTACGTAATTTTTCTGTAGTAAGTGGGCCTTCAAATGTGGATCGTTAAGTGAAAGACGCAGTGAAATTGAAACTGAAGTGAACACAGTCATCATCTCCATGTTAAAATGTCTAACTTGCCAATAATAGATAGATGATTATGGGCTGAAACTACCGGGACGAATTTTTACACATATATTTGTACGATTATTGTCCCATTGAAATTATATTTGATATTCCATATATTCGATCTAGTATTTTTGAGCGAAAGTGGCCAATGCAGTACTCTACAGTAGGGATGGCCAAACGGATCCGGATCCGAAAAATCCGGATCCATTCGGATCCGGATCCGGATCCAAAAGTTACGGATCTGGATCCGGATCCGAAAATTCCGGATCCGGATCCGGATCCGAAAGTTTCGGATCTGGATCCGGATCCGAGAGTTCCGGATCCGCGGATCCGGATCCGGGTCTGAAAGTTTCGGATCTGGATCCGGATCCGAAAATCCGGATCCGGATCCGAGAGTTTCGTATCTCAATCCCATTATAATATTACCACACCTTAGTCCTACAAGAATTTTTTTCAAGTGTTGTTCCTAAAATACTTTGCTACGCATCGGCTAACACACTCGTGCACAAATGTCCGAAGTGATTTTGTAAATGCCATTGAAACGAATATGTATTCATTCGAATGTATTGGAAATGAAAACACACATAAATGTGAGACATTCTATTCCAGGATGAAACCTTTAACACATATAACAAGATAGAAATGTTATACAAAAATTATACAATTGTTCTACAGTTACAGTTTTACAAATTAAAATAAAACATTATAATATATGCAGTGTTATATAATTACAAAGTGTAAGACTAACAAGGGAGGTTATCTAAGTGTCCCCCTCCGATTTCCATGAAACTTGGTAGTATAGTGGGGCCCAAAGGAAGAATTAGGTGTTTTTTTGTTTCAGCTAAAAAACTGTTTTAGGGGGCAAAACCCCTCAAATGTCAAGATGAGGACAAATTGAAGTGAGGATCTGACCCCTGTGTCTTTCCGATTTCCATGAAACTTGGCAGGTGTATAGTGGAGCCCAATGGAAGAAATACGTGTTTTTTTGTTTCAGATAAAAAACGGTTTTAGGGGGCAAAACCCCCTCAAATGTCAAGATGAGGACAAATTGAAGTGAGGATCTGACCCTGTGTCCCCCTCCGATTTCCATGATACTTGGCAGGTGTGTGTATAAACGGGCCCAAATGAAGAAATACGTGTTTTTTTGTTTCGGCAAAAAATTTGTTCTAGGGGGCAACCTCCTCTCAAATGTCAAGATGAGGACAAATTGAAGTGGGGATCTGACCACTGAGTTCCCCTCCGATTTCCATGAAACGTGGCAGGTGTATAGAGGGGCCCGAAGGAAGAATTACGTGTTTTTTTGTTTGAGCTAAAAACTGTTTCAGGGGGCAATATCCCCTCAAATGTCAAGATGAGGACAAATTGAAGTAAGGATCGGACCCCTGTGTCCCCCTCCGATTTCCATGATACTTGGTAGGTGTGTGTATAAACGGGCCCAAATGAAGAAATACGTGTTTTTTTTGTTTCGGCTAAAAAACGATTTTAGGGGGCAACCCCCCCTCAAATGTCAATATGAGGACAAATTTAAGTGGGCATTTGATTTATGTGTCCCCCTCCGATTTCCATTAAACTTGGCAGGTGTATAGTGGGGCCCAAAGGAAGAAATACATGTTGTTTTTTTTTGTTTCAGCTAAAAAACGGTTTTACAGGGCGAAACCCACTGAATTGTCAAGATAAGGACAAATTGAAGTGGGGATCTGACCCCTGTGTCCCCCTCAGATTTCCATGAAACTTGGCAGGTGTGTGTATAAACGGGCCCAAATGAAGAAATACGTGTTTTTTTGTTTCGGCAAAAAAATTGTTCTAGGGGGCAACCTCCTCTCAAATGTCAAGATGAGGACAAATTGAAGTGGGGATCTGACCCCTGAGTTCCCCTCCGATTTCCATGAAACGTGGCAGGTGTATAGAGGGGCCCGAAGGAAGAATTACTGTGTTTTTTTGTTTGAGCTAAAAACTGTTTCAGGGGGCAAAATCCCCTCAAATGTCAAGATGAGGACAAATTGAAGTAAGGATCTGACCCCTGTGTTCCCCTCCGATTTTCATGAAACTTCGCAGGTGTACAGAGGGGCCCAAAGGAAGAAATACGTGTTTTTTTGTTTCGGCTAAAATACTGTTTAAGGGGGCAAAACCCGCCTCAAATGTCAAGATTAGGACAAATTGCCGTGGGAATCATCTGACCCCTGTGTCCCCCTCCGATTCCCATGAAATTTGACAGGTGTATAGAGAGGCCCTATGCCCCCTGTTTCTTCCTATGCCATATTTACGTGGTTTCGGGGTCAGATCCCCACTTCAATTTCTCCTCATCTTGACATTTGAGGGGAGGGGGGCTCTATACACCTGCCAAGTTTCATGGAAATCGGAGGGGGAGACTTAGACCTCCCTAGTAAGTAAGTGTATTAATGAATTACAAATCGCGCACTCGAGCACACACACACACACACACACACACACACACACACACACACACACACACACACATATATATATATATATATATATATATATATGTGTGTGTGTGTGTGTGTGTGTGTGTGTGTGTGTGTGTGTGTGTGTGTGTGTGTGTTTATGTATATTATATATATATATGTATATTAGCAGGTAACAATATGTTATAAGCACATTCTTACTTTCCAAAGAAGCGCATGTGGGATGGCAAAACGGATCCGGATCCGAAAATTCCGGATCCGGATCCATAAGTACCGGATCCGGATCCGAAAGTACCTGATCCGGATCTGAAAGTACCGGATCCGAAAGTTTTGGATCCGGATCCGAAAATTCTGGATCCGGATCCGAAAGTTCTGGATCCGGATCCGGATCTGAAAATTCCGGATCCGCAGATCCGGATCCGAAAAATTTTAGGATCCGGATCCTAAGGATCCGGAACCAACCGGATCCGGATTTCGGATCCGCCAGGATCCGGATCTGGCCACCCCTACTCTACAGTGGCAATGCAATCAGTGATGTGCCGTAGACTATAAGTTTACGTCTACATGTGTTGTCTACACGTAATCTACGCGTAGATTACATAGGGTTGTAGTTTACATAGACTACGTAGACAATCTAAAGTGCACTAAAATTAATGTTCAAGGCTTTCATGAAAGGAAAGTGACATTTTCAACTATATTGGTTCCTAACGAAATGAAAAGAATCCTATTTACAACAAAATTTCTCTTCTCTTCTATTACCAACTATGGAAGAAGATAAACAACAACAGATGGCAGTCGTGAGGCAAGAGTGGTCTTTTCCCCATAAAACACTAGAATATTTCCTATATTAGGTTTCTTTCTAGGTGAGAAATTGTTCGAATTTGGAAGAAAGAGTATGAAAAGTTCTCCTCACACATCAGCAACTGATACGCAGTATAATTTTTTTTTTAATTCCACGGCGCCCTTTTCTAAGTTATCACATTTCGCCATGTTGTTTACATATATTACGTGTATAAAATAGTCTACGTGTAGAATGTAGACTATCGTTGTTTACGCGTAGACGCACATCACTGAATGCAATGAGAAGGAAGCAGGAAGATATATTACAGGTTGGTTCGATTGAATATCGGCCAAAGTTTCCTGTGACGTGGGGAAACAATTTACCAAAGCGTAATTTGAGCGGAAGAGAGAAGTGGAGGAAGACAAAGAGAAAGGAAGACAAGGAGAGGAAAAGAACAACTTTCTTGTTGTAGGAAGTTGCTCGGCAAAAAATAATTGTTACAGCAATCTACTTTTTTCATCGTGTTTCCAAGCACACTTATGACACACCTGCGATTGTTCCATTTGTGAAGAACATGATGTCGAAATAAGCAGTAACATCAAGTCGAACAGTAGGACTGATGTAATTTGAGATTAAGTTACAGAATTATTTTCTAAAATAATACAAATTACATGCTACAAATGGAATATATTTTGCCAAAAAATTCTCAAGACTTGGGCTTTACTACACATTAGCCACAATTTAACATATTTTATTAATTTTTACTAATCGTAAATTGTTAATTGAAGTGTTTAGTCTACTATTTATGAATGACTTTGCACAAGACGGAAGTATGCAACCTGTCTCTATCTTTTACTTATTTTTTTCAACTTTTATCAACATTTTCTTTGATAACACTGTTAAGCCTTGTATCCATGTTAATAAACATAAAATACTGACCATGGCAACATTTATTGTATAAAAATATACACTAAAAGGTAACATTTATATCCTCCAACAGGGTCTTCTTCAGACCAAGATTCACAATAAATCTGTATTTTTATTGTAAAGATTTATTTATTTATTGTGTTGTTCATGATGAAAATTGAGTAGACAAGTAAAAGAAATTGACAAAAGAGGAAGTCGGTAGGCTACAATAACTGACAAAAAGACGGTTTTGGGTTCGAGTCTTGTCGTAAGCGTGGGCGTGACTTTGTGAGTGGCCCTTCACCAATTTCTTGTAATATCTATTCGTCTTCATCGTCGCGATTAGCCAAAGTGGCACAAAGCCGGCGGTAAATATGAAAATGATTACAATTTTGCCTGAAATTGATCTTGAACTCATTGTAATTGAACTTCTGCGGTATATATACATTTTGTTTTATAACATTACAATAAGATGAAGCCTAGCTACAAACATGTTTTAGCACCAAGGAGGTTTAACGTGCTACAAGAAGGCTGCCGCACATTTTCGACATATTTGCTATAGAAAGCTGTCCAGGAACAGACGAAGGCATTTTTGTCATCCTTTCTCCTGAGTTATTCTGCTTCGTCGCCTTTTTTTTTTCTCGCCTTCCTTTTTCAATGACGTGTCCTACATTTGCAGACAATCAGAATGAGCGACCAGGTGCAAGATGTGCCCGAGAAAATAAAAACTGTCGATTGCTTTCACTGGGAGAGGTTTGGTGACAACGAGACAGTCCGGGTGTGGCATTTCTTAGAGCTTATTGTTAGCTGTCAATGAATGGGCACTTATCGTGTGGTTTATCTACGATCAGGAAATTAAAAATAGGAATTGTGTGCTTTGCCTTGTAACAATTGTACCTGGAGCTTGGGTAACAACAAAAGAACTGATTGCACACTTAAATTAATAACGAACTATTATTCTAAATAAGTTAAAATAGAATTCACGAATTAGGAATTATTCTCTTCTAGCTTTTTACCCGGCGTTCCCCGGGTATTTATTTATCCCAATCTTATATTATACAGGAAAATAATGAATTCTAACTACAGTGTAAAATTTAAGTAATTTTATTTACAGGTACTGAAAAGTATAAGTAGATACAGTATACAAATTATAAAGAAAAATTTAACTCAAATGTCATCGTGAATGTCATCAATTAGCTTAGCGACTCCGAAAAGTATGGATTCGACACTAATATAGGTCATTTTTTAAATTTTATTTTTCATCCCCTCTCACCCTCCATGCCGATAAGTGATGAACTTGGAGTTGAACGGCATCCGGAGTGTCACTATTCATCTTAGCGACCCCGAAAACTATGGATTCCACACTAATATCGGTCGTTTTCGATTATCTTTACATGTCACCCCTTCCCACTCCACTCTTAGGGGTGCCAGGGGTGTCTTACCCGAACAGTATTTCTTTCCATATTGTAAGTCATATGTGCACCAAATTTGGTTGAAATTTCTCCAGGCGTTCGAGAGTTATGCCGGAACAAACATATATACATATATACACACCTACATCCATTTTCATTATATAGATAGATTAACTACTCTTCGTCCAGACCAAGAACGACGTGAGTATAAATAAAAGCACGTGACTTCTGAGCATCCTCATTGGATAATTCTCCAATTCTCCAGCGGATCAGCAGCCATCGAAATCACCCAATAGGATCTCTTTCTGGTCACGTGGCCCTGTTTACAATACTTTGAACGAAGTATAGTCCCAACAAATTTCACTTTATGCATTAGCAATTGCATGGAGTTTTTACAGTACATCACCTGATACAACATTATAATGATGTAAATGAAAGGCATTGTTTAGACTCCCATTCGAAAATATGGTAATGCATACCAATTAGTTATTTTACGTTACTTTTTTATCTTTTAGGTGAACCGTGATGGCGATGATAAATAGTGCATTGTTGCACAATAACATCTCCATGCTTTACCTTTTTTTTAAAAAAACTTTATATTATCACTGAAGTACGATAATACAGTAAAACCTCGTTAATTCGGACTAATGGGGGATAAATTGACCGGTTTAACGAAAGTCCGGATTAACTGAAATAACCTAAAAGAACAGTAGAAAGTGTATTAAATCTCCGTTTATAGCAACAAAACACGTTTATTATGGTGTGTTTAAAGGGCATAAGCCTAAATACACTATACAGTACAGTACAAAGTCTGCGGGAAACAGAATTTCATCAGTGGTTGACTGTATTTTCTTTGGGAAGTTCTCTTGTTGACATCTAGCCACATTTAAAACCTTGCATTCTGCCTTCCCCCCTCCTTTTGACTCTTGCCTGTCCGGATTAAGTGAAGTCCGGCTTATCGGGTCCCGGATTAACGAGGTTTCACTGTAATAGTCAATGAACATTATTAAACATTTCAATTATGAGCACATACAAATATATAACTTTTTGAAGATTAGCGAAAAATTATGCAAGGCCAGGCCGGCTCGGTAGCTCAGTGGTGCCGGATCCTGTGGCCGAGTGGTTAGTTCATCGCGGTGCAACTCTAGGTCCTTGGATGTTTGTGTTTGTCCGAATAATGAGAACCAATGTGAATACAGTGAAACTTGACATGTGTGAAAGTTTGTGAAAATGTGTGAATGACGGGGGATACTGCCGAATAGGGGTATTCCTTAAAATATATATATATATATATATATATATATATATATAACAATGGCACGGTATGCCAGAGACCCGGGTTCGAGTCCTGTTTGAGCCTGCACTTTTCGTTGAAAATTTCTACGTAGAAATCTATAACTTGTTTAAAAATTAGCATGATTCTTTCATTTTTGTGCGGATTGAATTTGCACGAGTTCATATTGCAAAAGCTGTTTGTAGTTACGTATAATTACGAATATATACGTACGAATATATGAAACGTTTATGTAAGGATGATCCTGTAGTCAAAACCCCTCCAAGGATTGTTCATAGGCACTCTTTTGGGCCAAAAAGGGGGAGTGTTATGATGAGCCATTGAACATATATCTTGTTAGTCTCTGGATTATACATAATATCTAGAATTGTTACAACATCGGTAACTGCTTGGCACAGTTGGACATATACAACTCTACATTATTGTTAGTACTTGTCACTGTCGTGCTTGCTTCTTGACATTGTTAAAAGAAGTCTGCTACAGACGGTACAATATATTTATTGATGATCAAATACTAATTTATTTATTTATTTATTTATTTATTGAACTCAACAGGTACATGCCTAATTACAGAGTCCATAAACATAATGAATACAGTTACATATATTATTTTCTGTAATATGTTTGTGCTTGCAACTTTTAGTATAGTACAATTTCATGAACAAATTATGTGTTTCAAGTCAGTGTGTTATAGTGGCTTTGTTGAGATCCCTTAGGTTCATAGAAAAGCTGTCAATGGTCCTGTTCTTGATTAGCACTTCATTGTAACTTATGCACATTCTACTTAAGGGAGATTTCTTTACAAATCTGATCTACATTTCATGAGAGGAAAACGTTCATCGTTGCGTCTAGTTTTTGTAGACGAGATTTGAAAATTAATCTAGGACAGTAGATGTTCAGCATCTATTTCATGATTTAACAACTTCCACAAGAATACTATTTCCTGTAACGTTCTTCTATGACATAGCTTTGTAAACCGACATTCATATATTAGTTTGTCATAGTGTTCCAATGAGGGGTAAACTTTGTATGTTAAAAATGTAAGAAACCTTCATTGGACTCTTTCAATTGCTTCACTGCACTTTGATGTGTCTGTATTCCATACAACCAATGCATATATTCGAGTTTTGATCTTACATGTAAATAATACAAAACGTTTAGTGTCTCTAAGAATAACACCTTAATACGAAATTAAGCATTATTTTCTGAAAATATACATACGGATATATGAAACGTTTATGTAAGGATGACCCTGTTGTCAAAATCCCTCCAAGGATTGTTCATGGTCACTCTTTTGGGCCAAAAAAGGGGGAGCGTTATAACCCATACCCCCCATTAGGCACGCCACTGGATGCTGCCTCCGAGGTAGTTCATGAGGTCGGCAATATCTCAAGAACTCTGGCATAAAGTAATTATAATGAAGCACTATGAACCAATTTACGTTTGAAAGCGGCAGTACGCAGTTACGCCGACTAACATAATGCATGGGAAATAAAAAAAAAAAAAAAGAATGTCGGAATGAGTTCAAGCCTTGCGAAGGCGACCAGCGAGAGAAACACTGTTTTCACGGGTGAGTGGCTGAGTGGTTAGCCGGCCTCTGTGCGAACCGAGCTTTTGTGTTATGATGGATTGCATCTCACGCGAGCTTGTCTGGCAGCTTTTGTTTCGTTTCCGTGTTCCTTCTCTTAATATCGTTGTAATAATTCCGCTCATTTGCTGATGACTTGTGCTAGAGGTCAGAAATTGCCGCATCCTGTTATTATTTTCAAATTAGCAACGGGCACAATGTTGAGGATGTGTGTGAGCGTCGTATTGGGTGTATCTTTCTATTGATCTATATTTCGTAATGTTGAGGTTTCAGACATTCAGTCCCCAACTTAAGATAATTTTTCTTTGGGGGGGGGAAGGTAATTTTTTTTACGGGGTCAAGATCGGCGTAAACAATACTTTCTTTATTATGTAAATATACATAAAACGTGTCCTTCTACGTCAAGTTTGAGGGGCATAAGGGGACTTGCCCCCCCCCCAAGTCGACGCCTATGCATTCAGTTCAATGGAGGATGTCCAAGCTGTTCTATATTCTAAGCGAGAACCGTTCCTACGTTTGTGAAACGTCTAATTTACAGTGTATGATTTATTCTTTTTTGGGGGGTATGTTATCCATTACTAGTTTCAAGTGCAACTAGAGAATAATTACATTTTCGAGGAAATTAGCTTTTTGGGGAGTAGATATATCAAATATTATTATTATTATTATTATTATTATTATTATTATAGGAACAGTGTTGTACAGAAGATATTGTCTTTTCAATTGGATAGTGAATACTTTATCCAATAATACATCTTATAAAATTTCTAAGTGGAACACGAGGAATACCTATCTCAACTCTAGCATCTTATAAAAAGGGCAGAGGTTTAATAACTGAACTTGTGGAAAGCTACAATGTGAACTTTTGATGATGTTTTCTTTTAATTGATTGATTGATTTGGTGTTTTAAGTCCAATTTATGCACAGTAAGGGTAATCTGGACTGGACCTACAGTTTAAAGTGGGATCCGACATAGGGACTTAGTTGTCATGCTGTGCTCATTACTTAAATAAATAAATATTATTATTATTATCAGTAATTATTAATTGATTTGCTTTACTTTACTTAGCTTTTTGTGCCAGTTTTGGCTAATTTGCGAAGATGGGGATGAGTGATGACATGATTAAATTAATGAATGGACACTCACAAACATGCATGTGTAGGCCAGGATTCGAACCCGGGACCCCTGGCGTCGCAGCGCGAAGTGCTAACCACTCCGCCACTGGAGCCGACACCCTTTCATGACCCATTTTTT
This sequence comes from Lepisma saccharinum, assembly GCF_977018435.1. Classification (NCBI taxonomy): domain Eukaryota; kingdom Metazoa; phylum Arthropoda; class Insecta; order Zygentoma; family Lepismatidae; genus Lepisma; species Lepisma saccharinum. The sequence continues at coordinate 23,207,120 of NC_139252.1, read as the reverse complement.
TCTAAAAGTAGGACGAAATTAGTTTCTGCGGATTATTTGGTGTGTGTGCATAGTATTTAAGACTCTGTTGTTATGTCTTTTCCATGGTTTCCCATAATCTTATGGTGTGGGAAGTATACTTCCCACTGGACCAATTCACGTCACAGGTACTCAGGAAAGTTTTCATTTCCATTTGAAACATTATGTGATATTGTGTGCCGAATATGAAAAATAAGATTAAATTTCAAATAAGATTACATTTCCTGCAAAATATTCAAAGTAAATAACATCGTAAATGGAGAATAACAATGTGGTAACCATGACAATGATACCCTTTGAATGGTTATTGACATTGGTTTTGTACATGTGTTGCAGCTTTTTTTTTAGAATGGGAACACACTTCACTTTTGTAGTTTTGTTACATTTGTTTGAATATACACTTTTAACATTTAATTATTAGAATATACTGTGAGTTTCCACAAAAGGAAACAAGCAGTGACTTTTACTTTCCATGGAACTATCTGAAACATGGTTCCGCGCATAGTGGAACATCACATTCACTACATATGTTCTTCTTTCAACACCCCTGGAGCTAAATCTACTGCATCTTCTGTAGGTAGTTTGTTTTGTTGGCACTAAAAGTTGGTGCAAAAGCCACAACCCACAGATTACTCACAGCTTTCAAGATTGCCAGAACCTGTCCAAGAACTCCACTAGAATATGTTACTGAATAGAAATTTCAATTACATTGCACATAATAAAGTACCACAAATTATGACTCCCTATGGATGATTGAAGGTCGTTAGTGACATTTTCAGTTTGATTAGAAGAACAACAATATCATTTTAGTTGTTGTAGAACAAAGGAAGGAGAACAAAGTTTGTGATTGTTGATTCTCAGGAAAGAATGGAAAACAAATATAAAAATATGATACAATATTTGCTCAATAGATGGCAGCAGAGTCACAAAGGGAATTAATCAAATTAATAAAAAATTAAGATATATATTCAACATTGTCTAATTTAAAAATCAAAACATGTTGGTAGTGGGAATAATGCTTCCCAGTGGACCAAACACCATCCAATTGATGAAAGTATTTTTGGGAAGTATGCTTCCCATTGCCCACGAAAGGGTTAACAGTAATTAGAATAAAAAAAATAATTATTACTACAATTAAGCCAACAACTCTCCATTTATGGCCCAACGTCTATCAGCGGCAGCTGACACGAATTTAGGACAAATACTATTAAAAATTAAAATCCTGTAATCTAACTTATATTAAACTGAACAAACCCACGCACTGCGAACCCTCAAACAAATCTGTTACACAAATAGTACTATAATATAAAACCCGAAGACGTAATGACGATATTTTAGACGAACCCGAGGGAAATTCTTAAGGATAGTCAAAAATTTGATTGATAGTGCTCAGGATAGGGACAGGTGGAATGAGAAAGACGCCATATCCTCTTTAATCTGCAACAATGCAGTCCAGGGTGTGAAAGTAAGGTTGGCATTTGGATATCTTTGAAAGGATCACCTCTTATAGCCTACAGTCCAGCAGAATTAACTTGAGAGAAATGGCCGCTCTGTGAGTGATGCAACTGCGCTCGAATTGGCTAGAGTGGGGGTTCCCCCACTCTAGCCAATTCGAGCGCAGTTGCATCACTCACAGAGCGGCCATTTCTCTCAAGTTAATTCTGCTGGACTGTAGTTAACTAATCGGCACTGGACCTACAGTTTAAAGTGGGATATGAAAGACTGCATGCATGTGCAGTGAAGGTGTAGGGGAACGAGTGGTTTTTCTGTGTGTGACAACCAAAATAGAATGAAATAGATACACTACTGCTGGTAATAAGATATAAATATTCTGGCAGTAAGAGAGTAAGCTCAAAATTAAACTTTATTTTAAAAATACGTACTCTGAAGGATAACTAGTATGTTTATTCTTTATTTGCAACGAAATCCTGTATTCTACTGTAATCATCCTCTTGTGTAACCCCATTGAGTTCGTATAATCTAAAAAGTGTAACTGAGACTGGCACAAAAAGGTACTCTACTCCCTGTAGGCAATGTGGAGATGAAAAGGGGTGTAAAGTGCCAGAAATCGGCACCTGTACATCAAGTAAATCTTTTGACATGCACATACAATTTTATAACAATGCTAATTATATGCACCTTTCTTTCAGAATGTGGGGAAGACGAATTCACGTGCAGATCAGGCTATCCGGCCTGCATAGAGAGGAGGAGGGTGAACGACACGAGGATAGATTGCCAAGACGGTAGCGATGAAGGTAAGCTAACAAATGTCAATACTTTTAACTCAATAGTTAAACACTTGGGTTCCCGAATAAGAGATTTTGTTTGTCTCTCTCTCTGTCGTCTGTGTGTGTGTGGTAGAGCATCCACAGGCTGAACTTTGCCAGAGATGAAGAGTTTGTAACAGGATGAATAAAATCATGATTTTTTTATTTTTAAAAATCATTTTTGTTGATTTTTTTTATTTAAACAGGCATAAAATTGCTTGTATGTTTTTTGGCACCATACATATAGATATATGTTTTTTATAGAAAGGCTTTTCCTAGTAAACGGCCCTGTAACATTTGAACACTTCGATTAAAGCAAATAAAAAATATACGTAAATATACATTTTTCTGTTTCTGATACTGTACCTATTGTGGAAATGTTTGTTGAATGTGCTAATGAAACTATAATAATTTCAATAATTTTTTTTCCAGTGAAAATAAAACATTCTGGATGTACTCCATAATTGTAACTTAAAATATTAACTTAAATATTTTTATAATCTTTGTACCTGAATTTTGGAGATTCTTTTGATGATAGTTTCAAAAATTTCAGCTGTCAAGTTTATTTACAGTTTAATGATAATGACACTACTTATGATTTAACATGGTTAGTATTTTGTATATTTTTCTACACAAAATGTTTGCTATTTTTGTCTATACAAATTATTGAATTTTAAATCAACAGAAATGTGTCTTTACATTTCCTTTAGTACATATAGCTATTTTTATTTCCTTTATTTTCCTTCCTTAGAGCCTAATAAACACCATTAAATGATTACGAGATTAATTTACTTTCACTAAAAGTGATTCTGATATCTATAAATGCCTTATGCACATCAAAATTATTTATTTAAAGTTATTTAAATCAGTGATTTTTTTTCAAATAAATCGCCTGATTTAAATCTTAATTTAAATCGCGATTAAAATCAACCTGATTTAAATCAACCCACCTTGGTTGGTTGTAATCATAATATACCGTGTGTCCCAAAAGTCGCTTGACCGAGAAATTATTATTATACAATTATTGTTGATTTAATAACACAAGTATTGTTTTCAAATACAAATATTTATTTCTCGGTTAAGCGACTTTTGGGACAGGGTGTAGTTGTATAACACCAACTACGTTTCACAGTTTTTAGCCGATATCAAAGCAAACATTCTCGTTTCGATGCAAAGAACCCTCCAAACATGACATTTTCTGCATGTATGCAACCACGAAGCACAGATTTACGGTTGCCCCTGACATTTTTTTCTGTCGGATAACACACTGTAAGTGATAGTACCATGTGTAAAAAAAATATATGGCAAGAGATATGTGGTTAGGGTGAAATTGTACTTTTCATTCTTGATGATTGTAAATTATGTTACTCTATAATGGGGGCGTGTCGTGTTACACGACAGATTCTTGGCGTTTTGTGGGTGTTGACCTTCATGGGAGTTGTTTCATTTTTATCCACTCATCTCGTTAACTGAGGATATTTCTAAAGGCAGTGGCCTTAATCAGCGTTTTTCTCACCACTCCTGGCAGCAAATCTTCCACATTCTTGAATTACATGCCGAGCGTGCTTCAGCAACGTCTCTTATCTCAGAAGATAGTTCAACGTTACCAAGAATCCACTTCATACGCACGCAGGCGTATACATCCCTACCCTCGTGTGAAAATAGGTACAAATTCCATTCACCCTTGTTATGAAACAAAAGAATATGAACGCTGGCGTCCAGACCGCTCATTCGTATCTTCACGCAAGCCTCAGCCGAAGATATTCCACGGAATAATTTGCTTCCGTTGTTGCTAATTGTTACCAAGTCATTGTCTCCTTTACATATGGGCGCTGGGAACATCGGGGCTACGAATTCTCATGCCAGAAAGACAAAAGCCTTCTTACCAGCTTGTTCCGTCACCGAGAGTTTGACCTTTTTTGGATGACGTCACGAATGTGCTGAACTTCGTGACCGGCTTTAAAAGGTCTTACTCATTGCTGGTCTGGTGCACCATCTCCGTAAGGCACAACATATGTAATTTATTAGGTAGTAAAACAATATGAAAATTGCAGGTACGGAGTGTATTATGTTCGTATTTATTGTGGGAGTGAACTGTGAGTTCATGATTCCTCGAATTCTTGTCTGAACTTTACCTTTTAATGGCGGTGCATTCGCATGTTATGTCAACTAAAAGCAGCATTATTTCATTTAGTACTTCATTATTTCTATTCTACAGGTACAATGTGATGAAGTAAACGGTTCTGAAGTACTTCCCATTCATTTGAATTCGTCTTAAGGCAATCTTCCCAGTAATTTGTTTTCTGCTTCTACTCTGTTCATTCTCCAATCACTTTTCACTCAGTCTGCCCCAGTCTCTGCAATCATTATTGTCCTTACTTTCCTTCAATCTCCCAACACTCTTCAATACCCTTCTTCAGTCTTTCTTGCAATGCATTGCTCTTTACTGTCTCTTCAATAATTTCACAGTCTTCCAACCGTCCTTCAATCTTCCTTCCCATGCCGTTATTGTTTGTTTTTTTCCACTTAAATGACTCCACACTCTTTCATATCCTCATGCATTGTTTCTTTTTTGTGATCCTTGGTTTTAACTTTTCCACCGTCCCGATATATTGGCCACAATTATTTTCGTAGCTGCTGCGTTTGCCCATCTCTTCACTACTTTGTATTTTTCCCTAATCTGCATCTCTATTCTGCAACGATAAGAATCACCCATACCCAGCCAAGACTTGAATCTTCAGTGACACTTCAATATAAACCTTTCATATCTACACCACATACCATTTAGGACGTGGTGTTACCACTGTCTTATAGAAGTCACTTGTAATCTTACCATCAACAAATGAAGGGTACAGGGGACAAAACAATCAAAGTCCACCTTTGGTTAAAATTGAGATATTGATATCATGCTATTGTTCGGGTGGTGTACTATATTCCAACATGCCTAATTTTAGGTAAAGCACTCATAGTTTCGCATAATTCAGCATTCTGCTTCAGTCTATAGCATTTTCAAACTTCAAACTGCATTCCTGTGAAAATTTAAAAAGTGGACTTTGATTGTTTTTTTCCCTGTACCCTTCAAATTTTTCATTCTAAAACCTATCTCTCTATGGATTAGTACAAGTGGAATGTGGGTAGGTATTATCATGGAGATTTCGCTAAATATTCCATAAATTCTCTACTCGCAATATTGTTCTCGTAGAAAAGCATAACCAAAAGCAAAAACATTATTATTATTATTATTATTATTGATAATAGTGATTGCATAATTGTTTTGATTGGTTCTGTTTATCAGTAAGCAATATTCAGTATCACGTGACCTATATCGGGAAATTTAAAGAAAGGGAAGAAAAGGTATTTTTACACTTATAGTTACTTAATCTACAGAGATACATAATGGAACATTTGAAAACAAGGTACATTGTGAAATCAGGAGCTGTGGGTTTGATTCCTGATATGACATGAATGCATGATTTTTCAGCCACTATACCATTGTCTTCTATCCGTTCTTGCTATAAAGGATAGAAGAATGGTAATAACTAAGGAAAGGATTTTAAGGTGCTACGAAAAAGGGAAAAAAAGGTTCTGAAAATGTTTCCAAAAATATGCAAAAAAAGGTGTTGATAAAATGCCTTTATTCAATGCCCTCTTTTTCTGAGCCTTCTGTATATAATACGCGCGGACCGCAGAGAGAACAGTTGTTCTGCCGAATAGATTTTGTTGAAGTTTGTGTTTTCTCTCGCGGGTTTTGCTACATTATCTTGGGAACTATTGGGGCTGTAATGGTTATATTATACTATTTTATAGCTCTCGTTCTGCTCTACAAAATGAGACCATAGGATTTTATGTAGATGCTCAAGAAGAGTGAAAAAAAATATTTTTCTGTCGATTTTTTTTTTACCAAAGCATGAAAGAAAAGGAAGAATAAAGGTGCTGTTATGGATTAACATGCCGGAAAAATATGGTGATCGGACTCTTGGTGCCGTAATCACAGCTCCACACTTAGAGATAGGTGTGCAACCAAAAGGTCATCCTACCATTCCCTTTCAACAAACAACATAAGAAACATCGGAGAAAAGGAAAGTGGCTGTCAGCAGGACAACACCACCAGTCAATAAACATGGCTCCTGGTTGAGCTAGGATCCACCACATTTTTAGGAGAGTGAGCGCCGAGGGTCAAGGAGCTGTGAAATCCACTTTTCATTACCGGAATGTGAGAAGGAGTGGCGACGCCTTTCAGGATTATTATTACATCCTAATGAGTAAAGTTTTTGAACGACATCCAAGAGAAAGTGCTTTCTGACGATTTCACTCTCCGAAGTATGCCAGCCCAGAAGGGAAGGATGATGTTTACCGTGGTGCTGGTTTTGTGACCGTTATTTAGAACCTCAAATGTGGAGCGAAGGCATATTATGTTAATGCTTCATTCATATTCTCTAGGTCTATGTACATTAAGTGCACGCGCTGGTGTTTCTGGTTAGGCTGTGACCATACTATGATGTTAAATTCTGGTTCACTTATGCACACACAGACTAATTGGGAATGGTTGATTGATTGATTGATTAAATTATAATTTTGGGGTTCATTAGGCCATTTCCCACCCTTCAATGTACAGTAATACCTCGTTACTCCGGACTAATGAGGGGGGGATAAGTTGACAAGTTTAACGAAAGAGGGGATAAACTGAAATAACCTAAAATAACAGTAGAAAGTGCATTAAAACTCCGTTTATAGCAACAAAACACGTTTATTATGGTGTATTTAAAGGGCATAGGCCAAAATACACTATACAGTACAGTACAAAGTCTGCGGGAAACAGAATTTCATCAGTGGTTGACTGCCTTTTCTCTGGGAAGTTCTCTTCTTGACTACTAGCTACATTTAAAACCTTGCATTCTGCTTTTTTTGTGCCTTTAGCCTGTCAAGATTGAAGTTATCGGGTTCCGAATTAACGAGGTTTTACTGTATTCTAAAATTCTTACTGGAAAATTTAAAACAAGGGGTGTATAATAGCCCCTTGGAAAAAATTAAAAGTGCAAGGTTTTAAATGGACCTGCACAAGGCAGGCACAACACATTAAAAAGTCAGAATATAGTAAAAGCTTCCTCACAGACAGTGGAAAAGACCAGCTCTTCTCAAAAAGCGAAAAACATTTGATAAAACACTATTGTCATCGCCTAACAGGGATGACAGACAGCTGGGAAGATAAAAGTCTGAGGAAAGCAGAATCGTCACGTTCAACAAGAATATGCCGAATACTAAAAACGGAATTACAAACACGACGAGGTGTCTCCTCGATGGCGCAGTGGCGTCGTCGCCTTGAAATCATGGGGTCTAGGATTTGATACCCGGTGGACGTAGATAGTGGTTCCGATCTCACTTTAAACTGTAGATCAAGTCCCGATTAGCCTTACTGTGCATAAAGTGGACTTAAAAACACCAACCCAATCAATCAATCAAACACGATGGATCTGCGGTTGAAAGTGACACCCCAAATACTGAAATGTGCCCCTCAACGGGAATAGAATTTGTCATCTACTTCTATTATAAATACTCACTGAAATTTTTATGGCAAGCATAAATATCTTTCTAACTAGTTGTTTTTTTTCTATTACGAAAAAGCAGTGGATGGTAAAAGTAATCTTTCATTATGGATGTTTAAAATAGATAAGGAACGCCAATGAGATAATGTCATGTCGTTCACAATTAACATAGGTCTCCATTTTAAATACAAAGGGACTCAGAATTGGTGGAATATAATTGATTTGTTGATTGACTTGGTGTTTTATGTCCACTTTTTGCACAGTAAGGCTAATCGGAACTGGACCTACAGTTTATCATTTAATTTATTCTGATATCAGGCAGAGGCTCCGCCTCTACCCGCAACTCAAGAGTCCTTAGTTACGCCACTGTCAATGGTATATTGTTTTCCACTGCTATTAATATCTATCCAGGTGAACAATGATGCTGGAGTTGTTTTAAACTTAGAAATAATTCCTTGGAATTTTGTTCGTTCCAAGTATGGGTGTAAATATGTAAAATACCACCGACCTTTGACCTATCACTAAATGCACCTTGATGGCACCACCGCCCTCAAGAGAGGGCGTATCGCTCAATTTGGTGTACTTGAACTGAACTGTTGCCACGGTTGTGAAGTTAGTGAGGAAACTGGAAGCGAGATGGGAGTATGACCTGTATTTCAAAAGTTGTAGAAATTGTGAAGTTTACGCCTTACTTGCATGCATAACCATTTCAATTTCATGAAGAAAGACGATTTCGTACATTACGGATTTCTCTGAAAGGCAAACCAAGTTAGAACAGCCATTGTCCGTTAAAGAAATCGATAATTCTTGCTCAAAGGAATATTTAGTTGTGGTATTGCACAGGATGTGTCCTTCACTTGTATCACAGTCCTCTACAATAAAAGGAAAGTGATCCGTAGGCGTTTGAATGAGTCATTTTGTAAAGAACAATCCGCTTTGAATACAATGTGTATGGTGCAACAACTGCTGAGGAATCTCTTGCAGACTGCTGTAAAAGTATGAAGGTACTTCAGCGAAGATATGGACTTGCTTTGTCGACAAAAGTATGCGGATCGAGCCATTTTCGGATGGATGTTAATAGCACTGTAACTTTGTGTCCAGGGCTGTGTGCCGACACAGTAAAGCCCACGCGGTTGTTGAGTTGCCAATAAATTATTTTATGTCGTGTAGGGTAGGTTTACAATACTTTATGATGCTTTCAGACAATAGGCGGACAATCGCGTGTTACTTGAGTAATATGTTATTGATGTTTTAATCCTTTTGGAAAGCAGTAAGTAGCAAAAACTGTGTGTGTGTGTGTGTGTGTGTGTGTGTGTGTGTGTTTACGTATATAAATATATATATAGTGCTTTATGTATCCCTAGTTCCAGTACGGAGCACAATCTAGGTAGAGCTTTTCATATAATCATGTGGAAATGCCAATATGTCAACTCACCCCGGTACTAGTTTTTTAAATGCAATAAAAAGTTAAAAAGTTCTGAGAACATTTTATGAGGTTTTGAATTATTGCAAATTCGAAAAAAGTGCTTAAGTTTTCCATTACAATATTTGGGCAGGTAGTAATGTGCAAAATAGCGTATAATTCTAGCAGAGTTATAATTTCCCAAAACGAGCGTTTGCGACAAATATTTAAAATTCTAAACAATAGTCGATAATTTTATTTTAAAAAAATTAAATTTTTCTCCATTTTTATCGGAAATTATGTTACAGCTGAATATGGACGTTAGGAGTCTTCCTTTAGATTGTTTACTATAATCCCTGTCAAATTGAGAAGGGATTTATGTAGCGCCTACTATTAATAAAAGAATGCCAGGCTGTCCCACGAGAGAACTTTGTTCGATTCCCGAGTAGATAACCTCGGATGTTCCCTGAGAAAGTGTCTCCGGGGCTAGCCCCTAAATTAATATTTACCTGGTGGAAAAGGCTCCTGGAGTGTGGTGCTGATTACATCATATACGGTATGGCCAAAATCGAGAATATTTTGGTCTCTACCTCCACACTGCCTTATGTACCTCTATGCCACGGGACAATGCACAGAATATAGTTTCACCCCAGCTTGTACGTAACTACTATTAATAAAATATTTGTTGCTTTCAAGATATCTTTAAAAAAATATCATTTGTTATGTTTCTTTAATTTTTTTTTTCGAAATTATGTTGATAAATTCAAACTAAAATATAATTTCATTTCATTCTATTTTGGCTTTTTGATTTTATGGACTGCAGATTAATATTCGCTTTCATATAACAAAACTTTGACTGGATAAAATTAATAAATTCGACAACAAACTTAGTAAGCTAGATTAACGATATACAAGTAACAGTAGACGTATATGACAGTTGAAGAAACTAAAGTAGTTGTGCAACGTGCAGAAAACAAAAAAGGTTGAACTCTATGTCTCTTTTACTCAACACATGACCAGTGATGTGCGTCTACACGTAAACAACGATTGTCTACATTCTACACGTAGACTACTTTATACACGTACATTACGTAATCTATGTAAACAACATGGCGAAAGGTGATAACTTAGCAAAGGGCGCTGTGAAATTAAAAGAATATTATACTGCGTATCAGTTGCTAATGTGTGAGGAGAATTTTTCATACTCTTTCCTGCAAATTCGAACAATTTCTTACCTAGGAGAAACCTAATATAGGAAATATTCTAGTGTTTTATGGGGAAAATACCAATTTTGTCTCACGACTGACATCTGTTGTTGTTTTTTGCATACTATTTATCTTCTTCCATAATTGATAACAGAAGAGAAGAGAAATTTTGTTGTAAATAGGATTCTTTTCATTTCGTTAGGAACCAATATAGTTGAAAATGTCACTTTTTTCATGAAATCCTTGAATATTAATTATAATGCACTTTAGATTGTCTACGTAGTCTATGTAAACTACAACCCAATGTAATCTACGCGTAGATTACGTGTAGACAACGCATGTAGACGTAAACTTATAGTCTACAGCACATCACCGCACATGACCCTACCTAAATAGCAATCTGGATTCCAACATAACTTCAAAACAGCAAAAATGCAAGTGAAGTCTTTGAGCACAGTGGCATTTAGCATACAATGGATGCAACGAGAGTAAAAGGGTAGTTGAAAACCTTGTAAGGAAGTAAGCGAGTAGCCATTATTCTGCGGGCCAATCACATTCCAAGAGGTGGATGGTCTGCAGGTAACATTATCTTTTCTGCTTCTTCTCGGATTACGGTACCATTGTCTTGTTGGCATCTGTAAACTTCCAACTCTTTTGACTTCAATGAATTGTGGAACCAGATTCCTTTGTTTTTTCTTACTGGATCTCAACAAGCGTAAACTGAAGATGTTCCCTAGGGCCGTTAAGAAGGTTGTTCGGGTTTCACGCTTGTTGCTCCAGTAAAAGAAGTACCAAGAACTTTTGCCTGTATTGTGACCTTGTATCACGTTTACCTTCATATCTAAAATCAAGAGTTCTTCATTAGGCTAACAAACTTGTCACTTTTTTGTTCATCAAAAAAGCATGCTACAGGTTGTAAGATTTTCAAACGTTTATGTTTTTTTATTTTGTTCAAAAATCAAAGGCTACTTCTTTCAAATGTGCTAAATATGTATAATATAATTTCAAGGACCTCACTACAATATCAGGAATTAAGGGACCACTTTTTGTGCACAGACGTAAAGTATGATTATTTCCGCAACATACCTGGCTATTCTGCATTTGTAGCTTGGGAGCGAGTCATAAATCCAGAAAGCACCAATGAACAAGAGAATCGTTGACGTCATCTCAACCTAGCACCAATCGATAACCCCCTTACTCACGCTCTACTCTGTTCGTAGGCTCGCTAACAAGTTTCTCACAGTCGGGTGGAGATGTTCAGAAAATAATTTTACTCTAACCACATTTTTTAAAGAAATTTAGTTGAAATCAGTTCGTTACATATAAATTGGATGGTATAAAATCAAGGGCGTGCGGAGTATGATTTGGGGGTTGGAAACCCCCGAAACTTCCTTCAAAATAATAATTCCCAAGCATGAAATATTAGTTTCCTTTGTTCATTTTATATTTAACCACCAAAATCCGAATCTAGTTAAAACTAGTTACAAAATTTTAATGAATAACATTAAAATCTACTTTTATGAGAAGACTAGAATGAAATCAAGTAACTTGTTTAATTAACATAATTATTCTTGAGACTAATTTTCACGATTCTAACTCGTACTTAACCCATGAAAAGACTGGGTTTTTACTACAGTTTTTTATAAAATACTCTTATTGTTGTGGAACTCGGATCGACTTAACCTGCAGTACGGTACGACGTGGAGACTAACAATAAGCATTGTACAGTTGTTTTAAATGTTTAAACTTTAACGACCACCAATAACCATTTTCTAATACTGCGACTGATAAAATGGCTGTAGACTGGTTGAAGTGACCTTCCACCTGAAGAAAATCGAGTGCCATGGTTTGATTAGGAATTAGTGTTGATTGCTGCAGTCTGCCTATTTCTATGCTGTTTGCAATGTAGGCAAACGATGCATTCTCGCATGCGGCCATGAAATAGTTAGGCAAGGCTCCACATTGAATTTTCACCAACAAAAGACGATCGATCTGAGGCTTTCTTCTGCTTTGTCTAGCCTTTTCCCACCCGCACTTGTGTCGATGGTCGCGACTAAGACAGACGAATTGTAAATGAGTTTGCATAAGTCCACTTTATGCACAGAAAGGCTAAACCTACAGTTTAAAGTGTAATCCGAGCCATCATATGCAGTCAACCTGGTATCGAACCCGAGACCCTTCGATTACAAGGCGACAACGTTACCCATGAGCGTAGCTTGAAGCCGAACTTGGGGGAAGGGGGCAAAATCGAACATAGGGCTTAACTTTGGAGTGAAGCAGGGACAAAAACTTTTCCAACCATTACAAATAGCGTCCAACACTATCTTTTGCTAATAACTGTTACATTTAATAAATTATAAAATATACTCTTTACGTCCTTTTCCTCAGGTGACAGGCAGTTAACAAAAATACCCTTCATTTGTTTTAATTAACTTCAAAATTGTGGGAGCAAGTGCCGCCTTGTCTCCCCAAGTTACGCCTGGACGTTACCACTACGCCATCGACGAGGCGGACTGTAATTGGAGCTCCAGCCTGCTACCTGAAAAGGGGGGGGGGGGTTAAAGGCGGTCGGAGCGTGGTGCTGATCACATCACCTCCAAAATGGCCGAGATCGAGGTGGCTCTCATCGAAATAGTGCGCTCTATATTCACAATTTTATCGTATTGTTATGAATATGAAGCATCTACTGTCTGATCTCAGCGCGTGAGGCTAACCTCAACATTAGTCACACAGCTTGAGTGCCAGCTGCAGCCGGCCATTCCAAAACATAAAAAAAGAGGCGACCACAACGTTCTCTTGACCCAGAGCTTTCCCACCTTCCCCATAAAAAATTCCTATTCTTGCAATGCAGAGTGTATCTCGCGTATTGCGTCATGGCTGACCACGCTTCAACCAGAAGTTTTTCAGCTTCTCCAGAAATACGCAAACGTCTCACGTAGGCCTACATTGTTGGGAAACGCATTCCTTTTCTTGGCAGCCATGTTGATGACACAAGAAGACAGTTTGGCATCTATTGTGGCTTACGTTGATGCAAGCCAAACTGTTTCAGCGGTATCAAAACAGGTTATCTTATATTATGTGTATTATTCCCTACATGTTTTCATTCACCGTGCTCTTGCATTCTTAAAACTAGTCCACCGTTCTACGCGACAGTTTTTTTTTTCGGTACCCACCCCCAAAGTTAACTTTTGCCGCATCCGTATTCACTCTCATTTCATTCTCAATGGATAAAGTGAAATATAAAATATTGGTATGGTCTCTTTGTTTAAACCATATATAGTGGACTCTTTTTAATTCGAACTCCACGGGGACACGAGGAATGTTCGAATTATCCAAAATTCGAATTAACAAAAACATCATGTCATTCAAGATGGTTTCAAGGGGCATAAGCTTCTGTTCGAATTAAAGCGAGTTCACTGTACTCTTTTTCACTGTACCTCGCCGATGGCGTAGTGCTAAAGTCTAGGCGTAACTTGGCGAGGCAAGGGGGCACTTGCTCCCCCCAAATTTTCGATTTGATTAACATTTACAAGATAAGGATATTTTGTTAACTGCCTGGGACCTGAGGAAAAATACATAAAGAGTATTTTTTTTATTATTTCTCTAATGTAACAGTGATTTAGTAAAAGATAGTGTTGGACCCTATTTTTATTGGATGGAAAAGTTTTCGATCCTGCCCCCCCCCCCCCCCACACACACACACTAAGTTAAGTCCTATGTTCGATTCTGTCTACCTCCTCCAAGTTTGGCTCCAGGTTACGCTCATGGCGAACTTCGTCGCCTTGTAATCAAGGGATCTCGATTTCGATACAAAGTAGAGGTACATGGCACAGTGGTTTGGATCTCACTTTACACTGTAGGTCCACTCCCGACTAGCCTTTCTGTGCACAAAGTGGACAAAACATCAATTCAATCAATCAATCTAGAACATGGAAGTCAATGGTACAAGCGTAGCTTTGAATAGGTTCTCGGCGAGATGAGGTACCCGACTGAATCCCCTCCCCCTCCACGGTAACTTCTGGATCCGCCACTGGCGATAATAAACAATGGGACGCTGACAAGTGTCCATATACCATAAGAATACATGATCCAGTAGGCCTAATGTTATTATGTTATTAATACACAATAAAGTCTAATAATATTAATATTAAAAAGTAAAATAGGTAAACTATAGCTGTACCTGTGCATTGCATCATAGCATGCTTCACACATTCTCGATCGCGGGGAGATTACAATAATGATAATTGCATTTCAATTTCTCTTATGTAAGCTGCTTTTTTTGTCTCTTTGGGCTAACCGTAACGAGAGGATTAATGAGAAAACTGATAAACACATACACAAAACATTTATTTCAGGGTTGGGCAAGAGTTTTAGGAGACCACTCTATAGTCGCCTGTTAGTAGTGTGTGTGTGTGTGTTGTTCAGTTTCATCCACTAACAAGGTACCTGACCCTTCATAACCTATTACAACATTTTTGTGAAACCAAAGACGATGGATTCATTTTCAGACCAGATTTTTTTTTCGAAGTCAGGACTTTTCATGTCCAGCATATTGTTTATATGGTGGACATGAAAAGTCCTGACTTCGAAAAAAAAATCTGGTCTGAAAATGAATTCATCGTCTTTGGTTTCACCTGAAAAATGGTAATTTAAAAAAATGATGAACTACAATATTGTGCTAGTGAGAGTTTAATGAATATCACACTAAAGATAAATTAAGAATTATCTATCAACTTAATAGACTTTCCTGTAAGCTACCAATTGAAACTTTTCTTAATGTGTTGAGATGATTTTCCTCTTGTGTGATATCTTATTTCAACGGAAACGCTATTTTACATTTCAACAATGCTGCCATCTATAAGACACGGAATGAAAGTTGCAATGTTGTTTTGGTCACCACAATGAATTGCCACCTTGTACTGCGAGAAAGAGAGGTTTCTTAGCACATAGAAAAAGTAATTATTCTTTTAGAAATTCTTTGGTTACCATATTATAAACGCTGCCAGGTACAATCGAGATTCCCTGAAATAACAAAATTTTCTATAAAAATGTTTCATTTCTTGATCTGCGAAATATTCTGACTGAATTTTCCTCACCAACATAAATTTTATGTAATGAGGGAAATTTTTCTGCACTGAGGGAAAGTTTTTTGCAAAGAACCACACTGAAGGGAATTTTCATTTACTGGCAAAGTACTGTGCAGTAGGAATTTTATTTATTTATTTATTTCGTTTTGTTTTACATGGTGAAGTTAAAGCTGTGGAGCCTTTTCTTCCACTTGACCAGGTTTACACAATTTTTGAATGTTTAAGTTACAATATAAAAATTTCAATAATTTCAAAAATTTTCCTGACTCATGCGAATTTTAATGCTCCGTATGAAACTTTCCTTGTTGTTGAACCTGGTTTAAACCAGTGATGTGCCATACACTACAAGTTTACGTCTATATGCGTTGTCTACACGTAATTTACGCGTAGATTACTTTGGGCTGTAGTTTACATAGACAACGTAGACAATCTAAACTACATTAAAATTAATTTTCAAGGCTTTCATGAAAGGAAAATGACATTTTCAACTATATCTGTTCCCAACCAACTGACAAGAATCCCATATACAGCACAATTTCTCTCCTCTCTTCCTGTCATCAACTGTGAAGAAAGATACATTGTATTCAAAACAACAGATGGCAGTAGTGGGCCAGAAGTAGTCTTTTTCCCATAAAACACTAGAATTTTTCCTACGTTGCGTTTTCTTCCTCGATGAGAAATTGTTCACAATTGTAAGGAAGAGTATACAAGGTTCTTCTCACACATCAGCAACTGATACGTAATATAATTTTGTTTTGCTTCTCCAGCGCCCTTTCCTAAGTAATCATCTTTCGCCATGTTGTTTACATAGATTAGGTTATCCACGTAACTGTCTTAAGCCATGATTCCATGTTAATAAAACATGAAAATGCTGACCAAGGCAAAAATTATTGTATAAAAATATACACTAAAAACGGAACGTTTCCATCCATCTAACAAGGTCTTCTTCAGACGTAGATTCACAAAAAAATTATGAAAGATCCAATCTTGTACAGTTAAACCTCGTTAATACGGACCCCGATAAGCCAGACTTCGCTTAATCCTGATAGGCTAAAGGAAAAAAAGCAGAATGCAAGGTTTTAAATGTGGCTAGAAGTCAAGAAGATAACTTCCCAAAGAAAAGGCAGTCAACCACTGATGAAATTCTGTTTTCCGCAGACTTTGTACTGTACTGTATAGTGTATTTAGGCCTATGCCATTTAAATACACCATAATAAACTGAGTTTTAATGCACTTTCTACTGTTCTTTGAGGTCATTTAAGTTAATCCGGACTTTCGTTAAATCGGTCAACTTATCCCCCCCTTAGTCCGGATTAACGAGGTTTTACTGTATATACACTCCCAGTACAGGGTCCATACACAAAACAACATGAAGGCGCCAGTCCTTATCTGAGAACATTTCCTGTCAGAAATTCCTGAGTGTGGAATCTCGTGACAGGTAATTGGTGTGTATGTGCCTGTGATGGTGTGTGTGTACGTATATGTGTGTGTATATATTATGGTTAGATCATTCATCAAATTATTGTGAATCTTCGTCTGAAGAAGACCCTGTTAGTGGGTGGAAACGTTACGTTTTTAGCGTATATTTTTTATATAATAAATTTTCCCTTTGTCAGCATTTTAATATTTTGATATCTACGTGTATAAAACAGTATACGTGTAGAATGTAGACTATGGTTGTTTACCTGTAGACCCACACCACGTGTCCAAACTTATATAAACCACCTGTTGCTTAGGGTGGCGCACGCCGTGACACAGATAGCTCAATGAGGAACAGTGAGTGAGTGTTCAGAAGCAAGAGTGTTATTTGTCCTCAGTATTCCACACTCACGAGGCTTTTATGTCACCTTGGAGGCAACTGAAAGTGAGTTTCGAACTAGAAAGAAAAGGACGTTCCCGTGGCTCGCTTCCAAAAGCTCTGGGCAAGCAGCTCTTTCTCCCGGACTAGGTCCAATTTCTCTCTCTCTTTCCTTTGCCCACTTTTCCCAGTGACGACTTTGCCGCCGCCGTAGCACGCGGACGTAATTGCCTTCATGGTCGAATTTCTCTTCGGCGCATCTTCTCTCGTCTGTGCTTCGTCCTCCTACTTTCTAGCAGAGCGTGTGCTGACTTTCCTGACCGCATGCATTGGTTTCTTTTAGGAAGTCACTCTGTGGCCACAAATATGGCTCGATTTGATTTTACCCTTACAGGGGAACAGCAATGAAAGCTTATAGGAAGATAGCTCTATTGTCCTACATCAAAACCTGAAAAAAAATTGAATAAAGAAGAAACGTAAATCTCCAGAAAAGTGTCCGAAATTAGCGATTTTTTTTTTTTTTAGCGCTGAGCCGATAACAGTGGTATCTGTATCGGAAAGTATCAGTTGGAAATCTACCAATACCGGCCGATACTTTTCCAACATATTTGTATTTTATTTGCATATTGATCTTTTACGGGCTCCGCAAAATGCCCACGACACTTTCGCGAAGTGTAATTATCCTGGAAATTATTCAAAATTCGAATTTGTTTTCATTTTGCACCAATTTTGCACGACAAATTACATAATTTCTAGTTTGGTGTTCTGACCACCATACGAGAGACCCGAGTTCGACCCTCGGCGGGAATGAACCGGGATTTTTTCAACCTGTTCAAATCAGAGTTGTTAAAGGTCCAGGAACTTGTAAATTCTAATGGGTTTTATTGGGTTCCGCTGCAGGACCGAAACCTTTTTTTCTCGCACAATTTAAATTCGGTCCAAGTTGCGTAATGTTTCGTTAAAAAAAGGTTCCTGGACCTAATTTAAATTCATCCGGGAAAAAAGTTCCTGGACTGTATTTAAATTACTCAGAAAATAAGTTCCTGGACCGTATTTAAATTCATTCAGAAAAAAGGTCCCTGGACCGTATTTAAATTCATCGGGAAAAAAGGTTCCTGGACCGAATTGAAATACTTTACAGATAAAAAAGGTTCTTTACGGTCCAGAACCCATTTACGCTTTCTGATTTTCTCTCCTGGACCGGAATTGAATTTATTTAAAATTCCTGGACTTTTAACAACCCTGGTTCAAATTGCTCCGGCGCCCACCCAGTATCGTATAAAGTGAGTACCTGGAGAAAACTCTGGGGGGTAAAGGCGGTCAGAGTCGTGGTGCTGATCATATCACTTGATGGTGAGTAGTTGATTTGTGTCCCGTGTAGTGTGGCAATCCATCTAAATACATTAACCTTCGGCCGTGATCAAAAAAGTGTGGGGCCCTAACTCCACACCCCCATACGCCTTCATGGCGTGGTGCAAAGCATAGGGGAGCACTTTACTTTTACTAGTTTCATATTCTGATGTAATTCTTGAATATTCTAAAGAAAACTTCTTGGTAAATTGATGCATATAATTGGTGAAGAATATTTACACACCAATATTGATTAATGTTTTGAACAAATTTTAATTATTGTAATTTTCAAGTATCGGTATCGGTATTGGTGGGTATCGGTGAGAGTATCGGCATTGGTATCGGTTTTTAGTTTGCTGCCTAACCCAGGCACGTATCCAGGAATTCCTTTCGGGGGGGGGGGCTCAACACCATTTTTTAAGGGGTATAATAAGAACCATCTCAGTATGTGTGTTTGTCCATTTCATCTCATCAGACATAAAAACATCTATGGTGTCTTTGAGTGTTTTTACGAAGCTGTTACACATGCACGGAATGGACAATCCACTCGACAACGCGAGATTCAAATTGTGGGCTGCGAAATGGCTGCAGACAGCTCTCGAATATTTCTCTCTGATTCCAGCCTGAACACCACTAAAGTGTCTTGTCCTCCCATGTTTGCAGCTCTTATAAAAGCCGAAACCCACCAAATTGTTCAGATTCAGGCTTTAGCACTCACAAGTGTTCAAAAATGCCTGTCGCAGCTTCCGCTGTCTTGTCATATGTCGGCAAGAAACAAAGGAAGTCTTCTCGAATACGGCTGGATCACGAAACAATTAATGCACAGTTCCGTTCCCAACACATCTAATGTTTCGTCTCCCAGTATGATCAAATGCTTACTCATTTATCTCCAGTGAGGTGCCCAAGGGAGGGTTGGTGAGGTCATAACCCCATTTGACCCAGTATTATTTTATCTTTTTTTTTTAAAAAAAAAAAAGACGAACGTCAAAGACAGGAAAAAAATGACAAAATCAGGACTGACCACCAAAAATAGTAGGTATGCGTAACCCCTCTCCCTTCCGAAAATCCTGGGCACGCCACTCTTTATCTCGGACACATTTTTTAAAATCAACTTACCAGAAGTTTTATCATTCCGTATTGGAGATTAAAGTAAGATGCGTTCTTCCTGCAGGTTTGGATATGATCCTTTAGGGTGCTGTCGTCTGCCTGCCTTCACACCTAACCTTAACAAGGCCCTAATTTTCCATCCTTGTGACTTGGATTTTCAAGACTTAGGAAGGTTTCAGACCAAAGGGACACGCGATACATGTCGATTGGAATGAGCCAATCAACAGCAACGTTTCACACCGTAGCGACACAAAAGGCCGCACAAACTTAATTTCGACTTGTAAAATCCTCAGGCGACACGGTGTGAAATCTCCCTTATTATACTACTGTCATTGTCACCTCGAAGTAGTAGCTCTTGTTGACCACAGAGGAAAAAAAATCTCCTCTCTCTCCTATATTTTCTGTGCTTGTTCACTATACAGGCAACACCTTACGATTTGATATACACAGGACATTACTATGTAGACATTTTAACGAAAAATCGGTTGAAGTCAATGATGGATGGCTAGGTGGCTCAGTTGGTAGAGCCCTGATTCGGGTTCTGGTAAAGCCTGCAATTTCCGCCTAAAATGTCTACATATGCAACATCTTCTTGCTCGCTCTTCTCGACATTCATAAAATTTTCGGCTGTCTCTTTATGGTAGTTAAATGTTTGAATGTGTTTTGAACCCAGTAGGCTTAAACAAAAGTATTTTTTTATACCATGAAATTCTCGGAATGCATATACGAAATTTAGTTCTGGCAAAACTAAATCATTACTCAAAACTTTGATTTTCGGTTGATCCTTATTTCTCTTTTAATAAACCATTCAAATATCCGGTACTGCTGAAATATTCACGAGAGAGAGAGAGAGAGAGAGAGAGAGAGGCCTTGATCTCTTCGGCCCTCGACCCGAACTAGCACTACACTGAGGCCCCAGGGGCCTCCCCCATGATGCAGTGGTAGCGTCATTGCCTTGTAATCAAGGGGTCCCGGGTTCGATACCCGGTGGAGGCACAAGTGGTTCGGATTCCACTTTAAACTGTAGGCCCAGTCCCGATTAGCCTTACTGTGCATAAAGTGGACTTAAAACAGCAACTCAAACCAAACTGAGGCCCCAGAAGTTCTACTGTCGTCAATGTCTTCATTTTCGAATCACTATATATTATAAAGCAACCAGAGGATGCTGACTGATCACTAATCGACTGTATGAATTGTCACACTTACCTCTGAAATCTCATTAACCGATTCTTTGTACAGATCAACCGAAAAATTGAATCCACGTATTTATATCCTCATTATATTCTAGAACGTTCCGCAGATAAAACGATTCGTTAATATTGCCAGTAGTTGACTCCTTCTCTCATTGAAGAACGTACCCTCTCCCGCCTTCCAGAGATTAGAAATTACAACGAATCGCCCTACGTGTGGCGCTACCTTTGTTGTGCAGCTTCCAAATGCTGACAAGTCTCTACATAGTGCTCAAGTCCGCTGGGACAACATCGAAAGCGCAAGAAAAGTTTACGTGCAATATTATCAACAACAGGGTTATAGAACATTCTCCGTCTTGTCTCGATAATTGTCTATCTCCTTAAATCATCGTCACATTATTAAAAAAGCCAAAAACCTAATTTTATCTAGTGTAAAATATAAAAAAATCCTGGGGGGGGGGGCTCGAGCCACCTCAACCCCACCTTGGATACGTGCTATTAACAATAACAGGGTTATAGAGCATTATCCGTCTTGTCTCGATAATTATTTCTCCCTAATTATCATCACGTTATTCAAGAAGCCAAAATTCTATTTTTATCTAGTGTAAACAGAAAAATTTCCTGAAGGGGGGCTCGAGTCTCCTGATTCCTATCTTGGATACGTGCTACTGACAATAATAGGGTGAATAGAACACTCTCCGTCTTATATCGATAATTATTTCTCTCAGATTTATAAATTTATTATCTTCACATTATTCAAGACGCCAAAAATCTAATTTTATCTAGTGTAAATTTAAATATTTCCTTAGTGGGGGCGGCTCGAGCCACCTTATCCCCACCTTGTATACGTGCTATTAACAATAACAGGGGTATAAAACATTCTCCGTCTTGCCTCGATAATTATTTCTCTCCTTAAATTATTTTCACATTATTCAAGGAGCCAAAAATCTAATTTTATCTAACGTTAACTGAAAAATTTCCTGGGGAGAGGGTCGAGCCCCCGGTGCCCCATCTTGGATACGTGCTATTATCAATAACAGGGTTACGGAACATTCTCCGTCTTCCCTCGATAATTATTTCTCTCCTTAAAATATTGTCACATTATTTTATTTCACACCACAAGAAACATAAAAAACTCATTTTATCTAGTGTAAATCTAAAACTTTCTTGGGGGCTCGAGCCCCATGAGCCCCCCCTCTGGATACGTGCCTGGCCTAACCTAATCTATTGATGTGTAGATCCCACCTTTGGCGACTACACACTCACAATACGGAGGTCTTCTTGAATATTTTTATTTGTGAAAAAATGTCTATGGGTTCTAAACATGATCGAAATAAAAATTCATTTAGGTGATGTAGAGGTACCTTATTGTTGGTTAAAACTGACCAATGTTCAAATAGTTCAGTAAATTAATCACAAATCTAATCAAAATTTGCTTGTGTTGCGACATTAGTCGTATATTATTAGTCAATTTCCATTAATTATAAACACACATCAAATAGCAATAGCACAGTTTTCATAAAGTCGACGAGGCCAGGGGTCCCGGGTTCGAATCCTGGCCTGGGCATGGATGTTTGTGAGTGTCCATTCATCAATTTCATCATATCATCCCTCATCCTCATCTTCGCAAATTAGCCAAAAGTGGCACATGAAGCGAAGTAAAAAAAAGCAAATGAATCAATCAAGCAAATCAGAGAGTAGAGGGTAGAAATAGCCAGGTACTCCAATTCAAAAATTCAATAGCATGCGGCGCAGTGCAGTGATGTTACACAATTGGATAATTGACAAGTAAAATTTACTTGACCGAGCAGGTTTGCTTTAAGCCAGCGTTATGGTCGGATAGGCTAAACGGAACTGGACCTACAGTTTAAAGTGGTATCCTAACCACTGTGCACTATCGAGGTTGTTGTAGAGGAATAGGTACTCTCACAACACAAAAGTGTGTACAGTATACAAAAAACTCCGCAGTGTGATCTGGATATCTCGGGATGATTTTAATTCTCGGGTAGGCACTCCAGCCGTTCAGTCATGTGCTAGCTAAAGTGAAGTGAATAGATCTGAACCTGGGCGCGTGCGTTCGGGTTCGTTTACATCGGTTTCTCAATACTCGCCCGTGCTCTGCCGACCGTTCAAAATGTGTTTCCTGTCTTACGCTCTTGAAAAACAACACTGTGACATCTTTTTCGTAGGACGTGCCACACACAAGCACATGATACACAAAGAACGATTAGCAATATAATCAATCACAGGTTTGCATGCTAGTAATATTGTGTGCGTGTGTTGGTAAATACGAAAGAAAGCGTGCCCCATAATGGGACACCACAAAGTCAATGTTACATTTACACTCGCAGTCTTGAACGTTTGGAAATAGGGCTCGCGTGAATCACCCTATCTAGAGCGTACATGCACAACTCTACTGGAGGTGTGCGATCAGTATCACGCTCCGGCTGCCTTCATTCTGCAGGATTTGCCCCAAGGCCATTCTTCCGCCGCCCCCCTTCCTTGAAACACTGCTTCAGTTGTAAGTTATCGCGTTACTGTAATGATTTGTGTCAGTCTTGCTAGTAAGCATTTTCTCATAATAAGTAAAGCAATGACTGTGATTGAAATGAAGGATATATAATTTAAGCTGACTCATTTTTCCAAAGGGGGAACACCATTCCCCATACCCCCACGCTCTTTCCGGACGCCTTTGGATACGCCTCAAGTGTTAATCGATAAGAGGATGGATGAGCCCCAGAGCTGCTGATAAAGGGACATCACTGCGATTACCCATCCCGGGAATCGAATCCACGACCTTCATGTGGCAGACAGATGCCATACCCATTGACCCAGAGTGATGCTCGAGCACAGAAAATTAAACCTCCGAACACACGGGGTTGTGCTTCGACGTGGCAACAGCGCGAACTTCTGCCACCCGCCTAATTTCATGACCCTGAGTTTAGACGAGACGAGAGTTTGGTCTTTCTCGTGTTGAAAATCTTCCCTCATACCGTCTCGTGAGCAACACTATCCTGGAACCGCTCTCGTGACTGAACACTTGCAGACAAGCTCATACAGGGTGGGAAATAACCTTTTGCTAGGGGTCTGCAGGAAAAAGTAACAACAATTAAGAAATTATGGTAATACCAAATGTTTACTACGACAAGTGTGGTTACAAAAACAAAATTAAAAGTTAGTTCACGACAAAGCACCTTGCTTCAAGGCAAATGCTAAAACCAAGACCTTCTTCGGCGAAGTGACATTGACTTCTTCAGCAGTTCTGAATGGCCGGGTGCAGCACCGGACCTGAATGCAGCGGAGCACTTTGGGGCTATTCTGAAGGACGCAGTTGAGCCCTTGATGATAGTGGAACGCGGACCGGACCGCTATTCCCGGCCAACACTCCTTGCACATCTGGAACAAGTCCTCCGTGACATGGAATGGAATACGGACTGTTTGCGAATCTTCTGAGCTCCTACCCTGATCGTCTTCGTGCTGTGAGAGAAGCAAACGGAGGACATACTAACTTTTAATTTTGTTTTTGTAACCACAATTGTCGTAGTAAACATTTGGTATTACCATAATTTCTTAATTGTTGTTACTTTTTACTGTGGACCCCTAGCAAAAGGTTATTTCCCACCCCGTACAGTGCCTCCTCCAGTCGCTCTGTTTGCAACTTTCAAAATAATCTTTGCTTTTCTTACCCGTTTTCAAGCCCATGAAGAATTTCTTCAACTTTCACCCGATTAAATGCACCGACAGAAGCAATCGTAATGACCTTGGAACGGGTTTCAATGCCCATCCTAACTACACGGTCAAATTCGCGATGGCATTTGTTTGTCTGCGATCCGAACTTCGGCCCAAATTTTGCAGAATCTAATTGTCCTTCTGAACCACATCCCGGAAGTCATTGGCGACTGTCTTTCTTGAAATCGCTTCATACAAACAACAGGCAGTGCATTCGAATTACCAGACTAGAAGATGGGCCGAAATGCCCAGGACTGCAATATTTCACCAACCTAATGGACAGACTTCCAACATTTTTAAAGCCTTCTCCGTTACCCTGATCCGTCCCGATCCCGGACGTATACTAGAATCTGGTTTCACCTGATCGCTTCGCGGAATCTAGGCTGGTGAGTTTTTAGGCGGTTCCTTACGTTGCAAGTGTTGCCATCTGCGAGATTTAGTTATCAAATTCAGTACTTTGCGTTCAAATGTCCGTGTTTCAGAAACTTGTATTTTTTTGCGTCGCTATTTTATGCTACTTGCGACGATGTAGATGAGTGATGATTAGGTGAAATCGAAATTTGGATTTCCAAAAACCAAATCAATTTTTAGAACGATGGTGGTCCCACTCTCTGAGCATTTAATTGGTACCTTTTCCAGGTCGAAACTCGAACCCAGAACCTTCGTTGGTGAGATCGCTAGTGTACAACTAAACACGTTTGACCACGGAACTACTAGGTCAAGAAGGCTATTATTATCTGATGGATGGAAACTGTAAGAAATTCGACCTCAGTAAAATTGGTTTGATGATATCATCACAAATCTCGTGTACAATAAAAATAATAGCAATCCCCATAACGTAGTGGTTTTCACATTGTGCTAGGAAGCACATGTTCGAAACCCGAAAAAATCATACACGTTTTAGTTTATTCCTTCATGTATTCCATTGATCCTCATTGCTTTGATTCATCTAGAAAGGTGACGAAGACGGACAGGAATACACAATAATAATAATAGTAGTAGTAACAATGATAATAATTTTTATGACCTAAAAATCAGCAAAATATGTAAAATAAAATATGCTCTTATGACCTAAAATTTTACAAAATATGCACTATAATTTGAAAAATATGCCCTTGTAACTGGACTGTTTCAAACATCAATATGTAACATATGCCGAGATATTTTCACATACGTACTATTTTTAGGCGCTGAGTTGCAATGCACAATGATTACGAATCCACTTCGAATTTCTTGAAAAGTCGCAAATATACTGAATATGACCGAAAATCCATCAAAATATTCTCTATCATGTAAAAATGGTCAAACATGCCAAAATATGCCCTTAAAAAGCGCCTTAACTTAATTAGTTTCTTCATAATATGAATTTCTATATGTTTAGGGAACAGATCACCCTTACCAAAAAAAAATGCTAAGTTATGAAAATCGTAGCCCTAATAATAATAATGTCACAGTACTTCTGCAGGCAACCATTACAATTTACTTTGGTCTCTGGCAGGGCCAGTGATGAGTCTACACGTAAACAACGATAGTCTACGTTCTACACGTAGACTACTTTATACACGTAGATTACGTAATCTATGTAAACAACATGGCGAAAGGTGATAACTTAGCAAAGGGCGCTGTGAAATTAAAAGAATATTATACTGCATATCAGTTGCTGATGTGTGAGGAGAATTTTTTTACTCTTTCTTCCAAATTCGAACAATTTCTCACCTAGGAGGATCCTAATATAGGTAATATTCTAGTGTTTTATGGGGAAAAGACCACTCTTGCCTCATGACTGCCATCTGTTGTTGTTTTTTGCATACTATTTATCTTCTTCCATAGTTGATAATAGAAGAGAAGAGAAATTTTGTTGTAAATAGGTTTCTTTTCATTTCGTTAAGAACCAATATAGTTGAAAATGTCACTTTTTTCATGATATCCTTGAAAATTAATTTTAATGCACTTTAGATTGTCTACGTAGTGTATGTAAACTACAATGCTATGTAATCTACGCGTAGATTACGTGTAGACAACGCATGTAGACGTAAACTTATAGTCTACAGCACATCACTGGGCAGGGCAGACACGTCAATTTATTTTTACATGTAGAATAACTTCAACTTTGGACAGCTTCTTTCCTAGTAATACTAAAACTAATGAACATTTAACGTTTGGTCAATTAAATGTATTATTATATTCTGTGCCTGGAATCTCTGGAACGAGCGAACGAAAACAAGTCTCTGCGCACGTAGTGACTCGGACAATTAACGCGTGAGAGGGAACGGGATTGCGTAGAGGGGTAAAAGCGACTGCAGCTACAATTTGCAGGAGCGCGTACTGCATCGTTCAGCCCACTTGCTTTCTCCCCTTCTCTAACATTATGCGCGACCTTGCTCCAGATATTCCCGCGATAGAGTTATAGAATGACAGCAACGTGGGAAAAGAGGGAACAACGTTTGCGAATAAAGAGAGAAGAAGATGAAATCAAGTGTACGTGGCTTTCGCTGAAGGTACTATCCAGCAATTTTCTTAAGTGGCTTCAGGAGAACACACAGGAAGTAACATGTAGAGTTTGAATTTGCGACCTTGAAGACATGAGTCTGTCAATATAATCATCACCTAACTCGTTTACTATTTTAACACGAAGGCTTCCTCGGTGGTGTAGTGGTAACGCCTCGTAATGAATGGGTCCCGGATTCGATACCCGGTAGAGGTACAAGTAGTTCGGATCACAGTTTAAACTGTAGGGCCAGTCTCGTTTAAGCTTCCTGTGCATAAATAGGACTAAAAAACCAACCTCAGATATTTTAACATGGCAGAATAAATATAAGTACGTAGATATATATATATATTATGTGAATAGATGTTTTCAGTAATGAAAGGTTCTAATAAAGTTGCTAGGAAACTCTGCTGTTGATTGCTTAGCAACAGGCATAATTCCTTACTTTAACCTAAGTAATACACATTACATATTGTTTCAGATACATAATTATCACCATGAATGCAATATCTTGGAATTTATAGAACTATTTTGGTGAAATAAAACCCGCATCTGTTGGTTATTTTAGAACTAATGATCAAATGCACTTCTAACTATATTCTTACTTCAATAATGTTGTGTTTTCTCTTTAGGGTGTCCCGAGCGCTCATTCGTTTGTTGGGATAGGTCAGCGTGCATCAATCTTGAACGGTTTCAAGATGGCGTTGCAGACTGCCTGGACAAATCAGACGAAGGTATGCCATGATAATTTCTTAAGAACTAGGTGTTTTTAATAATTGAGGTTCTTTAAATACTTAACATTTTTATATAAAATCACATTCGATATCTCGAAGCGTTTTCCCCTAAGGGTATCAGATGAGGTATTTTGTATGAATGGATAAATGCACGTTATGACATAAATTGACAATAGGTATGCTCAAACACATCTGCTTATTATAATGGGATAGAAAGTTAGTATTTATTGAAATCTGCATAATTAATGAATACACTTATGAAGGGATTAAGTTCCGTTGAAGCTTATATTTATATAAAGTATTCTCTTTTTTAAATATTTTTAACAATCAATATATTCAAATTACTATGCTCATCTGTCTACTTACTGTAATTTTTATGTGCAAGGTAAAGAAGATATAGCGATTGTCTTTTTTTCACGAATGAAAGCAAGTAAATAATTTGCATGATTATTAATTACTGTCAAGATGTTAATGATATTAATCAATAAATATGGGGTAATGAGAAGCGAATATTTGAGGCTAGAAATTGAATAAATGTAATTTTATTTATGATGAAGTTATTCTGCCAGGTTAACGAGTTTGTGAGTAATGAATAAGATTGCATTAGCATTTATAATATTCCTGGAGACGTGAGAAATGTTAGTGAATCTAGGATAACTCTTCATAATGTTCGCCGAAAAAAGTTTAATCTAAAACTTCGATTACACTCATAAGCAAATTAACTTTCATCACCTGCAAACAAATATGGGTGCCTACTTAATTAAATACTTGGAAATAATTATTTATAAATAACTAGGATTGCTAAACTTTGGAGGGCACAAATCTTTAACAATGTTAATTTGTGTGACACATAGACAAATTAAATCACTTTAAAAATTAAATTGGAAAGAAACTTTTTAATTTTATAAGGGAAGTTTGTTTCTTTTCAAATTTGATACTGGTATTTGTGTGGGAAAATAGACATAAAATATTAGGATGGTAAATATGAAAATTTTGATCTTGAAGCTATCATTTTCATTGTAAGATGGGTCTCAGAATTTTTATTGCTCTTCAATATTCCACATGTATTTCTCAACAGTACGAGGGTGACGTATCCAGTTTACTGGGCGTCCCCGATGGCGTAGTTGTAACGTCGTCGCTTTGTAATCAAGGGGTCCCGGGTTTGATACGCGGTGGAGGCACATGGCACAGTGGTTCGCATCCCACTTTAAACTGTAGATCCAGTCCCGATGAGCCTTCCTGTGCATAAAGTGGACTTAAAACAACAAATCAATCAATCAATCAATCCAGTTTACTTTTACGATGCGAAGATTAAAATACATAATTAGTTACATTGTTTATTCCTATTATAAAAGTATTATTGGACGATAGAAAGATGAAGGATATCAAATAGTTTACCATGATACAGTGTCTCGCTTGCACCCCCCCTCAAAATAACACCTTTCAGTACGTGCACATATTCCCAACTTTCATTTTTTGTTGTTCCACTACTATTTCCCTATTTCCGCCTTTTCAATGTCTACTAGCAGAGCTGTCTCTAGATGAGTGCGGAGTCTGATCAAATAACACTTGTGTATCATAGATTCAATGAAGCTGGTAAAACTCTGAAACATTCATTTGTAAAACTGAAGAGTCGATTTCATAATTACCAACAATAAAATATAGTATAATAATTAAAGAAGAATTAATTTCTATCTTATATTTTGCTATCCAAAAAAGAACTAATGCCATTTGCTACTTAACCTCCACATTTAGCTGCATTTACTTGTATTAGTGTTTGATCTGTCCACTAAAGTACCATTTAAGCTTCATACTTTTTTAATGTCCGAAGTATCACTGATAATAATTATTTACAAAATAACCCTCAAAGTGGTCATTTTAAATAATATTCAATTAGTATTTTAATTGTGATCTTCATGCATCGATCCCTTTTTTGGTAATACAAGGTATTACTTTATACCGTGCGTTCATTTCGATCTGCAGCCGAGAGATCGGGAGAAGCGTGGCGGGCGGCGCTGACGGAGATGCCGACATTTGCGGCCTGTAATGCCCGCTTATTTTTATAGACATATGCAGACATTTATATAAATATTGCAAAACGATCACTAACCTGTGTTATAACACGCAAAAGTTCTTCTGTAATTCATCCAAGTTCTGCTCTTATATACACAAAAAAATACGCTTTAGAAACGATGTTAAGAGCCACAGATAATAAAACATTTTAATCATAGTTTTGACCAGTAACGTCCTGCTTAAGTTTATATCCTTGAAAGAGTTTTGTGCCGATGGGGATCGTTTGGAGGTTTTGAATGTGCAACACTGTATCAAGATTACGCTGTAGAAGAAACCGTTAAAAGTCAATAGTGTTCGTGAGCTTCCTTGCAATCCGAAATCTCCGAGCTCGAGTTTTTTGTTCCTTCGCGACTAGATGAAGACAGAGTTGTAAATATAGTGGCGAGCAATGTAAACCAAGAGCGTGTTAATTTCGTACTGTGCGCAAGAGTGTTATTCTTGGTTACTTGAAGTTACTTGTTTGTGTTATTGTAGTGTGTATGTGTGACGTGTCAGTGAGACGATTGGAATGCCAGCCGCAAGATTCACGTTAGAACAAAGATCTTTTTATGTATGACACGTACCTACGTGAAAACAAACTCGTGTCGAGACGTGTGTAGGTAATTTGTACAGAAATTCCCATGCGTTTCAACTCCACACAGAGATACGGTTAGACATCTTGTCCTTAAATTACGAGAAACTGTATCGTTAAATTTTAAAACACCTAAGCAAAAACGACGGATTCTAACCGAAGCAAAACTCGATGATATTGGTGCAGCGTTAGAACGTTCTCCAAACAAACCTCTACGCCGTGTTTCACAAGAGGTGGGCGTGTCAAAATCATCGGCACATACAGTCACTAAGCTACTAAAATTAAAACCATACTCTTATAACACAGGTTAGTGCTCGTTTTGCAATATTTATATAAATGTCTGCATATGTCCATAAAAATAAGCGGGCATTTCAGGCCGCAAATGTCGGCATCTCCGTCAGTGCCGCCCGCCACGCTTCTCCCGATCTCTCGGTTGCAGATCGAAATGGACGCACGGTACTTATGCATACAAATTAATGTTTTCATATCATTGTATATTATATTTAACAATGACTAGTCTATATGTAGTATAGTTTATTAATGCTAAAGTATTTAGTAGAAGTTTTAGTGTTGTATATGCTTAGAGTGTGCTTTCAATGATGACCGATATTTGAAAAATATCCAAACAGCTGTTTTTAACATCTTTGCATCCGAATATGGTGTTTTAAATTAAAACTGAACTATAATTTTTCAATTCCATACGTCAATGATCTGTCCCCTGTTATCCCTCCCTAACCTGTCTCTGCCAATTTGTTTTATAATATTGTGATAGTTGGATCCCACTTTGAACAGTAGGTCCAGT
Organism: Lepisma saccharinum; assembly: GCF_977018435.1. Taxonomy (NCBI): domain Eukaryota; kingdom Metazoa; phylum Arthropoda; class Insecta; order Zygentoma; family Lepismatidae; genus Lepisma; species Lepisma saccharinum. The sequence goes on along the minus strand of NC_139252.1, from coordinate 23,175,756 downwards.
CCCGATTAGCCTTACTGTGCATAAAGTGGACTTAAAACACCATATCAATCAATATTATGATAGTTATGAATCTTTATTTGCTGTGTTGTGGGTATTGATGTAAGTCGTGATACCTGAAAATTTTAAGTTGGGCGTTATATTCACATGCTCTTTTCGTTTGAATGCTCAAAACTTCATTTTCTCTTTCAGAGTGTTTACCCCTGCAACACAGGTGTCTGTGTGGATGGCCGAGGTGTGTGGACACAGAACTCGTTGGAGACGGCGTGAAGGACTGTGAGGATGGGTCTGACGAGAGTAAGGGCCATTAAAAAATAATAATTTAGTTCACGGCTATATATATATATAGTGGCAAACAATGAAGATTTGATTGACGTTCGTACTTGTTATTATAAGCAATATTATTTTAGCGTTAAGATTTTATTTCACTTGACAAGTATTGCCTCCCCGATGGCACAGAGGTAACGTACTCAACCGGTTTCGATATCAGGTGGTGGAGGCACATACAGTTGTTCGGTGCCCACTGTAAACTGTAGGTCCAGTACCGATTTGCCAGTCTATGCGTAAAGTGGACTTAAAGCAAAAACTTAAAAAAACAACTTGATTCTCTTAAAATTTGCCATGGCTTCTTGGGATTTCTGAAAAAAATGTAGGTTGTTTGATTTTTCATAGTCAAGTTTAAGTTTGTCGGTCAAATCCCGATTAGCCTATATGTGCTTAAAGCGGACTTAAAACAAAAACTGAAAGGAAAGGGAGACAAGAAGTTGAACATATGTGAATTGTGGACTTATCTCTAATTTTATTTGCCCTGCAACTTTTACGCCCTCCATCTTAACGTCCTCATGACATTATCATACTGGTAACGTAACATCAGAGATTTGTCAATCTATATAGCTATATAAAAATGTTTGTTCCGGCATAACTTTCGAACGCCTGGAGCAATTTCAACCAAACTTTGTACACATATCACTTACAATCTGGAAAGAAATACTGGGGGGAGACACCTCGGGCACCCCTGGGGGTGGGGGTGGGAAGAGGTGACATATAAAACGAGCGATATTATTTTACGGAAGTTAAAATATCCTTAACTCTATGCAACGCAATTAAACTCAAGGTACGTCCGGTTGCATAACTAGAAGACGTTCTAAATATTGATTTCTTTGTTTGAGCTTTAATAGCAACTTGTCAACAGCACGTTCTGCCACCGCCTTATAGTTAGGCAACACACATAACGTACCTCAGCCTCAGGATCTAACTAACTAACTCTCTAGCCTTCTTAAACCCGAAGGTTCATGGCTGCAGCAACACAGGCCTTCCATCTGTCCCTATCCTGAGCAAGGTCTACAGATCCCTACCAATTTCCAACGTTATCCCTCCATCTTCGTATTGGCCTTTCTACAGGTCTCTTACCATCAGGTTTCCCAACAAAAATCCTGTAAACTCCTCTTTCCTTTCCCATTCGTGCCACATGGCCTGCCCACCTAAGTCTTCTTGATTTAATCATTCTAATAATATCTTGACATGAATACAAATTATGTAGTTCTAAATTATGAAACCTTCTCCACTCACCTGTCTCCTCATCCCTTTTAGGTCAAAATATTTTCCTAAGGATCTTATTTTCAAATACTCTCAATTTATGTTCCTCTTTCAATGTAAGGGGCCAAGTTTCGCATCCATATAATAATACAGGCAAAATTACTGTTTTGTATATTTTAACTTTTAGTTTCTTAGATATTAAACGAGAAGACAAACATTTGTGAAGAGAGGTCTCTAAGTAACATGCATTTCCTGAATTAAGCCTACTTTTTATTTCCTCTTTAATATCATTTTCATTTGTTAGTATTATTCCTAAGTACTTGAATTTGGAAACTGGTTCAAACGAGTTGTTATCAATAATTAGATTTTGATTATTACCTAACACTTGGTTTCGGCCTGTAAGCATATATTTAGTTTTCTCTTTGTTAACTTCCAAACCTATCTCTTTAGCAGTTTTGAAAAATATTTTAGCATTATTCTTAATTGTATTCACATCATCCCCCAGTAAGTCTACATCATCTGCATATGCTAACAACTGAGTCACACCGTTTAATTTTAGTCCTTCGTTAGTTTCTTTTACCTTCCTAACAGCATATTCTAAGGTAAAATTAAAGAGCAATGGAGATAATGCATCTCCTTGTTTTAACCCATCATGAATTGTAAATTTGTCAGACACATTAATACCCACACGAATTTTATATTGTTATATTGTTAAGTTATATCCTTCTTAGTAAACTTAAGAATTGTAATCTTGTGTGGTGCAATGAGCCAATGACTCACAATCTTCAAAATAGTTGCTACAAGTGGAAATATGAAGCTAAGCTCGATGCCATTATAGTATCACCCGGCTTCGAACTTTTTGGCTTCAAGTTGACACATGTTAAAACTCTCACATTTCCAGTCTGGTGCCTGGAGATCTGTGGTTAATACATTTTATAGAATCTTGTGTCTGTAATGTACCAAATATGTTGATGAAAATGCAGTAATCATGTGGTATTTTTTCCAGAACCTGTGGACGAAGGCTTCGTATGTCCCGAAGGAAACGACGTTGCACTAAATGTTGACTTTGTGCGGACGAAAAGACGCGCTGCAGGTTAGTGCATGAACACGGAACTTTCAATTTGTCTGTTGTGCTCGAAATGTGGTAAACTCCCAGCCAATAAATGTTCTGTAAAGCATGTCAAATCATGTAGACATCTCCTCTGTTATCACCAATGTTCGAGAAAATATCCCACCATTCAACAGCACTTCAAGCGCTGAACCGAACTTCTTGTTAAATCTATCCTGTATATACATATTTCCTATCTTCATACACAACTGGGATTTGTTGCTTTCTCTGTGTGCCATATATGTAGGGACTGTAAAATCACCTTCTTAATTTTTGCTGCTGGAAGGCTATACTTACTCTTTAGAAAAATTATACTCTTTAATCTATAGGAGGCATGAGCGTGGTGCAACTTATTTCCCAGGACTATGAGAAAATTAAAGAATTGCTCAGCTTTTAGTATGTGTAATTCGAAATAAAAGATTTTGTTTGTGAGAATTAATTATTGTCCACGTCTCCTGAAATGATAACTTTGACAACTTGGAGATCAAATTCCATCAATTTCTTCTGATTCATAATGACACTAATCAAATATTCATTGTTTATACCATTGCGAGTGAACAGTGGTTATTACGATTTGTACAATTTTAGCACCTCTCTGGGAGTAATTGTGACGAATGAGGGCAATTAATAATAATTAGACTTGAAATAAAGTTCAGGGGCACGATTGATATTAAAAATATATTATATTATATCTGCTCCTCTGTGCCTTGTCCCGCTAAATTCTGCGCCAATGGCAATGAATTATAAATAAGCAACAATTCTCTTGAATAACAAATAATAATTCATATTTCCTACGTCTTATTCTCGCAATAAACACGAAATATTGATCATTCACTCAATTATTGTCTAACATTGGCCAGGATAAGATAAAACTCAGGATTTTGTTTTCTATTTTACTATGTGTAAATAAGACTGTAATTTCCAGTGTTGTGCGAAAATATAATTTCACAAAGTCTTCGCAATATCATAAAAACATCAAATTTCATACAATAAAACTTTTTTGTGTTTTTCTGTCGCTTTTCAATAAATCTTTAGAATGTATGTAGAAACTTATAGAAACTTCCATGTACATGCTTTATGTGCTTGATTTATATGTAATACTTCCAACACTCTGGACATGTTTCTTATCTTTCTGTATAATTTATATTTTTTGTTGTTTTGTTAAAATAGTATTCGAAACTTATCCTTCTTATTACAAATATAACTGTAAAATTAAAATATTGAAAAATCTGAGAAACACTAGCAAAGTATAACAGTTGAACAATTATACCACTGGAGTTTTTCTTATTTTTTCCTTGCAACGAATGTAGGTGCAAAATATTGTTTCATCTTATTATGAGAATGACTATAAAGCCAAACTAGCCTTATATATTTTTTTTAAATATATAAATACGGAATTACTGAAGACTAAACTAAATTATTCAAAATGTATTTTTTCATAGATTTATGTGATTTCTATTTCCAAATATATTTTAAAAGTTTACATACACTACGCTTGGAGTCTTGAGTTCTCATAAATAGATACAGCAAGGTTAGAATTCAAAGTGGGCAACTTTATCACTGTAAAAGTAAGGGGAAACAGTTGTGTACCCAGAAATTAAAAAGGCGGACATGTCCGAGAGATAGGGTTATTCCCCTTTTTTAGCAGCCAGTTCTAAATATTACATTATTTGCTTGATATTAGTGTATATGGTTTGATATTTTTCCAGAGAAAAAAATGTCATTTCATTTTTATTTTTCTATATACTTCGTGGTTATAGCAGCCTCATGGAATAATCTGACCTTCATCTTAAAACCATGATTTCCTCATTTGCAGGTGCTTACGGTTTCTAGAAATGATGTCAAAAATGTGCAAACTTACATATTTGCTCTTGAAATTTAGTAATTCACTTCTTGTTATACTTTATTGTGGACAAAGCTATATATGATATCATGTGAAATTGCAAGGATTCGTTTCTTTAAGCTTCTGATTAAATATTACTGCTATGCCTTAGGATATTTATGTATAGAGCTAATTGAAACATATGTATTTTTATTAGTGTACTTTAATTCTTGTGTACATTCTTTGAACAATTCTATTATTGAAACTATTATTTGTACTTTCATTAATTTACTTGTAAATTGACACATTCTCTTTTTATGTTTTTGTATTCTATGAAACACTGATTTCTTCAATTCGTTTATTTCAACTCTTGTGCAAAATCTTTAAATTTTATCGTGTCATTAGAACAAATACATTTTCTTCAATTAGTTCACTTTGAATTTTTTTCTATTATTGAATGAATTTTAGTTTCTTGGATATTTGTCTCTCTCTCTCTCTCTCTCTCTGTTCAGACTATTTATTGTACGTTACAATCTTTCCATTTCAGAGACAAGCGACAGATATGATGACTGACCTACTGACATTATGTTTATTTTTTTTTCAGCATTTCTTTCATACTTGTTGGGTTATATTCCAAATATTGTTAATCTCATTATTGTTCTTCCTTCTGTACCTTTCTTCTATTGAAGTGAGCACAAATGCATGCTAAGTAAAAATGATATTTAATAATATTGAAAGATCAGAATTTTTTTCTGTCCTATATACGGGAAACTTAAATTTCGTTGGACAAAAAAGAAACAAAACATTCAGCATGCAAAAATGAAATTATAATTCAATATTTCAAAGAACACATGATTACAAGTATATAGCTACTATAGATTTTTCCCTGAAATAATATTGAACAAATTTCATTATTTCTGGGGAATTATTTCCTCGTTTGAGACTTTTTATTCTCGTGCATTTTGCTAGAATATATGCGCAAGACCATAAGAAACTTTTTTGTTCCAGTTACGAAAAATGATATTTAACAATATTGAAAGATCAGAATTTTTTCTGTCCTATATACGGGAAACTTAAATTTCGTTGGACAAAAAAGAAACAAAACATTCAGCATGCAAAAATGAAATTATAATTCAATATTTACAAAGAACACATGATTACAAGTATATAGCTACTATAGATTTTTTCCCTGAAATAATATTGAACAAATTTCATTATTTCTGGGGAATTATTTCCTCGTTTGAGACTTTTTTTATTCTCGTGCATTTTGCTAGAATATATGCGCAAGACCATAAGAAACTTTTTGTTCCAGATACGACCAGCAAGAAGTAAAGAATTCTTTTTAAACTTTAGTAAAGTTTTATAGAAAATACAGCGTGTCCACAATGAGACTCCAACGTTTTGAAAGTCTATAACTTTTTCATTTTAAATTGTACAGCTGTGATTCCAGAAGCAGCAGAAGCAGAAACTCAAAAAGTTTATGTGGTAACGTTTTAGTGCGCGCAATAGCCGTAGTGGCGCTGCAGCACTCGATTGTTTGAAAATGGAGATTCTAAACGAGCGTGCACAGGTTCATTCGAAAGGAGTCCACAGATGTCAGTAAGACAAGCAGTGAAGAACTGTGTGAACTGTCGACCGTTTCATACCAAGTTCTCTCGCTGCTTGTCTTACTGACGTCTGTGGACTCCTTTCGAATGACCTCCGCACATTTTCTACAACCTGTTCCTGGATTCTGGGTTTACCACCACAGTGTCCTTTCAAAACATTGCCGGTCGCCAAAAACTGATCACACCACTTCTTTATAGTCGTGAATGTCGGAGGATCCTTATTGTACACACGACGAAAGTTTCGTTGCACTTGAATAAGTGATTTCGTTTCTGCACACTACCACACAACCTGTGCACGCTCGTTTGGAATCTCAATTTTCAAACAATCGATTGCTGCAGCTCCACTACGGCTATTGCGTGCACTAAAACGTTACCACATAAACTTTTTGAGTTTCTGCTTCTGCTGCTTCCGGAATCACAGCTGTACAATTTAAAATGAAAAAGTTATAGACTTTCAAAATGTTGGAGTCTCATTGTGGACACGCTGTATATTTAAAGGGACTTCTCAACCTAATTTTTCATTAGCAATGCATGTACGTGCAATTCAAAATAAGAAGTTTTCAAAGTTAAGGATGTTGTCGAATAAAAACTATATAATCATTCCAGCGAGTAGAGAATGCTATAAAGTGTAAGAACTTTAGCTGTCGTAAACATTTTTTACCAGAATAAGCAACAATGTTCATTTTTAAAAATTAGATAGACAAGTGATCAAGTTTTCTTAAAATGCATTTGTGCTCTTAATATTTCTTAAATAGAAATTGTTAGATATCCTTGCATCGGCTGTCCTAACACTATTTCACAAAACACTTAACAGATGTCAGCACACGCGTCGACGGTCCTGTCACCACCTCCATGTTTACGGGAGAAGATGCGACCAGGATCCGGCCCACAGGACTGCTGACGTCAACGGTTGGCACGTTCATCAACGAAGGGACGACGACAGAGTACGCCACCAAAGTGTACGGGACTTACGTGGAGGGTCAGTACGCGAAGATCGTTAGCACCAGCTCGAGGGTCTTCTTCGAAGTCCCAACAGTTGGTGGGTCCGATGCTCTGGGCCAGATTCGTCCAACTGGACTCATATCCAGCATCACGGCCACCAGAGTCAACGGTTTTGCCACCACAATCCACACAACTGAGTACTATCGTACATACATCGACGGCACGTATGCACAGTTAGTATCTAGTTACTCCAATGTCCACTACCCACCCTGGCACACAGACCCTATAATTGCATCTGATGTTGGTACAAAGAATTTCAGTCCTGTACAGTCTGGGCACATCTATCAGACCGCTATTAATGTCCTTGCTCCGCCTACCTTCAGCGAGAAGTCAGTTATCAATGTGTCACCAGTGAAGAAGAAGCCAGTGGGCGACGTCTTCGCCACCAAAGTGTCTGAGACTGAGGAAACAGCAGATGGAGTGTTGGAGGAAGTGCGAGGAACGTTCCGACCAATCAACGAACTCGCTTCTGTAGTCGTCGGGCTTGATCTTGTTGATAACAAGCTTGCCCCTGCGTCTGACCAAGTTGTTACTGTCACCGGAACACACGGAGCTTTTGTCAATACTGCTGATCAAGGCAGGGAGACCACATACAATGTATTTACAGGAACCTACGTCAAAGATGCCAAAACGTATTTGTTTTACTTTGGTAACAGTGCCTTGAACACAATCAATCCAACAAGTGTTAACTATGTGAGGTCCACCCACATTCATGATCAGGGTGATCAAGAACTTATCGTAGAGGAAGGAGGAGAAGGGAGGATAGTTGTGAACGTTGGAAAACAAGTAAATATTCTAGTCCCCAAACAAAGAACCCCCAGCAAAGGAGGCGACCTTGATATGATCACCGGAGCAGCTGAGATAGACGGGAGCAAGATGGGAGGAGTGTTCATAGAAGGTTCGGAAGACACTTCTGGATTCAGTGTAAACGGTGCCTTGAGATCTAGACCGAATGTAGCGACAGAAATGTTAACAGTCACGATCGGCAGAGGATTGGCTCAAACAAAAGTCATCAGGGATACTGTCAACCCAACTTCTGTTAGGTCCTCATCTGATAGAACATTATATAGATTTTTCAATAGAAACTCATCACTTAGAGACAGGTATCGCCTTAGTTACTCTACTCAAAGTGTCGGTGGCAGAATTAGTCAGACAAATCGTGGTGAAGAGCGAGAGGACATTGAAAACCTATTGAAAGCCAGAAGGGTCGAACTTCCGAAAAGAATGGCGCCTTCTGAAGGATTCCGACCGTCAAGAGTGCAACGACCTGCTCTTCCAACATTCACGGTGGGCCAGGACTATAACCAAGATAAAGGAAAGGCAGATAACGTGGAAGTTGTAGTGAATGTAGAACGTAACGTGGAGAGTTACGTAGGAAACACCCCAACATTGCGACCAAGAAAGAATTTCAGGTTCATATCAACTGGAAGGTCAAGAGTAGGCAAAGCTTTCCGCGGCTTCCAAATAATTAACGACAAGGAGGATCTACAAGAAGGAGCATCAGAAATGGCAACCGTAACGTACCTCGGATTCGCTGATTTCACAACAACAATTGGTAATACTGTTGTCGTCTTCATGCCAAGAACAAAGGCAGGTGCGGAATTCAGGGCACACACGAGACAAACTTTTTCACCTCAACAGGTTAGACCAACTTCCTCCATTTTCCCTGTATTGGCTACTACCAAGCCTGATTTTGAATCAAATAGGGTTGTGACAAGTATCAAAACATTTTTCTCTCATACACCAGGAATGGTCACTCGCACAGTCCCTGGCCATTCCCTTACGATGGAGAAATCCATTGCAACTGTTGTGGCATCTCATGGTGTCAGGAAGGACAAAGCTGGTGACTTCGACGATAGTGACGAAATAGAACCATCCGACGGTGTCATGGAAATCGTGGGATCCCAGACTATCATGAAGGATTTTGTAAATGTGAAATCCAAGGTTCTTTTGCAGCAAGAAGGACTCGAAACTATTGTGTACGAGCCGGTTCAGCTTATTTCCCCTGCTGACGTCACTTCGCCAAAACCAGTACCAAACACTGGGCGTCCAGATATTCATGAGGAAGTTGTTCGAGTACAATCGAATGTTGAATCATCAACTCAAAGCAATGAAGACACGGATGCAGAAAAGATTCGACCAACACAGCCATTGTCATTTGCCAAAACGGAGACGCAAGTCTACAACTCTGTAGACCGTTTTCCAACTGGCCTTGTTAAATCAATTGGTGGAACGCAAGCATTCAATGGTACAACTACTTTGTTTACGTCTCTCATATATGGAACTTACATCAATGGCAATTATGCTCAAATTATTCACACAACCTCAAGCATCTTTTTCGTCGCCGATAAAACTAGAGATCCTCTTGGTAGCGGTAACATAAAACCGACAGCTGCATCAAGCATCTTGTTAAACACAAAAACAACCGACAATGCCGCAGATACAACAACAACAACAACTGAACGAGACAGCACCTCAACAACAACTTCTAGTAATGAACAAGAGACTACTACTGAAGGTAAAACGACAACGGTATCTCAGGAAACTACAACGGAAAGTGAACTTTTGAATGAAGTTGAGACTGGCAGAAAAATTAATTCTAGACCAGGAGAGCAGGTTATCGTTCCAGGCGATGGAAAGGTTGTGAACAAAGAATTCATAAAATCACAAAAAGACGAAGTTACTACATTAAGTGGTTTCGTCACCAGAATATTTCCTTCAACTGTATACAAAACATACACATATTTCACAACTTTCTTCATACCTGATGGCTCTGGAACATCAACTTCCATAAAAACTAGAGATGTTACTACGTCTGAAGTCAATTATGTTACAAGTATCTATAGAGGGCATCTTCAAGGATCAGAACATGATAGCATAGAACCAACACCCACTCTATCATTGGATTCGCCAAGGGAAACTGCTCTCTATGATGACGACCAAACAACAACAACTGAACAATCTACGCCAAAACTCCCTGAAGCAGTTACTGCACCTATAACCACGCCTACTCCAGTGCAAGAAGGCATTGAAAACGAGGAAGGCGATGTTGAAGAGGGAGAAGAAATAGAGCTTATCTTTAAGACATTGTACACCACGTATACATACTTAACAACATACTTCCAAGGTTCCAAATCTAGCATCTTAAGCAGAGAAGTGGTTGTCACTAACACCATAACATCCACGCAAGAGAGATTGGCAACAGAACCAGCAGTAGCAGGCTTATTCCAAAGGGAAGACTCCTTGGTCGAGTCCCATTTTCCTTCCAGCGAAATTTTTGAATCGGAAACACCACCAACAAGTGTAGGCGTAGGGCGCCCAACAACCAAATACTTCTCAGATTTAGACGAAGTCGAATTGGAGGCTACACCTACTTACGCCAGGAGTGACATTATTGATGATTTTGCCACTACAGTTCTAAAAACATTCTACACGACTTACACATATTTCACGTCAATATTTGTCGATGGTAAAACCATGGTATCAAGCAGGACTGAGGTGTACACGAACGTTGTCACACCTAGTGGATACATTGTACCAGCATCAATACTAGAAGAGATAGCATCATCTGGAGTACTTATCGAAAGCTCAACTATTGAACCAAGCAACGATATTCTCTCCAGTCCCACTGCGGGATTGGAAACGACATTATCAACCACTTACACTCATAAAACTACAGCTACAAGAAACGGTACACCTAAAGTCGAAAGGTCCTTGGAAATATACACAAATGTAATATCAGCTGATAAGACTGTGAGATCGGGTGTTTTAAGAACAATAAAACCGACTGCAAGTGTTAAATCGCCAATTGCATCCAGAGATATTATTGGTGTTGACAATGTTGCTCTTCGTCTTGTGGGTACAACACCCCAAGATAGCAATGGAAGGAGTTCGGAAATATCTGAAGTCACTACAGAAGCATCAACATCTGAAGTGACGACGGAGACAACCACAGAACGAAACAGGATCAGTGATAGAAACAATAACTTTATTGAGGACCAAGAGCTATCAGAAAGTAACACAGACATTGATCCATCCCCTACATTGGTCCTGCAGACGTCATATACGACTTTCACTTACTACACAACAGTATATCGCGGTACGACGTCCGAAATAATCAGTCGATTGGAAACTGAAACAAATATCGTTACTGAAACTCTGAAACCTGAAAACACAAAAGAACTCGCTTCAACTCTAGATGCATCGTCTGTATTTCCAATCACATACTTCACAACTTTTACCTACTGGACAACGTTTTATAAGGATGGAAACACTGTGGTTACAAGTAGGGAAGAAACCGTGTCGAATGTTGTGACTCCTGGAGTGGATGAGGTTGAACCAACAACAATACAGGTAACACCGACTGAAGCACTGAGAACTGTAACAGTGCAACCAACACCAGAACCACAACTTACTACATACTACACAACCTATACTTATTTTACTACCTCTTACATTGGTGATAGCACTGTAGTAAATAGCAGATTGGAGACGGTAACTAACGTGGTCTCAGGTTCTCTTACCCCAACATTGGAGGACAATGAAATCCAAACAGCAAGGGCAATTGGAAATGTGCCTGCTAGCGAACAAGCTGTCATTGACAAATCAATTGTGCCAGGGAAAGGAAGTACAGTCTTACCAACAGGTTTGCTTTCAACAATTGTAACAAGCGAAGTAAATGATGGAACGACTACATTATTCTCCACTGACGTATATGGTTCTTATATTGACGGATATTATGCTAAAGTTCTGGAGAGTTCAACAGAAATTATAACACCTACAGCCGTAGAAGTTCCAACTGCCAGTAGCCAGAAAACTGGAGTGATTTCTATAAACGAAGGAAGCATAGTAGACGCAGAAGGATTAACAACAACTTACTTCACGTCCAAAGCCATTGGCACATATATTGGCAACCTGTATGCTCAAGTAGAGGAAAGTACATCGAGTGTTCACATAAATCCAGATAAAACTGCAGAACCGTCATCTACAACCTCTCTAAAGACAGGGTTGGTTAGACTTGTTGAAGGATCAATAGTCCAAGACGAAGCAACCACATTCTACGAATCAAAAATTATTGGAACAATAATTAGTGGCAGATATGCTCAGATTATAGAAAGTACATCTAGTTTCAAAATTACTCCGACGTCTACTTTATCTGGAGCCACAGTGATTCCCACATCTGCAACAGATCCTATTACAACTGCACCACCCGTTCTGGAGGGTTCCATATCTGAGAAACCTGATGATGACCATAGGGATGGCGATGATGAGGAAGAGGAAGATGATGAGGAAGGGCCAAGTGCTGGTAGAGGTCGCGTAACCTCACGTTTGTCATTCTCGACAAGAAGAAGGAGTTTTACACCCGTAATTCGACCTTTCGCTTCAAGAAACCGACCAACCTTCTTCCCAAGACGAAGACCTACAAGCGCAACTATTATCACAAGAACGTCTTTGACGCCTACAGTGACGGCTACACCTGCTAACTCTGGAGAAGGAACTTTTACTAGGAACAGATACAACAATAGAAGAGGTGGTTCCACTCACGAAGTTAGAGCAACTAGTAGCAGGAGATTCAGAGGACGTGGTTCGTCAACAGTAGGTAGCCTTAGTCAATCTTCATCACCTGGTGGTTTCTACAGTTCTACGGCAGGACGACGCTCCTCCAGTGGGCGAGTATCACCTACAGCGTCATCAAATTATCAAGGCAGCTCCCGTAGAGGTGGAAACTTCAATTTTAGAAGTTCATATGTTGGTGGTGGACGTGGTAGTTCGGAACATCCTTTCGGAAGGTCGTCAGTTGGGGTTGCAGCAAGTTCACGGCACAGGATTCGACCAACTTCTACCCTGAGAGGAGTTCTTCCTACGACCCAATCCCCGGATGTAGAAGACAATACTGTAGATGCGGAAGAATCAGAAACAGAACAGGATGAGAGCCAAGTCACTGAGGGTACAGAATCTCCCAAGGAGACAACCACGGAATCGCATTTTAGAAGACCACTAAGATTTAGAAGACCACTTCCAACACGAGCACCAACTTCCACTCCCAGGGCACAAACAACCGCTCCTAGGCGAGCATCGTTCAGGAGAACTTTCGCAGGCCGTAACTCCGTTGATAGTGACAGTCAATCATCTGCCACGAATGAAGAGCGAGCAGACAACAGAAGAGGTCCCGCACGTTATCGAACTTCTTCATCAGCCACAACCACTTCAACAACCACTACCAGGCCAAGACTATCACGTCCTAACAGGCTACTTGTTCTGAATCGTCCACGACCCACTGGTGGCCTTTTCCCTCCTAGAGCACTTTTCCGGCGACCATCAGAAGAGAAAGAGGAAGAACCAGAGGAAGAAAATCAGCAGGAGGAGAAGAGTGACGAGACGGTAGATAGTACAAGCGATGATATTCAGGAGGGAGAGGAAGAGGAGGAAATTGAAGACGCTGAATATGAAGCCTCAGAACATGTTGCTAAGCAGGTGTCCTCTGATGCAAAGAAACCAACCAGTTTAGCAGCCAAACAAGCACAGGAGAGAAAAAGCCAACTGTTAAACATTGCTTCTAGGCTGAGACGATCTAAGCGACAAGTTGAGTATGGATCACGAAGCTCTTTGGCGACAAGTAGAGGTCTAACACGGTACAGGCGACCAACTACCTCAAGGCGAACATTCACTCCTTCTGAAAAAGTTAGAGAGGAGGAAGATGAAACAACATATCAAGCGCCCGCACCATCGAAACCAAGTACGGCTCGATATAATCCTCGCACAAGATCTCAACCTCGAGTGAGGCCTACCCCCACAACACCTAGGACTCAATTTACACTTACGAACAAAGACTCGTCTTTCCGGTCAAATTTTCGAAGACCTCCAACGTCAAGAAGAAAGCCAGACAGTACAACAGAAAGAATAGTTACACGCCCAAAGGCTCCAAGGCTGAGATCACATGTAACCGAAGCTCCCCCTAGATCTTCAACTAGACGTTATTCTACGTCACAAAGAAGAAATCCAAGCAGAAGCAGGTATAGGCCAGAATATGATACTAGTGATTACGAAACCTATTCACAACCAAGTTTTGACGGAACTATTACTGTAACTCACAAGATTCCAACTGAAGTAACTATCCCAATAGTAAATGGAAAGAATACAGAGTACAAACAAGTGCTAACTGCAAGCCCAAGCATTGAAGTTCTTAGACCTGATCAGTACACAGCCACAGAAATAGGAGGAAATTCCGTAATACTTGCGAGTGAGGTTACAAACACAGGTTCTCCTGGTGTTACAGAGGTGACTCAATTCATCATCAGAGAGACGCCAACCACAAGCGTCACCTTCACACCAACAATCATTCGTGGCAGAAGAACGTCATTCTCACACATAATTCCAAGCACTGTGTATGAAGTGGAGAGGGTCGTGAGTACCATTCAGGATCCATTATCATCAAATGCTCCACTGGCAAATATATTGCTATCGCAACTTCTTTTGGGAAATTTTGGAATTCAGCCTAATTTTAACCCACTTCTTGGCCTTAACAACCCAGTAACACCTGCTACTCCAACGACAGAATTCAAAACTAAAGCTACAACGTACGTAACCACAGTTACAGATTTTACGTCTACAGTCTTACCTGTTACTCTACGTGGGAAAGAAATATTGACTACTGTTGTTGATAGTTCTGTAGATGTTATTACTGCAACGGAGTACATCACAGAAACTGTTGTCGTGACGCCAACTCAGAACGTGGGTAATCAGTTGAATTCCCTGCTGCTTCCAGCTCTGCTCCAAGCTCAGCTTCTTGGACAGACTCCACAGCAACCAAACCCATTGTTGCCTTTGCAACAAGCACAATTATTACAACAACAAGCACTTTTGGGACAAACCATTCCTAACACTGAAGAGCCACGACGTAGGCCTAATGGAAGAAGGCGACGACCACATAAGAATTCTGAGGAAGAAGACGAAGGTATTAGACCAAGTAGGGAATCTGAATCAGAATTCGATATAATTACCAGAGAAGAAATAAACGAATCTCCAGCTCGAGGTAAGAATACGATTTCAAGAAAGAACAAAGGAAAGCATTCTCAATCTAAAGAGCCTGATCCTCCGAAACCAGTAGAAACAAGCGTTGTTACATTGTACGTATCCGGAAGAAGACCTGGCGAATTTAGCACAGTTCTTTCCACTGTAATACTCGATGGGAATGAAGGAAGCACAGTGGTCAAACGAGAAATAATAACACCTGTTGACGAAAAGGTGAAACCATCAAAAATACCCGCAGAATCGAATGAAAATTATTCGAACGAGAAATTCCAGGATCTAGACTACTACCTAATGCCTGCAATTAATGAGATTGAAGGTAGCATGTTCAGCAGCGGTGTTCTTGAAACCCAGAGTTTGGAAAGCATTGTTGGGGACGTGAGCAAATACGTTGAACTGTCTTCCGACTCCGACTCTAAATCTTTAGCTTCGGTATCAGACAAAACATCAGCCTCCTCCTCCTCAACCTCAAGCCAAGCCGGTCATTTTTTATCCAAAGGCCCCGCTGAGTTGGCCCCACTCACGCGGAAGGTCAGGAGTCCATCTAGGGGCCTTTTAAGCATTGATGACGAAGAAGGGGTTGACGACAATAACGACGAGACCGCATCTGAGCAGTCATCTCCGGCCACTGCTCCCAAAAGAAGACGGGTTCGGGTCAGAGTACCTGTCAATCGTGAAAAGCAGCGTGAACAATCGACACAAGACGGTGCAAGAAAACGTACTGTTGTTGTCAAACGTATTCCCATTCGTACTCAAAACCTCGCTGATGTAGAGTCTTCAGATCACCAAGAATTGCTTACATTGTCGGAAGCGCGCAATTCCGGCTATAAGGTTCACGAAGAAGCTGACGGAGAAAGAGAACATGATGAAAGAACAAAGCAGCAACAGCAGCCAGAGAATATAGCAACAGTAGATAATTTTGGAAGACGAAGGGTAAAAGTGATTCGCCAAAGGCCAAAGACACAAGGCAATCCGGACAATATTGTATCAGATAATGCTCAGAAGAGAAGGGTAGTAATAACACGTCGCCGCAGACCTCAGGAAAGTCTACAAACATCAACACCGTTTGATGAGGAAGCAAATACTGAAACTCTGGCAAGACAACCAACTTTTGAAACAAATTTGGAACAAGCTGATGAACCTGCAGTCAACACAAAACCACATGGTAGCGGTACCAGCAGAAGGAGAGTTGTAATAACCAGGAAACGCCCTGTATCATCATCAGCAGTTGTTGATAGTCCTTCACCCACCAGACAGAGACATAGAATTGTCATTACAAAGAAACGGCCAATCCCACCAAACAAAAAGACAATTTTAGCTGATCCTGCGAGCCAAATTCCTTCCGAAGGAACCGTCTACTCTGTTTTCTCTTACTTGTACACCATCCTGGGTACACCAGGTGAACCTATGACTTCAAGTAAAATTGTAACCGTTTCGCAACCTGTGAGGAGTAAAGATATAGCTCTTCCAACTGATTTTGTACAAACAAAGAATTCCGACGGGCTATACACTCTGGAAGACAGCCAATCAACAGTATATTTAGGACAAAGAGTAAATGAAGGCATTACCACAGAAATTAATCTTGCTTCCAAAAAGTTGTTTGAATTTGGGGAGAAATATGTCAGTATTTTATCGAGCAAACCAGATACAGAAGTGAAGCCAACTCAAGAAGCTCAGAAGTCTGTATATAAAGACGAGACTGAATCATTCCCTGGTATTGAACCTTCCTTTTCTCAGGAAGTCGAACCGGAATCTTCCACACATAGTGATGTAGCAACGGAGACCTTACCGCACCATTCACCGTCCTCGACAGCACCAAGGAGAAGGGGTTCGGTACGGTTCTCGCTCGTAAGAGATGGTGCCACCAAGCGTTATTCGGCGATCTCCCGCGAGAAATCCTTGCTCAGCGAATCCACAACTGTACCTCTTATTGAAACAGATATACCCGTTGAAGAGACTGAGTCAGCTTCTTCAAAACCTCATGAAGATTCTGAAGATGATCGGGATGTTGTTGAACATGAGGACGAGGGTGAAGAGAGAACCGAGGATGATGAGGACCAAATTCAACATGAAGATGAGAGCATTCATGAGACCGAAAATGAAGGTCGGGAAGAAGGGGAAGTGGAGGAACATGAGGAAAATGACTTGCAAGAAGAGAAGGATGAAGAGAGAGAGTCGGAGATTCAAAATGATAGGGAAACCGAGGATAAACATGAAGAAGACATCACATCAAGCACATTCGACGGACCACGATACGTTCGTCCTACACGGTTCAGCATAACAAGAAAGGCCAGCGAAGAGTTCCTTAATCGACTACAGAGCCTGAGAACAAACGCTAATATAGTTTTCCCCAGTCGAAGAGGAAGCAGTTCATCAAGAACTCGCACTCCCTTCCACTCCAGACTTTCAAGAACAAGGAAACCAAAAGTCATGAGTACGACTCCTGTTCCTTCAGCAACCGTCGTCCTGAAGTCATTCACCACTACAACGACACTACCAATTCACGGCGGCAAGGACTTCATCACATTAACAGTGCTCACTTCGTCACTGACCAGTCTAGCCAAATCAGATCTTTATCTACTGACCGCATCACCCCAGCTGTTTGCCCCCATTACGCCAACCCCAACTGTCCACGCAACATCAACCCCTACATTCGGCACAGGTTTCTTGGACAGCAGTGAGGACACAGACACTACCTCAATCCCCTCATCCTCATCGGTGCAGTCAACTCCAGAATTAAAATTCACCACACTGACCCTCACAGAAACCCAACAGAAGACTTTCACATATGTAATAACACGTGTCAGCGGAGAAGATAAACACGTGACCACAACTGTGGAAGTAAAACCAGTTACTTCAACAATTCTGCTTACACAGCTAATAACGCCGTTGTCAGGTGAGTACATAATTATATAACTACACGTGAATACTCTTCTCTATCTCTTTCAACTTACTTTTTAAGCATATTCTCTTTAGTACAGTATTCATTGTTGATTCTTCATGTGATTTAAGCTATTACTAAAAACTTTTCAATACAAATTTACTTCCCTACTTCTCTAAACTATATTAGTGTGTTTGAAATATTGTATAATAGTAAAAATTGAGTTTTGCTCGATATCTTGCTTAATTCATTTTTCGATAACACTTTCTTGGTTATATTCTTTCTTTCTCTAGTGAAAATAGAAATAGATTT
Organism: Lepisma saccharinum; assembly: GCF_977018435.1. Classification (NCBI taxonomy): domain Eukaryota; kingdom Metazoa; phylum Arthropoda; class Insecta; order Zygentoma; family Lepismatidae; genus Lepisma; species Lepisma saccharinum. Next base: position 23,157,463 of record NC_139252.1, on the reverse strand, counting down.
TAAGATTAAATATTTATGTAAGTATTTCATAAGCTGTTCTTTCACGATAAAGTGTACATTCATTCCTAATCGACGATGGAAGGTTAATCATAATAAATCACACTTGAAAATGCAGAATGAAATTGCGTACACACATATGTTCATGTGGAAGAGTAATCCATTGTATATACAGCGTTATTATAAAGTTTGATTGTTATTAAAACAAAATTACAACGAATTGAATCGGTGCCAAATAAATGGTTCTCATATCAGGAGAGTACAAAGTCCGCCTACCTAATCACACCCACACAAACATACACATGATTTTTCGATATCTGACCAAAATTGTTTCAATAGCCCCCCTTGATTTTAGAAAAATTCGCATAAATTTGTTATTATAATAAATAGGACTATCCAAAACATAATTTTGAGGTTTATTTGTAATTATAAATGTTATATATCTTTTCATCCCCCCTATATCTGTTCGCATATCATGGGAAACTTGAGAATTCGATACAATCTTGCAACTAATAAAACATATTCTTTGCTCAAATAAGGTATTCAATGCAGCGAAAAATCGGATTAAAAGCTCAGAAGCGTATTAAAGTTGTAAACAAATATGCAAGCATTCATCTTACTGCCTAAAACTATCCCAGCAAAAGTTTTAAGTTGTTCAAATACAGTTTGAGAAAGTTTTGTAGGAAATTTGGTGAGAAAAATCGAATAAATAAGGGCTGAATAATAAATTTGGGATGTATTACTACTGAAAATTGAAACGAATTTAATGGCACATTTATAGACATTAGTCCCGGGTTCGATACTCAGTGGAGGCACATAGTGGTTTGGATCCCACTTTCAACTGTAGGTCCAGTCCCGATTAACCTTACTGTGCATAAAGTGAACTAAAAACACTTAAATCAATCAATCAGTAAATGAATCAATTATAAACATTAAACAAGGGGGTTACATGCAAATCCTCTCAACCAGCATTTTTGTTATTCCATGTAGAAAGTGTGTTATTATTGCATCAAATAACAAGTAAGGTAAGAAGCTGAAATTTCATCAAGGTGGCTTGCTTCCCTTTGGACCTCCGCGCTTTCTCAACCATGCAATATATTTGACAGTTATTATTATTATTATTATTAATAGTTAAATGTTGTTTCCAGTAAAACTTATGCAAATTTCGCTCCTTAATCTCCGACAATATGGTCTAGAGAGAGACTTTAAAATAGTTCGTAAAATAAAGAAAATGTTTTGGCCCTGCCATCTTGAAATGCTTAGATCGATTTTGCTCAAATGCACTACTACACCAGTTCTCAAATATATCTGAATGGCTATTTAAAAAAGAAAATTAACAAAATTTTCATAAATTAAATTAGTCATCGGTCACAAAATAAGTGATATGCCCCCTTCCAAAACCACACACCAAATTGATTTCCTAACACACCTTTCCTTTCCCAACTTCCAGAAATTTCGTATGAAAAATTTCAAATAGAGAGTTTGATCAGCAGTATGACAGCACTCGAAAATTCCTAAATCACAATATCGTATTGTATAAAAGTTACTTGACATTCAGCAGTTGCACCTATGTATAAGGTTGGTACTAGATTTCTTGGAAACGGTTAAATATTATGAAATACATATAATCATATGTTAAGCAAATAGTAATGAACAGTTCCTTGTTAAACCTAGCTCGGTGGCCGAGAGCGTTTAGAGGTTGTCTTTCAAGCCCTCCACCGAAGTTTCAAGATCGTAATCCCAGACAAGCCATGGATGTTCTTTGCTAGTGGCCCTTCATCAATTTCATCTAATCATCACTCATCTTTATTAAAATGAATAAGTACTCCATGAATTCTATCGACGTTATATGAAAATGAATAACATTTATTTTGAGCAACGTAATTATTAAATACTGAAAGAGATACTACCAGCTTAATTTTTGTTACATAGTGATTGTAGTATCTTGAAACTGGAAAAGTTGAAAATCAATTGAAGCAGACAAAAGCTGTAAATGTTTCCCAACTAAAATGTTGTAATTTACTTATATTTAGTTTGTACTTACTGATTCCGTTATCTGCAAAGTCAAGGATCTATGCTTCATTGATTCGTGATTGAAATCACCATAGTTTCATTACATAAAGCTTTGCCTTTCTTTGTTGAAAGCACTTTTTTTTTTACTTATTCTTAACTGTTCAAACTACAAGAAATCTTCATTGAATTACTTTCCATATGTTTATAGAAATGTCTTCAAAGAATGGCTCAAAAATAATTCGATATTGAACAGGAGTCAGATTTTTAACCTGATAAATTTGAAGAGGTTATATTATTGTGTTATTAATTTGAGTAGTATACAACCAAGGCTTTTTGTTTTAAATTTTGCAACACACTGTACCATTTCTCAAAAAATATACGTTACTCCTTGCACATCATCAAGCATTTTCAGTATACATATAATATATTAGGATATACTCAGTTATTCTTCGGGAAAGCTATTGTTTTATCATACTGCTTCGATCGACAATTGAGAGTACCCTTTTTTTACTTGAAATCCTATCTATTCATATAACTTTCAGATCTTCTGTGTTTATAACTTACAACCCTGCTGTTTTTCCAATAGGCTACCCCTTTCCCTTTCTTATCCTTAATATGGTGGCTACAATGCTCTTATAGGCTTTCCTTAGTTCCATTAAAGGCTATGAAGCCAAGTCTAAAATGTCATGATGGATATTCTGATTTGGTCTCTCATTTTGACACAGGAAAGAGATGTTGAGACTAAATTGTGTAAACTTTGTTTGGTCCAACCTGTCACCTTTCCCGCGCTAGCGATAGCTCGACAGCTTATCTACCAATATCAAGCGAGGAAAATGTCGTCTGCTGGACAGCGATTGGCGAATGGGAAACAGAGTTGACATTTGTGCATTCCCATTTTGGCTTACCCGCAGCTTGGCTTCTCCCTAACATGTGGATGACTGTACACAGCGACAACGCTTCGTGGTTTAAATGTCAACATTCAGCAAGCGTAGGAACAACACCACCTTTGTCCAAAAGCCGTTTAAAGTGTGCATTATTATAATGATATACTATTATTATATAAATGTAAGCATAATTTGTTGAAATTAATCTACGTTTTGACTCATTAAACAACATCTTATAACTTGAGTAAATTTCTGAAGTTTAACACAATAAAATTGATATTACTAAACGCACGGCCGTGAAATTAGGCGTGTGGCAGAAATTCGCGCTGTTGTCACGTCAGAGCACAACACCATGTGTTCAGAGGTTTAAGAGAATGAAATATCTCGTTGTGGAATTGGTCTTTGAAATCCGTGTGATACAAACTGACAGCATATGCTCGAAAGGTCAGGGATGACACGAAAGTGCCCCGGAGAGAGGTCAGTCTGACGCTCGAACAGGCAACGCAGCCCGGATGACGTTGCCACACAGTGCGCGGGAACCAGCCACTTTTGTCCCGCTCTCGCTTTGCTTTTCCCATATGTGGCACCAGCGCAATTCTGCCAAGCCGTCTATTTTCATGGCCATGCGCTATGCTACATTGTAGGTGAATGTTTAATTTGCTCCATAATGAAAATGTTGTTCTAACATTAACTTACGATATTCTTTCAGCTCCATCGGTTGCTTTCGCTACCCTCGGTGTATCAGACGGCAGCAAAGATGAAGGTGAGTTCAATTATCCAATGTAACAATTAAAATTTTTGCTTGCTGTAGAGTCCATTGTTGGATTCATGTGTAAGGAGAAGACGTAGACGTTTGCAAGGAAATCCTCATAATGGCGGATTATCACAATAACTACGTAGATGAAATCATTAATATAATGTCAAGTCATTACATAATGAATCATTAGGTGTGTAAGGGGTGACCTTCAACGTAGTACAACAATTGTCAACCTCACTTCCACGTAGTACACCCTGGACTGCTTTTTGCAGACTAACGAGGCTCTGGCGACTGGCCCTATGGCCAGTATAATTCTGTGTGTTTTTCTGTGTTTTGTCCTCATGTGTTCTGAGTTCCCTATACAGCCTCGGCTTTTAACCTTAGTCAGAATATTTTAGTCCTCCGATATTAAAGTTATGATTTTAGTTATATTTTAGTTAAGGTAAGGGGCTGGACTCGGTATAACCTAAAAGCTGACGAACCCAAAATTTCAAATTGAATCAATCAATCAATGAAGGCACATTTAGGGGATGTGGGGTTAGGGTCCCGCACATTCTCGATCTCGGACATTTTGGAGGTGATGTGATCAGCAGCACGCTCCGGAAGCCTTTACCTCGCCAGGGTTGCACTCAGGTACCAATTGATTTGAGGCTGGGTGAGCCCCAGAGCTGCTTTATCTGGAGAGAAGGTCGAAAAATTTCAACCTTAGATCACACCCCGGGAATCGAACCTGTTTCTCCCGCGTGGCAGTTAGACGCCCTACAGACCAGACCATCGCGTCTCTGGGTCACAAGTGTTACCATCTTTTATAATTAAATTATAAAAATTTGATACAGGCAAGAAGAAATCATGCAAAGTTTATCATTGTGTTCTTCAGCCACCACGTGGCAATTAACTTACTGGTTGAAATAGATGTTAAAAATAATAAGTTTTCACAAGATGCAGTAAAACAAGCTTAAAGGTGTCTCAAAACCAGACACTGGCATTATATAATGTATGTTTAATATAATAATTTAATGTATGTTTGTGTTTAGTGTGGTCTTTGTTTCAGAAATACACCTTCTGTAATTTCAGGTCTACGTGGACAACAATACTCGACGATTGGTCGTGAGAATGCTGCCAGGTACAACCTTGCAACAAAGATAATGAGCAATGGAGTTGAAGTTATTGTTGCAGGTAAGAATACATGTTTCATTAGTGGTTTTTTTAGCTACTTTTGTCTGTTCTCACTGTGCACGGCTGGAAGCCAGCTCCTAAATTATTTCTTCCTTTTGTGAAATGTTATCTTTACCAATAAGTGCACCTCAAAATGGTTCATGATTTTCAAATGTTCCCGCAATACGATTTTCGATTTGCATGTGTGTGCATGTATGTATCGGTTTAAAATAAGGCATTGGAAGATGACACTAAAAGAAAGAGAAAGCCATGCATGACCATATATGCTTCTCAAGTTTAACTTTAGGGAGGGTTGACATGGAATTTCATTGTGTGAGATGGTGTGGTGCGATCATTTATTCCACTCTTTTCTACGATTTTGAAGTTTCTACATACAGTGGAATTTTTTCTGTTTGCGCAAAAATGATTTTTTTTTACGAAAGCTGGTTTGTTTTTGTTTCATTCCATAAGGAGAGGAAAGTGCCATATAAATATTTTGATTTATTGTCATTCAGAATTATTGATGAAAATTTTAAAAAAAGACATTTTCTGTAATTTATAAGTGAATTTTCACTTTGGAGAATGCACTGACCTTTCTTGATTTCCAGTCTCAATTTAAACTCACACTCTGTTCAATTATTTTCTTTCAGGAGACAGAACTACTTTGCCTGGTGAAGAAATACTGCGAGTCCTCTCCACAGCTTCCCGTCCCATCACCCTTGCCCCCAGCACCCTTTCTGACCACATGATGATGAAACTGCCGAGCAACGAGAGAGAGGTATGTGGCTTTCATTTTGTGAAAAATATGTAAATACAGTAACACGTCGTTAATCCGGGCCCTAAGCCGGACTTCGCTTAATCCGAACAGGCAAAAGGCAAAAAAAGCAGAATGCAAGGTTTTAAATGTGTCTAGAAGTCAACAAGAGAACTTCCCAAAGAAAAGGCAGTCAACCTCTGATGCAATTCTGTTTCCCGCAGACTTTGTACTGTACTGTATAATGTATTTAGGCCTATGCCCTTTAAATACACCATAATAAACGTGTCTTGTTGCTATAAACTTAGTTTTAAAGCACTTTCTACTGTTCTTTTAGGTTATTTCAGTTAATCCGGACTTTCGTTAAACCGGTCAACTTATCCCCCCTATTAGTCCGGATTAACGAGGTTTTACTGTAACTGGTAGGAGGAAGACAGTAAGGAACATTGTACTGTTTACTGTGTATTTACTTCATTGGTCGGTTAAAAATATTTGGTACTGAAACAGGTAGTAAAATAGAGTGCTAAGAAAGTTAAACAATCAGTAAAAGTAAATTATAAGCTATGGTGTAACTTTACACAATAATAATAATAATAATAACCCATCCACTTATGAAATTATTTGGTTGGTAAACTACGTCTTGCTTAATGCTTGCAAACATGCAAACACGAAATCAACTCTTGTAACACTTCAGTTTGGCCTCGTACATATGCATGCAGAGGATCAATTCTGTAGAAACATCTTGAATGAAAAGTAAAGAATGTTCTTTGAAATATAGAATATCATGCATGTTACACCTTCTATGCCGATTTGGGGAACGCTTGTTATAAAAACTACTTGAAAATTTGGGAATATCTAAGTGCAGATATAGACCATTTGAAATAAAGATTATAACTCCACGTAAAGTTTGTCGTCACATGTACAGATAAGCTTATCCGGATTTGATTTATAGTTTAAAGTGAGATCTGATTCACCATGTTTCTCAATGAGAATTGAACTATGAACAAGGTGGAAGCGTTTGTCGTTTAATGGCAAATCAGTAGAACAAAAAGAATGAGATCATGGAGGATACTGTTTCAAACTGTATATTTTATGGATTAGTATATGTTTCGTGTATTTGGTAGGATAGGAACCTGATGTATTAAAGCAAATAACGTACCGAAATCTTAGACATTGAAATATGCATGTAATAGATCGAAATTTTGTGTATAACAAGTTTTGTGGAAGTTCTGTGAAGATTTGTTATATTTGAAAGTTCAATCTTACGTTGATCTCATGTTCTTCTTAATAGTTCTTTTTAAGAATCGCTCGAGTTATGTATGATAAAATTCCCAAATAGTTTAGTTTTTGATTAATTGACAGGACTCCCCGATGGTGTAGTGTTACGTCATTGCATTGTAATCACGGGGTAACCAATGGAGGCACATAAAGAGTTCGGATCCTACTTTAAACTGTAGATTCAGTCCCAAATACAGGGTGTTTCCGGGATGATGATACAAACTTTCAGGGATGATGGAGAAGGGCACATGTATCAATTTGAGATAAGGAACCCTGGTCCGAAAACGACTTAGTCGAAAGTTATAAGCGAAAATCGGTGTATGAAGATGTAATACTTTTATTACTTGCACAAGTTTCACAAACTGTTCCGTGGCCAGCTCGGTCACCTGATCTGACCCCACTTGATTTCGTCTTGTGGGGTCATGTGAAAAGTCTTGTGTACGAGACACCTGTCGAGACTGAAGAGGATCTCCTGGCAAGAATTCTCGCTGCCTGTGATATTGTTCGAACGACCCGGGATTGTTCTAACGGCTACACCAGAACTTTGTGCGACGATGTCATGCCTGCAGCGAAGCTGGGGGACGTCACTTTGAACAACTCTTGTGAATGTAGCAGCTTGTGAAACTTGTGCAGGTAATAAAAGTATTACATCTTCATACACCGATTTGCTTGTAACTTTCGACTAAGTCGTTTCCGGACCAGGGTTCCTTATCTCAAATTGATACATGTGCCCTTCTCCATCATCAATGAAAGTTTGTATCATCAGCCCGGAAACACTCTGTAGATATCTAGCATTAAGTGGGATTAAAACAAGCTTCGTGTCCATTAATTGACATTTGTAGTATTACTTGTTAACAATTTTCTGTATTTCTTCATAAATTGTTTGTAATGCATTTCAACCTATTTTCTTTTTATATTGCAGAGTGCTCAGGTTAACTTATTGTCATCGCTTCAGTCTCACACAGCCCAATTCATCACCAAGACCTACTTGACGACTTTCACATACCTCACAACTTATCTTCACAATGATAGGACCATCATGTCCAGCAGGGAGGAAGTAATCTCGAACATCGTCACAGAAGAACTGAAAAGAACGAAGGTCCAACCAACTCCTACGATGACATCCGGATTTACTTTCACCACAGGCTACGACAATCCATCCTATGAAACGAACACTTACTTCACAACATACACTTACCTGAATACGCTCTTGGATGGAGAGGTTCCTGTTGTTGTTACCTCTAAGGAGACTGTGTCGAACACTGTAACAGCACCGGTGTCTGAGAATATACCCAGCACCGATTTCCTTCAGCCTTCTGAACCGAGCTATCAAACCAATACCTATTTCAACACTTTCACTTTCACCAAAACTCTTTCGGAAGGCAATGACGTGAAAGTAGTCAGTACGAAAGATGTGGTGACTCAGGTGGTGATAACCGAAGCTCCAGTCATCGACAAGACCCCGACATTCCCTGCTCCAAGTTCGCCCTTGCAAGCACAGCAGATACGTCCCACATCCACCACTGAGATCTTGAAAACTTACTTCGTCACTTACACATACTACACCACAACCACGAAAGGAACTAGCACCATTGTGAAAAGCAATATTGCTACGTCATCAGAGGTTGTAACGGAGAAGTTTTACTTGTCGCCTAAAAAGACTCCTAACATTGAACCAACAAGTTCCCAACTCGTCGTTCCGACTGCACAGCGGACCACTGAGCACCACGGTGATGATCTTCCGGTACATGTATACGCCACAAAGACTTATTTGACAACTTACACATACTTTACCACCCTTCTGGAGGGAACCAAGACGATAACAACTTCACGAATTAATGTGTCTTCAAACATTGTCACCGAAGCTATTACAACAGGTCTTGACGCTGTTTACTTAGATTCCCTCAAAAGTTCTTTCTTGGCCCAAAAATCGGACACTCCTTTGGTTACCACGGTCATGCTTGGTGGAGAAGAACTTGCCATCACAGCAATGCATCCGACGAAGACAGCTTCTGCACCACCTCCAACAACAATACCAACACTACCTACTGTTGAAGATGCCGTTGAAGACCTTCAAGCAGATGAACCAAAGGATGAAGACGTAGTTGAGCTTACAACTTCCCGTGGAGTGTCATCATCAACGCCATCAAGTGAATCTGTGATTACTGGATCCACAATCATATTCTTCGATGACGTTGACCAAAACTCGCTTACACCAACAGCTAGTTTGCAGCATGTTAACTCCCAAGTTTTACCAAGTGAAGTTATAACAGGTGTAACAACTGTCTTCTTCCCACATCAACCAGAGACTGAGCAAGGAGGCGAAACAACTGCAAATCATGAAATTAACACCGATACGCCTGAATTCCTCTTAAGCAGCTTGTCGTCTTCCACAATACCAAGCTACTTGACAAGTACCATCTCTGCATCTACAGTCATCGCAAACGATAATGGTGTGAGAACAACACTTGTCCCAGGCGATGCTGTAATCGTTCTAACAAGACCAGATGGCAATATAACCATGATACCAGTTTCTGATCCAGCATCAAAGAAGCCTGAATCTGCTATTAAAAATCCGAACAGCGATATTGCTGTAAGCGATATCTTAAGCCTTGGATCTTTGGGTATTAACGGCCTCAACGCATTAGGGCCTATGATCAATGCAATGGCTGGATTGATACAAAGCAATCTGCAAGGCGGAGAAGGTCGTCCAGAATTAAGAAGGAATGACACCACTCCATTCTATCCATTGACGACAACTCCTTCACCAAGGCCAGTGTACACACCTCCACAGCCAGTTCATGTTCCTCAAAGAGAGCCTGTCTACATCCCCGTTGGAGGTCTTGCCTCATCTGTGAAAAAGAGCGACAATTTGGAAGAGATTCTAAGTGATGATCCGAATGCCAAGCTAAGAATAAACCAAGATGATAATACCTGGTTAAAAAATCAAGCTTACTCTACCATAGATCAAGAACCAGCAGCTGTTGAATTTCCAGACACCGATGACAGACGTCCTTTACTTGATAGACCATCGCATCTAGTGGTAGGCCGGCCTACACATGAAACCCCACTTCTTCAAGATGGTATTCCTATTCAACCAGGCCAAGTCATAACTGCTCATAGTGATGTTATCGTTGGTAAGCCTGCAATTTTGGGACCTCGTCCTCGACCTGGGCAATCATTCCCACAAGCTCCAACAGATTTCCCTTCATCTGTGGGTCCTGAAGTTTTGCACAATCACGTTCCACCTCACATACCGCTGCATGCTCCACCAAAACCAGGTTCTGACGTACCAATTGGAATGAGACCTCCACCTCCTCCTCAGCCATCGCCAAAGGACCATTTCTCTGCGGTAAATTTCGGCCCTACAAGAGTTTCTGTTATTTCTGGAGTCCAGACAGTGTTTCTGGGTAATCCACCCGTACACCATGCGCATGGACCTGGCCCTGTACATATGGTTCCATTGAAACCAGGAGGTCGCCCTCTGCCGCATCATCCTATCCCAACGCCATTGCACCATCATCATCATCATCAAACAAGGCCAGCTCCTCATCCAGTATTTATACCAGGACAAAATGTGATTGACAGATCTACTGGACAGATTAAACCATCTCGTCCAACAGTTATTCATGGAGCAACGACTCAGTTCTTTGATTCGAATGGTCGTCCTGTGCGTGATCAGAGTAGACCGAGTCTCGATCCAGATCCATCTCCGTTCCCGCTGCCAGAGAACGAACCACCTAATTTCGTAGGAGTTCCTGATAACCACCACGGTCCTGGGCAGGAAGGAGATGATAGACCATATGCGAATGGAAATGTGCCAAATGGCGGTAGACCGCCCCGACCTCTTTCTCAAGTAGGTCCTTCAAGATTCCCACATCCTCCTACACAGCCATCACCAAATGGAGGCAACAGGCGACCACAGAAACCTCACTTCCACCCACCACTTCATCCAGATTTCCTCTCGGCACCACCAGGTCATCTGGTTCCACGTCCATTCAGACCAGAGAATATTCCTGGACCTCTTATAATTCCACTGAATCCGGACAGTTTGAAGGGACCCACTTCAACAGATTTCATCCACAGGCCACACGGGTCGACAATCAATGGAATTACTTCTGAAGGAAGTGACGTTGGCGACGAAGTAAGAGAAGAATCCAATCATAGACCACTCAAAGCCGGTGAATCGCCAAGCGATACAACGGAAGAAACATCTGCTTCATCCCCTGGTCCGAGTGTTGTGAAGAAACCTGGAGTGGAATTGTCACTGGAACCAGGTACATTCAAGGAAGGTGATACTTTTGAGCTTGAAGCCCAAGCAAACACCCCACGACCTGCGTACCCCTTCCAACCCCCGAGACTACCTCAAAGCTCCGCATCTCATCATCCAGGAGATTTCGAGCGATACCCTCAGTCTCACCTACCCAGACCATTTGGAACAGGTTTCCCGCCTAGGTCGCCCATTACACCTGGTCAACGTGTACCAGTTTTAGAAGTCAACTTGCAAGATTCCACTCATAGGCCAATAACCAGTAAGCCTCCTACAAGACCAGGAAAGCCGCTACGAATTCGACCAGACCATCCATACAAGTTTGAGCTACCAGAGTTCCCTGTTCCAACCGGACAAGGAAGACCACAGCAGAGGCCAGGAGGAGAGTTTGAAAGACCAGCACCGACTGGCACGAGTCCGAGTGGACCTCAAATACCAGATGAAGACGTCTCGAATGAAGAACCTGCATCACAACCCAGCAATCAAGGGAAACCAACTGGTTCAAGAAGGCCTGATTTTGTAAGCGATGCTCATACACGGCCCAGACCACGCCCTTCACATTTTGATGGAGAGGGTCATCCAAAACCATTTGCTGGTAACTCAAGACCACCGAGACCTCGACCATCAGGACCAGGTCCGCTGCCTCGTCCCTCAAATTTGACTCAAAATATACCATTTAATCAGAGGCCATCTGGAAATGGTCATGTTCCAGAGTTGCGTCCACCACACAGACCCCCTGTTCGATTCCCACCAAATCGACCACTGCCTTCAAGAATAAGACCAGGTTCCCTACCAACCGGCCCACCGAGGAAACCAATCAGACCACCGCCGGAATTTGTCCTCGAGAGTCCTGAACCCCCTACAAACCCACCGGAGGTGACTCACAGCAACAAACACCCAACTCCATCATTATCCGAAGATGCTTCTGTTTACCCTCAGGATGTCCAAATTATCGCTTCGATTGAAGGTGATAATAAAATTGTAAGAACTAATTTTATTAGTGGTGATAGAACAGTGATAGTTGATCCAACACAGTCAATATCACCCACCAAGACGCAGAGACCGTCCTCGTACAGTTCTACTAGACAGCCTGTAAGAAGACCAAGTGTCAGACCATCCCTGAGACCATCATCAAGTACAAGAACTCCTGTTTTGGAAAGTAGCATTGCTAGTGCATCTGAAACTCAATTTAGAGGTGGTTCAAGAACACCAGCTGTTCATGTCACCAAAGCTACCGATGTAAGGAAAAGCTCCATATTGTCAGGAGCTACAACCATCTTCGGAGGATTATTCACTCGCCCCTCTCAAAGACCATCGCCTTCAAGTAACTTCTACGATGATCTCGAAGAAGAGTCAAACGAACACGACATCACCAATATTGTGGGTGGGGACACACCAACTAAATATGTTACCCACACACAAACAATGACTCAGACTGTGACGCACACTGATTCTACTGTAGTTTACAGCTTAGGGCAGCCAGTGACAAAGACTGTAGTCCTCACAGAGACGGTCGCACCAAAGACAATCATCTCTACCATCATTGGCACTGTCACAGAAATCCACACTCTGGAACCTTCAACAATGACGGCCACAGTCACGACAACAGCAACTGCCACAGTGTCTGCCACCGTTACGATGAAACCTCCACCATCACAACCACCCAGAAGAGGGAACCACGGCATTGGGGAGGCTTTACCGGAGATCAGCGTGGCGGCCAGTTTCCCGACGTTCGCTGCTAAACCATCCGATCCAAGCAGGAAACAAGGCAGCAAAGGAAGACAACCAGAGGCGGACCAGGAAGAGGCTAACAAGGGAATAGAACTCGAGAACGAAGTGAACAGGGTTGTGGAGAGTGGACCTGGGGACAGGCCTCTCTCAGTGGAACAACCAGAACTTGTGGGACGATGCCAGCCAGTTTGCAGTGCAGCGAGAAATGAAATCTGTCAAGAGGTGGACGGAAACTTCAGATGTATATGCCGGCCAGGATTTGCTAGGATGTTCCCCGACAGACCTTGCAAACGTAAGTATAATTTGTCATAACTAGACTTTCGATATAACAAAAGTTTCTGGAGCTCTGTCTTTGTAACGAATTACGCTCACCATTCTGTACAAAGGCTGACAATAATAAAAGTTTATCTATTATATTGAACATCTTAGTAGATGCCATACAATGTACACGGTGTAATCATCACACAATATAATGGTAAGAAGCAAGAAACGAAAAATGCTCCCAAATTAAATATAATATAGTCAGCTATTTTGTTACAACAAAATAATCTTCAATTATATTTTTTGTTGCTACAAGTATTGCTTTGTTAACAGAAACTATTCTTATCTAATCGAGTATAAAATTAATTATAACCTGCAGGAGAAACCTGTATGAATGTCAATAGGCACTGACGTACGAAGAGGGGGCTGGTGGGGTTGCAGCCGCTCCCAACATTTTGAGAAAATCAACATTTTCAAATGAAATCAGTTAAGAACTCGGGGAAAATCAAAGTGATAACTGAAACCCCACTTTAAAATGATCCCTGATTACAGATTTTTGTCTTTCACCAGCCTTTAAGACCAATGCAAAAATGGAAATTATGAAGTATTTTAGAGTGTATCCCCCTCCCCCTCAAGAACGCAATTACGTAATATCCACCTCTACAATTCCAGCCCCCTATGAAAAAATACACCTACGCCAGTGGCAACAGAAGAATAATAAATCAACTAGGTATAATTGAAATAGAAGAAAAGGCAAATTTTTAATCAAAACCTCAAACTACTTCTTCTAATATATGAAACATGTAGTCATAATTTTGGCTTAGATTGAAGTTGTGATGTATAATGAGCAAAAAATGGAATTTAGTTTCAGTAAAGCAATTCCAATTTTTAAATGTAACCATGCGTTTCTTGCAAATTTATTTTAAAGCAAAATTCCATATTTACGTATATCCGCGATGCCGGTAAGGAAAAGGTAGAAATCGATTACAAGAATAGACATTCAAATTTCATTCTGAAACCAAGAAACAAAGTAATTTATAGTACGTTAAAATATAAAATGTTTTATTATTCGAATATTCCAAGTATGCGATAAACGTAAATATGATCCCACTCTAAATAAAAATACTGGCTCTTTAAAATTAACTTTTGAACATTTATCGACATTTTTTCGTGTTCTACATGATTTTATTTACCTTTCCAGCAACGTACACGTACGAGATGAGGCTTCTCTTGGATCGAATAAAGAAAGACAAGCTTCGATTCATAAAGTCCCTGAATGACAGAGACTCCAGGGAATTCCGAAGACTGGCTGGAATATCCAGGGAAGGGCTGGATCGAGCAGTGATGAGGTCAGATCTCAGGGACATCTTCCATGGAGTGACTGTGACAGGATTCGAACCACCTACACAGCACGAACTACGACCAACCAGGGATGGTATCATGGTGAACTTCTTTGTGCAGGTAAACTGATGAATATATACGTTTACAGTATCTAATTAACTCGGTAATAACATATATCTGAAATGATATGTAGAAAATGTGAATCGGTGTACTTAAGTGTGAGTATCATTGGTTATTTCGGGTTAAAATAGAAATTGATCAACAAGTACAACTTTTATCAATAAACTTATAGTTGAGAGAGTGTATATTAATGCTATGTGCATCAATTTTCACGCAGCCAAATGGCTAATCATGGCGTGACGTGAAAACAAGATGCTAGAAACTTACAAAACATAACATAGTAGTAGTCACACGTATATGTTTCGCCAAGATGCATGCACCACTTTCATAGAAGACTGCAAATCACAACAGTCGTAAATGGATTTCAAGTGTAGTGGCTGCACTGTCTCTTGTACACACCACCACACACCATGGAAGTAAGTAATTATTCTATAACTTTCTTCGCAACAATTTTTACTTTGTGTCCTAACATGGAGTTAGTTTGTCTGTCTCTAAGACAGAATTTAAAATTCTAGAAAGATTGACAGAGTCAGAGTTCAAAGTTTAAAATCATATTTTACTACGCTTAGAAGCTAAGATTTTTCTTTAAATTCTTTACGAAGAAAGAAATTTTACTGGGATTTTGGATAAGGGTATGTGTGAGTGTGTGTTCTAAAGGGAATGTATAGTCTGATCTATCCCTTGACTCCAAATCTCTGTTATGTGTTTTAATATGAAAGCATGGTCAATTTCAATTTCAATTTATTACTCCATGTAAACCATATACATTGGTATTTGGAGGGTTCAGTACAGTTCATATAAAAAAATATATAATTACAAAATTTCTATAATTTACAATCTAGATATTCACTAACGCTATAAATTTCCTTATTAACTAATAGTTTCTTTAATTTATTTTTGAAACTTGTCATACTTTCTTCTTTTAAATCATTTGGAAAATGGTTGAATATTTTAATTGCCATCTGTTGGGGTCCTTCTTGAAATAATGTTAGCCTGGTGAAGTAAGACTTTAAGAGCTGTTTATTTCGGGTGTTATATGTGTGTTCCATTGAACTTCGCTGCGCAATATTTTTTCTCGCATCTCGCATATAATGACTTTTCATATATGTACAGAGAAGGGAGGGTTAATATTTTAAATTTCTTAAACAACGTTTTGCATGATTCCCTAGGCTTTATACCTGCTAAAATCCTAATGGCTTGCTTTTATTTTCTAAATGCTTCTAAACTTGCCGGTGAGTTGCCCCAAAATTATTTTGCATAATTTATTAGTGAATGATGTTTTGCAGGATTTAAATGATGATGAAAATATAAATGAAACAGACGTAAATAAGAATTGCGTAATGCAATAGAATCAGCAGCTAAAGAAAGTATAGGATACCATAAACCGAGAAAAAGTAAGCCATGGTTTGATAATGAATGTCATAATCTAATAGAAATAAGAAATCAGGCTAGACTTAGGTGGTTAAATAACTCGGATAATACAAATCTAAGCAATTATAATAGAATAAAGCGAGAAGTTAACCGCACGTTTAGAAGTAAAAAAAGAGATTACTTGAAAAGCAAAATTAACGAAATTGAAACAAACAGCAAAAATAAAAATATCAGAGATTTATATAAAGGTGTAAATGAGTTTAGAAAGGGGTGGCAACCTAAAGTAAACTTGATAAAAGATAAAGACGGTGATTTTCTAGCTGACCCAAGCGATATTCTAAATAGATGGAAGAACTACTTTAATGACCTTTTAAATGTCCATGTAGGAGATAAATCAGAAGTAAATGAAGTCCACACAGCAGAACCTTTAGTTCCAGAACAATAACTTGACTGAAGTTAAAGATGCTATTAAAAGGCTAAAGAATAACAAAGCACCTGGCATTGATTTAATACCAGCTGAGTTAATTAAATATGGTGGAAATGCATTAATATGTCAAATTCATAAATTAATTTGTTTAATATGGAATAAAGAAGAAATCCCTCAACAGTGGAAAGAATCCATAATTGTTCCTGTGTTTAAAAAAGGTGATAAAATGAACTGCAGTAATTACCGTGGAATTTCTCTACTCTCAACAACATACAAAATATTGTCTAACATTATTTTAACAAGACTAACCCCATATGCTAATGAAATTATAGGTGATTATCAATGTGGATTTAAACGTAACAGATCAACTACAGACAGACACTTCAAAAAAAGTGGGAATATAATCAAAATGTCCATCAGCTATTCATTGATTTCAAAAAAGCATATGATTCCGTCAAAAGAGATAAATTATATAATATATTAGTAGAGTTTGGAATACCTAAGAAGCTGATTAGTATGATAAAAATATGCACCAGTGAAACAGAAAGTAAAATTCGTGTGGGTATTAATATGTCTGACAAATTTACAATTCATGATGGGTTAAAACAAGGAGATGCATTATCTCCATTGCTCTTTAATTTTGCCTTAGAATATGCTGTTAGGAAGGTAAAAGAAACTAAAGAAGGACTAAAATTAAATGGTGTGACTCAGTTGTTAGCATATGCAGATGATGTAGACTTACTGGGGGATGATGTGAATACAATTAAGAATAATGCTAAAATATTTTTCAAAACTGCTAAAGAGATAGGTTTGGAAGTTAACAAAGAGAAAACTATATATATGCTTACTGGCCGAAACCAAGTGTTAGGTAATAATCAAAATCTAATTATTGATAACAACTCGTTTGAACCAGTTTCCAAATTCAAATACTTAGGAGTAATATTAACAAATGAAAATTATATTAAAGAGGAAATACAAAGTTGGCTTAATTCAGGAAATGCATGTTACTTCTCTCTTCATAAACTTTTGTCTTCTCGTTTAATATCTAAGAAACTAAAAGTTAAAATATACAAAACAGTAATTTTGCCTGTAGTATTATATGGGTGTGAAACTTGGTCCCTTACATTGAAAGAGGTACATAAATTGAGAGTATTTGAAAATAAGATCCTTAGGAAAATATTTGGACCTAAAAGGGATGAGGAGACAGGTGAGTGGAGAAGGTTACATAATTTAGAACTACATAATTTGTACTCATGTCCAGATATTATTAGAATAATTAAATCAAGAAGACTTAGGTGGGCAGGCCATGTGGCGCGAATGGGAGAGGAAAGAGGAGTTTACAGGATTCTTGTTGGGAAACCAGATGGTAAGAGACCTGTAGGAAGGCCAAGACGAAGATGGAGGGACAACGTTGAGATGGACCTAAAGGAAATCGGTAGGGATTGAAAAGAGTATATAGATCTTGCTCAAGATAGGGATAGATGGAAGGCGTGTGTTGCTGCAGCCATGAACCTTCGGGTTTAAGAAGGCTAGAGAGTTAGTTAGTTATTAGTGAATGAAACATTGCATAATATACCTGAATTAGTGAATTTGTTTGAAGTGTTTGTTTTAATAACCTCAGTACAAATATTTTGGAATTCAGTTTTTTAACAAGTATTTTTACGTGGTTTGACCAATTTAGATTTTCATTTATAGTAACTCCTAAAAATTTTGTTTCACTAACTAATATTACTGGAAGATGGCTATTCTTTAGTACATCTTTAATTTTATTGTTTTGTTTAGTGTGAAATAGCACGTAATTTGTTTTCTGTTCATTCAATAGTAATTTATTACTGTCAAACCAAGATTTCATTTCTTCCATTGTTTTTTTCAATGTTGGCTTCTAACTCGTTCACATCATTTCCCTTTATTATTGCGCTAGTATCGTCTGCGTACAACAAAATCTTTGTATTCTGTATATCAAATGGTAAATCTTTTATGTACAAAAGAAAAAGAAGTGGGCCTAATATTGATCCTTGGGGAACTCCATATTTTAATGTATTTAGAGTGGATTTGTATTTTCTTACGTTTCCTTCTTTTTCGTGGCTAATTTCAACACATTGCATTCTGTTTGATAAGTATGATTTCATAATTTCAACCCCTTATCCCATAGTGTTCCATTTTAGAAATTAATATTTTGTGGTTTACTAAATCAAAGGCTTTTGTCAAGTCGTAAAATATTCCGAGAACTAATTTTTTATCGTACACACACACACATGAAAGATATAGTATAAATTTATGTCATAAAACAACAATGAAATTTCTTCAGTGCTTTACATAACTAACAAATAAAGTATGTTAGCCTCTGGAAATTTCTTTATCTCTCCTTGCACGTTTATTTCTTCTGTTCTTTCACCTTTCCTGTCATGGATGATCTAATGTTAATTGCATTAAGCCAAGAACTTCCTTCTGGGCCCGTGGTTTTTCTCCTTAAAGAATTAACATCTATATCTCCCCAATAACAATTTACATTCTATTTGCAGCTCTCTGACAATATGGATGAGAAGAGCCTAGAGGAAGTGTTCAGAAAGTCTCTGAGAACAACGAATTATAGCTTGGGTGGAACTGACATCTACGCATCACGAGAAGTAGACCATCTGGATGCCAGAGGTAAGTCTTCAAATTTTCAAGAAGTGCACTCTGTACGTGTACTAACTGCTCGAAACTTCTGCCTTGCTGCAAAACAGTGTTGTCGACTTGACTTTGAAACCGTATGTTGAAATTAAAACTTCGTTATCGTTATTGCTATGTCTTCAACATCAATGTTCAGTTGCACATGAAACCAAGAATGTTCCTAATGCAGGATTAATATTATTTTAGGATCACGAAAACATGGTGCTCAAACAGTTCATAGTTCAATACAAGTAGAAAAGTTTATTTTTGCTTTTCGTGTTTGAAAAGGTGGGAAAATCCTTTGTTCATACAAACAATAAGCTGCTGATTGAACACTTGAAATTGAGGACTAAAAGTGGTAAACGTTGTAAGTGCCAAAAGCGAAAGTGTTGGGAAATCGCATCGGCCCGTAAGAACATGCACACTAGTGACCTCTTTACACGCTCTTTGAACTACTTAGAGGGCTACCAGCCACATTTCACGTTTACCACATTATAAAGCATGGCACATTTCAAAGTTTAACGTGGAAAACGGTGTTTGAAATATAGTGGCACTTACAGCGTTTACCAATTTTACTCTTCAATTGGTATTGGAAACAATGAACTGCGTCCGTTCACGGAATCGAGCAAGATATTCTTTGAAGGAAGTTTTAGCACATGATAGTCATTTGTAAACCACTGTCATACATTTACACAAAATATTTTCCGTGAAATTTTTGTTTGGGTGGTCAGTCCATTGATATAAAGTTGAATACTATATTAATAATTATGGTCCGAATAGATATACACTTATAATTAATAGAATATACCTAGAAATATGCACTAAAAGGTGTGAAATATGCAAATAAATATGCACTCTCGAAAAACACCTTACTTTTTTAAAAGTTTTCTTTCAGTTACAGCAAAAAAACTTTACATGCAAACAGATATTAGTTCTGTTTTCAGATCATACATGTTTCTATGTAACAGTTGCAGTTCTGGATTCTTCCACACACTCTTGTTTACTGTATATTGTTGTTTTATATATGAAAAACTAATTAAATTCTTTACAGACCATTACTACACTTGATAACAACATGATAAGACATTACACATTATTATTGTCTCCTTCTGAAGACACTTCTTGATATGCCGGCACAACGTTTTTTTTAGGTATTATTTCTTACCTAAATATATAGCAGACCTCGGCAACCTGCTGTATATGTAGAAGAGCGCTCTCGTGTGCACGTGTAGGCTGCAGTGTGAGCAAAGGGATTGTAGCGTTGTAAGAGAGGCGGGTAGGAGGGAGTGAGCGAGGCAGGAGGCTTTGTCGGTCACGTTCGTGTAGTGGGAAAGCTCTTGTCCTTTCGATTCTTGAATAACAGCTCAGTGTGGTATCGTAATCATGGCATAAGAAACAGGAGGTGGTTCCTTGAAGCCCCCCCCCCCCCTTCCCCACCAACTTCTGCTCCGATGGTTACTTGCCTTGAGGTGCTGTGTTCAGGCGATAAGCTGGAGCTGCACGGGCGCTTGCTGTCCTCCACAAACACGAGGGAGATGCTCGAGCCTCAAGGAAATGCATAATTATTCTGTGTTGTTAACTTTTACTTCAAGAAAAATATTTAAAGTCAGGGGAATTTTTATTCATGAAGTTTAGTATTGTGGCCTCCCACATAAAAATAAAACAACAACCTATAGAACAATTTATTGCTTGCGTAAGTTCTGATCTGGTTCCTGCATTTTATGCTCAACTTTTCGAGCTAACTCAATTATTCTCATAGAATACTAAGTATAATTTTTGTTATCAATCATCAAAATAATATTTTTTTTTCTCCAATGAGACCGGTTTGGTTCCCGCCATTTCGCAACGCTAATCTTAGGAACTACAGTAAAACCTCGTTAATTCGGACTAATAGGGGGGATAAGTTGACCGGTTTAAGGAAAGTCCGGAATAACTTAAAAAACCTTAAAGAACAGTAGAAAGTGCGTTAAAACTCCGTTTATAGCAACAAAACACGTTTATTATGGTGTATTTAAAGGGAATAGGCCTAAATGTAAAATCTAATATCTAATATATAAAAATGGATGTATGTGTGAGTGTGAGTGTGTGTGTATGTTTGTTCCGGCATAACACTCGAACGCCTGGAGCGATTTCAACCAAACATGGTTCGCGTATCACTTGCAATATGGAAAGAGATACTGTGGGGGTAAGACACCCCTGGCACCTCTGGGGTTGGGGGTGGGGAGGGGTGACATGTAAAAATAATCGAAAACGGCCGATATTAGTGTGGAATCCATAGTATTCTGGGTCTCGAAGATGAATAGTGACTCTCCCAATGCCGTTCAACTCCAAGACACCCCTGGCACCCCTAGGGGTAGGGGTGGGAAAGGGGTGACATGTAAAAATAATCGAAAACGGGCAATATTAGTGTGGAATCCATAGTTTTCTGGGTCGTTAAGATGAATAGTGACACTACCAATGTCTTTCAACTTCAAGACACCCCTGGAACCCCTAGTTGTGGGGGGTGGAAAGGGGGTGACATGTAAAAATAATCGAAAACGACCAATATTAGTGTGGAATCCATAGTTTTCGGGATCGTTAAGATGAATAGTGACACTACCAATGTCGTTCAACCTTAAGACAGCACTAGCTTCCCTAGGGGTGGGGGGTGGAAAGGGGGTGACATGTAAAAATAGTCGAAAACGACTGATATTAGTGTGGAATCCATAGTTTTCGGGGTCGCTAAGATTAATAGTGACACTCCCAATCCCGTTCAATTCCAAGTTCATTTACACTATACTTAGAATTCATTATTTTCCTGTCTAATAGAAGATTGGGATAAATAAATACCCGGGCAACGCCGGGAAATCAGCTAGTACACTATACAATACAGTAAAATGTAAAGTAATACTGGACATACAATGCAGTACGTACGACGAAAGCGATTGGCAACTTCTAGCCACATTTAAAACCTTGCATTCTGCTTTTTTCATTTTTCCTTTTGCCTGTCTGGATTAAGCGAATTTCGGCTTATCGAGGTCCGGATTAACGAGGTTTTACTGTAATACATTTACACCAATATATTCGGACTCACAGGTGCCGACTGTAGAGGAACACGCTTCCAGCCCGTCCCTCAAATTTCTTAAGAAAGATATACTGTATTTCAAAATAAAAGTAGCGTTTGTGTCAATAGTAACCACGGACGTATTTAGTGGGGGAGGGGTTCCGGATCTGCCACGAAAGACTTACCAAGTACTGAAATAAAATAATGAAAATATACCTACTTTTTAAGCATTTGTGATGGTCTATGGGATCATACGGTTGGGAAGGGCAGTATCAAAGAAGATTTATGCACACCGCTACTTGTAATAATATGCATAAAATTTAATTCAGTAACTTTACTTTTTTATTTTCCTGTAGTTTACGGTTATTACAAGCATAAGAAAACAGTTTTTCTTTGTGACGTTTCAGGAGAGCACACGCTCCTTTCATCAGACATTTATTTTCATTTTGACAATGCAGTACGTAAGACGAATGCGATTGTTGACTTCTAGCTACAATTAAAACCTTGCATTCTGCTTTTTTCTTTTTATCTTTTGCCTGTCCGGATTAAGCGGGGAAAAAAAGTCAAATAAATAATATAATAAAATAATTCTATAATGCAAGCAATGCGTACATACAAGAAAAACTTTACTTTTTGTCTACTGAATCTAACATCCGTTTTTTTTTTTGTTATTTAATAAATAATCAATACTTTATCTATTTGATATTAATTTCCTAGCCACGGAGTTGTTTTTAAACAATTTTTACGATAAAAACATCACGCAAACTAGATAATGAATACGAGCTCTTCTTGTATCTATGTTCTTGTAGCATCTTTGTATCTATTGGTATAATAACAATACATTATTAATTAACTTACATGTTTAATTAATGCCATTAACTTAATTTAATGTCCTCCTCCGTGGCGGTGCAGTCTAAGGCGATGTGCTTTGGACTCCGACTGCGGGACGGCATGGATTCGAGTCCGTCTGGGTTTAGTCTCTGGGTTTTCGACCTACGTGTAGGACCGGTGGCAAAACTCACCATCGTGAGGAAATTGGGGAGCTAGGAGTGAGTAGCGTAACCCGGCCTCGGAAATTTCCTACAACGGCTGGGGGTTCGACGTGCTGACCACACGTCACCCCATTACAGGTTGAAGATCTCCACACCTCTAGGTAGGATTGTTGGAGGGAGACTGGCAGTCGGGAGATAGGTCAAGGCCCTTTTCAGGGCTGTCGAGCCACGGGTTATTCTGAGACACTTGTTTGAAATATTTCTATGTACGTGCTTGATTGTGACATCTTCAAAAATGTATATAAAGTTGACGGTATTGTATTTTACTGAATCTGAATCGTCTCTTTTCTTTGTAGATTTCGATGAATGCAGCGAGCCTGACTTCCACGACTGTTCCGACCACGCTCATTGCTTCAACCTTAGGGGTACCTACACCTGCAGCTGCAAGGAGGGCTTTGCCGACCTCTCAGAGAACGCTTTCTTCCCAGGAAGAGTCTGTTCAGGTATGTTTATAACCTCTAGGTTATTTTCCAGCATATCTTCCGCGCATGCTCGAATCGAGTCTGTTCTGACGTTGCACGGAACACTCCATGCACACGGTGGTTTCTGTTTCTCGCGCGCATGCGCAGAGATACATGTGCGCATATCTCCCGCTCATACTCGAAGCGAGACTATTCTGACGTTGCACGAAACGCTCCACCCACACATTCCGCACATTCGGATTTTCAGCGCTGACTGACTTTCATTCGGATATTCATGGATGGATTCAGCGCTGAATCCATCAGATTCCACCTCTTCCACCACAAATAGGAGGTGGTGCAAGCGGTAGATTTTGGGAATTGTGGGTAATTGTAGTCTGCAAACGATGAGCTACAATGGCGTCGATGAGAACAAGGGAAGTGAATTACGGGCCGGAAACCTATAGAATAAATATGTGTGTTCTCTCAAGTAGAAATAAATCTTTCCCTTCCTCCGTACTATCCATAGTTGTTCTTTTAAATTCATTCAACAACGGTGTTTCCATAAAAACCGAAGCAACAGCCGAAACTGCAGAGAAAAGAGCAACTGTAGCCTCCATTTTGAAACAATTTGTGATGAAATTCGAACGTAAGTGGTAGAATAGGCGATGACATCAACTGAAGATTCAGCACCGAAAATCCGAAGGTACTGACTGGTTATTGTATCTCGCGCGCATGCGCGTCCTTATAGGCCCCAATATGATTGTAGAACGCAGTTAGTTCCGCTGACTAGTTTCAGAATGAAAATCACAACTGTCTTGAAATTCATCGAGCTCTACTTAAGTAACGGAAATTTCAAAACTCCGTGCTAGAACAGCACTTTGGCCTTCATTGCCTGCGAAGAAACTTTGCACTGACTGTTAAGCAATCAGCTTACCGATTCCCATCGCCGCTGTTATTTTGCTTTCTAGATCATGTCTTTTACGTACATTTTCTACCTTTGGGGTTGACCAAGGTAAATGGTGACTTCGCAATGTAAAAAAAAAACAAGTGTAGTGTTGCACAATTTTCCTCTTGAAGGTGTAAAGTTACCCTTCATCTTACATAAAATTCAATTCGCCTTTACAAAATTATCAACTACTACTACTGTAGTATACTATAGATCTTGTTTGTTCTTACGGCGGGCGGCCTACATGCTGCAAGGGAAGTGGGGAGCGGGGAATACGCAGCAGACCAACCAGACAACAGCAGTGGCGCCGAGAGTTGCGACGAGCGGGAGGAAATGCTGCGCGCATCTCGTTCTACAGGCTTCTGTGTTTCTCATTGCGTCGGATTGGTCGCTTCCCTGCTCCCCACTACCCCTGGCAGCATGAAGGCCGCCCGCCGTAAGACTAGGCAAGAGGTATAGTAGTAGCGCTAGTAGTAACAGTACAATTATCACTACTTGCATTGACTCATAGAAAACATTAATTGACTTGAACATCGGGATTGATTGAATGGGTGAAAATAATGGCGGAATAACAGATAATGAAGATCATTAATAACAAATTGTACGCTTTTGAAAACAAAATATACGAAATATGAATTATTTCACGCACATAAGTTTTATACATCTGTGTGATTACAATAATAATAATAATAATAGTAGATGTTCGAAAATAATGGGAAGATACGAGGCTCATAATGAAAATAATGAGCAACAATTTTTCATAAACCAATTTTTAGTTTTATTAAAGAAATACATGCTACATCATAATATACAGACTTTTACTTTTCAACAAAGTCTCTCATGCCCGACCCTGTGGCCGAGTGGTGGGCGGCTCCTGTGGCGGAGTGGTTAGCACATCGCGCTACGACGCCAGGGGTCCCGGGTTCGATTCCCGGCTCGGCCATGGATGTTTGTGATTGTCTGTCCTGAAAAGTCTTGAAATTGAAATATGAATGAAATGATATGAGTGAATGAAGTGTGATGGGGGAAGCTTCCGCATAGGGGCTTTCCTTTTTAATAAAAAAAAAAAAAAAAAAGTGGTTAGCACATCGCGCTGCGACGCCAAGGGTCCCGGGTTCGAATCCCGGTCGGGCTTGGTTGTTTGTGACTGTCCATTCATCAATTTCATCATTTCATCACTCATCCCCATCTTCGCAAATTAGCCAAGAGGCACAAAACTCGAAGTAAAATAAACTAAATCAATCAATCAATAAATCAATCAATCAACAAAGTCTCCATTTCCTTGCACGCATTTCTTCCACCTTTCTGGAAGCTTGAAAATACCCTTACGATAGAACTCCGTGCCAGCTGCTCGCAGACACTGCCACGCTGCTTTCTATAGTCCCGTCTAATTGGCTGTACTTTTTGACTCGCGTTGACTCTGTTTGAACCGAGGCGTCTAGTTCGTTGATTTGGAGTCAAGTAGTGTATTTGGTGTCTGCACCGTCTGCACTACCTTCCGGACCGGTGTATGTTTGGTGTATGGTCACGTGGTGCGTGCCAACTAATCGAATGACCGTTTAAAGCAGCAGACAGGCAATTGTTGAATCTTCTGAACTTGAACACCGCCCTCCGTCTAGTTGGTTGAACGTCATTTCCTTCCACTGGATGCACATTCACTGTACCGAGTGTCAAAAAGTGCAGCCAACTAGTCGGGGCTAATGTGTCCTCTGTCATCTGGTAGCGTTGGCCTCATAACTGTCCCTTCACAAAACCGAACAGATGATAGTCGAAGGGTGCACGGTCGGGACTGTAGGGAGGGTGAGGCCCATTTTCCAAATTTCTTCCCTGTTGAACTGAGCAGAGTGCGGGCGTGCATTATCATGTTCAACAATGATTTTCTTTTCAGGACGTTTATCAAGCAATGCACGGTGGAGCTTGTGAAGTGTTTTGATATAACGACGAGCGTATATGGTTACCCCAGGTTCAAGAAATTCAACCAGAATGCACCCCTGTTGATGCTCGTGTTTCCTTCTTTAAAATATTTTTACCCATCATCTAACACTGCTATCACCCATGCATACATCTCTATATGCACGCTGAAGTCTATTCTGAATTTCAGCAGCAGGAATTCCCTCTTTAACAAGGCATTCAATCACAACACATTGTCGAAACGAAACATCACTGTCAGCCATTTTTAAACAACTGACTGCGCTCATGGGATCGAAGCTAATGACGTCACACTACATCGACGCGTTCAGTAAAGTCTGTATTTTGCGATTATTTATTTTGCGTGTATTGACGGATTCTGATTTTTCAAAAATTGTTGATTACTTTCAGTATGCCCTTCGTATTAATTGTTCGAAAGCCAAATTTAGAATTTTAATTATGATTCAATTTAGGGAGGCGCAATAAATCACACAACGTATGAAATGAAAAAGTATTTCACACGCTTCAATTGAGATTAAAATTTCTCTCTTTTCATCTTAAAATTCCGCCTCAGTTTCCCTGCACTGAGGAAACATCCCACTTTATTTGGCAGCACTGTTGCAGTGCAATCGTCGAATAACTCGATGGCAAAACAAGAAAAAGAATAAAATAAAGAGAAAAGGAAAAGCTTCTCGGATCTGCTAAATAAATAGAAGAAGAAGATAGGAAACAGCATCGAGAAATAAAACCATAAATATGAATTCGTTTCTATTTATTAAGAAAAGTTTAGAGCAATGATCAGTCATTCACAGCCATTAACAAACATACCGCTTGAAAAGAACTTTCACCGGCGGAGATGTCAAACACCTTGAAAAGTAAAAGTGCTGAGAAATATCCTTGACGAATTGCTAACAGCTTTCTTGCTCCACCGCAGGCAACGAGTGCTTCCTGTATTCTCAGAGGCAAGAAACATGATCGGACTCTCCATTCATAGCTGTGCCATATGCTTCCATGTACAGTGATGGGAAAAGTACCCCCATACATCTTTTCATGACTGTACACCTACCAGAAAAATCATGGAGCTGTTTTGAAGGAATCAAATATTTGAGATCATAAATTTGAGAAAGACTAACAATATTTTTTAAAAAACGTAAATGAATATTTTCCTGATTTATTTTTTATTAAACATTACTTGATTTTTGTAAAGATGACGATAGTGTTTGAGATTTGTTTGGAGTCCATTTTGTGCACAGACAGGCTAATCGGGACTGGACCTACAGTTTAAAGTAGTATCGGAACTTCGTGCTCCTCCACCGGGTATCGAATCCAGCACTCTTTAATTACAAAACCCAATCGGCGAGGCCAGTAAAGATGACCACAGGAATAGGGTGTGGATTTATAGGCAATAAAAACTTGTAAAATAAGAAGGGAAATAGCCTAAAAAATTATTAAAATGGGCACTTGTAAAGGCACTATAAAATGAAAAAATGCATCAAAATGTCCTGTGAATATGATATTTTTTATTAATGACGCCAATTTATATGGACCCGTGGGGCCCGAGCCCACCCAATAATTTTTCGTGATGTTCTTCCTATTATTATATTTTCTATCGTAATTCGTGGTGAAATCAGTAATTAAGAGATATTTTAAACAAATAAGTTAGGATGAATTGTTGATGAGCATTAATAGAATACATGGAATGGAGGTTTTCGTGAACTTATGATTCAAGTGTTTGAGCCCAACCGATATATTTGAAAAGTTGCCCCCCGTCCCCGTGGTCTTCATCACAGGACAGAAAACTTTCGCTTCTGCAACTGTCTGAACAGATAAAGACAGACTCCCGTGCAAGATCATCGTTGTTCCTGCCTTGTTTCACAGTGCTTCGCTTTTTGTTGTTGCTTGAAAATCTTTCTAACAATTCTTCGCCATTTCTTTGCCTGGCTTGGTGAGAGATTCGTGCCTATTCAAAACCCAATTTCCTAGTAAGAACATTTCATTTCTGCTTTCATTGTTCAGTGCTTCGGTGCAGTCTTCTACAGCAACTTGAATCTCTAAAAGTAGACTACTTCGTTCCCAGTGACTGTTGCACTTTACTCTGACTTTCACCACTTTCAATTCTCTTGATCTCATCCAGAATTTTCTGTGTAAATATTAGTTCCTTGTCTTGTTTCTAGAAATATGTAGATGTTGTGATGCAAGAAAGGACATAAAATGAAAATAAACGAAATATACAATCTTAGAGGCCTGTACGTGGTTTAAAAAAATCGCAAAAAGCTCGCAATCCCCCTTAGTTAGATAAACAACAAACAGTGCATATCTTAGGTTAGCTATTCAGCTCTAAACAGCAATATTATATATATCATTGTACACGCTGTTAACATTGCAACAAAACTGGCCTTCGTGAGGTTCAGAGTTATATCAAGATTGTTGAAATTAAATTCTTACTTTGTATCGTATCACGCCGAATGCATGACTCGGACCCGGGACCCCTGGTGTCATAACTCGATAGCTAATCACTTCACCAAGGGGTCCGGTTGAAGCGCTGGAAAGAGCTCTTGCAAGCGCATAACACCGGTAATTTTCAGCGGACCTTGAAAAATCCGCTGACACCGATTCTACAGGAAATCGTACAAAAAAAAAGTAAACTCAGCCTTATGCAAAAAGCACCGTTAACGGCAGACGCAGACTCGCCAACGGTTTTAACGATCGGAAATTCGAATGTCCCATAAATAGTTCGAGAGAACATTTCTAACCCGGAGTTGTACTCAGAAATCTATCGCCTGAACAGTCGTTTCCTCCGATTTATCCGATCATCAATTGTTACGTAAAGAGTTACCACGGGAGTTGCGCTACCGAAAGAAGTTTATTTCAGGAGCGTGCCTTGTCTACGGATTCAACGACACCATCAACTCTACAGGACACCAGAGGTAATCGAACATTCCTTTATCTCTTTTCTATTATTCTCACAACCCTGCCAGTCCAGTCAATGGAAGTGTTAAAATCTAATGTTTAGGTGTTCTCCTTATTTCACAGGGGCGAGCCCCCTTTGCTTGCTTACGTGGGCTGACCTAGCGAAGGTTCGATCCCAAAACCGAAGGGTTTTTATACGGTACATGTTTAATGAACACCTATCAGCAACGTTCTTCACATCCATCAATAGTGCCTTCCTAGCTTCATACCTTGACAAATGCTACTCCGCAATCCTAGAGATGTGCCTATATCTTATGCAAATAGGCACTAAATCTCAAAATAGGCATTTATAGGCCTTATAAAAAATACATTATCGGGCTCGAAACAACACGAGTATTCGTTTAGGAAGTGGCAGAAATAAAAGACAATAATTAAATAATTTCAAGTGCATATTATGATGGGGAAATATTTCAAAAGATTGACGATGGGGTTAAAATTAGATTAATCATCAATACAAGATGAGAGTATCCAGGTGGGAATTTCTCATAACCCTCTACAAATACCACGTTACGTAAAATGAGGAAGTTACGTATACATTTTGAAAATTTGTTTGAGTAAATTTGGACAGTCTACCATATCATACTATGCATACCGACCGTCAGTCTTCGCTGACAGACATAAGCATTTCAGCGTACCGAATTATATCTTTATAGTTTCAACGATAATGGTAAGTCACTGGAGATTTCAGAATTTTCTTTCTGGGAAAGTGTTTGGACATTTGAAAGCGGGTTGCAAAGGCAAATTTAGCTCCAAATCTCCACAAAGGAAGTATTTGTATATATTTTTTTCAAATATAAGGAAGGTATGCAGGGTTTGTGGGTAAATTACTGACCCATGCTATGTGGTATTCATTTTAGAATCGTCGCTACTGCTAACAAACCAATGAGACAATGAAAATAATGATTGATTTAGTTTATTTTACTTCGCATTTTGTGCCACTTTTGGCTAATTTGCAAAGATGGGGATGATGATGATGACATGATGAAATTGATGAATGGACACTCACAAACACCCATGGCCAATCCGGGATTCGAACCCAGGACCCCTAGCGTCATAGCGCGATGTGCTAACCACTCCGTCAAGGGGGCTGGCTACAATGAAAATAAGCCACATGTAATAAAACTAACAACAACAAAATTGCGGAAACTTCTTTAAACCACTAAGTTAATTTCTTCCTTGAATTTCTATGATGAGAACACATGACTTTTTACCACAACCGACGTGTTTAATTTTTCTTAGCCGAGTCGCAAGTCCTAACTGTTTTGTTATTGAATAAATGCTGCATAAAAAACAGGCAAAAAAAGTAGCTTCTCGCGTTACCACGCGGATCGTAACGGCAAATCGCAATGTAATTGGACGCCTGATGTCCAGAGCCAAACAAAAGAACATCTACCTTCAAGCCGCTCTGTTTTTGTTTTTTTTTCGCCATTACCCGAGGAAGTGACCAGAGACGACTTTGCTTGATTGCCCATTGACAACGCGGCGAAAGCGTTGGCTGCAAACCGGAAGAACGTTGAATCGATCAGTCTTAAGTCCATGTGCAGTGAAGCTTCACAATATTCCCTGCCGCCTCTTTCCTATCGTCTCTCTTGTGAAGACTTGACGTGTTCCAGTTTGACTTGCTCCTCGTGCTATCTTTTGGACTTTCAGGGAGCCATGTTTGAGTGGGATTTCTTTTCTGGGATGTTTGGTAAGTATGTCTGATTCAACTACAATAATGGACGGTCACTGACGTACACAGAGGGAGGGGGGCAGGACCGGATTAAGGTGGGTGCTATTGATGCTGCAGCATTAGACCCATTCCTGAAATAGGCCCAGATGAAAACAGACGAGAATTTTCCAAAAACTGAACAGTTTTCTTTTGCTATATTAACCTGAAAATAAATCTTAGAATGAATATTGGAGTCGCAATTTCGGACGCCTAGACACAGCGTTACTTATTATACAGTTACTATTATTCTTTGCGCTGTGACATAACTATAACGTCGTTGTGTTTATTGTTCACCGAAGATTACAAGCATCAGGCCCAATTTCGTCTTAATCCGGCCCTGAGAAAATCAACATTTTAATATGAAAACAGTAAAGATTTCGGGAAAAAAAACAAAGTGGTAACGGAAATATCGCCTTAAAATGATCCCCAATCATCATAAAACCTTTAATAAGAATTTTTAAAATGGTGATTATGAAATATTTTATAGCGTACCTCCTTCCCCTAGATCTCAGCTACGTAATATCCACCTTAACAATTCCCCCCCCCCAGAAAAGAACTCCTGCTTACGCCAGTGTGGACGGTAGTTTAAATGCGAGTAAAGCATTTAGAACTTCAAAATTTTGTTTTCACAACAAGAAATTTTGAGCTTGTATATAAATATATTTTCAGCAGTGGTGACATTAAAGGGGGCATGGTGGACTACGTCCTTTACCTCCGGAAAATTGCCTGCCCCTATTTTTAAAGAAAAAATACGATATGTAAGATATAATGGTATCACCATTATCTTAAACAATATCCTGCATTTACTTTTGAACTTCTGAGGATTGTTGTGTACCACATCTGTCACTCCCCCCCCCCCCGATCACTTCCAAATGTTTCTAAAAGTTTGTCACAATGTACTTAACGACCTAGAGGATTTCTACACAATTCTTAACCACAGACCACTGACCTGCTAAGGGGCGTACGCGGTTTCAAAACTGTTTTGACAATAATTCCGCTACTCAACAATCTTCTATCTACACGGCAGAACTCTATGCAGTCCTAAAGGCACTGGGTTTGCTGACGTTCACACTTTGGAGAAAGTCCTCATTTTTACTGATTCGAGTAGTGCTTCAGAGATTGGAATGGCTGTCTTCCAGGCACCCTGCAGTGTAGTGCATCCTTCGACGGCTCTTGTCCTTATCTGCCAGAGCTTAAGTTCGCTCCTGGTCAGTGTTGCCACAATATGAGGTCACAATTTCCCTTTGCAAGGGGCAAAATTTCCCTTTTTGGACCAATTTTTCCCTTCACCTAAGCAAATTATATAATAATAATAGTAAGTAGTAGTAGTAGTAGAAGCAACATTATTAGTCGTAGTGGAAGCAGTTGTAATACGTACTTAAAGTTTCCGTTAAATTCGTTATTCTTTTGAATAAAAACAATATTTTTTAAAAAAATTATAAGTTCAGTATCATCACTCCCTGACCAGATGTCCCAGGTTTGAATCCTGGTGAGGAATCCATTTAATCGATAATCCTCATCCTTACTATTTATCCAAAGATGCATAAAAGCAACGTACAATAAACTTAAAAGAGCAGAAACAAGTAGGAATAGCAAAATAAATAAATAACATAAAATGTGGATATGAAATTCGAAATTAACATAAACTGTAATAATGTGGTCAAATGACCTTAAAATTTCCCTGCAATTGTGGTATTTTTCATCGAAATTCCCTTTTCCCTTTTGGCTAAAATTTCGGTCTGAATTTCCCTGCAAAAGGGAAATTTCCCTTCATGTGCCAGTATTGCTCCTGGTGGGCCCCTAGTCACGTGGGCATTAAGAGGAACGAAGCAGCCGATACTGCCGCAGGTCTGCCGGCAGATTGCGATGTTCTGGTCAGTGGCGTAGCGAAGTGCCCTGGGGCCCCTACAACTAAAATATTGACGGCCCCTTGGCAAAAAAAAAAAAAATCGAAAATACTACAACGTATCATCGAAGACATCAGAGGGTAACAGACGTACAGCAGTTAGCTACCCCCTTTGAAGTGCTTAACAATTAAAAGAAAATTGAACTACCTTGTCACAATACAGCTAAAATTCGAAAATAATCTGTAACACTTAACAGGTGTGGACTATATTGGAAATATTGCCTGTTTGAATATGAAAATGCTTGGGCCCCTTTGGAAATATTTGGTGGGAAGTTACATTTTAAATACCACATATAAAAATAATAATAGTGGTAAAAGTTCATGAATTACCAAGTTTTCTTCCTACTGGATTCATAACTGGAGACAATTTATACTCTATAGGATTCCGACACACGGTATATCTATAAAGGGATGAGGGATTTTTTTCCTATTTTAGGCGATCTGCGAGCAAGTAAATTAATACGGCATTTCTGAGGGCCCACAGGTTAAGTTGCCAGGGCCCCTTTGATCGAGCCAGTACGCCCCTGCTTATTATCACAGACATTGTCTTATGATGATATGTTCCTGGAAACCTACTCGACCACCTTCGACATGAAAATAAATAAATAAAACAGACGTGAAGTTATTTGTGCTGTTACAGTAACTCTGTTGATACGTATTCTAAGTTCACCGATAGGGCGTTTCTATTTTGTGCTCACCTCGGTGAATTTCGAGTTCAAATTTTGTCATTGTTGACCTACATTTTGTCTATTTCGTATTTTTTAAAAAATAACCGACACTATGTGTTGAATTTCTGAAATTATATAAAATTTCAGGAGCGCAGAGAAAACATTGCGGGTCCCCTACACCTCGCGGCCCTCCCGCATTGCTGGAGTTGCGGGGGCGGCCGCTACGCCACTGGTTCTGCCAGCCAGGGACCTGCAGGTGGCAGGATAGCTTTCGTTGCTCCCTTCTTGACAAATTGCAGGAAGAGTGGACGGGGAACAAACTTCATGCTATAAGCGCGTTTGCACACACACCGATAACATCGGCTGCTACCCCTACCTCGATATAGCCGGACCCTGTGGCCGAGTGGTTAGCACATCGCGCTGCGACGCCAAGGGTCCCGGGGTTTGAATCCCGCTCGGGCTTGGTTGTTTGTGAATGTCCATTCATCAATTTCATCATTTCATCACTCATCCTCATCTTCGCAAATTAGCCAAGAGGCACAAAACGCGAAGTAAAATGAACTAAATCAATCAATCAATCAACCCTACCTCGATATCGAGTGCGCCAAGAAACAACGGGGGTAAATGGGACAGCCGCACACGTAGAGCTGCACGACAAATTTCCTGGAAGGAACTTCCGATGGTGGGTATACGCGTCCGGAGCTCCCCTCGATACATGGAGAGTCGAACCCAGCCCCCTCCCCCCTCGCTTCGAGCAAAGAAAAAGAAGACGCTGACCCAAGCCATAAATTTTCCTCGAGGAGGGAGTTCTTTTGGAGCATGAAGAAATACGGACCTCAGTCATAGCTTTGTCGAGAAGGAGGTTGTGTTTTAGGGGTGTTTTCATCAGCGGCGGCTCAAGGGGGAGAGCCGCCGTGCCATGGCACTACCCTAAGAAGAAATGCATACGTAGCCCAAGTATTGTTAAATGAATACATTGATAGTTTACAGACAAGGAGATTCGAATCTTGCAATCGGTCAAGCTGACGTGACGACCGCCCCAACCTCCTCACTGCATCGCCAGCTGTTTCGTACCGTCGGCGAGGCAGCGGTCCGCGCCACCCAAGAGCTGGCCTAACCAAGTTGAAACACGTGCAGAGGATTGGAGAAGTCTCAGCGAGTAACATTTCCACCATGAGCCGGGAAGAAGGTGGCAGGGGGTGGTTTTAGCCAATGAGGTTAGCCCATAAGACACCAGCCGTGCCTGTTTTCGCTTGGCACAGCGAGGGAACTTTCGCAGTGTTGACACAGTTGCAATCTTCAGAGATAAGTCGCTAAATACGACGGATTTGTAAGACCCGTTGGGGAAGTAATTCGTGAAAAAGGTGCTATCTACTTTTCTGCCAACTTTTGGAGAAACGAATCTAGTATTTTTCCAAAGTTAAATGAACATTTTGATAATGGATGGATGCGCCTAGAGGGCCATCCAGACTTTTTAAAAATATAAAAGTAAAAAATCCTATGGTGATGCGAGTTTCCTTTGGCATTTCGACAATTTCTTTTTACATCAAATGTCTAGAATATTTTCAACATCCAGTTGGAATACGTGTGCATGGGGGAGGAGAAGGTGAGAAGATTTGTTTTCCCTTCCTCTTGTAATTGTGTTTTTAGTGAAGTGTCCTGTAGTCTATAAAGATAGGTTAGTGAGTGAAGATGAATCATATTAGTGTGTTATTACTTAAACACACACTGTTTTCCACGTTACCAAACAAGGATAAACATCTTGGCCAGTGGGGCAACCTCAAGGAGGGGGCGGGGGCATTGCAGAGTTTTCTTTTTTCGATTTCTTGATCACGTTGGCACTACCCATCATAGTTGCCTCCGGACGCCACTGGTTTTCATCATGAGTAAATTCAATTATCACATTGATAGAATGGGGAGAAATAGGTCCATGCTATGGGACAAAATCAGTGATTATTTCAAAGATCGGTTGGAAAAGGAAAAGAGATGGAACGAAGTTTTTGCTTTCTTCGAACCTACCTTCCACCCAGTAGCGTCTTTTACATCCATCGCAGTTATATTTACGTCGAAGACGCAACAAACACAAAAAAAAAACCTTCTATTCCAGGCAGGAGCCATCTCTGCTCAGACTGACCTTGACTTCTGGCGCCCCCACCACCAAGGTTTCAGTGAGAACCCCAGTACTTTGTCGGTGTGTGTGCAAAACTCGCTGCAGGCGTCGGGGTTGTCGCGGGAAACTATCCGACAAAAGAACGGTACGTGTGAAAGCGCGTTAACTCACAACATTGGTGCACCGCGTTTCTCGTACTTTCCCTCCCGTCGAGAAGAAGTTATTTTAACTCTACTTCGAATTGGACACAGTCGTCTCACTGTTGCAGTGACGTGCGGTGACGTCGACACTTGGGGTAGCAGTCAGTGGCGTGCTCAAGGGAGGGGGTGGGGTTGGTGTGGGTCACACCCCTCCCCCCTTTAGGGCCCAGTATCCCTAAAAAAAAGAATGTCAATAACAGGAAAGGATTACAAAATGATGAATGAGTACTAAAAAAACTACACGTAAACCCCACCCACATTCGAAAATAAAAAACGATTTGATTTGACTACTAAGCCAGAGATCCTGGGTTAGAATCTCAGCTTGGCCATGGGTATTTTTTGTATGTGTCCCTTCATCAATTTTATCGCATCATTTTCGCGATTAGTCAAAAGTAGCAATCAATCAATGATTTGATTTCATTTTTGTTACTTAGCGTCGCTTTTTTGTCACATTTGGTTAATTGCGAAGATGATACGATAAAATTAATGAAGGTACAAACACAAAAACACCCATGCCCAGGATGGGGTTCGAACCCGGAACTCCTGGCGTCATAGCACGCTGTGATAACCACTCCCGCACAGTTGGTTGATTTGGTGTTTTAAGTCCACTTTATGCACAGAAACAAAACAGGAAACAAAACACACTTTTTTGTAGTTTCTTCAATAATATTCATTTGGCTTTTTGAGTTCTGAGATACATTTTTCATTCCAAATTATTTCATTATTCACTGCAGAGTACAACACATAGAACAAGAATGCGCACTCATCACGGGTTCGAATCCTGGCCTGGATTGTTCATATGAGGTCCCTTCATCAATTTCATCATATCATCACTCATCCTCATTTTCGCAATAACCAAATGTGGCAGAAAAGCGAAGTAAAATAAACAAATCCAACAACAATATGAACGCCCGTTCTCTTGCCCAAATAAATACATCCGTATTTATGACTTTTAGAGGCCAAGAGTAGTATATTTAAATAAAACCCTACTAAAACGAGAGTGAGAGAGAGCCCGAGCACATATTTGTAATTTTATCATTATATATTCCATACTTGAAAAAAAAAAAAAAGAAAGCATAACATTATTGTCTGCACATAACACGTTCCCATTTCATAAATAATAAAACTACATCCCATATTATACATACATATTGTACAACGTGTAAAATGTTGTGTAAATACAGAGAACTGCAGAAAATTTTACCCTGAGTTTTTTAGAGGATTTACAAAAAAATCTATGAGAAACCAATCCCCTATCTGTCCTATAGGAGATAGACTGGGGGACCTGAAAGCACGGGCTTTCAACCACTGCAGCGAGGAGAGGGGGCAAGGGAGGTAGAGGTAGAAATCTTCCTTTTCTTTCGGGCGGCCGTTTCTACCTGGAAACTGGTCAGGCGGAAGAAGAGCGAGCTAGGGTATCCAGCCAGCTTTGACCGCGGAGAACACCGATGGACGAGAAGCGCGTGGAAAAGAAAGTGTTGCATATGAGCTGTGGTGGCTTTAACAAGACAATAAATATTGTGATTTGAATATAATTCGAGATGTGAGATTGATTGATCTATCTCTGCTAGACTAGCTACTCCTCAGTGCACGTCACTGCACTGTTGCAAGGGTTGTACCCTCCAATGCATTGTGTATGTGATACTATTTTAAATGTTCGGCATATTATTATCAAATGTGCATATTTAATTTCCTCAGACAAAGTTTTCATCTTCCCAACTGTTTATCATTTATGTTGGGAGATGATGACAATGTTTTAACAAATGATTTTAGCTTTTGAGAAGAGCTGCTTCTGAGGAAGATTTTAGTTTGTTCTAACTTTTTAATGTGTTGTATGTCCTGTGAAAATTCCCTTACGACGTTGCATTTTTAACCTTTACATCCCTTTTTAAACTTTAAGGTAAGAGTTTAAGATAAGACGATATTTCTTCGTACATTTTGAAGGGTGCAAAATGTCTGTATATGCCGACGCATCAAAAAATGTTAATTCATTCATACATACATCCTACACTAACCTCCCCCTCCTAGGTTTCCACGAAAAGCCTTTTATTAGAGCCTTGGTCAACCCCAGAGCTGCTCCGTGAAGGGGCATTGCTGGAAATATTCCCAATTGAAATTATTCCGGAAATCGAACCAGGGTATCTTGCATTGTTGTCAGGCGCCTTATGGCCTGGACCACTGAATGTCTATCTCCCCTCTCTTTCTCTCTCTCATCTCTTTGGTGAACTTTTCTTAGACCTCCCGATAGCGTAGTGGTAACGTCAGTGCCTTGTTGTAACCAAGGGGTCCCGAATTCGATTGCTATATTTTAACTGTAAGTCCAGTCCCGATTATCATATCTGAGCATAAAATGGACTGAAAAAAAACTAACTTGGACTTGATGAACATTTCTTGAATGGACCCTTATCAAAAACAATATTAGTAGTACAGTGTTCTGACGGGGGAGGGGCTGCTTGATAGCATTTAAATTGATGATGATCGATATTCCATGTTTTATTTGCCCCATTATTGTAATATTCAGTTTGTATACCGCCGTAATTTATTAAATTACGTAGAAACACCCAATAAAATTATAAACGTAGGATTCTAATGTTTATTCGTTTGCCATATTTCCACATTCAGCCCGAATGCCATTTTCTTCTACGCGTATTGCAGATACACGCCTCCAACACCTCAAAAACGCCCCACCAATCAAGACAAAAAAATATCCAAACCCAATATTCGGAGAAAACCTACGGTGGGGGTACAGATGTTTAGTTACGACTAAAGGGTACAATTAGAAAAAAGTATGAGAACAACTGCTTTAAAGTAAATGGAGTCCTGTTCTCGTGGCTGTGCTCTATCTGGAAATAACCAATAAAATTGCACAGGATCCCTCTGTGTAGTCAACTGTTTAAAAAATATATATCTTAGTGGGATCAAAAAATGCTGAAAAAGTATCCTGTGCAATGTCACTGATTATTCCTAGATAGTGCACAAAGCACCAAAGTAGGACTTCTTATGTTTTGAAACAGACCAATATCCTTATGAGACAATCACAACCGTCTGTCTGTCTGCATACCAGAGTGCGAAATCCTGGGGGGCCGGGGGGATTCACCCCTCCACCAACAATCTTTGCCTAAAAAATTCCCCCACCAAACATTTCCGGGGGAAGAGCTTTTGTTATAATACACAAAAGATAACCAATTACTTATAATTTGAAATATACTTTACTAATATTAATATCGAAAACAAACAAATTAGTGTAGTTGTGAGTATTGAATGCTTTCTCTCTCTCAAGAGATCATTAACAAATCTGCATCAATATGCACAATAATATTAAAACAAGAATGCAAGAAAATAATAACCATGAAATCTAATTGATTTATATTAACAAAAAAGTACAAACTAAAAAACTTACACATAATAAAACCACTTCTTCATAATTTATTAACATCTTTAACTGGTTAGTAAAGGAATTAGTTAGCTACTTTGCAATATAAAAGTAACAAATTAATTTCCATTATGTAATTAATAATAATAATAATAATATATTTTAATTTATTTATTTTTACTTTTAATAACATTACAAATATGTATGTAGTATAATTTTCAAATACTTTGGGGGAGGGGGGTTTGAAGATTAAGAACTTTCTCTCCTCTCCACCAGTTTTCATTGATTTCGCACCCTGCTGCATACCCTTTCATGTCAACTATTGGTATCTTGGAAACTACAAGAGCTACAAAGCAACACTTGGTGGACCAATAAACCTATGAATTTATAACTAGAACTGAGCCGATAAGCATGCTTATGTATCAGTAGTATCGGTATCGGAAGGTATCAGTTCGAATTTATTTACCGATATTTTCTGATACTTTTTTGGCATTTTCATCTCTCTTAGGGTCTGCCAAAATACCGAATGACATATTAACGGTCTCTTATTATACTGGAAATTATGCAAAAATTGAATTTTTCATTCATTTTGCACCAGCATTGTGGAGATGAATAGATTTTGTGTGTACATACCAGCTATTTTAATATTTTGATGTAATTCACAAATATTTAAAGCAAGTTTATGCATATTATTGAAGTGGAATACTTACACAATAATATTAACCAATATTTTGAACAACTTTTAATTGTTACAATTTTTAAATACCGGTATCGGTATCGATGGGAATCAGTAAGAGTATCAGTATCGCTATCGGTTCAAAGTGGTATCGGCTCAGCCTTAATAATAACTCATTCAACAAGAAGTAATTTAATCAGCCAGTTCATCTGGCTGTGAGAGGCAACAATCGAATACTTTTCTACTGATAAATTCCTAGTAAATGTCTAACACAACTTAAATTATTGTGATTGGCCAATATGATCTTATTCATGCATAATTGATGGCCGGCTCAGGGGAGTTGGATTTCAGCTTTTATTTTTTTAAAAAAGTATTTCTTTAATTTTTATAAATAAAATATGCCTACACTGCATTTTTCATTTTGTAACATAATTTCTGCCTTTTTTTATGTCTGCAATTATATATTTTTAATTTTACATCATTGAATTTTAACATAATTATTATATTAAAATAGTAGGCACAAGTTCATCTGCGTAGGTGTTAGGTGTATAGTATTAATAATAAGAATAATAATAGTTACCTGTTTAAATTTTAATTATTTATGTTTTATTTATACAGCTGAGTTGATTGGCTGCGACAAATGTAACTTCCATGGAACATGTTACAGCAGAGAGGATGGGGAAATACTGTGTGACTGCTTCCAATGGTACACAGGAGACAATTGCCAGATTAATTTGAAAGGTATTTAAGTAGCAATGATCATAGTATCAATAACAAATTATAAGGAATATTAATCTTATTAGAAAAGGCTTATTCAAGTTATATTTAAAATAATCGTAATGTTTTAAACTATTCTGATAGT
The DNA here is from genome assembly GCF_977018435.1 of Lepisma saccharinum. Taxonomy (NCBI): domain Eukaryota; kingdom Metazoa; phylum Arthropoda; class Insecta; order Zygentoma; family Lepismatidae; genus Lepisma; species Lepisma saccharinum. Next base: position 23,116,626 of record NC_139252.1, on the reverse strand, counting down.
ATCTTGTGCATCATGTTTCTTCCTTCATCAGTAATGATATATTAGTAAAGATATATAAACTATTTAGAATAAAACCATGTGTTACTTTGATCTTTGTATTAAAAAAGAAACATTTCATCATAATATTAATAATGCCCAGTTAAGCTAGGTTATCAATAGTAACAAACATAGCAACTTCTTGGATGTTTATGAAGTCAGAATATTGATTATTGGATAAAACTACTTATTAATATTTTTCAAAAATATATGGAATGCAATTTCCCACAATCACATAGAAAATGTGTAGATCTGAAATAACAATGCATTTAACATAACGTAAATTAGAAACATATCTATGTGTTGTTTGATTTCCATTAAAGTATATTTTTTGGAAAATTAGTTTGTTAATTTCTTCGCAAGTACAAATGTTTGATAATTACTACAAAAAAATGGAATTTATGTATGAATTGTGTGATTTAGAGATGTACAAAATTTAGTATTAACCTTATAACTTGATATTTCAGTCTTGCTGATTGCTCTGGTTACTGTTGGAGCAGTTCTTCTTGTGATGTTGTTTGTGTGTGTCATTTTGGCATGTGCAAAGAAGAAGAAGCCAAAGAAGGGTCATGCTGCTGGTAAGACAATTTTATACTACTTTGAATTCGAGTAGTGTAAATTTTACTTACAACATGAGAAGAATGACTCTAAAAAAAATTGGATGAAGCCATCACTGTCGAAAACAACAATGGCCCTTTGAAGACTTTAACCCCTTCCTTACCAAAATACATTGTTAGGGTCTGAAAAATATAGAGTGAAAAACACATTACTGCAATTCTAATTAAAATTGGTTCTAATAGTACAATCTGCAGTTAAAAATTGTTAACAGAAGAATCAAAATGTATAAACAGTTCTGAAAAACTTGTTTTATGAAATTTCACATTTTCAGAAAACAATTTCCGACAGGAATATTTACTTAGCAATAATTTTTAGATGCCATAATCAATGGATCGCTGATACTGTTTGTCCTTAACCATTTCAATTCTACACGAAATAACATACAACTCACTACTGTTTCAAAAATTTACGAAAATAGCTTGGAATGAAGCCAAAATGAACCAAAGAAATTGTCAGGATCACTTCAGGATAGAACCATTTAGCCACCCTAATTCATATACTCCTATCTCTGGTTCTAAATGTAGCCCTGATCTCTCGAGGTGATAGCTGCAACAGAACCTGTAATGAAAACCAGGATGTAGAGTGAAAAATGCATGACTACAATTCTTATTTGGTTCTAATAGTACAATCTGCAGTTAAACAATTTTAAGGAGTCTCGTCTCCAAGTTGAGGTTAGCCCAATAGTACAAATTAGCTACTTGTATTAAAGCAGCCATTCACATCTGAAAAACAGTTGTGGATTAACCACCTTCACTTGTGGTTGCTGCATGAGGCTCTTCAACCTATCAAACACAATATTGATTGATTTGCTATATTTTACTTGGCTTTTTGTGCCACTTTTGGCTAATTTGGGAAGATGGTAATGAGTGGTGACATGATGAAATTGGTGAATGGACATTCAGAAATCATGCCTAAGCCAGGATTCGAACCTGGGACCCATGGCATGGTAGAGCGATGTGCTAACTAACCACTCCGCCACGGGGGCCGGCTCGAACACAATATTAACTTGAGATATAGTATTATGGGAAGTTTTAGATATCTTAGGTAGAGAGGTAGCACTCAGTTTAAGATGCGAAGGGAAGATGGGAGAGATCTGTAATTTACTTTTATGTTACACTGGACACCTTTTGAAGCATGGCTGGAAAGCAACACATCAGCTTCTTTTTCAATTATGTTTGGTTGACATTATTTACTTTAGCAGCACATTACCTGTCCGCTCAGAAAATATCTGAACTACATTCTTCTGAGTGATTTAAGCATGCAACCATAGTGCCACTGTTTCCAAGCCAGAGTTACAAATATGATGGTGGATCACAAGGACGTATTTAGGGGGGGTCCAGGAGGTCGGTCTGGACCTCCTCTTCCCATGGGCGGAGTTTGAGCTTTTGCTTTGGGAGGGGGCAGACTCTGGGAGAAGCATATGACGTACCTGAGGGTTATTGAATATCCCCTAGTTTATAAGGGGTACAGAGGCCTTCCCCCGGAAATAAAAAAACAACAACTTAAAAACACTGAGTTTTAGGCCTTTTAGATTTGAAAATGTTAAATATCCTTGCTTAAGTAAACAAATATTAATTAGTATATTGGTTGTCAGTTTTATAAGAAGCAAAGCAGTACAATTATTGCATTTTGCATTTCATTATTTTTTATTGATACAATACTCGTATTACTTTTAAAAAGTTACGGAACAATAGTAAGCTTCAGAAATTTTAGAAAAATTAAATTGGAAAGTTATTTTGATGCCTCAGCAGTAACTGTTGACTCAACACAAAGTCATTTTACGTTTTTCTTTCTTCAAACTGTACACATCAATCAAATCGTCTAAGACCCGCTATTGCGGCGCAATTACCGCACAAGCCATCATGCCAAAAGTCAAGAATTGCTGTATGACTTCATAACAAAAATGTAGTAACTGAACTTAATCATGTGTCATTTTTTTAGTCTTCTTTAAGTTTGGAGGGGCCAGGCCCCCCTGGCCCCTCCAGAACTCCGCCTATGCCTCTTCCTCTGAAAGACTTACCAAGTACAAGAATTAAATAATAAAAGTATGCTTTGTTTAACATTTCTTGTATAATTGAGGTTTTTTTTTTATTTCAACTTATTTCCAGGTAGTAAGTATTTAGTTTTATAATTGCTTTATTTAACATTAATTTGATGTGTGTGTGTGTGTGTGTGTGTGTGTACTGTGTGTGTGTGTGTGTGTGTGTGTGGTGTGTGTGTGTCTAAACGAAAGCTAACGTAGTACAATCACTTCATTGGTAACCCAGTTAAGTCTTGTCTCCATGTTAATAAAACATTAAAATACTGATCAAGGGAAAATTTATAGTATAAAGAATATATGCACTAAATACGTGAAGTTTCGTCTGAAGAAGACTCTGTTAGAGGATGAAAACATTACGTTTTTAGTGTATATATTTTTTTATACTATAAATTTTGTCTTGGTCAGAATTTTAATGCTTCACTACTTTGGTGCATAACAACAACATAATTATTTTCTTGGGAGACGCTTGAGATTAAACTATCCTACCGCACTGTCAGGGACGTACTTAGGTGTGAAGCCCAAGGGTCCGGACCCCCACCTCCCCCCCCCCCCACACACACACACACCTTCCCCTGTAAGACTTACCAAAGTACTAACATTAGCTAAACAATGAAAATATACATGTTTAGCACTTTTGTATTATTGAGGGTTATTTATTTGAATGACAGTACCAAAGGTATTAATCTGATACTAATTTCCGTCAACAATATTCAATTCCTTATCTATTTGGCACTGATATCCTTGCCAGGGCAGTTGCTTTCATACAAATTTTAGCGATCTTAACTACATGCTAGATAATGAATAGGCTACATGCTTATATGTCTCTATTCTTATGCCATTTTTTACCTATTAATGTAATAATAGCAATACTATATTAATTTAATATTTATTAATTAATATTATTTTAATATAATATAATTATGCATATTTTAATTGCAATGTTGTTGTTATTATTATTATTATCATTATATCTGAGACACTTGGTTCAGACCCTCCCCCCCCGAAATAAATTTCTAAATATGTGCCTAAATATGTGTCTCAATGTACCTATCACTGTTTGTTGGATCAAACAAATGAACATGTTACCAAAAACGTACTGGAAGCACATTGTCCCCCCACCCCTTCATGTAATTGTAAGTGCACAGGTTTCTAAAAGCCCCTGGTGCAAGTGGACCACACAGGGTAACATGGAAGTCAATGCACATTGGCCCATTGATCTTCTTTTCAACATTTAAACATATCAACACATTTTTCGAAAAGGCAGCAACTATAGAAAGCATAATTCGCAATTTACTTCACTTTCAGGTGTCTCATGTGGTGAATCATCCCACCCCTCCCCTTAATGCAATCATACTAAAATCTAAAATTCATATTCTCACCCCTTCTTTCATGAAATTTATGGATGTAGTCAGAGCTGCTGTTAGAAAATGCAACCTTTTTATTTTGGAACATGAAAATAGAAAACTTCCTTGTAAAAATTCTATACTTTTAGCAACATAAACATCGGCTTTCACTATGAACCACCAACAAAACTTGACTCTGTGTACATCAAGGCAAACAACTTTCCTTGATAACTTTTTTGCTAGTTGAGTCCTTGTTTTGGTGTCATGAGTGCTTGAAACATGTACTTTATTGTGTTGGTTTGCAGATTCATTGTTGCCAGAGACATTTAATTTTGCCACCAGATTACATGACGTTAGTATTTTATATGGAACCAGCATCACACTTTATTTAAAAAAAAAAATCTTTCTGATCTTTTAAAATGAATAATTTTTGTCCTCTTTTCAGCCTTTTACAATCCTAGCCCAAAATTTATGTTCTCATAGAAATACATTGGAAGCACGAGGTCCTGTGCTATAATATGCTTCCCACACTTCTATTGGTGCTCTTGGGTATAACACTATTTTATGTTCCAAATCATTTACTTTCACATTCATTAACTAGAATGAATCTCTGAAACAATCTTGAGTCTTATACAAAAACAATTAAATAGATGATTACTTTCACTTTTCTCCTTAAAAGTTAGCAAATATAAAAAAAATATGTCTGCTTAACAATGTAAGATTCCTTGATCTCACATCTCTTTCTTTAATGTAGCACCTGGATTTCTGAAGTACAGAGGTGCAGGACACATGCGTGGTACTCTCGATAAAACAGCAATGATCCAGGATACAAGCAGTGAGAGCAGCTGTGATCAAAGTCCTCTTCCTTACATGGCTCCAATGCAGCAGGTATGTCTTTAAAATTTTAGGAATGGTAACAGACCATAAAGTAATAACTTTCAAAATAGAAAATCATGTTACATTACTATAATTCATTGTGAATTATTAATAATATAAAATTATTATTTACAAAATTGCTGCTAAAATTATTGTACAAAATATGAAAATTTAATTGCAATGAAATGTCTTATCATGAGAGGTATGATGGTTATGATATTGAAAAAGCAGACCAGTGGTGTGGCATGACTTTTTCAAAAGTGTTACCGGCCATCAGTTATCATCTCCACCCTACACCTCCTCCAAGAAAAAATATATCTTTGATCTAGATTTTTGTTCATTTCGTTCTTTTTTTTCTTTGCAATCCGCTCAATGATAAGCCACAAATCACTCATGAGACAGTTACCACGAAAATCCAGTGAATAATGGTTGAACTTTGTCAACCATCTCTGTTTCTTTGGAAAGAGGTGGAAAGGGGAAGAAGAACCACACATTTCTCGGGTCAGTTTGACGTTTGTGTGGTGAGCAGAAGACAGAATTCCCCTCCTCCAGTGGTGGATGGTAAGTCCAGATGTACGTACTACTGTTGCCAACTTTGGTTGTTGGAGCAAGGTTTGTCCAAATTACGATCACATCAAGTACTTATCTTGTCATCTATTACATAAACGGTCTCAGTTGTAGTTAAATCCAGCTTTGGCTTTGCAGTCTAGCTCTTGTTGCTTCAGAGAAATAGTATCCCCATTTTAGGCAGGACTTATAGCTCTTTTCTGGAAATCCATTGTGACAACATTTGCTGATCCGGTAGGCCGGACCGGCAACTGGGACCCTAAACAGGCATATGAATAACCACCTAGCACACTTGCCTCTAAGTCTATCCTCGCTGTTCCCTTGCATTGGCACCTTCCTTGCCCTTTCCTCTTGTTACTTCTTCAGGATACCGAAACAGCTCTTTGCTTTTTTCGGCTGCAGAAAAATGTCCTCTGCAATATACACTCAACTGCAACGCTGTCGGTTAACATATTTAACAACGTTGTTATTTTATTGAAAAAAAAAATAATAATTTCTTTACATCATGCTGTTACCTGTGGTAACACCGGTTACATGCATGCCACGCCTCTGACTAGGACTCTATGTTTATTTGGTAACTCAGATTGTAATTACTATTTATTGTTTGCATGTTTAATTTTGCATCTTTATAACTATAGGGAGCAGACATTTGTCCTACATGCAATAATAAACATGCTGTTAATACCTACCAAATATATGCCAATACTATATTGGCAGAAAAAATAATTCTAAACTTTTTTGTAATGGTGACCCAGATAGCATGTAAGTTAACTGCAAGTTAAATCGACATTCGATTTAACTTGCAGTTAACTTACATGCTATCTGGGGAATGGTGAATGTGAATGGTAGTTTAAAAAAATCTATTGTTATATAGGTATATTGTCAACAAAAATGAAGGATTACATCTTTGCAAAAATTACTGCAGTTCTACAAAAACCTTTCTTTCACATATACTGTATTAACATTTTTTTATTAATACTATTGAGATTAAAATGGGGGGAAGTGGGTGCTGACCTGAATACAAGGTGTGCACAAGTATCTCCCTCACACCATCTCCCCAGTGTTCACTTATGCTTAAAGGTTAGAAGTGCAATTAAAAGATGAATATCAGTGGATGAAACCTTCGGGCTGTTACATTATTAACCCATCTATACAGGACTCTTCTTTATTTGACCATTTCTTTAACGTCCATTCTAAACGTGTAACTGATTCCTGAGTAAAACCTTAGTTTCAAGGCCTGAAACACTGATTATAACTTTGTACATACTAAAATGCAATAATTTTTTTAAAAAAGTATAATATATTTCACATTCTTATTCTCATTATATTTTGTCCTAAATAACGGGAAGAATTAAATTCTTATTTACCATTAAGTAAAATTATTACTTTTCAACTTTAGGTACCATTTTAGTATACTTTTCTTGCAACATATATGTAACAAATTCTCAGATCTGCCTCAAGCGAATATTGTTAGAGCATTTACACAATGAAAGTATTGGAAATGCATTAATCCAGTTACTGAATCCTAAAGCATGAATTAATTTTACTTCAATTAGTTTTTGAACCCATAGCAGGCACATAGGATTAGGTGGCAATATCATACATATTAAAAGCATTTACATGGAACCAATATTTTTTCAAAACTGTTTTTGAAATAATGCAAGATGAAATTAATATTCATGTACTGCTGTAAAAAGACACAAGTACTGTTTGTTATATGTTATTTTAATCCTGAACTTTGTTTCAGCATGCATATATATATATATACAGGGTGTTTCTAAAGGTCGTTTACAACGCTTGGGAGGTGATTCCTCACACGAAAACAAGCAAAAAGTCTAAGTTCCATTTTTACGACTGAGGCTTCGTTTCCGAGATAGGAGCCTCGCAAAAGGTGACAAAGTGAACGTCACACCTGACTGGGACGAATACTATAACAGATAGAGAGGCGGTTCCAAGGGAATCATAAAGGAATCGTATGTGCTCAGTCCGGAAGTCACTATGAAAAGTTCACTGCACGCATGCGCAATGGAGTCCTCAAAGGAATTGGGGATTTCCAGCAAGAACAATACATGGAAAGGGTATGTAACGCAGCAAGAAGGACCGTGACAATGAGAAATGCGTTAAAGACAACACATCCCGACCTCAAACATCAAAACATGAGCACCGAACACAAAATCCGAAAAGTTGAGCACGGTTGCATACCCCAGTTACACGCGAGGAATGAACGAATCATGTCATGTGGCATACGAGAGACACATTACTCCATCAGGAGGAGGGAAAGAAAAACACAATATCAGATGATTGCGACAACGTGTATTTTTACACGCGACAACTACGTAATATCCCCCCCCCCCACACACACAAACGATACTTTGCAGTTCCAGCTCCCTATTACACAGATGGCTGCGTATACGACCCAGCAGCTAGCAGACATGCATCTCATGTATGGGGAGGCACGTGGTAATAGCCGTGAGGCAAGGCGTCTTTATGGAGAACGCTTTCCACATAGACGTTTACCGTCTCACACCTTGTTTCAGGTAGTGGACAGTCGACTGCGTGATACAGGGTCAGTGTTACCACCGCGGCAAGAAGTTGGAAGACCCCGAAGTGTACACACACATCAGTTTGCAGAAGATGTGTTAACAGCAGTCGCAGAACATCCTGGCACCAGTACGCGAGTGCTCGCTCGGGCACAAAACACGTCTCATGTGAATGTGTTGTCAGAGGAAGGAATGCACCCTTTTAAACTGCAGAAAGTACAAGAACTGTTACCTCGTGACTTTCGCCCTCGTATGGAGTTTTGCCAATGGTTGTTGCATTAGTTGGACATAAACCCTCACTTCGGGGCAAACGTATTGTGGACAGATGAAGCCATTTTCACCAGGATGGATGTCTTCAATAGTAGAAACAGTCATGTCTGGGACTTTGACAACCCACATGCACTTTTTGTGGCCCATCACCAGCACAGGTTTTCAGTGAATGTGTGGTGCGGGATAGTACATGATCATTTAATTGGACCATACATTCTCCCTGTTCGCCTGAATGGTCGCACGTATCACGCATTTCTTAGTGAGGTTCTGCCACAACTGTTGGAGACCGTACCTTTGGCACTGCGACAAGAAATGTGGTACCAACACGATGGTGCACCAGCTCATTTTGATTGTAATGTACGACATTTCCTGCATGACGTGTTTCGCAATAGGTTCATTGGTAGGGATGAGCCTGTGCCTTGGCCACCGAGGTCGCCAGATCTCAACCCTTTCGATTTTTTCTTCTGGGGAGAAATGAAAACCCTCGTATACGACACACCTGTCACATCAGCTGAGGACCTCGTTGCTCGCATCAACGTCGCCGCCGCGACGGTAGCAGATACACCTGGCTTGTTTGCTCGTACTCGACAATCCTTGATTCGTCGCTGTCATTTTTGCGTAGAAGTGAACGGCAGACATTTTGAAAACCGTCCGTGATTATCGCCCTCGGCAAATCCCAGTGAGATCACTCTTGGTATTGCTCCCCACCCCCTTTGTGTGGTGAAAGTGACATCTTCAGTTGGTGTACAGTGACACGCACTGTCTGTGCGTAAGATATTGTAGCATTTGTTGTTTGTTGTGTGTGTGTGGGGGGGGATATTACGTAGTTGTCGCGTGTAAAAATACACGTTGTCGCAATCATCTGATATTGTGTTTTTTTTCCCTCCTCCTGGTGGAGTAATGTGTCTCTCGTATGCCACATGACATGATTCGTTCATTCCTCGCGTGTAACTGGGGTATGCAACCGTGCTCAACTTTTCGGATTTTGTGTTCGGTGCTCATGTTTTGATGTTTGAGGTCGGGATGTGTTGTCTTTAACGCATTTCTCATTGTCATGGTCCTTCTTGCTGCGTTACATACCCTTTCCATGTATTGTTCTTGCTGGAAATCCCCAATTCCTTTGAGGACTCCATTGCGCATGCGTGCAGTGAACTTTTCATAGTGACTTCCGGACTGAGCACATACGATTCCTTTATGATTCCCTTGGAACCGCCTCTCTATCTGTTATAGTATTCGTCCCAGTCAGGTGTGACGTTCACTTTGTCACCTTTTGCGAGGCTCCTATCTCGGAAACGAAGCCTCAGTCGTAAAAATGGAACTTAGACTTTTTGCTTGTTTTCGTGTGAGGAATCACCTCCCAAGCGTTGTAAACGACCTTTAGAAACACCCTGTATATATATATTCATTCATTCATTGTTTTCTGCCTAATTGGCAGGTTTTTCACTGCAATCTCCAGCTTTCCCTATTCTCTGCCTTACGCTTCGTAATAGCATACGATCCAGTTAATTTAATATCATCCATAAGCTGATATCTCTTTCTTCCACGGACTTTTCCTCCTTCAACCATTCACTCCAAGGCATCCCTTAGCAGGCAGTTCCTTCTTAGACAGTGTCCTAACCAGTTTATTTTCCCCTTCTTGATGGTCTCCAGTATAGATCTTTTTTCACCAACTCTTTTCAGTACGGCTTCGTTTCTTACCTTGTCCATCCATTTTACATGCTCCATTTTTCACCATGTCCACATTTCAAAAGCTTCGAGTTGTTTCTCTTCATTTCTTCTCAACGTCCAGGTTTCTGCACCATATAGTGCTACACTTCACACAAAACATTTCTTCCTTAGACCTATGTCCATGGGTCCACAAAAAACATTTTTTCTTCTATTGAAAGCTTCTTTTGCTATTGCGATTCTCATTTTCACTTCTTGTTTGCAGCTCATGTCACTGCTTATAGTGCATCCGAGGTACTTGAAGCTATCCACTTCCTGGATTCTTTCACTGTTTGCTCTCACATTAATATTCCTTGGTTTCCATCCTACAAACATTGCCTTTGTCTTCTTTACATTAATCTTCATCCCATACTGCTAACAGCTGCTGTTTAACTCTTCTAACATACTATTTATGGTTATTTCATCCTCAGCAAATAATGCCATGTCATCAGCAAATCTTACGCAGTTTATTCTTCTTCCTCCCAATTTGACACCTCCTGTACCCTGGAAACAATTTTTCACTATATCTTCTAAATAGATATTAAACAAAGTAGGCGATAGGCAGCATCCTTGTAATACTCCTCTTCCAATTTCACAGCCTTCTGTTATTTTGTCTCCTGTTCACACTTTAACTCGTTGTTCATGTATAAGTTGCTTAGAAGTCTTCTCTCTTTCCAATCTATACCAGTTTTCTTCAGAATTTCTGAAAGTTTAACCCAATTCACTCTATCAAAGGCTTTATCCAGGTCTACAAATACTACAAACACCTCCTTTCCATTCTCTAAATATCTTTCCCCAATGGTCCTCAGTAAACCAATTGCATCCCTTGTACCTCTTTCTTTCCTGAAACCAAACTGTTCTTCCGCCACTGACCTTCGAGTATAGGCATCTGTTCAGAATTCTTAGAAGAATTTGTGCCGAGTGAAATATCAAGCTGATTGTCCTGTACTCAGAACATTTTCTGGCATTGCTTTTCTTCTGCAGAGGTACCAAAACAGTCTCCGTGAAATCTTGTGGCCAATCCCCTTTCTCGTAGATTTCATTGCATAAGTGCAGTATTTCTCTTTTTCCATCTCCCAGGCATTTGATAAGTTCAACAGGAATTTCATAATATATATATATATATATATATATATATATATATATATATATATGTGTGTGTGTGTGTGTGTGTGTGTGTGTGTGTGTGTGTGTGTGTGTGTGTTTTACTTTTTTATTGATTTGAATGTTTTTACCTTATTTGTAATAATGGTAATTTACTGTGCCAATTAAATAGATTGACATCTTTTTCTATAGCCTTCAGGGACATTTAACTCAAAGATGAAGAAGCTGAAAGGTGATGAAAGCGGAGGAGATGGAACTTTACACAGTTTCATGGACCAGGATAGGTCTCTCACTGTGATGATTCCAAGAGCCAAGTACCGACCTGTGCAACCGGCCTCTTCCCTTGTTTCGATGTCAACCTTCAGTGTTGAAGATCGACATGGGGCAAGCCAAGAACAAAAATTAATCAACTATTTGGAGAGTGGCTCACAGGTAAATTCTAACAACCCAAGTAACCAAAAGTTGTTGGCCCAACTGTACTGAAAATTGTTGGCCAACGGTTGGCCCAACGTAATAAACATACCATTAGGCAACAGTAATTTTGACCATGGTTCCAACGTTGGGCCAACATGTGGTTTAACATTGGATCAACATATGTATTTTACATTGGGCCAACATATGTTTTTACATTGGGCCAACGTATGTTTTTACGCTGGGCCAACATTGTATGGTTTTACGTTGGCCCAACGTACTGAAAACTAAAGAATGGATAGGTTTGTGTTCTGATATATACATAATTTATCTTGAGGCCAAATATGAACAATAGTACAAGCTATTTATGAAAATAAAAAAAATACACAGCACTTTCTCAGTCACATGGTATCAATGTATTCAAGACACCATACCTTCAAGTGGTAGCACAAAAATTTTCTACAGTTTACTTAGTTTTCCACCTTTCATGGAATTTAGTCTGCACATAACATTGTTTAACCACCTTCACAGTAATACCTGTAAGAATGTTCTTGATCTACTACATCTAATGAGAGACACAATCAGCAATTCCCAACACATTTTTCATCCATGGCGGCTGGCAAAGGACTGTTGAGTGACTGCAAGTTAAAAATAGCTTCTACTTTCATTAAAAATATATTATATTTCCAGTATGTGCTGTGACTGAAATATTCGAAAAGAAACACTGTTATATGTCACTTATTTTACACTCTAGAATTTTCAGCATTCTCCTGAAAGTTGTCTTAGCATGAAAAAGTTGTTTGTGAAACTGATTTTGACTCACTTTTCCATGGTTGGGCAACCACCATTGGCCCAACGTTAGACCAATGCCAACTTTTCTCATGTAAAAACTTATGTTGGCCCAACAGTGGTTGTTACTTGGGAAAGGTTTTTAATTAATATTAACATTATACTTCTTCTTGTACGAAAGTAACTGTTAATCTCATTACCTGCAAAAAGTAACTGAGTTACAGTTAGTCATTTCAAAAAGTAACTCAATATAACTAGTTACCATTATTTTCCTGTAGTTTACGGTTATTACAAGCATAAGAAAACAACAGTTTTTCTTTGTGACGTTTCAGGAGAACACACGCTCCTTTCATCAGACATTTATTTTCATTTTGACTAAAGATACAGTTATAACAATGGTTAGTAATTTTTTAAACAAAAAGAATCTGTTATATAATGGATGTTGTCAATGTTACATTGTTGTAATATAGCAACTTAACTGTGAAAAAAGCAGTCTGTTTTATTTTTATTTCAGATTTTTTTTAAATTATGAATACCAAATATCATCAGGTAATTCAAATTCGTCATTGTTTTCACAAAGTCTCTTGATGTTTTCTGTTACATTAAATTTTAAAGATGCTGGCTTACTCCATTTGTGAAAAAGAAAACTCCATACTGGATCTATGTTACCATTTTCATTATTTAATTTATTCCAGTGTTCTTCTGCAATGAACGAAGCTTCCCAGACATTTAACTCTGTGTTTCCCGTTAATCTTTTTAAAACCCTTCTCTTTTTAATCAAGTGCTTTTCTTCCATGATATGAGTTGACAAACCTGTTCTTGGGTTTAGATTTATAGTGTCCAAATCATGTTCGTGCCATCTTATTGCCATTTTCCTTGCTGTTTGTCCCACATAATCTTTTGAACATGAACAACTTATAATATATATTCCTGTGGTTTCCACATCTGGTAGAGAGTTTCTCATTTTGAATTCATTAAATGTACATTCCAAACTTCTTGGTGATTTAAAAACAATTTTGAAATTAAAACTTCTAAAAATTTTTGCAATTTTATGTGAGAATCCCTTGTGGAATGGAATGCACACAAATTTCTTTTCAACAGATTTTTCATCCTTGTCTGTATTTCTCTTTTCCTTTAGTTTTCTTGTGACTTGTTTTTGATTTGGTTTATTCTGTTAGTGTGAAAGCCATTTTCTTTTGCTATATTAAAAAGCCTTTCTTCTTCATTTTTGATATCCTCATTATTAGAACATAGTCTTTGTCCTCTCAGGAAAAAATTTAAAAATATGTTATCCATTGTTATACGCGAATGTTCTGATTTGGCATGGATGTATTTTTCCCCTGCTAATTTTTTCCTATGGACTGATGTTTGAATTGTTGAGTCAGTTGTCTTAATTTGCAGATCAAGGAAAGAAATTACATTGTTATTCATGGGTTCACAAGGGAATTTTATGCGACAATGTGATTCATTTAACAATTTAAATACGTCCATGATGGTGTTCTCATTTTTAGCAATAATTAGCACATCATCTACATATCTGATGTAGAGTTTGATATCCGCACCTATCGAATTAACAATTGGAGATTCTATGTAATGAATTTATTGTAACAGAAAACATCAAGAGACTTTGTGAAAACAATAACGAATTTGAATTACCTGATGATATTTGGAATTCATAATTTTTAAAAAAAATCTGAAATAAAAATAAAACAGACTGCTTTTTTCACAGTTAAGTTGCTATATTACAACAATGTAACATTGACAACATCCATTATATAACAGATTCTTTTTGTTTAAAAAAATTACTAACCATTATTATAACTGTATCTTTAGTCAAAATGAAAATAAATGTCTGATGAAAGGAGCGTGTGTTCTCCTGAAACGTCACAAAGAAAAACTGTTGTTTTCTTATGCTTGTAATAACCGTAAACTACAGGAAAATAATTCTATAATGCAAGCAATGCATACATACAAGAAAAACTAGTTACCATTATGTGAAGAAATAACTACATTTGTAATTTCATTATAAGTAACTTGTTACTCCCAGACAGTGTAAAAAAATTGAATTGGGAAAATGTAATTAGCAGAGGAAACAATAGTCTGCCTTCATACTCTCAATTTCCATTCCCAGCCTACTTTCATTATCGTGATTCACATGTTTTTTCTCCATTGCTGTATCAGCACAATTTCTCCTGCACAATCTCCCCTTAATGTAACATATTAGTTAGCATTGTGTCACAGTTTCTTAAGTATTTGTTCCTTGCTTTTAGTTTTGAATTCATTTTTTTACAGTCAAATATGAGATATAAAATTTTCAAGAAAGAATCAATATTTCAGGACAAAGATGAACTTACTAATTGAAATAAGGGCTTGTAGCAACAATTGTTTCAGTCAATGCCATCTAAATTTCATACCATCAATGGTGGATAACTTAACATACAAGATCATTCAAATTTTGATCTTTGTCATGACTTTTGACCATTTCAGGAAAACCGAAATACCTCTCGTAGGAAACAAAGTAATTCGACAAACCCAGATCAACCATCATCAAGAAAATCGTCAGGAGCAAGAAAACAATCAACAGGTATGTGTAAAATATGGAATAAGTAAATGTTGGAGCAACAATAACAACGTATGAAGTTATTTAAGATGTATTAGGTACATTTGCGAAAAATTTACATGCATGAAAGAGAAAATAGTTCAGTATTTTATTATGATTCAAGGAACATGATTTTGAATTTAAAACCTAAGTCACAGTTCTTCAGAACTGAGGAAAAACTTTGTTTATACTATTAGAAAGAACACTCATGGATACTATTATTTTCCTCTTTGTTATAGTTCCTTTCAGTTACGCTATTATATTTAATTTGTTCAAAAAATATTACAAGATAATTCAAAATAAATGGTGCAAATTTGCACAGTTATTATGACGTTACTATTTATGATAGAAAATCAGACAAGGCATCAATATAAAGAAGAACTAAGTTTTACTCCCATTATAAAAAAATCAACATTATACTGTATATATAAAATTGCAAATCTTTTGGAAGGGTGAAACAGATGCATTACTACCGAAAAACACGTAAATGTTTTTGCACCATTGTGATTCCATCAGTTCTTGATCGCTCCAACACCCAATATGCCTCCTACTGGTCACTAGCCATTTTGCGACACTGGCAATCCTGGTGGAGCATCAGCTAAGCAGAACAAGCTCACTAACTGGGAATAAAACTTCCAAAGTTTTTCCTTTATATTGATGCCTTGTCTGATTTTCTATCATAAATAGTAACGTCATAATGACTGTGTAAAGTTGCACCATTTATTTTGAATTACCCTGTATTTTAACATTTCTGGTGTATGTAACAAAGAGAATTTGCTTTCATTACACAGTATAAATAAATTATGACAATTATGATGCATCAAATAATAAACAAAGTACATGATATAACTTCTTGTGGTTTTTTTCTAAAATCTCTGTCATAATAACAATAATGTTTAGCCAATTGATGAAGAAAATGTTTAGTTAAAAATTACTTTCTAGGTGCTCTTGTATCAGCTGGATTTGAAGTGTCAGCAACTGTAGGCAAATCTCTGCAGAAGTCAAATGACTCTCATACTGCACAAATTCATACAGGAACTACAGGGTCTCGCTTTGCAACAGCTCGTGCAGGAGATAGGTATGTACTCAGAGTAACAGTGTAACTTAACTCTAGCATGAGTGAAACTTCATACATCTATCACTATCACATATCACTTGACAGAACTGCAGATCTATCTTACAGCTTCAAATGGGACAAGAATCTGTGTAGTGTTGGGATACTATATTTGCCAGCTAGGAAAATTTGCATAATGCATCTCTAAACTGTTTAACATCACAAAAATTCTCCCGCTTATTCCCATGGTTCAAGTAAATGTTCCCCATCTAATATTTACACTGGATATTGCACAAAACTATGGGAAAACTATCTTTTTACTAGATCTCTAGATCTCATGACTCATTCTTCCAATAAAGAACTAATCAAATAGCACATATTGCTGGTGATTGTTTGTGAAGCTGATTTTTCTTTACAAACACCGAGACATGTAGTGTGTCAAATTCTGCCGTACATACAAGATGGTGCATACACTCATAAAAATATAAATGCAAGTGTAATAATGTCATGAAAGTAATTGGATGTTAGAATTTTACTGGTGGCATTGGTTGCTATCAGTGATAATGGAATTTTTGCTGGTTGTTTCTGGCACACTGATTGGTAAGGAAACAAAAGATGAACAAACAATAGACTGTGGCTAAGCATAGCAGTTCAGTTCAGTTGGCATGTGTCTCCTTGTTTACTTGATGTTAACTAGGGGTGTGCGGGACAGAATTTTTCAGGTCAGGACGGGATCGGGATGGGAAATTTTTGAAATCCCGACATTTGGAATGGAAAAATTCTCAATTTCCCGAAGCTATAAAAATCACGAATTCTACACGACATTTTCACCTCAAGTGATTGTTTTTGCATTTCTGGAATAAAAACTAACAATTTCCGATAAGTTCCAGACACTTCCAATTCAGAAAACATGGAGAATTAACAACTTTTTAAAATGACCATTTGGTATTTCCTGACTGTTTGGGATCCCAAAAAGTCAGGAAGTCATCTCCTGAAGTCAGGATCGGGACAGGAAATTTTTTCCACAGAACAATTAACTTTTGAGTTATCCAATATTTCACATCTGTCAATCCAAAGGATTTTGCATGAACACGTTCAAAGTGTACATTCATAAAATTGGAATTGAAAATAAATTCCAAATGTCATTGATATTGCAATCTTCTTAGGCCTTATAGATGCATGTTTGCAATAGTCACTGTAGCTTGTCTTAGCCCTGGAATAGTTTTACTAGATTCCACTTAAAAGATGTGTAGCTATGTGTAGATAAACTAAACAGTGTGTGAATTTTAAAAATTACAATTACTTCTTTCTATACATATTTTATGTTATAAGACTCAAATCCTTCCAACAAATTGTGTCAATAGTTATCTATTGAAGGCTTGGATATGTAAAGTATTGTGGTCATAATTGTGCATTTTTGATATGTTGTTTCAATTATCGAAGAAGTAATTTTATGTTAAATTTGAGGAGAGTTAGTCATTATAACTGCTTCACATGTTCATATCTTCAATTACATCATGCTAAAGAATAATAGAAACACTGGTTATTGGCTTATTGTGAATTTATATTACTTTCCACACTAGAAACATTATTCTCTAATTTAGGTCAAAATGTTCTTCCACATCTGTTCACAAATTGCAGATCTCTTTCACTTGCCAAGCTGAATGTCAACTATTAATAATTATGAAGTCAAATTAGTTAAACTGTTAGGAAAATTTTAGCGGATATTATGTGTGGATTATTCTGAAATACAGACACATTTTTATCCTATTTGGTACATATTTATAGGAATAGCAGTTTATCGTACTAATTTAAACCATTTTTAGTTGGCATCCATTTTGGATTTAGTATTCTTAAGCTGTAAATTTTATTATCACTTCTTTCTCACCTACAACACTTCTTACAGTGCAAAGGAAGAGGAGGCTCCAGTGGAGAATGTAACAGAACATTCTGTGAAAGTTCAGGATTTGTAAGCATTTCTTTTTCTTCTATTACTTTCTTCAATTAACTTTTGAAATGTTGTTCTTTACTGTACATATTTTTGCATTTGGTAAAATCACGTTTTTGTGTTGAAAACACAGGGAAATTCCAAATTAACTTCATAAATTGTTATAGTAATGCCACTTAGCTTTAATTAATCAAATTATTAGATAACCCCAACAATCGTAAGATTGTTATGAATGTAATACTATTTTGTATAACATGGAATCTTAAAGAAATAAAACCAATTTTCAAATTCAAGATCAATGACCACATACAATTTCTTCACATCAATTCAGTTTTATATAACATAGCTTCTTTTTAGTTCCCCATGCATATAGCACCATGCCATGAAGGCACATTTAGGGAATGTGTTGGTAGGGTCTCACACATTCTAAATCTCAGCCATTTTGGAGGTGATGTGATCAGCACCATGCTCCAGCCATCTTTACTGCCCAGGATTCCACCTAGGGTTGATTTGGGACTGGGTGAACCCCAGAGCCACTTTATGTAGGGAAAAATTCTGACTTTAGATCCCCCACACTGGGATCTATATAAGTTAGAGAAATAGAAGTAATTTCTAAATTCAAGATCTTACCTTAATTGAGTTCTTAGTTATGTTCATTTACTGAATTATAAATTGTTAACGTTATATTATTTCCAAATAGAAATTTTGAAATATACATTGCAGCTTTTATTTCAAGCTTTAAACTACTTTTCCTTCTTTTCTATCCAACATCAACACAAAAACCTTAATTTAATATCTATGCTGCACTCTGTAAACACATTACTGATAGCTTTTCACATTCACTGCATCTTTTATTTTCAATTGGTTGTGGCATCACTAATACTGGGTTTGTGTTTTACTTTTCTCATTTATTGTTCTTTGAAAACTAAAATCTAGGTAAAAATAAAAGCTTTTGCAAATACTTTATCCTTTTCAAATGTAAAATTTATACTATCTGATTGTACTAATGTCAACAAACTATGACATAAAATGAAGAAAACAAATTTTACATATGTTTCTGTAATTTCTGAATACAAATAGCGTTCTTGAAAAAAGTATTGGGTCAGTGCATAAGTTCATAGTGTTTTATAACATACATTAACAGGAATTCAATAATTAATTAACACAAGTACACAGGTGGTAAGATGAAACATTGTTATTGTTGTCTAACAATACATAGTCACAACAACACACACTCAATCAGTAATGTAGTCTCCTCCATTGTCATTGACCATCTGCCAACGTTGGGTGGCGTTCGATGCTTCGCCTGTAGAACTGCTGTGTTTTCAGTATATGGCATTAACTCCGTACACAGCACAAATTGTTTTTGAGTCCAAGAAATCAGTTAACCAAGTTTCAAGAGAAGCTTCATCAGGAAATACTTTCTACTGCTGCACTTGATCCTTGGTTAAACTCGAAGAGCAGAATGTGCTGGAAATTTTCAACTTTGTCCACTTAACACTCCATCGCAAAATAGACAAAATGTGCTCAGAATTAGAATACACTGTGTTTTCACTAACGCAAAACTACAAACTAAGCAATAACAATGGAATAACGGACAAGGAACTATGAGGAACTATTGTCAATGCAGTGTCGCCAACCCATAACAAAATGCTACAGACTTATGCAACGACCCAATAATATGCAATATTAAGCTAAAATCCAAAAGATCTTCACACAGGTCTTCAAATTATCATGTTAGTGAATTGAAACCTTTTATATTATAAAAATAGTTATTCATGAGTAATTTTAGATATACTTACACTTTACTACCAACATACTTTGAGGATTTAATTCATCATTTGTAAAGAAGGTGTTAAAAAACTGACACGGGTGGTAAATGTACATTGTTTTGAAGCAGCTCTTAGAAGTTGATACTACACTACTCTGATCCATGTAACTGTTATACATTTACGTATGTACTAAATATACATGGTTTTGAAGCAACTCTTAGATTATATGCTATACAAATCTGATCCATGCAACTATTATACTACATTAAATACCTGTATATAATAGTTGCATTAATCAGATTAGTATAGTATATACACTTCTATAAGCTGCTTCAAAACCATGTATATTTAGCCCCTTTTTCAGTTATGTAGATCTCTAGAATTCAGTGAAATACTTTGCACCATGCTATGAGACATATATAGAGGGATGTGGGGGCAGGGGTCCACATAATCTATCGATCTTGGCAATGTTGGAGGTGATGTAATCAGCACCATGCTCTGGCTACCTTTACCCCCCAGGGTTGCCCCCAGTTAACCTCAAGTGATGAGGCTGTTTAAGCTCCAGAGTCATTTTATGCAGGGACAAAGTCGGAAAAATTCCAACCTTAGATCACCCAACCTGGGAGTCAAACCTGGGTCTCCCGCATGGCAGTCAGATGCCCTACTGACTAGACCACCATAGCTCCAAGATATTAGAGAAAACGTGAGTAGGGAGGCAGTGGGAGGAGTAGAAATATCTTACGGGACGGAAATTTCAATTAATATGCCCTAAATACTAGGGCTGACCCGGTACCAATACTGATGTATCAGTACCAGCTGATGCCAGTGGTATTGGTTCAAATTTTATCACTGACCAATACTTTTCAGAGTCTGGGTATCTCCTCGTGTTCTCAAAAATGCCACAAGACACTCTTGTAGAGTTTAATCATCCTGTAAGTTAGGATCATCCCAATGCAGCAAAGTGGTAACTGTCAACTTGTAATCAAAAAGATCCTGGATTCGATACCCATGCAGGCACAAAGTGGTTCAGACACCACTTTAAACCATAGCGCTTCTGGGCTTTAAAAACAAGCTTCCTGTAAATTATGCAAAATGTGTGATTTATATATGTGGCAAAAGTAAATTTCGTGAAAAAACGATAGTTATTTCATTGTTCTAGCTGTCCTTTCATGAAATTCTTTGAATATATTAAAGCAAGGTGTCCGAATTGAAACGTCCTAATGGCAACTGTCTGTAACTCCACATGTATTTGATGTATCCAAATGAATTATACATCAGTGAATATACATAGTCATAAAATTTCTGTGAGCAAAGTAGTAATTAGTACCCTTAGTACAGTTTAGTACATTTAGTACATTTCTACATGCACACAACAAGTTGCTTGGAGGATGTCAGTTGCCACTGGGACAGTCACACATTTGCTACAGGCAACCTGGCTGGAATCAATGTACTAATTACTACTTAACTCACTCAAGCATCAGTATTGGAGGGAACTGGCAAGAGTATTAGTATTAGCTGAGTCATATTAAATATTGCAAAAAAAATGTGTACGTGGGCTAAAAGTACACTATTTACCTAGTCTTACTTATTTGCTTGGGGAATGGCATTAGGGATTCAACCAAAGACATCTGCTCATCCTATAGTGCATCAGTTCTGACTCATGACCATTGGTCATTTTGGTTCAATCTTTCTGAAGAAGAAAAAAGTGGCTTGGGACTAGTGACTATTGACAATATGATACTTTTTTCAATCAACAATTTTTCTTTAAAGAAACTTAAATCTACCTTTTGAAAAATAGTTAATTTTTAGTTCATTCCTGTCCATGAGATTGCAAGAATTTAAATAATCTCATAACCAGCCAAATCTGTGAATCTGAGAATCAATGACATGTCCCGAAGGGGTTCAAGGGAGGTAGGTCAATAACCTCATGCCTTTTTTTGCCTTGACTTTCCAACTAAAAGAGAAAAGAATGTCAAGTATATCAAAAGATGGTAAACTTTAGCACTAACTGCTATTGAAAAAAGTCATATTCCACTTTACAAAATTCACTGTTCTCAATATGGTCCAAATTTTTACAAGAAAAACCTGCGCACACTTCAGCCTTCATGTTTTTAGTAGCATCCTTCTTCAGATATGCATGTAAATTTTTCAACTCTACCAGGGATAGTTTTGCCCCCTCTATAACAATATAATAGCACTACTTAATGCTGTAACAAAACTATTTCCAATAACTTTAACTCTTACCACATATCTATTAATTAAGGTACTCACGTTTTCCACGAAGCTGTTTTACATTATTTTCTATTAATTTTGGTAGCCACTGCCACCATCCTCATTGGCTACCGAAATTAATAGAAAATAATGCAAAACAGCTTTGCGGAAAACGTGAGTTACTTAATTATCTATTACCGCGTCTCTCATTCCCATAGTATGAATATCTATTAACATAAGCTATTATTAACCATCTTAAGCCTGAATCACACGGAACTGGATATCCAGTAGGAATGCTCTAGTTGACGTTGGACTGGCTCTCCATTTGCTAGTTTTCACCTCACACGGTACTTGTTACCAGTAGCGTACGCAGGATTTCATCAAGGGGGGTGTTATTTCGAAAACTTTCTACAAATTCACATTGCCATTGTTTTATTATACTTTAATAATAATAATAATAATAATAATAATAAATAAATTAATAATTCTTATAATTAATTAATTAGTTTAATTACTACTAATAATTACTATTAATGCAGTTGCTATTTATGAAAGAAATAGAACAAAATTACATTTCTTTTGTTTCTTTGTTACAAAATAATTGTCTAGTCAACGGTTATTTGTATATGATAAGTGAGACATTTTAAGTGAAGAAAATCCATAAAAACAAGCAAATATATTAAATTTATAGAAATAATCGAAATATGAAACTCATTCAAGGAGCCGCGCTGGTCTAGTCTGACAACTTCGTGGGATATCCGGGTTCGATTCCCGGAATTGGTTGGAATTTATCCAGCCTTGTCTCCGCACCCAGCCTCATAGCAATGGGTATCTGAGAGCAACCCTGGGGGATGAAGGCTGCCGGAGCATGGTGCTGATCACATCACCTGCAAAATAGATCGAGAATCTTTGGGGCCCACTACACCACTATGTGTGCCTTCATGGCACAGTGCTATATGCACGGGGGAATTTACATTACTTTTATCTATGGAACTCGCCCAGGATGATGATGAAGCGCGAGAACATGTTGCTAAATTCCACTGAGTCTATGTTTTCGTTGAGAAGTAAGTTTATAGACATTCCAACACATTTATCACTTCTAGGTGATTCACAAAGCACTTCTTCAACATTATTTAATTATGTGGATGTAGACTCAGCATCACTTGAGAGTTCACAAGGGGATGTGAAATCGGGAAGAACGTTTGCAATAACGTCGGCATACTGCGACGAAGCAAGGAATTTTCACAATTCTCGCGAGAGTCACTGCGCGACTTTTAGCAAAAAAAATTGCAAAATTGAACTTTGCGGCCGCTTAGATTGTGTTTGAAATGTTGTGTTTTTCTTCATTCTGCATGGGAATAATAATTCAAATTATTATTATTATTATTACTGTCGCAGATCTTTGACTGTAATAAATTAGCAATTTTTAATTTTTTTCTACAGCATTTTCCATAATATTTCAAAAGCTCAAGGGGGGGGGTTTAAACCCGGTAACCCCCCTTGCGTACGCCACTGCTTGTTACACCGTACTTGTCGATAGTCTTTCGTTCCCATAATGGCGGCCGCGCGAGATGTAAACAACGTATCACTTCACACTTTTAAAATACGATAACTATTCAACCGAGAGGAATATCGCTTCGTATTGAATGGTTTTAGGTAGAGAAGAATGGCGCTGATAAAATACATACTTTACAACGTTTACTATACACGTATGGAAGAATATCTTAGCTTTTTCAATTGTAAACATGCCTTTCGTGCTGTATGCACTCGGAAACCACGACAAAAAATGCTGCTTTGAGAACTCACAGATTATCTTTCACATGGCCAAACTTTGCTCTGATTGGCTGTTCCAAAAGATGATTTGTACTTCTTTTTCTAAAGGTAGAAAGCATGACTTTAGAATTTTTTTATCCCATGTGACAAGAATCTAGTCGAAGAAAGTTAGTAGCAATTAGAACATGTCCTATTCCTCAAAACCAGTCAAGCAGTCAGCCAGGCGGCCATGATTTCTACCTAGAAAGTCAGTTCATCACCAACTAGGGCTTTCCAACTAGATATCCAGTTCCGTGTGATAGGGGCTTTATTTAAAAGCCTAACATTTGAACTTGATTCGAAATCTCTTGTTTGGATCACTTGGATCATGTGTTAAATTGCAAGGATTAATTATCAAATTCCAAACTTGTACAGTAGTAGCTATCCTTTTAACTTTATCTTTATTTGCAATACTAACAGGTATTTCTATTTATTTTCTAGAACTGTTTCTGAAGCGAGGTCCTATGATGAAACCTTAGTTCATCCACCAACAAAATGTCTTCAACCAGGAACTAGTATGTACGGGTCTAAACCTTCGTCACATGGATTACACAATGACGTAAGTATACCTATTGTGTAAATTTTGTTTATTTTAGTTTTTATATTAATAATTTTTGCAAATTTGGTTATGTTTATAGTTCACTATTCTATAGGAATATTTTATATATTGTACTTCTTACAGCATTTTAATTATACTATAATACAATAATTTCTACATGTTTAAAAATGGATTTTACTGTATATATATTTATATTTTTTTTCACAGGAGGCACATACAATGGCTGAAAGGGATGTGGGTTCTACTTTCCTAATGCCACAAACACAGCTGTACAAACCAGCAAGGGTAAGTATTTGTCTAAGCAATAATTCAAAAAACACATAATATATAGACTTACTATTCGTCCGGGATTAGCCCGGACAGTCCTGGTTTTTTAGTGCTGTCTGAGGTTATCTCCGGGATTGCAAAATGTCCAGGGTTATGAGAATCTGAACATGAAAATAGCTACCGATATTGAATATTCACTATGAGAATTTATGACCGGCAAGGATCGATCAATTATAAGGATCGATTATACCTTTTCTTTCTTCGAGGTATCGACTTCCGAGCGGTTCAATTCCATACTTCTGTGAGCGTCTTGGTGGTCGGAGCGAATGTAGAATATAGATAATGCCTCTAATTTTGTTAATATTTGGTATGCTTACTAAATTTGGCTTTGTAATCACGAATCTGTTGTTAAAATGCCATGGACATGTCTGGAAATCGTGAAAAAAGCTGATGTAAGTTGAATTTTTTTTTAAAAAAAAAAAAAGCTTTTTCGCATTGTTTTATGAACAACATTTTAACTATGCTTGCCTAACCTAACCTAACCTTAGCTTGCCGGAAATTCGTGGGGCTATCCGTGAATGGTTTTTGGGGCTATCCGTCAATGGTTTGTGGGACTACACATGCATAGTTCGTGGGGCTACCCGTGAACTTTTACATGTGTCCGCAGCATTTTAACAACAGATTCGTGATTAGAAGGCCAAATTTAGTTAGTATACCAAATATTAACGTAATTAGAGACATTCTCTACATTCTTCATTCATGCCTGGTGGTCTTGCAAGCATGTGAAATAACTCGTCTATAAGTGTTTTTGATAATTATAATTATATACAAGGGCTTTGCATTGGCAAAGGGCAAAAGAAAGTGTGTATTTAATGTTAACCTGCAGCAGGAACTGTGTAATGACAGTGACAGTGAACGTGTACAATGTACATTCTGTAATGGAGTATTTTCTCTTGCACATAAAGGAAGAGGTGATATTGAAGAAAACGTGAAAACAGTTAAACATAGGAGTGCTATTAATGCTACTGTCAATATTTTTTCTAGGACAATTTATAGTTTTATGTTCCAATGAAGTGTTAAGGCTTTTAAGTAATTTCGATTTTTTTTTTTAAAAAAAAACTGAAATTCAGCAGTAACGAGTTGATCACGAATATGTTCTGGGTTGGACCCAAGAAAATATGCTAAGTCTAATCATATATTACATTTGAAAAAAGGAGGGGAGAATGCTAGATATGTGATACATAGAAAATGCATTGTAATATGTCATATGGAGATTGGAAAGTTAGTTAAGTGTGTTATGCAGAGGATTGTAATACATAATAAATATAAAATTGAGTTCATGCATGAAAAAGTACAGATAGAGTACTCATATAAAACACAAAGTGGATGCAATTATAATTAAATAGATGATATAATACTATAAATTAATGTTCTTCTTAAAGGTTCGCATAACCATTTTTTGCAGATGCAAAATAATGTAATACAGTTATTTTTAGTGATTTTTATTTTTTCTGCGAAGTTTCTGGTTTGCCTAGGAGGAAATAAGGACACAAATTATTAATTCCTTAGAAGTGTAGAGTGACTAGCAGTGTGAGGTTGTGTGTTGTGTGTGTCTGTTTACCTTGGTGTAATCTTGAAAAAGTTCTGGGAAACCAGGACGAAATGTCAGATACAAAATAAAAACCATTAAATATAACTGTATTATCTTATTTTGCAACTTTAAATTTAACATACATTTTACCCATCATAATGAGAAAAATGTATGTGAATAATTGTATTGGTATCATAGAAATAGACAGACTTAAAGACTTTTCACAAATTAATACTAAACTCAAACTGTATTATTATTTTTCTCCTTTCTTTTAAAGGGAAGCGATATATCCAATTTTGATTCACTGTGAAGAATGAAGTAGTACACAATGAGATTTGTTGCTAATGCCATCTGGTGAATAATTCAGTAGCTTCACATGACAAAAGAAGTTGAAGAAGCGGAATACTTGAATGGAGTATGCCTCAATGACAAATACATCAAGGCCATATAAGTGTCACAAAAGTGCTATAAACAACGTATTTTTCATTGATAATTAATTGTCAATTAAAAGACTTGAGAACGTTGTTCCCTTTATTTTAAAAAGTGCTCAGAAAGACAAGACTCTTTTATTTTATTATTATTGTTTTTTGTATAGATACATGTACATTTGTGCGCTATTTTCTTGTCTAGAAAATCTGGCCAAATCAATTAGATTGAGAATCAAGATTTTTCCTAGGATGGGTCTAATATATATGTCTTTTGGTTATCTGTTCCCAATTTGTAAGGGACATGATAAAGATTACAGTGCTTTTTGATACCAGATCATGGGAATAATTTGCATACAATAATTTTGGGGGAGGATTAGTATACTGAATTCTAACTTGTCAAGATGATTACTATTATTACAAAATCAATTTTTCCTCCTGAATTTCTGCAAAATTTTGCAACAAAGAAATATTTTCTTTAAAAAGTTATGCATTATCTTGTCTTTCTGTAATTTATCAATGTCAATGTTTATATTAATATATTACTGTTATATACACTTATCATTGTTCTATGTGGTGCAATGTTGGATTAACAGCTAGCAGAAAGAAAATATTTAACTAAATGTAACTATAAAAATGATTTGAGCTCTCTGTTTATGAAACAAAAGTATCTGGTGCTATTCGGGAGAGACAAATATTAATGTAGATGGTCCAAGTTTTTCCTTTGAATTTTAAAAGAAAATGTATGAAGTTCTCAAAAGTTCTTTAAGTGTGCATTTATTATGCATGTGCGAGAGTATATGTGTGTGTGTATGTGCTGGAGTATATGAGTAACTAAAATATACTTTGTAAATATATTTTATATTTTTATATATATATATCAAACAGAAGAGCTCAAATCTTTTATATATAGTTTCTCCGAGGAAGTGTTGAGATGATGTTTACATATAGACAATATTGTGCCAAAATCAAACTGGCTGAATATTGGTTGTTTTTCCATCTTCCTATAAGAATATATTTTGTGTCATACTTACAATAATATTGAAAGTTCACAAAGAGATTTGATAGTTTCACTTCTGTTTTGTGAAATAATTTTAATTATTTTTTTTTATCAGTGAAACATCATATTTTAATAATGTGCAATAAAATGACAATAATATTAGCTAGAA
Source organism: Lepisma saccharinum (assembly GCF_977018435.1). NCBI lineage: Eukaryota > Metazoa > Arthropoda > Insecta > Zygentoma > Lepismatidae > Lepisma > Lepisma saccharinum. Next base: position 23,088,920 of record NC_139252.1, on the reverse strand, counting down.
ATGAGATTATGTTAAATTCCAGTGAGAAATGTAATTTTTATCATTTAAAAAAGAACTTGTAAATGACAAGGAAATATCAAAACACCACATTTAAATTAAATATTTTTTTAAGCAGAGGCCATTTCAAAGTATTAAGCATGTGACAAAATGATTCTAATGTTTGTTGAGAAATGATTACTTTGTAATTATGATTTAATAAAGAGAATTACTCCTTTTGTACATACAATAATAACAGGAGGATTTTTACTCATGGTTCTTTTTTATTTATTTTAAATAGATGTAATATCTTTGTTCAGTGTGCAAAATAAATATTTTTGGTTTGGGGAAAGGGGGAAGGATGCAATCTATTGGTGGATTGAGATGTAAACTGGAAAGGTATATGCTATATTTTGCAACAATATAAAAGTAATTATTATTATTAACGATAACAAGAAGCAAGGATTACAGTAATACTGAAACTACGCTATGGAATATTAATTTTCTCATGCCAATTTTTTTGAAGGAATGAGCTCTAATAAATTTTCATTTCCCAATCACAGTTCGTACAAAATTCAGTAGTACAAGCCATGGACGACCACAGGATTTTTTGCAGCCAGGGAAGACATAATACCCAAGCACAGTCGTGAACATAAACACGCACACCTTGATGCATGCAGGCATACAATACTTCATGTAAAACTGAACTACTATTTCCGCAGAATCCACATATAGTATAAATGAATGGATTATAAGATTGAGGTTAGATATCTGGCAGCCTTGGCAGAAAACAACTATTTATTACAAAATTAAATAATATGACAAATGTGCACATTGAACAAAAACTACTCTACACTACAAAAAGTGTTAAACACCAACATGGAGTTATTTGAATTGTTGTTTTAAGTCCACTTTATGCACAGGTAGGCTAATCGAGACTAGACCTACAGTTGGAAGTGTAATCCGAACCGCTGTGCATGTGCCTCCACTCTACACTACAAAAACGTGCTAAAACACCAACATATGGAGTTTGAAACATTTTGTATTAATTTTATGCACAGAAACTACTAAATTATGGACTTACATTTCATTCCTGGTTTTTGACCAAAAGAAGTTGTAATCGACATCCCTCCTTGGCAGGGACATCATTAGGGTGGGGCTGCGGGGTCACAGGTACCCCGGAACGTTCACTTGGCCCCAGCGAACTGTTCTATATTTGCTGAAAATTTTACTTTGATGACAAATATTGCAAAATAGTATTTTGGTAAATTTTTCTTTTATTTTGAAACACTATTCTTAAATTTGAGTGGCACGAACCCCAAGCATTTCTTTCCCATTTGTCTGCTACTTGCTTGTTGAACACAAACAGATGTATTGGTAGAATATGCCTTTAACGATTTTATGGCTCGCCTCTTTCAGGGAAGTCTTGAGACCTTTTGAAAACACATTTTTCCTTCCTGCACACCAGGGGCCTAAGCCAGGCTCCCCCCTCCCCCACAAACATATTTCTGCTTCTTCTCTTCATCTGGCTCTGAAACAGCACAAACAGGAAGATTTCGCTGCAGCTGGAACTTTCTGGATTAATTATTTTATGGTTCTAGAAGGACATACATCCACATGCTTTTCAAATTGGAAGAGAGAAAATTTTTCTTGTCCGTTTTCTGGCCCAAGGACTAATGACAAAGATGACAATAGTCTCCAGGCGGTTCCTCCACACAACCCTTGTGACGATGACCATTCTCTGCAAATTCAGAGAATAGGTCGGTCGATTGCTACCGTGAAATTCATTTGAGGGTTGGGGTTTCATTGCTTTGGCTCACTTTCAGTCTGTGGTAAACTAATAAGCTTTTGTTTGTAATGTACCGACTTCACATCCTTCCTTGATAACTTCCCACTCATTTTCAAGAAACCTCTGCCTCCTTTTTCCCTACTCTGTTGATTTGGTGGACAATTGATGTCTGTCGGCTAGTTTGAAGTAGTTTGATCCGAGCGGTGAACACGAGAAGGTTGGATCATGGAGTGTTTGTGATCTCGTTTTCATACATTGCCGAGTGAAATCTTGAGTGTGAAGCTGCCAGCTTGTATTCCTTTCGAAAAATGGAGCCGGATCTACTGAGCGACCAAATGTTCAACACATTGACGTTCTAAAAGGCTGCCCTACTACCACACAAGAGCCCAGGTTTGACTACCAGGGCAGTTGATCTCGCAAGCAGAAGCATCTCCTGAATGCATGCGTCAATTGTGGGAAAAAGGACAGCTTGCTCTGCGACGACATTAATGAGCATTTCTACATTCTGATTTCTTCATATATGAGAAGTATTTATTTTACATGAGAGCGCTCAACTAATATTATATTACATTTCTTGGATCTGAAGTGAAAGAAAGTAATAATTCTCTTCCCACAATTGAAGCATGCATCACTTCAGATCCAAGAAATGTAATATAATCTTAGTTGAGCACTCTTATGTAAAATAAATTCTTCTCATATATGAAGAAATTAGAATGTAAAAATGCTCATTAATGTCGTCGCAGAGCAAGCTGTCCTTTTTCCCACAATTGACGCATGCGAAGCACACACCGCATTCGATTAGGAGACGCCTGTGCTCACAAGTAATGAAGAATATTTACGTTCCATTTGAGGAAGATAACGAGGTATGTAATAAAATACAGTAGTCTTCATGCTCTCGAAATATTACATTTCAAAATTCAGCATATCTTTCTGACTTTCTGTGATTTTTCTTCATTTACCCTTCACCCGCAAATGCAAATGCTGCCGCTGCTGCTTAGGTGGCAAAGTTGACTAAACATACAAATAAAATTAATCTGAAGTTATATAGCGAACAATAGTTAATTACATAATATAATCATGAGATATAATAATAATGCATGCCTCTACAACCGTGGAAAAGCCTTGACTATCTCCCGACTTCCTGTCCCCCTCCCACAATCCTACCTAGAGGTGTGGAGTTCTTCAACAGGTAATGGGGTGACATGGGGGTCAGCACGTCGAACCCCCAGCCGTTATAGGAGATTTCCGAGGCTGGGTTACCCTACTCACACGTAGCTCCCTAATTTCCTCACAATGATGGATTGCCACAGGCCCTATACACAGGCCAAGAACCCAGACTGAACCCAGGTGGACTCGAACAAATGTCGTCCCACAGTCGGAGCCCGAAGCACAACACAATCATGATGAGATATGGAGAATTAAATTACTCATCAAGCATTTTCTGTTATTTGCCTATTCTAGTGGGAGCGAAAATCTACCTGTGAGTGGTGAGCTCAGTTCCTGCAAATTCAAGATGGCATTTCCTCATTTTCATTTTGCGCTACAATACCAAGTGTCCCAGGTTCGAACCCGGCCTGGGCATGTGTGTTATTTGTGATGGTCCTTTCATCGATTTAATATCATCGTATGCCAACATCCGTGTCAGAGTGGTTAGCATATTGCACTGCAACGCCATGTGTCCCGAGTTAAAAACCCAGCTGGGCATGGGTGTTTGTGAGTGTCCATTCATCAATTTCATCACATCATCACTCATCCCCATCATCGCGATTAGCTAAAAATGGCAGAAGAGCGAATTAAAATAAACCCAATCAATCATTTCTATTTGGTTATTTAATGCCACTTTTCTACCTCTTGGGTTAAATGCAACAATGATTGATTGATTGATTTGCTTTATTTTACTTCGCTTTTTGTGCCACTTTTGGCTAATTTGTGAAGATGAGAATGAGTGATGACATGATGAATTTGATGAATGGACGGACACTCGCAAACATCCATGCCCAGGCCAGGATTCGAACCTGGGACCCCTGGCATCGTAGCGCGATGTTCTAAATACTCCGCCACGGGGGCCGGCAAATGCAACGATGAGATTAAATGATGACCCAAAGGAATGGCGATGGGACAGACATGATGCAATCATACCTGTCCAAGATCTGAACCTGGGACCTCTGGTTTTGTAGCGGTTTATGATCATGCATCAGGAGTGGAATCCTTTGGAAGAGAAACTATAAGAGTAGGGTGGAAAAAAAAAGCATTGTATGGTGCATAAAAATACATGTTTAGGTCCTCTAAAAAACTAAATTTAGTTTAGTAAAATTAATTTTGAGGGACAAAGCCTGTCAAGTGGTTTTCCATTCGGTGACGCGTGATCACATTGACTCCCTTCTACGTAGTTTTGAAAGCGGAATTTGCTTCCATATTGCTTTCAAGTAGCTCCCAAATTGTCCTCACGATGTTGGTCCAGCACAGATGTTTTGGAACTTCTGCCAGGGATCGAACCTTGAACTTGTCGTACCAAAGACGAGAGCACAATCATTTGAGCACGTGGAAATTTTGATATTTCCATTGCCATCATATATCCAGTACTGCACACATAAATAACATTAATTTTCAGAAATTAGATGTGTTCATAAAATGTCTTATATATCGTCATCATCTCCAATGTATACAATCCGATGCCACAAAAGACTCGGGCCTGCCCCATAGAATAGTTGTTAACGTGTTTGCCTTGCACTAAAGGGTGATGGATCAGATTCTGGTATAAATTATATACATGAGATAGCTTGAATTCATTACATAAACCTTTCAATTTTGCACTGTTGTCATACTTGCACACCTGATTCCAGCATTCCTTTATATCTAAACCCACGGAAGAGGTTTTCCTTTACTTCTCAATTTTCTTTGAGCAAATTTACAAATCTAAGGAGTAAGGACTGATGACATTGTTCGTGGTGTCTCAAATCTAATGTAAGAGAAAATACATAGATTTTTAAAGACTGTCTAGATACCATTAAGTTAATGAGGTCATTCTCCACTTAGATTCCCAAATAATGGCTGTGGATTTTGCAAGTCTATATCCGTAGATTTTTGGTGGCTACAGGAGAAAGTAGCCAGCCTCCATGGTGGAGTGGTTAGCACATCATGCTACGACACCAGGGATTCTGGTTTGAATCCTGGCCTGGGTATTTGTAAGTCTCCTTTCATCAATTTAATCATATCACTGATCCCCATCAAAAGTGTTATTCAATTATTTATTTATAAACCAACTTAATCAATCAATACAGGAGAAAATAATGTTCTCTTCCAACCATATATATATATATATATATATATATATACATATACACACACACACATACAGGGTGATTCTAAAGATAGGGTGCAAACAAAAACCAAAGATACCTCCCATGAAATAGAGACAAACGTGCCCCTTCCACTTTGCCGAGAGATGCCTCCGTGAGGAGCTAGACAACGCCGAAAACGTGTGAAAATGAAATTCACACAGCTGTAGAGCCAGTACCAGTGAAGATAAAAAGGCGGAACAAAAGAAGTCAAATGGAACACCAAAGTCGCCCATCCAAAAAACACCAGGCGGCAGCTGCGCAACGCATGTGCATAGGGTTCTACAAAGGAAATAGGAGTGTCCCGCAAGACAAGTGAAGGGAAAGGGTAGCGATCGACAACGGTAGGGAGAAAAGAAGCAATGAAGCATGAAGTAACAATTGCACAGCGGGAAACAAACACCATGATTGAAGCAGTACAGTCGAGAAAAGTAGTGTGGGGTTGCAGAACCACAGGAGGATGACGTAGGACAAAGAAACACACTGAGAATGCAAGCAAAGTGGTCCGTAACACTTGACAGGCAACAGACACGTACATGGTTTCGGGGCAGAAATGGCAACGCTGGTGGTGCAGCACATGGGGAGTCCCCAAACACAGTGGGGTGACACCGCAGCAAGAACAAAGCATGGTGCAACAAAAGAGAAAGAGGACCGGATGGGGAATGGTACCTGCCAAGGAGACAACAAATGCGAGACGAGGAATTCCCCGTAGCAGCACCAAGGGGATGTCACACAGAGGTCGTGCTCCAGCAGGACAAACACAGCAACTACGGGCTCAGGAGGTTTATTGCCAATGAAAGGTGCACGTACAGGTAAGACCACATACTCCATACAGACGTTGTTACAAACGTCGTGATGGGACCCAATCAGCCTCTTAGAAATGAAGCCGGAGGCACATCACTGGGTGGGAGGGTACTGAAGGCTGCTGGAGTGTCATACGGACCCCACCACTCTGTACGGTGGACGACAACAATGGACGAGGTCGGAAAGTGTCCAGCCTGATCACCAGGTCCACCGTCCCCAGACTTGACGCAGCTGCTTGCTTCCAAACCCAACCCCAGCCGAACAACTCGAGTTCCTCCTCGGCCGCAGCCTTCTGCTCCGAAACCAACCATGGCCTCATACCACCGCAGCCACACACTGCCCCGTGGGTATGAGACCGGGCCGAGCGAGGCTGGACAGACAAACTGCGTGGGACAGCCGTAGAATGAAGCTACGTGGGGGTATGCACGTCTGTTCAACTGCTGGGTCACCCCACATTGGTGTACACAAACACCACACAATCGTAGGTAGTGCTCCCTGTCAGCTCGAGCAAGATGGACAAAGTACGTGTTGTGGGTGAATGGGGCAAGAATGAAGGATGCTACATGTGTTCCACGATGACAAGGCCCCAGAGTACATGGCCCCACCTAACGGCAGTGGTCAGGTAGTGAAGATAACGGCACGGGTTACTCGGTAACGTCAGCTGATTGTACCACAGCACTGTGCGGACGTGTGGGCTGCAGGCGTCTGTTCTGTGTACACAGTGCCAGATTGGAAGTGCAGCATCAGGGAGCGTGTCAGTGAAAGAGCCGGTGCGGTGGTGGTGTGCTTGACATACCACAGTTGAGTACGTTGTTTCGAAGCCTTTGTGACCTGTGTGTGTGTGGGTGCCACCTGTGCACTGGAGTACAGTATTCAATAATTAGCACTGTCCTCACTGTACCATGGAATGCTACACATTTGTAGAACTGAGGGACATGCATTTTGTCTACGGCCTTGCAGATGGCAATGGTCGAGCAGCTGCACGCCTGTATCACGAACGGTATCCGGATGGGCAACACCCCGACAGCAGGTTGTTTTCGAACGTGCACCGTACCCTTGGTGAATCGGGTGTGTTACATGCAGGCCATCATGTCGGTCACCCAAGACATGTGCGCACCGCGGTGGTCGAGGAAGACGTACTTGCTTGCGTGGACGACACACCGTCCACTAGAACCCGTAGCATTGCACGTGCAGTGGGAGTATCACAGTCGACAGTGTGGCGTGTCCTTCATGATGATCTGCTGTATCCCTATCATCCACAGCAAGTCCACGCGTTGCTGGCTGAGGATTACCCACGACGTGTGGAATTCTGTCAATGACTGTTGCAGTTTTGTACCGACGATCCCCGTTTTTTGCGCCATGTGCTTTTCACGGATGAGGCATCATTCACCCGTGAGGGCATCTTCAATTGCCGAAACAGCCATGTGTGGGATTATGAAAATGCACATGCAGCAGTCGAGGTGCACCATCAGACCCAGTTTACAGTGAATATCTGGGAAGGTATCATCGATGAACAGATTATCGGTCCATACCTGCTGCCACCACATTTAAATGGCTGCCTCTATCGCACCTTTCTTGCATCAGTCCTCCCAGAGCTGCTAGAAGATGTACCCCTCAATGTGCGACATTGCTTGTGGTTTCAATTGGATGGAGTGCCTGCACATTTTGATGGCACAGTGCTAACCCTTTTGCACCGTACCTACCCACAGCACTGGATCGGCAGAGCGGGCCCCGTCCCCTGGCCTGCCCGTTCGCCTGACCTCACACCAATGGATTTCTTCTTGTGGGGCCATGTGAAAACACTCGTCTACGAGACCCTGGTGCCTGACCAGGAAACATTGGTAGCGCGGATACTTGCAGCATTGGCTGAGGTGTGTACCATGCCAGAGATTTTTGACAGGGTTCGCCAGAATTTCCTGCGACGCTGCAATGCCTGGATTGAATGTGGTGGTCATCAATTTGAGCAACTTTTGTAACAACTTCAGTCCAGGGTACGACTACGTACTACGTACTATTCCTATCTGTAAGTGCACCATCATTGGCAATAAACCTCCTGTGTCCGTAGTTGCTGTGTTTGTCCTGCTGGTGCACGAGCTCTGTGTGACATCCCTTTGGTGCTGCTACAGGGAATCCCTCATCCCGCATATGTTGTCTCCTTGGTAGGTACCATTCCCCATCCGATCCTCTTTCTCTTTTGTTGCACGGTTGCTGCGGTGTCACCCCACTGTGTTTGGGGACACCACCAGCGCCGCCATTTCTGCCCTGAACCATGTATGCATCTGTTGCCTGTCAAGTGTCACGGACCACTTTGCTTGCATTCTCGGTGTGTTTCTTTGTCCTATGTCGTCCTCCCATGGTTCTGCAACCCCACACTACTTTTCTCGACTGCACTGCTTCAATCATGGTGTTTGTTTTCCGCTGTGCAATTGTTACTTCATGCTTCATTGGGTCCCCCCAAACTGATCATCCTGCTCCTTGGTGTGCTTTGAAATTACTTGCTTTCAGTGTCCAATGTGAGGGTGGATGGTATCATGCAGCTAACAAAATTTTAACAAAGTATCCCCCAGTTGTCTCTTTGTTGCCATGTTAAACTATAGAAGCATCCCCCTGCTACCTCAAGGCTCGACCAAACATACCCCCAGTTAATATTTTCCACTTCAGGCATTGCTTGCTCTATAAACACAGTCTTCATTTCATGCAAACATTTAGGATGAATGCTCAACATAATGTAGTCCACTGAGTCTCTTCCTGCATTGTTGACCCTAACCAGTGGCGTCTCCTGACCCTGAACTTCAGGCGTTGGCAAAGAAGGAATGTTAACCCCTCCCCCTCTCATTTCTGTGAGCCAATATTACAAATTTTCTCCGTACCTTTTTGGTGTAAATTTATAAATATTTAGAAAGCATTAAATTACATAAATTATTTTAAATGAAGTAAATACTTCATTTAAAGTATTAATGTATTTGAAGGGTAAGGAGAAAATTAATATGTTCAATACTTCGCCATACAATTAATTTTTAAAGCACGAGTTTGCAACCAGAGGGGTTGGTGGAACTCCTACCTATCACCCCTAAAAAAACACCGTGGACATAAGAATGACCCTTTCATTGCAAAATCGCTAAAATGCACATTTCCGGTTTTTTTTCCCTTACCCTTCATTTATCCTTCCAAAAAGTAAATTTTGAAAAATCAACTGCTCATTACTTATAGTTACTTGAATTCCAGCTCTATTCTTCTTTCTTTAGAGAGAAATGCGCTGATCACCGCCTCATAAAATTTGGATTTATCCCCTTCTCGCAGCTTAGAAAGTAATTCTTTCTCGATGGAGATAAGACTTAAATTCGTCATCCGGTTCTGAGGTTGAGTAGATCGGCAGAATGTGTGGATCCTCTTCAGTGATGAGAATGATCTCTCGACAGATGACGTCGTGGAAAGAATTGTTGCGATCAACACTGCTAATTTATATATTTCTGTAAACTCACCCACTAGATTCGTGTCCAGTAGATAATTTACAATCTCAATTGGTGTTTTCTCTGATCCTTCAGTGGAAGCATACCAAACATAAAGTTCATTCTTCTGCAGTTTGGTTAAATTAAACACTGACATAAATTTCCTACAATTTATGTACGAGATGGTGAGGATTTAGTAAATCAAAATATTGCAATTTTTCAAATGATGCGAATCTAATTGTTATCTGGTTGCTGATATTATCAATGATTTCAAAGTAAAGCATCCGGCAGTGGTCTTTCTGTGATTCGTTGTTCAGTCGCCTCCTTTTCATTTCAACAATCTCTTCCTCTTCTACTGCACCAGTTATAGAATTCCATAGTGTTTCGAAATTCTCACTTTCCTTTTTCAGCTGTTGTTGAAATTCAGTTATTTTATTACTGCAATACAAAATATCAACATTTTTAGACTGCAATATACTGAATAATACGTCTGAAAAGGCAAGCAAGTTGGATAAAGCCTTTTTTTATAATATAAATTTTAGAAATCCTTCAGGAAGCTAGAAAATCCTCTTGGCATCATTGCAGTCAAATGATCGAAGTCTCCACTTTCACTAACATGTTAAAAAAACATAAGCAGTGCTTCTCTGTTGTCATTGACTGTCCACACTAGCCTAGAGGTAAAATTTCATCTGGTAGGAGCTAATGACGGGAGCATTCTGGACATGAAAGCAGGAAGTTCGTGTAACCTCTTTGGAGAAAGAGATTTAAGTGATTTAAGACCACAAAAGAACACCTTAAACTCTTTGTTACATTCTAACGATTGTTGCAGCACCAACTTCATGACATGAACATAACAATGCGTAAAAAAAGCTTTCGGATAATTTTCCAAAACTTTACTTTGAAGGCCATTCAAATGACCACTCATTACAGAATATCCATCGTATGTCTGGGCAATTAATTTATCCCCACACTTATATTTATCCATTATTTCAGTCACGTGACTAAAAAGAGCTCCTGCAGTTTTATCGGCGCTCATATCATGAAATCCAAGAAATCTTTCAATGACTTTTTTCTGTGAGGCCGAAAAAAAACGTAACACTGTTGACACCTGAGATTTTTTGCTAATGTCTGATGTTTCATCGACCATGATAGCCACAAAGTCTGTGTTTTGAATTTCATTGTAGATTTCATCTCTCAGAACATCCGAAACTGAATTTATTAAATCATTTTGAATGCCTGCCGAAGTACCGCGAAAAACTGTAGAATTTAATAAATGTTCTTTTAATGAGGGATCAAACTCGGCACTTGCAATAAGGAATTCCATGTAATTGCCCTTATTTAGAGATGCTACATTTTCCTCATGGCCTCGGAATGGCAGTTCTTGCTTTGCTAAATAGCAGACGGCGTAATCAACCTCTTTAATATTTCCCTGTTCTCTCTTACTTTTTCATTGTGTAGCTCTATTTCAGCTTTCCGTTGAGTATCCAAAAGAACGTCAATTCTAGTAGGAGTGGCAACAAAACTAGAAACTATAAAGATGCAATTCAGACTCGCTGTGTTTTCTCACTGCAGTATTGACTCAATATCTTTATAGATTCTTTAAATTCTATTGAGATGATTCAAATCCGCATACCCTTGATAATTCCCAACACCTCTTTTAGTCTAGAATAATAAACATGTCCAACAGTAAAATTTATTCACCACATCACACCCGCAAAGCCAGTCTGAAATTTCATAGAGTTCTTTTCGAAAATGTCTCTCAAAACCTTTTCCAGCACAACCTTTTCCTTCAACACATGTTGACATCGTGAGATTCGGACGTGGTCGACTATTGCCAATCACTTGTTTCTTCTCTGAATACGAAAGCGAAGAAAATTAATTATTTAAATACTTCTGCACAACACTTTCACTATTCTCCATCTTAAAATAATCACATCACTTCACACCACATGTTTAAAAAATAATGCACAACAATCACGAGCAAAACAACGCGGAACGCGGGGCGAATGAAAGCCAACTCATTGGGAACAAATACAACGCCTTGAGAAGGTAACCATGCTGGTGGGTGGCAGGGTGCGCATGCGCGGTCATGCTATGTTTTGGCAGTGGTAAGACGTTGTATTTCCTCTCCAACACCCTGCCCGTCACGGACCGATCTGCCTGCCTGACAACCACTGCGTGCTGCGCCGCGTTCGAAAACTACCGGGCGCTCGTGACTGACAATTGAAGAAAAACACTCAAAATCGTAATTTATAAAAGTACAGATACTTTCTTCTTTATTTCATTTTCCTTTGGCCGTTGACACACGACTTACACACCCAGAGAAATCGCCACTGACCCTAACCAACATTTTAGTCTCTGGAGATTTGTTGTTGTTGATTTGGTGTTTTAAGTCCACAGTAAGGTTAATCGGGACTGGACCTACAGTTTAAAGAGAGATACGAACCACTATGTGCCTCCACTGGGTATCGAACCTGGGACCCCTTAATTACAAGGCGATGACACTACCACTGTGCTATTAGGGAGGCATCTGCTCTCAGGAGAGTGACAAAGGAACATTCTATTTAAGCTTTTAGTATATTCTTACTTTTTAATGTGTTGTGTTTGTCTTGTGCAGGTCCCTTTACAACCGGCACTTTTAATTTTTCCCAAGGGGCTTTTTACACCCTTGTTTTAACCTTTTTAAGTAAAAATTTTAGATAAGGGGATATATTGAATATATTGAAGGGTGCAAAATGGGCCAAAGTGCCAACGCACCCAAAGAAATTTAATTCAATCAATCAATCTATTGTGCAAGTGGTGGCTGGAAGCGAAATAAATGTTTCTATGGAAGTCGCTACACCGGGAAAAAAGTCCCTGAAATATTGTAATAAATCAATATTAGAACACTGATCCCTTGCATTCTTGTTTTGCCACATATAATACCAGCTTTCATTTAACCCTGATAAGTTGTTGATATGGTGCAAATTTTCAACACCACTTACGAATCACATGAACTTCTCTTTTTCCTTTGTCTTCATTAATTCAGGATGGAAGTATAGCAATAAATATGCAACATAATTGTGTCTGGGAAAATGGATTTTAGGGGATGCAATAATGGAATTCATATACAGGATAAGCAAATAATAATCTGTAATAATCCTCTGCTGTGGCAACCTGGTAATGTGTCTATACTGTTGGTTTACGCAACACAAGGGACTTCTATTGCTCTCCAAACAGCTGCAGTCGAGTTTTAGGAAATATGAAGAAGTTCATATTTCCGAAAGTTGGCGAAAGCAGTTAGTGGCATCTGAGCAGCGATTTTCAAACATATCTTCCTTGTCTTCTTGCACCTTGAAGAGATCTATTGACTCTCCCTGTAGAATTGTTCTAAAATAACACTATTTCGCCATGATGTGCATGCTACTATAGATGATACTGAAAATGTAAATGACATGTTGCACTTGCACACTTACCAGAGGGGACTTGATAATAATAATAATATTTATCTTTATTTAGCGGGCGAGATTCAGCATATTCTGTTCTCCCACCTAATCCTTGTTGGAATACAGTCTATACTTGACACACATTTCCTACAAACAATAAGAAAAAGAAAAGAAAACAAAATAGATAATAATAATAATAATAAAAATAAAAGAGATGAAAGAATAACATATGGACAATTGGAAATAAAATTAGAACTATAAGCTATAAACATACAATAGAGGAGTATATGTCTGCATATAAAACAACATAAAACTAAATACCATTACACACATATATGTACACACACACACACACACACACACACACATACATATGTAAATGCAGGTGTGTGTATGTTTAATGGTACAAGCTGAGAAATATTTAACATGAAATAATATCAAGTTCAGTGAGTCAAACATTGATCCATTGTGGGATGTAATTTTATTCATATGTGCTCCTAGATTTAAACTGTTTACATAGAAGAAAGTATTTTGCTTTGAATTTAAGTGCATGCAGTGTTGATTGGTTAGTTAGTGTTGTGGGCAATTTATTCCAGGTTGAAACTGCATTTACCGAGAATGATGATTTGAAGGATGCGGAACTGCAATGACATTTAAAAATTTTTTATGCCATCATGTGGCATGTGAGTGTATTTGAGTGCCTATTTTAAGTTTTCTGAATAGATAATCTGGTATAATTACTTTTGAATTTTGTCTATAAAAGTGATGTAGTGCAGATGTCTTCTTCTGTCCATTGTTAGTATTTTCTTTGTGTTCAAATGAGGCAGGATATGTTCACGTTTTCTTATGTGCAATGCAAATCAATGCAGATCCAGACACTATTTCCACAAAGCTCTCAGAAAATATTCTTATGCTTTTGTACCTTGCAGGTCACCATGTTACACATAAGAGATGTACATAAGGACAAAAAGATTCATTTTGGGATGCAAAGGGGTGACCTTTTCCAAAGACACTCAAATGTCAACCTCTCTTCCACGTAACACACTGTAGCTGTAGACTACAATTTGTGGACTAGAAAGGCTCCGGCATCTAGACTCACAGCCGATATAATTCTTTGTGGGGCTTGTATTGCATGCTGTCCATTTGTGTTTGCGATTGTCCTTTCATCCTTTCATCGTATCACAGCGGTGGTGCCAGGATCAATAATCTAGGGACACTGAGGAGGTGCGGAATGAAATTTAGGGGGTGCGATGTTGAAAATTAAGAGAAAATGAAACAGTCATGTGTGATTTAGCCATTACATCAAATACCAGAAACTTTTAGTAAGCTTTCTTGAAAATATGCCAGTGAACCTGAAAATTGTTAGTGACTTGATTAATTTTTCTTGCTAGCTTTGACCACAACAATAACTTGCACATGGAAGCAAATGCAGCTTACCTGTAGTAAACACAGGGGCCTTTTCAGTCAGGCAGGGCACATTTTTCTTTTGGGTGGGGAGGGGGGCAGTTTACTTCTATATTCCTCTTTAAGGTTTTTGAGGGGAGTTCCTTGATATGGAGTAAGTAAATTGTTTGAACAATTTGGAATAAAATTAACATTCTGATCAAGATATCTCTCCAAAGAGCATTAAATACTCACTAGGTAGGAATACGAAAAATCAGCAACATATGGAACAAATTACATGAATAAAAAAAACTCGAATACTGACGTCGGAACCCTATACGCTTGCAGTAACTAAACTTTGGGTAGATACTGGAATGATTAGGAAAATGTTACACTGCAGTTTCTCTTCCATTGTCAATTAATTGAAAGTGTTAAGTTCAGTTACAACACTTTACATTGGCCATGTACCCCCAAAAAGTTTGTTTCTACTTACGAAGATATTCTGCATGTCAAGTTGCTGGAACACAGACACAATTACACAAATAAATAAACACGTACAGTAACTATAAAATCGCGAAAAACTAATTATTTCATAAGCGATCAATACGCACAGACGGAACGCAACGCAAACTCACACACTAACTCAAATCCAAATCCGTATTACAATGGGAAGAAAGGAGGATCTTTCTAAAAATACGAGGGACTAGTTTGTGCAATAAAAAGTGTTGTCAACTTTTCAGGTCGCCGGAACAAGCGCGAAGAAAAGCATTCGAGAGATTTTTTTCTATCTTATTGCTGCAGGCTGGAAGAACAAATGAACTGCCTGTCAAGCGTTGGAAACACTGAACGGTGAACGGGGCAAACATGAATGGGCAGGGCAGCTCGTTCACTGCCCAGAGACGGTTAAGAATTTTGCACTTTTCCATTGTGAGGGGACCGTCCCTTGCCTATGCTGTAAATGTTTGGATCAGTCAGTGACGTCACGTCTCCGGGGCAGAGCCGAAATTGGACTCTCTCCAACAGGACGGAGAAATATATTAACCTCGCACAGGGTGCATACCCTGTAAGTCTGGTTGCAGCAACGTAGGGTTGAGGGAAAAAACAAAAAAATATTTATACGTATATACCGATCGTCTCTTCAGATGAACTTTTTATGTTAAAATTGTTGTGGGGAGTGCCCTAGTTGCCCTTTATGTAGCATCGCCACTGAGTAAACAATAATACTGGTATTTCTTCAGTACCTACGCAGCATCACGATATGATTTTCACAAGTCTTATCATACCTCTGATAAAATAAAGGCTTTTCACTCCAAAATAAAATTATATAATGACACTATGAAGGTTATAAGTGCTTTCGGGTGAATTAACAAAACTCATTTGGTTAAGTTTTCTGGTAAGCAAATACACACGATTACTAAAGAGTATTTAGTACTGATGAATAATCATGTAATTTGTATATCACCTGTTTAAACAGATGTTTAGTTGCTAGAAACTATTTCTTTGTTATTCTAAGCTTTTTGTCTGTGTAGAGTTATAACAGTATTTTCGGCTGAAAATAGGTTTTGGATAGGGGTTGCTAAAGGGGGTGCAGAAGAAAATTAAGGGGTGTGCAACCCCCCTGGCAGGCACCACCCCTGTCATGCCACCATTCATCCTCATCTTTATTCTTATTAAAGATTTGCATAATCACTTTTGGTAGATGCAAAATAATATTATACAGTTACTTTTAGTGGTTTTTATTTCCCTGCGACATTTTCTCCTGGGAAAGTGAAACTTCCTTAGAAGTGTAGAGTGACTGGCCATGTAAGCTTGTGTGTTGTCTGTGTGTTTATCTTGGTGTAAGCTTGAGAAACCAAGACAGGAAAAATAAAAACTACTCAAAATAACTGTATTATATTATTTTGCATCCTCATTTTTGTAATTACTCAAATGTGGCAGAAATATGAAGTAAAGTAAGGAAATCAATCAATCAATTATTCCTTCTGAGAGAGCTTTCACGAAAAACAATAATTACAACTTCTATAGTAAATTTTGAATTTGCAGAATGCCATTTGTGTAGTTAATAACCAATTTTAGCTTTGAAAAAATGCTGTAGGAATTGTGCTTACATTATTTTTTTTTTCAGACCTCCTCCTGCTCCTGCTATTGGACACATTACATTTTTACATTAAGTTCCTGTAGTGCCATGAAATCAAGATTTTTCTGGTATTTTTGGTTCATTTAGATATGAGTCTGCATACATTTTTGTTTAAAATTTATGTCAAAAAATGTTATTGCAAGACCTCTTGATGTAAGGGAAGTGATCGTTTTTCAGCACTATATATAGAGAATAATAACTCTGAAAATAATAAAAAAATATTTGCTGTTTAAAGCATATAATAGGGTTACTTGCACATGAGGCATTGTGCTTTCTGTGGTACCGGCAATTGAGCCAAATTGATGATCTGTAAGAAGCGACAGTTCAGATAGTGATAATGATAATTCAGAGTGTATTTACTGGAGTGATACATTCTGTTCATGGAAAAGGTTGGATTATGTGTCAGATATGTAAACAATGAACAGTGTGCTGGAGTGGACTTCATTTGTGATCTCTGTAAGGAATGCATGAAAATTCATGCCAAATTCAAGGAAATTAAATGTATAAAGTGGTATAGTTGTTTATTTTTTAATTTCTTTACTTTCCTCCTACTTTATGACAAGGCATTTACATTGCTGTAACATACCTAAGAAACAGGGAATCATATTGCCCCATACACCCAGGGCAAAATGATCATTTGCATCATCTTATGTTTGCCTTTAATCTGTGTTACATTTCCGATTTAAAATTTCCAAATCAATTCTAAATAATAGTTAAGATATGCACCAAAATAAGTGTGTAATAGTCTTCATTGTATTATGATGTTTAGCTTAGAGGGATCATTTTGCCCCTAAAGTCAAACAAAAAGTGCTTATGGTAGCATATAGACAACCCATATATCAAATAAAAGATTACATCAAAAAATTATATTACAAGTAATCAATGTTATGTGCAAATATTTTTGGTTCATTTAGATATGAGTCTGCATACATTTTTGTTTAAAATTTATGTCAAAAAATGTTATTGCAAGACCTCTTGATGTAAGGGAAGTGATCGTTTTTCAGCACTATATGTAGAGAATAATAACTCTGAAAATAATAAAAAAATATTTGCTGTTTAAAGCATATAATAGGGTTACTTGCACATGAGGCATTGTGCTTTCTGTGGTACCGGCAATTGAGCCAAATTGATGATCTGTAAGAAGCGACAGTTCAGATAGTGATAATGATAATTCAGAGTGTATTTACTGGAGTGATACATTCTGTTCATGGAAAAGGTTGGATTATGTGTCAGATATGTAAACAATGAACAGTGTGCTGGAGTGGACTTCATTTGTGATCTCTGTAAGGAATGCATGAAAATTCATGCCAAATTCAAGGAAATTAAATGTATAAAGTGGTATAGTTGTTTATTTTTTAATTTCTTTACTTTCCTCCTACTTTATGACAAGGCATTTACATTGCTGTAACATACCTAAGAAACAGGGAATCATATTGCCCCATACACCCAGGGCAAAATGATCATTTGCATCATCTTATGTTTGCCTTTAATCTGTGTTACATTTCCGATTTAAAATTTCCAAATCAATTCTAAATAATAGTTAAGATATGCACCAAAATAAGTGTGTAATAGTCTTCATTGTATTATGATGTTTAGCTTAGAGGGATCATTTTGCCCCTAAAGTCAAACAAAAAGTGCTTATGGTAGCATATAGACAACCCATATATCAAATAAAAGATTACATCAAAAAATTATATTACAAGTAATCAATGTTATGTGCAAATATTTTTGGTTCATTTAGATATGAGTCTGCATACATTTTTGTTTAAAATTTATGTCAAAAAATGTTATTGCAAGACCTCTTGATGTAAGGGAAGTGATCGTTTTTCAGCACTATATGTAGAGAATAATAACTCTGAAAATAATAAAAAAATATTTGCTGTTTAAAGCATATAATAGGGTTACTTGCACATGAGGCATTGTGCTTTCTGTGGTACCGGCAATTGAGCCAAATTGATGATCTGTAAGAAGCGACAGTTCAGATAGTGATAATGATAATTCAGAGTGTATTTACTGGAGTGATACATTCTGTTCATGGAAAAGGTTGGATTATGTGTCAGATATGTAAACAATGAACAGTGTGCTGGAGTGGACTTCATTTGTGATCTCTGTAAGGAATGCATGAAAATTCATGCCAAATTCAAGGAAATTAAATGTATAAAGTGGTATAGTTGTTTATTTTTTAATTTCTTTACTTTCCTCCTACTTTATGACAAGGCATTTACATTGCTGTAACATACCTAAGAAACAGGGAATCATATTGCCCCATACACCCAGGGCAAAATGATCATTTGCATCATCTTATGTTTGCCTTTAATCTGTGTTACATTTCCGATTTAAAATTTCCAAATCAATTCTAAATAATAGTTAAGATATGCACCAAAATAAGTGTGTAATAGTCTTCATTGTATTATGATGTTTAGCTTAGAGGGATCATTTTGCCCCTAAAGTCAAACAAAAAGTGCTTATGGTAGCATATAGACAACCCATATATCAAATAAAAGATTACATCAAAAAATTATATTACAAGTAATCAATGTTATGTGCAAATATTGCATTAAAAATTAGCCATTAATTGAAATATTGATTTGGAAACAAACTCTTGTTAGTTCAACAGCCTATAAAAATTATTCCCTTTTGAAAATCCACCCACCCTGTGGGTAGCCATGGTACAGTCACAAACACTTCTGGGTTGTAATTATCCCATTAATGCTCAATGGAATCGTTACAACCCGGAACTGTCCGTGACTGTACAACCAATACTTATACAGGGTGTTACACTCGGTCTCAGCCCCTGATTTTTTGCTTTCAAAAATAAAACTATTGGTCATAATGTAATGAAATTTGCTACGGACATACCTTGGTGTATGAGAAGCATGGTGACGTCATTGGAGATGGCGCCACAGTCACTCTAATCCTTGTGTAGGCATACACAAGCATCTGGGTGATTCTGCTGTTAAATGCCAAAAGGGAGTCCATAAAAGTATGCCAGCGACAATTTATTGCACAGTTTGGAGTCTGGAAACCACCTGCAAAGTCATCCAGTCAATATTTTGTGAAGAAACTGGAAACAATGGGAACATTGTTGGATGTGCATGAAGGAGGATATCCAAAACTGCAGAAGCAATGGTTCAGAAAGTGAAAAACAGATTGCTGGCCTCAGGAAATGGGAGTTTCCACAAGCACATGTCAACGAGCTGCCAAAAAAACAAAGCTCTATGCATATCATGTTACTGCTGTGCAACAATTGCAACCCCATTAAGAGACCACTTCTAACACTCATTGTGACATCAGCATGCTTCTCATATGCCAAGCTATGTGCGTAGCATATTTCATTACATTATGATCAATAGTTTGATTTTTATGAGCAAAAATCAGGAGCCAAGATTCAGTGAAATGCCCTGTATTAAACACATTTATTATGCCTATGTAGTTCAAAAAATGATGAAATGAGATTATTTGCAATGGTGTAGATTTTCTTGTTTAGCAGGCAAAACTCAGTGACTCTGGGCTTGCCATGAGCTATATACAGGGTGTATCATAAGTAATATCGCAAACTGACACAGTTGAAAGTACACGATAATAGAAGCAGAAAAGTCTCAGTAAACATGGGTCTGTAAATGAGCTGTTTTCGAGATAATTGCGAATATGTGGTTACAAGCTGCCACTGACTTCATTGTTTGTAAATGTCGTCCTAGTTGATAAAATGCTAAAAATGTGTGTGAATGTGTGGTGCCACATCAGAGTATGTGGTACATGCATGATGGAGCACCGGTATATTTTGCTGCTACAGTGAGACGACATCTAACATGGAAATATGATCAAAGAAGGATAGGCCGAGGCGGGCCTGTACTGTGGCCTCCAAGAAAACCGGATCTAAATCCTTTGGATTTTTGTGTTGAAAAACTGGAACAGAGAATTGTACATGCTTGTGACCAATTCTGAAATGAACCGGAGGTGTTCGAAAGAATTCGAAACTCAATGAGGAATTGCATACAGTGTTGCATCCAGATGCAAGGACGACACTTTGAACACCTCCTTTAACAGGTACGAGTGTACAGTAATTGTGGCATGTAACATACTAACCTAGTACTGTATTCCTTCTTAAAGTAAGTATAATGTTCAATAAAAGCAATGAGATCTCCAATGACTTTTCTTACTGTATTATTAGCATTTTACCAACTAGGACGACGTTTACAAACAATGAAGTCAGTGGTGGCTTGTAACCACACATTCACAATTATCTCGAAAACAGCTCGTTTGCAGACCCATGTTTACTGAGACTTTTTTTTGCTTCTATAATCTATTTTTAAGGACACAAATTTATGGTAAATAAAAACTGAGAAGAGCGATAAATAAAATATTAGATCAGCGGTATATACCAGCGGTGAAAAAAAAATTGCACACACTTTTTCATTATGAGAGGAAACAACATACAAAAGAGCTATAAATTGATAAACTACTTCATTTTTATATACTGTACACATACACAAGTACTTAGCTGTCCGACCAGAAAGAAAACATCAACACAAAATCACTTCATTTCTAAATTGCATATCTCAAGTGATTTATTCATTGTATGGATTTAAAGGACATCCTTGCTGTCCAACAAATAAAATAATCACTACTGCACATACACAAACACATGTTAAAAATCACATGATGATAAACAAAATTCATTGACTGAACACAAATGACCCCATTGTTTCCCTTGATGTGCGGGAACAGACTAATCTTATCGCTGCTACAGCTAGCAAGTTCAATGAAACTGGAAGTTGAGTAGACATTCGGGGGAAGAAAGGAATGCAGCTTGACAGGGAACGAAGTTTTCGAACTGAGATTATGTGCATGGGAAATCCAAATTTGCAGCGCTTTCCTGATGTGATCGAACATAAAACGTTCTTCAGCTGCAAACTTTAGGCAAATGTTTCGTTACAATTTGACAGTTTGCGGGCGCAACCTCGATTGCCGGTTTTTGCTTGTTTTCTACTTAATTTGATGATATTTCATGGTTATTTCGCGAAAAAGCGTTCATTTCGTGGAAAAGCACACATTTCGCATTACATCGCGAATAAAACTCATGCATATGTCATCATTCGGGGTGTAGTTACGTGCAGAATGTTCAAAATTGAATCTTTTTTTCACATTTCGTGATTTCGCGCATCGTGAAAATTCAATGTCCCTATCTATTTTGTTCTACATACTCTTTAACTGGTCTATAGTTATGGACTCCACAGCTACAACAATTAGATACTTGCAGGTAGAGCCTCTAGCAGTAGTACTTGTAAGTACCCCAATAGATAAAAATCGCAGGGTGTGATGTTGAGAGACCTGGGTGACCATCAACAATGCACAAGATCATGGTGTCCACCTTCTCTCTGCTCTTTGTGCAATTGAAATTCTACATGGCAGCCACGTATATTCTAGGCTACCTAGGCTATCGCCAAAGCCCAGATTAAATACAGAAAATATCAAATGTGACTGATGCTTCACTCTCAAACAACGACCGCGGGAAAAAATGATAGCATAAAACCCGCAACTCCTGTGCACCATACTCCAGGGGGAGAGTGGACCATGCTTCCTTATGGCCCGAGCTCAATGGAAGAAAAGGCTGCACGGGGATTTTTTCATCCAAGATTTGTTTTCCTTGTGCTCGCTCGATACATGGGGATGGACTCCTTTGCTTTAAAACTACCACCAGACTTCAGCGGTTATATTCTTCCCCGACCAGTGCCTGGGGCTGGTATTTGTAGTGGCTTCTTAGACAGGGAACTCTTTGTTTTATAACGGCGGTAAAACCTTACAGCGATGTCAATGCACTAACCAGCATGGGATTTTCCCAGGTAAAGGAAATTTTGAAACTAAACTACTATTACAGGAACGGTAAAAAGAGTGGCTGGCATGTGATAGGGAATTTATCCTCTAGGCCAAAACAACACTGTCCCATCGAACACATGCAGAACTCACAGGCTGCTGACCTTCAACCAATGACGTTTTCAACCCCTCTGCTGCTTTGTTTATGACTGGCTGTGGTAGACTGACTGGCCGGAGATGACAAAGGGCATTTTGCGAGTGGAAATCGCATTGAAGGAAGTTTAAGAAAATTAGGTTTCTTACTGTGTGGATTTTCTTATGTGTATTGAGTGAGTGAATTACGTATATATGTTTTGAATGATCTGTGCTGCGTCGTGTAGTGAACGAAAATGAATGACATAATTAACGAACTATTGCCGAAACAATTTACTCTGCTTTTGCATGAGGGTAAACATCAAATTGTGAGGATATGCAGGCCTCTGGCATCGCAAAGAAGAGAAGAATGGATTTGATTTGTTATTTTGCATTGTTCTTCTTCCACTTTAGTTAATCGTGATGATGAGAATGAGTGACGATACGATGAAATTCATGAAGGGTCATTCACAAAGAATACCCATGTCCATGCCTGGATTTGACCCAGGGACACCTGGCATCATAGTGCGCTGTGCTAATAATCATTTTACCACAGAGGTTGCCAAGAGAAGAATGGAGTTCCTGTCCAAATTAAATATTCAAGGTAAGAAATTTATTGTAAGAAATTTATTATACATGTATATTTTATTCTCGCACGTAGGCCTACATAAATATTTCACAATATGGGCCTCTATATTTTATAAATAATCATGAAATATTTGAAATGTTTTCCTTATTGTTTTTATATTAATCACACAGTGATATTTTTATAATTCTTAGTAAATTGTAATGTACGTATTTTAATCGCAATGTCACATCACCTTAAAATCCAAGAAATTGAACGAAAAAGAGCCTCCCATTTGAACATTATGATAAAAAGAGATAGCCCAGGTTTAAAACCCATCATACGCCACTGCTACATGGGTTATTAAAGCTTTGATTGTTACTTTCTCTGGTGACGCATAGCAAATGTTTGTATCTTTTACAACATGTTCACAATTAAGATTTGTAATCTGCTCCTTCTTTTTAAATAACCCTGTATAATACCAATTTTAATT
Organism: Lepisma saccharinum; assembly: GCF_977018435.1. Lineage (NCBI taxonomy): Eukaryota > Metazoa > Arthropoda > Insecta > Zygentoma > Lepismatidae > Lepisma > Lepisma saccharinum. The sequence continues at coordinate 23,065,615 of NC_139252.1, read as the reverse complement.
TAAAAATGACAGAAATGTAGAAAATTATGAATAGAGAAAACTAGAGAAAAAAACAATTTTGCAAGTTTACACAAGGTTACTTTTAAATAAAAACAATGTAAAGATAAAAATAATAAAATAATAATAATTCCAATTATAGTTGATTTTCTTCCAATATATGCCACTGTTCTGCTGCTGTTCTTGTAGAAACAGTTTAATTTTGAAACTGTTGTTACTTATTGTTTGAGTGATTGAATTAGGTTATTGTATGTAGTTTGCTGTCATTTTTGGCTAATTGCAAAGATGAAGATGAGATTAATGATGGGACACTCACAGGCCCATAGCCAGAATTCGAACTTTTTTTTGGGGGGGAGCTCATCCCTTGTCAGCAGCCACCATCTAAACGTGTAAAGGTTGGGGGGTAGAAGCCCTGAAGATAAATTTCAGTATGTTACAACTTATTATGAAAGATGTCTAATCCTGCTTGTATCATCCTGTGGTAACGCATTGGCCGACAAACCCACTCGAATCACAGCAAATACTAAGACACTCCTAGACTTTATAGCAATAGATAATACTGAAGTTGTTCACAGGTCGAATGTTGAAAACCCTATAGGTACCTCTCACATATGTATGTGTCATTGGTTTGTGAGAAGCCCATAAAGCAGATGAAATATGTTACATATCGTGACTTTATTAATTTTGATGTGATAAATTCAAAAATGATATGAAAGCCATACATTGGGAATTGCTGAAACCTATCCATAATATAGAAGACAAAATAAACTGTTTTAATTCAAAAATCATAAGTGTCTTTGAAAGTCATGCACCTACCAAAACGGCAAGGGTAGATAAAAAAATATACTCCATGGATCACAGATAATGTAAAACTAGTAATGAAACTCAGGGATAATGCCTTACGTAAATTTAAATGAACAAATAACCCACATGACTGGCTAGATTACAAGGATCTCCGTAACTTTACAACATCAATTACAAGGCAGGAAAAGAAAGCATATTTCACATCCCATGTAAACAGTAGAAATATGAACACACGTGGTACCTGGCAAAAATTAAAAGATTTAGGTATTGTTGATAAAACTACAAATAATATTGATGCCCTTCCATCTAATCTTAGGGGTGCATTGTTATAAACAACCATTTTGTTAGTGTAACACAGAATCTCAATTTTTCTTAAACACTTATCCAAAAACAGAACAATTACTTCATGACAAACAAAAATGAGAATACCACAGATTTATGTTTCACAATTAAAACAATAACAGAACTTGACATATATAAGTTTACCATAGTATAAACTCAAATGCAGCTGGAGCTGATAAAATCACAGTTAAAATGTTAAAAGTTATCGCTTCCCTTTGTACTGCCTGCACTAACAAAAATCATCATTTTCCCTATCTGCACCGGAGAATTTCCCTACATAAGGAAGTAAGCTCACGTAATCCCACTAGCAAAGAAGAAGAATATTCAAAGTCTTGAAGACCTTAGACCAATAAGCTTGCTGCCTGTTGTCTCCAAAATTATTGAAAAAGAAGTGTGTCAGCAACTCACGAAATTTGTTAATGCAAACAATATATTACCAGAATTCCAGTCAGGTTTTCGCAGTAAACATAGTACAGTCACTGCACTCACAAAAGTAGTAGATGACTTCCTTCATTTCATGGATGAATGGAGTGCAGTCATACTAGTTCTCCTAGACCTCAGCAAAGCCTTCGATAGTGTACAGCATGATCTACTTTTAGCTAAACTCAGATATTATAACTTCAGCCCATTAGCAATCAAGTGGTTCAACTCGTATCTTACAGACAGACAGCAGAAAGTACAAATGCTTGGCACTCCACTATCATTTTCAAAATCTGTGACAATAAAAACTGGGGTGCCTCAGGAATCAATATTGGGGCAATTATTGTTTACTTTATACACAGCAGACTTATCGAGAGCAATACAAACATGTACATATCATTTCTATGCCGATGACACACAGATATACCTACCTACCACGCCAATTACAGTTAGACGTGATTCCAATGGACTGATATTAAATCCCAACAAATCCACATACATGTTACTGCAGAGGAGCAACCACGAATTTTTGTCTGGGGGGGAGGGGGGCAAGTACCAGGATGAACATACCAACAACAACAAATAATAATAATAACAATAATGACATTATTATTATTATTATTATTATTATTATTATTACTAGTGGTAGTAGTAGTAATAGCAGTAGTATCAAAAACATTATCATCCTCATAAATTATGCAAAGAGGGTGTAGAAGTTGGTACTGAAGCATTTGTTTCAAACAGACGAAAAATGGAAAACAAGGACACAAACTGTATTTTTGAATGGCAGAAAATGAATGATAAATGCATTCCATAGATAATAATTTTTGTACATATAACATGTATAACTTTCATGTCTTACGCATATGCAAAATGGAGCGACATACTCGTAAAATAAGAAAATATATATGCAACATAAAAAAGGTAAAAAAAAGATAAAGTGTTCCCCTGTGCTTAGCACCATGCCATGAAGGCATATAGGGGGTGTGGGGGTAATGCCCCACACTTTCTTGATCTGGTCGTAAGTGGGGGTGTTGTGATCAGCATCACACACCTGACCGCCTTTACCCCCCAGGGTTTAAACCAGGTACCCATGTCATTCGACGCTGGTGGGCGGCAGGGCTGCTTCCAACGTTAGAAAAGTTCCCGGGTTTGAACCCTGCGAGCAAGAAAATTTTACGAAATGTATTTTAATTTGCATAAAATTTGAAATCGAAGGGAGCAATTTCTCCTCTGAGTACCCCTTGCAAGTGTCCTTGGCCCTCAATGTGTGCACTCCCCTTGCCCACCCCCCCCCCCACCCCCCCTATTTGCAACCTAATAGGGCACAAATAATATCACGGGGTGCGCATTCTCTCTTTTACAATGTTTTTTCATTTAGATCATTCGGCACCCATGGCTGACTCGAGCCACCACCTACAGCCGGGAAGGAATAACCTGGCAGTGACATCACTCCCTGCTAAGTCAGCGTTGCCAACTACTATGAAAGGAACCATGGCACGAGTAAGAGTACGAGCAGTAAGGACCACGGTGCAAACTACCAATTTTAAATTTAATGTTAGCACTGCTAGATGTTTATTTTATGTTTGTTTATTTTAATTATTTCATATAATTCGGCTTTCAGCTAACCTTCTGCATGCGGAATATTGTGAGATGACAGCTGCGACTTCATTTCATCCTTCCTGCTGTTTGATGTTGGGATTTTTTCCACTAACTTGTTGTGGTACGAAACATTGTCACACACAATAACAGAGTTTGGGGGCAGATTGGGAAGAAGCTGTTCTTCGAACCACAACATCGTCATGATAAAACTGGTAATCATAAAGGAGGTGGTGTTCTTATTGCAGTTAAAAATAAAATACGTTCAGATGTTGTTGAACTAAAAAGTAATCTTGATATGTTATGTATTAAAGTCTCTATATGTAACCAATTGTATTATATAATCGAGATCTATATCTCTCCTGCTTCCAAAATTGATATCTATAAATCATTTTACAATTTGTTTGAATGCAAAGAAGAGTTACAAAATAATCTATTTATAGTTGGAGACTTTAATTTACCGTTGATATCTGACTCTTCATACAATCTACAAGAAAGTGGGCCCTGTTATAAATTGTTGCAAAACTTTGTAAGTTTCTATGATTTACATTCAATAAACAATGTTAAGAATGGCAATAACAGAACCTTAGATCTTATACTTACTAATGTGTATAGTAACATTACAGTATCTAGAGATGAATATCCTCTTGTTAAGGAGGATATACATCATCCTGCATTAATTATAAATATGTCTATGGAAATAAAGGTCAAGAGGATTAAAAATAATATCACTCTCAAAAGGAACTTTTGTAAAGCAAACTTTATGCGCATGTACGAATTTTACGAGGTATAGACTGGGCATATTTATACAAAATAGGTAATGTAGAAGAGGTCATAACTTATTTTTATAATGTAATTAATAAGGTATTTGATGAAACTGTTCCATATAAGAAAACTAGTATGCACAACAAATATCCACGATGGTTTACCGTAGAAATTATTAATAAATTAAAACTAAAAGAATATCATAGAAAACGAAAGAAAGATAGTGTAAATAGCAAGGTAGAATATAAAAAGTTTAAAAAAATAACTAAAATATTGATAGATAAAGCATACAAAATCTACATCAAAGAAATAGAATAAAATATACAAAAAGATACCAAAGGATTCTGGGAATTTGTGCAAAGTAAAAGGGGCAAGAGAACCAATTATAATCCTACAATGGTCTTTGAAAATAAATTACTTGAAACGAGTCAACATATTGTTAATGGCTTTGCGTCCTATTTTAAATCAGTGTATGTAGATAGTACTGGTGTTTATAATCCATCAGAATATTCTAAAACGGAAGTCCCTTATGAACTATCATTTAGAACAATAACATCTAAAGAATATTTTGAAGCCATAAAAAAAATTGGGTAACAGTAGTATAAGCCGGAGACACATAAAACTCGGTTGTTTTCAAATAAAAATCATTGCTACTTACCTCATATGCATAGCGGAAGATTTTTCAAGCTGGCCATAACTTTTTTCCATGAAAATCACGTTACTTTTAACATTATAATCATTTACTGGTCGTTGCTAATTCGGCGGGCAAATCTTGACTCACGTTGTTTATCGTCAGCTGATGTGCAGTGTTTCCAAACTTATGAACCGATAAATGCCGCACAAACTATTCACAAAAGGTTTTTAAGCGAAAATTGAGGCTAGACTCTACTTTACGTCCTTATCTGCATGGTGATTGCTTCTTTGCGTTCGCGGTGCGCGGTCGTGGTGCGGCACCCGGCATCTCTTCGGGTAAGTACCTTTTGCTTTTTACACTTTCTGTTCACGATAGTCCCACTATCCATTCACGGGGTCGAGGTATGCCTACGAGGTTAGGTTAGGCCTGTTAGGTTAGGTTCCATTAGCACTCATTTCACCCCTAAATATGTGCTTCATCATCTAAAAAATACCTCAGTACGTTCAATTGCGCATATCCGGACAACATCGTTTTTCTCGATTTACTCCTTCAGGAAATTTTTGCTCGCTTTGGGATTTACGTTGTTGAATTCCTTATAAAATAAGCTTTCCAACGATATATGACACGTATTCCTTAGGAAAAGGACGTAAACTAGAGTCTTACCTTTTATTGGAAAAAAAAACCGCTCACACGTCATCTTGTCAAACTTCCGCGTGGTTGCTACACTGTGAGGGGATTACATAACCAAACGCACGGAACATTTGATTCACGTAGTCGACGGTAATGGTGGCATGAGCTATTGCACAACGGAGATGCATGATTGACGAAAAATATCTTATTTACAGGCAAAATACGTAGCACGATTATAAAAAAAAAATATCTCCGGCTTCAGAAAGTCCTCAAGAACACAATTCCGTAGGTACTTTCTCGTCTTTTCTCCTGTAAATTTTAAGAAATCCGTCTCCGACTTATACTACTGTTACCAAAAAGGGAAACCAAAAATATCAACTGGGCCGGATGGAATCCCTCCTTACGTATTAAAAGCATGTGCAGAAATATTAGAAAAACCTTTGTGTTCAATATTCAATTTAATAATAAAAAATCAATACTTCCCTAATCTATGGAAATTAATGCAAGTCTGCCCCATTTTAAAAACAGGAGATTCTAGAAATATAGAAAATTATAGACCCATTGCAATTTTATGTGCACCAGCAAAAGTATTTGAACATATTATATATATGCGAATATTTAATCATGTAAAGAGTTTTATAAGTGAAAGTCAACATGGATTTTTTACTGGTAGGTGGACAACAACGAATCTAATTAATTTTGTCCAATATGCACACATGTGTCCAATGTGCATGATCGTTCAAGTATGCATGTAATTTACACTGATTTCTCCAAAGCATTTGATAAAATTAATCATGATGTCTTGTTAAAAACCTTTCAAGCTTTGGGTTGACACATAATTTTTTGTCTCTTATTGAGTCGTATTTGAATCATAGGAAACAGTATGTAACATATAAAAATACTAAGTCATATATGTATACTGCACAGTCAGGGGCCTCAAGGATCCAATTTAGGACCATTGTTTTTCATTCTTTTCATAAATGATTTGCCATTACATGTTAAACATTCATATTGTTTAATGTATGCTGATGATGTAAAGTTATATAAACAAATTAACGAGCCCCAGGATGTTATGAAACTACAAACAGATTTAAACAGCTTATTTGAGTGGAGTGTTAAAAGTAATCTTGGACTCAATATCAAGAAATGCTGTTTTATGATAATATCAAATACAGAACATACCACACATTATGAGTACTACAATAATCAGGAAAAGCTGAAACAAGTGAAAAGCATTAAAGATCTGGGAGTAATAATTGATTGTAAACAAGCGTTTCATGAACATATATCTCATATAATAAATAATGCGTATAGATCTTTGGGTTTACTAATAAGAAATTGTCTCAATTTTAGCAGTACTACTTCTATTAAGCTTCTGTATAGTGCCTTAGTTAGAAGCAAACTAGAATATGCATCTATTGTTGGGTCACCACTTTACAAAACCCACATAAACAAATAGAACAAGTGCAAAAAAAGTTTTTGAGATATCCATATTACAAGAGGTACACCATGTCTGCATACGCAAACAGAGTTGCATATACCCTTTTACTGAAGGAATTCTCATTTATGACACTCAGCAATAGAAGAGATTTAGGACAACAGAAATTTCTTTATAAAATTATAACTGGGTTGTTGGATAATAGAGAGTTTCTTTACCAAATATGTTTTAATGCTAGCACATGTAATTTAATAAGAAATTTATTGCTATATAATATCCCTAAAACTGAAAAGTACAAACAATCACCATTAATTAGAATGAGTAGTATGTATAATAGAATAACATCCACAAATCCAAATATTGATTTTAATCTTAACATTTTGGAATATAAAAATGCTATAAAAGCCACACTTAACAGAGATACTTTCACAAATGGTTGATTATTTATTGTATTTATTAATTATTGTAGAATGTTGTATATGTATCCCTATATCCAGATAAATGTGTGTTTTTTTTATATATATAATGTAAATATATGTATGTGGATAAGCTTAAGGATATGTGTCCATTAATATGTGTATGTATTTATTTCATTGTTGTTTCTATCCTATTATGGTCATATTTATTCTGTACATTCATGAGAAATGTGATAATATTGGTTGTGGATATATGAATAATTTATGTGTGTTGTGTATATGTTTGTATGTGTGTATGTATGTATATATATTTGTGCGAGCACGTCATTACTCTACGTTATATAAGTGTACTTACGTCATAGTTAATAACTATGTAATATGTATGCATGTTATTTAATCTCACTTATATTCATGTTCACATTATTTATGTTATATTAATGCCTCTGTAATTGGAGATATCCTTTCTCTGTAGAAGGCAAATAAACAAATAAATAAATAAAATTGCTAGTGTTCATCTCCCCATGATAGTCCCCACAAGTTGTTTTTGAAAGGAACACTAACTTCGCCCCCTCCACAAATCCACTTTCACCACCGGCATGCACAATAATAAACCTGGGACCCTTTCCTGTTGGCACTTTTACCCCCACCCCCCCCATCCCCCGAATCTTTGGGATCCAGCCAAACTTTGGGGACAGTGTGGTGTGTGTTCACGAAACTTTCGTCCATGTAAATGAAAGACCGGCAGTTTGCTCTGTGCGCAGTTCTTTAACTTCACGCAACGCAACGATGCTGTTTCGTTCAAGGAGTAGCTTCCTGCTGCTTATGCTATGCTTTTTAAATCTGAATCCTAATTTTCTTATCATTCGCAACGACCAACGCGAACCCTTAAAATTAATATTTTCTTGCAGTTCCTTCATCAGTATATGTACGGTGACAACAATGCTTTTCATGTATAAATCATGGATTGTTCAGTGCACGACTGCTTCATCAAAAGAATTCAGATTTGTGACACGTTGCTGGGCGTTCAGTCGGTTTTTGCACGCCATTGAAAAAGGTTTCCCGCTCGCACTCTCAACACTTTTGTCTTTCTCCTTCAAAATTCTCCACACAGATCTTTCACTGACACCTGTGGTTTTGTTTTCATCGCAATCAAAGTACTTATACACATTGAAAACTATTTCTCTTGCATCGCTGTGCAAAAGCTTACCTTTCTTTACGCCACTGCTCATTGTACAACAATTACAAAACCAGCAAAAAAAAAAACCCTAACAAAGAAACAAAATAGCCTGCAATCCCTCGCTCGTACCTGCGGTTTGTTAGACTAATGTAGCAGTGTGGGGGTTTGCACGTCTGCATCACCCCTCTTGGAAAAATTTCAATTGGTTTGGACGTCACCTTGTGGTCTGCTCTAGCGAATGAGCCTTCGCTTCTGGAAGGAGAGGTGAAGGTGGGAGATGACATCACTGCCAAGTTATTCCTTCTGCGCTGTAGCTATGACTCTGAACTTGAAACTGAGAAAAGTCGGCATTGCGAGCAAAGCGAGCAAGAAAATTTTACGAAATGTACTTTTATTTGTATAAAATTTGAAATCCAAGGTGGCAATTCTCCTCTGTGCCCCCTGTAGGTACCCTTAGCCATCAATGTTTGCTCCATTGCCCCCCCTAGATTTGACTTCCGTCGAAGGTTGAAGGGGGCAATGCCCCCCATCCTCTGTGGTTGCACCACTGTGTTACTGAGGAACAGACAAACAATTACGAATGATAAGTATAACGACATGGTCTTCAAAATACGTAGGACGTGCATACCGCATAAAACATCTAAAAACCTGGGTTTGGTGATTGATAGAACAGAACACATCAATGGAAAAGCATCTGTGTAGAAAAGCATTCTACATTCTCAGAAATTTATATAGGTCTCAAAATTATCTAACCGAAAAAGTTAAACTGAAGATTGCCGAGCTGTTATTGTGGTCACTCTTTGATTACTGTAATGTAGTTATGGCCCTGGGGTCTTGGTCAGAGATAAAAGGAAAATTCAGGTGATGCAAAATTCTTATATACGATTTGCATTGAACATAAGAAAATATGAACATATCCTGCCTCATTTGAACACAAAGAAAATATTAACAATGGACAGAAGAAGGCATTTTAAAAGTAAGTAAACCAGATTATCTATTCAGAAAACTTAAAATAGACACTCAAATACACTCACACTCCACGCAAGGGCATAACAAACTTTTTACATGTCATTACAGTACCGCCTCCTTCAAATCATCATTCTCAGTAAATGCAGTTTCAACCTGGAATAAATTGCCCATAACAATAACTAACCAATCAACACCACATGTTCTTAAATCCACAGCAAAGGACTATCTATTATGTAAACAGTTTGGATCTAGAAGCACACATGAATAAAAAAAAACATCCCACAATGGATTAATGTCAATGTAAGAATTTGATATTACTTCATGTCAAATATTTCCATTCTTGCACCATCAAACATTAACAAAAATGCAGTTACGTGTACATGTGTGTGTGCGTATTTAAAATTTAGTTTTATGTAGTTTTATGTGTATACATATACTCATTAATTGAAGACTAAAATTGGTAAACGCTGGAAGTGCCAAAATAATTCAAACACAGTTTTCCACGTAAAACTGTGAAATGTGCCATGCTTTATAATGTGGCAAACGTGAATTGTGGCTGGTAGCTATCTAAGTAGTTCAAAGGGCGTGTAAAGAGACACTAGTGTGAACGTTCTTACGGGCTGATGTGCTGAACGATGCGATTTCTCAACACTTTCGCTTTTTGGCACTTACAACATTTACCACTTTTAGTCCTCAATTGTATCTTTACAGTTCTTATTTGATTCCAAATTGTCCATACATTTTTCTTTCATCTTTCTTACTTATTTACTACTATTATTATTATTTTTTGTTTTATTTTTTTTTCTTGGATATACACTGCTCAAAATAATTAGGGGATCAAGCAAAAATAAGTAGGGGATCAGACCAGATAGTAGTTATCAGCGCCTGTATGAGCTACAATCAGCTGCTAAAGCCCCGGAAACGAAAGTTCCAGTGCCTTAAACATGACGTAACCTTTGCACTGGTGATATCAAAGGGTAGAGGGGAGTAGTGTGTGCGTGCTGGTGTTGTATGCTAGTAGTCTCTGGTTAGCGATACAGTTCAGTTGGAGAAAGCAAAGGTTCAGGTGAGAAACGCAATGCCGCACCAACGTGATTTACCGGAAGCTATGGCTTGGAGAGCCATAGGAAGGATTGAAGCTGGGCAGTCACAATGCCATTGGAGGGTCGCAAAGTGTGATTTCCAGACTATGGAATCGTTTTGAAACAACAGAAAGTGTTCGCAGAAGACAAGGCCAAGGTCATCCACGAGCAACAACATCGAGGGAGGACCGTTATCTCTTAATCACAGCCTGTCGGAACAGGGGGCAGAATGCAACGCTACTGCAACATTCCTAGCAAACAGCAACGGGACGCAGAGTGTCATCGCAAACTGTCCGGAATCGTCTTCATGAAGATGGCCTCTATGCACGTAGGCCCATGGTGTGTGTTCCATTAACGTTAAAACACCGTAGAGCCCGTAGAAACTGGGCGGAGGAAAATCATGGTTGGGGACATGCCGAATGGAGGTCCGTTCTGTTTTCTGATGAGTAGCAAATCAGTGTGGAACCTGACAATCGACGTGTTCTCATCTGGAGGGAATGCGGAATACGAAACAACCCAGCTTTTGTGCACGAACGCTCCCGATATGGTGGCGGTGGACTGATGGTGTGGGCAGGAATCAGTATTGGTGGACATTCGGACCTGCACATCATCCACGATGGCACCTTGACAGCTCGAAGGTATAGAGACGAAATCCTCTGACCTTATGTCGTGCCTTATCCTGGTGCCATTGGTGATTCTTTCCATTTCATGGATGATAATGCTCTTTCACACCGAGCTGGGTTGGTGCACAACGTGCTGGACCAGGAGGGTATCGAGCGTCTGCCCTGGCCAGCTTATTCTCCAGACTTAAATCCAATCGAGCACATCTGGGTTGCACTAGGCCGAAAAGTTGCAGCTCGATCAGCACCTCCCACAACTCGTGCAGAGCTGGAAATTGCCCTTCTGGCAGAGTGGTGACGTATCCTCCAACAGCTCATTGACCAGTTCATTGATTCCATGCTACACAAGTGTGCAGCAGTATTGGCATTAGGGAAGACCATTCCCCCCTTACTAGAGGAGAGTTGCTGTAGTGTTTGTGTCTTGTTTATGCTCTAATTGTCATATTGCGTCACATGTCATTAACATCAGGTATCATGACAGCATATCTTGCTAATCTCAGAATGAAATAAAGGATCTGGTATTAGTATGCCTACATGAGTTTTGATATCTGGTCTGATCCCCTACTTATTTTTGCCTGATCCCCTCATTATTTTGAACAGTGTATATACCGTTTGTAACTGTATACTGTCTTCTGACAAGGGTTAGGTGGGAGAACAGTGTATGCTGAACCTAACCCGCTCTATAAAGATATATTATTATTATTATTATTATAACCACTCCACCGTGAAGGTTGGCTGTTACTTATAGATTCAATATTGGCTGGTGTGCATTTCATGTTTTCAGGGTAGATATAGAAAAAGTTGCACTATCCACATTCAGCCATTTTCCTGTCTTGGAAAGGTCATTTTTCAATATAGAATTTCTACAGGTTTCCAAAGGTCCTGGAACAGGTAAACATTTAAAAATCTATCTGGAAGGTGTATGGGGTCTTCACTGGTATCCTACTGAAGGAAATTGCTCCATTTCTAGTCTCACATTCCATTTAAATCATGCAATGCACTCCTTATATGACAGTGTAGCATGGATCTACATCTTTGATATGGGAAAAGCATATCATGTTAACCCTTTTTGATATATGGGGTATGAGAAATATTGTAAACCATATTTCAATTGTGACAGGCCAATTTCTTAGTAATTTATTTGTCTTTTCAATCATCCACCAGCTAGATTTTCAAAACGGTAGACTATGCAGCTGTCTCACTTTATGGAGATCAGGAAATGGATAGCCATTCAGCATGGAGATCACAAAGTAGGCGTACCCCCTCCCCCCCCCCTGGTATTTTCGACACTACGATGGTTATGGTTGAATGCTTGATATGAACACATACCTGATGGTTTAAGTGTCTGGAGCATCGGTATGGAGACAGTCTTTTTCGTAGCACAGCCGAACTCCGTGCCATATTTTGGTACACTTTGCAAGTGTGAATAAGACCTTTTTCCAGGCAGTGACGTTCCTCTCAATGCATTCTGAAGGGCCTCCAAGAAGTTCCAGTCGTGGTTAATCAATGGCACAGGTATGTGTTCTTATCAAGTAATCCAACTATTACCATCGTAGTGTCGAAAATAAAGGGGGATATGCCCACTTTGTGACCACCCTGTTCTATTTTGGATTAGGTTTTCATACCTGTTAAACAATTTAACTTTTATCATGTCTTGCTTATAACCTTTCCAACTTTGAGGAGAGATCGAAGTCATTCTGAAAATTTGGATAACCAAAAGATGTTATGTTTTGTGATCGTTATCTTGCTTAATTTTATGATGTTAAAGACACATGGTGTGAAATATCAATGGTTTTAACTATTTCTCTTTTTTCTATGTTGCTTTTCTACCTCTTGCATTAATAAACCATGATGCTATGTTTTGTCCAGATACTCCTTTGCTCATAAAATTTCGAAGTAAGTTTTACCCTTGATGTAAAAATCTACACACAAATATTATACAGCATGCGAGTCCAAAAAATATTCAGTGATTTAATTATGTCATACTTTCACGGGGGAAATAACGAAACAACACAAATATGTAAAAAACAATTTATGATTTCATGTGTAAAACTGTACACCTGTTGTTTCTTTTTTTAATAAACCTTTCTCATGAAAATTGCATAGGCAGCACTGTACAAACTCTTATTACATTAGTTCCCTAAAATAAGTATTGCACAATAAGCAATGCTTCATATTTTGCATTATGGAAAAAGAAACAAGTGTTGGATGAAACAACATTGAATTTACAGCACTAAAATACTTTAGAATCCAGAGATTCATGTCAAGCATTATCAAATTTACACTATCAAATCAGGTGGTGACTCAGCAATAAGTGAATTAAGTACCTTAAACATACCTTATATTTGTCATACTAAAAGAAGATTTAGTATGCATTTGATGGAATGCAAAAGCATTTTTGCTTTTTTAAGACAAATTAACAATATCACAGCTCTTTTTTATATGTTAAACCAATATTTGTAACTATTTCATTGATATACATGTGTGTATTCACACAAAATACCTGTAACAATTCAATGAATAACCACATCTCATATGTTTGATGCAAGATGTTTGTCTTTGTGATTGTACATTGTTTCAATAAAGCAACTATTAATATTCCTTCTTTCTAATTCTACATCATTTTAAATAAAAAATCCACATAAGAAAAACCTTTTATAAACATATTTCTCTGTTTTCATTACTTAAAGATATGTACAAAGTGCCTCTAAACTTTAACATCACAATTGGGTTGTTTTGACAATTGTCTAATAAAGAACAGGTGTACATAATGAGTGATGTTATGAGAACAATATTGTGAATGCGTTTAACAAGAAATTACTTCTAATGCATCACATGTACTTGAGGTAATAGAAAAGTTAGATTTACAAATATAGTTTTCTTCTAAGCTGTACAAGGTGTTAGTACCAAAGACTAATTTTTTTCTACTTTATCAATTTCTCTCACGCTAGACAGTTGATTGCATAGTGACAGTGTCATATGGCACCCTGAACATTTTGGCCAAGTTAACATTGATATTTGAGAATAACTTACAAGTGAGGCAGAAAAACCAATACTGTCTGTTGTAAATGATTTTTACACTTTCTTTTGGCAAGTAATGAACATAATTTATTATTTGTAACTTCAGTATCTTGTCTCAAAACAAGTCTTTTATAAGTACATGAAATATTTTAATGTAAAGGAGATCACTGCTTAACCATTCACTCTGCTATTCAACACAGTGCACAGTAATTCACTTCGCAATACACGACAGCATCACAGATAAATGTAGTGTTCTTCTAAGGTGTTCATACACTTAACAAAGTATCAATAATTTCATTACAATGTTACTTCATAGTGCTAAAGAAATTTACTGATCTTGATGCTTTATATTTTCAGGGTTAACACTTTTTATATCACTGAATCATTTGAAGGTATCGATTTTCCTCCAGAAGTGATGTTAATGATGATGTCATGTCATTAATAACCATATTGGATGTTTCCATTAGTGGATTATTATTAGGCTTGCTTTCCGGAACAGGTGGATGGCATGGCAAGGAACTTTCGGTAGTGGGAGGAGCTAATGGTACACCCACAGCTCCTATTGGTTTGTTTGGTACAGCTGCTGCTTGGACACAACCTGAGTTTTGATATGCCTGGTTACCACCAGCTTTGGAACCTGCACTTTTACCCAAAGCTGCTGCCCTTGCCTTTGGATCTGTGCTGCTCGTCACTGTATCACAGTCGGGAGACATTGGTGTTTTCGCTGCTGCACCTGCCCTCGGAGTTTCACACTTCACCGATTCCTGATTGGCTGCCCACGACTGACACTGCTGTACGTACTCCAACGTCCTTTGGTATGCCTCTTGCCGCATATTTTGTGGACTAGCAACTGGCTTAAGTTGATTTGCAGGCTTTGCACCTGGTTGCGTTGACGATTGGCTAATGTCTTGGCACTGAATTTCTGGTGGACCACTAGCACTTCTAGCACTCACAACACTAGCATTACTAGCAATATTGTTTCCACTTGCAGGGTTGTTTGCATTTGGTAAACAAGGATTGTTGTATCCTTGAGGCATTTGGGCATTGTTTTGTGCATACACATTCACGGGAGCAACCACAGGTTGCGGTTGCATCATGGGAACTTGTTGGGGATTACACTGTGGTGCCATCTGCTGAGGTACCATCACAGCATTTTGTGGTGGTTGATACTGTTGTTGAGGATTATTCATCATCCACTGTTGTCCTTGTTGCACCATAGCACCATTGTACTGTTGTACAGGTACCACCATGGTTTGAGGTGCCTGCTGTCCATTCCCATAATTCCCCACCATGTTCTGATTACACTGATAATTCCAGCCACCACAATTTTGAGCCATTGTTGGATCACAAGGCCCTGATTGGTTCATATTATTACCACTTCCCATTTGCTGACAGTTAAAGCAAGGTTGGCTGTACATGGCCATCGATCCATTTGGCTGTGCAACGTGACCACATGAGAATGTTTGAGGGAACATGTTATTATTCACACTTCCAACATTACTTAGATTTCCTGTACTTCCCATATTCGACATCGAACCATATCCCATCATATTGTTGCCACAATTGTTCACATTGGGATTCATCATAGGCATTGTACTATTATTAGTCACAAAAGCTTGTTGCGGTAACTGCATTTGCTGCTGAGGAACATTGTTGATGACGTTGGGAGGGTGAGTAAAGTTCTGCATATTATTACAAGGGTTTTGCTGCTGTTGCTGTGGAGGATAACAGTTCTGCATAGGCATTATCGTCCTGTTCATTTGTGCCTGCATTGGAGCATTGTTGCAAGGTTGGGCAGCTTGATAATTGGGTGCCTGGGGGTACTGTTGATTGTAAACAGGAGCAACGACCTGTTGTGCTTGATTGTGTGGGAAGCATGGAGGAACTTGATTGAAATTTGGAGCCGGAGTCGCAGCTGCTGGGCTCTGCATCGGCTGGTTAAAATTCTGAGCTGCAGGACTCGGCATGGATTGGTTAAAGGTGTTCGCTTGAGCAGGACTAGGCAGAGATTGGTTGTAGCTGGCAGCACCGGGGCTTGGCTGCGGATAGTTTCCATATCCACTTCCGGCACCAACTGAAGGTGGTGAAGTTATCATTCCTGCTGCACCGGTACCACTGTATGCTGGACTTGGTACTGGCTGCGAACTATATGGTGGCTTAACAGGAACAGGTCCAGCAGCTGGGGTGCCTGGGGCAACTATTGGATGCTGTGGCTGCTGCTGTGGCTGCTGCTGTGGCAGCTGCTGTGGTTGTTGCTGTTGTGGATAAACTGTATTCACAACTGCTGGAGCTGGTTTTGGACTTTGCGTCGACTGATCAACTGCAATCACGTTGCCACCACTTCCTTCATCTTGGTTCACTTTCCCAGTATCAGAAACCTAGAATATACATAAGAAAGGTTGTACTAACATAAGAAAGTGGAAGTTAATAAAATTCAAACAGATTTTACTAATGGCCAAATTAAGTTCATAAAATACATAAATATTAATATTTTCAATATAAAACTATAAAACTTGAAGAACCTAAATTCTTTCAAGCTGACATAAGTGAATGTATTAGAAACAATATGCCCATGTTTCCACTTATTTATTATAAGTCTTCTTTTGACTCAACAGCATGAAGTTGCAATAAAAAAAATATAGAGGAAATATTAAAGATAAAATAAGACACATTATATTTCACTCAGTATCCATTGTAAGCAGAGATACTTGACATATGCACCACACCTATTATTTTAATGTTTATATATAATGTAATAACATTCCAAAATCAGTAAGACCAAAAGTAGACATGTGGAATTCACAACACATAATATATATTGCAGCTAATAAGGTTCCATGCATTATACTGGGTCAGCAAAAGGTAACTGTGCAACTACACTACGCTACATTACGCAGACAAAAACTTCCCTTTCTTGAAGTTTGTTGGTATAAGGACATGGACAGTTGGTTAGTAAGACACTCATTGTTGTCAGTCACTCAGTGTTGTTTCTTCGGAGCATGATATTGCAAAGCGCGGAACTGCATTAGCAATGGTTTTGTTACTCGAAGCACGTGTGTTTTTGGTGGAACAAGTCTTTCGACATGGAGGTGAATATACGAAAGAAGTGCAAAATAAGTTTATGTAAAGGTTTCCTGACACAGATCCACCACATTGTAATGCAGTGCGGCGGTTGATCGATAAATTTCGCAGAACGGGATCAGTGAAGAATGCACCGAAATCAGGCAGGTCACGAGTTCTAGCAGAGGACAAGTTACAGGATATTTCGATTAGAATAGAGCAAGGCCCAAAGAAGTCAATTCATAAATTGCCACAGCAAGTGAGTGAATCGTACGGCAGTGCAAGAACCACACTGGAAAAGGACTTACATTTACACGACCACGACAAGCATGTTGAGTATTGTCGGTGGTTCAGACTTTATTGCTGTCAATGGAGAGGATATTCTTGATGTCACATTTTCCTCAGATGAGGACTGGTTTTATTTATCCGGTTACGTGAACAGTCAAAACAAAAACACACGAGCTTTGAGTAGCAAAACTATTGCTAATGCAGTTCCGCGCTTTGCAATATCACGCTCTGAAGAAACAACAATGAGTGCCTTACTAACCAACTGTCCATGCCCTTATGTACCAACAAACATCAAGAAAGGAAGTTTTTCTCTGCGTAATGTAGCATAGTGTAGTTGCACAGTTACCTTTTGCTCACCCGGTACAACTCCCCAATGGCATAGTGGTAACATAGTCGCCTTGTAACCAAGGGGTCCCAGGTTTGATATCCAGTGGAGACACATTACAGTGGATCGTATTCCACTTCAAACTGTACACCCACTCCCAATTAGCCTATATGTGCATAAAGTGGACTTAAAACAAAAAATCAATTAATCAATCAATCAACCATGCATCATACAATCTTGATTATACATGAAGAAGTAATCAGCACCATGATGCAGCATATTTTAAACTGCAGGAATAGACGAGTTTCTGAGTGGTTCATATTCAGAATTGATATAAGTATGTATTTGCAGGACACTACTTATTTTCTTACTCCAATTCAATTTTATAGTGGAACTTCAATTTTACTTTTTTATTCTCATACATTTAACTTTTCTCATCCCATTATAACAAAATATTACAATAATTTTCTGGGTTTTACATTTCCCTCAAGCTCAGTCGTTAGGGTGTCTGACTGCCATGCAAGAGACCCAGGTTCAATTCCTGGCAGGGGAGAAGCAGGATTTTTTTTCACCTATTCAAGAGGCTCCTGTTCACAATCTCAATCACCCTTTCCCAGTATCTAGATATACTAAATTATGAATTAAGTCTGGTTATTTTGTAGAGTCTGGAGAGAAGAGAAAAAAAAGCAACACTTCTGTAGTCTGCATATCCTCTTTGTGGAGGAATGGATTTTGCGATTAAATTACTCTCATGTAAAAATATGGATATTTTAAAGCAAAAATGTTAGATTGCTATAGTATTTGAAAAAAGTAAAATCTTCTGTAAATTGTAACAATTGTAGATAGCGGCTCCACACATTCACAATATCAGTCAATATAGAGGAATGCGATCAACATCACACTCCAGCCACCTTATGCAGCGATATGGTCTGAAAAATTCCCACTGACTACTTTCAGTTGTTACCCTATTCAAGTATTGTTACTGGTGGAAATTGGCATGAGTAATGACATTGGTATCTGTAGCAATTACAGTGGTATTGCTCCAGCAACATTACAAACACATATAGAACTGAAAATAGGTACACGTATATGAGAGTCAAAAAGTTCAGTTACCTCTATTACTTGGTTGAGATAATGAACCATTTCATCTGGAATAACAAGCTTATTCTCAACCATTTCCCCTTCTTCAACTTCGTCTAGAACAACCTCTTGGTTCGGATGAAGCTCATTTGCAGTCTTCGATATTGGAGGCAACGGAGTTCTCGGATTGAAGTTGTAGCTATGGTGTCTCTGCAAATTCCGAGTGATGCCAAAATTTCTGTCCAATGGCCTACAAGGGTCGGACATTCTTCGTACTTCACTCTTTGTACCATCAGGTGGCTGTCCTACCCTCGCTGGCTGGGGTGTTGGTTTCACTGCAGGACTTTTAGAAGGTCCTGTTGACCCTGCCACCCATCCACTGGCCCCCAGTAAAGACATGTTCTGAGTCTAAAATTAGAAACAGAAATTGCACAATCTTGAGAAACATGGTAAAAAATACATCATTTAACAAGGAAACTTGAAAATAACGGTTTTAACACAAGAGGTAAACACAAATGAGACATTTCATTCTCACGGGAGGGACAAGTGGACTACATTTTTTATATTAAAGTACTATTCTACTGATAGTTAAGCAACATTTTCCATACAGTTTCTGTGTAATGAAATATGAAACTTAACACTTTTGATTAAATATAACTACCCTTAAAGTACTTTCCCAGATTTGTAGCTGTACATGAACAATTTTGTATCATGGGTGGGACTGAGGAAACACTGCCTCTTCACTTAATAAGATTTATTTTAATTTTTGTGAATTGTCAAATGATGGAAAATAAATAATTTAAGAAAAAGAGAGGAGGTAATTGACCTTTAAATATTCTAGTGGAGTTGAGGGAGAAATGTAACAGTGAAAGGAGAAATTAATTGTTTTCCTGGTGTCACGGGTGAGACACAATACAAAATGCAAGTAAATCAAAAAGTTAAAATAAACAAAAATATTTAAAATACATTAATTATGTATGTATAATATTTGATTTTTAAAGCAAATGACAAAATTTTAGACTGTTCACTCATAAGATAGAATAAAGTTATAGCATTGCACTTAATTTTAAAAATTGAGGTTAAGGGCCACTTTCATATGGAATGCTCCAAGTATATTTTGCACATCATCAATTTATCAATTTACTAAATAATGTGCTTGTAATGATGGAGTTATTGCCAAGGAGGAGGTGGATGAGGTGGAGAGTACCTACTGTTATTCAGCAGTTAAATATAATTTCAATGAAAGTTATTTAAGTGGATAGCCATGCATTACAATACATCTGTGTCTTCCGTCATTGTTTTAAAATTGAGTTTAATCCATCTCCCTTTTTTTAACGTAACACCTTATGAAGATTACTCATGTAGTTTAAAATATAATTTGTTGGTGGCATGAGATATGAAATATATTATGTTTTGCAACAATAATATCATTAAACACATTTTACGAGGGCCATCCGGAAAGTAATACCCATTTTTTAATTTTGAAAAACTAACAAATATTTTTTGGAAAAACTTTGTAATTGTTAACAACAAACTTTAAACTACTTCTCTACATAGTCTCCATGTACATTTAAGCATTTGTCATAACGTGTGACAAGTTTTTGTAACCCAGCTTCATATTCCTCTGCCGCTAGTCAATTGAGAAAAGTAGTCACCCCTTCTTTCAGTTCCTCATCACTATAAAATGTAAGGAAGCGAGGGACCCACCTTGCACAAATTTTCCCATACTTCAGATGACCTTTGACAATTTCATGAAGAATTGTTCGTGAAACATCAGTGAACTGTTCACTGATTTCATCCAGTGTGATCGTTCTTGATGAATTTGTCAACTACACTCAGCAGTTCGTCCATAATGACAGACAGGCACCCAGAACATTCGTCATCATGGATGTTCTCCCTCCCTGAGTTAAAGTTTCAACACCAGCTCTGAACAGATGACTCATCAATAACATTGTCTCCATAAACCTCCTTTAATTAACAGTGAATATCACATGGTCACACATTCCTGGCATTGAGAAATCTGATCACAGCCCTAACTTTACAAGTAGTGGCGTTTTCAATTCTTTTGAACTTTGTAAATGCTCACATAAACAATAACTACAATGACAGTGCTACAAAACTTTGCACACACTGAGCAGAAAGTCAACTGATGTTGTTTGACCTTGAGCAGTGGCTATTCGCATCACTAGTGCTCCACACGGCGCGAACAGGTACTACTTTACAGATGGCCCTTGTACAATGACCTAAATTTAGAGAACAATTGGACATACCTGCACAACCAAGTTAGATGTATTGTAAGACTCCTGTCCTCCATTGAGAGCTCGGGAATGCAGACGATTCAGATGTGACGTCATGCTGGCAGACAAGTTCGGATCATTGGCACTGAGTTCACTGGAACGCCTTGAGCTCCCGGGGGAAATAGGATCATAAAATGAGGCTACTTGACCACCAGCGCGAGACATGGCAGAACCCTGAAAGAGAATTAGAAGAAATATTTTCACTCTCATAGAGTAACATTACCATTGTGCTTTGCATAATAGTGCAACTTCAATTTAAATTTCCAGATTCTACATTGACTCTTGTGACACCCGATGCAGTAAACTACTGTAAATATATCCCAGATTATACATTTTCCCACATTATAAACAAACAGAAAAAAAAAAAGTGTCTTACCCATGATTTGAACAGGGTGTCTACCATTTTGTAAAAACAAAATTCCCTGGCTTTGCCAGGTCTTTCAGACCAAAATCAGAAATTCTCAGATCATATCATTATACATAACACATGTGTAAGAAAGTCCCTGTTCGTTACCTAAAAATTCACATTTTAAATTTGTTGTGGACGAAATTATATATTTAAATTCAATGTACTGATAATTAGATACTTCATATTAAATACTCTAGTTTATTGTTCTAAACTAAGTTATATGTTTGATTCAAAATGAAACTTCTCTAACTGTACAAAGCTAATTTTTCATTGTTACATGAACACAAATTAAAATGATCAAACAATTTGAAATTAAGGCCCTGCTAGACCTTAGACTGATGCTAATGAAGCTGTTTACAAAAATTTCTCTCCTTTCAAAAAAAAATGCTGATATTCAAAATTCTGAAAAATTATTGTTCACCTGAATCTTTGTGTGGTTTGCTTTCACTGTTGTGGCAATGTAAGCCTATTTCCCATCACAGATATCTAGACAACAGCAAAATCAAACCAGACGTAGATTCACTTGAATGCTCTAAAAGGAATTGTAAACAAATGTAATTTTTCAGAATTTGGAAAATCATAGCAGTTTTTGAAAGGAGAAAAAATTTCAAAAATCAAAATGTTTTTTATCATGATGTTTGTGTGTGTTGTGTTATTTTTAACAAGCATGTTGCCAGCATGTGACATAAGAAGTTTGTTTACTGCCAAATGACTAAGAAACTAGAATACAGCATTTACCTGAGATACTTGGCTACTCCGTCGACTGCTCCCTGGATGTGATGAATTTTCTGACCGCATACTGCCATAATATGAGCTGACAGTTGAGTTGCTGTCTCTCCTGAGATTCTGCTGCTGCTGTTGACTGAGCACCGTGTGGCTTGGAGACATCCTCAACTGAAGGTCAATCAGTTGTTTCCTTTGAGCGTTGCTTCCGTCAACACCAATATTACCCATTTTCAGGTCTGTGATGCGACGGTTTAAATCTCCTATAGCCACTCCTCGCCGTGGACCTATGAAATACACAATGCAATTTACATCTTCAAAAATGTTTACAATAATATCATTAAGAACATTTAAAAATGACCTGAATTAGGAATTAGCATCAATATTTTACTGCCTATTGCTATTATTTAGATTTGCTGTGTTTTTTACTGATATGAAGTGTCACCATTTCTCTAGGGCAGGGGTTCGCAAACTTTTTCATTTCATGGTGCTCTTAACATTTCAAGATTTTTCCACGGCACCTAAGTCAGAATGTGGGCCTATCTAACACTTGCAATGCTCAATTAGTGTGGTTAGGTTGCTTGCATTAAGTTAAAAAAATAAACACATACTTCAAATTGAGAAACATTTTGTACGTAAAAGTACTAAATAAGCACATATTTGGAATAAGTGTCATTTCAGTGAAAATATTGGAACATTTTGCGGTGCTCTGTAAGCCAGCCATGGTGCCCCAGGGTGTTGTTGGTGCACTCTTTGGGAACCACTGCTCTAGGATGTTGTGAAAATGCCACTCCTTCCATACTTTCTTGTATTTGAGTGGATGTTGAAGAATTAGTTCAATGCTTCATTTACAAAGCTAATTTGTACTACTAGGTTAACTGTGACTGGGAGAAGGAATAACTTGAATGATATTTACGTGTGGAGACTAAAGGAAACTATTGAAAAACTTCAACCAGAATGGATTGAGAGATTATTAACAGAAACCCATCTTAGGATATAGTTTATGCATCCAGATTTTTGTGCGATTTGAAACCTCCCCTACAAAAGAAAGGTGTGGGTGGGAAAAGAATATGGCTGTGGTTCTAATTCTAATTGGTACTAATAGCATGAAACCAGAATAAAGGCTTCAAAAACAGGTAGCGAAAAACTGCTTTTTTTAAAAACGGATTTTCAGTGAATGTGCATGTGTGTAATTATCAATAAAGTGTTGGATGCCATAATCACTCTTTGATATTGTTGTCTTGAGCTATATCATTCCCAAATGAAATAACATTAAGCTTACAGCTACTGCAACAATTCCCAAAAACAACTTGAAGTGAAAATTGTAAAAATGAAAGAAGTGCTGGGATAACACTATGATAGGGCAATTTTGCAGCCACAAAATTTGGGTCTAATCTGGCCCTGCTTCCATGTACCAAAAGGGTTAGCACTCTTTTGTGGTGAGAGGTCCCAGGTTCAATTCCTGGTGGGAGCTTCAAGGTGTCAATTCAGCAACTTGAAATCAATAATATCAAGACCCCAGTCTTGATAACCAGGATACATCTAATATTTCATAATACTTTTTTCTTAGCATTTTTCTCAAATTCCAAGTGAATATAAGTTGATATATAATGTGGAAAATAAACAAATAATTAAATCGAGATGACTTAGGTGGGCAGGCCATGTGGCACGAATGTAAAAAAAGGAAAGAAGAGTTTACAGGATTCTTGTTGGGAAACCTGATGGTAAGAGAACTGTAGGAAGGCCAAAACAAAGATGGAGTAATAACGTTGAGATGGACCTAAAAGGAAATTGGTAAGGATGGAAAAGATTGGATTTATCTTGCCCCGGATAGGGACAGATGGAAGGCTAGTGTTGCTGCAGCCATAAACCGTTGTGTTTAAGAAGTCTAGAGAGTTAGTTAGTTAATGTTGTAAACAAAATATTTCTTGAAGAAAAATATGTAACAATATAAGTGAACAGACATAACCGTAGACTGACGAGGTAAATAAATCCATCAATTTTGTTAGTAATATACTGAAAATATTGCAAAACTCTCCAGAATGCAGGGATAGGCTGAGTTGGTATTATGTGAGACTTCATGTGTTAACATAAAGACAATTTATTATCTACTGCCATACAATGTGAAGATATAATTACCATTAATGCTTGGAAGAGGAGGTAAAGCAGACATTCCTTTAACCTGAAGCCTCGTCTTGAGACGATTCCTTGCATTTCTGTCCTGCAGGTTGATCTGCTCACCTGAGCCTGGACTCGAACCAGGACCAACAGCACTAACTGCTTGTATTGCTACAGGAATATCAGGAACCTGGAAAAAAAATAATTAAATCATATATTTCTTGATCATAATTCTTACAAATGAGACAGATAGATATATTTCAAGGAAAGAATGATTTTTTCTTTGTAACTGATCAGTGGTGGATGATTTCTGGTGGTAATGTGTTTTAAAATTAGAAACACCCTGAAGATTGAGGCAGAATGAGTATTTTCAATGTTGGTGTGTATATAAAAAACAAGTACAGTGATTAAAAGTTCAAACAATTCATCATGACAGAATGTGTATACGAAAATATGAAAAATGAACAGCACAATAGAGGTGAAACAAACAATACATTCTGAAGTTAAAATTAATATCACTACATGGAAACAAAGTTCCATGCTGCTCTTGTTTGTTCTTTTAAAGCCAGTCTCACACCGCATCCGACATGACATGATGCGACAAGTCATTCTTGTTGCAAACTATCTCAGAGAAGGTCTAATATTAGTCTCTTATTGGCGACCACATATTGGATGAAACATTTGAAACAAGTCACCTTGCAATGGGTTCTGAAAAAATAACAAAGGTCCCTGGAATTTGGTCCTGTGTGCAGTGACTTGCATCAAAACATTGTGAGACTGTGCGAATCCATTCTCTTCAGCCACAGACCTCTATTTGCAGATCAGAAACAGGGGCAAAAAAATCAAATCCTATTTGAATACCGCCCGCAATAAATATCGCCACAGTGCAAGGGCAGTAGCAGTATATACACATATAGATTCAATTCAAAACATATAAATTGGTACATTAATTCTACATACACATCACATGGATTGATACATTGATTCTGCTGCTGCAAACTGTTATAATTAGGGCTGAGCTGATACCGATGCCGATGCCAGTTGGAATTTGTCTACCAATACTAGACGATACTTTTCCGGCATATTGGTCCCTCACGGGGTCCGCAAAAATGCCGTGCAGCACTTTCACGCAGTCTAATTATCTTGGAAATTATGCAAAATTCAAACTTTCTTTTTATTTTGCACCAATTTTGCACAAAAAACTATATTCTGTAATAACATAACATATATTTTCATATTCTGATGTAATTCTTGAATATTCTACAGCAAATTTCTTGGTAAATTGATGCATATAATTGCAGAAGAATATTTACACACTAATATTGATCAATATTTTGAATTTTATTAAAATTTCCATTTTCAAGGATCAGTATCGGTATCGGTATCGGTATTGGTGGGAATCGGTAAGAGTATCGGCATCGGTATCGGTAATGGTTCAAAGTGATATCAGATCAGCTCTAGTTATAATGTATCATTAGCCTCTTACCAAATTATGAAAGACAGACCTAGACCTACTCTGTACATGGGTGAAATCTGCAATGAGATTTCAGCTAACAAACAAAATGACTTTTCATGTTGTGTTGCATTCATTTTGTCTCATCGTGTTGCATTGCATTACATTGCATCATGTCGTGTCATGTCAGATCCTGTGCAGGGCTGGTCTAATTGATTAATTTCAAAGATGCATTGTCATCATTAACATAGTTTTGATATTTGCAATGGAGGTAGTATCACATTTGACTTTGAAAGTACCAGAAGAGCATGAAGAGCAACCTGGAAACATGCATCTTTTTTTGCATATAGTATTTTAAAGCAAAGTATCTCATTGCATCTAAAGATATATGTTTGGCGGTTACACGGAGATAGGTAATTAACTTTTCATTTTTCCGCATAAATTTTTCTCGCGATCGATTTTGCCACCCATCTGGTGGTTTCATCAGGTGTGTACTGTCTTGCTGCAGGCAGCATGGTTCCTTCTTCTTCCGCTTGTGCTCATGGCAGCGCTAGTTGATGCAGTCCTTTCACACATGGGAACGGCAGAAAGTGAAAGGACTGCATCAACTAGCGCTGCCATGAGCACAAGCGGAAGAAGAAGGAACCATGCTGCCCGAAGCAAGACAGTACACACCTGATGAAACCACCAGATGGGTGGCAAAATCGATTGCGAGAAAATTTTTAAGTTTATCAGAGCTAATTACCGCACCAAATTAATAAAATTAATTTGCTGTAAAATATAACCACAGTTCATTCTGCATTCGAATAACAAACAAGAACCATTATGATGGATATGGTACTTTGTTGACCATCTAAAAATAGTTAATCAAGAAAAAATATGGCTTCAACAATTATTTAAATTAATTCTGAACAAGAAATAACATACTTCTCTCTCACTTCCTTGTACTAAAACTGGGTGACATCACCATAAGATATATATATAGTTTTTAATATTTTAAAATATACATTCTACTTACTTGTACATCTTCTGCATCTCCCACTTCCCACTCTGCCTCTTCTACTGCTTCTACCAAGCCATTTGTAGTGCTGACGTTGCAGTCACTGATAGGTTCATCAGCTGGACCCTGAGTCACGTTGCCATCTATGCCTGGGCTACCCTGCTGCGGGGGTGAACTTGGGTCCTGAAATAGAGTTTGTTTTATTATGTCTTATTTCTCCACACAGTACAAGCAATTTTAAACTAGATGCAGAAAAATTATGAAACAGGTTCAAACACATTAAAATTAAAGTCTTTCTCAATCTGTCATAAAAAAATAACAAGATTTTAAGAATATGTCTACAAGCTCTGAACATTACCATATTCCTGAAGTAACCCATGAAAAATATAGCAGTAAATTGGTGAGAGATTAAGAATCAGTACACAAGTTTGCACATTTGATGTTTTAGATCCTACGAATCTTAGAAAATTTCTTTAAAATTCAATTTATGAAAATATGTACACAACTATGAGTGTATATGTGAATCAATTTAAGACTGGAAAGTCTGCAATGCAAAATTTGTCTTTAAAACTAAAATTAAAAGACTCACAAGTATTACCTAAAACTGTGGTGAAGGGCAAAAAATTAAATATAACCTACAGAAAACTATGATTAAAATTTATTGGCAATATTGCAAAATTAATGAATAACACCAGTCAATCTGTCCCTTCCTTTTATGGCTGATGTTTATCTGTGTTTTTGTATTTGTAGTCAGATGTGGAAAACAATCACTGGCATACAAAATCATCCTTTTTTAAATGTCTCTTATATTGAAAAATCATGCTGGCATGGAAAAAACACACATGCACAGAAATTAGATCTATTTACAATATCTCTTACAGTGCTCTGGAGAATTTGGCCTGCATATTGCATTTCATGTTGCACATACATATTTCTAATTTTTAAAAAAATAATGTTTGCATGGCTGATCATTTAACCAATGACAGCCCAAGTATCAAAGCAGCACACAAACACACACTAGCCTTTGAAACTGTATCTTAACATGGAAAAACACATTGTTTTTGATTGCTATGTCATCATAAAGGCCAGAGTATAGTTGTGTATGAGATAGAGAATGGTTGCAGCATATTATTTATATCGATTACAATCTCAAATCTAGACCAGGACACATCTCGAAACATGGACCACGCTTCAGTCCAGGATTTTCACTGCCTATGAAGAGGACCAACTTTCCAAGTGACAAATCAGCGAAGTCTCCCATACATTGAAAGAAAGTATTACCTCTGATTTGAGGCTAGGGCTGGATAAGCTGGCTCCTTTCCCACTGCATTCCTCGCTGGATTCTTGCTTGTCTCCATCTCGAGTAAGTCCACTACCATCTTCCGCTCCGCCAGTTGATGGATCGTGGCCCTTATGCTTTTTGTTAGCATAAAACTCTGGACCATGAACCGTCTTCACATGTTTTCGTAGAGAGCTTGGATCTGTATACCTCTTTGTACAGCCTGGAGCCTTACAGACATATGGTTTCTGAAGAAGAAAAATACAAAATTTCAGATTGCAAGCTAAACACATATTTGAAATGAATAGCACTTAAGTAATATTAGTGAAATTATGGTTATCTTCATAAATAATAATGTTGGAACTGAGTTTACCTGACTTAGAAAGGATGGGGGGGGGGCTAATAAATTAAAATATATTGCCTGAGCAACATAATTCTTTACAATACTATCGACAACATTCATACACAAAAATTCAGACATCTATACATGCGAAAGCAGGTGAAAGGGGAAACAATTTACCCTCGAATGATCTACAAGCATTGTACTTGTGAGTGTGTGGGTGTGTTTCTTATTTCTGCCATGTTGAACTAATCACAACAGATAAGGATGAATAATGATTAGATGAATATGAAGGGACCACAGAAAGAAACATCCATGCCCAGGCTGGGACCCTTCAGTGACAAGATCATGAGTCAACTACTCATTGGCCACCTAGTGTGTGTGTGTGGGGGGGGGAGGGGGAGGGGGTTATAGTGAATAAGAGGAAGAAGAGCCAGAGAGGCAGATAGAGATAATAGAGAAAGAAATATGCACTGATTCAGTCAGAAGGGCATTTGACTGCCATGTGGGAAACCTATGTTCTGCGAGTGATTGCAGATGGGAAATTTTCCAGCAATGTTCCAGCTTGGAGTAGCTTTTAGTTTTCTTCTCTGAGCATGATGAGCCAAATGTGGGGGATCTATGTCTCAAGGTGTCAGATGAAGGTAGAATTAAATTGATTGATTGATTTGCTGTATTCTACTTCGCTTCTTGTGCTACTTTTGGCTAATTTGTGAAGATGAGGATGAGTGATGATATGATGAAATTGATGAATGGACACACACACACATCTATTCCCAAGGCCAGGATTCGAACCTGGGACCCATCGCATAGAATTAAATTGGTGCTTATGGAAATATTATTGTTAAGTACTTTAGGAACATATTTCTTAATATAACTGCACAAAGCACATACAAGAAAGAAGAAAGTTGAATAACTGGCTTCTATGAGAAAGGCAAAAATATTACTCCAATTGGTAAAAATTTCAGGTCGAAGCCCAATTAACCACAACCGTTGGGGTAGGAAAGGTTGGGTTTACGTTGGTTGACAAATTTAAGTTGGTCTTACATTAGGCCAATGGTTGTTGCCAATGTTTGCCCAACCATGGACAAGTGAGTTAAAATCACTTTTACTTTCTCCTGTTAAGACACCTTTTAAGAGTATGCTGTAAATTCTAGAGTGTAAAATAAGTGACACGTAACACTGTTTCTTTTTTAATATTTCAGTCACATCACATACTGAAATGTAATATTTTATTAATGAAAGTAGAAGCTATTTTTAACTTGTAGTCACTCACAAGTTCTTTGTCAACTGGTATGAATGAAAGATATCTCTGTGCTGGGAATTGCTTATTGTTTGTCTGTTTAGCTGTAGCAGAAAAAGAACATTCTTACAGGTATTCTTATGAAGGTGGTTCAAGATCTATATATGTAAAAAAAAACAACGTTATGTGCAGACCAAATTCCATGTAAATTGGAAAACAAAAGTAACTTGAAAACAATGATACCATATGAATGGGAAAGTGCTGTGTATTTTTTTTATTTTTTACAAATAATTTGTACCAGAGTTATTTGGCCTCACAAAAAATTATATATACATATATCAGAACACAAACCTATCTTTACTTTAGTTTCAGTATGTTGTCCCAATGTACAAACACACGTTGGCCCAACAAAAATACCACACATTGACCCAACGTAAACACCACACATTGAGCCAATGTTGGAACCACAACCAAAATTACTGTTGCCCAATGGTATGTTCTTACGTTTGGTCAACCATTTTCAGTATGGTTGACCCAACCACTTTTAGTAACTTGGGAGTGCTTCAATTCTCCATAACAAATGCATGGAAGATGAAACATATTCATTAATTCTACTTTATGAAGAAACTAGAAGTTGAAGACTTACTTTTGACAATACATTTTGACATAATTGAAGTAAATATCAACCGTATGCGAAAGTATATAACATTAAGAATTGAGCCTCCACCAGAAAACTTTTGCTTCATACTATTTTGCAGATAATTCAATAACATAATCCATTTGGCAACCAAAACATATTTCATAACACTCATTTTATAGAATCAATTTCAATTCAGTCTATTTCATATGATGAATAAAATATGAAAAAATAAACACACACATATCTCTGATACCTTCCATAAAAATTATAAAAGAGTACTTTAAAATATAAAAAATTAAATTTGTTAAGGAAAATGAATGCACAAAAGTCAATTTGTCTTCTCATTTACAGAAATATAAACATTTAACAAGAATTCAAGAAACATATACAGACAAAATAAAAATTACAGACAGAAAGAAATTTAGGTTTAAAATATATTACACCTACTTACCATCCACCTTCATAGACCAATTGTTTACAGCATGAAAATAGAGAATAGAATGAAAAGTATAGCAGCCGAAGTAACTAGATAACTTGTATTGTGTTTTTCTATAATAATTTCCATGAGAGATTTGATAACCTTTTATACAAACCTCCTTACTGCAACTTCAAATTCATTGTATTTACACAATGTAAATCTAATGCTAATGAATATTAAACCTGCATTGTAAATGCTTATGATGAAGTGTTATGTGGCATTTATAAATTAATTACAAATTGTGCATGGTATCAATAAGTATTGTTTAGAATTTAATCACCAATATCAGCCAAAAATACTTTTTCAGAGTCCATGTGTCATGACATGACATGATGTGCAGCACTTTCATGAATTTTATGAAGTCCAAATATCCAGGAAATTATGAAAAATGCATAATTCCAATTATTTTTGCAACCAAACTGTGGGTGAAATGATTCTGTGATTATATGATTATTTCATGTGAAATTATTAATATTTAAAAGGAAAATTCTGGTAACTTGACACAGTATCTAGCAGAAAACTTACATGTTAAAATTTGTAAATATTCTGAACTACTTTAAATCGTTTCATTATCAAAATATCGACTTTAGTATTGGTGGAAATTGGTAGGTACCGGGTGGCCAGAATTAAAGTTACCTAACTCAGAGCCCTCTGTTTTTGACTATCAAGTTTCTCTCATGTATTGGGGAAGCACTGCGTCTACATGGGGAGAGGAGATTCCCCTTCTGTCGTCCTTACTCAAGTCTCACATTTCTTCCCCTGCAGTGATAAACATCTAATTAAATTTATTGTTCTGTTTGTAACGCAGACAGAAAAGAATTTCACCTATGTTAAAGAGGAAAAAAAGAACGTAGATTTATGAACCAGCACTAGTGAATGGAACCAAAAAAAATATGATTCAATCTGAAGATCTTAAAGGAAGAGTAAATTTAGTAGACTTGACATGGCTAATTTCACTTCACGCTCTTCTCTCTTCTACATGCTTCATTTAGCACATGTGGGAAAGAGCTTCTAATAGCAGTAAAATGCACCTGTTCCAATGTATCACTCTATCACAAAAGAAGCTGAAGAACAAATGGAGTAAAGGCACCTCAAGTATTCCAGGATTTTATGAACATCTACTTCATTTTATAAAGGAGAAGTCTTAAAATAGATATGTACAAATGTGTCATGTGAATGTACTTTTTCCCAAAATGCAAAACACGACAGATGTAGATTTATACATATAAGTTTACAATTAACTCTCTGAAAGAGTACATATTCAGTAAAAATATGATTAGTAGTTCTTTTAAAAATATTAAAATCAATTCACTGTAAAGAATTTTTATACGTAATTCTTTTACAGTCTGTGCTAAAGACAGCATGTTTTAGAAAGGTTTGGCAAATTGCTTCAAACTCACTCTATGTGGACAGATTAATCATGACTGATGGAACTGAACCTTAGACCATTCGATTATAAGGCAGTAACAATATTAAGCAACATGCTGCCAGGGCGGTCCCAAGGAATTTCACAAATGTTTTAACATATAAGTTTTTCTTTTAATAAATCTGATATATAACATTTTCAAATATGTATAAAACCCAGAGTTATGCAATGAAATTATGCTAAGGAACACACAGCATACTAATCTGTGCTCTGAAAAACATTCAAATTGTCATACTCCTCTTTGCTGATTGTCTTGAAATAATGAAATGCAGCAACCCATTTTAAAATCAATATTTATTTAATTAATCCATTTCATAATATTTATGCCTTTATGCTTTGTTGTACCTGACAAGATTCAATAAATATTTTTTCTTTCTTGTTAAAAGCTTTCATGAAGTTAAAATAATTTACGAGTGCCAGAAATAATATTTAAAACAGAAATAACCTACACATTAAGTTTAACAAGTAAATTATCTTTTAAGAACTAGTTTACTACAATGATAGACAAGTTAATATGGAACACTACACTATGTGCAGAGAGTGTCAAGTGTGCTGAGTGTTTAGAGCTCCTTCATCATTAATATTAATGCTGAGTCGAAACTGATGTTGAAGTATCGGTATTGGCTGACATAGGTGGTAATAGTATAACACAGCAATTCAAACTTAATCATAGTTGCCAATCAATATTTTTCCAGTCCAAATATCTTGGGTGTAAAAATGCCTTGTGATACTTTTGCGTAGTCTAAATATCCTGGAAATTATGCAAAATGCATATTTTTCTTTATTTTGGTAATGGCACTATGGGGAGAAACGGATTTTGTAATTACATAATTGTCTCATATGATATAAATATTTTGAAGCCAAACTCTAGGACAGGGTTTCCAAACTTTTTCTTTTCATGGCACCCTTACGGTTTCAAAATTATTCCACGGTGCCCAAGTCAGAATGTAGGCCTATCTAGCACTTGCAAGGCTCATTTAGTGTGGTTAGGTTGCTTGCCTTATGTTAA
Organism: Lepisma saccharinum; assembly: GCF_977018435.1. Classification (NCBI taxonomy): domain Eukaryota; kingdom Metazoa; phylum Arthropoda; class Insecta; order Zygentoma; family Lepismatidae; genus Lepisma; species Lepisma saccharinum. Next base: position 23,032,533 of record NC_139252.1, on the reverse strand, counting down.
AAAATAAACACATATTTGAAATTCAGAAACATTTTATGTATAAAAAAGTACTAAATAAGCACATATTTGGAACAACCATGTCACTTCAGTGAAAATATTGGAACATTTCGTGGCAACCCTGTAAGCCAGCCACAGCACCCCAGGGTGCTGCAGTGCACACTTTGGGAACCACTGCTCTAGGAGATTGATAAGGTATAGTTAAATCCTATTACATTATAAAATTCATAAATATTTTGAACTGCTAAAATTGTTTCAACTTCAAAGTTTGAGACTGAGTTGGGTAAAGTTCCTCGTTTATATAGCACCATGCAATGAAGGGACATTTGGGGGATGTGGGGGTAGAGCCCCACACATTCTCGATCTTGGCCATTTTGGAGGTGATGTGATCAGCACCACACTACGGCTAACATCATCAGTGAGAGTTGGAAAGAGCATTGGCATTAGAATTGTATCAGATCATAGCCCTAATTAACATCCAGTATAAAAAAACTACATAATGTAAGTAAATTAACTTTAAATTTCGAAAGTTAGCCACTAAATTCACTTTGAAAGACCAAGAACAATAATAAGCATCTAAGTTATAGGTTTAACTACAAATGAAAATAAATTTTTAATAAATAAAATGCCAAATTTGCAACTTACCTCATTAGAGTGAGTCCTGTTTTGATGCTTTGCTCTATCTGAAGCATTACTAAAGGCTTTCGTGCATCCTGGATATTCACACATGTAAGGCTTTTCACCAGTGTGAGAACGAAGGTGAGTCTTTAAGTTTTCCAGTCGGGAATACGCTTTGTAGCAACCTTCAAACTAAAACATAAAAGTTTATTATTAGAGTCTGTTGTATTTCTCTTTGTCATTACTATTGCTATTTCTCCAATATTATATTTTAGTTCTTACACAACAAAGTGCTAAAAGTTTCACTGTACTTAATGTAGATTTTTAGTTGGAGTTGTGTGGGAAAATTACTGCATTTGTGAGCTGAACTACCTCAGTAAGAAGCATTTAAGATTAGGACCAACTTTTGTTAAAATTAATATTTTGGATGAAAACTTTTCAGTAGCCAAACAAAAAAAACAAGAAATAAATAGTGTTACATGGAGTAAGAGGTGTATTTACTATGTCGAAGTATCATTATCGGCTGATACCACTGGTATTGGTATAGGAAAGTATCAGCTTGACTTTATTTGTCAATATCAGTCGATACTTTTTGGGTATTTTGATTGTTCCTGGGGTTCAAAAAATTCAAGCAGCACTTTTGCGGAGTATAATTATCCTGGAAATTATACAAAATTAGAAGTTGCTTTCTATTTTTCACCAGTTTAATGTAAAGAAAACTGAATTTTGTTTTAACATAACGTGTAATACAGGGTGCGGCAAGTAATAATACAGGGTGCGGCAAGTAAAAATAACAAACGTATTACACAACATTTGTACATGGTTATGTATTCAACAGATTGGGGTACATGTGCCATTTAACAGGCAGTAAAAAAAAATCTGTACAACAAAGGCTTAGGTTTTGAAGATGACATCTTCCAAGTGGTGTCCAGTTCTTGCCATGCATGCAGCAAAACAATCTGCCAGTTTTCATTGGTGCGTAGCAATGCGAGGACATGTCTGGGGGGGATGGGGCATGGCTTGATCAGCTGCCATACCAAATCAAATGTTAGAACATGTTTTTGACAGCTTCGGCAGGAGACTTGAAGAGTGCATGGTGATGAGAAATGGACACCACTTGGATGACGTCATCTTCAAAACCTAAGCCTTTGTTGCAAAGATTTTTTTTTTACTGCCTCTTAAACAGAACATATACCCCAATCTGTTGAATGCATAACCATGTACAAATGTTGTGTAATATGTTCGTTATTTTTACATACAAACCATCAGATCTTTTTGCCACACCTTGTATAATTCTTGAATTTTTTTGAAGCAAAAACCTTGGTAATTTTTTGCATATAATTAGAGTGGAATACTTATGAGTGCACACTGATATCAATCAATATTTTGAAAAACTTTTAATATTACAATTATCAAGCATCAGTATCGGTATCAGAGGGAATCAGTAAGACTATTTGCATTGGTACTGGTAAGGGATCAAAGAGGTATCGACTGAACCCTTGTGTTTACTAGTATAAAATCTTATGTCTTTGAGCATCTTCTAATTATCTAAGTTGCCCATATTGTTGTCTCTAACTATAGATTTAACACTAATATTCTTTACAGCTTAAAATTTGCACTAAACTTATACTTGCCAACCATAAAGGCAATTTGTGTGTGTATAAATTTGGCTCACTTATCTGTGAAACTTTTTTTTTTTTTTAGCAGCCACTGCCATCTGGGAAAAAGTTATTTTAATATTTAATTTGCTACTATGTCTCATTTTCCCTGAAGAATGAATAAGAGGTCATCAAGAAAGCAGAATTCATACTGAACAGACAGATTGAGTATTATTTTCTTTTTAAATGGATACGCAATCAGTTCACAGACTCTTATTCTATCTTGCATAAAACATTATACTACTTTTCTATGAAAAGGCTATTATTCAATGTATTATAATATTACCGTTACAACCTGCAGTGCAACAGCGCATTAAGGGCCGGGCCTACCTACGGACTGCCGGTCTCACTCGTACCTGATTCTGCTCACCTAAGAACATCCAACCAGTTAGGAGGTAACATGTGGTCAGCACGACAAACCCCCAGTCATTGTTGTAGGTTTTCATGACCGGGTTGCGCTACTTATTCGTAGCTTCCCAATTTCCTCATGACGGTGAGTGGTCACTCGTCCCATACAACGAAAAGGTGTTACGCTTCCCCCAGGAGAATTGAACCTGCTCCTGTAGCTGGAGCCCAAAGCATGACGTCTTAGAACGCATGGTCACAAAGTGGGAATGTTCACTGTATAGTCAGATACATATGTACTTGCAGGATCTGATGACACAAGTAGGAATTTTGCATAGAAATACCATCTTGGTACGTACAAAGTTGCCTATATTACCTATATTAAATTAAAATGAATTATAGGTACAAACAAATGACATGTGCACTACTAACATAGACAGTGGTGCATGAACATTGTAACCCTTCCAGTTTTTGGAGGGGAGTAGTAACCCCTAAATCATTCAATGCAAACTGTAACACCCTGTGCACCACAAGATGATGTTATTCAAAGAATCTCATTTCCTGAAATTTCCTAGGCACACTTCACCATTCAAATACCTATCTTGTCAAATAGATATTGAGTTTTTGTGTAAAGCTGTACTTGAATAGAACTGGTGTAACGTAACATAGGAAGAATGCTGTATTCAAAGGCTATTTTGCATTAACTTACCGTGCACTTGTGTGGTTTTTCCCCTGTGTGTCTCCTCATATGAACCACCAACATATACTGTGCCTTGAAAGGCTTCTCTTCCCTTGAGCATTCCTGCCAGCGGCAAATGAATGACTTCTTATTGGCATGAATGTGGTCGTTGTTGATGTGCTGCAACAAGACAAAATACAAATGAACCGTTTGCTGTGGTGGAAAGATGTAAATCGATTGATTAAATTTACTTACATATTTGTAGCTGAAAGGATGAGAAGATAAAGGAAAGAAGGAACAGAAGGAACTATCTATGTTCTTCTACAAATATATTGTGATATTCTTGGGAAGGGTGTAGCAAAATACAGAAAATCACTAAATTATTCATGCACTTTAACTAACTTAAAAATAATATTTCTGCCCCATCTACAGAGTTTAGGAAGATAGTAAGAAAAAGTAATGCATTACAAGTTACTTTAATTCCTTCCAAAAGTAATGTGCTGATAATATCCCCTAAGGTAAAGGTAAAGTTCACCATGCATATAGGAAATTTGGGGGTAGGGCCCCACACATTCTCGATCTAGGCCATTTTGGAGGTGATGTGAACAGCACCATGCTCCCGCCCCCTTTATCCCCTGGGGTTGTCCACAGGAACCCATTGATTTTGAGCTGGGTGAGTCCCAGAGCCACTTTGTGTGGGGACAAGGCCAGGGAAATTCCAACCTTAGATCACCCACCCTGGGAATTGAACCCAGGTCTCATGCATGGCAGTCAAACACCCTACAGACTAGACCAATGTGGCTCTAGATAATATCCCCTAACTTAACGTAACCCGTTATGTTAGGATAGATGAGAAATTTATGCATATGCTACACCCTCAGCACTCACATACACATACACACACACACGCATGTGTATGTGAATATTGACATCATTGTCAACCACAAGGCTGACAATTTCTGAGAAAAGTGAACAGTATCATTCTCATAGGCGGAGTTCTGGAGGGGCCAGAGGGAGCCTGGCCCCCCAACTTAAAAAAGACTAAAAAAATGACACATAATTAAGTTCAGTTACTACATTTTTGTTATGAAGCCATACCGCAAATCTTGACACAGGTTGAACTTCACTTATGAATAAAGAATTTATAATAATAACAATAAAACTGACAACCAATATACTAATTAATATTTGTTTACTTAAGCGAGGAAATTTAACATTTTCAAATCTAAAAGGCCTAGACTCAGTGTTTTTAAGTTGTTGTTTTTTAATTTCCAGGGGAAGGTCTCCGGGCCCCTTATAAGCTAGGGGATATTCAACAACCCTCAGGTACATCATATGCTTATCCCAGAGTCTGGCCCCCCAAAGCAAAAGCTCAAACTCAAATCATTCTTCAATTGTAATAAATCAGATTTGTTTGTGGTGCATAAATCAGCCAGTTCTGATTTTGTTTAATAATGTAAGTGACACAATGTAATGAAAAATATTTACTATCACAGTTATTGATATAATTTTCGTACTGCAATTACCAAAAGAAGTTATGTGTTATCATAGAAAACATTACTTTCTGATGTCTGATCAATAGTAAGGTTTATATAGCTATAAATTATCCCTTTACCCAACACACATTTAAACAATGCCTATTTTTTTTTTATTTTCTATACTTCTTCACAGAAGCAGTGCTAGAAGATCCTCACTAACCTTGACCAGCTCATCTTGAGTGGGAAACTCTTTATCACATTCCTTCCAATGGCAGTTAGTCTCAATGAAATCTCCAGGTTCATCTTTCATAGGATCCGCCCCTGGATCTTTGTCTCCTGCTGTGCTCCCTGAAGTTGTGGAGGCTGGCTCCCTCTTTATCCTGCTTCTCCGAGAGTCCTCCGGGTCTCCCGTGCTGGACACAGGCACTGGTGAATCCTTCTTCAGCAAGTCATTCTGAAAAATTATAACATCTGTTCAGATTTCCTTTGAAGGATTCCATATTCTTCAGGAGAAAAACTCTAATTGCCCCACAGGCTCTGTGTGTGGAATCGAGGAGGGGACGGGGTTTATAAAATATTCAGGAAGTTTAATTGAAGAACAGAAAATGCTATTGTTAAATTGTAGCAAATTTTGACTTCATTTGTCTGTGAAGCATTTGTCTGTGCAGATTCTAGTAACTTTTATTGGTGAAATGTGTAAATTATATGAGTTCACAAACATCTAAACCTTAATGCAATTAAAAACAGTAATAATTTCCTTATTAATTCATTTTGTTTTTAACACAGAGTAAGACCACTTTTTGTGGAATGTCCCAATTTAACAATTTCTTTCTTTTCATAAACAAATAGTTTGCCCTATGATATTATCCCAAATAAGATGAACTTTATATTAAATTGTTTAGCTTACATGAATTAAAATTTAATCTAATCCCCATTCACAGAAAGTTCCAGTGCCTAATTATAAATTGAAAGAATATATCTCAAAAAATGAACTGAACAAATATAACATTGAAAATATTACTCTACTTTCATAATAATTGACCCTACCATAAAATAAATTCATTTTATATAGAGAAAATACAAAAAAATTCAAATTATCATTTCCACCCAGGCAAATACAAATTGACTTACCTCAGATTTTGTTGGAAGGCATGTCATGAGATGAGGCTGCCCAGGTGGTAAGGAGAACAAACTCTGCTGGCTGGTTGGCTGGTGAAGGAGTCCTGCTGGTGGGAGGAACGGTGACCCTGGTAGACTCCCTGTCCTAAATAGGTGTGACAGATGTGGTGCAACACTAGGGTACATTCCCAGTGCTGGACTGAGAGCACCTACAAGATTATTAATATTATTATTATATTGATGTATACATAACAGGAATGTCTGGAGTGTAAGTTATTGTAATTAGTCATAAATGTGCATAATTTTACTTCGTTTCTTGTATGTATGTATTGGTTGCATTCTAACATTTTTCTCTTAATTTATGGTTGTTACAAGCAAGTAAACATGTTTTTGAGATTAAACATTTTATGAGAACATATGCTACATAATAATATGTGTTTGCTTGCATGTCATACTCATAAATTAAAAGAATATAATTTTATAGTTACCCCAAAACAAATGAACAAATGATAAAGTCAAATTGGGACTATTTGATTAACTGCCCATAACTGCACCACTTACAGTAAGACCTTTTCCAAATATGTCCACTGATGCAGGGCTTGAAGCGAGGAGGGAGGCAGTGGATGGTATCTTCCCAGCTAGCAAAATTTTCGCAAAGCATCTCCCCACTTTTCCACCATGATAAACCCCCAGCTAACCCCAAGGCTCAAACAAACATTACTCCCAGCAAACATTTTCCACTTCAGGTAATGCACTACTGTAACATTAATCTACTGTTCACAATACTTATAACTGTCCACAATTGTCCACAACCAGACCCACACACCAAGCATCGATGAGTGTAAAGATCCAAGTAATCAAACCACAATCTTTGAGAAATGGTATTTTCTTTCCAACTCATTATGTATGGATCTACATGACAAAGATTCACAATTAACACTGACATTTGTTCGACTGATTGATTTGGTGTTTTAAGTCCACTTTATGCACAGTAAGGCTAATCGGGACTGGACCTACAGCTTAAAGTGGGATCCGAACTACTATGTACCTCCACCGGGACCCCTTGATTGCAAGGCGACGATGCTACCACTGCACCATCGGGGAGGCCCAACATTTGTTCGAAAAGAATTAAATTTGTATTACAATGCAGATAAACTAGGCTTCTTTTATGGGTAGTTAGGGAGGGCAGGGTGATATTTAGGGAGGAGGAAAGATACCACAAAGCCCTTCACCTTAAAATGGGCAGATTGAAATGTGGCAAAATGCACAGGTATGATGCCATTCCCTCTCAGCTAGCAAAATTTTTTCAAAGTATTACCTCATTGTCATCATGTTAAACCATAGGAGCAACCCCCCCCCCCCCCCAAGCTGACATTTTCCACTTCAGGCGCTGTGTAAAACCCTTTTGGTTGAAATGTCCATTATTTTAAGAAAATCACAATATTTAAAGTTTTCTTATCAATGAGTAATCCGTCCCCCCCCCCCTTTTCCCAATGAAAGTGCTGGTATCCCACGTGAGACTGACACTATGTGCAAATTCGAAAAAGAGAAATAAACCAGACAGAGCATAAACATAATTTTCTGTGCAATACATCACCACGATACAGTGGCGCCAAATTTTCATTTGGCGCGCTTGGTCTACCAATATCTAGTTAACATACCTGCCGATAGATGTCCGTAGGAACCACTTGCGCTCGAACTGCGAGATCCATTGACAATGGAGACTAGCGAATTGGGGGAGAATCGAATCATCGAGTTGATATCGAAGGAATCGGAGTACGGGGACGACGACAGCGCTCTCTTCCGACTTTGTCGTAAACTAGGCCTTGGACTGGTTAATCTTGATCCTGCAATAGACAAATTGTTATGATTAGCGGACAGGATATAACAGTACAATGCACATAAATTCCTCAGAAGAGGTTGGATGTTTCGCACATAAAGCATCTTTCATTCATGTTTACTTCCATTATACATTAAGTGAACTGTTTACATCAAATTGAATTTCGGATGTTTTCCCAATTCGAACATTAATGCTGCGAATCCATGATGCATATTTTCTCAGGGGGTGGGGGGTAGTAGTGTGTTCCCTAAAACCTTCATTCCAATTGTACATCTTATTAAAATAATTTGGGAGGATTACAAAGACAAATAGTTACGAAAGATGTCTTTCTGCTAATGATTGATTGATTTGCTTTATTTTACTTCGCTTTTGTGCCACTTTTGGCTAATTGCGAAGATGGGGATGAGTGATGAAATTGGTGAATGGACATTCACAGAGATCCATGCCCAGGTCAGTTAGCGTGATGTGCTAACCACTCCGCCAAGGGGCCAAGCTCTTTCTACTAATAAAAAGTATGTACATATACCGGGTGAGTCACCTAAAATTACCACCGGAAATATTTCGTTAAAAACAATGAAAATTGAAAAACTGCTTTCGCAGATATAAAGGTATGAGAGAGGCTCATGAAATTAGTGAACACAATACGTTAAACTACGTAAGGAAGTACGATTTTCAACACAAACTTAGTTGTTGTTTTTTATGGAAACCCCATTTTATTTTCAGCTCTTAATGAATTTTTCCGTACTTTCAAATGAGCTAAAAATAAAATGGGATTTCCATTAAAAAAAACTAAGTTTGTGTTGAAAATTGTACTTCCTTACGTAGTTTAACGTATTATGTCCACTAGATTCATGAGGCTCCTCCCTTTCATACCTATATATCTGCGAAAGCAGTTTTCAATATTAAATGTTCACGAAATATTTCCGGTGGTAATTTTAGGTGACTCACCCTGTATATTAATTTCGTTTTACAAGATTTGCTGTAGCAAATACGAGACTTTCGAGATGGAAGATTCTGGGCAGTGTTAGCGATTGGGTTCCGAAAGAATGGGGCAAAACTTTGGGGGCAAGGACAGTTTAGCATAGAGTGGGGGGAAAAGTAACAAAAAGTGTGGGGAGTTGCTCCCCACGCCCCTTCCTAATCGTCGCCACTGATTCTGGGTTCACGTTTTGCTCAGAGCATGGGATTGTTTCATCTATTTTCATCTATTCATCCTTGTCTCTATCAAGCTCAGGAGGTAGAAACACAATCGATTGAAAAAAATCTGTAATTTGTTCTTGTCGAAAATATTAACAATGCATAATAATTGAACGAGACGTTTCTGAAATTCATGATCCTGTCAAAACCTTCCCGAATATTTTTCTGGGCACCTGTTTCACAAAATCTCTTGGAGCAGTCATCAAAGCAGAAGTTGAAGTTTATGTAATAAATGATTGTGGATATTTGCAGTACAATATTAAGCAGAAAAGTGTGGAAATTCCAGGCCCAAACACACGTTTGTAAGACAAAAAACTTAATGTGGTGAGTTACTTTATTAGTGCTGCTATGTAACAAAGCTCAAAGTCTTCATGCAAATATTATGAGCCATTTCTATATTATTTGTCTTGTGTAGTGTAAAGGAAAATTCACACCGAAGCGACAAGCGTCGCTTGGGAATGAGCCTATCATGACAGGCGACACAAGCTTGCCTTCGACTGGTGAAATCCTCAAGCGCAACGTGTCGCCTGTCGCTTGTCGCTTCGATATGAATTCTCCCTAAAAGATCAAGGAAGTTACGAGAAACTGTATTTTTGTCACTGCCACTCAGAGGTTCATAAGTTATTATTTCGGTACGTTATCCAAGTACATCGCGCCGCCGTTCCAGACCGGATATGTAGTAAAAATCACAGGTTTGTCGTGTGTTCGATTCCCATCACCCGCAAAAAGAAATTGTTCGCCTGAAGACGAGTGAAGAAATGTTGTCTCGAAACGTAGTGTTAGAGTAAGTATAGGTACTGACGTACACAGGGGGGAGCTGGTAGGGCTACAACCCCCTCCAAAATGTTGAGAAAATCAATATTTTCAAATAAAAGCAGAGAAGAACTCAAGGAACAACCAATGTGGTAAATGCAAACTTCCTTAACATGCTTCCGATTTCTATTTTTGAAAGTGAAAAGTTCTAAAAATACGACATATCTTGTCGTATATTCCGCCCTTCCAGAAAGCATTTACTATACACCTTAACAATTCCAGTCCCACCAGAAAAAGAAATCCTGCGTACGCCAGTGAGTATAGGTAAAGACACAAAACAATGGATAATATCCAATTAATGGTGTATGCTAATAAAGAAACAGTGTCACTAATACTCAGAGAATTGTGTAGATATGTACTTGCTTGGGGTTTAAACCCATCTCATTTCACATTTGTTACTATGCTACTGATTGCTAAATCACACAAGAAAACTGTTACAACGATCTAGTTGCTATGCTACGTACACTTTATGGGGTTTATAACTCCTATACACAACTTTCGCAGAGTACTTTTTTCAGTGTTTAAGAGTGTGTGTGTGGGGGGGGGTACGAAATATGTACCCCGCCACTTAAAACTAAGATGTAAATGAAGAACGTCTTCCTTCCGCTATTTCTACACGCTGTCGTGTGATATGAGATAAAGCCATAGCGTCAACGTTTCGCTGACAGCTTTGCCAAATAGCGGTGTTTTTCTTCTTTCGAAACACTCTTGCCAATTTTCACCACGACAGTTGCCAAGGAGTTCAGTGTCCGTCACCGTTCCCGACAGGCATCTGGAATTTGCATTTTTGAATCGATGACACGTCCTTTGTCAGCGAAGGCAACTAACTATACCAGTTACTTACAGACTTGTCATTTTTTTCATCCTGTTTATTTTTAAATGAATTAGCCTCAAAAATGCTGTGAATGTATGTAATGAATTTCATTTAAATTAAAGAAGTCTGAACAAATTACAATTTATACATGTTTGAAATACATGTACACTTTGTGTGCAGGTGTGTGTTATGATTTCGACACAAGTCTGAAAATGAATATCTCACCATGATTAGATCGGTAAGGCTTATCAACTGGGCAACTGACTTTAAAAAAATGATTTTATGCCTTTTCCGGGGCCTCACTTTGACCTAACCTACTCGCATGAAGATTTTCCAAGCAAAAAATACTTTTTGGTATTTTATGCTTACATGAGTAAGTAATCAGGTCAGGATTGGACTAGACTTAAGGGGATGAGGGACAATTACGCACCAGTTGTGCATTTATTTCAATATCGTCCGAATGGGCAATGCTACTGAGGGAAAGAGCTGGTGTTCAATAGAGTATGAATTTCTCCACATGTTGCAAGTGAAAAGTGTTTTTTAAAGTTGATTATTACGCTAGATGTTTGAAAAATATGATGAATAAGAATTTTCAGAAACCCATGTATTCCTTATGAGGAATCAACTTTAACTTAAAGTTACGGAGAATCCAATGTTACTTTCGACATTTCCGCCTGTCAATTACTACTTCAGTCTGTCCTTTTTCCGTTGATATACCGTGCGTTCATTTCGATCTTCAGCCGAGAGATCGGGAGAAGCGTGGCGGGCGGCGCTGACGGAGATGCCGACATTTGCGGAGTGTAATGCCCGCTTATTTTTATGGACATATGCAGACATTTATATAAATATTGCAAAACGAGCACGAACCTGTGTTAGAAGAGTACGGTTTTAATTTTAGTAGCTTAGTGGCTGTATATGCACCGTATCTCTATGTGGAGGTGAAACGCCTGGGAATTTCTGTACAAATTGCCTACACACGTCTCGACACGAGTCTGTTTTCACGTAAGTGTCATACATAAAAATTCTTTGTTCTAACGTGAACCTTGCGGCTGGCATTCCAATCCTATCACTGACACAACACACATACACGGTATTTTTCTATGTCATCGGAAGTTTGATATTCCCAAGAGAACAAATGAAATAATACTTCCATAAGAGCAATGTATTTCTCCTTGCCTCCTACGGCCATCCTGGAAGTGTTGACAAACCTGATGCGCATAAAAGAGCTAAATTTCACCGTAAACGGAGTAATAACTTTCAAGGAGCTTAGATTTACGAAACTTGATAAAGTGCCTCCTGGGGTAATTTTAGGTGTCAAATGAGTGGGGGTGTAGGTGAGGGGGCGCTGTCGTTGCCGTTAGCTTTAAAGTCATGGCAATTTATTCTTAGTTTTCACCGTCTAGATCCGGCGGCATCACCCATATCAATAAACAAGCGATGGTCGTATGAAATCGAAAATAAAGTATTCCCGGATAACAATATTACGTCCTCTTCACGTCAGCCAAGGCGCTATGAAGAGAAGTAGCTTGGGATGTAAGAGGGGGGTGGGCGACGCAGCCAATATAACAATATCACGTCACGTTCAAAATTTATACTTATGACAGAAGATGTCTATGTAAGCCGGAGCCAATGATGGCATCATAGTGGGGCAGGAGGCGGGTGCCATAGTTCACAGCCAAACGAGTGCACGAAAGAGCAAGATGGCAACAGTGATCGGCAGCTGCCGAAGAGAGAAGGACCTAGGGGAAATTGTCCCTTTCCCTCTTAACGTTGAATCCGAACCAGTGTGTAGTGTGCCTCCACCGCGGACAGACCCCGGGACCCCTTAATTACAAGGCGAGAACGTGTACACCATCGGGAAGGCACACCTTCAGCAGTTTTATCTAATGGCATCACTCATTCAATCATCTTTATCGCCGCGATTCGACTTCAGAGATAGAAACGTAGCGCTAAATACGAGTAAATCAATACATCAATGGTTCATCCCAAGATTGAATTGCAGCATGAAGCGAATTAACTTTTTTATAGCTATCTGGTGCAGCTAGCTAACCAAGTAGGCGTTCTTCATTGAGAATCTGGTGCATATCTGCAGCACACAAAGCCAGTTTTTGTTATCGCAAGGTCAATGGAGGCCTCCATGCTTCTTGTGGACGCTTACGTCACTCGCACAGAAGATGGCTTCATGCAGCTAAGAATGCGTGAAAGAAACGATTATCTGGCAACTATGGGACTAGGAAAACTTTCAACGCTTTGCCAGCAACGACACTACATGAACATTAAACCCGGCTCATTGTAGGGTGTTGCGTTACATCGACGAGAAAGCAGTTGCCTCTCTACACCGCGAGGGTCTGGCTGTCATCAACCCTGTGTGCACGGGTCTAAAAAAGCTCGCTCGCTCGGAACGAGATCTTGATCATTTCGCCAGATACGGGCCGCCATTCCGTTCCTTGATGGATGCCCAGAGAGATGTGTGGGTGGTTCATACGGGCACAGCCTGCAGCTCGCACGTGTATTGCATTACGAGGGTCTGCCTCTAATTATTCACAATCGCTCTGTCGGATCTTCCAAAGGAATGCCTCCAACCTGAAAAACGCAAATTATGCATTCATTTTCTGCACACGTTTCTTTGCGTCAAACGTTACAGGGCTAGTAATAAGTATGTCTCCTACTTTAATATTTGTGTTCAAATGTATGCAATGTTGAAGACGCTACCACTGCGCCATCGGGGAAGCCCTACAGATATTAGGAATGTTTAATGTGCTCTCCACGAGTAATGGGCTCTTTCCGATGTCGTGGTGCAACACTGTCGCCTTGTAACCAAAGCGTCCCCGGGTTCGATCCTGATGAAGGCACACTGCACAGTGGTTCGGATTGCACTTTGAAGTGTAGGTTCGGGCCTGGTTAGCCTATTTGAGCATAAAATTGACTTTAAACGTACAAACGAAGATTTTCAAAGAGGCTGTCATTGTGAGTCAACTTCACTGATGGCTGGCTGCTGGTAGTACCCATTAGCATATTTGCGAGACCGTAAATCAAAGGTTGGTTTTTGAATCCACGAAAGATACGACACCCCTAAAATTTTCAACAGATGTCTGATTTGTGTGTATTTTAGTACACTTCCTAAAATCGTTCTTACACCCCTCCTAGGTTCCAAAATCTGATACAACGTACCCGAAAATATGTAGGTTTTGAAGGTAGGCACTTTGAATCTTCACTGATTGTCCCAATACTCGGACAAATTTATTCTAAACTATGGTTGAATTAAACTACATATGTTACAAATAACTAACATTTTTTCCAACAAAGAACAGATAAACCAGTACGTCTGGCCTGCATTATATCGAAAACTTACTCACCTAGTACTAGTGTTGCCCACGAGACGAGACTTTGGCCTGTCTCGTCTCGTGGAGTCTCGTAGAAATGCTGTCTCGTCTCGAAAATATTCGTTTGTCTTATGACACATGGTCAATCTCGTCTCGTCTCGAATTTTTAGAAGCCTGTCCCGTATCGTCCCGTGGGCAACACTACCTAGTACAACAATCTGTATTACACCTAACAAGAATGAAAAACCTTACCGTCAATGGAGAAAGGAAAATCCGAACTGCCTATCGTAGAAGGTGGGGGATGAAGATCCCCCAATCCTCGAGATCCAACTCCCGAAATTCCCGTGAGGTAATCTGGCTGTAGCGATAATCCTGAAAACAAGAAACGTGAAATATTAGACTCTGTATACGCATTAAATGAATTAAATGTGACAATGTAATTTTGCTAAGACAACTGAAAATCGACAACTACTAAGAATCACACTACAGTGATTAACGTAACCAATCTTACGACAAGGGGAACGTTCAGGCCAGAGAAAAGTTTATAATTTATTACCTACGTATATAACAAATCCAAACTGAACTAAGGTCAGTCCCAGAAATCTTTGTAGATCAGAATTATCAATGGACAACGATGGTCAACTTTTATTTTTTTCAAATTCTTAGTTAATAAAACCTCTTAATTGTACTTGACACACTAACTCATAATGGGTACTCTTCAATCTATTTCTTTGTTTCTTTGTGCTACTGATACTGATGTGAGTCCAAATGGGCAATCTTCAATCCAGTTTCGTACTTGTCTGTTTGGTTTTTATGCCTACTTTATCCACAGAAAGGCTTCCAACTGTCCTCGTTACATTGAGTAAAAATGTACAATCTTCAATCAAGGTCTTTGATTTTTAAGTCTACTCAACTATAGACTTCAAACTGTCCTTATGATATTGAATCAAGATAAGCAGTCTTCAATCTATTTGCTTGTTCGTTTTCTTAAGTCAACTCTATCCACAGACAGACAGGCTTCGTCACACAGTCAAAATTTCAATTTGAATGAAGTTGTTTGCCCATTTTATCCACAGACAGGCTAATGGAAAAGGTAGACCTATGCAAAGAATTGAGACTGCACGAAACAAGTTAATTACATTATCGAAAACAGAGGCAGACAATTACTTGCATGTATGCCTAGCATGTCAAAGAACATAATTCGAAGTTTAATTAGAAAATTAAACAAACCTTCCCATTTTATTGATTTTTTCCTGCGATGTGTAATCTGTCCTGGCTTTGCATCACTTTTTCCAAGAGTATGAGAAAGAGAAAAAATCCTTGAATCGGTAACGACAATTAATTTGCGATGCATAGCATGGCCAGATGCAGTCTCGCGCTAGCCTGTTCGCAGCTTCTCATTCTAGCCATGTCATGGCTGGCCGGGAGGCGGTACAAGGGCTGGTGAACACGTCCTCTTGGACATGTCTATCAAGAAGCGGCGCAAGAAAGAAAAAAACAAAAGCGAAACGAGAACAAGAACAACGCCCCAAACAATGGCTCATTTTACTTCCATCCCCGGGGCCATAATATAATTATTACCTCTCCTGCCGGGAGACAACAAACCACTCAGTCACGTGACGAAGCACAAATTCCAGGCTGCCACCATGTTCGAGATCATGTAGGTAATTAATAGCGTCTGCATAATAAGTCCCCCGTCTTCATTCTTAATCTTTTTTGAGCTGCCGTGAACATCAGACCCTTTTTGATTCTCGGTTACAAAGGCGTTACCCAGCTTTTGGTTCTCTTATTGCTAATCCTTCCTGTCTTACATGCACGCTGTGTTTGTTTTCGACTATCTCAGTGTAGCCAGATTATGACGCGACAAAATCCCTCCAGCATATCAAATATTCCCCTTTTGGCTGCAAAATTACAGTGCCAAGTGTAGCCAGATTATGACTGGACAAAATTCTTCCAGCATATCAGGTATTCCCCTTTTGCTACAAAGTTTTAGTGTCAAGTGTAGCCAGATTATGATGTAACAAACTCTCTCCAGCATATCAGGTATTCCCCTTTTACTCTACAAAGTTATAGTGTCAAATGCAGTGCTCACAGTAGGAGGGAGCGCGAGTTATTATTATTATTTCATAAAGCATTCCCCAAGATAGGAATTTCCACTTCGAACACTGGCCCAATGTAGCCAGATAATTCCGGGACAAAATTTTATATTTATACTTATAGCTCAGCAATTATTAAAAGTTTAAGAAGCAAAAGAGTTAAGAAAGGTAGAACTTGATGGACAGGCGGATTGGTTGATGGAACCTCGATCTCGCCATTAAAGGTTCTGAGTTCGAGCCTGGATATGGATGTTTCTTCGCGACTGTCCCTTCATGGATTTCAATTAATCATCGTTCTTCCTCGTTATCGCGATTAGTCCAAAGTGGCAGATTCGTAACTCCCTCCCCCTTTAGCCCTAAGTTTTTTTTTAAATTTAGCGTCGCTTTTTTGCCAATTTTGGCTAATCGCGACGATGGGGATGAGTGATGATATTATGAAATTGATGCCAGGCCCATGTCGGGATTCGAACCCGGTATTTCTGGCGTCGTAGCGGGCTGTGCTAACCACTCCGTCATGGAGGTCGGCGTTAATTTTTTAAAAAATATATAAAAGAGGAAGAGAAAACGACGAAAAGAAAAATGGCAAAATATAGAATTGGTTCCTCAAAGAAATTAAATAATAATAATAATCCCACTTACGAAAATGTTGGGTATATCAATGCTAGGAACCATACCAGTTAGAGGTGTGTATTGCTGAACGTGAAAGGTGGTGTACCATCAGCAGTGTATAAAGTATGGTCCTTTTCTCAGGATAATATTTCATAATATAGGGTAGATATTATTAGGAAAGGATCGGGATGGTTTAGGATAGGATAGGGAGAAAAGAATGCAGGTTTCTTTGAAAAAGAAACATATTGATTGATTTCGTAAATTTTACGGTTTTCTGCAACACATTTTCTTTCTGCGAAGATGAGGATGAGTGATTTAATGGTGAAATTGATGAAGGGACAGTCACAAAGAACACACATGCCCAGACCGGGATTCGAACCCGAGAATTATGGATTCGTAGCGAGCTACGTTAAACACTTTGCCACCGAGATCGGCTCAGTATATTCCTTGTCGGGGTGACTCGGAAGTATAGACCATCTGTGTAGTCGCTTTTCAAGGTAGCTTCAAAATTCCCTCCAATATTGGCTTTTCGGGAGCAAAAATTCTACCCATATTTCCCTCACAGGAGCAAATTTCCCCATAATGGCAACATTGACTCATCCGCGGGAATGAACTTGCCTTTCTTCCTCTTCTTCTTGTCAACTTTTTCCCTCCGTGTGCAATAGCATGTGTTATTGTTCCAGACAAGCCTGTTATTTTCGCATGTAAACAGCTTTTGAAGATCGGAGAGTTGGGTTACGTAAAGAATTAATGCAGTAACAACAAAAAGTGATCATCTATATACTGAATGATATTTACTTTGATGAACCTGACAGTTTTGCTATCGACGTGCTTAATAAATTTTTGTGCTGGTGTAATTTGTCAACTTCTTTGGGAAATCTAGATGAGTTGAGGCTCTTATTAATTGTGTTCTGTTTTATTAATCATTTATTACAGGCATGCACGTGTGTAAATCATCCACTTAATCACATATATTGTGCTAGGTTTGATTCAACTCCTCTGCTATACGACAAAAGAATATAAATTGCAATTACTAACTAATAAATTCAAATTCCCATGGTACATATATGGATTTTTATTTAAGCAAACTAGAATGTTCGTTACTGTTGAAACGCACAGAAAAGTGGCTATGAAGGTAACTGTAATTCGTTACTCGCATTCACAAAAAGAAATAACAGAGTTGCAGTTACTCTTTTCAGAAAGTAACTATTCTCCGTCCGATGTAAGAACGAAGTCTTGTGAGAAATCTATAGTTCGTTACAATGGCACCTGTTCAGAAATCTTACGCGTGGGAATATAGTGCATGTGATAAACTACGGATGACCAAATTCGGATAAAATTTTATCTGATATCTGTATTATCCGAAATGTCCGAATATTCGAATGTGTGTATTATCCGAAAAGTTGTATTGTTTATCCGTTTCACGGGTTATACACATATTCTTTCAATCTTCATGTTCTTATTTCACTGTACGGATATTCTAAAATCCTTAATCAAATCTGTACTATTCGGATTATTTGTTGCACTGAAACTGTGATCATTATCCGGATTAATTGGCCATTCCTATGATAAACCCATACCATTCAATGTGCAGTAGCTGTTCAGGGATGTCGTGGGACCTCATATATTGAACTGTATAGCTACGACCAATAAATTCATGGACAAAACAACACCACAACTAATACATAGGAAACGAACTACTTCTCAGAAGTCACGTGATTTTTATTACATAAACTTTGCATTAAGAGTAGACGGAGAATACTCTTCAAAAATAACCGTTACTTGCAACTGAGGGATGATATCGAGGTGAGGTGAGACGAGACGAATTTCGGGCTTCTTTCAAGTTGCAAATGGTCTCGGTTTCCCTGTTTACAAATATCCGTCTCGTTCTCGATTCGGTCTGGAAGAGCGAGTATTTGGTTTTGCCTCGAAATATACAATATAAATAACATATGCAATGTGTTACTGTACACATTTTCGCAGCGTATAAGGGGCATTATAGCAAACGAATTTAAATAATGTTTTAAAATAAAGCTTTTTCTGTTTGATACCTCGTTTCGACGCTAGGAACCCTCGGAAATAGGAAATTTATCGTGATTGTATGCAGCCACGCAGCACAGACTATCTCTTTACTCGTATATCGATTGAATGTCAAATTTTATTGCATTCACAAGATTTTCAATTGTCAAAAATATACAAATAGTAACAGAAAATTATTTCATTAAAAAATTATGATATCAAGTTGAACAAAAAGAGTTATGAAAGTGTACTGATTTACCTTGAAGATAAAAAGATGTGTACAAAGCGTTTGAAAAGTGTACATAAGCTCAGATGCATTTCAAAAGTGTAACCGTTTAACTTCACAAGGGTCTTACATCTCGTGCTATTTTACGCGCACTTTAGTACACACTAAGTGTACATTTTGCACACTCCTGTTCAGATAAATGGGCACACTTTACAGTGTTGAACAATTGAAGAATGTGCCTATTTATCTGAACAGGAGTGTACATATTACATAGAAGAAAGCGCACCAAAAGTGTGCAAAAGGCGTTATTTGCACTGGTTCGTGAACACAAATACGGGAAGATAGAAAAAAACATCGGATTATGTTGAACATACGAAGTGAAGAGGTACGGCCCCACCTGCACTAGAATTCCCTCTTGCATCGTTAGCCTTTCACACAGGTACCATCAGGAAGCCTCTACCAAGCGACCCAAGAACAGAAGCACAATAGATTCATTGCCGTCACTTGAGATGTTGTGGCAGGTGGAAGGGAACAAGAACTTCAAGAGGAAAGGGACCCACAAGAACAGGTGCACCATCCTTGACCGCCAGGCCATCCCGAACTTAACCCCAGGGAGTGAAAGAACATCCCTTTGGGCTTGCATGTCTTTGGCTTAATTAGAACCAAAGGTAATTATAATCTGTGACAAATTTATTGCCTTTTCCCTTCTGGTTCTGCCGTCACTGCTTTCTCGAAAAAATGATTGAACACGATAATAACATATCTGGCCGTTCCAGCTGCCAAAACTAATTATCTTCCTTTCCCAGCCTTCCTTGCTTAGGGAAAAGCACTAAAGTTCAGAAATGCTTTCCCGTAAAATGAAACTTTACAACTGTTTCAGTCCAAGGTGAGGCAAAACCGATAATGATGACGCAGGAGGAGTATATTGTGGTTGCTGTGGGCGTTTTTCCTGAAATTCAAGCGGTATTCGTCACGATCCACAAGGGTAGTATCCACCCAGAGTGGTGTGGAGGTACAAGGGTTGGTTTCTGGGTGCCGAATGGTTGTCTTGTGTGTTCTTGGCATCAGAGGCGCAACCACGATTTTTTGTCTGGGGGAGGGCAAGTACCAGGATAAACGTACCAATAATAATAATAAGAAGAAGAACATTAGTTTAGTTTCTTGATTTTGTTTATTTTACTTCGCTTTTCTGCCACTTTTGGATAATTGCAAAGATGGGGATGAGTGATGATATGGTGAAATTGATAAATGGCATTCTCTTTTTTAATACGTTTTCCTTTACGTAGATCGTTCGGCGCCATGGCCGACTCCCACCGCCCCTTAGCTACGGTGAACTTGATAAGACTAAGGAAAGCAGGTATTGCGAACGAAGCGTGCAAGAAAATTTTACGAAACGTATTTTTATTTGCATAACATTTGAAATAGAGGTAGGCAATTACCCCTGTGTGCCCCCTGCAGATGGCCTTGGCAGTCAATATTTGCCCCCCGCCCCTAGAATTGATTTCCATCCAAGGTTGGGGAGGCAATGCTTCCTCCCCCCACCATGCCGATGGTTGCGCCACTGCCTGGCTTGTTTGGTTGGCCACACTGATAGTTGCACTAATGTACAAAACTCGATTTAAGATACAGATTATGGCGTGCAATCGTGTTTAGCGTTTAATGCATTTTTAAAACGTCAAAGTGCAACATGAGGCGTTTTTTATTCATCTTCCTGTATCTTTCTCGATGATGCATACAGACGTTATGCATTCCTTTCTTTCAGCTAATGCATTTAGTCTTCTGTGTGTAGTGGCTACAGGTGTTATCAAGACAAGACTTATTGTCTCGGTCTCATTATATAAATGCCTCTCGTTTTCGTATTTTTGTTCCTCGGGTTCGAAACCCGGCCTGGGCATGGGTGTTTGTGAGGGTCCATTCATCAATTTCACCATATCATCATTCATCTCCATCTTCGAAATTAGCCAAAAGTGGCATAAAAGCGAAATACAATAAACCAAATCATTCAATCGTATTTTTGTTATTTAGTGTTCCTTTCCTGTCACTCTTAGCTAATCCTGAGGATGAGGATGAGTGATTATTAGATTGAATTGATGAAAGGACACTCACAAAGAAACCCCACATCCAGGCCAGGACGGGACTCGAACCCGGTAACTTCAGTGGCAACATCGACCACTTAACGCACTCATACCAAGTCTAGAAACATGGTATTGTAACGAGTGCACTCACGTTCCCCGAAATGACGTGTCAATCATACCCCGGCACGGGGCCAAACGTCGTTATGCATACGGGAAACCGGTCGTGACTCACGGTCCAGTAATCAAGTTCGGTACTGAGACGGTCGTTTCTTGTCATACTATTGCGAGGCGGAGATTAATACCTTGAAAAGTTACACTGTTTTGTTTACCTTTGATATGTAGATTCGAACAGTCATAAAAACACTAATAGCATAATATCTGGTACCTGAAAAACGTCAAATAACAACACTGACGAACGGTAAAAAAGTGAATATATATTGTAACAACAAAAAAGTATTGCAATCAACAACTGTTTACAAAGCCTCCTCACTCTCACAACATTCACTCTATCTCTCTTTCACACACATGAGGTATTTTTACATGTGAAGTATGGATACAAATCATGGATCTCATTAACATATCATTCCTTTTAATTTTTAAACCTTTATGTGAATTTAGGGCATTTGTCTGCCAGCTCCTGTGCTCTTTTAAATTAACTTAAGTGCCAGCCCTCGGAAAGCGGTTAACTAAGACGATTGGGTCGGCGTGGTTAAATCTTTCGTTCGAATGAACGTATGCATCGAGTCGTAATCACGACATTATACAAGTTTCTCGGACGGGGGTTTTACACATAAGCCTCTCTCGTCCAATGAGAACAACTACACAATTACATAGGGATGCAAAAACTTAATTGGCTCCAGCTGCCGGAATACACTAATCAATCGTCGGCGCGAGCAAAAATTACCTTAAAAACCACTATGCAACAAATAATACTATTTCACGCACACGACCTTGCAATAAAAACAACTACGCTTTCCACAATTAAAAAGGACTCATTAGTCAAGTATTGACAAATCAAATGGCGCGACGGGGCGGTCGGTTACACAAAAAATGGAGCACACTTTGACAATTTATACTAAATATTAATGAAATGAAATGGAGCTTCTAACCCTGAATGCAGACAATTAAATTAGCACATCTGAACATGAAATGACTCTTTTTTATAACAATACCAAAAATTATCAGATGCGGGGATTAGGTTCGGGGTTTCCTGAGTAACTTTGCGAATAAGTGAGACTTCGGCGTTAACTGTACGGTGTTGATACTAACGACGCACGTTTACATGTACATGAGACCCTCTGAAGTATACTGTACCAGACTCTGCTACATGGCGTGGTTATTCATCTCTCCTGGACGCGGGACTTGCACACGGTTCCTTTGTGGCGAAATTGTCCTCCGAGGTCGATCGCGACGAGGAATAATTGCGACGACATGGTGTACTTGCACCTCCTCAGTACTTCGGGCGTTCCTCTTGTCACTAGCGTCGGGTGTACGTGGTCACGCGCCGGTTCGGAATATCTCTAGTGTCGGGCATCAATTGGACGTCGATCTGCAATCATCTCTCTCTGGTGCCGGGCTTCGTTTGGGCGTCGTTCTGGTATCATCCTTCCCTCTCTTTCTCTGGTAACTAGCTTCGGTTGGAACGTCGATCTGGAAACGTCCTTCGGGCTTTGGTTGGGACGTCGATCTGAAAGCGTCCTTCGGGCTTTGGGCAGTGTTTGGTTTTGGCGTCGTCTGACTGGCTTCGGCGTCGTTGCAGGCGTCAGGGAAGCGACGCCCCCCCTTCTCTATCTTCTTTAGCCCTCCATCCTTATGTAGTCCACGCTTGGCAAAAACAAATCACCGCGTAATCTTCACCAAAATAAGGCGCACACTGGAAACTCCCTATCCGCAAGTCGCTCACAGTACGTAAGGAAACAAAGTTCACGGACACAAAACAATAATCACGCGAGAGTGTAGCGCGGAGATGCTCTCTCTGTGAAATCCGGGTCAAAACTGTGTCTGGAAACATAGTACTGCCTATATATAAGAGATTCGAATTCTTCCGTTGAACAGAACGCTCTAGTGGCTTGGCTTCGCTTTCTCAGGGGATGGAAATGACCTCTGTCCATTGTCTTGAAAGGCGCGGTCAGCGACGCGTCCTGGATCCTTGCAGAGTTGGGCTCCAGCTGGTTCTCCTGGTCATCCGTGAACATGGGTTCGAACGCCTGCTGCGACTCGAGCCCGGTAGCGGCGAAAATAATCTTTCCTTATCTCCGCGTTGGTGCAAATATGTCATGTTCTAGGCGGCGGCTGTCACTCAAGAAAAACCCCATCTCCCAACTCCCGACGTCTGGCTCGGATACAAGTTTATTCACAAAAATAAAATAAAACCTCACACTTTCTTGTTTGTGCATAAAATGAATCAATAAACAAAAAATAATTTATATCGAACTGCGTTTAGCATGTCACAAGATACCGTGACAGTATAAACAGCATACACACAGAATACTAAATGCATCATATCGATTGATACACCAGAATGCATCGATTGATGCACTAAAGTGTGTTTATGGCTTCTTCAGAGAATCAGATTCACATTTGATGCATTTGGGTACATATTTGTATGTCGTGAAATAAACACCAAAGTGCATCATTTGATGTTCCGTGATGCACTCCCTGCATCATCAAATAAGATGCATTCTGGTGCATCAAAACGCATCAACTGATGCATTGAAGTGCATCTCGACTGAATGAAATCCCTCACTTGAATCAAATTATGCACTTTGGTTGCATTGAGGGAAAAGAATTATTACTTTCTTTCACTTCAGATCCAAGAAATGTAATATAAGCTTAGTTGAGCGCTCTCGTGTAAAATAAATACTTCTATATGAAGAAATTAGAATGTAGAAATGCTCATGAATGTCGTCGCAGAGCAAGCTGTCCTTTTCCCCACAATTGACGCATGCGCAGCATGCGTTCACGAGACGCCTCTGGTATGCATGTACATAAATCACTACTTGTACTTACTATGAACAAAAATATAGACACTTGTCTGTAAATGTTCAGGTAGATATCCGTTTGGAATGCCTGAAGAACTTTCATAGAAAGAGGTAAGTTATTTTAAGTAAACTTACGGCAGTTTCTGTACGATCGTTAATGGTGAATAACGCTTTGACTTGTAATCAAGGGGCCCTGTTCTGGTATCGGTTTCAGGTAGGAGTACGTCGCACAGTGGCTCCGATCACACTTTAAATCGTAAATCAATTACCGATGAGACTATCTGAGCATAAAGTAAGTGGTCTTGACAGGAAATTGGATCGTGGAAAGGGGTTAAAGGAAAATTTGTATAACTTCTTGCGGCTTGTAAACTTGAAATCACGTCCCGGCCAGTCACCTCGCTACAGTCACTATTTCCTCCTCTTTATCACGTTTTTTAAACTAGCTTTATTGGCTTGCCATAAGTAGCATCATGTAGCGAATGATATCTTAATACCAAGCTCATGACATCCCATTTATTTTCTCGCAGCAACTCGCCACATTCCTTCTGCATAAACCTTTTTATTTCCATTTCAGACAACGTTTGTCACACCGCCTGATCGGAAACTAGTTTTGCAACCCCAATTGATATTCCGAACATACAGAACTGCATTGACTTGTAAAACTGCTCTTCCCACAAGACGTATCATTTGTTCACGACGAAATCTTTCCTTGTTTTTAAGAAAGTTTCTCAGCGAAATGCATGTCTCTATCACGCACTGATTTGAGAGGCATGTTCCTACTAATGGAAGCTTTCTGCGGGGGCTGTGGTATTGAATTTGAGATCACGATGACTTATAGAGTCCGGTTATTTTCGGAACACCTCTAGCAAATTGCGTCACTTTAGCTAGTGAGCCTACGAACTGTGTGCAGCGTGAGCAGGATTGGTAAGGTAATTTACTCGTTACGTTTCTTACGTATATTACGCGTAATTTACTAGTACAGTAGACTCGCGATTAACCGACTCGCGATTAACTGAGGCTCCGGGTTAACCGAGGGAGTGGTTGGAAAACATGGCGCTTCATAACGCACCTCCTGCTTGTTTACTAGGTAAGTTGGAGTCAAGTCATAGTCCGCGCTGCAAGTGTTCGTTACACTGTCGGTGTATCCGATTGTTACGGTGGTGTTTAAATCTGTGTAGGCCTATTCTAAGCCAGTAATGTAGTATGAGTGGCAAACGGAAAAGGTGTGTCCAAAAAACTATGAACGACTTTTTGAAAAAGTAATCTCATTTATGTTGTACTAGTAATAAATAATTACTATACAGTTTTAAGTGTTGTTTCGTCATTTACGACCTATTAGCACATTATCTCCGTATTATCCGAGTTTTTCCGTATCCGACGTAGTCTCGGTCCCAATTAGCTCGGATAATCGCGAGTCTACTGTAATTTACGTCGCGTAGAAAAACAGTTTTTTGCACACATGTAAAAAAAAAAACTAATTTTCTTTCGTAAATTAGTAATATAAAAAGTACTTTAATTATTACATTTTAAATTTTAATTTTCGTATATATTTCAGGACAAAATCAACATTTTCTGCAGTTTGTTTATACAGCCACCTCACCCTCACTAACTTTCTTTTTAATTTCATTTCACATATTTTAAAAAAATGAAGAAACCTGTTGATATTATACGTCTTGCACTAGTACTTGTATTCATAACATAACAATTAACGACAATTTATTTGGATTGGATTTCAAAGTTTTGGTAACCGCCTCAACGTCCCTTTTTCATGCGTATTGTATTGTACACTTGCATAGGCTAATTGTAATTATGATGGTGTGAATGTGATCATGGCAGTTTGTAAAATTCCAATATGCACATACAAATTCGGAAGGAAAGTTTTTTTAATGCCCTTTTTTTTCTACTACTGCCAACTGTCATACACAACAATAACCATCGAAAAATAAACATGCTTTCTTTCAATTTTTATGAGTTTTCTTATGTATACTTTACGTTTCATGTAGAAAACCTATTTTTACCGTAATTGCTCAACCCTGAGCGTGAGCAATTAGGATAGGTGCTGGAACTTTGCGATTTAAGCTTCTTTGCTATGGGGGTGCCAAGTTGAAAAATGGCCATCTAATCTACCTATACACGTTTCTTGCGAACACTTAAATACTCATAAAAGATAAGCACTGTGCCATGGAAACTTTGGAAAACAGGCTGCTGTTGTCTCGGCTCGATAAGGTTGGTCAATTTCAGAATGATGACATTTTTTAACCCACAAGGCTGTATAGTTTTCGGCAGGGAAATCTTTGATGACTACCCTTTCGTGCCGGTAGACGAAATATTCGTCACGCGTGGAAATCCCCGAAGGACGGGGCTCATTTGAAGCAAAATGTAACATGTTGGAAAATGTTTTGTTAAAAACGTTGTAATAACACGAAACATGCAAATGAGGGCTCGTTTTATTCAGAATTTCCAAGCCTTTCGTTCTGTAAGGTAAACATGACGATGTGTACCTATTTTCGGAAGCAACGGACAGAGGAATTTCCAATTTTTTTAAATTTTTTTTTAATGTTTTTCAAAATTTGGCTAGCTTCCATCGATCTGGGCAAACTACCACTAGCAGCTGATTGCCTCAAGTTATATAAAGGCGAATACGTAGTATCAAAATGATAATACAAATAGTAAATTTAAGAAAAGAAGAAAAAACTCAAAATCAAGGAGAATTTTCATAACAACTGGCCGCAGAGACGTCATCAGAAATGCGCCCATCGCAAACCAATATTTACATCAATTTATGAACTTATTGTTGTGATTATCTTTCTTTTCAGCACACCACGTGAGTCTGTGAACATATCGAAGTCTACAGTTTTTAATAGTTCATTCACTGACGACTCTTGTGTTGAACAAAGTTTCCAGATCGAAATGCTTGCATAAAGATGTATAGTTCTATTTGTCATATTCAATGTTCACCTTAAAGCACAGCCATTCACAAACTGCCTTTGGACGCTCTCCACTTCCTCTTTCCCAGGGCCGGATGAAGGTGGGTGCTATTGATGCAGCAGCATTGGGCCCATTCCTGAAACAGGCCCAGACGAAAACAGACGAGAATTTTCCGAAAGCTGAACAGTTTTCCTTTGCTATATTAACCTGAAAATAAATCTTATTAGAATTAAATTTGGAGCCCCAATTTCGGACGCCTAAACACAGCGTTACTTATTATACAGTTACTATTATTCTTTGCGCTGTGACGTAACTATAACGTCTTTGTGTTTATTGTTCACCGAAGAGTTCAAGCATCAGGCCCAATTTCGTCTTAATCCGGCCCTGCTCTTGCCATGTTTTGTACTGTGGATTCCATATGGGGACTGCAGGATTCCAGTATTGGACGAACGAGTGTGACGTATATTTTTAGAACCGTAGGCACAGAAAAATTAAACAAAAAAATTCTTCTAATGAAGCCAACTAGCTTTATATACCTTTTCACCAAGGCTTGATAATGGGTGTTGAACGACAGGTCAGATACAATCATATCATATCAATCCAATACATTAAACTATTTTATTTATTTGATATCAATTTCTTTGCCAGAGCAGTTGTTATACAAATGTTGGCGATCTTAACTACACGTAAGCTAGACAATGAATACATATGTTATATATCTATTCTTTTACTATCTGTTTACCTATTCATGTAACAATGACAATACAATATTAAATAATTTACACATTAATTAATATAATTATTCTAATTATATTATCCTTATTATTGATTGATTGATTTGCTATATTTTACTTCACTTTTGTGCACTTTTGGATAATTTGCGAAGATGAGTGATGAAATTGATGAATGGACACTCATAAACTTCCATGCCCAGGCCTGGTTTCGAACCCGGAACCCCTCGCACGAGGCCGGCTATATTATTATTATTATTGAGACACTTGCTCGGACCCCACCTCCTCCCCCGAAATGTACATCATTAGTGCCTGTTGGTTTCATTTCAATTTCTCAAAATTTCAGAGGGGGCTGTAGCCCCCTCAGCTCCCCCTGCGTGCGTGAGCCAGTGGTATGATTAGTGGCATTTCTCGTGAAGAATGAACGAACACGTTTCATTTCTCAGTTGAAGCTTCCAAGTCAGATAATTAGGGCTACTTTTTGAGACGTAGAGAGAAAAACTAAGAGATAGTTTTTTTTTTTTCAGAAGCGATGATGATATCTAAAGAGATAAAAAAACTACCCTCGACATTCTAAATTGCACATGCCTCGATCTGCAATCGAGCGTTTCGCATCTTTTTAGATAGAGTGCAACACTTCTCTCCCCCAACCAGAATGCACATACAACGCCCACCTCAACAACTCACGAGCTATAACAGAGGTATTTCTGTGCAGGAGGATGAACATCTCAAGATCAAAAATCTCCACATCATAAGATGCCAATCTGAGATAAGTGCCGCAACATCTCTTCCCCTCCTTCCAAGCCATAACTCGTCCTTTTCAGTGAATGAGCGCTCTGTTTATTTGGAAACTCTCTTGATGAGACGAAGGGAGGGAAACATATTGAGTCCATATGGCAGGCACCCGTGGAGGAAGAGGGAAGAACTTTATGAGGAATTTTTCCAATGTTGCCAAGCATCGTGCATCCGAAAGTACATACTAGTAAGTATACAGCGCGGATATATTGGAATTCCCGACATGAAAATAACAGCGAATTGCATTAAGTTCTAATCAAAACTTAGCGCCGGAATAAAAGCGAACGTAGTTACCACGAAAGTACAATAATCACTGAAACAAAACTCTACACTAGAATAAGTACAAAAGCACGAACAGTGAAAGGAAATAAGCGCCGAAAACACGAAACTCAACCCTGAATATGAGGGAAAGAAAATTAACGAACAGAAATAAGAGCAAAAAAATCAGCGAACAAAAATAAGAGCGAAAGAAAATAAGCACCGAAAACGAAACTCAACTCTGAATAAGAGCAAAAGAAAATCAGCAAACAAAAAATAAGAGCGAAAGAAAATAAGCACCGAAAACGGAGGAAACGCGAAAGGGAAACTCAGCTCTCAATAAGAGCGAAAGAAAATAAGCTAACAGAAATAAGAGCGAAAGAAAATAAGCACCGAAAACGTAGGAAACGCGAAAAGGAAACTCAGCTCTCAATCAGAGCGAAAGAAAATAAGCTAACAGAAATAAGAGCGAACGAAAATAAGCACCGAAAACGTAATAAACGCGAAAACGAAACTCGTCTCTGAATAAGAGCGAAAGAAAATAAGCTAACAGAAATAAGAGCGAAAGAAAATAAGCTAACAGAAATAAGAGCGAAATAAAATAAGCACCGAAAACGTAATAAACGCGAAAACGAAACAACTCAGAATACGAGCGAGAGAAAATAAGCACGAAAAACGAAAGAAATGTGAAAACTAAACTCAACCCAGAATTAAAGCGAAAGAAAATCAGCAAACAGAAATAAGAGCGAAAGAAAATAAGCACCGAAAACGAAAGAAACGCAAAAACGAAACTCAACTCCGAATAAAAATGAAATAAACTCAGCGATCGAAAACAAGAGCGAGAGAAACACAGTTAACAGAAATATGGGCGAACTGACTTACCATAAAACAGAATAGACTTGAAAACAAAATTCACCAATGCAATAAATTCGAAAGGAATTAAGCTAACAGGAATAAGAACGAAGGAGCGCACAGTAAAGTGCAATAAATGAAAGAAATAAAACTGAACAGTTGAATAAAGTTGAGAGGAAACAACCACGAAATGTAAAAATGAAAATGAAGGAGGAGTTTAATTGTTTAATCCCTTTGGCGGTTCTGAAATAACTCTGAAAAAGAACTGTAAATGTTTATTCTAATCGACGTGACACACTGCACGTGGCATATGTCACGTGGCACGTCTCCTGCTGCATTTGTTTCCAGGATGAGCCACGCAAACCGCACAAAAACGTGTCCCATTACCTCACCTCACTAGGTGTTAGAAAAGTAATTTGACACCATACACGGTATGAATAATTGGACTTAGGTGAAAATATGCGAAATTCGAAAGTATAGCGTGTCCAAAAGTTAGTTTGAAAGAGTAGGTCATTTGGAGCATAGTGTACAACATAGTTAGTACCGGTCAGAGCCAGTGGCTGCGATTAGGGGTGGGGGGGGGGCATTGAGGGCCGTTACCTTCCAATTTTTGCAACTTTTACCCCTGCATTATGCTTAACTTTATCTACCAAGGAAAAGTAAAACTGTCCTTGACCCCCCACAAGTTTTGGCACCTTGCCCCCCCCCCCTTCAGTTTCTTTTGGAACCCAATCGTCGCTCCTGGTCAAAGCAGCTCCTGTTCTGGTGTATATTACACGCCACTGATCTTATTGATCTTTGGTATAAATTAGAGAACACATCAGCTATGTAAATATTCACTTTGCCCTGATTCTAGCAAAACTTCATTCTTCACACAACATCTCAGCAATATTCCAGGAATGTTATGATTTATAAATATGCATAAATTCAATGAGATTTGGATTAATAAAAGTTCCATTTTTCACGTCTATGCAGAAAAATTCACGCAGAATTCCCGGAGCCAATAATTCACGGTCAATTTCAGGAATTCAAGGATACTTAATTCATTCTTCAGATGAAAGTAACTTTTGCTAACACAAATATAGGATTACAATAATTTGTGGATAATTTTGAAAATGATGTTTGCAAATGAAAATTTCGTTAGAAAATTAATATTTGGTTGTTACGTGGAGCTATTAAAATTTCTTACGGTTCTTTTGAAATTTTGTTTTTGAAAATGTACCAAATCAGTATTTTCAGGAATTTTGAAGCATTTAAAGTTTCTTTTCAAACCTACTTCAGGATTTATCGCGCCTAATTTAAGATTTTTAGTACCTATTTTAGGATTTTTAGAACCTATTTTGGGATTTTTAGAGCCTATTTTAGGATTTTTAGAACCTATTTTAGGATTTTTAGAACCTATTTAAGGATTTTTAGAACTTATTTTGGGATTTTTAGAACCTATTTTAGGATTTTTAGAACCTATTTTAGGATTTTTAGAACCTATTTTGGGATTTTTAGAACCTATTTTGGGATTTTTGAAACCTATTTTAGGATTTTTAGAACCTATTTTAGGATTTTAGAACCTATTTTAGGATTTTTAGAACCTATTTTGGGATTTTTAAACCCTATTTTGGGAATATTAGAACCTATTTTAGGATTTTTAGAAATTATGTTAGGATTTTTAGAACCTATTTTAAGATTTTTAGAACCTATTTTGGGATTTTTGAAACCTATTTTAGGATTTTTAGAACCTATTTTAGGATTTTTACAACCAATTTTAAGATTTTTAGAACCTATTTTGGGATTTTTGAAACCTATTTTGGGATTTTTAGAACCTATTTTAGGATTTTTAGAACCTATTTTGGGATTTTAAAACCTATTTTGAGATTATTAGAACCCATTTTAGGATTTTTAGAAATTATGTTAGGATTTTTAGAACCTATTTTAAGATTTTTAGAACCTATTTTGGGATTTTTAAAACCTATTTTGGGATTTTTAGAACCTATTTTAGGATTTTTAGAGCCTATTTTGGGATTTTAGAGCCTATTTTAGGAACCTAAAGCACACTTTTTAGAACCCAAAAAATCCGAGGTCTAGTGATGATACAATATTCCAGTTACATTACAGATACGTAACCATGTATCCGTGGCATGTAAGCTGTATGGAATGTCTCCACTCAAATATTGGGTGCTTATGTTCAGGGTGGTATTTGGAAAAATTCCAGTAAAGTAGGGAGGAAGCCAAGCGACTGCTCTTATATCATCGGGAGGAATATATACCAAATACCAAAAAAAATAGAAACCATAAAGGGGAAGGGGTGGAGGGGGTTCTCTTCATCCCAAGTCTAATACCTTCTGTATGTGCCAACCCTTATATGTATTAAACATAATTGAATAATTTATTATAACAATTTAGTTCGCCGCTACATGACATGGCATTGTGTCCTCCTCAGGCCATCACCCCCTAGACAGCTGGGACAGCTCAACATCGCTTGTGTAGCAAATGAGCCAGTACCAAATTAATTGTGCATGAAGTGTAATTTAAAATAGATTTTGTCGAACGAACTTGCAAATTGTAAAGCAAGAATACGTAAAACCAGTGTCTATCTGTGACGTTTGGTCACACGCTCGCCCCAGTCAGATCTTTTCGGAAGAGGCGAAAGGGAGCGCATGTGACAACACCGCTTGACACATTGTCAGGATTCGTTTTCCGCTGGTGGCGCTCTTCGGGCCAAGACATTCAACCCCGAGGATCGTATGTCTTCCCAGAGCGGAAGTGGGCCTTCCTCCGCGGGGATAATGATTGACTCATAAACGCCCCGACAAAACTCAATTATCTGAGGGAACATTTCCAAGAATGACACCCTGTCAAGAAGATCTTCTTCGGCGTGGTGGATGTGTGCAAGACATTTGGTGTTCTTACAATTCTCAAAACATTCGTAAGGGGAAAAATTCGATAGCAATATCCCAGTATTTCACCTACGTGTGTATATATATATTTCAACTTCTATGTGCGAGCCGTTGGCTGTACGCACCACATGTTGATTCACATTGGGTATTCTGTTGACACATGTTTGAAAATATGAAACAAAAACAAACAAACATATATATATTACACAATGCTGGTTCCACAGTCCATGTATTATAAGCTAAGGTCACTTTGTGCGGTTTCTTCGCTCTTATCGGTATCCGCTATCGCCTTTCCTCGACGTTCTCTCACTTCCCACAAATATCTCCCCACTCGTTGCACTATCTCACTTATGATTCCTCTTCTATCTTCTACCACTTCCATTATTTCCCTCCCTGTTACGTTCTTAACCCACTTGTCTCGCAAATCACGCGTAGAGGGGCAGGCAGATAGCAGATGCTCGTCCGCCTCTCCCTCCCCGCACAAAGAGCATATCGTTTCCCCTGCTTCATTCTTCATTTTTACTTGTTTCCAACCCCCCAGTCTGAACCATGCTAACCCTCCCCTTTCTTTTTTACCTACTAAATTTATGTATCTTGCTTTTCCCCATTCCCTTGATTTCAGTTGGTTCCTTAGTGAAGTCTTTGTCTGGCAGTCGGCTAGTATTTCTTGTCTGTCTATGTCCAGCAATCTCTCTCTGATTTGGTTTTCTACTGATGTATCTACCCTACCTCCCGTTTCCTACACCCACCCCATCCCAATAGAGTACAACATGTTTTTTTTTTATATATCCCTCGCCCAATTCCGTGTATTTTCTTCTCTTACTTGCATTATCAGACAATGACCCTTCTGTGTCGTGTTACCCTCCCTTGCCAGCTGAAGCCAATGCTTTAAAACTCTCATCCAGGCTTGTACTGTCTCTCTGTTTAGACCTAGTTCTTTAAGTACTCCCCAATTGGCAGTGCTTCTACTTACACATATCAAATTTTTATAGAATTCTGTTTGGATGCTCAAGGTGGTCTTGTGGGTATGGGGTCCGGCTGCCACACAGGAGACCTGGGTTCGGATTAGAGGTGGGTGATTTCAAGTGGTAAGTTTTCAGACAATGCCGCTCCATAAAGCTCTCAGGCTCAACCATCACCGTGGGGAGCAAAGATGGCAGGGGCGTGGTCCTGACTCACCACATCACCCTTCCTATGGCCGATATCTAGAATGTATGCGGCCGTACCTCCACACATCCCTAAGTGCTATAGCATAGCACAGGGCACCTTTACCTTTATGCAAATTACAGTCAGTATTTCATACATGTGTACGTGTGTTTGTGTGCGCGCGCACTCACACACACACAAAAATTTGGCACCTAGATGGGATACTTTGAGTATCAAATTGCGTCTACATGCGACTTCACAGTTTCGAATTCTTTGCTACATATAATATGTTTGTGTGTGAGTGTGTCTGTGTGTTCCAGTGGCGTATGCTGAGCCAAAGACCTGGATTATCTCACTATAACTCATGGCCCTAGGCCATGGAGGAAGGGAGGAGACTAGGATCGCGTAAATCCCCTGTTCAAGTTGCCAACTCGTAAGAATTCAGGTTGCCAACTCCTAAGAATTCAGGTTGCCAACTCGTGAGAATCAAGGTTGCCAACTCCTAAGAATTCAGGTTGCCAACTCGTAAGAATTCAGGTTGCCAACTCGTGAGAATTCAGGTTGCCAACTCCTAATAATTCAGGATGAAATTTCAGAATCGCCATTGTCTTCTTATTGAAATTAGTTTTATTCACAGTTTCTAATCGATTTTACTTCTGTATTTTATTCTGTAGGCTTCAGGCTTCGCAGATAGCCTAGCTAGCCTTAGAATATACGCTCCTGGTGTGTTGATTGATTTTATTTGTTAATTGATAAAATTCAATTTACCTATAGAAAGGCTAATCGAAACTGGAACATAGTGATTCGGGTCCCACTGTAAAATGTACGTCCAGTCCCGATCAGCCTATCTCTCCATAAGTGGACTTAAAACAAAAACAAACAAAAGAGAAGTAGTTACTGGAATATCTTCCACTGGAAATTTTTCAAATACCACAATGGCCATAAACGTAGAACCCTGACTATAAGCAGAATATCAAACACTACATTATACAGAAATCCCGTTCAGTAAACATGTGCAGATGCGTGAATAAAAATGGAATGTATCGTAAGACTAAAATAGGATGCTCATACTTTACGACAAGGGGGCTTGGGGAGCTACAGCCGTGAGGTCTGCGGTCGCAATCATTTATATGGTATTTCGATTGCGGATGAACACCAGAACAAGGCAGTATCTCAACACCTGTGTAGCGTCGTCCGTAAAGCTGTTGTCGTTGGGTGGTTGCCAGGGGTTCCGACGCAGAATTAGTCCACAGCTCGAAGAGGAGGCAGTGTAGCCAGATGCGAAAAATCACTTGTTTGTGGGGGAAATAACACTAGTTTGACATGGTACATTGAAGTAGTACATTTCAATACATACGTGTCGATTGATTGATTGATTTGGTTTGTCTTACTTCGCTTTTCTGCCACTTTTAGCTAATCGCGAAGATGGGGTTGAGCATGGTGCGAAATCCCCCAATGATCTTGTCCTGAACCCCCCTCCCCCCACCAAACTTTTTCGGGGGGAGTTCTTGTTAGAACAACAAACATAAACAATTACTTTGGGAGTCGAATATGCTTTACTGGAATAATATCGAAAATATACACAAAGAACGGACAACAAAGAGCCTCATCTCATCTCCCAGAACACAGAAATTAGTCGGACTTGTTATTCTTCTCCATTTCTTATCGCCTTTCGTCAGCTACCGCAAATTATATAAATATATTAATAAAACATGTAATATCATTTAGATGTGAATTTTATATAGGAAATCATCTTAAAGTATCTTAAATTTTTCCCTTCCCTCCTTAGTCAAGCAAATCATTGTTCATATCATTAGTAGTAGATTAGATTATATTGTATATTTTATAATATAATTTGCTTATTTAATAATTGACACATATTTAATTTAATATACATATAATGACACACGCACACAAAATATAATAGGTGTGTGTGTGTGTGTGTGCCGGCTCCTTCCCCCCACCAATCTGCAGTGATTTCGCATCCTGGGGATGAGTGATGACGTGATGAAATTGATTGAGGACACATTCGTAAAGAGCACGCAGGCCCATGACGGGATTCGAACACAGAACCCCTAGCGTCGTAACACAAACATACGTGTAAGTGTCGAATTGAAGTTTGAAGTATGGTCGTCAAAGGGAGGGGTATTTAGTGTTTCCGTCACTGAGCAACTGTAAAAATGACACCATCTTTTTGTGCGGAGGTGTTGCAGAATTTGGTTATGCTACATCCTTTGTAAGGGAAACTGCAATTAATGCTAGATTTATTACATGCACGAAAAATTGTAACAATTTTTAAGATGTTTACAATGTGCACACTATTTATTTATTTTCTGATTATTTTCCATCGCTTGTGCATCTCTTGTACGGAACGAAGATGAGGATGAATGATGATATGAAATTAATGAAGGAACAGTCACAAAGACCACCCCAGCCCAGATCGAGATATGAACCCGGGACCCCTGGCATCGTAGCAACTAACCACTCAATTTTATTACCTTTATTTTTATACATATAATATAATAAAAGAAAACCCCTAAGTGGGAGCTCAGTCGTTAGGGCGTCTGACTACCATGCGATAGACCCGGGTTCGATCCCGGCGGGGGAGAACCGGGATTTTTTCCACCTGTTCAAGCGGCTCCGGCGCACACCCAGCGTCGTATAAAGTGGGTGCCTGGAGGAAACTCTGGGGGGTAAAGGCGGCCAGGGACGTGGGGCTGATCACATCACCACCCACCTTTAGCCGTGATCAAGAAAGTGTGGGAGGCCGTGATTCCACACCCCCTATACGCCTTCATGGCGTGATGCAAAGCACAGGGGAACACTTTACTTTTCTTGTGTGCATCGCTTGCGTTAATCATAACGAAATTGATGATTGGACCAACACAATAATACATCTATGCCCAACCTGAGTTCTCTGGATTCGTGACACGTCACGCTAATCTCTGAACCGCAGGAAAGGGTGGGGGGGGGGGCACGAGCACACAACAATGTCATATTTCAACAAATCTGAAGACGTGTAATCACTTCATAATTATTATTAATGAGTTTGGAACCTAGAAACTGTGCATATAAATGGCCCGAATTCAGAGGCAGTTCTATAAGGAATGCTAAGTTTCATTGTCGCTTGAGGAGAATTGTTACCTGGTGTATCCCTTCCTGAGGGCACTCAAATGTCAACCTCCCATCCACGTAGTAAGTATACTCTGGACTGCATTTTGCAGACTAGCTAGGTTCTGGCGTCTGGACCAGTGTTGCCACAATATGGAGGCACAATTTCCCTTTCCAAGGGGCAAAATTTCCCTTTTAGCACCAATTTTTCCCTTCACCTAAATAAATTATATAATAATAATAATAATAATTAATAGTAGTAGTAGCAGCAGCATTATTAGTGGTGGTGGTG
Organism: Lepisma saccharinum; assembly: GCF_977018435.1. Classification (NCBI taxonomy): domain Eukaryota; kingdom Metazoa; phylum Arthropoda; class Insecta; order Zygentoma; family Lepismatidae; genus Lepisma; species Lepisma saccharinum. Next base: position 22,995,642 of record NC_139252.1, on the reverse strand, counting down.
GAAGCAGTAGTAGTACGTACTTAAGTATACCACCTTTGAATTCGTTATTCGTTTGAATAAAAAATATTTTAAATTTCTTTCACATTTCAGTTTCATCACTTCCTGATCAGATGTCCAAGGTTTGAATCCTGGTCAGGAATCCATTTAATCGTTAATCCTCATGACATCATCGTTATTATTTATACAAAGATGCATAAAAGCAATGCACAATAAACTTAAAGGAGCAGAAACAAGTAGGAATAGCAAAATAAATAAATAACAAAAATGTGGATATGAAATTAGAGATTAACATAAACTGTAATAATGTGGTCAAATGACCTTAAAATTTCCCTGCAATTGTGGTATTTTTCATCGAAATTCCCTTTTCCCTGTTGGCTAAAATTTCGGTCCGAACTTCCCAAGGGAAATTTCCCTTCATGTGGCAACACTGGTCTGGACTCGCAGACAGTGTAATCCTCTGTGGGACACGTGCTGTGTCGTCCCTGTATGTTTGTGATTGTCTCTGCGCAAGTAGTGACTCGAGAGGGCTCGACCAATGAACGTGTACGAAGAGAAAAATTCGCCTGCAGCTACCAACTGTTAGGAGCAGCAAGTACTTCTTTGCTCCGCCCACTCGCTTTCTCCCCCTTCTGTACTGTTATGAGCGGCATTGCTCCAGACATTCCCTGGACAGAGTGTAATTTAATCAATCAATCAAAAACTTTTTCCCCCTGGGTTATTCAATGTCTTCAGTAGGAGGGATGAGGATTTTTTATTAATACATATTTCGTTCCAAATTAGGACTGGCACTCTCGTGTGCAGAGATTGCCTACATAAAGAAACAAATGAACGTTTGGTCTTACTCTATTCGACCAAAGACTTTGTAAATAAGAATTTAACTTCAGGTCGCCGTGCCGATGGATTTATAATAACGCTGTTTAACGATACGATATTTATTTTGGAAGAATGCCTGATGCTGAGAGAACTTTCACACTCAACTCAAATGAAAAGTTAATTGTTCTTCTTTTGATGGTGGTAAAATGTGATAAAAATGTATTACCCTATTCATCATATTTTAAGGCAAGAGTTGCTATTTTGTTTTTATATTTAACATCTGGAATATTCCAAAGTGCCAAGATGAGAACATTTTATTATATACAGTAAATAATTAATGTTAACTTGTCTATATGAGTATACAAATCTTCCAATTGCTTGTGTTTTTCATTCTAATAGTATTCATATGATTTGTACTGGCATCTATGAATCAAGATCGCTATCTTTAAACCAACAATATCAGTTTGTTTCATAATGATTTTCTGCTAACTACTTAAATGGGATCAGGTAGCAAGTACATTTGAAAAGATGTGGGAATGCTACGTAGCATTGGTTGATAAATTCTGGTAGTATTTTCCACTAAAACTTAAGTCCATGTCACAACTAGCCTATGTATGCCAAGGCTTGCCAGTCAACTTTTCACTGGACGGTGAATGGTCCATCGTCGCTGTTTTCAGGCTTTCGAGGCCGATATTTCTTATTTTCAAGTAGCTCGCCAATGATCCTCACGACGCTAACGTAAACTAGGGTTTACAGCCAAACTGATTGAATGGTGATGTAGCCGACGGAAGAGGGTATGATGGCGGTTTACTTTTCTAAAAGAAAACATCTCATACATGAAATTATGGGAATATATATAGTGTGACAACAAAGAAAAGAACCTTCGGCCAAAAGTCTTCGCTCACCTTCCCCTACATCGGTTCAACTTGGGGCATGCTCCACTATACACCTCCCCTCCATGCGCGATACACAGGAGACGCGGGTCTGCGCAGGCTCTTTTGCCTCTGCTCCACCATAGCACTGATTTATAAATAAACGCATAACGAACCCATTATAAAACTTATGGGTGTATATACCATTGTGGTATCAACATTTAGTCTGAGTCGAGATTATATTAATTTACTGTATTAAATCCCGTTTGACTTTTAGCCAATGCTAGCAAGAACCATTCCAAACTGTTCCAAATCCTAAAAAAAAATATTCTACATTCAATTGAATCTCCATCTGAATATATGTAATACTTTTGTGATGTTGTAAGTCTCTTATCTGTAACAGATATCTTAAGAACCGCGAAAGCAAACCATATGAGCAAATAATTTCGAAGAAACGGTAAATGGATGTAATTTTTCAGAATTAAGTGTACCATAGATGTTTTTCGAAAGGTGGTGGATTTTCATCAAGTGTTAGTTCAGTCAGACAAAATCTCCAACGACATCTTCAGTGCAACTTTGAATTGGTTAATCCGAGAGTTCAACTTTTAGTTGAAATAAGTGTGTTCGAACTGTAAATTAATGACGAAACAGCTCAAATTATAATCATAATTATAATCAAGGCGTAATGCACTTGTGCCTTACCTTGACTTCCATATAGCAGCAGTGGCGGCGATTAGAGGGAGCGAAGTGGGGCAGTTGCCCCCGCACTATGCTAAACCTTATATACCAAGGGAAAGTAAACTGTCTTTGCCCCCCCCCCGCACGATTTGCACCTTGCCCCCTAGTTTTGGAACCCAATCGCCGCCACTGTAGCAGAAAGGTAAAAGTCATTGCGAAAAGCACCTAGGGGCGTGGCAGCACATTCTCGATCTTGGACATAGAGGAGGATGATCAGCACCACGCTCCGGCCGCCTTTACCACACCAAAGGCTGGATGGATGTACTAAAGGAACATCATCGGAAGAAAATCCCACCTGCGATCAGAAATGCCGTGAATCGAACCCGGGACGCCAGCGTGGAAATCAGCACAGCAGTGACATACGTACTGCGATTTTATTTCGGTAAGGAGTTCATTTTTCAGTGTGAATTTTCTGTCTCTAGGACTCACAAGCCTCGACCTCAAAAGTATAATACAAACATAAGAACAGTGAATTAAAAAGTAATTATGAACATGATAATGTTTTGGTTCTAGGGTATTTCGAAGGGAGCTCAAACTCGATAGCCCACTGCAGTGCAGTAAAAGATATTTCATGTTTACTACAACATTAATACAACATCACTACGGAACGGATTTTAAGGTGTAAAATTATGGTCTGGAAAGGGAAAAAGTTATGAAAATGTTTTCAGAAAGGTGCAAAAAAGATGTTGATAAAATGCCTTTATTCAATGCTCTTTTTTTCTGAGCCTTCATATATATAATGCGCGCGGACCGCAGAGAGAACGGTGGTTCTGCCGAATAGGTTTTGTTAAGTTTGTGTTTTCTTTCGCTGGTTTTGCTACATTATCTTGGGAACTATTTGGGGCTGCAATGATTATATTATACCATTTTATAGCTCTCGTTCTGGTCTACAAAATGAGACTATAGGATTTTATGTAGCTGCTCAAGAAGAGTGAAAATCATTTATTTTTCTGACCAATTTTTTGACAAAGGATGAAAGAAAAGAAAGGCAAAAGATGCTGAAGCATCAATGAGGGGGTAGAAAGGGTGTAAATGTGCTAATCTCACGAAAAGGTGCAACAAAGTGTGTTTATTTTACTTGATTCCATGTGATAAAATACATATCTCAAACGATCTGTATAAAAACTGCTATATTTCTGGAAAGGTGATGCACCTTAAAATCTCCTTCCTAATCATCACAGTAAAAAAAAGAATCGACTTTGATACGTTTTGTACACTTAGCGGCAGGGTTCGAAATGTGACGAAACGGAACGCTTTAATTTCGTTCATGCTGTTGTCGGTTTTGGTCCCCGATTACGACGAGACGGAGCGGGTAGGTTTCAGACCTTCACGATCCGGAACGCCGTTCCGGTCCGCTCCGGTGCATTTCGAGCCGTGTTTAGTGAGTCACCCCGGTATAATTCAATGAATAACGATCGTCTAGTAATCAAGGAACCGGGTTCGATTCCCAGCAGGAGTAATTTAAGAGATTCGAATCTTACTTTCAACTGCAGATCCAGCCTCAACGGGTCAATCTGTTCATAAAATGTACTTGCCCTTTCGTTCCTGCTATTTCGGTAATTTTACGCCGCTTTTCAGTTAATCGCGGCGATGAGGATGAATGGTGGGACAAACACAATGACACATCCATGCCTTGACCAAGTTTCGAACCTTACATATGAGCATACAAGATAAGGTACAAAAAAGTATCTCCAACACCATAATTTAGCGCACCCTGGCAACCCTGGAGAATGATGGAGAGGGTCGGCCGAGCGGTGTGGGACGTGGAAAGCGTTCTTTGACATTACTTCTTTCAGTATATTTCTTTTTGCTCTCTTTCCCCCAGCAGAAATCTTCGGCAGCCTGAAGACAGGCCACATTACAGGCAAGAAGTAGAAAGATGAAGGGAGACGAAAAAAACGAGAGTTAAAATTAGAGAAAAGAACACGAGGTTGTGAAACAGTGTGTACAACTATCAACGACCAAAAACATCTATAATTATGTCTACAGTATGAGTAACCAAATTTGTTTATAATTTTCAGTGTAACAACTTCCTTCTTTGGTTATAATTTTTTATGTATATAATTGTGCAGTACTTTATATATTTTATTTTTATTTATTATTGGCTATATCTGTTTAATTTTTGATTAACAATAATTTGGTTTAGTTTTTTATGTTATTTTTAAATCGTAAATATATTTCTTGATCACAGGTAAATATCTTTCTACGATATAATATTTAAGGCAAAGCTAGCTCTGCATATTTTTTATTTTGATTTGATGTTTTAAGGACCTACAATTCAAAGTGGAAACCCACCCAATATGTGCCTCCACCATATATCGAACCTGGGACCCCTTGATTACAATGCGACGACGTTACCACTACGCCATCGGGGAGCCCCCGCTGCATATTGCAACATCGGTGGGGGATGTAGAGGCAAGGCCCCCACATATTCGCAATCGCGGTCATTTGTGGATGTGATGTGATCATCACCATGCTCCGAAGGCCTTTATCGTCCAGTTACGCATTTTTTAGAGGTTGGGCGAATCACAGAGCCGCCTCAGGCAGGGACATAACTGGATAAGTTCACACCTGAAGTCACTAACCCGGGAATCGAACCCGGTTCTCCGGCGTGGCAGCCAAACACCCTACCGACTGGACAACCGTCCTATTGAATTGAATTGTTGTTTCAAGTTCACTTTATGCACAGGAAGGTTAATCTGGACTGGACCTACAGTTTAAAGTTGGATCCGAACTACTGTGCCATGTGCCTCCACCAGGGTATCGAACCCGAGACCTCCCGACTACAAGGCAACGACGTTACGACTACGTCATCAAGGAGGCCCAACAACCGTCCTATTCTCTTAAAAAGTGTATACATACTTCGTATGATAAGGATTGGTTGGGAAACATAGCCTACGCAAAATTACACTCTCTGAATAGTTATTATTAATAACGTTCGGAGACTATTAATTTCAGATAATTTATTAATAACATTATTGGCGCCCAGTGTTGTATTTACAATTTAATGTTTTTATATTAATATAGTACGCTTTTTGAAATGATTTCATGCCCGTTAGATTCTGGTTGTGAGGGTGTCAACCCCCGTAGCTCCCTAATTTGCTCGCTTATCTAATCTAAAAGTTATTTATTTTTTGCAAGGATAACCGTATTTGTTAATGTTCTATTTCATTTTATTGTTCTCAGCTTTAGTTTGTTGCATGGTCTTTCAGGCTGTTCGTAATTTCGGGAAACTTCGCAATTATTAATTCCTATTAACTTTTATTTATCGGAAAGAAGAGTATTACTAGTTTGTTGTGAGAGTGGCGACATCATTCAGTGATTCATTTAGACCTAAATCAATTATATTTTTAATTGAGCCCTCCAGCACTTTTATTTGTTCCAAGCAACAAGAGATATTAACATTAGTCAAAACTATTTGAAAATACTAAACAGTTTTGTTTATATATTTACATAAAGTCTCAGATACAGTTTTAGTTTATTTTATTAACTTTATCAAAAGTTGTAGCGAATTTGTCGTGTTTCTTGGGAAGAAACTCAGCGAGTTGGCAACCCTTCAATTTGGAATCCTTAGTTGGCAGGGGTTGACAGGAATGAGGCACTACTTCAGCTTACGGATGTCTCGCACCCTCTTGGTGGCCTTGTCACTTCGACACGTCTCTGCAGTGTATCACTCCGGCGCGGTTGTACATTTGAGCCACTATTTTGGAATATCAAACTAACATTTTCGTAGAAGTCTCCCCTCCCCCAAAATGTTCTCTACTTCGAAGCATAAGGAATATTGGAATGCCAAAGGCGAAGAAGGTACTAGTGTTCTTACAGCCCATATTTGATTATCACATTTCACTTGTTTCGCCATCGGCACTGAAAAAATGCATATAGGATGTCCCAATAAAATGTACACACTCTTTGAATGATTATAAAGTCAGTGTTTATTAGCATTCAGTTAATTTTAGAAATTTAAAATAATCTACAGACATGAATAATTTTCTCTCTTTCAATGCCTAAATCTGATGACCATACCGTAAACTATCTTATATGTTTAGCTTACTCATTCTCTAACTATGCATCATCCAATCATTATGACCTAGCTAAAATGTAGGGAACTGTATAAATATGCAATATATGTGTAAAAGATCAGCTTAGGTGCGTGAAATCACGATGCTCTCGATTACAAGACGTGTATTTCGCTACACAGGTTACGATTTACTATTTAGTGTGAGTTACTTAGGTTTCATTTTTAGCAGAGCAATACTTCCAGCTCGAAAATCTCCACTCCTGGTTAAAGAACGCCATCTGCACTCAAAAAACTGCACTCTGCGCTGCGGTCCAGATCATCTACACTGAGAGCATGGACCCTTCTCTGAATGTAATTCTTCCAATGCCAGTCCTTTAAAACGCAATGGACACTTTTATTTTAAAAATTCTGTTAACATGTGTGTGTGTTCGCGCATTATTTTGGGACACCCTGTATACATACAGGGTGGGCCAAAAGTAGGTATACAGTAAATAAAGTTTAAATGAACTAAATATCAATATCTGAGAAGAACCATCAATGAAATGTTCATAATATCAATTTAAATGTTACGAATAATAATAAAACAAAACATTATTTATTACCATTATCCCTCGAGGATCTAAATATGGGTTTTGGAGTTATCAGCGCTACCGGGGGGTGCTGAGGCCTGGTGGAGGCTATAGGAACTGGTTAGATATCTGTCAAGGACAAAGGTTGCGGCGCCAATTCGCAAGAGAAAGTGGCGGTTAGTTTTGGCCTTGGACGCTGTTATAGAATTGCGACCTACGAAACCTTTTGCAGGTATGTTTTAACTCAACGTTTTCTGAATTCTCACCTGCTCTGTATAGGTTATGATATTAGAGGTGCATAAAACAAATGTGGGCTTTTATAATACCATGATTTGTTTGTGAAATATGTACCACAGAGAGCGAAAATAAATTGAAGATGAAAAATAGCGTGTTCGTCTAAATATGGGCTGTGACATGAGATCTAATGTTGAGATCACATTTTCAACAAATATTTGGATGTTTTTCTTAATTTTCCGCATGATTTTCAAAACAACAGATTATTCATAAATATGAATTTTATAATGTTTTAGCGATAAATGAATTATTTATGTATTCTAATTGCTTTTCGTGATATTACCACTAGTAGCCCATATTTAGACCACAATTTTGAAATACATTATTTTACCTTTTTGGAAATAGCTTTATTTTTTAAAAAATGGAACCTTCTATACTTTAGCATACTATTACATTTAAGTATATATTTCATAGATATGCATTTTAAAGGCAGGTACTTGATATATTAATTTATATTCTCCGAAAATGACAACATAAAAAGGGGGACCCATATTTAGACCTTTTCCTCTACTTTTGTCCCACCCTGTACATAAGTGACCCCTGACAGGCTATGTACGTGAAACAAGAACTTCAATCATTACTGGAGGTTTTATCCTGTCACCAGCAATCGACAAGATATACAAAAAAAAAAAGCGATTGAAATTCGGACACCCAGCCAGAGCACGTGACACGCGTAAGTGCAACATGCATCAAACCACACCTCGCGTTCGGGTGCTGTGTGGAACGACGAGGCGACGAATCATCTTCACCTACGCCATTTTGGCGGGCGCAGTTGCTGTCAAAAGACAGGACGAAAACATTCGCTACGAGTGTGGGCGGTTAATAAAACTTTCACGAAGTACTTTGTAAACACGTCACAAATCTTTTCTGGAGAACCTATTTGGTATCCGAACACTTTCCGCTGCTCCTGGTGATTCGGGATTTCTCAAGTAGAGGGCGTTGAGGATTAACAGGCAGACTGCCCCACATAGATAAACTCAATGAGAAAGGAATGGGACATATGCTCTTCTACTCCAATGTCACAAACGCTCAAGAGATGGCTTTGCTGAAACAACAGATAAAGAAACGCAATAATTTTGGTATCTTCGTCAAGAACCTTTATTTATTTCAGCCTAAATTCAAGATCAATTCAGCACACGAAATTCTCGAACAATCGTTGATAAAACTATAAAAACTAGTGGACAAATTATTCTCCTAGCCCTGTTGTACACAAGAGTAAACCTTTTTTATTTATATATCTTCCCGTCAAGCTGTGCTTATAAATTGAATGGCGTCGAGAGAAAATTTTGTGAAGTTGGGTGTGGGTCATACTCAATTGCTAACATCGCTCCCTAACATAACACCCTAGACATTATTAGAATTCTGTGAAAATAATGCATGTAACCTGGTTACGAGGGTTAAGTGCGGTAAAGGATGAACATGCCTGCAGTTTTTAAAAGCTTAACAATTTCTCTTCTGACGATTGAGCTGCTGGCGTTTCTCCCTAGCTCTTAAGAAAAGAGGTCGAAAAGAAAGTTTTCCCTTCCATTCGGGGAGTAGCAGCAAGCAGCGAAATTTGCGAATTCTTTTCTTTTTTTTTCTTTTATGTACCCTCCACATTCTCTAGTAAAAAAAATTGCAAAGGGGAGTTCCTCCTGGCCGGTCCAAGAAAGTTGCTTCTCGTAGCCATTTGGTACAGTGGATTACATTTTAATGGTTGCTGATACTCGTTCGAAAGTTTGTTTTCACACAATCTTTCTTCAATGAAGTAGAGAGAGAGAGAGAGAGAGAGAGAGAGAGAGAGAGAGAATATCCCTTGTGAAATGGTGTAAAAATAGTTTTAAAAATCCCATATCCTCTTGGGCTGCTTTTAGAACCAACACTTACTTACTTGTGAATACGAAAATGAGAAAGTGAGAGAAGAAAAAATAATACGTGAGAAATAATAATGCAAAAAAAATACAGGATTATAAAAAATGACAATAATACCAACACAACTATGCATCGATGAATCATTATGAACTAGTTAAAGTGTAGGAAACCCCATAAACACGCAGTAGATGTGTAAAAGATCAGCTTAGGTGTGTGAAATAACGATACTCTCGATCACAAGGCGTGCACTTCTCTGCAGAGGTTACGATTTACTACTAAGTGTGAGTTACTTGGGTTGCATTTACCAGAGTGATACATGCAGCTTGAAAATCTCCACTCCCAGTTGAAGAACGCCATCTACAATCACAAAACTGCACTCTCCGGTCCAGATCATCTGCATTGAAAGGATGGACTCTTCTTTGAATGTAACTCTTCCAATGACAGTGCTTCAAAATGCAATGGACACTTTATTTTGAAATTCCTGTTAAAGTGTGTGTGTGTGTGTGTACATTATTTAAGGACACCCTGTACATATATATACAGGGTGAAGGTAGATATGCAGTAAATAAAGTTTAAATTAACTAATATCTGGGCAGAACCACCCATGGAATGTTCATAAAATCAATTTAAATGTTACGAATAATAATAAAACAAACAATATTTGGCCCACCCTGTACATAAGTGAAACTTGACGGGCTAAAAATCCCTATTCCCGGTTGAAGAACGCCATCTGCACGTCGAAGGCCTCACTCAATCTCCATGCTAATTGCAAAGCCCACTCAACACTCGACACGCAGGCACACCCACACTGGCACACACGTCCACATGACATTGTCTCCCATCGGCATCCCCACGTCGCGGCTTGTCTTTGCCGAAATCAGCACTTCACAACCATCCCGCGCCGGAAACGATTAAAATGCGAATCCTATCATCTTTCAGCCTCGCATGTCCTGCCACCCACGGCCCATTAAAAGAACCATGGGGGAGGATGGCGATGGATGCAAAAAAAAAGAAGAAAAAGGGTCCCAGCACACACCGTCTTATTACGCTCCACCTTATCTCGGTTGGTTTAAGGCACGCCTGTCCCTTTTATCCCACAGCAGGTGCCTATTGAAACATCCACAGACGCCATGGGAATCTGGCCCGAAATTTCACAGTTTTATCGCTCGAATCTTTTGTCCCCTTCGAAACTCACAAAGCAGGATTGGGTTACCAGAAGTTCCCGCATCCTTCACTGAGAATAGGCAGGATAGATAAGGAATAGGGGCCTCAGACAAGCGGGTCTGAGCGTTCTCACTGTGGGTGGGTGTTTCTCGAGCACAAAAACCTTCAGTTGATTTGTAGGCAGGTAGGTGACGTTATCGTGAAAGCCTTCTTCGTTCCCCCCTCTCACACACACTCTCTATCCGTCGCCCGTAACAATTCTATCTTTTGCGGTGCTAGGGTCGATCGTCTTGTAACATAAGCCATCTTGCTTCTGCCGTCTGCATATCACACTTCACGAGACACCAGACAGAGGAGTTCTTATGAAGACTCTGGTTCAGTACGTTTCAAGTGCACATTGGCAAGGACGTATTTAGGGGGGTCCGACCCCCCCCCCCCTCCGCGAAAGACAAATACATAATAAAATAATCAAACTGTTCAGCATTTGTAATATAATCCATGGTTATTTAGAGGGAGATTATTTCCGTAACATCTTTGGCAGTTATGCATTTGAAGCTTCGGAACGAGTCACAACTCTCGAAGCAGCCAATTAACCAAACGAGCCGCTGACGTCATCTCCACCCAGAACCTATCCCTAAGCCCCTTACTCAGGTTCTACACGCCCACTAGGCTCGCTAGACAGACTCGCGCAGTCCGCTGGAGATGTTCCGAAAGTAATTCGACTCTACTTCCTTTGAACTTATTGGAAGGAAAGGAATTTGGCTCATACGGCTTTCAAGAACAGTTCCAAAGATTTATGACACTACTGCTTATGATAATCTGCATAAAATATTAATCAGGAACTTTATTTTTCGTCAATTGTAATAGGCAATTAAAAGTGATCACAGTACAATTATTCTTGCCTATTACAATTGGATCTAACTCCTTTTTACTATTCAATAAATATTCAATTATTTATCTGACATTAATTTCCTTGCCAGGGCAGTTACCTTTATACACATTTTTGCGATCTTAGCTACACGTAAGCGAGATAATGAATTCGTGCTGTTGTATCTCAATTCTTTTATCATCTTTTTGGCTATTCATGTAATAACAATACAATATTAATTTACATACTGAATTAATATTATTTAATGTAATTATTCTAATTACATTATTATTATTGAGACACTTAGTCGAACCCCCCCCCCCCGAAATTTATTTCTAGATTCGTGCCTGTTCATTGGTATTTTAATTCTGTTGTGGAAGTGATAATTAGCTTGGTACCATCAGATGTCGCTGCTTTGAGTTCTTGGTTGTTCTTTTTGGTGGAAACTATTAATCTTTTTAGAGAGCTATGGTTAATAAACCCATATTTCAGGAAAAAGATGGTACAGTTTTGGTAACCCACTACAGGGATTCGAGCCAGAGGTAGATCAGATGTTGGAGATGAATTAGAATCTTACAAGGGCGCTTATGAAGAAATTACTATTTTAATTACACTAAAAAGATTATGCTTTATATAACTAACAAGACAATGGGGCACAGTGTTACTTTCTAAACATATTGCTTAATGTAACTAATGATTATAAAAGAAGCTTCCGCTTGCTTTGTGCGGCTTTTTCTTTGCCAAAACCTCAGTATAAGGTTGAAGAATTGAAATGTCTGCTTTGTAAAGAGAAGGCTAAGAAAGGAAGTCCTGGTCTGGAAGTTTCAGAGGTGCTGGTACATGTAAGAGAATACCTCAATGATGTGTTCAGAGACAAATCGCCAAATTTACCAGCACCTCTGAAATGGCCACCCCGAAGTGCAGATTTGCCATATTGTGATAATGTGCTATGGGGGCACATCAAACAGAAAGTCACCCAAAATCGTTATCAGACAACTGAGGAACCTGAAGAAGCTGTTCGCAGTGTGTTTGCTTCCCTCACGCCAGCCATGTTACGGAGGATTTCACATCGCACCTGGGAAAGAATAATACTGTGCCATGAAAATGGCGGTGTGCACACAGATTCTTTGGAGTAAATGGTGGTCAATTGTCTGATTTAATGGTATACCATCCTCTCATCATACGCATGCTGTTAAAATAACATTTTGCAGGTTTGTCTGAAATTCAAAGGGGGGTAATGGGACTTTTGGTACACCCTGTACAGTCACCGGCAAAAAAAGGAACATCTAGAAATATTGGCTTTTCAGCGTGGCAGCACTTACAACTGAAAAGTTGCTATTCAAATTTTGGTTGAAATTGCTCCAGGCGTTCGAGAGTTATGCTGGAACAAACAAACACACATACATACATACATACATTTTTAAATATATAGATTGATTGAATTGTTGTTTTAAGTCCACTTTATGCACAGAAAAGGCTAATCGGGACTGGATCTACAGTTTAAAGTGGGATCCGAACCACTGTGCCACATGGCTCCACCGGATATCGAACCGGAGTCACCTTGATTACAAGGCGACGACGTTACCGCTACGCTACGCCATCGGGGAGGCCCTTTACGTATCCTCATGAAATACAGGATGTCCACAAATATCTCCAGTAATACTAAACAGGATTGGCGTTACAGTATGCCATTGAAACTAGTGTCTCCAGAAAGGGTAACTCAAATATTTCATGCTTACCTTACAGACACTGCCACCAAGTGTCTCCACGCATGTTTATAATCACGCATGATATTTGTGAACACCCTATATAGTAAGACTTGACGCTTTCCTGGCGACGAATGACGAAAAGATTCTCTCGGTCTATCGACCAGGTGAGTTGTGGAAATGATTCCAAGCTTTCGAGAGCTAACGTTACTCTATCTTCAGGGTAGAAGTGCAGTTCTGAACGTCTCTTCGCTTTCTTGATCCGTAAGTCCTCGAATCTACGGATGTGATGTAGCATTCAGAACGTTCAGAACTGCACTTATACCCTGAAGATAGAGTAACGTTAGCTCTCGAAAGCTTGGAATCTTTTTCGCAACTCACCTGGTCGATAGCCCGAGAGAATCTTTTCGACCCTATATATGTATTTACATTATGATTAATCAATATAATACTCTCCAAAAAATGGTCGCGAAAATTTGTGGACACCCTATTTACATTATGATTAATGCATATAATTCAGAAAGTATTGTACTCACCTCGAGAGTCGAGTGGACTGAGCCCCCTGAGGGAGGCAGTAGGACTAGAGTGGAGGGAGCCGTACAGATGCTCCATGTAGGGGTTGAGCCTATAGACCGGGTGGATCTCTGGCCCCCCGACCCCCGCCGTGTGCACGCCGGCAGAGGTGGGGGCCACCGGATGGGTCCCAGGTCGTCGCGACGCCAAGAAAGAGAGTTCGGACAAACTAGAAGCGCTGCTCGCTGTCAACCTGGAATGGAAAGAGAAAGTAGGATCAACCATTTCACTAACACCAAACCTTTTATTAATACAACTTCTTGTGTATTGGCACTAGGCAGAGTGTTCACAAAGAGCCTACGTGCGACTGATGTATCTAAAGGCCTGCACAAGACCTGGAGCAGACCCGTTCGCGAGACATCGCTCCTGAAATGCCATGCAACCTGCGCAACACCCTCGCTTGAGCAGCTTGTATGCCCACCTGCACAGATCGTTCCTGGCAGGCATTGTAGACCCGCCGGGTACCCGCAGTCTTACGATACCTAGTAGGTCTCAGTTCGTTCTTTCCATCAACTGCAGACCCCTCCCTCTGCATGACGTAGTTGCTTCGAGTAGAAACTGCACCTGGCCCACACCGTTCTGCAGTGTTGCCAACTGCAATAGATTTTCACTACTTAAAAAAGGGAACTCGAAGCTTCGTAAGCCACATCACCAATGAAATGAGATTTACGAATGTTCTACCCCCCCCCCCCCCACACACACACACATTGAAATAGGTTTTCCGTGGCACAGGATCCATAAGTATATGTTGTAAACAACCAATATACGTATATATAGTGATATAGGACAGGACTGAAACATGTCACGTTCGACGCTGAGGTCGCGAGTCGAACAACACACTGTTCTACTGCGAACACCAGGGCCGTAGCCAGCCAGGGCCATTGCCGTTACCCTCGTTTGGGGGGTAGGGCCAAGTACTTGGATAAACGTGCCAACAAGAACAATCACAATAATAGTAATAAAGTAGCATGAAAGGCATTATAATCCTCATAAATCACGCAAAAAGGGGGTAGAAGTCGGTTCTCACGCGCATTTGTGTTGAAACAGAGGATTAGAAATATTTTTTTTCAACACGTCAATTTCACATTAGCTAATAATGGAAAACAAGCAGACAAACTGTTTTTGAAAGAAAGAAAGTGCATGATAAATGCATTCCGAATGTACAGACATATGGCATGTAAAATTTCCATCTACAATATTTTCTTTTCACATGGAGCGACGTATTACATAATCAATTCATCCAACTCGTAACAAACCAACATTAATAGCAAATAATATCACGGACCGCCATAGCATTCTCTGTTTTAAAACTTTTCTCACTTAGATCGTTCGGCGCTCAGGGCCGACTCCCGCTACCCCTTTGCTACGGCATTGAACTTGATGAGACTAGATAATATTTTATAATATATTTCTACTTTCATAAAATTTGAAATCAAGGGGTTGCAATTACCCCTCCATTCCCCCTCTGCAGGTGCCCTTGGCCGTCTGGAAGGAAAATGCAAGAAAAATATGAAAATTTATTCCATCTTGAGTACCCTTTAGCCCTGCTACTCTTAAATTCTGCTAGTCTGTTTTTTCTTGTACTTTAATGTTTGACCCCCACCCTGACCCTTCCGCTAGACTTAATTTCCGTCCAAGGTTGTGAGCAATGCACCCTACCCCCTCTGGTTGCGCCACTGCGTGCCTGGTTAAGGCACCATGCAATGAAAAGCAATTAGTTTTCAGTGAGGAGATTTTTGTTTGCTCGATCATTCATTTAAATAAATGAAGCTGTAATACTGCGTGCATTTCCTGGCAATAAGATAAAAACTGCTTACGCTGAACTGAAATCGCTAAGTATATAAATTCTCCTTGGAGGAGAGAGCTCCTCCTAGGACCTCGTAGGATTTACGAGCTACGTAAGTAGGCAACACTGGCTGAAGCTGTCCACGTGGTGATGAAACACCTGGAGCGACACGCTGCCGGAGGGCTGTTTCCTTCCAGCAGGTTTTGCAGGCGCCCGGGTCTTGTTGAATGCCCAGTTACCTTGTAAGCGCAGAGCGCCTGGAAGACGAAGAACCCGGGTAAAGACGCAAGTCGACTCGTTGCCGTGGGCAGGCGAGCAGGTATACCTGTCCTCGCGGCAAGCGGGCAGTGGGTAGGTAAAATGCAGATTATGCTGGCCTCTGGATGTATCCAAAAATTTTAGTGCAAGATTTTAACATCGTTTCACGCACTAGAGCTCTATCCACGAAAACAGTCCAGTCAAGGTCACGCCACCCACCTACAGTGTTGCCAATGCGTAACAATTTCAGCCAACGAAATAGGTAAACGCGCGAACTGTCGAATGAGCAGCTTAGAAGTGTGGCAACCCTGGAGGGCGAGGGGTGTGGAGGAGGCAAGATCTTGATTGGACTGTTTTCGTGGCGAAAGCTATAGTATACCCAGAATTGTTATGTTGGAAGTGTACTAACATTCAGGCAAGTATATCTTATCCTGCAAATACCACTCCCCGCTGGACCAATGCCCCTGAGGCAGACAGGGGAGGAAGTTTGAATTAGTATGCAGAATCTGACACCTGTAAGTTGAGTGTAGTGAATGCTTGTGTATTAATCTTTGATTCGAATAAATAGATCATCATTAACACCAACAGTTTTGGACTCAACAGCTTATATCTGGCTGCTTACGTCCAGCTTACATTTCTAAGTACATAAAGATACACTCTTGATATAAATTTCACACATAAAACTCATATATTACACTCTCAAATATTTTGCTTTTATATAACAACATTCACCTATTCATTATTATTTTTTAAAACAAATACAATATTAGTTTGTTTCAAAAATGCAAGTACAATTGGAATATCTGGTGCGTACAACAATGAGGTCAAGTTTATGGGAAAAGGCACAATCATTGTTGATAACGTTTTGTATAAAGTCTTTCGTTTCTCAGCGAGAATAGGACATTACAAAATAATATGATGAGCATCAATGTTAAAATAACCACAGTCACAATCTGGAGATCTTAAAATGTGTATTTCAAATAAATGATTATATGTTCTCGCGCAACAGAATTGCAATTACGACTGTGTGTCAAGGTGGCTGCATAAAGGTTGGTCAATCAGGGATACGGTGAACGGGGATTCGTTAAGGGTGTTGTGTGGCTATGCGACAAAATTAGGTAGCACTCAAAGCAATAATACTAGTATACTATCGAAGAATAAATGGTCCGATACGATATCACTAACAATTAATGACAGATAAAGCTTCAGACATAGGAAAATTCGAAAAGTCTGAGTCACGTATGGGAAAACCCTTCCCCCACCACATTTTCTAAGAATGATGACGTCACAGTACGCGAAATCAAGCACTTGAAATTCATACTCTGAAATAAAAAAAAAAAGACGAATACCCAAGTGTTGTGACAGACACGCTTGAGTAACCGCACAAGACTCCTTCAGCAATCATGAGTCCGTCTTCACTTCTGAAAAACAAATGCGATAATTAACCAACCTCGTCTTTACAAGTCAAACACTGGCGGAACACAGACGCACGACGATAAAAAACGAAGAAATTCCATCCTTGAATTCTTCAAGGAGTTACGTCCTTGCATGATAAATTATCATACGAAAAAAAATATTTAAAAAAAATGAAGAGCTACGCTATTAACGTATAGTTGAACAGTCTCAAATTGAAAATAGCCATATCCTATTTACATTTTAAAGGACTCTTAAATTAGGTTAAGTGCTGGTGTCATTCTTAAAAAGTACACTTCAAGTGAGGCATTAGGAGATTAAAGAAAATTAGCTTTCTACTGTACGAATCTATTGCAATCTAATTCTCGCCTGTGGCATTCTACTGTTGAGTGGTTGCTGCACGATGACTCAAGTGTTCATAATCACATACATGTGCTTTTCGGTATATACAGAATGTTCGTACAGTTCCCATACGATTTCAATAAATCCACTTTGGCGGCACAAGACAAGGGCCAATGTACTCTTTAGAAGACGTGTCTGAATCGAAAGGTTCCCGAGAAGTACAGTTGCCACTTTTCCCGCCAGGTGTCAGTTCGAAGGTCACCCATCGTGCTCTAGTGTGCAGGCGCACAGTACGAAATCAGAAGCAGGCATCACAATGCTTTCAACCCATTTGCTACTTAAATTAAAAATGTGGCATATTCATTCATCTATTGCTTTTTTTCTAAATACAGTTTCATTGATAAAATGTACAAGTAGCGCCGAGTTTTGGATCGTCTCTTACATTAACGTCGACTGTACACAATGTTCACTTGTTGCGTCTTCCGCCGTTTACCTCCAACTAAACAGATTTGGGTTGTAACAGTAGGAGGATTTGGCGGGTTGAATTGTGCTTTAGGCAATACCACGGCCAAAGTTCTCGCTGTCACTACATTGGCACGCTTTGAGATGTTTCGAAGAGCATGCAGAACAGTTTGGAAGATATATTTTTGCTTATTTGTGTTTTGTTTGTTTATTTGTGTGTGTTTTTAAGTCCGCTTTATGCACAGAAAGGCTAATCGGGATATGACCTACAGTATAAAATGGGATCTGAACCACTATGTGCTTCCACCGGGTATCGAACCGAGTTTCCTTGATTAGAAGGCGACAACGTTACCATTACGCCATCAGGGAGGACAATACTGCTCTATCTTCTAGGATTGGAACAAAATGATTTATTGAAATGGTTACTGGGCTTCATACACACCCTTTACACCAAAGTTTTGCCAGCCTAAGCAAGCGTTTCCATCAGGAACTACTACCACAGATAAACGTATAGAAGAAAGAAGAGTTTACAGGATTCTCGTTGGGAAACCTGATGGTAAGAGACCTGTAGGAAAGCCAAGATGTAGATGATGGATAAAGGACCTAAAGGAAATCAGTAAGGATGGAAAAGATTGTACTGATGTTGCCCAGGATAGGAAGGCTTGTGTTGCTTCAGCCATAAACCTTCGGGTTTAAGAAGGCTAGAGAGTTAATTAGTTGGTTAGTTGTTTATTTTTGCTACTAATATGTGAAAATATGTAAAGTAAAATTTCAATATAAGAGCCCTACTAGTGTAATTACTCGATATTTTAAGTTTTTATGTGACTAAGTATGCATATAAAGTCCAACATTTAGTTATGACACTGAATAAATGTATAATAATTCAAGTCCTGGTAAAACTGGTAGCTAGTGACACCTCATCAGCAGAACAGATGCCTAGACAGATAGCATGATTGTCTACCCTTGACCTTCCGCTGACAATATCAGACCACATTTAATGACGACAAGGCGAGAGATGTACAAGACTCCTGCAGCCATAATGCGATAACTGCGACCCGCCTGTGATCACGCACCTTGTCACAGGAAGCTTAACTACAAAAGGACGATTTCTGTAACACGGCGACTTCACACGGAATGTCGCGATTGTACCACAAGGAGTAGAAAAAAAAAGCAGCGACTTCAAATTCCTTAACAAGCAACCCATCGCATTAGACAGGGTCATCATTAACACCAAACCGGAAGTTACGTTCAGAGGGGGGGGATACAGGTGTTTCCGTTTGTTGTTTTTACTCCTAATTTCTCTTTAATCCCCTTTCTCAGTGTTTTTTTCTTCTTATCATTAATTATTGCATTCTTTCTCTGCTCTGCAGTTTTGGAATGATAATGATAATCCTAATGTAGAAAGGGCTTGTTTAATTATCAAAACTTGCCTTTGTGCAAGAGCGCCTCTATTAATTTTCGTTGCCTAGCGTATGTTTCAAAATGTGTGTATGGAAAACAATTTCCATTGTGCAAATTCCTCTGTAGGTTTTTGTTTGGACGTCGCGAAATTATAGTCTTGCTTATTTGAATCGTTTGGTTCAGCAACTATTACACAAATCCACGTGCTGAGAAAAGCAACAAAAGCTACTTTGTCAAGTAACTTTGTTAGATAATAACAGGTGGCGCAAAAGTCATCATCCTATTTGAACTGACCTTTATTTTGACATCTTATTGTTTATACCAGTAGTGTTTTGTCAGTTAAATAGAAGATACTCACGAAATTTATTGTGTGCAAAAATGAATAAGTATACCCCACATACAGCCCGCGAAACATTAGCTCTTTTGCGTGACACTTTTCCAGGCGGAGTAATATTCCGTTTTGGTGATTTGCCATGGCCGGCCAGGTCCCTCGATTTGACCGCTCTAAATAGATTTTCTCCTTTTGGGGATATTTGAAGTCATTGGTTTATGTGAATAAGCCAGAGACGTTACAGCAACTAAAGCACAATATTCAGCATGAAATTGAAAACATTATCCCGCAGATTCTTTCCAACACCACCAACGCAATAAAAAGAGCCCAAATTTGCATCAATTCGAATGGTGGTCATTTATTGGATGATATCTTTAAAAATTGAGGACATAAAACTGACAAGTATCAATAAAAGTTCAACACAAAAAAACCTACTTTGTTTAATTTAAAACCCAAGCTATAGGCTAAGAAAATCAGGTGATGACTTTTGATGACTTTTACGCCACCTTTTAAAAGGCATGTATCAATGGAAAGAATAACATTCAAAACAATATTATGGTGTTATTATAGCTACTGAATGTACACTCACCGGCAATAAAAATGTAACACTTAGATCCTGAAATACTGGCTTTCCTGCAAGGCGTCATATGTGTTGCCTACCTTTAAGGCGATAAGTGGATTTTAATAGCAAAGTTTCAATGGCACTTCTACCAACGCCGTAGAGTTAGGCAACACTATTCAATACACGACGCAGCCGAGATTTACCAGCTTGCTTGGTTTTATCCACACCTTGCAAGGAAGCGAGTAGTTCAGGATCTAGGTATCTCATTTTTATTGGCGCTGACCGTACACATACATATATAGAATCTATATAAAAGCCAAATACGTCGATGTTGTTCGAAAGGAGAGTAATGACACGTGGGCAACTGCGTTACAATCTTTTCAATAAGTGTGACATACCTTGATTTGTGTATGTGAAAGCTCGCATTTAGGCCAAGTTATGTCAGATTGTTAGTTACATTTTTTAAAAAGTATTTTTCACTGACTTTAGCGCCAAACTCAAGTTCTCGGAACTCCAATAAAGAAAAAGAGCTTGAATGCCTTATTTCCTTTGTTGCATCGTCGCGATTAACCTAGAGATCTAATAAAGCAACGCAAAATAACCAAATTGACAAACCTGACATTGGTTCTATTTTCGACACTAAATTTCTCTCGGTAAATTGAAATTGTGAAAGTATTCTACAAGTAGTTGTACAAGTCTTATAAATATCGTATATTAAAATACATGGAGGTGAATAAAGAAAGCAAGCAAAACGTTCCTTTTCATAACATCTGAAGTTTCAAAATGATCGAATGTTTTTCACTACTAAATTATAAAACTAATCCTGCAAAATTATTGCTCTGGTAATCCAAGACATCTAACTCAGAATCCTTTCAATACTGATAGTACATGCTACCATCTAGCGAGAAAAAACTTAAGAACTTTTTAATAAATGAGGAGCTAAAGTTGATTTACACGTTTGCTATCTCACTATGCTGGTTACTTTCACGTCGCTTTTCTACCACTTGGAGTAATGACAACGAAGTGAAGCATAAAAATCAAGTCAGGTAAACTGGTGCCACAAATCCCGTAGATTCATACAACCTGCATAACACAACAAACTTCTAGATTGCATACCCAGAAAGGATATACGTTGAGCTGGATAATGATAACCATATTCTAGCATTACGGCCTACAATTTATATGCGTTTGCTCCTAAAATTACTCCTCTATGTTGTATTTCTCGTATTCCACAAAAATATATTAAAATCACTGTAGTACATGATAAAATAAACGATCCTTTGTTAATGCCATTAACTTATATGTTTGCATGCTGTGTAATGTTTGAAGATATTATGACGGCTTATCTATAACGATTTGGCTGGTTCAGATTCAAAGTTCGATTTTGTATATTACTTTATTTGGAAATAAGAGTTTTGAAGATTCTACAGATTGTCTCGCACAAAACGCGGCGTATTAAAAGTTTTGGTGCAAATATTATAAGAGTGCGTATACTGGTAGATATTGTTACATATTGCAGGATAACATATCAGATTCTTGAAATTCCTAATTATTGTTGAGGAAGTTAAAATAACTAACATTTCAAGGCCAAGCTACAACTTTAGCGTGACATCCTTGGTTACCAGGTGCCTGGGCTTGCCTAGCCTTGATAGTTTCTAATCTCTCTCTCTCAGTAGAGTTGGCAGATATAGTATATTTATGAAACAAATATCATTGTTCTAAACATGTCTTGACAGTCTTTAACGGGGTTTCAACAAGAAGAGAATTTTTGAACAAAACAGGACAAAAACAAAAAAAGAGATAATTTCATTCAACAAATCTTCCAATTCCGAAATGAAGAAAGATTTTATTTTTGTGTGGTAGTATTGGTAAAATTTTATTTAAAAAAATATCTTTATCGTGTATAACGAATATCAAAAATGCAATGTGATTACGTCACAAAAAAATAATAAGAAAAAGCACGAAGTGCATGCATTAACAATGCTCCAGAAACATAATTTTAAAAACTGCTACTTCTATAAATATGCATATAACGGCTGGGGATACGTCGGGCCGACCCCCCAATACTGGTTGAAGATCTCCACGCTTAGAGGTGACGAAGGAAAGCGTGGGAGGGAGACCGGCAGTCGGTAGGTACGCCTAGGCCCTCATGGGCTGTTGCGCAACGGATTATTATATTATTATTATTTTATATTATCAATAGAACAAAACTGATTCTTATGGAAATATACTTTTTTTTAAAAAAAAAAAGTTCCAAACATGGTGATTAAAACGTTCAGAAAGTTCGTAAAAGAAGACGCATGTTTGAAACCTTTAAAAAGCATTTTCAACATTGAATGTCAAGCCTGGCCAGGGTCTTCTCGACGTCATCCACTAGGTTTCAGCCGTCAATGCTTGGCTTTAGGAATTCAAGCAATCTGCCCAGGTGCCAATCCATGATGAGTCACAAGAAAATCATTGGATCAACTACATCACTCACTGCGTATCTTCGCTGTATAAAAATAGAACATTATCCAAGGACGTCAAACCAAAGAGAAGATATGAAAGACTCAGTACAATGATGCCAATCCTGTGATCAAGGACGTATTTAGGAGGGGGCGTTCAGGGGGTCCTGACCCCCCCCCCCCGAAAGACTTACCAAGTACAAAAACTAAATAATGAAAATATACGTTGTTTAACATTTGTTGGTTGTATGTACTAGAGTTTTTTATTTCAACTTACTTGAAGGCAGTAAATATTTTGTTTTTATAATTGCTTTATTTAATATTAATTTGATGTGTGTCTGTCTAAACAAAAGCTAACGTAGTACAATGACACTCCCTTGTTGCATAACAAAAACATTATGATTTTATTGGGAGACGCTTGAGAATAAACTATCCTACCACACTAGGACGTATTTAGGGGCGAGGCCAAAGGGGCCGGACCCCCCCTTTCCGAAAGACTTAGCAAATACTAGCATTAAATAATGAAAACATACTTGTTTAGCATTTGCTGTATAATCGAACTTTGAATGACAAAGATATTAATCTGAAACTAATTTCCGTCAACGGATCTAACATTATTTCTTGTTATTTAATAAATATTCAATTCCTTATCTACTTGGCACTGATATCCTTGCCAGGGCAGTTGCTTTCATACAAAGTTTAGCGATCTTAACTACATGCTAGATAATGAATAGGCTACATGCTTTTATATATCTATTCTTGTACTCTTTTTAACCTATTAATGTAACAATAGCAATACAATATTAATTTAATATTAATTTATTAAGATTATATTATTTTAATATAATTATAATATAATATATATATATTTTTATTTTAACGTTTATATTATTATTATTATTATTATTATTATTATTATTATTATTATTATTATATGGTTTATATTGAAATGCTACACAGAGAGTATCATCAAAATACTGTACTACAACAATACAAGATATCCCGTAAAAAAGTGCAATACACACTTCACATCATATAAAAATAAATCACAAAAGGCAAACAAAAAATAACAGTTAAAGGATTTGTGTCATTTTTGTTTACGTTAACAAGTATATTTGTATAAATAGTATTAAAGAATCTTTATTATTGTCTGCATTTCATAGGATTTATTTTACTACTAGGTCTGACACTTTACTAATTTAACAGAGAATGCAATTCAATTCCAAAGGGCCAATAATTGACATACCAGTATTTCCCGAATTAAAAAAAAAATCCCGGGCATTAGATACACACCATGTTTATACTTCCAATGAAATTTATAAATAATATCGAAAAAGATATATTTAATACTTCTAAAATTAAATGCTTAGAATAAGATCCAGCTAAAATATATATTGTAGTAATTGTTAATAAAAATAAAATATCAATGATGTACAAGCAATAAAGTGAGGGATTTACCGCCATCTGGTAGGGAAATTCTACAAATGGATTGCTTGCTATCTCAATACTAGTTACATGTCATGAGTATGTGCAGCAAAGCAGTGCGCTATGTTACAGTAGCGACAGTCGCATTGCCCCCTCCATGCAATCGATTACCCTCTCATGCGTTTACTGGTCGAACCCTCTAGAGCAATGGTTCTCAACCTTTTTCAGTCCGGGGCCCACCTTCGTGGGACCCATAAGCATGGAAACCGCCAGAATTACTTGTAGGGATGTTCACCCAGTTTATAATCATATTTTTGCTACATCGAGTACTTTAAGAATTCATATTAAGGCCTCCCCGACAGCGTTGTGGTAACGTCGTCGCCTTGTAATCAAGGTGTCCCGGGTTCGATACCCGGTGGAGGCACATGGCACAGTGGTTCGGATCCCACTTTAAACTGTAGGTCCAGTCCCGATTAGTCTTCCTGTGCATAAAGTGGACTTAAAACAACAAATCAATCAAAAATAATCCATCTTTTATGCTTGCTCAAACAAATTGCATCATTTTCTAGTCTGACATCTAACTAAACACACACGCTGAAACTGAAAGATGCCGGTAAAAAACAATGTAGAGTTTAGACTACGCACGACACGAAATTGTTAAAACAATATACCGTAGTAATTTAAATGTAAAATGTTTTTAAGACGCAGTAAATAAATTTTCGAGCGCGACCCACCAAACGACCCCTCGGGATCCAGCAGTGGGTCGCGCCCCATAGGTTGAGAAACGATGCTCTAGGGTGAGTCACTACCTTGTTCCACGAACCCCTAGGACGTAGACACATTTATTTCAGTGGTTGCGGTCTGTTTCGGGGAACCTTTCAGACCGAAGCGACAAGCGTTAGCCATGCTACACTGTCCCTTGGAAACAAATTTTCAAAAATAAATGCAACCTTTCGTGCCGAAGAGAAACAACGAGTTGCACGTGTCGCACGGAATGGGCCGTTTTCTCATCGTGTCGCCTCGGTCTGTTGGGGGCGCATGGGCAGTTCTACGGCTTGGATGCGGCTCGTGTCGCCTGTCGCTTCGGTATGAATCCTCCCTTGGAGTGAAACAGATTCCTAATTAATCTATCTGTACCATAAACTATACGAACTATTAAATTGTGTTTCCAGTGTGGCATTTTTCGAAGCTAGTAGTGGCAACATTGCAGCACGACCGTCGGAAAGGAAGCATGCACGGCAACACTGGGGGTAAGGCATAAGAGGAACGGCAAACACGATCAATCGCGTAAAACCGTAAGTTCTGAAGAGCAATTCTCGTCTGCGTAACAACATAAGGAGGGAGGCATTATCACTTTTTACCTGTGCTTAATAACTTGTTGGCACAGATGTTAAAGAGCGGCAAAAGCAAACACGTCGGCAACCTCGTACGGAATTTCCCCTTTGTGCAAACCGAAATCAGCTGGGTCGAACTGCCCGTTCTCCAAGACCTAGCGGTTACTGCGAACCGAGAGATTTGTATTTTCCTGTGAGATCCATTAGAATAATGGGCAGGCCATGTGACACGAATGGGAGAGGAAAGAAGAGTTTACAGGATTCTTGTTGGGAAACCTGATGGTAAGAGACCTGTAGGAAGGCCAAGACGAAGATGGAGGGATAAAGGAAATCGGTAAGGATGGAAAAGATTGGATTGATGTTGCCCAGGAGCAAGATGGAAGGCTTGTGTTCCTGCAGCCATAAACCTTCGAGTTTTAGAAGGCAAGAGAGTTAGTTAGTTTTAATTCTGGACTTTTCTCTCTGTCTCTCTCTCTCTCTCTCTCTCTCCCTTTCTCTCTCTCTCCCTCTCTCTTTCTCTGTCTCTCCCTCTCTCTCCCTCTTTCTCTCTCTCTCTCTCCCTCTCTCTTTCTCTCTCTCTCCCTATCTCTCTCCCTCTCTCTCTCTTTCTCTCTCTCTCTTTCTCTCTCTCTCTCCCCCCTCTCTCTCTTTCTCTCTCTCCCACCCTCTCTCTCTCTTTCTCTCTCTGTCTCTCTCTCCCCCTACCTCTCTCTCTTTCTCTCTCTCTCCCTCTCTCTCTCTCCCTCTCTCTCTCTTTCTCTCTCTCTCTCTTTCTCTCTCTCTCTCTTTCTCTCTCTCCCTCTCTCTCTTTCTCTCTCTTTCTCTTTCTCTCTCCCTCTCTCTCTCTTTCTCTCACAGCATGATTATTTCTTATTATATTTATGCTTCTACACTTACATAGCTTTACCTATTTATAATACTCATCCCCCAAAAAGCGATACAATATTTTTGCACTTGTGAATATTGCAATACAACTAGCGTGGGTGGTGGGTAGTCAACGTAACGTGCTACGAAGCCAGAGGTCACAGATTCGAAACCTGGTCGGTCATGTAGGCATCATTGTGTTTGTCCCACCATCCGTTTCATTCTCATCGTCGCGATTATACCAAGCAATAAGAAGGTAAAGCTACCAGGGTTGCCCCATTTATTAGAGGCTAGGTGAACCCCAGAAAAGGTTTATGCAGAAACATTACTGGAAAATTCTCCACCTGAAATAACCCACGTCGGAAATCGAACACGGGTCTTCTGTGTGTAGTCAGACGCCTAACCAACTGCACTACAGCGGCTCTAAAATAACCAAGATTGAAACAGGAAAGTGACTTCCTTCATCATAACGATTAGCCAAAAGTGGCAGAAAAGTGACGCAAAGTAATAAAAAATACATAAAATTGTTCAGGATAGAGATCTCAAATTCTGTTACTATACTGGTTATTTTGTATCACTTTCCTACCTCCTGGGTTAATCGCGACAGTCAGATGAAAACATCCATTAATCTAAAAAATAACTAGTACCTTACATTTGGGGGGGTTTGTAGTGAAGATTTCTTGTAGCAAAACAATGTTTCCTTGGTGAGAAGGTTGTAACAAGAAAATGTTTTGCTGTGCTACAAAGAATATCATGTCTCACACCGTGACCGTGCGGTCTAAGGTGACATGTTTGGGTTTCGGCTGTCCTGTGTGTGTAATCCGTGGCCCGGTCACGGAAACCTACAACATCGACTGGGGGTTCGTCGTGCCGACCACACGTCACCCCATAACTGGTTTGATGATTTCCCACCTCGGTGAGTGGGAGTGAGGCCGGCAGTCGGTAGGTATAGTGGAACGACAAGAAAAAAAAAATACTGCGCAGACCCGCGACTCCTGTGCACCGTACTCCCGCGTGGAGGGAAGGAGCAGTATGGAGCATGCTTCCTTATGGCTCCGAGCTGAACGGGGGAAGGGAAAGCTGCGCGGACACTTTTCGCCGAAGGTTTTTTTCCTTGTGGTCGCTCTATAGGACCTGGCCCTCACGGGCGGTTGCGCCACGGTTTATTTAAATATGTTTTACAAAGAATATCACTGGCAACAAAGTTACGAAACAACTGTTTTGTAAGTACAGTGAAACCTCGTTAATCCGGACTACTGGGGGAGGGATAAGTGCATTAAAAGTCCGTTTATAGCAACAAAACACGTTTATTATGGTGTAAGTAAAGGGCATAGGGCTAAATACACTATACAGTACAGTACAAAGTCTGCGGGAAACAGAATTTCATCAGTAGTTGACTGCCTTTTCTTTGGGAAGTTCTCTTGTTGACTTCTAGCCACATTTAAAATCTTGCATTTTTTTATTGGCCTGTCCGGATTAAGCGAAGTCCGGCTTATTGGGGTCCGGATTAACGAGGTTTTACTGTACTCCACTATCTTTTGCAGTGCATTACGCTAACCACTCCGCCACAAAAGTCGGCTATAGACAGCAGTGCTTACTGATCGAAGCTCCAATTTTTGTATTATAAAATATCTTCAGTAGCACGATTTACGTAATTTAAGCAACCGATCGTAGAGACATTACCGTAACTACCAATCAATTCAAAATCAGGCCCTCACAAGCTAGTGAAGTGAGATATCCGATACTTGGGGCTGTACTCAAACACGCACTTAGCAAGAAACTGTAGACCATTGAAGAAAAGCGTCTACAAAAGATTTC
Organism: Lepisma saccharinum; assembly: GCF_977018435.1. NCBI lineage: Eukaryota > Metazoa > Arthropoda > Insecta > Zygentoma > Lepismatidae > Lepisma > Lepisma saccharinum. The sequence goes on along the minus strand of NC_139252.1, from coordinate 22,967,736 downwards.
CGAAGGGTCACGTGATTCCTCTCGTTAACAGCGAGGGAAGCAGCGAAGGCAACAAAAGTGTCTCAAAAATAACACAGCTACTGGATGTTTGCCAGTCAACAGACCCATAAAGTCGTCTGCACCAAGGATTGCAACTGTTTCCACGAAATTATACGGAAGAGGCTCCAACCACACAGCACGGCAATGGCGAATGATACAGAACCACATCTTAACACAATCTGGGCCTCAATAAGTTCACCCTAGAGACCCAGGACCAAAATTATCATTGACCTTGCTCAATATTACAAATTTGATGCCACCCAGACGAGACCTTGTCTCCAGTGGCGTGCCCAGGATTTTCGAAAGGGGGGGGGGGGTTGTATACTTTTTCTTGGTAGTCAGTTCTCATTTTGTCATATTTTCCTACCTTTGACGTTCTTTTTTTAGGAATACTGGGCCCAAAGGGTTGGGGGGGGGGGTTATAGCCCCACCAACCTCCACTTGGGCACGCCACTACTTGTCTCCAATTCGAGACCACGGCTTTCGACACTTGCCTCTACTTAAAATATTCGATTGAGTTGATGTTTTAAGTCCACTTTACGCACAGTAAAGATAATCGGGACTGGACCTACAGTTTAAAATGGGATGCCTCTCCTCGTTCAAGAAGTTATCGAACAATTGTATCCCAATTGAAACTTGCTTTGAAGTTTCTTTTAACTCAATGGGCACGTTTATAATGGTATACAAACCACTGTCCGATGTACAGTCACCCGCATTAAATTGCTATTAAAATCCACGTATCGCCGTAGAATTAGGCAACACACATAGCGCCTTGCAGGTGACTGACTGTACCTCAACCGGGAACTCTTGCTTACCAGGTGACAACATTAAAAACTATGCCATCATGGAGACCGTTTAACTTGCTTTGCTGTTACTTATTCTAATGTAAGAAACGGTGGCTTCTCCTTGTAGCAACAATAGGTTGGTTACACCGATTGTTGTTTGGTGTGTAAAAACGTCTGATTTTAGTTTAATTCTTTTTTTTCTTTCCTTTTTTAAAAATGTATCTATTATCTCGAAAATCGACACTGTCACTTTGAGAGCGACAACAAGGTACCCGAGGTACCTTGGTAAGCGGTGATACTTTCTCAAGACATCCAAATGTCAACCTCACTTCCACGTAGGATGTTTGCATTTTGCAGACTAACGAGGCTTTGGCAAAGGACCCACGGCCAGTATACAACTCTATGGGACTTGTTTTGTGTGCTGTCCTTATGTGTTCATCTATTTCATTTGATCACCCTTCATCATCATGATCTTCGCAATTAGCCACCATTCATTCTACAAGGCAGGTATTTGTAACGAGACCAACAGACAGGCAATGGGCCGGCCCCCGTGGCGGAGTGGTTAGCACATCGCGCTATGACGCCGGGTTCGAATCCTGGCCTGGGCATGGATGATTGTGAGTGTCCATTCATCAACATCATCACTCATCCCCATCTTCGCAATTAGCCAAAAGTGGCACAAACAGCGAAGTAAAATAAAGCAAATCAATCAATCAGCAAGGTAATGGTCAATACCAAGAGAAAAATATAAATCAGGCTAAGTCAAGTATTAAGTCAATTGTTAAGGAAGAATAAGGGCATTAACATTATTTTTATTCTTTGTTTTTGCATGTTTTCTTTAGCGCATGAGGCGTTGATGCACGGTGCACTGAATTTGATTCTGGACTAGAGGTTAAGGCGACTGTCGTGATTTAAAAACAAGCCAATTAACAGGCTTTGCTCCTATGAGAGTATGCAACACCTGCCGTCGCCCAGTAGGGCTGTTTGTCTATGACCAGAATTACATTACATGGTGCTGTTTACGCGTAGACGCACGTCACTGCTCACGAATACGTTAAAGTCCCGGCCTACATGTCACTTTGTCAGCGATCTTCTTAAATTTCTAGAAAGCCATTCCAAGCATTACATTCAAACTTTCAAAAGTATGTTAACAACCTACATTGTAAGTACATTGCACTTCCAACAGATCAAAAGTTGAATGATACAAAAGATGACACGTGACATTTCCTTTTACTACGTACACCCACGCCACCCGCCTTTTCAGTTTCAACTTACTATAATCTCCTCAACACGTGCTGCAGATAAAATGTGAAACGGACTTACCATTTCTTCGAGTCCTTAGAAAATAATTTCTTTCTCCGGTTCCTAATCTGTCAGAGTTATGCTTTGCAACCACGAGAAAAAGAGAGAGAAAAACACAAACAGAAAGATAGACAGGAAAATAATGACTTCAAGGACACCTGGCGTCCAACAGGGATAGGAAGAGTAATTTCCCCGCTGCCATCTGTTGGCGAAATTCAGAATCGCAAGACGGGAATATTATATCAACGTAATGGACTGGAAAGCTGGACCATAAATTTCTTCATCTCTTGCAACCTGTGTTGTTCTTGTCGGACGCTGGTTAAAAATGAAAATATTTGGCATTGGTTGCTGTGTCTTATTCCATTCCTTCAACTATTTACGACGGGCAAATGAGATAAACGAGTCGACGAAGGTCATGTGTCATACGTTCAGATCTGCAACAGAAGACATTATTCCTTGGTCCACATCTCTTTTACGTTGGTTTCTCGCGTTAATCGTCCTGAAACATAAGACGCCCGAAACACAGGACCTTTGACTCGTGCTCTGAAGTTGTGTTAATCATAGGCGGAACAAACAACGTTTGAAGGTGACGTTCTTGGAAGGAGGCTAGACTTCATGACTCTTTCTCTCTCATAGTTTGATTGTGCTGCCACCTGTGAGTAATCTTTCGTAACAGGAGCTCTTGTTTGTTGTGGGGCAGTAAAAGTAGTGAAGACATTACTAATGAGTTTGTTTACAGGCTGTTAAACAGAATCAAGCAACACATCATTTGTTCACTGTAATGATTAGGGCTAGGATTTTCATGACCTAAAAAATTGCCAAAAAATGACCTTTAAAAATGCATTTATGACCTAATACATGCAAGAAAAATGGCCTATAAACTTAGAAAAATGACCTACAAATTCTGAAAGATTTGTAAAACAAATTTATAAACTACCAAGAGAAATTCAAATTACAAATTAACGTTACAGTATCTATCACATGTTCATTGCGTATGGTAGTACAAGTCAGAAAGTTCACTTTTGTCATCTTTTACACTTTAAGGTGAGGAGGGACAATTTCGTACCAGGCATGCATTTATTTAAATATCGTCGGAATGGGCACTGCTACTAAAGAAAATCCACTCATAATTTGAGAGTATGAATTTCTCCCCATGTTGCAAGTGGAAGCGGTTTTTAAAGTTGATTATTAAGCTAGATACCATGTTTGAAAAATGTGATGAATACGTATTTACAGAATCCCATGTTTTCCTTATGGAGAAACAACTTCAAATTGAAGTTACGGCTAAACAAATGGGAGTTTCGACTATTTCTAGCGCAAATATCATCTTCAATGGATCCTTTACCCGATCATATATTTTTTTTCCGCCATCGGAAGTTTGATATCTCCAAGAAAACGAGTAAAATAATTCTCCTATAAGCGTAATGCATTTCTCCTTGCCTCCTACAGCCATCCTGGCAGTGTTGCCAAACCTGATGTGCATAAAAGAGCTAAATTTCACCTTAAATTGAGCTAAGTTGACTTTCAAGGAACTAGATTTACGAAGGCTGGATAAAGTGCCTCCCATGGTAGTTGTCAAGAGGGTGGGGAGGGGGCGCTGCTATTACCGGTAACTTTAAAGTGATGACAATCTATTCTTAGTTTTCACCTTCTAGATCTGACGACATCACCCATCTCAAAAATCGACCGATGGTTGTATGAATCGAAAATACAGGATTACAGGATAACAATATTGCCATCTTCACCTCAGTCAAGGCGCTATATAAAAGTAGCTGGGGAGGTAAGAAGGGGGTGAGACGACGCAGCCAATATAATAATATCACGTCACGTGCAAAATGTATACGCATGGCAAAAGTTGGTCTATGTCCGGGGCTAGTGATGCATAGTGGGGCAGGGGGGGGGGGGGGTACCACAGTTCACAGCCAAGCGAGTGCACGAAAGAGCCAGATCTGGCCTCAAAAGAGCTAAGTTGGCAACAGTGCTTTCATCTGCCTCGGAGAGAAGGACCTAGGGGAAATTGTCACTCTCCCCCTTAAGTACCGAGTTGCAGTACACAACGAAAATCATATGAAAATTTTCAAAAGAGAATGATTGTCGGTTTTCGGACTAGAGAGGTTAGTACACGGAAAAATTTCTCTCGATTTCCACCAACACAAGAGGAGCGTACTTGAAATGAACAATAGCACTTGCTGTTAAGTCACTTTCAATTCCATGGAGTGCAAATTGCTTCCCTGACAAAATGTCCGTTACAGAGCACAAAACTTTGGACCTCTTGTTTTTAACAATAATACGTCTGGTGACAATATATTTACTGATAGAGGGGAAAATCACATTGTTTGAGCTGAATTGTTATACAAAAGATTGTATCAACAATACTGCACATAATTTCCTTGTTTCTTCAAACACAGTTATTCAGAACTGCGCTGAAGACAATGAGACGAGAGTCGGGAACCTCTCTCCTTCAAAGGGTTACATTTGCATGTAAAATGCCACTTCTTTCACCAAAATGTAAGAAAATGCATAAAATGACTTTTAAAAGTTCGAAAAATGACTCAAATGGTTTAAAAAGTTTAAAAAACGCCCTTTACTCCAAAAAGGGTCAAAAAATGCAAAAAAAATGCCCTAACAAAGGCATCCCAAATAATTCACTTACGTGTAAAACACAAATGTAAATGTTATTATGAGATGTAATGACTAGTGTTCAGCGATATATCGTCCAGACGATATATCGCGATATTGAAAAAAAAAATCGTCCAGGCGACTTTACAAACAAAACGCTATTTAAAAAATGCCATACTAAGCTAGTACAACAGTACATGCTCATTTAAAGACAAATGTTTTCTCGCAATATTCTATAACGAACAGAGTATCTGCAAAATATCTGTAGCTGCGAATGTGACTCCATCTTTTGCATGATTTCGAAACTAAGAAAAATAAATCTAGGTGTCACTCGATAATAAATCGAGATTTTTCGACAGTATCAATCAATCAAGTTTCAATCAATGTCACAAACATTGTAGTTCTGGAAGCATTTTCTCTACATTATCTCTTCTCTATATAATAAAAGTATGTGTATATGTGTGTGTTTGTTCCGGCATAACTCTCAAATGCCTGGAGCGATTTCCACCAAACTTCGTACACGTATGACTTACGATCTGGAAATAAATACTGTGGGGGTAAGACACTCCTGGCACCCCTAGGGCTGGGGTGGGAAGGGGGTGACATGTAAAACGACCGATATTAGTGTGGGATACATAGTTTTTGGGGCGGCTGAGATGAATAGTGATACTCCCAATGCGGTTCACTCGAAGTTCATTTTGCACTATAGTTAGAATTCATTATTTTCCTGTCTAATAGATGATTGGGATAAATAAATACCCGGGCAACGCCGGGCAATCAGCTAGTAAGACATAAAATTTAGGAACTTCACCAAGGAGGATGAACCCTAGAGGACACACAAGCTAACACGAAATTGTAACAGCACACATGAATTCCCAAAGCAGGCAATGAACAAGATTAAAATGCCACAAGCGTGATTTACAAGCCTAAACACAGTGGCTTCTTTTGTTGGGCTGCATTCCATTCTTATCACTTCCCTTTTTTTGGGGGGGGGGGTGCACTTATGGTCAGGGTTATCAGAATTGTTTGAGTGTCTTTAACATTGGGGCATTTTACAGAATTCATTCCTCTTACCACGTTTTAAATTTAAAATGCAGTACAGGATATACATGCATTTCCTTCACATGAAAAATTTCACGTTTGGAAATATATCAATCTATACATTATTTATGGCTAGGTCTCTACACGAGGGGAGGGGGGAGAATTTATAAAATTTGGGTCCCTAGGCTATCCTTTGTTTTGTGCCCTGTCTACATTATTATTATTATTATTATTATTATTATTATTATTATTATTATTATTATTATTAACAGTTTTGACATGATGGTACTTCACTAACTGCGTGCTGTATTAATAATAATAACACTTGTAAACATTAAATAATATAAACACATCTGATAAAAACTCCTCCCTTCTACCTTCCTTCCTTAAATAAGCAAGTAAAAGGGCATGTCATGTTTTATTTTGGGCAGAAAACAAAGGAATTTCAATAGTCTATGGTGTTTATCACTTGTGGTCCTTCAGCGTCTCATTCTTGTGCGACCTCCATAGACTTGCGACCACTAGGCTATAGTCTAGGAGAGCCTAGTTGCAAATCCCCCTACGTCTATAAATATCTATCCACAAACCGTATTACTAATCCAGTTCAAAAGTCATCTGCTCAGTGAATTTTACGCAATAAGCCTACGTCCCTTAAAAGAAGGTTAGAATTTGTAATGCAGGTAGAAAACTAGAAACTAGTCAAACTTGTAATGCAGAGGTAGAAAACTAAAAACTAGTCAAACTGACAGTAAAAACCTTACAAGGACTTGGTTAAGCCAAAAACAGTTTTGTACTTGTTCGATAAGCTCAGAAGAAGTCATTATGTAAAATCATATCTTTCATGAATAACCAACTTTATTCAATGGCTACGGTGTACGTAGTATTTCAACTATTCGAATCAACGTAAATACAGATCACAAGAATTTATTATGGTTGTTTAGAAGATATATAGTAACTTATTAAACGACAATAGGCCAATCATTGTCAATTAACTTCCCAAACAAGTCGTAATTGGTGCAGAGGTGCAGAAGGAATTGCAACAATGGATTGACATGCTGTAGGGTGGGTGAAAGGTGTGTGCCAGGGATCTGACACCGGATCATAAAGCACGGCTTTTATTGGTCGTTACGCACCACAAAATAACTTCTTTGGCGCCGATCATAAGGTTCATTTTCTATCGCTTTGCCCTTCTCAAAACGACTTGGCGGGTTTCAGCCATGTAAAATGAATTCCATTATAGCTTTTATGTTTAATATACAATAAAATAATGTAATCCGTTTCCCGATAGCCTTTCTTGTGTTCACGGGTCCCCCCCATCCCTCCTGAACCTCCCCGATGGCGCAGTTGTTACCTCGTTGCCTTGTAATCAAGGGGTTCGCGGTTCGATACCTGGTGGAGGCACATAGTAGTTCGGATCCCACTTTAAACCGCAGGTCCATTTCAGATTATAATTGCCGTACATAAAGTTGATTTCAAGCAAAACAACTCAATCAAAATCGCTAACTAATTTTCCCTTTTGACATCTCGGAGAATTCTCATATGACTGTACGTACAGTCACGGACACTTCTGGCTTGTAACGACCTTATTGAAGAAGCACTGAAGCAAGCCATCCATGTCTGACCACCAAGCGCCTTGTGACTAGACAACCCAACCAGCATTGCAATTCTGCGGCTTGTATACCAGTCACGGGTATACATCTCTGTAAATTGAGTAGTGATGCCAAAGAGAAATACGAGATGAAGATTGTCGATCGTAATGTCTCGTGTTCTCGACATGGAATAATACTCGGTCCACGTTACGTTCCATTATTTAATGTTGTTTGGGAACGAACCTGACGGACTGGGTTTATATTTTCACTCCTTGTATTACAGTAAATTCCATATTTTACAATTATATTAATGCTTTGAACGAAAATAATACCCAGAAAAATATCGAACACACGTGCACACCACTCTTCTCACACACATGCACGTGAAAACAAACACACAAAGCTAAGTTTTAACTTCCAAGTGAATGTCCAAATAACAGTAAATGGAGAAGCACGATCTGCGAAACATGGGATTTTTCACAGAAAGAATGCGTCTATTTTTGACATACGTGGTTTCTATTAATAGACAATGAAACAATTATGAGAGAAATTAAGATGTATTTTCGTCTTCAGATGTTGAGGAAGGAAACAGACTGACTGAAAAATAGAAAACATTGTGTTATTGATAGAGTGTTGGTTAGCGTACAGAGCTTTCACCAGTGAGATCTAGGTTCGATCCCCACCAAGGACAACTTTTTTTATTCTTTTCTATTAGTGAAGAAGTATGTAATATTGTTTTCTAGGCATTTTGACGAAAGGATACACATCAAATTTGTTCGTTTAATCTGTATTTTCATTCTTCTAATAAGTTCTCTATCACAAGGGGATATAGAGATTCTCTATCTAGGCGATATATATCTTCTCAATGGTTCCGTAGCTACGATTCTCCAGTCCCTTCCACCCACTTGTCTTATTCATTTTCTTTATTCATATCAACTCACGAAATACCATGAATCTAACGAAAACACACAGATATAGTTAGGACAAGAAACACATCTCGCGTCGAAGGTTCCAGACTCTGAGTTCTGGCTTTTTTGCGAGGGTGATTATTCCTGTGTGTCCGATTATCATCTTTGTCTAAAAAATATTCCTCATTATTGCCGTGATTAACCTAGGGAGAGACCAAAGCGACTGAAATAACAAAAGTACAGAAAATGCAAGACACATCTGCCTAGGCATGTTATACCTTGGGAATTAGCAATCTGAAAATTAACTTGCGTTTCAGTCGGCTACTTGCGAAAGAGTTTCGTGTTGTCTCGTTTGGAGTGTTGGTTATCGTGTTGAACTAGCATGCGCGCAACCCGAGTTCGATCCCAGTGGAAGGAAAGTTCTTTTTTTTTGTCTAATTTCATCCAATCGTTTTATAAAACTGAGGTTTCTGCAAAACCTTTTGAATTGCATGCCACTTCGTATGTTGGTAATCTGAAAGCAGCAAAGATGAAAATTTAATGTTCCGAAGTGACGATATATTTGTGTATGTGTTGAAAAAGGCAGTTATTTATTAGCGAAAAGCATGCAGCCACGTGATCATTGAGAACTCTTCCTAGTTGTCAGTGCTAATATGACAGTAGCTACAGTCTGTCAACACACACCAACTTTCACGTTCCCCGTAAAATGATTACCTTTCCACGTTTCAAAATCATGAGTGCTGTCTAAAGCAATACTTTGATACTTGCGTTCGCATGTTCGAATCTAAAGTAATACGATTTTTTTTACCCAGCAAATGACATTGAAACCATTAATAACTGTTTGGAATGTTATATTGATATCATATATGGAAAGAATAAAAATGGAGAATATCGCTTAAAACAACTTATAAATATATTAAATTGTGTGGATACCTGATCTGAGAACAAGGACTGACTTATGAACAGTGAATGCACATTACACTAACTGAAAGACTATTTTCAAAATTAATAATATTTGGATAACTGGCAGATCCAAACTTGATGTTAACCACGTAATGCACTTGATAATCACAGAAACATATTTTTTCTTGAGCATGCTCTTTATTTTGTGTCTTGTTTGTTGAAATGAAACGAACAGTAGTATGTTTTAGAGTGTGTTTAGAATCTCTTGTGTACTGCATAGGAATACTGAAGTCATTTGTAGTTTCCTAATCAAATAACAATTATTCAGTGTAATATTTAAAAAGGATAGCCTTTGTTTCTTCCGGTCGCGAAGTCCTATAACGGCTGGGGGTTGGTCGGGCCGACCACCCGTCCCCCTAGTCTGGCTGCAGATCTCCACGCCCCCCTGGTGGCCCGCGTGAGAGGGAGGCCAGCAGTCGGTAGGTAAGCCTTGGCCCAATATTGGGCTGTTGCGCTATTGGATTATTATTATAATATAATCCGTTTCTGTGGTCAAATAACTCCAAAGAAAAAGGCAATAGAATTGTCAGTTTGAGGAGACTGAGAAATAATTTCCTTTTATCTTACATTATACTCTGTCTGTATGCGTAGTGTGGTTTGTCTGTCCGAAAGCTGAAGGCAAACCTCTGTCTGTTGTAACGCGTGGCGTGTTTTGTTCCAGCTTACAAATCACGTAAAATACCTTCGTTCATTTCAGTGTGCTGGTTCTGCAGGCACAAGGTCATGTCGACTGACAAGCACTGATACCACGTGACTCCGGGGCCAACTGTCAGCACCGCAGAGAAGCTTCGGTAACTTTTGCGAGGTTCCTCCTAGTCCTTGACAGAGCGCATGCTCCGTAATTATGTGCAGAAAACCCATGTTTTCTGTGTACAAAATTTACGTATGTTTAGATTGTGTGCTCAAATGTTGAAGTAAACATAACTCCGTGACACACAACAAAAATTACAAGAGCTTCAAAGATTAGAAACTTAGCAAGCGTTACTCACAAGACGATTATAGTGTCCTACTGACAGAAGTCCAGGTGGTGTGGTGGTAGCGTGTTAGCTTGACATGCAGGAGATACTGGGTTCGATTCCCGTTTGATTGCCTCTAATTTTTTCTTAACTGGAGCGACTATATATTTCAATCTATTTATTGCGAACATTCTTATTTTATTTGCTGTGCGAATTGTTGAATTTTGAATTGAATTTTGTTTTCCAAACGATTACGATAATTTCTTGTGAATAGTATTATATGTATTTCTGGATTATTTTCTCGAAAGAAATATATACTTTTCGCCAGGCATAACATTTTATTGAGTATGTTTGTAAAATGATGAGACATGTGAAAAACCAAAGTAAAAAATAATTTTTACAAATAAAATTTAAAACGGTAAAGATTTCAACCCAAAAATAAAGTAATAATGTATTTAACCTTTACTCCAATAATTTATTAAATAAAATGCAATAATTAGTTGCTCGAGTTATTTAAAAAGCAATAAGACTGGAATCGAACCCAAAGTCTTCTTTCCGCTACCATGGGGCTACTTGACCACTTGAAAATCATGTTATAGCTTCGCCTCATCAAGGCACTTGGAACTCATCGAAACGTTCAAGCGCTTTTCCTCTATTTTTTTCTTTTCAAGTCCACTTTATCCACAGTAAGAAAACTGGATGTATAGTTTAAAGTGGGATTCCAATCACTTGTGTCTAAACCGCGTATCAAACTTACAAATACTCGGTTCGAGCATGGATGTGTGTGTTTGTCCCAATGAGAATATAGAGGAAATTGACATGTGTGACAACGGAGAAAAAGGTGAAAAACGGGTGATACTATTAATTTCGAAAATAGTCGTTCAGTTAGAGTAATGTGCCTGAAATTGAATGCCCTATTTTTAACCGTGAACGTGTTTTGTTTCTTCAATTAAAACTTTTAGTTTACAATTTAGTTCATCATACCAACCTGTGTCCTTCTGGCTTGTTTATTTATAGTTATAAATAAAATCCCATTGGAGGATGGAAAAACCTTTCACTGTTCATAAGTCAGTCATTGTTCTCTGCAGTTTTCAAAGCAACATTCAGGCTCTCTGATTGTGCATCGTACGTTTCAGATCAGGTATCCACATAATTTAATATATTTATAAGTTGTTTTAAGCGATATTCTCCATTTTTATTCTTTCCATATATGATATCAATATAACATTCCAAACAATTATTAATGGTTTCAATGTCATTTGCTGGGTAAAAAAAAATCGTATTACTTTAGATTCGAACATGCGAACGCAAGTATCAAAGTATTGCTTTAGACAGCACTCATGATTTTGAAACGTGGAAAGGTAATCATTTTACGGGGAACGTGAAAGTTGGTGTGTGTTGACAGACTGTAGCTACTGTCATATTAGCACTGACAACTAGGAAGAGTTCTCAATGATCACGTGGCTGCATGCTTTTCGCTAATAAATAACTGCCTTTTTCAACACATACACAAATATATCGTCACTTCGGAACATTAAATTTTCATCTTTGCTGCTTTCAGATTACCAACATACGAAGTGGCATGCAATTCAAAAGGTTTTGCAGAAACCTCAGTTTTATAAAACGATTGGATGAAATTAGACAAAAAAAAAAGAACTTTCCTTCCACTGGGATCGAACTCGGGTTGCGCGCATGCTAGTTCAACACGATAACCAACACTCCAAACGAGACAACACGAAACTCTTTCGCAAGTAGCCGACTGAAACGCAAGTTAATTTTCAGATTGCTAATTCCCAAGGTATAACATGCCTAGGCAGATGTGTCTTGCATTTTCTGTACTTTTGTTATTTCAGTCGCTTTGGTCTCTCCCTAGGTTAATCACGGCAATAATGAGGAATATTTTTTAGACAAAGATGATAATCGGACACACAGGAATAATCACCCTCGCAAAAAAGCCAGAACTCAGAGTCTGGAACCTTCGACGCGAGATGTGTTTCTTGTCCTAACTATATCTGTGTGTTTTCGTTAGATTCATGGTATTTCGTGAGTTGATATGAATAAAGAAAATGAATAAGACAAGTGGGTGGAAGGGACTGGAGAATCGTAGCTACGGAACCATTGAGAAGATATATATCGCCTAGATAGAGAATCTCTATATCCCCTTGTGATAGAGAACTTATTAGAAGAATGAAAATACAGATTAAACGAACAAATTTGATGTGTATCCTTTCGTCAAAATGCCTAGAAAACAATATTACATACTTCTTCACTAATAGAAAAGAATAAAAAAAGTTGTCCTTGGTGGGGATCGAACCTAGATCTCACTGGTGAAAGCTCTGTACGCTAACCAACACTCTATCAATAACACAATGTTTTCTATTTTTCAGTCAGTCTGTTTCCTTCCTCAACATCTGAAGACGAAAATACATCTTAATTTCTCTCATAATTGTTTCATTGTCTATTAATAGAAACCACGTATGTCAAAAATAGACGCATTCTTTCTGTGAAAAATCCCATGTTTCGCAGATCGTGCTTCTCCATTTACTGTTATTTGGACATTCACTTGGAAGTTAAAACTTAGCTTTGTGTGTTTGTTTTCACGTGCATGTGTGTGAGAAGAGTGGTGTGCACGTGTGTTCGATATTTTTCTGGGTATTATTTTCGTTCAAAGCATTAATATAATTGTAAAATATGGAATTTACTGTAATACAAGGAGTGAAAATATAAACCCAGTCCGTCAGGTTCGTTCCCAAACAACATTAAATAATGGAACGTAACGTGGACCGAGTATTATTCCATGTCGAGAACACGAGACATTACGATCGACAATCTTCATCTCGTATTTCTCTTTGGCATCACTACTCAATTTACAGAGATGTATACCCGTGACTGGTATACAAGCCGCAGAATTGCAATGCTGGTTGGGTTGTCTAGTCACAAGGCGCTTGGTGGTCAGACATGGATGGCTTGCTTCAGTGCTTCTACAATAAGGTCGTTACAAGCCAGAAGTGTCCGTGACTGTACATTATATATATTAGGGCAGGGGTTCCCAAACTTTTTCGTTTCAAGTGTTTCAAGATTTCTCCGCGGCAACTCTCAGTCAGTATGGTTAGGTTGCTTGCCTGTAATTTCAGTGAAAATATCGCGGCGCCCCTGTAAGCCAGCCACGGCACCCCAGGGCACCGCGGCGCACGCTTTGGGAACCACTGCATTAGGGGTACTGGGACGAGACAAAACTATGACAAGGTTTGCCTCGTCTCGAGTTCCTCGTCTTTGTCTCCAAGATAACAACTAGATCTCGTTTCGGATAACGAGACGAGACCGACGCTAAGTCTCGGTCTCGTTAGAATGTTACTGAAAACAAGTACAGTAACACCTCGTTAATCCGGATCCCGAAAAGCCGGACTTCGCTTAATCCGGACAAAAAAAAAGCAGAATGCAAGGTTTTAAATGTGCCTAGAAGTAAACAAGAGAACTTCCCAAAGAAAAGGCAGTCAACCACTGATGAAATTATGTTTCCCGCAGACTTTGTACTGTACTGTATAGTGTATTTAGGCCTATGCCCTTTAAATACACCATAATAAACGTGTTTTGTTGCTACAAACGGCGTTTTAATGCACTTTCTACTGTTCTTTTAGGTTATTTCAGTTAATCCGGACTTTCGTTAAACGTGTCAACTTATCCCCCCATTAGTCCGGATTAATGAGGTTTTACTGTATGTTGTTACTATAGAGCAGTGTTTCTCAACCGCTAGGCCGCGACCCGGTACTGGACCCTGGCATCAAATATACCGGGCCGCAAGAGGCTCTCCTGAATTTTGCGACTTGCAACCCGAGCTGGCAACTACCTTGACATATGACCTTTCGTTCTGGGTTCAGAAGCGAAAACAGGAATTTTGCGGCAGTGGCGGTGAGCGATCAAAACATCTAAACGGAGGGAGAGAAAGGAGGGATTGCTTTCCCCTCCAAATTTGTAGGTTGACGGACGGGCACCACGGTCAATTTCTTTTGAGCAGCAATTTTCATTATCAAATATATTGGATGAATTGTGATTTTACGATAAGCTTTGGGCGAAAAGCTTTACGTGAACGGCGAAGCCTCCTGCCTCTTTTCTTCCCTGCTTTCGCTCCAATCACGACGCCACAGTACAGCTACCCGCTCTGCATTCCACAGTGCATACGAGAGAGCTCTGTCACAATTTCAGAGGGTTGACCCAAACCAAATTTACGTCACATCTTCTTCAAACACGCCAAGCGGATATTTACCTATCCATTAGTGGCAAACGCGATCCTGTTCTGCGTGGTTGCATATATTCACTATAAATTTCAGTTTTCGAGGTCTTGGAGCGTCGAAACGAGGCGTCCTGTTTCCCTAGCTATTAAGGCTATTTCGAAAATCGAGACGCGACTTACACGCTGGTAACGTTAGTGGCTAACGTTGTCGTCTTGTAATCAAGGGGTCGTGGGTTCGAAATCGGTTTGTTAGGCCTATAGTGCCAATTTGAACTTTATCCATACTCGATTAGCCTCTGAGCATAGAGTCGACAGGAAATAAACTTTGAGATGGTATCCAGACTTATCGCGCCTCGGTACCATCCATATTACACATTAGAGTCAGCTGGACTTTGGACCTAGCGTATCAGAAACGTTTTTATCTTTCAAAAGTGCCTAAGATTTATGATCATATTCTTTACGATTTATTTTACGTTGCAGCAATGCATATCACACAACATATCTCTCCTGAAGTTCAATTTGCTCATATGTGTATAATTATTGTTATTATTATTATGATTGAAGGGTTTATTCCTATTCGCTATCACTCTTACCAATGTTTGTCCAGATATACTGGAAGAAAATTTACAGATTCCTTAACTTCCGGTCTTCCCCGCTTCCTTGCCTTTAAGTAATCCAGGCTCGGTGATACAGCTTTCACACTCGTTTTGCACCTGTTTCTTTGCACTCGAAAACAAACATGAGGCTCTCTCACCTTCCACGTTACTGTTCTTCCAAGTACCGTCACACCCCCAAGTCTGAACCACGCGAATGACTCTAGAAGCCAAGTAAGGGAGCAAAAGAACCACATTCAGCTCCTAAAGAGTCCAACTGGCAACACTGCGACATGAAATCTCAAGTTTCACTGTCGGTAAGAAAGCTTGCAAACAAGAACCGCTTGCTTTTGAAATGCGCTTCGTTCTATAAAATGGAATCGCCCAACCGTATCTCTCATTCATAATACTAATAGCTACTGCTCGAACCCCTTCTTACAATGGACTGTAATTCACCCTGACACACCCAGCACAGGAGCACTGGTGCGTTAACTTTTAGCTCCATGCCAGATGGCGCATTTTGCACGAGAAATAGCTCTTGAAAAGAATACCCAGTGTGCATTGCTGGGAATATGGGATGTGGAAACACACGTCAGTCATTACTTGTGGTCGGTGACCGTATTTGTAGGGATGTTAGCGCCAGGACCACCCAATGGGATGCTGTGTTCATGCCCAGCATGAATTGGTAAACTGAGGTAAGCATTTTTTTTTGTCCAGGGGAAGAAAAGAGCGCATTGCAATTGAGCCATCACAGTGCTGCCACCTGCTGGTGAAATCTGGAAACTCAGTGTGGAACTCATGCTCCTTAAAACTAACGAGGTCTTTCACATCACAGGGCCACTGGAGGGAAATATTTGCTTGCTGAAATAAATGAAAGGGTAATTTGTAATAGAGAAGTTCTGGATTCAACAGTTATTAATGGGGCTAGGATTTTCCTGACTTAGAAATTTTTGGGGGCGTAAGGGGGATGTGTTCCCTAAATATATAGAAATTCATATTATGAAGAAACTAATTAAATTAAGAAGGGCATATTTAAGCATATTTGGAAATTTCTACGTGATAGAGCATATTTTTTATAGATTTTAGGTCAAATTCAGGATATTTTCGGATTTTCAAACATTATACAGCCATTTTCGAAGTGGATTCGTTCTTAGTCCCATGTTCACACAAGTTGTTGATTTTTTTATAATTATACGACCCAGTTTATTTCCTGAAAAATGGTGAAATACGGTATTTATTTATTTACAGAAAGTATTCGTTGAACGTACATTGCTACTCATGGCTCATGAAGTGAAAATATCTCAGCTACCAGGTGGTTATAATTAAAGTGACGGTGTTCAGAGTGGTACAGCACGGGCTGTAATGAGAGTAGCAGTCTGAAACTTCGTAGATATGCTAATGAAGCAATGCGCTCGCGAATTATGAAAAAAAAAAAAATATATTAGTTCCAATTCTCGCCACCAGGGTAAAAAATGGCGCTGTAAGCAGTCGAAACGTGGAATTTTCCGTAACTCTGACGTCAAAGTCGGTGACATTGCCTAACCATTGTGTGAGCTCCCTGGTTGTCATTGGTGACGCTTGTTGCTTTTTCCTTTAGTAATGTTCATGTAATTCGAATAGTGAAATTGTAGCGATATTTTATTACAAAGAGTATTGTTTTCTGCGATTTATAGTGTTTTTCCTGTAACTATACCACGTTTTGACTGCTTACAGCGCCATTTTTTACCCTGGTGGCGAGAATTGGAACTATTTTTTTTTTTTTTTTTTTTTTGCTTAATTCGCGAGCGCATTGCTTCACTAGCATATCAACGAAGTTTAAGACTGCTACTCTCATTACAGCCCGTGCTGTACTACTCTGAACACCGTCACTTTAATTATAACCACCTGGTATGTTAAATATTGATGTTTGAAACAATTCAGTTGTAAGGGCATATTTTTCAAATTATAGTGCATATTTTTTTTTTATAATAGATCATAAGACCATTTTTATTTTGCATATTTTGGTGATTTATAGGTCACAAAAATCCTAGTCCTAGTTATTAAATTATCAGTCGAACTCAAAAGAATTGTCGAAAGTTTGTTTGAAAGACCATTTTGTATGCAAAGATTGGCTAATTGGTACTGGGCTTTCAGTTTGAAGTGGAACCCGAATCGCTGCACTGTGCCTCCACCAGAATTCGAACCCAGACCCCTTAAATTCATGGATATCTGCGAAACCACAGGCACAAGTAAGAAGGTATTATCTCTAATGTTATCATTAAATTGTCGAATTCTGTCAACAATATCACTGTGCAGTCTGACTAGTGGCGGAATTAGTGTTGCCCACGAGACGTGACGAGACGAGACTTTGGTCTGTCCCGTCCCGTCTCGTGAAAATGCTGTCTCGTCTCGTGTCTCGTCTCGAAAATATTCGTTTGTCCCGTCTCGTGTCCCGTCTCGAAGGGTTCTGTCCCGTCTCGTCTCGTCCCGTCTCGTTTTGTCCCGTCTCGTCTCGTAAAAGTGATCCGGGATATCATGTCAACAAAAGTCAAAAGTAGCAGAAACACGAAATATTTTTCCGGAAAGTGGGATAAAGCTCCAAATATTTTACCCATTGCGTGGTGAGAATAAATAAGGTTCGTTAATCATGAGGACATTAATATTAAAAATGCAGTTTGTTGGTCACTGATTGCTAGGTATCTTATTAAATCTACCTTGTGGTTTTTCTCGCTTCATACAACTGTCTATCCATCGTACATTTATACCGAGTTTGTTAGAACCTGTCCCGTTTCCCGCGCGAGCGATCGCTCGACAGTTTTGGTGCCAATGAGAAACGAGGAAAAAGTCGTCTGCTGGGCAGGGAGGAGCGAATGGAAGCCAGAAGAGAGGAGCTTACGTAGACGTTGTTGCCACGTTGCGTATTTTAATTTGCTGCCTGGCTTTGGCTTTCCCCAGCACGGAGTTCAGGCGGTCTTCAGCAGCAACACCGCTTGGTTTATGCTAGAAAAGCCAGCGATCAGCTACCGCGGGAAGCCGGACAGGTTGTAACAAACACGGTATAAGTGAGTGCTCTTTTTCATTACTGCTATACCTTTTGGAAGTCTTGAAATGTTTTCCAATAGACCTTCTTTCTTTCTGAATGTCGAACTTCCGTGCACTATGAAAATGTACATTTTTTCTTTAAATTCTAAGCTTGGCGCTGGGGAGCAACAAAAAAGTTTTAAAATGTGTAGTACGAACACAAAAGACTATTTAAAATTTCAATATTTAGTAATAGAAAGCATTTATTGTTCTTAATATTGTTAAACATCTTCTATGACATAAGTTTCAAAAAGTGTTTCTTTGTGATATTGTGCTGTTTCTTATGCTCAGCTTATGACGCACATACTTCTTTGTTTTCCCTTTAGCCTCTAAGTCCAGTACCACCACCGCTTGATCTAAAAATATCTAGAAACCGCTTGATCTAGAAATATATGTCGGGGGAGGGTGTCTGAGCCAAGTGTTTCAGAAAAAATGATAATAATAACATTAACGACAACAATTAAGCAAATGTTTAAATTAATGGATTAATATACTTCATAGGTCTATTCACTTGAATATGTAAATTAATCAATTCTATTATTGTTATTGCATGACATGTTACAAAGATGGTAGAAGAATAGTAATATAACAGAACAAATATTAGCTAATATCTAGCTTACGTGTAGTTAAGATCGTCAAAATCTGCATAAAAACAGCTGTCCTGGCAAGAAAATTAATGTCAAAAAGGTGATTAATTGAATATTTGCTGAATAACAAAAAAAGATGTTACATCCAGTTGACGAAAAATAAAGTTCCTGATTAATATTTTATGCTCATTTTTATAAGTAGTAGCTTATTTAAAACTTCATTGATACTGTCATTCAAAGCAGTATGATCCCAATAGAATCCTTGTTTTCTAGTAAGTTCGGCAGGAATATGTAACCCTCGATTATGCTAAACAAATATATTTTTTGTTTAGCTAGAGCAAGGCCCCAGGAGGATGCAAGAAGCCTTTCCTGCAAGAGTGTATGTTTTACGAAGCGAAGAAACGTGACAAAACCACCACGTATGGAAGGCAAACCTGCATTAATTTTATATCGCACGTTTACAGAGCCGTGCCTCCTGAAGTTATAAAAATCCCAACTTCAATGATTCTTTTCGACATGCTATAGTTGAAAAAAATATGTTTAGATGCACCCAAAGTGCATCATTATCAGATTATGCATATAACGTGTTATTGGAATCAACATATTTGTGTAAATTGGGTGCCTCCCCGATGGCGTAGTAATAACGTCGAGGTCTTGTAATGAAGGGTCCTCGCGTCGATACTCAATGGAGGCACAAAGTGGATCGGATCGCACTTTAAACTGTAGGTCGGCTCGCGATTTAGCCTATTTGCGAATCAAGTGGACTTAAAAAAAAATATCAACCTTAAGAATATTAGAATAAACTAATTCACCCGCAGGTAAGTCAAATTTCACATATCCTTCTTCATCCTCGTTCATAGACTTCCTGCAATACTCTTGTGTTGCATCCCACCAGGTGCAAAAAATGTGAAGTTATTATTTCCCCGTACTGCGTTATTTCTTTTCATAACAGTAAGGCTAAATTCTCGTTTTATCTGAACTTTTAAAAAATGTGCAAAATACGTCTATATCTTTAAACAACCACCCTTTCCCATGTATGTGTAAAATAATCCCAGTCTGTCTAAGAAAACCTCTTCCTACGATCAAATGAAGGAAACAACTCTCAAGTCTCAACAATTATAAATTTTTGCTTAAATGTCCTATCATTTATACAAACAGTAGCACATATCACGTCCTTTGGTGCAACACTGTCAACAGCTAATGTTACTTTCCTCGTCCTAATAAATTTACTTCCAACCAGTGACGGCGCCAGGGAAATTTGACTGGGGGGGGGGGGAAGGCTGGCAACAAAATATTGTAAGGGGGCAGTCACATTAAAACGCCCGAAAACACTACACATATATATACTTATATAATAATAATTATAATAATAATTATTATTGTATTCATGTACGGTGTTTAGTGTGTGTCTTTTATTTAGAGTGGACGTTTACTGCCTAAATTTACTTCTTGATTACGAGTTTATCTCCACATGATTCGTTTTAATAAAGACATTAATTCTTTTTTATTGGTAAGTTGTGTTGTCTCTAGTGGCCTATTTCAGTATTGAAAGACATTCATAATTTTATAATTCATCGTCTTTCTTGAGATGAAACTACTGATATAAATATTTAAGTTATAAGATAATAATATAAATGATGAAAACAATGATTCTAAGAGTTTAATTTTCTTGCAAAATAAACGTGACGTTGGAAGAAATGAATCTTCTTAAGTATTAGAAACAATGTGAGGCACTTCTCCTGTAGGAGAATTCTGCTCTATGTGCTTTGGAGAACACATTGCCCACCTTTGGTACGTCCAGGACTTGACAGTTCTTCTCAATAGCAAGAACAGCCAAATGAGGCAGTTTGCATCCAGCATCCTGCTTCGAGCAAGCCTTTTCAAAGATTTTAAGGACAACCATCTTCGTAACGCTGAAGAGTTTTGGGCAAAATTTGTGTTTCACCTTTCAGGGAAACGTTATCACAGGATAAAAAATCAGACAAAGGTTACATTTATCTCATAATTCAAGAAATATTCTGACCCTGGCAATACTTACTCTTACTCTACCACTCCAACGTATGTCTGTGCTACCCAATTACAGGCACCTATGGAATATTTTTTTAAAAAAAAATGGGGAGTAACGCTGTGTTTCGAAAGAGTATAGGAAATAAGTTTAGGTATTCATTCATGCCTCTCTCTAGAATAGTCTTCTTATTTTGACTTAATACACGCTTATCAACGTTTCTAATTGAAATACTTTATTCCAAGGAAACAACTATTTGCAACTGATTAAAAATTTTGCTTTTATTTTTTCGAGACAGTCGAGACGAGACGAGACTTTTCAAAAGCCGTCCCGTCCCGTCTCGTGTCTCGTCTCGAAAACGAGACGAGAAAGGCATTCCGTCTCGAATTTCAAAAGGCTTGTCCCGTCTCGTGAGCAACACTAGGCGGAATGCCCTCCGGACAAGATGAGGCCCATGAATTAAGACTCCCGGTTTGGTGGCCGACTTTCGATCTCGCCATTGAAGTTACCGGGTTCGACTCCCGACCTGGGCATAGGTTTTCTTTGTAAATGCCCGTTCATCAATTTCATCTGAACATCACTCATTATCATCGTCGCGATTAGCAAAGTGTCAGAAATGTGTCGTAAAATTAAACTACAAAAGATTAATACTGCATTAAATAAACATCTAGGCAAGTTATGTTTCCTTATAAGAGGTGTAAGGGGTGATCTTCCACGTAGTATACCCTGGACTGAATTTTGCAGACAAACGAGGCTCTGGCGACTGGCTCTGCACACAGAAAACTAAATGCATCATATCGATTGATGCACCAGAATGCAACGATTGATGCACTAAAGTGTATTTTCTGGCTTCTTCAAAGAATCAGTTTCACATTTGATGCATTTGGGTACATTTTTGTATGTCGTGAATGAAGCACCAAGTGAGGATTTATTACAGTCGAGATGCACTTCAATGCATCAGTTGATGTTCCTTGATGCACCTTCTTGCATCTTTTTGGACGATGCACTTAAACGTTTGGTCTGAGCTACAGAGTTTATGTAGCTCAGACAAAACATTTAAGTACATCATCGAAAAAATGCATTCTGGTGGATCAAAATGTATCAAGGTGCATCAAAAAGCATCACTCGACTATAATAAATCCTCACTTGGTGCTTCATTCACGACATACAAAAATGTACCCAAATGCATCAAATGTGAAACTGATTCTTTGAAGATGTGTATGAGTGTATGGCCAGTATAATTCTGTGTGTTGTCCTGTTTTTGTCCTTATGTGTGCTGAGTGCCCGTTTACAGCCTCAGCTTTTAAGGAAAGTCAGAATATTTTAGGATTTTACTTATGCAACGTTAGAGTTGTTATTTGTAACGGTAAGGGGCTGGACCCTGTATAATGTGACTGGTGCAAAATAGCCTAAGTGCTGGCGCACCCAAAATTACGAGATTTTTTTTAATTGAAGGGGTCGGGTGTAAGTCATGGTAAGTGACATTTGGGTCATTTCTGAGTCCATTAATAAAAATAGGTTATTAGAAGCTATATGTAGATAAATTGTTTTCGTAGGCTTCACTGAGTCCAGTGCAAATTGTATGACATGGAAATTTCACTTGAAAATAGAAGGATGTTACATTTTACTTTGTAACTAAAAAAATTACCAAAATGTCACTTAGCATGTTTTACGCTCCGACCTCTTCAACTATCTGAATAACAAACTTGTGGATTCTCTCGCAGATTAATATGTCGTAACATAAAAGTTGGTGAAACTTCATACAGAAATAATTATATCACCTTCAAGCAATGGCGTACTCAGGGGGAAGCTGGCGGGGTTACAGCCCCTCCCAAAATTTTATAAAATCAAAATTTTGAAAAGAAAGCAGAGAAGAACTAGGGAAAACTCAAAACCCCTTAAAATGTCCCCCGATTACCATTTATGTATTTAATATTTTTTAAAAAAAAAACACATTAAAAATGATAACTGCGAAATATTTTGTAGACCGTAGCTAGGCCTATATAATTTTACATTTCCAAAGTTACTGTTCCAACCCCTTCTGGAAACAACTGCGTACGCTGTGTCTTCATACAAATAATGAAAATAAAAGTTCGTCACGATATTGTTGACTCTCCTGGATATTATTTTGGCACCTTCTGGGTAATGAAGCGTAAATCACTGCATACATATGCAGCAAAGGATCACTGTATCTTCAACATAAATGCATTGGCTCATCACTTAGAGATCAGATGATTTCGTAAGTGGCCTGTGAAACCTCTCGACAAGATAATTCAATCTTCACAATGAATATAACTCATAAAATAATGACGTAATTAATAACCATTTAGATGATCATTTTTATTACTTGGTCCAAAACATAACCTGATATATGATATGGGAAAAAAACAGCGCACTCTATATGTAGCAGGAAGAATATCGTAAAATGCTGTTAGACCGCATACTGTTTATGCACTGATAAAGTTCGTTCAAGTTACATACTTTGAATGACTTTTGATATTGATAACAAGTTTCGAAATTGCGTACATTAATTTCTCATATCGACACCATTTTTCGCTGTTAATGAAGTATTTCAAAGTAGCGTGGATGTGTTTACATTGTGCCTCAAAATCACGTAGTTTGAACATGAAAAACAAAAAAAACTATTGGTGATTTCTTTTCTTTCGAATTCTTATACAGAGTGGCCCAAAAAAGTAACCGAAATGTAGAACTGTTGTATTGTGTTCGGTTACCTTTTTTGGGCCACCCTGTACATTGATTGTGGGTTCTGATAGTAATGAAGATTCTCAAAGACACGTAGAATAAACACGCTTTATATATATAGTTGCTGAATTGTGTAGATTGGACAAGTTCCTTTTTTTCTAACAATAAAGTTTCTCGAAGTCAGGTAGACTGGATTTTTAAAAATAGGTAATAAAGTTTTCCAAATCGTGCACATTGAAGACAGGTAGGATATTAATGAAGTCATGCATACTTTCTCCAGGTCATGCAGATTGAACCATACAGCACGCATGAGAAAGGCACTTTACAATTATGTAGCCTTTACGTGACTGAGTCATTGTAGCCTCCCAGAAATATACTGAGACAAAGTGCGTGTGTTGTACTCGAACTTTGGCATTAACGAAGTTCCTTGAAGTCATGTATTGAGTTAGGGATGGCTACGAAATCAGGATTTCAAATTATCCGATATCCGTTTCGGATATCCCAATAATATGGATATCGGGATAATTCGAAAATTCGGATAATTTAGGTACTCGGATAATCCGTGTGTGCAGATCGCTTTTTACTTTTTGAAGTTCAGTTAGTTATTCGGGTAAGAATGTTTTCTGAAATTAAGGTAACAATTACCAAATAAAGGTTCGAAATTATCATTCACAAATGACCTCCCAGGAGCGTATATTCTACGCTAGCTAGGTTATCTGCGAAGCCTGAAGTCTAGACAATAAAAGGGGAAAAATCGATCAGAAATTGTAATGATGCTGGTTCTGGAGTTGGCAACCTGATTTCGTATGTGTTGGCAACCTGATTTCCTATGAGTTGGCAACCTGATTTCTTTTGAGTTGGCAACCTGATTTCCTATGAGTTGGCAACCTCATTTCCTATGAGTTGGCAACTTGATTTCCTATGAGTTGGCAACCTAATTTCCTATGAGTTGGCAACCTGATTTCCTATGAGTTGCCAAACTGATTTCCTTGTAATCAAGGGGTCCCAGGTTCGATACCCAATGGAGGCACATAGTGGATAGGGTCCTATTTAAACTGTAGGTCCAGTCCCGATTAGCCTTACTGTGCATAAAGTGGACTTAATACATCAACTCAATCAATCAATTTTATGATTAACCCATTACAGCACAGTCTTCAGGAACAGGCAAGAATTGAGTTATTACTCACGTATGTTTCGACTGAGTAGGTTAGGTTCCCAGACAGGAAAACATCCCAACTCTCAGTCAGCAGGTGGGTGGTAACTGGATTGCATAGGGGTTGTTCCGTTTTGCATATTTAACTTAATTAAAGGGGGTGGTCAGCTCCAACAAACAGATTACGGGCGGATTGGGGTGGGCGAGTATAGTGCACGTACGGGTTAAGCCGCGTGGGGGAGCGAAAGGGTTATTTTCTCGCTCGAATAATCACTTAATTAGGTACGGTTAGTGTCACGGGCGACTTTGGTTTCCCATGATGCCCCACGGCGTGGTCGCAGCGGGATCTTCAGTGATTGGTCCGTTCACCTGCTCGTGTAACTCACGATCTGTGCAGACAAAACGTCTCGGCTTTTTCAGGTTCGCCCAAGGTCGGGTTCTTTAACCACGCTTTTCCTCTCCTCCTCTTGTTCCTCGAGCAATCTCAATTATCCCTCTTCCTTTCTCCTCATTTTCGTGCTGAAGTCCATGTCAGAGCAATGCTTGACATTTGTTTGAAAGGAAGATTATCTCTTCGGAACGTGGTTTAATATTTCTTAATTACCAAGTTCTGGAATGAATGTCTTTGCTCGTTACTGTTTTAATCACGGAAAGATTTACTCATTTGGTAAACCAGGCATATAGATTCCACCTTACTCTGCAAACAGTGTCCGTAACAATACGGTGATGACACAGTAAAAAGTTGTTACGTCCCTGTGTGATACAATAATAATAGTTTTGACGCAATTCTGTTCAATCGAATGGTTATTGACTAACCTGAATTTTCTTTTCAGGTTGCTAGCATAAGGTTTTTTATTAGATTCATGATTAAAATGTGACAATAGAGAATATAATTCCTTGAGGAAAGTGAATAGCACGCAGAACAAGATGAAAGGCAATAAAACCAGTACTCGGCAACTTTGGCTAGAAATCGCTTGAAGGCGGTGTGAGCCAATAAAAGAAGAAGAAGAAGATACAAGATAATTAAAATGTATGGTTTCGGTATTGTAACTGTGGAAAAGTTTTCAAGATTAATACTGCTTTTTATCCGAATACTGTTTTCTTTGTATTGAGTGTGCCGAACTACACGACGACAAATAATTTAAAATGTATTGTAGAACTGTTGTAAAACGTTTATTGTTGTCGCGAATGGTGCAGACTGATACTGTAAAAGCTGATATTCGAGTAGCAACGGCTTTACACTACTGCCACTGGAGGGCACCACACGCAATCAAATGAAAGGCAAAGAACGTAGGGACATTTCTTTCCATGTGCGCTGTTTGTACAGTTTGTGTTTTTTAAGGTGGCACAACTGCAATTTTACGGCGACATCACTGACAACCTGACTGCCGGTGATTTCAATTAGTCTGTCTGAGCATAAAGTTGATTAACAAACTTTGCTGTTGCCCTAAAACCTGAACAATGTACACTATTTTACATGAATTTTCGCAATATCAATTAGAATTGAGAATATATCACGGAAACATCACAGGGGTCACAATGATATATAAGAACGAATGAACATCACCGAAGTATCACCATACGTGGACCACCATGTATACATTAAAAATATAAAATAGTAATATATCAAAAAACATATAAACTGAAAGCATTAAATGCTTTTCTTTTCATCTCGTCACTGAAGTTCCCAGGTTCGAGTCCCGGGAGTCTGTGAGTGTCCCTTTCATCTGGTCATCACTCATCCCCATAGTCACGATTACACATAATGGTCCGGATCTCATTTCAAACTGTAGGTCCAGTCTCAATTAGCCTATCTGAGCATTGTCGGACTTGAACTATCGGTCCCTAATAGCCAAATGTGGCAGAAAAGCTACGTATTATTTTTAAAATGCACATACAAATGATAAGCAGAAACGATGACAATTTACACGCGTATTTGGAATTCTCGATAAAGCGGTGTTGTTAAAGGTACAGGAATCCATAAATTCTAATGGGTTCCGCAACAGAATCGGAACCTTATTTCTAGCACAATTTAAATTAGATCCAAGTTGTGTATTATTTTATTTGAATACGAAACTTGGTCCGGATTCAAATTGATCCGGAAAAAGATATTCTGGACCGTATTTAAATTCATCCGGAGAAAGGGTTCCTGGACCGAATTTTAATTGATCCGGAAAAAAGGTTCTTGGACCGAATTGAAATACTTTACAGATAAAAAGGTTCTTTACGGTCCAGAACGCATTTACGCTTGCTGTTTTTCTCTCCTGAACCGGAATTCAATTTACAGTAAAACCTCGTTAATCCGGACTAATGGGGGGATAAGTTGACCGGTTTAACGAAAGTCCGGATTACCTGAAATAACCTAAAAGAACAGTAGAAAGTGCATTAAATCTCCGTTTATAGCAACAAAACATGTTTATTATGATGTATTTAAAGGACATAGGCCTAAATATACTATACAGTACAGTAAAATGTAAAGCGATACTGTACATACAATAATAATATGACGAATGCAATTGTTGACTTCTAGCCACATTTAAAACCTTGCATTCTGCTTTTTTTTTTCTGTACGGATTAAGCGAAGTCCGGCTTATCGGGGCCCGAATTAACGAGGTTTTACTGTATTTAAAATTTTTGAACCTCTAACAACCCTGCAATAAAGAAAAATTTCAAAGCGTTATTAAGAAATATTTTCGTTATTTCTTTATTAACATTTCCAACGACCTCGAACTTACCAGTGGATGGTAATTGAGGTCTGGCAACAGCAAGCATCCAGAAATCGTTCTGCACGCAGAGAAACGCTGATCCAACGTTGATCATCAGAATCTCACGGCGTCGGTACCTCTTAAATCTGCCCCCCGCAGAGTTACAATGAAACTCGTGTGGGGCCCCAGCAACTTCGCCAGCGAATTAATCACAACCTTTCGCGCAATGACAAAACAATACAACTTCCACCGGTCTTTTATCCAAGCCCACAAACGAAGCTCCACAAAACCCCTCGGGGCATCATGGGAGTTCATTTAGAATTCCCGCCTCGAGGCTAATAGACTCGCCTCAAGGTCTCGGAGCGAAAAAAAAAACAAATGAAAGTCGGTTCTTTCCTCCATCTTGGAAAAAAAATGACGGTGGTTGCTGCAACAAACCAATTTTTAAACTGACATCACAATGAACGATTCACAAGAAACACGATAACTTCATCATGAACACGGTGCAAAAGCTAGCATCTGTTTCAGGCACGAGAGTTGCTGATAAGAATCTAATACTTATGCGTGCAATAGAGTGCGTGTTTTGTAACGCAGGTGTTTGTTAGTATGTGGAAGGCTAGCAATTAGAACAGATCTGTTTTTTCTCGACTTCTTTGTTCAGAAGTTTCCGTGTTCTGTTCGTTTGTATATGTCGTTTGCATTAAAACATACCTATCCACTGCTTTTAGCACGAAAAAAATGCTTATTTAACATAATTCAGGAACCAACAGTGGAGAATCAGATATGAGTACGTATGCAAATTATTTTTTCTGTTTGTACAGCTGGGAGTTTTGGGGTCGTTCCATCCGTCCGTCACTATGACTTTTTTTCCTCGCATTGTCGACAGAGGGTGCGCGTGTTGGTTGTTACTGAGAATTTTACATGGATATTTCGTTATTTCTGCACTGCATGCTCTTTGATTACTTCTTCAGGGATTTCAGCCACGGAATATAACAGGGTAAAGTATCTCCACCAAAAGGCAAAAGAGGACAATATCTTGCCAGAGATCCCTTCGACCTCGCAATAAAAAATATCATAGCCGAATATAAATAAAAGCAAGGTTACTATAGTAAACACTGCAATAATGTAATCTACTCCTCCACTTTTCAGTGGCCATACACATGTCCAAAATGTAAGGAAGTCCAGATTGATATAGTAACTGTATAATCTATTATTCTTAACTATAATTCAAATGCAATCAATTTTAAAGCAGTCACGGGGCTTTCTCTTGTGTTTGATAGTCACCTATATAGTTATGATTTTTTTTTTCCTGATTCTATTATATTTTTCACTATCTACATTTTGCTTATACGATATTATCATAATCTAAACTATATTGGCTGAGTATTAAGATTACATTTTAAAGTATGGGGGGGACACGCTCCCTATAATTGAAAAGAAGCAAAATCAAAGGTGCAAGTCGTTTCCGATGGCGCAGTGGTAGCGTCGTTGCCTTGTAATCAAAGGTTCCGGGTTCGATGCCTGGTGGAGGCACATAGTGGTTCGAATCCCACTTTAAACTGTAGGTCCAGTCCCGATTAGCCTTACTGTGCATAAAGTGGACTTAAAACAACAAATCAATCCAATCCAATCTAAGTACAGATCTCTGCATTGGTGCTGATTTTAGGACTCGCATATTTAGCTAAGTTGCGGCGTCCTGATCTAGTCTTTATTACAATCTAATCACTATCCCTTGTTACTTATTCGGTTCATTCATTGAAATGTGGCGAATCTCCGTGACGAACTGGTTAACACAGTCGTCCCGGGTTCGAATCCCGGCAAGGGTATGGGTGTCCTTTGTGAGTGTCCCTTCGTCAATTTCATCATATAATAACTCATCCTCATCGTCACGATTAGCCAAAAGTGGCACAAAGTGACGTAAAATAATCTAATTCAATCAATCATTGAATTGTAGGATGTAGCCCACCCCCCCACCCATACAACAAAAATGGGGAACACTTCAGTCTACGATTGCTAAATTACCGCCACCGTAACAGCCGGACGTGGCGAACGCCTTTATGGCAGCGACCCTCTGTTGCCGCGTTTACCTACGAAGGAACTTGCAGTGAAACCGACACTTATGCCTAACGCTGGCCTCCTTTTGGGGTAAGAAGCGGCAACACTAGAATCCCTTCTCGCCGAAGCATCCTGCAGGGAACTAGTATTTTGCCATAATACAGTTCTGCGCTGTGAATGGAGGTAGTACTATAGTATCCTGCATGTATTTTAAGATTGATTGATTGATTTGGTGTTTTAAGTACACTTTATGCACAGTAAGGCTAATCGGGACTGGACCTACAGTTTAAAGTGGGACCCGAACCACTATGTGTCTCCACCGGGTATCGAACCCAGGACCCCTTGATTACAAGGCGACGACGATACCACTGCGCCATCGGGGAGGCCTACATGTATTTTAAGACTCCAAGATGTTATCATTTTTCACGCGGAACAATACAGTGTTGCCCTCTGTTTTCTACTGTATAATACAAGCGCATGCGTCCATTTACATGTTGTCACCAAACTACAATCTCTACTAAGAGCCATTTGCCACGAACATGCGTCCCCGTTATAGGCGTTAAATTACGTCTTCTTTCACGGAACCATACCACCGGAAAATATAATGTGAATTCACGGAATATTCTTGATGGTAATTAATTTAACGGATGTTTTTATGTGATGAAACCACGCACTTACTGTGTAACACTGGATGCAATACAAAGAAATAAATTAGCATTATAATCAACGACGG
Organism: Lepisma saccharinum; assembly: GCF_977018435.1. NCBI lineage: Eukaryota > Metazoa > Arthropoda > Insecta > Zygentoma > Lepismatidae > Lepisma > Lepisma saccharinum. The sequence continues at coordinate 22,937,709 of NC_139252.1, read as the reverse complement.
TAACGTTTTAATGCAAGAAGCGAATATAACATTCCCGCTAAAAATAAGAAAAAAATATAACAAAAGCTTTTTCTTTGTATTGGTCTCTATAAAATCCTTGCGGCTCGGCTGCCGTGATGTTAACATAAGAGGGGGAAGGGGGGCAAGAGAATGAAACGTCGCGTCTTTATTGTTGGCATTGAGTGCCGAAAAGGTATAAAACTGCGGTCAGGTAAGTTTTGATAACATGTTCCTTAGGGTGTGTCGGCTTTCGCTTTGCCAGGCAAATTTATTGTGAAAAAAATTGTGAGGTGCTAAAATGTTCTTGGTAAATGGCCCGCGGGACGAATAACCAGGAAAGAGGGCTCGCATTAAGGGGATTAAATTGCTTCCTGAAGATAATATACGTAGCGGGTTGACAGAAATAAATTCCAGTATAAGGAGCAACTTTGATATATCCGGCACCCACGCTAGAAGCCATTTTCCGGAATTTTCTCCCATAAGATGGCAACACTGCTTTTCTTGTTTGTTTGTTTTCCTCCATGAAATATCAATCTATTTTCAACGCAACTTTTCATTGTTGTGGGAATATATCATTGTACATTTTTTGTCGTTCACTTTGGTTGGTGTATCGTAGTAGACACAGGGCACAGCCAGTGATGTGCGTCTACGCGTAAACAACGATAGTCTACATTCTACACGTAGACTATGTTATACACGTAGATTACGTAATCTACGTAAACAACATGGCGAAAGGTGATTACTTAGCGAAGAGCGTCGTGGAAGTGAAAGAAAATTATACTGCGTATCAGTTGCTGATGTGTGAGGAGAACTTTTCATACTCTTTCTTTCAAATTCGAACAATTTCTCACCTAGGAAGAAACCTAATATAGGAAATATTCTACTGCTTTATGTGGAAAAGACCACTTTTGCCTCACGACTGCCATCTGTTGTTGATTTTTGCATACTATTTACCTTCTTCCATAGTTGATAATAGAAGGGAAGAGAAATTTTGTTGTAAATAGGGTTCTTTTCATTTCGTTAGGAACCAATATAGTTGAAAATGTCACTTTCCTTTCATGAAAGCCTTGAAAATTAATTTTAATGCACTTTAGATTGTCTACGTAGTCTATGTAAACTACAACCCATGTAGACGTAAACTTATAGTCTACTGCACATCACTGGGCACAGCTGAGTTGACTGAGAAAACGTTGACTGATGCTTTTCCCCAGTTAATATAGTTCTCACAAATCATAACCAGTACTAAAATAATTTGCATAATCTCCTGTCTTTCATGGCACCACTCGTCCATGTTTTCACGCTACAATTTCAAAATTTAAATTATGTGGAGTATTTCCAGATATCTCAGGAGGAGGGGCAAGTGACCTCGGCCTCCCTCTGCAGGCGCCGTTGATTGTAAGCAATGCTTAAAAGTAAAAAAATAGTATTATATCCCGCGCTTAATGCTAAATGTTGACATTAAAATGTTAATCAGTGTTGCTAGCTTGTTGCACGAGCGGCCAGCGACAGCTACAGCAGCTTGGAAATAGTATATGGCAGGGGTTTTCAAACTTTTAGCTGTCGTGCCTTACATCCGCTGCCAAAATCTGCACGATAATAATACTCGTAATACTAGTAGATAAATACATGTGATATGACCATGAAAGATCAACACAAGATCTCTTCCATGTATTTGTTTACTGTTGGTACATACAGGGTGTATCATAAGTATAAGTGCAAACGGACACAGTTGATACTACACGATAACAGAAGCAAAACAGTCTAAGTAAACATGGGTCCGCAAACGAGCCGTTTTCGAGATAATTGCGATTGTGTGGTTACAAGCCGCCACTGACTTCATTGTTTGTAAACGTCGTCCTAGTTGGTAAAATGCTAATAATGTGTGCGAATGTGTGGTTGGAGGCCGTCACTGATTGCATTTTGTAAACACCTTGCGCGTTCCCAGGTTTGTCCTTTGTTTACAAAACAGAACATTCCGAGAGGTGGCGTTGTAATCAAACAGGATGGATACAACCAGTACACAGTCTAATCGTACTGTGGAAGTCACGTCAGTTGTGCTGTACTGCGTTCGGATTGTAACCACACATTCGCAATTATCTCGAAAACGGCTCGTTTGCAGACCCATGTTTACTGAGACTTTTTGCTTCTATTAACTTGTACTATCAACTGTGTCAGTTTGCGCTATTACTTATGATACACCCTGTATAGAACTAATGAAGATATAATGTATATGATTAATACATGGGGTGTACAATTTTTTAATGTTTATAAGCTGGTGTCATTTCATTCAGACATACGATATTCATTAAAAAGGTCAGAAAAGCTGGATTACATATGTTAAAAACAGGCATACAGCAATGCTTGGGTTTCTGCATTTTATTGCAGAACTGGTTGGTTGATTTGGTGTTTTAAGTCCACTTTATGCACAGTAAGGCTAATCGGGACTGGACCTACAGTTTAAAGTGGGATCCAACTGTTTATAACAATTCGCTCAATGCACGAAAGCAATCACAAATGATTTCATCCTAAATCTTTTTCGTACAAAGCAGCAACTTCCTTTTAAAGGCTGCCAACTTGTCTGAAAGGTGCAGGATTCCCTTGGTACATTTAGAACATTCAGTGTGTTGGAAATATCAGAAACGTGTGCCCATTCCTGTACAAATACACTATCAATGAAGTTTTCAGCATTGCATTGATGTCTTCTACAAGGCACGAGTGCAGTTCTTGTCACGGTTCAAAAACACGGGAGATGACATTGCCGATGGACAACCAACGTGAGATGCAATGATACAGGTTTTTAAAAAATAATGTGGCGACGAATTATGAAAAGATTGATATATTTTTTATAAATACATTTTGAATTTTCAGAAAAAATAAATAATTTTTCTAATGTTTTCGCGCCTCACAATTTGAATACCACTGGTATATGCTAACAGCACTAAATCTGACCTGCCTAATCTATTCAGGTATGCATTTAAAGAAGAAATAAGCACGTTGTTATACAAGTTGTTATAGCTGTCGATATGTGCTGGTGCTTGATATAGTTGTAACAATGTCAACAGATGACGTCATAAGAACGCCTCGGAATTTTAGGCTCGAAAGAATGAAGTTTTAAGTGCATAAAATAGACATAAAAGCATCAAATTAGGGTCTTAAAACAAGAGTCAGGCCCCAAAATTAATTCTTAAACTACGTTTTCATAATAATGCTGTAAATGATGTTGTTATAAAAAGCTGCAGATTAAATTAAGTTTTATTCCTATCTTACTAACATTCTTGTCTTGAAGTTTACATTTTCTTTCTAAATTATCTTTCAAACTTTTGTCCGTTACAATCATTTTAAACGCAGAAAAAGATTTCTCGACAGAGTCAGTTGTTAGAGTTAGTTACTGACAAGTTTTTATGTTAATTTCAGCAGCCGTCTTCATTTTCATCCATGAAAACTCGTTCCACACGATTCAGAACCACAAATACTGGATTTTTCTGAATGAATCCTAATTGTTGAGTCTCTAAAGAAGCAGTATGATGTTTCTACATTGTTCAATGAAATTTGAATTAGTGATAAGAACACTTCCAATAAACAGTGATTCCAAATTCAATTCTGCCCGTTTTATGGCAGCTGTGTGTGTTATGTAAACAAAATAAAGGCTCAGACTAAGCGTCCACAAACATTAAAGATATCTTCAGTCGTTCTATTTATGACTGCTGCATTGCCTATGAGGGAGGAGGGGGACGCTACTATAGATTGTCCTAATAATTCTAGCTATACAGAGAACAAGAGGCCGTAAGAAAATGTTAAATTAACAGTATGGTCGTTAGCACCTATTCTTGCCTTTTGAGGCTAAAATGATGAATTTTGGCCACCATAATTGGAGAGGTAACTATAACATGATCCCAATAGGTCTAATTTTGGATGAATCGTAAACACATAAAACCATTTTTCGCTTTCTCGTTCAGTAGAACGCCGAGTCATAGTTAATCGACAATGACTATGGCTAGATAAACCTTAAAAAAGCGATCGTGTATCATAACTGAACACAAAAATCCTTCATTAATCCCACCAAACGAACAAGACGATACAAAACCTGACCTGGCTCCACAGCATGAAGGGGGTAAAAATACATGGATAGTATAAAGGAGATCGAGCGGTCTGCTTCCAAAAAGGCCTTTCTGTCCAACGGAATGGCTATCTCGGGTAAACCAGAGCAGCAATTTTGAAGTTTTAGTTTGTTTATTTTTCTCAAAGGCACTCTTTGTTCCTTATCACGTCAGAACCTATGCGAAAGGATCTTTTGCAAAATAGATGATAGCTTTTCCATCTACTGGCAACATAGTACAATCGTCTTGGGCAATCGTAATGCAAGGATTATTACTTTAGGTATTATTGAATTATGACTAGAGCCCGGATTTGTATTTCTAGATACATACCTTGAACACAAATAATATAACTGACGACATGATTTTGCATAAGTTTTGTTACATATTTTTACATATTTGCCAGAATATTACATATTTTACATATTTGGTACTTTACGTAAAAGAACATATTTTGGGTATTTTTTTCCCCATCTTGATCCTTTTTCCTACATTTTCTGCCTCTGAAACATGAAGAAAATTTGTAGCTCATGTGATGTCATATTTTCTCTATGGTCACCTAAAACTGACTGCCAAAGTAGAAATTCAGGCTGAAGACAAAAAATACGGGGGCTGTTATTTATGGAAAGACGCTGTGAAGTTTCTCCCCACCCCTCTTCTGGTTACATATTTTCGTTTCGATTTTAGATATAGGCAAGGCACCTAGAAATTTGGCATCAGTGGAGAAGAAAGCTACTTTCCCGTACGTAGCGAGTAACACAGTATGTTCCCTTATACAAAGAGTACAAAAGTAACTATTTATTTTCATTCGATTTTTTCTTTCTGTAGACGCTTCTTTCTTTGCAATTTGTTTACAAAGTTACAAAGAGCTCTCTTACATATGTACATAATCTACAATAATTTGCGATGTGAAAAGTAATTAATAGTTCACGAAACTGGTCACTTAAATATGTACACGTTGCTGTGCTTTTTTGAGTTTACAAAATTGATAAAATTTAAATTTGAACAACTTATGCCCTTAAAATTATGTTGAACATGTTCAAATACAATAAAGGAGAGAAAGAAAGAAGAGAGAAAGAAAAGTAAGAGAGAATCTTTACCTTTCATTTCTTCTCTCTTCTTTCAGAGCAAGAGAGCTAATCTCTCTCTTTCTCTCTCTCTCTCTAGTTAATTTCCTCCCTCCCTCCATCTCTATCTCCTTTTCCCCTTCTTTCTTTCTTTCCTTCTTTCTGGGAGAAAAGAAGAAGAGAGAGAAAGAGAAGACTGAAAAAAGGAGTCTCTCTCTCTCTCTTTATCTTCTTCTTCCTTCTTCTCTCCTCTTTCTCTCTAAAAAAGGGGGCAGTAGAGAGTCCGTTCTCCTCTCTCTCTCTCTCTCTCTGTCTCTTTCTTTCTCCATTTCTCTCCTCTCTCTCTCTCTCTCTCTCTCTCTCTCTTTCTCGTGAAAGAAAGAAGGAAAGAAGAGGGAAAGAGAGACTTTATGGGCGGAGGTTTTTTCTTTTCTTTTTCTTTTTTCTTTTTGGAGGAGAAAAGAAGGAAGATGAAGAAGAAATCTTTCTCTCTCTCTCTCTGAAAGAGAGAGAGAGAGAGAGAGAGAGAGAGGTGGAAGGAGAAGGTGACAGAGAGAGAGATTTGAACAGAGAGAGAGAGAGAGAGAGAACATGTCTATCTTCCTTTTCGAGCTTATTGAGTGGTGTATGTCTCAAACGCTGCTTGTCTCTTTGTATAAGGATGGACTAAGAATAACACTAGATCGAGACTGGAAATACAAACAATTTTCCTCTCTTTTAAGGCTATATCTTTCAATTTATGTACTAGTCTATTATACTAGGTTTGAAGGAAACTTTCCTCTTTAGTTCTAATAGTTTACAATGTGTAGTGCGAAGTGAATGGCTAGTTGGTGACTACTAAAACAAATATATCTTTTTCAGTGGCGGCGATTGGGTTCCAAAACTAGGGGGAGGGGGGGAAGCAAGGTGCCAAAACTCGGGGTGCAAGGACAGTTTACTTTCCCTTGGTAGAAAATGTTTAGCATAGCGCGGGTGCAAAAGTGGCAAAACGTGGGGGCAACTGCCCCCCTTCGTCCCCCCTAATCGTCGCCACTGCTCTTTTTTCTTGTTTTCACCCGAAGCTATAAAATAATGAGGTAAGCAGGCACTAAAAACATGATAATAGGCACTTAAAAAATGCACCTAAATGAACAGTGAGCATGAATGTGTTATAAATTTTCTTAGCTGATCAGTTGCCGACTTAAATTTATTGTATTCTAATGCATTTTTCTTGTTTTGTCTCGCTTTTCTGTTACTTTTGGCTAATCGCAACGATAATAAATGGTATTTATATTAAACAGATGAATGGAAACTCGCAAAACAAGAGATTACAATCTACTGTGAAACCACGGTTGCGTAAGAAGCTATGAACCCGCTTCCTAATGATGACGTACCCCCAAGAAGAGCAGGAATGGTCCCGTCAGTAGGATGTCGGACTGTAGCATGATTGATAACTTAGAAAATGTCAAACCCAATGATTTCTATACGGAATATTACAATCGATATATTTGAGGATTGTTCTTTGTTGATACGTCCGTGAGAACTTTGAGGAAAAGATTCTAAAAGTTGGATTTTCCTGGTAAAATTGTGAAAATTTCCCGGTAATGTTACCGAAAAGCTTTAGAGTATATTTTGTGTGGAAGAGCTTCACTTGGAACATTTTGTGGAGTATTGCAAGATGTTTCTAGCAAGAAGAAAAAAGGATATCGGAGCTTTGTCAATGCTCAACATCTGTATGATCCATGTGTACTAATCGGACATTGTCAACTCTCATTGCACACAGTTTCTTGAACAAACTGACGAGTGGACGAGCATGTCGAGAGCACGTGGAAGCTGACAATTTGCAGGTCTTTCAAGTCACCAAATAGATAACAAAACTTTGTAAGATATTACAAATTAAAAAAATTAGTCGTTTATTGACTTTGCACTAACTCATTGATATAGACAGGCCAATCGAAATAATTTATATTGTGTTAAATTAGCATTTTTGGGGGTATAAATTTCACAATATTTCACATCTTGGCCATTGTTCTTTTGTGAATTTCGAGATATCGGATTTTGGAACGATTTTCAACGATGGTTATTTCTCGTAGACATTTATGTGTCATTGAACTAAAGGGTGTTCCGTATAGGACGCAGAATTTGAATCGAGTGCTATTGTTTTGTTTCGAGACCTGTTCTTACCAATGTTGGCATCTGTTGTCATGCCGATTCATGTAGCCTCAATTGTGACTCGTTTGTTGTGGTTTTCTTCCGAAAATCCTCGAATAATCCAGGAGCGTGAAATCCATCCATCCGCTGAGAACGACTGTGTGGTGTGGGTTTTGGCAGCTGGAGTGTGATCTTACACCCTGTGATTTCTTCTTATGGGGGTTTGTGAAATCACAGGTGTACGCCAACAAACCACGAACCCTTTTGGAACTGAAGGCGGAAATCATACGGGTGATTGGAGGCATCGGGACAGACATATGTGAGAGGGTTTTCAATAATTTTCTGGAGCTTATAATATAAATGCATGCAGACGCAGTAGGGGTTGACATATGCCTGAAATTGTCTTTCATACGCAAATGGGAGATGTTACAATTACATATATGTGAAATATAACTATTTTCATGATATTTTCCCTATTTTTATTTAATTTTCTAATTCGGCGTCCTATATGGAACACCCTATATTATTTGTTATTCGTTCACCAAATGTCGCCTTTGTAAGTCTAGTAATTTCTACGATCTCGATGGACACTAGTACCGCTGTCGCTTGTATTCAAGGTGTACAGGGTTCGATTCACGATCCCACTGTAGGTCCAGTCTCGATTATCCTATTTGAGCAGAAACTCTACTTCGTCGCTCCGTTGTAGAAATTTCATGAAAAATTGGCGCCAGGGAAACAGTTTGCGGCCAATTCGTATCAGTCGCCTGGTAGCACTGACCCCTCTTACAATCTCATGTAGGGGAGAGGTAAATCTCTCAAAGAACTAGTTTTGGTGTATCCTGTTGTTTCAATTTGTAGTGTCGATTCCTTCCTTTCATCATGCAACGTCAGATCCTACCTGCAAATTCCTCACAGGCACGAAAGGCGATTTCCTTTTCTCTCAGTCGTCACGAAACTTTCAGACGCCGATAGAGCAATCTAGAGAAAGGACTCACGACTCCCGAAGAACAGTGACTGAAATTAGGCGGCTTTTCCTGCAATAAACACCCCTTTAATGAGGGCGAAAACAAGGAAACGCATCCAGACAGCTCAAAAAGACCAACAACGAAGTGTTTTAGCGGTCGTTGCCCAATTTTAGTAGTGATTGTACCACGACAGGCTCAAGTCGCTTCGTCTCATGTCCCGAAATAATAACATGTGGAAGTGCAAAAGCCTTCTTCCACTCATAAATAGTTTCTGGCGTTGTAACTGTAAGCAACTACCAAATCGATAATTATGTAATAAATCTGACTTTACCAATTGATTATTTGGAAAATTATGTCCCGGGTTCGAATCCCAGGCTGGGCTTGGGTGTTTTTTGTGCGTGTCTCTTCATTGATTTCATCACTTATCCTCATCGCCGCGATGCCACATTCCAAAAATCGAATCGAAGTGGACTGAAGATTGCGGAAGATTTGACTTGTTGTTTTAAGTCCACTTTATGCACATAAATGCTAATCGGGACTGGACCTATAGTTTAAAGCAGGGTCGTTAAACGTCCAGCAACCCATAAATTCTAATGGGTTCTTTTGGGTCCCGCTGCAGGACCGAAACCTCTTTCCTAGCACAATTTAAATTCGGTCCAAGTTTCGTAATGTATCGTTAAAAAAAGTTCCTGGACCAAATTTAAATTGATCTGGTAAAAAGGTTCCTGGACCGAATTGGAATACTTTACAGACAAAAAGGTTCGTTACGGTCCAGAACCCATTTACGCTTGCCGAATTTCTCTCCTGGACCGGAATTGAATTTATTTAAAATTCCTTAACCTTTAACAACCCTGGTTTAAAGTAGGATCCGAACCATCGTGCCATGTGCCTCCGCCGGGTATCGAATCCGAAACCCCTTGATTACAAGGCGACGACGTTACCACTACGCCATCGGGAAAGCCCAAGATTGCGGAAGAGGATGATAACATAGATACATAAGAAATTCAGTAACTGATCTAACATATGAAAGTAATCGTATAACACAAAGTGCGTTTTAAACCCACTTTACGCTGACATAGGTTAACGGGACTAGACGTACAGTTTAAAATTTAAAGTGGTATCGGAACCGCTGTGACACGTGGCTCCAGTAGGGGGCATCTGCCCCCCCCCCTGAGATTTCTGGAAAAAGTTAATGTAATTGAAATGGTGAAATTGTAGCGATATTTCAGAACAAAAATATTGTTTTCTATGACTTACAGACCGTAAGTTACAGAAACTATTATTATTGTTATTATTTTTTTAAGTCGGGTTACATTTAAGATTACAGTCTATTTTACATTGATTATCTGTATATAGATATACACAATATGGAAATCACAAATGTATGTAATTTTTAAAAAATATTAGTAGTAGTAATAACAAAAATAATAGTAATAATAATACATTGTATGGTTCTGCCCCCCCCCCCTGAGAAAAAATTGTGGCGGGCGCACTTGCACTGAACCCTTGATTACAAAGGTACGACATTATCACAACGCCATTGGGAAGGCACCAAGAAATCCCACATAAAGTGTTGAAGGAGTATTTAGGCTATAGTGTGTACGTGAAAAGAAATGCTCATAACATCTAACATACAAAACGGTCCTTCACAGGGCCACAAAAGCTGTTCTTCATAGTATCTCCATAGAACCACTACAACCAATGGATATCTAGCGGCAGTCGCAGATATCCTACAAACCCCGCCAAAGATGCAGCAACACAGATGGAGGCCAAGGAAACAATTCCTCTAAAACCAAAAAGCCAAAGGAGCGGTCGGTACCGGTACCTATAGTTCACGCGTATACTTTGTTAACGTCAAAAAAACTGAAGAAAGCCGCCACTACGAACGTGGGTGAGGATAAATAACGGGTGAGTTGTTTTCGTCCAATCACACTAAACCTTCAGCCAATGGGCGCAGCAGTCATTCTGCTCGTCTACTCCACGTGGAGTCCCAGTCACATGACTGCGGATACGCTGTTGCCGTACTTTGCAACTTCAATGTGGAGACTGTGGGAAGGCGGAGGGACAAGGTGGCGTAGAGTAGATGTGGTGAGTAGATGTGTGTCAACACTGTGCGTTGAATGTGATTGTTGCAGCTGGTGGGCGCGCTCCGTGGACTTCAAAGCCAGCCAGTTGTTAACGTAGCTAGGGCGTCGACTATACATACATGTGGTACACAAGGGTTGGATCGGTACCTCAATTGGTATAGCAAAGACACGGGATGTCACAGGCCTTGATTCGAGTCCTGGTCGACACTGCATTTCTCGATTAATTTTCTAAGTACAGTAAAACCTCGTTAATCCGGACCCTGATAAGCCGGACTTCGCTTAATCCGGACAGGCCAAAAAAAAAAAAAAAAAGAGCAGAATGCAAGGTTTTAAATGTGGCTAGAAGTCAACAAGAGAACTTCCCAGAGAAAAGGCAGTCAACCACTGATGAAATTCCCTTTCCCGCAGACTTTGTACTGTACTGTATAGTGTATTTAGGCCTATGCCCTTTAAATACACCATAATAAACGTGTTTTGTTGCTATGAACGGAGTTTTAATGCACTTTCTACTGTTCTTTTAGGATATTCCAGTTAATCCTGACTTTCGTTAAACTTGTTAACTTATGCCCCCCATTAGTCCAGATTAACGAGGTTTTACTGTACAACTTTCAAATAAATGAAGGTAACGATTAAGAATTGACCGCTGGAAAAGTTGACATAAATCTTGATATCACAAGTAAGATGCTTCTAGTCTACACGTTTCATAGATATTTGGGTGTTTCCCAAACTTTCACTCGCTCCACATGTGTTCTTACCATGTTCACAATGGTGTGTATATATAGTAAATTGCATTGCAATTAACTCTTTTGGTAAAGAAAAATAACGTTCAATTCTCAGTGCTGCAGGCACTGGAAAATTTCCAACTGGTTCTTTTAGTCCGCTTACCTAGACATTAGAACTCTTTGCACGCCACCTACACGCCATTATTCGTAGCGAGGTCCTGACGTTTAAATATTCTGCTGGATTTATAAAGTCCAGCCGGCGATCCACCGCATACACACGACTAACAAACTGCATTGAGGAAATTAAGGTTATAAAATTTATTACAACTTTCCTGTCATAAACGGTTGTCAGTCAAGATGGCTTCCTCCACCTTTGAAGCCGAGTGTCCTATCTCACGATTGTATCACCTGAAGCCATAACAATTACGAATTTCTGAGCAGACTACAAAAAAAGTCTCGTTTGTAGTTTTTTGATGAAAGTCCCACGCTCCCAGTGTGTTCATGCATCCGTTCCTGTATGCTATTCTTCCTTTACTTGTAGAGGAAGTCCAAAGACATGATACAAAGATGGATTCCCAGCATACACGTGCTACACAAAGATCATATTCAACTGTCTCGTATTAGTTTTGGGTTGTAAATTTTTCATTTCTTGCACAATCACTAGCGTAAATCTACTACTTCGATCTCCACTATCTTTGAAACTATTCTATCTACAAAGAGGTAATTTTGTGACTTGAAAGAATTGCGAATTGTCAAATTGTCAACCTCGGGTGCAATGTTTCTCGAATAATATTAATCTGTTATAAAAATCATCGAAGAAAACAACGACTATTAAAAAGTAGTGTATTAGTCGAAATAGTCGTTCGATTAATATCGACCTAACCCTCAGTTGACTCCTCTTCCGACTAATATTAGTCGAACTATAAGTTAACCCAATTTCCAAGTTATAAAAGATGTTTAAAAAGATGGGACATTTTAAAACGGAGGTATAGGGAAGAGAGTAAATAGTTGCAAGAGATTTACACATGGAAATTAATAGTGCAGAGGATGCCATTACAACAATACATATCTCTGAAGAAATGGGTAGGTTTGTGTCTTGAAGATGACGACCATTTCTGCGCAAACATACACGCAGTCGTTGAGTGACATCCTGCATAGCTTGGCGTAACAAGTTTACAGGAATCTAAGTGTTTCTTCCGTTGTAGCAGGTCGAGTGGAAAGAATCCGTGAGGAAATTGCATAGATTCCTGTGGAAACGTTATGTCAAGCTATGCAGGATGTCACTCAACGACTGCGTGTATGTTTGCGCAGAAATGGTCGTCATCTACTGGACGTCATCTTCAAGACATAAACCTATCCATTTCTTCAGCGATATGTATTGTTGTAATGGCATCCTCTGAACTAATAATTTCATGTTTAAATCTCTTGCAACTATTTACTCCTTTTCTTACACCACCTTTTAAAATTGTCCATCTTTTTGAGACACCCTTTACATGCTACTAGAGACATCCACTACAAGCGTAGATTATTTATTCCCAATCGGGAAAATAAATCGAATGTTTAATTCGACTAATATTAATTGAACAAATGGTACACTTATTTCTATGACTAATCAATCGCTGATGACAGTGACTAGGAATGAATAACGACAACGTTAACCACTAAGCCAGTGGTTCCGAAAGTGTGCGCCGCGGCGCCCTGGGGCACTGTGGCTGACTTACAGCGGTGTCGTGAAATGTTCCAACATTTTCACTGAAATGACACTTATTCCAAATATGTGCTTATTTAGTATTTTTTACATGTAAAATGTTTCTGAATTTGAAATATGTGTTTATTTTCTAACTTAAGGCAAGCAACCTCACCACACTAATTGAGCGTTGCAAGTGTTAAATAGGGCGCCGTGAAACGAAAAAGTTTGGGAATCACTGCACTAAGCTACAACGAACATTTCTAGTAGAGCCTACAGTAAAACCTCGTTAATCCGGACTAATGGGGGGATAAGTTTAACGAAAGTCCGGATTAACTGAAATAACCTAAAAGAACAGTAGAAAGTGCATTAAAGCTCCGTTTATAGCAACAAAACACGTTTATTATGGTGTATTTAAAGGGCATAGGCCTAAATACACTATACAGTACAGTACAAAGTCTGCGGGAAAGGGAATTTCATCAGTGGTTGACTGCCTTTTCTTTGGGAAGTTCTCTTGTTGACTTCTAGCCACATTTAAAACCTTGCATTCTGCTTTTTTTCCTTTTGCCTGTCCGGATTAAGCGAAGTCTGGCTTATTGAGGTCCGGATTGACGAGGTTTTACTGTATATCTATAAATACAGGGCTACATCTCTCTTCAAGGAACACACATGGTGCATGAGTATCATATATGTTTCTATTTTGGATGCAACACTGGTGTTGCAATTGCATATGGGGACGCGTGGCAACATGCTGCTTAGAAATGTCGATCCCACGCGTCCAATGAAGGCTGTTACATGATGCAAAAACAATTTTAGACCCGAAGCGACAGCAAGACTCATTCTGCACACACGTTATTCTATGCAGCCAATATCTTGACGCCAGGTGCAGCTAAAACGACCTTAGCATTAATCGTGTGGGCTTTAAGCGTTGCATCTCTGTTGCAATCTTGTTTTCGGTGACAAAGTTACAATCTCCATGTATCTGTTGCCCTGTTAATGGCTTGTAAACTTCCGTTCGTGCGTGTGGTCCACGCAACATGTGTGTCGTGTGTGCAATCTGAAAACGAATAGTTACCGCCTGTAACATTCAATGTGGTAGCTTTTGAAGTGACTTCTATTGCCCGTCAATGATGCCTTCCGAACAGTCTATAATTACATTTTTCCCCTCGTAAGTCATTGCTCAACTATTCGCTACCTCTGTCGGCAGCTCTAGGAAGCTAGAATTTAATATTTAAGAATTTGACTTTTTTATATATAATTTTTGTTTTAAAGTCCACTTTATGCACAGAAAGGCTAACCGGGACTGATCCTAGAGTTTAAAGTGCGATCCGAACCACTATGCTCTCTGGAGCAAGCGAACGAAAACAAGTATCTGCGCAAGTAATGATGCGAAATGAGGGAATGGGATTGCATGGAGGGGGAAGCGACTGCGGTTACCAGCCTTCCCAGCAACGTGTACTTCTTCGCTCTGGCCACTCGATTTGCCCCCATCCGTGCCGCTATGCGCGGCCTTGCTCCAGAGATATCCGGGACAGACTATATGTGCCTTCACCGGATTTAATATCGATATAAATATTGAATGGATGTATAATTTCGTTAGGTTTTTTATTGTTTATTATTTCACGTTTGAAACTTCAATGTTTTATCAGCAGCAAATGATTTCCATCAAACCTGCTTCCCGGTCTGCGCTCCACTGGCAGCCATGACCCCTAATTCGAAAATGGACTAGTTCAGTTAGCGCATGCGCATTGCGTCGAAATTAGTCGCTCGTATCATTTTAGGAGGAAGTGTTGCCCAGTGCCGCTTTCCAAATAATGAAACATAAGGCAAAGTTAAAGGAAGAAATAACTTTAACATTTTGTTTGAAATCCCGTCTGCGCATCAACGAAAGGTTTGCCTTGTACAATAATTGTTTAACAGAATTAGCATCCATTAAAAAAAAAAACATTAAAAGAAAGAACTAGGGAAGTTGCTAAGTTGAAAACATTCTTCCGGTAACAATTATTAGTTGATTTGTAAGTTACTGAGATTATGAGGTAAGCATTTACATCGTTGTATTGACGATAGAGGGTGTAGTAGTTTTACTTTTATCAACGTCTACCAATATGTGATACTTCCATGGATATTTTCGTTGTTTATATGCGTTATTGACGGGATATTGAAAGTAGTTACGTATTTGTATTAATGAATATATACTTTATGAAGTCTCGTGACTCTTCTTTTTCTTTCCACATAGGTTAACACGAGTAAGTGAAATATATTTCTTGTACTGAGTAAAATACAAATGCAGTGTGCACAAATAAAAAAAATATTTGAGGTGTGCTACAATGACGCAACTAACAATACGCATGCAAACCTTTTCAATTCTGTGCTAGAGGAAATGATTTCATATAATAATATATAACGTAATAATGAATAAGTCTGCGTTAATGTTGAAATTCCGCACAAATAGCTAGGCCTAAAGCTTTTTAAGACATGATTTTATTGCATTATTATCCAAATGCACGATAAGATTGTTAATGAGGTGTTACATGTTACACGCATGTGACGTTGTTATAAGTGTTGGGGCACATTCTTCTCGAATGTGCCGATTTTAATAACCTACAGACAGTATTTTAACCTTCCTAACGATTTGCCATCCATTGTGGGTGACTATGAGAGTGTTTTAGCGAATGTTTTTAGATTCTTGAAAAGAGAGGGCCTCTTCCACTGCTTCTGAGCTTTTTAATGTGTTGCATTTGTCCATGCAAGTCCATTAACATTTGCATTTTTAAATCTTCTCAAAGGGGTTTTTACTTTTACACCACTCTTTTAATTAGAAGGTAATTGTTTTAGTTAAGGCGATCTTCCCCATATACATTGGACGCACCCAAAAATTTTAATTCAATCAATTACGCACGCATGTTATAATTAGGCACTTCAATTTTATTTAAAACTTACGTTATCATTATAATGGCAGATATTGAAAAAAATGTAGTATTTAGTACATAGGTTGCTATTTATGTATCCGGAACTGGCAACATCTAATATATCCATCATAAAGTTGGACATTTCTATGGTATATGTACCCAGAACGTTGTTCTTACGGATGCTATTTTTGTTTGTTACAGGGACTTTAAAATTTCATCGGAGGCCAAGAATGGAATTAACTCGAGAACATTTTCCAGCAATGATTTTCTACGACTTTAGACGTGGATTATCTCAACAACAGTGCATCGATCAACTCACTTCGACTTTTGGCGATGAAGCACCATCTAAAAGCACTCTATATCACTGGTTTAGTGAATTCAATCTTGGCCGTCATTCACTCACGGACGAATCTAAAGATGGACGTCCAAAATCGGTTGTTGTGCCAGAAAACATTGATGCTGTGCGAGAACTGATAATGCAAGATCGTCATGTGACATATCGTGAGATTGAGGCATCCCTGGGCATTAGTATGACTAGCATACATAAGATATTGCATGAACATTTAGCCGTGAAGATTTGTTCGCGTTGGATCCCGCATAATTTGACAATCGCTCAAAAAAAAGGCTCGTGTCGATTGGTGAAAACAAATACTCACAAAACACAATCGTGGTGCTTCAAAAGCCGTGTATAACATCTACACGGGTGACGAATCTTGGATCTATGCATATGAGCACGAAAGCAAACAACAGTCGACGGTGTGGGTGTTCCAAGATGAGCCAAACCCAACAAAAGTTGTTCGTGCAAGAAGCACTTCGAAGCAAATGGTCGCCTGTTTTTTTTTTGGGGGGGGGGGGGAAATGGACATGTGGCTACAGTGCCACTAGAGAATCGCAGAACCGTCCATTCTGAA
This sequence comes from Lepisma saccharinum, assembly GCF_977018435.1. Classification (NCBI taxonomy): domain Eukaryota; kingdom Metazoa; phylum Arthropoda; class Insecta; order Zygentoma; family Lepismatidae; genus Lepisma; species Lepisma saccharinum. The sequence goes on along the minus strand of NC_139252.1, from coordinate 22,921,137 downwards.
TGGTACACAACCATTTGTTTGCCATAAGTCTTTGGGAAAATCAGAAAAAACAACCAATCATGACAATGCGAGTTGTCACACATCGGTCCAAACAACTCAGTATTTGACCGGTGAAAACATTGAATTGATGGGTCATCCGCCGTATAGCCCTGATTTAGCACCCAATGATTTCTTTTGGTTCCCGTACGTGAAGAATAAGCTGTGGTCAACGATTTTCGACGCCAGAAGAAGCGATTGATGCGTTCAAAATGCAGTTTTGAGATACCTCAATCGGAATGGACAAAGTGCTATGAGAATTGGTTCAAACGTATGCAAAAGTGCATCGGTCATTATTTTGAAAAACAATAAAACCATTTTCAATGATACATATTTTTTTTTGTTTGTTTGTTATTCCGGATACATAAATAGCAACCTTCGTACGTCTTTAATAAATAAATCGAGAATTATATTGTAAATATACCAACACTAGCGCCACCCCGGCGGGTTTTTTCGTTAAAAATAATGATGGGGTAACTCGCATTGAGTTCGAGTTGCTCTTTGTCTCCACCAGGTGTCAAGCATACGTCAAAGTGTCTCACAGGATAATGTTCGGTGCTAAAACTCTTAAAGAGCCGGCCATTGCGGAAGACTTCGAAACCAAGTCAAAGATTTGCCTGTCCAGAACTCGCACAGGCAACCTCAGGTCCGGGATTGGTACATGTTAGCAAAGTGAGATTTGACATTCTCGTAGTTGTCTCTGTAGCTGCCATACGACATAAACTGAACTCTTTGTTCCAATTGTCGTGAACATGTTACGCTATGTTGTTTCAAACCTGTCTTAGTATTTTGTTCATTCCATAGATGATGTAAAAGATGGATGACTACGATATGAGAAATTACTATAATCCGAAACCGTTAAATTCAAGCCACATTGTCAAGAAGAATGAATACACTTAATTTAGGAGCACAAGTTTAGTACAATACCAGTACATATGAGAAATTAGCATTCATAATTATGAAGCATTAGTTTAGTACAATATCCGCAAATATCAGATATTGGCAGTCGCAAGAATAATATGCTTGATCGTTAATCGTGTATAGAACTCCGCAAAACAGAACATATCGAGATGTATATCTATTATACCTATGTCCAGTGGCGGCGATTGGGGGGGGGGGCGAGAGGGTGCAGTTGCCCACCCACTTTTCGTCACTTTTGCCCCCGCACTATGCTAAATCTTATATACAAAGGGAAATATACTGTCTTTGACCCCCCCCACCGGTTTTGGAACCCAATCGCCGACAGCTCAATGTTTATAGGTATTAAGATGTTTCTACGTCCAGGACTTTGGGCTGTAAACGTATCATTTAAAAAAAAAAAAGTTTAACATCCCCTTTTTCACTTTAGTGGTTGACTTTCGGAAAGTTCCTTAGAGGCCGTTCACGTCATAAGAGGAAGATACCCAACTTTCAGATTTGTAAGTCTATGGGTTTGGTATATGAGTTGATGAGTTCGTGAGTGAGGAGAACTGTTTTATATAGTGTTTACTATTGGTTCAAAATCGGTGGCTTTTTCCTGGTCGTTGTTCAAATTAACATATGAACTGACGAATATTATATACGTGACCTGGTATTTACTATTAGGCACTACATAACAAGTCGGTAGAATGTCTAACTCCTTTGTGGGAGACTCAGGTACGATTTTCCGGGTAGGTGATTCCAGATGGTGATTTTTCCAGCAATATCCCTGCATGAAGCGGTTCTGGGGTTCACGCAGCCTCGAATATATGCATACTTGAGGACAACCCTGCAGCTGGGGGGATAAATACGGCCTGAGCGTGGTGCTCGTCAGATCACCTCGACAACAGGCCGAGAATGTGTGGGGGGTCCTGTATCCATATCCACACCCCCTGTCCAAAATTTCCACAAAACGTCCTAAATTTTTCATTTTGGTTCTAAATTTACCCTTACACCCTCCCTTAACTCAAATTGACACCCCTCCAGATGAAAAAAACCCTCTGGAAACCCTTGCTGTAGATCAGATCAAAGTTTTCATATTAACTCAGTCTGATTATTGAGAAATGAAATAACGCAAAATGATTCCGTCCGTTGGGCAGTGTTTACAGCATAAATTCCAAAATTAGTACTTTAATTTGTACATATTTAATTGTATATACTTTAAAAACGATGCGAGAATACATGGATCTAGATGATGAAATGATTGTTTGAAAGATGATTTAAAGTCAACTCTTTTTGTGTGTAAGTCCCTGTAGAATATGTCAACATTATGTGTAGCATCAAGGTGGGCAGTATGTCCACAATGTACTCCGTACAATACAAAATATATAATGTAGTGTGCGTATTTCGATTTATTAAATATGATGATGCATATAGACACTCTAGTTTCCTTAACATATTACTTCACAGGATCTTTTGTGTGAAAATACAGTACTGACATTGCTGTGAATATATTGAGAAATAAATCAACCAAATTATCAAACTGTTATGCTGAGTTTTAAATTTATGAAGTATTCATTTGTATTGTTTTATTAAAAATAGAGGACGTAGTAGTTTTGTTTTTATCAATATCTACCCATTTGAGATGCTTCCATAGATATTTTGATCGTTTTCGTGTGTTATATTCAAAGTAATGATTTGTGTAGTTTTCCATGTTCTTTCCATACAGATTAACACAAGTAAATGAAACACCTTGCTTGTACTGAGTAAAATGCAAATGCAATATTTTAATTGTATAATTTACGTTAGCATCGTCCATATAAACAAAACGGTACATATTTTCATATTTGAATTCGCGGTAAGATCGTGGAGAACGGCACAATGCAAGCAGCATATTTTCAAAGGTTAATTTTCTCGGAACTTCAATCTAAGTTACAAATCCAAGGAAAATAAGCCCATCGGATTCATACGTCAATTCAAACTCGATTGTTCAAAGGGAGAAATGTACAATTTGATGCTATCGAATTGTTCTGCCATAACCCTACCACTTGGATACTTATTTATGTAATATGAAATGACAAATCGTAGTTGTTAACACATTCAAAATACCTCAAAGTTGCAAAATATTTTTATGCGATAAATGGTATAACAAAGTTGAATACATCTCGAAGAATTCTTTTCTGATACTTGTTTAACTTTCTAATAAACGCAAGTAAATAAATAAAAATACTCAGCTCAGCTCTGAAAAAAACTGACAAGGCGATACTAAATTTGTAAAACATGGAGAAAAATACTAAAACCCTTGTAATCTTTCTTTTTTTTAGTGTCGATTATTTAGTTCCCTTCCTTTTTCAAGCGCAAATTTCTCTCAATTCGTTTTTTATGCATTGATTATCTTCTTGTTTTGAAATATAAATATCCATATCTTAACTTTCAGTAATTTTCCGGTGTCCGTACCTCAAAGGATTATTTTGATTTCTGTTATAAATGGGGAAAATTTACTATGTAATAATGAGCTTACTTACTTCATTATGGAGTGTATGGTTTTTTCATTGCATAAATTTAAATATTGCCTTCTGCACTTTTTTACTAAAATAGAGCTTTAAATTATATTAAAGCTTATTGAAATTTAAGAGTAGTTCCTAGAGGAGATACAAGATGGAACTCCTTCCACAATGCACAAAGTTTCAAGTTTTCTATTTGAAAAGCGTGTCGATTTACAGAAATAACACACAACTTAGAAAATTAATCCATTGTGTCAATCTCACGGTATTCACAGGAATTCAATGTACTTCAAAAGTCGGATGAAGTTTGAACTTCCACTTGATTCATGGGAATATTGTGTATCTTTTTTTGTAAAAACAATACAGAATTTGGAAATGAGATTGATAGTTCAGAGAAAATATATCCGCAATGATAACAAATATTATGCTATCTTGTCCCTCAAAATAAGATATACATTATAACTAACACCTATTATACGACCTACTGTAGACGTCAATTTTTTTTGTCGTTGTTATAATCTCTGTAAATGTGATAATTGGATGATTTTATTGTTTTGGGTTTTGCTAGAAAATAAAAATCAAAACAATAATAATACGATTATCGGTTATGATTCAGAAATGTCCGAAATGTCTACAAAATAACAAAAATTACGTCAGATGTTTGGCTGAACACATGAGTCAATTAAAAGTACTTAGGATGACAAAATACCGTTAAAACAGGAACAGTTGTAGTTGCAACCATGATCAACTGGAGGACACTTACTTTGGCGTCATTTCTTTCCAAACAGCCAAAGATGTTTGATGCATATTCTAGCAGCCGAAGATAGTTCCAGACTCCATTGTGATCGGATAAGTAAATGGACACGTGAGTGTTTTGTTCGGAAATAATACTTTGTTCTTTTTAAAAGTGTCAATCCTTGATAATTTGTTGCGAACATAGACAGACAGAATTCGAAATTATAACGATTATGATGGTTCATATCAATTCCTATACTTACGTGTGGTTTATTCCTGGTTGTTCTTCCACACAACAGTACCGAGGTCTCTTGTTACAGGCTTCTTGACAGCAGCAGTTTTGGCCGTTGTACACCTCCAGGTTTAAAAAGGGATTTTACTTTCTTTGTTGACGAAGACAGGGATTCGGGTACGGGCAGCACAAATAATCCCAGAGAATTAACATTAAAGATATGGGCACAATTTCACAGGGGGCATTCACAACAGAACACTGGGCACTTCCTTTCACAGAAGGTACTAACACCATTGCTGATACTTTAGATGTAGCAACAGGTAATATATCACTGAGGTGTTGTTGCCATGTTGGCAACTTCACCATATAAAGCATCATCTTATTGCACAGGCCATTCACAAGTATTGCCACCACTTTCAACACTTTCACACAACCGGACACTCTGTGTAAGATGTGAATTTGTGCAAACATGTAAACACTGCCATCACCATTCTGGTTCAGAAATGCTATTTCACATGGTACAGTGGTATCTTTCAACAACAAAGCTGGTGCTGAGTGCACCAACGATCCACACTTATAGTATCACCTTTCTTGCTTGTAAAAAGGTGCTTTTTTGGTACTTATGCACTAATGGTTAAAGAACTTCTAGTAGATAACTGGATAAGGATTTCACTGATAGTTGCACCAAACACTTTAGCATGCGCATTAAGACACAAACCAACTTGGTGCATGCAGAGGCGCGTGTGTGGAGACCTCACAGCACTTTCCACACTGTCAGGAGTTGTCTCTGAACTGAGTTGTCCGCACAGACGACCCAATCAAGCTGCATTACCTTGTCAACCGTGGTTAAATGAAGACATACATTTCATACACCCAACATGTACACTACCAGCCCGGTGGTCTGCACTGATGAGAACTCAACTCCTAGAATGTGTGAGAGCCTGGTCCAACCAGACGAGAGTCGAACAAGTAAGCCCCTCCCCCACTTCTGCACTTCCCCTCCCCCCTCTCCTCTGACAGAGCCCTACCGCACGTCGCTGATGCCAGAGGCCAGCCTTAGCTTAGGACCACCCAAGAAGACTACAAGCACCAATCTCTTGCCAAATGGAAATGTCTCTTCTGCAGAAGAAAAGAGTAAAAAAACTGTGACGTCATCGCCCTCCTTTACGAATGAAATTATTAAGCCGGAGCTCAGCACCTTCCAATCAGAGAAAGCCGAGGGTCCAACAGGGATTGTGGGATCAAAGGATGTTTGATTGCAGGTGAATTAGAGGGGAGGACGATGTCACTATCACATACGTTAGGACTTTTTCCCCTCAATTTTGTTGGTGGGAAAACGTATCATTCACACATGGACGTGTTGAGGTCGTAGTGGACTACAAACTCAGGTACGATTCCAAGAATCAATAGACACCTGTCCTCAGTGACGTAGCAACATATCACGAGGCCCTGGGCGAGATTAGACTGCGAGGCCTCCATCCGTTCTTTAAATTTGAAATCTCAATGTGAAGCGATACAAAACCTTCAGGGCTACGTCAGCAAATTATCATATTGAAATAATAATAATAAATTACTGACGAAAATGATATTTAATAATGTCACTTGTTAACTTATTATTAATAAAATCGAAGGTGTAGGGTCAAGAGAAGGAAGAAAATACAAGACAAAGTACTTTTTTATTCAAGAGAATATTAAATGGATAAAAATGTCCAAGCAAGTTAACGTGAATTTTTGCGTAAATGTTTCACATGAGAAATATGACGATAATTTTCACATTTTTCGCACCCCCTTACGCTTAGGGCCTGCCTGCCTGTACGCCCCTGATTTGACGAATTTATTCAAATTATAACGTTTAGCTAGAATTTAAAAGCAGATAAAAACAATGTTTTAATTTTATTGCCACAAAAATAACGTGTTCCACATTTTTTTGTCACGTCTATTTATTACATTTTTCTTATACACCCCACGGGACGCGAGGCCTCTTTAGGCGCGAGGTCCCGGGCGGTCGCCCACTTAGCCAACCCTTGCTACGCCACTGCCTGTCCTTCACCTTCATGACTCAATGTTCAGAATGAACTACACACAAGCAGAGTGGTTTCTACCAAAGTATTTGTTCTTGCTTGCAGAATACATATAGTGCATATTTTGCCTCCTTCCACTGCGTAGTCCAAAAAATTCCAGAAGGTCTATGCTAAGTTTCGGGAAACGTTAAGTGGATACCATGTTTTCATTAATTTTGGATTATGTTTTCATTAATTTTGGATTATGTTTCCAATAATTAAATAGAAATCATGACTTCTACAAAGAAATTGTCACTGGTGGTAGAATATTGATTATTATGATGACAATATACTCATAATTGGCATAAAAGAGGTATATTACAATAAAGAAGGCATTTCTAAAATAAATAAAAAATGAAACGCCTATTTTAATGATTGCATTTAGATGTGTTGATAGGCTAGAATAGCACGTTTTTGTATTTTTTTTCTTGTTGATGTTGCTTTTGTGAATTGTGTGCATACTGTTAATAACTTTAAAAATATTACAAATAAAACTAAAAAATGAAAAACTTGATCTTCTAGAGCTGTTTCTACCTGTCTACTCGAAAACACACCAAAGTTCCTCTTTTCATATGTCACAACACTTGTCAAAAGAACGTTTTGCACAAACTCCTGAATTAGTGTAATTTGCATCATGGCAATTTTCCGGTCATATCTTCACATATTTCTTATGCCGAATATGATCAATTGGTGGACCGTCTCAGCATTATTTCCCTATCGCGTGAAATAGCAGAATATATACTCTAACGACTATGGTTAACCACAGGGTATACAGTCGTACACCCTCGACTACGGACCTGCCTTCCTTCTTCATTGCAGGCGATTGGGCTGCATAAACAATTCAAACCGCTATAATATGTCTATTTGGCAAAATAGACCAATGGTGTACGGAGCGGAGCAGATACTGTATTTCAGGCGTAGGGGCTAAAAGGAAACTCATTGTGTCATTATCGATTCGTTCTGCTATATTCAACTTCCTGTAATCCCCGAGGCATATAAGTTTTCTTCTTTAAACAGTACCGGTTTCATTTGGTGAGAAGTAAAGAAGTTTTCACTAGGGACCAGGAAGTTCCATATCAACAAATCTTACACTTATGGTCAGACTCGAAGTGAATAGCAATCAGTTGAAGAAATATTAATATATTATTTAAAATTCTTATTGTACGAATAAATGCTAAATCTACATCATTATAAATTGTACAATAAAGTAAATTTAGTCTTCTTCTGCATTTGCACACTTGACAAAAATATTGGGGGCGAGGCAAAATTGACAACATATTTTTTTTACGTAAATGTGTATACTTCTTGAGGAATTGGGGGGGCAGAAATTGCCTTGTCCCCCTGATATGTAAAATCAGGTCAGCTATGTAAAATCAGGTCTGAATAATGACTCTGACTTGTACTATTAGGTTAGCCGCGACGGAAAGATGGATGGCCGAAGAGAGAAACGGAAGCGAGCGTCCTTAGCCTCCATTAAATGTGCCATTCCATCATTCGACTAAAACGACGAAGAAAATCTACCACAAAACGTGAGAATGACAACCACGAGATTTGAAACTACGATCTCCAGAATACTGGTTCAAAAAATTATATCCTGACTTCGTGTGTAAACAGTCTTTCAACCTACGTCAGAATTGAATATAGCAGAAATTTTCCAAACACAAAGTGCTTGGTGGACTCACCTATATACGTATTGGAATTTTCAAACAGATATTTATGAATTTACATGAGCATACCATCAGTTTGGCAGGGATGGCAGCTCCATAGCGTTGGAAATTGAATGGCAAATGAAGTTTCATGATTTTAATTTCCAAGGTGGTTATGTAAAGGTCGTTGACTTTCTGAAGAATAATATTGTTAAAATTTGAAAGGTTTTATTCAGTTATGTGGTTTCTATCATACTGGGATGCCATAGCATCTCTGTCCACTGCCAGGAAAGAAGGTTAGCTACTTACGTCATAGATCAGGTTGTCATTGCTTTGCAATGACGATCCACTATTAGGACCAACAACTACAATAAGCATAAATTAAATTAAGGGTTCGGGTGTAAAACATGGTAAGTGACATTTTGGTAATTTTTGAGTTCCAAAGTAAAATGTACGATCCTTCAATTTTCGGGTGAAATTGCCATGTCATACAATTTGCATTGGGCTGGTCGAAGCCTTCTGAAATTGGTAAACACAACTCGAAAACAATTTATCTACAGTATAGCTTCTAATAACCTTTTTTTCTTAATGGACTCAGAAATGACCCAAATGTCACTTACCATGTTTTGCAGCCGAACCCTTCAAATCATAGCCTATGCGAAGGACATTAAAATGATTAACATTCAATTTGTGTTTCACTTGTATTAAAATAAGTGGTACTGTGATTTATTATTTCATATAAATAGTTCTTCTACCGAATTATCTGGTTCATTCATATCCCGCATCCCTCCCCCAAAAATGTCACCCACTTCCTTGCAACATCCTCTCATCAACTTTCGGTTTACATTCCTGGCCAATTCGTTTTCATTTCAAAATTGAATGTTTTCATATAACAAACACTGACAAGTGCGAAACATTTCAAGAGAACGGCACCATTTCTGCCCGCTTGACATCCCAGTGTGACAGGGTTCATATACCTACGTGTTAACTTCGAATTGTCATCATATCCTGTAGGCTAGTCAACCTACTTAACTGTTCTGCATGTCCCGGTTGCGTACTTGAAGGGGCAAGAGCTGCATTCGAGATATTCTCCAAAATTTTCCAAGTTGGTTTTCTCAAACTGGATTTCGCAGAACTCCAGAGTCACCAATGGTTCCTCCAAAGGGTGTTAGGGTTTCTGTGAGACAACCGGGAAAAATGTAAAAGCTCAAACATTTGTAATACGGTTGTAGTCCAAAAGGAGGAGGAGACATGGGCTTGTATAATCTCAATACGTTCCGTAGCTTCTGTAGGGGGGCCTCCCCGATGGCGCAGTGGTAGCGTCGTTGCCTTGTAATCAAGGGATCCCGGGTTCGATACCCGGTGGAGGCACATAGTGGTTCGGATTCCACCTTAACTGTAGGTCCAGTCCCGATTAGCCTTTCTGTGCATAAAGTGGACACCAACTCAATCAATCAAGCTTCTGTAGGGTTTCATATGGTAACATAGTTTGAAAATTCCTTTTCTAAGCGTGAATGGGATGAAATCTCGCAGAAGATCTTTCACCGTTTTTATAGTGAATTCCTTATTCTGCGGCATATACTTAATAAATAATAAGTTCTGAAGGTGTCCTCGTCTCTATTTGGTGACAGGGATTTAAAATATAGTCCAGTACTGCCATTACTATGGTGCATCTATCCCAAATGAGCCTACAGACAACGACGTATTTAGGGGGATCCAGGGGGTCAGGACCCCCCCCTTCCGAACGACTTGCTAAGTACAACAATTATAATGAAAATAAGGAGATAATAAAATAACTAAAAATGAGTTAGGTATTGCAATGGAATTTATATGCGATTGTGTTATGCGTGTCATTATTGTCCGTCATAACTGAATCTGTTACCTATATAAATCGCGTTGTACACTCCTGTTCAGATAAAGTGGCACATACTTCAACTGTCCAACCTTATAAAATGTGCCACTTTTTGTGAACAAGAGTGTACGAGATCTCAAAAAATGCCTCTCGACACTTTCGAGGAGTCTAATTATTCAGGAAATCATCCAATTTAGAAGTTTCTATTCATTGTTGTGTGAAAAAAAATTAAATTTGTGATAATATAATATGTAATTTAATATTCTAATCTAATTTTTGTATACAGGGTTGCGCAAAAGTCAGTTTACCCATACTATTATGAATGTGCTTTTTGGGTACACTGACTTATGCGCCATCCTGTATTTTAAAGTAAAAATCTTGGTCAATCGATTCATATAATTATAGGGGGAATACTTACACAGCATTGTTAATGAATATTTTGAATAACATTTAATTATTACAATTTTCAGGTATCGGTATCGGTTCAAAGTGGTATCGGCTCAGGGTTGTTAAATATATGTATTTTATTTATTGTGGTTATCAATAACCTAGTGTTACTATTGAAGGCTGTCCAGTTCAGGGTCTGAGAAAGATAAATGTGCATAACAGGAGCGTATATTCTACGCTAGCTAGCCTATCTGGGAAGCCTGAGAATAAAATACAGGAGAAAAATCGATCAGAAATTGTAAATAAAATTATTCATATCAGTGAGACGATGATGGTGATTCTGGAGTTGGCAATCTTATTTCTTGTGAGTTGGAAACCTGATTTCTTATGAGTTGGCAACCTGATTTCTTATGAGTTGGCAACCTGATTTCTTATGAGTTGGCAACCTGATTTCTTATGAGTTGGCAACCTGATTTCTTATGAGTTGGCAACTTGATTTCTTATGAGTTGGCAACCTGATTTCTTATGAGTTGGCAACCTGATTTCTTATAAGTTGGCAACCTGATTTCTTATGAGTTGGCAACCTGATTTCTTATGAGTTGGCAACCTGATTTCTTATGAGTTGGCAACCTGATTTCTTATGAGTTGGCAACCTGATTTCCTATGAGTTCGCAACCTGATTTCTTATAAGTTGGCAACCTGATTTCTTATGAGTTGGCAACCTGATTTCTTACGAGTTGGTAAACTTATTTCTATTCATAGCCTAGGACCATGTGACATAGCGCAGACCTTGGACTCGGTATACGCCATTGATGCATAACTTATTGCGCACCCTGTATTTTCCAAAAACGCAAATCTAGAGGTAGATAGAACATCAGGGGCGTTTCCTCAAGAAGTAAAAAACATTGTAATTTATATATGGGAGGAGGACACCTATGAGAACATTTAATATGGGACAAGAGGAGGAAAAAACTCACGGTCGAGGATGGAGAAGAACCACCACACAAGTTGGATGCCGACCAAGATGAAGATAAGAACTAACAAGGAGGGAAGGAAATAAAGAAAAATGATCCCGCTGGAGGAAGGTAACAGCATACCAGAAGCACGAAATATGCATTTGTCAAGATGAGAATGCCTTTGCAATTCAATTATACACACACGTCGCGTAACATGTAAACAGAGTGTGTGTGATGGGTGAGGGCTGTTGCTGAGGAACTTCCCTCCCTCCCTCCTGGGACACTGCAAATAAATTGTACAGAAACGCTTAGGAAGCTCTGAGTCACATGGGTTGCGAGATTATGCTAGGCTTGTCGTGGGAAAAAACTTGTTTTCTCCACACACGGATTCTTTATGGAGAGGTTATCCAGCATACACTTTGAGGAGGATGCGAATGTGTATCCAGTGACGTATAGGGATAGACAGTAGTCACCGGAAACTATTAGAGGAGATAGTAAATGCGATAGTTAAAGAAAATGCATTACAATTATCCGGCTCCAAATTGTTACTACACTTGCCCTTGGTGAGAGCGGTCCCGGGTTCGTTTCCCTCCCGGCGTTGACCTGGCGTCGTGAGGACAATTGAGGAGCTATTTGAAAAGAAAAGTGGGCTTCGGTGATATTGTTGTTACTGTTTAAAGTTTACAACGTTTGGTTATTATAAATAACATTTTTGTATTGAAGCATTTCAAAATGTATACATTCAGCATGTAAAAATAACTAAATTCAGTATCCGAGGACCATTAAAAAAAAAACACAACAAAGGATGAAGAATTATGCCGGGTGGTCCAAAAGTCCCGGAATGGTCACATATCGTGAGAAATACACATCGAATCGGAAAACGAAAATATACGTGTTGAATAAGTGAAAGAAAGCTATTCAATGATATCACACTTGATTCCCCACCCCCTCCCCTGGGGGTGGGGCTGGGGGGGGGGGCAAGTGTGAAATTTTAAATGGAAACTCCCATTTTGTATTGTAGAATCGAAAAGAGGACTTCGTGCCGAGTTCAACGAGCTATCAACCATCTTCCTAGCTCAATTAGGAACGGAGATATGGCGATTATAATTTTTCACCCCCCCCCCAATGGGTTTTATGAAATTTTAACTTTGTTTTAAAAATCGCCATATCTCCGTTCCTAATTGAGCTAGGAAGATGGTTGATAGCTCGTTGGACTCGGAGTGCAGTCCTCTTTTCGATTCTACAATACAAAATGGGAGTTTCCATTTAAAATTTCACAGTTCCCCCCCGCCCCACCCCCAAGAGAGGGGGTGGGGAATCAAGTGTGATATCATTGAATAGCTTTCACTTATTGAACACGTATTTTTTCGTTTTCCGATTCGATGTGTATTTCTCACGATATGTGACCATTCCGGGACTTTTGGACCACCCGCTATGAAGATGTATTCGCGGAATTCCTAATTATGTGACGTGTAGCCAGTGGGGTGACATTTTTCGTTGGGGAAGCAGCTCCAGATAAATAAAGGAAATCAAGAATTCATTGTTTCTACATGTTATGTTATAGTAATACTGAAATAAAGAGTTTTCTGATACAATTTCCTTAACGACTCTATCCTTCAGGACGGTCTTCAATCACTGGCAATTTGAAGGTGTAGTTGTTCATTTATTTGAACATCAATTGGTCTGTTGCCAAACCTCTGATGATTGAAACAAGTAATAACAGTTAGTTCGTCAGATCCATAGTTATTTCAATATTTTTACCATAGTTCAGACATAATGAGCCTCCGTGGCGGAGTGGTTAGCACAGGGGGCTGCGACGCGAAGAGTCCCGGGTAAGACATGGTTATTTGTGTTTTTCTTAATGAGAAAAACTGAAAATTGAGAAAACACGAGAGATGTAAAAGATGAGAAAAATAAGTGAAAAACCGGGGATACTACCGCTTAAGGGTATTCCTTAAAGAAAATAGTCGGAAGGGTGCTGGCTGCCAAGCGGGAGACCCGGGTTCGATTCCCGGAGTGGGTAGAAATTTTTCCGGCCTTGTCTCCGCATAAAGCGGCTCTGGGGCTCACCCAACCTCAAATCAATGGGTACCTGGGGAGAAACCTTGGGGAGGGGGGGTAACGACGGCCGGAGCGTGGTGCTGATAACATCACTTTCAAGATGACCGAAATCAAGAATAGTGGGACCATATTACTACATCCTCTAAAATGCGCCTTCATGGAACGGTGCTGCACCGGGAACTTTAACATTTCTTTAATATTTAAAATATCCTCCTTTTTATTATTTTTTCGCCCTTTTCCTTCCCAGTAACGTTTCCTTCGTAGATAGAGACCATCAAGATGAATAAGGTATTCATGAAAGGAAATGAACTCTCTCCCCTTTGGCCTCCCCGATGGTGCAGTGGAAGGGTAATCGCATTGTAATCAAGTGGTCCTGGTGGATTACCGGTGGAGGCACATAGTGGTTGGGATCCCGATTAGCCTTAATGTACATAAAGTGGACTTAAAACACCAAACCAACCAACCACCTAATCTCTCCCCTTCAACTCTCTCTCCGTCTCTTTCTTGTCTTTCTCTGTCTCTCTCTCTTATTCTCTACTTCTCTCTCTTTTTCATTCCTTCTCTCTATCTTTACCACTCTCGCTAACTCTTATTCTCTACTTCTCTCTTTTATTATTCCTTCTCTCTATTTCTTTCTCTGTCTCTCTCTCTAATAATTATTCTCTACTTCTCTTTCTCATTCTTTCTCGATATTCTTTTCTATCTCTCTCTCTCTCTAACTCTTATTCTCTACTTCTCCCTCTCTTATTCTCTCTCTCTTTCTTTCTTTCTCTCCCTCTTATTCTCTACTTCTCTCTTTTTCATTTCTTCTCTCTATTTTTCTCACTTTCTCTAACTCTTATTCTCTACTTAATTTTTTTATTCCTTCTCTCTATTTCTCTCTCTCTCTCTCTCTCTCTCTATATATATATATATCTCTCTAACTCTTATTCTCTACTTCTCTCTTTCTTCATTCCTTCTCTCTATTTTTCTCACTTTCTCTAACTCTTATTCTCTACTTAATTTTTTTATTCCTTCTCTCTCTCTCCCCTTCGCCCTCTCTCTCTCTCTCTCTCTCTCTCTCTTATTCTCTATTTCTTATTCCTTCTCTCTACTTTTCTCTCTCTCTCTTTCTAACTCTTATTCTCTACTTCTCTCTTTATTCATTCCTTCTCTCTATTTTTCTCACTTTCTCTAACTCTTATTCTCTACTTAATTTTTTTATTCCTTCTCTCTATTTCTCTCTCTCTCCCTCTCTCTCTCTCTCTCTCTCTCTCTCTCTTTCCCTAATTCTTCTTCTCTACTTCTAAGTATTTTATTCCTTCTCTCTATTTTTCACCCTCTCTGTAACTCTTATTCTCTACTTCTCTCTTTTTCATTCCTTCTCTCTCTCTTTCTTGTCTCCTCCTCTTTCTTTCTCTCTCACTTTCTTTTCCCTTCTCCCTAGGGCTATACCATAACTATTCTTTCCGCCGGACGAGCACCGATATAATAGTGCATTGGCAGAAGAGAAACTTTGAAAAGAAGAGAGACAAGAACATTTCGAAAACAATGCACCATGTCCTTTTCGCAGAATACCTCCTAAGCGCTGCTTATTATTGAGTTGTTGTTATGAAGAAGAAAAGAATAGGCCTTGGACCAAACTCCGATGCTCAGCGAAGCATGAAAAATCTTTGGCCTTTTTTTCCTAAAGCAGGACCGGCATAATGAAGTGGATGCTGTAAACAATCACGACCAAAGTTCATTGGATCTTCAAATGCGGAACGACCGCCATGATTATGATCCTACGATTGCTTTTAGCAACAGATGCTTCCTAGGGAACATTCATAAACCAGAGTTAAAGGGAATAACAGGAGTAAAAAAGGAACAAAGCAATTACTTGGGGAAAACGAGCCGAAACAACAATGCTATATTTTGAGAAGACTGGTTTTTTCTCGCCCTGTACAAGGTGCCTTCACCGGAGCAGATCTTCCCTCGTAAATAGTTAAGTAATTAAATGTGAACATTAAGAGCGGATTCTACATCAATCACTTTTTCCTCTCTTTTTCGGGGAAAAGAAGAAGTAGCTTGGCTGTGGAATGTTGAACTAATGTTTTTGGTGATCCCTGATCACTTTTATTCTCCACTGATTCCAACTGTTGCTGTACGAAGTACTGTAAGAATACATGAAACCGTTTTCTAATTAACTCGTACTTCGTGCAGAAGTGTATAAGTATTTTAGTAAAACCCAGGAAACAAAGGAAGAGGGCATCAGGATATCCAACGAATTAATATCACCTTGTAATAGGTGTGTGATACAGCTTACAATTCCCGTGGTGAAATGTACGTATTTATATTTTAAACAAGTTGGAAGTATTTATATCGTTTTGATGCCATTGTGGATTAATGGAGACTTGTGACCATAACCATGAATAAAGTTTTCGTGAAACGAATGAACTCTCTCCCCTTTCCACTTTCTCTCTCTCTCTCTCTCTGTCTATTTCAGTCTCTATTCTATCTCTCTTCTCACTCTGTCTATTTGTCTCTATTCTATCTCTCTCTCTCTCTCTTTCTCTCTTCTCTCTGTCTATTTGTCTCTATTCTATTTCTCTCTCTCTCTTCTCTCTCTATCCTTCCATTCTCTCTCTCTTTTCAAGTCTCTCTCTCTCTCTCTCTCTCTCTCTCTCTCTCAGTCTCTCTATGGCTCCCCTTTCTCTCAGTCTTTATTGCCCCCTCTCTCTTCTTCAGTCTCCTCTCTCTCTCAGTCTCTCTCTCTCTCTCAGTCTCTCTCTATTCTCCTTCTTCGCTCTTTCTTCTTTTCTCTTTCCAAGTCTTTCTTATCTCTCTTTGTCCTCCATCTCTCTCTCTCTCTCCTCTCTCTGTCTGTCTCTCTCTCTCTCAGTCTCTATTATCTCAGTACACCCTCTCTCTCAGTCTCACTTTGTGTCTCCCTCCCTCAGTCTAATCTCTCTCTATTTTCTCTTTCTCTCTCTCTCTATTTTCTCTCTCTCTCTCTCTCTGTCCCTCTCTCTATATCTTATTCTCTACCTCTCTCTTTTTAATTTCTTCTCTCAATATTTCTATCTTTCTCTCTCTCTTCTTCTTTCACTCTCACATTTTTCCTTCTCCCTAGCTCACCCTTGCTTTTCTCGCGCTATCTTTTTCTATAACTCATCGTCCTCTATCCCTCTTCCATTTTCTCTATCCACGTATTATGTAGATTAGGTTTAATGAAACGAGGTTACAGTTTCACATTAGGTGCTCAATGTTTGCGAGTATTAGCAAAGAGAAAGTGTCAGGTTGCATAAGTACACTTTAGTAACATGAAACTTTTTCCACCTACGTTATCTTCAAAATAACGCAATTCCCATGTGGAAATATTATTTTATGTATTTAACAAAATGGCACATTTTCAATATATAGATTTAAATAAATATTAAAAATTCCGAAACGTGTGAAGCTAGAGAACACGTTTTGATCTCAATGAAAGTTAAAGATATAGAAACTCGAATGAACTGAAGATAATGTTTCCAATTTGTTCCGAGATTGTACCAGTAGCTTGAAAAATAGCAATTTCGCTCTCATATGCGTGTATGAGATTTTTTTAATGTTAATTTTAGTACCACCAGAAATCAAAGAACGTTCCTGCTCCACTGAATGTACCACTTATATTTAATACAGGATGATTCAAAAGTCTCTTGACATTTTCCTTATATCGCTAATGAATGGTGTTCAGGATGGGATAAAAGACAGTTTTTTTTCAGCAAGATGATGCACCACCTCATTTCGCCATAATCGATCGGGACTGCCTCGCTGACACCTTCCCCGATAGGTGTATCGGCTGTGGCTCACCAAGACTTTAGGCGGATCGCTCTCCAGACCTAACTCCCCTACACTTACTTGTCTGAGGTTTCATTAAGTCCAGGGTGTAGCAAGTAAATATCAACACCATAGAGCAACTGACACGGCGAATTGCTGCAGCAACAGGGGAGGTCTTGCGAGCTATGTTGGAGCATGTGTTCCGGTGTACGCAAGAGAGGTGGGTGCTATGCCTAGACTTACAGGGCCACCACATTCAAATGTACTGAGATTGTCTTCTATTCTAGAGTACTTTTCAGCAGTACTGTCAATTTCGTCAAAAAAATGCTTATTTATTAAAATGTCAAGAGACTTTTGAATCACCCTGCATGCCATTGGAATTTGGCGGGTTGCA
The DNA here is from genome assembly GCF_977018435.1 of Lepisma saccharinum. NCBI lineage: Eukaryota > Metazoa > Arthropoda > Insecta > Zygentoma > Lepismatidae > Lepisma > Lepisma saccharinum. The sequence continues at coordinate 22,903,600 of NC_139252.1, read as the reverse complement.
GTATCCCAGAATTTCTCTATAAGGACAGACGAAAGTGAGTGAAGTGCACGATATACAGTTGCCTGGTGACGTCTGCTACCATACCGGCAAGGGACTTAATTCTCTTCACACCATGGCACGTTCACCGCTTTCACACATGCACGCATGTGACATCCTCAGCACGCCTGCTTGAATAACCAGTTTCGTACACCTCGAGAAGAAGAAGAAAAGGATGAAGCCAACATGAACGATGATTAATAACGAGAGATCATGATTTTGAGCAACAATAATATAACTGATTCATCAACACATACGCAGCCCAACCACAACGAAGAACCAGGTGCGAGTACACAGAGCCCAGGATCATATTTCGACCGTGATGAGTGGTGATTTATGGAACACCGCACAGGAAGGCAATAGCAACAAGCATAGAGGTCCTTTTATAGACTTGTATCTGGACCTGTTATCTAGTCACAGGTAGATTTATGTAAAGCCCGATGCTGTACCAGCCCGCTGGGGGTTTCCTTGCCGTTGCGAGGTGTCTTGGTTGACCAGATCATCCATTACTTTGTTGTTCCTCCTCCGATAACAATGGGGGGCATCCTTTATGTACCGGAGGATTGAATCTTGTATGACTGTGACGTATGGTGATTCGAACCCTATAAAGTCCCGGGGCATCATGTGGATTGGTCGATATCAAGCATTCCGATTTGTTATTTATGGCATCTACCCTTACATGCTGCGTCAATACATTCTAATGTTATATTTTAGTAATGGTATGTTCATGTCGTGAACACATGACTCAAAGATTTCAATTATGCATGGCACTAATCGGGCAAGCAATGTAAATAATGTCTGATTATAAGGCCAGCTAAGTTTTTAATTCTCATTTTCTAGGTCCAATGATCACTTATATAAAGTAACAGATGCGTGTATAGGCTACGAAACACTTCGCAGTGTGTGTTCCATGTACAGGGTGGTCAAAAAGTACGAGACACTTTTGTACAGGTTTCTTAGTCACGGTAGAGTTCTCCGTGCTTACTGCACCGTGACGTGAATTCACATGAGGGGATGTGGGCCTCCACATACTCACAATATTCAGTTTTTTAAGGTGATGTAATCAGCACCATGCTCTGGGCGGCTTTGCCTCCAGGGTTGCCCCAGGTATCAGTATATCAGAGCCGCTCACTTTTTTCCACTTGCTAAACCTTATCTGCCAAGTTAAAGTAAATTATCCTTGCACAGAAATCTTAACTGTAAACAAAGTTTGTTCTGGTACGCCGAAACAATCTTGGCTCACAATATCCATGAGACGTTAATCAGATGTGGCTTAGCGCCTCAAACATGTATAATCGAAAGTATCAATAAAGAAATAGTAAAGGAAAACAAAACAGGGGAACCGAAATTTTGCGAATCTGATGCCCTGGTTTACTTTAAAGGCACCAGGGCACTAAGCGCCTATCACTGAATGTATGCGGGTGGGGGTTGGGCGTATTTCTTTTTATCCCCTCCCCCCTTTAGTTTTGGAACCAAATCGCCGCCACTGGCGAGAAAAAGTTGAGATAGTTTTAGAAGACGTGGTTCAGATAGGGAAGCAGTATTCAAGGATACTAGTTTTCGAAGCCATGGTCCAGATAGGAGAGCATATTCAAGGATATTAGTTTCGGAAGCTATGGTTCAGATAAGGAAGCAATATACAAGGATATTAGCTTTGGAATCCATGTTCCAGATAGGGAATCAGTATTCAAGGATATTAGTTTTGGGAGCCATGGTCCAGATAGGGAAGCAGCATTTAATGATATTAGTTTTGGAAGCCATGGTCCAGATAGGGAAGCAGTATTCACGGATTTTCGTTGTGGAAGCCAAGGTCCTGATAGGAAAGCAGTATTCAAGGATATTAGTTTTGGAAGCCATGGTCCAGATAGGGAAGCAGTATTCAAGGATATTAGCTTTTGAATCCATGTTCCAGATAGGGAATCAGTATTCAAGGATAATAGTTTTGGGAGCCATGGTCCAGATAGGGAAGCAGTATTCACGGATTTTCGTTGTGGAAGCCAAGGTCCTGATAGGAAAGCAGTATTCAATTATATTAGTTTTTAAAGCCATGGTCCAAATAGGGAAGCAGTATTCAAGAATATAGGAGAGTCTTGTCAGTCAAAGCAGAAGAGGGTTTAAGAAGATTGAACCTGTCCTATCGCAAGTTGCGTGTGGGAAGACCAACTTGCTGGCAACACTACATCCACTTACACTCTCTTTGTACAGTTTCTCCTCCATTCTGCGTGCACACACATACCAGTTCATCCGGACGCTGACAGGCGGTCCAGCTGCCTACAGAGGAGGAATCTGAGGGAATCAGATTATTATCAGGGATGTAGAACAATCCTATGACCAAGATACAACGTGACATAAATTATACCATCGTTATTATGCGCTTGGGGTCCCGTACCCTTCAAGAGGAGAAGATCCCCGTTGACATGCTTTAGCACCGATGTCAGGAGACACAATACTAAGGTCTCTAGTCCAGTCAATTGAGACGGTGAGGGAGAGAGAAAAAGTTGTCCTGGGAAGAAAGGAGCGGTGGGTGGGGGAAATGGATTTGAGATTGGGGAATAAAAACAGAAAGAAGAGTAAAGATTTATGCAGATCCTTCTTGGCATCGGAACGCCAAATGGTCGTCCCTGCATGTTTTCACCTTTTGTTTCTCTCGCCGTCTTTGTTTTAATCTATAACGCACTGTCCCCAAGAATTTTTCTCTTGGTTTTTACCCTTTACCTGATACCAATTTGAAAAGAAATGTTGTTTCTAGGTTGCATTTGTGGCAGTTCTCTGGTAACCAAGTATTTGGGTACACTAGCAGTAATTTATATGTCCATTATTCGACGATTAGCTCACGTGGTTTGGACTTGGGATCCAACAAGTAGAGCGAGATGCGGAAGGTCGCGGGTTCAAATTCTAGGAAGCCTACCGTGATGTGATCAAAATTTCGTTGTTATTTAAAACGTATTTCTAAAATTGTTGTTACGTATAGAAGTGCACACATCGATAACTTTAGAATTGATGCTTGTGTGGAACATTTAGTTTGATTGTTTTTTGTTATAAAGAGTTGCTTTTCTTTCACTTTTGGCTAATCGCGACGATGAGAATTAGTTGTGAGTAGGGACGTGAAATTTTCGTTTTAATGACAGCACCGAAAAGTTGAAGAAAGCAAAATAAAGTGTTTAGAATGTATTTGGGTAGATAAAAGAGGCACGTGAATTTTGCAATTTTTCAGAATAACACCGAATTTTCCACTCTAACGCGAAAAACGCCACGAAATATGCAATATAAACTGGGAATAATATTTCTTCTTTTCAAAAAGAACTACCTAAAACCCTATTCGATATGTCATTTCTAGTCTACCTGGTGAAAGTTCTATTCAAAAGAAATTTTCACGCTTCATTTATTGCAGTCCTGAAAAGGAATTCGCTGGGGGGATCTTCCCAGAAGGGATGATTCATAAGAACGTCAAAATTTTCAGGGAGAAGCATATGTTGTGTTGCAGGGGAGGGGGTTAGGGGGCGATACACAAAACTGTATTTTGAGGTTGCACAGGGATTTTTTTGGCATTGTTAGGGAAATGTGTTGTGTATGACTGTGATCAAATATTTGGGTGATATCATTCAATAAATATTTCATATTATGTGGCTGATGAGTTGAAATAGTTTCCCAAATGGAAGAATTTGCCCATTTCACACAAAAATTAAGTCATAAATGTATTATTTTCGTCATTAAAACTAAAATTTGTCTCAGTTTTCCAGAACTACAACGATGTGAAAATCTTAAACATAGACGGAACAGTAACAATGTATATAAAAATAGAACCGATTTTAAATTTATAACATCGAATTGCAGTAAAAAATAACATCGAAATTTAGGGAAAATAAAACGAAAACTTCATGTCCCTAGTTGTGAGATGATATTAAATGGACACTCTCAAAGAAAACTCATGCTCAAGCTGGGAATCGAACTCCGGACTCCTGGAGTTATAGAGCGCTGTGCTAACCACTTCACCACGGAGATCGACTAGTCCATTCAATTCCTCTGTTGTGTAATTATATAAAAGCACGGCCGAAAGTCATTTTATAATAAACAGAATAATAGTAACAACAACAGGTATGACGCGTAACTAGTACGACATGGTAGTGTTTGTTCAAACAGTTAATTATTCATTCTCACTGTCGCGATTAACCTACAGAGGTAGAAAAGCAAAGTAAAATAACAATGACATTCGTGCTTTCATAATTGTAAGAATATTAGTTGTAAAAAATTAAAGTGCTCCCCTGTGCTTTGCACCACGCCATGAAGGCGTATAGGGGGTGTGGAGTTAGGGCCCCACACTTCCTTGATCACGCCCGAAGGTGGGGGTGATGTGATCAGTACCACGCCCCTGGTACCTCCAGGTATCTACTTTGTACGACGCTGGGTGGACGCCGGAGCTGCTTGAACAGGTGGAAAAAATACCCGTCGGGGATCGAACCTGGGTTTCTCGCATGGTGGTCAGACGCTCTAACGACTGAGCTACCGTGGCTCAAAAATACTTTTGTCGGAAAGGACTCTTATTATATTGAATGTAAACAACGTCAAATTCCTCAACTCTTGGCGATAATATGTATTTGAAGTAATAATAAACAGTGGTCTCAATTTATGACCCTCTCCTCCTGATAATCTTTCTTGATTGGGCCATGTGGGATTGGTATGGAGTAAACACTGTGCTACAACGAAGAGCAGCATTCTCTTCTGGCAGATATAAAGTGATATGGGTAGAGAAGAGACGAGAATTTGAAGTCTGTGTCTCGTCTCGCGTTGTAAATGCTTGTCTCGTTCTCGTTCTCGGTCTCGTGTCACAGCACAGCTCAAACTTTCACAGGGTAGAGATAAATAGGCAGCAACTTTCCTTCGGGTGTCTTTGTTTGACGCCTCGTTTCGACGCAACGAACCCTCGAAAACAGGGATTTTATCCTGAATATATGCAGCCATGCAGAACTGGCTCACCATTGCCATTATATTACTACGGGAATCTCTGGAGCAACGCCGCGCATAATGGGAGAAGGGGTGAGACAGTGAGTGGACGTAGCTGCTGCGAAGGCTGGTAGCTGCAGTCGCTTTTCCCCTCCACACAATAACGTTCCCTCTCACGCAAAAACCTATTTCTGTTCGTTTGCTCCACAGATTACCGAGGCAGAGAGTGGCGTGCCCAGGATTTTCGAAAGGGAGGGGTTTTGTATACTTTTTATTGGTAGTCAGCTCTCATTTTGTCATATTTTCCTACCTTTAAAGTTCTTTTTTTAGGAATGCTGGGCCAAAGGGGGGTATAACCCCCACCAACTCCCACCTTGGGCACGCCACTGGCAGACAGAGTATAATGAATTATAATAATTAGCTTAGAAACAGACTCTATGAGTATAGGTCTGTTCAAATATGAGATATCTGACAGCTAATATCTTTTAAAATATAGTACTGGTCAAAGAAAAAAATCACTGTTCAGATTAATCCTTTCTAATCACTTCACCGCAAAGTTGAAACCAATGCATCAAATGTTTTTTTTTGTTTTTTTTAGAAATAGCGAAATAAACATTCGGGTGGCTGCTTTGATCGGTAGCTTGAGCATGTTCTCTTTAATCCAAGTGATTTAAACTGGAATCTCCATCACCTGAGGGAAGGAAATCAGTGCTCTATTGAAATATAGGTAATAGGAGATAGGTTGGATATTACATGATAATGTTACATAATTACTCTGGCTTTTCTCCTTCGAAAAATCCTACGGATAGCCAAGTTCATGTATCCGCCCTTCCCAAACTGAAGTAATAAACGAACCAATCATCATACTTCTCTGAAGATGAGTCTAGGTAGAAAACTTTGCGTATGCACCGCAAATGGGTTTCTCTACAGAGGTTACTGCCCCTATTTGTTTTCCGGATCTAACCCCTGCAGCCCCGACTGGAAACGATGGACAAGGGTTAGGCACATTCCAGAAGGAACAAAAACCAAATATGAAGGAATGAAGGCAGATATTTTCATGCCACAACGGCTGTTCAGAAGCTTTTTTTGCAAGCCACAATCAACTTGTAGCTTCCAGACGAAATACGTATCAGCAGGTTTTTCAGTGCAGCAGAGGTCGGCGGATAATTTAGAAGATCATTTCAGTAACAAACAAAAAGATGGTTGGGTGGGGTGAGTAGATGCTGGGGGAGGCAGCTGTAATGATCAGACAATGTTGCCAACTGGGAATCAGAAAAAATACTAAATGTGGTTTCCTTGTACTGGTTTGGAAAGTTGGGGAACATCAATTTCACAGCGCAAGCTGAATTCTTGAAGGCTAGATGAGGATGAATGATGATATGCTCATAATGATGAAGGGACCCTCACACACAACACCCATGACGTTGGTGTTCACAGAAAGTGCATCACATAAGAATTTCATTTTTCTAACCCTAGCTCCGTAAATATAAACAGAAACAAAGAATATATATGTGTGTGTATTTATATTCAGATAAAAGTCTGATAATGTGTGCACTCAGAATAGTCCAAAAGTAGCAATTTGCAAGCTTCATACACTGGTTTTGTTAAGAACTAAAGCGCGCTTTGTCCAGCTTGTTACCTTTCTCAAGCTTGTCACAAATTAATAGAAATAAACTAATTTGATTCTAAGTATATTATTATTATTATTATATCTTTGGGGAGAATTTTATACTCAATCTACAAGATGAGTGGATATCCAGAACAACTTCTTATTTTTTATTTATTATTATTATTATTTTTTAACGTTTCATACACTTAGTGTAGTGAAAGACATAGTTATTCATTAACTTCACTTGTACATAGCTCATTCGAAATAAAGCTTTAAAAGTTTGGAAGAAATTTTAGTCATAGCGTTTATGTTGTGTGACCTATGATATAAAAACTCTGATTTCTGGAATTTTGAAAACTTTGAGACCATTTTATTTGGTTTAAATGGTGCCATAGGGAAACATAATCTGGTTCCTTTTCCTTCATTTAATTGATTTTTTGCTTCGTTATTCTGTTCGAATGCTAACTTTATTTCTGCTATTAACAATATCAATAACAACATTTTTGCTTTTTTGTAACTTTAAAATGAACAATGGTCGAGGGTTGACGGACGGGTTCGACACCCCCCTCCCCTTCCCGACGCCCCTGTACTTATAGTGCTCATAGACTGGTACAGTTTCAACAAGGCGTTAGAAGCAAAGGGAAGACCAGTGTAAATAATACCTCGCAGTTGGCAACCCTGTAATAAAGCAGTGCAGGCAAACTCATCACGAAAATGACTCAGTATAAAAAAAAGATAAGAAAGGATGGTGTGGGGAGGGGGGGGGGAACAAGCGACGATCATAACGCCAAGCATATATGAAGGTGTAATTGAAGTAGGTGTGCCCTCTTAATGAAGTCCGTCATGCAAAAAGTTCATCTTGCAACATCGCCGTCAACTCATTGCTCTTAACATCTATGTTTTATGTTACGAGGCGCTGATTTTTCTGTCCCGTAGCCCTCTGGTGGCTCGGAGGGGAAAATGCCTCTCCATCACGGGCGAAACTCCTCGAAGAAGATATACCTGGTGATTATCACCGAGTTTCGGAAAAGTCAAGATAGAGATCTGTAAAATGTCGGTTTCTGTATGTATTAACCATGGGTTATTTTCTCTCCGTTATATTGTCAGGCCAAAGCCGAGTAGTTTTCAGGTCTTCCCTTTCTTGTTCTTAACCTCTTCGTAGATTGCTCAAGTGCAAATGACCCGGAAAGAAAAAGACCAAAAGCGGACGGAATGGGAAGGCGTGAGTGGGAACATTAGGGAAGATGACGTTAAGAAAGGGTGGACAATGATCGTGGATGCAAGAAATGCTGGAACGCAACTCTCCGAATGAACATTTTCTTGGTTTCAGCAGAATTGGTTGTTTTGTAAGGATTGTTGTTTCAAGTGTAATGGTTTCAGCAGTAGATTTGGTTGTTTTGAAAGGATTGTTGTTTCAAGTGTAATGGTTTCAGCAGAAGAATTGGTTGTTTTGTAAGGATTGTTGTTTCAAGTGTAATGGTTTCAGCAGTAGATTTGGTTGTTTTGAAAGGATTGTTGTTTCAAGTGTAATGGTTTCAGCAGAAGAATTGGTTGTTTTGTAAGGATTGTTGTTTCAAGTGTAATGGCTTCAGCAGAAGAATTGGTTGTCTTGTAAGGATTGTTGTTTCAAGTGTAATGGCTTCAGCAGAAGAATTGGTTGTCTTGTAAGGATTGTTGTTTCAAGTGTAATGGCTTCAGCAGAAGAATTGGTTGTCTTGTAAGGATTGTTGTTTCAAGTGTAATGGCTTCAGCAGAAGAATTGGTTGTCTTGTAAGGATTGTTGTTTCAAGTGTAATGGCTTCAGCAGAAGAATTGGTTGTCTTGTAAGGATTGTTGTTTCAAGTGTAATGGTTTCAGCAGAAGAATTGGTTGTTTTGTAAGGATTGTTGTTTCAAGTGTAATGGTTTCAGCAGAAGAATTGGTTGTTTTGTAAGGATTGTTGTTTCAAGTGTAATGGTTTCAGCAGAAGAATTGGTTGTTTTGTAAGGATTGTTGTTTCAAGTGTAATGGTTTCAGCAGAAGAATTGGTTGTTTTGAAAGGATTGTTGTTTCAAGTGTAATGGTTTCAGCAGAAGAATTGGTTGTTTTGTAAGGATTGTTGTTTCAAGTGTAATGGCTTCAGCAGAAGAATTGGTTGTCTTGTAAGGATTGTTGTTTCAAGTGTAATGGTTTCAGCAGAAGAATTGGTTGTTATGTAAGAATTGTTGTTTCAAGTGTAATGGCTTCAGCAGAAGAATTGGTTGTCTTGTAAGGATTGTTGTTTCAAGTGTAATGGTTTCAGCAGAAGAATTGGTTGTTTTGTAAGGATTATTGTTTCAAGTGTAATGGTTTCAGCAGAAGAATTGGTTGTTTTGTAAGGATTGTTGTTTCAAGTGTAATGGCTTCAGCAGAAGAATTGGTTGTCTTGTAAGGATTGTTGTTTCAAGTGTAATGGTTTCAGCAGAAGAATTGGTTGTTTTGTAAGGATTGTTGTTTCAAGTGTAATGGCTTCAGCAGAAGAATTGGTTGTCTTGTAAGGATTGTTGTTTCAAGTGTAATGGTTTCAGCAGAAGAATTGGTTGTTTTGTAAGGATTGTTGTTTCAAGTGTAATGGTTTCAGCAGAAGAATTGGTTGTTTTGTAAGGATTGTTGTTTCAAGTGTAATGGCTTCAGCAGAAGAATTGGTTGTCTTGTAAGGATTGTTGTTTCAAGTGTAATGGTTTCAGCAGAAGAATTGGTTGTTTTGTAAGGATTGTTGTTTCAAGTGTAATGGCTTCAGCAGAAGAATTGGTTGTCTTGTAAGGATTGTTGTTTCAAGTGTAATGGTTTCAGCAGAAGAATTGGTTGTTATGTAAGAATTGTTGTTTCAAGTGTAATGGCTTCAGCAGAAGAATTGGTTGTCTTGTAAGGATTGTTGTTTCAAGTGTAATGGTTTCAGCAGAAGAATTGGTTGTTTTGTAAGGATTGTTGTTTCAAGTGTAATGGTTTCAGCAGAAGAATTGGTTGTTTTGTAAGGATTGTTGTTTCAAGTGTAATGGTTTCAGCAGAAGAATTGGTTGTTATGTAAGAATTGTTGTTTCAAGTGTAATTTATCGGCGTCGTTGCTTACTATTCTGCCCGTGCAGCCAAGAAATTAGAATTAAGTTCATCGTGTCTAGATCTTTGGTATCTCCCGATCCAGAAATATCCTGTTCCGGATGATCTGGATAATGTTTTTATTACTTTGATTCAAAGTGGATTGATTTAATTCAGGTGATTTTCTTGGGGGGAAAACAACTTTTAATAAATAATTTCTAGAATAATGTACATAAGGATTTTGTAGATATCAGAATCAATTTTGGTGAAAGTACATTAATCTCATAATCATTTAATGGTGTTTATTAGGCTCTAAGAAAGCAGAAAAGGGAAACAAATTATATATGTGCTGATGGAGTGAAGTTCATACGAAAGGAAATGTAATATGAAAACTGTAAACACACTTAAATTTATCTTGATTTAAAATTCAATAATTTTTCTACGCAAAAATAGCAAACATTTTGTGTGGAAAAATATACAAAAATACTAATCACTTTAAACCGGAAGTAGTGTCACTGTCATTAAACTGTAAATAAACATGGCAGTTCATATTTTGAAACTATCACTAAAAAAAATTGCCAAAATTCAGCTACAAAGACTTTAAGAAATATCTTCAGTTACAATTATAGAGTTGTCTGACCACCATGCGAGAGACCTGTGTTCGATCCCCGGCGGGGGAGAGCTGGGATTATTTTCCACCTGTTCAAGCGGCTCCGGCGCCACCCATCGCCGTATAAAGTGCGTACCTGGAGGAAACTCTGGGAGGTAAAGGCGGCCAGGGGCGTGGTGCTGATCACATCACCCCCACCCACGGCCGTAATCGTGAAAATGTGGGGCCATAACTCCACACCTACCCCTTCACGCCTTCATGGCGTGGTGCAAAGCACACGGGAGAACTTTACTTTACTTTACTTTTACTATTATTATTATTATTATTATTATTTTACAAAGCGGCGCTCTTGCATCGTCTGTGAGGATGGCTTTTAGTATTTTAATGCCCTTATAAAGTGTTGTGTGCTTGTCCTACCTCTTTAGTCTCTGCACTTTTAATTTTGGTCGGAGATATTTTACACAACCGGCTGTAAGGTATGGAACTTAGATAAGGGGTTTCCCCCACAAACGTAGAACCACGGTGTTCTTCTTCTTCTCTTCCTTTCCTTGTGCCGTTAAGCGTCGGGTGCCTCGTTCTGTTCATCTCATCCACTCCGTCCGGTCTCGACTCATTCTTCTCATTTCGTTCTTAGTTTTTCAATATTTTAGTCCTATCTTTTCTATTCTATCTTCCCATGTATTTCTTGGCCTGCCTCTTTCCTACTCTACCCTCAACCCTCATCTCCATCACTTGCTTGGCTTTCCTATCTTCATTCATTCTATTTACATGTCCATACCACTTCAGCTGGCGTTCCTCTACTACTTCAGTCATTGTCTTCTTTTGTTTTACCTCTTCTCTTATTCTTTCATTTCTTATTCTGTCTCTTCGAGTTTTCCCCATTGTTCTTCTGAGATATTTCATCTCTATTGCTTGGAATTTACTTAGATGTTTATCTTGGAGTGCTAAGCTCTCCGTGTCATAGCCCATGATGGGAACTACAATTGAGTTGTAGAGTTGCATTTTTGTTTTTGTACTGATCTCTCTTTTTCCCACTAAAGTATTACTCATTTGATAATATGCTGGAACCACGGTGTTAATAGCCATAAATGCTGACGCATCCGAAGTTTTAAGTCGTTCAATAAGTTCGGGAATCCGGGTGCCGACATTTGTGTTCCGGATCTGAATATACTACTTTCGGTTCCGGATTGGGGTACCTGATTTTCAGTTCCGAAACCAGATACCGGATTCGGTTCCGGTTCCTCGTACTCTATTCGCGGCTCGGGATCCGATTTTCAGTTTCGGATCCAAGCACCCGATTTTCACTTCCGGATACTGGTACTCGAGTTTCGTCTCGGGACCCGGGTACCCATTTTTCGGTTTCGGATCCCGGATCCAAGTACCCAGTTTTTGGTTTCGGTTCTGGGTACACGAGTAGAGGCAGGTTCTCAATAGATTCGTGCCCGATTCTTTTTCCCTTCCACAGTTTTAATGTACGATTTACTAAAACATCCAGTTTCGAAAATGAGGCAGTGTGTCTCGGTCCTGTCCTATTTTTCCGCTTGGCGTAGTGGTTAGCGTCAGAGGGTCCTAGGAAACCTGAGCCATGCATGACAAATTAGTAGTGCTTATTCCTCCATATACCAGGTGGTTATAATTAAAGTGACGGTGTTCAGAGTGGTACAGCACGGGCTGTAATGAGAGTAGCAGTCTGAAACTTCGTAGATATGCTAATGAAGCAATGCGCTCGTGAATTATGCCAAAAAAAATTAGTTCCAATTCTCGCCACCAGGGTAAAAAACGGCGCTGTAAGCAGTCAAAACGTGGAATTTTCCATAACTCTGACGTCAAAGTCGGTGAAATTGCCTAACCATTGTGTGAGCTCCCTGGTTGTTGTTGGTGACGCTTGTTGCTTTTTCCTTTAGTAATGTTCATGTAATTCGAAGTGAAATTGTAGCGATATTTTATTACAAAGAGTATTGTTTTCTGCGATTTATAGTGTTTTTCCTGTAACTATACCAAGTTTTGACTGCTTACAGCGCCATTTTTTACCCTGGTGGCGAGAATTGGAACTATTTTTTTTTTATTTTTTTTCATAATTCGCGAGCGCATTGCTTCATTAGCATATCTACGAAGTTTCAGACTGCTACTCTCATTACAGCCCGTGCTGTACCACTCTGAACACCGTCACTTTAATTATAACCACCTGATACTTACCCAATCACCATTCACCATCATCGATGAGATTAGCCTCACACAACTAAAAACAAAAAGACAGGCCATGCTGGAGTAATCAGCACCACGCTCTGGCCACCTTTGCCGTCAAGGATCCCTTCAAGTGAGGCTCGGAGTGGCTTATGCAAGGTCACTGGCGTAACATCCACCTCGGGAACCAAACCAGGATTCCTCTTGTGCTAAATATGATAGGGTAAACATGAGAGCACTTACAGTCTACACCTTTTAAATTCCTTCAGGAATATCTGTCATCCTATCTGCGGCAAAAACTGAAATAACCGTAACCGGATTGTCCCTTCTGGGCACCGAAGAATAAAAAATTACCAATACCGCTTCCCTGGTACTGCTGTTGTCTGATTGAATTATGGTCTTTGTGAAGTGGAGGACAAAAGACTTGAGACTTTCTCCCAACAGCACTTGCGCGGGTTTTAAGGTAAACCATACAAGAATACCAAGAAACCATACTCTTGTGGGGGGAAGGGGGCAATGCAATAGATACAAGAGCTGTGTTTTCGACCTCCAGAGTGCAATAAAGTTCTTTCAGGGTTGGCGAAAGGGATTGACGTTCGCTGGGACCCTTCCAGTGATGCCAACCCTAGCATAATGGTGCTAAAGCTAGCATAATTGGAACTTTCTGGGCACCTAGCACCCTGTGTTGACATAAATGGTAAAATTGCATCATCTGCAAATGCGCGTCCCTGTGAGACAGTTAAATTGAATTGAATGGAATATATTTTGAAACAAAAAAGATTTTTTTACAAAATCCGCATATCTTATTTGTGCGGACATGTTTCAAACAAAAGGTAGCATGCCGATCCAGGGGTAAGTTTTTTCCAGCCACACCCTAGCTCACGCCCTGGTTCACTCTCTTCTTTTAATATTTTCTTTATCTATCCTTTCTTAGCTCACAAGGAGTATATTATTGAAGGATTTAAAGTTGGGGTCACAATAAAACAAGTCGTCGAATTTTCTCAATCTTTTTCTAACACTTTTTGAACCCATTTCATTGGTTAAACCATTGTAATTGATTTTATGGGGGAAATTCCCAATATTTTTAAACTATAGTAAATAATCAATAACGCAAGTTCAAAATAGATGAATAAATTAAACTTAAAATCAAAGTCATCCGAATGATAATAATAAATTGATAATAATTATTATCATATAAATAATAGGCACTACTAATAATAATAGATCTCAGTACGATTTAGTCACGTTTAGCATAATAGAGTTTAATCAGCACTTTTGCTGATAGGGAGGTTGGCAACGCTGGATTTTTCCAAAAGCACTTGAGAGGTGGTCAGGGGGTTGGAAAAATGTCTTTTGGAGGAGGTAGGTCAGCCGCGCCTGCCTCGCTTTCCAAAAGGACAATGGCCTTGGTCCTCCACCATAGTTCTGTTCCTAATTTATTGGTGAGCTGGTTCTCCTCAGCCCTGCTGGCTTTCTTTCGATGTCAAGAAAGGACAGGGCTGGAGAAAGACGTGCTGCAAGCTTACAAACTGCCTGAAAATCAGGACTGCCACACGTCACGTGTTACAAAACTCTTCTCGGTAGTTGTAGCTTGTGCAAGCTGTAAGCTGTACGCACTACATAGTTTTCTTTGTTACAATATAATATTTGTTAAGGTAGGTGTACCAAAGGTGGCGATAGTTAAGCTATAATGAGAGAAAAAATTCTAGAATTAAAAGAAATAACTTCTATAACTAATTAACAACGTGTACCAAATTAATATTTTGTAAAATTGCTTGTAACTTTTTTATAAACAAAATTACAAAACAGTTATGTGGGCCACCTTGGGAACAGGGGTGCCAGAGGTGGTCCACGGCTTATAATTGCTTAGAAAATGTTACTTGTGCTCAAGACACCATATTTATTCATGTATTCTAAAATTTATTACAGAAAAATTGTTCGTCTCAAACTTTTTATTGTTGACATGCATTATATACAGTAACGACGAATAGCCGACCTCGGCGGAGGAGTGGTTAGCACAGCCCCTACGACGCCAGGCAGTGTTGCCACAATATGAGGGCACAATTTCCCTTTCCAAGGGGCAAAATTTCCCTTTTTGGACCAATTTATCCCTCCACCTAAGCAAATCATATAATAATAATAAGTAGCAGTAGTAGTATTAGTAGTAACAGTAGTAGTAGTAGTAGTAGTAGTATCTCCCTTGGTTCATGTTCGTATGAATAAAAAATGTTAAATTTGTCACGTACATGTCAGTTTCATCGCTTCCTGGCCAGATTTCCCAGGTTTGAATCCTGGTCAAGAATCCATTTAATCGTTAATTTTCATCGTTACTATTATCCGAAGGTGTATAAAATCGACGTACAATAAACTTAACAGAAATATAAATAGATACAGGAAGCAGAAATAAGAAGGAACAAAATTATAAAACAAAAATGTGAACATGAAACTGGAACTTAACACAAACTATAATAATGTAGAATCAATTGTCTTAAAACTTCCCTGAAATTGTGATATTTTTCATCGAAATTCCCTATTCCATTTTGGATAAAATTTCGGTCCAAATTTCCCTGCAAAAGGGAAATTTCCCTTCATATGGCAACACTGACGCCAGGGGGTCCCGGATTCGAATCCCGGTCTTGGCATGGGTGTGTATGTCCATCAATTTCATCATATCATCACTCATTCCCATCGTCGCGATTAGCCAAAATCGGTAGAAAAGAGACGTACAATAGCCTAATCCAATTTATCAATTAATATTTTATGAAATATTTACTCCCCTTTATATTTTTGCAATACAGTTATTACAATCTATGTCTATTTGTTCATTGTTCCTTGCCTTACATTAACCCCTCCTCCCAACCTTCATAATCGTCTCAATTCAATATTAACCTATTATTTGTTCTCTTGCATCTCCATACGAATTATGCCTAAACGTAAATATTTCCTCAAAACTTACTTTTTGTTTCTCATCACTGGAAATACAGATGAGATGTCAGAAACTCTTGTATGTAACGGTTTACTTTTCTGACATCTCAAACGGATCACCCTGTATATTGATTCCTTCTCCTAACCAGGAATTTTCCATCAAAATGTACCATTCCAGATTGAAAATTTTGTGAAAATAAAAATACGGAGGAAACAGGAAAATTGCTTATTGTTCTTGTTTACGACTTGCAATGGAAACTCTCCAAATTGCAGCGTGGGTATGCATTACAAAGTATTGTACAGCAAGTTATACTTATTTCGGTTCGAGGACAATTCAAAACACCACAGATTCAACGAATCAAAATAATGCTGTTGAAAGAGTATAGATGCCGCCACTACAGTATGCATGGCGAAATGCGTTTATTCTCTGTGCAACCGGACAAGTCCTAATTTAACTCATTTTAAAAAAAAACTGTAATAAAAACTAAAGTAATTCTGTTTTAGGTGTTAATGTTGACACTTTTCCTTCCTTTGCATTCCACTTTTCCCTTTCAAATTGTCACAGAAATAAACTGTGGAAAAATTGTTACGTTCTGTGGTGACAAGTTAACCAATCTCTTTTGCAATAAAAATGTCTTCAAAAGATTTTCCACCGTAGTAGGATTTTGTTCGATCTCTTTTCGGGAAAAGACCAGTGGTGACGATTAAGGGGGGCGAGAGGGGCAGTTGCCCCCTACTTCTCGCCGCTTTTGCCCCCGCACTGTGCTAAACCTTATCTACAAAGGGAAATATACTGCCTTTGCGCCCCAGTTTTGGCACCTTGCCCCTCCCCACTTTTGAAACCCAATCGCCGCCACTGGAGAAGACTATCGTTTTTTGGGGGGATACAACAATGTTTCTATTGTTTATGTAATAAAATATATAATCCATATATTTATACTAAAATAATATGATTTATCTACTGCACAAGTACAAGGTTTTCAAGATGGCCACCATGATGCATACTAGCCCCATCTGGTGTGCTTCCACCCCCATTACCCATATCCGAAGTTTCATCATCCTGCGTCAAGCCGTTTTCAAATTAAAAGGGTGGTGCAGGACTTTTGCCTCACCCTGTAGATAATTCAAATGTGAGAAGTATATTAATAAACTCAGATACAATGCAAGCTCTTAATTCATTTCTAATTAACAAATGAGTCAATATTCAGTATGAGAATGTAATCTAATTACATGTATTCGTGTGAAATTACAAAATACTAAAACATTGTCATTTTTCTATACTATGAGCGAATACTTTGAAATTTTCCAGTACCGAAAAAATCATTGATGCAGATGGGTCTATATGAACTCCACAAATCGTTCATTGGAATGGTTCCCGTTAAGGAACCGGTCATGAACGGTTCACAAGACGAACAGATCTTTTCATTGATGAAGACGAGAGCAGCTGTTGTCGAGGCTAAAGGTTTCGAACAAGATAAAGAAGAAAAGTCAAGAAGGAGCTTGTCGCAAAAGTGGACGACTTGACGTCTCCTCCACCCCCTTCGTTTTCACCCCACGCATTCATTCCTGCTGTGAAGAATGCACTCATTGTGTGCTTTCACGGACAGTAAGGTACGAAATCTTCGAAGGATCTGGAAGAATGTGTGAAAATGCCGGATTTCCACTCGTTAAAAGGCCAAGGTGGCAGATCAGTTGAAAAGTCAAAGAAGGTGGGAAAGTCCTTTCACCAAACAAGTGCTCTTCCTGAAGGCCCTAATGAATCTGTTTT
Organism: Lepisma saccharinum; assembly: GCF_977018435.1. Taxonomy (NCBI): domain Eukaryota; kingdom Metazoa; phylum Arthropoda; class Insecta; order Zygentoma; family Lepismatidae; genus Lepisma; species Lepisma saccharinum. The sequence continues at coordinate 22,886,473 of NC_139252.1, read as the reverse complement.
CACGCTCTGGATGGAGATGTTCTGGTTCTGTATAGCCCGCTACAAACGTGGATATGCTGCCTTTAGATTATGTACACAGTACGGAGTGTCCATAAAAGACTGTGCTCTTATAAAAACATTATTATACGTCCCATGATGTACTAGAGTGGGTTTGTTTTCTCATCTCTGTAGGGTGAACATAATGTTTTGTCCCACAAACGGGACGTACCGAGGAGGGTTAGTTTACCACCCCCATCGTGAAAATTCAGTCAGGCCCAATTATAAAATTATTGTTATTATAAACGTATTGTTATTATTGCTTATTAAAGTATGGATCCTATAAATGATAATCATAAACATTAAATGAAATATGATCTCTAGTTGTCAAAAGGTATTAATTATTATAATCTCGGTATAGTACTAGCGTTTCTGATCAACCTTTGATGGTAGTCTTGCGCTGAATTTGAGAAATGCCAGAAGTATTTATCAGAAGAACCAATCTTCTTGAGAACAACTATATTCTCAGCTACCATTCATAAAACTCCCCAGTGTATCCCCGGTTGCGTAGTCGCCTTGTAATCAAGGGGTCCAGGGTTCGATACCCGGTGGATCCCACTTTAAACTGTAGGTCCAGTCCCGATTAGCCTTACTGTGCATAAAGTGGACTTAAAACACCAACTCGATAAATAAATCAATCATAAAACTCCCCATATATCTGACACACACCGTGACATTTGTCTTTTGACTTTGTGTCAAGATGCAGGAATTTAATTCCTTTTTGCAGGTCCATATTTACGCTTCTTGGCCATGCTAATTCATTACTCTACAAATAACGGAATACACAAAACAATACAACTGTCCGCTCGAACGCGAGTATAAAAATTCTATCAGCATCTTTTAAGCATGAAATGTCTCTCAAGTTTAGATTTGGTTCTGAAGCTAATTCCTAGACTTTTATAAAACGGGACAATAGTATTTTTTAATAATATCGACGGGACGACCGGGACAAGCCTCTGAAACGGGACTGTCCTGGTCAAAACGGGGCGTATGGTCACCTATACATCTACGGCTGCCATGCTTTTGCAGCTTCCGAGCGAGTCACATGACGTTATCTCAATCGAGCACCTACCCCGAACTCTGTTGCTTACGCTCTACTCTGTAGGCAGGCTCGCTAAACTGTAATTTACTAATTGTACGAAGGTAAAGGAATATTTATTTTAAGTTGTATTTTCTAATACATTTCACAACGATAGGTAAATATGTTTAAAATATACTCTCTTCTGCATGTCTCGAAAATTGTGTTATCGAATTCCAAAGGATCGCAAAATATTATCAGAGCACAACGATTTTTTTTTTTTAACAATCAAAAACCGGAAGTGTCGAATAATGTCAACAGCAATAATAAATAATGGTCCTCCTCCGTGACCGTGCGGTCTAAGGCTCTGTACTTTGCGGGACGGCATGGGTTCGAGTCCGCCTGGGTTCAGTTTCTGGCTTTTCGACCTGTGTATAGGACCGGTGGCAACCCACCATCGTGAGGAAATTGGGGAGCTACGAGTGAGTAGCGTAACCCGGTCTGGAAACTCTCCTATAACGGCTGAGGGTTCGACGTGGTGACCCCAAGTCAATCCATTACCGGCTGGAAATCTCCACGCCTCTAGTTAGGATTGTAGGAGGGAGACTGACAGTCGGGTGATAGGCAAAAGGCCTTCGAAGGCTGTCGAGACCAGTGGCGTGCCCAAGGTGGGGTTGGTGGGGGTTATAACCACCCCTCCCCCCTTTTGGTCCAGTATTTCTAATAAAAAAGAAAGTCAAAGGCAGAAAAATATGTCAAAATGAGAACTGGCTACTTAAAAAATGTACACATAACAACTCCCTTTCGAAAATCCTGGGCACGCCACTGGTCGAGCCATAGGTTTTATATATATATATATATAATAATAAATAGTGGCAGAACGTCACACCAGACCATACCCGACAATGAAGTGGTTAACGCATTGTAATCAAATCAATGGATAAGTTTCAAACGGTACTACCAAGCGATCATCATTGGAACAGTTCTGCTTCATGAACTTCACACATTAAATGAAATGAAGTTCTCAGGGATAGTGCACTGGCAACACTGTTGCCATTGACCACTTCAGCAGCATCGAAAGGTGTTTTACTATTCTAATCCCACGGTTATAATTTTCACCTTAAAAGACACGGAAAATCTGGCGACACTGCCTGTCCCCTCCTCCAGTGCCCTTAAATCTATCTAAGGTGTTCGCTTTCTTACGATGTGTTCCGTAAAGGCCACGCATAACGGGCGGGCAGGTGAAATCACCCAGTGTTGCCATACTACGAGAAAATTCGCTATGCTGAAGAAAATTCAACCGCAATATTTGCTTATACTTTTCTTACTTTATGTTGATTTTCTGCCCGTTTAGATCAATTTGGACGATGAAAATGAATGAAGAGTAAATGAAATTGGTGTATCGAAGTAGGTATGTGGAATTGGGAAAACCTGAATATCAGGTGTAATTTCAATATACACATACCTCAAAATTTAACCAAACTTTTAGTTACAATTATATGGTAGTATATTAATACATATCACTGCATGATATTCTTTCCTAAGTCGAGAATAGGGTCTACTTTGTACAATCTACAATCACTAACTAACTAACTAACTCTCTAGCCTTCTTAAACCCGAAGGTTCATGGCTGCAGCAACACAGGCCTCCTATCCGTCCCTATCTTGAGCAAGATCTATATACTCTTTTCCATCCCTACCGATTTCCTTTAGGTCCATCTCAACGTTGTCCCTCCATCTTCGTCTTGGCCTTCCTACAGGTCTCTTACCATCAGGTTTCCCAACAAGAATCCTGTAAACTCCTCTTTCCTCTCCCATTCGTGCCACATGACCTGCCCACCTAAGTCTTCTTGATTTAATTATTCTAATAATATCTGGACATGAATACAAATTATGTAGTTCAAAATTATGTAACCTTCTCCACTCACCTGTCTCCTCATCCCTTTTAGGTCCACATATTTTCCTAATGATCTTATTTTCAAATACTCTCAATTTATGTTCCTCTTTCAATGTAAGGGACCACGTTTCACACCCGTGTAATACTACAGGCAAAAATTACTGTTTTGTATATTTTAACTTTTAGTTTCTTAAAGATATTAAACGAGAAGACAAAAGTTTATGAAGAGAGAAGTAACATGCATTTCCTGAATTAAGCCTACTTTTTATTTCCTGTTTTATTTCTACAATCACACCGCAATTTATTTCAAAGAGTTTCGAAGTCTAAATACAATTACAAAACTTGGGGAAAAAATTTATACTAATGCATACAACTAAACAAAAAAAAAGTTTATATTGTAACACTTAAAAAAATGCATCTATACTTTTGGTTCACGAACCAACTACTTCGAAGAATACTTAAATGCGTACAAAAAGAAACTAGATGTCACTAGTTAAACTTACATATTGACTGTTCACAGCCATTTTTAAATCCTAATAATTGTAGTAGTTTAACAGTAAGTAGATTTAAAATAGAGTATGCCACTGTATTGTCTCAACGTTGGGTACCAATCTCCACATATCAAACTCCAAAAAGATTATGCATTTGTATAACCCTGAGTTTTAGAAACATTTTGTAGCCATATTCTATTGCGTGTTGCAACGCGACTTGTTTACATTTCATTTGGTCGTGAGACATAGTGGGTAATAACTCCAATTAGGGATAAAATCAATAAAAAACCTTAATTTATTTGATTTTCAATTGATGTCAAGATAATGGAGTGAGTGTCTTTCCTTTATTACTGATGAGGATCAGTTGATGTTAGAAAAATTGATGTGTTGGAACATAAAATACTTGCCTGATTAATGAAACTATTGACTATAAACATTGATTTTTTAAAAAAATTTTAAGACTTATGTACTAGCATTTCTATTTTTTTTAATTTCGCATTTTCTTGCTTTTCCTGTAAGTAACCAATGATATCTTACGCAGAGATATGGCTATGTATAATTAGGAAGGGGGATCACTCAAAAGTCACATTACGTTATCCCAGTTGACCACAATTGACTCGACCAGACTTGCTGTAGGCTATATTAAGAATTTGACGAAACAATTTTGCTGCCTCCTCCATTTCAATTGTCATGTCAATTTTTTTTAAAACAAACTTTTTTGCATCCATTTTTTCTGGTTTGTTTTCACTGTAGCAACATAGAATAATAAGAATAATTGTACTCTTTAATAAATATTCCAATACGTGCACACACACACACCAACCCTTGAACTTACATCTCCCTCCGAACTTATCATAATTGCGCAAGGATACTAGATGTTTTAATATTTTGGAAGAAAATTTATTTTCACATCTCCCTAATTGCCTAATAAAATTCCAGTTTAAAAGTTCTGGACAAATCAGGAGTTTGCAGGAAAATAGGAATTCGTGATATTTAATAAGTCGACACCAATACGCTGTCAATTCTAGGGTGCTTTATGATGAAAATATGGCTTTAAGACAGAATGAAAACCTTTCTTACTGGGCACAAATAGTTAGCACATTAGCGCAAGCTTATACGTTAGTGACAAATTGAATAGGCCTACAGTCAAGTGCAGAAAAACACTAGCCCCATATTCGACTTAACATTCCAAGTTCCAGATTACTGTCATGTATATGTGAGCGTATTGTGTGTGTGTGTCTTGTTGTATGTCCGTGAGTAAAGGCTAAACTTTTATTCCAGTATGTAGTTTTTTACTTTGTAATTTTATATTTTTCTTTCTTTGTTTTCAATATTCCCATTTTTATGTAATGGTTTAAATCGTTTTCTAATTTTCATGTACTAAAATATCGATGTAAACATGGTTAAGTGGTAGGTAAGCTTTAACTTCGCCATGATAAACAAGACGTAATAAATAAATAAATAAAAAATGAGGAATTGCTATGAAGAAATGGAAAAATTTGACCTACGTATCTGGCAACATTGACGCAGAGTCCAACCAAGCTAAAGAAAGGAAACGGAGGTACACGGGGAAGATCCACTAAGTTGTTAGTGTCCGTTGGTGACAGGTTTATACGCAGAACCACATTTACACAGTGAAGGCGACGCACACACGCGCACTGCGTGACTTTTCAGGTGACGACCTACAGGCCACATTGTGTGAAGGCAACAGCACTTTTACCTGGGAGCCAAAATGGCGCATTTGGAGGCAACACCATGCGACTACAGCGCCAACAGCGGCTTGAAGAAAAAAGACAACCAGTCAGATTAGATAAATGATTTCGAGTCTTCAAAGAGATTCTCTCTTCTTCTTCTGGGGGACCTGAAAGGGGGCAGAGGGGGTAAAAAGATGAAGGTCAAAGGTGCAAGTAAGTTGTTTCCGTTGGTATGTGTGTTACTGGCCATTTACACGCCGAACCGCAGAAATGCCAACATGTCTTGCGATATATGGATATCCGCTGAAGAGAATGCTTGTATATGCTTATGTGGCGGGTAATGATTCCATTGCATTGTTGCACACATGGAGCTATAAATCGACGAAATGGACACCGGGTCATGAAGTTGAGAGCTTGGGGTGACAACCTGAGAAACAATGCTTTTTGGGAAAGGCGTTTCTGTTATGTTGTGAATTGTGATCAGTTACAGGATAAGTTACGAGGGTGGGGGGAAGATTGTCGTTTTCTGTTATTCAAGATGGCACAATACACCGACATGCCAATGTAAGTTGGAACTAGTTGGTTATAGCACAGGAAAACTGCTATATTGTAGCTATTGCCTTTGTTGTTTGACATATGGACGAAAGCACGGACACCAATTTCCATGCGCCACCTCGGTGGCAAAGCGCCTTGAGTGGCCGGTTCTGGGTTCAAATCCCGCCTTGGGAATGAGTGTTTCAATTTAATCTAATCATTTTTTCCTCCTCATCGTCGCAATTAGTCAAAATGTGGTAGATAAAAGACGCTAAATAATGACAGTACAAATATGAACTTGCATTACCTTTCTTTGTAAGGTAACACTATTCCCATTCAGACCAATACAAATTATTTCATGGCTGTCCTTAGTTAAAAGCGTTGTTTGCTTAATTCAAAAGTTGAACTAAACGTTTATAATTATCGTATTTGCCGGAATATATGACGCACTTTTTGCTTTACAAAACAAGGTGCGTCTTATACGCCGATACGTTACACCACCAGGAAGAAAGAAAAGACCTAGCATTTGACAAGTTTGTCAATGGGTCAAAGCTTCATGGGATGCTGTCAAAACTAAGACAGTGGTTAAATCATTTACGAAGTGTGGCATTAGTAATGCACTGGATGGTACAGAAGATAATTTGTTTTTTGAGGACTAAGATTCTGATTTAGTAGAGGTTTCTGACTCTTCTTTTAGCTCTGCAGATGAATGTCTGGGTCTTGACAAAGAAGATTAAAATGTATTCTTTCCTAGTTAGATTAGGTAAATTATTTGCTTAAAGTAGTTCCTCATATTACTATAGTTTGAAATACTGTAAATTAATTATAATATCCAGTAATAAAGCCTCCTCTCAAAATAAGATAATTCAAAAGCTGAACCAAGAGTTTTTCGTACATTCAAAAGTTGAACCAAGAGTTTTTGGTCAATTCGAAAGCTGAGCAAAGCGTTTTTGGTTCATTCAAAAGCTGAACCAAGAGCTGCTGGTCAATTCAAAAGTTGAACCAAGAGCTGCTGGTCAATTCAAAAGTTGAACCAAGAGTATTTGGTTAATTCAAAAGCTGAACAAAGCGTTTCGGGTTCATTCAAAACCTGAACCAAGAGTATTTGATCAATTCAAAAGTTGAACCAAGAGATTTTGGTCAATTCAAACATTGAATCAAGAGCTTTTAGCTAATTTAAAAGCTGAACAAAGTGTTTTTGGTTAATTCAAAAGCTGAACCAAGAGTGTTTGGTCAATTCAAAAGTTGAACCAAGAGTTTTTGGCTAATTCAAAAGCTGAACAAAGGTTTTTGGTTCATTCAAAAGTTGAACCAAGAGTTTTTGACTAATTTAAAAGCTCAATAAAGCGTTTTTGGTTAATTCAAAATCTGAACCAAGAGTTTTTGGTTCATTCAAAAGTTGAACCTAGAGCTTTTGGCTAATTTAAAAGCTGAAAAAAGCGTTTTGGGTTCTCAAAATCTGAACCAAGAGTTTTTTAGTTCATTCATAAGCTGAAACAAGCGTTTTTGGTTCATTCAAAAGTTGAACAAAGAGTTTTTAGCTAATTCAAAAGTTCAAATTCACGTATTTGATTAGTTGAAATAAGACAGTTTTTATTCGTGTATTCTAATTATTATTACAATGCTAAATGTTTAATTCTTCTTTGTAGCTGATCAGTAGTAAAGTTTAATTGTTGGACTTTTAAGCACTGTTAGTTTCTTGATGTACCTATGTTTCAGAGACTGTCCGTATTCCACTTTGTGCTATAACCGCGCCGCGCATGTATTGGCGCCTACCCCAAACACACCCTGTGACAGAGACAAATACACCACCCTAAAGACAGACAAAAACAGTCTCTAAAACATAAGTGCATATAGAAACTAAAAACAGTGGTTAAAAGTACAACAATTCAACACTAAATGTTTAGTAACAACGCATGTAGTTATGCAGTCTAGTAAATTATCTTCCTACCATCATCTCGGTAGAATAAAGAATGAGACAAGGGATGCTGAGTTTTCCTCATTCTAGACCACAACACAAAGCTCCCCGCCTTTCATTTACCTCCCAGCCACCTGTACTGTTGGGAGGGCGTTTCCCCACAAACGAACAGAACGTCAAAGAGAATTGAATAATTAGGGCGCTTATGCATTCAAGCCGACGCTCAATTAGACGCATCATATGCATCTCTTAAGATGATTGCTAAGAAAAGCATTAATATGTATGTATGTGGTCCAAATTGTTCCTGCCTTTTGTTTCTTAAAGAGGTCTTTTTGTTCTGTCCCAACCCTGTTGTTAGAAACGGAGAAAATCTTGCCAAATTTGAATGGGAAATCTAACGAGCTCAATAACACTATAAGCTAGTTTTTAGAACGTTTAACTTGAATATCAACAATTGGAATTATGTTGATAAGTGCCAGGTCTGACAAGGACTGCCAGATTTTCCAACTAACAATTGTCAATATATGAGTAAATAGCCAGAACCCTTCTTGATGCATAAAATTAATCTTCACAAAAGCTGAACCAAGCTATTTTTGTTCATTCAAAAGTTGAACGAAGAGTTTTTGGCTAATTCAAAAGTTGAACCAAGAGTTCTTGGCTAATTCAAAAGTTGAAAAAAAGAGTTGTTTTTTTTTTTTTGGCTGATTCGAAAGTTGAACCAAGAGTTTTTGGTCAATTCAAAAATTGAACCAAAAGTTTTTGCCTAATTCAAAAGTTGATCGAAGTGCTTTTGGTCAATTCAAATGCTGAACCAAGAGTTTTTGGTCAATTCAAAAGTTGAACCAAGAGTTTTTTGTTCATTCAAAAGTTGAACCAAGAGTTTTTGGCTAATTCAAAATTTGGACCAACAATTTTTGGTTTATTCAAAAAGGGAATCAAACTCTTTTGGACTCGAACCCAAGACTCGTAGTATCGTAGCGCGCTCTTATAAGGTCGGCTACAATAATTATAAAAATAATAGCAATATTAAGTGCAGTTTTCATTTTTTAAGGGAAATTTGGATGAAAACTGGGCACATTGCAACTTTAAAAAAGAAATTGTGCTTTCTAGCTGTGGCAACAGTGCTCTAGTGTCTCAGAGCTTCCACATTGGGCAACACTGCCAAGGACAAGTCCAAAAGGAATCACCAGCAATCATCTATTATTACAAGTCTAGGTGGTGTCATTGCTTGTATGTCATCCTTCAAGAGGGTAAAGTCTGACCAAAGTTACTAAAAGAGTCATAACGTACAGAGAGAAAGGCTGATAGAAAATATATAGTCCCACGCTCACTTCCCTTGGCGGATAGACCGAGCCAGACGTGGATCCCTAACAACCAAATCGTCCAGAGCTAGATTCCTATCAACGGAACAGTCAGCCCGGGAGGAAATTTATTGCCCGTCCACGAGATACAGTGGAAAGAGTTGGAGAAGGAATGAAGACTAGAGGACGACAAAAAAAAAAAAAAGAGAGAGAGAATATCCAGAGACGGATGTACCCGCAGTTGATGGAGGGGGAGAGCAGTCTCCAGGAATAATTTATTAAACGCTGCTTAATTCCATCCAATTCATGGCTGTCCCTGTGGAATTTTGTCCCGTGGATTTCTCTGAACGAGGTAACGTGAGACTACGAATGGTGTTTTCATACACAGAAACGTTTCCGTCCTCAAGCTGGGGTTTTTCTCTACACGACCCCCTAAGGTAACGTGTTGCTCACTGCTGGAAATATTCATATATGCTTCTTCTCTTGGGATAACAACAATATCGCTTGATTTTGCTTGGGTTCTGTGCCTTGGTAACAATGAACACCACTGGGGCTTTGGTCTGCGTCGGCAAACATTCGAAAAATTCTTCTTCCCTTTCGAAAAAAGCGCTGCAATATTCAAAATTCTCAAAAATTACATCTGTTTAGAATTCCTCATTGAATCCTATGTTTTTAGCTTTTTTAGGAAGAGCTTGACTTTTCCACTGTCTGTGAGGAAGCTTTTAGTTTATTTTTACTTCTAAATGTGTTGTGGAGGTACCTTTATGTTTATATCCTTGCACTTTTCTCAAGGGTTTTCTTTTCACCCCTTGCTTTAAATTTTTAGGTAAGAATTTTAGATGAGGGGATATATATTGAAGGGTGCGAAATGGCCATATGTGTTGACGCACCCAACAATTTTAATTCAATCAAACAATCAATCCTTCCTGAATCTTCATATGATTTGCTTTCGTACTTGTCTGTGATACTGTCTGGCTGCCTTAGCTGAGACCATGGACGGAAGTGCGCATGCGCCAACCGGACGTGTTCAGTGGCTAAATAGGGGTGCCGGCAATTGGGCAGGAAGCAGGTTCCTTGAAAATTGTCTGCTGTGGAAACAACAATGAAGTTTTAACGTAGTAACATCGCCGCCAAAATACATAGAGAGATCTTTACGAATTATGTAAGGATCCAGAACGAAATTAAAGCCATCCATTTCGTACTATATCAGCAAACAGAACATAGCTATCAGGAAAGTATCCATCACGTCACATTAGTAGCTTTATTTTAGATCATTCAATTACATTGATCTCCTTAGTAAGTATTATAATTAGCACAAATGTACACAACACTCATCACGATAGTATTCACTAAAATAGTATTATTGTATGTAGTATTATAAATATAAATGTAGTAACTGAATGGTTTGGAACATTTTCAAGTGTGACGAGGGTGCTTTGTAAAATGTACAACAGAGGTCAAGACGTCCAAATTTCCGTTATTCTACTTCGAAACGGTTTCTTGCGAATTGTAAGAGTCATCACAAATCATAAACACAACACAGAAAGCGGTAATATACACAACAAGCGAACACATACAAGCGAAATATCACAGGGTAGTTTAGCGAGTCCTTCTCCCTGCTTCCCCTCTTGCGTTTGGAATCGTCCTTTGCAGGTAGTTTCGTCTTCCTTGGCCGGACTGTATAAAATATGCTTAACGTGCTACGAAACTATTACCGTTATCTACGCAACAGCAAAAGGAAACCACGTGAACAAGTCACTTGAATGCTCTAGATGCAATTTTTAAGAAATTGGAAAAATATGACATTTTTCGAAAAATTCAACTTTAAGTTATCGTGATGGGGTGTTGATGGTGACAGGGTGCGGAATCATTTAAGACTGGTGGGGGGGAGAAACCCCTCCCCACAAACATACATATAAATTATACGATATACATATTTATAATGTTATTAAAAGTAAAAATAAATTACTAAATTAAATTACTAAATTAAAATATTATTATTAATTAACCAAAAATAAATAAATTTGTTAAAATATATCAGATACTAATATTATAAAGTAGCAAACTACGTCCTTTACTAACTGCTTAAAAATGTTAATAAATTATGAAATGGTTGAAGTGGTTTTATTATGTGTAAGTTTTTATTAAGTTTTTGCTTTATGTTAATATAAATCAATTACATTTCATAGTTATTATTGTTTTGCATTCTTGTTTTACTTTTATTGTGCGTATTGATGTAGATTTGTTAATGATCTCTTGAGAGAGAAATGTCATTGAACACTCACAACTACACTAATTTGTATATGTATTCGATATTATTCTAGTACAGTATATTCGAAATTAAAAGTAATTGTTTATCTTTTGTTTGTTGTAACAAAAACTATCCCCCCGAAAATTTTTGGTGGGGGGGGACTTTTGAGGCCAAGATTGTTGGTGGGGGGAAATCCCCCGTCCCTCCATGATTTCGCACCTTGGGTGACCTTACAGAGAAAGTAACACATTTCCTAAATAACAACAGATCTACGTAGGCGAGAAATGCATGCTAGGCCAGGACTGGAACGTTAGTTTCTGGCCAGTTCTGATTGGGTCTGCATTTTTCGCTGAAATGTTTATGTGCGCCAAACATACTGTTGCAAAGGATCTGTATACCACGAAATCTAACTGAAGCATCATAAACTAACACCACCAGTGTTTATCTATTACTAAACTTTGCCCCAATCCTCCCACCTTCACATTGCCTCAGAAATTGAACATCTAATTCCCAAAAGGTTCTGTGAAAACTATGCCGCATTCATTGTTGAGCATTTGAAGAACTTGCTCTTTCTATAATATGAATCATAATATTTCACAAGAAAACTTCAGCAGTTAGCTGTTCTACAAATCTTTCCCTGACATAATTTGAACTGAAAATTGAATGACAGTATACAATATTTATTAGTTCGGTTACAATATTCTAATTAGTTATCATATCCTATTTCTCCGATGAAAACTTTGATCATAAAACATAAAAAGTAATGCATCTGCAACATCTCGGTAAGAATTGTTACATTTTCGAACATAAATTACTATCTTTGATCAGGAAATTAAAACAAGACTTATTTTATTTGTACAAATTTGGAGGCATCAAATTAGAAAATAAACATGTCTACAACTAAATTATACAAATCTTGATCTGCAAATTTAAACAAAAGTTGTCATAGTCTACAACTTCAGAAGCCTTACTCAGAAAACAAACATGTCTACAGCTAAAATTTACAAACTTTCATGAAGAAATCTTAGCGTGTTGCCACAAATTACAACGTCATTTACATACTTTGATTAGAGAATTGTCACTAACTTCAGATTCTTCTAGTGCATGTAAAAAAGATCTTAGGATTAGATTTTTTAACACCTTCACGTAAACTTGAACCTTCCACATATCTGAAGGCAAGTCTGATCATGAAATTTGACCCCATCAGTCTAAAAAAGATTTAAAAGACTGGTACAAAAAAATGACTCGGTCTTCCATCCTTTCTGTCATCCAATATCGTTCTTGTGGAAAGTACCATCACAGGCCAGGATCAAAAAGAAGATGAAGAAGAAGAGGTTTACAAAGAAGAGGCCTGTTTCCGTTTAACTTTACGGTCGCCGGCGATTGTATAGTCACAGACTATGAAAAGGGAGGAAGGACCAAATGGTCCACAGATACTGTTTCATCCACTGAAGCTTCCAGACTCATAAAAAACAATAAAGCAACAAAAACACCAAATATCAGCTTACTTCCATTGATGTGGAAGGACACGCTCTGTGAGTTTCCTGCGCCCGGTTGAAAAGGGGTAGAAAAAATAAACATGGTGAGTTTCCCTTCTTTTTCCACTTGAAAATCTACCCGTTTAGATGCGGCTTTGAATGATGACCTCTATATGTGGAACAAGGTTAGGCTAGATGTTGTAACCAGATTGCTTACGTTGCGTTGTAATAATTGTGTGGAAACTGTGTGCTGCAAATTGTTTCCAACTACAGTAAAGCCGGACTTCGCTTAATCCGGACAGGCAAAAGGCAAAATGAGAGCATTATCTGTACACTCCTTAAGTTTACAATAATAATAATGTATAGATATGCACACATCCTGATTTCTTGTCTACCTAGATACAGCAACCCCTATCCCCTCAGCCCCAAAGTAAAATATATATATAATTCGCACACTGGGCACGACAAAAGGCCAGAAAATTACACGCAATGCCTGTCACTCACTAAAAAGTTACATACCGTTATTATCTTTCAGTGCCAAGAAGGTAATACGTATGAGTGGTCATGTGGATAACAACATGTAGTTTCAGCTTTGGGAGAACTGTTTAAAATCACAAGTGCACCAAGAAACAAAAAAAGGTCGAATATTTATTCATTGAAGGTTCGTCGTTAGAGATATTGTGCAGGGGGTGTACGTAGATGTCATTCTTGTAACCTCAATGGAAGATCTTTCGATATTATATTGGTGACAGCAGACACAATCGTGAATGAGATATAAATTATATGTACATCGTTCACATGAAATATGTGGACTGAAGAAAAATATCATCGCATGTCCTTTGTTTGTTGGGTGCAATCAAATTAATCTTCTAACATCAAAATCGAAACAAAAATGCATTTTTTTTTACTCTAGTAACATAATAAAAGTGCAACTCCTAATGAGGCACTTTTGGTGAATCAAAATACACACAAAAATGCATCAAAGGATACGTTTACTTTACTTTTTACTTTTTATGAACCAAAATGCATCAATTAACACGATCATTGCAAAGAAACTAACCTTACACATTTATACGTGTTATTTGATGATCAACCTTGAAATGCATAAGGTATGCAGATCAATAGTAACTTTAGTATGACTTTCCTTGTTATTGATATAATAATCGTGACATCATGTAGGCCTACATGTAGACTTACTTAATGCGGTGTGTGAAGTGTGCTGATACCTATAATCTTTATATAGTGTAAAAACGTGTAAACTTTAGTGTACATTTCGAATCAAAGGATTTAGGGAGTACTCTACCCCCTTCCAAAAAAAATGCGGGATACAATCTACCCCTGTAAGTCCCTCTTCCTGCTCACTGGTCCTGGGGGTGGAGATATTATTATTTATAAGCTTACAGATTAGAATTTTTTTAAAAAAATTAGCTCGAGAAATTTAGTGTAAAAACAAGAATTAGGCCAGAATTTCATGTTTTCATATTATACAAATTAATACAAAAATAAATGGTTCCACGACTTTTTGAAGTTCAAGAAAATTATTTTTTATGTGCGAGTTCACACAACATAAACTTCATAATAAAGAGAATCGAGGTCTCTCCACAGAATATAAATAATAATAATAATATTTTGGCAACAGAATACTGGTTTATTACTATTAGTTTATATAAATTGACATCTTATTGTTATTATCACGTATACTATTCAATTTTATATTAAAAACCTGGCCCCCAAGAATATAATACCAATAATAAGAATGTGGCAATAAAATAATTATATTTAGTTTACAATAACAATTACCATTTGACAATTATTACCCCATTTCTACTTCAGTTTTACTCATATATCAAAACACGATCCCCTCTACAAAAAAATTTAGCAGCGCCCATTGGTGGTGATTGTCATATATTTTTATGTTGATTGATGGTTATTGTTAGTTTTAGACATGGAGGGGGAGGAGACATTGCCCCTCTGTCACCCCGCTTAATCCGCCCTTGCAGTGCTGCGCTCAACTTCCAACGCGTTCCTTTGCAACAATACTAACGGCTGACTATGATGAAGATTCTTTCCAGATTTTGAGAGTTGCTTCTGGTCCTTTGGACCGGCGCATCCGAAAACCAAAAGGCTTTTCAGGGCTGTCTGTAACTCGCCTTCCTAATGGACTTTGCACTTGGACCCCGCTGTGCGTCTCCTACACAAAAACAGCTCTTGAAGGGAAGCTCTCCAGGTCGGCGTGGGAGTAGGAGGTCAGCTTCCAGAAGGAAGATTCCAGAACACACGAGGCTGGTGGGGGGGAAAGTAGATTGAAATTTCCCTTCGAGTTTAGAATATTTCTCTCCATGTAGAGAAATTTCCCACTGTATAGGGAAGTTACCCACCATATAATAAAATTTTCACGGAAACTTTCCATCATATAGTACAGTGGGATGTTCAAGTATTGCTCGGCAAATTGTACATGACCTTTTTCATTTGGTTTTCTCAGGATGACCACTCTAGAACCATTATAAAACTCAAGTATAATTCCCGGTTTTGAAGACGAACTTTCTAAAAATTCAAGGATACAAGCAGATGTTTTTTTTCTATTACAATCTTGCGTATTTACTGCCTCCCCCCGCGCACATATATAGTATTAACAATATAAAAGTCTGTGCGATTTCAATGTTTCCAAAAATTCAAATAAACGGTATAGCCCTAATATTTAAAATATTCATTAAGGTGCAGAGTTCACATTTGCCATTTAACATACTCAGACTCGAAATACATCTACAAACGCAAGTCACAAAAGTTACGCATGAAGAAACTTATCTACGAAAAATTGTTAGTTGAATAAGAAGTTAAAACTCAAATTTAACTGATCAACTTCCGTCTGTCAGATAGATCGTTCTACAAAAGAACACTAACAAAGTAAACGGATTCAGAGATAATGTTGTTGTTTTTTTCAAGTAAATTTCTTTT
Organism: Lepisma saccharinum; assembly: GCF_977018435.1. NCBI lineage: Eukaryota > Metazoa > Arthropoda > Insecta > Zygentoma > Lepismatidae > Lepisma > Lepisma saccharinum. The sequence goes on along the minus strand of NC_139252.1, from coordinate 22,870,901 downwards.
CTTTTTCTTTCCTCGATAAAAATAATAGCTAAACTAAAACACTTGCCTCAGGGCATTTATAAATTCAATGAGATTTGCATTAATAAAATTTGCAATTTTTCACGTAAAAAAAAATCACGCAGAATTTCCGGAGCAATTTACGCACAATTCCAGGAATTCAAGGAATTGCCGGTGAGTAGCCACCTTGTTTCTCTTACATCCTACGTGATTTTAAGGAATGGATCCTTGCGTGTTGTGGTACAGAGTACATCTGTATTTTAAAGAAGCTTGTGGAGCGTTTGTTTCACTTCTTCAAGCTGTCATTGAGTAAATCAAAAATAATAAATGTGGCGTCAGGAGAATTTGCTTGGTAATACTTATGCATCCCACTCTACGTGTAAATGATGCATAAATGCGAATGTGTGACTACCTTTTTGCACAATATAAACATGGCTGAATAGAAGAACTGATTTGAATTTAATTTAATTGACTTTATTGTTGGAGAGGTTCAGCTGTTGGTCTACCACCTAACCCCGAAAAGGCATAGTATACATATCTTAACTCCGCTACTGTAAGGAAATACATGTAATGAAAATGAAGATATATATATAGTATTTGCAAAAATATAGGTATTTCTGAACACGAATATTTTCACCACTTGTAACTTTACAAAAAATTCGTAAACTTTCTACTGTGTCGAGAACTTGTCAATATAGCAAACTCTACAATTGCTGTGAATTACCTTCCTTTGAAAAATTTTCACTTCATATGGACATTTTTCCTACCGTACAGGGAAATTCTCACCGTATGTGGGAAATTCCTGAAATGGAATTTTATTAATACAGAAAAATTTCCAACCACATGTGTAAATTTCCTCAAACCGTGAAGGAAATTCCTCATCGTATAATAAAATTTTGCAGCATATATTTAAAATGTCGACAATGTAGTAAATTGCCGAACATGTATGGGAATCTGTACTCACATGTAATTGAGAAGATTTCAAAATACTACGAGATGAAGTACAAAACTATTTCTTATGTTTTCGTCATTATTATTAATGAATTAAATACATTGTTTTGTTGCTGGCTATACCTAATATTAATTACTTTGATACTGGTCTTTAAAGTGCGCGTTTATATTATTTCTTTATAATATTCCATCGTCTTGATTCCAAGATGTTCATATTCATGTGAGAATTTCTGGGAAATTGGGACGGACTCGTAAAAGAAGTACGGTGGGAACCATGTGTGTATGGCAGACAAGGGTAAATGTGGGAACACACGGGGTGCATAGCTAACAGCGAACAGAACCTCCTGGAATGTCATCTGCAAAACGTCGCCACAGGAAATTCCTGCGCTCACTTAACGCCAGCCCCCCTCCCCCCTCCCTCTCTTCGTCCGTCCTGCCAGCAACATTTTACACACCACCAGCTTCACTTGGCTGGTCCTTGTACATCAATAATAGAATCAGAGCAAAGTAGCGTCCTTTTGCTGGCGCAACCGTCTCCTATTTCACAGTTCTTGCATCCACAAACTTGTATGTCCATTTACATCACATACTAAAAAAGATGCAGAAGGGAAGCTTCACCGTCACGACCAGCCTTTAAAACGCAAGAAAAATGCTAAGGAAAATGCTTTCATCTAAAGCGGGCTTAACACTTCGTAAAATTTAAAAAAAAAACTAAAAAAAAAACAATAAAATCACAATAAGCCACTGGCGTGAGCCAAAATTTTCCCAAATACAATAAATTTCTGCAATATTTTTTTTTTTTTACAAAGAACAAAAGTAGCCGTTCCTTATATATAAATATATATATATTGTTTTCCAATAAGAACGATATGATTTTACAATGAAATAAAATTTTTATATTATTTTGAAGCATAGTTTATTACATTATATTTTGAATAACACATCATTTAAGTGTCCACCTCGACTTCCTGCACACGAGTGAATTCGATTAACCCAATTTGCGATGACTTTGTGCAATAACTCGGGCCTAATGTCACGAATGCAGCGTTCGATATTCAATCTTATGCATCAAGGGTTCGTGGTCTGTTTGCATAGACTATAGATTTCAAATAACCCCACAAAAAGCAATCTAAAGGAGTTAAAATCACAACTTCTTGGAGGCCAACTAACAGTTGCATTTCTTGAAATAATCCTTTCACCACTGTTCTTGCAATACGTCGATAGCGGCATTAGCAGTGTGACATGTGGCACCGTCTTGTTGGAACCACATGTCCTCCAAATCAATTTCATCTAAATTTGGCCACAAAACAAATCGGTACCACTCACCAGTCACTGTAACTGCATCTCCTATCTCATTTTGGAAAAATAAAATAGTCCGATGATGCCACCATGCTATAAACCACACCATACAGTGACCTTTTGCAGATGCAAGGGCTTCTCGTGAATCTCTTGTGGATTGTTTTCACACCAAAAACGACAATTTTGTTTGTTAACATCCACTTAACCAGAAATGAGCTTCATCTGAGAAGATAATTTTTTGCCCAAAATTATGATCCGTTTCAAGTTTCAAAAGAACGTCTATTTTCATACATTTTTTTGGATAATAACCAAACGTTCTTGAAGCGTGTATTTAGCCATGGTGAATTATCACAGTATACTAAACACAAATGACAACTAGTGACAGTTATAACATTTGAAGCATAGTTGCCAGTTCATTTCAAAATCATCATTCTTATTGGAAAACCCTTTATATGTGGGTGATAAATTCTAAAATGGCATTAACTTTAGTTAATTATCTTATTTAGTAGAAACGTATGGAAATGTAGCAGAAACTTCACTCAAGTTTATCGTGTAGTACAAATTGTAAGAGCCTTATTTTTTTCAAAGGTAATAAACTGTTGATTTCTTGACTTGCGATAGATGCCCAAAAATTGAGGAAAGGAAATTTGAACTCAAACTGTATAATTAGTATTACACCACTGAGTTATGGTTTTCAGCACACCTCCTGACTACCAAGTTTCATATTTCTGGTAGTTCCAGTTGTTGAGATGCAGAACGTGACTGACGGCGAAAACATGATCTACCACCTCTTGTAATGGTCGCAGAAATGCTCACTCGAAATCATGTTTGAACAAACACCACTTGTGTGTTGGTGTATGCAATCTGCATGCCAACACGCTTCAACGTGTGAGATTGTTCTTCCAATATCTTCATAACAGCGACACGCCCAAGGAATGTAATCACGAAACGGATTCTTTTTCTTTTCACATTAATTATACAACAATTAATTTCAGGCCAAATTAAACGAATCCAGTTTATTCTTGAGAGTGGTGTTTGGTCTGTATTATTTATTGTGAAAATCGAGCCTGGAAGGTGGAAGATATTCAAAAGGTTACAAGTGAGCTACGGAGAAATAAAAAGGATAACAATAGAATGGAATGAGAAAAATATTGAATATAGTAAAAGTTAACTGATGGAATAATACACAAAAATACACTAGAAACCGGAATGAGAAAAATGGTAAAAAATTGCAAAAATTAACTTTAGAGAAAAAAACCATGAACAGAAACACAAATGAGACGTAGTGTGGCAATTTACTAAAGAGGAATGACTATCTGAATACAAAGATAATAATACCAAAGAAAATAACGAGAGAGAAGAATTCGCGATTCAAGTTATCCGATATGCCATCTGGTGAGATTTGTGGGAACTACTGTATTTATGACATCATGTTGTGTTGAACTCGTTCAAACCATGGGGAAGGCGCGATTGTGAAAGAGGATTACATGCAAATCAGGTTTTAAATTGTACTTTATAAGTAAAACATGTTTTTCTTTTTCGAAAGTCATGAAGAGTCTTGCCCAATGCATTAAGATAAACAATATATTATACATGAAATTTGGAACAAATGCAAGTCGATGTGCGAAGATGGAAATAGTTTGAGAATGAATTTAAATGAATAAAAGTCCTCATTAACCTATTTGTGCACAAATGGACTTCATTTAAGCAAGAACTTACCTCAGGAAAAATAGAAATGGAAAAGAATACGTTTGATTTATGGCTATTAGACTGTTAGAAAATAACTATTTTTATTCTTCTTCTCTGGGTCAATTCTTACGTGTCATAAATGTTATTGAAGAGCATATTAAGTTTCATAATGTCGAGTTTTAATTACTTAAGGATTCCTATTAATTATAATATGTGACAAATGATCAATTCCTTCAGGACAAACCATTGAATTTCTCTACTAGGTGGCAGGACGTCAGAACAAAAGACACCTGAATTCTTGCACACGGATTGGCCAAGAATTAAGAACAAAGTTGGCCGATGGATGGCGCTGACAATACTCTGCCAACATTACGAGTCCCCTAACTTTATAGACGCTCTCTGTGCACATCAGTACACAAAGGATAGTCGCAGCCATTTTGCAGTCGATTTGTATAAGAACAGACGATCGCTTACTCCTGCAATTGAGCGCAAAAGGTCATAAAATTAATAACGCCGTATGACGCTTTTGGATCAATTTTATTGGTTGCTTTGATCATAAAAGTCTGAGGCATGGCATTCAATAACTACTTACGACCGCTCGGAATAATTGAGTGTGCACTGCGTTTGACAAACACGCTATGGATATAACTAACACGCACACGCATGCAAAGATGTGTGTGCGTATGAATACGCTAATAACCCAAGGTAGGCACAGAACAGATGGGTGTTTAAGGAAGCCTATTACACTGAAAGTACATGAACAGTTGGGGTTTATTACAAGAAGGAATGCAACAGGAGATCACTTGATGAGATACTCAGATGCGTTGTTCAATCCCGCCTTTCCTCGGCCACCCCCTTGCTTGCACAGTGTTGCCATAGCCCGAAAATATAATTTCCCCTTTCTGGGTGCAACATTTCACTTTTGGGTTCAATTTTCCCTCAATTTTTGCAAAAATTAAATCCGCTATTAGATTGATTGATTGAGTTGGTGTTTTAATTATACTTTATGGCACAATAAAGCTAAATTCGCGATTAGAAAACTATTAATTGACCTATAGGATATATAGAATTACCGACATGTTAAGACTGATTAAATCAATGGGATACGTGAAGGAATAACAGAAAATGAAAAATATTGTAAGAATAAGCATAGCTTGAATTGAGGGGGAGATGACATCCCCCATTAGCGAAACTTATGTTTAACATCCCAATATAAGTCTCATTGCATACAACAATAGAAGAACCCCGCCCCGTTACATCAAGGCTAACTTTCACTTCAAACCCTGAGAATAATGATATAATAATGATATACGTGTGTGCTATATCCTTTCTGGTAACAATTAATCTTACCATTGCTATCAGTGGCGTGCACTGAGTCCAAGATCTGGGCTGTCTCACTCTGTCACGTGGTCCTAGGCTATGAATAGAAATAAATTTACCAACTCCTAAGAAATCAGGTTGCCAACTCATAAGAAATCAGGTTACCAACTTATAGAAAATCTGGCTCCCAACTCATAAGAAATCAGGTTGCCAACTCATAGGAAATCAGGTTACCAACTCATAAGAAATCAGGTTGCCAACTCCACAATCAGCATCATCATCTCACTGATATGAATAATATTATTTTCAGATTCTCATCGATTTTGTATTTTATTCTCTAGACTTGAGGCTTCGCAGAGAGAATAGCTAGCCTAGAATATACGCTCCTGAGTGCTATTTCACGTAACATATGATATGGTATGGTTTATTTAACTTCGCTTTTCTGCCACTTTTGGCTAATCGCAAAGATCAGGATGAGTGATGATATGATGAAATTGATGAAGGGACATTGACAAAGGACACCCATGCCCAGGCCGGGATTCGAACCCGGGAACACTGGCGCCGTAGCGCGCTGCGATAACCACTACGCCACGGAGGTCGACATCTGAGAAGCCCATATTAATCCTATTAAAATAACTAGATATATATTTACATATCTAACACCACACCTGTTTTGATTTACACGAATCTGTTTCCTGGTAATTATGTACATAAAAATCCGGAGCACAGATATGATCTACTTGTAGTTGAAGTGTTAATTCACTGATTGGCTCATTGGGTAGAACAGGGGTTTCCAACTGGCGGCCCGCGGTCCGCCTTTTGCAAAATACATTAATTGTATGTATTTTTATTAAAATACGTTCTTTTTATACTGAAGGAAGGGAAGATCTGTGAAGAAAGACAATATCACAGGTAGAATTGATTCGATCAAATAATGACATCGATTTCGGCAGCACATACACGTGTAAAAGTGTTTTTTCTTCAATGAAGTTAATCAAGAACCGCTACAGAAGCCGACTTCACTGCTTCACCTTCTGAGACTTTCAAATACAGAAATTGAAGTGGACATTCCAACTTTAATAAAAGAAGCAGATCGACCTCAATTTTCACATTGAACACTTACTATGAAGGATTCTTATTTGTATGGTGTGTTTTTCATTTCTTTCAATTCATCCATAAGTATTGGGTTCTTGTGAAATAAATTGTAATTATACAATTGATTTGTGATTCCATTGTTTTTATTGCCTCATTTTAGAAATTTAGGTCATGCGAAAGTACTACATTTTCAGTTCAGTACTTACAATTTTTTGTAATTTTTAATCCCCCCCCCCAAAAAAAAAATGCGTCCCGCCAATCAACTGCTAGATATAATTTTGGCCCTCGGACCTTTTGAAGTTGGAAACCACAAGGTTTGAATTTTTGGTGCCTAAGGACAAGTTCCTATAGTACCGTTCGAATCTTTGAATTGTCTTATTTGAGTCGGATTTCACGTTAATGAGGTACATTGCGGTTTTGGCCAGATACATACCTCGTGAAGAATACATGCATGCGAAGAAATTAGCTGTGTAATTACAAATATAGTGGGAAAGCAGTGGCGGCGATTAGAGGCAGTTCCGCCCCACTTTTGCCCCCGCACTATGGCCTTGCTAAGCCTGGTCTACCACGACAGAGTAAACTGTCCTTGCTCGACCCAGTTTTGTCACACAATCGCCGCTAGTGTGGGAAAGTATTAAGTCATATATATAGGGTGTTTTTTTTAGAGTGATAGAACTTTGAATTGAAATAAAACACATAAAAAAATAAGTTTGAAGCCAATTGTATTTTTATTTGAAAGATAACTTTCTGACACTTACTTTTTGAAAATAATTTCCGGCATATGTCCACCACGACTAGCTGTGATGAACCGGATTCGATCAGTCCAATTTTGAACCACTTTTCAAGTAATTGGGGACGTATGTCGTTAATGACACGAGTTATGTTGGCTTCCAAAGCGTCAATTGTTGCTGGTTTATCAGCATAAACCAGAGACTTTAGATATCCCAAAGAAAATAATCCAGTGGCGTTAGGTCACATGATCTTCTGAGGCCAATTCACTGACAGCACCGATATTTCCGAAGTGCTCTATACGTTTGGCGAACAGAACATTGATTTTGGAAATATATTTCCACAATTTGTAAACGTTGTTGCGGCGTCAGTCTTTCCATGATCATTTGCCAATGCTCACTGATATGAAATGTCAAAACAACATGTCATCAAAACAAAACAAATGACAGCTATCCCTATCGAAAGTTCTATCACTCTTAAAAAAACACCCTTTATATATAAAAATTGTATATATGTTACTTCATTATCATTTGTTTTATTGGGGCGAATAAATTAAGTGGTGAAAAGAAAATTTGATTTGTGTGTGATAGTATTTAGCGTCGCTTTTTTGCCACTTTTGGGTAATTGTAACGATGAGGATGAGTGATATGATGTAATTGATGAACGGATACTGACAAACAACCATGCCCAGATTGGGATTCGAACCCAGGACCTCTGCTAACTACTCCGTCAAGGAGGTCGGCGAAAGAGTAAGTAAGAGCTATGAACCGGATATCTTCAAAATTCCTTGCAATTTCGATATTTTTCATAGAATTGTACCCGAATTTCCCCGAGACGAGGGAAATTTCCCTTCAGCTGGCAACACTGTGATGTCTTCAGGGCATTTCAGTACTATGGGCGCCTTCGAAGGTTATGTTTATAATCTTCTGGCAACCTGCAATAAAATTGCTGTTCCAACGGCTGGAACAAAACCTATGCATGTTTTTGCAAAAACAACTCCCTCTCGAAGCTTAAAAGAACTTAATTTTCCCTTCCTCACCCACCCCCTCCGCTAGTCCACACTGACGCACCTGATATCTCCAGTTATAGTTACGGGCATAGCAGGTGAATTTTGTTTTCCACTAAGCGCTCTAGGGAGTTTTACTCTAATGGAGTGATACCAGTCCTGCAATAAAACAAGATGAAGCCGTCTTTGCGGGGAGCAGAGGGGGAGGGGGGGGGGGGGCAAACGCTACGTGCAATCTTCCCTTTTGATGATCTGCACCGAGATTTTCTTATTTCTGCTTCGGGGTGCTTTGAATATTTACCCACTTCTAAACACACCTGTGCGCGGGTCGTGGACGTTTAGTTATAGGTCATGTATTGGTTTTTATTATCCGTGTTCCTTTTTTTTACTCTTTTCTGCTAGCTTTGTGTTCTTACATTAGGAAAGCCCCTGCATGTGGCTGGGCATTTAGCCAGCATAAAGATTACCACAAAAGATCTTTGTTTGCTGTGACCTACAACGCACCTTTGTAGTCTTTGAAAAGATACTTTTCAGTGGCGAATTCTTCATGTTATAAGATCCACCACTGGCGCTAGTGTCGCTAGGTGAAGCAGGGTGGATAACAATCATGATTTTTATTTTAAAAATAATCTTTAATAATTTCATTTATTTAAATCGATTTTTTGATTTTTTTTAAAAAAACGCTTAATATTGCTTGCATGCTTTTTGGCACCATACATATATGTAGGGACGTGAAGTTTTCGATTTATTTTTACATGAATTTAGATATTATTTTTCGCGGTTTAGGGCAAAATTCGGTGTCATTAATTTAAAATCGGTTCTATTTTTACATGCATTTTTACTGTTCCTTTTATGCTTAAGATTTTTACATTGTTTTAGATTTGTAAAATTAACACATATTTTATTTTCAATTACCAAAAAAAAATATGGCTTACCTTTGTGAGAAATGATTACATTTCTTCCATTTGGAAAACTATTTCATCTCATCAGCCACTAAATATGAAATGTTTATTGAATGATAACACCCAAATCTTAGAACGCAATCGTACACATCACATTTCCCTAACAACGGCAAAAAAATATCTGCGACCGTTTTGTGTAGACATACATATACACGTCCCCCTCCTACGAAACACAACCGGTGCTTCTCCCTGAAAATTTTCCCGTTCCTGCGAAATTTTTCTTCTGGGAAGATCACCCGAGCGAATTCTATTTCAGGACGAGGTAACCTCTGTCGTCGTGTCTGCGCCAAACTGGAATAAATGAAGCGCGACAATCTCTTGAATCGAACTATCACCAGGTAGACTACAAATGACATAATAGGGCTTCAGGTAGTTATTTTTGAAGAGAAAAAATGTTATTTCCAGTTTATATGGCATATTTCGCGACGTTTTTCGTGTTAAAGTATAAAATTCGGTGTTATTCTGAAAAAAAAAAAATGGCATAATTCGCGTTTTTCGCGATTCCGAAACACAGAAAACTTGCTTCCATTACCTACCCAAATACATTTTAAACACTTTATTTTGGTTTCCTCAACTTTTCGGTGCTATCGTTAAACGAAAACTTCACGTCGCTACACGTCTTTTATAAAAAAGCTTTTTCTAGTAAACAGCCCTGTAAAATATTTGAACAGTTTCATTAAAGCAAATAAAAAAAATTACATGTAAATATACATTTTTCTGTTTCTGATACTGTATACATGAACCTATTATGGAAATGTTTGTTGAGCGTATTAATGAAACTATATTAATTTCAGGAACCTTTCTTCAAGTGAAAATAAAACTCTATATTTGTAACAAAATATTTTTGAAGTCTTTGTAGCTAATTTTGGGCAATTTTTTTAGTGATCGTTTGCAAAATATCAGCTGCCATGTTAATTTACAGTTTAGTGACAATGACACTAATATTTACGGTTTAATATGATTAGTATTTTGTATACATATTTTTGTATACATATAGTGTTTGCTATTTTTGCCCACAAAATTAATGAATATTAAATCAAGATAAATCTAAATGCGACAAGAAAATTGGGCGACATTGGGAAATTGTATCTCTTGGAAAGGGAAATTTGGCCCTCAGATTGTGGCAACAACGGTTTCTGTGCCGCGCTTGGCAGAGGCAGTGTTGCTATATGAAGAGGAATCCACGTCCAATTTTAGGTAAAATGAGAAATTTTATGAAAAATATATAAATTGCTGGAAAATTAAGTTCTCGTACTTCTGTTTTTCTCTTACTTGCATGCCAGCCAGAATTGGTGTTTTATTTCTATTGTATCTACTTAATCTACATTATACAATAAATAAGAATTGTTGCGTAAATAAACATCACGTGTTTATTCTCCATCCACTGAAAGAACGAAGTTAATGTAAACAAAATCACGTGACTTCTGAGAATTAATTCCTTTCCTGTGTGTAAATTCTGGTTATTTTGCTCATGAATGTGTTGGTCGTATTTGCACAACTTTTAATATAAGGTCCAACAACTTTAATATGGCAGCTAGGTGGTATGGTCTTATACCATATATTATATACCTACGATCTAAATTCCTACCATAGGAACAACTAATAGAATTTCTCAAAAGACACGTGTCTGTTCTAAAATTACATACATGACAGTTCAACTTTGTACCTCCTGGAATAAAAAACGCTATTGAATCACTGGCTCTGCACAGTATTCTTTACAAGTTGCTCTCTTGTGTGTTTTAATCGATATATCTAAGCACCATTTATCATTGTCGTCGCGATTAAAAAAGCGACGCAAAAATAAGAAAAATACACAAAACAAAAAGACGTCAATAACTGTGCTAGTGGCTTAGCAAAATTAGTAAACAGTTCGTATTCATAATCTTTTTGTTTAGCAAACTATTTTGCTCAATATTGTTCGAACAGTAACTTTTGTCGGATACCTGAAAAACAAGTAACTATTCGCTGTAAGAACGAAGTTAATGTAAATATAATACATGTCCCTTTCCAGAAACACTATTGGTCGTTGGAATGTCAGTTGTCCAGGAATATTGCGCGTATAATTAATAAATAAATTACTGCCGGTATGCACAGACCTGTCTTTTGATATCTTAAATAATACACCGATTATCATTCTCTCTCTTCTATCAACGCAAATTGCGCACTTTTTTTATTTTTGCCACATGAGTTGTAATAACTAATAATGTATTAGACAATTTAACCACTCACGTGCAGCAGTTCGTAAGACAAGCTGCGTAATATGAATGACGGACGTGTCATTAATTGGTAAAGTTACTAAGAACTGGACTAACTTATTTTAGCAGTGCCGAGTGGTTAGCACATCGCGCTGCGACGCCAAGGGTCCCGGGTTCGAATCCCGCTCGGGCTTGGTTGTTCGTGAATGTCCATTCATCAATTTCATCACTCATCCCCATCTTCTCAAATTAGCCAAGATGTACAAAACGCGAAGTAAAATAAACTAAATCAAATCAATCAACAATCATTATTTTAGCAGTGTTTCCAAGATTATATAAACGAGTATCTTGCTCCTCATCCTCGAAATGAGTACATTGTTGGTCATTACGTAGCTACTTATTTATTTATTGAAATTTCCAGTACAGCAGAAGCCATTTTAAACCAGAAAGAAACAACAGTAAAACAAGAGACTAAGATTAAAAACAAAAGAACGGATAACATAAAATAAACAAAAATAAAACAAGCCAAAAAAAGTACCAAGGTAAAAAGATCAGTTTCACAAAAGCATTACTTATGTACAATTTTTTCTATGTTGCTGATAAAAAATGAATATGAGGTGAATATATCTATTTGGTTTGAGATTATATTGAACTGATGCGGTAGCCTATGGAATAGTGAACGTTGTATGAGTGAGAGCCTGGGAGTTGCAGTGTGGAAAGTTTCCTTTCTCCGTGTTCTATGTCTAGGCACTCTTGAGTGAGAGTTCGTGGAATGGGATGCTGCATCTTAAGTTTCCATTTGTAATCTTATATAGCAATTTCATATCTGCAATGTATTTACGAGTTTCTGGAGTATTAATGTGCAGATTTATAATCAGATCTCTCTTAGGCAGGTGTCTCAGGGCAGGCACTCTATATCGAACGATGGAGAGGAAAAAGCTGAGTACACTGTCGATCTTGGAGGTATGAGAATGGGCAGCCATGTTCCAGATTCGTGAAAAATATTCTAGAATGGGGGACACAAATGTCTTGAAGTAAATGGAAAGTGCTTTCGGGTTATTGATTTCGGTGAATCTGTAAAGTAGGCCTAGCATACGCATTGCCTTTTTTTGTTATGGTTGATATGTGATTATCGAAATTTAGTTTTGAATCTATGAGGATACCTAGAACTCGGTGTTGTGCTTCTTTTGATAAAGGGAGGTCGGTGAGCGTTGCCTTCAAGAATGTTTTGTTTCAATGAAATTGTTATGTAATGGCATTTAGAAAGGTTTGTGGACAGTTTCCAATGCTTACACCATTCAGAGAATCTGTTAATGTCATTTTGGAGAATTTGCATGTCTGATGGCTGTTTTATTTCTCTCATAATCTTGCAATCATCGGCAAACATTAGAATTGTGCTTGAGATGGGGGAAAATGTCTGCGAGATCATCCAGATATACAAATAACAAAGGGCCAAGAACGCTTCCTTGCGGCACACCAGATATAACAGGAAACCAGTTAGAATGAGTTCCAGGAAGTATAACGCGTTGTTGTCTATTTCTTAAATAGTCTTTCACTAATTTTAACGTGTTTCCAGTGATGTTAAATCTGTTAGATAATTTATGCAGTAAATAATGGTGATCCACTGAATCAAGATCTTTGGACAAATCAAAGTAAACAACATCTAACTGATTACGATTAGTAGTTGCGTTTATGGCACAGGATTGCATACAAGACAGATTGGTAAGGCATGAAGAATTTGGAAGAAAGCCGTGTTGTGCTGGGTTAATGTAAGGGGATGTGAATCAGCTCCAATAAAAAGTGCCAATTTTAAAAAATTACTACCGGTATGTTTTTGGTTATCCCATACCGGCTCATACCGGTACAATTCGATCATTGACCAAGAGTTAATAGAAGAGTCCCGTCTTCTTTTCCATATGTAAGCTTGCCTTGCACTATTTTGAACATTTGCCTTGTGCTGTTACCACGTGCTCAGTTTTTCTCTGCAGCCCTGACTGTATTGTTAGCTCCTCCCTTCTTATGACTGATAAGTTGCGGGTTCGCAAGAATGTTTTCAGTCACAACAAGAAAACCGAAGATACGAAAAACATTTCCGGTAACGGAAATCTCCCCCTTCCCTTCCCCTTTCTTATTTTTGGAACGCCGGGGGTGCAAGGAGAGGGTAAGCCAGGAAACCCTTCCAACCTGTTTGTCGCTGCACCGGCCGAGGGACTGTACTGAGGCGACGAGCGGCGATATTTATCTTTAGCAAAGTTCAAAAAACTTAAGAAACTTTGGCAAAGTGGTGCCAACCTTAACATAAGTGTACTAACATTAGTAAAGTAAAAGTAGGACAACTTCGAAAAATTCGGTGCAACTCAATGCTTAAAACACAAAGGAAATGATAATAAGATAAGAGAGGCAGAAATAAAAAAAAATATGTAGGGTTCCCTCATGGAAATACTTTGTATAAAATATATATTAAAACACTGTCACTTCATGATCGACATGGAATGGTGTCTGACTGCCAGCCAAGTGGAATACCTTGGATGGATCTTAGGTAAGATTTTTTTCTGTCAAAAGCGGTTCTGGGGTTCATCGAGCGTGGTGATGATCACACCACCTTACCCTTGGCCTCCAACGAGAAGGTGTGTAACCCTAAGTTATGCCTAATTTTGTACAAATATGTACGTTCGTGTGTTGGGAATATGTAGAGAGGTTTTCGTTGTGAACTTTGATGTATACATATAGTAAATAATGCTCCTTACATCGAAATCTCGATGCTATAAATGTGCACCTTTTTTTCAAGGTATGCAATTTTAAACAGTACCTAAGAGATTGGAAGTCTCTGGGAAGTTTCAGTGGGTAAATTGATGAAAATATTGTTAATATCACATGTTCTTATGAGTGTTTGAAATTGAAGAAGTGGTTACAATGCGAAAGTAACTATACATTCTTTACTTGGCGCCTAAACCAACTCAATCTAACATGCCACTTTTGGAGACCACATGTACATGAAAATCGACGAAAAGTTGTGTATTACCATGAAAAATTGTTCCACAGGGATGGAATATTTGCTGTTCTCGGAGTGCCATAACGGCGTACGTTACTCAAATCAATTAACGCGTTACGGTTGCCGTTATTTTGCTCTCGAAAGTAACACGTTACCATACTTCGTCATACAATAAGGAGATTTAACTGTTAACCCAAATATCACATCTACATATTTCTCGAGTGTAGCGACACATGCACAAGTTTAAAACAACACAACAAAGAATGTTTCGTCCTAGAAAAAAAATGCTTGAGTTCTGAATTTATCAAAGTTAACGCAAGTAGAGCAACACAAAGTAACGTGTTACTAAAGCTAGTGCCGAAAATGTAACACGTTTCAAAGTTTGCTGTGTTACGTTCCTCCCTAACTCTTGACAATTGCACATTGAAAGTTTTATTCACAAATCGTAAGTAAAATTATGTATATTCGTTGAGATACATGTGCGCGTTCACTGTTTCTTTCGTTGTCCTACACTGTAATGTCGGAGTAGATTGTTGAAGCGTTAAATTCACTAAAAAAAATGTTCTTATTCTCAAGATTGCAGCCAAGCGAATTTTATTGCGTGATCATATAACGTACAGAATAAATAGCTTATTAATGTTTTTCGTTTATATATTTTGGCGCTTTATGTACATTTGGTAGATTGTTTTTCAGCTTTAGCGACTACATAACTAATTCATATTTCAGAATCGTTTCTCTTCAGAAGGTTTGCTACACTGTTTAATCAGTAAACAGAAAACTTTCCTTAGGAACAGAGTTCGCAAATTTCCAAGGAGCCTTTACACGATGGTGTTAAAATGCGTGAACCTATAGAAAATGGATTTTCTTCCCCCTTTTGTGGTTAAGTACTGAAACAGGAATGTGTACACCTGCCAACACCCTCGTTGAGAGCGTTGTTGCTTTACCTTCTGTCTTTGACAAGTTAAGAGGATTTTCGTACCTGTGAGTTTGACAAATACGAGTTTCTAATGAACCTCACGGTGGCTAATTTACTTAGCACTAACTCATGTGCGAAATTGGCATTATGTCCAACATCTAAGCTAGAAGCAATTTTCCGTTATACTCTCAGTAGCTGCGTCCTGCCGCGTGTGGATTATTATTTTCAGAATTTGTGTTTGAGAGACTGGGTTGAGTATAGTTATATTCATCATTATCATGGTTGTCTATTTTTATTTCTGTTATTTTACGACGTTCTTGTACCTCTCGAATATGATCGCAACGACGACGATGAACTGATGGGACAGAGACCATTATCATCATTAAAAATATAAACCGTTATTTAAAAGGTTTAATGGGTTAATAATTTATATTATAATAGTGTATGTAGTGCGTGGGTACATGACACTATTTATAATCTACATACGTACAATCATTAATTAATATTTTATTATTTACAGTGATTAATTGATAGCTTTATAGGTAGCCTACATTGCTCTCAATGTATTTATTCATTTCATGTATATTACAAAGTAGACCGGACAGCTAGTAAGAACTACAGCTTCCATATTTATGTAATAACATAAAAATAAAAATGAAATGAATGTATTTTTTTATAATCATCAAATTTTTCGTTTTATTTGATACTACCTACATTAATTTTAAAAAAAGAAATTGATTGGAGGATATTACTATAAACATGATCTTATTTTAAAAATAATAAACAAAATAAACTATGCGTCTTTGTGTGCAAGCCAACCTCCGAGGCGCACGCTAGAGGTCCCGGGTTCGAATCCCTGCATGGGTGTTCATTGTCAGTATATCTTAATCAATTTGATCATATTGTCATCACTCATCCTCATCTTCGCGATTAGCCAAAAGTGGCAGAAAAGCGAAGTAAAATAAATCAAATAAATCCATCAACCAAACTCTGTGTGAAGGAGAATCAATCGTAGCAAATGTAAAGTATTCAGCCTAACAGCATGCCGTGGTTATTATATGTATAATTTTAGGTTATCGTTATTCCTTTATATGCCCCTTTTATGCTAATCTCAAAGCTTACAAATATTCCTAATTCATTCAAACGCTTGTTATTTCCAAAATAGTTTAGTAACGAACATTTTTCTCCCTTCTGTTGTTTTCTGTGAGTTTCAGTCTATTCTCATTATGTCTCTAGTATTTAACTAATAGGATTAATAACAAAAGGCACTCTAGGAGGCAAGAAAATAAAAGTTTTCTTTTAAATATAATCATTTACATTTTTTAATGTAACGGTTCTCCCATAGTAACATAATAAGCAAAATTATATTTTCAAAATTCAGTTAATCCCACCCATTCACAACAGACCCAAACCCATGAAAATTATTTCATACAGCGTGCTGTCTTTATGAATTTTCTTAAGAGTTATTTGAGTTTCTGAACACGAAATTCATTTGGTAAGAAATTAGACCAATTTTTTATTATACTAATTAGTGTACGTCGAGATCGGATTTGTTAAAAAAATGATTGTCAAAGCTGGGATTTAAGTAAAATTTTAAAATATGAATTTACCTAAAACTCTGTTCTTTCTTGTATCTACGTATATTTAACATTAGTGTGGTATGAATCGTCACTTTAACATAATGCTCCGCATAGCCCAACACTTTATGTAATTCTCAGTTCAAAAGTATTTATAATCATTATCAAATTAGTTTCTTCCATTATATAAAGAGCCTTACTACAACTTTTAAAAAGTATAAAAAGTATGGCCTCGGTTGATTTAAAAATATATATTATGCCGTTATATCAACGTAATATAAGCCTGGGATATTTGGTTAAATTTAATTTCCTCAACGAACACATCCCTGCGTTGAATACTACTTTTTGGATGGAATCCTCCAAGTAAAGATTTCTAAAACGTACTGTAACTGTTTAACATTCTGATCATATACCGTACTCGACACTAAAAATTAAAATTTTAAGGCAAAACTAATGGTGTATTTTTGACGTCACTTGATGTTCGGTTAATTTTCCTTTGTTCTTCGTTACAGTAAACAAATC
The DNA here is from genome assembly GCF_977018435.1 of Lepisma saccharinum. Lineage (NCBI taxonomy): Eukaryota > Metazoa > Arthropoda > Insecta > Zygentoma > Lepismatidae > Lepisma > Lepisma saccharinum. Next base: position 22,853,651 of record NC_139252.1, on the reverse strand, counting down.
ACTGCATGGCATGATAAGATAGAATTCTAATGGATGACTTCATACAATAAACAAGATTTTGTTGTTAAAGAACTGAAAATTACTATTGGTCAATTTCAACGCTCAAAATGTTATTCTGGTAGCAAATAGTTCACTGATGTTCGGGTAAGAATACTTTTAATGCATAAATATTCCTCTAAGGGTTGTCCTACAAATAAATCACAACTATGTATAGAAAACACAATGCCAAAACTAAATATAAATAACAAAATTACAATAGTATCAAAAATCCAACAGAAAAATAACGGAGTAGAACAATAAATATTTATTGGTCGATACATTTTGGGGCATGATATTGTTTCATAATGTATTCGTCTACTCTAAATTTCCAAGTGGAAATAAAGAAACTTGACCCCCTTGCCCCCATATGCATATGTATGTTAGAAACCTAAAGAAAAGTAGGAAAAATTTGTGTACCTTTCCTCTAATATGAAACTCTATTCTAGTTTTTTTTTTTCATTTTTGTTTATATTTCCACATGAGAATGATTTTCAAAGAATTCTAGATCGAACACTCATTCTCTTTTGATTCGTCTACGCGGGGAAAATGACAAAACAAAACAATCTGAAAACGTATATATAAGTTTAATATATATATAACTTATATATTTTTTAATTTATATTTTTCAAAATTTTGCACTGCACGAACCAACCTATTGATATATTTTTAAAGAAATACCACCGAACATCAACTGACTTCAAAAATACACCATTAGTTTTGCCTGAAAATTCAAATTTTTAATCTCGAGTACGATTTATGATCAAAATGGATAAGTGTTTTAAAACAGAATTTTATCCCCAAGAATTAGTACAGCGCAGCAATTAAAGTGTGGAAAAATATCTAAGCTTCAGAATATTGACAACCTGACCGCAAGGTAGTAATTTGAAACATTCACGGATAATTTGTGATTTCAAAAATCCGAGAAGAGCAACAATAGCTTCATACCCTTGGCGAAAACTGCATAATATTTTAATGTACAATAATGTGACAACAACAACACTCGGTGAGTGTGCTGTTAAAGAGTCTATCTTCGTATGCATCACTTCTTGAATACATTTAAGCAATTCTTTGTGTTGAAAATTTATGTACATAAAATTTATAGCCCCTGTCACATTCACTTCCGAACACTTTTGCTTATAATTTATTCCCTCGCTGCATTCATGCAAAACTGAACACTAGATATTAAATGCTTTTTTAAGATGATCCGCTTTTGTTTCACATTGTGTTCTCATTTTCATTTGATGCGTGACTTAATAAACAAACATGTATTACTAGGTATATGTTTTTCAGTGTAAGTAAATTGCATTTCATGGGCAAAAATAAATCATCTACGCACTCAAAGGACACCTGCTGAACAGTGTTCGAAATTAGTGGTGAGAAGTCGCGAAATAGGATTAGATCAATCAAATGCCATTTTTGGCGACTATGAAACAACTTACAACAAGCGCTTCAAGGTGTAAATAAAGTAATGTTTCAATAAATTCAGATTGAATTAATTGTGCGGTACTACAAATCGTAGAAATGAGTTTACCGAACACATTGTCATCTGGTTTGTCGGTTTTGGAAACTATATGCTATGCATTAGTTGCTAAATGCTAAGTAGTATCATGGAAAAGAAAGAGTCCTACGTGAAATTTTAAGGTTGAGGCATATTAATATGATCACATTTTCCTTTTGAATAGTAAGTACAAGAATGTGTCTAAATATAGCAACAAAAAATATTTAAAATTATTAAAATTTCAATAGTCCAAATTTTAAACCGAAGATTCCGTTTCTTGGATATGCATAAATCAGTAATATATACGTATATATGAATGACACGCATGTAAACAAAGATTTGCATTCTCGCGTATAAAATCCTGAGACAAATGCACATTTCTTTTCAACATGCTATTTGCATTTTTCGAAGTGTCTAAGGCGCTAGAAAAGTTTAATAATTTGTTACAGAATTTTACCATGTTAAACTATTATTGCACACAATCATACAAGATTATCAATGTGACATTTATTTTGCAAAACAAACATTTATATCTCCCAGAACCCCTCAAAAGGTAAATATATGTCACTTTTAAATATGATAAGAACAAATGAAAAATATTCTTCCGCTGTAACAGGTTCTTCGCGTTTTTTTTGTCGTACTGAAACAATCACATGCATTCACACTTATGCCTCATAGTTGATTGTGAAAAAGTATAGCACAACCACGTTTAAACATTTCAAACTTTAAATATTCAACTGTACAGTGGAATGCACAATTATTGCTCGGCAAATTGTCCATGACTGTTTTCATTAATTTTTCTCTTGCATCCTACGTGTTTTTAAGGAATGAATTTTTACGTTGCACAGATTAATTGTTTGATATTTTGTTTCCCTTCTTGAAGCTCTAATTGGGTAAAACAAAGAGAATAAACGTGGACTTGGTAATACTTACGCTTCCCGCTCTACTATGAAAAATACGTTATTTTTAAAGAGTGCACAAGTGATGTATAAAACGTTGTGAGGTACAAAAAACACGCAAAACATGAATAAATCAGGAAAAAACGTGAAGAAAATGCAAAAAAGAATTTTTACTTACCCATGCGCTGCCGGGTGGGCAAAAGCGGCCGGGTGGACCCTTGCAGAGGGGTCCCAGATGTATCTCCCCTCGTGTGTCCTCTGATCCACGGGGATGGGAGCATGAAACGCTGCAAAAGCCGACGGGAATTGCAGCGGGAGTCCTGTAGGAGGAGAATTCTTTTCAGGCATTTCTGCATACAAAGTCTGGTAGCATCTCATTCCAAAAGTCACAAGTCAACACAAAGAAATAACACTATAATACTTCCCAGCTGTATCACAGGGGTCAAACACACGACAAAGGCTTGAATAGTAAGTCCAATATTCTTGAAATATCCCTATTAGGGACAAAGACAGTTTCCCCCCAAATATAATTTCAGTTTCAAAGTATCTGATAACCACGGCGGTAAAGAGGGGAGGTAAAAATTCTTCTGGTAGCTTTATTTGCTTCTTAATTTGCCGACACCACTCTCACTTCTTCATCAAGTCCCGCGACCTTGGCGAAGTGACGAATTACTTCATTACCAACCCGGTCTCCATCATTCCCCTTCTTTTTTTTTACTCTCCCTCTCTCGGATTTCAAACTGGCGCCGACACACCTCAACGGGAACGAAGCTTCTTTTCTCCTACGCCTCTTACCGGATCAAATTGATTTGTCGCTGCCTCCCCCAGTTCATCGTCTTGCATCTCCCACGCCCACCCTTCCTTTTTCTCATGTTCTCTTTCGGTCCTTTCTCATTCTCGCTTCCCAAAGCCGATCGTCACTTTCAGAGTAATCACGTGGTTGATTCGCTAATCATACGCTGATGACCCATCAGATTCGTGTTTTCTTTGTTTCGTCAGCTTGCGACAAAACCATACAGTCCTTGGCAGACAACTGCTATCTTAAACATGTCGATCCTGTTTTGAAATACTCACACATCACTTTTGAGGGCTCGACCGAATTAAAAGTCCAATCTTGGCTGTTTATTGAAAGGCGCTCCTTCAAAAATCACAGGTGAATACGTTGATAACGAAATGACAGGTGGCACTGCATGTCAATTAACCTCAGAATTGAAGTGCAAGACACAGATTATAAACACCAAGAGCCTTACGATACGCAGCAATGAAAGAAATTATCACGAATTGTCCTCGAAATATGTCCCTGAGTAAGTAATTATGCACAAGAACACAAAACAAAACACTGATGAGTCTATTAAGTCTTCAACAGGTTCAAGGCACGACAGAACAATCCATAAACAAGCACAACCACGATACTTCAATCGTTGATGTCCTAATTCAGCTTCATGCATGGACGAATTGTCCCGGAGGGGAGAGTCAAACCACGTGGACGCGAAAGAAAAAAAAAAAGAAGGCGTAACTGTTGACAATTGCGAACTCAACGAGACACAAACCGTCTGCAATTAAATCTTTGCAGAATGTTCAAGCGTTGTTATTGTCCGGACCTTGAAGCACTGGTTTCTCGCTCGAGACGTTGTCTACTTCCCCCGTCTTCCAGGTTGAACTTGCCCGCAGAACCCCACTCGCTTACAGGCCGCGTGATAGCACAGTTGACAGCCGCGTACAACTCAACTAAACTGGCCGCGGAGAGAGAGAGGGAGAGAGAGAGAGAGAGGGCCTACCCGCCGAGCCCACTCCGCCTTAGGCCATGCTGAATTCCTGGCCGCTCTGTGTCGCGGACCCCGACCCCCGACATAGGGGAAGGATATGGGTTCAACCCGACCCTACTCTTTTTTTCCCCCACCGCGGCTCGTAGGAACAACTTGGGGGTGTCGACAGCAAGGCGCGCAAACCGTTGCTTTTACTCTCTTCGAAGAGAATGACACAGTGAACGGAGATGCGATGATGTACCGCAAGAGTGCACTGCTGTAGCTCGACTACGAAATCAACGTTTCTTGAAGAAGATCTCGTAACAATTACATTTCAAGGGCAATTCTTTCTCACAACAATATATTTTGTTTGCTTACTAATTAGGTTATATGAATTTCGAGTATTTCTCCTTTAGAATAACCGAGACGACTGATATATGGCAATAAAGTTGTGAAACAAGGTAATAAAAGGAAATGTTCTCTGTGTGTGTGTGTGTGTGTGTGTACCATTCTCAAATGTTGGAATAATCATCAGTTGAACGTTTTGTGAAACAAACAAAAAAGTAAGTTGAATTTCCAAGTACGATTCCTGGTGAGGATTCTTTCAAATGATTCACATTCTGTACAGGCCCGTAGCCAGGCAAGGGCCATGGGGAGGGGGGGGGCTAAGCACTGCAGTCAGCCCCCCCTGGCATTAGGTAAAACTATTTTGTATATTTTGTTCGTAGTGATGAGTGAAAATATAGACAGCAGATATAATTTTGCTCACAACTTGGTGAAGGCTAAATTCACAGAACAAGAACATTAGTTCATCTTGTTTATGAGCCGAAGTGTAAGTAGTGGCAAGTACCCTATGTAGAAAATTTTCTATACTTTAGTCCTCTTTAGACAGAAATCTGTGACTTTGATGTCATCATTCACCATATTCCTTCCACATCTGCGTCAAAGGTCTAAAGCTCCAAATTCTTTACTTCTTCGGCCAGGGGTGAACATTGTACATTTTTTCTTGTGTAATATAAATATCTGTATCTGTGGTGTGGAGTGTGTAGTAAGGGATTATGTAGGTAGCAGTAACACTTCAAGAGATGTTTTAGAAGATAGAATGAAGAAGGAACGAAAATTATAAATTATATATTTTATATTATCTTAATGACCCCCTCCCACACACACATATACCTAACACAGCCCTGCAATTTGGGGCAAAAATTCGGATGATTTGAAATCAATAGTGTTTTGAGTTGATCACGGAAATGACATCCAATTTTCCACATCACGTTAGGATTTTTCACAATTTCACAATCAAAATTATCATATTCGCCATTCCATTACGCCTATTACAGAACGCAATAACATAAATGTAAACGAAGGAAATTTCTGTTGTGTACAAACCAAGTGATTCTGGAAGTATTTCGAATACTGATGACGTGTATGAATGACATACATTTCTTCCAATTACGTCAAGATTTTCCCCTAGACCAGGATTTTTCTCCACGGCATTAAGTTCAATAATTATAACATTGAGTTTTGGACATTTTGTAAAGGATATTTGTATGAGAGATTTTGAAAATGAAATTTACCTAATCAAAGTTTACAATTTTCATGTCAATGTGTCTTGGAAAGATAGAAGGTAGATAAAATACTTACTAGCCTATATGCATTTATAGTTCAAAATTGGAGGATTTGTATTGTAGAAAACAAAAATTTTACCACTATCTAAACAGAGCCATCTATTGAGGAAATGATGGAACTACACATTTTATTGTGAAATTTAAGTAGTTAATATATTTCTATTTTCTGAAGATACTAGAAGTGATGGGTAAAAATGGATTTGATTTTTGGAATCAGCATGCTGAAATTATGCAGAGACAACACTGCGAGTCATCCAAACCCTTGCAGGCCAGTGTAATTTACATTCACTTAATACTGGTAAATTTTTTGGCAAATAGACATTGTTTACAAAGCTCCCTGATAACCCGTGAGTTGGAGATCGATTCCAGCTACAGGCCTAATTCTATAAGATGTCTGACTGCATCGCGGGAGGCCCACTTCGATTGCCTAACTATACGGCGATAAGCGGAACGCAGTGGCGTGCCCAAGGAGGGGTTGGTGGAGGTTACAACACCCCCTTTGGCCCGGTTTTCCTAAAGAAAAAGAACGTCAAAGGTAGGAAAATAGGATAAAATTAGGGCTGACTAGCAAGAAAAGGTATACGTAACCCCTCCCTTTCGAAAATCCTGGGCACGCCACTGAACGGATGTCAGTAGGAAGTTTTCAATAGAAACTTCTGCTATCGGCGTAGAGTTAGGGAAAGCACAAAAAAAAAACGCCTTGCAGGAAAGCGAGTATTTCCCATTGCTATTGCTCGTTACTATACATGTTATAGGGTATTCCCACCACTCATTGGTACCTTGTAAAGTATATCCTGGATAATGATTTTGAAATGCTACAACGTTGTACAGCGAACCAAAATTCATACATTTCTATTCTTAGCATTTCTTTCAAGAAAATACCCAACAAAACGAAAGGCCGCGTTCTGCCATAAGTGAAATTAATTTTCAACACGTTCTGGAACAACAACAGCCCCAAGGGTTCTGATGTACTGCCGATGTGTCAGGGTGTATTGCTTAGCCACTTTCGGCTAATAGCGAAGATGAGGATGAGTGATGATACGATGAAATTGATGAAGGAACACTCACAAAGAACACCCATGCCCTAGACAGGGATTCGAACCCGGATGTGTCGGGGTTACTAGAAACGGTAACACAGTAAAATTCAAACCCGTTTCTATACAAGGTGCAGCATGAATTAAGGGTTCGATTTTTCCTAACATCGTGTTATTCGTTCAACTCGTCGTGTTTACTCTAGTCATCGTGCCACTCCATTAAAAAAGTGATGAACAGCGCCGCTGAAGCAGGCGACTGAAGCTGATTGGTTGCTCGTGTCACGTGCACGCTATGACGCCAAAAGTTTTGGCGGGAAGAGAATTGAGTGCCTCACAGACTATGTAAAATTCCCGCCATTTAGGGACGTAATTTCAAGAAATTTAATACCCAATCGGCCTCCGCATTCACCAGATTTAACAACCTTTGATTTTACACGTACCAAATAATTAAAAAGTATTCAGAGGTATTTAAAAACAATTTGAAAATATCACTGTTGTTATATACTTTATACTCGATTTAAAAACAGGGGAATTAAATAATTTTATACAGCAAATTTGCTCTACACTTTACAGTATTTTATGTATTACTAGTGCACAACACGTTTGTAATTGCAGACTTTGTATATTTTTACATTGGTCTCTCATTTATGTATATAGGGCTAACTATTATGTGCACTGTCAACATAGGCGTGAGCAGACCCTCTGATTAGGCGGGGGGGCAAAAGCCTTGAAAGTTCAGTCGGGTAAGAAATTACATAATTAATTACATATTACATAATTAATTCATTCTCCCCATAACAAACCAACAGCAAAAATGATAAAAATTGTCTCTGAAATGTGCCCGCTCCTTTTCCTCCAAACCAAAGTGTTATAGCACTAGCAGCAACTGCCTGAAGTACTTAGTTGTTCTTACTTCTCTCTCTGGTAATTTACAATGCATTACAGAAAACAAATTTCGAGCGAAGCGAAGAAGAAAATTTTTCGATATAAATTTTTGCAAATTGAAAACAGTATTGATTTAATAGGGCGCAAAAAATTCATGGGACGCCATGGCATTCTCTTTTAGAATTTTTCGCATTCAGATTGTTCCTAGGGACAATTGGAGAAATACGATATACATTTTGTGGAAAAAAATATATCGTACATTATTATTAGGGTCAATAGGGTACGGGAGGGAGATATGGAAAGCAAAGGGAGGCGATGTACTAAACAGAATGCAATGCACATTTTACAAGAGGGCTTTGCATATCAGCATGGGCACTGCAAACTGCGGCGTACTACGGGAACTTGGACTGGTAAGGGAGAATACGTGGGGTATGTTGAGAAGGGTTAAATACTGGACGACATTAATATCGAGAAGGAAGAACTCGGTAAAGGGGCAAGCGCTGATGCAAGGGTAGGAAATGGGAACATGGGCGAAAGAGATCAGAGGTAAACTATACGAAATTGGGCTAGGATGGATCTGGAAGGGGAAACACGTCGACCAGGGGACATTGCAATTAGTGAAACAAAGATTAGAGGATATAGATAGGCAGGAAATAATAGCGGAATGTGAAACTAAGAGATCGCTCGAACTCCAAAGAAGGGGACCGCGGGAATGGGGACAAGTAGCGTACATCAAGAAGGTGAGCATGGTGGCAAGAAAGGGGTTGGCATGGATGAGGCTAGGGGGATGGAGACACACTATAGTAAAAAATGAGGAAGGGAGATATAAATGCGTATTATGCAATGGTGATGATGGGACAGAACATTTATTCTTATGTCAGGACACGCGCGTTCTGCAGGAGGAGAAGCTACACAACATAAGCTTGGAAAGAGTGTTCGAATCAATTGTAGTGCAAAGGAACATGCAACTATTGGAAAAAGTGGGGGTATATTTACAAACAGTTAGGAGGAAAAGAAGTGTTGCACAGAGACGGGATAAGGAACAGGAATAAGTGTTAGTTTAAGTGAGATCAGTTAAAACAACCAGAACTGCTATTTAACACCTATACGGAATGTAATGGAAAGTGTAGTCTGTAAGGAAAATTATAGTTGTGTAATACGAATAGATGTAGTGTGCACAGCCGATGGCTCGCACATGAGACGAGCAATAAATACTTAGTTCAACACCCGCCGCCCCCTAGCAACGGCTCTGTACTTGGCAAGTCTGTAAGAAAAGGAATCAATGCGAGCGAAGCTAGCAAGAAAATTTTACGAGTGTATTTTTATTTGTATAATATTTGAATTGCCCCTCTGCAGGTGCTTCTGGACGTCTGGAAGATATAATGCAAGAAAGACGTGAAAACTAATTCCATCTTGAGTACCTTTTGTCCTGCTACTCTTAAATTCTGCTAGTCTTGCTTTCTTGTACTTCAATGTTTGCCCCCTAGAATCAGGGCCGGACTAAGACGAAATTGGGTCTGATGCTTGAAATCTTCGGTGAACAATAAACACAACGATGTTATAGTTACGTCACAGCGCAAATAATAATAGTAACTGTATAATAAGTAACGCTGTGTCTAGGCGTCCGAAATAGGGGCTCCAAATTTCATTCTAAGATTTATTTTCAGGTTAATATAGCAAAAGAAAACTGTTCAGCTTTCGAAAAATTCTCGTCTGTTTTCATTTGGGCCTATTTCAGGAATAGGCCTAATGCTGCAGCATCAATAGCACCCACCTTAATCCAATTGATTTCCGTCCAAGGTTGGGGTGGGGGGACAATACCCCTCTATGGCTGCGCCACTGCACCTCCTTTCCCCGTAGTGGCTTTGAATTTTCATCGGCTTGAAAATACTTAATTTTCTTTAAGATAACTGCGATAAGATTCCTCTACACTAAAATGCTAGGTGAAAGTATAATAATACAGGGGCAGTGAATGTCTGGAAAGGGGGAGGGCAAGAAAGGTCACACCTCCCCCCTCGAAAACTAATGTCAACCTAAAAGTATATATTTCACACGTATAATTTGATTTCAGTCATAGTAATTTACATTAATTATTATGTGATGGGGATGCAAGAATGAGATAATTTCAAATTCAAGTGGTGTTTTCTGAGGGGGCAACACTATTATAGGAGTAATATGCCCCATGGTAAAATACCTTAAATCTGCGAATGTACAGGATTATTTTTTCTCATTTGAAAGGAACGATGCACACGAGTTAGATCGTCCTCCCCTTTCCAGACGCCAATAGGCAAAACCCCCTTTTATTTGTTTACAAAACATTTTGATTAATTGCATAATCAAATCACCAATTCATTACTACTTGAAAAGATGTTCAAAAAATTATTTATGGTTTATTTATAATGGAAGGTTTACAATAATGATATTTCCTTCATAGCCTAAGCATGTTTCAAATTTTTTATGGAAACAATGTGCTGCAATTACAATAAATAATTGTAAAATAATAACAATAGCCCGTGAGAGCCACGGCCTACTTATAGGCTACCGACTGCCTGCCTCACTCACACCTGCCGAGGTGGGAGATCATCAAACCAGTTACCAGTTCGTCAGCACGACGAATCACCAGTCGTTTGCCGAAACCTCAGGAGAAAAGTTTGTTACTCTTCCCCACAGAAGACTCGAACCAGAGTGCTTCCCACAGCCTGACGCCTTAGACCGCATGTCCACGGCGCGGGAATTATATATAGTCTCAGAAAGTTAAAATTCAGACATATTTTTATGAATTTTTCAAAATTTGAAAACAGATAGCTATAAAAATGCTCTCTTACAATAAACATAATTATTATTAATAATAATGTTGTTGTTAATATGTACACTTAGATATAGACGATGAGATTGTTTTTAAAGGAAATAATAATAATAAAACGGCTTCCGTGGCGGAGTGGTTAGCACAGCGCGCTGCGACGCTAGGGCTCCCGGGTACGAACCCTGTCCCCCTTTTAGCCTGGGCATAGATGTTCTTTGTCATCAATTTCATCATATCATGACTGCGACGCCAAGGGTCCCGGGTTCGAATCCCGCTCGGGCTTGGTTGTTTGTGAATGTCCATTCATCAATTTCATCATTTCATAACTCATCCCCATCTTCGCAAATTAGCCAAGAGGCACAAAACGCGAAGGAAAATTAACTAAATCAATCAATCATCATATCATGATTCATCCTCATCTTCGTGATTAGCCAAACGTGACAGATAAGCGAAGTAAAGTAATCAATCAATCAATCAATAATAATTAGTAACCTTGTTACAAATATAATCATTAACATCAAACAAAATTATTACTAACGGTCTATAACTATTAATATTTTACTATTGCTGAAAGTTGAACCGCTCCTATATATACGACCCTACATACATTACACCAATCAGTGGCTCGGATCTAAATATGTTGTTTGTTAACAATAATAAACTGGAAGAATTTCATTAACCGCATGATTTCCTGTCCCCCTTTTAGCTTCAGTCCCTCGTAACACGTGCTCAGGAGGAAGGGGCTGAGGGGGGATGACATGTAACCTCACAAGAAGATGTGGCCATCATTACACAGGCGAAGGTGACAGCACCACACAAACAAAGGCTTCGGAAAGAAAGCAACGTGCCTGGTCATGCGTAGATTGTGCGTGGGCAGGTTGAGAATGCTCCGTAATTGACTGCTTGACATGCGCCGGCCGGAGAAGATACGGTGAGCTACGATGGCCGTCAGCGCCATATTTCCGTGGCGCTCGAAGCTGCCCGCCGCATGTGTGTCGTGAGGCTCAAGGTGACACTCTACGACACCCAAGCCGCAATCAAGAAGCACGTAATAAGATGTAATTAGCCCTCAGACGCTCGTGTACATTACCTCCCTTATATGGCAGGAATTGTACATAGTCTGTGAGGCACTCAATTCTCTTCCCGCCAAAACTTTTGGCGTCATAGCGTGCATGTGACACGAGCAGCCGAATCCACGACTTTTGTGACACTAGCATTTCTGCCGTCATATGCGACACTGTATGGAAAATATATTCCATGACAGTTGCGACACTGTCATCTGCGACACAAAGTGTAAATAGCTTCCCTTCACACTGTATCCACGCTTAGAACTGGCAGCATCATGGAAGCTGGTGTGTTTTTTAAAACCTTTATTAGTTTTCCTTCACACTGGCATCATGGAAGCTGGGTGTTTAAAAGCTGGATGTATTTATCCTTTGTCAATGACGGATTGTTTAGATCCCTTGTCAGTAGAGGAGCAGACTGCAATCCCTTGTCAATGTAGAAATGTAGATTGCGTAGTTTCTCTTGTAGTTGAATCAACATCTTACTATTTTCATTCTAATTTCTCAAAAAGCGGTTAAGATCTCTATGCATTTCATATTCGGCAAACGCTCTTTGTATTCTCTCATTTAATGTAATGTACTGACGTCGTCTGTTGGGAGCAGTTCCACATGGAAATGTCGAAAACAGAGTTGTTCATCCACTGTTCAACGAAATAATCCAAAAATTTTCTCAATATGTCGTGGTTTGGCGCATCTTCCATCACACACAGCCATCCATCATCGACGTCAGCCACAGGGAGGGAAGCCAGAGCTGAACACATTCTTTATACAGAGCCGCACGTCTCGATCTGTTTTGTAATCGTTTCTCAGTCCCAAACATTGGTTTGCACCTTTCGCCACGAACATTGGTTAAAGTGATAATTACAACCACTGATCTGAGCCTCGGGAAATACTTTCTTCAGAGACGCTATTGCTGCTGCACGTACGCAATTGTCGCTAATTCTGGTAAACAAACTAGAAATCGTAGGGGAAAATCCAAGCAGTGTCGCTTATGACGGAAAAAAACAAACAGTTTTTGCCTTAGTGTCGCAAATGATGGTGTCGGAAATGTCGGAACTCCCGAGCAACCAATCCGCTTTAGTCGCCTGCTATAGCGGCGCTATCTGGCTAGTTCGGTTCAGCACTTTTTTAATGGAGTGTCATGATGACGAGAGTAATACACAGTGGCGTGACCAAGAAAGGAGAGGGGGGGTTATATCTTTTTTTCTTTTTTTAGAAGTTATACTGATCGCAGGCCCAACTGGCGGCTGACCCACATAGCTCCATCCACAGATTAGAAATACGCTTTCTGTCCACCAATCATCTTTGGAGTGTGTGCCTCGATGAGCGTCAATGACCTCAGTTGCGAAGTAAAAGCTGTAGGGGTAACATCGCTCTCCAGGTACAAAGTTGCCAAGCGTACGTCTATTTTTGTCAGTTTTATTAGCTTGTGTTTGGGTTTGTGTACTTATTTCCGGTGCTTTGTGTACTATTGTACAAATTGTACAACTTCTCTCTCCCGTTTAACAGTAGGTTTGTCAACATGCTGTGTATCCGAGGCTCATTTGTTTCGTCCCGCCAGCAACTCTCGATGCCTTATGACACGAAAATGCCCGATGTCAGGCGAAGAGAATTCAACTTATCGTTGATTTGTTGTTTCCCAGGCGCCAACTGGAAATGCGACCAATACCAGCAGGCAAATTGCCCGTCGATAGCTTACACGTTTCCTTCTTTTTTATTCTACATTCTGTGATGCGAATTAGATGTCATCTGCATATTGACGATTTTATTTCAACTCATGATCATAACATGGTGGAAAACAGATTGAAGGAATATGTTCATGTACAATTTGACTACTATTACTTTTGTCGCTGGGTGTACCATCTGGGGAGTACACCCTATTTTCTTCTATACAAGCGTACGAGTTAAATGTAACCACAAACTTGATAATAATTTTGAATTTTTATATTTTTCGTTATTTAATATCGCATTTCTATGTATTTAGATTAATCGCGACGATGAGAATTAATGAAATAGATGGATGGAATATATGACGGAACAACAAAACAATAAATACTCACGCCTTAATCAGGATTCGTATCTATAACATGGTCTAGTCGGTAGGGTGTCTGACTACCACGTGGGAAAGTCGATTCCTGGGGTGGGTGATCTAGGTCGGAATTTTTCTGGTCTTGTTCCCGCATAAGACGGCTCTGGGGTTCATCCAGCCTCAAATATGTACCTAGGTGCAACCCTGGTGGTAAAGGCTGCCGGAGAATGGTGCTGATCACCACCTCCAAAATGGCCGAGATCGAGAATGTGCCTTCACATCCCCTAAATGTGCTTTCATGGCACGGTGCTATGTGCACGGGGAACTTTACCTTACATTAGTGTTACCCTAACCACCCAGCCACTGAAACTGATCATAATGATAATTATTTTTTCATCTTAAATTTGATTCTAGTAATGCGTATTGGCGCTTAATTTCGAACATTAAAATGTCTACAAAGAACACACACATACATAGAAAAGTCATGTGGAACGACCCTCAAATTCATGAGACAGTGAGTCGCTTCCTAAGCTGACGTACAGGGAGAGGGGGAGGGGGAGCGAAGAAGTGAATCGTGATCGACAAACTAATGTCTGCTTTCGGGTAAAATACTGCAGCAAATAGACACAGGAAAAAGGTTGTCACATCAGTGCGACATGTTCGGTGAAACATCGAACAGCGTGACTGGAGACATACGTCATTGATGGCGTTGCCCGATAGGAGCGCCTCGGTGGACATTCCTTGTACCTGTTTGTTGTCGTTTGGTCACATTGTTGCCATCCAGTGGTCGCGGCCAGACCCACACTAGATGCTTGACCATTTTTATAATCGTTGCTTTTCCTCCAATTATATGTACTACCTCTATCTATAGTTCATAACTGACAACTTTTTATATATATTTGGTGTCATAGAAGTGGTGGCCATCTTGGGCATGGCTACTTCTAGGTAGTATACTGAATTTCCTGCTAATAATCTGGTGAAAACAACTTCAAATATACTGAACTATATTTTTTACCAAATATACAGAGTGTCCCAAAATAGTGTTTACACTTTTTAAACGTCAATAACAGGAACAGTAATAACAGCAATCACGAACGTTTTGGGGGTTCACATATCTTAAAGTTATAGATGTTTAAAATGACCACCATTGGCAGTAATACATTATGTGCAATCTGAACAGATCGACAAACAGCAGAAGAGAAGCGGTTGTCACAATTGCATGTCTCACGTCACTCAGTGTTTCTGGCTTTGCGGCGTACACAGAATTCATCACTGTTCCCCACAGGTAGGAAGTGAACTGTGTTAAATCAGGAGATCTGGATGGATATTGCACTCTTCTTACGTTTCTCGAAAGAAAAATTTCCCACCTCTGCCATTTTGTGTACACTAATGACTACCGCTTGGCAGGCTGTCACGGGACGAAAAACAAAAGAAGGCCTATATGCTCTCACACATGCTCAACGTAGACACTGCAGCTTCAAATGCAAAAAACTCAGTCAAGTCATTTTTAATAGTTTCTCTGTTATTGAAGTTCAAAGAGTGTAAACATTATTTTGGGACACACTATATACTGTGTACTGTTTGATTGTTTCATTGATTTGAAATGGCACCTTCGTGGCTGAGCACAACAAAGTTGTGGGTTCGAATCTCAACCTGCTCGTTGGTGTTCTTTAGTGAAACTCCCTTCCTTCATCAATTTAATCTTACCATTCATTCTCATCGTCACAATTACTCAAAAAGTGCAAGAAAATAGACGTAAAATAAGAAAATACAAACCCTTTGAAACAAAGTGACATCCTAAATTATACGTAACCCAGCTCACTGCAGTGTAACACAGATTGCATAACCACGAGGAGTTATTGGAAATATTCTTACTCTCAACTCCGAAAAAATGTTCAATTTGAGTTCACTCTAGACACAGATAAGATTAAAATTGAACCTTGCCAGAAATCGAAAGATAAACTTGTTCATTGGAATCAAATCCAAGGAAGATAACAATAATGTCACAGAATATGATACTGAAAATTAAAAAATAAATTATTGCACATCATTTTTGAGCCTCCAATTATTTTGTATGTAATTTGGTAACATATTAATATAAAGGAACATAGAAAGTGTTAATGCAAAGGTGAAGACATAGTCGATCATGATAAAGGTAAATGGTGTGATCGTCATTACGCTTCAGTGGACTAAACCTCCCTATTTTAGTAGACTGAACAAATAAAAAATAACTCATAAACGTTTCAGAAATGAACTGTCTTTACGGTAAGTTTTGATTGATTAATTAATTTGAGTTACTTTACTTCGCTTTTCTGCCAATTTTATCAAATCGCAAAGGTGAGAATGAGTGATGTGAGGAAATTGACGAAGTGACCCATGCCCAGGCCAGGATTCGAACCCGCTAACCACTTCGCCACTAAGTTCGGCATATTCATGGTAGGCTTTCCTCAGAAGCCTCAAGAAATTGTGAGTAAAGATCCATCTCTTTGTCTTCTCCAAGAAGCACCAACATATTTGTACAGTGGTGACTTTTCCACAAGCTGATTTGGCAACACTGCTCCGGCAAGGTGGAAAGGATGGGGATTTGAGGAGATGCAGAGAACACAGATTTCCACTTTGAGTATTTTAACGCCTCGTCGGCGACACCCCTCACCGGCTATCATCCTGCTGTAACCTTTCATCGATGTTGTCACATCATCCCGACCGTCGCGAAGAAGATTTGAGTTTTATTAATAAACTTGGTATGTTAACTCCTTTTCTCTTACCTGTCCGGTTTTTCTATTAGAAAAGGAGTTGGGGGGAAAAAACGACAACGGTACAGAGGGGGGAGGATGTGTAATGTTGTCTCTAGGGCTGGTCTCACATTAATTGTCACGTTGTCTTTTCTGTCAACATACACACATGTACTCACACTTTCCATTCCTCCATTTTGATGTAGCGCGCAAGAGTACATTGTTTGTCACCTGTTCAGAATATAAGTCAACCAGCGTCGACACGTTCTGAGAGTACAGACACCGACAAAAGTTTCCCCGAATAGCGATCGTCACGCCCACGAACAGTGACAATTTTGGGCGAGGATGTCCCGTTGCAAGGCAAGCGACAGGTATATGTGTATATATTACATGCTCAGTTGCTTGTGAATGTTTTCTTCCATCAGAACCTTTTAAGAGTGCTTAGGCAGTTGCTAGGACTGCGCAAAGATAAGATCAGGCTATGGTCTAAAACCTACGCACTGAGACAAAGGCAGTTTCAATGTCGTTTTGCTAAAAACCAATCTTCGTGGGCACTCCTCGAAAACAAATTGCAAAGCACTGTCATAGAATATAAAAGGAACTAGATGAGCAGCCTACATTCAGAAATCGCTGCGCGTCCTTGAGGTGTAAACAGCGAACGCCAGTTCTAAAACTAGATGGCAGCACGTCACAGAGTAAAATTCACGTGATTTTCTTGCTCTTTGATTGTCAGATTGGCCAATCAGAGGCAAACAAGTAATGCATCTCTTTGAATGGCATATTCTGACCAAATGATTAATGAAGTCATTTCTTTGACATGCAATAAATAAAAGTTTGTTTACGTTAGCTTAGTGTAGATTAGTCTATTATTAGTATATTATTACATATAATAAGTTTACTACGTCATGAATACTTTCGCAAGTGGTGAGTGCTCTAGATTCTCTTTCAAAAATGAATTAATATGACAAAATACATTTACAGATCTTGAAAAATGTCAATTTTTTTTCATCACAACGAACCAACGTTTGGGTAAATCTTATCTTTCCCTAGGGCATCGTCATTGTTCATTTGTCTGATACTCAAGACATGCAATCAGATACATCCTCACATTGAAATGTTTCCAATCACACTATTTTTTCAACGAAGATACCAGCCGCAAAATCTGACCTAATTTTGTTCTTCCATTCCCAAGTGAAGTTTCGTCAGGGCAGGGAGAAGTTAGCAAGTAAACATACAAGACTGAAGTCTGTATCACAGCTAACGATAATCTTAGTGAATGACTCATCATCATTTGGGCCGCGCAATATGCAAAACCTTCTGAACGACCCTCGTGTATTTTCGTAATTCAAAAATTGAGGACTAAAAGTGATAAACGTTGTAAGTGCCAAAAGCGAGAGTGTTGGGAAATCACATCGTTCAGCACATCAGCCCGTACGAACGTTCACACTAGTGCCTTTTTACACGCCCTTTGAACTATTTAGAGGGCTACCAGCCACTTTTCACGTTTACCACATTATGAAGCATGGCACATTTCACAGTTTAACGTGGAAAACGGTGTTTGAATATTTGTGGCACTTGCAGCGTTTACCAATTTTAGTCTTCAATTTTTAAATTTTTGCACTGGATAATTTTGTTAAATAATTAATCAATGGAATTAGTTGGAAATAATAAAAAAATGTCAAACAGAACTTTATTACGAAAAGTTATTTATTTAATGGCCTCCATACGCTTGAAGGTTTGTGCGGTGACATGCTGACTATATTGTTTTGCCTAAATCCGGACAAAATTTTAACCAGATATCGGACAATTCTCAATTTGTTTTCAGATATCCGAACGTAGGATATTCTTGTATATGTATTATCCAAATAACAGGATATCTAGATATCCAGATATATATATTATCCGGATATCATGATTATCCGTTGCAACCGAAACGGATATAGGACAATTTGAAATCCGGATAACGGACTCCAGGTTTAGAATGCAACGGATATTATTCGAATAAAGTGGGGCCTCCCCGATGGCGTAGTGGTAGCGTCGCCGCCTTGTAATTAAGGTGTCCCGGGTTTGATTCCCGGTGGAGGCACATAGTGGTTCGGATCCCACTTTAAACTGTAGGTCCAGTCCAGATTAGCCTTCTGTGTATGAAGTGGACTTTAAACACCAAATCAATCAATGAATCATTCGAATAATGTGGATGTCCGAATATACAGATAACTGTATAACATGATATTACGGATATTCGATTATACTGATTATCCTGATAGTTTGGATAATCTGCTCCAAGATACTATGTAGTTTTCAACAGATCTGACGTTCGTTCTGTTTGTTCAAGAGTCACCGCACCGACATCAATATTAATATCCAAATAATCCTGAAATCTGGATACACAGGATTCCGGCGAATTCGAATATCTGCATAATTCGGATATCCAGATATTCCGAATAGAAAGGTATCCGATATTCGGATATCTGAAATCCGGATGGAATTTTAACCGGATTTGGCCATCCCTATTCCCTAATCCCTAATCCCTAAACCTTGGTTTATACTGTCAATCGAGACGAGACCGAGGGCCTGTAAGGACTCGTCTCGTTATCACCTCGAAAGCCTCAACGTCAAGTACAGACCAACATGTCTTTATCAGACTGCAAAAGCGATTCTCATTGCAGGGATCAGCTTACAAAGCCACGAGATAGAAAGCAAATTGCCATCCTCCACTCTCAGACAACAACAAAAAAGCATTGCTTGATCTTCGGCTGACACTACAGATGAAGAGATACAGGCAAGTTGCTGGTTTTCCATCCTCCTTTTTGCTTCCTTTATCTTCCTCTTGTGCCTTTAGTATTCATGTTCCTTGGCCCTTCATGTCTTCTTAAAAGCCCTGGAAACAAACACCGTTTATCATGGCGTGGTTACGTCGTGAATCCTGGCAGGCAATCTAGGGTGTTCCTGTCGGCTAATTATAAAGACACCGGACAGGCCAAGTGATGTACGGCCGCGGGAACCGTGGTTCGATCCGGCCAGGAGTATAATCAGTCCCGTGAAAGCCTCTAATCAGAACTGTCTTGGGCTCCCAAACCGTTCGGCCACGGTGCTCTTGCATACATATATACAGCACATCAAACGTGGTCCTTGTATGGATCAGGTGTTTTCGCCAAGCCTATGCTGAAGTGGTTCGCATAATTCATCCACAAACATTGCTCGATCTGGATCTTGCCTTTAGAAGTTATTTTTTTCTCTTTGTTTTGGTGCAGAACTTTCTCCTCCTGCATACATTAGGCTGAATATATTTATTGAATTCTCATTGCATAAACATCTCTCAGTTAGAGCATAAATGGTGGTCCACATGAATTGCCGTCGAGTTTATACTGGTCAAGCATAACAACACTTCTATTCTAGCCCGGAATTACGGAAGATCTCGAGCTACAGCCATAGGAATCGCTAGCTTCTAATTGTTGGGGGGGAGTTATGGATATCCTTGAGTGGACCTAAACCGTCATAATTTTTATCAGTGTCCTGACCTTGGCATGCTTGTTCTCTGTGAGTGTTCCTTCATCAATTACATCATAATATCATCATTCACCCTCATCGTCGAGAATAGCCAGAAGTTGCAGAAAAGCGACGTTAAATAACAAAAATTAAACAAAATCGCTTTCAAATAAAAATATTTATATAATTCCCTTCACTGAAACTTCACTATTTGTGGCTAAATGATGTAAATTCGAACACTGTAGGCGTGCGCAAAGGAGGTGAGGGACAAAGAACCCCTCCCCCTTTGGCCCAATATTCCTAAAACAAGGTCAAAGTCACCAAAAGATGGCAAAATTAAGGCAATCTACTAATAAATTTACACACACCAACTCCCTTCGAAAATCCTGAGCACGCCACTGACTGCCTGTATCTATACATTTCGGCAACTCCATCTAGCGTGTAAATCGAAATTACCAAACGTTCAGTGTGTGGAGTGAGGCTACAATCTTGGTTGTCCAATCTAATTAGATGGAAAAGACGTTGGTAATGGACGAAGCAGCTACGAGATTTCACTGAAAATTCCAGTCCTGAAGTCTCAACTGTTACAGGATAAAATACACATAAGACTAGATGGTGCAAGAAATGTTATTACTGTCCTACATATAAAGTAAAATATTTATACCACTGACATCACGAGCGGGAATCGTATCATTTATATAACATGAACTAGGCGACACCTGGTGACGTCAACTGACGTCTTCTTTCTCCGTTCTGGAACAACGTACAGTCTCATTGAAAAGAAGTAATCCCCTGTCATCTTAATCCCCATTCGAATGCAAGGCACTGCAAAGGGGAAAAGCCAAAGTCGCTAAAAATAAAGTTTTTTCTTCCATTCCGAGTGCGTCAGGTGTGATTTTTGTCGGTGTTTGATGTTATTTGATAATAAGGAGTTACGATGTTGTTTGGCAAGTAACCGGAATGGTACAGAAAGAGACCTCGAGGGGAATAAAATGGAAGAAGAGGACGAGGCCTGGCGCCGCGCAGACAGGCGACAGAATACTTGTTAATGGTCCTTGTCACATGCCATTCAGGGGACTTGATTGGATCACTCTTGAGAGTAGTTATGGCATGAGATTGGATGTTTATATGCTGGCTTTTCTTCTTCTCCTCAGCAACAGGTTTTACGCTTTATGTCCAGTACACATTCCCCAGCCATGGTTGGGAAGTCACTCTGCTGCTCAAAAGTTTTGTGGAGATAGAGTGCCACACACGTAAATTTGCCGTTGCGTAGAAACGTATTTTCGTTTCGTCTCCCTCTCTCTTAGCATCACGTGTTCTACCCTGCTCGAAAACCTTCGCTATTGTTGCCATATTGTCATTCCATTCCTGGACACACTCGCGCAAACTTCATTGAAAACAATTGAACAGCGCTCCAGCTCGCGGTTCCCACCGGTCAGCAGGGACGGCAATGTGGCAATATAGCACGGCGGAGTCGTTGCTTCTTTTATGCAGTGCATGTTCATTGGCTAGCTAGTAACTAGTGTTGCCAACTGTAATAATGAAGCACTATTTCTGTCACGGAAGGGGAAAGCAGGTAAAGTGGCGGTGAGTTTTGTTGGATTGGAAGCACCATATTTTTATTTTATACTAAGTATTTGACCGGTTTGACGTTGTGTGCGTGTATTGCGTGTGTTTATGTAAAAGTGTGTGTTTGCTGATGAACGTTAAATTCCATAATGCCTCCAGTTCTGTCGAAGTTGAAATCAAAAACCTTGCATAGCCAAGCTCGGGAAATTCTAAGCAACGTGCACGAGTTCATGAAGGAGGAAGCCAGTCATGGTGTTAGCATCCCAATAAAGCATTTTGGCAAGAGAGCAGCGAACAGCAGCAACAAATTGTTCATATTTCATAATTTTGGAATTATTCAAAATAAATAAATTATGTGGCTCCAACATCATTTCAACTCTGGCTCCGGCACGTGTTCTTGTAGAAATTGCATAGAGGAGGCTGTCATTTTTGCTTTTAATGCGATACATATTGTTTTCTGTGTTAAAATTGCCATGCTTTGATGGGTGACCAAGTTCATAGCAGGGCCGGCGGAAGGGGAGGGCGAACCGTCCCATCGCCCAGAACGGCAAAATTTGAAGAGAAGAAAAAAATAAGCCTATTGAAAACTGTGATCGAGCGAGATATTCTTTTGCGCTGAATAGTATTGAAATAGCATAAGAAGTCTCATTATTTATTTTATATTTTGATGTTTTAGTTAGGAATATATTGATTTTCAATTTTCCGTTGCTGCGTAATGACCGGGGGGGTCGAAATAGAGCGGCATCTGCCGCCACCTCCCAGGGAGGCAAAATGACTAGCGCCGGCCCTGGTTCATAACAAAAGAAAAAGCCGCGCAGCTTATCGTCTAGTGGCAGTATATGTACTTGTTATTGTTGTGGAAGCCGGCATCCTTTGTAAATGTACAACAAAGGCAACCGACTGTCGCCGATCTCAGAGAGGAAATAATAATACTGCTTCAGGAGGAGTGTTATGGTGCAATTGTAGCGGTTTAACACGTTGGCATGTTATTATCTGCCGTTGCAGTTCCATACCAGTGTATACGGGTTTTGGGAGTGAAAAGTTAGAACGCCACCAGTGCATTAATGCAATGAAAAATAATATATATATTTTTTTATTTTGTTTGAAATCACTCAAATAAGGAATCGTATGAAGAAGTCTTCTTTGCAGCATTTTTGGTAATTTTACTTATGTGTTAGTTCATATTTTGCGAATTTTTAGTCCATATGTATGTAGCTACATACATAGTCACTTGTTAGTACATATTAATCCTAGTCCTGGTATAATGCATGACGTTTAAAACTCAACGTTAGATAGACCTGAATTCTCTAATTTTATTGTTGTACGTAACAGCTGTGCATCGGCGCACCGCAGCGATTTTTCTATCTGCTCCATTAGCAACACTGCTTCTTTAGTTCTGTCGCGCATTGCACGGCAGAATTATCTGCGCTGGACTCTACAGCACGGCGATCAAAAGATGTAATCAAAGGTTATTTTACTGTAGTGCCCCCAACTTTTGTAAAACGTGGAGAGGGGGTGGGTAGAGGGAGCACTTGACCCCCTGAGATTTCTGGAATGGGTTAATGTAAATCGAATGGTGACATTTTAGAGATATTTTATAACAAATGTATTGTTTTCTGTGACTTACAGGCCGTAAGTTACAGCAACTATTATTATTATTATTATTATTATTATTGTGATACAATTAACAAACTAAAAGGCACGTCTTCAATTGGTCCTAATTTTATTTTGAAAGCAAACAAAGATGTTTTTGAATCATTGTTAACTAAAATTTACTTACTTCTGGAATATTTCCAGATATCTGGAAAAATGTGTTTATTGTATCTGTAACTAAAAACAAAGATGGGAAAGTCAATGATGTTAATATAATTATAGACCGATTACTATATTAAATGCCATGGCAAAGGTTTTTGAACACATAATTGCTGAATATTTGTCTATCTCTTTTAAACAATATATTGATGGAAATCAGCATGTTATTTTAAGAAAAGGTCTACTTTTACAATTTTTTTGGTTTTAATAGACTCTCTTAACTCTAACATTAGAAAGCAATCCCAGACTGATATTTTATTTATTGACTTGGCTAAAGCCTTTGATAGTGTCAGCCATGAGCTATTAATTTACAAACTCGACCAAATGGGATTATCACCACGATTTCTGAAATGGTTTTCCAACTTTCCAGTAAATAGAAGTTTCTCTGTTAAGATTGATGAAACAACTTCTTCTAAAAAAGAAATACTTTGTGGAGTACCTCAAGGGTCGCCACTTTGCCCAATTCTGTTCGCTGCTTTTATCAATGATGTTACATTATATTTTAAATCTAGCACATGTTTACTATATACAGATGATATAAAAAAAAATAAGAGTATTTCAACAAATAATGATGTCGCTCAACTTCAGGCTAATCTCGATAGAATGACATATTGGTACAAGATTAATGAAATGGAATTTTTTTTAATAATATATCTTACAAAATTCCCTGATATTCCCATAGGTATATCTCAATTCTTACATGTCTAAATAAGGTCAGAGGTTTAGTAGCTGATCTTGTTGAAACCTACAATTTGAATTTATGATGATGTATAAGATTGTAGGATCCACCGTATTATTTTATAATTATGTATTCAATTCTGTAATTTTGTATAACCAATTTTGACATAGTGATGTACCTGGTTGTTTAATCGTGCTCATCACTTAAATAAATATTATATATTATTTGAAGTAGGGTTATATTTAAACTTACAGTCTATGTTAGACTGATCATCTAAGTATAAAAAATAGCTTTTTGTACTACATAAATTAATGTTAAGTATAGTTATGCAAATTGTATATAGATGTATAGAATATACGAGAAAGTCTTCATGAATTAA
Source organism: Lepisma saccharinum (assembly GCF_977018435.1). Lineage (NCBI taxonomy): Eukaryota > Metazoa > Arthropoda > Insecta > Zygentoma > Lepismatidae > Lepisma > Lepisma saccharinum. The sequence continues at coordinate 22,829,367 of NC_139252.1, read as the reverse complement.
GTAATGATAATGGTATAAGATTGATTACTTTTGCAACCTCAAAGAATTTAATTGTGAAAAGTACCACTTTTAAACATAAAGATATCCATAAATATACCTGGTCTTCTCCAGATGGTAAAACTCATAATCAGATAGATCATATTCTCATTGATAAGAGAAGGCATACTAGTATAATTGACGTTCGTACACATAGGGGTGCTGACTGTGCCAGTGACCATTATTTAGTAATTGCTAAATTAAGAGAAAGACTCTCAGTGATAAATCATAAGCAACAAAATCTAAAAGTTCTAAAATTTGATACAGGAAAGTTTACTGATGAAAGAATTAAGAAAGATTACCAAATTAAACTGTCAAATAGATTTGATGTTTTGCAGGATTTAAATGATGATGAAAATATAAATGAAACAGACGTAAATAAGAATTGGGAGCACATACGTAATGCAATAGAATCAGCAGCTAAAGAAAGTATAGGATACTATAAACCGAGAAAAAGTAAGCCATGGTTTGATAATGAATGTCATAATCTAATAGAAATAAGAAATCAGGCGAGACTTAGGTGGTTAAATAACTCTGATGATACAAATCTAAACAATTATAATAGAATAAAGCGAGAAGTTAACCGCACGTTTAGAAGTAAAAAAAGAGATTACTTGAAAAGCAAAATTAACGAAATTGAAACAAACAGCAAAAATAAAAATATCAGAGATTTATATAAAGGTGTAAATGAGTTTAGAAAGGGGTGGCAACCTAAAGTAAACTTGATAAAAGATAAAGACGGTGATTTTCTAGCTGACCCAAGCGATATTCTAAATAGATGGAAGAACTACTTTAATGACCTTTTAAATGTCCATGTAGGAGATAAATCAGAAGTGAATGAGGTACACACAGCAGAACCTTTAGTTCCAGAACCTAACTTGGCTGAAGTTAAAGATGCTATTAAAAGGCTAAAGAATAACAAAGCACCTGGCATTGATTTAATACCAGCTGAGTTAATTAAATATGGTGGAAATTCATTAATATGTCAAATTCATAAATTAATTTGTTTAATATGGAATAAAGAAGAAATCCCTCAACAGTGGAAAGAATCCATAATTGTTCCTGTGTTTAAAAAAGGTGATAAAATGAACTGCAATAATTACCGTGGAATTTCTCTACTCTCAACAACATATAAAATATTATCTAACATTCTTCTAACAAGACTAACCCCATATGCTAATGAAATTATAGGTGATTATCAATGTGGATTTAAACGCAACAGATCAACTACAGATCAAATTTTTCACATCAGACAGACACTTGAAAAAAAGTGGGAATATAATCAAAATGTCCATCAGCTATTCATTGATTTCAAAAAAGCATATGATTCGGTCAAAAGAGATAAATTATATAATATATTAGTAGAGTTTGGAATACCTAAGAAGCTTGTTAGTATGATAAAAATATGCACCAGTGAAACAGAAAGTAAAATTCGTGTGGGTATTAATATGTCTGACAAATTTACAATTCATGATGGGTTAAAACAAGGAGATGCATTATCTCCATTGCTCTTTAATTTTGCCTTAGAATATGCTGTTAGGAAGGTAAACGAAACTAAAGGAGGACTAAAATTAAATGGTGTGACTCAGTTGTTAGCATATGCAGATGATGTAGACTTACTGGGGGATGATGTGAATACAATTAAGAATAATGCTAAAATATTTTTCAAAACTGCTAAAGAGATAGGTTTGGAAGTTAACAAAGAGAAAACTAAATATATGCTTACAGGCCGAAACCAAGTGTTAGGTAATAATCAAAATCTAATTATTGATAACAACTCGTTTGAACCAGTTTCCAAATTCAAATACTTAGGAGTAATATTAACAAATGAAAATTCTATTAAAGAGGAAATAAAAAGTAGGCTTAATTCAGGAAATGCATGTTACTTCTCTCTTCATAAACTTTTGTCTTCTCGTTTAATATCTAAGAAACTAAAAGTTAAAATATACAAAAGAGTAATTTTGCCTGTAGTATTATATGGGTGTGAAACTTGGTCCCTTACATTGAAGGAGGAACATAAATTGAGAGTATTTGAAAATAGGATCCTTAGGAAAATCTTTGGACCTAAAAGGGATGAGGAGACAGGTGAGTGGAGAAGGCTACATAATTTAGAACTACATAATTTGTATTCATGTCCAGACATTATTAGAATAATTAAATCAAGAAGACTTAGGTGGGCAGGCCATGTGGCACGAATGGGAGAGGAAAGAGGAGTTTACAGGATTCTTGTTGGGAAACCTGATGGTAAGAGACCAGTAGGAAGGCCAAGACGAAGATGGAGGGACAACGTCGAGATGGACCTAAGGGAAATCGGTAGGGATGGAAAAGAGTATATAGATGTTGCTCAAGATAGGGACAGATGGAAGGCCTGTGTTGCTGCAGCCATGAACCTTCGGGTTTAAGAAGGCTAGAGAGTTAGTTAGTTAGTTATACGAGAAATTACAAATGTATGTAAAAAAACATTACTAGTAGTAGTAGTAGCAATACTAATGTAATAATAATAACAAAAATAAAAATAAAATTAATAGAAGTAATAACAACAACAACAATAATAAACGTTTGTGACTGCCCCCCTAAGAACAAATTCTGCGGGCGCCCTTGATAAGTAGGCTGAAATTTTGCCCAAAAATGTTATGTTGTTGTGGTGGTTTTCTTGGCAATTAAATATAGGATTTTACTGTTAAAAACAGTTTCAGGCGATTTATGAGAAGAATATATGAATTTTTAGTGCCGCACTATACTATACCTTATCAACAAAGGGAAATAAACTGTCCTTGCCCCCCCGCCCCCCAGTTTTGGCACCTTCCCCAACGGTTTTGGAACCCAATCGCCGCCACTGCCGACCAGTAACAATGTCAAAAAATAATATACGGAACATGAAAAGGGGTGGGGGAGGTGCAGAGTAGCAGATGGAACATTATTATCGATTGTTTGATTGATTTGCTTTATTTTAATTCGCTTTCTTCCCCACTTTTGGCTATTTTGCGAAGATGGGGATTAGTGACGACATGATGAAATTTATGAATGACATCCATACTCAGACCGGAATTCGTGTCGTAGCGCGATGTGCTAACCACTCCCCCACGGGGCCGGCTAAACATTATTATTCAATGACGTTTTTATGCACTTTTTACCAATAACACATATGAGTCTCCTTGATGACATACTGATAACGTTGTCACCTTGTAATCAAGAGGTCCCGTGTTCGATATCTGGGGGAAGTACATAGATGTTCGGATCCCACTTTAAACCATAGGCGTGCGCAAGAGGGGGCAGTTGCCCCTCCTAATACTCTCACGTAGAAATTTAGTGTAGAGAAATCTTATTACCGTTATTATATAATATTATTCTCTTTAAAAAATAATGTATTTTCAAGCCGACGAAAGTTCCTACCAACTTTGGTGGGTTTATTTTATATGTAATTGGAGTATCTCACTTCGTTCCCCAGCAAATTACTTGTTATTAAGACTCACTCATTTATTCGTCAGTAGTTGCAGAATAAATTGGTCACACATTGGAAATGAATAAATTATGTGTAGTTATTTTGAATCTGCTGTATGAAATCATGTTTATATGTAAATTAATATGACCAAGGAAAATAAAGAGGGTTGGGAACAGAGAACTTTTGTGCCACGGAAGCTGGAATTCTTCCAACAGATTGATTTTCGGTGGGTCCGAGCACACTGGGCTATCTCACTATGTCACGTGGTCCTAGGCTATGAATAGAAATACATATACCAACTCCTAAGAAATCAGGTTGCCAACTCATAGGAAATCAGGTTGCCAACTCTTAGGAAATAAGGTTGCCAACTTATAAGAAATCAGATTGCCAACTCATAGGAAATCAGGTTGCCAACTCATAAGAAATCAGGTTGCCAACTCATAGGAAATCAGGTTGCCAACTCATAAGAAATCAGATTATCAACTCATAGGAAATCAGGTTGCCAACTCATGAGAAATCAGGTTACAAAGTCATAAGAAATCAGGTTGCCAAGTCATAGGAAATCAGGTTACCAACTCGTAATAAATCAGGTTGCCAACTCCAGAATCATCATCATCATCTCACTGATAAGAATAATATTATCTTCAATTTCTGATCGATTTTTCTTCTGTATTTTATTATCTAGACTTCAAGCTTCGCAGATAGGCTGGCTAGCCTTGAATATACGCTCCTGCTATATACGCCCATTTTTAGTACCCATCAATAGAATAAAACAGTGAAATGGAATAGCCCAGTCCCGATTAGCCTATCTGTGCCAATAGTGGATGTAAACTTCAAATTCCAAACCAATAACAAAGCCACACTAGCATTTAAAATATTTAGACACAGGAGATATTTACGTAGCTATTCTGTTCGCTAATTTATACCAAACATCAAATCAAATGTGCCTAGTGTAAACAAAACTGTATCCTGCTTCCTTGACGCGCGGCAATCTGAATGGGCTTTCTGCGCTGCAAGCTGATATATGTAATCCAGGCATTACAGAGACCAACGATGCTTTGCTGCTACTATTCAGATTGTCAACTATATCGACGAATTTTACATAAGAAACCAGACGAAACTATTAGAAGTAAATAGATACACATAAGGAAGAGATTAATTTTCATTTAAATACGAGTAATGTTATTTTTGCAACACACTGTACTGTTGAAGTTCAGTTTACAAATTTTCTATTCAGTTCTATTTTTTTTTAAATCGAGTTCGTTTGTAGAAATTTCCGTTACTTTTTGTTAAAAAATATCAAATACAGCTATGTGTTTTTTTAAAAATTAAGATGAAAAACATGCCATTGTAAATTTCTGACCTGTCCCTAGCCGAATTTTATCTGCAGCAATATGGTTGAGTCAGCCATGTAAAAGAATGTATTGCATAGTTTTTCATGCTGCTCTTTAGAAGGACACTCCGGTACAAGAATTAATTACTTTGAATCCAGTTTTGTGTTAATTCATAAATTAAACGTTTTAAGATCACATTTCAAAATGTGCAGCTTTATCTTAGTTCAATTCATGGCTTTCATAGACTGGATTTGAAAATATAGATACAGGGTGAGTCAAAAGCCAGGTTACATCGGACGGTGCCCCTCCTCATAACGGGTTAATTTCCTGTTGCATGGATCGGTAGCCGTGGTCCCGTTGAGTAGCCACCTCGGTCTCCAGACCTATTTTTTTCCTTTGGAGTCATTTACAAGCGCTCGTCTACTCAGTGAAGACTCAGAGCATCCAGCATCTGAAGCAACGCATCGTGTAATGTGCAGGCATAATTATGACGGACGTTCTGCAAAAGGTTCTGGAAAGCTGGAAACGTTGCGTGCACAAATACATTGATGATCAAGGTTCACACATTGAAGATATATATATATACTATAAATCCCTATGTAGCCTGACTATTGACTCACCCTGTATAATATATTTGCAAATCTAGCTATGAAAGCCATGAATTGAATTATAGGTATATATATATAGGTATGTATATATATAGCTGAGAAAAAATGGCTGGTGCCTGAATTTTATTTACGTTTTTCTACTCCAGGAGAAAGGCCTTTGCCCACCTGGCTCCCTTTTAGCATCGCCACTGCTCCTCACTATTTTATTTCTGTAGTTGTAAACACTTTAAACTAAATTATCAATATTCACAACAATGTGGCAACACTGGCGGCAGGAGACAAAGCGTGATTCAAAAATATGCCACCAGAGGTCGGACACTTGCCTTGGTTTCTCAAGATGTCGCTTGAGCAAATATGTGGAAGAGTTCCTTTGGTGTGAGGGAAAGAGTAAAGGGGGTGAAAAAGTCAATATTAGCATAGAAGCAGATGACGGTGTTTGCTGGATCGTTTGCTTGTGTAAATTAGCAGTGATCTTAAGAAGGCTTGCTCTAAACACGGCGATCAACAGTGTTTTATGAAGTGTCTACATAAATCTAAGACCGGAAGCTTTTTGACTCCTGTCCGTCATACCGTGCTGAGTTTACTCTTGTCAAGAACACACGGGATAGAGGTTTGCGCTGTTCAACTCTCAGTAACAGATTAAAAGAGAGAAAAGTGAAGTTGAAGACATCTTTGTAAGCCATTCCATAAAGGCTCTTTCGTAAAGAGTTTTCTTGATGTATATTCCTTAAGAATATAGAAACTTTTATTATTATTATTATCGTTACTAGTAGTAGTAGTAGTTGTTGTAGTGCTATTATTATGGCTTTTTGTTATTATTATTATTACTACTACTACTACTACTTATGTTGTTTTTTTAATTTACACACATTTGTAATTTCCATATTCTGTATATCTATCTATACATAATTTACATAACTGTATACTTAAGATATTAATTCATGTCGGATAATAAAATGTTTTCTATAGTTAGATAATCAGTGTAAAATAGACTGTCAGCTTAAATGTAACTATACATCAAATAATAATAACAATGGCGACGATTGGGTTCCAAAACTGTGGGAGGACAACTGCCCACACGCCCGTCCTAATCGCTGCCAAAAATATTATTAATAATAATAGTTGCTGTAGCTTGCAGCCTATCACCGAAAACATTTTTTTTTGTTATAAATTATCGGTACAATTTAACCACTCGAATTACACTATTTCCAGAAATCTCAGGGGGGCAAATGCCCCCGCTGCGGGGGTCCTTGATATTGATGCAGAATCTAGATTTAAAGAATTTGAAAACGAATAATGATATAGTTTATTTCCTTCAAATACATTTTATTTCATTATTTTGAAGGGGTACAATACACTCATTTGGGTCATTCCAGCGTTACGTGTGCAACATTTTCCAAACAAAAATTAAGGTTCTAGACATGAGATTGGATTAAAATATTCATTATGAACTGATTTCATAGCATTATGAAGTACTTTGTGGTGTCTGCTAACAAATAAAAAAACTTTAGTATGATGGCATAAGGCTGAATGCATGAAAAACATTAACAAGAGTGCATTATGTGCGTGACGCTTTAAAAATGTAGCAAATTTTGACTTCATTTGTCTTTGAAGCATATAGGCTGCAGAACTTTTATTGGTGAAATGTCCAAATTATATGCATTCACAAATATCTAAACGTTAATGCAGTTTAAAACAATAATAATTTCCATATTAATTCATTCTGTTATTTACATAGTGTAGGACCCCATTTCGTGGAATGGCCCATTTTCTTTTTGTGTCAGGTGCATAATACACAAACCTCTCGCTAATGAGATAGATTTTTACGTATGCAGTTGCAATGTCTGCCAGTGGCTTGTTTGGTGAATTGTTTCAATTCTTGATGTCCTCACTGCGTAAAACAAAGTGCATGAACATGCAGATCGACAAATTGCTTGGTAATACTTATCCATCCCACTGTACTGGAATTAGAATGCACCAACTTCATAATATTCATGCTTGAAAATGGTATGATGAAACACAGGTTGTGTGAGATAACAATACCATCTAGGCTAAACAACAAGAATCCTACCCAAAGGTCAGGAGCGTATATTCCAGGCTAGCTGGCCTATCTGCGATGCCTAGCCTCAAGTCTAGAGAATAAAATACAGGAGAAAAATCGACCAGAAAATGTAAATATTTTATTAATATCAGTGATATGATTGATAGAAGTTGAGAAAAAGATAAAGGATTTGAGAAGATATACTGTGAACAAGGCTAGTTGGAGATAGATTGTGTTTTGTCTTTGTTGAATGTATTTCATGTAGTTTTTATAACATGAAGTTATAAGTTAAATAAATGTTGTTATTTGGTTAACGTTTTGCCTAATTGAAGATTATTCAATGATGATGCTGATTCTGGAGTTTGCAACCTGATTTCTTATGAGTTGGCAACCTGATTTCTTATGAGTTGGTAACCTGATTTCCTATTAGTTGGCAACCTGATTTCTTATGAGTTGGCAACCTGATTTCTTAGGAGTTGATAAATGTATTTCTGTTCATAGCCTAGGACCACGTGACATAGTGAGATAGCCCAGATCTTGGACTCAGTGTACGCCACTGCCAAAGGTATAAGAGTTCGAACATGTAGGTGATGTGTTACTTGTGATGAAAATATACATAGAGGCATTGGCGCCAGCAGGGTGGGGGCAAGGGGCACTTCCCCCCGCCTGAGATTTCTGGAAAGAGTTAATGTAATTCGAATGGTGAAATTGTAGAGATATTTTATAACAAAAAGTGTTGTTTTCTGTGACTTAAGTTACAGCAACTATTATCATTATTGTTATTATTATTATTTTAAGTAGGGTTACATTTAAGCGTCTATTTTACACTGATTCTAACTATTAAAAACAGCTTTTTGTTCTACATGAATTAATGTTAAGTGTAGCTATGCAAATTGTATGTAGATATACAGAATATGGAAATTACAAATGCATGTAATTTTAAAAACCTTAGATAGTAGTATTAGTAGTAGTAATAGTAATGCAATAATAATAATAACAATAAAAGTTGAGAGAAATCCTGCGGAGGCTCTTGCATAGAAGAAGCAAGAGTTGCAATCCAGGTGGATGAATTATGAAAGGCTTGCCTGTTGCTACATTTGCTTGCAACATTCCTACAACATGTGCCATGCTAACTAACTAACTAACTCTCTAGCCTTCTTAAACCCGAAGGTTCATGGCTGCAGCAACACAGGCCTTCCATCTTTCCCTATTTTGAGCAAGTTCTATATACTCTTTTCCATCCCTACCGATTTCCCTTAGGTCCATCTCAACGTTGTCCCTCCATCTTCGTCTTGGCCTTCCTACAGGTCTCTTACCATCAGGTTTCCCAACAAGAATCCTGTAAACTCCTCGTTCCTCTCCCATTCGTGCCACATGGCCTGCCCACCTAAGTCTTCTTGATTTAATTATTCTAATAATATCTGGACATGAATACAAATTATGTAGTTCTAAATTATGTAACCTTCTCCACTCACCTGTCTCCTCATCCCTTTTAGGTCCAAATATTTTCCTAAGGATCTTATTTTCAAATACTCTCAATTTATGTTCCTCTTTCAATGTAAGGGACCAAGTTTCACATGCATATAATACTACAGGCAAAATTACTGTTTTGTATATTTTAACTTTCAGTTTCTTAGATATTAAACGAGAAGACAAAAGTTTATGAAGAGAGAAGTAACATGCATTTCCTGAATTAAGCCTACTTTTTATTTCCTCTTTAATAGAATTTTCATTTGTTAATATTACTCCTAAGTATTTGAATTTGGAAACTGGTTCAAACGAGTTGTTATCAATAATTAGATTTTGATTATTACCTAACACTTGGTTTCGGCCTGTAAGCATATATTTAGTTTTCTCTTTGTTAACTTCCAAACCTATCTCTTTAGCAGTTTTGAAAAATATTTTAGCATTATTCTTAATTGTATTCACATCATCCCCCAGTAAGTCTACATCATCTGCATATGCTAACAACTGAGTCACACCATTTAATTTTAGTCCTTCTTTAGTTTCTTTTACCTTCCTAACAGCATATTCTAAGGCAAAATTAAAGAGCAATGGAGATAATGCATCTCCTTGTTTTAACCCATCATGAATTGTAAATTTGTCAGACATATTAATACCCACACGAATTTTACTTTCTGTTTCACTGGTGCATACTTTTATCATACTAACAAGCTTCTTAGGTATTCCAAACTCAACTAATATATTATATAGTTTATCTCTTTTGACTGAATCATATGCTTTTTTGAAATCAATGAATAGCTGATGGACATTTTGATTATATTCCCACTTTTTTTCAAGTGTCTGTCTGATGTGAAAAATTTGATCTGTAGTTGATCTGTTACGTTTAAATCCACATTGATAATCACCTATAATTTCATTAGCATATGGGGTTAGTCTTGTTAAAAGAATGTTAGATAATATTTTATATGTTGTTGAGAGTAGAGAAATTCCACGGTAATTATTGCAGTTCATTTTATCACCTTTTTTAAACACAGGAACAATTATGGATTCTTTCCACTGTTGAGGGATTTCTTCTTTATTCCATATTAAACAGATTAATTTATGAATTTGATACATTAATGAATTTCCACCATATTTAATTAACTCAGCTGGTATTAAATCAATGCCAGGTGCTTTGTTATTCTTTAGCCTTTTAATAGCATCTTTAACTTCAGTCAAGTTGGGTTCTGGAACTAAAGGTTCTGCTGTGTGTACTTCATTCACTTCTGATTTATCTCCTACATGGACATTTAAAAGGTCATTAAAGTAGTTCTTCCATCTATTTAGAATATCACTTGGGTCAGCTAGAAAATCACCGTCTTTATCTTTTATCAAGTTTACTTTAGGTTGCCACCCCTTTCTAAATTCATTTACACCTTTATATAAATCTCTGATATTTTTATTTTTGCTGTTTGTTTCAATTTCGTTAATTTTGGTTTTCAAGTAATCTCTTTTTTTACTTCTAAACGTGCGGTTAACTTCTCGCTTTATTCTATTATAATTGTTTAGATTTGTATCATCAGAGTTATTTAACCACCTAAGTCTAGCCTGATTTCTTATTTCTATTAGATTATGACATTCATTATCAAACCATGGCTTACTTTTTCTCGGTTTATGGTATCCTATACTTTCTTTAGCTGCTGATTCTATTGCATTACGTATGTGCTCCCAATTCTTATTTACGTCTGTTTCATTTATATTTTCATCATCATTTAAATCCTGCAAAACATCAAATCTATTTGACAGTTTAATTTGGTAATCTTTCTTAATTCTTTCATCAGTAAACTTTCCTGTATCAAATTTTTTTTGTGCCATGTGCCATGAACTGGTAAATTTCTTCCACGCGGGCTTTCTACTAAACTATTCGGCATATGTCATTAGCTGATGAATTGGCACATTTTGAAGTCGAATGTTCCAGGAAGGACTCCTATATCCATTAATGTCCTCTCAAAGGCGCATGAAGTGCTAGGGAGACCCGGAAGGTCTTTTTTGCATGTAATACAGCCTGTTGGATTTCTTTGCAAGCATTCATATGCAAATACATTATTGTTCGCTGAATGTTTCAATTGCACCTGCATTATGCAACCTGTTAGAGCGAGTAGAAGTCTCCCCTTAGTGCCACCTTATAATCAAGGAACTGCAGATTCGATTCCCGGCAAAGGCACATTGGACAATGGTACAGATCCCATTTTAAAGATCTACTTTGGGTTGGCGTATGTGAGCCTATATCACTAGACTTGAAAGGATATTGGAACTTGTAGTAATATGTTACTTGGTTCATTTCCAAGTCACAGTACATTGGTTCATTCATACTTTACACCAATGGTTCAGTCCCAGTTAATGAGCTTTTACACAAATATTGACATTTTTTGCAAGATTACAGTGATGCTGAATGTCGAAATTTTGCATCTTGAGAGAACTAGGCTGCATCTTGGTAACAATTTTAAAGGCTATAGGGGAAAGATGCCCAAATCGCACCAGTTTTGAAATAATTGGGCCTAGCTGCGAAACAAGTGACACGGCGTAAGGTAACTTTTGCCTATCTTCGTATATCTTTGGGAAATTTTATTCCAATTGAAAGTACCAGAAAAATATGAAATTCCAAACCCTTGCAAATGGTGCGATTTGGGCAACTGGTTTCCGAAATCGCACTACACACACGTCACTGCGTCCGAACTGTTTCATCAAAAAATAAAACAAACAGTCGTTAAAAGTTAAGATATATTCACTCTATGATGCGCCATTGAAAGCTGTAAAGAATAGTTAATACGTGAAATAATCCATTTTCAATCCATTTTTTTTTGTTTGTAGAGAAATTATTTGAAGAGTGCAATTATATTGGATAAGAGATCATTTTGACGAACCTGTAAACACTGTAATGCTTCCCACCTTTTCGCAGTGAAAGAGAAGCATTCCACCATTTCTATTCGATCAGATTTTGATGCACATGGGCAGTGGCGTGTCCAAGGGGGGTTATAACCCCCCCCCCTTTGGCCCAGTATTCCTAAAAGACGTACCCAATAGTAGAAAGATATGACAAAATGAGGGCTGACTACCAAGAAAAAGTATACATAACCCCTCCCTTTCGAAAATCCTGGGCACGCCACTGCACATGGGAGATGTTCTATCGTAAAAACCTAGGGAGAGCTGAAAGATCTATCAAGACTCGGAACAGGGTGTAGGCCGGGCAGTGCAATTGCTATGACAACCGAGCTACTGAGGAAAAACTTGCACTGGGTGGTTCAGTTGTTATAGCAATAGTACAGTGTATCAGGAAACCTATTCGAACTTGTACTATCCCACACTGTAAAAAAAAATACACTTCTTGTACACTTTCTTGCATATAATATGCACAAGATGTGTACTGAAGGTGTTGCAAAAGTGTACTTAAAGTGTTCTAGATGTGTGCGACCCGAAATGACGAAATTTTGTACACTTGTAGCACACTTTGGGGACACATTCAAAGTTGTGTGCACTTCTTCAACGCTTTCTGTACACTTTTGTTTAAAGTAAGTGTACACTTCTTGTACACTTTTGTAGCACATGATTTCATTTTGTGTTGTTGGTCATATCGATTGTTATTTTATACTTTTTTGACAAATGAATATGTTATGAACATAAATCAATTTCATTATATAAAGCAGTAACACACTTGAAAGCAAGCAACATTAAACAATAACAAAATATAACTATTTTTTTTCCTGGAACACATGGAAATCGCATTGCATCATGAAACTATCAATACTTTTTTGTTTAAAGTACCAATTTGATAATTGGATAAATCTCATTAAAATTGAAGAAGGATAAAGTTGAATGTTCCGAGGAAATTAATAGATTTTCTTAAATCGAACTATTCATCTTTAAAGCACACCAAAACAGATCGTTAACTTCGGGGGGCTGGTTGTTCCTACACCGGCCGCTAGATGGTTCTGTCAAAATGTGTACAAGAAACATAAGTTTTTGTACAACAAATAATGATACGTTCGATTGTAATCATAGTGAAAAATTGTGCTTTAACACTCTTCGAAAAATATGTGAACATCTAAGATACAAATTAAAGAAGAAAATGTACTGCAGTGAATAAAAGTGAATCTCCCATGAGCAACCTTTTTGATTCTGGACTATATAAGTAGAAGGTACGTGTGTCGCAGAAAAACAAACACGCATCTCACAAAATTTAAGGTTCACAGTTGAAAGTTATTGCTTTTTCCTCTTTCAATTGTCAAGTTAAATGTGAGTGAACTGTATTTTTATTCTAGAAACTAAGTATGAGTACTGAATTGCGATATATCTCATGTGTGCAAGAAGTGTCGCTCAAGTATTTTCACAAGTGTTCCAAATGTGTAAAGTGTACCAGAAGTGATCAAAAGTAGTTTCTGCAGCACACTTCTTACACACTTTTGGGATACCTTTATATTGGAAGTACTTCTTGCACACTTCCTGTACACTTCTTTTGCTGCACTTTTTGTACACTTCCTGTACACTTTTTAGCACTTCGTGTACACTATTGAAGCACTTCCTGTACACTTCTTGTGCACATTTAATGTGTACAAGAAGTGATCAAAAGTAGTTTCTAGGAAGTGTTCAGAAAGCGTATTTTTTTTTACAGTGCACTTGTAGGTTATCGTCCATGAAGAAGTTTAAATTTTAAATAATAACTTAATTTGGTACGCAATGTTACCTAATGGGAGCTAAGACGTTCAACTTCTATGCAAAGTTGGCAGGCCTGAGTAGACTGGCCAGTGGTCTGAGTCAAACAATGGTAAACGTTATTGAGGAGTTGTTGGCAACGGACACACAATGCCAAGCATTTGTAGGTTTTGGTCTATTGCAGATTACCTTTGGCAACAATACAGTAAAACAGTGGCGCCAACTTATATAGGCCTGTGTGGCTCGAGCCCACCCAATAATTTGCCTGTTATATTTTAGTTTAGAAATAAAGTCCTCGTGTTTACCAAAACAAATTCATCATTATAGATGGAAAGAATTGAAACTCAGTAACCTTTGCTTTCTGCTTGGGGAACAAAACAAATGCATTTTTAGGATGCATAGCGGGTTCACTTCACTAAATATCCCTACAGCCAGCAACACATACTGCACCGTTAAAATATTCTCGGGCTATCAATCAAATATTCCATTAATCTCTTGCACAATTCATCTGGTCGAGAGCCCGAGCCGAGAGTATCTCTACATCATTCGTCGCCATAATGATGAATAATGAATAAAGGGTTAGAACTTTGCTTCAGTGGATATGTAAACGGATGTGATGCAATGTGGTTGGTTGCTGTAGATGCATTTCCCCTCAACTACAGTGGTTATTACAAACAGATGCACCATGCGATGACACAGAGTGATAAAACTGAGAAAGAACCTCGAAATCCAACCAGAATATGTAAATACTGGGTGTTCCGCTTAGAACTATAATAAAAGAAATTATTATATTTTCTTTACTTACCATGATTTATTTCCAAAACTTCTTCCATACATACATAAACAGAAAGTTTTCTTTCATGCCTAGTACACTTCAACATGCGTGACGGCAAATCTCTAAACGGTATTCTACCTCAGCCTATACGTTCTCTAGCATTTGTGACGTCACACTGTCGATTGTAGGACGAATACGCACCAATTGTGCATTTATTTCAAAATCACCCGAATGGGCACTGCTACTAAAAAAAAAAAACCTGGGTGTATCCAAGAGTATGAATTTCTCTCCATGTTTCAAGTGGAAGCGTTTCTTTATGTTGATTATTAAGCTGCACACGATGTTTGAAAAATACGATGAATAAAAATTTTCGGAATCCCATGTATTCCTTAGGGGGAATCAACTTCAACATCAAGTTACGACTAATCAAATGGAAGTTTTGACTTTTCCGCTTGTCAAACACATCTTCAAACTGCTCTCTTCCCGTTGACATCTCTTTCTATTCCATCGGAAGTTTTATATTCCCAAGAGAACGATTCAAATCGTACTCCCATATGATCAATGCTTTTCTCCTTGTCTCCTGGCAGTGTTGCCAAACCTGATGCGCATAAAAGAACTAAATTTCACTTTAAATGGAGTTAAAACTGACTTTCATGGAGCTAGATTTACGAAGACTGGATAAAGTGCCTCCTAGAGTAATGTTAGTTGTCAAGGAGTGGAGGCACTGCTATTATATTTAACTCTAAATTGATGACAATTTATTCTTAGTTTTCAACATCTACATTTGGCGGCATCGCCCATTTCAATAATCCACCGATGGTCGTATGAAATCGAAAATAAAGAATTCCCTGATAACAATATTATGTCAATTTCACGTCAAACACGGTGCTATAAAGAAGAGTTTGAGTTGGTGTTTTAAGTCCACTTTATGCACAGTAAGGCTAATCGGGACTGGACCTACAGTTTAAAGTGGGATCCGAACCACTTGTGCCTCCACCGGGTATCGAACCCGGGACCCTTCGATTACAAGGTAATGACGCTACCACTGCGCTATGGGGGAGGCCCTGTGCTATAAAGAAGTAGCTTGGGAGATAAGAGGGAGTGGGGCGACGCAGCCAATATAACAATATCACGTCACGTGCAAAATGTATAATTATGACAAAATTTGGTCTATGTGTGCCGGAACCAGTGTTGGCATCATAGTAGGGCACGGGGGTGGGCATCCCAGTCCACAACCGAACGAGTGCACGAAAGAGCCAGATCTGGCTCCAAGAGAGCTAAGTTGGCACACTGCCACGGACGGAAGAGCTTGGGAAGAGTCCCGTGGAGACTGTATCGCATGTCAAGTCTGGCAAATCTCGAACCTCTGTATCACACACCCGGTCCTTAAAACATCACAGTGAAGTCCGGTGAACGTAGTGGCCACGTCATGAACCGAGATCCTTTTTCAATCCATCCTGCAAGATACGTAGGACTTTCCCAGAAAAATTCATGGCTGTTATCTTCACAATGATTTCAACTTTCCGTAATTCGAACTAAATGTCAATGCTAAGAATTTTTCTTTCGTTATAGTCCTAAGCGGACAAAAGTGGCCAAAGGGCTTATGTGGTATCCTACTTTAGTATTAAAATCTAGAAATGTGGATGATGTTCATATTTTCATTATCACTTCATGAGTCGACACATATAAGAGCTAGAGGGAGTCTCAGTACCCTTTCATTTTATTTGCTTCAATTTACGAATATTCACTCCAGTTATGGCTGTCTTCAATCATAAAGTGCCATATTTGTGTTTCTCAATTAAATATGTAAGACCTGTTCCATCGAATTTGAAAGTTTTTCAAACTTTCAGTTTTAAATTTCTATATTCCATAAAGATTTAACAAGTCAGTAATAATATTATTTTGCTTTCTTAGTAACAATTCAGTTCTAACACACTTCATACCTGATGCGTAAAAAGATAACGTAGTTAGCACATGTAACGGGTAGCCAGAATTAAAGTTACCCAACTCAGAGCCCTCTGTAGCCTGTTCGAGGCATCGTAGAACTCTGAAATTTGGTGAATCCACTATGCAGACCATGGGGAAGCGAATGGCGATTGGGAAATGGCTGGTGGGAATTTTTTTGCGTGTAAGGCGAAACAGAATAAGGCGAAATGGAATGTCCCGTTTCGCCTTAGAAATTTCGTGCACATAAATCATTTGAAATTGTATTGGGGGAGGTGAAAACGCAATAAGGCGAAACTGGAGGACACGGTTAATGAGAAGGGTGGCACTCACTTTCATCCACAATGTTTGTTAGGTTAGTTGAATGAGTGGTTAGAGATATTGGAACGAGTTGTCCAGATGTCCATCTTTAAGCAAAAGCAGATCTTTCTGCCAACATTTCACTCAAATATTGGCACTTTTATCTACAGTCTATTCTAGCCAAATTCCTCACTAGCTACTGGAAATGCCCTCGCGAGCTACCGGTAGCTCTCGATCGACGGTTTGGCGATCCCTGGTCTATTGTATAGCTCAGTGGTGCGCCGTGACTGGCTTACAGGGATACCGAGATATGTTCCAATATTTTCACTGATATGACACTTAACTTGTTAGTCTACACATGGTTTTAGTACTTTTCACACATAACATGTTTCTGGATTTGAAGTTGGCGCTGAACTAACTTTCTAGGCAGCAATCATGGCCGCCTGGCATTGTTTACATGTCACGCGGCCGCCATTACAACTTCCCTCGTATGGGAACAAAAGTCTATCGACAAGTACGCTGATAAGTATCGTGTGATGCGAAAACTAGCAAATTGGTAGCCAGTCCAGCTCCAACTAGGGCATAATTACTGGAAATCCAGTTCCGTGTAATGCGGGCTTTAGATAGGCCTTCATTTTGACTTGAGCGCCGTGGAAAAATCTTGAAACACTAAGGGCGCCGTGAAACAAAAAAGTTCGGGAATCCCTGGTATAGCTTATACAATAACATAATAATAATAATAATAATAATAACAATAACAATAACCCGTGGTGCAACAGGCCTTGAGTGCTAGAACCTACCTAACGTCTACAGCTTCACTCCCACGTGCCTCTCTAGAGCTGGGCGATCATGCAACCATCCGGGTGACGTGTGGTCAGCACGAGGAACCCCCAGTCGTTGTTGTTGGTTTCCATGACCGGGTTACACGACTCATTCGTAGCTCCCCAATTTCTATCGAGCCTTAGGCTACACTGCCACAGTGCGGGATTTAGCATGAACTTATACTAAGTAATATATTACTAAGTAATACTATATATGTACTTATCTTTAAGCAGATCAAACAACATTTTTTCTGATATCATGGTCAGGAAAGGGGGGGGATATGCCCCCTTGAGTCCTCGAGCACGTCACTGGTTGCGCATATTTCCACAGTACAGATACTATGTTTAACATTTGGTCTAGCTCTGAAAAGACTCAACCTGGTTAGTGTAACGTGCTACGAACCCGGAGCTCCAGGTTCCACTCTGATTGAGGCATGAATGCATCGTTGCACTTGTCCCATCACATCACATTACAATTTGTTTATTCTCATTTTCTTTGTTTGCTAGTTTATGGCTATCGGGACTGGACTTAACTGCTTAAAGTAGGATTGGAACCAGCGTGCACTGTGCCTCTTCCGGGGATCGAACCCGGGCCACCTTGAATACAAGGTGACAGCATTACCACTACGTCATTGGCAAGGTCTAGTGGGTTTCTCGTTGCGATTAACCCAAAAGATAGAAAAACGACAAAAGGATCAGAATAGCTCACAGCACAAAGGATACTGTATTTTATCTTATCAAACGAGAAACGGAAGTGACATTGTAAAAACAGAACAATTATTTTACATAATTAAGAACCCCCTGCAAGACAACGTTGTTAAACAAGGTATCAAAAGGCGCTAACAAACCTAATTGTACTGTCATTTTAAGCAGGATTGCAGCACTGCTGGTTGAAGAAACAAAAAGAGTCATTATCCAGCATCACTTACAGTGGTCGACCCTAGATCCTCGTCCTCACGTCCTTGGGATCGGGTCACAGCCCAGCGTCGGATTCGCTTACTAGACTCTCCCGCACCGTGCGCAGGCGCGCGCAACCGCACGTGATCAGGCAAGCGAATGTGGCTGGCGACGTACATCTATATCAGTCATGCCATTCTGCTCACAGTCGCATCAATTTTCACATGTATTATAGGCGTGAAGCATGCGAACGTTTGAAGTGTGGATGTGGTGGTTTGGCCGGTTGAAGGGGGATTGCTTTTACAGGGGGAAAATGAAGGGGAGGAGGGATCTGGTAGGTGAGAATACCGTGTAATTAACTAGTTTCCTCTTCATAAACAAAGCAATCATCCCGCCTTTGATGTGACAATAGACGGAAAACACCCTTGGAGGGCCATGAGTACAAATTACAAGTGGTATGAAGCTCTCTTCATAATCTGATAATAAAGTTAGGCGCTTATTCCACCTCCAGATAAAAATTAGCTACTCAAGGCAAATAAGGGGCTCTGCCCCCACCCCTCATGATCTGAATCCGTGATCTCTTGATTAAAAACACAAACCAAAATCCAATAAGTTATCAGAGCTAAGATTTCTTTATTCATTAGTAATTGCTATATCTTATCATCTATTGACATATCTATTTTCGTTGTTTGTAAATCCAGTCCAAAAGACGGATTTATAACCCTTGTCAAACCCCAGACACGCAATTGGTCATGGACTGTAGAGTCTGGACTTGTAAAGTTTCATGCATATTCAAAAACTAGTGTTAACTTTGCATTGTAACTGGTCATACGAATACGGAACCAATATTCAATGTTATTTTGGAGATATCTTCATGAACATGAACTCTTGTCCAGGTAAAAAGTTTAAATAATAGTGACACGAGCTAGAAGTACTATTTTAGGATGGATGGAAGTAAGGATGAACACATTCTCAATCTCGGTCGTAGGTAGAGTTGATGGTATATCCCACGATGTGCGCTTAACTGTTAACAATTACAGTCTACATCTATGTCCACCTATACGATGTGGTAAACACTACGACTTGTATGCAACGATCCTAGGTTCCATTTCCACTGTGGATAGAAACACGATCCAATATGGCAATAACTTTGCGGAACTTTTCATACTTTGCATCTGCCTTTATACTGTACAAATTACAAACCATTACTACGAATGTTTTTAGGGGGAAGTCAAATGAATCGATTATTATGTATAAACTACATAGGAATGTTTGAAATGGGAAATTCCACTCCGCTAATATAAGATGCATGGTGAACCTAAGAAAAAGATCTTACAGAAGTAGTGCAAATAGACATTCATACCTCATCAGAGACACAAAACGCCGTCTTCATAGCGCGTCTGTAAACTCTGGGGAAAAGCATCCACTCTATCGAAGGCTTTCGACAAATCGGCTTACGGTTTTTGTATGTAAGCATATTGTACAGTAAGTGCACATTGAAAGTGAAAAAACAAAAGATAACTACATTTGACTACAAGTCAGAGTTTCAAATCAAATCAGTCAAAGATTTTATCAGCCAAAGCGAAATAAAGAAACAAGATTAAATGTCATGTAAGGTTGTGCTTATGAAAAATAATAAACTTTCGTCAACGATTTTGACAGTTTGATGCAATTAAACTGAGACACATACGCGTTAACTTCCATGAAAAGCCTTCTTCGAAAACTCCAGAACATTAATTTGGGTCAGAATTGTGACTAACTCAAGCTACATCACACGAAAATTCCCAACAGGTCCACCTATATAAATTCAACATTGTCCTATAGCTTCTATCTCTTGGTAAGGCCTGGTCACCGGGATTAGTTCGGGAATGAGACACGTCTGATCGTGATTCGTCTTGTGTGTCAGATAGACTGTTTCTCGACGTTCCACTACAGATGGTAAATCTGCAGGAACTTGAAGTGGTCAGAAACGATAAAGAAAGCGAAACAAAACGGATGTAGAAGAAAGTAATGGTAATTCGTCGGAAACCCGAAAACATGTTACCCCATTTATTTTTTTCCACAAACTAAGTCAGGGTCACTGCCACGAGAGGGCATTGGGGAACTGCAACGAATCCACCTCCAGCCGAGAAACTTTGGGAACAATCAGATGCAGTGTTGCCAGGGCTCTTATTATCTCGGCGACTGTTTGAAATACTTTCCCCTTCAAAATTGGTTTTCTGTAGAAGAAATGTGCAGGTTAGTGTGGAACTGTTTCGTTGAAAAGATTATGCCAATGTCTTCCTAGGATTTAATAGCTTCTAAAAAAAAAGAGTGTATCTTTAAAATAACTGTCATTGTAAAGTTTGACTGATGCAGATGGTACAGTGGGATCCACAAGTATTGCCGTCCAAATTCTCCATGACTAATTTCATTAATTTTTCTCTTACATCCTATGTGTATTTAAGCGATGTCAACAGCTTGTTTTGAGTTTTCTTTTAATTCTTGAAGCTCTTATTGGGTCAAATAAAGTGCATGAACATGTTGATGGACAACTTGCACGGTAATGCTCATGGATCCCACTGTACAGTACCGAGACAAGAAAAGAAAAGGGAGATAACTTTTTAAGAATCGATACGAGAACGAAACAGATATCCGCAAAATTCTACTTTAAAATCTCGTTTCGTTCGATTAGACTGTCAAGTATATTAACATTTAAACTAAATGGATGTTACTTTTCTGAACGACTTGCTTAGATATGAGAGGGCGCTAATATTTTTATGTAGGTAAATTACAGGCACGTATCTAGAAATAAATTTACAATAATAATAGTAATATTAATATATTTAGAATAATTATATTATATAAAATTTTAAAATATTAAGTAAATATGTAAATTAATTAATATTGTATTGTTATTTTTACATGAATAGGTAAAAAGATAGTAAAAGTACAGATATATTACAGATTATTTATCTTACGTGTAGTAAAGATTGCCAAAATTTCTAAAAAAAACAACTGGCCTGGCAAGGTAATTAATGTTAAATAGATAAAGAATTAAATATTTATTGAATATCAAAATAGAAGTTATATCCAATTGTAATAGGTAAAAATAATTGTACGGTGATAATTTTTAATTGCTCATTGACGAAAAGTAAAGTTGCTGATTAATAATATTAGTACATAAAATCTTTGGAACTGTTCTTCAAAGATGTACGAGCCAAATTCCTTGCCTTCCAATAAGTTCAGCGGAAATAAATAACAATCGATTACGTAACAAATGCTAAACAATTATATTTTGATTATTTAATTTTAGTACTTGGTAAGTCTTTCGGGGGGGTCCGGACTAGGGATGGCCAGATCCGGATCCGGTTGGTTCCGGATGCTAAAATATTAAAGAAATACGTGTTTTTTTTTTGTTTCGGCTAAAAAACTGTTTTAGGGGGCAACCCCCCTCAAATGTCAAGATCAAGACAAAATGACGCGGGGATCTGACCCCTGTGTGCCACTCCGATTTCCATGAAATTTGGCAGGTGTATGGGGGGGGGGGGCAAAGGAACAAGTACGTGTTTTTGTGTTTCAGCTAAAAACGATTTTAGGGGACAACCCCCCCCCTCAAATGTCAAGATGAGGGGAAATTAAGGGGGGTATCTGACACCGAAACCACGTAAATATGGCATAGGAAGAAACAGGGAGATAGGGCCCCTCTATACACCTGCCAAATTTCATGGAAATCGGAGGGGTAGACAGGGGTCAGATCCCCACGTCAATTTGTCCTCATCTTGTCATTTGAGGGGGGTTTGCCCCCTAAAACAGTTTTTTAGCTGAAACAAAAAAACACGTATATCTTCCTTTGGGCCCTTTTATACACCTGCCAAGTTTCATGGAAATCGGAGGGGGACACAGGGGTCAAATCCTCACTTCAATTTGTCCTCATCTTGACATTTGAGGGGCTTTGCCCCCTAAAACAGTTTCTTAGCCGAAACAAACAAACACGTATTTCTTCCTTTGGGCCCCTCTATACACCTGCCAAGTTTCATGGAAATCGGAGGGGGACACTTAGATAACCTCCCTTGTTTGTCTTACACATTGTAATTATATAACACTGCATATATTATAATGTGTTTTTTTTAATTTGTAAAACTGTAACTGTAGAACAATTGTATAATTTTTGTATAACATTTCTATCTTGTTAAATGTGTTAAAGGTTTCATCCTGGAATGGAATGTCTCACATTTATGTGTGTTTCCATTTCCAACACATTCGAACGAATACATATTCGTTTCAATGGCATTTACAAAATCACCTCTGACATTTTATGTTAAACAAGTAAGATTATTTTTGTGCAGGAGTGTGTTAGCCGATGCGCAGCAAAGTATTTTAGGAACAACACTTGAAAAAAAAATTGAAGGACTAACTAACGAAAAATTTCTTTGTAATCGAAGATCATAATACCTTTTAAGGTGTGGTAATATTATAATGGGATTGAGATACGAAACTCTCGCATCCGGATCCGGATCCAGATCCGAAACTTTCGTACCCGGATCCGGATCCAGATCCGTAACTTTTGGATCCGGATCTGAACGGATCCGGATTTTTCGGATCCGGATCCGTTTGGCCATCCCTATAGTCCGGACCCCCTGGACAAGTTATGTCTGATGTCTAACATGCAGAAATTTATTATTTTGCCACTGGAGACAAAATGGAGACTTTTCCTTCCGACAAGAAATTTATATTTCGAAACGAGATCGAGTTAGACACTGGCAACTAAAGAAGAAGACGAGACATGGATCTGCAAGTCTAGACAAGACAAGCTTCCTCATTCAATGATGTGTGTACGCATGACAAAGGTCTTCATCTAGGACCGCTAAAAATATCAGAATTTTTGCCCGACCCTGTGGCCGAGTGGTAATCTTGTGAATATAGAACTCAAATGCCAGGCCTTACGTATTCAAGCTGACACGCAGACATTGATTCAGCATCCACTCAGCCTCACAAGTAAAGTTTTGAGAAGCGCTTTGGACTATATTTCACTAGAGGCTCCTATTGATATTACTAGACTGGTAGACACTTTATGGTATTTTAAGGCAACAATAGTGGATATTAGTTATGTCCTATTACAATCTCCGATATTAACAATACCAGTGACATCGGAAATATATCGCAGACTATGTAAATTAGAACAACCAACATGTAAAATTATTGAGCAAAATCCCAGAATGAATTGGAGAGAAATATAGAATAATATTCAGGCTCACCATCTTACATCACGAATCCGATCAGCATGGTATATAATTGTCCACCAAAAATTAATCACTGGAGAGAGACTCTACGATCTTAAATTAATAAATACGCCAATGTGTGCTAAATGTAATGTATCTGATAGTTTAGTTCATAGACTGAGTGAATGCCAAATAATAGAAACATCATGGCTTTATATAAGGAAACGTGTGAGTACTATATGTGTATAACATCTCTGTAGATATTCTTTTATATCCAGCTTTTGCCTATTACCCAAAAACAAAACGTAAAAGTGTCCTATTTCCTATCGACATATCGGCAACCAGATTTTAATATACAATTTGTAAATTACCTCCATCAAGAATACCACAGGATACCTGACTGTAAAAGAAATAGATTGTATGCTAATTTTCTTACTGTAATGTTTACTTGCCCAATGAGTTGAAATGTAAATTGCAAATGTAATGTAATAAAACAAAATAATAAAAAAAAGTGGTTAGCACATCGCGCTGCGACGCCAAGGCTCCCGGGTTCGAATCCCGGTCGGGCTTGGTTGTTTGTGAATGTCCATTCATCAATTTCATCATTTCATCACTCATCCCCATCTTCGCAAATTAGCCAAGAGGCACAAAACGCGAAGTAAAATAAACTAAATCAATCAATCAATCAATCAAATATCAGAATTTAGAAAAGCATTGTAAAAGATGGGAGGATGAAATCTTATACCGGGTGGTCCAAAAGTCCCGGAACGGTCACATATCGTGCAAAATAAACATCGAATCGGAAAACGAAAAAATACCTGTTTAATAAGTGAAAGAAAGCTATTCAATAATATCACACTTGATTCCCCACCCCGCCCCCTGCCGGGGGCAACTGTGAAATGTTAAATGGAAACCCCCATTTTGTATTGTAGAATCGGAAAGAGGACTTCATTCCGAGTCCAACGAGCTATCAACCATCCTCCTAGGTCAATTAGGAACGGAGATATGGCGATTTTAAATTGAAAATTTCGTAAAACCCCCAAAAAATTCAAAGGGACGCTCTGCCCCTAATTTAGCTAGAGTGAAAGCGGTTTCAGATTCGGAATCTGCACGTCAAGACCTTTCAATAGAGTATATGGAAGGAAGGGGGTCTACGATTTTACAATACAAAATAGGAGTTTCCATTTAAAATTTCACAGTTACCCCCGCCCCACCCTCAGGGGGCGGGGATGGGGAATCAAGTGTGATATCATTGAACAGTGACGTGCACTGAGGAGTAGCTAGTCTAGCAGAGATAGATCAATCAATCTCACATCTCGAATTATATTCAAATCACAATATTTATTGTCTTGTTAAAGCCACCACAGCTCATATGCAACACCTTCTTTTCCACGCACTTCTCGTCCATCGGTGTTCTCCGCGGGCAAAGCAGGCTGGATACCCTAGCTCGCTCTTCTTCAGCCAGGCCAGTTTCCAGGTAGAAACGCCCGGCCCAAGGAAAAGGAAGATTTCTACCTCTACTTCCCTTGCCCCCACGCCCCCCGCTGCAATGGTTGAAAGCCCAGGCTTTCAGGTCCCCCAGTCTATCTCCTATAGGACAGATAGGGGATTGGTTTCTCATAATTTTTTTGTAAATCCTCTAAAGAACACAGGGTAAATTTTTCTACAGTGCTTATGTTCTCTGTATTTACACAACCTTTTACACGTTGTACAATATGTGTGTATGTATAATATGGGATGTAGTTTTATTATTTATAAAATAGGAACGTGTTATGTGCAGACAATAATGTTATGCTTTCTTTCTTTTTTTCTTTTTCAAATATGGAATATATAATGATTAAATTACAAATATGTGCTCAGGCTCTCTCTGACTCTCGTTTTAGTAGTGTTTTATTTAAATATACTAATATATTGGCCTGTAACAGTCATAAATACGGATGTATTTATTTGGGCAAGAGAACGCGTGTTCATATTGTTGTTGGTTTGGTTTATTTTACTTCGCTTTTCTGCCACATTTGGTTATCGCGAAAATGAGGATTGAGTGATGATATGATGAAATTGGTGAAGGGACCTCATATGAACAATCCAGGCCAGGATTCGAACCCGTGATGAGTGCGCATTCTTGTCCTATGTGTTGCAGTGAATAATGAAATAATTTGGAATGAAAAATGTATCTCAGAACTCAAAAAGTCAAATGAATATCATTGAAGAAACTACAAAAAGTGTGTTGTGTTTTGTTTCCTGTCACCAAATCAACCAAGCGCGGGGGAGTGGTTATCACAGCGCGCTAAGACACCAGGCGTTCCGGGTTCGAACCCCGACCTTGGCATGGGTGTTCCCTGTGCTCGTCCCTTAATCAGTTTCATCGTATCATCTTCACAATTAACCAAATGTGACAAAAAAACGACGCTAAGTAACAAAAATGAAATCAAATCATTGATTGATTGCTCAAATTGGTTTATTTTACTTCGCTTTTCCGCCACCTTTGGTACAACAAAATAGATGAAGGAACACACACAAAGAACACAAATGGCCAATCCGAGATTCGAACCCAGGATCTCTGGCTTAGAGTCAAATCAAATAGTTTTTTATTTTCGAATGTGGTTGGGGGTTACGTGTACTTTTTTCTAGTACTCATTCATAATTTTGCAATATTTTCCTGTTATTGACATTCTTCTTTTTTGAAGGAATACTGGCCCTAAAGGGAGATGGGGTGTGACTCACACCAACCCCCCCCCCCCCCTTGAGCACGCCACTGACTGCTACCCCAAGTGTCGACGTCACCGCACGTCACTGTCATTGAATAGCTTCTTTCTTTCACTTATTAATATAACAATATCCTGCTGATGTTTTCGACATGCTGAAAAACACTGCTTAATTTCCACAGACAATTTTGCAAAATATTATATTCTTTGTTAGTAGTTTCTTAATTTTTAATTTGTCACAAAATTTGACGCTCGAGAAACAAATGTAAACCCCTTTAATTAATAAAATAGTTCTTCGATTACAATGCCAGTTACTATTAGTATTTAGAAGGACGGAAATTTGTTGGATGTAGTGAATGTTATATTGAATATAAGAGTTTCGACATTTACTTGATGGAAACTTTCGTCACACTTTTTAACGCCCATCATTGTAAAATTCAAATTTTAAAATTAACATTGTTAGCAGCAATTAGAACAAAAGTGCCCTTAATGACAGTGCTAAGACAGCAGTGATTTCCTTGAATTTAAGTCTGTAGAACCTTCTATTTCACTTAACCACAGAGACATCTATATTTCTGTACATGAAACTAAGAAATAATATAATGGCATTAAAAAGAAAAATAACTTGCAAGAATAAAAGTATAACCAACACTCACACGCAATTCTACACACATCGTGACAATCATTTGCAGGTTGGAATATTAGGCCTATGTTAATTGATGGAATTCGGTGTTCTGCAATTGACCGTATTAAACTTCTGCCCTTATCCCCACATCGTAGGGACTGAGGGGCCCTTATCACTGCCACAGTCTGCAGCCATTTTAGAGCGATTATAGTCAAGACCTAGAATAACTCGCCTCAAAGCTTTGTTTTCAGTACCACCGTACATTCAGGTGAGTCCACAGATAATGGTGCGGACCGCGCCATCAAAATTTTGGTGGAAGGGAGATTTTCAATTCAACATGTATATATTTTCCTAAAATACAGGGTGGGATAAAAGTCATTTCCCCAAAGAAGTGAGCAATGTACATTTTTGGGGAAAGCGATTTATATCCCACCCTGTATGTGTTAAAAAAAATACACCTTGGCACCATGCTGCAATATGTGCGATGAGGCGGGGGAGGGTGAATCAGTGTATTTTCTTGGTAATTCATTTATTTTAAGGGGGGGTCGAAGTCACTTTTGCGACTATGTACACCATATTTAACCCGTTAGATGAAAAGGAAGAATTTTGCGGGTAGATAGAGCAAAGCGTTCAGTAAAGCTTTTAAAAAAGTGACTTTCAGTAATGGGATAATAGTAGGCAAGCTGTTGTAATTAAATATTTATGGGGATTATGACATGATCTTACGGGACGCGCCATTGACCTTTGGTGGGAGTGCCCCTGTGTAGAGGTACGTAGCCAGGGGGAGGGCTAAGGGGGCTGAAGCCCCCCGAAATCCTACAAATATTAAATATAAATAGTGTATAATTAATTTTACTTCCTTATCAGGATTAAACATTAGATTGAAAAAAATGGTGTATAATTGAGGAACCAGCTTAAATTTTTATATTCTACCATTTAATCCAAAGAATAAATGGAATCACAGCTCTCAAAATGTATAGTAGTTTTTTTTTTTTTTTTTTTTAAAATGTCACACAATATAAACTTTGAGTAAAACTTGGCCCTAACTTTTAAAGTCTTCTTTTTAATGAAATGTGTAAAAGTTAATAACTATGAATTTCAGTACACTAACTGTACAAAATGTAAGAAAAATAATGGACAACAATTGTGTTGGATATTCACTCATACGGTGGATCGAGTAGCAAGTCTCTCAATTTATAAAATAATAATGACAAAAAAATTGGATTGAAAATGGTTTATTTTTAATAACTTATAATAGTTATTATTGTAAAATGACAATCATAGTCGTGGAAATAATTATTATTGTCACTATTATTTCTACTAATCAAGCTTTATCAGTGGCGTGAGTAGTTATGTTCCCGGATATAGTCCGATAAATCAATTGATTGGAAAAGATCGATGAAAGATCAATTGATGATAAAGGGCGGTGGACAAGCAAGCATTGTTTATTTTTGGATGGAGGCCAGAAATGGGCGGGGTTTGAGATATGGGTGAGAGATTTGATTGGTTGTCTGGATGAGGAGATGATGACGTCATAGGTGTTTTGAGTTTTGATTGGTTGAAGAGTTTTTTGACCCCGGAACGGGAAATTCCCGAGCTTGATTTCAACAGGAAATTACTGAGTCAGTTGAATGATGATTAAAATGTTGTCTGAGAAAGGTGAAAGGTTATAGATAAGAGGTCGAGGTTTAGAAAATGTTGTGTGAATCACGTGAAAATCACGTGATAGGAAATTGTTGATTCGGGTCGATTCTGAGAATTTCCCGCCAAAATCACGTGAAAGTCACGTGACCGAAAATTCCCGGCTCGGGTTAATGTTCGAGTGAACAAGCAGATATTGTTATTATTTGGCAGGGTTCCAAAAAATGTGTGGAGTTTGAGATAGAGGTTAAAAGGGTATAGATAACGGATGGGGAATGTTTTACTGGTGTTTTTTATTTTATTATGTTTGTTTTTCGGTACAGAGGTTGATTTAGGTTTTCGAATTTAATGACGCATTCAGTATAGAGGTCAACAACCTGTCTTTGAGAAGCCGGGAAAATGTTGCTGACTCATTTGATTCAAAGATCGTTGTATTAATTTAAGAATACAAAAAGTATTTATTTGGACATGTTTAAGGAAAATGACGTAATAGGAAGAAGGGTATATATATGTAGACGGTATAAAAAGAACGAGAGTGTGTCACAATGGCAGAGTATTACATAACGTTTCCGGAGAAAGCTCTGAATTTCTACGAGATAAGTTACGATGAGTTTTGGGAAGTCATCGAATCCTGCGGCGATATCGATACCGATCGTGAGGCTGTACAGCGAGTGTTGAAACAGTTCCCGTTTATGTACGTAGCACTACGTGAAGCTCCATGGTGCGGATGTTACCTGTTCAATAGATCGGGAGAAGCAGTCCATCATTCCTGCGAGACGTTGAAGGAGATAGTGGAAAGAAAAAAGTTTACGGATGAGAGAACAGGATTTCCCAGTCACAAATGTTCGTGTGAACTCATTCAGAGGAAGGATGAAGATGAGATTGCTGAAGCTTTAAAACAAAGAGTGAAAGAGTGGCTTGCCGTGTTAGTGAACAAAACTATTTTGTGGTGTACTACCTGCAACCGTTCTCTACTACGTAAATTAGAAGGACACCCCTGTTTTCCAGTGTTATCTTCGAATCGTCTTGGTTTTTCCAGAGCCCTGTTCGATAGTGATGTAGAAGATACTGTGCCGGTACCGTTATCACCAATACCTGGAACCCCATCACCTATTGTATCAGATTGTTTTTCTTTGGCTGATTTATGAAAGTGTTCAGTTACCCCTGCTACCGATTTTCGGGGCATTGTAATAACTACCTATCAGTCGATTCTCGATACAAAACTTACGAAAAGTGGCCTGTAGGATTACAACAGACACCTGAAGAGTTAGTGACTGCAGGATGTTACTATTCAGGCCACGGTGATAGAGTACTGTGTTCATATTGTTTTTATGGCTTTTGTGATTGGACACCGGAAGATTGTCCTGTTATAAGACATCTGGCAGCAGTGCCCCATTGTAGTTTTATACAAAGTGTTGCATTACTACATTATAAGGTCGAATGTAAATATTGTGCTAATAGAGAAAAGTCTGCAAAAAAAGTTATTGAAAAAAATGCAGATTCTGTAATGATTTGTAAAATCTGTTTTTTGAATGTTTGCGATATAGTGTTTCTCCCGTGCAGACATTTTGTCAGTTGTCGATCCTGTGCCTCACAACTCGATAAGTGTGCTATATGTCGTGGATCTATTAAAAATACATTGACAGTTTTTACCTGTTGAACAATGGATGTATGTTTTTTGGACGTTCAAGGTTTACGAGGAAAAGACGGTGAATTTGTGTGGAAAGAAGTCGGAATATTGAAGTCTCCTTTTGAATGTACATTTGATTATTTAGTAAAACCTCCATATGGTCTACATTTGTTAAGTGAAAAATATCGTCGTGTGAATTATTGGCTCCGTGCAAACAAACACGGACTCTCCTGGGAAAATGGTTGGGTACCGTATGAGAAGTTAGGAGATCTTTTATATTCTGTACTTGTAAATGAAAATGTGTATGTTAAAGGTACTGAAAAAACTAAATGGTTGGAAAAATGTATCGGAGAAAAACGTATGAGTACGTTAACCGTAGATAATATTGAAGAATTTGGGTGTCCAAAATTGGAGAGTGTGAAACTTTCGGTAGAGAAAAAGAAATGTAGAGAACATAGTGAATCAAAAAATGTGAACAAAACCTGTGCAGTTGAAAATGTTTGGAAAATGTACCATTTCTACTGTAATAGAGAAAAATAAAAAAATGTTTAACCTTTTTTTCAAATGTTTTACTCACAATTTAATAATATACATATAAAGATATACATTTACAGTAAAAATACATAATGGATAATAAAATTATTTATAATATCAATGAATGTCCAAGATTGTGTTGAAGATATATTTCGATCATCAATTCGTTGTACCAGAGAACGTGAAAATGGCTTATCAGGTTTTCCGGTACTTCTTTTCTTTCTGAAAACATATTCTTTTCGATACAATGCACAAAAGTCTGTATATGTGGCTGTAATTTATGATAACGTTCGTTCGTTAATTTTCTTAAGGGTGTGAAAAGTTCACAAAAAAATAAATGTAGTTCCGGGGGTGTAAAAATAAAAGCATCCGGTGAGGAATGTTGATACATGGAAATACAACGTTTTCCGAAAAAATTTACAGCACTGACAGTAACATTCCCTGTGACGAGATAATTAAATCGTCGACCTGTTTCGATGTAATTAAGTACATCAGATTTCAAAACACACAATTCTCTAATCTGTGAAGAATTAATTCGTACGGGTAATCTTCCTTGTTGCGAAAACTCCCATACCAGATTGAAAGGTGTTTGTTTTTCGAATCCTACTGCTACATATTTGGTTTTTTCTGTGTTCAGAAAGTATATATTTGCAAGATAAAGATCCAAACAGACATCTATGTTGTGCAGTTCCGAACATACGGTTTTATTTTGGGAAGAACCGTTTTCTTGACGTATTTTCATGAAATCACAATCCTTTGTCACATCCGGTTCACTCTCGATCGGTTCAGTTTTTATAACAGGAATCTCAATTTTGGTAGGGGGCAGACGTCTACGTTTTCTACATCTAGAAACACCATCCTTATGAGTAATACGGTCTAGAAGCTGATCATGTTTTTCCATTGTAGAATTTTTGACCGGTTCCATGATGTTTTCACTAAAGGTGTCAAGATGATACTGAGAGTGAGCAGAATCATCATACATATTTTATATAGAAATCACCTTATACACTCCCGAACTGGTTTGATGGAACGACACACTTGTGCTCCTTTAGGACACTTTGAATGCGGTAAACATTTGAAGATCTGACGAAAACGGTGTAAAATATATTCATCTTTACTGACACCCGGTGGGAATATCCGGATGAAATCCCTGGTTGTGACGTGATGTGCTTTATAATAAGCATATACACAACAGTAATGTCCGCAAGTTGTAGCAAATATTCCTTGTAAGGGGGTATTATTGTGAGTCCAAATAGAGGAATGACGGTTCAAGAATGTTATGAATTCTGGGTAATAGGGGTGGAAACCGTATGAATCAAAATATTCTGCCTTATTGTTTTTGTCGAAATAGAAAGCAACCCAGTGTGTTCCTTCGGAATCAGAAGTATCCGTGTTTGCGATTATCAAAGCAGGGGTGGAGAACGTTCGAGGCAGAAGATCTCTCGGGTAAACACCACAAAAAATTGTTTTGGTGGAACAATTGTGAGATAAAATATGTCTGATCTGTGATGTGTTCATGTCGGATACGTTTATAATAAAGTACACAAACACGATAGTCTTTTTCTATTACGATACAGGTAGGTTTCTGTGGCAGAAAACAGGAATACACCAAATTTATAGAGTAAAATTGTTAGGTTTATTAGTGAAGGATGGCACCTCTGTCTTTTGTCACATCCAAGGCCACTTCGAATTCAGCATAGAGAAGACAGGTAACATTTTCCGACAGTTGTGGAGAAAACTGCATTTCTACTCCTAAGGTACCTTGTTCCTGTAGACTGATGTGTGTATCGTTTCCTGAAAAATCTGGTGTAATGTCGTAAATTAGAAAAAATGATCCGTTTTCAAACATCTTCCTTGTTATCTGATGTCCATAATTATTGTGATGGATACCTGTGCCGGAAAAGAGAGTTTGGTAGGCACGTGTTACTAAACCGCTATTTCCTCCTGTACTGATTCGTAAAGGTTCAGAAGGTGTGAGCTCTCCATTTTTTACAAGATGGAAAGAAGATAGGTTAAAACTTCTAAAGTCGAACGGATTTTTTTTACTGTCTCCGAGAAAGCTGGCGGTGGATACCATAGTAAAAAGAATAACATTCGGAAAAGGACCTTGAAAAGCATTGTCGATAGAAATCTGCTGCGTTCCTGCAACGTAAGAGTATGCTTTGATAATACTTCTTGTGAACGGATAATGTGCAGGAGCGTAAGAAAGTGCTCTGTCTATAGCCAAACTGGTGCTAGGAGTAGGAATGACGTGATTTATTTCGAGAGCAGCTTTTAAAATTTTTATTTGTACGCTAGGTGAATCTTGATCTCCCCAGATATAAAAAGCATCACGTGACTTGATAAGTTCGATACGTACTTCCACACCATTGAGTAGATATTTAGGCTGATTGAAAAAATCTATGTGGAGTTTTCCCATAAGTTCCATTTCGGCTGTTACTTCCATAGGATTTCCTGATGACGGAACGTACTGGAAAAAATTTTTCGGGTGGTGAAACCTTCGTTATTGGTTGTGATTTTATCTTGGTTTCCAGGTGTGTCCAGGTACCATAAAGCATTAGTAAGATGTGTATTTGCAGCATCAGTACCATAATTGAGAAGTACCTCAAAAATCGATTTGTATGCATAATTGTTGTCAGCATTTGTTACAGATATACCGTTGATAGCAACGTTACATTGTGAAAATATAGTATTGAGGAGATAATTTACTACCCCACAATTTTTTGTGGTTGCATTATCGGTCGGCAAAGCACTCATACGACTCCCATCTTGTTTAACCATCTCCACCTGTAAACGAAGATAAACAGATGCAAGATCCAGAAAATCTGTTGCTGTTGCAGGTATGAGAAATGGTATCACGTTCTGGTTATCGATGGATGCAATAGGTTTGTAGGTAACAGTGTAGGTTTTTTCGACATTTTGTTGAATAGGTTTTTTCCGAAAAAGATCGAACTGTGAAATCATACACGTGTTGTCCTGCATCATTGTGTAAAAATATTTTTGACTTTGATAGTCTGTTTGATTTTTCTGATCCTCGAGGTTCTAACACGGGTACCTGAATGTTTTAACATCGAATGAGTATTTTTTCTTGTAATTCTTCTTCTTATACCCGAGTATGTTTTTCTGAAAAAAGGTCGAACTGTGAAATTACCCAGGTGCTGTTCTGTATCATGATGTAAAAATATCTCTGATTTTGATATTTTGTCTGATTTTTCTTTTACGTGTTTTTCTAGATTTCGATGATGTTTTTCGACGTTTTACGGATGTACGTTTTTTCTTGATTCTCGAGGTTCTAGCACGGGTACCTGAACGTTTTAACACCGAATGGGTATTTTTTCTTGCAATTCTTCTTCTTATACCCGAACCTGTCAGAGAATCGATTTTTTGTTGTGCTCTAGTTTTAAGATTCTGACCGGCTTCACGTATTCGCTGACGAACAATAGTTTTCGGGGTTTGCTGACTTGTTGCAATATCTGTAACAATATTAGCACCAGTTTTTAAAGCTTCTTTTCCGATAGCTTTTGCACCACTCCAGAGAAGAGGTTTCACCATTCTGAAAAGTCCAGCAAAAAGAGAACCTAATCCTCTTCCTTTTTGAATTCTGTTAGAACGAAAAATGGGTCCGATTCCTCCATGTATTTGGGTTGTGTAATATTCTGCTTGCGAATTCATGATGACTCATTCGTTTACCAATATAGACTGAGAAAATAGTGTTATGTCGGTTTTTTAAAAGGATTTTGTTTTTTTACGAAAATGTAAAACAGCGATAGTAGGAACGGAACCGTTTCTTAAAGGTAAAAAGTTTCCTTTTTGATCGTTTAAAGTAATTTCTATTGTTTCAAAAGAACTTTTATCCAGAGAAACATAGTGAATCGGATTGAATGTGTGATGAGCTACAGGTATCGTACATGTGGTATCTACTTCTGAACATTGTTTTCGAGTAAGACGTAAAAGACGTATCATTTCTTCACCGACCAACTGTTGTTTTACAATATCTGAATATACAAATATGTAAGGATTTTTATCGACAACGTTATTAGATATTACGTGCGAAGAGTAGATAGATTTTAATATATCATATCGAAATTTAGCATAGTCGTCTGTTAAATCTATTGGTGTTATTGTATTGTCTACAGAGGCATCGGGTTCAGGGTCGAGCATTCCTGTTTCGGACAAGTGTTTATATACGGCAGCTTTAAAATAGAATCGAAGATGAGTAGGAATAGCTACATTTGCAGGGTTGGTTTTCAGGAAATAAATAAGATCATCTATTGTATAAGTAGCTGCAGGAAAATAAAACGGTTGATCGTTAATATATAGTGTGTTATCTGTAGAAACAGATGACTCGAATGAACTCCATTGCGGGTCAGCCAGAAGATGCCAGAATTTGTAAAGCACAGATTTTCGTATTTCTCGATTATCGGGAAGGGAAGTTACGATCGACGAAATCAAGTCGTCAACATTTGTGTATGTTCGAACAGGAAATGTTAGTTGTCCTGAATCTGTTTCCAAAACGTTATCATAAAGAGTTGAATGACATAATTCTGCTAAACCGACTTCCCACAAATCTGGAGGCAGATCGATACGTTTTGCCAATTTTACAGTAAAATGAGTTAATGTGTTGTTTGAAAAATATTTTTCTGATGAAGACGATGGGAGGTAGATGTAGAAATTATCATCCATTCTGACTGAACAAGAAGAACTCACTGATTCGAAATGGTGATATATTTCGATATATATTGAGGTTTAGTTGTTTGCTATCGGTTTTAGCGATGATGCCTTGATCCATGAATCAAAACTGGAGGGATAACCCAGCCAACGAACAAGGTATTCTAAATTTTTACCTTTACCTCGTGTTTTTAAAATTTTATCAATTTTATACTCTTCGTCAGGATTCGAATATACTTTCTGAACCTCCTGTTTGTAAAATGTTCCTTTTACAGGTTCACCATTTAAGTCGTCCAATATGTAAACAGGTACAGGCTGCCGTTGAACGACGGAATGAATCTTAAAAAGTTCTCGTGACCACGATTGTTCGTATCCTTTTTCGAAATGTCCTTTAACAACAGAAATTCGTACAATGTCCCCAACTTTCAAATCTGAAAATGTGTGTGAGATACGGTTGTTGTGTCTATTGAGATGTTTCCACACTGTGTAAACATTAGTTTCGTTTACATCTTGAGGTGCCATTCCTATGGAACGATGGATTGCAGTATTGTAACCTTCAAGAAGTTGAGGTAAAATATCTATGTAACGTCTTGTCTGTTTTGCTGTAAAATATTTCCACATTCGTTCTTTTAACGTTCGGTTAAAACGTTCCACTATACTTGCTTTTACAGGGTGGTTAATTGCGATCGAAAAGTCTACTTGTTCATTTTTCAGAAAATTCTGGAACACAGAATTCGTAAATTCTGTTCCTTGATCTGTCTGTAATGTGGCAGGTTTTCTTTTGCTTTGTTCAAAAATGGTTCTGAAAGCTTCGGTTACAGAATTACTTGTTTTATTTTTTAGGGGTAATGCATAAGCATATTTTGAAAATACATCGATCACTGTTAGGAGATATTTAAATCCGTCGTTATGTTTTTGTATCGATGTCATATCGTTAAGATCGGCTTCCCAGAGCATATCTATGTTCCATACATTGTAATGGTTTCGAGGAAACCTTTTTCGTGCACTTTTGTGGAGAGTGTATGTTTCCTGGTGCATTAACCAATTTTTTACTGTATCACGAGATATATTCCTATCTCGTACAGCTTTCCATAAACGATCCACAGAAGAAAATGAAGCTCTGTGTTGAGGATCGTAATATATTCTAGCAAGAATTTTATCATGTTTTACTTTAGGGACTCCCATGATTGGTCTCTCTGTCTACGACTTTTTCTTAAAGGAACGAGTTTGTATGCATCAGGTGTTCTCAAAAATGGTGAAGTTTTTCTGGAAACACGTAAGACAACATTTTTCTTCTTTTTTTTTTGCAGGTTTTCGTTTACGAGACGGACCAGGAATCTCCGTTGGTGATGATGACGATGAAAAATTTAAAGATCTCGGTTCCGGAAGCGTTTTTTCCTGATCTTTTTCGATTAGACGTTGGGCTGTAGATTGATACTCATCAATAATATTTTCTAACTGCTGTCTTGTATTACGTGGTAATGTTTCTACCAGGTTTGGAGGAAAATATGTTGATCCTGGTGAAATACTAGAATCACCATTATCCTGGATAATAGGAATCTCTAATGGTTCTTTCGATTTTCGACTCAACCATAAATACTCATCCAATTCTTTTCTATAAAGACGCCATTTTTGGTCATCTGGTATATTTTTCATTTTAAAAATTTCGTTCATTTTTTTATCCAGAACAGATAATTTTTGATTTATAGACTGTTCGGAACCGCGAATACGTGTCAATTGTTCTGGTGAAAGAACAATCATTTTTTTGTAAACAGGTGTCATTATTAATGTGGAATGAGAGTTCCTAGAAGACCTGATAATAGAGATCCTAAAAGTAGGGGTAGAAACCCTCCTCTTTGAACAAGAATTTTTCTTCGTTTCTCGATATTTACTTTAGGTTTTACAAGTCTACGTAAAACAGTTTTGTAAGGTGTTAGACGATGCTTTACAGACGGCCGAAGTTTTATATTGCCTTTTAAAACATTCAGACAACATTCACTTATAAAACGGATTGTTTTTTTGGGAGCACTTTTCAATAATGTTTTACGAACTTTTGTTGGGGAATTTTTCAATATGTGCAAAAAAGGTGAATGTGTTTTAAAAGAAATATTCTGTTTAGAACGTAAGTTGGTACGTCTCTTCCTCGTTTTCTTCATCTCGAGGTTTCAGGCATTCCTGAGGAAGATATATGGTTGAATGATCTATATTAAAAATATCTGTTTGATAACGTAAAGGATCCGGTGTTGACTGGGAAAGATCAATATACAAATAACTGTGAGGTTCTATTGTTGCATCTATATATACTTTTTCAAGTTCCTTCATGCGATGAGGTTGAAGTTGTCGTGCAAAAACAGTAAATTGGTTCATATCTCGTGGATTTTTAAATATAACAAAATGTTTTACGTTCAAAGAAATATCTCTACAATTTTTTCCTTGGTGAAAAAGATTCTGTGTTATAAAAACAACTGAAATATTTTTGTGGTGACTACCTTTCGTAAAAAGATCTGCAACTTTTTCTCCTTCAGCAACCATCATAAGATCATCTAGCACTATAAGGGTAGGAGTTTTTCCGTTCCATGATTGCCAATTAACAATTCCTTTATGATATTCCACATCACCAATATTTTTTGGGATACTATTTTCCTGATCGTAACACCACACTATTTTTTTAACAGGTTTTTCGACAAAAGAAAAAATAGAATTGACAAGTTTTGTTACAAAAGTAGTTTTTCCACTTCCTGATGCTCCACAAACCATCATTGTAAAAGGATGGATAAGTTTAGGAAACATTTTATATTAAGCAAAAATTTTACAGATTTGTATCCAGGAACTTGAAAGAAAATGACGGTTTACCAGACTATTACTACATTTTATATTTATTTTGTACAAGATTATATAATACAAGTATACAATATAAAATACACTGAAACAAAAATTTGAACTTTGGACCTAAAACCTATTACAATACCTATTACAGATTAGGTTTACAGACATATTTATAACCTAATCTGTACGGTATCCGAAAGGAAATGATAAATGTCGGTGGTCAAAAAAACGTTTCATTAATACTGGCTGAAACAATTTCTTTTCATTTGTACTGATAACTTGAAACTGTTTTGTTCTTCTAATTCTAAAGATATTTTCTACTGTAACGTCAGATTTTTCATTGTTCATCATATCACACATAGTATCAAAGTTGACCAATTTTGATGTGCAAGTGTTTAAAGTGATCCCTTTAACTTTACAGATATATTGGGGTTCAGAAAGAGGTTTTTTAATTTTCATACTGTAACTTTTTGGTCCTGTTGAGACAAACTCTTCACAAATTGCATCGGGACCGAAATCACTTAATTCATCGGTGAGATCCCCTAATTTATCACCTGTTCGGGGATGATATTCCATTTCAGGACTATCTATGTAAATCACCGAATCTGTGTCACAATAACATACCCTGTCATCCAATTTTTCAAGAAGTTCATACAGTTTCAAACGAGCATGACATGTCGTAAAAGCTGCAATAGGAACGTTTACTTTTCTGTTCAGGGTGATTGCCTCTTCAACATATTTCCAGTTTACTATAACAGTATCCTGATTGATAAATATAACTCCTCCGATAATTATATTAGGATCGGTCATTTTATCGAGGAAATCTTTCGACTCCTTGATAATAGATGTTTGGGAAAGGTTATCTCGTTGACAAAATTTGCCCCATAAAGAATTAAGACAAAGTTTAGCCAAAGTACGTTTTCCAGGATTGATCTCAATATTGTCTTCCTCCAATAGAATCCCCTCTTTATCAAAGTAGTCCTGTAGGTATTTTTCTTTATCCATTCTGTTTTGACACCAAGTAGGCCACCCACTAGCTTCCTGTTTTATTTTCAAAAATGTGTTGACATACTCAGCAAACAGTCCTCCAGTTTGTGTAACAGGATTGTACATAGATGTTTCATATTTCCACACTTCCGACATCTCCAACATTCTGTAACCTAAACTGCAAGCTTTACGTACTTCTGCGATAACCCAAGTTCCTGAAAGTGCACGCTGTTCATCTGAATGTTCACAAATACCTTCACATTTTAGTGTGATAGCACATTCTTTACATAATACAAACATCAGTTTTCCATTTATTTTGGAGGGTAAAACAGGGTGGAGAAGGGTTGTAGGGGGTAGAATTGTACATTTAACAAGTCCTTCCATGTTTAAAACTTCATCGACTGGAGGAATAGAATTTCCTAAAAATATGGTAGGATGCCTTACAGGATAGGTACAATATTTGTTCACATAAGGGTACAAACTTGTAAAATCGTTGTATTGTAATTTCTCATTTTCTTTGATTCTGTAATAAGTTCTGACTGTTTCAACTCTTCCGCCATATAAGGCATCTCTTGGATTTAAAGGAATACAGCAGACAATAGGGTGTGTAGATAGATGTCTATCGAGTTCAGGATCAGTTTTTAATATTCTATCAAAATCGCATTCCCACATTGTGACAACATGGTAACCTTCAGAACGTAAAGCTGCAAGTTTACGACATGTTGTTTCGTATCTAAAAGCTGCAGTGTTTAGCATGTCACTATTAGTTTGACCGTCATTTTCCTGGGTGTTTTCATCTTCCGTGATATCTTTAGGATACATATCCCTGTTTGTTGATATGCATCGTCTGCAGCCGTGCCAGAAGCAACCAAGCGCTTCGTACACTGTATTTGTCTCCTCGTGATATCCATCTACTTTATAA
The DNA here is from genome assembly GCF_977018435.1 of Lepisma saccharinum. Classification (NCBI taxonomy): domain Eukaryota; kingdom Metazoa; phylum Arthropoda; class Insecta; order Zygentoma; family Lepismatidae; genus Lepisma; species Lepisma saccharinum. Next base: position 22,789,277 of record NC_139252.1, on the reverse strand, counting down.
CGTCCTCCTAAAACATATTTTTCACGAGTACGTCCGCCGTGGAGAAGTATTATGTGATTTTGTTCTTCAACATAGGTCAACCATTTCAACGCAAATTTTGACATTTTATCTGCATGATGGTAACCTCCTTTAGGAATTATTCCTATAGTGTCAGCGGGCATAAATTTATGTCTGTAAATTAATGAACATGCTGATGCTATAGTGATACAATTCCTAAAAATATCTATTTTACATATATCCAGAAAATTCTGTCTCAGTTTCAGACATCCTTGTCTTAATAAAGTAACATCTTTAATACAATATTGGAGTAGTTCTGTTTTGTTGTTGAAAGGCATATTTTTTTTGCATTCAGTATCATACCAAGACATGAAATTTGTCTGATCTTCAATTGTTTTCATATATTCATATCCGTATGCAGAAGGAGGAGGTGTAGGTCCTATGTAATTTCGATTTTTGTATGTGTTCCACAAATGCGGATAATATCCTTTCTGCACTGGAAGACCGAACAGTTTTGAAAACCCTGCAAGATTCGTTTGAACATAATTAAGACTGTCGATAAAGTAGAGATTTTGGTACGTCATACTGATGATTTTGGTTCCATCCAAGATTATACGAGGTTTCATCCCTTTTTCCAACATTTTTCTCAATATAAACGTGCAATCATAACCTCGTGCATTGTGTGCACAAATAGTTATATTGGAAAACTTATGTTGCAGTTCGAGATAGGAGAGAAATGTTTCTACAGGATCATCCCAGAATATAAACTGTCTTGTACCACAGACAGAACACGAAACTGCTAAATCCTCTTCGTTATGACATGCATGGCAGGCTGTTTGTACCACGATCAGATTCGGAACATGAAGAAAAGTTTTTTCTTTATCGCAGTACGGAATATCAGTATAACATTCGAAATCATAAAACACAAATAGAAATTTCGAATTCTGTTTAGCTTTTGGAATGGACATGTAACACATATGATTTATAGGTTTCACACAGTTACAGACAGTACAGTATTTCATGTTACACCTATGTACTTTCTCATACGAATTATTTGTGAGAACAATTCTAAAACATCGAGGACACTGTTGGATTTCACTACATACTGTACCGTTTCGAAATAGTGTAGAAACATGATTTGTAAAACATTTCTCATTTTTGAAAATTCTGTGACATGTTTGACATGTTTTATAAACTCCTGTTTCAGGTACGCATGGAGGGATTGCGCGGCACATGGAACACATTTGTTTGCACTGATGAATATGTGGTTTACAAAATATAAGTTCGTTACATCCCTGGCATTCCTGTTTTGCTGCAAAAGCTCCAACACGGTTCACAATAACATCGTAATGCTGCCGAGTACTGTCGTATAGAAGATATATGTATTTGGAGACATTCTCGACCTCTCCTTCAAAAAGAATATCTTTAACATCACGAAGGTTATTGTACACAGTGATTTTATATTCTGTAAGAACTTGCTGAAATTTTTTGAGTTCAGGAATTCCACTTCCGACACACGTATTGTCTGTTAGATTTACACCTGCCTTTCGCATTAGTTCAAAAACAGGTCTAAGAAGATTTCTATTTTTTCTGTATTGTGTATACGATGGATCTTTATCTACATAGGCTTTCCCTATAACCAAAGCTTCAGCTAAACAAAGAGGTTGTTTTCTATTTGGTACACTGACAACACTTCTCTTCAATGTACTTAGGATATAATTTGGTAAACAATAGGCACGCTTACCGTCTCCTCCTCCTCCGACAGGTATATCAACACGGTCAGCCCGTAAAATTAAACGGTCTGTACTTGAAAATGTTTTTGCACTTTGTAGTATTTTATGCATAACAGTCCATACCATATCACTATGTAACTGATCACTTCTATGCCATCCGATATAAATATCTTTTACATTTGGGTCGGATATGTTAGATAGTGTTAAACCTATTTTATCTCCGTCCTTAGCATTCTTTTTCACATAGGTGAGAAGGTTTTCAACACCTTGACGAATCCAACTATGAGGGTCAACATTTTCTGGAGGATGTGAGAAACTGAATTCCACACGTTGTCCCTTGGAACGAAATTTAGGGTATTCACGCTCCTGAATATTGTGTAACAATATATTTCCTATGTGTTCACGAGGTATTGTATCACGTTTTCTTTTCTTACCTCTTCTATGTGATTCAGAAATATTCTGAGGTGACTGTTCAACTGTCGGTAAGGGGTCCTCTCTCCAAGACGGTCCAGGTAGAGGTTCCGGGTCTGGTCTGGATACGGCATTCCTTGAAGTTCCTTGAGATGATGCAGTATCGGATGTGTGAATATTCGGTGGCGATGATACTCCTTTTCCGAAAAGTTCGGGTGTTGTTGTTGTTGTTGTTGTTGTTGTTGTTACTGCCCGTAGTAATTGATCATACTCTTCAACTAAAGAGACACTCTCTCCTTCAATTATCCTTTGTGCGATGTACGCCAGTAGTTTCCGTAACTGGTCAGCTGTTTTGTAATACCCGTTACGATATAACACTAACAATTCGTCAGCAGATAACTGTAAGTCCATGATAGGAGGATAATAGTATTCCAGAAACTACTCACGAAAGAGGGTGTCTATGTTATATACCTCAGCATCACAATACTGATTCTAACGGTTTTACTGTCTGATTTATAGGTTTCCAGGAAATGAGTAACAATCTTTCCGGTATCTACGACCCCTTTTGTTTTAATGATTTATCTAACGGTTTCCTGGTTGTATTGTAAACTTTCTAGAAATGTGTAACGGTTTCCTGGTTCTTATCTATAAACAAGGTTAAAGTCTTCGATAATGAAAAAATATTTGTAATAAAATAGAACAACAATTGCAGAGGTCGAATTGCCTGATAACCTAAAACTTGGCAAAATTTCAGAAAACCTAAACATTTCAAAGGGGCATAGTCGTGTTGCTGATCGAGTTAGCCTGAAAACCGTTACAGATTTGGAATCTGCACATCGAGACCTTTTAGTAGAGTGGTCGGAAGGGGAGTCTTCGATTGGTAATAAAGGAAGTAGGAAACTGTTGATCCTAGAATGATGAAACCTTTTCCAATAGAAAGAGGACTTTATTCCGAGTTCAACGACCTATCGATCATCCTTCTATCTCAATTAGGCACGGAGATATAACGATTTGGAAATTTGCCAAAAAAAAAAAAAAAAAAAAAATATTTAAAAAAAAAATTAAAAAAAAAAAAAAAAGTTCAAAAAAATTAAAGGTCGGGGTCAAAGGTCATTCACCATTTTCCAAAGGGCCCGGGCCGGCCCTGGTTTTCGATATACATACAGAAATAACGTTACGATGGTTATTCACCATTTCCCAAGGGTCCGGACCGGCCCTGGTTTTAACATACAGTGATAACTTCACTAAACGTTGTTCATCATTTCCTAGGGGGTCCGGGCCGGCCCTGGTTTTCGATATACATACAGAAATAACGTTACGATGGTTATTCACCATTTCCCAAGGGTCCGGACCGGCCCTGGTTTTAACAGACAGTGATAACTTCAGGAATCGTTATTCATCATTTCCTAGAGGGCCCGGGCCGGCCCTGGTTTTCGATATACATACAGAAATAACGTTACGATGGTTATTCACCATTTCCCAAGGGTCCGGACCGGCCCTGGTTTTAACATACAGTGATAACTTCACTAAACGTTGTTCATCATTTCCTAGGGGTCCGGGCCGGCCCTGGTTTTCGATATACATACAGAAATAACGTTACGATGGTTATTCACCATTTCCCAAGGGTCCGGACCGGCCCTGGTTTTAACAGACAGTGATAACTTCAGGAATCGTTATTCATCATTTCCTAGAGGGCCCGGGCCGGCCCTGGTTTTCGATATACATACAGAAATAACGTTACGATGGTTATTCACCATTTCCCAAGGGTTCGGACCGGCCCTGGTTTTAACAGACAGTGATAACTTCAGGAATCGTTATTCATCATTTCCTAGAGGGCCCGGGCCGGCCCTGGTTTTCGATATACATACAGAAATAACGTTACGATGGTTATTCACCATTTCCCAAGAGTCCGGACCGGCCCCGGTTTTAACATGCAGTGATAACTTCAACAATCGTTATTCATCATTTCCTAGGGGGCCCGGGCCGGCCCTGGTTTTCGATATGCATACAGAAATAACGTTACAATGGTTATTCACCATTTCCCAAGGGTCCGGACCGGCCCTGGTTTTAACATGCAGTCATAACTTCAGGAATCGTTATTCATCATTTCCTAGGGGCCCGGGCCTGCCCTGGTTTTCAATAAACATCATTTCACACAAGGTTCCATATTTTAAAGTGTCTGTTCTGTGTAGTTTCGTAAAAGATCGACCGCAAATAACCTCCTTAGGGTTTATTCTTCTTGTAAACCTTTAACCCTCATCTCAAAACTGTTGATTACAATTTCATCCTTAACTTTTAAACATTACTACATCTACCGAGATATTGAAACACAGAATTTATAAACACCGGAGAATGAAAAAGACTCGAGAGTTTATCGACTCCTTCATTATTTCTCAATACTCTCAAATGTGACAAAGAACCTTCTCGAGACTGCCAATTGCTGCGTAACCTCTAACCTTTAGAATGATACATAGAGATACTTTCAGAGAACGTCAAAACAGTTTGTAAAATATGTTTCCCACTAACTGCTACGTGACCTCTATAACCTTTAGAATGTCAAAACAACTTGTAAAATATGTTTCCAGATTCCCGATTATAATTTGACCGCTAACCTTTAAATGATACACGGAGGATGTTACAAAATTTGGATCAAACTATACCGTGAATATATATGGAATATTTATAGCAGTCTTTCTTCACATTTATCGTCTGTAGCAGAACAGAAATGGAGAACGGAAACTTGGTAAGTAATTTGCATGTTTGTCTGTTTCTAACTTATTTTATGTAAAGAGACTAATCACAACTAGACCTCCAGTTTACACCGGGGTTCGAATTGTTAGACCTCCCCGATGACACAGTGGTAACGTCGTCGTCTTGTAATCAAGGGTCCCGGATTCGATTCCCGGTGGAGGCACATTTCGGATCCCACTTTAAACTGTAGGTCTAGTTCCGATTAGTCTTAATGTGCATAAAGTGGACTTTAAACAACCAATGAAAATCAAGAGTTCCAATTGCTGTGTATTTTTACCTTTTGTAATCAAGGGTCCCGGATTCGATTCCCGGTGGAGGCACATTTCGGATCCCACTTTAAACTGTAGGTCTAGTTCCGATTAGCCTTAATGTGCATAAAGTGGACTTTAAACAACCAATCAAAATCAAGAGTTCGAATTACTGTGTATTTTTACCAGGTGTCGAACCCGGGACCTTAATTATGAGACATGTCACCATAGTAAAATCGGATTCGAACCATTTTTATGGAATAGCAGATCCGGAACTCTGATTATAAAACAGCTATGTCACCAATGTATTATGAGAAAAACGTAATTAATATACAGGTATTTCATATTAATATAAAAATAACATATTTTCTGATTATATTTTATTACAAACATTTCATATCCATCTAGTTATATTTTAAAATATATACATTTCATTTACTAAATCACCTATACACTTTCTCATTTAATTTTTCGGGTGTAGACAAACGAAAATCGGACAAAAGTGTTAGTGTATTAGTGGTGTTAGTATTTATTTGTCCAATTTTCTTTTCTTTAGAAGTTCTGACATTTTACTCTCCATCTCCTTTTCATCGTTCTTTTTTGTCTCCTCAGTTTTTTGTTTTCTAATATTTTTGAAAACCTCCATCATTTCGAAACATACACGAAGGGATAAATGAGATGGCACATACTGTGCCTGTTTTACATTTTCCAAAAAATCCCCAAATACTGGGGACGTGTTCTTTTTTTCTGATATGTAACTAAACATTTTAGTGAGCGTGTCGATTTGGACTTCCATATCACGGCAGACCTCCTCCAGGTTCTTCATCAGGTTCTCCGCTAACCCGTTCTCCTCGCAGAAATCTATGTAGCATGCGATCTGTCTCTCCACTTGGCGAGCTTGGACCTTGCTCCACAGATTCCTTCGTTCCCCGGAATGTTCTGCATCTTTAAGATTCCCATGCAATACATTGAATTCAAATGGTAGGGATGCCATATCTGAAAATATAAAGAAAATATGTTAGATATATCGCACGTACACCTTGATTACAGTTATACATTTTTGTTTTAGAACAATCGGGGGTTGGCTCTTTTAGAGGCCTTCCTTCTGTATATGGCTAACGCCGATGTGCAGGAAGAAATCCGAAACATGCAGAGGGCATTTCGCCGGTACACGGATAGAGTGGCAGGAGTCGATGTGGAGGCGCAGACAACTGGTGACCGTTTGGGCGCCGAATTAGAGGATATCGGACACCGTTTCGTGGAAACACTCCAACGTGCCGTTACCGCGAACAACGGATTCCTAGCCAGGCGGGAAGAGTTTAGGAGAGAGTTGGAGGCAGAGATCGGCGAGATCCAGGAAAGGTAATATATTTTTTCAATTATATCTATTACATCATCACCCTATCTATACAACTTCCGATTTATGTGTGAATATGAAATATTATTATTCTAACTCCCTTCTTTTTTTCAGGCTCCGTCGTATCCACGAAGAACGAGGCGTTCAGTTCTTCGGGTTGGTACCGGAGCCTCTCCTGGAACTCGTCCGGAATGGTGTTGTTGCACCACCTCCTCCTCCTGCTGCTGCTGTGCAACCCCCTCCTGCTGTGCCTGTTCCTCCCGCCGTTGTGCCGGTCCCTCGTGTTGCTACGCCACCGTCCCCTGCTGCTACGCCACCTTCTCCTGCTGCGGCGTCACCGTCTCCTCCTATTACACCTTCCATTATAGATATCACGGATGAAGAGGACGGCGACTTATAATCTATCAATAAATATAGGTAATATTTTTTCTCACCTTTTATTTTACACGTCTTCCACTTCTGATGTATCGGTCTCCTCGATGATGTTAGGGAATTCACGGTGAGGTGGGGTCAAAGTTCTGTTGAATTTTTCTTCTACTTTGTGAAGGCTAGAAATAAAAAAATATTTATTTCTTACATCATCACGTCGTAATGGATTGTAACAATAATCCGATAATTCTTCCAGATCCAATGTAGGGCCTTTTACTCCTAATATTTCACCTATCAGGTCCTCAGGGGACACACTGTATCGAAACCACCGGAATATCTCCCCCAGTGTTAATACAGATTCTCGGTACTCTCTCCGAAATATCTGCATTAACGTTGCAACATCACAATGATCTACCATCATATACTTACCGTGGCAGCCAACCCTATATAATTGAGGAATTTCGTTATTCAGCAGATTTTCCAAATTTTCGTACCGTGTCAATTCGACATCGGTACGGTCGCAATTCAGTCTTTCATTCGCCATCATGATATATTTTGTTGCCCGGCAACGTGGAGGAGCATGTAACTCAGATGTATCTAAATACTCCGAATTTAATTCCGATTCTGTTTCTATACAGATACAATCCAATGAGGAAAGCCCTGATACTAAAATAAAAGGTCCTGCATTGTATCCGTGTGTCGCTATTTCACTAGCTACACGACTCGTCCATATACCGTACGACAAATGCCCGTATACAGGTGCTCTTTCGAACAGATAGTGTGTCTCACATAAACCTGCTCTGCGATTATTAATAAAACGCATACTGATCGGAAAACCGTTATTTTCAACTTCCAAAAACGTTTCAGACACTAAATTTTGATTGTAGACGGTAATTAAAAAGGATTCTCTGAACCTTACAGGGGCGTCAAAAATAATCAATTTTGTATTCTGATGTCCAAATATTTCCGATTTACAACTTTTAAATTTCTTTGATCTATTAACTGTTACAGGATATGTCTGATACACAGTCTTTTCGGGAGAACACTCTGTATACCCATACATAGGATTACACTTTACATTATACATATCACGTTTTCTCTTCCTCGACAATTCACCAGCATCATCGATACTGTTCTTTCTATAACGTTTAATTTTTTCGTACCCGTGTTGGGCAGCGTTCTTTTCTTCCCACACCTTTCGAAATTCATTCTCCGTAAAATATTTAGGGACATTCACATATGTCTCTTTTTTCGACAACATTCCTGACCGTATCGATGATCGTGGTGATTGTGGAGGAGTCGGTAACGGACGAGAACTCTGTCTAGTTACCGGTTTCTCTAATCGATCAGGAGATGAAGTCATCCCGATCATTCCTCCAATAAATTTCATCATCCACGATACTATACCCATTTTTATACTTACCTCCGGATACCGTTATATACCTGGTAAATCACTTCGAAATCGACTCTGAAAGGTAGTCTCTGGGATCTCTGGAAGAAGACGATGGTCACACAGGGTGCTCACTGTGATGTAAACATAAACAGATCAATTGTCCTTATATACCTCATCCTCCTTGCTTATCACGCACCTATTTTCTCTGCGCATCCTCTCGCGCAAAGCGTCCAACGCCCACGTACCCCTCCTATCCTCTTCCCATCCCGGAATACTATACACACTATCCCCTTCCGCAAATTGTACTTTTTTTCTATTTACTTTATTTACTCCCTGTTTCTCCACAACTTTTTCCTTTTTCACTTCTCCCTCCATCGGTCGTTATCCTATACGGTCGTTACCCTATACCGACCACACATACAATGACGCCACTATCGATAAACACGCAAAAACATCTCCCGGAAACATACAACGAACTTTATCTCCAACCTTTACACCGTCCACAATACCTCCTTTGTTCTACCCCACTTCCATATCACCCAACAGTCCCACACTCACATCCTGATTTCGTCATTCCAACCGTTCATCTGTAACCTTTCACCTTTCTCGGGCAACACTCTCATTCACCAGCCCACGCCACCATCTCCCCATACCCCAAAAACCAATCAAAACCCAGCCCCATATCTCAAACCCCGCCCATTTCTGGCCTCCATCCAAAAATAAACAATGCTTGCTTGTCCACCGCCCTTTATCATCAATTGATCTTTCATCGATCTTTTCCAATCAATTGATTTATCGGACTATATCCGGGAACATAACTACTGCGTGCCCCCTGTACAAATATTTCTGGCGACGCCTGTGCTAAGGGATGAGCCCCCCGTCCCCGAAATAAAATCGTGGCTACGGGCCTGTCTGCGTACATAACAGCAGAAATTGTGGCGACTGAGAATATCAGAAAGGATTATTCATGCCCATCCATCGAAAAGAGTGAACGGCAAGAGGTGCCTATACTTGGGAGACGAACAAGTGGTCGGTGACGACTTAATCAGACATCAACAAGAGGACGAACTAGGGCTGTCGAGTTAGGCTTTCAGATTCGGACAAGTTCTGTACAGAAACCCCTCAGTGTATATTCTGTTGACTTTTTGTCAATGAACGTCCCCTTCGAATGACTGTGGCCAAAGTGTGAAATCTCCGTGCACGAACGGGAAAAAACCCAGCCGTGTTTCATGCTACCTGTTGCTTCTTCGTTCTCTTTTGTTGAAGCCCCTTCACGTGTTTCTTTTTCTGGGGCTACTGCAGGTATTTTCTAGATTCCAGAGCCACCTCCGCTACCAAAACCACCTGCTGGTTGCACGGTCCCATCTCAATGGCTTTAGAAAACCTTGAAAACATCTTTCCACCTCCCTCCTCCACTGTTTCCCTTAAGACATCAAATACTGCTGGTTTCCTAGCCAGACAGGCTTTTCTAAAAGATGAATAATCAGCGAGATTCTTGTGTAGGCACTTCTTTCAGAATCAGCCAATCGGAAAGGCTCCAGTTTTCAATGGAAGGAATTTCCGCCGCTGCTTCCCTGGACAACAACTTCTGTGAAAGTACATAAAATAGGTTGAAACATTGCTCTTTCGGCCCCCTAGTGGCGATTCTAAGAAACTGTCAGGTTGAGGGAGACTCCCCCCATTGAGACAACCCCTCCTGTGGCACAGTTGCGACCATTCCATTCAACCTGATTTTCCATTCTTTTTATTATTTGCCTTACCTGGCCATAAAATACCTCCCCGAATTGTAAGCCACCTATCTTACGCAATAGTCAGCGTTTGCAGAAGTAATTAAGCCTTCACGGCGTTAACCTGTTTCCGCACAATGCAGTGTTGCCAGTCTTCGACGAAAGCATCTTACCCATTGGTTTTGATTTATCTGTGAATCTTTTTGGCACCAGTTAATATCTGACCTTCAACAACCAGAAGAGCGTTTGTTGAGAGGACTAATCGTTGTTTTGAAGGTTGTTTCATTAATATGAACCAAGGTGGTTAGAATAACGCATGGAATTTGAACCACTATGTGCCTCCACCAGAACCCCTTAATTACAAGGCGACGATAATACAGGGTGTACATAAAGTCCGGCAACACTTTCAAATATGTATTGTAAAGAAACTTTTAACATTGCGAAGTGACACAGTACATTAGTTGAATGAGTAAAGTCATGTAGTTTTTTTGTATTACTGGTGTTTCCTGTAGTTCCATTTGTTGGCGCTAGATGGTGGCAAATTCAAGATGGCGCTTTCTGGAACTGAAAAAGCTTTTTGTGTGCTACATTTAGATAAAACAAAGAGTGCTAAAGTTGCCCAACGGAAATTTAGGAGCAAATACAGGAAAGAAGCACTAAGCAGGAAGGCATTGTCCATTACCCATTATAAATCTTATATATTAACTGCCTTTTTGACGGGACTCGTACAGAAACCTTTGTATTGCAAGCAGAGTGTTATAGATCTATTTCAATGCAAACCGACAATATTAATATGGCATTAATGTCTTTTCAGTCGCCTATTCTAACAACCGCTGCGACCAATTTGAAATGTTGAATTGCCTGATATTGATATTTGAATCAAGTCAGTTCCGCAAACATCTGGAATGTTCCTCTTATATTGTACTCTTGTGAACAAGACTGTTGAATTCGGGGTGTAACGGGTGTTCCTTCCACGTAGTGCACCCAATAGTCAACATCACTTCCAAGTTAGTACACCCTGGAGTGCGTTTTGCAGACTAACTAGGCTCTGGCGACTGGCACCCTGGCCAGTATAATTTTGTGTGTGGTGTCCTGTTTTTTGTCCTTGTGTGTGCTGAGGGCCCTTTACAGCCTCAGCTTTTAACGGAAGTCAGAACATTTTAAGCTTTTAAGATTTTACTTATGCAACGTTAGAGTTGTTCTTTGTAAAGATAAGGGACTGGACCCCGTATAATGTGACGGGTGCAAAATAGCGTAAGTGCTGACGCACCCAAAATTTTAAAATCAAATCAAATCAAATCAAGACTGTTGAATTCAATTGCTTGTTTACAGAACTTATATATATACTTGTATGAGCGTTTGCTTTACTTTTTGCAGTATCTGTGAATATCGAGGAAAATATGAGGTAAGCTACAAATATCTTCAATTGTTAGATCGCATAACCCCAGATGCACTTATGATTTATTCTGAATATTTTTCCCCCTGGTTGAAACAGATTACACTCTAATTGTGTTAATTTTAGTAATCTAAAGCGAAGTTTCTTGTTACGGCTTAATGTATTCCAAAAACATTGTGATAATTTCTACAACCGGTTGAGTTAGCATTCACGTTTCTATGCTCTCTAGGCACAAAATTAATATAATCTATTACTGACATCTATCATAAAACATTAAAGCTTTTGAGAGAGAGAAATAAATTCAGTGGCCCATTTCGTAGGGCGTCTGACTGCCACGTGGGAAACTCGAGTTCCATTCCTGGGGCGGGTGATATCAGGTGGCAATTTTCCGAGCAGAACCGCTGCATGAAGCAGCTCTGTGGTTCACCCAGCCTCGTAAATTGGTGGACCCTTCTTTAAACCGTAGATCCAGTCGCGATTATCCTATCTGTGCATAAAGTGGACTTAAAAAGAATTCGACAACAACAATTCTTACAAATGGGTACCTGGGGGCAACCCTGGGGGGGGGGGGGAAGGGGGAAGAACGTGATCGGAGCCTGGTGCAAAGAGCAAAATTGCGAATATGTGGGGCCCTACCTCCACATCCCCTCCATAGGCCTGCACGGCATGTTACAATGTGCAGGAGTGGGGGTAGGTTTATTTTTACTTTTACACACACACACACGCACATATACATTAGTGGACAATTCTTTCGTCCAGCAATTGATCTTTACAAGAACGGAAGTTGAATGCATAGTTTAATGAGGTTTAAAGAAACTAAGGGTGTGTCTATTGAGTTTCTGTTACACCGATAGGTTGTTTCCATTTTAGTTGATCCCGGGTTCGAATTCAGGTCTGGACAAGGGTGTTCTTTGTGAGTATCCATTCATCAATTTCATTATCATGTCATCACTTATTCCCCTCCTCGTGATTAGCCAAAGTGGCAGAAAAGCGAAGTAAAACAAACCAAATCAATCACACCATTTTAGTTGCTGGAACAATGTTTAAAAGGTAATTATATTCTAATGAATTCATAGCTGTAAGTAGAATAATATCTTCAGAACACACTTTCACTTTCTCGGATTAGGTCTTTTTATTTTTATTGTAGCTTAAGTAATAACCCATAGGAAATCTGAGTTACTAAAATCACCATCGCAAATCACTTCTAAAACAAGGTTATTGTCAAAATACATAATAGTCTAAGTGATTGTTTCCCATGTAACTATAAACAAGTTCTCTGCAAGTGGGAATGTCCAGAGATATGAGAATGTGGGAGCCACACACTCACTAATTTATTTCTTTGCGGGCTTAGGGTGAAAATAATAACTGGGTATTGGATTATGCAAAGAACAAAATTTTAGTATACTGGATTAACGAAATCAAATTTTATTGCTCGAATAACAGCGAAATGGAATAAGAGCGAAAAGTCCACTCGCGCGCTTATTCTGTTGCGATTGTTTTCTGCAAGCTTCAGGCGCGGTTGGCCCTATAGCGCACAGGATCAGTGAACCCCCAGTAATATACGATAATCACCTCGAGAATGAACAATGAACAATGTCTTTAAATTTTCACATTATTTCGCTAAAAATTCTACACAATAAGTCATGTATTTGTGCCCGTAACACGGCGAACTCTCTTGCTGAGAAGAAGAAACCGCGAATCGGCCGCCCTGATACAGACCCTCAGTTGAACCCCCACAGGACAGCTCGTGCCATTGTGAAAGCTTCGTGCGGGAGCAGAAGCGCGAGGAGGGTATAGGACAAAATACATGGGAGATGAGATTCCAGAACCTATGTCTCTACCCAACGGTCATGCGCAGTTCGTTCTCTCGCAGAAGCCGCGGGACAAGGCTCCTTTCTCGCTGCTTCCTCCCTTCCAGTGTTGCTGCGTTCGGTTCAAGTTTGAAGCGCACACATTACATATTCAATCTTCTCTTGTATCATTTTTGCACCGAACTTCTTGGAATAAATGCAAGATTGTGTCAGAGATGGATGAGTGGAAACAAATAGAAGCTGGAATTAGATGCGATGAATTAAAATAAAGGAGATACATTACCAAAATACCTTGTGCATGCATTCAGAGGTTTTTCCTTAAAGGTGGAAACACTTCGGGTTCGCAAAAGAGAAAGAATGGCGCGAAGACGTGACTCGCTGTCGCTCGGTGTCAAAGTCTCAAGTTTTTTAGTTTTTGAAGTGCTTGGATACTTGTTGGAAAGTATTAAGTGATGCTGCGAGTGAAACGAGGGTTGGACTTTACCTAGGTTATGTCATTTGATGCAGTGTAGGCGTTGCTGTCCGCGCAGGTAAGAAATGACCGATAGAAATGCACATAATTAACGTAAACAAACTTCCTTGTCCACTGAAAAAAAGCGTGTGCTGTTCGACCAGCCCCAAATTTGAACAAACCTGTCGCGTATAAATGAAAGGGTCTCAGGTTCGATTTCTAGTATGCGCATGCCATTAGTTGCCATTTCCCTTTAACAAATGTAGGACCAGTTCTGATTAGTCAGCATGGACGTCCGGAAGGGGAAAAGGGGGCCGCCCCCCCATGGAAATTGAATGTAAACCAAAAATTATATATTACACGCATATAATTTAATTTCAGTCACAGTAATTTTTGGTAATTATTATAAAAGCGTTGCAGTAACTTTAGACTGAAGGAGTGTTTTTTGCTCCTCGTGGGGAAAAAATATATTACTTGCCCCTACTTGAGGATGTCCATGATATTCCAACAAAACTCAACTTTTTTCATAAAGGCACAATTTATTGTAGTTTCAGCCCTAAATTTATTCGCACACCCCTACAACAAAACCTTATACTCCCAGATAAAAAGAATTCTTGACAAAGCTTTTAAACCCTCCCCCATCCTTTTGTTGGGCGAAGGAAGTATATTTTGCGGAAAGTGAATATATGTCACATCACTTCAGTGAACCCCCGGGTAAATAATGCACGAGCCGCGCCTGGCAAGCTTCCTCCCCAACTCCCTGTTGGCACAGGAGATTGAGGGAGCTACACACTCGCCTGCGAGTTCTTTTGCGGGTTTAGAACGATTCTACAGGGGGAGTCATGTTACATTGGTGGATGGTCACCACTTTCGCCAGACCTAAAACTGGATTTTTATTTGTGGGGACACGTAAAGGCTATCGTGTACGCGAAGAAAGAATTAATCACAGCCATCATATCCTAATTCACCCGCACCACACAGCGTCGAATTGAAGCACTCATTCAAACAGATTCCGTGCATTGATTGATTGATTTGGTGTTTTAAGTCCACTTTATGCACAGTAAGGCTAATCGGGACTGGACCTACAGTTTAAAGTGGGATCCGAACCACTTGTTCCTCCACCGGGTACCGAACCCGGGACCCCTTGATTACAAGATGGCGCGCATATTGAACATACTAACTCTTACCTATCTTCTTGTACGTTAAATTTCAAATGTTTTGTTTCATCTGGACATTACTGAATAACAGTAAGATTTCGGGCACACCTTGTGCTGCCCTCTGACTCGACCAATGTTGTCAGAACAACTTGTAATATTAAAAAAAAACATACATTAATGAATATGTCATACTTAACCACATAAGCTCGTCTGGAATCCGTTAAAATGTGTAGAATTTTTTTTTTGCATTTCGATAAATACCCACGCAGGCCATCGATACACATCGGAAATTATTGGAAGCGAGTCCATAGCTGCCTTTATTTATGTTTCTTTATTTAGTACAAAAACTTTTTTACACCGTAATATTTTCTTCCCATACTGAACGTTTATATGAAGGATCATTTTCTTGTTTAATGCAGGGGCGATTCCTCCATATAGGAAGTGAGGAACTTCCTACAGTTCATTTATACTTGCTTCCAGTTCTCTACTTTTTAGGAGTTTATTAATATTGCGCGTTATAAAATTATGAGCTCAATGTACGTACAATTGACTAGATTAACTACTGTCAAGAGTTGACTGGTGGCGCTCCTTCCAGCCGCAGCCAAAGGACGATGGATACACACGCTTTGCTGCCCTGCCTGAGGAACCTCGCTGATATCACTACAAGCAGATGGGTGAGGAGGGGGAGGGTTGCGGTTTAAAGCATCCTGGGAGGAAGCATCAAGGGTTTCCTCAAGCAGTGATGCCAACCCCAGCAAAATAGTACTAAACCTACCACAGTTTCTTCTTTGTTGGCACCTTTTTTTTTTTTTTTTTTTTTTTTAGCACCCTGCTTTTGGCATAATGGTAAAATATAGCATAATGTGCAAACTTGAGTCTCTGGGAGAGGGAAATTTAATTCAACGGAATATGTTTTCAGGAAATATAAGTAAAATTAGGCCCAAATCTTATTTTTACTTCACCCGCGGAAATGTTTCAAATGAAAGGGATTATGTCTACACAGCGACAAGTTTTTTACAACCATGCCACGATCCATCCTTTATCTTACCAGATTTTGTTTGTGAGGAAATCTTATGGCAGGAAATCGATAGAAGGTTGGGGGTAAAAAAAGAATTCTCTAAACTGTGTCAAGTTTTTTGCTGAACCCATTTCGTTTGTTGAGCCATCGTACACAATTTTTCAAACCTTCCTCGGTTTACCGTAACTTCATCCTACACCCCCAAAAAAGCCAGAGTCGCCACTGGTTTAATTCTTTAAAAATATCTACATAGACAAAGTTAATACGTAGTGTATGTTTCTATAGCTTTTTATACAAACGTTACGTACGTTCAAAATCTCAGTTGTGTGAATTTTCGGTCACCCTTTACAACTGTAACCGTTACGTACCATTCATGTTTATTTATTTTCCTATGTAACCTGACTTTTGCTTCACCCTGTACTCTTACGCTCCTTACCTATTTAACATTACTTTATTACCATCGTTCCCTTTACTATGCTCTTTTCGCATTCCCTTTATTCTGCTTCGTCCCAAGTCACCCTGGGACACAACACACGCCATTATTTCCCATTACACCTCAGTCGTGCTGATCGCCGGCAAAAATGACTTAATCAGACATGACCATGAAAAAGCTAGGTTATTTTCCTGGGTGGATTTTTGATAAGCATCCTTCTCAGATATGCATGATTTCGGTAAAGATGCAACGTGACGAGGCAGATGAAAAAAGATGAAAAGGTAAGGAAGATGGAGATTTAAAGCTGAGAGAAGGGGGGGGGGAGACCTGGAGGGAAGCTGAGGAAAAAGACCTTCCCTCCAAACCCATCCATCTTACTTTGTAATAACAGGTTTTGCTCTGGGAGATCGTAGTGGGAATTTTATTAAAGCCGAAAGGCGTACTCTTGATAGGCAAATATTCGACCTTAAAGGAGTGAGAATGTGAATAGACCACCGCGCCGGACATCACAAGATGTGCTTCTGTGTTTGGTTCAACACAAAGGGGAAAAATGCCTTGACGTGAGTTCATTTTCCATCTTTTCTCTCCCCCACCCTCTTCCCACAATTCAATCCGACGCTGGTTTGGCACATGTCAGTGTGGTATTTCTTCACGTTGTGGGAATATGTTTTTCTTTTCTTTTCTTCCAACTCGTGGAATGCATATTGCTGTTTCGCTGTGTGGAGTTGTGAAGAAGAGCTCCGTTTCCGGCACCAACATTCCGTTCCGGTGCTGCTAGAAGAGTTTATCTCGTCGACGGTGACATACGATGAGATAGTTTCATCGCAAGTGTCTTTCTTTGCCACCTACAGCAACCCCGTCCAGTTCGCTGCACTTTTCGACTCTCTCTGCACTCACGGGTATAGTTGGTTATATATAAAAAAGAGCGTCTCAACCTTAAAAGTCTGTATGGGTTAAATGGAGCGCGGCGTTGCCAGATCAACAAACGGAGTCGGATTGCGACAAATTTACTTCCTTAATATCGTATAGGAAATCATCAAAATCTATGTATTTAATGCATTTTGAAAAAAAACAACAAAAAAAACGATAGTTACCTGAAGATTTGCATGTAAATGTTTATATTTCGACGTAACTATTTACCATTTTACATTTGCATTATATGTGTAATACACGACGCAACTATTGTTACTTCTTTCGTTGAATGCTGTATCCTTTACATAAACAGAACTAAATAAATGCAAAAACAAACATGAAGATACATTTTTACGGAAAATAAAGCACACTGCACTTCCTACGAACCCGGGCACCTGCCTGCAACTGAATTGTAACCTCGGTGGCGCGCAATGAATTTGATACGCGAGACAGCCTCATAAACAAACTAAGATTGCGGAATAAATAAAGGTGCTGTGGAGTAACAATGCATTCTAAAAATAACTTCAAACAATGGTCAACACTTTTCTCGCTTGGTCTGCACGTGTATCGCAACAAACCGAAAAGTTTCTAGCTAACCAACTTTTTCGTGTTACGGTCTGATGATTTATACAAAATATCCAATGTATATATATATATAACTCTCCTCGTAAGCAAATTAATTCACTCAGGCGAAGAATATCATATCTACAAACATCTTAGATCCCGTAGAAAAAAAAAATGGCGGAGTTGTTCAAGCGGTTTGATATTTATGGCTTTTGAAGTATTTACTAGAAAAAAATTAAGCGTTTTGCAAAATTGCATAATTATGAAAAATTCAGATCACATGAATTTATGACAGGTTATATAATGCCGTCAGTAAATAGAGCATAAAAAACTCTACAGGATAATAATTTCACTGATTGAAATTTTTGACTTTTACATTTTGTAAATTTTGTAACATCTGGCAACGCAGCGGTGGTAGAGAAGGACAGAGCTATTGGCAAAACTCATGTATTAGAGAGAGAGGGAAGTACTCCATTTACTTCCATACTGACTTTAAAAGTTGAGACACTCTATACACGGTGCAACACCGATTCGTCTACTTCGTTGATTTGATTGGTTGATTTGGTGTTTTAAGTCCACTTTATAACGATAAAATCTTGCTAATTAGCAGGTAAATCAATTAATCATCGTAATAAGCAATAATATGCATTGGATTGTTGCTGTTCACCGGGACTTGGACGGCAGAGTGCGAAGGACTAGCCTGTTTCCCGAGAGAAGAGGCCGAGCCTCGGGTAAAGAAATATAAAAATACAACTTTGTTACCAATGGTCAGATTCAACTGAAATTAAATACAGCCCAGCAGCAGATTATCATCGACGAAATCCCCAAAGCAGAATTTGATAGGAGATAAATTAAGCCCGATATTAAAGGTTAAACAGCTAGACTGGATAACAATAGCTACAGACTCCCTGGCACTGTCTTCGGAACGAACGTGCAGGTTACAATAGGCCCGAGCTTTGGCTAACCTCTACTCGAGGTGCTGCTCGAAAGGGGTCAAAGAACTCCAAATATACGGGCGAAGATAGCAGGACAAGAGCCTACGATTTGATGACAATTTAGCAACGCTTGGACAGAGAGGGTACCGTAACAGACCTTTTGAATAACAAATAAATAGACGCGCAGAGAAGGGAAACCACCAGTTTTTACTCAGATTTTCTTCGACGTGTTATCATCGTCAATCTTTCGAGAACCACCCGCGAAAGTATCCGCTTTGTGTCGCACCGTTCCGTGTTGTGTTATTTCGCACGTGTCAGTGTACTATCAATATGGAGTAGAGACAGAGAAAGGCCCTGCTGGGGGGCGTCCGACCCAGTTGCCACCTTGAAGATGCGGAGATCCTATCTTATCGCCCGGAAGCCATCTATTGACCACGCCGCAAACATCCACGACTTCACCACGAGGACTTCAGCCAGAGCCGACAAAGGTAAGCCGGAATGGACGTGAAAATGGATAAGCTTCGTTCGCCCCGTCGTGACATCCAATGAACTCGCTTAATTACGTAAACATTACCAAGACATTGCTTATTACGGTGATTAAATTGCATCAACTATCATTTAACATGTAAAACCGTACAGCGTTCAATTATCCATTCATCCAAAGTATTTAATATTCAGATTGTACGACGCTATAAATTGTCAACATAATTATATATCAGTGATCCTCGTTAACCTCAAAATTAACAATATATAGATTAACATTCATTCAACAACAACATGTCAAATTAAGAACTGTTTAAAATAATGTAGCTAACTGTAAACATGCCGCCGAACTATTATTGTATTAATTACTAATGTATTTTGGATTGCCGAGAAATGAATGCGAGAGTGAAAGTATGAGTGAAAGGGGCAATGATGTAATGTTTATGCATGTGCTCTTTTATAGAAATTACAGTATATATATAGAACTAACCCTGTAGTGTGATTCGTTCTACCCTATGTAATCTCTTGGGCTCCAACTGATGGCACTTACCCTGGGACAAAAGGTAAATAGGTTCTTAATGATTGCCTTTTGTTTATTTGTTTAATTGTTTTTGTGGGTTTGACATTACCGTTGTAATGTAGATCCAGACTGACGTCAGGCACGTTAAATAAGTAGCCGTAGCCGAGGCGTACAGTTAAAAGATGGCGCCCGAACATGAGACATGTAGGTTCGACGAGTAAGCCCGAACATGCGACATGTAGGTTCGATGAGTAATTCCGAACATGCGACATGTAGGTTCGATGTGTAATCCCGAACATGATGACATGTATGTTCGATGTGTAATTCCGAACAAGTGACATGTATATTCGACGAGTAATTCCGAACATTGTGACATGTAGGTTCGACGAGTAATCCCGAACATGGTGACATGTAGGTTCGACGAGTAATTCCGAACAATGTGACATGTAGGTTCGATGTGTAATTCCGAACAAGTGACATGTATATTCGACGAGTAATCCCGAACAAGCGACAAGTAGGTTCGATGAGTAATTCCGAACAGGTGACATGTATATTCGACGAGTAATTCCGAACATTCGACGTGTAGGTCCGAGTAGGCCCGAATATGCGATAATTAGGCCCGAGTAGGCCCGAAGTTTAAATAAGTGTCGATAGTTGGAAGGAAGTTATTAATAGTCGCAAAAATGAGTTTATTGTGCCATAATTATTCAGTTATAGAGCTATGTGCCTACATGCCTTCGACAGGAACCAAGAGATTGATAGAGGTAGAAAATCAAATATTAATCACTTATTGCAGTTAAAAAAAAATACCACGCAGGACACCTAGAGTATGAAGCGTTTAGTTCTTTGTGTTGCTATAATCAGTAATTTTCTAGTTTAGAGTATTTAAGTGTATTTACGCATAGCTAGCATGTGAATTGAGTATTTAATTGTTTGTGCAATATATATAGTGGGCGTGAAGTAACAATGGTTAAAGTAATTTACATAGCGAGAGATTTTGGATTGTTATGCGGCGATAAGGATAAAGCATCGAACGAGGATGGTAAGGGGGGAGACGCAAAACCCCGTACGGTCTATTTATGAAAAGGAAAAGAGAAATTTATATCTCGTTGCGAGAACGCATCGAATCCAAGGAAGAAGAGAGAGAGAATAACGACCGAGGAGAAGGGTGATGGAGAGAATAACTCGACAAAGGAAGAAGATTGAAGAAATGGACAATCCAAAGGAAGGAGAGGAAGTGACGTTACTGGAAGGCGACCAGGGAGGAGAAAGCAACCGTGCTCCGGAGAATACCGTTATCCCTGAAAGTGAGCAGCCAACGGCAGTGTTACCAACCCAAGGCACCATGGATGTTCAAGCGATAATGGCGCTCTTCACTACGATGATGAAGCAACAAGAAGAAGAGAAAGAGGAGAAGAGAAAATTGGAAGAACAAGAGAAAGAACGTCGAAAAGAGGAGAAAGAAAGGAAGAGAAAATTGGAAGAAGAAGAGAAAGAGGAGAAGAGAAAATGGGAAGAACAAGAGAAAGAACGTCGAAAAGAGGAGAAAGAAAGGAAGAGAAGATTGGAAGAAGAAGAGAAAGAGGAAGAAAGAGGAGAAGAGAAAATTGGAAGAACAAGAGAAAGAACGTCGAAAAGAGGAGAAAGAAAGGAAGAGAAAATTGGAAGAAGAAGAGAAAGAGGAGAAGAGAAAATTGGAAGAACAAGAGAAAGAACGTCGAAAAGAGGAGAAAGAAAGGAAGAGGAAATTGGAAGAAGAAGAGAAGGAAAGGCGAAAAGAATTGCGAAGAAGAGAGAAAAAACAACAACACCGAGAGATGATGGATCAGTTTCTACAAGCATTAAAAAAGAATGATGAGAAAATAGAAAAAGCCCAAGAAGAGTGTGTTGAAAGACATCGTGATAACTCGAAAGACATTGAGAACCTGGAAAAAACGGTGGAAACTGAAGTCAGGCAGATCCATGAACACCTGGCACACCTGGGAGAGAAGATAGAAGAAAAGAAGAATGACGTAGAAAAGAGAATAGAAGAGGAATTCCGAATGGTTGATCGTCGACTTGCAGCGGATTCCAGAATGGTGGAAGAAAGATTTGGACAAATCGAAACAAAGATGACCTCGGAAGAACAGCAATGGAGGAAGATAAAAAACATGACGCAAGACTTACGCCAAGACGTCACACGAATCAAAGAAACGATGCAGAGAGAGACTTCTTCAATCGTTATTACGTCACCACGAACGAGGAACGAGGAAGACCAGCGAGAAACAACGCCCCTGGCGACATTAGCGCAGCAGCCATCTCGATCGGGGAGTCAAGCCACAGGCGATGACGTCATGGAGCAGGATAGCAGTTGCTCGCGAGTCCACTCCGTAGTACAGACCAGTGTAGCCACCTCGGAAATAGGCAGGCGTGCCATCTTCTCGAAGTTTTCACTGGACAACTTTATGATTTTCGACCAAGAGAAGACAGAAACTTTGCCATCCACGTTTCTTCAAGAATTCAAAAGAGATTGCATTTTATATGGGATTCACGAAGAGGATCACCTGAAGCTCATCCAGAAACTTCTTCGCGGTTCCGCACGCATTTGGTTAGACCACCAGGTACCAGCGTTCAAGACCTTTAGCACCTTCGAAAAAGCTTTCATTGAACAATTTCAGTGCAGATCTTTGGTAGAGAGGAAGGTTACCCAGTTAAGAAACAAGCGGTACGACGTCAACGGAAGGCTCACATACAAACAGTTTTTCTGGCAGAGGGTGAATGAATTCCGTTCGCTTAAGCCCGGAACCGAAGTGATAGAAATCCTCACGGCTATCAGAGCTATGTACCCGAGCTACGTACAGAGACAGCTTACAGGAGATGTGTTAGAAAATTTTGACCGAATGTCGCTTATCCTTGAAGACATGGATTTGCTGAAGGAGAACGAAAAACATCGATGGGAAGATCAATCAAGCAGAAGAGGGAATAATAATTTTGATAGGAAGAGAGGAGAAAATTTTCCACGAGTGCAAATGGCGACTACACGTAATACATACAATGGACGTCGACAACAATTCAATCGACAAGAACAATCGCAGTACAGTCCTCCAAGACAGCGAGACAGGGATACCAAACGCTCGAATCGAGGAAACTACCGTGGAGACAGACAGAACACAAACGCAGGTTACCGAGGGCGTGGCGACATACGATTTTCACGCGGGGAGGAAGACAATCGTATGGAAGAAGGCAGAACACAAGCTATTCATTTAGTAAGAACCGCCTACAACAATGAGAAGCAAGAAACTGAAGAACAATGGCCTCAACCATCAACGAGTAGGGAACTCAATCCCAACGCGCCAGATTACCAGTCAGGTACTCGTCGGGATAACAGCCACGGCGCAAGAGCGGAAAACTAACACCCTCCGACGACAGCTCGGCTCGTGTCGGCGGAGAGAGTATTGAACATCTAAAGAACCTTTAAACTTGTAAATTATTCCTCATACTAGTGTAAATAATTTAACACAATTATGATATTATTATTATTATTAATATTCAAAAAACTGAGAACTTATATATATATATATATATATATATATATATATATATCTATATACATATCAATATCTGAGCATATATCATGTTATGTTTATGCCAACATTAATAACGTATTATTTATATTCTTATTACCCAGAATAGATATTATTTAGTAAAGAAACATGTATTTTAAATGGTTTGAATTGATGATAAGAAATATTTTATCTAATAACTCAATAATTCTGAACTATATCTCAAAGAGTGAATTTTCATCATAACTTAGAGTGTGAATGTAGTAAGTTTACATATGTATATGCATACATAATAGGATAATTCTCATAAGTGTTAGCAAGGTGTTTGTTAAATGATCAATGTTACAGAGTCAAGAACTGAAAATGAATGTTGAGTAATCCTGCAATTTTATGTTTGGTTAATATTAAAGGTAATGATGTAAAATTAATTGAAAAGTGCAATTTAGTCTATAGAAAAAGACAACTATATATTCCAGGGTTCGAGTCCCTATTCGAGCGCCTATGTGTAACAATTAGGCAAGATTTAACGTTAATTATTAATTGTGTTTTGATGAATTTCTCCTTCGCGTATAGTCTTAAGCTCAGAAAAAATTCATGTGTAAGGAGAGGGGAATGTTATAACGATAAAATCTTGCTAATTAGCAGGTAAATCAATTAATCATCGTAATAAGCAATAATATGCATTGGATTGTTGCTGTTCACCGGGACTTGGACGGCAGAGTGCGAAGGACTAGCCTGTTTCCCGAGAGAAGAGGCCGAGCCTCGGGTAAAGAAATATAAAAATACAACTTTGTTACCAATGGTCAGATTCAACTGAAATTAAATACAGCCCAGCAGCAGATTATCATCGACGAAATCCCCAAAGCAGAATTTGATAGGAGATAAATTAAGCCCGATATTAAAGGTTAAACAGCTAGACTGGATAACAATAGCTACAGACTCCCTGGCACTGTCTTCGGAACGAACGTGCAGGTTACAATAGGCCCGAGCTTTGGCTAACCTCTACTCGAGGTGCTGCTCGAAAGGGGTCAAAGAACTCCAAATATACGGGCGAAGATAGCAGGACAAGAGCCTACGATTTGATGACAATTTAGCAACGCTTGGACAGAGAGGGTACCGTAACAGACCTTTTGAATAACAAATAAATAGACGCGCAGAGAAGGGAAACCACCAGTTTTTACTCAGATTTTCTTCGACGTGTTATCATCGTCAATCTTTCGAGAACCACCCGCGAAAGTATCCGCTTTGTGTCGCACCGTTCCGTGTTGTGTTATTTCGCACGTGTCAGTGTACTATCAATATGGAGTAGAGACAGAGAAAGGCCCTGCTGGGGGGCGTCCGACCCAGTTGCCACCTTGAAGATGCGGAGATCCTATCTTATCGCCCGGAAGCCATCTATTGACCACGCCGCAAACATCCACGACTTCACCACGAGGACTTCAGCCAGAGCCGACAAAGGTAAGCCGGAATGGACGTGAAAATGGATAAGCTTCGTTCGCCCCGTCGTGACATCCAATGAACTCGCTTAATTACGTAAACATTACCAAGACATTGCTTATTACGGTGATTAAATTGCATCAACTATCATTTAACATGTAAAACCGTACAGCGTTCAATTATCCATTCATCCAAAGTATTTAATATTCAGATTGTACGACGCTATAAATTGTCAACATAATTATATATCAGTGATCCTCGTTAACCTCAAAATTAACAATATATAGATTAACATTCATTCAACAACAACATGTCAAATTAAGAACTGTTTAAAATAATGTAGCTAACTGTAAACATGCCGCCGAACTATTATTGTATTAATTACTAATGTATTTTGGATTGCCGAGAAATGAATGCGAGAGTGAAAGTATGAGTGAAAGGGGCAATGATGTAATGTTTATGCATGTGCTCTTTTATAGAAATTACAGTATATATATAGAACTAACCCTGTAGTGTGATTCGTTCTACCCTATGTAATCTCTTGGGCTCCAACTGATGGCACTTACCCTGGGACAAAAGGTAAATAGGTTCTTAATGATTGCCTTTTGTTTATTTGTTTAATTGTTTTTGTGGGTTTGACATTACCGTTGTAATGTAGATCCAGACTGACGTCAGAGGGCCTCCCCCATGGCGCAGTGGCAGCGTCATTGCCTTGTAATCGAGGGGTCCCGGGTTCGATACCCGGTGGAGGCACAAGTGGTTCGGATCCCACTTTAAACTGTAGGTCCAGTCCCGATTAGCCTTACTGTGCATAAAGTGGACTTAAAACACCAACTCAAAACTCAGACTGACGTCAGGCACGTTAAATAAGTAGCCGTAGCCGAGGCGTACAGTTAAAACTTTATGCACAGTAAGGCTAATCGGGACTGGACCTACAGTTTAAAGTGGGATCCGAACCACTATGTGCCTCCACTGGGTATCGAACCCGGGACCACTTGATTACAAGGCGACGACTCTACCACTGCGCCATCGGGGAGGCCCGATTTGGTGTCGAGTAGTGTATTTGGTGTCTGCACCGTTTGCACTACGTTCTGGAGCGGTTTAGTGTATGGTCTCTTGGTGCGTGCTAACTAATCAAATGAACGTTTAAAGCAGCAGACAGGCATTTGTTGAATCTTCTGAACTTCATGAAACAGTGTTACATACAATTAAAGGGGAATTTCACTACACTCTAGATCCGATAGGAAATTTCCATAGAGAGTGTTGCCTAATAAACAGAAATTTTTCCTTCCTCAGTGTTGCCACATGAAAGGATATTTCTACCAGCAGTTGTTGCACCTAATGGGAAATTGTCTTAACAGGGAGGAAAGGTTTTATCTACAGATTGATTGCAGATATGTATGAACAACATGAAGACAACTAAATCGGCATCTTTAATTTCCTTGATTCTTGAATCAACCGCTATTCCAGCAGGCATCTACGAATTGTCTTACAGCAATGCATTCTCATTGATAAATACATTTCTGCAGCAGTGTAGTTATTTGAAACAAAAGTTCACTCGGCAGTGATGCCAAGTGATTGAAAATATTCACCGACAGTGTTGCCACGTTAGGAAATATTCTCGACACTGTGCCACACTCTCGTTTTGACATGTCTTATTCTCTGTAGTTGTGTGCTGCACAAGTATATTTTTTAAAAAGTAACTCATTAGAGCTATGGTTAAATATGTTATAAACCGTTGATACGTTTAAAACAGTGATGAATTTTTCTTTCACGCTAGTTGGATTGCAGTGGAAATTGACGGTACTGTCATTTCTAGTCAACTTTATACAGTGCTCCCAAACATCGCCAGTACAGTGGGATGCAAAAGTATTTTCTAGCAAATTGTCTATGACTATTTTCATTAATGTTTCTCTTGTATTCCACGTGTATAGAGGTTGTCAACAACTGGTTTGGCATTTTGTTTCAATTATCGAGCTCTCATTGGGTTAAACAAAGAGCATAACAATTGTGATGGACAATTTGTTTGATGCAGTACTCTGTACAAATCAACTTCGTGCAAGAGTATAGGATGGGAAATTAATGCGACTGAAAATACTGATGGAATAATTAAATTATTATTATTTATTGAGGACTTGTATTAAGGCCGTACAAAGCCTTTTCTTCCACTCAACCATATACATTAAATTATACATTATTATATTAAACACAAAGCATATTTAGTTATTTAACATGTAAATTATAGGATTCACATTGATCGCTTTTTGTAATTTAGCGTCGCATTGTTTCCACTCTTGACTAATCGCGACAATGAGGATGAGTGATGCTATGATGAAATTGATGAAGCCGGCACTCACAAAGAACATCCATGCCCATGCCGGGATTCGATCCCAGGACTTGTGACGTGGTAGCGCGCTGTGCTAACCACTCCGCCAGGCCGGCAATTATATCCACATATCTTTGAATCTGACTGTACTTGACTGATTAAGTGATTAACCTAACAGCAGCTGTCAAAGACACTTCCCCCTCTCCCCCCTGCGTCCTAAAGGATAAAAAAAATTAAGGAATCTGTCCAGAAAACTTTTCGACTTCCGCTTCTTTCCAACAGTAGGGAACACATTACCAGCATTTTCCCCTATTCTTCGCGTCAGCTGTTGTCTTACAAATTAGCCAGGAGGAGAGGTACTCTCATTTGAACACAATGTGACAAGGAAAAACAGGATATTATGACCTCTTGTCACTTTTGCCTAGTTGGCGACTTCCGGTGTGCAAAGGTGCATTTGCATTTTCGCCTTGATCTTTGAAAGATCCGCTGCTGCCACTTACATACCTGTTCGGTAAAAAATAGTAATGTAAGATATTATGGCATGTGACGTATCCTATATTCATGTAATTAATTCACCCGTCATCGCTTTTTCACTGGTGTAATTAACATAGCAAATATATGTGCGGTGTGCAAATTAGACCTTTTTCTTTTTTCAGGGGTGGCAACCATGGCTGAATATATATTCTTCAACAATACCCACACTCTTCTGGTTTGATTGATTGATTTGATTTATTTTATTTCGCTTTTCTGCCACTTTTTAATAATTATGAAGACGAGAATGATGGCGTAGTGGTAACGTCGTCGCCTTGTAATCAAGGGGTCCCGAGTTCGATACCCGGTGGAGGCACATGCCACAGTGATTCAGATTCCACTTCAAACTGTAGGTTCAGTCCCGATTAGTCTTTCTGTGCATAAAGAAGACTTTAAACAACAAATCAAATCAAAATAAAATAAGAGATTGTAATGAAATTGAAGAAGGGACACCCACAAAAAAAACACATATACTCAATCCGGGATTCGAATCCAAGACCCCTGGCGTCGTAGTGCGGTGAGGCCAGAAAGGCCTGCACACACACACACACGCTCCTCTGAAAAATAATAGTTCTCTAGCCGTCTTAAACCCGAAGGTTCATGGCTGCAGCAACACAAGCCTTCCATCTGTCCCTTTCCTGGGCAAGATGAATCCAATATTTTCCATCCTTACCGATTTCCTTTAGGTCCATCTCAAAGTTATCACTCCATCTTGGTCTTGGCCTTCCTATAGGTCTCTTACCATCAGGTTTCCCAACAAGAATCCTGTAAACTCTTCTATCCTCTCCCATTCATGCCACATGGCCTGCACACCTAAGTCTTCTTGATTTAATCATTCTAATAATATCTGTACATTAATAGAAATTCAGAAGTTCTATATTATGTAACCTTCTCCACTCACCTGTCTCCTTATCTCTTTTAGGCCCAAACTTTTTTATAAGGATTTTATTTTCAAATGCTCTTAATTTATGTTCCTATTTTAATGTAACACACACTCCTCTGAGTTCAAATGATTAAATATTATTGTTACTATTAAGAATAATAAAAATCATTTTTACACACAAATGACTTCGCGATTACTCATTCCACTGCTAGATTCGAATTCTCATATTTCATTCATTGTTATTACAACTCGCAACAATCATTTAGATTAGGCCGAGACTTGGAAGTCTATGGACTCGTCTCGTGTGTGTGAGAAGGTCGGTCTGTATCTTCTCCGTTTCGGTTCACAGTTTCAAGTAATGGATCAACTTTGTAAATACAATAACAAACCTCGTCTCGTCTCCATTTTCAGGTTCGAGTTCGCAGTCTCGCCTCCAAAAAAAAAAAAAAAAAAAAAAAAAAAAAAAAAAAAAAAAAAAAAAAAAGTCTTGGTTTTTAAAAGGTCTCGTTACGGTTTACCAACCCTGCACTGTTGTTGTTTTAATTGATTGATTGAGTTAGTGTTTGAGAGTCCATTTTATGCACAGTAAGACTAATCGGGACTTGACCTACAGTTTTATAGTGTGATCCGAACCACTATGTGCCTCCATCGGGTATCGAAGATCCCTTGATTACAAGGCGACAACTGTTCTTGTTTGAATATAGTGTTGGCTTGAATTGAACAGTCAACTCTGGTTACCCATGATCTAGTACAGTGGGATCCTCTAGTATTGTTCGGCAAATTGTCCATGACTATTTTCATTAATTTTTCTCTTTCGGCATATATGTTTTTAAGCGATGAATTTTTCTATATGCTGGTGCAGAAGTTGTCAACAGCTTGTTTTGAGTTTTCATTTAATTCTTGAAGCTCATATTGGGTCAAATAAAGTGCACGAACATGGTGATGGACAATTTGGACGGTAATGCTCATGGATCCCACTGTACACCTGATACGATAATCTACTACCTTTCTACGTATCAACTAAAACAAAATTTGCTGATGAAGTTACTGAAATAAAGACGTAGAATTTCATATTATGCACAACTGTGGATGCTTTCTACAGTATTTAGTAATTCATATTGTTCCTGTCATTTTTACAACAATGACAATTCGGGCTCATCGATATGAACTTTGATAAGAGGAGACATATCCATGGTACTAGGGACGTTCAATATATAAGTTTCCCTGTGCTATAAAATATTGTATAAAGCAATGCCATTAAAAAGATGCACATGGTTGACAAGCGCCATCCTTCGTCTACAAGGAACAACAATCGATTCGTTATCAGACGTGAAGGCGCATGCGGTCAAGGCCGAAAAGTAAATGCTTGTTCGGAAAACGCGGGCTCGCGTCATAAGGAGTTCAGAAGCTGGATGCTAAGGGCGTTCTGCTTATGGATTTTTGGAACGAAGAAGAACAATTAATGCTGACACTTATAGTCAAACATTGGATAAACTGAAAAACGCAATTCGACATAAGCGAGCAAGTCTCCTGTCAGCTGGTGTCATTCATCTTGACGATAACGCTCGCCCCCACTCAGCAGTGCAAACACAACACAAAATTGAAGAATTGGGGTGGGAACGGCTGCCCCACCCTCCATACAGCCCCGATTTAGCGCCGAGTGATTTCCATATTTTTCCAGTGTTAAAGTCTGAATTGCAAGGTTACCGTTTCGAAACAGATGAAGAAGTGAAGCGTAATGTGAGAATAGTGCTCAATAGCCAGAGCCCTGATTTTCTTGCAAAGGGTATGGACAAATTGGTGCAACGATGGGACAAATGCCAGAATCTCTATGGGGATTATGTGGAGAGTGAGGAACGATCCTTCTACACATGTATGTATAGTTTTCTAATGTATCTTAAAAATAAAAGTTTTACAGCATACGGAAACTTATATATTGAACGACCCACTTAGTTTCACACGAGGTTTTAAACTATTGTTGTTACGAGATAGAGTGGAATATATTAAGGTTATGGAACTCTAATTGGCAAATATTAATTAATGTTGAAAAATTATGAATAAAGTTGATAGCGCGATTGACCTTGAATAGTCTCGTGAATGAGGAAGTTTGTCTCGCGTTCTAGACACTAGCAAGTAAACAATTTTGAGTCATAGATGTCATTGTTGTGTTCATTATTGTGCACATCGATCTACTATACTTTAACTCTATCCTCTAGTGTTAAAGAGTGTTGTTTTTGCAAATAAAATTGCCAACACGTTTTAAAGAGGAAGCAAATGGCAAAGGTGCTAACGTCCCCCATTAAATATTGACTTGCTTGCTTGCTTGTTTTATGATGGCTCACACCGCCTATCCTTTGCGGTTTCTAGCCATCGGGACTCATTAAATATTGAACCTGAACCAACAACCTGAATAAAACTCCTTAAAGAAATAGCTGGCAACACTGAACCAATCTTGGCAACATTGTTCCGCACGACCTGGCAACGTGGAATCACGTTTCTTTAGCGGCCGCAAGGGGCGATGACAATGATGAAAAGCTTAGGGAACCCTCGCAAGGCCAACGTCTTGCTCAGGATTTGCCTACAATAATGACTAAATTAGCTGAATTGTTTTCAAAGTTGGATGCCAAAGGTTGCAGCACAAAGAGGAGAAAGCGAACACAACACGTGTTAGCGAGCAGTTGATACGGGCAGAAAAAAGGGTGTCAAATCAATGAATTCAAATGTTCGAACGATGCGAAATGACTTGTCAAGTGCTTTCGAGACCCTTTCGGGTTTAAACATGATTGGGACTTGAAAACAGTGAAGCATCGATGTTGATAGCATTAAATTCCTTTTCACTGGCGGCGAAAAGGGACAGGCGGAAAGACAGGGTGGTCACAAAGTACTTCATCCTTAACAATAAGATTTATTGACGCATATACACACACTCTTTGTATCATTCGCTTTTGCGTGAAAGGAAAGAATACGTCCAGTGACGTAGTATGGCTAGTGACTTACCGCTTGAAAGTATAGGGTTGTAGAACGAAAAGAGGATTCGTATTTTTGTTTCTAAAGTGAACGATGATTGGATGAATTTATGAAGGGATACCACAGCGATGGCGAAATAGTATATACCATGTACAGTCATGGACATTTCTGGGTTGTAACAATACCATTGACTCTTTATGGAATCGTTACAACCCAGAAGTGACCGTGACTATACATTAAGGGATAGTAAACTATCAGTGACTACTAAAAGAAAAAGGCTCCCCTCCCCCTTCCATCCCTTATAGGTTATAACCCCGATTATCAAATTCTTGGGCACGGCATTGCGTATGACCTTACTTTGATTGATTGATTTATTTATTTTACAGTGCTTTCCTGCCACTTTTGGCTACTCGTTAAGGTAAGAATGAGTAATGATATGGTGAAATTGATGAAAGGATACTCACAAAGAACACCCGGGCAAGAATTTAAACCCGGGACCCTGAGAATAGTAACGCGATGTGCTCGCTAACCACTCCGTCACGGACTCGTGCAAATCTTGAAATGAGCCACAGGCATGGACGGAGTTTGAGCTTTTGCTTTGGGGGGGGGGGGGGGCAGATTCTGGGAGAAGCATATGTACCTGAGGGTTATTGAATATCCCCTAGTTTATAAGGGGTTCGGAGGCCTTCCCCCGGAAATTAAAAAAACAACAACTTAAAAACACTTAGTTTTAGGTTTTTTAGATTTGAAAATGTTAAATTTCCTCGCTTAAGTAAACAAATTTTAATTAGTTTATTGGTTGTCAGTTTTAAAAGAAGCAAAACAGTACGATTATTGCATTTTGCATTTCATTAAATTGTTATTGATACAATACTCGTCATTACTTTAAAAAAGTTACGGTACAATAGCAAGCTTCAGAAATTTTAGAAAAATTAAATTGAAAAGTTCTTTTGATGCCTCAGCAGTAACTGTTGACGCAACACAAAGTCATTTAACGTTTTTCTTTCTGTACAAACTGTACACATCAATCAATTCGTCTAAGACGCGCTATTGCGGCGCAATTACCGCACATGCCAACATGCCAAACGTCAAGATAACATAACAAATATGTAGTAACTGAACTTAATCATGTGCTATTTTTTTAGTCTTTTTTTAAGTTGGGGGCAGGCCCCCCTGGCCCCTCCAGAACTCCGCTCATGGCCACAGGTATAGTACGGTAGTATAACTTTTATATAAGGAAATAGAAACGAAGTTCGTATTTGAGAATCGTCCTCTACCTCTCTCGAAAATAGGAAGCCCCCCCCCCTCTTTTTGTCAAAGTAGAGAATACATTGACTAATGCAAGCAAGCTTACAATTTCAGTTAGTAGTTATGGTGCAGTGGGCCGCTGTAATGATTTGATGTACAGAAGTAACGTAACAGGGAAAGGTGAATTATCCCTTGTCCGACAGCACAAATTATATAATTCGTTGCGATGAATAATGTCTCTTGGAAACTCACAGATAATTCCTTGGAGGTAAAACCAGCAATATCTAAGCCTGTCGATACATTAATTTCCATTCCTGGCATTTTCTGTAATAATGCACGATAAGTAAGTTAATAAAATGAAAGAGGAAAGCGACAACGAGCTTTTTACCATAGAACTTATAGCACATGAGATATAACTATTTCTTCTTCCTGGCAAAGGCACTTAATCAGACCCAATTAGGTAATGTAGCAGGGATAAGTAATTGAAGTTCAGGAGCGTATATTCCCGGCTAGCTAGGCTAGTAAAATACTGAAAAGAAATCTCTTAGAAACTGTGTGAGTTAAGCTGATTTGAAAATGAAGATAATGGCGATTCTGAAGTTGGCAACCTGAATTCTTAGGGGTTGGCAACCTGAATTCTTAGGAGTTGGCAACCTGAATTCTTAGGAGTTGGCAACCTGAATTCTTAGGGGTTGGCAACCTGAATTCTCAGGAGTTGGCAACCTGAATTCTTAGGAGTTAGCAACCTGATTTTTTATAAGTTTGCAACCCGACTACCGTTGGGATGGCAACGTGGTTTCCTTGACGAGTCTAGTCTTCTCCCTTCCTCCATAGCCTATGACCAGGTGTCTTAGACTCAGCATACGCCACTGTTGAAGTTGATTGGCTACTTGACTCACTCGCAATCGATTACATAAAGAGCTTTTTTGGGAAGGGAAAAAGCTCTACACGACACACTATATCAATGTGCTAACCCGATGAATCGATCTAATTCACTTTTCCTCGTGAGTGTACATTCTATTCCTATTTACATTTTCAATAAACACCTCCGCATTTAATGTATGTGTCTTGTTACAATTAACCAAAATTTGCAGTAAATCGGCTTAAAATAAACAAATACTTTGTGATCATAAAAAATACAAAGTGCTTTGTTAATTATAATACTAATTACGTAAGTTAATTATCAAAATACATTGTCAGGTTGATTCTCATGTACTTTGTGATCATCATTTTAATAATTTCATGCAAATTTACTTATATGAGTGTTAAAATATCCCGAACTGTAGATTCTCGAAATTTGGTGAAGAAACACTTAAACACTTAAAAAGGAAAGAGCATCTTCAAATTTGAATTCATTGAGTAACCTTTTATACACTCTCCTTGGGAGAACCTGTATATGTATACTATACGTGCTTTGTATGTTCAGCATAATAAGAGTAGTAGTTGGAAATTCTTAAAAATATATTTGTGAGATATCCTGTAAAAAAAAATATTTACTCCAAGAATCGTACCCACGATTCTTTACTTCCGAAAGACAACATTTGTCTGCCTCAGTGTTTAGAAACCATCGGCTGCAAAGATAAGAGGGATACATTTGTGTGTGTGTGTGTGTGTGGTTCCCAATACAGATATCTTCTTCAGAATTCCTTGAGATGAGTTTTAGTCGCAGGGCGATTTTCTTTTGTTACCAGCTTTGATTTTTCTGCCCCGCCCCTTTCATCATTTATAACGAATCGTCATGAAATGCCTTCGACACGATTCGAAGACTCCTGCGGTGAATCTCGTAATTATCCCAATCTAATTGAGTCATTTGCGTGCGGACGTGACCGGATTGCACGACGGCAGCGCCGTTCAGCGGCCGAAGTCCGAAGCACCAAACCCCTTTGATCAGAGCAAGAGCGCGGAGCACGTAACTAATACGCATCGGCCTCGGCAGATTTTTCTTGGAAAAGAAATTCCTTTGTGTTGCTGTATGCACAGGTTATGAAAGAGAAGCATTAAATACAAATGACATAAATAGTAACATTACTTGTTGTTATGAGATATGTTGCTTGTGAATTAGGATGGTAATTGAATTTACATCTTTCCAATTTGTATTTTCTTGCTAAGAAATTCACTAGAATTTACTTTATAGGACACAACTAAGCACAGGATCTTAACAGGAAAATAAAATATGTCTGTTAAAAAGTTCCTAAATCAATTGCTAATAATATTTAATACTGTCGCCAAGGCTAAAATCCCCATACCATACCATACCATAGTTAAAAGCTCAGCCCACACAATACGTATAAGGTCAACACGATCCCACAGAGGATTATTCTAGCCGTGGGTTCAGGCGCCAGAGCTCCGTTGGCCTGCAAGATGCAATTACCAGAGTGTAGTATAGGGGAAATGAGGTGGATTTTCAGGTCACCCCTTACACGCCAACAGAAGTGAGAAGAGTTGCTGTTTGCATATTAAAAAGGACAGTAAACAACGAAACCATTCACCTTGTGTGAATATCAAGCAATTATTCCCGTCTCGGGCGTTGGTCGCGTCACGCAGAGAATATTCGAGAGGCTACATTTTCGACACTTCTGTGCATTTCCGAACTGATAAACCTTATCCTACATTATCGTTCGTATCTTTTCCTTTCGTTTGATTCACGCAGAGTTCATCGACGTAGGAAATACGTTGGGAAAAGATTACAACGGTAGCAAGTGATCCGTGTAGGAATATTGTGTTACACGCTACCCCAAAACTGACACCGCAGAAACTCCTTTAATGTTCTTCCAAGTGAAACAAATGGCTCCTGGCATTCCTAAAGAAACCGCAATACCCATGACCTTGGTAAAATGTATTGATCTGACGAGTGAAACCCGACCTTCTTCTTGGCCATTCGAGTTACGGACGTCGTTCTACTGGGTCAGCAAGGGATGCCTTTTGAGAAATATGTTCTACTTGATTTTAAATATTTATGCCTTGAGATATTTAATACCCTGATCAGTGGTGCCAACCCCAAATGACTTCGGGAAAGGGCAATTCATTGACAGACACTTGCAGGAAACAGATCCGTATCAGTGGTGCCTACTCCAAATGACTTTGGGAAAGGACAATTCACAGAAAATTGCAGGAAACAGATCCGTAACAGTGTTGCCAACGCTATATGACTTTGGGAAAGGACAATTTACTGGACGCGTTAGTGATTCAGTATCCAGATAGTTGGTCTCCAGTTTGCACGTGTTTGTTAGGTGTTAAGGTGTTAAGGTGTTAACATGTGCTTTAGACTGTTTTGTTTTACATTACGTATTAGATATTGGTGCATTTCTGCAGTCTAATAATGCCACTCTATCCGTACAATTTAAAACAAACAATTTTTATGTACAACTCTTAAGTCATTACGAGTTTTTGTAGGCAAGTTAGAAGTTTGCAGTAGAATTACCAGTTGTTCCTGTTCTACACAGAGACAGTGTTCGAAAACTTGTGAACAAATTTAGGGAAACAGGGTCTATTCTTGATAAGAAGCGAAGGGGAAACGACGTGTGCTTACTGAGGAGAAAGTAGATGACGTTGGAGCACAATTGGAACATACTCCTCAAAAATCCCTCCGGCATCTGCACAAGAAACGGGCATTTTAAAGTTGTCTGGGTGGCGAGCTACGAAGCTTTTAAACCTGAAGCCATACATTAGAAGAACTGAAAGAAAATATCAGGAGAGAAATTGAAGAGGAACTGATACGTGTTAGTGAAAATTTCCTAAAGAGATGCCAGAAATGTGTGGATGCGGGAGCAGAACATTTCCAACGCCTCTTGTAACAACGTAGGTACGTGTTTATTTCAATTGTAACTGTCCATGCAATTGTACGATCTTATTTCATTACATAGCTAGCGTTTCCAGTTACGCGGATGTTGCACCAAGTTTCCAGGCAGACGAGCTCTCGCTTCCAGGTGCGCTTGCCGCCGCTCCGCGGACGATTTGACCGTGAAAGGCACTACATTCTTGACACAAAACAATCTATAACATTATATCTTTTTCCACTCTTGACTGACAGTGAAATTACGCTCTACAAAAGTCACCTGTGTAGTTTTTTTATATTAGATGGCAGCACTGAATCAAAGATTTTTGTTGGTTTCAATAAATGACAAAAAACTACAAACACTGTGATTATTTTACAGCTTTTCGTAAACTATAATTGACGTAAAAATTAAAACTGGATTTTTAATGAATCAATTAAATCCTTTACGAAATACTGAAACTGTAAAAGCAGAAGTAAGAACAATCTTTGAGTGTCCACACGACAAATCATCAATGCAGAAATATTTCCAAAATCACACTACATCAGCTCATTGCTATAGGCTATGGTCACCAACACGTGTAAAAAACCTTCCGCCAAATATGGATATTTACTTGCCAGAACAGTTTCCGACAATTGTTAACGAAGCATTTGTAATTTTTAATTTGTTTATATATCTTTCTGCGTTACGTTATATTGATTTGTTTTTGTTACTCCTGATGTTACAGTTTCAGTATTTCGTAAAATGTTCGTTCAATACTGTACCTGAAACTTTAAGTAAATAAATAATTATAATAATCAGGGGTGCCAACTTTTGAGAAACATTGGGTGGGCTCGATCACTTGAGTGATAAGTTTTAAAAAAATCTCATATATCCTCCGTTCCTAACACTACAGTCCAGCAGAATTAACTTGAGCAAAATGGCCGCTCTGTGAGTGATGCAACTGCGCTCGAATTGGCTAGAGCGGGGGACTTCCCGATGTTACGGGCCAACGGAAACTCTACAAACTCTACTCTACGTTTCCGTTGGCCCGTTACAGCGGGAAGTCCCCCGCTCTAGCCAATTCGAGCGCAGTTGCATCGCTCACAGACCGGCCATTTCTCTCAAGTTAATTCTGCTGGACTGTAGGTGAAAGTACTTTTTGCGACATTCGAATGTTTCATGGACACTGAATTTTCTTAAGGCACGTTTCTATACCGCGTTTGGTAGAACCTGTCCCGCTTCCCGCGCTAGGGAGCGCTCAACAGTTTCGGTGTCAATGAGAAACGAGGAAAAAATCGTCTGCTGGGCAGCGAGGAGCGAATGAAAGCCAGAAGAGAGGCGTTTACGTAGACGCTGTTGCGACGTTGCGTATTTTAATTGGCTGCCTGGCTTTGACTTTCCCCAGCACGGAAACTGTTGAGCGCTCCCTAGCGCGGGAAGCGGGACAGGTTCTACCAAACGCGGTATAGTTGGGAAATTAAACAAATTAGTGGTTTCCATCCCCTTTGATAGGAAAAAGAAAAACAGTTTCTATCATTTGCTTCCTTGCATACTTCATAAAACATTATTTTTTATTTTCATCCTAGAAAAATCTACAAATTTGACCTGCCATGAATTTTGGAAAATTCTACCATCAGCATTGTTAATTTTTCGTTCACTTGATATTGTAAAATCACAATGCCCCAAATTATTAGAAGACGAACTTCGTAAATCAGTACTAGCCGATTGTGAGTTGTGTCTGGTAATCCCTACTGTCCCCTCACCAAACAAAATAGACACTTTGTTCATCGTCGTCGGACCGACATCTGACTTCTCGAAAACTGATTGCATGATTTGTTGTTTTAAGTCCACTTTATGTACAGTAAGGCTGATCAGGGCTAGAACTACAGTTTAAAGTAGTGGTATCCGAACCACTATGTGCCTCCACCGGGTATCGAACCCGGGACCCCTTGATTGCAAGGCGATGACGCTACCACTGCGCCATCTGGGAGGCCCACTTCTCTAAAACGACGAACACAAGTCACCTGACTAGCAGTAGTAGAATCGAAGAAAGTATGTACACACAAACAATACATCATCACTTTATTCAAATCTCTTATTAACTGATTTCAATAAGCAATCCACGAATCACGATAACAAATACATATTATTATTATTATAACATAACCAACACGACAAATTATTCTGGGCAGAGAATTCAGTAACCTCTTCGGGCTTGATCTTCCGTGAGGGAAAGCTGGATATTTTATTCAAGGCACCTGTAATGACTTTCCACCGACCAGGCACGTATCTAGAAATATATTTCGGGGTGGGGGTGTCCGAACGCAGTGTCTCAACAACAACAATAATAATAATAGATTTAATTAAAATAAGTTATAATTAAATAAAATATTAATACATTTCTTAATATTGTATTTTTATTATTACACGAATACGTAGGAAGATGATATAAGAATATAGATATAACATCATATATTTATTATCTAGCTTGCGTGTACTTAAGATCGCCAACATTTGTATAAAAACAAGAAAATTAATCTCAAATCGATAGAGAATTGAATATTTATCAACTAATAAAAACAAGGATGTTAGATCCAGTTGACGAAAAGTAAAGTTCCTGATTAATATTTTATGCATACTATTATCATTAGTAGTAGTGTGCATAAATCTTCTTTGGCACTGTCGTTTAAAGCAGTATGATCCAAATATAATAATAATAATAACAAATATAATAATAATAATAACAAATATAATAATAATAATAACAAATATAATCATAACCTCCGCCTTCTGAGTTCGTAGGAAATAAATAACCAGCTGACCCCCGCCCCCCTCCTAAATACGTTCTTGGCACCAACATATTGGTATTCCCAGTGAAGCAATAGCAATAATTCCGCGAGGCGAACAGTTAGAAACGAATTCTTGTAAACGAGCAGACGCCATGTTGGTTTTTGCGAGTTAGCACAATCTCCG
The DNA here is from genome assembly GCF_977018435.1 of Lepisma saccharinum. Classification (NCBI taxonomy): domain Eukaryota; kingdom Metazoa; phylum Arthropoda; class Insecta; order Zygentoma; family Lepismatidae; genus Lepisma; species Lepisma saccharinum. Next base: position 22,749,949 of record NC_139252.1, on the reverse strand, counting down.
ACACATTTCGCGGAAAAGGGGTCCTCGCTTTCACAAGGGTTCATATTACCACTCCCGAAATACTGGCTGGAAAATAATAAAATATTCCAAGGGCAGCGAATAAGCACAACCGTGTGGGGGGGAAAAAATCTGCACTTCAGACAAACCGAAATGAGTCTCCATTTTTATGACTCTCGTATCTGCCTCACTTAATTTAAGCAAGAAATGAAGAGGTAAGGAAACAGGAAAAAAACCTTCGCTGTTAATTTGAAATTTCGGAAGGGAGAGGCATAAAAAAAATAAAGTGGAGTCGAATTGAACCATGGAAATAAGCAGGCTGGGTCTTTATGGTTTTTCTCTCCATGGCAAAACTAGAGAATGTGGTTTGCGCCTTTCCGCCATTCATGATGCAGCAAACGGGGGAGAAGAGTGACTGCCCTTTTCTTCTGAGAATTTCCAGTGGTAGAGTCCGAGTGCATTCGGAACATCTCCAGCTGACTGCGCGAGTCTAGCCAGCGAGCCTACGAGCAGTGTACAGCGTGAGCAATAGAGTAAGCTATAGACGCAGAGTAGAGATGACGTCAGCGGTTCACTTCTTGATTGGAGGCGTCGGGAGTTATGACTCGCTCCAAAGGTGCAAGCGCAGAACGGCCAGAGCTATTACGGAAATAATCTCACTCTACAGCATGGGCGTCGGGAAAGGGGATCGGATAGGTCCGTCAACCCGCCCGCTATGATTGATTGACTTGCTTCATTTTACTTCGCTTGTTGTGCCACTTTTGGCTAATTTGCGAGGGGATGAGTGATGATATGATGAATGGACACTCGCAAACATCCATGTCCAGGCCGCGATTCGAACCCGGGACCCCTGGCGTCGTACCGCGATGTGATAACCACTCCGCCACGCCCCCCTATGGAAACTGTCACCATTCATTAATCAAAATAACATTCGTACAGAAAAAAACAAAGTAAAAACTGTGTTAGATCGAAATAGTGCAAAATACCATTTATGTTTGTCTAGGATTAATTCAAAGAAAAAAATAATCCCACAGTTTTCAAAATTCAAAAAATTAGAGTTTCTTATGTGAGAGGTCATAAAACAGGTAAATTTTATGACTAGAATTTCCACCTAAAATGTGTGTGTCTGAGGTTTCTCTTTTTAAACATGGGCATACAGGCTAATCGGGACTGGGCCTACAGTTTAAGTTCTTACACCCCCACCTTCGGCCGTGATCAAGAAAGTGTGAGGCCGTAACTCCACACCCCTATACGCCTTCATGGCGTGGTGCAAAGCACATGGAAGCACTTTACTTTTTACTTTTTTAAAAGAGATATGCAATATCAACCTGTCACCCTGTTTCTCATTTTTACTCCCTTGTGAAAATATTAAGGCGTCCCTAGTGTTTCTCTGCGTCTATCATTTTATTATGCTACACACTATCAAACAATTTGATTGACGCTCATGAACAGCCACAGGCAATAAAAATGACACCTATACAACTTTTCCGGAATGTCTGGAGTAGCGACGCGCAGACGTGAAAGCTTGTGGGCGGAGCCAGACTAGGTGGAGAAGGGTGCGATTGACTAGCCGAGTCGCCCCCTCCCGCGTGACCCCTCCCCTCCGCGCGTTCATTGGACGAGGCACACACCCGCAACGTGCGCCAAGGACGAGTTCGCGTTCTCTTACTCCAGACATACCGGAAAAGGAGTATAGATCCCTGCAAGGCGTTTTGTGTGTTGCCTAACTCACAGGAAATTGACATTTTGGTCATTTCTCAGTTCATGAAGAAAAAAAATGTTGTTCGATCCAGTGTTGTTAAAGGTTCAGGAATTTTAAATAAATTCAATTTCAATTCAGGAGAGAAAATCAGCAAGCTTAAATTGGTTCTGGACCGTAAAGAACCTTTTTTGCTGTAAAGTATTTCGATTCGGTCCAGGAACCGTTTTACCATATACATTTAAATACGTTCCAGGAACCATTTTTCCGGCTCAATGAAACAATAAGCAACTTGGACCGAATTAAAATTGTGCGAGAAAAAATGTTTTCCGGTCCTACAGCGGAACCGAATAGAACAACCTGATTAGAAGTTATACTGCAGATAAATTGTTTTCGTGTTTTGTTTATCAATTTCAGAAGGCTTCACTGAGTCCAATGCAAATTGTATGACATGGCAATTTCCCTCGAAAATTGAAGGATGGTACATTTTACTTTGTAACTCAAAAACTACCAAAATGTCACTTAACATGTTTTACACCCAACCCTTCGGTTGTCAATGGTAACCGTGGTTGCATACGTAAAGAATTGAAAACGAGGCCCTATCAAGCTAATCGTTATCAAGAAAAGTTTGTTCGCCTTGACGTCCTCTACACATTGGGAAAATTTGTTGGTGTCGCACCGAGAAAATTTTCAAACGACACACTGATTATAAACCTAACTATTTCATGCTCTTTCCAGATTTGTCTGAATGAGAAGAAATGGACACAAATAGCAAAGCGCCTTGCACTATAAAAACAAGTCGGCAACTTTGATGTGTTGGAGCAAGATTCCTAGTGGTTCCGTACCAGAACGCAAGAGGGACACTGACAAGTACACATTGTCCGTCACGCCTCAGTATTCAGTGTAGAATCTCCACTCTTCAAAATAGCTTCCAATAAATGAATGAGGACGCGACTGAATTTCTGTGACTTGCCAACACTGTCCTCTCAAGAATGGATTAAGGTGGAGGAGGCTGAACGGAGACGCTGTACTGTGGTACTTTTCTTTGAAGCTTCGATCTGTGGCAAGCGTCCATGTTTGAAAGGAGGAGACAAATGCCTGTCGGGAAGAATTCGAGGTGTATATTTAGCCAAACAGCGCTCATGCTAATGTGTTGTTGGTATACCGGAACAAGGAGGCACGGTGGTAAAGTCGCAGAACACTAACAAGGAGAAGGACGTTTCGAAAAGTGCTCCTGAGTGCGACGTTGCCAGTTTTTTCGTGATGGGGGTGGACCTCAACACTTGGAGGATGCGAATCGGTCTATGCGGCTTCGGGCGAAAGGGCCGACAGAAAGAGGGGCAAAAGGAAGTGAACTGTTTTCTAGCGTATGGCGTGGTGGTTCTTGTGCTCTTACTGTGTGCAGGCGTGGAACCCAATCCGGGCCCGGAGAGGTCGTTGGACGACATTTACAACCTTGTCCAATCGGGTCAAGAAAGCCTAAAATCGGAAATTCAGAAGCTGAGGGAGAGCGTGCAGGCACTGACGGACAGGAATAGTGAACTAGAAAAGCAACTCGCGGTTTCACAGAGGCAAACAGAATGGTTGTTCGACAAAGTTCACGAGATGGAGGGGAAACTGGATGCTCTGGAGAACCAGAGCAGACGATCGAACCTTGTGTTCTATGGCGTGCCGGAGAAGGAAAATGAAACATGGGAGGAGTCCGAAGAAACCCTGAAAAAAGTACTAAATGACAGTCTGGGCATCGCCATGGACGACAGGGTCTTCGAACGTGTCCACAGGCTGGGATGGAGAAGAGAGAAGGACAAACCGCGGCCCGTAATCGCGAGATTCGGACATTTCAAGGACCGGACGTCGGTGCTACGAAGAGCGAAGGATATCCGGGAGGCAGGAGTGAGCGTGGCAGAGGACTTCTCGTACGACACGCGCCAGCACAGAAGGGAACTCAAGACATTCATGACCCAAGCTCGCGAGGAAGGCTGCAAAGTGCAACTCAAATACAGGACATTATATATAAACGGCCGGCCATGGACTCTGGAGGAGCTACGAAGGAGGCAAGAGGAGACGACGCTGGACTGCAATGTGGCAACGCCGAGCAACCAGGACGGGAGATCGACATCAAGGGGACAGTTTATCTCACAGCAGGAGGGCCAAAGAAGGAGTGCCTCGCAAAGAGACCCTCGCCTCAGGGAACGAAGACAGGATGACGGAGAAAGGATCCCACCCGCCACCCGCAGGGGGCGCGGAGGGTTGCACATATGATGGCCATCGCCGGACGTAGAAGAAGAGGAGGAGGGGGCGTCTAATTTTGGAAACTTGCAGGCGGCAGGAGAGAGTGACCAAACCGACAGAGAAGGTAAGAGGGTCAATGACTCTAAAGAGGGGGAAAGTTTGTGCAGGAACAGTTTATTCGGGTCTCAAGGGGAGGGTCCCAAGGAAATTTACCCGAACGATGATCCCAGGCTACGGGTGGTAGTATGGAATGTAGAAGGGCTAGCAAAAAGATTTTGTGACGAGAATTTTAGGGAGTATGTGGAGCAATTTGATATACGGTGTTACGTAGAAACGTGGGGAAGCTCTAATAACATGCCAGAGTCATGGGGGGAGGGGTTCTCAAAAATCACGCGTAGAAGGGCCAGCAGAGGGCGGTACCCGGGGGGCTTGGCAATCATTTTCAAACAAAAATGGAAAAAGTTTATAAAACAGATATGTATAGATAAGGAGGGAATCCTGGGAATCCTTTTTGCAGCGGGGTCCCTGAACTTAATCGTGCTGGCAGTTTACAGACAACCCCCAAGCTCCAAGTTCTATTCAGAGCAACATTTTGACAATTTAGGGGCAACTATTCAACAACTGACGGAAGAACATCCTGGGGCCAATTTCTTGGTGACTGGTGACCTAAACGCCAGAATTGGGGAAGAGGAGGTATCCTGGGACGTCTATGGGGGGCAAGATAGTGACCAAACGACTCATGACGGCATGTACTTAGGACAACCTAGACAAAGCAGGGATAAAATAGTAAACGCGGGAGGGAGGCAACTCCTAGAACTATGCGGGTTACATAAGCTCCAAATATTAAATGGGAAATTTTTCACAGACTGTCCGGGGCACTTCACATACGTGGGGGCGGGGGGTAGTAGTACTATTGATTATGCTATTGGCTCCCTCGAACTGTTACAAAGAATTAAGGGTTTTCACGTCCAGGCGCAAACGCAATCGCATCATATGCCACTTGAAATCGACGTTCAGTGGGATACTCATAGTAACGTAGACACTCCCAAACTTGCGTTGGAGCCCGAGAAAATATTACGCAAATACGTGTGGACTAAAGAGGGGGAGGAACAATACAAGATAATTATGACCGATGACGTAACAAAAATGTTGCAAGAGCGTTTTAAAACAGCCATCGAGGGAAATAATATACAGGAAGCAGTGGGATTAGGATATCATATTCTCGAAAGGGCCGGAAGTCATATGTTAAAGGGAGAGGGGAAGGGGGGCAAACATGTTAAGGGGGGGTGGTACAACGAGAGATGCAAAATAATGAAGAAAAGGTTGGACCGAGCTTTGAAACTCTACAGAAACACAAATAGCGAAGAGAGCAGAAATAACTACCTCATGGTCAGAAGAGCGTATAACAACATTTTAGAGCAAGAAAAAGAAAAATGGCAAGTTGAAAAATTCGAAGAAATTAGAAAGGCAATCTCGGAGAGGAATATTTCGGCATTATGGGGAGTTCTACGTACATTGAGGGGTCAGAAAAACAACTGGGTGCATATTGAGCCACATATTTGGGAATCTCACTGTCGTTCTTTACTTGGAGGGGAGGGGGAGACATCTCGAACTGAAATTGCACGGGAACGTTACTTCCTAGGGGACTACATACCGATACTTGATGAGGATATACGAGTGGATGAGCTAAGAATGGCGATTGGGAAATTAAAAAAAGGGAAAGCGGCTGGATTGGATAATATCGGAACGGACTTCTTTAAAGCAATTGGGGAAGACATTAATATGTTAGAAAATATCCGTAGACTACTAGATAAGATTTTTAAAGAGGGACATTTCCCGAAGGACTGGGCCACATCAATAATTTGCCCTATATATAAAGGCAAGGGGGATAGGAGCGAAGCGGGCAATTTTAGGGGTATCTCTTTGCTTCCAATATGGAGCAAAATATATACGCATATTTTAAACCGTAGAATACAAAAGTGGTCAGAAATATTTGATAAAATTTCCCCTTTACAAGCAGGATTCAGGAAAGGGCATAGTACCCTAGATAATATATTCATATTGCACACATTAGTACTTGAGCGAATTAAAGAGAAACGAAAAAAGTTGTACGCGTGCTTCATTGATTACGAGAAGGCGTTTGACAAAGTTCACAGGGGTATTTTGTGGGGGAAACTGCAAGAAAAAGGAATGTCGGCGCGCATGATAAGGGCGCTACAAGCTATTTATGAAAACGTACAATTTTGTGTGAGATGCGATGGCCACAGAGTATCATCACTACAACCCTCGCATTCCGGGTTAAAACAAGGATGTATCCTGTCGCCAATTTTATTCTCTCTCTTCATTGATTGGGTGGCGAACGAAGTATCATGGGAGCAGGGCGCAACCCCATCTATAGGGGAGCAAGAGATACCTGTACTCTTGTATGCGGACGATATAGTCATCATGTCGGAGACAATAGAGGGGCTACAAAGGGGACTAAATAGCATATACGAGGGGTGCCAAAAATACAAAATGACAGTTAACATTAAAAAAACTAAAATCATGGCTTTCAAAAATGGGTATACTTTCAGCAAACAAGAAAAATGGAATTACGGGGGGGAAGTAATTGAGCCTGTCAAGCGTTTCACGTACTTAGGAGTAACATTATCTATGACTGGAAGTTGGACGCAACATATACAGACACGAAAAAGCAAAGCAAAGCTCGCAATTGACCAAGTAATACGTACCATAAGTAAAGTACCGCAAATGCCGTTCTCAGTGATTCAGGGTTTGTACAAGTCAATAATAACAGGAACTTTGAACTATGGGGTTGAGCTGTGGGGGGCAAGAGGAGGGAGCACAGTCGCAAGCATTCAAACAGAATACTACAAAAAAGTGTTGTGTGTAAGTAAAAGTACTGCCAATTGTGGGGTACTTAAAGAATTAGGTCTATGCAAAGAGACAGTACAAGCTAGGATGAGAACTTTAAAGTATTGGCTTCAGCTAGCAAGGGAGGGTAACACGACACTTAAGGGTAAATGTCTGATAATGCAAGTAAGAGAAGAAAATACACGGAACTGGGCGAGGGATATAAAAAACATGTTGAACTCTATTGGGATGGGGTGGGTTTGGGAAGCAGGAGGGAGGGTAGATACATCAGTTGAAAATCAAATTAGAGGGAGACTTATGGACATAGACAGGCAAGAAACACTAGCCGACTGTCAGACGAAGACTTCACTAAGAGATCATTTGAAATCAAGGGATTGGGGGAAAGCAAGATACATAAACTTGGTAGGCAAAAAAGAAAGGGGAGGGATAGCATGGTTCAGACTGGGGGGTTGGAAACAAGTAAAAATGAAGAATGAAGCAGGGGAAACTATATGCTCTTTGTGCGGGGAGGGAGAGACGGGCGAGCATCTGCTCTCTGCCTGCCCCTCTACGCGTGATTTACGAGACAAGTGGGTTGAGAACGTAACAGAGAGGGAAATAATGGAAGTGGTAGAAGACAGAAGAGGAATCATAAGTGAGATAGTGCAACGAGTGGGGAGATATTTGTGGGAAGTGAGGGAGCGACGAGGAAAGGCGTTAGCGGTCAGCGATAAGAACGAAGAAACCGCACAAAGTGAACCGAGCGTGTAATACGTGCACTGTGGGTCTAGCAGTGTGCAATGTATATGTGTTTTGTTTTGTTCTGTTCTGTTTTGTTTTTCACATTATTCAACAAAGAAATTCAAACTCAAGTAAGTCTCCAGACAGGAGGCCGAATGAACCGGACACACAACTTTATTTGCATGTGCAATATTTCGATTGTTAAAATATACTAATTATGTTTAATTTTTTCTTTTGTATCTGATCAACTGCTAAGAGTTATTTGTATACTAACGTAAAGAAGGTACAATATTAATACACGACTTTGAGGGAAGAGAAAGTGTGTGTAATGTAAATTATGTAGTGCGTACAGCGTACAGCTCGCACAAGGAAAATGTAAATAAATACAATACAATACAATACGACTGAAGTCTCGAGTGATGTCACCAGATACACTTGTCTTCGCTTGTAAGGCTTTTGAGCAGTGTTGTTTAAGATCCAGGAATTTTAAATATATCCAATTCCGGTCCGGGAGAGAAAATCAGCAAGTGTAAATGGGTCCTGAACCGTAAAGAACCTTTTTATGTTTAAAGTATTTCAATTCGGTCCAGGAACATTTTTTTCCGGATCAATTTAAATCCGGTCCAGGAACTTTTTTTTTTCGGATCAATTTAAATATGATCCAGGAACCTTCCTTCCAAATTAATTTAAATCCGGTCCAAATTCCGTATTGAAATGAAACAATATGCAACTTGGACCGAATTTAAATTGAGCTAGAAAAAACGTTCCAGTCCTCTTGCGGAACCCAATAGAACCCATCAGAATTTATAGGTTCCTGACCCTGCCTGTGATCTTGGCTACACTGCCAATTTCAACTCCAACATCAGAGAGAATGTTTTCGACATTGGAGAAGTTGAAATCGTGCCTTCGAATTCAACGGGAATATTATGATGCTATTTTTAATTTTGTAGCTAGGAGGAAAATACTAATTCTAATATTGTAATTCTCTTTTTTTTTTAGTGAAGCTGAGAATAGCTTTTTCTTAAAGCATTTTCTACTCGTTTTATATGGAGAAGTTAGAAGTTTGTAGATAGACCTAAATTAATAAAGTTATGGCCTTTCATGTGGTGGCAGATTGGATTTTGATAGCCTGATCATATCTAGGCCTGCTATACATCCCGGATTTTCCGATACAAGCATGGAATGTTATCATTTGTCCCGGTGTCCTGAATAATTTCTACAGGATGCACTGGTGGGGAAGAATATATGATTAAAACTATACTTCCCTGAACTTTATTAATATTTAAATTGGTAACATTAAAATGGTCATTTAACAAAACGATCTAACTGTACATTGAACATACAGAGTTATATAGTTACAAGAAGATGCTGAAGATGAAGTGGATTACGTTTCTTTTTTATTAAGAAGTGTAAAGAAAATGATAATATATAATGGACTGTGCAAATGTACTTAATAATTATGTTGTACATATACAACTTTGTCGGGTCCAGGACCGCCCCCCCCCCCTCTCGGTCCCTAATAAGCTTCCAGTCAGCAGTGTCCCAGGTTTTCACTTATAAAATACAGAAATCCTAATCATACCAAAAGTTGAACCCCCTCCCCCTCTTACGTGAACTGCCCATGCATATATACATTTATAGAGAGAGAGAGAGAGAGAGAGAGAGAGAGAGAGATACAGGGTGAGGCAAAAGTCAGGTTGCATAGGCTAATGGCCACTTCAGTCACCAGACTTAACAATCCTGGATTTTTACTTATGGGGATACGTAAAGGCCATCGGGTACGCCAAAATTTTGAAGAGCCTGGACCACTTAAAAGAAAGGCGTGATTACCCAAATCACCACACCACACTAGGACACGTCTTATGCAACAACGAATTGAAGCATACATTCAACAAGCAGATACTGAAAATGTACTGTAACTAACCATTACAGCCGATCCCCGTGGCGGAGTTGTTGCTCTCTAGTCAAGCCAGGAACCGGTGTCCAATCACTGCATCGAACGGTTATTTTGACAAAATCCTGTTTCCCTACTGGCTGCTTTGGGAAGGGGGAATTTTAACGTTTTCACATCTTGTCTAAGCACTAGGCCTAATTGGTTGTTTGACCGCGAGTTCCTTCGTAGCGAAGCATGGCAACACAGGGTCACTGCCATAAAGGCGGTTACCGCGTCGGGATTTAGCACTGTCTCACTTGTAGCACATCGCGCTACGACGCTACGGGTCCCGGGTTCGAATCTTGGCCTGTACATGGATGTTTGGGAGCCTTGATTGATCATCATATTATGATTATCCCCATCTTCACAAATTAGTCAAAAGTGGCACGATAAAGCAAACCAATCAGTCTAACCATAACATATCAGTCATGCACGAACGCAGGAGCGTATATTCTAGGCTGGCTAGGCTATTTGCGAGGCCTTAAGTCTAGGGAATAAAATACAGGAGAACAATCGATCACAAATTGTTAATAATATTATTCATATCAGTGAGATGATGATGCTGATTCTGGAGTTGGCAACCTGATTTCTTATGAGTTGGCAACCTGATTTCCTATGAGTTGGTAACCTGATTTCTTATGAGTTGGCAACCTGATTTCTTATGAGTTGGCAACCTGATTTCCTATGAGTTGGTAACCTGCTTTCTTATGAGTTGGCAACCTGATTTCTTATGAGTTGGCAACCTGATTTCTTAGGAGTTGGTAAATTTATTTATATTCATAGCCTAGGACCACGTGACATTGTGAGATAGCACAGATTTTGAACTGAGTATACGCCACTGCACGAACGATTTGGTGTTTTAAGTCAACTTTATGCACAGTAAGGCTAATCGGGACTGGACCTACAGTTTAAAGTGGGATCCTAACTACTATGTGCCTCCACCGGGTATCGGACCCGATACCTCTTGCAGGAGCGTATATTCTAGGATAGCTAAGCTATCTCCGAAGCCCACTTATCTATACTACAGAAGAAAAGAAGTATTAGAAAATGCGCATAAAATTGTTCATTTAAAAAGAAAAAAATATTATTCTGGTGCTTCAGGAGTTGGAAACCTGATTTCATATGGGTTGGCAACCTATCCGGGCTTCATGAAGAAGTTCCCAAATATCACATGTTCCCCTGCTCTCTCATTCTGGGTTAGCCTTCGTCTTTCTTGGAAAGCAGTGTTGTTTTTTTTCCCCCAGGAACTGGAATTTTTTGAATCCAAAAAATTACAGGAAAGGGGAAACGGGAGAAAAACTGAGAATGTGCAACTCCCCGTCAACAGTATGTTCCAGCTACCATAGTTTGTTGCCAGGTTGAATATAAAGAGGCCGGCTTTTTCCACAGTTGAATAAATATATACACAGAGGGAAATTTTACTGTTGAAAAGGGAATTATTGGCATTGTTCAAAAATCCCAAAAGCGATTAAAAAAAAGTTACCTACTCTTCCAGAAACTTTTTGTCAATTCAAACACCACGGTATTGTGAGATAACCCAGGTTTTGAACCCAGCAAAAACGCCACTGACCTCTTGATTACAAGGCGACGACGCTACCACCGCGCCATCGGGGAGGCATATCAGTCATGTGTATGTTTGTATGCGAGTATTTGTTATCCTATGAAATCTGACTTTAGCTCACCCTGTACACACACACACGAGCTGCATTACGGCCATGTGCGGACCACGAGATGTCTTCACATGCACTACATGTGCAGAAGAAAACTGAGGTAGCGTCTTTAAAGAGACACAAGAATCATCAAAGCAAGCGCACTTGGGATAAGACACATGGTCACTGGATGTCCGGAGTCGTTACGAGAATGACTGAGCACCCTCAGGGGCAATCTATCAACGCAGAGAAAAACATTCCACCGACAATCCTGATTGAGCTCAATCACGTGAAGCGTCCTATTCATTTTTTCTCCTCCCTTGTCGCAAGATGGCGGCCGAACTGCAGCAGGACCTCTCTGTTAGCTTCAGGTGACGGAGTGGCATCGTGATTAATGTGCGGGTCTCTAGACTGGACACCCTGCCAGACAAAAGCCGGGAGATTAATTGCAGCGGGTTGGATAAATAGGAAACACACCGACTAAGAGAATAAGCAACCTGTGGTCTCCGGCCCTCTTTGGTACCCCTGAAATAAGTCCCTTTGGGTGGGGACCAGTGTTGCCATAGGAAGGAAAATTTACCCTTTTTGGAGGGAAATTTCGGACTTCTTATTTCCATTAATTTGAATATAAGCCTATATGTCTATCAGGAGCGTATATTCTAGGCTATCTGCGAAGCCTGAAACTTTGAGAGTAAAGTACAGAAGACAAATATATTTGAAATATTAGAAACTTTGAAGAAATTTATTCATTTTAATAAGAAAATAATGGTAATTCTGAAGTTGGCAACCTGAATACTTAGGAGTTGGCAACCTGAATACTTTGGAGTTGGCAACCTGAATTCTTAGGAGTTGGCAACCTGAATTCTTAGGAGTTCACAACATGAATTCTTAGGAGTTTGCAGCCTAGCTGCCGTTGGGATGGCAACGTGGCTTCCTAGCAAAATGGATGTGTCTAACCACATATACCGAGAGCCTAGTATTTTCTCGCTTCCTCACAGCCTAGATCCACGTGTCATAGTGAGCTACTCCAGGTCTTGTACTTAACATACGCCATTGATGTCTATTTATATTTCGCTTATTTTACATGGTTTTTCTACTACTTCGGTTAATTCCATCGACAAGGATGAATGATGAAATTATGCAATGGGTGACTGAACGAACAGAACTGTTCATTCATGCCTGACCAGGGTTCAAACATGGAATGTCTGGCGCGGTAACGCTAAGACTAGCTATAAGCATGTGTGTGATTCATTATTTTATTTATGATTTTCATACATACGGACATGGGTGCACAAAAATACAAGTACTACTTCTAATTATTATTACTTTTGTTATTATTATTACCATTGTTGCTGTTATTATTAAGTAGTGGGGTTTACGGTACGGACAGCGCAACTTTTAAGTGTAGAAAAGGCGAGGCTATTTGATTGAACAATCAGATTTGCTTATACTTAAAACAAAGCCAAGAGAGGCCTATACCCCAATTCTTCAGGTGTGATATGCTCTGATTTTTAAGAAATTCTGAATTTCTAGTGTAGAAAAGGCGAGGGCTCAACAGATAGATTTACCTATACTTAAGACAATGCCAAGAGGGGCCTATACCCCAATTCTTCCAGTGTGATATGCTCTTAATTTTAAGAATTTTGAATTCTAGTGTAGAAAGGGTGAAAGCCTCTCAGACAGATTTGCTTATACTTAAAATTATGCCAAGTTCCCATATGATCTTATTGCTTATAGTGTGTTTTTCTGTCAAAATCCCAGGAATTGAATTTTAGTGTAGCTCAGATTGATTCTGCCATGTATATTAATATAAAGCTTATAGTTACTGGGTTCTGAGGCCCAGTGGAGTGTGGTGCATAGCCCCATGGTTTTTATTGCCTTGCAATCAGGAGGCCTCTGGGTTTGAGTCCTGATAAAATGTGAAGCCTCTCCTGATGGCAAAATGTTAATATTGTTGCTTTGTAAGCAAAAGGCTCGGGTTTGAGTCCTGATAAAATGTAAAGCCTCTCCTGATGGCAAAATGTTAATATTGTTGTCTTGTAAACAAGGGGCTCCGGGTTCGAGTCCTCATATAATATTTAAGATTGAAAACATGTGGCAAAATAATATGTCCACAAGTGGGATTTTGAGAATAGTTGATATACAACTCCCAGATCTGAAAACCTGGTAAAAAGTGTTTTACAATAATATATTGTACAAAAAACTGAATTTTCTTATTTTTTCATGTTTTATAACCACCTCCTCAATACAATAGGAGAAGAGCGGGTAAGCATAGTTAATTGTTTGCGTGCTTTGCCGGCACGCAAGAGACACGCTAGAAGGGGGGCATTAATGATTTTTCTGTATGATTCACTGAAGGGGTCATTAATCTTTCAGCACGACAGGGGAAAAAGTGTAACAAATTCCTAGTCATGCAAGACAACATGTAAAAGTGTAACAAAGATTATTGAGATAAAGATACATATTTTCACACAGTGGCAATGAACTGTACCCCCCTCATGCTAAAAGCAATTCTGTTCAGATAATATGAGCCTAGGCAAAGACTTAGAAAATATTATGGCAGTTCAAAATCCAATTTTGTCTGCATAAGGGTCTCAGAACCCAGTAAAATATGGGCATATTCTATTTGGAGACGTATTAATATTGTGGCATTGTAATCAGAGGCTTTGGGTTCGAGTCCTGATATAAGATTGAAATATATGCAACTGTCCACACATAAGATATTCACTGCTAGCTGATAAACAGTTGAGGTTTGTGTGTTGTATAACAGCAAAACTATCACCAAAACCTAGTTACTGCTGTTGTTTGGGTATAAAAGCACCAGCTCAGCCATTAACTGCTGAACCCAACTGATATTTTTATTAAGTATAAAGTTTGGAATTGAAGCCCAGAAAATCTTATATAATAAACTACAAGAAAAAATGCCAAAACAAAAATATTGCAATCGGTGTAATAAAAATATATCTAGTTCTCATTGGGCTAGACATTGCCGTATTTGTAACTCTAAGAAATGCAGAAAGGCCATGAAAATATGTCCAAGATGCCATAAAATATTAAGCAAGGCATATTACAAATGGCATAAGTGTAATTCTTATGTACAGTCATCAACATTGCCCCCACAACCATCCACATCTGGTCTGAAAAGGAAGCATGAAACACCTGTTAATGCTGGACCTGCAAAGCAGCCACGCTATGAACCACCCATACATAGCAGTTTTAATGCCCAACTTAGGGATTACCAGTTTGTATCAGAGCCAAGATGCGGCATTAAGAATTTCTTGAACAGTATAAATTCTGATCTGCAGGCAATTCTTAATGCACAAAATGGCTCTTATAAGCTATCCCTCAAATTGTTTGTACAATATAAGAAACCAAATGGCACAAAATTTACACAGCCCCACATAACAGAAACTGTACCTGTATATTCAAATGCAAATTCAGACACAATAATAAGCAGCTTGATAAATCAACTGAACATCAAACACTCTGAATTTGCAGCAAAAGAGTCCGGATGGAGCCTATGCGGTTCATCACACAAGTTATATGTTAATATTTCTGAATTCACTCCTTTACAAGGATCTACTTATGTACCATTGCCTGCCAATATCAAAAACAAAAGAGCCGTGGTCAATATAAAAAATGCCGACCAGAAATGCTTTTTGTGGTGTATATTAGCTGCTTTGTATCCAGTTTCAAAGGATCCTCAGAGAATAACTTATTACAAACAACATGAACATCTTTTTGACGATGTAATGGAGGGTTTGGAATATCCAATGTCAGTTCAGAATATTGATAAATTTGAAAAAAGAGCCAAGCACATCAATGGCAAACAATTATCTATTAATGTATTTATTTGTTCCACTGGCAATTGTCCGATAGCACCTCTCAGAATCAGTACAATTGATGATGAATCTGCTATTCCGATTGATCTGCTCTTAATTGAAGGGGATGATACATACCATTACACTCTGATACATAATCTTGAAGCTTTAGTGAGAACACAACTAGACAAAACTCATACAATATTTAAGTTGTGCAGAAGATGTTTAACTGTATTTGATGGTCAAAAAATGGTGAAGGGGGTTCGGGAAGAGAATGCAGAAATTGCTAAAAACAAGTTAATTGAGCATCTGAAATACTGTGGCAACCATAAACCTGTTCATATGGTGATGCCCAATCCAAGTGAAAAAGCAGAATTCAAAAAGTATGAAGCCTTGTTGGAACACCCAGCATATATTGTCTGTGATTTCGAATCGAATCTCAAATCTCTTGCATTCTGTAGCCCAGATCCAGAAGAATCATCAATTACACCATACCAGCTACATGAACCTTCCAGCTTTTGTTGTGTGGTTATACGGGATGGTGTAGCTAGTGAGCCATACTTATACGTGGGACCAAATGCCATCAAAGAATTTAAACATAGAATAGAAAATGAGTGCCGTGACATAGCATCTAACATCTTATTAATATCAAAGCCTATGTTGCCTTTAACAGAGGAACAGATTGAAGATTTCAACAAAGCAGAAAAATGCCCGGTATGTGATTGTGAATTTTCAGATACAAATATCAAGGTTAAACACCATTCTCATACAGATGGTAAATTTTTAATGGCCCTGTGCAATAGCTGCAATATTAAGATCAAGAGACCAAGATTTATCCCCATATTTTGCCATGGAGCATCCAATTATGATTTCCATCATCTGATCAGGTACGAGGGGTTTGAGAAGCAGAATTTAAACATTTTAGCTGAAAATGATGAAAAATATATATCTATTAGCAAGATAATTAAAGTTGATGGTGTTCCTATTCAATTAAGATTTCTTGATTCTTACAGATTTTTACCTGCTAGCCTGGCTACACTGGCCTCTCAATTATCTGATGATGACTTGAAAATCACACGTGCCTCGTTTCCAGATCAGGAGCTGAAATTAATTAGGCGGAAGGGTGTATATCCATATGACTATGTCACAGATTTTTCTAAATTTGATGAGTGTTCCCTGCCACCACAAGAAGCGTTTTACAGCAAAATCAGAGGATCTGGAATCACTGATGAAGATTATCACCATGCCAAATTGATGTGGGACAATTTAAATTGCCAGACATTTGGTGATTATCACAAGGCTTATTTAAAACTTGATGTGACCCTCTTAGCTGATATATTGCAGGCATTCAGAAAATCTTCTATGCAAAATTATGGACTGGACCCAGTGTATTTTTACAGTGCCCCGGGCCTAGCATGGGCTGCAATGTTTTTCAACACCAAAAAGCCATTGGATCTGATCCACGATCAAGAAAAGTATCTGTTTATGGAGGAATGTATAAGAGGGGGGATGGTGCAATGTTCCCAGAGATATGCCAGAGCAAATAACAAATACATGCCTGATTATGATCCAACACGGCCATCAAATTATATACTGTATGGAGATGCAAACAACCTCTATGGTCACGCTATGATGGATAAATTGCCATATGCAGGGCTTGAGTGGGTCGAAGATTTCAATATTGAAGATCTTCAGGATTTTGATGACAGTGAATATGGCCTCTTCTTAGAGACTGATCTGATGTTTCCAGATCATTTACACAACAAATTTTCTGATCTGCCCCCAATTCCCGAGGTTCAGTGCTCACCTGGCTCTAAACAGAGGAAGCTCATGACGACTCTGGAGCCGAAACAAGGCTATGTCATATATTACAAAAACCTACAGTTCCTGATGAAACATGGTGTTCAAGTAACCAAAGTTGGCAAAGTTTTGAGGTTCAGGCACTCAAGATGGTTGAAACCATACATTGATACAAATACGGAGCTTCGAACATCTGCAAAAAGCGAATTTGATAAGGGCTTGTTTAAATTGATGGTGAATTCAGTGTATGGCAAAACTATTGAAAATGTCAGGAAACATACCGATGTTAAAATAATTACTGACCCCAGCCTGAGCAAAAAATTGGTTGCAAAGCCCAACTTCAATTACAGAAGAATTTATGATGAGCACATGGCACTTTTCAACATGATGAAAACAAAAATCAAATTTGATAAACCTATTTATGAAGGGGCTGTGATATTGGAATCGTCCAAATTACATATGTTAATATTATATTATGATGTGCTGAAACCTTTTTATGGTGATCGTGTAAAATTATTGTACATGGACACGGATAGTTTTATTCTTGAAATTCAAACAGAAGATGTTTATCAAGATATGTCACAGCCTGAATTGTTTCAATATTTTGATACCAGTGAACATACAAAGATTCAACAACACCACAACAAAAAGGTGCCTGGCAAGTTAAAAGATGAGACACTTGGTGATGTTATTGTGGAATTTGCTGGGTTAAGTGCCAAGATGTACAGTTTTAAAACATGTAGTGCTGTTGTCAAAAAAGCCAAGGGCATTGGCAGAGTGACTGTGGAAAAAGAGCTTGTATTTGAAGATTATAAAAATTGCATCAAATCACAGAATTCAATTAGAACATCAGAAAATAGAATTCAGAGTGAGAATCACTTATTGACTTCAAATATTGTAACAAAAGTGGCTCTGGACCCACATGATGACAAGAGATGCATTTTGTCATGTAACATACATACTCTACCTTGGGGGCATTGTGATTTGAAAAATGGGAAACAATGCCCAATTCCAGAGCATGATTTGAAATAAATAAACATGCCTATGAACTTATTTGGGTTCAAAAAACAGGCTATTATGGACCTGCCAACACCGCAAGCCTCTCCTGATATGCTGTCTAAACTGAGTGGCTTGTTAATTATTCATCTGAACAGCATACTTACAGATAATGATGAAGAAACAGGCAAAATATTGTACATATTTAACAATAATTTAAATCACTACCAATTACCTGTAGGTGGGCAATTGCAATTTATTACAACCCCTGAGGGTGATGTTAAAATTTCAATAGGGAGAAATATTTATAGAATCAAGCACTCAAACATGATTTCTGGCACTGTATATACGGTTTCTGCTGGTGACTGCTTATATATTGAGGTCCCGGGATCATATGACAAGCTTATACCCTTTTTTATAGAATTAAGAATCAGATATTCAATAATAAATAACCAGTAAAACAAAAATGCCTAATGATATATTTGGCCACACAAGACATGAAGATCACAGTGATGAGATTCTGATGCTTGATGTCAGAGTCAAGAAATTGAGAAGTGATTTACAAGCTTTACAAACCACACTGAATGCCAGTCTTCAATTAGAAATTACAAATTTGCAATCACAATGCATGGACCCTCTTCTTAAAATTGACTCAGAACTCAAATTGCTGCTTCAGAAATATACTGATCTGGCAACATTGGATAATTTTCAAAGTTTAGAAGAAGCTGTAGCAGCTCTTCAAGCCAAATTTAAGACCCAGGCCACCAACTCTGAGCAATTGAAACAACAATTGGAAGAGCAGATAAATAATGTCCAGACACAGCTCCAAACAATTGTCAAAAGCATAAAATCACAAGAAGATTTTGATCTAGTGATTTCCACTCTAAAAGAACAGATTCAGTCACTCCAAATACCTAATCTGGATCCTCTGCACAATGCCATAGCCGAGGTTAAAGAAAAAATTGAGACACTTGAAAATTTTATGAACAACTTGCCATCTTCTGATGCTTTGAATGCAATAACTCGGAGTGTAGCAAATATTAAGCTGCAACTTGAAACATATGAAGATTTTGGAAAAATTCAAAGTACCATAACCCATCTTGAAGGTACAATAGCAGCAGTGCAAAGTGATTTGGCAAATGTACAAGAAACTCGCCTGCCTGGGATTGTAGATACACTTGTCAGTGTCCAGCAACAGATCACAAAGCTTGAAAACCTCAACACTGAATCTGAACTATCTCATTTTCATCACTTGATCGATGATATCCAAACAAAACTTGAAATTTTACAACAATCCACACCCTCTCAGGCAGATATAGCCCTGCTCCAAAATGCTATGCAAAATGTGGCTGATGCTTCTGAATTAAACAATGTAAAATTGGCACTTGAATTTTTGCAAAATACAGTATCAAATCTTCCCACATCACAGGAACTTAAAAATATTAAGAGAGCAGTGAATCGCATATTGAAATCGGAAGATATCAAGAATATCCAAGGAGAGATCAAACAACTCACTCAGACAGTAGCCACTCTTCCAACCAATCAACATATTAATGAACTGCATGCCCTGTTTGAGGATATCAGAAGACAGGTCCATGATCTTACTGCTCAAAATTCAAAATTGGCAGTTGTTGAAAATTTGCAACAAATTGTAGCTAATATCAAGCAACAGCTAGGGACCATGGAATCCAATCAAGCAAATGCTCTGTCTGTTTTTGCCACCCAGCTTCAAGAGATTGTGCAACAATACAAGAGACTTGCTGTGGACATAAAGATCAAGCCAGGCCATGATGATGTTGTTAGAACCATCAATGAGCACCTTGAATCTGTAACAAGTAGATTGCTTACAGCAGAAAAGGAAATAACGGGCATAATCGAGAATCCAAAACATACAGTAATTCTTGAATTGTACAGCATCCCCAACAAAGAATATGATTCACCATTTACACCAGGTGGCAAAATATATATGCTGTCCCCTGCACAATTTTATTATCAATTTTTTGTTGGAGGCACATTGAGACCAATCAAGATCAAATATTGGCATCAGCCACAGGCACACCACTACCCTACCTTATCAATAACAAATGCTGAGAACAAACCGAAAATTACCAGTGTAGAGTTAGAGGATTTTACAGATCCCAATACATTAGAAACAGCATATGTTGAAGATGATGGCTCTCTGGAATTTAAAATACAAATAGGGGACAAATTATATTTAGAAAATCCTGCAGTTTCAGCTGCTGAACACCCCATAGTTGCAATATTCTTGTTTACATATTATGTCTAGACAAATTATTGTTGATGAATTACACAGACAAGCCAGACATAATTATAAGAGACTCCCAGTAGTCACAAAAGGCATAGATGATTTATGGCAGAGCGACTTGATTGAGTTGTCAAGTGGACAGTTGAAAAACTTAGACAAAATCAACAAGGGCTACAAGTATCTACTTACTGTAATAGACACATTTTCAAAATTTGCCTGGGCTGTGCCACTCAAATCCAAGACTGGAAAATGTGTTACAGAAGCCCTCAGGACAATCATCAATCATTCAGGAAGATCACCGCGCTATTTGCAAACAGATAATGGCAAAGAATTTTATAATTCAGTGTTCCAACAATTTATTAAAAGCCGGTCAATAAAACATTACTCGAGTTACAGTGATCTCAAAGCCTCAATTGTAGAGAGATTCAACAGAACCTTAAAAAATCTTATGTATAAACAATTTACCCTCCAAGGTAATTATAAATGGCTTAATATTCTTCCAGAACTTCTACATAAATACAACAACTCGGTCCATTCTACAATCAACATGAAACCCTCTGAAGTAACTTCATCTGATGAGCAAAAATTGATCAGGACTGTTTATTATCCTAGATACCAGCCAACAACAAGAAGGGCCAAATACAGGGTGGGCGACCAAGTAAGAATCAGCAAATATAAGCACTTATTCAAAAGAGGCTTTACGAGAAACTGGAGCACCGAATTATTTACAGTAGTTCAAGTTAAACCCGGGACCCTTAACACATATATAATAAAAGATCATCGAGGAGAAATTCTCAAAGGTAGGTTCTATGAACAAGAACTCAGCAAAACTAAACAGCCTGACACATATCTCATAGAAAAAATCATCCGCAGAAAAGGCAACAAGTTATTTGTCAAATGGCTGGGTCATCCGGAAAACAGCTGGATCGATGCAGACAAAGTGATAATATGAGCACCTGGGATGTTATAAAAAGGCTGCCAGAACCTGAACAGCAGAATAAGAGAAATGGCAAGTTGCTGCCTGATAATATTAGATGTCTTATTGTTGGGCCATCGGCTTGTCGTAAAACTACACTAATGGTTGATAATTTTTTATTGGCACCCAACTGGTTAGACTGGAAAAACAGGCACTTGTATGTCTTCTCAAAGAGCTTGGAACAATTAAAATATCAGCAGCTGATGAAGCTATATGATGGATTGGATATTGCCATTTTTGAACCAGATGTTAAGCCACTTGATGAATGTCTCGATAATTCTGTTGTTGTGTTTGATGACATTATACTGGATAATCAAAACAAGGTTAGAAATTTCTTTACACAGGGCCGGCACAAAAACATTGATTGTTTCTACCTGGCACAGACTTTTTCTAAAATACCCAAGCAGCTGATCCGAGACAACAGCAATTTTATATGTGTGTTTCATCAAGATCATACCAACCTCAAACACATACATGATGAATATGTAGGTGGGGACTTGAGCTACAATGATTTTTCTAAATTTTGCAGCAAGTGCTGGAGCCAGGACAGTTATGGGTTTGTCACAATTGATATGACAAGAACGCCTAATACTGGCAAATACAGAAATAAAATCAACGATTTTCTAGACGTTGAGACATAAATAAACAACCATGAAACGACCAGTCATTGATGATCTTAAGTTAAGAGATTATCTTGTAAAAAGATTTAAGGGATGGAAATCAGAGAACCGGGGAATTTATGAAAAACACAAACAAACAGAACAGCCTGTCATTGATGCTATTAATAATTTAGGTAAGAATATCAAAACTGTTACAGAGCAAAATCAAGATTTGATTACGGAGCTTGTACCTGTAGCTGCAAGAAACATATTAGATTATCCATTCACCCCACTTTCCAGTATTCATACACCTAGTCCTGTTGCTCCTAGAAGAATTGAAGCTACTCAGGATCCTATTGAATTGGGTCTTCTTGCTCAAAAATATTTAACCACACCTAAAGACAACAAAGATGAGGTCTTTGGCTTATATGCCGACACAGAGCTTGATGGCAGTATCATACACAGAATTGGTAATTTCAGAGTAACTTTTATGGGAGATGATCTGATTGTTTATTCAGAATCTCGTCTCGGAGAAAAAGGTGGTTTTGTTAAGTACCCCGGAACACCTGGATTGTGGGAACTGATGACTAGGAAAAGGCCTGGCAGCTATACAGATCAAGATTATGAGCATTACAAAGAAATATTAATAAAATCAGATGCTCTGTACCAGAACAATGATCCCACACAAAAAAGAGTCAAGTCTAGCAGTGGGGCAAAATACAATAATTTAATCAAGCCCATATGGTCACAGATCAAGACTGGCAGTGGAATCAAGCAATACAACACACTGCCTAAAGAATTTGTGTGGGTTGATGATGTCAGGAAACTTGTGGATAGGTTGCTGGTGATAGCTGGGGAGGAAAATGCTGGGAACCACAATTTTTACAATGAAAAGGTTGGAATTATGGACATGATAAGCACCAAATTGTCTAATTTTATAGTGAATGACCCTAAGGGGATTGGATATCTCATAAAAATTATTAATACTCTACCACCTAAATTTTGGAATGTCTCTGAGGGTCGGGGCCTGGTTAATGACATTATAAACAAGTTGCCATTTGAACTACACATTCCAGGCTATCAGTATTGTGGTCCAGGCACAAAATTGGACCATAGATTAAACAGGGGTGATCCTGGTGTTAATCCCCTAGATGCTGCTTGTAGAGACCATGACATAGCATACAACACACATTCTGATCTTGACAAGAGACATGTTGCAGACAAGAAATTAGAAGAGGCTGCATTTGGTAGATTTGTAAGCAAAGATGCTTCTTTGAGTGAAAAAATAGCAGCATTGGGAACCACCATAGCTATGAGCACCAAACAAAAACTGGGGTGGGGGTTGTGAATATGTATATAATAAACCTACAATGAAGGCCAAGGGTGTTATGTATCAAATACCTTATGCAGGTCTTAAATCTCTTAAAACTATTGACAGTCTTTTGACCAAAAAGCAGCGCAAGAAAAAAAGCTCTTGTATTGCAAAAGGGCATGGTATGAAATTGTTGCTTAGTACCCCCCAATTAAAAAAATTACAGCAATCAAGGAAAAAATCACATGTAGGGGGATTCATATTTACCATCCCTGCCATCTTAGCTGCTCTCGGGGCTGTTGGGAGCTTGGCTGGGGGATCAGCTGCCATAGCAAAAACAGTAATAGATGCCAAGAAGAATAAGGCAGAATTAGATGAGCAGAAGCGCCATAACCTGGCCATGGAGAAAAAAGGCAAAGGTGTTAAGAGAGCCATGAGTAAGTTTAAAAAAAACAAGAGCCGCTTACAAACCAAGATATTGAAGCTTTAATCAAGCCACTGGGCATCAAAAATTTTAGAGGTGTGTACATGTCTGATTCTTTACCGGAACAACCACTCAACAAAGAGTGTGGCATTGTTAATTTGGATGAGTACAAAAATCAGGGCACTCACTGGATCTGTTATCTTAAATATTTAAACAATAAGGCATTTGTGTTTGATTCATTTGGAGGTGTTCCACCTGAAAATTTAGTAAAATATTTAAAATCAGCTAATCTTTATTACAATAATGCCCGTGTTCAAAACTTCAAAGATGTTAATTGCGGACATCTGTGTTTATCTGTTCTCAGATATATGTCTCAAATAAATAAACCATCAATTGAAGATTTTCAAAAAGCCTTGTGGTATTTGAAACATCATGGGAGTATTCCATCTCACCAGCCAAAATTCAATATTGAAACTCAAATTGCATGATGACATAGTGTATCCCAAAACAATAGCTCTCAGAGCATTTTACGGCATGTACTTGATACCTAATATTACGCACCACAACAACACAATTGCAGTAGGGGATCAAAAAATTGTCATCACTCCAGGGCAGTATAATCTGTCCACTCTAAATGCTCAATTACCCAGAGGTGTAGTATTAAGTCAAAATTCTGTCACTCACAGAGTAGAGATTGTATCTGCTACGGAGACAGTGCATCTGGGTACTATAGGAGAGCTGCTAGGCTTTGAGAACAACACAAAACTCGAACCGGCCATCAAACACACTGCTATGAATATACCTAAATTCTTAGCCATAGAGACTCTGAATATTCACTGTAATATAGCTGAGGGTATGATCACCAAATCAAATGGCATAGGCACTCACAAACAAACTGGCATCATTGCAACATTCAAACCTAATTCTGAATTCATGGAGCCCATCATCTACAATCCATCCCCAACATTATATTTTCCTGTGTGCCATAATAGAATAGATTACATTGAATTGATGGTCACTAATGAAAAAGAAGAATTAGTTGATTTTGCTGGAGCCACAACAACTGCTATCATAGAAATTAACATTTAAATAAAAATACATACAATGGAAAATATTGAGAGTTATGAGCTACAATCATTCCCCCCAAACAGGAGGACATTTGCAAATTTAAATCAACCCAACACAGAGATAGAGGTGGATCTTGATGTAGGGGATGGCTTTATACACCCTCACAGAGCAGATCTATACATCAAATTTGATGTCGTAAAGCTCGATGGAACAGATTATCCGGCAAATTCAAATATAAGATTGGTAGATAATTTTGTGCCGCATCTGTTCTCTGAAATTGAGATCAGAAAGCATGGCGTTGTTATAAACAGAATAGATTATCCCGGCATTACCTCCACGGCTTTGGCCACTCTAAAATTATCCAAAACCGAGGCTTCATACTACAAAATCGGTGGATTTGAGGCTGGTGATAAGATATTATCTAAGAACCACACAGTGCTGTTCCCCATGCGCCTGTTGCCAGGATTCTTCTCGGATTACAAAGATATTATGTGGAAGGGTGGTTTAAGAATCACATTTAGAAGAGCTGCAAATGATAACAATGCTTTGATGAGGTACAGCACATTAAACCCTACAGGGGAAGCTCTGCCTAATACCCTACCTGATGCAGGCAAATGCATTATTCAGACTATGGAGTTAAGAATCCCTGTTGTTGAATATGAGGCCAGTTATGCTCTTAAATACAAAGCTGATATAATAAAAAATCCACAGATTCCTCTGCAATTTTACACATATCAATGCGTACAGAAGCCCGCATCTGGCACCTATTATGAGTTTGATGCTACAAATTCATTCTCCAGTATTCAATATGACATGCCTGATTTTGTAGTGGTATTGTTTCAGACTGGAAGACACAATAATCAGGAAAAAAATTCAAGTAGATTTGATAACTGCAACATCAAGAACATATATCTTAAAAATGGCAGAAATGAGGTATTCCCCAGAGAAAATTACAATTTAGACATGTCCAAGGATGATTTTCTCAAATTATATGAGGCATTTTCGGCTTTCAAAAGAGTCACTACTGGCAGTACTGATATGTACTACACTCCAGATGAATTCAAAACACGGAGACCCATGTTTGTAATCAACACTTCAAAAAGAAAACAAGTTGTGGTGAATGACAGAACAAACATTAAAATTATCTGTGAATTCCATGAGGCTTTACCTGAAGACACCATATGTAGCGTCATTCTCATAGGGGAAAAATCTTATGTTTATGATGTAAGAAATGAGAGAGTCACGGAGCAGTTCTAGAAGATATTTGTTCTATTATCCTGTTGTACAACACACAAACCTCAACTGTATTATCAGCTAGCAGTGAATATCTTATGTGTGGGCAGTTGTATATATTTCAATCTTATATGAGGACTCGAACCCGGAGCCCCTTGTTTACAAGACAACAATATTAACATTTTGCCATCAGGAGAGGCTTTACATTTTATCAGGACTCAAACCCGAGCCTTTTGCTTACAAAGCAACAATATTAACATTTTGCCATCAGGAGAGGCTTCACATTTTATCAGGACTCAAACCCAGAGGCCTCCTGATTGCAAGGCAATAAAAACCATGGGGCTATGCACCACACTCCACTGGGCCTCAGAACCCAGTAACTATAAGCTTTATATTAATATACATGGCAGAATCAATCTGAGCTACACTAAAATTCAATTCCTGGGATTTTGACAGAAAAACACACTATAAGCAATAAGATCATATGGGAACTTGGCATAATTTTAAGTATAAGCAAATCTGTCTGAGAGGCTTTCACCCTTTCTACACTAGAATTCAAAATTCTTAAAATTAAGAGCATATCACACTGGAAGAATTGGGGTATAGGCCCCTCTTGGCATTGTCTTAAGTATAGGTAAATCTATCTGTTGAGCCCTCGCCTTTTCTACACTAGAAATTCAGAATTTCTTAAAAATCAGAGCATATCACACCTGAAGAATTGGGGTATAGGCCTCTCTTGGCTTTGTTTTAAGTATAAGCAAATCTGATTGTTCAATCAAATAGCCTCGCCTTTTCTACACTTAAAAGTTGCGCTGTCCGTACCGTAAACCCCACTACTTTATTATTATGATTATTGTTAGATGAAGGGAAAAATGGGCAAAAAAGGGAAATTTTGCACCTTGCATAGGGAAATTTTATCCTCACATAGTGGCAACACTGGTGAAGACGTCAAGGAAATTGAGACAAGAAGATCATGGAGGGAGGGAGAGGGGAGAATATAGTTAAAACGCACCTGAGGACAATGTGGCTTGAAAAATCTCCGCCTAAATAGGCTTCTAGACGCACCAGCGCCATCTTTGAGAACAAAAGCAGGATGACTAGAAAGTGAAGTCAATTTTCCATGAAATTAAACAAGCCTATATTGCAGATGCTGAGCGATCGCGTGAGTTTCCTATAACTTAAAATCGGCAATTGGTTCTTTAGAGGCCTTTGTAGTCCCCTTCCATTGGTGGATTCGGTTTCCTGGACCGAAGACACCACAATGAAGTTGTCTGAAGATCATTCTATCATGAACAAAAGGGCAATCGGCAACAGAGGGGCACTATTGTTTCCACAATAGGCGACGGCGTGTTTCATGGTTCAGTGTTTACTTCTTTCTGAGCCAAAACAGAATAAAATGTACCAATCTGTAATTTATTTATTGCGTCAGTTATCACACGGGGTAATTATGTATTTAGGGGGGGGAGGTCCGGACCTCCCCCGGAAGACTTATCAAGTACCAAAATTAAATTATAAAAAATATATTCTTTTAGCCTTTGTTATATAATTCATCTGAACTTATTGGAAGACAAGGATTATATTGGGATCATACGGCTTTGAATGGCATTACAAAGAAGATTTATGTACACCACTACTCAAAATAATATGCATAAAATATTAATCAGAAACTTACTTTTCTCCAACTACATGTAACATCATTTTTGTTATTCGATAAATATTCAGTTATTCATCTATTTGACATTAATTTCATTGCCAGGGCACTTGTTTTTATGTAAATTATTCCGATCTTAACTACAGGTAAGCTACGTAATAAATATGCGCTGTTACATCTGTATTCTTACACAGTCTTTTTAGCTATTCGTGTAATTATAATATAATATTAATTTACGTATTGTAATTAGTATTAATTTGATTGAATATAATTATTCTAATTTGAACATTATTATTATTTTTGAGACACTTGGTTCGGACCCTCCCCCCGAAATATATTTCTAGATACGTGCCTGACACGAGGCTACATCTCTTCCTGCTGGATTTTCCAGTTGGACTTGGGCAAGTTGTGTGGTAATGGCTCATACTTGTCACCGTACTTGTCGGTATACTTTTGTACCCATAAGACATTGCGCAGACCATACAATCTAAAAAGATGGACGAGCGATTTGAATAATGTTGTAGCAGAAGAGCTACTGCTATTGTTAAAAATTAAAGAAGAAAAGTATGAAATTGGTTCGAAAGAAAATAGGTAGTCAATGCGCACTGAACAAGCTTTTTAATGAACTCTGGTATCCATATTCATACACGAGATTCGCAGGATTCTTCATATAAAAATATCTTGTTCAACTAAATATGTCAAACAGTTCAAACACTTGTAATATTTTTCACATTTGTTGCGTACAAACCTCATCGTTTGGGATACATTTCTAAATATTAATGAACTGAACACGAATGCACATCATCTCTGCTACCAGAGACGCAACCACGAATTTTTGTCTGGGAGGAGAGGGGGCAAGTACCAGGATAAATGTACCAACAATAATATTAATTATTATTATTTTAATAATAATAATGCTAATAATAATTATGTTATTATTATAACATTATTATTGATTTGCTTTATTTTAGTTCACTTCTCGTGCCACTTTTGACTAATTTGCGAAGATGGGGATGAGTGATGATATGATGAAATTGATGAATGGACACCCACAAACATCTATGCCCAAGCCGAAATTCAAACTCGCGACCAACATTATTATTATTATTATTATTATTATTATCAGTAGTAGTAGTATCAAAAACGTTATTACCCTCGTAAATTATGCAAAAAAGGGGGGTTAGATATTGGTGCTAAAGCATTTGTGTTAGAACAAACGATTTGAATTATTTCTTCAACACAATCAATTGTGACACATGGCACAATGGATCGAATCCAACATTAAACTGTAGGTCCAGTCCCGATTAGCCTTTCTGTGCGCAAAGTGGACTTAAAACCACAACTCAATCAATCAATTTTACAACTTATTTTCATTAAGATCGTTCGGCGCCCAGGGCCGACTCCCGCCATCTCCTAGCTACGGTTCTGAACTTGATAAGACTAAGAAAAGCAGGAATTGCAAGCGAAGCGA
This sequence comes from Lepisma saccharinum, assembly GCF_977018435.1. Taxonomy (NCBI): domain Eukaryota; kingdom Metazoa; phylum Arthropoda; class Insecta; order Zygentoma; family Lepismatidae; genus Lepisma; species Lepisma saccharinum. Next base: position 22,721,231 of record NC_139252.1, on the reverse strand, counting down.
GCAAGAAAATTTTGCGAAAAGTATTTTTATGTGCATAGAATTTGAAGTTGTGGGTGGTAATTGTCCCCTGCAGGTACACTTGGCCGTATGTTTCTCCTTCCTTGCCCCCCTAGTAGTCATTTCCGTCCAAGGTTGGGTGGGGGAATGCCCCCTCCCCCCCTGTGGTTGCGCCACTGTCTGTTACTTTTTCTGTTGTCGAGAAGCGAACAAAAAGAACCAACACTCGGAGACCACAAAAATATTTTTTTTCCCAAACTCACAGATTATCTTCACATGGCCAAAGTTTAGCTCTGATTGACTGTTCCACAGAATCTAGCCGACAAAGCCAGTTGCAATTAGAACATGACCTAGTCGTCAAAACCAGTCAAGCAGCAAGCCAGGCGTTTAGAGTTGGGAGTATTGAGATACGAACGTGGTCCATTTAATATAAACACAATTGTATGTACTATTAACGATTACACGTCTCTACTCTGATTAACAATGAACGTTCGATGGCCCAGTATTGAAAGTGTTGATATATCCAAACGTGATTGAAAAATTAAGACTCGAGACTCCACAAAGGAAAAGGCACTCGATGGGGCATGTCAATCAGATCTGTTGAGGCATGTAGTTTAGTTACATACAGACATGCCTTACTGATATACAGGGTGTACCGATTAGAACTACAATGAATGAAAAATTCGGAACATTGTTCGACTGACTGAAAGTTGGTTTCATTATGAAGAGTAGCTGAAAAGATTGCGCATGCGCAGAAGCTATAAAATAGTTCAAACTCCAGAGAAGGGCTCATGTGGACGTCACAACGGAAGGGGATTTGTGTTTTAGCCCTTGCAGTACATGGACATGTTACAGGAATACGCTGTGCCTCAACTTCCAGAACAATCTTACAGCAAGATGGAGCCTCATCCCATTTTGCCAAGATAGTCCGATGTATTAGATGACCATAATTGCAGGATGGACTGGAAGATAATCTCGATTCATGACGTGGCCAGCATGGTCACCGGACCTTACTGTGCTCGATTTTTTCTTGTGGGGCTTTGTGTATGTTACAAAAGTTTAAGGTCTGCTAATCTTACTCGAAAGAATTTCTGCTGCAAACGACAATGTGACGCCGCAAATATTAGAGAACGGATGGGTTGAGGTAGAATACCACTTAGTCACCAATTGTGCCTTGTAATCAAGGGGTCCCGAGTTCGATACCAGGTGGAATCATGTGGTTCAGATCCGACTTTAAACTGTAGGTCCAGTCCAGGTCAGTAGCTAGAATATTATTTCGGAGGGGTCTTATCCCATATCAGCACGGGCGTCGCCAGAAATATTTATAGGGGGGTCAGGCCATAGATAAAACTTTATTAGTACAAATAATAATGATAATAATAATTATTGTAAGTGTACTGATAATCATAGTTACTGTATTTTTATATTAACTTGTACACAATCGTTCAAAAAAGGCTTTAATAGTTAGTGGCAAATTTTACTCATAAAGTGTATATTCTGTGACCTCTTACAAAGAAAACTATACGTTTTAGAAGCTGTGGAGCCATTTATTCTTTGGATTAAATGGTAGAATTTAAAAATATTACCTGGTTCCCGTATTATACACTAAACTTATTTCGATGTAATGCAGTTTTTACTGTGGTTATAACTTTATTTCTGTTATTAACAATAAAAATATCATTTAAATTAGATATTTATAGGATTTCGGAAAGGGTGGGGGGGGTCTCTCCCTGCCTACATGCCTGGGCACCACAACTCTAGGATTCATGATTTTAATGGTTAATTTTGTCACGAAGTATGACCAGGTTTCTCATTGAGATCCTGAGCGTAGTGTTCAATTCACCTTCTTGGAATTTCGAAAACCCATCCACCCTGTGGATACCACACATTCCACGGGACTAGATTTCACTGCCAGTTGAACGCCTCACGAGAACTGTCCCGGAACCTCGCTGGTAGCAGACATCAGACAAGACTTTTAACATCCGAGAAACGTCTTGTAATTATGCTCGTGTAATTTCGACAACGTTCAACGTCGGTTAAGCGCACCGTCTTCTTTTTATTGGAGGGAAACAATCAAAAACAGCCTTGCTGACGAATGGAGGTTAATGGCTCGTAAAAGGCAAAGGGGGGAAGGTACAGTCCTTTGATTGAGGTGCAATCCGAAGCTCTCGGCGTTCCGTAGTCATGACAGAAGCAATGTCAGGCAGTCGGGTTGGCTGCCACGGTTTATTTCGGTAAGTTCAGAATAAAAACCACCGGGCGTTTTTATTTGGTTTTCTTTTTTTCACGGCTCATTCTTCCCAACTTCGTTCGCATCTGCTTTTATTCATCACCGTGTCCCCCTTTTTTCACCATCCTCTTGTCTTCTTTTTCCACATGCTACCGTATCTCCTTCCAAACAGTGTTGCAACAATCTGAGGGCAAAATTACCCTTTTTTGGACCAATTTTTTCCCTTCGCCTATAGAAAGCATATAATAAAATAATAAGTATTAGCAATAGTAGTGGTAATAGTATTTCGGTTGATCCATGTTCGTATAAATGAAAATCACGTCAATTTCATAGCTTTGAACCACAGATAAATTTGAAACCTGGTCAGTAATTTCTTCCATTTTCCATTCATCGTTCATCCTCAGCGTTGCTATTAACAGAGATGCAGAAAAGCGACGTACAATAAACAAAATAATAATATAAATATATATAGGCTTACACTCAACGGAGTAGAAATAAGAAGCAACAAAAAATAAACAAATAAAAACAATGAAATATGGCACACTGGAACCTAATATAATCTGCATTAATATTTAATATATTGTATTCAAATTTCCCTGAATTTTGGTATTGTTCTTCGAATTTCATTTTCCCTTTTGGGTAAAATTCGATCTGAATTTCCCTCCAGAAAGGGAAATATTCCTCCATGTGGCAACACTGCTTCCACACTATTCAGCCGCCGTAACGACGAGGCTCTAAGAATCGCCCGGCGCCATATTGTTTTGTTATACCTGGCTGACGAGGACCATCAATCAAAATGACATCGCCTGTCACAGCTTGCGGCCTTTGTTTGATGTTTTCGGGTCCTATTTAGAGATGGGTGAAGGGGAAGGGTGTTATTTCCAAAGCAGGCATGCACAAAAAATTAACATATTTCAGCAAACGTCGCAGCCAAAGGTGTAAATCAATGTCAAATTGATTTTTATGAAGAACAAATATGAAGAGAAGCTTCCGCCAAGAAGCTACTAATTAAGGATCCGTATTAAGGACACCGCTCTCCTGAAACATCTGGCTTAAGTAATTTACGTCCATTAAAGCCAGTTGATTCCTCATGGCAGTAAAGGATACAGGCAGGTGAGCAAAGAATTGTCAATGGGACTGGTCATCGAAAGGTATTGTAGATGGCAGCACCCGTGTTGTGTCCCCATGCTTTCGATAGGCAGTTGTTCTCCCATTTAAATGAATGAGGAATTTGTTGCTGAACGTGCTACTATTATAATAAATTGCAAGTATAATTTTATTTTAAGCTCAGAAATTATTTCTGAACATGATAAATGAATAATGGGTGTTCATCCCTCATCATGAAGATTGCTCGCGAAGATGTAAACGTGTCCATTGAGACATACAAAATCATGATTACTTTATTAATTGCCATGTTACCAGCAGATGGCAGAACAGGTAATTAAATATGGAATATTTTCAAAGAAGTGCTAACAAGATATGGCTTAAATAGAAATATCGTCATCATGAACTCGTAAAAGATCTAGAAAATTAGATTAAAAAATTGGTTTTAATTCACAACCTCTCCTACAATTCACTTCTCTTGCATACTGGGACATATATACATATTTCACATTTACATGTACATTTTATGCATTGATTGCATTATTAAGAGAGACAATATGAGATAAATCGATTCGCGAAAATGATAAATGTTAATAGCTATCATCTGATTGAAGCATTTGAAAGGTCGTGTGTCGCGCTAAATCTAGGTCTACTTGTTTCGAAATGGCAAACCGTTGAAAAAGAAGTTGAAATCATTATATGTGTGTGATATACGTATTTATTTATTTCGTTTTGTTTTACAAGACGAAGTTTAGGCTGTGGAGCATTTTCTTCCATTTGGCCATGTTTACACAATTTTTGAATATTGATATATGTGTATGCAGTAGCGTCGATTGGTTCCGAAACTGGGGGTTGGGGGGGATAGTGCCAAAACTGGGGGGGAACAGTAATTTTCCTTTGTAGATAAGGTTTATATATACGTATATACACGTGCACGCGAGTGTGTGTTTATTTGGTTAAAGTTGTAACACTGTTTCAGATTATTTTTAAATATTTTAAAGCTATCCCCGGTATATATGGGGGCGGGAGGTGCTGATGGTGGTAGAGGAACAGTTCCGCACATTCTCAATATCTTCCATAGTGGAGCTGATGTGATCAGCATCACACTCCAAACTCCTTTTTAGCTCTAGCATTAGAAATCAGAATAAGACCAAGAACGCAATAGATATCATTTGTTCTAGGATATGGATGTTGTGAATGAAGTTGTGCCTCGGAGTAGAGAGACGATGAAGCCTGTACATTACACGAGACCCACTGCGAACCACAAGGCAGATTTAATGAAATTCTTAACTCGGTCCATGACCACACAGCAACGGCAAGAGTCCATTATAATAGCTGATACTGGAGGAAGAAGAAGGAATTTCGCTGGACCAAGGCAGGCAAGGCGAAGACATTAAACAAGAAATTACGGCCAAGTGTCCTTTCCCCTCCCCCTCCAACCGCTGCCTTCTCAATTAACTGCCATTCGTTTTCTTTCTCCACCTCGACAATCTTCTCTGGCGTTATGAGCTTCAAGTGTTGCCAACTTGCAAGATTTATGCAGTGTTGTGGGTTTTTTTCACATTGTCTTGTATAAGAAGCTAACAAGTAGATCTTTCACTGTTTTTCGGCAATTTTACAAGAAACTTATTTATTTGTTTAGTAGCCTGTCCTTGCATTCTACATTCTATATTCTTTTCTGGGCCTCCCCGATGACGCAGTGGTAGCGTCGTTGCTTTGTAATGAAGGGGTCCCGAGTTCGATACCCGGTGGAGGCACATAGTGGTTCGGACTCCACTTTAAACTGTAGGTCCAGTCCCGGTTAGCCTTACTGTACATAAAGTGGAATTAAATCACCAAATCAATCAATCAATCAATATTTTCGTTATAACAAAAAAAGTAAAGTTCTCCCCTATGCGCTGCAACGAGCTCACCGAGCCTGCGCCCATCCAGAAATTTGGTTATGGAATTTGCATATTATGTCTTGTTTAAAGGTTCTTGTTTTCATTTTATACAAGCAAATGTTACTAAAAACGCACTATGATACCAGGTGGCACGGTTTCGAATCCTCACCTGGGCGTGAATGTTATTTGTGAGTGTCGCTTCATCAATTTCATCATCATTCATCCATATCGTCGCGATGAAGCGAAAGTGGCAGGAAACAAAAAGGTAAATAACAAAACTCAAATAGTGTATCGTGTGACCTTCGTGTATGAACCTTTTTTCACAAGCACAATAGCATCGATAATCGTTCATCGTTGTCCGAAATAGGTTATTACCTGTTCAAAATTATATCTTAACTCACTTGATATCCGCGCTAAGCCACAAAATCATGCAAATTTGGCATTCTGTGTGATTTATTAGTCCGTCTTGCAAATTTCAACACATTTTGAACATATTCTCTGTATTCATGCTGCCGACCTCCGTGGCATAGTGGTTAGCTCAGAGTGCTAGATCGCCCCGGGAATCGAACTAGGATCTTTCGTGTGGCAGTAAGACGCCCTACCGAGCATGCTCATCCAAAAACATTTCTCCCTGTGTATTTCATGTTTTTGTCTTTTTCCTTTTTAAATGAAGCAACTTTGTTAATTTTTTTGAAATATTGGAAACCAAGACTATATGGCGGACATATTTATTTTATAAATATGATGGGCCCTAACAAACTAAAGCTGAATTGTAGTTCTCTAATTTTTCGATTCACATTAACCGGAAACTAATCGGATATTGTTACAATCGCTAATTTTCGTAAAAAATTGATCGATTATATTATTTTGTCGAACACAATTATTTCAAAAGGAACAGATTTGTGGAAACACTTATTGAGCAATAAATGATCTAATACCAGTAAGAATTTATTTTGTGTAGTATTGATTCTACAATTACTGCCTGATCAACGACATAATAATAAAATGTCAATAATAAACCTAAGTAGCCCAACATACAGGAGTTAAGTATTTAATCTAAGGCACATTATAAATATTGATTCTGCAAGAAATATTCCCTATGATTTACTATGCCATCTGTTATATTAACTAGACTAATGGAGCAAATGCAACAGATTCAGCCTAATGTTCATTGCAGAGGTATTTCTTCTTAATATTATTATAGGATATGTTGGTAGTGTAAAAATTATATAAATGTTGAACACATGGTACATGAAATTCAAAAAATGTAAATATATCGTAATGTAACTTCTAAAGTCAACACGTTTTCAAGTCGTTTTGGTAAATGTAACAATTTTAAGATTTTGGCCTTTTAAAGTTCTGTGGTTAGTGGTTACGGTAATTCATAACCAAGTCATGGTCCAGGATTCGTATCGTACCCGTTGCTACTTGGACGTATTTTTTATAATTTTACCGTCATTATTCATCCTCAGCGTATTGTTTGAAGGGTCGCATGCTACACTAGGACTGGATCTACATTTTAAAGTGGGATTTGAGCCACAAATAAGTAGAGGCATTATCTCTGAGATAGTAATGAGTAAGTATATGCCGTCTCACACACATCCTCTTCTCCTCGGGACAAATCTATTCATAAAAGCTCAAATTACTTAATTTATAAAGTTCTCCGTGCACGTTGCACTATCGATCCAGGCAATTTTTGAGGTGATTTAATCCGCACCACGCTCCGGGCGCCTTAACCCAGGTACCCATTTAATTGAGGCTGTGTGAGCCCCAGAGCGTTCTATGCGGGAACAAGGCCGGAAAAAATCCGACTTTAGATCACTCAACGCGTGAATCGAACCCGGATCTCCCGCGTGGCAGCCAGACGCCATGCCGACTAGACCAACGCGGCTCCAATTAATTTATAAAGGTCAAATAATCCCCCTACCTACCCAATGGCGTAGTGGTAACGGCGTCACCTTATAATCAGGGGGTCCCGGGTGCGATATCCATTGCAGGCACACTTTAAGTGGATTTAATACAACAGTTCAAACAATTTATTCAAATAATTCCTTTCGTTGTTTGATTGATTGATTGATTTAGTTTATTTTACTTCGCGTTTTGTGCCTCTTGGCTAATTTGCGAAGATGAGGATGAGTGATGAAAGGATGAAATTGATGAATGGACATTCACAAACAACCAAGCCCGACCAGGATTCGAACCCGGGACCCTTGGCGTCGCAGCGCGATGTGCTAACCGCTCGGCCACAGGGTCGGGCCCTTTCGTTGTTGTAATAACAACTGCGCTAAAAGGAATATGCCACCACGTAGCCTTTACAGTCCAATTAGTCTTCGTTAACTTTAGGTTCAAATAGAATAATAGGTTTTGAACCTACAGTTTAAGTGGAATCCAAACCACTGGGTAATGTGCCACCAACAGGGATCGAACCCGAAACCCCGTGATTACAAAGTGAGACATTAAGAACTACTATGTGGAAGAATTAGCACTTGCAGTGAAAGGACAGTATCATGATAAAGTTAATTGGTTTATAAAAGGGGAGGCAGCTTAATTCCAACAGACATGTATAGCTACAATCAAAATTTACTACAATGTAACTATGTAAAATGCCAGAAATGTTACTGATGTAAAAATGTTACACGATGTTATACTACTAAATGTTTCTGAAAAATTACAAATATAACGTTAACATAAAATTGTCCACATTGTTGCAGCATGACCAAAATTTTGCAATGTTGTTGCAATGTTACCAGATTTCAAAGAGCTATGTAAGAGTAATAAATATGAAATCATGGAAATCATCTAATCAAGTTCGATTCCTTGTATATCGCTACCACGGGATCCACAAGACAATCCCACTTATCTATTATCTGGACACTTGAAGTGTTTTTCTCTCGGTGAGACAAAAAAATCACTAATTTAGTGAATTTTTGGTTGCCACAGTTGGCAACACTTTCATGTAGTGAGCGGAATATATATTAATCTTGTAACAACTTACACCGGCTGATAATAAAGACGGCCCCAGACCTCAACACTGGCAGCGGACGCCTGACGAGTCTACACAAGAAGAATTCCGGATGAGTTGCGTCATTCAACCACCTGTTTGAAAGGCGATTGAATAGCAGAGACGTGAACTACCTTGGACTGGGATAAATGGTTCTTTCATGTTCCCTGAAGCACGAGAAAATTTCCAAGTTTGGGCCTAGGAACGAGAAGAAAATACCCAGAACGATTGGTGATTTCAACATGTGGTAGACAAGTACCTGCAACACTTGAACTGAGTTTGGTGGCGCTGTTAGATCGTAAAAACAACATATCTTGAACTTTCAGGATCTTTTCCAGATCAGTTTTTAGATAATATTTCGTGCCCAGTTCAACAGTGGCGTATGCTCATGGACGTTCACAGGCTCATGTGAACTCCTGTACCGCTCGCAATTTCAACTGGCGGCTGAGAAACAACGAATCAATGAACAGTTGAATTCTCTTCGACTGACATCGGACATTTTCAAGCCACAAGGCACCATAAGAGCAACCTTGCGTTCTGACGTCACCGAGGAATGCTTTCATTGTTAGGCTAAGTGACTAAGTTGTTGGGTTAGGCTAGCTAGGTTTGTTTAGTTTTCTTAGCATAAATTGCTGACTTTACAGACCTAACCTAACAACGTAGGCATTCCTCGTCTGACGTCAGAAAGCAATGTTGCTCTAGTGTTGTGGGTTAAGGGAGACCCCTCGAAAGTTCCTGGCGAGACGAAACAAATGAGCGTCAGATACACGGCGAGTTGCCAAACGTACTGTAAAACGGGGGAGAGGGGGAGTTGATCAGCGCCGTTACTGGATAAAAGTTGTACAATAGTGCACAAAGCACGAGAAATTAGTACACAAAACACCCAAAAACTGTATTAAAAACTGACAAAAACAGACGTACGCTTGGCAACCTTGTAACGGGAGAGTGATGTTACCCCTACAGCTTTTACTTCGCAACTGAGATTGTTGGCACTCATCGAGGCACATCATTCATCTTCATTGTCGCGATTAACTGAAGAGGTAGAAAAGCGAGGTAAAATAACCAAAATAAAAAGAAAGAATTATCATCCATTCTCTGTACCATTAGCCTAAAGAGGCAGAAAAACAATTTAAAACACGATAAAATTCAATACCAGGATCATTATGGTATGCTTATGTACACCCACGGACATTTCTGTTCGTTTGTAAGTCCACTTTATGCACAGAAAGCTAATTGGGACTGGACCTACAGTTTAAAGTGAGATCCGAACCTCTATATGCCCACTATCGAACTCAGTAGAGGCACACATGAAAACAGAAAAACAACTTAAAATTAAAACACTATAAAAGTCAATGGGATCATTATGGAATGCTTATGGACAGTCACAGACATTTCTGGGTTGTAATGATCCCATTGAAAGTTAATGGGATCATTACAGCAACAAGGACGTCATTTTTCCGGCATCATCTTCCATATTTAAAACATCACTGTATGTATACCTATCCAAACTGCATTTCTTACCGATGGTTTTGGTGTTAATGAAACGATTGTATCTTGAAAATCAACGACGTTACACTTAGCTTTCCAAAAAACGTGCGTTCATTTTGCGTCACCTTTTATAATTCATTTGGATACATGTGGAGTTACAGACAGAGATGGCATTAGGGCGTTTCAATTCGGACACCCTGTATTTTTTTCACATCGCCATGGCCTCGCTTCGCCTGGTAGGAAGACCCTGAAAAGGCCTGTCTGAGCTAACGCTCCCAAAACGGATGTTAATTGGGGACATCGGGAACAAGAAGCCCACACCCATATTTCTCACGCAGGCTCTGATACAGAAATTCTGTCCGGGGAATTAGAGGTGTCGTCCGTCGTCCCAACAAGTGGTCGTCGTGAAATGCTTTTGCTGTCTGCCGCTGAAGGTGTGTCGCCTAGTCCTCGGCGGGTAATCCTATCGTCCCGGGCGTTCCCCATTTCCTCCATTAGGACTCCTCCACGAACATTCAGTTACGGGAGAGATAAGAATCTCTGCCCTAAGGAGGAATACAAGGTACGGAGAAGCAATTTTAAATGCGCCCGACTCCACTGGGCGGCTTCTCTAAAGGTCCGCGTACCGCAAGGTTCTAGGTGCGTCTCATTACAGTTAGCAATTGCTTGAGTGCGTCTTAATTTCTCATGTATCGAGACACTTATTTATGTTCGTATTTAGAACAAGCTGCAGTGGCGCCAACTTATATGAACCCGTTGGGCCCGAACATTTTGTCGTGTTACTATTATTATTAGAGACGGGATTTTACAGGGAAAAATTTTACTCTAAATAGGACCAAAAAAGGGAAAATTATTGTCAAAGAAAAGGAAATAAAAAAGGAGTAGTTTGATTTTGCACTTCACTAAAAATATTATTTTAAATGAAAACACCATTCATATGTATATATATATATATATATATATATATATATAAAAGGATACAGTAAATTTCATATTAATGTATCCTTTTTATATGTGAATGATATATATTGTGCTTTCATTTAAAATAATATTTTATTGGAGTGCAAAGATGAATTATAGTCCTTTTTCATTTCATTTTCTTGAAGGTAAAGTACAGCGAATAATCTTACCATCTGTTTCGATGAAATCTTCTTTGCAACAGCTTACCGCACTCCATAGCTTGCTGCCCGCCACCTGTACCTGGTTTTCCCACTTCACAGACACTCAATAATGTCGTCACTGTCACACCGTAAAGTTAAAACTATTCTGTAAACCTTCACAATAAAAGTCTAAATCTAGCAGATAAGTAAACTTTCAACTCAACAGGCGTGCCGCTCACAATGCGTTTGTTGCTGCTTAAGCCCAGATCGCATTGTTGCAACAATCGCTGCAAAGTGCTCCCAACTCTCATGGAGGGAAGGTAAGGCAGAAGGCGCTTGTTCTTTCTTTCCTCTAAGCTGCATAAATAGACGACTGTTGAATTCACGCCTGTTTCACTCTTATGGGAGATTGGTTGACCGTAGTTAGTAGTCTGTTGCTTCATCTGGTCGCCATCTTTCCGCCTTATGATCCGAGTCCAAATTCGTATCATTAATCATAATATTGTGTTCGACTATTTTTTTAAACACACATTTCCAGTTTGTGTGAACAAAATTTAATTTTAAATAGTGACGAAGTCTGAGACTTAAATATGCATTTTATTTTTCACGTAAACAAAATTGTGCTTGTAATTTGGACTCCGTAGTCAGTCGCCGAATTTGAATGTTTGTTTACGTACGATTTCAAGTTCAAGGAGGTTTCTATCTAATTCTATTCTAAATTTGTTTATAGTCATCAGGTTGAAGGTAAGAAGCATTTAATTCTATGATGATGTGGTCCGCACTTAAATTTGAACTCACACGTGAATGCTAAATGATTTCAATTGTAGCTTTTATCAGCATTGATTTGCTCATGTACTGTTGTGTTTCATAAAATATTGGCCCAGGTTCTATTTGTGTAGCATAATTCCAATATCATCATAATATGTATATTCTACATTAATCGAACTATGTACATGTATGTTAGCGCGTACTGAACAGGTTCTGCGTTTTTCTTCGCAGAACGATTTTTAAAATCTTGCTTGTATCCTTACATGCATAGCCTAGTGTGTGTCAGGTTTGACGCTTTTAGCATCATAATTAAGGTTTCTGCGTTGTTACAGTGTTACTGTTTATACGCTTTACATAGGTTGGTTAGGTTCGATTAGTATCAACTTACTTCCACAGTCACACCCATTATTTTAAATTAATTCTGTAAAAATCGTGACATCATGCAAAGCATAGTATTTATGTTATGCAGTCTTTGTTATAAGCATCCCACAGTTTTTAAATATGTTTAATGAGTATTTTAGCCTGTCAAGTTATATTTTATAAGTTTTAACATATTTATTGGACCATGAAATTTAATTTTGGGGGTGGGTTTTAGTTTTAAAAAAAATTTTGGGCATCTATGCAATTTTTTATGTTGGTCATAGAAGAATTAGTGTCACCTGTGCCTCGGGAACCATTGGACTACCTGTGTTAATCCTGGCATACATTGTTACACTTTTTAAAATATTGATATGCAAGAGCAGAAGAAAGAATGCAAATTCTGGTATGGGATTTGGTCATGGGAAATGTTATCTTATGTCACTTCTCAGTTCAAATTCTGTACCAGGTAGCAAAAACATCAATATAACAACATAAGGAACCTATTTTTTAACATTAAAAATTGGAGATATTTGCTTAAGTGCTAAGTTCAGCACTTCAAAATATGAACACTGCACTGATCATGATTGCACTGTATTTGATTAGATATTTGTTGCATGTACATTTTTTTAGAACTAACAACTACTAGCATGAGGTTCGAACTGCCGAAATGTGTCTTTCTGTTTTTGCAAAGGTGTTCATATGTCCTTAGTATAGAGAAAAGGAGCAATTTTATTTTTAACAGCCAAACTTGGTAATCAAGACATTCATGCATTTCATAAATTGATTACATGAAGCACATAATTTTTACTTTACTGTTTAGCATACACACGACATAAAATGCAGGTAAAACAGCAACCAGGGCTGGCTTGATAACTCGGTTGGTAGAGCAATGGCATGATATGCCAAAGATCTGAGTTCAAGTTCTAGTCGAGAGTGCATTCACTGAAATTTATGCATACATAAATTTTGTATGCCACAGCCTCAGTTTGTTGTAATTTGTCAAACTTTAGTCTTCTTTTTATATGTAGTGAATATTGTTGCAACCTTGCACCATGTCTACTGAAGGGTCGGTGTTACCTGTACCTCGGATACCAGGTTAGTCATCTGAGCAAATTCTGTGCATTCTTCACCGAACTTTGTGCACACATAATTTTTGTTTGTCACAACTTCAGTTTGTTGGAATTTTTTCATAGTTTAGTCTTTTTTATATATATAATGTAGTGGGATTGTTGCAACTTTGCGTGTTATCTACCAAAGCGTCACATGTACCTCGGATACTAGGTTAGACACCTGAGCAAATGCTATAGAGCGACCACAAACAAAATAACCTTTGGCGAAAAGTCTGTGTGCACCTTCCCCTTCTTTCTTTCAGCTCGGGCCATAAGGAAGCATGCTCCACATGGGAGTACGGTGCAAAGGAGTCGCAGGTCTGCGCAGGCTTTTTTGCTTGTGGTTCCACTATAGTACATGAATTTTTGTCTTACTGTCTTTAAAATATAGTCCAATAATTAAAAATTAAGAAATTGTGATCAATGAGCTAGTAAAACTTTTCATAAATTGTACAGTGTAACATGAAAAAAATTTCATCACTATATTTCTCTTATTTGTAGCTTACATTCTGTATGTTTTTAGGAAGTGAAAGTTATTGACATGTGTTTATATATATATGTGTGAGTTTGAGTGCCATGCAGATGCACAGATCATTGATTGTTTCATTGGCAGTTTCAATTTTTTGAATGTTCATTGCAGAAAACAAAGTGAAAGAATATTGTGATGGGCAATTTGTGTGGTTGTAATTTGTTTGTCCCACTCTACAGAGGTGGCATGTGGAATGTACCGGTACATATTGGTGGCAATGAAAGCACTTGCAGATTTTTTTTTTCTGGCTGTAATATAGCATTAATTTTGAACCATTACGCAGGTGTCCTTTTAATGTACTCGTGAGAAGAAGTAAGAAAGGATATACCTAAATGCAAAGTCCGGTACGGGGCTTGGACATGGGAAGTGTAATATACATGTGTGTCATTTCTCTGTACACAAGTCCTGTATCAGCAAAGCAAAAAGATTTTCTTGGAAAGCGAAGGAAAGTCAACATTTCTCCCCTCATTTGAAGTTCATTTCCTAACTGGTGAGTATTTTTTTGTTCGAAATAGGCACCTTTACATAGGAATTTCTGGAATGTTACTTTTATGACATTTTGGTTGTATTTTGAAGGTTTTTTTTTTTAATGTTTTCATTCCTGGTACTTTATATTATTTTACTATGTATTCACATGTATTTTGTTTCATGACGTTGTCTACTGCTGTATGAGCTTAATGACTAGGGAAAGGAACTTTAGGTAATTAAATGTTTTTTCTGCGATAAGATACAGACCCTCATTTTTGCCAAAATTCTGATTATAGCCTTATATGTCAACACAGCAAATTTTATTTTACATAAAAACACATATTTTCCAGTTTTCCGTATGTAAATACATATTTTGCGAATTTTCATTTTAAATACATAAAATCGCTCATTGACTTCATCCACCTCGAAATCCTCGAAGGAAAAATGTTTATAGGCTACTCTGCACCTCTTTCATATCGAGAGTGCTAGGTTTGTTTTGTCTTTGAACACCCTCGCTGGCAGACTTCTGGCACCTCGCCTACGATCCTATTGGGAGAAAATAGCTGTAAGTAGTAGCTGGGGCTGGCTACACGTAATGATAGCAAGGCTTTTTAATGAAGCAATGCAGCTATTGTGGCCGGAAGTCCTCGTGACAGATGCTGCAGCTTACATGAAAAAAGCTGCAGTAGGCCTTGCCGTTAGCTACCCCAAAATGGTGCACGTTAAATGTGTGGCCCATGCGTTGCATAGAATATGTGAAATGATAAGAGCTCTTTATCCCAATGTCGATAAACTGGTTTCAAATGGCAAGAAAGTTTTTATCAAGTTGGCTAGAAGAATAGACAATTTTAAACAAAAATGTCCTGAGGTTCCCCTTCCCCCTACACCTGTAGTTACGCGATGGGGCACTTGGTTGGATGCAGATATTATGCCCAGAAGTTTGAAAAAATTGTATCTGTTGTAAATGATCTCGACAAAGAAGAATTCTGCAAGAACTGTTGATGGAGCCCTCCGTAAAAGTCGAATTGGCATACATCTCAACAAACCTGTCCATTCTCTCTAATTCCATATGAAAGCTTGAATCGTCCGCGAACACTTTGGCAGCTTCCATTGTTAAAGTCCGTATAGTAGAATCGAAACTGCAAGAACTCACTGGATCTAAGTGTCTAAATGTACAGAATTTTTTGGGAAAAAACAAGGGTTTCAAACTTTGTGCCAAATTGCATGTGTTTTGGAAAGTGAAGTAGAGGAAGAGGAAGCTTTGGAAAACTTAAGCGTTAGTGACATTTCGTAATTCAAATATGCAAGAATTGTTTCTTGTGACGTGGAGCGATCTTTCTCACAATATAAGATGCTTTTTAGAGATAATCGTCACAGATTTACAATGGAGAATTTGGAAAAAACTATGGTGATCCACTGAAACTCTTCCAAAAAATTGCTCGCTAAGAGGTAATCATTTAGAAACTAATTTCAGGTGTTTAAAATGCATGTTATAGTTTGTTTTTGTTACCAAATGTTTTTATTTTTGTCACATATTTTCCTGTTTTTATCACATATTTTCAACATTTATGACACATAAAAAATAAATATTTCTGTGTTTTTTAGCACATAAAGTTCCGTTCCCTATTAATGACAATAACATATTATACTTTTGTTGTTATTATCATGGTTTAAAATCGGCGTAGGAGAAACAAAGCAAGATATTTCCTAATGATTGCAATATAATTGTTGCATAGTCAAAGTACTAATTATCGGGGAAAATATATCTAAAAATATGGATTAGAGTGACTTAAACCCCTGATTAAAGACGTACCGTATACTTACGTGAATTTTACTCCATTCTAATCGTACAGAAGTTATCTCCTCGACAGAGAAATGTGTACAATCATGTAGCCTATGTTAAGAAAGCCCTTTGCTATGCAATCCACAAAGTGTATAAAAACAGTGTAGTTTAAAAAACGTAGTTTCGCTCAAAGTTATGAAAGAAGTCAGGAAATTTGGGTTCTGGAATATTTTCAAAGCATTTTTTTGTACTATTATTCTAATATAAATATGTTTTAAGCTTAAAAGAACTACTATCGCAATGCATAGCATGTACTTTTCTTTATTTAATCAAAATATCGTTATTTCTATGATTAACAAAAATCATTTATTATATGCGTTAAATACCTAAACGCAGCTAGGGGTGGGGGGAATGGTCGCGCAAGACGATAGTGTATTGTCAACCTGCACCAGCTGGCGCACATCGTTCATCTTTTGTCGCGATGGTGCTGCCATCCGTGGCTGCGAGGAAACGATCCTCCAGTGCGGCAGCCATTTTTTTGTCAACCGTTTTAACATTGGATTTAAACATCTGTAAGTAGTAATCTGTGGTTGAATGTTTTGTTTACGGAAAATGCAGTCAGTCGTACAAAATAATTATTTGATATCTTGTCAATACTAAGGAGATGTTTTATTTAATGGAAAAATGGTATGTAGGCGGAAAAACAAGTCAATAAAGGGACCAGAAAGAGTTTTTTTTTTTAAAAAAAAAAAAGGGAAGTGAAAACCATGTAATCTTGTTGGTGGAAGATAGTTAGTTATCAACACTGGTTTTATTATTTTCCACGGTCCGTGTTAAAAGAAAAAGGGATTCCCTTACGATCCGGTCTCTAATTATTATATTTCTTCTCGTGTTTCCTGGAATAATAATAATAACGCCACTCTTGTACAAGAGCTCATGAGCTGTATAAGATTGCTCTAGAGTTGAATTAATTAAAGAACTCTGCAAAACTTGTTCGTTGATTGACTGAGTAAAGTAATTCAACATACATTGTTGAAGATCTGGAGCAGTGAAATAATTCCTATATTGTAAAGAACTGAACTTTATAATGGTTGGATGAGTGAAGCAACTGTACACCACATCGTTCAAATCAGCTGGATCATTGAAAAAATTCTGCAAATGTTGTTGAACTATTGAATGAGTAAAATTATTCCATGTACTAATTGTTGATGATCTGGATTAGGGATGGAACTATAATATTGTTCAAGAGCTGATCAGTGACTGATAGGTGCAGTATTTCTCAAGGACTGGATCGATATACGTAGATATAAATTTGTTCACGAGCTCGGTTAGAACAGGAACACTGCAGAGAAATTGTTGAATGACATTGGATGAGTGAAATGAGTCCAAATTAAATTGTTCAAGAGCCGAAATACCCATACATCTTTACTAAATACTTTAGGGCCTCAGTCTTCATTTTTCATGGATTGATATTTCTGTAATCATCGATTCAAATAAATTATTCATGAACTTGATTAGTATAGTCATGGGAGTAACTTGGGCCCTAACTTTGGAGGGGCAAAATCGAACTTGAAACTTAACTTTCGGGGGCAGAATCAAACTTGAAACTTAACTTTCGGGGGCAGAATCAAACTTGGAACTTAACTTTCGGGGGCAGAATCAAACTTGGTACTTAACTTTCGGGGGCAGAATCAAACTTGAAACTTAACTTTCGGGGGCAGAATCAAACTTGGTACTTAACTTTCGGGGGCAGAATCAAACTTGAAACTTAACTTTCGGGGGCAGAATCAAACTTGAAACTTAACTTTCGGGGGCAGAATCAAACTTGAAACTTAACTTTCGGGGGCAGAATCAAACTTGAAACTTAACTTTCGGGGGCAGAATCAAACTTGGGACTTTGGGAGCCAGGATCAAGAAGTTTTCCATCCTGTAAAAAGTCCAGATAGTATTTTGCTAAGTAACGTACATTGCACAATCATAAAATATAGTCTTCAATACTTTAGTAACCTTAATATGTTTTGGGGGGGGGAGATGTGCCCCCCTTGACCCCACCAAGTTACACCTATGAGTAAAGTAGATGTATAATGTGCTCAAGACTTAGAACTAACTAACTCTCTCGCCTTCTTAAACCCTAAGGTTTATGGCTGCAGTAACAGAAGCCTTCCATCTGTCCCTATCGTGGGCAAGATCAATCCAATCTTCTCCATTCTTACCGATTTATATCCATCTCAAGACGTAGACGGAAAAATAATTATTGAAAGTTTCTGATCATTATCAATTTACAACTTTCTATAATTTTCAATTCAGATATCTTTCAGTTACGAACAATTCTGGACTATAACGACTCAATGGTATTTACAACACAGAAATGCGCATCACTGTACTAGAATATGCTTGCATTCCAATATATGTGGAATAATTTCAAATAATATGGAACTCGAATATTGGAAAAAGGAGATAGAAGGCCCAAAGGCAATTTGCGTAAGGGGAGGACTTAATTTGTCCAAACCTTTCTCCCACTGCTTTGGTAAAGATTTTGCACTAATTGTATAATCAAATATATAACATCTCAAAATTGTTTAAAAAAAACTAGATTGGTTGAACAGGTTTTCAGAGTTATTAATATTAATATCACACAAAGGAAGCCTTTTTTAAAGTTAAAGCCCAATTCAAAATAAGTTAAATGTAAAAGCCCTATGGTTATATGTACACTCACCGGCAATAAAATGGGACAAATGCAACTAGTGTTGCCCACGAGACAGGACTTTGGCCTGTCTCGTCTCGTGGAGTCTCGTGGAAATGCTGTCTCGTCTCGAAAATATTCGTTTGTCTTATGGCACATGGTCAATCTCGTCTCGTCTCGAATTTTTAAAAGCCTGTCCCGTCTCGTTCCGTGGGCAACACTAAATGCAACCTGAAATACCAACTTATATGCAATGCGTTAGCCTGTGTTGCCTAACTGAAAGGCGATAAGCCAACTTAAATAGCAACTTTTCAATAAGAAGTTCGGCTATACCCCAAAGTTAGGCAACACACATATCTCTATGCGGGGAAGCGGGAATTATAGGATCCAGGTGTCCCATATTTATTGCCGGTGAGTGTACATCAAACCAATATTTGCATTCAACTTGTGTAGAGAAACTTTTATTGGTTACAATTTAAAAGTTGATATTCCTAATAACTATATATAGTAACAATTACATTTTAACTATGAAATCTGTGGTATCTTTGTGTTGCTGTACGTTGAACATCCGCATTATTTCTGTGTGTATAATGGCTATAATGTTCTTGTGAAAGAACTGACATTGACATTATCATTAAAACTACAGATAAATTTAACAGAGAAGTCTGGCGAATTCGGTGGGTGCTAAAACAAAAGCCTGACTGCAGCGCAGTCTGAAACCACTGTGAATTGTTTTCGTAATGGTAAGCTGTTGCAAGGATAATATCATGTCTGTATTTGAAACTACGATCATGTGCACTGAGTGACCCGTCTTGCTGGGCATGTTAGATCTTGTTCAGTACACTCGTCTCTTTGACTTGTCGGAACTCTTACATGGTATTCAAGCGCAAAGAGGGCTTGGCACGGTATGAAAACTTCGTGGGGGGGGGGGGGGAGATCCAGTCAGATAACTTGAACGAACCGTAAACCAAGACCGTCACAGCAAGAAACCCATTGATAACACAGCCATCTAGTGTCGAGACTCGCAACTTCGCTTCAATGGCGTCTCAGTGGGCGCAATAAAAAAGCGAACATGGTACATAAATCATGCTTTTCTCGATTTCTGCAATCAATTAAAGTAATTTTGACGCCGCAACTTCTGGAAGGGGAAAAAGAGGGCGCCACCTTATGAATATCCGTGCAGAATGCACGCAGGAGATTGAAAAAGAGCTCATCGTAGTCCTGGTCGCCATATGCATAGATTTATAGGCTCTCAACGGTGCGCTGGAAGTTCTCGCATGCACAGGTGTTCCTGCGGCGATGAGCCCGTGTACTTTCCTGTGCGCCACCCATAAAAATCTCCCATACTCACTACGACATCCTATTGCCCTGTCATAAAGCATAAATGAGTTATTTCCTCACCATCCCCACTTACGGGTTAATGAATCAATCCCCCGCTGGTAACGAGTTGTTGCAAGAGATGATGCGTTCTCTGCAGCGTTGTCAACTTTCACGGTTTGTTTCTGCACATGGTAAATTATCTATGAACGTGTGATTTTCCACGAGTTAAGAATATCTAATTTTACACTTTACTTTAGCACTATATAATGTATGATGGTATTGTTATTGTCGTTGGTGAGTTGTTGCTTTAACTCCACTTTATGCACAGATAGGCTAATTGGGACTGGAAATACAGTTTAAAGTTGGTTCCGAACCACTATGTGCCTCCACCGGATATCGAACCTGGGGTCCCTTGGTTACAAGGCAACGACGTTAACACTACGACATCGGAGAGGTATTGTACGTATATGTCCGACGTATACCAACAATTATTTTATTTTACTCCTTTTTCTACCTTCTTACGTAATCGCGACGATGAAGATGATGAAAGAGGTAACAAGAAAAACAGTGTGACAGACATGCCTTGCCCAGAATTTGAACCTAGGATCCCTGAACAACAATTTCAAAACTGAGGCTAAGTCCAAATTTCAGTAACTCTGAACAAATGATATGCAGATGATCTAACCTAAATTATTAATGTTCAAATATTCTATTTTGTTGTGTAAACATTGCTTTTTAAATTTAATTAATACTTTATTTATATAGTATTAATTTGTTTAGAGTACGAGATTATAATTGAGCAGTCTTTATAGAAGAAAGCTGTTACACTAAATTTATCAAGTGTTCGACTATTTGAAAATATGACATAAGGAAACAGCTCAACCCAAGTGTTAGGCAGGATACAGACCGAATCGACAGGCGACAAGCAACTATTGACACAGCTCACCGAATTGACAAGCGGCAGAGTTTCTTTCTTTATGTGAAAAAAATTTACGTTGCGCATGCGCGACCAACAGACCGGGGCGACACAATGCGCACTATTCAGAAAATGGCCAGTCCGAGCGACATGCACAAGTGAAGCGATACACTTCAGTATGCGGGGTCCCGGGTTCGATACCCGGTGGAGGACCATAGTGGTTCGGATCCCAATATAAACTGTAGGTCTAGTCCCTATTAGCCTTACTATGCACAAAGTGGACTTAAAACACCAAATCAAACCAAACTTCAGTATTAAAGGTTGTATTTATTACTGAAGCTTCTTTTTCAAGTGACACGTGTTATTTGTCACTTGTCGCGTCGGTATGAAAGCTCCTTTGGACAGACTTCTCAACAAAGCGACAAGCGTCGTGTTTCAGTTGGGGATTTCACCAATCAATATGGCGCTATGGGTACCAAATCGCGTCACTTGTCACATCGGTGCCAAATCTCCCTTATATTTAAATAAAACAACACGTTCCTACTGTGTTGTCAAATGAAAATTCCATCAGAATTTTTATTTATTTTCATTTTGAGTGCAGAAGTTTTAATACTTCCTTGCTATAAAATGTATTTAATTATTCTTATATCTTCGTTATGGATTTGTCACACTTTCTGTATGTACAAAGTAAAATAGAGCTATAGTTACATAGTGCACTCTACCGGCAGTTTCTGAGTAATACAGTATTTACCATATGACATCAAATGACCAAAGAACTAACAATGCTATAATGTGAATATATATATATATATATATATATCAGGCTTTATGTCGTTTTTTGTAATTATTAGGGACCGGATTTTAAACTACAGCAACTTTAAAAAGAAAAAGAAAAAAAAAAGACATTTTCCTACCGATCATTTGAGATTTGAGATTTAAGGACATGACATCAAGTAAGATGAACACACTTTGTTACACTTTTTTGCACATTTCGTGAGATTAGCTCATTTTCCCCCTTTTTAACCCCTCTTTGATGTTTCAGCACCTTTTCTATTCCTGTTGTTTCATCTTTTGTTAAAAGAAAATGGACAGAAAAATAAATGGTTTTCACTCATTTTGAGCAGCTACATAAAATCCTATCATCTCATCTTGTAGAGCAGAACGAGATCTATAAAATGGTATAATATGAACATTGCAGCCCCAATATTTCCCACGATAATGTAGCAAAACCCGCGAGAGAAAACACAAACTTCAACAAAACCTATTCGGCAGAAACGCAGTTCTCTCTGCGGTCCGCGCGCAACCACAGTTCTCTATGCGGTCCGCGCGCATTATATACAGAAGGCATAGGAAAAGAGAGCATCGAACAAAGGCATTTTATCAGCACATTTTTTTCCCTTTCCCGTCCATAATTTTGCACTTTAAAATCCTCTCCCTAGTGTATTTCGATTGCATCACGTGTCCTACAATTGTCACGTTTATAATGTAAGTACAATACTTTACTAAATAATAATGTGTAACTTTTAGGACATAATTTACAGTAAACAATATTGTTAAGCATGCTTTTGAGCTAGGATATTGTAGGGTAGCCCAAGCATTATTATTTTTCCAGTACATCAAATTTTATTATTTTTGATTATTGACACAAAACGACAATATAATATTACAAGGACAATTTTTCAGACATTATTTATTAATCCTCTACATCTAATGGCTAGTGTAATATTAATTAATTAATATATATAATTCAGTGTACGAGCTTTAATTTTTTAAGCGCAATAACACTCTATATAAAATTCTTAACCGTCCTTAGAGATTTTTCTCAAAAGGAGTTGGCAACACTGTTCATCTCTTGAAGCGGCCAATCCCAAAGTTACCACACACACCTAACCCTTTCCATCCATCCTCTGCAGCGGAATATCCTTCTCTGTCTTCATTATAAACACACAATGCCTCCCCGGGGATATATTCGCCTTGTACCTGTCGTCCCTCCAGGTTATAATTTAAACAACGACAAACTAATTTCAAAATAATCAAGACTTTTTTTTCTTGCCGGGAGGGCATTCACATCCTTCGACGGCGCTGCCTTAACGAGTAGTGCCTGGTGCGTGGTTTCGCGCTAAGGAAATATAGTCCTTGTATTAATTATGCCTGGTTAGGCACGTTTTCCGACAAAAACTGGCTTCAAAGATGAGCTTTTGGCGTGCTAACGCACCGCGGAAATTCCTATTTTTTTTAGTGTTTTTCGAAATATATACTAGAAAAGTAATTAATTTGCTTTCATTGATTAATAACAATCTTATTGTTTTTTGAAATTCTTTCAGGGTTTGTCTGATGGAATTGTGGTAAGGCTGTTGTCGTGTCATCAAGGGGTCATGGGTTGGATCCCCAGTGCAGGCACGTAGTGGTTCGGATCCCGCTCTAAATTCTTTGTTCAGTCTGGATCAGCCTATGTGCCGTCCCCCGTGGCGGAGTGGTTAGCACATCGCGCAACAACGCCTGGGTTCGTTATCTGACCTGGGCATGGGTGTTTTTGGCTGTCCATTCATCAATTTCATCATATCATCATCAGGGGTGCCCACAGGGGGGGGGGGGGTTATGGCGCAGGTTGCGCCATCGAGATTTTTTTCCTTCAAATAATATAAAATTTAACATTTATATATTTTTCCAACATACAGTATACAGTATATAAAAAAAAAATTACACTTTAAATGCACCATATTTAATCCATTACATAAAGAAAAGAAAGTGTTTAAGGGTATTATCGAAGGGATGGTGGGGCTGGAGAAATATCCAACCCTACATATTAGGCCTTAATTAACACGTGGGTTCTGGGGGGGATTCTGAATTAAACTTGGGAGGGGGCAGTATCCAACTCTAGGTTTTAGATTATGGCGGGTATTTTAGTTAGAGGGGGATTGAGCATTAAATTGAGCGGGGGGGGGGGGTATTCAGTTCTTGTATATTATTATTGTCTCAGACTTTTGCAGAAATTCTGGTGTGGAGACTGAATTACATTTTTGGAGGAGGCAATATCCACTCTTCAATATCAACAGTAAATCTAGAATTGGCTTGAAAATGTTGGTGGTAGGATTAGGTATTACATTTAATTGGGGAGATAGAAAGCTCTTGATAGAGTGTTAAATCTTAGATTGTTAAGGGATTTCTGTAGTGGAGAGAGAGTTCGAACATTAAATTTTGGAGTTTGCATTTAGCGATATGGCATCCAGACGTTTTCGACCCTAAACGTGCCAAAGGAGAAGCAGGAAAAGAGTAAAGATCTTGGGATCCGAAGAAAGTATTGATACCCCATAAATTAATATGCTTGAAAAATTTTTGAAAACCTGCAAAAAAATGGATGTACAAATTTTCTTGCTCGCTTCATTCGCAATGCTGTGTTTCTAGGATGTGTTTTTGGCGCTTTAATGATGTGAATGTGAAGTTTTTATACCATAGCTGCATTACAAGACAAACGATATTCTCAATTGTGATGAACGATTTTAGGGGTGGTCTTGAGTGATGGGCCCCCTGTTTAGGGTGGAGGGGCAGATCAAGTATAGTGTTCAGTAAAGCTCGAAAAATGTTACTTTCGGTAGACACGCTGTGGTAATTAAATACTTTGTGGGGATAACGATATGGTTTGAAGGCGCGAACGAAATGTTTAGGGAAGCACGCATGACATTATTTTGCGGGGATGCGTCATTGCCCTTGGGGGGATGGGCACCCCTGAATCATCACTGTTCCCCATCCTCGCAAATTAGCCAAAAGTGGCACAAGAAGCGAAGTAAAATAAACCAATTCAACAACAATTCAACATTCGATCAGCTTATGTGTGTATAAACTGGACTTCAACTTTGAAATTCTTATAACCTGTTCGAGGATATTTTATCCTCAAAGCTATAAACATACCATTATGTAATAGAGTTCGGAAAAAGATCACAATAAAAAATCTCCAAAAATGATAACAAAAAATTAAATAACTCTCTGGCATTCAAAAACCCGAAGGTTTTATTGCCACAGCAACAAATGCTTTAAATCCATACTTGATCATTCTTATCAATTTCCTTCAGAACCATTTTTATACTGCCATTCCATCTCCCTGTTGGCCTTCCCACAGGCCTCTTACCACCAAACACAAGAGCTCTCAATTTTTTATTCTAATAATATCAAGGGATGTACATAGATTATGCAATTAATTACTATGTAACCTTCTCCACTTCACTGTTCTTTCATCTAATAGAATACAAAACTGGAAAGAAAATGAGAATGCATATGAAGAGAGAGGTGTGGAGGGAAGAAGTGCAAATATTAATTTTGGGAACCATCTTAATTTACGAAGGTAAGTCATTAAATAACAGGAATTTTATTGTAAACATCATGGAGATTTATGCACAACCAAGATTTGTACTTCGGGACTCAAACTGGTTCCTTAGCATAAAGTATGCGCCTGCGCAGTAGCTCGTACAACATGGCCGCTCCACCGTTGACTTGCACCGCAGAAGGGCAACGAAATGATATTAGTTTTTTAGGGTCAGGGGGAGTAAAATCTTCTGAAATCTACAGCAGAATAAAGGTTAAGTACTGAGACAATTGTTTAAGTCAGGGGAGAGTGTATGAGAGTGCATGGGTGGAAAGATTTAAAGACGGAAGACGAAATGTCTGTGATGAACACCGGAGTGGGAGGCCAGTTTGCGTGGCAACTGAGGCAGTTAAACAGCAGGTCGACCAGCGAATCTGTTAATTTAGTACAGTCTCTCCTGACTTAAACATGTCTCCGTACTGAACCTTCATTCTGCTATACATTTCAGATGGTTTCACTCCTTCTGACCACGATAAATGAATAACACTTCGTTGTTCTTCTACGTTGCAAGTAAACAGAGGAGCGGCCATGTTGTACGAGCTACTGCGGAGGCGCATACTGCTCGATCGTCACACCTTTATGGCATGTTGATAAGGAACCATTTTGTGTCCCGAAATACAAACTTTCGTTGTGCATAAATCTCCATGAAGTTTAGAAGAAAAAATCATATACCTCGCCTCGTATATCTGGACAGTGGACAAAGAAGGCAATGACATTTGAGGGTGAACATGAATGAATAGGTTTATGAAAATTACTAATAAATGCATAGGAACTGGTGGTACTTGTAGACACGTAATAAACGAGGAGGGGGGGGGGGTGAGATGTAGTAAAATATGCTATTATTAAGACGTGTACAACTCTGAAGGGTCATAACATAAATAAATTCTATTCTATGCTAAATACGAACGTTCGAAACAAAAAGTAGTTAGGATAAAGCCATTTGCTGAGACGGCCTCAAGGTGAACGGTAACCTCAAGACTGTATTTATATATCCAAGAATATAACAGTGCAGGTATAAACTCGCCAGCGAGCATAATGATAAACAGAGAACGTCTCCAGTTAAGACGCTCAACCGTGAAACTCTAACAAGCCGCTAACGCAGGGGTCAGCCTAGACAAGCGTGAAATGCGATACACGGCTACAATTAATTGCCGGGGAAATCCATATTCCCCACTCCCCATTTTTTTTCTGGTAAGGTTATCCACTTACAAAACCAACAAAAGACGAACGCGCGCCGTTATTCGCACATGCCGATACCGCAAAGCGGCTTAACTTCTGAGAGGCTAATATCTCTAAGCGACGGAACGTTGATCAAAGAGGGAGAAGGTTGCCTTGGCCCAAGCTTTGCGAGGGAATGGCCAGCAGCCATTTATTCTTGTAGGTCTTCATCTGTCCCGCAAGTATCTGGATGAATAGGTAGGCGATACTTTTCTCGCAGGAAACCAAGCCTGTGTTTTTGGGCAAGGTATAATTATACGGCGCGGATTTTTCCTTTTCATGTTCCGAGAATGAACGGAATTTGTGGGTTTACGGCAGGCCAGTACAGGGAAATGTTACTCATGATGACGATTAGTCAAATCGAGGCAAAAGAGATGGCCTACGTGGCCTAGCGGTTACGCTCACGGGTTGTGGAAGTTCAGGTCCTTCATTCATATCTTAAATATGCCAATGATTTATTTCTTCTTCATCTTTTTTTTTATTTCAACTCCTCCACACACGCCGGTGGTTAACAGTTACGGAGCGGGTCGGAGTTGATACTAATCTGCATCTGTTCTAGTACTATTTGTCTAGGTGGAGTGGCGTTTGGACACAATTTCAATAGTTTGAACGGAGCACCGGTAACACTTGTTCAGAGAGAATATTGTTCCGGTACTATTTGTCCAGTGGAATAGCGTTCCGGTGTTATTTGTCCTGTAGAACAGCGTTCCGATACCTTTTGTCTAGGTGAAATAGCATTCTGGTACTATTTGCCTAGGTGGAGTCACTGGAGTGGTGATTAGGCAGAATTTCAATACGTTGAACACGCACCGATACTATTTGTCCAGGTGGAATATCGTTTGGTACTATTTTTCTAGGTGAAATAGCGTTTCGATACTATTTATCTAGGTGAAATGGAGTTCTGGTACTACTATTTGTCTAGGTGGATTATCGTTCCAACACAATTTGTCCACTGGAATAGCTTTTCGGTAGCCTACTACTTGTCGACTCTATTTGTCTAAGTGAAATTGAGTTCTGGTACAATTTGTCTAGGTGAATTACCATTCCGGCATTATTTGTCCAGTGAAATGAATAGCTTTCGGATCTACTTGTCTACGTGAAATAGTGTTTCGGTACTATTTGTCTAGGTGAAATGGAGTTCTGGTAAGATTGATCTAGCTTAAATAGCGTTCCGGTTCTTCTTATCTAGGTGAAATGGAGTTCTGGTAAGATTGATCTAGCTTAAATAGCGTTCCGATTCTTCTTATCTAGGTGAAATGGAGTTCTGGTACCATTGATCTAGCTTAAATAGCGTTCCGATTCTTCTTATCTAGGTGAAATGGAGTTCTGGTACTATTTGTCTAAGTGGAGTAGTTGTTCGGCACAATTTCAATAGGTTGAGCTGTGCAATTCAGATATAGTTACACTCTGGTACTACTTGTAAAATTTTGTAATTTCTTTTAGTTTCTGTGAGAAACAAGACAGGAAGTAGCGATTCCTTAGGTAGCATTTTTGGAGGTTACACATAGCTTTCTGAGCTGAGAAGAAAGGCAGACATACGTTGAAATTAGTTTGACGACCTATGTGGGTTAAAAGATAGATCTGGATTGGCATGGTTCAGACTGGGGAATGTACACAATTAAAAAGCAAACAGGAGGAAGGTGTAACGTAAAAAAAAAGCAGATTTTCGTTCTCGCATCGCAAGTAAATCAAAGAACAAAAAATGACTGGGAGGTACTTTTAACGATGATTAATTATGTCAATATTATTTACCATAAAGTATATTTTATAATTATCTGTGTAAGTTGAGAAATAAGTGGCAGTTGCAGAACTTCGTCAGCTAGGCAACACGGCCAATGCATTTTACCTATGCTTAGCAGAACAACTCGTCTTACAAAATTAGAAACAGGGGTTATAATACTTACCGAAATGAGGCTCCATCGTTATTATTTCACTGAGCACTTCACGTTGAGCCAATATTTATCCAGATTAAGTCCAAAGATTGCACTTACGTCCTCCAAGGAGTTCATTAGTCCACTTAAATATCATCACGAAAACTCACATTTGAACACTTCTGTAGCTTCCAACACGAAAAGAGTTTGCGGTGTGTTTCCCTTTCTGGCCGGGCATCATTCGGCCCAGGCTATAACCTGAAAATAGAGACGAAAATATTCTTAGAATCAACAATATTATTGAATGTAATATAACACTTTGCAAGTTTATTTAATATCAGAAATTAATTTCGATTCGTTCAGGTCAGAATCTGTGATCTACAGCTGCGGAGATAAGGGAAGGGAAAAGTGGGGGAGGGGAGTGCAAGGTGTATTTAATCGGAAGAAACATAAATTATTTTATTTTTTCAGCTCTAAATATAGTACAAAGTGTTTCGGCCCATGATTCTCGCTTATAATAATCACACTATTGATCATAGTGTAATGAAATTTGCTACGGACATCCCTTAGTGTATGAGAAGCATGGTGACGTCATTGGTTCTTGCGTGAACATGCGCGTGCTTCTGGGCGATTCTGCCGTTAAATGCTAATCGTAGGGACGTGTGCTTTCAGTCTGAGTTATTAGCTCTGGGGTTGTGACGCACCTGATAGTGGTTCGTGCTTGTTCGGGTTCGGTTGAAAGTTCGTGCTTGCAAGCAGTGGTTCATGATTACAGTACAGTAACAAAGCAGTAGATGAGTCGGTACTCAGTGGAACAGGATGTGTTTATCGTTCTCACGTACTGGAAAACGCAGTCCATATAGGCGTGCCAGCTACAATTTATTGCACACTTTAGGATCCAGAAAACGCCTGCAAAGTCTTCCATAATATTTGGCGTAAAAACTGAAAACAACTTGTGCAGACACGCATTGGTGCTACTGGGGACCACTTCCAACGCTCGCTATGACGCCACAATGCTTCACATACACCAAGGTATGTCCATAGCAAATTTCATTACATCATGACCAATAGTTTGACTGCCACCCGGAAAGGGTCACCTCAGATGGGAAATTTTCACACCATGTCCTCGCAGGTAGTGGCTCTGCGGTTCACGCAACCTCTAACGAATGAATGAATACCTAGGCGGCCGGAGCATGGTGCTGTAACGAGTGTACTCACGGTCCCCGAAATGACGTGTCAATCATACCCCGGCACGGAGCCAAACGTCGTTATGTGTACGGGAAACCGGTCGTGACTCACGGTCCAGGTTTTCAAGTTCGGTACTGAGACGGCCGTTTATTGTCATACTTTTGCGAGGCGGAGATTAATACTTTGAAATGTTACACTGTTTTGTTTACCTTTGGTATGTAGATTCGAACAATCATAACACACTGATAGCATAATATCTGATACCTAAAAAAAACGTCAAATAACAACACTGACGAACGGTAAAAAGTGAATATATATTGTAACAACAAAAAAAGTATTGCAATCAACAACTGTTTACAAAGCCTCCTCACTCTCACAACATTCACTCTATCTCTCTTTCACACCTCTGAGGTATTTTTACATGCAAAGTATAGATACAAATCATGGATCTCATTAACATATCATTCCTTTTAATTTTTAAACCTTTATGTGAATTTAGGGCATTTGTCTGCCAGCTCCTGTGCTCTTTTAAATTAACTTAAGTGCCAGCCCTCGGAAAGCGGTTAACTAAGACAATTGGGTCGGCGTGGTTAAATCTTTCGTTCGAATGAACGTGTGCATCCAGTCGTAAGCACGACATTATACAAGTTTCTCGGACGGGGGTATTACACATAAGCCTCTCTCGCCCATTGAGAACAACTACACAATTACATAGGGATGCAAAAACTTAATTGGCTCCAGCTGCCGGAATACACTAATCAATCGTCGGCGCGAGCAAAAATTATCTTAAAAACCACTATGCAACAAATAATACTATTTCACGCACACGACCTTGCAATAAAAAAACTACGCTTTCCACAATTAAAACGGACTCATCAGTCAACTATTGACAAATTAAATGGCGCGACGGGGCGGTCGGTTACACAAGAAATGGAGCACACTTTGACAATGTATACTAAATATTAAATAAATGAAATGGAGCTTCTAACCCTGAATGCAGACAATTAAATTAGAACATCCGAACATGAAATTACCCCTTTTTATAACAATACCAAAAATATCAGACGCGGGGGTTAGGTTCGGAGTTTCCTGAGTCACTTTGCAAATAAGTGAGGCTTCGGCGTTAACAGTACGGTGTTGGTACTAACAATGCACGTTTACATGGACATAGACCCTCTGAAGTATACTCTACCAGACTCTGCTACGTTGCGTGGTCGTTCATCTCTCCTGGACGCGGGACTTGCACACGGTTCCTTTGTGGCGAAATTGTTCTCCGAGGTCGATCGCGACGAAGAATAATTGCGACGATATGGTGTACTTGCACCTCCTTAGTACTTCGGGCGTTCCTCTTGCCACTAGCGTCGGATGTACGTGGTCACGCGCCGGTCAGGAATCTCTCCAGTGTCGGGCATCAATTGGACGTCGATCTGCAATCATCTCTCTCTGGTGACGGGCTTCGTTTGGGCGTCGTTCTGGAATCGTCCTTCCCTCTCTCTCTCTCTCTCTGGTAACGAGCTTCGGTTAGAACGTCAATCTGGAAACGTCCTTCGGGCTTTGGTTGGTGTTTGGTTTTGGTGTCGTCTGACTGGCTTCGGCGTCGTTGCAGGCGTCAGGGGAGTCGACGGACTCCCTTCTCTATCTTCTTTAGCCCTCCATTATTACGTAGTCCACGCTTGGCAAAAACAAATCACCGCGTAATCTTGACCAAAATAAGGCGCACACTGGTAACTCTCTATCTGCAATTCGCTCACGGTACGTAAGGAAACAAAGTTCACGGACGCAAAGCAATAATCACGCGAGAGTGTAGCGCGGAGCTGCTCTCTCTATGAAATACGGGTAGAAAAACTGTCTCTGGAATCGGGGTACTCTTGTTTATATGTCCCTTTCGAATTTGTCCGTTGGGAATGACGCTAAGGTGGCTTCGCTTCGGTTTCCCAGGGGATGGAAATGACCTCTGTCCATTGTCTTGAAACGCGGTCACCGAGGTGTCTTCGATACTTGCAGGCTTGGGCTCCAGTTGGTTTTCCTGGTCATCCGTGAAACATGGGATCGCTCCCCGCTGTGATTTGAAGCCCGGTCTCAACGAAAATATTCCTTTCTATTTCTCCGTGTTAGTGCAAATCTGTCATGTTCTAAGCCGAAAAGACAGTTCCGCTGTCACTCAAGAAAAACCCGTCCCCAACTCCCGACGTCTGCCTCGGATACAAATTTATCCACAAAATAAAGAACCTCACACTTTTATATTTGAACATAGATGAATCAATAAACAAAAATAATTTATATCGAACTGCGTTTTACATGTCACTAGATACCGTGACAGTGCTAATGACATCACATCCACTAATGGTCGAGTTTGTGAGTGTATGGGACTGACTCTACCTCCTTACCTTACTATTTTCGGTTCTTATTGCGATTTTAAAAAATAAGGTCCTCATATGGTGGGTACATGATACATTTGAGTGTGTTTTCAATCTCATTTCCATGCATAAACGATTTCAAAAGAGTGTAATGAAAACAATATCAAATAACGGTCACTGAAGCATGTATGAAAACCTGTATCTCTGAACTCTCTAACTGGGCGCTAGCCTGTAAATAAATAAATAAATAAATAAATAACATGAAGACACGAGAATTCATCACCCGCAAATCTATAAAGATCAGCTACGCTCTTCCTTGTAATCAAGGCACAGTGCACAGTGTATCGAATCCCAGTGTAAACTGTGGGGTCAGTCCCGATAAAGTGCATAAAGTGGACTAACAACAAAGGAGGGCCACGCCCCTCCCCCTCCCCCGTGGAAAATGAAAGTCGATCAAAAAGTACATAGGTCAACTAACTAACTAACTCTCTAGCCTTCTTAAACCCGAAGGTTCATGACTGCAGCAACACAGGCCTTCCATCTGTCCCTATCTTGAGCAAGATCTATATACTCTTTTCCATCTCTACCGATTTCCCTTAGGTCCATCTCAACGTTGTCCCTCCATCTTCGTCTTGGCCTTCCTACAGGTCTCTTACCATCAGGTTTCCCAACAAGAATCCTGTAAACTCCTCTTTCCTCTCCCATTCGTGCCACATGGCCTGCCCACCTAAGTCTTCTTGATTTAATTATTCTAATAATATCTGGACATGAATACAAATTATGTAGTTCTAAATTATGTAACCTTCTCCACTCACCTGTCTCCTCATCCCATAGGTCACACATATAATTTCATTTCAGTCACAATATATTAATTATTGCAATGGTGTTGTTAAACTGAAGCAATATTTTTCGAGGGGACAATACTATTATGGGGTAAAATGTGCCTTGTTTGTCCCCGCCCCCCACCCCCTCTGAAAAAATACCATGCTTGCCTCTCCCTGAAAAAATATCCTTCGTACGTCCATGCTTACAACAACAATTCAATCAATCAATCAAAAAACTTAAGTTCTTCGTAAATAATACATTGTAGAGGTCCATTGTAGGTAGGACTCGAATATAGAACTTTAGTGCTGCTTAAAATAGGTAATACCCTATTGGTAAGGCTGACACCTTCTGCAATAAGTATACTTATTACAGTGGTGTATACTGAGATCTGGGCTATATCACTACGTCACGTGGTCCTAGGCTATGAAAAGAAATAAATTTACCAACTTCAAAGAAATCAGGTTGCCAACTCATAGGAAATGAGGTTGCCAACTCATAGGAAATCAGGTTGCCAACTCATAGGAAATCAGGTTGCCAACTCCAGAATCACGATCATCATCATCTCACTGATATTAATAATTTTATTTACAATTTCTGATCGATTTTTCTCCTGTATTTTATTATCTAGACTTCAGGCTTCGCAGATAGCCTAGAATATACGCTCCTGACTTATACGATTATAATCGTAGTTGCCGATTTGTTTTTAAGGTCTCTACAAACAAAAACAGCTCCACATGCAATAGGCATCAGTGTGTGATAAACCCCTGTGTATGTAGGAGTGTTAAAGCTTCCTGTCTAGTAAATATACAAAAGGTTTCGTCAACCAGAAACCAGTTCGATTTACAGAAAGGACAAATAAGTGAAATATTGTGCAAGGAACATATCCTCCTGTTGAATTATTGACCGAGATCAGATGAAGGATGCAGCAAATGAGAGTTGCTTCTAATTAATGATAGGCCAAACTAGGTGCCATGAATCACCTGGTGCTGACTTATCTATCCTTTTCCTCTTCTCTGTTGTAGCTCCTGCTGTAATTTACGTATGTGCCTTAGGGATGAGAACGTATGAACCAACAAGCGTGGAATAGGTATGCAACCATTCGTGTAAGATATATATATTATGTTTTTTCTTCTCGATTGTGCGAAAAACATGTTGCAGAGTTTTCGGTAAAATCGAGATAACTTATGTGGATATACGCTGATATTTTGTATCGTAGGTTTGTGTATATCGTAGGCGTTCCCTTTTTCATAATTGATAATGAATCAGTTTTGAGTTGTTTCTTTTTCACACATAGGTAGCTGCTGGGGAGAGGGTTGTGGGTATGTGGGGTGGTCACAACACCCCAGGTCTAAAAATTGTTAAAAAATAGTCTTATAAGTTGGCAGCACTGTTCATCTTTCCGTTACCTTCATGTTGTTACTCCTTTAAGTCGCCTGATTGTTGTGTCCTGGTCCACATTAACAAAAGAGCTCTGCGTTCTGGGGTGTTATCAGCACCCCACCTACATACTTGCGTATTGTTTTAAACTTTATTTTGCTCGAGTGTTGCAATATTTGTGGCTTTTCTTTTCTTGGAAATGAAATACATGAAAGAACAGGAACATGTCAAAAAGCTATTAGAGTTATTGGACGTGGTTAGTAGTGTAAAAGCACTTGTAGATCCTTATCTGACAAGTTTTCTTTAGGTGAACTGTAGTGATATTCAAAAATTATAGGCCTGTATCTGTTTTCTATATTTTTTGTAGCCTCAAATTCATGTTTATGTGTTACCATTTAATCAGTAATGATTGAATATAAATCCTCGTACATTTGTTTAACACATATGCTACTTTTCAGTAACTACTGTGTATTCTGTTTGGAAGGCATTGTCCCTAAAAATAGAAGAAAAAAGGAAAATTATAAAAATGTCCTTAAAAAGTTTCAAATTTAGTTATTTTCATTATTCGCAATCTTACAACCGTACAAATAATGTAAAATTACATATATTACAATTATAATTGTTAGAATATAAGTATAAGTGTATCCTTTCTGTGGGGTGTCGTGAGCACCCTACTACCCACTTGTGTACAATTTGGCCACCTACCTACTTAAAGGTTAAATGTCCAGAAACCCATAAATTCTAATGGGTTTTATTGGGTTTCGCTGCAGGACCGAAACCTTTTTTTCTCGCACAATTTAAATTCGGTCCAAGTTGCGTATTGTTTCATTGAAAAAAAGGTTCCTGGACCGAATTTAAATTGATCCCGAAATAGGTTCCTCAACCGTATATATATTGAGCCGGAAAAAAGGTTCCTGGGCCGTATTTAAATTGATCGGGTAAAAAAGTTCCTGGACCGAATTGAAATAATGTACAGATAAAATGATTATTTACGGTCCAGAACCCATTAACGCTTACTGATTTTCTCTCCTGGACCGGAATTGAATTGATTTAAAATTCCTGAACCTTTAACAACCCTGGCTCAATAACCGAGCCAATCTTGGAGCTTCTCCTAGCTATACTCTCTCACGCCTATCTCTGGAGCAAGGCAGAGAAGGGGGAGAATCGAGTGGGCACAGTACACGCTACTTCAAAGCTGGTAACTGCAGTCGCTTCCCCCTCCATGCAATCCCATTTCCTCTCACGTGTTCATTGGTAGAGTCGTCTTGCGTCACTACTTGCGCAGAGACTTGTTTTCGTTCGCTTCCTCCAGAGACAACAGG
Source organism: Lepisma saccharinum (assembly GCF_977018435.1). NCBI lineage: Eukaryota > Metazoa > Arthropoda > Insecta > Zygentoma > Lepismatidae > Lepisma > Lepisma saccharinum. The sequence goes on along the minus strand of NC_139252.1, from coordinate 22,685,974 downwards.
GATAGAGTATACTATTACGATACACGGCGATATGATATGCGCGGGTGAAATATATATAGGTATATATACTATTTCAAGATACAATTAGATGCATTGATTTTGATTTTAAAACATGCCCAAAACATGATTAACATCTACATAAGATTCACTCCAAAGTATGTTATAACTCATTACTTGGTTTAGTCAGCGGCAATGAAAATGGGAGATCTAGTTCCTGAAATACTAGGTTCCCTGCAAGGTGTTGTGTGTGTTGCCTAACATCTACGGCTTTGGTAGAAGTTGCAATTGAGAATTTGCCATTAAAATATCGCCGTAGAGTTAGGCAACACATACAACACCTTACAGGGAACCTATTATTTCAGGAAATAGATGTCACTGCCGGTGAGTGTACATAATATACGTTTACAAATACACAAAACGATACGAAAGAATTAAATAACACATTTTATAATATAAAATGACAAGAAAATATACAATTTAATATGCAAGAACATAGAAAATATACAGAGTGGCCCAAAAAAGGTAACCGAAATGTAACAATTACAAGATGGCGGCCCGTATGGTCTACGCGTAGTTGGAGCTCCGCAATTTCTCCCGAATTTAGCCTGGCTCATTGAGATATTTATATCTAGAACTTTATATATTCCACTCGCCGGCAACTTGCAACTATTTGCATAAGCGTCGTGAAGTGTTGTGATACCAGGAATTGAATAATCAAAGATTACATTGTCGAAGCCATCTATCAATACAGTTTCAACTCGGGTAGACGGTGTGGAGTCGATGCTACGGGACTTCGAGAGCCGCCTGCAAGAGATCGTCGAGCAGCAGCCAGCCCCTAACAGCGTGGACAGCAGCGCCGTTACACCGTTGCAAGATCTCTGCGCTTCCTTCAAGAAATTCAAGGAGGAGGTTGAAGACACATTCAAAGTTGTGAAGTCCGACCTGCAGATTTTAAGGAAGGAAGCGGCAAAAAATGCCATCAGAATCGACGACCTCGAAATGTACTCTCGGAGAAACTGCCTCCTCCTGCATGGAATTCCTGAAATCAAACGAAAATACAGACTCCCTGGTACTTGACGTTCTCCACCGGAATCTAAACCTACAACACATCACCCTGGAGCACATCGAAAGATCTCACCGCCTTGGCCCTCAAAGAAGAACCGCCGCCGATGCCGTCCGTGAAGGAAGGAGGCCTATCATCTTTCGTCTGACCAGCTACCGCACCAGGGACGAAGTTTGGAGGCGGAAGAAATCTCTGAAAGGGACGAAGCTGCTCATTACCGAATCCCTGACGTCCGTGCGACAAGATGTGTTGCGGAGGGCAAAAGACCGCCACGGCCAACGGAACGTGTGGACCCAAGATGGAAGAATTATCATCCTCTTACCGACTGGCCGAAAAGTATCCGTCACAACACTAGCGGCACTTTACAACATGAAATAAATGCGGGATGAAAAGTAAATTTGCAATAAGGATTCATGAGTGTATGTTTAAATAATGCAATTGTGTGTGTGTTGTGTGTTATGTGTTTTTATTGTGTACAAGCGCGTGCAACTATTTTTTCTTTGCGTATCAATTTTTCTTCCTTGTGCATACGTTCCGTCCATTTGAGTGTCTTTAAATTTAAATCTAATGGAAGTGTGTTATTTCTGTGTTCACTGCACCTGCCTTTCATCAACGCTACTTTTATGGTAAGTCAAATCTTTTTTAAACTAATTATATATGTAATCTCGTTTAAAATGTGTGCTTTCCATCCATTTGTCAGCACTTCTAAAAACCGTAAGCAATATTATGGCTGATAGAGACGATTTGTGTAATGTAAATCCGGCAACGCCGACGTCGAACTTCTTCAACCAACTTTGCAACATTTGTACCTCTGCAAACAAACAGCAACAATGGCCTTTCCTACTTAACTGCAGCGCTACCAACGGAAGCGGTTTATCCATATTCTGGGCCGCAGCTGAATCTTGCACCCGGCAGCTTTAACGCAATTCATATCAACGCGCAAAGTATTCTCGCTCATTTCCTAGAAGTAGAAAATATAATTCAAATAAACAAAGACGTACATTGTAAGGATCCGCCCTGGATCGTACTTGGTTCGATGGGTCTATTGAGCCTCGGCTTCACGCTCAGTAACTCTTCGGGGCTTGAGTCTCCTCGGCTCAAGGTTCGGGTTAATCCGGCTTCTTCAATCCTCGACGTAAGGTCCCTCGTAATTCTAGGTCAAAGGTTCTCAATGTACTTATAGATCTTGACCAAGATTCTATAAGCAATCGACAATCCTTTTCCCCACTAGGTTCTGTCGATATTCAGTTAAGCACCCAACTTCCTTTTCTCTTTTCAGCCTCTGACCAGAGAACTGAAAATTAATCCGTGACCACAGAATAAGAAAAGGTGTTCCCTGACCAGGGACACAAACGTTGACTACTAACAGTCTATCGACCGATCCCGAATTCTGGTGTATCCTACGACAATCACAATCCTCTCAATTATATCTCCTGACCAGAAGCATAGAACCGAGAGAACATAAGCCTTCTGACCAGAAGAGCTAAGTAATTGTCCTAACGATAATCCAGAATAAACTAATTCCTAGTAGCGACGTGGAAGTAAGCGCAGAAATACGGGTGTGAAAAGAAAAGACGGTAATACGAGTTCCATATTTATCTGGAGTTCGAATACAAAAGGCCACGGGCCACCGAGCTTCGCTGCTTATATAGGAATTCTCGGTGCCGTGAAGGATTTACCAACTTTTATCTTTACCTCAATTTTACATTACAATAAAATACATATTAATAAAATATCAAAGAGGAACATAATTAGCTACATACAGAAATTACTATTTTTAACCTTTTGTGAATATTAAATATGCAAGATAATTTTAATTGTTACACTCAGCATTTAACTTGACTAGGGAGTATTGCTTCTTCCAACTCCCCTCTCTCCCTGCAACGGCCACGCGAAAAGACAACAAAGAAAAGAAAGAAAGTTTACAACGTTAAAGTGTTAAGCAAAATTTCTTTAAATACAGGTTTTGTCTTGCGCGGGCATAACTTTCGTTTACCTTAACATAACTAAATTCTGATTACACCGTCTTGCAGTAAAAGAATCAGGGATTAATATGATATTAGTTAACTTATTGTCCGCCAAGGGACACGACAGATATAGCGTGGGGAAGACAGCCTAATCTTTCGTCTTTTCCCCGGTTTCAACGTTTACTTAAAGTTGAGTCTGCCTGGCTTCTACACAATAGCGATTGTTTTCTCGCATTGTTGTCACCGATAAAAAAAAATTCCCAGCTCAGCTTGCTGGCAGAAAGAAACAAAATCTTTGAACTTTTATTTAACATCTGGATGTATAGTCTATATACGAGGTGGTTCCACTTTTCTTGGTAATTAACCATTACCACCCAAAAATTATAAATACCAAACAAAGGAAAATAATAAGTTTATATACTTCCTTGTAACGTGAACACTGCTACACGTTACAATTGCCCCGCCTCTTACGAGAAAATTTGAACAATTTTCTCTTTCACAGAAAAATTGTGAAAATTTTCAAAACTTCACTCAATGTTCATAAACAATTCACTGACAACTCTTGACGTCCCACACTAGTCACAAGAAATCTGGCTTTCTCCGAGTATTTCTCTCCGTCGTTCCTGGGAGCAGGTGAACTTCTTTAGGTTCTGGTAGTTAACCCGATCTACAGGCTCCTTTGTAGACGGCTGCAGGAGAAGTGCGGAGTTGTCCCTCATCTGGGTAGCGATGTATGGACCGACGTACACCTCGAAGAGTTTGGAGATGGTTTGGAGACGACTGGAGCTCAGCTTACGGTTCTTCACTAGGACCAGATCTCCTTCCTTCAAGATCAATGCTTGTCCTTGATTCTTCACTCTTCTCTTCTTCTGTTGGGCTTTTTCTCTCCCTTGAGCTTGATATAATTTAAAGGCCCAAGTCGTCTTCTCATCCTGTGGTACAGGCCAATAAAACCTTTCATGAGGTTCCTCCGGGATGGCTCTATTGAAGAAAAGTTCAGAAGGAGCATATCCCGTAACAGAGGAGACGGAATTGTTCAATAACCAAACCACATCATTGATGAAGGTGGCCCAACGAGTATGCTCTCTGTAGCAAAACAGCCGCAAAAGACGGACGACTTCTTGGTTAATTCTCTCTACCACATTACTGCTGGGATGATAGGCTGTAGTGCAGACATGAGTAATGCCCTTCCTTCTCATATACTCGCTCCAGGTTGTCGAAGTGAACTGGGTACCTCGGTCTGAGAGGATGACTTTTACTCGAGGGTAGTGTGCAAAATACGTCTTCTCCAATAAGTTCACGATCTCCTGAGATGTAGCTCTCCTCAGAGGATAGGCAGAAACGAATTTTGTGCCAATGTCAACGGCAGTAAAAATGTAGGAGAACCCATGGGAAGTTGGCAGCTGACCTATAATATCAATAGACAGCATCTCATGAGGATCCTTGGGTGAAATGTGAAGCTTCTCTCTCAGGATTCCTATCTTATCCATTTTTGTCTTGGCACACATCTCACAGTCCTTCACATACCGAATAACATCTCCGGATAGTTTGGGCCAAAAATATCTATATTTTATTTTAGCTTTGGTTTTTGTAATGCCAAAGTGTCCTAGGTTATCGTGATTTTCTCTAAGTATCTGGGAAACAAATATTGCCGGCACACAAAGCTTCCAAATAATGGATTCACCCTGAACTCTTCTGAACAATAAACCTCCATGTAGACAATAATTCTTCCTAGTTCTACCTTGAGTAATGGTATCAGTCTCTTCTGGAGCTTCCAAGATGTTCAAGATGCTTTGACAAAACAAGTCCTCCCTCTGAGCTTCAATCCACTTCTCCAGTTCCTCAGTTTCTTCCCGTTCTTGCCAAATATAGTTCACCTTAAAAAGTGTCTTCGGAATATCTCCTTCTGGTGAATCGGACACAGGATACCGGGAAAGAGTGTCAGCTATCTCATTATCCTTTCCTCTGACGTAAATAATCTGGAATTGGTAAGCCTGTAGTTTCAAAGCCCATCTAGTTAACCTGCTATTAAGATCCTGAGAGTTTTTTAACCAGACGAGTCCCTTGTGGTCTGAGTATATTTTAAATGATTGGCCTTTTAAATAAACCGAAAATTTCTCCACACCAAAAATGATGCTCAGACACTCCAGTTCATGGATGGAATAGTGTCTCTCATTGTTTCTCAACTTTCGACTTGCATATTGGATAACATTTACAATTTTCTCGACACCCTCTGGTTCTTGGAACAATATGCAGCCTAGCCCTTTAGCAGAGGCGTCGCACTGTAGACAAAAGCTTAAATTAAAGTCTGGCTGAGACAATGCACCAGTGGTAACTAACGTAATCTTAATTTTCTGGAACGCCTGTTCTTCCTCTTCACCCCAGCTCCACTTAACATCCTTCCTTAGGAGGTGACTTAAGGGTTCTACATCCTGTGCTAATCCAGGGTAAAATTTTCTTCTCCAATTAGCAAGACCTAAGAACTTCCGGAGGTCCTTCCTACAAGTCGGTCGAGGAAATCTCAAAATGGCTTCATTTCCAGCGGGGTCAGGTTTTACTTCCTCTCCTGATACTATATGCCCTAAAAAGCGAATCTCTTTTTTGACAAATTCACATTTCCTTAATTTAATGGTCATTCCACATTCTCTCAATCGTTCTATGACCAATTGTAAATGCTGTAAATGCTCTAGAAGCGTCCTGGAGTGAACAAGTAAATCATCCAGATACACGGTCAGATACTCCTCACTCTCTGGACCAAAATATTTGTGCATGACTGAGACAAAAGTGCTGACCGCATTCGAAAGTCCAAAAGGCATCCGAGTAAATTCATATAAGCGACCTCGATAAGAAAAAGCGGTGTATTTTCTGTGGCTAGGGTGTATTTTTACCTGAAGGTAGCCAGACGCGAGATCCAAGCTGGAAAAGTACCTGGATCCTCGGAAACGTTGCAAAGACTCATGGATGGGTTCGACGGAACTTCTTGGAACTATCATTTTGTTGTTGAGCTGGCGAAAATCAATGCACGGGCGTATTTGTCCTTGAGGTTTATCCACTACAATTAAAGGATTCAAATAGGCAGAATTCGAAGGTTGAATGACTCCCCATTCCTTCCATAAATTTAGTTCCTTTTCTAAAGCTTCACGCTTGGCAACAGGGATCGGATAAGGCTTCCTAAACACTGGCTCTAAATCCTTCAACCATATCTCACACTGAACGTCTCTAGCACAGCCAGGTCTTTCTGAAAATACATGGTGATATCTCATAAGCAAATGGAACAAACTATCCTGTTCACTCTTGGACAAGAACTGACTTTCTTCAACCTTTTCCCTAATTTTATCTTCACTGGCACTCCACTTATCCAACACAGCGACGTTTACTCTGGCTTCCTTGCCTCCGTCGTAATCTATATTAACAGTGAGCGGGGTGCAGCTACTTTGCAGTGTCAACTCGTTCTCCAACAAACAGATATTGGCTCCATAGGGCTTAAGAAACGGCATGCCCAGTAAAACATCAACACCTAACTTCTTTATCACAAATACTTCAGTGTTCAATTCTTGGTTTTTAAATTTAATGCTAATATTCCTTCTCCCACAAATCCTTATCCGATTCGAACCGGTTACTCCAACTATTCGAATTTCTGGATCCTTCTGTAGTTTCATTCCCCTGTACTTCTCAAGTAGTTCCATCCAAATGTCGAAATTTAACAACGAAGCCTCGCTCCCAGTGTCGAGTAAGCAAACGACAGGAATGTCTGCAACTTGAGCTTTAACTTTGGGCGTACTATGGAAAGTAGTTAATTCAACAGACCTCTTAATCCCTTCTTCCACAGCTTTCTCTTCTACTTTGGTTAAGGAGTAGCTGTAATGGATTTCGTAAGCCCTGTTAAAAGTTTCGCCATTGGATACTAATCGTTCCTTACTACTTCCTTGCCCAAGCGGAACGGAACTTAAGCAAGATTCCCATTTAAACCTTGGTTAGTGGGAACCACTGGAGCGCTCCAATAGAACTGACGAGTCTGATCAACAGCTTGTTGTTGCTCAAAGGTCCTCGGTAACTCGGATTCATATGTCTGAGATCCTGAAGTCACGAATTGCCGGTTAGGAGAATTGTAGACTCTTCTTCGAGGAGGAGATGCAGAGTTTCTTCTTCTCTCGACGTAACCTCCTTCTGGTGCTCTCGTCTCGGGATCAGATCTGGGTTCTTGTCTATTAGGTCGACTTCTATACCACGTCCTTCCTCTAAACTCCCTAGTTTGACGGTAACCATTATTACCTGTTCTTGGTTCTTCATGGTTACGGACGTTGTTGTTAATATTTCTTCCAGCAGGTCCGTGGTTTTCTCGGACGACTTGTCTCACTGCTGTATTTCTCTGTATTGGTTGCTGATTTCTAAACCTTCCATTATTACTGTTCCCAGCTTCACTTCTCTTGAACCAATCTGCTCTCCAGCTTTCGGCCTCCTCATTCACTTCATATCTTTTCAGGAACGCTGCTAACTCTTCCATTGTCTTTGGTGGATTAACGAGGCAAAGTTGTCTGACTTTATAAGACATCTGTTTAATTATCAAATTCAAGACCTCACTTTCTATGAGTACTGGCGAAAGATTCTTAAACCCAGCATAGATTCCCCACGCATACTCTTCCATGGTTTGATTGGAGCCTTTAGTGTACTTTCTATTTCTCAAGACGTCCAATTGTCTTTGTTTTGCTTCCTCTGAAGCAAATGTAGCAGTAAACTTTTTACAAAATCCATTGTAGTCCCTAAACTCTTCATAATGGGCCTGGAACCAATGCTCGGCTTGTCCGGTAAACAATCTGGATAGTAACTGGAGACGATATTTCTCTGGAACTTGCATAAGCTCAAAGTTAACATTTAGTTCCTTCAAGTACTTCTGTGCACTTTGAGCTTCAATGTTACCACTGAACTTAGGGAGTTGATTTAAGTCAGATATTCGAGGTAATTTGACATATCGTCCTCCGATTTTTTTATCTAATTCCGAATCTGAAGATGGAGTTGAGTTCCTTTCAGGTTTCCGCCTCTTCCGACGAATCCTTCCCGGTGGTCTTTCGTCCTCCGAAGATGAATCACAAGAAGGTCTCTTCCGATTTATTTCTGTCTTCGAAGTTTTTCCAAACCTTCCAGCATCAGAGTTTCCAATGGAGGTCACAACTTTACTGTGTTTAATTCTTTCTTCCATACCTCGAACAATTTGATCTTCCACTGTAGGCTTATCATTATTCTTCCTTGAGATCTTTCTCTTTCTCAGAGGTCCGCGTGCACCCTCACTCGCAACGTAATCTGACGTCTCTCCAGCTGACTGATGGTTATCAAAGCCATAAGGTGACTTAACAGCGGTTTCCTGTTGAGTTGAATCTACGCGAAGTCCTTGAAGTCTGTCTCTCAAGGAGCTTATGTTTTGTTGCATGTTTAATTTCAGCTGACGTAACTCGGTGGCCACACAAGTGTTATTCTTTGCAATGTTATCCACTTCTTCACGAACGCTGGTTATATTGTGGGTTACTTCTTCACGGAAGCTGGAAATACTAGTATTTATCTCTTCGCAAAAAGAGGAAACCTTACTTTCTCCTTGACGTAGTTCTTCACCAAAATTCTCTAATCTCTCGAAGCATTCAGCAACCTTAGAACTTACTTCCTCATTTTTCCCTAGATAAGCAGTCATCTGTTCCTTAATCTCGGTTACACTCACTCCCAGAGTTTCCATGGAACGAGTAATTCCTTCCATTTCACGCTCTCGCTCAACTGTAAGCGTTGTGTGGAGTACCTCCCACTTCTCATTATTTTGGGACAGTTCCTTGCTTAGAGTTTCGTGCAGTTGTTTCCACCGTTCTTCATTTTCCGATTTATCAGCATGTCGCTTCCTTTCTTCTGCTTTCTCTTCTTGTCGCTTTCTTTCTTCTTCGGCTTTCTCTTCTTGTCGCTTTCTTTCCTCTTCGACTTTCTCCTCTTGTCGCTTTCTTTCTTCTTCTGCTTTCTCTTCTCGTCGCTTTCTTTCTTCTTCGGCTTTCTCTTCTTGTCGCTTTCTTTCTTCTTCGGCTTTCTCCTCTTGTCGCTTTCTTTCTTCTTCTGCTTTCTCTTCTTGTCGCTTTCTTTCTTCTTCGGCTTTCTCTTCTTGTCGCTTTCTTTCTTCTTCGGCTTTCTCCTCTTGTCGCTTTCTTTCTTCTTCTGCTTTCTCTTCTTGTCGCTTTCTTTCTTCTTCGGCTTTCTCTTCTTGTCGCTTTCTTTCTTCTTCGACTTTCTCCTCTTGTCGCTTTCTTTCTTCTTCTGCTTTCTCTTCTTGTCGCTTTCTTTCTTCTTCTGCTTTCTCTTCTCTTAATATACTCCAGAACTGTTGCCACCTGTTCTCTTCAGCGATTTTTTTAGCTTTCTCTTCCGCCTTCCGAGCTTTCACCTCTGCAGCCTTTTCTATTTGACGTTTCCTTTCTTCTTCGACTTTCTCTTCACGTCGCTTTCTTTCTTCTTCTGCTTTCTCTTCACGTCGCTTTCTTTCTTCTTCTGCTTTCTCTTCTGCTTTCTCTTCACGTCGCTTTCTTTCTTCTGCGGCTTTTTCTTTCCTTCTTTTCTTTTCTTCCATTTCGGACCAAACTGCCAACCACGGAGGAAGTTCAATAGCAGGTTCCTTATTCTCATCGTCATCGCCCTGGCAACCTTTACACCGGACGGCATCTAAATCTTGCCCTTCCACGGATTCAGCCTCAAATTCACAAACGAAATGCTTCCACTGGTTGCAGGAAATGCACCGAAATGCCCCCTTATCTTCATCTTGATCGGAGCAACAATCAAAGTGCAAATTTCCGTCTTCCTCTACAATCGTCGGCAATAAATTGCGTTTAGACTTTCTTGTTGCCATCTCGATGTTTCGTAATTTCAGAAGAACCACCGGATATATACTTCGAGCCCCAAACGTTGCAGCGCCACTTGTAAGGATCCGCCCTGGATCGTACTTGGTTCGATGGGTCTATAGAGCCTCGGCTTCACACTCAGTATCGCTTCGGGGCTTGAGTCTCCTCGGCTCAAGGTTCGGGTTAATCCGGCTTCTTCAATCCTCGGCGTAAGGTCCCTCGTAATTCTAGGTCAAAGGTTCTCAATGTACTTATAGATCTTGACCAAGATTCTATAAGCAATCGACAATCCTTTTCCCCACTAGGTTCTGTCAATATTCAGTTAAGCACCCAACTTCCTTTTCTCTTTTCAGCCTCTGACCAGAAAACTGAAAATTAATCCGTGACCACAGAATAAGAAAAGGTGTTCCCTGACCAGGGACACAAACGTTGACTACTAACAGTCTATCGACCGATCCCGAATTCTGGTGTATCCTACGACAATCACAATCCTCTCAATTATATCTCCTGACCAGAAGCATAGAACCGAGAGAACATAAGCCTTCTGACCAGAAGAGCTAAGTAATTGTCCTAACGATAATCCAGAATAAACTAATTCCTAGTAGCGACGTGGAAGTAAGCGCAGAAATATGGGTGTGAAAAGAAAAGACGGTAATACGAGTTCCATATTTATCTGGAGTTCGAATACAAAAGGCCACGGGCCACCGAGCTTCGCTGCTTATATAGGAATTCTCGGTGCCGTGAAGGATTTACCAACTTTTATCTTTACCTCAATTTTACATTACAATAAAATACATATTAATAAAATATCAAAGAGGAACATAATTAGCTACATACAGAAATTACTATTTTTAACCTTTTGTGAATATTAAATATGCAAGATAATTTTAATTGTTACACTCAGCATTTAACTTGACTAGGGAGTATTGCTTCTTCCAACTCCCCTCTCTCCCTGCAACGGCCACGCGAAAAGACAACAAAGAAAAGAAAGAAAGTTTACAACGTTAAAGTGTTAAGCAAAATTTCTTTAAATACAGGTTTTGTCTTGCGCGGGCATAACTTTCGTTTACCTTAACATAACTAAATTCTGATTACACCGTCTTGCAGTAAAAGAATCAGGGATTAATATGATATTAGTTAACTTATTGTCCGCCAAGGGACACGACAGATATAGCGTGGGGAAGACAGCCTAATCTTTCGTCTTTTCCCCGGTTTCAACGTTTACTTAAAGTTGAGTCTGCCTGGCTTCTACACAATAGCGATTGTTTTCTCGCATTGTTGTCACCGATAAAAAAAAATTCCCAGCTCAGCTTGCTGGCAGAAAGAAACAAAATCTTTGAACTTTTATTTAACATCTGGATGTATAGTCTATATACGAGGTGGTTCCACTTTTCTTGGTAATTAACCATTACCACCCAAAAATTATAAATACCAAACAAAGGAAAATAATAAGTTTATATACTTCCTTGTAACGTGAACACTGCTACACGTTACAACATGCCTTACTGGTCTCGGAAACATGGTTGAAGGAAAGTCTTTCGGACGATCTGGTGCATCTTCCGGGATTTCGTTTATTTAGGAAAGACAGAATCGGAAAGAGGGGAGGGGGAGTGGCAATTTATTTGCGCGAGGACGTCCCTGCCAAAATTCTCTCAAAGTCGCCCGATGCCTATGAAGGTTCATCGGAATATATAATCCTCGAAATCAGTATCTGTCAACAAAAACTCCTCCTGGCGGTAGTCTATCGTCCACCTTGCACTCGCCTTGATAATTTCTAGAGCGACGTTGCAAACTTTCTACCAAAATATTCACACACGATCATTCTGGGAGATATGAATACCGACCTATGTAGCAAAAAAGAAAAGGTTATAGAATTCCGTGATACGTTCTCTGCTTTAAATCTTTCCATTTGCCATTTAAATCCAACCCACCACACGGCCACTTCCGACTCGTGGCTTGACGTCATCTTGGTTTCTGACGAAAATCGTGTAACGCGTCATGGCCAAATACCAGTGCCTGGAATTTCCTACCACGATTTAATTTACGTGTCCTATTATCTTCGCATTCCTAAATACAAAGCAAAACAAGTTTCATATAGAGACCTCACATTAACGAAACCCGCCTAAATGAAGACGCTGCCCTTGTACCATGGCATTTAATCAGTACGTTACCTACAGTGGATGAGCAAGTCTTATTGTTAAATACCTTTATCCTCCAATTGTACAATAAACATGCTCCAGTCAGGAAGAAGCGTGTTTCGCGTCCCCCTGCTCCCTGGCTGACGGACGAGTTGCACCGGCTTATGGCGATGCGTGACAAAGCGTATACCAAATATAGGAAGGCGATCAAGGTCGGTGATTATAACACATCCATCTTTGAAAATTACAGAATTCTGAGGAACCGTTGCACCCAGGAAGTGCGAAAATCAAAGCGTCGATTCGCGTCTGAACTACTAACATACGAAAGCAAACCTGACGTCCTCTGGAAAAAATTGAAAATACTTGGAGTTGGGAAACGGAGAAACCACGAATCCGTGAATAAATTTCCACCGGAAGTATTGAACGATCACTTTTGTGATCTTCCGATCGTCGATGATAATGTGAAACACGAAACGATTCGTAACATTGAAACACGCTCCACAACTGCTCCAAAATTTTGTTTTTCTTATTTTTCGCCGGAACAGGTCAGAAAATCGTTACAGAAGATAAAGTCATCGGCCGTAGGAGTAGATGAAATTTCTATCCTCATGATTAAAAAAATTCTCTACCACGTACTTGCTCCTATCACTCATATTTTTAATTTTTCTTTAATTACCGGCGCATTTCCCTCGTCTTGGAAACTCGCCCTGGTACGCCCTATACCTAAAACAAACAACATAATAAACGTCAACGATTACCGACCAATCAGCATCCTCCCAGCCTTGTCTAAAGCCCTAGAGCATCTCGTTAGCGATCAAACCCGGGACTTTCTAACGCGGAATAATTTAATAGATCCTCTTCAGTCTGGCTTTCGAAGTAACCACAGCACTTGCACGGCTCTTGTCAACGTAACCGATGACATGAGGCTAGCCATGGACAATAAACAACTTACGATTCTGGTACTTCTAGACTTTACAAAAGCTTTTCAGACAATTGATCATGAAATTCTACTCGCTAAATTATCATCGATTTTCAATTTTTCCGACTCCGCGGTTAATTGGTTCTGCTCCTATCTACAAGAACGTCGACAATGTGTCGTTGACCTATATGGAAAATCGTCGTGGAAAAACATTCCATGTGGTGTCCCTCAAGGCACCGTACTCGGCCCCCTCTTATTTGCTCTGTATATAAACGACCTCCCGACGGTGCTTAACGGCTGTAAATACCATATCTATGCCGACGATTTTCAGTTATATTTCTCTTTCCCCCCGCAAGAAATACTGCATGCAATAGAAATTGTGAACAATGACCTTAAACAAATAAGTACTTGGTCTGCACACCATGGCTTACATCTAAACCCGACTAAAACCCTAGAATTTTGAGCAAAATAGATAAATCTAGCCTCCCTAGACTCAACATAAATGACATTCATCTGCCCTTCTCCACTACTGTTAAGAATCTGGGTGTGATACTCAACCAACATCTCACTTGGGCAGAGCAAGTTAACTCTGTATCTAGAAGAGCTTTCGGTGCATTGCATTCACTCTATCGGCTCAAAAACTTCCTCCCTGAACGCATAAAAATTAAACTGGTCCAGTCTCTTGTATTTCCCATTGTTGACTATTGCGACATTGCTTTCTTGGATGTCAATCACGAGAAAGCTAAACGACTGCAGCGAATTCAAAATGCCTGCATTCGTTTCGTTTTCGACCTAAAATATTCAGAGCATTTGACATCGTACTTTGCGAAGGTAGAGTGGCTTAAATTAAGCGATAAACGTAATTTTCATAAGTTAATTTTACTGTACAAAATCCTTCAAATAAAAGACCCGCAATATCTCTATAACCGATTTCAACATCTTTCCGACTTTCACAGCCACAACACCAGATCGCGCAAAAGGTCTTTGCTCTCCATTCCACTCCACAAATCCAACTTTTATGCAAATTCTTTTACTGTTACCTCAGCAGGCCTTTGGAACAAGTTGCCACCTGAAATTCATGTCTCTTCCTCAATTGTGACGTTCAAAAAATTGTTAAAGTTACACATATTATACAATGAAAATTAAATGTTTGATTTCCCTATTAATATGGCGGTGCAGAGAATGATAGAAGGACGTAAGGCACTAAAATGAATTAGAGTAATAGTTAAGATGAATTATCATCAAAGTATAACGTATTGGACTGTGTTTTAAGTATGTGTAATATTGGACTGTGCTTAAGTAAGTGTAGTGTTATGTATTTGCTTGTACGTGTGTAAGGGCAAAGATATGTATGTGTGTGTGTGTGTGTGTGTGTGTCCGTATCTATAGGTTAGATTACCTTTCTTATATGTAATTTCTCTTTGTATTTTTTATTTCTCTGTAATTTTTTATATATTTTTTTCTTCCTTTTTTTTTCAAAATTTTAATTATTTCATATTCAATTTTTTTGTAAACATGGTCAAGTGGAAGAAAAGGCTCCACAGCCTTAACTTCGCCATGTAAAAGAAGACGAAATAAATAAATAAATAAATAAAAAATAACCGTAACCGTATGTGTTCGGTTACCTTTCTTTGGGCCACCCTGTATAATTTCTTTGTAATAGTGTATAACTGTAACACATAAGGAAAACTTGTTCAGCGTAGTAGACTACGAATGCTGACGATATGAACATATGATGCTTATGCAGTTCACCTCTTATACACTTATACAAGAGTGGGCCACGAAAACGCAGCCCGGCCCAGAATATGGAAGCAGTTGGCGAGGATGATTTTTTCGTGGACCACCCTGTATATTTACATGATCATTAATAATTCACTCATTAACATTATCCATTACGAAGTAATAATTTAACGCACATTTCTATTCAATATGCACAGGTATTTATTAGGAATAATATTAAATTTTTGTGTAAACTATATCTATATGAATTTAGAAATATCTTTAAAATGTGACGGAGAAAATATCTCGATTGCACATCAACCACACCAAGTGTATTTTACAAGTTTTGAAGATTTAAAGTCCGCTTTGACCAATTTCACAGCAAGATTGCAAGAACACATCCATCGCACATTTGGTTTCACATTTATAGCAGATGTTATGGCCATGATGTAACACGTACGTATTATGCTATAACACTCCTGTCATATATATAAATCATTACTGTGGACACTTTGCACGTCGTACATATCCGTTATCGAGTTCTATGAATAAAACGCCATCTGGGATTCAAATTATAAGATAATTTTTATATTATTAAAATGAGGAGCATCTAGCTGATGACTATAGCCAGGATTTTATGTAATTACATATTCTATTCCTTTCGAGATACATACCTTGAACACGCATATGTCAGCGAATTATGTAACTGACATCATTTTGCGTAAGTTTTATGTTACATATTTTTACATATTTGCCAGGATATTACATATTTTACATATTCGCTAATTTACTTTACATAAAACAATATATTTCGGTAATTTTTTTCCAATTTTTATCCTTTTTCATATACTTGTATTTACAATCTCTGAAACGTGAGGAAGAAAATTTACATATTTTCGGTTCGCTTTTAGGTTTAGGCAAATCACATAGAAACTGGCATTGGTGGACAAGAAAGCTGCTTTCCTGTACGTAGCGAGTTACACAATATGTTCGATTGTACAAAAATTGCAAAAGTAGCTATGTATTTTCAATCGATTGTTCCTTCTGTAAATCCTTTTTTTTTTTATAATTTGTTTCGAAAGTTACGAAGAGCTCTCTTACATATTTACATATTCTACAATAATTTGCGATGTGAAAAGAAATTAACAGTTGACAAAAATGGTTTCTTAAATATGTACACGTTGCTGTGCTTTCTTGAGTTTATAAATTTGATACAAATTTTATTTTGAAAAACTCATGTCCTTAAAATTATGTTGAATATGTTAAAAAAAAATATCTAGCAGATTCTTGAAATTGCTTGGATACTCGATTATTATTTTATTGATATTACATATTCTTTAATATTACATATTTAGCTACATATTCTTTGATGTTACATATTTAGCTACATATTCTTTTGATAATACATATATACTAGGTACGTACACATTTTATCAATTATTGTTACATATTTATGTACATATTTTGTACTTTGATATTACATAAAAATCCAAGCTCTACGTCATATTGTTACCAGTTCTAAAGACAGAGAGGGGGGGGGGGAGATCTAGAGATTGAGAGAGGTTACCGCAACCCAGAGACAGATATTATTATTTGTTCTTCATCCTTTTTGTGTGATTTCGATATTATTTGAAGTCAAGACTAATTGCTTATATTTCTTATGATAACGAACACTATTGGTGAGGAGGAACATTTTAGAAGATCGTTGATGCAGGGATTTCGTACCTTGTGACCACCAACGCTATGGTGAAACTGTCCTTGCCCCCCCCCCTCCCCCTCCGCTCAGTTAAGACAGATAATCGCCGCTACTGTGTGCATACATTTTTAAACAACGAAAACAACATGTAACAAACGAAAGGGAACAAAAACACTGCAGACAAAAATATATTACGTAAATTTAGAGAAACACATGACTCTGCATTAAACTACATATCTTCTCAACCCCTGACTCTAAAGGCACGAAACAAAAACCAATCTCTAGAGGAAATCATAAGCTATGAATTTAGTTCAGTGACTTTAGGACGTGAATTACATAGTTTCTTACATATTTGCAGTTTTTTGTGCCGGAAACCAACTTTTACGCTGATTCTAAAAATTAAAGAAAATACTCCCTCTGTCCCATAATTATAGTCCGGTATGCCAAAATGGTAGTACAGAAATGACAGACGAAGAGGCAGATAGAAAGCACAATTTGTACTGATCCTTGAGTAGTAATGTTGTATGACTCATTCCCTTGTTTTATGTTCTTCTTCTGTATACACCAATGTCACAGTTTGAATATCAGGCAATTATTATGAGACAACAAACAAAGGTGTACCCGACAATAATTATAGGACAGAGGGAGTATTTGAATCTTTCTAATTCAAATAAGATTTATGGTAGCTCTATCAAACAAAAACCATAATTTTGCAAATTTTCTGCTCTTTCATCTTGGTTATCTTGACTTTTGGGTACAATGCACTGTTATCGAGATACAATTTTTTTAATTCGTAAGATGCATTTTTGCCGCCATTTTCCAAGATAGCCGATTTTCCCCAAACATTTGGATAGCGGATTTTTAATATATACTATACCATTCCGCACATTCTTGCACAAAACAAAATTGTGTTGCAATTATTTCCGGGTGAAATCGTTCATTTTCACTACTACTAGATGTATAGGGTGACCCAAAAAAGGTAACCGAACAAATAAGATAACGGTTTCATTTCGGTTACATTTTTTTGGGCCACCCTGTACAATTGAAGAGTTGCAATATTATGGTCGAAAGTAACGGAAGAAATTGAACTCACAGATATACCCCCCACCCCCTCTCGGTCCCCCAACAACGCTACTCTCAGCAAAACAGTCTCATTACTTAAAGGCTGCCAGATGATGTACAGCTTGTTGCTTATTGTTTACATTCAGTTCTCAGAAGCGAGGCCGCCTCCAGGATTTTCTTTCTCTGGGAGGCAGCAGGGCATTTTCACGGCACTTTCACGGCACCCAAGTTTTCACGTTACACTTTCACCATTTAAATTACACAAAGCCATTCCAGATATCTCATGGGCCTCCCCGTGGTATCTTCGTCACCTTGTAATCAAGGGGTCCCGGGTTCGATACCCGGTGGAGGCACAAGTGGTTCGGATCCCACTTTAAACTGTAGGTCCAGTCCCAATTAGCCTTACTGTGCATAAAGTGGACTTAAAGCAACAAGTCAACCAACCAGATATCTCATGGGGGCAAGCGGGCACCTTGCTCAGACGTATGTTTGAATAGTACTGACTTAAGCAAATTAATATTGTTTTCAATTTCCTTTGTCTTATAACAGCACCACAGCACCATTAAACAGCCATGATAATTCTGTATTTAGAAAAAAATATATACAGTCAAACTCCTTTAATCCGGACCCCGATAAGCAGGACTTCGCTTAATCCGAACAGGCAAAAAAAAAAAAAAACAGAATGCAAGGCTTTAAATGTGGCTGGCTATTTATAGAAGTCAACAATCGCACATCATCATAATATGGGTATTGCGTACCTATGTACGTACTGCATTGTATGCAAAGTATTGCTTTATATTTTACTGTAGTACTGTATAGTGTATTTGGGCCTATGCCCTATAAATACACCATAATAAACGTGTTTTGTTGCTATAAACGGAGTTTTAATGCACTTTCTGCTGTTCTTTTAGGTTATTTCAGTTAATCCGGACTTTCATTAAACCGGTCAACTTATCCCCTCATTAGTCCGGATTAACGGGGTGTTACAGTAGTATAAATATGAATTAAATGATTCTTATAGTGAAGAACGTGTCTGACATTTTCGCATCACGACTGCAGTTCGAAAAAAGGCGGGAATGGGATTAGAAAGAATAAACTGTCTCAACTAGCCTTGCTTCAATAGTTTTAAAACTAAAATTACCAATATTGAAGACTGCAGATTTCAAACATCTGTCTCTGTTCAGAAAGAACCAATTCATTTATTTATGCAAGGACAATACCGACATTCTGCAAAATCTGAAAAATTGTCAATGTTATTTTCGTGTGTTTCTATATGTTTACATTAAAATATGTCATAGCTCGAAGGGGGGCATGGCTTCCATCCCCCCCCCCCTTGGATACGGGCCTGCTATTAGAATACTAAATTATGATGATATTCACTAAGTCAAGATTGTTCAGAAATGTCATTGAAAAAGTAAGAATATACCTAAGGATTGTTGCTTTGATGAAGAAGTTCCCTCGGGATATCAGCAACGTGATTTCCGGCCAGGGGTCCCGGGTTCGAATCCTTGCCTGGGCATGGATATTTGTGTGTGTCCATTCATCAATTTCATCATATCATCACTCATCCCCATCTTCGCAAATTAGCCAAAAGTGACACAAGAAGCGCAGTAAAATAAAGCAAATCAATAATAATAATAATAATAACAATAATAATAATAGTAATAACAATACTGTTATTATATCATAACATTATTATTAGCAGTACTATTATTATTATTATTGGCACAAAAGGCCAAGTAAAATAAAGCAAACTAATAATAACAATAATAATAATAGTAATAACAATACTGTTATTATAAAATAACATGTTTTTAGTCTTTTAGGTGAAAGTACAGTTGACAAGGAAAAGCCACCTGCTAGAAAGTTGCAGAACAACTTTCTAATAGTCTGGAGGGAGTAATGTTTGTGTATATATATTGCCCTGTTGTTGTATCTTGTTACATTTGTACTTGATATAGAGTCTGAAGAAGACCTTGCTAGAAGGTTGAAACGTTACGTTTAGTTTATGTTTTTAATAAAATAAATTACTGCCTTGATCAGCATATTCAGTTTTTCATAATCATGGAAACAAGGCTTAATGGTGTTATTACTGTTATTATAATATCATAACATCATTATTAGCAGTATTATTATTATTATTATTATTAAAATATTATTATTATTGTTATGATTATTATTATTATTATTATTGGGACAAAAGGCCAAGTAAAATAAAGCAAATGAAACAAACAAACGTGATTTCCGGATAGGCTTCCGAGCTTTCGAGAGCTAACGTCACTCTCATCTATCAATCCCTGAAGATGAAAGTGACGTTAGCTCTCGAAAGCTTGGAAGCCTATCTGGAAATCACCTGGCTGATATCCCGAGAGAACTTCTTCTTCATTCCCCACCCGGAGAGCTTCAAGAATTCCTTCAATTGTTGCTTTGTTTTGACAATACGTGATTGTCTGTGTCTTACATAACTGTTGCCATGGAATGAAAATTATATCGATTAACATGTACGGATACAGCTTTTTTTTTAAAAAAAATTTATTCCTTTTCCGCCGAACATATGCTTTATCTCATCTGTGCAAACTGAGAAAAAAAAATTCTGTCTGCAAATATCATCCTTACAAGAAAGGTAAATAGACTACACCCTTTTAATTGTGAATTCTTTTACTAGAACTACTGTATTCCACAGTTGACTGTTTCCATTATACTCCGTCCCAGCTAACTGTGGAGCAGGCATACGAAAACAAGTCTCTGTGCAAATAGTGACGCGAGACGGCTCCACCAGTGAACACGTGAGAGGAACGGAGTTGCGTGGAGTGGGAGAAAGCGACTGACGTTTTGCGCGACCTTGCTCCACAGTTAGCTCAGACAGGGTATAGATTAGCTGTTTCCCTTATGTTATAATTTTGTCAATATCTTTTCGTTATGAAAAACTAAATATGCTGACCAAGGCAGTAATTTATTTTATTAAAAACATAAACTAAACGTAACGTTTGAACCTTCTAGCAAGGTCTTCTTCAGACTCTGTATCAAGTACAAATCTAACAAGATACAAAAACAGGGCATTATATACAGGGTGACTGGTAATTAGATGTATTCCCTGAAAGGGGTTAAAGTAGAGACAATTTGCAATAAATTTGACCATATGATACCCCATCCGAAAATTAGTAGTTTTCGAGATAATCGAATTTCAATTGTTTCTTTAAAAAATGACAATTTTCCACATAAAAAGATGAATTGAGAAAAAAGTGCTCAATGTATGGAACAAATTTCAGCATTTTCTGATAGCTAACAAATAAGTGGTTTGTTGAGAAAAAGGTTTTTTCCCAAATAACAATCACATGTAAGTAACGGGTGGGTCTAAACTTACAAGTGATGATAAAAAAATGCACCCTTAGTTTACTTGGCAACGTATTAATAACAAAAATGGTATGACACGAAGCGTACAAATTACTTAAATTACTTCCTTGTGACATCTGCTATCCAACAAGGTACAAATGTTGCTTACATTCACTTTTGTGTACAAGAAATAACACTTCATTCATCTTCATGTGAATGGAATCAATGAACAATACAATTAAAGAACATTACAGGTCTTGCTCAAAGTGGGCACCTCCGTTACGAATTTAGGCACGCAGGTTTTTACAGACATTTGGTCTCTTAACTCGTGATGTGATTGTGTCCTTGATGTGTTGACCAGCTGTTAAGATCCTCTCCCTGAGCTCTTATTGCGAGTTGACCGGTGTCTTGTCATGTGGCTCCAAATGTAAAAGTCGCAAGGTGTCAAATCGATCGGCTGATCGAGCTGGGCAGTCATCATGCTGATAAATCATGTCACGTCTTGTAGCTAGAGGCACATCCTCCAACAACATTGCCATCCCGTTCCTCAAAAAATGTTCATAAGTGATGCCATTTAAAATTTAGGGCAGGAAAAATGGCTCAATCAAATGATTGTTGATTACGCCCATCCATACTTTTGCCTGGGCGTGCGACAGTGGCTGGATGAAAATTACCCAAAGAAATGGATTGACCGAGACGGCCCGATTCCATGGCCGGCTCGATCCCCCGATTTTACGACTTGCGACTTTTACATTTGGAGAAACATGACAAGACACCGGTAAACTCGCAAGAAGAGCTCAGGGAGAGGATCTTAACAGCTGTTCAACACATCAAGGACACAATCACATCACGAGTTAAGAGACCAAATGTCTGTAAAAACCTGCGTGCCTAAATTCGTAACGGAGGTGCCCACTTTGAGCAAGACGTGTAATGTTCTATAATTGTATTGTTCATTGATTCCATTCACATGAAGATGAATGAAGTATTATTTCTTGTACACAAATATGAATGTTAGCAACATTTGTACCTTGTTGGATAGCAGATGTCACAAGGAAGTAATTTAAGTAATTTGTACGCTTCGTGTCATACCATTTTTGTTATTAATACGTTGCCAAGTAAACTAAGGGTGCATTTTTTTATCATCACTTGTAAGTTTAGACCCACCCGTTACTTACATGTGATTGTTATTTGGGAAAAAACCTTTTTCTCAACAAACCACTTATTTGTTAGCTATCAGAAAATGCTGAAATATGTTCCATACATTGAGCACTTTTTTCTCAATTCATCTTTTTATGTGGAAAATTGTCATTTTTTAAAGAAACAATTGAAATTCGATTATCTCGAAAACTACTAATTTTCGGATGGGGTATCATATGGTCAAATTTATTGCAAATTGTCTCTACTTTAACACCTTTCAGGGAATACATCTAATTACCAGTCACCCTGTATATATATATACAAACATAAATGTAAAGAATGTCAGAGTGTGTACATAGGAGAAACGAAAAAGAGGCTGAAAGACAGGTTGAAACAACATAGGGATGATGTACGACTTAAGAGAGAGAGAAATGCGATATTTAAACACACGAGAGAAACAGGACATGACATAGAGTGGGATGAGGCTAAGCAGATAGGAAGGGAGAAGAGAATGCTAGTGAGAAAATGGAAGGAGTCGAAGGAAATAGAGAAGAAAGGTGAAGAAGACACAATGAACTGGAATGGGGGGCTGAAGTTAAACAAAAAATGGAAGAAGGTGTTAGAAAGAGTGGAAAGGACAAGAGAGAAAGAGGAGAGGAGAAGGAAGAAAAATGAAGGAAAAAGAGCGTGAGATAAAAAGTCCAACCACATTCTATATGGAAGTAAATATGTTTAGCCTTTTAGGTGAAAGTACAGTTGACAAGTGAAAGCCACCTGCTAGAAAGTTCCATAAAAACTTTCTATTAGTCTGGAGGGAGTAATATTTGTGTATATATAATGCCCTGTTTTTGTATCTTGTTACATTTGTACTTGATACAGAGTCTGAAGAAGACCTTGCTAGAAGGTTAAAACGTTACGTTTAGTTTATGTTTTTAATAAAATAAATTACTGCTTTGGTCAGCATATTTAGTTTTTCATAATCATGGAAACAAGGCTTAATGGTGTTATAGTTACTTTTAGTTATGTTTTTACACCTATTCCTCCATTCTTCCACTATATAGCTTTCAATTACTGTTTATCTCAAGGTATTTGATTGTATGATAAGAATTCGAAACAGAAACATTTGAAATATGTGTTCTCGATCTCACCCACCTGAATAGACAGAAAAGAAATAACTGCACGTGTTGGTTTCTTAATTCGTCGTTGATTGAAATCTCTTATAATAATAACACGTCAGGGCCTACTTACAGACTGCCGACCTCACCCCATACCTGCCGAGGTGGAAGAACATCCAACCAGTTACGGGGTGACATGTGGCCAGCACGACGAACCCCTAGTCGTTGTAGGTGAAACCTCTTATTCCTTGCAATTTTTTTCTCATAATTCGTTCACTTTCCATGCATTGTCTGACATTAATTTTAATATTTCATTATGTCGTTCTTGTTAATTAGTTTCTAAATATCCCCCTCCCCCCAAATCTCAAACTACAAGTTTAAATAAAAATTACTACCATTTAATATGCTCGGCTATGTATATTTAATTAGCTATATGTGTTGTGCTTTACGCTAAACATCAGACTGGATTAACTCTATTTGAAGAACTCAAAAAAAGTTAGTTTTCTTTTGCAGAAAGTTTAAAAAATATATTTTATGGCTTTTCTGAAGTCTAGTAACACATTTAAACACTTCTGAAACCTGATGCATTTTTATAAATATTCAATATGATGCATTCAGACATTTGATGCACTTTTATGAGCCAACTATTACTTTGATATAAATGTCAAACAATTCCTCGTCCCAAAAAGTCCATAAGCAGAACGCCCTTAGCATCCATGCTTCTGAACTCCTTATGACGCGAGCCCGCGTTTTCCGAACATGCATTTACTTTTCGCCCTTGAGCGCATGCGCCTTCACGTCTGATAACGAATCGATTGTTGTTCCTCGTAGACGAAGGATGGAGCTTGTCAACCATGTGCTTCTTTTTAATGACATTGATTTATACAATATTTTATAGCACAGGGAAACTTATATATTGAACGTCCCTAGTATAAGAAAGGAACTAGTTCTCAGAAGTCACGTGTTTTTGCACACATTAACTTTGTACTTGCAGTGGATGGAGAATATAAAAA
The DNA here is from genome assembly GCF_977018435.1 of Lepisma saccharinum. Classification (NCBI taxonomy): domain Eukaryota; kingdom Metazoa; phylum Arthropoda; class Insecta; order Zygentoma; family Lepismatidae; genus Lepisma; species Lepisma saccharinum. The sequence goes on along the minus strand of NC_139252.1, from coordinate 22,661,952 downwards.
GGATTCAATTGTTGTTTTAAGTCCACTTTATGCACAGAAAGGTTAATCGGGACTGGACCTACAGTTTAAAGTAAGATCCGAACCACTATGTGCCTCCACCGGGTATCGAACTCCGGCCCCCTTGATTAGAAGGCGATGACGCTACCACTGCGCTACCTGGGAGACCCTAATATAAAAAGGAACAGAAACAAAGTTAATGTAATAATACACGTGACTTATGACAAATTCTATTGGCTCATTGAATGGCATTTATGTCCAAGTCTTGCGCGTAGGAATACAGAGTCATATCCCTCAACGCAGCTGCTATATTGAAGCTGTAGGAACTTATATCATGAACTGCACCAATCTATTCATAGTCAAACACCACAATACTAAGTTCGTTCTTGCAGTTATGGGGAACAGCAGATCCGCTAAACAACACAATAACATAATTTTCTATTTAGAATAATCATACCCCAAAAGCGTAGACAGGATGACAGAATCTTCAGTCAAGTATCAAACAATTCTTAAGGGGATGAGGGACAATTTCGCACCATTTGTGCATTTATTTCAATATCGTCCGAATGGGCAATGCTACTGAGGGAAAAAGCTGTTCAACAGAATATGAATTTCTCCACATGTTGCAAGTGAAAGTGTTTTTTAAAGTTGATTATTAAGCTAGATACGATGTTTGAAAAATATGATGAATAAGAATTTTCAGAAACCCATGTATTCCTTATGGAAAATCAACTTCAACTTTACGGCTAATCAAATAGAAGTTTCGACATTTCCGTCTGTCAATTACTACTTCAGTCTGTCCTTTTTCCGTTGATATTTTTTTTATTCCATCGCAAGTTTGATATTCCCAAGAGAACAAATAAAAAAATACTTCCATAAGAGAAATGTATTACTCCTTACCTCCTACGGCCATCCTGGAAGTGTTGCCAAACCTGATGCACATAAAAGAGCTAAATTTCACCGTGAACGGAGTAAAAACTTTTAAGGAGCTAGATTTACGAAACTGGATAAAGTGCCTCCTGGGGTAATTTTAGGTGTCAAATGAGTGGGGTGTAGGTGAGGGGGCGCTGTTATTGCCGTTAGCTTTAAAGTGATGGCAATTTATTCTTACTTTTCACCGTCTAGACCCGGCGGCATCAACCATATCAATAAACAAGTGATGGTCGTATGAAATCGAAATTAAAGTATTCCCCGATAACAATATTACGTCCTCTTCACGTCAGCCAAGGGGCTATGAAGAAAAAGTAGCTGGGGATGTAAGATGCGGTGGGGCGACGCAGCCAATAAAACAATATCACGTCACATGAAAAATGTATACATATGACAGAAGTTGTCTATATAAGCCGGAGCCAATGATGACATCATAGTGGGGCAGGGGCGGGTGCCATAGTTCACAGCCAAACGAGTGCACGAAAGAGCCAGATCTGGCTCCACAAGGGCGAAGCTGGCAACAGTGATCGGCAGCTGCCGAAGAGAGAAGGACCTAGGGGAAATTGCCCCTCTTCCCCTCAGGCAAGAGCAGAATGATACAGTAACATTGTATTTGTTCTGGTCTGGTAGTAATGGATGCTAAGATTGTCTGTATTTGACCTATTTTTCTATCTCCGTTTTCTTGTTTATCTTTCTCGATATCTGCTTCTTTCTCTCTTTCTTCAACTCTTATTCCCTCGTTCCGTCTTTTATTCCACTATTTCTCTCTTTTTCTTATCTGTTTTCTATTTTTCTTCATCATATTTCTTTGTGCCTGTCTTTACTTATGTCTTAATTTCTTCATATATTTCTTTATTTTTAATAACTTTCTGTCGGATTCTTTCTATTATGCTTCTCAGTTTTTATCCTGCTGTATGCGAGACATTATTTCCCTACTGTCAATCATTATGATAATTTATCATGTAGACTCTTTGGATGGACTATTTCACGCGATGCCTGCACAGTGACGTTGTATGAAAAACAATTATTCTAAGCTTTCTCAAACTCACTGTGCTTGATCAGGCCCTGTTCGGAAGCTTGGAGCTAGCAATATCGTGATAGCACCTACCCTCATTTACAATTTAAGTCATAACTTTTACGCCATATTATGTAACTTGGTTAATTACAGCTATATTTGTATCACATTTAAAATATCCCGTTAATTTTCCATTTTGTGGTCCTTCTCAAACCGAGTATTTTCCCAGAGGACGTTACAACACTTATTGGACAACATTTAACCCCAGTTGCGGTGATTACAACCATTCATCTGTGCTATTTTAACACCACTGAGTTTAAACATTGACAAAAATGAGGCGTGGATGTCCTGGGATCACTATCTGTCTCGTTCTTACGCCACTGTTCTTATTTTAATTTTCTTATATATATATTTTTATTTTGATTTGAAAATATTGAATCCATATTGATGGGACACATTTCAAACACATTCACGTACTTTGAAGAGAACATTCTTGGGCTCTCGAAGTCATACAGGCGCAGCTAATCGGCCGGAATGGCCTCCAACTCCCTCCGGATTATTTCATCGAGTTCAGCAGTTATTTGGGGTCTTGTGGTGGACACCCTTTCCTACCCTACACCACAGGAAGTAGTCCTTTGGGGATTATATCTGGTGATCTGGATGGCTAATTGATATATCCCCGAATCTGGAAAGGAGGCGAGCAGGGAAACGGTCTCGAAGGGTTCTCATTGGCACTAATCCTGTATGACTAGTGGCACCATCTTGTTGAATCCAGATTTGTGTAAGACCGAGCCACCTCATTTAGGGAACGAAACACGTGATTAACATGGCGTTGTAGCGCTCAGCAGTGACTGTTATGGTTGGAATATTGCTCGACTGTATTGGTCAGGCGTTAAATGTTCTCTTCACTACGATACTTTCGAGGTCTCCCAGATGATATTAGCTGTTTCACGGATGGTTTTCACAGCACGCAGGACCACCTTCTGAGGTGGTGCTTCACGATTCTTGAAATGTTTTCTGAACCGCCTTTGTGATGTAATGATGAAGCTTCCACTAGTAAGGAATGCTTCCACATCGTAGGCTATTTCAACAGGAGTCCACAGCACCATAATTCATTCGAACAATAAAATGAAAATAGAATTAATATTAACTCCCATGCTCAGATTTCTAAATACCTACTGTCTGAAAATACAAAATAAAATGTGTCTCATCAATATGGACCACCCTGTACATTGAGCATAGTAAGTGTAACTGCGTTACTTTCTGAGCAAAGAAACTGTGAACAAAGTAAATGCAACAGAGGAAAATAACAACTTAGTAATTGCAACTTAGATTTTTTTTAAAAAAAGTATATTTTCGAAGACCCTTACTTTCTTATCAGTGGTTCAATCATTTGGACTCCGATTGACACTCTGTATTTCTTCTTCCGACTCACTATAAGGGAAGAAAGTTTGGCTGCATCGCTTTTTCATAAACGAATTTTATTTAATGCATTATTTGACGCATCTTGTAACAATTTCGTTATATTCTGACATACCAATCTCATATTTCCGTTCTTTCCAAACTAAAAATCATCAGTAAGAACTTCTTCTCTTGGGACTAGACCACTTGATTGATTGATTGATTTGGTGTTTTAACTCCACTTTGTGCATAGTAAGGCTAATCGGGACTGGTCCTACAGTTTAAAGTGGGATCCGAACCACTATGTGCCTCCACCGGGTATAGAACCCGGGATAGTCCACTTGAATCGGAAGAAATAAATGGGATATGCTGATATACGATACAGCTCTTTTCTGCATATTGTGAACGTATTCTGTATTTCCATGTTAGAGTATGAATGTTAACGGCGCTTCCAATTTTTTACCGATGAGGTGAAAATGTGATCCTCATGTCACCTCGATAAAAAATTTCCTTTGTATTTTTGAAATTATATTAAATAATAGATGCCGTATGTTGTTTTTCAATGGATTTGAAGAGAAACTCGAAACGAGAAGTAAGTATAAATTTGCTTTAAACTGACATCTTTCTAATATTTTAATGAAAACTATTTCCAGAGTAAAACTTTTATACTTACACTTACACTGCAAGATTGAGAATCTTTTAAAACATGAACTTTTCCAAGACATATTAAGCATCTTATATTAAAACAACTACACTGCCATCTAGGGTTGAAAATTGAATAAATGTAAAATAAATCAGTAACGACGTCAGAGAGACGGGATATCAACACCCCCACCCCCAACTTCGACCAGTCCTAGATATTATAAATAAACAGATATGCTTTCTAAGTTCGTGCACAGATAGGTTTATCGGAAGTGGACCTACAGTTTAAAGTGGAATCCGAACCACCATGTACCTCCACCGGGCATCGAACCCGGGACCGCGTGGTTAAAATACGGTTATATACCACCACGCCATCGCAAGTCAAATGTGCATTTTTATACAGTATTTACATGTGTACTAAATGTTACTGCTCCCCTATAATTGTTTCCGGGGCCGTCACTTTGTCGACAAGAAAGCAAACACAATTATAGGAAACGAAACATTTGTTAAAATTTGATGATATGATAGTATGTACGCATGATATGAGCAGTAGGGGTATATCGGGAAGGAATTTAACAAAAAAGAAGTATTAGCTTCAGGGTGCGAAATCACTGCACATTGGTGGGGGGAAGGAGCAGACATACAGACACACACACACACAGACACTATATATATATGCCGGGTGGTCCAAAAGTCCCGGAACGGTCGGTCACATATCGTGAGAAATACACATCGAATCGGAAAACGAAAAAATATGTGTTTAATAAGTGAAAGAAAGCTATTCAATGATATCCCCCCGCCCCTGAGGGTAGGACGGGGAGCAACTGTGAAATTTTAAAAGGAAACCGCCATTTTGTATTGTAGAATCGGAAAGAAGACTTCATTCCGAGTCCAACGAGCTATCAACCATCCTCCTAGCTCAATTAGGAACCGAGATATGGCGATTAAAAAAAAACAAAAAAAAACGCTCTGCCTCTAATTGAGCTAGATTGAAAGCGATTGCAGATTCGGAATCTGTACGTCAAGACCTTTCTTTCAATAGAGTATATGGTATACCCCCTTCCAATCATTGAATAGCGTTCTTTCACTTATTAGAGTAAGCACGTATTTTCTCGTTTTCCGATTTCTCACGATATGTGACCGTTCCGGGACTTTTGGACCACCCGGTATATAATCAAATTATATTATAAAATATACAATATATTACATCGACTGTCTTTCATTCAAAATATAATTGCAAATTGAAGATTTTGAAGTACTATTGATGCTATGAACAATGATTTGCGTAAGGGAGGAGGGACAAAAATTAAGATACATTAAAAGATAATAGTTTCCTGTATAAAACTCACATATAAATGCCATTACGTGTTTTATTAATATATTTATATATTTCGTGGTTGCTAACGAAAGGCGATGAGAGATGAAATAGCAAGTTGGTCTAATTTCTGTTCTGGGGGGGCTTACTGGGTTCAGTGTCCTAAGAGAGGAGGCTCTTTGTTGTCCGTTCTTTTTGTATGGTATCGATATTATTCTAGTCAAGTATATTCGAATCACAAAGTAATTGTTTATGTTCGCTGTTAAAACAAAAACTCTCCCCCCGCGGAAGAGTTTGGGGGGAATTTCAGGACAAGATCAGTTGGTGGGGGAGTTCCCCCTCCAGGATTTCGCACCCTGATTAGCTTCATATCTCAATTTGTGCCCATGCTCAGGACCAAAATTAAAGTATCGATCTTAATTAAAGGATCTGCTCATATCCGATGCTGAAAATGGTCTCCTTCCACATGCAAGCATTCTTGTACACGTCTCTCCAAATTCTGGAATACTTTTCTTAAAGTGGCGTCGGTAATGGCTTCAATCTCTTGACGTATAGCTTCTTTCAGGGTTGCGATTGTGGGGGTTTATTTCTGTATACTTTTCCCTTCAATAAGCCCCAAAGAAAGAAGTCGGGTAAGGTAAGATCAGGAGATCTTGGTGGCCAAAGATTTTTTGAGATAATTCGGTCTCCAAAAAGCTTTTAATTTCTCTCATGCTGACATTTGAAGTATGACATGCCGCACCGTCTTGTTGGAAATATCCATCAGTTAGTTCATCATGACAAACTCAGTGAATATTCCCAGGTAGACCATGCTTCATCCGTGAGCTCTAAAATCCCAGGATTCTGAGTAAGAAAATTTTGAAACCATAAACAAAACCGCACAGGTTTTTCATGGTCTGTCGGTTGCAATTCTTGAACACATGACACACGGTAAGCGTGTAGTTTTAATTTTTTTCCCCAGCTTTTTGACACGTGGAGTACGGGAGATTAGTTTCTTGGGAAAGTCTTTGCAATGATTTTGATGGTGATGCCAGTAATCGCGCTCCTTTACATCCTGTTTTGTCTCTTCAGACATTTTCCGGCCTCCTGAATGCTGTGTGACAAGACTTCCCGTTGTCTCTAACTTTCTTACCAATTTCTGGATACAACACTTTGAAGGTACACGTCTCACACGAAATTCAGTCTGAAATGCCCTTTGGCATGCTTTAAATGAACCAGTTTACCAGTATTTACGAACGAGGAACACACACTCTTCGATCGTGTACGTACATTGTAATCCCTATACATTCGAGCCAACACTACCGAGATGCATTGTCGCGGAACAAAACAAATGAAGGTTACTGGAAGAGTCCAAATCTATTACGAGGGGGTTAGATCCTGTTTTACATTGAGTTGAAGGTAGGCTATGTGCATACAAAATTTCAAGACAAACTTTAAGTAAATGGCAGTTTTATAGACAAAAGTTTGGGGCCTCTAGCGAGGGAATCACAAAAACAGTTATGTTCACGTGTACATAATTTCAGTTGGCATTATTGTTATAATCATTGTAACATTTATATATAGCCAGAGTCCTATTTTCACTATATATTTGGCGTGAACAAACATTTGTACATTTAATACAGCTATTTATGCTATACATCTTCATATTTTACATTTACATACCTGTTTACACTTTCACACCAAAAGTATTCACTTAACGTTATCTAAACAACACTGAGGTTGTTTCCAAAATAATAATAATTTTTTTGATATTGTAACATTTTCCATATAGTTCTTTTTAAATACAGTGTGAACAAAATGCTATTCATCTCATATTTTTCACTGTATTAGCTATTAACCAAATTACTGTACTGTTTTTCTTTTCTGGAAAATGTTTGAAATCTGGTCTTGTACACATAGAGGTTGAAAGTACTGAGGTGCTGCTCGACATATTTTCCTAGACATGTCGTTAGACAGGTCCAAATTCCCTTTACTTCATTAATACCATTCCTTGAATGAAATTTTCTCCTCTTTAATTTTGGTCTTTTATTTATCTCTTTCTTTTTTTTAAATTTGCCGTAATTTTTTAAAAAAAACTTTGAGAGTGGATTTTGGTGAATTCCTGATTTTTCTGCGTTGGAATTAATTCCGATTTCGACCTTTTTATTTTCCAATTACGCTCGTGTATTTTTCTCAAGTTCTGGTCACTCTTGACTGCGCCACATTCCATTGTTGAACTTCCGTCCAACACCGTCCAACTTTCAATTTGGAAGCGAGAGGAGGAAGAAGGACCATGTGTTTGACGTTGGCCAAAAGATGCCATCACGAACCGTGGAATGGAGTTGTGAGTCCATAATGTGAAACCTTTGTCACTTCCAGTATTCCCTCGCTTGAAATTTAGTACTTCCTTTCTCCGCTAGAGCTCCGCCCACCCACACGTCAAATCGCTTCGGAAAATCGGTCGACAGCTCCCCTGACACGTAGGGCTCCACAACTGGAGGTCGTAACGATCTAGAGGTGCGTCCGCACAAATTGTTTTTCCCCCCCGCACCCACCAGCACCAGCGGAGCGCAAGGTTGTAAATAAATCTTGTGTCCAATGCGCGCTTTTTGGCCTCTCACTTCCCGCTATTTCAGTGTTGCCAGTTTTAACCCCCCCTGCTCAGACGCCGACCCATCCGGAGAAACGAAGCTCGTAAATTTTCGGAGCGAAATGTGGGAAACAATTTGATAAAGAACGCAGATTCGGAACTCACTACAAGCATTTCAGAGCTTCAGTGTGTGCTGGAAAGGCTGCACGTGGAAAATGAGCCTAGCAGTGTTGCCACTCAAGATATTTGTAACTAAATAAGGGATATTTACTGGATCGTCCGATGCAAATTTGATACGACCATAATTTCATTCAGTGCTTTTTTGGGTGCACCTCCCATGTGTCCCAGTTAAAAGTTGCCCCGCTTAAAGACATTTATTTGTCTATAAGACATATGAAGGCTATATTGCACCAGTAAAATTGAATAGTCCATTGTAACGTGACTCATGGTAGATAATCAAGGTCATGAGTACATAACCTTCATTTCTTTTCATGATCCTTGGCGTGTACCTTTTTATCGGAGCCGGGATACTTTTAACTGGGACACCCTGTATATATAAATTGATTTTTTGGAAATCTCTCTCTAAAGCGATGTGTATTTTGACAGCAAATTTTCAATGGCAACTTCTACCACCGCCTCAGGGTTAGGCAACACACACAACGCCTTGCAGGATCAAAGGGTTTTTTTCTTTTGCCAGTGACGGTACATGCAAAGTAACCGAGATATGCTAACATACTAGAAATATAAATGAAACTTTGTGTACTGTAAAGGAATTAGGATACTGCGGTATAAATGGAACGTTAAGAAAAAGTGCCAGTAATTGCTAATTTCTCTTTTTTTTTAAGTTTTTGTCTCTAAATCCCTGTCATGGTTGGTAATTTCTATTTATTATTCTTGGATTCTCTCTCTTTCTTTAAAACGATTCTCTCATTATTGTAGCCAGTGGCGTGCACAGGATTTTCGAATTGCTTTTACTTTTGTATATACTGATCGTAGGTCCAACTGTCGGCTGACCCACTTTTTGCTACATAGCTCTCTCTATCTGTCCACCAATCGTTCTCGGGGGTGTATGGGTCGATGAGTGTCAACAACTTCAGTTGTGAAATAAAAGCTGTAGGGGTAACATCGCTCTTGCGTTGCAACGTTGCCATGCGTACGTCTGTTTTTGTCACATGTTTTTATTGGCTTGTTTGTACAGTGTTTTGGTATTTTGTGTAGAATTTTCCCGTGCTTTCTGTACTATTTTACAACTTTTGTCCTGTAACGGCGCTAGTGAACTCCTTCTTTCCCCCATTTTACAGTACGTTTAGCAACGTTTAGCAGTGTATCCAACGCTCATTTGTTTCGTCCCGCCAACAACGTTCTGGTGCCTTGCGACACGAAAATGCCCGATGCCAGTCGAAGAGTTGTTTCCCAGTCGCCAGCTGGAAATGCGAGCACTATAGTAGTCAGTCCTCATTTCGCCACTTTTGTAGCCATCGGCTCACTTGTCTGCACCAGGACAAGAACTGCCCACTTTAATTTCTATCGTATTTTGAAAGGTTTATCACAAAATCCTGCTTCAGCAATGACGGCGAATGGGTTTCAAAACTGGAGGTGCAATGACAGTTTACTTTCTCTTCGTCTCGTGAACGCATGAGTCACTTGTGGAAAAAAGGACAGCTTACTCTGCGACGACATTCATGAGCATTTCTACATTCTGATTTCTTCATATAGCAGAAGTATTTATTTTACACGAGACCTCTGGACGAAGCTTATATTACGAGGTGGTATCGAAAAGTTTAGAGATTAGCTCTGTTTGCAAGAAAGTACTTTATGTACCTACTTTTACATACTAACACCTTCAAAATAGTCCTCTTGCACAGCGATACAGCGTTCCTGACATTTCTGGAATGTGTCCTGGAAGTCTTCCTTTCAAAGCGTGTCAAGCACCTGTTGCGATTCTATCTGGATCTCCGCAATGGAGTCAAAACCTTAACATTTGAGTTGGATCTTCATCTACGGAAAGAGGTTGAATTCCGCAGGGGCCTCATTGCAGCTGTGGCACATTTATCCAGTTTCACGCAGAATTTGATATTCGCTCTGTTCTAACTTGCTGTCCATGATGGAATCGCAGATTTCGTAACGCACGTGGTTAGAATAGCACCAGTTGCACAGCTCCCGATGTACACAGGACAATGGCTCTTGGCACACTGACTCATGAATGTCGGTGCTCCCTGTGACTGTGCATGCAGCCTTGTGCTGCCATCTGTTGTCGTGTTACAGAACCAGTCTCGAAACTTTTTAACATAACCTCGTACATTTCTTGGATCTGAAGTGACGCATGCGTCAATTGTGGGAAAATAATTACTAATGTCTTTCACTTCAGATCCAAGAAATGTAATATAAGCTTAGTTGAGTGCTCTCGTGTAAAATAAATACTTCTCCTATATGAAGAAATTAGAATGTAGAAATGCTCATGAATGTCGTCGCAGAGCAAGCTGTCCTTTTTCCCACAATTGACGCATGCGCAGCATGCACCGCATGCGTTCACGAGACGTCTCTGGGGGCGACTAAGGCGTTTGCAGCAGCGCGCATTGCTTTGCTCCGCTCACGCGTTCAGTCCCGTTCTGCACAGAGTTTAGAGACAGCGTGTAGGAGTTAATTTAGGGGAGAGGGAGAGAGAGTTCAAGTTAGTTGATTCTTGTGTACATATTTACGTATGGGTGGTATGTGAAATTGTAATGTCAGATGAGAATTCTAGGAGGGGCCATTTGTAAGTCAGGAAGGACGGAACCCAACCCTACCAACTCTTCCCGCTAGTGACATCTATGATCTAAACCGCACAGCATATCCAAACAATTTCTATACTCTGTCCTGAATATCTCCGGAGAAAGCGAACGAAAACAAGATTCTACCCAAAGAGTGACTCGAGACGGCTTCACCAATAAACACTGAGAGGGAATGGGATCGCGTGGAAGGGGGAAAGCGACTGCAGTTACCAGCCTTCGCTGCGGCGTGTACTGCCACGCTCTGCCCACTCAACCCCCCCCCCCCCCGTCTCTGCTCCAGGGATGATCGGGACAGAGTATAGCCCTTGCGGTTCATCAGTCCACAAATAACCACACTGTTCCTTCTGACCAATGGCCTTGGCAACACTGAGCAACTGTACACCGACACCATGTCTCGTTAGTGAGAGGGTGTGGCCGCTCGCCTGTGAGTTATTGGCCTTGCTATTTGGAAATAACTTGTCTTCCTTTCTTCGGAGTACCTCACAACTGGGACTCTACCAAAAACTACTCTTGCCTACCCTTCACCCATCTTCCAACATCTCTCTTTCATAAGCCTCACAAAACGAAGACAACTGACAATCGGTTCCCTAGAAAACATTGTTGCCAAGTCATCGAGCTATCACAATCAATGACGATTGGTGTTCATTCACTGTTTAGCTCTGGTTTTATGGTATTGTATTGATTCTACTGGTAGTGTACAGATGGAGTAAAAGTCGTGTACAAGCTTATTGTGAGCAAGGTTAAATTACAGGCATTCTATAACTTGTAAATGGCTAGTATTTATTGTTTTGATCGTCCTTTATGTATTAGAGCTGACGTATCACCTTCCCTTGACAGGAAATAAATGTTAAATGCAATCATTGTAACTGAGTACATGATTATTTTGTTGTAATATTTTAACATAGTTGTGATGACACCAGGGAATGTTGACACATCTAAATATCTACAATGTTGTAACCTTCTTATTTCCATCGTAATTACGAGGGGGTTGTGTCGTTGTTTGACGTATAAAGTAAGGGGCGTGAAGAAATAATTAACGACTGGTTTGCTTGGCTTTATTGCTTAGAAATGATCGTAATTCAGCATTGGTGTGAATGCAGTCAGCTTCGTGCTGCTTCCGTCATGTTGAGACCTGGAGTTTCTACATCCATGTCTGCTAATCAACGTGAAAATCTACCACTGCTAATACCGATACTTTAAAAACTGAAATGAAACAACCGCAAATACAGAATTTTGCAGAAGAATAAGCGCGAATGGAAAACCAGGAACCCAAATTCAACACCGGAATAAACTCGAAAGGAACAACCGCAACCCAAAATTCAGCACCTGAATAAGAGCGAAAGGAACAACCAAGAATTCCTAATTCAGCACCGGATTAAGCGCGTGCGAACCAAAAATTCAGCAGCAGAAAAAGCACGAAAGGAACATCCGTGAACAGCAAAATTCGGAACATGCATAAACGGGAGAGAACACCCGCGAACCCAAAATCCAGCATCTGAATAAGAGCGAAAGGAACAACCAAGAATTCCTAATTCAGCACCGGATTAAGCGCGTGCGAACCCAAAATTCAGCAGCAGAAAGAAGGGCGAGAGGAACACCCGTGGTGCACAATAAAATTCGGTACATGCATAAACGGGAAAGAACACCCGCGAACCCCAAATCCAGCACCTGAATAAGAGCGAAAGGAACAACCGAGAATTCCTAATTCAGCACCGGATTAAGCGCGTGCGAACCCAAAATTCAGCAGCAGAAAGAAGGGCGAGAGGAACACCCGTGGTGCACACTAAAATTCGGTACATGCATAAACGGGAAAGAACACCCGCGAACCCCAAATCCAGCACCTGAATAAGAGCGAAAGGAACAGCCGGGAATTCCTAATTAAGCACCGGATTAAGCACATGCGAACCCAAAATTCAGCAGCAGAAAGAAGGGCGAGAGGAACACCCGTGGTGCACACTGAAATTCGGTACATGCATAAACGGGAAAGAACACCCGCGAACCCAAAATCCAGCACCTGAATAAGAGCGAAAGGAACAGCCGAGAATTCCTAATTAAGCACCGGATTAAGCGCGTGCGAACCAAAAATTCTGCAGCAGAATAAAGGGCGAAAGGAACACCTTTGAACACAAAGTTTCGGCCAGGGTTTCGGAGCGGAGTGTGGAGCGTACTAAAGGAGCGCTCCGGAGCGACTTTGAAGCGTCAGTTCTACTCCGCTCCTCGCTCCGGAGCGGAGTGTGATACGACAGCACTCCGATCCGGAGCGGAGTGGTTCGACTTCTTGACAGACACGCTCCGCTCCGGAGCAGAGTAGTTCGACTTTTTGAGACGTACGCTCCGATCCGGAGCGGAGCGTGATACAACAGCACTCCGCTCCGGAGCGGAGTGGTTCGGCTTTCTGAGACGCACGCTCCGATCCGGAGCGGAGCGTGATACCGCAGTACTCCGCTCCGGAGCGGAGTGGTTCAGATTTTTTAGACGCACGCTCCGATCCGGAGCGGAGCGTGAGACAACAGCACTCCGCTCCGGAGCATGGTGCTTTTGACAGCACGCTCCGATCCGGTTATTAGTTTTATTTTTACACGAATAATGGGAATAATGAATATGAATATGAATAATGGGAATGTGCACATTAAAACCGACTTCCGTGACGGAGCCTGCAGTCCTGTTTCCACGTACTCTAGTTGTTTGTCTGTATGATCGACCCCGCTTGGAGGCGAGGGGCAGAGTGGATCATGCTTCCTTATGGTTCTAGTCGAACGAGTGAAGGAGGAGGTGCGCAGGGACTTTTGGCCGAAGCTTTTTTGTTTGTGGTCGCTCTACAGCACAGCACCCTATGACGTCAGGGATCCGTGGGGTGGTTCAAATCCCAGCATGGGCTTGTACAGGGTCAACGAAGTTAGTAATAAGTTTGTTTTATACACTTGTATGTTCAATTGTATCTTCTGCAAATATGCTGCTGTATAAAGAAACAAACTGCCGGAGTACTAAGTGAGGCGAGTGTACAATCTTTGTGTATATCGTTCATCAATTTAATCATAACATCGATCATCCCCATCTTCGCGATTAGCCAAAAGCGACAAAGAAGAGAAGTAAAATAAACTAAATCAATCAATCAATCATGTAAATTAAACATTGGTGAAACAATACAAGAATGTTGTTTTGGCTAGAGAGAGAGAGAGAGAGTACATAAATTGTTCATTTGATGCAAGTTGAAATATGAATTACGTAAATAGTATTTCTGTATTGAGATGTACTATTTTGTATTGTGACTCTTAGATATAGGAGTTTGAATGTTATGTGTTGAATGGGTTACGAATAATTTCAAGCAATCAGTTTTTCTGCTTTGCGGATTTATCCGACCCCCCTCCCCCATACAACAGACAGCTTCGTTTTGTGCCGTATTCCGTGTTCCTTGCAGGTGACTCAGTGCAATCGGATAGCGCATTGGTCTTGTGCCCGTTTCAAGAGAGGAGGAGGGTGAAACTGGTACATAGCTTGTTTGTGTGTGCTTTCGGGGTTGAGAACTTCGTTCGCTGCGCTGTACGTTGCGTTCGACTTATCCGTACATGGTAGAGACAACGACTTTGCCAGACAGATCCAGTGTTGCCAGTTGTATTTGAATTATGCTACACCAATTCTGGCTAGATTGTTCTCTTTTAAAAGTATGACTTGCGCGTGTTGTTCTTCTCTTCACTGTCATAAAAAGAAGCCTTTAAAAGCTGTGTTCTCTTGTATCATTACATGCATATTATGTGTGCTTGTCAACAGTGGTGTATGGACATTTAATGACATTTTTAACGCCGCTGATACATGGACGTCTTCAGGATTTTTTCCAGGGAGGGACAAACAAGGTATTTTTCCAAGCGAGGGTGCCAGAATGAGGCAGAATTTTCCCAAAATAGTATTACTCCCTTTAAAAAAAATCTACAGTTTGAAGTTATCATGTTCCTGCAACGCCCTTGCAATAATTAACATATATTACTGTGACTGAAATGAAATTATATGTTGTCAACTTCATACATTCAAAAATCGAAAAGTTAGAATTATCAACCTGAATTTCCAATTACTTTAAACTTTTCCCTTTCGGTACATTCAAAGTATCATACATAACCAGCGTAAAGGAAAGTTAGATATGGCAATCGTGCACCAGCGAGTGTTTGGCATGAACACCTGTCTGCCTTTTATTTTCCTCCGTACAAATTGCTTCGCCTTTCCTCTGCGTGATCCTGGCCTTTAGAAGGTCGAATGGATTCCCTGCAGTAGTTTCGCCAGTGTTACTCGAACCAATATCCCGGAATAACTCACTTCTCCCGCGCCGTGGACTGTAACGTCGGGCCGATATGCCGAAGTGCTTAGCTCGAACCAGAAGTTGAATCGAAATGAGTTTCAGTCGCAATCCTTGGAGAAATGAATGAGTGGTTCCATTCTCTCAACTTATAAAACCACAGGTGGCACACCTGCTATTGAAATATATTGTCCCCAGAAGTAGTAGTAGAGTAGTAAAAATGATAATGAAAATGTAATAATAATAATAATAATAATAATAATAATAATATCGCTCTCTTCACGAAAACAGTCCAGTGAAGATCGAAGCTTCCCCTTGCCTCCTACACACCCCTTGCCCTCCATGTTTGCCACAGTTCTTCTACGCTTCACAGTTGACACATTGCACGTTGTACGTATGCGGGCGGTTCATTGTGCCTTCCCTGGTGTATTGTGTAAGGATTATTCCTTGCTTATTGGCAACACTGTAGGTGAGTGACGTAATCTTGTCTGGACTGTTTCCGTGGCGTTTAGTAATAATCAGTTTTATAACAACAATAAAGGGCGATTTTCAAATGCCGTACAAATTCCACAAACAAAATTACAAATGTACTCGGAACCTTTGATCGTTAGTTTTTTGTATACACTCGTATTATCCAACCTCGGAGCGCTCCGGAGTCGCTCCGGAGCGGAGTGGGCAAGTTCTTTGAATATCGCTCCTCGCTCCGGAGCGGAGCGTCACAAGGTATCGCTCCGCTCCGGAGCGGAGTAAATCGTTCCCTAAAATTTCGTTCCTCGCTCCGGAGCGGAGCGAGAAATTTTCCAACTTCCTCTACTCCGATCCGGAGCGGAGCGTGCCAAGGTAGCGCTCCGCTCCGGAGCGGAGTGAACCATTTTCTAAAACTTCGCTCCTCGCTTCGGAGCGGAGCGACAAATTTTCCGATTCCCGCTGCTCCGCTCCGGAGCGGAGCGGGCTAAGACATCGCTCCGCTTCGGAGCGAAGCGGACAATTTCTTCGAATCTCGCTCCTCGCTCCGGAGCGTGGGCAACAGCCGGAGTGTTGATCCGCTCCGCTCCGAAACCCTGGTTTCGGCACAAGAATAAACGCGGAAAGGACACACGCGAACCCAAAATTCAGCACCTGAATAAGAGCGAAAGGAACAACCGAGAATTCCTAATTAAGCACCGGATTTAGCGCGTGCGAACCCAAAATTCAGCAGCAGAAAGAAGGGCGAGAGGAACACCCGTGGTGAACACTAAAGTTCAGTACATGCATAAAAGGGAAAGAACACCCACGAACCCAAAATCCAGCACCTGAATAAGAGCGAAAGGAACAGCCGAGAATTCCTAATTCAGCACCGGCTTAAGCGCGTGCGAACCCAAAATTCAGCAGCAGAAAAAGCGCGAAAGGGACAACCTACAAACGGATTTAGCACGAACCCAAAGTTCTTTATCAGAATAAGTGCGAAGTATAAATAAGCGCATGTATACACTATCCCCGACATCTTTGGAGCAAGTAGACAGAGTAGAGGAAGGTTTTCCGCGATGTTCTCCCCTCTGTTGCGGCTGTGCAGCACTGTTGCCAACTTCGCTCTTTTGGAGGCAGATCTGGCTCTTTCGTGCACTCGTTTGGCTGTGAACTGGAGCACCAGCCCACCTGCACCACTATGGTTCCTTCACTGGCTGCAGTCTATCTATCCATATATTCTGTACATGTTCCTTTTATATTCATATCAAAATTTGAACACGTTCTCAGCATTTTCAATCATACAAAATGGATCACGTGCTCCAAAGAGTCGAACCATTATAAACCTGAATGAAATGCCTGGTTTGGCAACTTGAACTCGTAGCCACATTGATAGTTCAGTGGGGGATTTGGAAAATGTCGTGTCAAGTAGCAGTGGCGTACCTAAAGGGAGGATTAGTGGGTGTCATACTCCGCCCCCTTTGGTCAAATATTCCCAACATAAACTACTAAAATAAGAAGACAAAATCAACCATTTACGGTCTAATCATGGATACGTGACTAGCTTGCAGCAGCGTTGAAGATATATCTCAACGAACAAGATGTTAGACGGAAAATATGCTCTTTTTTTGTCGGTTTTCTAGTCACAGACAGAGGCGCAACCACGATTTTTTTGTCTGGGGTGGGGGGCAAGTACCAGGATCAATGTACCAACAACAACAACAATAATAATAATAATAATAATAATAATAATAATAATGGCATTATTATTATTATTATTACTAGTGGTAGTAGTAGTAGTACTAAAAACATTATTATACGCAAAGAGGGAGTAGAAGTCGGTACTAAAGCATTTGCTTGGAACAAACTATTTGAAATACTTTTTTCAACACCGTCAATTTCACATTAGCTAATAATGGAAAACAAGCACACAAGCTGTATTTTTGAATGGCAGAAAATGAATGATAAATTGAGGACTAAAAGTGGTAAACGTTGTAAGTGCCCAAAGCGAAAGTTGCATCGTTCTGCACATCAGCCCGTAAGAACGTGCACACTAGTGACCTCTTTACACGCCCTTTGAACTACTTAGAGGGCTACTAGCCACATTTCACGTTTACCACATTATAAAGCATGGCACATTTCACAGTTTAACGTGGAAAACGGTGTTTGAATTATTGTGGCACTTACAGCGTTTACCAATTTTAGTCTTCAATTCATTCCGAATATAATTCTTTTTGTACGTATAACATGTATAACTTTCATTTACAACATATGTTTTACACATATGCAACATGAAGCAACATAAAATAAGAATATACATATGCATTCCTAATTGTCATTAAGAATGCTAACATTAATTGTGTACGTATTCAAAGTTTATTCAATACATATCTACAACACATTTTTGAATACATTACATTGTAGAAAAGAATCACACTGCGATCGAATGGAGCAAGAAAATTTTTAGATCGCTCGGCATCCATGGCCGACTCCCGCCGCCTTCTAGCTAAAGCTCTCAACCTGGCGATACCGGGATAAGCAAGTATTGCAAGCGAAGCGAGCAAGATATTTTGCGAAATATATTTTAATATCCATAAGATTTGAAATCGAAGGGGCAATTGCTCATCTGTGCCCCCCCTGAAGGTGCCCTTGGCCAGGGTCTGTTGGGTTTAAGTAACAGTCTTAATATCACAATATAAGCGTTTTATTAACAGTAATTGATTTAACTAGCAACTAGTTAACAACACACGTTTAAAACACTTCCACGAATATACTTAGTTTACACAAACCTTACAGAAGCCAATCTTTTAATTAAATTCCAGCTCTGCTATTTCCAGTAGATTATAAGCCGTAAAATAGTCACAATATTATCACAAAATAACTTTCAATCACACAAACTTGGACTTACATTAAAGTCATCTTTCATATTTTCTTTCCATAACACCACCGCAAGATACAAATCTCTAACTTTTCCCATCGTTACCAACTCGCTTAATTTAGCGGAGTTCCCAACCTCGCACAGAAAATTATCATATGACCATACAGGCCCTCCTATACGAGTGATAACACTAGAAATCTACTTTGACCATACAGGCCGTGTTATACAATGAACGAATAACATTTGGTTAAATGAACATAAACAGAACTAATAAGTCTTTTGCTACGACAAAACTTGGGTCGTTGCAAACCCCTCCCTTTTGGCACAGTATTCCTAAAAAAAAAAAGAACGTCAATGGCAGGAAAATATGAATACTACTAATAAGTGTAACCACTCCCATTCGAAATTTTTGGGTACGCCACTGTCTAGGGCAGTGGTTCCCAAAGTGGGCGCCGTGGCTGGATTACAGGGACGCTGCGAAATTTTCTAATATTTAATTGTTAGTCTACACATAGTTTTAGATAGGCTATCATTGTTCCAAACATATGCTTATTTAGTACTTTTTACACATAAAATGTGTAAAAATTTGAAATATATGTTTATTTTTTAACTGACCGTTGCAAGTGTTAGATGTGGCCGCGGTGGCTCAGTCGGTAACGCGTCTGACTACCATGCTAAAGGTCCCGGGTTCGATCCCCGGCTGGTTCAAATCCGGGAACTTTTCTAACGGTGGAAGCGGCCCCGGCACCCACCCAGCGTCGAATAACATGGGTACCTGGGGGAATCCCTGGGGGGTAAAGGCGGTCAGGGGCGTGATGCTGATCACATCACCCCCACTCACGACCGGATCAAGAAAGTGTGGGGCGTTACCCTCACACCCCCTATACCCCTTCATGGCGTGGTGCTATGCACAGGGGAACACTTTACCTTTTTTTTTTTTTTTGCAAGTGTTAGATAGGTATACATTCTGACTTGGGGTGCCGGATAAATTTTGAAACACTAAGGACGCTGTGAAGTAAAAAATTTGGGAACCCCTGGGCTAGGGAGTTTACATGTTATAGTTCACAGCACAGCATAAACTTTTCGATGAAGGTTTATTTCTTTTTTTGTTGTGTATCTGGCAACCTTGAACAGAACAGGGAGAGAGCCTGTGGTTCCAACCCCTCCATATTATTCTTCCGTGACAGACCTGGAGCCTTTGCTTTCCCTAGAAGACCGCCTATTCTTTCCATTCTCACGTCCTGGAGAGGAATTTACTGGGCACTAAAAGCGAAGGGAAATATGTGAGCTGATAAAAGTCTCCATTAACAAGTGGAGCTGCATTTTCGTTGCGAGACGTTAAAAAATCGGCGGAAAATTAGCGCCTGCCCTCCAACCCCAAGTCCACCCGTCGGAAGGTGTTATTAACAACGCTAAGAACTCCATGATCGATGTTCTAACGGTGATAATATTTGATTTAGCTTTGTGTGTTATAATTTTTATCCTAATTTTCTCCTCTTTATAGGATTTCAAAGATGAAACGATTTTCTTTCGTCTTGTCAAGACAACTAAATTCCGTGTCGTGAGGGTGAATGAGGAATAAACTGCGAAAAGGATTAAGTCTGAAATGAAATTTTAGTACAAGAAAAGAAGCGTGTAAAGAACAATCTTGGAGGTACATTAACCCCAGTTCCACATTCAGCGATCTGCAACACCGGAACAAGCCAGAAAGGAATATCCGGGAACTGGATAAGTGCGATAAGGAATTTACAACGCAAGAATAAGCACGAATGGAGTCTACAGCATAGGAATAAGCACGAATGGAGTCCACAGCACAGGAATAAGCACGAAAGAAGTCCACAGCACGGGAATAAGGACGAATTGAGTCCACAGCACAGGAATAAGCACAAAAGGAGTCTACAGCACAGGAATAAAGACGAATTGAGTCCACAGCACAGGAATAAGCACGAATGGAGTACACAGAACAGGAATAAGAACGAATGGAGTCTACAGCACAGGAATAAAGACGAATTGAGTCCACAGCACAGGAATAAGCACGAATGGAGTCCACAGCACAGGAATAAGCACAAAAGGAGTCCACAGCACAGGAATAAGCACAAAAGGAGTCTACAGCACAGGAATAAGCACAAACGAAGTCTACAGCACAGGAATAAGGACGAATTGAGCCCACAGCACAGGAATAAGCACGAAAGAAGTCCACAGCAGAGGAATAAACACGAATGGAGTCCACAGCACAGGAATAGAGACGAATTGAGTCCACAGCACCGGAATAAGGATGAATTGAGTCCACAGCACAGGAATAAGAACGAATTGAGTCCACAGCACAGGAATAGCCACAATAAGAGTCTACAGCACAGGGATAAGTACGAATGGAGTCTACAGTAGATGGATAAGCACCAAAAAAGTCCACAGCTCAGGAATAAGGACGAAAGGAGTTTACAGTACAGCACAGGAATAAGGACGAATTGAGTCTACAGCACAGGTTTAATCGAGATAGGAATCTACAGCACAGGAATAAACACGAAAGTGAATAAGAACAAGATAAAAGCTTCAACACAGGAAAAAGCACGAAATGAATCTACAACACAGGAATTAGCACGAACTGTACATATATACACACACAACACAGGAATAAAAACAAAATTAATCTACAACACAGGAATAAGCACGAAAAATCTGGAACACAGGTATAAACATGAAAGGAACACAGAAGCATTATAGGAATCAACAGCACAGGAACAAGTACGCAAAGGAACAACCGTGAAGAAAACTAATCAAATTATAATATCAAATTCTGGCTTAATTTCTCTTGAAGTTTTTTCAGAGATCCGTGTGAGGCTTTCTAAAGCAAATGACATTGCCAAAGCAAAGAGGGATGAAACTAGATAACTAGATAAGTTTAGCAGCGGCAACAGAGTACAAGAATCGCCAAAGATATGCGAGTACGAGTGGGAAGACGGCATCAGTGGGCGAACCTACTTATCTATTGTACACAGATGAACCTGCACCTTGAGTAAGAACACTATCTACCAATCAGAAAACCAAATTTGACATTGTCGAACCAGTACGGTAAAAAAAAAGAGCATCTTGTTTCTAAGCTACATACCATCTCCATTTCTTCAATTTAAGCGATAAGTGGGTATCAGTAATGGAATCTCATGTTATCTGAGGGCATGTCTTTATCCTTACCTCGCACGTACCTATTTATATGCAAAAGATCTTTTATGTATTCTGAGTCACCGCCACGCCTCAATAGTTCTCAGCCCCCCTAACAGATGTCGGCGGTATATCAAAGGACTTGTGGGTAGAAAGAAGAAACGTCACTTCCTGCCACTTTTCACTGCATCACCAATATCATTTTCCCCTCCCACAAGCCCTATAATCTTCCGCCATGTAGATCCCAAGAGTATTGTCAGTCAGAAGAATCAGGAGATGGGCTGAGTAACGCGAACCTCTCCTTAATGTCGGCAAGTCCATTATATTGTTTATACAGCGATGTCTCTTTCTTTTTCAAAGGTCTCGATTGGAAGGGATCAAAGTAGGTGTCCGCAGTCCGAAAGATTTAATTGGCCCTAATCGACCAATCAAACCAAACTGTTTCTAGTGTCATGGTGAGTTCGAGTTCATTATTTTCTTGTAACCCATATGGCAGGTTCTTGCATGCCGATGCACATGAGGTTTCAACAATGTTAGCACTTGAAAGATTGGTCTTTTGTTGGCTTCTTGCATGGATCAAGTACGACTGCTCTCTTATCATCCGTACGATCCATCCGGGTTTTTATGAAATTATTTTTTTCCTTTGTATGCACAGAGGCTAAGAAAAAATTACTAATATCTACGAAGGATGATGTTAGAATGGATATACATGAATATTGATTGATTGTTTTGCTCTATTTTACTTCGCTTCTTGTGCCACTTTTGGCTAATTTGCGAAGATGGGGATGAGTGATGATATGATGAAATTGATGACTGGACACTCACAAACATACATGTCCAAGCCGGGATTGGAACCCGGGACCCCTGGCGTCGTAGCGCGATGTGCTAAACACTCCGCCACGGGAGCCGGCATACATTAATATCATATTGGATATTTTAAGCTATATGAACAGGTCAGGCATTCATTTTGGTTAAAATAGGCAGGCAAAAAGGCATTTATAAGGTGGAAAACAGGCACCAGAATGAAAAAAATAGGTACAATTATCCGAGAAAAGTCACTTACTTGGTGCGTACTGAAAGTCGTGATGAACTTTTTATTTCAGACGTAAATGTTCACGTAGAGCGATGCGCTGTATAAGACAGTTAGAACCATCTATTGTGACAACATACACTTCAAAGTGGGGTGATCGCAGCGAGTAGCGAGTAATGGCTCCGTTTGACACGTCGTTTCGCCAGCGTGCAGTAATTGAATTTCTGTTGAAGGAAGGTGCATCGGCATCAGATATCCACCGCCGATTGCAGGAAGTGTATGGTGATCAGTGTATGGCTGCCAGTAGCATCAGGCGATGGATAAAACATTTTAGAGGTGGAAACACAGACATCAGTAATCTCCCTCGCACAGGCCGCCCGAGAACTGCCTCGAACAACAGGAACGTGGCTCGCGTCCAGGAAATCATCCAGGGGAACAGGCGTGTTTCGGTTAGGGAACTTTCACACGTTGTTGGAGTAGGGCACAGTGCTATCCAGGAGATGATTGGTGTACTGGGTTACCGGAAAGTGTGTAGCAGATGGGTGCCAAGGGATTTGAATGCGGCACAGAAACGAAACAGAAAATATGTTTGCACGGAACTTTTGGCGCGGTACCGAACAGAGGATGGAGGCGAGGGTTTCTTGAAGTGTTTGGTTACTGGAGACGAAACCATTTTCCACCTCTACGAGCCTGAGAGTAAACGTCAAAGCCTGGAGTGGCGCCATCAAACATCACCAAGAAAGAAGAAACCGAGGACAATGTCATCAGCTGGCAAAGTAATGGGAACTGTCTTCTGGGATTCGGAGGGTGTTCTTCTCGTGGACTTTCTCACTCCTGGGGAAACAATCAATGCATCTCACTACGTGCGCACTTTGAGAAAACTTCGTCGTGCTATTCGTGAAAAACGTCCTGGCAGGGATAGTGTTATCCTCCAACACGACAATGCCAAGCCGCACACAGCACAGCTAACGAGGAATGAAGTTGCCAGATTTGGGTGGGAACTCCTTCGACATCCTCCCTACAGTCCAGATCTGGCTCCTTCTGACTTTCACTTGTTTTCTTTTCTGAAAGAACACATGCGGGAAAACAGATATGACACCAAAAAGGAAGTGGAACTTGCCGTTAGGAGAATACTCAGACGTGCCCGAACGGAGTTCTACAACAGAGGAATTTTCAAACTTCCAGAACGTTGGCAAAAATGTGTCGATTTAGATGGTGATTATGTTGAAGACTAATAAAGGTATGTACTTTAACAGGCATATATTAGATTCTTTTTTGTACAGTTTACTTCCTTCTTGTAACATGTTGATCACGAGTTTCAGTACGCACGATATATCTATAATGTCATTCAAAAAGTTGAAATCTACATGGAAACAACATTTTTACTTTCCTTTGTTGCACATAGCCACTAGTTTTTCTCGACATTCATAGCTGTGTCAGAAAGAATGCTTTTTCATTACAGAAAATAATATCTCTCCCTCGACAGAAGTAATTGAAACATTCATGAAACAGGCTATTGGAGGTGGAATTCATATCATCAAGAAAAGAATTTCCACCTTTAAGCATATGACAAATTGCTTTCAGTTTTTCCAATTTCACACTTGCACTTTTCAGCCAACTCTGTTTCTCCTTGCACTTCAATGAGCTGCTGCACCAGTTCCTCGAAGACTTCCATGGACGCTATAAGAGATTCTCCCTTCCATCCAGCTTTGTAATTGCCTATGGCAACACCATAATGTGCTAATATATAACGTTTTTGATATTAAGATAAGCTATATATATTTAGAAATAAAAACTTTCTAAAATTTCATTGATCCCCGGCGGGCGAGAACAGACATGTTTTTTCCACCTGTTCAAGCGGCTCCGGCGCTCCTGCCAGCGTTGTATAAAGTGGGTACCTGGAGGAAACTCTTGGAGGTAAAGGCAGCCAGGGGCGTGGTGATGATCACATTACCCCCACTTTCGGCCGTGATCAAGAAAGTGTGGGGCCGAACTCCACACTGTCACGGTATCCAGTGACATGTGAAACGCAGTTCGATATAAATTATTTTTTTGTTTATCGATTCATTTTATGTTCAAATATAAAAGTGTGAGGTTTGATTTATTTTGTGGATAAATTTGTATCCGAGCCATACGTCGGGAGTTGGAAGACGGGTTTTTCCTGAGTGACAGCCGCGGCTTGAAACATGACATATTTGCACCAACACGGAGAAAAGGAAGGATTATTTTCTTCAAGACCGGGCTAGAAGTCACAGCGGGTGGGCGAACCCATTTTTCACGTATGACCAGGAAAATCAGCTGGAGCCCAAGCCTGCAAGGATCGAGGACGCGCTGGTGACCGCGTGTCAAGACAATGGACAGAGGTCATTTCCATTTCCTCGTAAACCGAAGCCAAGCCACCTTAGCGTGCTCCCCAACGGACGAATTCGAAAGTGATATAAAAACAAGAGTACTATGATTCCACACACAGTTTTTCCCCGGATTTCGTAGAGAGAGCATCTCCGCGCTACACTCTCGCGTGATTATTGTTTTGTGTCCGTGGACTTCGTTTTCTTACGTACCGTGAGCAAATTGCAGATAGAGAGTTACCAGTGTGCGCCTCATTTTGGTGAAGTATTACGCGGTGATTTGTTTTTGCCAAGCGTGGACTACATAATAATGGGCGGCTAAAGGAGATAGAGAAGGGAGTCCGTCGACTTCCCTGACACCTGCAACGATGCATCGCCGTCATCCGGTGAAGGGCAGCCAGCCAGCGCCAAAGACGACGCCAAAGCCAACCACTGCCCAAAGCCCGAAGGACGTTTCCAGTTCGACGTTCCAATCGAAGCCCGTTACCAGAGAGAGAGAGAGAGAGAAAGACGACTCCAGATCGACGTCCAATCGAAGCCCGTTACCAGAGAGAGATGATTCCAGATCGACGTCCAATTGATGCCCGACACTAGAGAGATTCCGGACCGGCGCGTGACCACGTACATCCGACGCTAGTGACAAGAGGAACGCCCGAAGTACTGAGGAGGTGCAAGTACACCATATCGTCGCAATCGACCTCGGAGAACAATTTCGCCACAAAGGAACCGTGTGCAAGTCCCGTGTCCAGGAGAGATGAATGACCACGAAATGTAGCAGAGTCCGGTAGAGTATTCTTCAGATGGTCTATGTCCATGTAAACGTGCATTGTTAGTATCAACACCGTACTGTTAACGCCGAAGTCTCACTTATTTGCAAAGTGACTCAGGAACCCCGAACCTAACTTCCGTGTCTGATAATTTTTTGGTATTGTTATAAAAAAGGGTCATTTCATGTTCAGATGTTCTAATTTAATTGTCTGCATTCATGGTTAGAAGCTCCATTTCATTACTTTAATATTTAGTGTAAATTGTCAAAGTGTGCTCCAGTCTTTGTGTAACCGACCGCCCCGTCGCGTCATTTAATTTGTCAATAGTTGACTGATGAGTCCTTTTTAATTGTGGAAAGCGTATTTTATATTGCAAGGTCGTGCGCGTGAAGTAGTATTATTTATTGCATAGTGGTTTTTAATGTAATTTTTGCTCGCGCCGACGATTGATTTGTGTATTCCGGCAGCTGGAGCCGATTAAGTTTCGCATCACTATGTAATGGTGTAGTTGTTCTCATTGGACGAGAGAGGCTTATGTGTATTACCCCCGTCCGAGGAACTGGTTAAATGTAGTGCTTACGACTGGATGCATACGTTCATTCGAACGAAAGATTTAACCACGCCGACCCAATTGTCTTAGTTAACCGCTTTCTGAGGACTGGCACATAAATTAATTTAAAAGAGCACAGGAGCTGGCAGACAAATAACCTAAATTCACATAAAGGTTTAAAACTAAAAAGGAATGATATGTTATTGAGATCCATGATTTGTATATATACTTCACATGTAAAAAATACCTCAGAGGTGTGAAAGAGAGAGAGAGTGAATGAGTGAGATATTGAGGAGGCTTTGTAAACAGTTGTTGATTGCAATATTTTTGTTGTTACAGTATATATTCACTTTTTACCGTACACATAACGACGTTTGGCCCCGTGCCGGGGTATGAATGACACGTCATTTCGGGGACCGTGAGTGCACTCGTTACAACACCTCCTATTCGCCTTCACGGCGTGGTGCAAAGCACAGGGGTGTAATTTACTTTTTATTACTTTACTTTGTTTATGATAATTATTTTACAATAATAACTGTTATAAACCAATACAAATAAACCAATTTTATTCGAAATTTTTATAATATTATTATTATTTGATCTTTGAGAGGACTTTTCTGCTCGCTTATGTAAATATCCATTACCATTCTTTTAAAATGAGTTGTACAGTATGTGGTTTTTAATGTTTGGGTGTTTAGTACATAATGTGCATCATTAAATCAGAATATAAACATGACATTATATATATATATATACACAGTAAAACCTCGTTAATCCGGACTAATGGGGGATAAGTTAACCGGTTCAACGAAAGTCCGGATTAACTGAAATAACCTAAAAGAACAGTAGAAAGTGCATTAAAACTCCGTTTATAGCAACACAACACTTTTATTAAGGTGTATTTAAAGGGCATATGCCTAAATACACTATACAGTACAGTACAAAGTCTGCGGGAAACAGAATTTCATCAGTGGTTGACTGCCTTTTCTTTGGGAAGTTCTTTTGTTGACTTCTAGCCACATTTAAAACCTTGCATTCTCCTTTTTTTCATTGCCTTTTGCCTGTCCGGATTAAGCGAAGTCCGGCTTATCGGCGTTCGGAATAACGAGGTTTTACTGTATATATATATATTACTGTAGCTAGCCTATATTATGGTAGAGTCGTACATAAAATTAGAATATATTGCATAGTTATTCATGCTATTGCCGGTTGAGCCTTTAGGAAGGTTACTCCTGTGCAAGAATTAATTTCTATTAATCCAATCTTGTGTTTATTACTAAATTACGTACTTGCTTTAAGGTCACATTTCCAAGTGTTCAGCTTTATCTCAGTTAGATTCATGGCTTTCTTAGACCATATTTGCTCACGGTTGCTCATGAGAAAAAGGTGCTGGCAGCTGTAGTTTTTTCTACCCCTGGTAATAAAAATAAGGTCCAACAACTTCGGTGAAGCAGCTACGTTGAATGGTATGGCTTCATCACAAGCACTAAATTCCTACGCGCAAGATTCCTGCACAGCTGCCATTGGAACAACCAATAGGATTCCTCCAACGTCACGTGTTGTTTACACTGACTTCGTTTCTACAGAGGACAGAGAATAGTCTGAAAGTTAGATCAGTTTCTGATGACGTCAAGGATCAGCGAACAATGCACTTATCTGTCGCCGCTTAGGGCTATACTTTTAGAGTATGCTCGCTGCTTCGCTAAGATTTCCCGGTCCAGGGTGTTCAACGACCAGTTCTCCCCCGAAAGCGCATACAAATGAACGAAGCACGGCAGAACAAAAGAGCGAAGCGAAAGCGAGAAATCATCCAGGCACGAACATCATGAAAGATGAATTTTGTGATGAAGATGGGGAGGAGGAGAGGGGGAGGAAGATCTGCATAAGGGAACGGTGCACGTAGACGAAGGGTTCGCACGCTTGCAGGCCCTTTTTTTCACAACCCGCCCAACTCTCCGAGTTCGTGATGGGTCCCGGCGTGATTAAGTGATTACGTTCATAATTAAGGGTCTCGCGATGGAGCCTCAGAAAACGATCGCTTGGTGGGAGGGATGGCACGGAGAACAATAGCTTTGTTTTCCCAGTGTTAGCAACTCGGTTTTCGGTTTGCTTCCAAATCATCACGTCACCAAAATCTTGATCGTACAATATAGTTCTTTTTTCCTAAAAACTTGAAAACATTGAAAAAATATGCTTCTTTTAGATCCATTTTATGCTCCGATAGGCAGGGACTGCTCATGAAAAACATTTCAACCGAGCATGGTGGATTCTTGGCGCCCTATCTCAAACAATTTTCTTATTTCAATTTTTTATTTAAAAAAAAAAACGCTTAAAATTGCTTGTATGGTTTTTGGCACCATACATTTCTTATATAGAAAGATTTTTCTGGTAAACGCCCTGTAAAATATTTGCACAGTTTGATTAAAGCAAATTAAAAATGATATATAATTATATCTGTTTCTGATATTGTATATATGAATTCACTTTGGAAATGTTTGTTGAATGTGTTAATGAAACTACACTGCTGGACAAAAAAAAACGGACACTTGCATTTTTTTGTGATAACGCATAAATTCTGATTCGAAGGCTAATTAAATGTTGCAGAAATTATTGTGCATGTTAAAGCTGATATAATTATTCTATGATTTGTACTTTAAAAAGCCAGCGAGAGTGAAATAAATATTGTCCAATACTTGATTGATTGATTTGGTGTTTTAAGTCCACTTTATGCACAGTAAGGCTCAGTAGCGTACGCAGGATTTCATCAAGGGGGGTGTTATTTAGAAAACTTTCTACAAATACACATTGCCATTGTTTTATTATACTTTAATAATAATAATAATAATAAATTAATTAATAATTATTATAATTAATTAATTAATTAATTTAATTACTACTAATAATTACTACTAATGCAGCTGCTATTTATGAAAGAAATACAACAAAATTACATTTCTTTTGTTTCTTTGTTACAAAATAATTGTCTAGTCAACGGTTGTATATGATAAGTGAGACATTTTAAGTGTGAAGAAAATCCATAAAAACAAGCAAATATATTAAATTTATTGAAATAATCGAAATATGAAACTCATTCAAGGAGCCGCGCTGGTCTAGTCTGACAACTTCTTGGGATATCCGGGTTCGATTCCCGGAATTGGTTGGAATTTATCCAGCCTTGTCTCCGCACCCAGCCTCATAGCAATGGGTACCTGAGAGCAACCCTGGGGGATGAAGGCTACCGGAGCATGGTGCTGATCACATCAAATGCAAAATAGTTCGAGATCGAGAATCTTCGGGGCCCACCACATGGCACGGTGCTATATGCACGGGGGAATTTACATCACCTTTACCTATGGAACTCGCCCAGGATGATGATGATGATGAAGCGCGAGAATACATGTTGCCAAATTCCACTGAGTCTATGTTTTCCTTGAAAAGTAAGTTTATAGACATTCCAACACATTTATCACTTCTAGGTGATTCACAAAGCACTTCTTCAACATTATTTAATGATGTGGATGTAGACTCAGCATCACTTGAGAGTTCACAAGGGGATGTGAAATGAAGAACGTTTGCAATAAGGTCGGCACACTGCGAAGAAGCAAGGAATTTTCACAATTCTCGCGAGAGTCACTGCGCGACTTTTGGCAAAAAAAATTGCAAAATTGAACTTTGCGGCCGCTTAGATTGTGTTTGGAATGTTGTGTTTTTCTTCATGCTGCATGGGAATAATAATTCAAATTATTATTATTATTATTATTATTATTATTATTATTATTATTACTGTCGCAGATCTTTGACTGTGATAAATTAGCCATTTTTATTTTTTTCTACAGCATTTTCCATAATATTTCAAAAGCTCAAGGGGGGGTTTAAACCCGGTAACCCCCCCCTTGCGTACGCCACTGGTAAGGCTAATCGGGACTGGACCTACAGTTTAAAGTGGGATCCGAACCACTATGTGAATCCAATTGTCCAAAGTTAACTGAGACCGTAATTCGTAAGTACGTAATTGCAATTCAGATGTCAAATATTTTTTTTTTGTCCAGCAGTATATAATAATTTCAGTTAGTTCACTTCCAGAATAGAACATTCTGGATGTACTATATAATTGAAGCATTCCACGGAATAACGCTGTATGGCACTTTTGGGCCAGTTGAATCATGCTGCGGCCCTGCTTCTACAGGCTACAAGCTGGCCAGTCATAAGGTCGGATGTTGTCCAAAGATTGCTACTGTGTTTGCATAAGATTATATGTTGTTTCTACTGTAGTCCAGTAACATACAACAGGTTTTACCCGTTGTTCTCGCATTCACTGATATGTGCCAAACAGAGTTATTCGGTGGAATGCTTCAATTGTAACTCAAAATATTTTTTGTAGTCTTTGTAGCTGAATTTTGGCATTTTTTTAAAAATTTTAGTTTGCAAAATATCAGCTGCCATGTTTATTTACAGTTTAATGATAATGACACTATTTACTGTTTAACAAGATTAGTATTTTGTATTTTATTGTACACAAAATGTTTGCTAGTTTTGCCTACAAAAAATTATTAAATTTTAAATCGAGATAAATTTAGTGGTGTTTACAGATTACATTTTCTTTCGTATGAGCTTCACTCCATCAGTACATATATTTGTTTCCTTTCTAAGAACCTAATAAACACCATTAAATGATTACGAGATTAATGTACTTTCACCAAAAGTGATATCTACGTACAAAACGCTTGATTGATTGATTTGCTTTCTATTACTTCGCTTCTTGTGCCACTTATGGCTAATTTGCGAAGATGAGGATGAGTGATGATATGATGAAATTGATGAATGGACACTCACAAACATCCATGCCCAGGCCAGGATTCGAACACGGAACCCCTGGCGTCGTAGAGCGATGTGCTAACCACTTTTTTTTTTCATTTCCATTTTAAATCAAACAAATACAGTAAATCTTTACAACTCTTACAGGTATGTTATTCAAGTATTACATTTAAAAAGTTGGCATAATGTGATTTTCTATAATCTAAAGACATTTGTTCATATTCTTGTATTAGAGTTAGTCCAAAGTCCAAGTAATTATAATTTTTTCCCCACAGGAAATAAAAACATTAGGTATTGTGCTATTAACCACTTAACTGATTTTTGCTTTGTACTTGGGAACAAATGAAACTCTGGTAAGGTAATGTGTTTTGCTGATACTTGGTTTGGTGAAGTGCGACAAATTCTGCTGAGCATTGTTCTTAATTTTGACCAAGCTGTGACTGCTTTCTTACATTCTGTTATCTTATGGTTAATCGAATCTGGAGAATGACAATTATAACAATTTGGAGAATTACTGAAACCATACTTATGACATCTATCTGCCGTTACAATTACTTGTTGAATCACTTTGTACCATATAGATAATGCCTTGTTCTTTAGATGTGTCGCCGTTACATTGTTCCATATTTGTTTCCAATTGTATTTGGGATTTTATCTTTCGATTCGAACTGTTATTATATTTGCGTTAAGTTGTTCTCTGTAAATCTGTCTGACAGAAGGACTGTCATGAGTATGTTGCACAGTTCTATAAAATGTATGAGTAGCGATCTCGGTATAAAACTTTAATTCTCTGGGAATGCTTTGTATGTCCATTGGTGCTATTAATGGTACATCTTTTAACACTGTAATTATTATTTGTTGCGTAGTGGAGTCAATTGGAGAATATGCCGCTGAAAGACCGCTTTGAATAAATAATGCTCTTGATTGTATCGCCACACTCTTTAAGTTCATACCTCCCCTCTTTTCCGGGAGATATAGCTCGCTCATGGCCACGCGGAACACCGAGTCGTGCCAGAGAAATTTGCCTACCTGTTTCTTTACCCTAGCTATTTGCTTCGCTGACAAGGTCAATGTCTTGGATAGGTACCAAAACTTCGATAAAGCGTAGATGTTTACGTATCTCACTCGCGATTTCAAACAAAGAAACCTGAGTTGATTTGCACGTAAAGTATATATAACTTTTTCGGTCACTATCCGACTATTATGTTCGATGGTATCTCGGATATTTGTATAAAAATGTATACCTAGTATTTTCACTTTCTGTGCTACATGTACACTAGTGTTATTACTAAACAAATTGTTGACTCCCAAAGGTAACAAAAACTTTTTGTTTAAATTTAGCTTTGCACCCGAGACATTTTAGAAATATTTCAAGTACTTTTGTGTATTTTCCAAATCCCTTTCGCTATTTAACAATAACGTAATGTCATCCATAAAACTACTAACTTGTATCGTTTTAGACATGACAGAAATGCCCTCATTTATTTCTTGTAATCTTTTAAATAAGGGAACTAGTGTTAATACATATAATGCACTACTGAGTGGACTTCCTTGTAGAACACCTCGTTTCATTTTAAATGTTTTCGAAAGACACCCATTAAGTTTTAGTTTTAACTTAGTGTATCCGTACAAAATTTGTATCCAT
Organism: Lepisma saccharinum; assembly: GCF_977018435.1. NCBI lineage: Eukaryota > Metazoa > Arthropoda > Insecta > Zygentoma > Lepismatidae > Lepisma > Lepisma saccharinum. The sequence goes on along the minus strand of NC_139252.1, from coordinate 22,629,394 downwards.
TTTATAAAGGTATCTCCGAAACCAAAAGCCCTTAAAACACTGTACATATATTTATGACTAACTCTATCATAAGCCTGTGAGAAATCCACTGTTAAAATTGCTTTGTTGACCTGCTGGTTTTGTGTTGTAATAATTACATCACGTATAGTTTGTAATAAATGATGAATTGTTCTTTGAGGGTTACATGCATATTGTGTCCCCTACTAGTTTATGCATGTAAGGAATTAGGCGGATGTTTATGCATCTACTGATAATCTTGATATCGCTACTTAGAATTGTAATCGGGCGGTAGTCAGTAACCACTTTAGGTTTCGGTTTTTTTGGAACGAAAACCACAATTCCTGTTCTACTTGAGGACCCTAATTTCCCACTCTGTAATACATCATTGACCCATTGCGTAAAAACATCCCCAATTAGATTCCGAAAGATTTGGTAAAAGTCTGAGGGCAGGCCATCTTCTGCCGTTGATTTATTTCTGGCCGCTTTGAAAACTGCATTTCTTACTTCAGTGTTCGTAAAGGGTTTGTTAATTTCCGTTCGCTCTTCTTCAGTTAATCTTTCTGTTACTTGGTTCGTAAAGTCCCATTCGGAGTCTTCGGGATTATGAGCTTGGCCCATTAAATTTAAATAATATTGTAAGAAAGTATTCTGAATTACTCTGGGATTAGTTGTAATCTCTCCTGTGTCGTCTGTTATCTCTGTTATTAGGTGACTTTTAACTTGTCTATGCTCTTGTAAAATATGATATAAGTTTGCCTCTTCATCATTATCCAAAGGTAGCTTTTTGCTTTTAATTTTTACAATGTTTCTCTTTTTTCGGTGTAGAGAGAGTAATTTTGATTTCATCTCGTTAATGTAAGACATATTTACATTACCTTGTAATGCTAGACTTTGTAAATCATGTAACACGGCATAATAAAAATTATACATGTTGTTAAAATCTCTACTTTTTTCTATACTATACATTTTACTAATATAACGAAATTTTGGTTTTACAATGAATTCCCACCAGTCTATTAGGATCTTACTGGGTGATCTACGCTTAACTAGCTCTAGCCAAGTGTCTTTTATTAGCAGTTCATAATTTTTATCCGCCAATACGGAACAATTTAGCATCCAGTATCCTCTTCCCATACATGATTTGTTTTGTTCCAATTTTATTTTTAATATTAAGGCACTATGATCACTGAAACAAACAGGAAACACACTTACACTTTGTACATTTTCTTTATAACCCTTCGCTATATAAAATCGGTCGATGCGTGAAGAACTTTGAGTTGTAAAATGTGTAAATCCTGGTTGGTCTCTATGGTTACAACTCCATGCATCTTGTAACTTTAAGACCTTAGTTAATTCATATAGTGCCCGGGAAAAAATATAGCCTGGTTGTTGATCTTGCCTGTCTAGAACGGAATTGAAATCGCCAGCCACTAACGCATTTAATGTATGCGATGTTAATTCTGGACTTAAGATTGTTGAAAAGAAATGTTCTCGTTCATGCTTATTATGACTTCCTGAAGGCGCGTATACATTGCATAAAAACAAAGGACCTAATTCCGCACTTATTAATCTTCCTGATGGGTGGAAGGTGACATTATGTAAATCAGTTCTTTGATGCACCGCTATTGCTGTGCCTTGATATGTGCCAGTAAAATTATTATGAACCTTGTACCTTGCCAAGGATGAAAAATTATCAATGCCTACTTCTTGTAGGAAAGCTATATCAATATCCGACTGTGACAAAAAATCATTTAACGCCATTAGTTTATTCTGACTTTGTAATTTGTTAAGGTTAATCGTTGCTAATGTAAATATGTACATTAGGGATGTCAGGATCTTATTTAAGCAATACATTAATAATTTTTAGTACTTTATGCTTTGCAATTGTTCCACTTTTGACGCTGGGCAGACTCACTCATATCTCTTCGTCACTACCTGAGACAAGAACTGTAGGCATTTCTGTATCACTTGGTTTATGTGTCCCTGCCCCTATTAGTTCTAAACTTTTTTCCTCTTTTCCTAAAAAAGGGTTCGGTTGAATAGGGTTTTCTCTCTTGGGCTTATGCTTTACTTCTACTGCTGTACTTACCACGTCATCCTTTTTTTTTGTTTCTTCGGACGTAAGGTCATATGGTCTGTAGCATTTTTCCTCGCATCCCTGGCGGATCGTGAGCAGGGGTTTTTGGGGGTGGGTTCTGGAAATTCTGCTTCTGCGAACATCGAACTTGTTGGGATTTGGGGGTCTTGATTCTGGAATTCGAATAGGGTAATGGGAACTATAGATTCGTTCCCACTTACACTTTCACTTGCACTTTCGTGCACACTTTCCTTGTTCCCATCACTTGCATTATCTTCTTGCTGATTTAACTGTGGGGGTTTGGGAATCTTAGTACTTGCCTTGGTCTCGTTGTCTTCAGTGACTACCATCTGCTCGTGTTGTTCCTTGTGGTCCTCTGGTGTAGCCTGTCGGTATGCCGGTACTGGTAAAATGGTTCGGGTATTCTGGTCTTGAGCAGTTGATTCCCTAGGAGGGTGTGAAGAACTGGGGAGTGTATTAACCACCGCTGCAGCGTATCCAGCAGTACGTGTCGACCTTGCCACCCTATGCTGGCACTCATCATGTACAACCTTGGTGACAATGAAGTTCGACCAGAAAGGAATACGTGATTAAATGCACAGAGTCATAGACGGTGGAATGGGTGACCCGCAGAAGTGACGCATGTGTGTAAGAGGAGGCGTGTGAGCAGGCAAGAATCGTGATCCCAGCATGTTGCACCCAAGGTCACGTAAAGAACGAAAACGGGGAACTATACGCGTGACATTGAACTTCGACCAGGCACCAGAGCCATACGGAAATTCCAGATAGTGGCGCATTCGACGGAAGCATGACGTCACGGACACGATAAGGGAGTCCGCCGTATATAAGAGCGTGCTGTGCACCGAGGAACCGCAGTGCATCATCACCATGGCCAGGGGCAAACCTATTGACAACACCGTGAGGAGAAGAGTGGTGGAGTTGCAACGGGATGGACTCAGTGAACGGGAAATAGGGCGCCAACTGAACTTACCCAAGTCAACCGTCCACTGCATCATCAAACACCACCAAAATACGGGTACTACAGAGCCAGGTAAGGCCCCCGGTCGAAAACGCCTGCTGAGCGTGCGTGACATACGGATATTTAAGCGCTATATCCAGACCAACAATCATGTTTCTGTGACCGAATTACGACTGTGGACTCGAGAACGCTTTCACATTGAAGTGTCAACCAGAACCATTCGCCGTTACCTACAGCGATGAGGTTACCGAGTGTACAAGGCGAAACGTAAACCCTTCCTTTCCATGTTGAACAAAGGCAATCGCCTACGGTGGGCACGAATGTACCGGGGATGGACATTTCGGCAGTGGAACAGGGTTTTGTGGACGGACGAATCCATTTTCAATGTTGTGTAAGGGAAAATACGGAAAACAGTCCTTTGTCGGAAGGAGGAACAGAATGAAGGAAAATGTTATGGACGTCGGGTACAGAAACCTGCGTCAGTGATGGTATGGGGATGCATGACGGCATCTGGGGTTGGCCCACTACACGTCTGTGAGGGCATTGTGAATGCACACGCCTAGACACGCATACTGGAGCGGCATCTTCCCACAGTGCGAAGGCACCTGTTCCACAGGCGGCGTCTCATCTTTCAACACGACAATGCCAGGCCTCATACTGCGCGGCTGACAAGAGAATGGTTGACTCGCCATCACGTGCGAAGTCTGCCATGGCCACCATCGAGTCCCGACCTCTCGCCCATTGAGAATGTGTGGCGTGTTCTTAAGCGACGTGTGCAACAGAGGGGACCCACGACAGTGGCTGCTCTTATCGCCTGCCTGCAGGAGGAATGGCACCGCATCGATGTGGAATACTTTGAACGACTCGTCCGCAGCATTCCCCGACCCATTGCCACAGTTATTCGCCGACGGGGCGGCGTCACACCATGGTAAACAGGATCCCCTCTAACAGTGGTCGAACTTCAATGTCACGTGTAGATGGACGAAAATGTTTTATTTTGTGTGGACACCATACATTGCTGCGTTGCAGCGAAAATTTATGTTTTCCTTTGTTCCATGTAGCCTACTGAATAAAATATGTTCAGCATATGCATGTGTTCTCCTTCTTTCACAACGCACTCCTATATTTGTGACTGGTCGAACTTCATTGTCACTAAGGTTGTAAGTGGTCCTGTGCATTACATCTAAAACAGAGTTTGGGTTGCCCTTCATACGTGGTCCAATAACGCTCTTCATTTAACATAATGTAAGATGGCACCGGTTTTTGTAGGATGATGCGTACTATCTTCCTGCCCGTTCTGACTGGGTAGGGTAGAGAGGTGGAATAAACTTCATCTCGTACTGTTTGTACTATTCCGTATTTGGACATTTCAGTTGTTATGGCACTGTCTGGTAATTCCATGGGCACTAGATGAATACGAACGATTGTGACAGGTTTGTCTGCTCTATGAACTGGTATTTCATATTCTCCCGTGTCGTCTGTAAATACGAAAGTTCCTTTACTACGTGCTATTATTTCCGTGCAAAATTGTTCGGTGCTTACTTTAACAAACACTTGGTGTTTTACGAAGTCTACTTCGAGAGGGAAGGAGTACACGGAGGCGGAGATTACTCCCGAAACGTGGGAACGACACTTTAAGGGAATAATGGGAACAAGGGAGGGAGAAATAAATACACCTGGCAACGATGGAAATTACTTGGGCACCTTCGTACCAATTCTAGATGAGGAGGTAACGGACAATGAATACTCTCTAGCAATCAACACGTTAAAAAACGGGAAGGCGGCAGGCAGGGATGGCTTAACCGCTGAGATTATAAAGGGCACAAATAAAAATTCACTAATGGCGAAAATGGGCAGGGAAATTATGAATGGGCTCTACCGGAAGGGGATGTTTCCGGAAAAATGGTCGGATACCATCATTTGCCCCATCTACAAGGGTAAAGGGGAAAAAAGCAATCCTAACAATTACAGGGGGGTCTCATTACTGTCCGTACTGAGCAAAGTGTACTGCCAGATATTATATAGACGATTACAAAAATGGTGCGAAATTTTTGATGTTCTTTCTCCTCTGCAAGCTGGATTTCGGAAAAATTATCAGACAATAGACAATGTACTTTTATTGCAGACATTGATACAAGAAAAACTAGGGGTCAAAAGGGGGAAATTATATTGCTGCTACGTCGACTTCGAAAAGGCTTTTGACACGGTAAACAGGCAAATGTTGTGGGCAAAATTGTGGGACGTTGGGGTATCCGCCAGAATGATCAGAGCTCTCCAAGCGGCATATGAAAAAGTTAAGTTTTGCGTAAAGTGCGGGAATGAGGGCGTAACAGGGGCAAATGAATCAATACTGGGGGTGAAGCAGGGGTGCGTTCTCTCCCCTCTGCTGTTTATCCTCTTCATCAACGATATCGTGGAGGAAATAACGCAGAGGGACACGGATCCACCAACGATATCCGACGTAAAGGTACCACTTTTGTTATACGCAGACGACCTGGTACTGATTTCGAACACAACAGCAGGTCTACAGAACGGTCTAGACACGTTACACGGGTATTGCGGGAAATGGGCCATGCGAGTAAATATGAAGAAGACCAAAATAATGGTATTTAAGAACGGGTACGTATTTGGTAAGGATGAACAATGGAAATACGGAGAGACAAGTGTCGATAGGGTGAAACAGTACGATTATTTAGGCATGGTGATGACAATGACGGGTAGGTGGGCAAGGCACGTACACAGGAATAAATGTAAAGCAATTTTTGCGTTAGAGAAAACAAGGAAAATAAAATACAAAGTACCAAATATTCCAATCAAAATTCTGGAGGGAGTCTACGAGGCCACAGTTAAGGCAACACTATTTTATGGCATCGAACTATGGGTCTGGGAGGGAGGGGAAACCGTAAACGTCGTACAGTCTAGATTCCTAAAACAAGGGCTAGGAGTAGGGAGGGGTACGCCAACATGTGGGGCACTTAGGGAAATGGGAAAATTAAGAGAGGAAGTGGATGCCAAAATGAGGAGCATTAAATACTGGGCAAAACTGATCACCATGGAGGGGGGAAATTTGAAGAAACTCTGTGTACAATCACAGATAAGGGGGGGTAATGGGAGGCAATGGGTAGCAAAAATAAAGACGGAATTATACAGTATAGGGCTAGGATGGGTGTGGGAAGAGGGAATAGAGGGGAGAATTGATATGCAGATGCTAGGGGCCATACGTGCCAGGCTGGAAGATATTACCAAACAGAAAATTTTGGCAGAATGCGACGCAAAAATATCGTTAACATCGGCGAAAATAGTAGATACGGATCGAGAATGGGGAAGGAGGAACTACGTAGATTTGTGTGGGGCAAAAGAAAGGTCAGGATTGGCCTGGTTCAGACTGGGGGGATGGGCACAAGTTAGACTTAAACGGGAGGACGGGAGCGTAGAATGCCCGTTATGCGGCTAAGACGAGACGAAATTTCACATTCTCCTTCAGTGTAAAGAAACAGGGGAGGCAAGACAAAAATATATCAGGGAAATAAATGAAGATAACATTGAGAATATAATGACAAGCGTTATTAGGAGGGAGAGACCGAGAGGGGGGGAGGCGCAAATACGGAATCTGGGAACTTTCCTACACTACGCCTGGGTAAAGAGAGCAAAGAAGCTCAGTGGGGACAGCGAACATGTGTGAAAGGGGGGAGGGTACCAAATAAATAAAGTAATAAATATATTTGAGAAAATTTAGGAACCACTCAGGTAACAGTGCAAGTATAGGGAAAGATTTGAAGTGAAATAGTGTTTGTGAACTCCCAAGCAGTGTGAAGGTGGAAGCAGTCTAAAAGGAGGAAGGGTGTAAGGAAAGTGCACGAAAATTTTTAACTTGTATGGTATGTATAGTTGTAAGGCTCATACTGGAAATAAATTCTATTCTATTCTATTCTTCTACATCTCTCATCCATTCATGAATGGCGAGCGTGGTCGGTCTTTGCTGCACACGGGTGAAGGAAAATTGCAAAGTGTTTAGCCTTTTGGCCGGCATGTCTGAGAAATTACATACGTTCACTTAACGTCACTGATATAACGCTCTGCTGTTAATATAATATTCACCTGTCTGTAGAAACTAATTCCGCGTGTTGATTCTACTCTACTTGACGAATGTTCGGGAGCTCTCGCTAGACACGTCTGCTCTCTACCTCGCCTCGTCGCGGAAATCCTCTGCCACGGGGTTTGGCTACAAAACGCTTATGTACATTATTCTATAAATTATTCTTTCAAGTGATTTAAATCAATGCGCCTTGCTGCCATCCCTAACTTTTCGTTTCCAATAAAATCTTGAGCATCTTATATTTTTACTGTTTTAAATAAAAATAAAATATTATTTTTAAATACTTTAAGTATTACTGTTAAAGAATACGTTTATTGTAGGTATGCATTTATTTAATACCTACATAATTATATCCAAAATAACACTAATCTCTTACATTAAATTGCTACGTGATTTTGCAACGTATTTATTGTGTTAAATTAAAAAAAATATTTCCCTTGAATGATACACGCATAGAGACCCTAAACTTTGCTGTCACCATAAATTTTTACTTCGTTGAGTACTTTTAGTGGCGTGATTCTCAATGAACTGTACGCCTTAACTTATTAAGTGATTAAAACCACTTTCGTTTTTCTTTTCATATATTATCTATTTTTTTATACACAGTCTTCATTATTTCTACATCTTCTTATTATATTTCTACCTTCATTAAATCAACATTTATTCTCCAATAATGTATTTATATTCTTTGATCTTGTCCTGCCATCTATGGGCCCGTTTTGAAAGTCGCACGAGTTTAACGTGTTAAACGAGTTATGGTAACTGGGTGTCCCATAATTACTTCCGTGCTTTTCGTGAGTTTCATTATGCTATCCCAAAAATTGCATTCCGTGCGTTTCGTGCAAGAACGAGATTCACCAAACGGACGGACCAGGAGGCTGGTTTGTTCGGTGAGAATCGTTTGCAGACAACGCGCGTGCCTGATGGCTTCAAACTGCACTAGTTCGGAAAATACATTATAATTTTAATAGGGAGCGATATGAAGCAACATGCACAAGATGAGTATGCCTTAACTGTTCTTAGTATGTGATTAAAATGAGTAACAATGCTCGCAGTAGAGTTTATTTCTGTCAGAAGGACATGCCTTCCGCTGGACGCCTTACGGAAAATTTCTATAAACAAAACGCTTCGCCTGCGCTTTCGTCCAGAGTATCCCATAAGTCTGTAAAATAACTGGTTTCACCAGATTCACGAGCCCAGTTATTTTCGTTGAATGCGTTCGTTTCGTTAAGACTTTCGGAACGCACCCTATGTTTCTTTTTCTAAACTCTTTTATTTCAATCTCGTGTGATTGAGATATATGGTTTGTAATAACTCTTTTTGAAACATATAGCCACCACGCTTATATAATCCATGTTAAGGTTTTGGCGCTATTCACAGAGGACACCACGTTTTGGTGCCCCCTCGAGGGGTTGCCCTCCCCTTAAGCCTCCCCTGCCGATAGGGTAATCGAGACTGGAAATACAGTTTAAAGTTGGATCACAGATACCCTTATCTGTGGTTGGATCCATAAAGGCACATTTTCATTTTGGCACTAGCTTATTTATCCCTCAGGGGCGTAACTAAGCTGGGGCAGGCGGGGCTGTGTCCCGGGGCCCCCGAGGTAAATGGGCCTCGAAATGCCGGAAGACTGTAATGGATTTTCCTGACTTATCTTTTTGATAGATCGCCCAATGCAGGCAGATTATATAGTGGTGTGTGAGTCCCAATACTAGTGGTTTCGTATAGGTGTACGTCTGCAGTAATTATGTTACGATTTCCCACAGTGCTAAGGAACGAATCCTAACGCAACGGGATCAAATTACGCAAGGTTTAATACATTAAGGTGGGATTTCAACGTTAGTCGGGAAAACGGTGAACGTACAAAAATAACCCAACAACTTGCACCTTAGGTTCTAGCGCACGAAGGATTGGGGGGGGGGGGAGGCTGGAATTGAAACTTTAAGTGAATATTGCATAGCTGCATAGTAGGGAAAGCAGGATGTGCTATAAAATATTAAAATATTACATGATTAATACTTTTTTTTTGACCCAAAGACAAAAGTGGTAATCGGCTGTCATTTTAGAGGGGGGAGGGGTTATTTAGTTCTTCTGTTTTTCCCAACATCTTTACTGTTTTCTTTTGAAAATAATGATTTTCTTAAAATTTCTGGAGGGATAGCACCCGTAGTGATGTGCCGTACACTATAAGTTTACGTGTACATTCGGTGTCTACCATTGGGTTGTAGTTTACATGGACTACGTAGACAATCTAAAGTGCACTTAAATTAATTTTCAAGGCTTTATTGAAGGCAAAGTGACATATTAACTATATTGGTTCTTAACGAACTGACAAGAATCCTATTTACAACAAAATTTATCTTTTCTTCTATCAACTATGGAAGAAGATAAGCAGTAAACAAAAAAGACAACAGATGGCAGTCGTGAGGCAAACATTAGTATTTTCCCCATAAAACACTAGAATATTTCATATGTTAGGTTTTTTCCTGAGTGAGAAATTGTTCGAATTTCGAAGAAAGAGTATTAAAAGTTCTCCTCAGACGTTAGCAACTGGTAGGCTGTATAATTTTGTTTTACTTCCATGGCGCCCTTTGCTAAGTTATCACCTTTCGCCACGTTGTTTACATAGATTACGTCATCTATGTGTATAAAATAGTCTACGTGTAGAATGTAGACTATTGTTGTTTACGCGTAGACGCACATCGCTAGCCTCCTCTGCGTACGCCAGTGTCTCAATTTTGTTACGTCCATTGCGTTAGTCATAATTTAAATTTGGTTCTTAAAGATGCTGTAGAAGGTAAGCTGGAAATAGCCCTGAAAAAAAATTAGAATGTGCATGATTTTTTCGTAAGAGTATTCTGCGATGGCAAGAGTAAAGAATCTCGAATAAGAAATAAGGAGAACATAGCGCTTGATCCTACACGAGGGGTAGCAAGATAAGAAGCTGTGCATGCTCTTAAAGAGCGAGGGAGGTGATAGAAGTGGTAAACGATAGAATAAAGACAAAAGAAGCGGGACAACAAGTGGGGAAATACCTGTGGGAAGTAAGAGAACGGTGGGGGAAAGCTATTAGAGAAGGCAGCGAAATGAGTGATCATGCTCAAACCGAGCCATATTTATAGTGTAACGTAAAGTGTAAACACCCGTTATCACATAAAGAAGAGGGGAGAATGGGAGTGTAAAAGGCAGCCCGAGAAATAGTGCAAGGGAAGTGAAAGATTGGAATAGAGGTATATAGAGACTGGACACCACACGAACCAGACACATAACTTTATTTGATTACTAAACTCTACTTATTATGTCTAATTTTCTTATTTTCTTATATCTGATCAACTACTAAGAGTATCTGTATATTAACATAAAGAGGGTGCAATATTAATACATGACTGTAAGGAAAGAGTAAATGTGTGCAAAGTAAAATGTATGTAGTGCGTACAGCTCGCACAAGGTAAATACAAATAAAATATTAAACAATAAAGAAGCAGGAAGCCAAATGAAAGAATTGAGGCTATTGGTCTTAATGGGAAAATTGAATTTTTCAGTTTCATTTTATTATTGACTGTTTACTGTAAAGTCTTGGGGTATATCACTTCTAAGCAGTGGCGTGCGGTGTGACATTTTTCGTTGGGAAAGTAGATCCTGAAGAATTAAGAAAATCAAGAATTTATTGATTCTACATGATTATACTAAAAAAATGAGCACTCTACCTGTTATTGTTTCCTTAACGTCTCCAGTACTTTAAGATTGTCTTCAATTTCCGAATATGTGAAAGGGAAAGATGAATGTCCTGGGGCAGAATTTCATTTAACTTCATTTGGTCTGTTGTCAATCATATTTAATGCAAGATACGAACGAATGATTAAAACAATTTTCACATACTGAAATATTCACAAATCCACTTTGGCACCACGTAGTTCTTCCCGATGGAAATAGTAAACAATGTCAACACTAAAGTTTCTGAAGCTTTCGGTTTCCACATAAACTCGAACTTCGAGTAGTTTGATAATTGGTTATATTTGAAGCCCTTCTCTGCTGGTACAATTCGGGAATATCTGGATTTGGACGTACACTAAACACTTCAGATTTCACAACACACACACACACACACACATACACACAGAGAGACAGAGAGAGAGAGAGAGAGAGAGAGAGAGAGAGAGAGAGAGAGATAGACAGACAGAGAGAGGTGCAAAAACAAACAAATAGAAATTCACACGCCGGAAAACAGTATTAATAAGCTCGCAAAGCGCTTGTGCAAAACGTGATCGCGGCCAGCGAGTGTTACCAACTCTATAGGCGGTGTCATAGGTATGTCAGCAATCATATTTTTGTGTTTCTCCTATGTTTTGAAACTACATAATTTAAAAATATTAAAATTGTAACTGGATTGGTTGATATGCTACAACGCTGGCAGTATGCATTATACGTGGACACGTATTCGTGCAGTTCGCAACACTGAGGACATCAGCAGACTTCAGCGATGGCACTCTGGCTTTATTTCAGCCCTTACCTAAGTTTCCCTCCATGTAAGCTAACCTCCCATCGACATTTTAAATGATATTTCTGCGCCGCATTCTTCCAAAATTTTCTGTTTGATAATGTCTTCCAGCATCTGCATATCAATTCTCCCTTCTAAACCCTCTCCCCAAACCCATCCCGGACACAAGTTAAACTCAAACGGGAGGACGGGAGCGTAGAATGCCCGCTATGCGGTGAAGACGAGACGAAATTTCACATTCTCCTCCAGTGCAAAGAAACAGGGGAGGCAAGACAAAAATATAACAGGGAAATAAATGAAGCTAACATTGAGAATATAATGACAACCGTTATTAGGAGGGAGAGACCGAGAGAGGGGAGGCGCAAATAAGGAATCTGGGAACTTTCCTGCACTATGTCTGGGCAAAGAGAGCGAAGAAGCTCAGTGGGGATAGCGAAAATGTGTGAAATGGGGGGGGGGGCTGCTAAATATATTAACAAATCTGAGAAAAATTAAGAATCAGTCAGGTAAGAGTTTAGTGGAATACTGTAGTGAAACGTGCAAGTGTAGTGAAAGTAATGGGAATGAAAGACGGTGTTTGTGAACCCCCAAGCAGTATGAATGTGGAAGTAGACAGAGGAGGAAGGATGTAGGAAAATTGCACTATACATTTTTTTTTATCCTTGTATGGTATCCACAGCTGTAAAGGCTCATACTTGAAAATAAATTCTATTCTATTCTAGTCTAGTTTCCCATTGGCTTTCAAGGTCATCTGGGTAACAAGCTGGCTAGGGTGATGTGTCGCAGGCAGATGTTTTGTCAACACGCCACGAGAGGGTGTGGATGGCTCCATATCGGAAAAGGACGAATCTTGGAGGCTTGCAGGTTGATTCTGTCGATGTAACAGTGAAATAATGAAGAACTTAAAGTTGAAGAGATAATTTTGTAACAGTAATTCTGTGGGCCAGGACAGATGGCGTTGCTGTAATGGAGTGCACGCACATGCTTCTAAGTCATTACAAGCAGAACCTCTTGATATTATGGGTGAATATGAATATTTAGGAAACGCTCTCTCAGAAACAACTGTGCTCTTGGGATAATTTGAATTACTTTTTGAAGTGATGAAAATATGTGTCAAGTTGGAGATTTCGACTGAATTCCCTAACAAAATAATCAATTTGACGAACTCTGTCAGGACCAAGGGAGCTGGTTCAAAGTATTAATATTTTACCCGATAGTCAATTTGCTCACAACTGGACAATCGTTTTAGAGGCATGAAAGCACTTGTAGACTCAGTGAAACTAAGAAAGTTATACAACTTTCTTTTTGTCACGTTTTGTAGACACTGAGCGTCGCAACGAACCTCAAATAAAGCACTCCTCAGACAACGGAAACGGGGAGACAATGCAAGGGACAGCATTGAGCAGAAAATCCAAGCAGTGTCTACACTCAGATAACTAACTAAATGCATCATATCGATTGATGCACCTTCATGCGTTTTGATGCCCTAGAATGCATCGTTTTTGATGATGCACCATCCAAAAAAATGATCATCCAAAAAGATGCCTGATGGTGCATCAAGGAACATCAAATGATGCATTGAAGTGCACCTCGACTGAAATAAATCCTCACTTGAATCAAATGATGCACTTTGGTGTTTCTTTCACGACATACAGAAATGCACCCAAATGCATCAAATGTGAATCTGATTCTCTGAAGAAGCCATAAAACACACTTTAGTGCATCAATCGATGTAAAGTTGCATACTAACCATTTTCCGCAATTTACTGAATGTCTGACTAACATAAAACCGAAAACTCGTTTTAAAATGTAGAAATTCTGAATCGAGAGGTAAATCAATAAGTGCAAGTATATCTAAGCCCGGGGTTTCTACAAGTATTTACATTCAGTATGGAGGGAGCGCAGAAGAAATGCTGCAAAGTGTAAGTGAAAGTGAAGGGTATGGAACAGTGGCTCAGGCATAGGTTGAGAGTGAAGTGCATAGTGAGCAATTTCAAATATTAGAAGAGTGACATTTCCAATTATACATGTACATATATATTTTTCTAAACATTTCTGTTTATAAATGTTTATCAATGTACCATCAATGGTATATAGATTGAAGGCGGTGTGTGTATATATAACAATATTGTAGGATTTTTGCAGACAAAAATTAAGAAAGAAATGAATTTAACTATTTAGTCTAACATTGTAAATGATAATCAATTAATCAATATTGTAAACATTGTAATGAATCATTAATCTTAGTTTGTTAATTAGTAAAGAATGTATTGAATTTCACACTGTCTGTTTTGTTAGTTATTTGGTACACACACTAATTATTACTATCTAGCATTTGTTTACGCCTTTTTGTAGTCGTATATATATATATATATATATATATATATACCGTAATAGCAGTAACTGGGGCCCCACCCCACACGAGTAGTCTGCCCCAAGGCCCCCATGAGTCTCGGTATGCCCCTGTTATAACAACAACAACAATAATACATAATACTTGCACAGATTTTCATTAAATTTTAAAGTGCAAATTTGTTCATGAAGCAGGTATTGAAATAGCTGACATCGCATGTAGTATGTACTCAGATTACTAGTAAACAATAAATGCTAATGCTAATTACAATTTATATATATATATAAATATATATATATATATATATATATATATAACAGGACGGCTAATAACAGTGCAACAATGAAGGAATGCTGGGAAATATTTGCATGAGTATTGAAAGCTCTTTAGGTAAATATAGATACATATAAACTACTCAACATTTCGTTGCGTAATTTTAATATCATATGTACCTAGGTATATTTGTTATTTCTTTATTAAATCTTTCCTCTACGTAGTGTTGGTAATAATAATAATGTACATTCCGTTGGAAAATATGGGATATGCTTTTACACGTTGATCGTAACGCTCCATCCCTCTTCAAAAGGAAAATTTTAATTTGCACATAGCAATTTACTGAATGTCTGACTAACATAGACCCGAAAACTCGTTTTGAAATGTAGAAATTCTGAATCGAGAGGTAAATCAATAAGTGCCAGTATATCTAAAGGAAGTTCAAAATGACAAAGAGATAAGAATTTACTTAGAGTCTATTTAAGTTGCATACTAACCATATTCCGCCTTAACGAAGTCTTCGATAAGCAAGTATTCCCTACCTGAAAAATAAAATATGGAAATTAAAATGTAGGTTTCACATAATAATAGTTTAATTATATTAGTGCATTATATAAAGTACCAAGTCAAACGAAAACAAGTACACCTGTAAGATACGTATGATTGATTGATTGATTGATTGAGTTGGTGTTTTAAGTCCACTTTATGCACAGTAAGGCTAATCGGGATTCGGGACTGTACCTACAGTTTAAAGTGGAATTTGAACCACTATGTGCCTCCACCGGGTATCGAAAGCGGGACCCCTTGATTACAAGGTGACGAAGATAAGGTATGTATGAAGATAACCTACAATAATATGGTAAGAGCAACATTTTACAGTAAAACCTCATTAATCCGGACTAATGGGGGATAAGTTGACTGGTTTAACGAAAGTCCGGATTAACTGAAATAACCTAAAAGAACAGCAGAAAGTGCATTAAAACTCCATTTATAGCAACAAAACACGTTTATTATGGTGTATTTAAAGGGCATAGGACTAAATACACTATACAGTACAGTACGAAGTCTGCGGGAAAGAGAATTTCATCAGTGGTTGACTGCCTTTTCTTTGGGAAGTTCTCTTGTTGACTTCTAACCACATTTAAAATCTTGCATTCACCTTTTTTTTCATTGCTTTTTGCCTGTCCGGATTAAGCGAAGTCCGGCTTATCGGGATCCGGATTAACGAGGTTTTACTGTATTTGTATTTCATTGCATTTCAAATTGTGGTCTTCGTCTACAACAAGATAATGTTAATACGTCTCTGTACAAAGACCTTAGCACTAGAGGCGTGCCAAGGAAAGAAAATCGAAGGGTTCAACAGGTTCATACATTACATAAACGGGACACATGTATACAATTGAAGCATTTCACCGAATAACGCTGTATGGCACTTTTGGGCCAGTTGAATCATGCTGCGACCCTGCTTCTACAGGCTACAAGCTGGCCAGTCATAAGGTCGGATGTTGTTCAAAGATTGCTACTGTGTTTGCATAAGATTATATGTTGTTTCTACTGTAGTCCAGTAACATACAACAGGTTTTACCCGTTGTTCTCGCATTCACTGATATGTGCCATACAGCGTTATTCGGTGGAATGCTTCAATTATATTATCCGTGTTTTACTTCATGGGGTAAACCAAACAACGTTGTCCTCTGAATATTATATCCAAGTTTCTTTCTTTTTTTAATAATGACTATACCGCGTTTGTTAGAACCTGTCCCGTTTCCCGCGCTAGCGATAGCTCGACAGTTTCGGTGCCAATGAGAAACGAGGAAAAAATCGTCTGCTGGGCAGCGAGGAGCGAATGGAAGCCAGAAGAGAGGCGCTTACGTAGACGCTGTTGCGACGTTGCGTATTTTAATTGGCTTTCCCCAGCACGGAGAAAAGCCAGCGATCAGCTAGCGCGGGAACCGGGACAGGTTGTAACAAACGCGGTATAGGTCCGGAACGCCCGCTCGGCAAAATCCCAGTACGCCCTTCCTCTTTAAAAAAGCTGAAAAAATATGCAGACGCGAGGAATACTTGACATAACAATAGTCTAGTCTGACCAACACTTTAGTCCAGTTCCTCCGACTTGGGGGGGGGGGGGAAGGGAAGTTGTCCTTCATCTTGCAACATGCTGCTACGGATGTAGTGGAGATAGAATTTCCATGATCTTTGAACAAAAATGTCGTTTCGTTTTATAGTTTTTATAGATTGATTGATTGATTAAATTTAAAAGTTTGGGTGCGTCAGCACTTAGACTATTTTGCACCTGTCACATGATACGGGGTCCAGCCCTTTAGCTTTGTTGTGTATTCAAACATACGCAGATTGCACTCAAGGCGTCCAGTTGATTTTAAAAGATATGCACCCCATAATCCAACATTATTATTTAACACCAAATTGCCACTTAGCAATTTATAACGAACTCCCTGTAACAAAGACAAAACACAAAAGACAATTCCAAAGGTCTTATAAACTGTACAGTCTATTTACATACACAGCGGTTAAAATCTGAGGCTGCAAAGGGGCACTCAGCACACGTAAGGACAAAACACAGTACAACACACACACAGCAATGTAGAAGATTACACTGGCCGTAGGTGTACTAGGTGGAAGTGAGGTTGACAATTGGGTGAAACTACGTGGATGGTTCACCCCTTACACCACAGTTTTTGTAGGAGCACACTGTACATAAAGAAGTAACTACCAGCCATCTTGGATTTATGACGTCACAAAGGCAAGGTACGTAATTGTAATCATGCACTTTAAGGGCAACACGATGCAAATTCAGGAAAATATATTGTTACTACATAATAACAGAGCATGTACACACCAAAGGGTAGGAAACTATTATTGGAAGTAGCTTCAAAACTTTCATTGCAATTTTACCAAGGTTTATCCTGAGATCATCTCTTATGAATTTGTGTGGAGACTTCTGAGTTACAATAACCGAATTTAATTTGTGGATTTTCATTAGTAAACTAATTTTCCGATTCCTGATAGGACCAAAGGATCGCGAGTTATACAGGTTTCTACAAGTTTTTTAACAAAAATTTACCACCTTATAATGCCACCTATGAAGAAAAATGTAAACCTTATAAGATCTTATACTTTTATAGAGATTAGCGGCTAGAGAGAGCTATAGCAGTTTGAACACTATGTTAAGAGCTCCTGACTTACCTAACCTACTAATCGGCACCCTCTTCGGTTGGTTTTACCCCTCAGCTACCCATTTTATAAGACTGGGTGAACCCCAGAGGCGCTTTATGCAGGGACATGGTCGGAAAAAATTTCCATCTGGAGATCAGCTAATCCCGGATAACTTCACAGATTATATCTACTAAACGAACGTATGTTTTAATCATAAAAGCTTATCAAATGAAATTCCTAACTCAGAAATGATATTAGAGGGGGGCAAGAATGTAATTTATCCCCCCTTGGAGATATTTGGAGGGTCAGAAAGTACCTTGCCTGTCCAACGTCGGTATTTTTACTTTGATCTAACACTTTGATCAATATTTATTATTTCAAATATCCCACCCGCCTCTGATTACAATTAATTTACACTTTAAAGCGTCAGATATTGTCAGCAATGGCTGTTCTATGGTTACTTATTGTCTTCTAACAGCAACAAATTTCTATAGCTCTCTAGTTTCTAAAGGTGTTAAGATTATATTTCTCTTCATAGATGGCAACACAAGATAATAACTTTATTCTGTTAAAAATCTCATACAATGCTGTGTGACTTGCGATCCTTTGATTCTATAAGAAATCGGAAAATTTATATTGCTAATGAAAATCCACTAATTAAATTCAGCTGTTGTAACTCAGAAGTCTCCCAATGAATTTATAATAGAAGATCTCAGGATAAAACTTGGTAAAATTGCAAAGAAAGGTATTGAAGCTACTTCCAATAGTTTAGTGAATCAAAATTGTCGATTATCTGGAAACAATATATTTTCCTGAATTTGCATCGCCTAGTCCTAAATTTTTCATAAGTCCATGATGTATGGCCGTTTTCGTGCTAAATTTACCCCTCGGTTTAACTTCTGAATAAAACCTTACCATTGTGACGTAATAAATCCAAGATGGCCGCTAGTAATTTCTTTATATAGTGTGCTCCTACAAATACTGTAAAACGACAGTTTTTGTTCGGAATAACAAAAGGAACTAAAACGTTATTCCTACAGTAATGGATGATACACTGAAAATGCTGACGAAAAAAATCAGATCAAATTTTCACCACCAGGTGCAAACGTGGCGTTTAGCATGAAATTTCTCCTTCTCGAGCCTTCTTGAGCTCGTTCGAAGCAACGGATTGCGGAGAAATTTGGTATGGATGAAAATAAGTTCAAATTTTCACCACCAGGTTGAAATGTGGCGCTGAAGTAAGAACAGTAATTTCAGTTTATGCCGGTACATAAGTGTTCCATTTGCGTGCCCTGTCAACGTGAATGAGCCTTTGGAAACGTAAGGCAATGTGATCAATGGTCGTACGAAGCGTTTCCAGCTATGTTGTTCGCAATGCAACAAATTTCTGCTCCAAATTTGCACCTGGTGGTTGAAATTTGAACTATTTTTTTCCCGTCAGCATTTACTTTCCCATGGCCTCCACAGCCTGCGCAAGTTTCAGCGCAATCCGTTGCTTCGAAAGTGCTACTACAGATGTCTCTGAGTAGGGCAACTTTAATTTGGTCACCCGGTACATAAGGCGATGCCCTACTCAGCCTTTGTATATGTCCAGGCACGTGTCTAGAAATATATTTCAGAGGGGGTTAAAATCAATGTCTCAGAAATAATAATAATAATAATAATAATACAAATGTTAAAATATTAAAATAATTAAATTATAATTACATTAAATTAAATTAATAATAAAATATGTAAATTAATTAATATTGTATTGTATTACGGTATACGAATAGTGATATAACAGCATATATTCATTATCTACGTAGCTTGCGTGTATTCAAGATCACCAACATTTGTGTAATAACATCTGCCCTGTCAAAGAATATTAATGTCAAATAGATAAAGAATTGAATATTTATTGAATAACAAAAAAATAATGTTAGAACCAGTTGACGTAAAGCAAAGTCCTTGATTAATATTTTATGCAAATTATCTTAGTAGTATTATGCATAATATGCAAATCTTTCTCTCTTAAATCTAGCTTCAAAACCTAGGTGGCAATACATGTGTTTATTCCAACCTGCCTGAATTGCCATGTAGAAGCAATGACATTCGGCCATCGAGGCCTTCCCGATGGCGCGGTGGTAGCGTCGTTGCCTTGTAATCAAGGGGTCCCGGGTTCGATACCCGGTGGAGGCACATAGTGGTTCGGATCCCACTTGAAACTCTAGGTCCAGTTCCGATTAGCCTTACTGTGCATAAAGTGGACTTAAAACACCAAATCAAACTAAAACCATTCGGCCATCTTCTTATGGCTCTAGAGCATCGTTTCTCAACCCATGGGGCGCGACCCACTGCTGGGTCCCGACGTTGGGCTCGAAAATTAGTTTACTGTGTCTTAAAAATATATTACATTTAAATTACTAACATATTGTGTTTTAGCAATTTAAATTCATCCCGTGTCAATTTCAGCATGTGTGTTTAGTGAGATGTTACACTAGAGTAAATTAGTCTCTTAAATTACATATTTACTTTTCTAGAACGAAGTATATCTAATTTGGTTAAGCAAGCGTAAAAGAGGACTTTTTAAATTAGGTACTCGATGTTAGCAAAATTATGATTATATTATTATTATTGATTTCCTTTTTTTTACTTCTCCTTTTTTGTGCCACTAATTTGCGAAGATGGGGATGACTGATGATATGATGAAATTGATGAATGGACACTCACAAACATCCATGCCCAGGCCGGGATTCGAACCCGGGACCCCTGGCGTCGTAGCGCGATGTGATAACCACTCCGCCACGGGGCCGGCAAAAGTATGATTGAGGACTAAAAGTGGCAAACGTTGTAAGTGTCAAAAGCGAAAGTGTTTGGAAATCGCATCGTTCCACACATCAGCCCGTAAGAACGTGCACACTAGTGACCTCTATACACGCCCTTTGAACTACTTAGACGGCTACCAGCCACTTCTCACGTTTATCACATTATAAAGCTTGGCACATTTCACAGTTTAACGTGGAAAACGGTGTTTGAATTATTTTGGCACTTACATCGTTTACCAATTTTAGTCTTCTGTTATAAACTGTGTGCACACCCCTACAAGTAATTCTGCCGGCGCCTATGCTTATGTTCCTGTGCATTGTTCCTTGCTTCTTCATTTACAGCAAAAGTATGGAATAATTAGACTTGTGATTATATAGTAATAAAGTTTGTAAACAGATTGTCGAAATTATGTTAAGAAATATACGTTTATATAATAAATGATATACGTTGGATTTTCCCAATAGTCATTGGTAGTTACAATGTTTGCACTGATGTGACTTTAAATAGAAAAATCATTCACTTCAAGAAGAGTTCTGATTTCTGTCTTCTAAAACATTAATTTAAATAATCTTGCTAAGAAATGAACCTTATTGTAAATGGGTTTCTTATCTTGTTGGGATGGTTATCTGAAATCTACAATGTTAATTTGAACCCTGCCATCTAGCGTTAACTTGAAGGAACACTGTATCAACTTCTGGAATGGCAGCCAATCAGTAGCCAAATACCGCTGGAGGTTCTGCAGTACTATAGGGTTTGTAAATACGCGTCCCGGACTGAAAGACGTTGAGAACCACTGATCTAGAGAGAGGGATATTTCATTCAATGCACCCCAAACCCAGTCCGGTTCTGCTGACGAAGGCTTTCCACCAAAGGTATCTTTTACAAGCCACCCAACACATTCCACCATACTCCTTTTATCCTCTCGATCCGTACACTCAATACGATTGATATCGTAATGCACAATCCCTTCATGGCTGTCGAACCAAGCACGGTCCATTGGAGCAAGAACGTTGATGCCTTGCCCCGTGGACCACAACTAATAAGGACCATTTGCAGATGGCGACCAATGAGGTGTAATCAGCGATAAATCGTAAATGGTCGAAGGCAGATGTTTTGGAACACACATCAGCGACACTCGAATGCCCCCGCCCCCTTTCTCCTCCCATTCTGCAACGCCCCTGTGCGAAGCTCTCTTTCGGAGAGGCTTAATCACGTTCCTCGCCATTTTGACACAATGGACTAACAAGTTGCAGTCGTGGTTGCCTTCGGGGATTAGAGGATTAGGGTCCGAGCTAAGAAGATTAGCGGATTCTCGGCGTCGGAAACCGCCAGTTAGCACCCGGGATGGCAGCCGAACACCCGGCCTCAAGCACACACACCGAATGCAGCGCCATGGACCACCTCTCCCACAGCTTGGGAGGGATTCTATGGGGACCTGAATTCAACCTCAGCATCTGTTGTGTGGTACCTTTGAGCAAAAGGTCAGGCTATACTTTATGGCAGGTAGTATCAACATGTTTTCTTGCAACCGATATAGAGCTATCTGGGTGCAAGGGCGTCCGCAGGATTTTTCTCAGGGGAGCAGTCACAGAAACTTTTATTATTAATAATAAAAAATATTATTGCTATTATTACTGCAATTATTGTTTTTATTTTTGTTGTTATTATTAATATTACTACATTACTATTACTACTACTATTATATATTTTTAAATATTATACATTTGTAATTACCATATTCTGTATATTTATATACAATTTGCATAACTGTATATTTAACATTAATTCATGTAGGGCAAAAAGCTGTTTTTTATAGTTAGATAATCAGTGTAAAATAGACTATAAGCTTAAATGTAATCCTATTTCATATAATAATAATTATAATAATAGTTGCTGTAAGTCACAGAAAACAATACTTTTTGTTATAAAATATCTCTACAATTTCACGATTCGAATTACATTAATTATTTCCAGAAATCTCAGGGGGGTCAAGTGCCCGCCCCCCTGCGGCACCCATGTCTGGGTGAAGAAGTCTACACGTTGAAGTAGTAACTATGAGCCAGTGATGTGCCGTAGACTATAAGTTTACGTCTACATGCGTTGTCTACACGTAATCTGCGCGTAGATTACATTGGGTTGTAGTTTACATAGACTACGTAGACAATCTAAAGTGCATTAAAATTAATTTTCAAGGGTTTCATGAAAGGAAAGTGAAATTTTCAACTATACTGGTTCCTAACGAAATGAAAAGAATCATTTACAACAAAATTTCTCTTCTCTTCTATTATCAACTATTGAAGAAGTTAAATAGTATGCAAAAAACAACAACAGATGGCAGTCGTGAGGCAAGAGTGGTGTTTTCCCCATAAAGCACTAGAATATTTCCTATATTAGGTTTCTTCCTAGGTGAGAAATTGTTCGAATTTGGAAGAAAGAGTATGAAAAGTTCTCCTCACACATCAGCAACAGATACGCAGTCTAATTTTATTTTAATTCCACGGCGCCCTTTGCTAAGTTATCACCTTTCGCCTTTACATAGGTTACGTAATCTACGTGTATAAAGTATGTCTACGTGTAGAATGTAGACTATCGTTGTTTACGCGTAGACGCACATCACTGCTATGAGCTACATCCTTCCTGAAATCCTGGTTTTAGAACGTAGCGCTAACCACTTCAGCATGAATACGTTCACTTGTTTCTCTATGTATTAAAATAAATGACATAGCTCTCTACAGAGGTCTCTGATTAAACAAGATTACAGCACAGGAACTTTCGACCCTTAAGATAAGTTTGATCTATGTATCCTATATGTCTTTAATGTAATTTATTAACTTAAAACATTCCGTACAATTTTGCGTTTGAAACAAAGAATGCATAATGTCTTAAACTTGAACAAACATGGAAAGAAAAATAATTATAATTACTTAGGACTGATTTAAGACGTCTGGCATGCTACACACAAGAAAGTAAATGCGTTAGCTGAAACAAACCAAAAACTTGCATTAAGTCTGTAGCTAGAGTGCGCGTCAAATCTCTTGCATATGGCGATAGCCAATAGCAGCGCACTGCAGCGGTGCCATGTCGAAATCTCACACGGAAAAGAGACAGCGTGGTTGAGCGAAACTCCTTGTTACGGAGAGCACGGCAACGCCGCACGTCTGTGATTCGCTGGTGCTGTTCAGCCTTTCAGGGCCATATGCAGGAGATTTGACGCGCACTCTAAGATCAAATGTTTAATTCACTTGCACAATATGACACTTTAGTGTTACCTTTACAAATGGTAAATACAAAAATTGATGAAACTAAACCTGATTTTTGTGTAGAACCACAAGTTGTCATTTACAAGAAAAATCGAGGAACTGCATGGGAGAGAGACAAAATGTACAGATTCGAATATCGAATCCCACAGAATTCGGTTTGGAATAATCCTGGCTCGAATACTCAGTGTATGTAATGATACGAGATCATTAGTTGATCCTTATTTCTGTTTATTAATTACTTTTAATTAGATCGGACAGCTTTTAGGTTTTAGCTTAGGTTTTTGCAAATATGTATGCTAATATGAAGCGTAGAGCGCGGACTATTCCTTTCGAGATACATACCTTGAACACGAATATGTGAACGAATTATGTAACTGACATAATTTTGCATAAGTTTACATATTTGCCAGGATATTACATATTTTACATATTTGCTAATTAACTTTACATAAAAATATATTTCTGTAATTTTTTCCTATTTTGATCCTTTTTTCCTATATTTTCAATCTCTGAAATAAGAGGAAGAAAATTTACAGGCTGAAGACAAAATAAATAAATAAATACTGGAACTGTTATTTATTTAAAGATGCTGGAGTTTCTACCCCCCCCCCCCTCTGGTTCGGTTACATATTTTCGTTTCGCTTTTAGGTTGATGCAAAGCATCTAGAAACTTGGCATCGTTGGACAAGAAAGCTGCTTTTCTGTACTTAGCGAGTTATACAATATGTTCCCTTGTACAAAAAGACCCCCACTCAATCAATCAATCAAACCTTGTACAAAAAGTACTTCGTATTTTCACTCGATTTTTCATTCTGTAGATCTACATATTTGACCTAAATTATTGTTACATATTTATGTACATTTTACGTACTTTGATATTACATAAAAATCCTGGGTCTAGTGAATGGCCCTCCTCCGTGGCCGTGCGGTGTAAGGCGTTGGAGTCCGACTGCGGAACGACATGGGTTCGAGTCCGCCTGGGTTCAGTCTCTCGGCTCTCAGCCTGTGTATAGGACAGGTGGCAACCCACCATCGTAAAGAAATTTGGGGAGCTACGAGTGAGTAGCGTAACCCGGTCACGGATATCTCCTACAACGGCCGAGGGTTCGACGTGCTGACCCCACGTCAACCCATTACCGGTTGAAGATCTCCACACCTCTAGGCAGGATTATGGGAGGCAGACTGGCAGTCGGCAGAGTGGAGGGCAGTAGAGACACGGGTTATGTTATGTTATGTTTAGTGCCAGGAACTTTATGTTATAACATATTTTTCATTTGGCTTCGGATCTAATATTGTCGTGAGATCTTTACATATCTGATGAAAATCAGCCGAAATGGACAAACTTGACAAAGCATATTTTGACATATTTCACCAATTTCGAGGTTTTACAACATATTTATTCAATTTTGTTGTAATAAGACATATTTCTGTATAATTTCGTAATTCCATAGCACATAATCGGTTATTTCATAGTTTTTTCTTCGTAGCTTTAGCACAACGGATAGTTCATATTGTCGATGGCAGGATATGGAAATTACGGAGGAAGAAAGATGCCGTCTTTTCTTAGTACAGATCAAAAATACCCCCACATTTTTTTTTATCCCGCCGACAATTGATAGCCATGCAAACATTATTGAGGAAAAATGTTCTCTCTCATTGTTGCACGGGAAGTAAAGAAGTTTCGTTCTCATTTCTTTGCCTTTTTCGCTTTTCACAAAAAATCAGTCAAAAGTAAAAATAACATTCGGTACATTACAGCCCCTACTCTACTCTATAGGGTATGGGAGAAATTTGAGAGTACTGTTGTACATATTTTTGACTTTACTGGGAATATTTCTGAATTTTTCTGACATATTTGTAATTTTTCATGACATATTTTCCAATTTATATGACATAATTACATACATATTTTACAGTTTTATAGGACATAAAGTCCCGGGCCCATGTTAATGTGATGATGACTTTTTGGGTATATTCTATGTTAGTATTGTACCTTATTCTTTGTTGTAATTTTGTAATTCTTGGCAGTTAAAGACAGATACGAGTTTTGACCAGCTTGCTTGGGTCGTTGGAGAGGTGGTAAATGATTGAGTGATTGATTTGGTGTTTTAAGTCCACTTTATGCACAGTAAGGCTAATCGCGACTGGACCTACAGTTTAAAGTGGGATCCGAACCACTATGTGCTTCCATAGAGGTGGTAAATGACTCGACACAAAGTTTCACCGTAGCACTGTGAACTGAGAAGAGAGTATATTTTATCAGGGAAGAGGTTTAGATAATTTTTCTGCAAATACAATAGTACATGAACTAACAACGGTTCGAACCTCGATCATTAAGCTAACCACCGTGCAGGCACGTATCTAGAAATATTTTTGGGGGGGGGGGCGGTCCGAACCAAGTGTCTCAAAATAATAATAAAATTAAAATAATTATAATTATATTAAATTAATTACAATAATTATAATAGTAGTACTTTAAATATTCAAATTAGTTATTATATTTTTATTACGTGAATAGGTAAAAATATGATATAAGGATAGTAATATAACATAACGTATTCATTATCTAGCTGCCGGCCCCTGTGGCGGAGTGGTTAGCACATCGAGCTACGACGTCAGGGGTTCTGGATTCGAATCCTGGCCTGGGTTGGATGTTTCTTAGTGTCCATTCATCCATTTCATCACTCATCCCGATCTTCGAAAATTAGCCATAAGTGACATAAGAAACGAAGTAAACTAAAGCAAATCAATCATTATCTAGCTTATGTATAGCTAAGGCCGGCAAAATTTTTAATAATTTAACTGCCCTGGCAAGGAAATTAATCTCAAAAAGATAAAGTAATTAATATTTTTTTTAATATAAAAAAATACCCAGTTTGACGAAAAGTAAAGTAGGCTACCTGGTAATATTTTATGTATATTATTATAAGTAGTAATACATCTTGCAAAAATCTTCTTTGGTACTGTCATTTAAAGTCCCAATATAATCCTTGCCTTCCAAGTAGTTCAGTGAAAGTAAATAAGCCTTGATTAAACAACAAATATATTTTCATTATTTAATTTTAGTTATTTTATTATTTTCATTATTTAAATTTAATAATTAGTAAGTCTTTCTGGGAGGCCGGACCTCCTGGACTCCCCCTAAATACGTCCTTGCCGCTGCGGTCAGCTGTGCATATTGCAATCTTAGCAGGATCTGATGTATAGTACGTTGTTGTTAAAAGAAAAGTCAATTTATTACTATGAACATTTTTTTAAAGCCCGTACTGGCTTCCTTACAAAGATATTGTAGCATCGTGCATCAGCATCTTAGAAAACCGCTGAGAGCTCAAAAGAAGATGAGTTAATCGTCTTGATCTCCGTCAGAAGACTCTGAGCAATTTCCAGTGCTTCGTCCTTCACGTGTAATCACAAGTTCGATACAAGTTGGCTGCAAACTTTCAATTAAAGGCAGCAGTATGACAGTCATCAAGTCAACGATGCATCTCCCCATGCATCGAGATCCGCTTCCCAACGAAATCATTGAACTTTGTTCTCCTCGGCAAAGAGGAGGCAATTATCATGATAGCTCCTGCAGCGAAAATTACACCCTTGTCTGTAACCGGTAGCTCAAAGACCCCTCAGTGCGCTGTGCGAATCTTGCAATTATTACTGTAGGTTGGAAACTCTTTTTTTACAAGAAAAATCTTGCAATAACATCTTGTTAAGCTACCCCTTTTCAATGAAGACGTGCAAACTTGCAATTATCGTCTCAAAAATCGTGACGAATGTTAAGTTTGTGAGCTCGAAACTGCTTTTACGGAATGTAGTTAGGACATGCGATACCTCAGGAGGTCGCGGGTTCAAATCCTGATGCATGTTTTTAATTTGATTCAATCCAATCAGTTGCTGGGATAGTAACTTTAACGAAGTACATAGACAGTCTTCCATATTCTCTCTTGTTCACTATTTAAGATAACCTTGAATCATTGGCGACGCCAAAGGGTCAAGTGGGCCCAGGTCCGTCGGTAGGCAGAGGCCGGGGGGCGGGGGTGTCTCAGCCCCTCTGGCACTGTCGTCAGCCCCTTTGACATTAGGTAAAAATATTTTTTTATAAATTGTTTACAGTGAAGAGTGATAATGTAGACAGCAGACGTTGTTTTGCTCACAACTTGATGAAGGATAAATTCACAGAATCTGAACAGCAGCAGTATTTAGAAGATTCTCTAGACTTTAGAAAGTTTCTTCATAAGGGAGCTTTGTTATCTGTACCTTCGCTGCCCTGTTGGGGGTTCCCGTTTACACAAAAATCTGTGACTTTGACGTCATCATAAAAAGCTCCCAAGTTTTGGGAACGAAGGGGAGGTTTATTGCTTTGGCCAGAGGTTGAATGTATGGGAGGCACTATGATTGAATATTGTGCATTTTTTATTGTATGATCAAAATTAGCAGAGAGTGTGTAGTATAAGGCATGTCAGCAGCAGCCAATTAACACCTCAATCGCGCTACGACGCCAGGGGTCCCGGGTTCGAATTCCAGCCTGGGATGGATGTTAGTGAGTGTCCATTCATCAATTTCATCATATCATCCCTCATTCCAATCTTCGCAAATTAGCCAGAAGTGGCACAAAAAGCGAAGTTAAATAAAGCAAATCAATCAATCAATTAACACCTCAAGAGATGTTTTATAAGATATAGAAAAAATGTAGTATTTGTATGATATTTCTAATTTCTTTTATCATATATTAACTTCACGCCTCCTACCCCCCCCCCTTCACACACACATAATTTACCTTCAATTTACCTTAATTTATTGCTTTTAAACTTTTGAAAATGGCTTGGTTTATAAAGCTCCCCTTTATACCCCGTGAGCCCCCCCTGGAGATCAATTCTAGCCTGGGTGGGCCACGTAACCTTCCAGAAATGCGCCTGGCAACCGTACCCCCCAATTTTTAGAAAAAAAATTATTTTGACTGTCAATATACAATGACATCATTATTACCACATAAAAATATTCTGTAGGACACCCCTCCCTGAATTTGCTACTCTGCCCCAATTTTTCTTTTATCACTACTGTCTTACATAGAGAGTAGTAACCAGAAAATGGCTGGTAGTAACAGAAATATGTTTCGAAGGCGGTAAAACAAAAGGTTTAGAGTTAACACATAATTGACAAAGGAGAGTGAAATAAAAACTTTAAAAGTCCGACAAAAAATGTATGATACTGAATACGTTTCAAATTTATACAAGGTATCAACTGTAATGTGCAGAACAACCTCAAAGTTTCATTCATCAAGTGAACTTCAAAACGCCATTTTTGTCATTTTAAAAATGGCGCCTCCTTCACACAGTTGCACCAGCGAAGACCAGTGGCTTATTGTCCTCTAGAAGGAATAGAAATTCTATGGCAAATAAAAATTCAATATCTCTATTCATGCTTACCACACCATCAAGTTTAGGGATGGTGGAAAGAAATTCGACAATCGCCTCAGTTCGCAAGGCAGATGGAAAGACCTTCGCTTGTGTGACTGAACGTCCATCTCAAAGGTTCTTCTTCATGAGGTATACGGACACTAACTCAAACTTGAAACGGGTTAAAAAAATCAAAAAAGTTAACAAAAAAAGGAAAATTGTCCTAATAAAAAGTTAATAATGCAAATTCGACATTACATATTTTTCTGTTTTACTAGATAACATGCAAGTTGTCATTATGAAGCATCAACAAAATGATTTTAAAGTAAGCAGTATATCAACACAAGAACTGATATCGAGAATATTGTTCAAATCTTTAATGTAACTATGGTATAATTCTTCACAATCACTTCATTAAAAAACCAAACACCAGTGGCCACTTTTACCCCGCACTATGCTAAACCTTATATACAAAGAGGATTATATTATCTTTGCCCCCCCCCCCCAGTTTTGGCACCTTGCCCGCCCGGTTTTGCAACCAAATCGCCGCCACTGCTAAACACGCGATTTCCCAAAGGAGCAACGCGAGCGAATCGAGGAAGAATTTTTATATCCATTGTTCTGAGAGACAAAATTAATTTAATGGGAAGCTTAGTCATGAATGAAACGAAAATTCTCGATAAGTTTTGGCTCGTTACAAAACTAGCAGCGCCGAAAACGTGTGTATACAATATCGCTAAATTTAGTCTCCAAAATATAATGTTTGAACTCTCCCTTATATAAATCCCTCAACAATTTAAAATTTAACACTTTTATCAAGAGCTTCATAACCCCCCACCCCCAAATTTAATACTCAATCCTCCCATCAAAACTTTCATGCCAATTTTAGACTTACTGTTGTTATCGAAGAGCGGATATTGCCCCCTCCCCAAATAATTCTCAGTCACCCACGCCATAATTTCCTCAACAATGTAAGACGTAATAGGAATCTGAAGAGATGGATACTCCTCCCCCCCATGTTCAGTACCCCATAACTAAAATTCCCATCATACCTAAGACTTAGTACTGATATCCAAGAGCTCGATATTATCCCCTCACGTTTAATCCTCAATCTCCCACCAGAAATCGCGTGTCAACTTAAGGTATACTATGTAAGATTGGATATCGGCATATCGCCCCCCCCCCCATATTTCCCGTTACATTTCCCTTGGTAGTCTACAAATGGCTATATAAATGTGGACCTAAGGTAATTTTTTAAACATACAGCTATTTTAGAAAAAAATCATGTATCGGGTGACAAGAAATAACCCGTACTAATATTTGTGATCATAAAGTTATTAAACCGAAACAATTGAGCAAAACAACACTGAAGAACAATGACATGTGACCTTAGGAACAAGATGTTCAACTGGTTTCGAAGTGGCCTCCCTGGGCGGCGATACAGAGGTCCAAACGGGCTTTGAAATGTTGGGCAATGGGCCGCAGGTCCTCGGGCGACAATCGGTTCCACTCACGACGCAGCAATTGCTTCAGCGACTCCAAACTGTGGTGGCATTTAGCACATACCCTGGCCTCCAAAATCGACCACAGACTGTAGTCCATTGGGTTGAGGTCCGGCGAGTAGGGCGGCCATTCCGTCGATGCGATGAAGTCCGGAAAATGGGTTCTGCACCACGCTTGCGTCATTTTCGCCCTGTGGGCCGGAGCGGATACTTGCTGGAATGTCCATTGTGTATCGCCGAAGTGCTGCTGGGCCCACGGAAGGACAACGTTCTCGAGAATGTCGCGGCGGTACACTTCTTGGTTGCTTTTGACCCCTTGATCCACGAAAACCAGGGTCGTCTTGCCGCTTGCGCAAATTCCGCCCCACACCATAACCGACTGCGGATTTTGGCGGTGTTGGACGATGGCTGAGGTACCGGGAGCCTCTGCAGACCAGGTCCTGTTGGTTTGGTGGTTGTGCGCCTGCTCCACGGTGAACAGCTTCTCGTCTGTGAAAAGAATGCGCTCCCATTGCTGACCTGCGGCCCGGCGCTTCAGATGGCGGCATCTTTTGAGTCGCAGGCGCTTGATTTCGTCCGTGTGAAGCTGAACTTTTTGGAGCTTGTACGCCTTGAGGTTGAGGTTCTTTTTCGCCATTTGCCGCACCGATTCGCGGTTGATCCCGATCTCACGGGCGACTTTTCTCATGGAGACCCTCGGATTTCGCTGAACTCGCTTTTTGATGATCTTGCGGTTCTGGGACGTGTTGATGGTAGGCTTTCTTCCTCTTCTGGGACGGTCGCCTTCATGGCCGAGCTCCTTGAATCGCCGAACTGCATCTGAGACTGTCATTTTTGGAACACCCAGCAAACGAACAATTTCACATTGACGCTTTCCCTGACGCCACAGTTAAAAAATTGCACTGCGTTTGGTTGACAGTCTGAAACACAAAGACTGTAATCGCTATGAAGCCGAAACAACAAGTACAGTTACAAAAGACTATGGAGAATCCAATAACACAACAATTATTTGGCTACGATACACTACATTCTTGGCAGGATACGCCAAACTTTGTACGGGTTATTTCTTGTCACCCTGTATTTTGTTTTTTATTTTAAGAAATTCAGTATTTTAAGAAAAAAATCCCACCAAAAAATTTCAATGGCGCAGTCCCCCCCCCCCCCTCTGGGTACCCCTGGTTAGCACGCAGTTTTTTTTACGTAATATCAAAAGTTTAAATACTTATGTCTAAGACCGTGTTAAGTTACGATTGTAGAGGTGGGACCTGGGATGTGCAGGACCTATAATTAACTAACTGCTCACACGAATTCAATTTGAAGCACAGGAGATTTACAAATTCGTAAACAAAAACACATTTTGGCGCGGAGCGGTCTGTCTCTTACGGTTCTATAGTGCCCGAGTTACCTTCCCCTAAATCTGTCACTCGAATAAATTTCTTTCCCAATTACGAACTTTAAAATCGAGCATGTCTATTAAACTTTTAGACAAGGCGAACAGATTTTGCTGCACAACAATGCCGAATCATTTTTACAATAATTATGATGTACATTGTTGGAAACAATTATAGTTTCTTTGGAGACACATTCAAATTCAACTCAGCACAAAGCTTTCACGGAAGGAGTTCGATCTTTCAGGTGACATAATAGCATGTAAGTTTTCGTCATAGAGAATCAAGGAACATCAGATGATTTACCGTCCAGTGGCGTTGCACAACAGCAGCAGTGTTGTAGTATGTACTAGGTGCATTCAATAGATAACCGGAAAAGTAGTAAAAAAATCTAAAATGCTAACCGTGGTTGTTATATGTTTGTTATTTTGTGAAGGCACCTGTAAGCTATTCATAGCTGGGGCTGGCACGACTGCCTCGTGCATGGGACACTGGGAAAGAGTTACACAAGATGGCGGCACCCTTACAGGAGTGCTCCATGCTGCGAAGTGTCGTGAGATTTTTGTTGAGTGAAGGCGTGAAAACGATAGAAATTCATTACCGCATGACAGTTCAGTATGGTGACAACTGTATGAGTCGATCACAAGTGTACGAATGGACTGAGAGGACAACAATGGAATGGAGACATCCTTCGTCTCCCAGACCGAAGAAGGTGCGTGGTGAACGGAGTGCAAGAAAGGTCATGTTAACTTTGTTTTGGGACCACAAGGGGCCAATTATTGAACATTACGTGCCCAGAGGTCATAATGTAAACAGTATCACTTACTCCAACCTTTTGCGCAAAGAACTTAAACCAGCCATTCTGCAGAGACGACGTGGTCTTTTTCTCCATGACAATGCGAGATCACACACTGCCAATGTCACATTGTCTGCCATCGAGGACCTAACGTTTGACTGCTTACCCCACCCACCCACACCTTCGGATTTCCACACCTTTGGCCCACAGAAAGATGCACTAATTGGATCGAGGTTCCAGAATGATGACGATGTCCAGTCAGAGGTGCACGAGTGGTTACGCACGCGTCCAAAAGATTTTTTTCCCTGTGGAATCAGTGCCCTTATCAAGCGCTGGCGTAGGTGCATTGAACTACGGGGGTACTATGTAGAAAAATAGTACTGTAGTTCTTTTGGTGCTTGTAACATATTTCCGGTTATATATTGAATGAGCCTTGTATATAAGACATCCTATCCGTTATTATTTCTGTTCCAAGAGCGTCATTGTGTAGAATTAACTTTTTCCATAACTACTGTTAACACCACCAATGAAATAATTTTTAACCGCTTCAGTAATAAAGAAACCATAGCAAAATGTAGATTTAGTCGTGATCTATGGCATCTGTGTTCTTAATGTTAACGCGCTGCGAAGACTCTTGACAGGAATCTACAATAGGAGAGTTACTTTTCTCCATATTACTCCATGTTATCACTCTATCCCACATCATCAACGTCGAGATTAACCTAGAGAGGCAACCAAAACACAGTTAATATACATGAACGTACAGTATTTGCCTGGAGTATCTGGAGTTAAAAATTATTTCTATTCCATTTGTTATTTTGCCACTTGTCGAGTTGTCTATTTCGAACTCATCTAACACAATTCCATTCCATTAGTACACACACTTTCAATTGACAGTTCTGTAGACATCTTGCACATCATACCCTGCTTCCCAGTCGTCGTGGTTACAGATATGCACTGTAAAAATAAATTGAGTTAAAGCGACATAGACGGTGGTTCCAGGACAAACGGATCAGATTTTGATCAACCTTTAACTTCAGGAAGACTAGGGAGGGAAGTTTTCCATGATTCGAATGGCACTTAAAACTACAGGACTGGTCCCTGCATCCAGAAATCGACAGACTCCACGAAGACATCAGTCAACTCTGGAATACTACGAAGAACGAGCGGGTAGGGAGAAACTGACTCTCTTGCTTAGGCAAGACGAGGGACTCGAGGATTCTCTCGAGCATTCTCCCTATTCCGTTCAACCAGGAGAGACCGTTCTGCGTTCAGATCCAAACATGATGGATCAAAGGTCCTCCGATGATGATAGAATCAAGATGCGACGGCATCAAGAACTTCATTTCATCCATGAACTCTGGAATGCTGCATCACGCACCAGTTCATCTAGAAGATTTTGGGGAAAAGTCCTATATTTTTACTGACATTCGTCTGTTATACTAGCCAATTTGTTCTCCGTGATTAGGGTTTTCGGTGCATAGCTGTAAACATGACGAAACTCTTTACTCTAATTGCTAACTCTCAACATTTATATATCACAATTTTCTCTAATTGCTAACTCTCAACATTTATATTTCACAATTTTCTCTAATTGCTAACTCTCAACATTTATATTTCACAATTTTCTCTAATTGCTAACTCTCAACATTTATATTTCACAATTTTCCCTAATTGCTAACTCTCAACATTTATATTTCACAATTTTCTCTAATTGCTAACTCTCAACATTTATATTTCACAATTTTCTCTAATTGCTAACTCTCAACATTTATATTTCACAATTTTCAAAACCTGAAATTAAATCGTTAATAGTTTAATTACTTCTGTTGCATTTTGAAGTTGCAAATTACGAAGATAACCACAAAGAAATTACCCTTAGCTTCGTAGTGTGTTACTTTAACTACTGCACCACAAAAGCTAGCATTAATTGCACAGTGTTTCCATATCTCACTATATGATATTTCTCTACATACAAAAGACGTTGTGCGTATGATCTTTAGGGAAAGTTTAAAGTTGAGCTAAGTACCATGTGTTGGCTGTAAGAGTTTTATTGTTAGTTTCAAGTAAAACCTACATTGTTGCTAAAATTCACTTTATTTTTCTCATTAGGTGCAAAACCCAGGGACAATATCTCCTGCAAGAAGGTTGCATTACTGTGCTGCGTCTGCATTTGTTATTGTTAATTATTTATAACTGTTCCATTCTTCATTTTGGGTCCGCAAAGTTTCTTCTTAAACTTTATGGACTTAGATTTGTATTTTTTAGTATTTGCAGACTCAAAACAAAGAATTAATTCGTGCTGGATGACATGATCCGTAGCCGTGAAAATAAAGCATGGATCTTGCCGTACACTGATGCAATCGACTCCCTTGAGTCGGTTGCAGTTGGTTCTCCGGCGCAAGGCTGTACGGTACAAATAACCTTGCGTCCCTCTTCCAACTGAAAAAAAGAGGCCCTCGCATATGGTAGAGACGTTGACGGCGTTGTGGGGCTTTAAACCAACATCTACCTGTACCAAAAGTTTAAATGTCATTGCAGGACACCAACAGTTTCTCGCCTGGAGCAAATCAACATCCACCCAGCAGACATATCAGAGCCAAAGCCTTACAAGAGAGAATGTACGTACACTCAACGGCGAAAGAAACAGTAGGCGAATTGTCCACCACCATTATCATTCGGTCTGAATTACACAGTGTGTTGACAATGAATTGAAATAAAGACGCCAATGAGCAGATAACAATGGCTGCTTCGAACCAACATAGTTTCATTCCTTAAAACAACACATGATGTAGAATATAGAAGTAATTAAAATAGCGGTGGACAATTTGCTTACCATTATCTTTGCCGTTGACTGTACAAGAATGAGGATACCTGACGTTAATTATGAAGTAAAATTTATGAAGAAATAACCATAATTTTTCTTGTGACACAGTGGCAATCAAATTTCCTGAATGATGAATCACATGGTATGCTCATTCGGATTAAATGTCCGCCTGCTGAGCAAAACATGGCATTTTTAAGGTAACTAGCAAATTATTGTTCTTTACAGGGGTGCCCATCGCCCCCAAAGCCAATGGAGTCCCCCCCCCCCAAATCATGTTAAGTACAATCCCCATGAAGTATTTAATTACGACAGCGTGTCTACTGAAAGTAACTTTTTTTCTTAGCTTTATCGAACACTGTACTTGATCTGCACCTCCTCCCTATCAACGGGGCTGCCCATCACTCCAAGATTGTGGATGCATTACAACCCCTCCCTCCAAAAAAATCGTTCATCATAATTCCCCAAAATAGTTTGGACGAATACGTAATAATTGATGTTTATTTGAATACAATACCATGTTAAATTGTCCATATATTTCTTTAATTTTTCAATTTTCCAAATAACGGAAAGCTAGCACATGGGTTGCTTAAATGTAATGAATTACATTAAATAAATATGCATTTGAACAGTGTTAGTGAGTGGAGAATAAGATTTATAAAATCCACAATTTGAGTATTTAACACAAATTGTTACACAACTTAAGATAGAAAATTCAACCTGGGCAAACCAAATATTCAATATGCCCGATTGAATAATTGTTTCACCCGACATTACAGAACCCTAGCTAGAAATTCCTAAGCTCGGGGCATAGAATATAATACGGTTCCTTCTTCCAGGAACTTGCCCCCTCTACTTGGGGTAACATAATTACTATAGTAATTCAAATAAATAATTACGTGGATTTTATCTTCAGTGCAAATTTCACTTGTTACAGTAAAAAATATCCTGTCACAAGAAGTTAGAAATGCGAATTTGATATTATTTATTTTTCTGTTTTATCAGGTAACGTGTAAGGTGTTACTATGACGTACACTTAGTACAACTATTACAGCTTACAGGAAATCAATAAAACAATAATATTGCTAATAGAAGTACATCATCCAAATGATGCAGCTGCTTTAAATTAAGCAGCATACTAACACTAAGCATTATATTTTAAGAAGTGATGTTATTAATCAATATCGAGAATATTGTTCATGTCTTGTAATGCAGCTATAGTATAAAACTTCACAATCACCTTAGTAAAAGGCTAAACACCTCTTTTCGTAACACATTATTGCGAGCGAAGCGTGGAAGAAAATTTTTACATCCATTTCTTTGCAGGCTTTCAAGAATATTAATTTAATTGAGAGTTAATACTTTCATAAAATCCCGCTATATTTACTCTTTCCCAGCTTCTATTTTCGCACGTTCGGCGCCGAAAATGTGTGGAAACCATATCGCTATAGTCCCCAAATTATGATATTCGAACTCTCCCCCATTGCAGAAATCCCTTGACAAACTAAAATTTAATACTTTATCAAGAGCTGCATATCCTTCCCTTTTAAATTATTACTCATACTTCCCATAAAAATCTCCTTGCCAATTTTAGACTTATTATTTATAACGAAGAGTGGATATTGCCTCCTCAAAAAATTAATTCTCAGTCTCCACACCAGAATTTTCGCAACAGTTCAAGGCAATAGTAATACACAAGAATTGGATACCCCCTCAATTTAATGCTCAAGTCACACTTTAACTAAAATACCTTCCGTAATCCTGACAACACTGATATTCAAGAGTTGGATGTTGTCCCCCAATGTTTAATTCTCATTCTTCTCTGAGGACCTCCCCGATGTCGCAGTGGTAGTGTCCTCGCCTTGTAATCAAGGGGTCCCGGATTTCATACCCGGTGGAGGCACATAGTGGTTCAGATTCCAGTTCAGATTAGCCTTACTATGCATAAAGTGGACTTAAAATCAATCAATCAATCAATTTCCCCTTGTCAATTTAAGGCTTAATATGTAACAGTTGGATATCCCCCTCCCCCCCGATAGTACATATTACCCGTTTTTTAATTTCCTTGGAAGTCTACAAATTGCTATTTATATATCAGCAATGGTTAATTAATAACGTAATTCAACTTGTGTCCAATGCTACATATATTATTCACGTTAAATTTCCATTAGAAAATTCCCCCTCTCAAGTTGAATGGACGCAACGCGCATCCACAAACCCATCTGCAGGCACCCCTACCGCTAAATACTTTCTTTTCTTCATCTAATTGATTAAATATGGTGTATTTAAGATATAAGGTTTTTTCATATATTTTAGAAAAAAATATAAATGTTGAATTTTATATTATTTGAAAGGAAAAATCCCTCCAAAAATCTCGAAAGCGCAGTCTGCGCCATAATCCCCCCGTGGGAACCCTTGCCACCTTGTATCGAACCCGGGACCCTTAGATTACTAGGCGATGATGTTACCACTATGTTAACACAACAGAAATACCAGTATAATAATGTAATGCGTAATTCGAATTTTTGTTTGAAGACAGTTCTCTGTTAGTAAGTGAGCTTAGAGTTGAGTTAAGAGAGTGAATTTAAGAGTTAAGATAGTAAGCTTCGAATTTAAGAGTTAAGAGAGTGAGCTAAAAGTTAAGTTAAGTTAAGAGTTAAGAGACTGAGCTTAGTTAGCTTGGGAGTTAAGAGAGTGAGATTAGAGTTAGGTTGGGAGTTAAAAGAGTGAGCTTAGAGTTAGGTTGTGAGTTATGAGAGTGAGCTTAGAGTTATGAGTTAAGTTGAATTAGGAGACAAAAGAGTACAGAATCAAGGTTCACTTGTGGTGCAGGCCGGAAAAGGACACACCTTCTGTATAGAAGTACTTTTGGATAAATTGACCATTCGTTTATAAACGAAATTAAATTTCTTCCTACGGGGTCTGGGAGAATAGTAGGGTCTAACATTTGAGCCAAGTAGGGGGACGCCTAATTGTATTCTCGCCCTGGGCGTACAATTCTTTGGCCTCGGTTCTGATCTCATATCAAATTCTTGGCAGACACAAGAACCTATTCGGTTATCGCTCCGTTATGGCGGAAACAGTTGACTGCTATTGAAAGAAGCAACACAGGTTTCTCTCCATTTGTATCCTAGCGAGGGCGAAACCCGACACTACAAGGAAAAGAAGCCGCCAAAGAAAAGGATATTGCCGAAAAGCAATTTTGATTGAAGCCTCATTCTCTTCCCTCACCAAGAACTCTCGAAATTAGTCTATTAGAAGCGAGGGTCCCTGTTGTTGATGACCCACCAAATACATGAACCGAATGCCGTACCTGTGAAAAGAATTCCAAATGGTTATCCTCTCCAGCTTTGAATAGCCGATGCGTCAGGTAAAGGGTTCTACGGGCGGTCGCCATTTTTGAAAGTCAGGTATGAGAAAGGGGAGGGGTCCCGTCAAAGGGGACGCTCTACAAATAGGCTTCGGCCGCACCAGTGGGATTTGTCAGTTCGAAGAAGAGTAAGCAGCAAAGTCGCTAATCCTCTTGTCTTCAAAGGCTTTTCTGGGTGCCCAGCGAAGCAACAGCAACCTCAAGTCCTTCTGGAACCTGGAGGTACTCTTGGATAGTGTATTTGCCAGGCGTGCCAACAGAAGAGGTTTGCAGGAAGTTCTGCTTTCTAAGCAGCTCTGAAACGGTTGCAGTCTAAATATTTTACCTGGTACCAGAGTGGATACATCTTTAAAAACAATACATTTTTCATGATTTCTTTTATGTAAATCGATTTTTTATTTTTAAAAAACACACGCTTAAAATTGCTTGTATGGCACCGTACATATAGATATATAATTTCTTATGTAGAAAGGTTTCTGGTAAATAGTCCTGTAAAGTATTTGAACAGTTTGATAAAAGCAAATAAAAAACTACATGTAAATATACATATTTCTGTGCCTGATACTGTATATATGAATCTATTGTGGAAATGTTTGTTGAGTGTGCCAATGAAACCATAATAATTTCAATAACTTTTCTTCCAGTGAAAAGAAAACATTCTGGATGTAGAATAAATTCTAACTTAAAAATATATATTTTCCTTGTAGCTGAATTTTGGCGATTTTTTAAATGATAGTTCGCAAAATATCAGCTGCCCTGTTTATTTACGGCTTAATGACGATTGCACTATTTACGCCTTAATATGATTAGCATTTTGTACATTATAACACACAAAACTTTTGCTATTTTTGCCAATAAAAATTATTGAATTTTAAATCAATAGAAATTTAAGTGGGTTTACAGTTTAGATGTTGTATTTCCTGAGCTTCACTCCATCAGTATATATATTTTATCTCCTTTCTTAGAACTTTATAAACCCATTTAATGTGTGTCGCCCCTGTCAACACATGCCTTTTAAGCACTAAACTATTCAGCCTATGTTATAAAAATCTATGTTATTAAGAATTAGTGTTGAATCTTTTCTCTAAAGATTGTTAGGTTTTTCCCATGAAAATGTTATTGTTAATGTTACAATAGGTAATGAATTGTTTAACTTAAATCAAGAAAACATGCCGAAACTATGGAAATATAAAACAACTATGCAGTAACCATGGTAAATTGTAAACAAAATTGTGATATAAAAGAGCTAGACTTTTGTAAGCCTACGGGACATTCTCCTGGTTGCCGAAAGGCTGATGGTTCAGGGGACGTTGGGTAATATCTTGCTTCAATCTTCGGATTGGCTGGTGTACTTGTGCTCCATTTGGCAGATATTCCACAAACCCAACTCTGAATAAGGCGTTCTCCTGCATCATCAAAAAGACCAGGGTTATGAACTTCGGTATAACTAATAGGTTTAGGCCAACAAGTTGTATCGGGTGAATTGTCTGTTTGAAAAGTGTTTGTATATCATCGGAAGTTTAAATAAATCTTCGAGTAAAAGATCTTAATGATCTTTAATTTCAAACATACATAGGTGATAATTAAAAATAAATCCTGCACCACAGACCTCGCAAGGGCTTGATCCTACTAACCCTAAGAAGCCTTCGAGAAGTCCGATAACAGGGTTGTAACCGACTAACATAAAGCCCTAAAGGCAGAAGGTGCGTGTCAAATGAAACATTTAAATGCTGACCAAGTCAAAATTTATTGCATAAAAATTATACACAAAAAACGTAACGTTTCCACCCTCTTAACAGGGTCTTCTTCAGACTTAGATTCACAATTACCATTTTTTTAAAAAATCACCAGATTTAAATCTACCTGTTCTAAATTAAACCACCTTGCCCGGTACTGTATCTGGCCGGAGGAAAAGTTTATGAAGGTCGTAAAAATAGAAGTTTCGTTCTGAGAGTTGGATATTCCTGAAGTCTACGAGAAGTTATATTTATGAGATCTGGGTTTGAATGATGCATGGTATAATTATTATAACTCTAAGCTAATCAAGTGATTGAAAGGAACAAAGCTTCAGATATCAGGTTTACTGAAACAAGT
Organism: Lepisma saccharinum; assembly: GCF_977018435.1. Classification (NCBI taxonomy): domain Eukaryota; kingdom Metazoa; phylum Arthropoda; class Insecta; order Zygentoma; family Lepismatidae; genus Lepisma; species Lepisma saccharinum. The sequence goes on along the minus strand of NC_139252.1, from coordinate 22,588,509 downwards.
TGAATTCTCCTTCATGAAGATATTTTAATACAAATGGAAGGAAGAGCAGTCATGCCTTCCCTACACATCAAATTCATATATGTCAATTTCTTTCAATTCTCATTTTCATCAGGACAGACGAATACAAACATCTACGTCCGAGACGGAATTCGAACCCGTGACCCCTGGCATCGTAGCGCGCTGTGCTAAGAAATCCGCCACGCAGACCGATTCCACTGAGCTACCGCGGCTCATCTATTTTCTGCAAGGTAAAATAGTTTAATTTCAATTTGAATTTTTCTTACATGACTCAATGCTGTACATTAGGCCTATGTACATGTATGGCTGTCCGTCTGTCCTTCCATGTTTATGTCTCATTATTCACAGGACCGGGAAGTGACGACATGAATGTGCATTCGCTCACGAAAACAACGGCCACTAGTGTTGTCCTCGAGACGAGACTTTGGCCTGTCTCGTCTCGTGGAAATGCTGTGAAATGCTGTCTCGTCTCGAAAATATTCGTTTGTCTCGGGACACATGATCAATCTCGTCTCGTCTCGAATTTTTAAAAGCCTGTCCCGTCTCGTCCCGTGGGCAACACTAACGGCCACTTACCGTTTTTCTAAATGAACAAGCAGGCTGTTTAATTTTAACGGTAGGTTACAATATTGTAAATTTTACTTTATTTATACCATTTGAAGCTGGCCACCCCTGATATTCTCTTTTCTACAAAGATACTGTGAATTTCTTGATTATAGTTAAGACAAATCAATTTTATCAGCCTACAATTTCTTCTACGTACATTAGAATGCATAACACCATTAAGCCTTGTTTCCATGATTATGAAAAACTAAATATGCTGACCAAGGCAGTAATTTATTTTATTAAAAACATAAACTAAACGTAACGTTTCAACCTTCTAGCAAGGTCTTCTTCAGACTCTGTATCAAGTACAAAAGCAACAAGATACAAAATGGGAACGAAGAGGCAGCTTGACATTTTTGCCAAAGAAATGCAAGATGAAGAAAGAGGGATATTATTGGAACTTGAAATAGAAGAAGAAGACAAGTTAAGCTATCTTGATATATTGATGAAAAGGAAGAGAGGACAAGAAATTGAAACAGCTTGGCATCAGAAGAAGTGTGCCGCAGGGGTATTCTGCCACAAAAGAAGTGATGTAAGTGAGGTAACAAAAATAAATTTTATAAAGAATATGGAGGACAGAATCAAGAAAGTATGCATGAAAGAATGTGAAAAAGAAGGCAAAGTAAATAGCCTATGGAAACAGCTGGAAAAGAATGGCTATGAGAAGCAGGATAGACTGGACATAAACAGAAGAAGGAAGAAAACGGGCAGGGAAGAATTGAAAGAGAAAGAAAAAGAGGAAGAGAAAGAAAAAGAGAGAAGGTTTTTGAATAAGGAGTATGGGGAAGACCACAGAAATGATATGCAAAGTGCTTAGGAAAGCGGGAGTTAAAACTTACAGGAAGGGAGGGAGAAGCATCTTAGGAATAGCGAGGAATGCAAACAAGAAAAAGGAAAACAGAGAAGAGGAAGAGGAAGGGATTATCTACGAAGTGAAATGTAAAGAATGTCAGAGTGTGTACATAGGAGAAACGAAAAAAAGGCTGAAAGACAGGTTGAAACAACATAGGGATGATGTTCGACTTAAGAGAGAGAAAAATGCAATATTTAAACACACGAGAGATACAGGACATGACATAGAGTGGGATGAGGCTAAGCAGATAGGAAGGGAGAAGAGAATGCTAGTGAGAAAATGGAAGGAAGCCAAGGAAATAGAGAAGAAAGGTGAAGAAGACACAATGAACTGGAATGGGGGCTGAAGTTAAACAAAGAATGGAAGAAGATGTTAGAAAGAGTGGAAAGGACAAGAGAGAAAGAGGAGAGGAGAAGGAAGAAAAATGAAGGGAAAAGAGCGTGAGATTAAAAGTCCAACCACATTCTATATGGAAGAAATTGTGTTTAGCCTTTTAGGTGAAAATAAAGTTGGCAAGTGAAAGTCACCTGCTAGAAAGTTCCAAACAACTTTCTAAATAGTCTGGAGGGAGTACTGTTTGTGTGTATATATAATACCCTGTTTTTGTATCTTGTTGCTTTTGTACTTGATACAGAGTCTGAAGAAGACCTTGCTAGAAGGTTGAAACGTTACGTTTAGTTTATGTTTTTAATAAAATAAATTACTGCCTTGGTCAGCATATTTAGTTTTTCATTAGAATGCACTTTATACTCCAGGCGTATTTGTAATCCTGTGGGTTTTTGAATGAAGGGAATATATGACTACTGGTGATGCGTTGCTAGTGTGGTACACAAACATGTACTTACCAGGTGTTTTGCCCGCAATTGTGGCATATGGCCTGTGTGACGTCATAAATCCAACATGGCTGCCGCTTCACTATCAAAGAAAATCGATCATAACTCCTTTAAGAGTGGATTTTGATAAATTTTTATAGAGACATTCTTTGTTAAGATTTGAAAAAGGAACAAAATTTATTCTTACAGTTTTTTTTTCTTTTTAAATAACTCGCAATGTTATGGAGATATATCCAGTGAAACTATTTCGTGCCCTTTTCTGCAAGGATTATAGCAAAGAGTTATTTTACACTTGTCTTGAATGCACTCAGGTGCATGACCTGTGTGACGTCATACATCCAAGATGGCTGCCTCTGCAGACATTAACAAAGAAAAACGACCATATCTTCTTAACACGTTTAGGAGTCACTTTGACCATTTCTAAGTTTGTTGGTTTTTTGCACGAAGGGAAGACATGTGTATGGAGGATGCTTTACATGTGAATAATCTGAATATACTTAGTAGTTGAGTTTTGTGAATTATTCAAAGTGAAATGACATATTCTTTTAGGTTAACAAATATTTCCACATTGAGAAATTACAATTTTAAACCCACCGCCATTAGTTCATCAAATAAAGGTTACGTCATAAAGTTATGTACGTACATCTGACAAATGAGTTTACAAACAAGCTTTCCTGAAATTACGATTTGTACATTTTTAATCTATTTGAATTTTATGAAAATGTGCAAGGGTGTAACAATTTGGATACTTCAGAAGATCGAACATTATAAATAAATCACCTATCAGGAGAATGTGTGAACTGTACAACAGATGTTCCCACAGGGAACCAAAATTAGATATATTTCACATGCCTATTGGGACATTCAAAAATGTTATTCAAGGAATGGAAGAATAAATGTCAACAATGTAAACATAAACGCAATTTTTGTAAATATATATTTCTTTCGTAGTTTATACTCAATTACATATATGTACGTACTTTCTAGAGTGTCAATTATTTACAGGTCCTTTATTGCACACATAATTAATGTATTTATTCAAGGTAAATAACTTCTATCCTTGATTAATACTGTGTTTATTTTATTTCCATATGTTATGTAATTTATAATATATTATATTAGTATCTCCTTATATTGTACATGGATATATATATTGTACATGGTGGTAAAGATCTGAAATACTGAGTGTAAAGATAAATACGTTGTGCATTGTAGTTAATAATTGAAATATTGTATTCATGTAGGATATTTTTGTTATTCCACTCTCTTCAATTAACAAACCGAGTTATAATAATGCATGTTAACTGTTGTATACACATATAATTTAGCGTTGACAAGTTTTATGTTTATTTACATTTCTGTACAATAATATTTCTTATCAAACTGTAAATTTACACACTCAAAGCAAGAAATGTAGAACACTGTAATTGGGCATTCGCCTGTTGTGTTTAATATTAATAATAATAATAAAAAACAACTTAATGCAGAAAGGAGGTGAGTGCCAATATTGAATCTCTCTCTCTCTCTCTCTCTCTCTCTCTCTCTCTCTCTCCATATAACTTCATCATGCAAAACAGTCACAAAGCCTATTGCTGGCGGAGGCGAAAGGTTCAGACAGTTTTACATATTCAACTCGAGTTTCCACCCCGGATATTTCCATCGCTCCAAAACACACAACAACTGCAATCTACTCTGGTTGCCTCAGAAATGACGATGACAGTGTGAGATGTATTGTGAAAGTCTGGGACAGTTTTTCTAGGGAGAAGGCTTCGAAGGATAAAAGCACGTGTGTTTGTCTTGGCCCTCTCCTGAAGGAAGTGTCCTCCTGTGCGGAAGATGGAGACGACGTGGCGAAGGCAAAACAACGCAAGAGAGAAAGTGAGAGGCGGAGAGGAAAATGGATGGATTTTCATCTTGTTTTTTTTCACCTCCGGCGGAAGTCTCGGAGCCTCGTCACATGTTGCAGGGGTCATGACGTCACCCGTGAACAAATCGCAGCCTCTGTTCGTATGCAGCGTCCCGAAACATTTTTATATCTATTTTTGTTTGGAGTTTTCTTTTTTAAATGGTTCTCTCCTCCACCTTTCAAACTTTGCCAATTATGTACGCTGCCTCTTCTCAGCGCATTTGTCAAGTTTCCCTCCTGGACTTCCGTCGGGGAAGGGAGGGGAGGGGGTTGATTTTGGAACGAGTCCTCCCCTGCATTGGGCCTTTAGAATAGGCGCCGATTTTTTTGGGGGAAAAGTGGGTAGCAACACAAGTAGGCCTACTTCTTTCAGCAAGATAAGAAATATCATTGACACTTAATCTAAATTTTCATTACAATTATTATTATTAATAATAATAATACCTGCCATTACTGAACATGCGATTGATTGATTGATATAGTCTATTTTAATGTCGCATTTTTCCACCTTTGGCTAATCGCGACGATGGTTTTAAATGCAGATAAGATTCACTGTATGAAGGGACAATCACGAACCTACGAACGACACAGCACAAGCCCGCAGAGGATTATACTGCGACACTATGTTCAGACGCCAGTACCTCGTTGGTGCGGGATGTACTACGTCACAGGATGCATAATTTCTCTTAAATTGCACACGCACTCAGTTCATCGGAGGCAAATGCAGTAGGTTGTTTTGTCTCTCCTTAGCTCTGCTGTCGCATATCGGTGACGTCACGGTTGTCATGGCAACCAACGCAACACAACTATAGTCCACGCGTTTACTTTGTTAAAGTCGAAGAACTGAAGAATGTCGCCGCCACGAACGTGGGTGGGGATAAATAGCGGGCGAGTTGTTTTCGTCAAATCGCACTCAACCTTCAGCCAATGGGAGCAGCTGTAATTCTGCTCGTCTACTCCACGTGGAGTCTCAGTCACATGACTGCGGATACGCTGTTGCCGTACCTTGCAACTTCAATGTGGAGACCGTGGGAAGGCGGAGGGACAAGGTGGCATAGAGCAGATGTCTGGCAACACTGTGCGTTGAATGTGATTGTTGCACCTGGTGGGCGCGACTTCAAAGACAGCCGGTCGTTAACGTAGCTAGTGCGTCGACTACTGTCCAAACAATAGTGTCTGGATTTGTCTTTTCTGTAATGAATAGGAATGAGGTATTGGTTTTTTGTAGTATTAGCTGTAATAATTCTATTCTAATTGTGGTTTTATATTTAAGTCTGTACCTTCGGTACATTAATTGTTTTACATTATAGGTATGAATGTTTCATTTTTATTTTTCATTTTTACTCTTTCTACTGCAACAATGATTTTCAAGACGTGTTAAAGTGTCAATTGTAATATGTTTTTTTTTAAGGGTTTGTTGTAAGAACGGCCCGCGAGGCCGAAACACGCCCTCTCAATAAAGACGATATTATTATTATTATATTATTATTATATTATACCTTTGCGCGTGCATAGATATCGCTTCCCCAGCTAGAGCTCTGGACTTCAGGATGGAACGGTGTAGCAAAAGCTGTTGCAGAGGGAGAGGGCCGCGTATAAGACTACAGTGCACAAATACATTTCTTTTAATACTGAATAAAAATATTTTGAAAATTAAAATGGTGAAGCGCCACTGAACCTAATTCACCTGTATAGCGTCTCTGAATTTTAAGAAATATAACTGGAGAGAGCATTCAGAGAAACCTGCCGGCATTTCCTTTTGAAGAAAAATCTCGTGCGGCGGACCAATTTCTGCTGGAACGTGCAGGCAACATCCAGAGCAAATGAATCAATATTTTGGGTCTCGTTACCTGTCACAGAGTCTCAAGACGAGCTGTTATTTAGAGCAGGCGAACAGAAGGGTAGAGACAACATAATGGGCGGGCCAGACAATGGAAGGGGTGTCGGTAGGTAGAGTCGACCAATTTTCGAGCGCTTCGCAGACCTCAGATTAACCTAGATAATAGAGTTATTTAGGCTGGCGATGATGCCCGGCAGAAGCTTTGACAAGGCAGACCACAGACCAGATGTCGCAGGAGGGAACAACCCACAAATTATCCGCCCGTGGTTTCGAGGTTGAGCTCGAAGGCAACAAAGGTATTTTAGGCGTAATCGGCCATTTTTTAACAAGTTTTTTCTGATCTTTTGTAACCTGAGGCCTTGCCACCTGCTTTTGTGTGGGGCTCGCTTGGTAAATTGTCAAAGCTCGTCTGCCTGATTGGTTCTGAATGTCCTTTTGTGCCAATTCAGGAATTCTTCGAGTCTTTGTCTTCTCGCTGTGCAGGTCTCTCGCTTTTCATCTTAAGATCAATTTGGCCTTGAAATATAACTATTATGTGATAATTCCGAAATGCAGGAAATACTTTTAGAGACGTGAAGATATCCGGCTTTAATTTTAAATGCACGCAGAAAAACGTACAGATCATCTGCAGTCTGCACTTCAAAATTTGTAGAGCCAAGCAAGGGAGTCCGGACGTCCCCCGAGAGAATAACAAAGTTCTAAATTAAATAATCAAAATATACTTGCTTAGCAAAATCAATGGTTATAGTTTCCACTGAACTTAGTGGAACGTAAGAATTATATTGGGATCATACGGCTTTGAAGGAAATTACCAAAGATTTATGCATGCACACTACTATTTATGATAATATACATAAAATATTAATCAGGAACTTTACTTTTCACCATCTGGATCTAACATCCTGTTTTATTCAATATATATTCAATTCTTCATATATTTGACATTAATTTATTTACCAGGGCACTAATTTTTATACAAATTATACCGTTACATAAAGAATACGATCTCTATTCTTATTCGGTGTTTTTGACCTATTCATGTAATAATAATATAATATTAATTAATTTACATATTTTAATCAGTGTTAATTGAATTTAATATAATTAGTAGTACTACTACGACTATCATTATTCCTGAGATACTTGGTTCGGACCCCCCCCCGAAATATATTTCCAGATACGTGCCTGGAGCCAAGTAATACCACGTCTTACAAATACTTAAGACTTGGTGTAACAGAATGCTCCTCTTGGTGCGGAACTTACATTGTTCAGCACTGTACGGTGTCTTCTTATACCACTGGCTGTCAAACAACACCAAGTATAGAGGTCTTTGCAAAATACCATATCCACCAAGCTTTAATAACACCGCAGCCAAAATTATACATCCACTCACTGGAGCTTCAACATGAGCCCTGGGTAATCATAAATGAACTAAAAATATAGGTATTTTTTTTTTTACCAAAAAGGGGGTTCAATTACTGTTAGTTTTGTTTAAAATTGGAATATGTATATGAAAAGGAATTTTATATTTTTTGGTTGTTTATTTTAAACAGTCGATTAGTTTATTGGAACAGGAAGAAGATTATTATTATTATTATTATTATTATCCTCCCAGGAAATGGATATACTCGTACAAAGAACTTACACCATGCGAATGTTCATACGAGGATATTCCTTCAGTGAACTTACACGTCGTCGCCTTATTCATTGGAGGCACATTACACGGTGTTTCGGATTCCAGTTTAAACTGTAGGTCCAGTCTCGATTAGCATATCTGTGCAAATAAAGTGGATTTAAAATCAACAATTTTATTCAATTCAGAAGGGAAATTGTGCTCACTGGTTGTAGCAACACTGGTCAGAATTCCTAATAACATCGTCAACAAACTTAGGCTGCTAGCAGAAGTGTACTGGTGGCACATATGGGAAAGGTACACGATGTGGCAACGTTCAAATTCCAGCGTTGCCTACTCCAAGCTTCACCCTTCTCTCAAAATGCAAATAATTCGTTTCGTCACCCGCGATATTCATAACAAAGACCGATGCCATTTCTGCTTTACGAAGATAGACTGCAGAACAAGGACACACACTGTCGCAAACGTAAGAACGAATCCGGTTGAGGGCACGGTGCGGCAACAGCGCAAGTACAGCCAACCGCCTCATTTTCTGTTTTCGACTGTAGTTACAAAAATGGCCGCTTAATCCAGTTGAACTAGAGAAAACAGCAGTAAAATTTTTGGTGGATCTTCTTTTCTCCAAAGAGAAAATGGAAGAATAGAGCTATGAACTTGAATCGTTTTAGATGTGCGTACGAAGGCTTTGTCAAGATCTATTGATACTAATACAACATCTTCAGCAGTGAAGGGGGACTTCTGGTCGAGGAAGGGACCTGTTGCTTCCGAAAAAAATAACATTCCGCCCTGGAGAAATATCCTATTGAGAATGTAGGTTCCTTCAGAGAAAAGGGAATCGCTCTTGTCAAAACAAATTCTTTTGGGATTTCGGAGGTCCTGCTCCAGGCGTGGAGGAATGCTATAGTCAACGTTCTTTGTATCTTTTCGTCTGTATACGTTTTTCTTGGGATGACTTCTGAATTTGACTTTGTCCTAGTCATTGCTTTGCCTGCCCTTGAAGAAACGGAGAAATCTTTGTTCCACAGAAACGCAAGTTAGATTTACTCCAAGATTTGTGAAAGAAATTTAAAATACAGGATTATACAGTAAATATTTACCCCATTTCAAATAAATACAGATTTACAGTTTAAAAATAAAGGCTGATTAACTCTAGGCTGTTCGGGAAAAATCGCTTTAGTCAATAAGTGCAATTTTACACAAGATTGTTATGTATATTATTTTAATATGAAACCTTATAGACATGATATAAATGTTTGATCAGAGGCGCCAATTTAAGATAATTTTGGGGGTGGGGTGGGGCAAAATCGGCATAAACAATACTTCATAAATGTAAATACACATAAAATGTGCCCTTCTACGTGAATTGGGGAGAGGGCAGAATGTGCATTGCCCCTTTAAAGTCTGCGCCTATGTGTTGGATCATCACACATCTTTACACATGCCCAATATATAATTATTATTATAATATTTTATTTAATTGTGTCAGCGTGACTTAAGCTATCCGTACACGAACAACACATTGAATTCCACGCTTAAAGCAAAAAACGTCAGAGCAGACGTCATGCTTTTCTCGCATTCATGATTGCCGTCCAAGAATTTCTAATTAATGCTGTCTGTCTATCAATCAGAGCACATGCTACTGAAATCGATGATCGAAAAAAGCATTGAGCTACAGCAGGAACGTATATTCTAGGCTCGCTAGGCTATGAAGTCTAGAGAATAAAATATAGGAGAAAAATCGATAACAAATTGTAAATAATATTGTTCATATCAGTGAGATGATGATGCTGATTCTGGAGTTGGCAACCTGATTTCTTATGAGTTGGCAACCTGATTTCCCATGAGTTGGCAACCTGATTTCTTAGGAGTTGGTAAATTTATTTTAATTCATAGCCTAGGAGCACGTGACATTGAGATAGCCCAGATATTGGGCTCAGTGTACGACACTGAGCTACAGAATCAGTGACGAACCCGCCCAATGATTTGTCGTGATATTTTTATTATTATTGTATTTGTTACCGTGATTCGTGGTGCATTGATTATTGAAATCAGTAAATAACATATTTAAAAATAAATGTTTTTTTTGAGAATTACATCTCAAGTTTTTGAGCCCATCAAAAGTTGGCGCCTTTGTTCAGAATGCTATTTAGCTACTTCCATTCTGTGATGAAGCGTTGGGATGCAGAGGAAGAGATGTGGGAAGTGTAAACACACCCAACAGACCGAGGCGACACGATGAAAAACTATTGAGAAAACGCCCCAGTCCCAATTACACTCAAGCGATACGTACAGATATGATACATTTGGAACCTAACAGATTTTATGCCGTTTTTGTCCATAACAATACACATATAAAATGTACACAAATTGTTTTACATTAAAATTATCAGTCTTTCCCCCTATTTTACAGATATTAGATTTCTTTTTTTTTTTTTAAATAACACTTTGCCTTTTACAATTGTAACAGTTGGGCTGAAAAGTTCGTAGGCTAACATAGTAAAAAATATTTTTTTGACAAAATTCGATTTTATTATTCAATATAGTTGCCTTCGAGGGCGATACAACGATTATAGCGGTCATACAATTTTTCGATGCCATTTTTATAGTACGATTTCTCATTAGCCTCAAAATAGGCCTCAGTTTCGGCGATTACCTCTTCAGCAGTGCTAAATTTCTTTCCAGCGAGCATTCTTTTAAGGTCTGCAAACAGGAAAAAGTCACTGGGGGCCAGATCTGGAGAATATGGTGGATGGGGAAGCAATTCGTAGTCTAATTCATATAATTTTGCCACCGTTTTCATTGATTTGTGACACGGTGCATTGTCTTGATGAAACAGCACTTTTTTGCACAGCTTTCGCATGTTCAAATATTCATGCACAATATGTCCAACACGTTCCTTTGATATTTTTAAAGTCTCAGCTATCTCGATCAACTTCACTTTACGATCATTTAAAATTATTTTGTGGACTTTTTTGATGTTTTCGTCGGTAACAGCCTCTTTGGGGCGTCCACTGCGTGCATCGTCTTCGATGCTCATTTCGCCTCGTTTAAATTTAGCAAACCACTTCTCAACGGTTGATTTTCCTGATGCAGAGTCCGAATAATGTTTATCAAGCCAAGCCTTGGCTTCAACAGTATTTTTTTACGCCAAAAAGCAATGCTTTATTAACACACGAAATTATTTTTTATCCATTTTTTCACAATAACAAAAGCTGCTTCACTCACAATGCTATATCTCACGAACTAATTATCCGGCAGCTGTGAAATTTATACACGTATCTTTTGAAGGTTAGTACCAAGTAAAAATCACATGGATTTAATTCTAGTAACGCCATCTATGAGTCAGCCTATGAACTTTTCAGCCCAACTGTTAAGTTACACTTCCTTAAAAATGACAACAAACTATAACCAAACCGTACATCTAGATTAACAACTAAACTTAACAAATTTGTTGGAAACTGAACATTTAGATTATTTAAAGTTTTATACAAGATATTTCTCTCTCTATTATATTTTGAGCATTCCAGTATCATATGTTGTGCATCTGCACTTCCCAGCCACATTCACATTTCTTATTATTCGTTATTTAAATTTTGGATAAATTTTCTTCTTTACTCTAGGGAGAAGATCCGTATAGTTATAATGATAAGTTCGTAATATTTGGAACACACACTGCTTTCTTTGCACATTCATCTACATGAGAATTGCCTGTAATTTTATTATGAAGCAATCAGCTGCTTCGCTGAAAATTACTTGCAGCAGGGTGGTTTATTTAGGATGACCAAAATGAGATTAGGAAGACGTTGAAGAATATCTGTATCTTCCCCCTCTTGTCCCCTTCTATTTTCTTCTCCGGATTTCTCTCTTCCTGCAAGTTTCTTTTTACTTATCTCTGTATTTTTTCACTCCATCTCTCTCTCTCTCTCTCTCTGTGTCTTGCCCTTCTCTCTGTACACACACTGTCTACCAAAGTAACAAATCCAAAATTCTTGACCTTTTTTCGTTTTTCTTAACCTTTATTTACTCGACCCCTACTTAGGTAAAGTTGGAAATTAACAGTTAAGAAAATATGTATTTATTTAATGAAATTGGATTCAATTGCGAATTTTGTGTAATTTCAAATAATACAATTTTAAGGGAAAGGTTTCTTTCTCGGAACCTACAGAACTGAGAAGTAAAAGCCTAATGTGGGTCCGTTGAAAAGCGCCGCTTGAATAGGAATTTGATTGTGTGTGTGTACACACACATATCTCTGTACATGTTTTGATATTTTTCTTGTCTTTATCTGCATTTATCTCTTTCTCTGCGTATATCTTCCCTCTCTTTCTCTCTCTGTATCACAATTTCACTTCATCTCTCTCTTTTTATCTATCTTCTTACACTCTCTATCTCTTTTTTATCTCTCTTCCCTTCTTTTTATCTATCTTCTTATTCTCTATCTCTTTTCTCTCTCTCTTTCTTTTTATCTATCTTCTCACACTCTCTATCTCTTTTTCTCTCTCTCTCTCCTTCTTTTTATCTATCTTCTTATTCTCTATTTCTTTTCTCTCTCTCTTTCTTTTTATCTATTTCTTACACTCTCTATCTCTTCCCTTTCTCTCTCTTTCTATTTATCTATCTTCTTAAATTCTCTATCTCTTTTCTCTCTCACTCTCTCTTTCTTTTTATCTATTTTCTTACACTCTCTACCTATTTTTCTCTCAGTCTCTCTTTCTATTTATCTATCTTCTTACATTCTCTATCTCTGTTCTCTCTCTCTTTCTATTTATCTATCTTCCTACATTCTCTATATCTGTTGTCTCTCTCTTTCTTTTTATCTATCTTCTTACACTCTCTATCTCTTTTCTCTCTCTCTCTCTCTTTCTATTTATGTATCTTCTTACACTCTCTATCTCTTCTCTCTCTCACTCTCTCTCTCTCTCTCTCTCTTTCTATTTATGTATCTTCTTACACTCTCTATCTCTTTTCTCTCTCTCCCCCTTTCTCTGTGTATCTCCTCCTTCCCTCTTTCTATATGTACCTATCATTCTCTTTCCCCCCTCTCTGTATCTCCTTCTCGCCTTCTCTCTATATTGTCTGAACATTTATATTTTTTCTACTTCATTCTCTATCAGTATATTTTTCATTCCATTCTTTCTCTCTCTCTTTCTTTCTCTTTACCCGTAACATACAATATATTCAATAACGAAATTTGTCTTAATTTTAATAATACAATTTTAACCCTAGAAAGCTAAAGCTTCTTCAAATACAAAATGGTATCCCCTACCCTTTCTTATCATATGATGGGCTTGGCAGCCTCAGTACCTTCAATTGGCCTTGAACTGGGGAGGGAGTGATACTGATACTATCTGGGTTGAATTCCTGTCCGGTTGACAAATTATTTGATATTATTTTGTCTGCGTAGTTGGTATTTATATTTTTAAAAAGACACATCTTGACACCGCACATATCTTGAACCAAGGACGTCGAAACTTATTCAAGAGCAAGGGGGGGGGTTTCTAATTTACCAACCGATTCTGACAATCTCTTTTCCCCCATATATATATAAATATATATATATGTATGGGGTTGGGAGAGTACATATGTATACAAGGTAACAGTTTGATATAGGGATATGGTTTGGTTGTGTAATGTATTTAAATAATATTTGTTGTAGTTGTGCTGTCTAATTTGTTTGTGTTTGTCTTGTGTAGTAGTTGTAGTGTGTAGTTTGTTTATGTTTATAATGTGTAGTAGTTGTGGTGTGTTTGTGTTTATATTGTGTTATAGTTGTGATGTGTTTGTGTGTGTCTTGTGTAGTAGTTGTGCTGTCTAATGTGTTTGTGTTCGTCTTGTGTAGTAATTGTGCGGTCTAATGTGTTTGTGTTTGTCTTGTGTAGTAGTTCCTCCATTCATATTGGGGATTAGGCGTAGAGCTGACAACTCTGCACTGTAAAAAAATGTCAAGAAACAGCAATATAAGGCCATGGATGTTCCCAAGGTAAAATATTCCGGAGGTAAAATAGTCCCCCGTTCGGATCTCCGGGTGGGGACTACTTTGGGAGGTCCCTGGACTAAGGATAAGATCTACATTAGGAATAAGGATATTAAATTAGGCACCTGGAATGTTCTGAGCCTTTACCAGCCTGGGGCATTTCAGTGTACAGTTAATGAGATAGTTAAGTATAAATTAGATGTAGTAGCTGTGCAGGGAGTTAGGTGGCCAGGAGAAGGGAATTGTAAAACTAAAAATTATACTTTTTTCTATGGTGGTACTGAAAATCATAATTTTGGAACAGGCTTTTTCATAAATAATAGAATTATCTCGGCTCTTAAAACAGTAGAATTTATTAATGATAGGATATCATATGCAGTTTTACAGGGTAGGTGGTGTAAAATTATTTTACTGAACGTACATGCACCAACGGAAGATAAAGATGATAATACTAAAGATGATTTTTATGCAGAGTTAGAACAGGTCTTTGATAAATTTTCTCAGTATGATATGAAAATTCTGTTAGGTGACTGTAATGCACAGATTGGCAAAGAAGAGACATTTAAACCCACGATTGGTAAAGAAAGTCTTCATGAATTAAGTAATGATAATGGTATAAGATTGATTACTTTTGCAACCTCAAAGAATTTAATTGTGAAAAGTACCACTTTTAAACATAGAGATATCCATAAATATACCTGGTCTTCTCCAGATGGTAAAACTCATAATCAGATAGATCATATTCTCATTGATAAGAGAAGGCATACTAGTATAATTGACGTTCGTACACATGGAGGTGCTGACTGTGTCAGTGACCCCTTTATTTAGTAATTGCTAAATTAAGAGAAAGACTCTCAGTGATAAATCATAAGCAACAAAATCTAAAAGTTCTAAAATTTGATACAGGAAAGTTTACTGATGAAAGAATTAAGAAAGATTACCAAATTAAACTGTCAAATAGATTTGATGTTTTGCAGGATTTAAATGATGATGAAAATATAAATGAAACAGACGTAAATAAGAATTGGGAGCACATACGTAATGCAATAGAATCAGCAGCTAAAGAAACTATAGGATACCATAAACCGAGAAAAAGTAAGCCATGGTTTGATAATGAATGTCATAATCTAATAGAAATAAGAAATCAGGCTAGACTTAGGTGGTTAAATAACTCTGATAATACAAATCTAAACAATTATAATAGAATAAAGCGAGAAGTTAACCGCACGTTTAGAAGTAAAAAAAGAAATTACTTGAAAAGCAAAATTAACGAAATTGAAACAAACAGCAAAAATAAAAATATCAGAGATTTATATAAAGGTGTAAATGAATTTAGAAAGGGGTGGCAACCTAAAGTAAACTTGATAAAAGATAAAGACGGTGATTTTCTAGCTGACCCAAGCGATATTCTAAATAGATGGAAGAACTACTTTAATGACCTTTTAAATGTCCATGTAGGAGATAAATCAGAAGTAAATGAAGTACACACAGCAGAACCTTTAGTTCCAGAACCTAACTTGACTGAAGTTAAAGATGCTATTAAAAGGCTAAAGAATAACAAAGCACCTGGCATTGATTTAATACCAGCTGAGTTAATTAAATATGGTGGAAATTCATTAATATGTCAAATCCATAAATGAATTTGTTTAATATGGAATAAAGAAGAAATCCCTCAACAGTGGAAAGAATCCATAATTGTTCCTGTGTTTAAAAAAGGTGATAAAATGAACTGCAATAATTACTGTGGAATTTCTCTACTCTCAACAACATATAAAATATTATCTAACATTCTTTTAACAAGACTAATCCCATATGCTAATGAAATTATAGGTGATTATCAATGTGAATTTAAACGTAACAGATCAACTACAGATCAAATTTTTCACATCAAACAGACACTTGAAAAAAAGTGGGAATATAATCAAAATGTCCATCAGCTATTCATTGATTTCAAAAAAGCATATGATTCGGTCAAAAGAGATAAATTATATAATATATTAGTAGAGTTTGGAATACCTAAGAAGCTTGTTAGTATGATAAAAATATGCATCAGTGAAACAGAAAGTAAAATTCGTGTGGGTATTAATATGTCTGACAAATTTACAATTCATGATGGGTTAAAACAAGGAGATGCATTATCTCCATTGCTCTTTAATTTTGCCTTAGAATATGCTGTAAGGAAGGTAAAAGAAACTAAAGAAGGACTAAAATTAAATGGTGTGACTCAGTTGTTAGCATATGCAGATGATGTAGACTTACTGGGGGATGATGTGAATACAATTAAGAATAATGCTAAAATATTTTTCAAAACTGCTAAAGAGATAGGTTTGGAAGTTAACAAAGAGAAAACTAAATATATGCTTACAGGCCGAAACCAAGTGTTAGGTAATAATCAAAATCTAATTATTGATAACAACTCGTTTGAACCAGTTTCCAAATTCAAATACTTAGGAGTAATATTAACAAATGAAAATTATATTAAAGAGGAAATAAAAAGTAGGTTTAATTCAGGAAATGCATGTTACTTCTCTCTTCATAAACTTTTGTCTTCTCGTTTAATATCTAAGAAACTAAAAGTTAAAATATACAAAACAGTAATTTTTGCCTGTAGTATTATATGGATGTGAAACTTGGTCCCTTACATTGAAAGAGGAACATAAATTAAGAGTATTTGAAAATAAGATCCTTAGGAAAATATGTGGACCTAAAAGGGATGAGGAGACAGGTGAGTGGAGAAGGTTACATAATTTAAAACTACATAATTTGTATTCATGTCCAGATATTATTAGAATAATTAAATCAAGAAGACTTAAGTGGGCAGGCCATGTGGCACGAATGGGAGAGGAAAGAGGAGTTTACAGGATTCTTGTTGGGAAACCTGATGGTAAGAGACCTGTAGGAAGGCTAAGACGAAGATGGAGGGACAACGTCGAGATGGACCTAAGGGAAATCGGTAGGGATGGAATAGAGTATATAGATCTTGCTCAAGATAGGGAAAGATGGAAGGCCTGTGTTGCGGCAGCCATGAACCTTCGGGTTTAAGAAGGCTAGAGAGTTAGTTAGTGAGTTAGATTATTTTGTCTGCGTAGTCGTTCTGACGAAGCCTTAGCTTTAACGTAACCAAATTTGCCACATCTATTTTTGTTCGACAAGGAAAAAATCAATTCTGCTTTGCTTGATTGATTGACTTCGTTTATTTTACTTCGCTTTTTGTGCCAGTTTTGGCTAATTTGCGAAGATGGGGATAGAGTGATAATATGATGATATTGATGAATGACACTCACAAACACCAATGCCCAGGCCGGGATTTGAACCCGGGACCCAATTCTGTTTTGCAAAACAAAACTAAAAAATGTGGTTTTGCTGCTTTAGACAACTCATGGAACAGCATCGATTTATCAAACTTCAGAATAACCTGTGATGACCATGAAAAGAAAAGAGGATGACAAAATGTATTGCAGCGATTGTTCCAAAGCAATATGTGGAGAATGCCAAACAAATTGCTGTTTCAAATTAACTATGAACGTTAAATCATGTCAAAACTTTTTTTGTTTGTTACTCCAATTTTAATTTCCAATAAAATACTTTTCCTATAAAGCAAAAGAGTAAGGTGGTAATAATGACTACGCCTTAGGTTTAGTGTTCCTGATTTTCCACCTTAGCTCTTTAGGCAAGTCTTTCTGGGAACACACAGAATTAAGGAGTCACAGGCAGTGATGTGCCGTAGACTGTAAGTTTACGTCTACAAGCGTTGTCTACACGTAATCTACGCGTAGATTACATTGGGTTGTAGTTTACATAGACTACGAGACAATCTAAAGTGCATTAAAATTAATTTTCAAGGGTTTCATGAAAGGAAAGTGACATTTTCAACTATATTGGTTCCTAACGAAATGAAAAGAATCCTATTTACAAGAAAATTTCTCTTCTCTTCTATCATCAACTATGGAAGAAGATAAATAGTATGCAAAAAACAACAACAGATGGCAGTCGTGAGGCAAGAGTGGTGTTTTCCCCATAAAACACTAGAATATTTCCTATATTAGGTTTCTTCCTAGGTGAGAAATTGTTCGAATTTGGAAGAAAGAGTATGAAAAGTTCCCTTCACACATCAGCAACTGATACGCAATATAATTTTCTTTTAATTCCACGGCGACCTTTGTTAAGTTATCACCTTTCGCCATGTTGTTTACATAGATTACGTAATCTACGTGTATAAAATAGTCTACGTGTAGAATGTAGACTATCGTTGTTTACGCGTAGACGCACATCACTGGTCACAGGCCAATATCCATCCGTGGAAAACCACCACGAGAACAAGAATTTGAATATTTGGTTCACATGTAATTTTTGGACAGTAACACATGAGATCCATTCACTGAGAATGTGAAGAAGGGACTCATCAGCCTTCATATCTTAGTGAGCCCTCTTCCATCTTCATTTTCCCGACATTCTCATTTTTTTCCGTTTCTCAGCAATGACTCGCACCCTTCACTTCCTCACGTGAGCGCGTGTGTATATTTATACGGCAGTCCTCTTCCGGCTAAAAAGACTAGCTGTTAGCTTATTTTGGTTCAATTTTTTCTCGAGCCAGTTCCTTGCCTCGGAAGCCACGGAGCACACTCAACTTGAGTAATATAATGGGGCATAGTCTCGAGGGAAACGAGCCGCTAATATCCACTCAAACAGTCGGAAGTTTTTAAAGGAGGACCCCGCGTATGTGGGAGGGGGCGTCGGGGTTCACATGTGTACGCCACAAGTGCTTGTCGACGGCCAAGATTTTTACTGACGTCGTCATGCACCAGTTTTGTGCCTTCAGACAGCTTTGAAATACTGGCGACTTTTCTGAAATCTCTTTTTCGTTTTGTCTCCTCTAATCCTTCATCGCGACAGGCAGTATGCTTTGGAGTTAATCCAAAGCAAAGACAGAATCAGTACAGGATATCTTTATTCTCTTTAATACTATAAAATTTCGGCTGATAGAAATTCCCATCTTTATATGTACATAGGTATTATTTGTTGGGAATTATTTCTCCAGCACTTTTCATATACAGGGTGTCCCAGTTAAAAGTAGCCCGGCTCCGATCAACAGTTACATGGCAAGGACCATGAAAGGAAATGAAGTGTGTGTCCTGATGACCTTGAGTATCTACCACGGTTCACGTTACAAGGGACTATTCCATTTTACTGGTTCAATGTAGCCGTCATTTGCCTCATAGACACATGTCTTTAAGCCGGGCAACTTTTAACTGAGACACCCAGTATTTTATGATGAGGAGACAGGTGAGTGGAGGACGTCACATAATTTAGAACTGCATAATTTGTATTACTCTCCAGATATTATTAGAATCATTAAATCAAGTCCTCCTCCGTAGCCGAGCGGGTTAAGGCGTTCACTCGTCTTGAGATCGTTCGCTGCGGGACGGCGTAGGTTCGAATCCGGCTCTGGTCGGAATTTATTCGGCCTACGTATAGGGCCGGTGGCAACCCACCATCGTGAGGAAATTGGGGAGCTCCGAGTGATTGAGCGTAATCCGGTCACGGAGACCTACTATAACGGCTGGGGATACGTCGGGCTGACCCCCCGACTATTCCAATACTGGTTGCAGATCTCCACGCTTAGAGGTGACGAAGGAAAGCGTGGGAGGGAGGCCGGCAGTCGGTAGGTACGCCTAGGCCCTTCATGGGCTGTTCCGCGACGGATTATTATTATTATTAAATCAAGAAAACTTATGTGGGCAGGCCATGTGGCACGAATGGGAGACGATAGAGGAGTTTATAGGATTCTTGTTGGGAAACCTGATGGTAAGAGACCTGTAGGAAGGCCAAGACGAATATTGAGGGATAAACTTGAGATGGACCTAAAGGAAATCGGTAAGGATGGATTAATCTTACCCAGGATAGGTAGGGACAGGTGGAAGGCTTGTGTTGCTTGAACCATAAACCTTCGGGTTTAAGAAGGCTAGAGAGTTAGTTAGTTAGTTAGTCACCACAGCTGAGCTGTTGCAATCACGTAATTAGCAGTGTGAGTGGGTGTGGTTCCGTGTAGCCAATGAAAGAAGGCCATTTTTTGAACGCACAGTTATGTGATTGGTGATTGGGAATTAGCGCGGTCCGACTATAATGTAGTGATAATTCTTATTCGTAAAGATTTTTTGAAAACACTCAACTATATTTTTTAAGTTTATGTAACTTAGCACGCATTTAATACGATTTAATATTTAATAAGAACATCGCGCTGCGACGTCAGGAGTCCCGGGTTCGAATCCTGGCCTGGACATGGATGTTTGAGAGTGTCCATTCATCA
Source organism: Lepisma saccharinum (assembly GCF_977018435.1). Taxonomy (NCBI): domain Eukaryota; kingdom Metazoa; phylum Arthropoda; class Insecta; order Zygentoma; family Lepismatidae; genus Lepisma; species Lepisma saccharinum. Next base: position 22,568,539 of record NC_139252.1, on the reverse strand, counting down.
ATTTCATCATATCATCACTCATCACCATCTTTGCAAATTAGCCAAAAGTGGGAAGGGCCTCCCCCATGACGCAGTGGTAGCGTCATCGCCTTGTAATTAAGGTGTCCCGGGTTCGATACCAGGTGGAGGCACATAGTGCTTCGGATTCCACTTTAAACTGTAGGTCCAGTCCTGATTGGCCTTTCTGTGCATAAAGTGAACTTAAAACAACAATTTAATCAATTCAAGAGTGGCACAAAAAGCGAAGTAAAATAAAGCAAATCAATCAATATTTAATAAGCATTTTGCCTTGGGCCTCACGGTCTATTGAGTCACGCGTTATTATTATTATTAAATTTTGAAAAGACCTTGAAGTTCTAATCTTTAGATTTAGAAGTAAGAAGAATTTGTACGAACTGGATCACACGCTGTGTCCTTATCATTTGACACATGTTACTTAAAAAAATCTTAGATTAATGATATACAGGACTACTCATATAATTCCACATTCGCATTATTAATGAAGTTCATTTAAGCAAGAGGCGTTTAAGCATAGGATGTTAGTGTTGTGTAATTAGATATAATTAAGACTTTCATAGCACATGCTGATGACTATCTTTTGTTCTTGGATTTACATGATTCATGCTAATTAAGACACCGTCAGATGTCTCTGCCATCGGCGTAACATTCTCTGAATCAACCGCTCTTAACTGCTATTAAAAAAGTTTCCACGTTTCGTGGCAAAAGTTAATAAAAGAATATTTCCATTTGTTTCTGCCTCATAAATTTTAGTTAAGCCCGAATCTCCACTTGTAATTAAGATATTTAGCAGCGAAGTTGAGGGTGAAAACGTCATTGTGACGTCATTTTTCATACCGTCTCACACAGAGCGAACATGTCTGAACATGGACATAAAAGCATGCAGAGCATCTCGATGGAATATCTTAGCAACCGTATTTCACTTGTTCTCTTCCAGATTAGCTGTCCATAACAACTTCCTCTATAATTTGCCACTAGGGGTACCTCAACTGGGGGCTTTGCACAATTGAATGTTCCTTTTCATGTAAGTAGAGATAACAAGTCACGTAAAAAGAAACGGAACTTGTTCTTACAAATTTACAGCGTCACGGGCTGCAAACATTCGTTTCCATTTTCCACGGATCAGAATTCTCAGCAAAATATTACGAGAATGGCGATAGATGGCATTGAATGTTAAGGTTATGGCGTCCAATTACACGTCTTTCATGTTTAATTGCTTTGTTATATATCATTGAGAGGATCTGCCTAGTTAAGGGTGATATTCAGGCTTTGTATTGTTGTGTGGGACGGAACGGAAACTGTATGCAATTGGTGCTAGTTTTTTTTATTGCTTTTGCTTGTTAAGGAAGCATTTTCTTCATTTGCAATAATCCCTCTCATTCCCAGGACTCAAGGAGTTCCAAGGATGTAACAGGTCGCGTTGACTTTTCTTGGATCAGAAGATTCTATGCTCTGTATGGGTTTATAAGTGGAGTGCATTCGTTAGCCCTCGTGCATATTCGGGGCAGCCGATGCTGACGTCAATGATTTTGCTCATCTCGATTGGTAGCGGGTTGTGCGTCACGGAACACGTGATTGAAGTCACTGCCGGAAAATGCCGAATGTAACCGATGTGCTCGACTTCGAAGTATGCCTGAACTATACCGAGCGATACATTGATGTCAAGACTGTTAAACATTGGAATATAGAACAGCACAGCCCGGTCCACTTCGATCTGGCTCGGTTCAGCGTTTACTCACTTCTACGTTAGGTACGTCACCGGGACAACCAATGGAGGAGGAGTTTATGGTAGCGATTTCAGCTTGTGCGGAGGAGAAGCGGGAAAAAGAGGAAAAGAAAGAAGAAAAAACACATCTACCAAGTTACACTACACATTGTTTTCAGTCGCTGGATCGAAGTTTCTTCAAGACCCTAAATACATACAACTATTCGGCTACAATTTATTGGATTGGTTAAAACCTGGTCGCAAATTAACTCGCCTGCAGTTTGGTGGGTTGCTGTGTCAAGCGATGGCCCAAAGCTGCAACACTGGGAAATGGGTCGGCTGGATTTCGAGCTTGCGGAGTTTATCCTTTCAATTCGGTCAGCACTTCCAGTCATGCTTTCATTGTAAATGAAGGTAAATGAGTGTAATTGTCCCACAGACGTGGCTCATTCTCACTCTCTGTCGACGCCAGTTACGACACCCAGTGTTAGTAAACCTGATGGTCGACACGACGCCTGCAATTCGACTGGACGCACAAGATCTCGAAGAGACGACGAAACAAAGAGATTTGTAGAAATATTACCTGCTCCTACCGTATCTGTTCCAACTACTATTTCTAGTGTTGCCCACGAGACGAGACTTTGGCCTGTCTCGTCTCGTGGAAATGCTGTCTCGTCTCGAAAATATTCGTTTGTCTCATGACACATGGTCAATCTCGTCTCGTCTCGAATTTTTAAAAGCCTATCCCGTCTCGTCCCATGGACAACACTAACTATTTCCAAGCGGAAATGACAAGCCCAACTGCTAACTGATGTGGATTTTCATTCAAGAAGGATTAGGCCTGTTTCTAGCGTTCAAAACGCTTCAGGTACCAATAGATCCAAGGTTGTTAACAACCGCAAGGATTAAAGAATAGGCTAAACAACAAAAATGTAAAGTAAAAGGATGTTCAAGTTGTACATTGCACTCTACTGGGCATTTACCCTTTATTGAGTGCGCTTCTTACATGGAACACGGGGTGATTGGCCCAGACTGTGTTGTTCTGTTTATTTGTCTATAGTTCTGTTGCTATGAAACTTAAAATTACGTAACATGCAGGTATATATATACCTGCATAAATATAAAGAAACATGTAGGTGTAATTTGATATTTTTATCTTTGGAATAATTCTATATTTAGTTATGATAATGGATGATCTTTAAAAAAATATGGGCATATAATCACGAGTGACTCTACGTGTATGACTTCAGGGTACAGTTTTAGGATTTTAACAGTCTTCATAGATTTTCTTTTTATATATATAAAAACAACCCTCATAAGATTGGATCAAGCATGATAACAAATTCAACTAAGGAATTCTTTTTCGAGGAGAGAGATCGTAACGACCTATGAAATAATTAGAAATATCAATATAATGAACTTCCAAATCCCATAATTTTCCAAACAGGACCTTGACAATCAGGAATGCAGTGTCAGACATTACCTAAGCTCTTCCTGGTCACCAAGAGCGTAAACATGTAAACAGGTGAAACCAGGAAGAGGATACAGGTAACTGACTGCATTTGCTTAGTAAAATCTATCAGAATAAATATCTTGGAGTAGAGAGGTCATTGGTCAGTTTTAGAGCGAACATAGAGAGGAGCGGTACTACGATTGAGGGAGGAAACGTTGGAGAGGTTGCAAGTCAAACGCTCAACGTACCGTACAGTCACGGTCATAAATACTCACCGTGGAAGTCAATCTGCAGGCAGAGACAGGTATACTTTTCCATTTACCATGTTGATCCAATCTTAGGGTGTACAAAACTAGAGTGTTGTGTTTTGCCATTCATATGTGTGTAATTATCACCTCTCGCACCTTACCATCAAGCTTACCATGAATAGCGAGTTGGTGCATAATCAAGGATGAATGATGAATGAGCTACACCCATTAGTTTCGATCCCACATGCCGAAGGGTATGTTACGAATGAGTATACTTTAAAATGTTTTACTGAGACTGCAATACTGACATGTATTCTCCTTCGTAGCTCATCGTTTTGGCCGCCCTCTGTGGCGGAGGGGTTAACACGACACTACAACACCAGGGGTACCAGGATCGAATCCAGGCCTGGGCATGAGTATTCATTGTGAGCGTCTCTTCATCAGTTTCATCACTCATCCTCATCTTCGCGATTAGCCGAAAGTGGCAGAAAAGCGAAGTAAAATAAACCTAATCGATCAGTCATAATTTGGATACAGATCGATTGATACTCTCGACGTGTGAGCTGAATCTCCAGTTTCGATATTCAAACAGGACCGATTAGACAGTCGATCTCGGTACAAAGAGTTATCCGCAAGTTTTAATTCGGCAAATTTACTCCACAAGGCAAATGAAACTGACTACACGTGTCTGTTCAGTAACACGTGGCGGTTGCCACACATTTCCGCCAAGCGAAGTTTATTTAGAATTGAACAAACTTCCTATACAATGCCACTCCTGTGGCTGATTTTAAACACTTAAGCTGACCGGAACATTAAAACAGAAAAGCCGATGTCAGGAGCATAATTTGTCTTTGAGAAGATGCTCCCGCCGCTTATAAGCAAAGGGCAAGAAGTTTAGAAAACATGGGAAGGAATATGGGTAAATATTTACGCTGTGATTTGTAACACATGAGAGCAAGATTAACAGAACGGAGAGAAGCTATTTAAGAAAACAGAGTTTTTGCTGTTCTTTTTTTCCTGTTACTTTTTAATCCTTTTCGCAGAGTGAACTGTTTTCGCAATTGGAGTGACAGCTCTAGTCATTCGCAAGCTAGAAATTCAAATTACTTATTGCACAAAAGTTGCAAAATGCAATTGCAAAACCTATATGTACGCTAAAACTGAAGAATATGTAGTTGAAAATGTCAAAATATGCACTCATAATTTTCAAATTGTTCATATAAAGTGGCAAAATATATAATTAAGACTGAATATACCAAACGTACAAAATATGAATTAAAAATTCAGAACTAAGCACTTAAAAATGCCTAAAATATACATTAAAAGTAGCAAAATATACACTGAAAGTGTAAAATGAGCCACTAAAGATGCAGGAAATATGTGCTAAAATGATCTTAAAATATTATAACAACCCAATATATACTTGAAAGCTGCAAAATAAACATTTAAATATTAAAAATTCATTTAAATGTATGTCGCTTATGTATCTTATCAGCTACGTCGCGACAAGACATTCAGCAGGAAGTAGATAAATCTTTCTTATGTATCGAAGTGTACTAGTAATAACTCATTAAACGATTCTAGAATTCTTACTGTTACCGAGTTTTTGTGTACGTTTAACCTTGAAAATGGCATGGCAAAGGTGTCACAATTTTGCCTAACAGTTCAAAGACATAACCAGTCTAGGGCACAAATCATTTAAATCCTAAGATCAAAGAAAAATACATGTATTTTTGAAGATTGTATGTAAGATCCAATTTTTAGTGAACATTTTTCTAAAGTTTATGATTTGGATTTCCTTATGGATAAGTTCTTCCACCTAATTTTAACTTAATACTGTAGCTCCACGATATCTGTGCCTTCGGAAAACATTCGAACTACAGATTTAAACCTTGATTTAAACACCCGACACTAGCGCCACTACTTCCAGGCGGAGGCACAAATATGTTGGTAGATCAGTATAGTCTGGAGCTAGCTTCAGTTTCGTGTGTACTGAAATGTACCCTCTGTTTGACTTCACAGACTTTCAATAGATGGCCCTAGTATTCACAAAAAAAATTGGTCACATTGTTCGCTTTTTGATCGCTTAGCCGCTATATCGGATTCAAAATGGCGGAATTCATATTTTTAAATCGCTTCTTTCTCGGTTATTTCATAACCGATTTAAATTTTTCCCTTTTTTTGTTTTTTTTTGTTCGAATGCTCTAAACAAACAAGACATTCAATTGTTATTCTGATCATTTTTTTCCGTTAAAATAAAAAATAGCTAATGCTAGAAATTTGAAATAAAAATTATGTAGAAAATGGTAAGAATAACAATTGAAGATCTTGTTTAGAGCATTCAAGCAAAACAAGAAAATTTGAAATCACATAAGAAATAGTCGCGAAACAAGCGATTTAAAAATATGAATTCCACCATTTTGAATCCAATATGGCGACTAAGCGATCAAAAAGCGATTCGTGTGACCAATTTTCTTCTGCATACTATGGCCATCTATTAAAAGTCTGCGAAGTCAAACTGAGGGTACACAGCACACGAAACTCCATGACTAGTATCTTTGGAAGTCTTCCAGTGTACGAACTCTATGAAGAGAGAAAAAAGTACGCCTCTTCCAGAAGCCCCACGCAAGTCTTTAAATCTCTGGCAACGTAAATAATACCAAAAGTTCACGTCTCGCGTGTTATAAATTCCGCAGGTAATTGAGGAAGTGGGAAACGAGAGCTACAAATCGCCCGTTGAGAATTTCTATCAGCGGATGATCTTCCGCTGGGGCCTGGCGAGGGTCATTTGTAAGCACCGGGAACCTTAGCAAATTACTCGTCGCCTGATAGCGTCAATGCTTTATTGCGATTTCCGCTCCATTCTCCGGTCTTTCGTCAGCTGTCGCGAATCGCCTGCCCAACAATTAATTTGTTAGGCTGCACGTCGGATCTTCTTGGCGCCTTGCCTCCGACACTCCTTTGTTTTCTTCGCTTCCAACTCCCCTTCACCCCTCTTCAATCTTTCACTTCCACCCCTTCTTGGCTATCGCCGCAGAGAAAAATAGTCCTGTTTTTTTCTTATATAGGATTTGAAGAAGACAGTTCAGGGATTTATCCAGAATTATCCATCTGGATTGTTTTTAGGAGGAAGGCATGAGGACAAATTTACCGACAAAATAACCAAAAACGGGTCTTTTGCGACCAGATCTGGGGAAGTTGAATACATGACTGAAACAGTGATATATTTGAGTAGCAAATGTCTTTCTTAAAAAAATAATAATAATAATAGCCTCATAAAAAAATGAAATACTGAATTCTTTCTGATTGAATTCAATTTCATGTGCATATGGACGAGATTCAGCTAACACTAGTCTACAGCCTAAGCCAGTGGTTCCCAAACTGTGTGCCCTGCCTGGCTTACAGGGGCGCTACAAAATGTGAAATGTGTCCCACTAATTACAATTGTAAATTCAATCAATGATATGATTGTTCCAAATATGTGCTTAGTACTTCTTACATACTAAATGTTTCTGAATTTGAAACATGTGTTTATTTTTTAACCTAAGGCAAGCAACCTAACCACACTGAGCGTTGCAAGAGTTACATAGGCCTTCATTTTGACTTGGGCGCCGTGGAAAAATCTTGATACACTAAGGGCGTCGTGAAACGAAGAAAGTTCGGGAATCCCTGTTCTAAGCCCCAAACATACATTTGATAACAATCATAAAATGGATAATTGCAAAGAAATAAAGGATAACAGGATTCAATATCATTAAATGTTCAACAGAAATAATAAATATGAAGTGGGACCAATGAGGTTATTGTTTTCTGACTATAAAAAAACGACGCACACTTTTAGAAGCGATATCGGGCGGGGCCACGGAAAGGGTGTGCGTGGCGATCAACCAATGGCAGGAGTGCAACGTTGTACAGTTAGGAGACTGCGGCGCGGAAGTTGAAAGCCGTGTTCTGTATTTTTCTTGCGCGAAAGAAGTTTTCATAAAACTCGCCACTTTAAGGTTCATCACAAGATGGGGCAAGACATTTTTTGAACCTGACTGTCCAAGTCCCATGAATTTCCGTCGCCTACAGCGGGAGTTATCGTTCCTTGAAGAAACAAGGGGAACATCACCTTTCATTTCCTTTAGCCTGTTTTTTTCGTTGACACCGTGTTGACGCAGCTGAGTTGTTGTGTATAGGGAAAACTGTGGGTGTTAAATTCGTCTCGATATAAACAATGACCCTTCATTGTTCTCGAACATTGAAAGTCTGGGTCAGTTTGAGTTCAGCGTTTTCGTAGCAAGGCTGGTGTAAAATTATTCGCTTATCATTCACTCGTGCGCCACGAAGAACGGTTTGTGAAAAGATTAAATACAGCCCTTTCGTGCAATAGTGTGTGTTCCGTGTGTTCTTTTTATTTTAAATAATGTCACTCTCGAAACCTAGCACCAGTAGTACAGGCACCAAGGGTGCAAAATCTAATCATTATCTTCCAGGAGAGTGACTCGGAAATGAGTGAAATCAGTGTCACGGAGACCGAGGAAGACGACGAGAGCTTCTTTCAGGTATGGGTTTCTCGTATATGCTACAGTGATAATGATATAATCCTGTGTAGAAATATTCACTATATTATTTCACTGTACTCATATAGGCCTATACTGTGCATGCATTATCAAAATAATGGACACATCGCGAATCTTCTGTCCTTCCCTTGCGCTAGCATTAGTTTGGCAACAGCGCAGTAGCACTGGCTGGGTATTGGCCGAACTCATGTTCCTTCTAAAAGCGTACGCCGTATGGAGGTGTGCAATGGCATTGACGAATGACGACAGAATGGAGATAACTGCAATGCGATGACTAGTGTAGAAATAGAGAAGCACAAATGTTTTAGAGGTTTATTTGACATTGGACAAACAGGAACTTCTTGAATCATGAACGATTTTTTTCGATTACATTGGCAATGATGTTTCATAATAATTATGACAGTGGAAAAGCTCCGCGAAATGTTCCAATATTTTCACTGAAATTACACTTGCTTGTTAGTCTACAGCTACACATGGTTTTAGTACTTTTTATACATGAAATGTTTCTGAATTTCAAATATGTTTATTTTTTAACTTAAGGCAAGGAAACTAACCATACTAACTAAGCGTTGCAAATGTTAGATAGGCCTACATTCTGGCTTGGGCGCCGGGGAAAGATCTTGAAACACTACGGCCGCGTGAAAGGGAAAAATTTGTTCCTTACCATATAAGAACTTCCGTTACACTTTCCACCTACTTAATTTGAAAAGAAATATCATTTTTAAATATTTCTGATTTTATGAAGTTTGTAACTATTGTTCCTAAATTACTTTGTTACGAAACTAACCTTTTTGGTCTCCGCCTTTACGTCGGAGCCCATTGCACTACAGGATATGCACGGCTCGATTTAACTATACAAAAGAAATGAAGTCATTAATCTTATGACTGCATCTAAAAAGAAAATAAATTAAGTTTCGTTTCATCGCCCTTGATATATTCCTGGAAGTGTGCGTTTCAAATCACAGATGTTCACATTTGTTTATATTATTCCTGAGAAAAAAAACATATTTCCCACCTTATCGTTTCCATCCAAACAAGTATTGTTTCTTTATGAAGCGAAGAAAATTCTATTTGTTTTAGCCTTGCATGTTTCCAGGTCTTATTAGTGGATTTTCCATGCTTCTGTTCTTAACAGCATTCTTGCTCGATATGCCGTCAGGTGAAGACTAATATTTACACGACGGTCAAGATTTTTTCCTCCATTAGTAACCATGATTTATTAACCTTCTGTGGTTAATTAGTCGCCTGGTCAAACCAGTTGCCGCTTATAAGCTTCGGCAGGATTAATTTATTTGGGAAGGAACAAGGCATTCGTGCTGTTGATGGATTTTGCGTAAGGGGTTTATTTGCGCTTTTCGCAATGGCGGACATGTGTGGCCGTCTGCATGTTGAATTTGTAAAATATATTGTTCCTAGTCTGTAATGATGAAAAGGGGCTTCCGTTCGATGTTGTATCCTAGTTTGAAATATGTTCTTCATGTCTACTTATAATTTAGTGATCAAGAGCTGTTCAACAAAACGACTCGTCTGAGAGCTCGGGAAATTTTAGCCCGCAAACATCTGTGGCGGAGAGGTTAGCATCATGGTTGTTAAAGGTCCAGGAATTTTAAATAAATTCAATTCCGGTCCAGGAGAGAAAATCAGCATGGGTAAATGGGTTCTGGATCGTAAAGAACCTTTTAATCTGAAAAGTATTTCAATTCGGTCCAGGAACCTTTTTACCAGATCAATTTAAATTCGGTCCAGGAACATTTTTTCAATGAAACAATACACAAACAACCCTGGTTAGCATAGCGCTTCTAGATTCGAACCCTGAATAGTCCATAAGCGTTTCATTTATCGTTCTTCCATCTACTCCATTAATTCACCTAGTCCTAAGCATCGCGTTTGACCTGAGGAGGTAAAAAGAAAAGAAGAACGAAAAATTACAAAAGCAACTCAAATTCAAATAAGAAGTTAGCCTATGATGGTTATACTCTATCCCGGTAATCTCTGGAGCAAGGACGCGCGTAACGGTAGAGAAGAGGAGAAAGCGAGTGGGCAGAGGTGCTGCTGCAAAGACTGGTAACTGCAGTCGCTCATCCCTCTCCACGGAATCCCGTTCCCTCGCACTTGTTCATTGCATACGATAACCTGCAGACTTGTGGCACGGAAATTCAGTACTTCGAGTCTCCTGGGCGAAGCGTAACAACTTTTCTCCAAGATTTCAGCCTGTGTATCAGCGTTGCCACATGAAGGAAAATTTCCCTTTTTGCAGTAAAATTTGGACGGAATTTTAAACTAAAAGGGAAGTTCAATGAAAAATATCACTATTTCATGGAAATTTGAAGACACCAGGCTCAAATGACATTGATTATATTACGTTCCAATTTTATATCCTCATTTTTTTTGGCTACTCCTCCTTATTTCTTCTCACTCGAGTATAAGCCTATTCTAACTATAGTGTAAAATGTAACTAATTTTAAATGTGATTGTGAACGTCATCAATTAGCTTAGCGACTCCGAAAACTATGGATTCGACACTAATCTAGGTCATTTCTGGCATTTTATTATTCACCCCCTCTCACCCCCCATGCCGATAGGTGATGAACTTGGAGCTGAACAGGATTGGGAGCGATTCCGAACACTATGGATTCCACACTAATATCGGTCGTTTTCGAAACACAGCCTGAATGTTAGACAAGCCGAGAAACACTATCGTTGTGCGGGATTGCATAGAGTCACGGATGTCTGTTTGTGTGAAAATTTAATATCGGTCGATGTCGATTATTCTTACATGTCACCCCTTCCCACCCCACCCATAGGGGTGCCAGGCATGTCTTACCCCAAAAATATTATTTCCAGATTGCAAGTGATACGTGTACCAAGTTTGGTTGAAATTGCTCCAGGCGTTCGAGAGTTATGTCGGAACAAACATATATAGCCTACACACCCACCCACACACATACATCCATTTTTTATATATAGATAGATTAGGTATTCCTTACAGTGTGGTAAGTTTTATGTTTCTCTCTCAAGCAATTTCTGAGTAATTAATATATATCGATTGTTTACTATAGCAGCCCACCCTTAAGGAAAATTTCACATTTATAACTCCAATAGTTTGGGAGATATCGCATCGTAAAAAGATTTTCTATTGTTGGCTCAATTGTTCTGCTCCTACAGACAGGCGGACAAGCCCGTCGATATAACTTTGGTGCACTCAACTAGCATTAGTTAGGTCCCAAAGTTCGTCGCTCTGCATTTTACAGTTCCCGAGATATAAACATGTCGTATGACGTCGACTGCTCCCAATCACGGCCTCACGGATAGTGTGAGTGGTATAATCTGAGATACATTTAGCTATTACTTGATAGGTCCATGTATCCACCAAATTTGGTCTTTGTAGCTGCGCGGTTTGTGAGATTCAGACAGACATATTATGATAGGCACATACGGGTACTTCTTGTCAGTTTTGCTGATTATTACCGTTTGTTCTTGCACATCTTACCAGCGACCACTCAGGTCAAGTCAAACTTCCGAATATCGAATAAGAAATCCAGGATTAGAGAATACAGTAACTACTCCTGTATTAGAAAATCGGGTAACGAATCCTGGATTATGGAATCGGATGATGAATGCCGGATTAGAGAATCGGATAATCCTGGATTAGAGAATCGGGTAACTAATCCTGTATTAGAAAATCGGGTAACGAATTCTGGATTAGGAAATCGGATAACGAATTCTGGATTAGAGAATCGGATAACGAATTGTGCATTAGAGAATCGGGTAACTAATCCTGGATTAGAGAATCGGATAAATAATCCTGGATTAGAGAATCGGGTAACGAATTCTGGATTAGAGAATCGGATAACTAATTCTGGATTAGAGTATCGGGTAACGAATCCCGGATTAGAGAATCGGGTAACGAATCCTAGATTAGAGAATCGGGTAACTAATTCTGGATTAGAAAATCGGATAACTAATCCTGGATTAGAGAATCGGGTAACGAATCCTAGATTAGAGAATCGGGTAACTAATCCTGGATTAGAGAATCGGAAAACGGATCCAGGATTAGAGAATCGGAAAACGGATCCAGGATTAGAGAATCGGATAATGAATCCTAGATTAGAGAATCGGATAATGAATCCTGGATTAGAGAATCGGATAATGAATCCTGGATTGGAGAATCGGATAATGAATCCTGGATTAGAGGATCGGAAAACGGATCCTGGATTAGAGAATCGAATAATGAATCCTGGATTAGAGAATAAGATAACAAATCCTGGATTAGAGAGTCGGATAACGATACTGGATTAGAGAATCGGAAAACGGATCCAGGATTAGAGAATCGGATAATGAATCCTGGATTAGAGAACCGGATAACGAATCCAGGATTAGAGAATCGGATAATCAATCCTGGATTAGAGAATCGGAAAACTGATTCTGGATTAGAGAATCGGATAATGAATCCTGGATTAGAGGATCGGAAAACGGATCCTGGATTAGAGAATCGCATAATGAATCCTGGATTAGAGAATCGGATAACAAATCCTGGATTAGAGAGTCGGATAACGATACTGGATTAGAGAATCGGAAAACGGATCCAGGATTAGAGAATCGGATAATGAATCCTGGATTAGAGAACCAGATAACGAATCCAGGATTAGAGAATCGGATAATCAATCCTGGATTAGAGAATCGGAAAACTGATCCTGGATTAGAGAATCGGATAATCAATCCTGGATTAGAGAATCGGATAACGAATCCTGGATTAGAGAATCGGATAACTAATCCTGGATTAGAGAATCGGGTAACGAATCCTGGATTAGAGAATCGCCTAACGGATCCTGGATTCGAATAATCCCGTTGTTTTCGTAGTAAGATAATTTGTATTCGACCGTCCACCCCTAACCCTCAATACGAGTTCTACAACCTAACAACTCACAAAACTAGCTGCAAGACAACACAGGCCTCAGAAGTAGCTTGCAATCCCTTCTTTCTTTCTCAGAGACCATATCTAATCCACGATCTGGTAACGGTGATGAATGTGTTCATTGAAATTTCGGAATCCCTGATTGAGCATTGTTGCACAGACTACTCCTTTGCTATCTGATAACTCTCGTTGCGTGCTTCTGCATTCTCTCGCCAGGTGGAAGCAGAATAGAGTGATGTAGATCCTGCTAGTACTGCTTCATTTGCAATGTAAACATTCGCTGTGTAAACTAGTTTTAGAACTTAAAACAAGTCTTTCATTGCTTATATTTATTCTTTGTGACAGTCCATTACGCGAAACTGTCCATGAATATAAATTTTAAGGAAATTTAATGCATAAGGAAACAGTACCACTACATGAATATAATTCCTGTTCCTGGTATTTGATGTATTTTCTTTTACGTCAAAACCAGTCAACAGATGGGTCCTCAAGTGTGGAATTTCTTTTGGCTTTCCATCTATGCCATATATATGTTAGGTTCTACTACTGAACAGTCATAAATTGTTGAAACTTCTAAAAACTTAATGTGGTGTACATATTTAAGGATACTTGCGAAAATGTAATGTATGTCTCTGCATATACTTCAATATTACTATAACGTTTTAATAATATTGTCATAAAAAAGAAATATATTTCAAATGAGTAAAAGTTTGGGGACAAGCGGTACCGTGAGGGGGAGTTTTGTAGGTTAGTCCCTTGAAATATTTATTAAATAATAGTTATCTAAAGAAAGCATGTAAAATTATATCTCTTTACTCACATATTTTTATATTCGCATCCAATTTTCAAAAATAGCAAAACACTCATTCTATTCCCCACAGATGGAGCAGAATTCTTATGGAAATAGTTAAGTGCACAGTGTTTTAATGCAAACTTTTATTAAACTTCAAATTGTATTAATTACAATATAACCCGAAAAATACACCAGCTCAGTTGCAAAGTAAGTGCAAGTTAACCAGGGGTATCAGATCTCAAATTGTTGGTACCGTCACGACTGCTTTCAATGTGCACTCCCTAACATTTTTGTCCGCCTTGTCCTCAATTCGTAAATTTGGCAACATAGCACTTTAGAGCCAACAGTTAGAAGCCAACTTAGCAACAACTCGTCCTAATAAATAAAAACGCTGTTGTGAAAACTCTTCATTCTCCTACATTCCATGAAGTTAGAATCTATAAACCAGTAACATAATACAATACACAAACATAATTCGTAAGTACAATTAAGAATGTTGAAGAGTATTGAATTCTTCGTTCGTACAACAGAGATCTTAAATATCATTACTAGGGAACGGAACTTTATGTGCTAAAAAACTCAGAAATATTTATTTTTTATGTGTCATAAATGTTGAAAATATGTGATAAAAACAGGAAAATATGTGACAAAAATAAAAACATTTGGTAACAAAAACAAACTATAACATGCATTTTAAACACCTGAAATTAGTTTCTAAATGATTACCTCTTAGCGACCTATTTTTTGGAAGAGTTGCAGCGGATCACCATAGTTTTTTCCAAATTCTCCATTGTAAATCTGTGACGATTATCTCTAAAAAGCATTTATATTGTGAGAAAGATCGCTCCACGTCACAAGAAACAATTCTTGCATATTTGAAGCACGAAATGTCACTAACGCTGAAGTTTTCCAAAGCTTCCTCTTCCTCTACTTCACCTCCTTCCAAAACACATGCAATTTGGCACAATGTTTGAAAACCTTGGTTTTTCCCCAAAAGTTCTGTACATTTAGACATTTAGATCCAGTGAGTTCTTTCAGTTTCGTTTCTACTATACGGACTTTACCAATGGAAGCTGCCAAAGTGTTCGCGGACGATTCAAGCTTTCATATGGAATTAGAGAGAATGGACAGGTTTGTTGAGATGTATGCCAATTCGACTTTTAAGGAGGGCTCCATCAACAGTTCTTGCAGAATTCTTCTTTGTCGAGATCATTTACAACAGATACAATTTTTTTCAAAGTTCTGGGCATAACATCTGCATCGCGTAACTACAGGTGTAGGGGGAAGGGGAACCTCAGGACATTTTTGTTTAAAAATGTCTATTCTTCTAGGCGACTTGATAAAAACTTTCTTCCCATTTGAAACCAGTTTATCGACATTGGGAAAAAGAGCTCTTATCTTTTCACATATTCTATGCAACGCATGCGCGACACATGTAACGTGCACCATTTTGGGGTAGCTAACGGCAAGACCACTGCATGTAAGCTGCAGCATCTGTCAAGAGGAGAACATTGTCAAATTTTATGCCTTCTGGCCACAATAGCTGCATTGCTTCATTAAAAAGCCTTGCTATCGTTACGTGTAGCCAGCCCCAGCTACTCACAGCTATTTTTTCCCAATAGGATCGTAGGCGAGGTGCCAGAAGTCTGCCAGCGAGGGTGCTCAAAGACAAAACAAACCTAGCACTCTCGATATGAAAGAGGTGGGGAGAATAAACATTTTTCCTTCGAGGATTTCGAGGTAGATGAAGTCAATGAGCGATTTTATGTATTTAAAATGAAAATTCGCAAAATATGTATTTACATACGGAAAACTGGAAAATATGTGTTTTTATGTAAAATAAAATTTGCTGTGTTGACATATAAGGCTATGATCAGAATTTTTGCAAAAATGAGGGTCTCTATCTTATCGCAGAAAAAACATTTATTTACCTGAAGTTCCTTTCCCTAATCATTACCTACAGCATCCTGAATACAAACAGATATGAATAAGTCATAACGTGTGGAATAACACAACTAACTACGAATAGTTAGGAAAGTGTTTTTACCTTGCTTCCTGGCAATCAACTGAATACCATGAAACTTATCATAAGTATTTCATCAACGAAAAAACGTGCAGAAGAAGCATTCCTCGAAGCGTGCATCAGATTAATATTACAATGTTTTAGAAAAACTTTCATGTTATACAGGGTGTTCATAAAGTCCCGGTACCATTACATTACCCTGGCCACCGCTCTCCTGATATCACACCCTTGGATTTCTTCTTCTGGGGTTATGTCAAAGATTGTGTTTACTGCACTCCTGTTCCAGATGTTGCCACTCTTCGAATAAGAGTAACGGAGAGTATCCTGTTACTGGTGATATGCTGGGGCGTGTATGGACAGAAGTGGATTACCGCCTTGATGTTCTGAGAGCAACTAGAGGGGCGCACATTGAGGTGTATGGTATATAAACGTGGAGAGTTGTAGCTCATTTTGCAATCAACAGCATTGTTCTATTGCATGTAGTTTCCGAGCTATTTTTTGTAATGGTACCCGAACTTTATGAACACCCTGTATTTCGTACTTCCTAAATATCAACAGCTTGTATTCGGTTAAAAAATAGAGGAGAGGGTGGGATTTGAACCCCTGGGCGAAAAATAAGGGACGGTAACGATACCAACTACTGTATGATACCTTACTGAACAAGAGTTCTTAGAAACACGTTGACGTTTGTGAAACATCCACCTGCCTTTGTTCCAGTCATTTTTATTCACAGGTCGTGGAAGCAATTAATTTTGAGAACTTTTCGATATTGTGCAGGCTATTGTAAATCAAATGTCGTCTAAACTACTCAGAAAGTTTCCTCCTTCTGCTCAAATTTCATGGCGATTTCTTCCAGATGGAGTAAAACCATATTCAGTGTTTCCAACCTTAGATACATTTATCTGGTTTCACATTGAGCAAGCAGAATCGTAAAAATTATCCAAAATTCTTAACCCAATGGCTACTTTTAGCTGGGACTGAAGTGCAATGTTGTAAAGATTACGGATTCTGAACTTCGAAAATTTTCGGGGGTGGTAAAAGAAGAAGTTGTGAAGTGTACATATCAATATGTGTAAGGAATGTTTCAGTGTGGAAAAATTATGACCCTGCAAAAAGAACTCTTGAAATTATTTTCTTGGTACGCCAACGATGGCAACGATGGTTCAGCGATAACGGTGACTGTTTCGTGTCCGGTGTTTATATGTTATTTAAGTGATTCTAGTGCAATCTGTGAGTTTATATCATGCTTGCGAAGAACAGTAAGTACGCATGAGCACTTATTTATAAAAATAATTACAAATATTTGACTTATATACAGTAGTAGATGTATTTTCTCGTTAGTGAATGATAATGTAAACAAACGGGGTTGGACTCAGAATTGCCAACTCAATTTGGATTTTGTTGGCTCTAACCGCAGTGTTGCTAGGTCACCAAGTGTGATAAATTATTTTCTAACCGGACACTGACTCAACACCGATAAGATGGGGGTTTGTGGAAAATGTTCCAAAACGGTGCTGCGACAAGATGTGTTTCAAAAGATTCAGTGTAAGACCTGCAATAATATTTATCACAGCGCCTGTGTGAATTTAAAGGAGGATGACATTAAATTTATGCGTTCTATGGAACAATCATGGATCTGCGATGTGTGTGTAAAATCTCGCCGAGGTAGTATTGGTGATGGAACACCCGTGGTTTCTGATGATCATCATCCTACCCATGATGAGATGTATCGTCTTTTGTTAGATGTAAAGGAGGAAATAAATGTAATAAGGAGAAGTAATAAAACGGTGGAGGATGAGATTGGGAAATCACTGAATTTAGCTCATGAAAAATTAGACGAGAACGCCAATCTATTAAAGTGTCAAAGCGTTGAATTGAAGAAATGTATGGAGGTAATAGATGATTTAAGAAGCGAGAATGCCAGATTACAGAAGAAAATAGGAACTTTAGAATTACAGTTGGATGAACTGGACCAGTATGGTAGAAGGAACACTTTGGAAATACATGGGGTCCCAACTAGTGAAAACGAAAATGTAGTAAATATTGTTAAGAATGTAGGTCAGGCTTTGGATGTAAAACTTGAAGACAACATGATTGATTGTTGTCATAGATTGAAATCATCAAATCAAAATGTACCTGGTATAATAATTAAATTTGTAAAGAGGGACGTCAGAGATGAAGTTCTTCGTAGACGTAAATTAAAAAGGACGTTACACTGTAGGGACCTCGGTCTGAATCAGGGGGGGGGCTGTATATATTAATTGTAATTTAACACCGCTAAGGAGGAGTGTATTCAATGAGGCTAGAAAACTTAAAAATGAAAGAAATTATGCTTTTCTTTGGATTGACTGGGCAGGCAATATAAAACTTAGAAAAGCAGCTAATGACTCTCGGGTACATATACTTAAGTCAGTGCATGATGTTCGTGCTCTTGTTTAGAATGGCGAGGCATACAAATTTGTCATTTTATTATCAAAATGTTTGTGGCTTAAATACTAAACTAACGGATATGTATCTGAGTGTGTTAGCGAACAATTATGACATAATTGCCATAACTGAAACTTGGCTTACGGCTAATGTAACGGACTCTGAATTTAGCGATAATAGGTATGTAATTTTTCGTCAGGATAGAATGGATAAAAGGGGTGGAGGTGCTTTAATAGCTGTAAAAAGTAATTATTATGTAAGAAACATAGATGTTAATATTGAAAATGTTGAGATTGTATGCATTAAGATTGGGCTTGAAATTTACTCTTTAATTGTAATTTGTGTATACTTCCCGCCAAAGTCAAATGTTATAGCTTATCAAACATTTTATGCATTTGTAGAAGATATGTTTAATATATGTAGCTGTAAAATTATAATAATTGGAGACTTTAATATTCCGTCTATTATTGAGTCGACTCATGATTTGACACAAGGGAATCAAATTGAAATGGAATTGCATAATTTTGTGTCTCTGACTGGTCTTGTTAGCATAAATAATATTAAAAATATCAATAATAGAACGCTTGATCTAGTATTAACGAACGTAGATAATTTGCCGGAAGTTTGGATGTGTACGGATCCTCTCGTGAAGATTGATAGACATCATCCACCGTTAGAATTACATGTCAACACTGGTAATGCAAAAAGTAATATTAAAAACAGAACTACTAACATTCTTAACTTTCGGAAGGCGGACTTTTATAATATGTATAAAGACATTAAGGAAGTGAACTGGGATGCATTAGGTAACTTTGATGATCCAGATAAAGCTGTATCGTATTTTTACAAAATATTAAATGAAGTCATCACGAGACGAGTACCTAAAAAGAAACATAAGAAACGGTCTTATCCATGCTGGTTCACTCAAGAAATTATAAATGTGTTAAAGTCAAAGGAAAATTATAGGAAGAAAAAAAAAACATTCAGCTATTAATCTATTAAGATTTAAGGAGCTTCGTAAAGAATCAAAGAAGCTGATTAATGCTGCATATAGAGCATATATTAGTAACTCCGAAGAAGCTATTAAAACTAATCCAAAGTGCTTTTGGGATTTTATTAACAATAAGAAGAAAGGGAATACTCGAGTGAATACAATGACATATAAAGGTACGGTTCTTGATTCTAATCAGTCTATCGCAGACTCGTTTGCTGAATATTTTAGTAGTGTCTATGAAAAAGAGGATACGGAGCTGTTGGATATTGGTAATTTAACCATGGATGTGAGTCACTGTTTAGTTGTAATGGAGATCAAGGAGGATGAATGTAAACAGTCTATTCGGAAATTAAAATCAAGTAAATCTTGTGGGCCAGATGGAATACCCTCGTATGTATTTAAAGATTGTGGTGAGTGGTTATGTTATCCTTTATGTAAAATTTATAATCTGATTTTAAATTCGGGTAAGTTTCCTACTTTATGGAAGATAAGTAAAGTTTGTCCCATATTAAAATCTTGTAACCCTAGTGACATCACAAATTATAGACCGATTTCATTAATATCTGTACCTGCTAAAATATTCGAACAAATACTCTACAATAAAATATTTTTCCATGTTAAACCCTATTTATCTTCTTGTCAACATGGATTTATACCGAGAAGATCCACTGTAACTAATCTCGTTACCTTTACTCAATATATCGCTGAGGCAGTTAATCAAAATCAAGCAGTAGATGTAATTTACACTGACTTTGCAAAAGCGTTTGATAAGCTAAATCACCGCATCCTTTTACAAAAATTGGTACAGTTCGGTTTCTCGGATGATTTAGTTGCTTTATTTCAGTCTTACATATTGAATAGAGAGCAGTATGTTCTTTATAATGCTTGTTCATCGAGTACATATATTAGTCATTCGGGTGTTCCACAGGGATCCAATCTTGGTCCCTTATTGTTCTTATTATATATTAATGACTTACCTTCTGTTGTTAATTACTCAAAGTGTCTCTTATACGCAGATGATTTAAAACTCTACAAGAATATTGTAAAATTTAAGGATCTTACAGAATTACAGTCCGATTTGAGTGAATGCCATCAATGGTGTATAAGAAATAAGCTCTATTTTAATGTTGCTAAATGCTTTTCCATGACATTTACAAGAATTTCATCTCCATTTTTATTTAATTATACTATTGGTAATGTGGGTCTTCAGAGAGTCAATATAATTAAAGATTTAGGAATAATTCTGGATTCTAAACTCACTTACAAGAACCATGTTGATAAACTAGTAGTCAATGGTTTCAAAACTCTGGGATTTATATTTAGAAACACGAAGTAAATGCAGTGTAGTAAAGCCTTAACAGTTGTGTATAATGCTCTGGTAAGGAGTAAATTGGAATACGCTAATGTAATCTGGAGTCCTTACTTCCAATTATATATTGATAAACTCGAACGAATCCAGAATAAATTTTTAAAATATCTGTTCTTTAAAAAATACAAAAAATCGTCTTATGTGTTAAGAATACCTTATAATATGCTACTAACTGAGTTTGAATTTTCCTCTTTGAAAACTAGATCTGATATTGCAAAGCATATTTTATTATATAAAGTTGTTAATGGTCTAACCGAAACAGAAGAAGTTTTGCAAAGATTAAACTTCTGTACTAAACCTCAATCATTAAGATTGCGTCAACCGTTTATATGCACTTTTTCCAAAAATTTGGTCCATCAGAATTCTGTGGTCATTAGTATGTGTAGACTACATAATAATATTGTTAAGGATAAAATTGATGTAGATTTTGCATTCCCTTACGCAAAGTACATATCAGTAATAAAGGGCTACTATTCAAGACAAAGTTAAGATGTAACGATAAATGGTATTTAATTTTCTTATTTTTATGTTGTGTATTGTATGTATTGAATTGCACTTAACGTTATGGATTTGTATATTATATTTTATGTTTATGTTTATATGTTCGATAATCTGAAAAATATCAAAATGAGAGTTGGGTGTTTATCTCTTTTGCTTAGTGCGGGTTTTAATATGGAGTTTCGTTATACTGTTTGAAGTCTGAAGCTTCAGCTTCGTACTATAGTATTATTCTAATTTTATAATTTTTATTTTGTTGTATTAGTTGTATTATGTTTGTCGGTGGGTATATTGTATTGTATTTGTATTGTATTTTTTATCTTTTTATTTTCTTTTTTCTTTTTTTGTATTGCATAATGTGAGTATTGTTGTAATATCCCATTGTAATTGGAGCATTGCTCTGTTATGGGATTGCTTATAAATAAATAAATAAATAAATAAATAAATAAATTATTCGATATATGTCTTAATTTAAAGGGAACAAATACAGGGTGGTGCAAAAGTAGGTTGACAGTTTACAGTTGACATATGCCAAGTAGGTGTAGTGTTGCCATCTATTACAGCAGTGACATATGTAAATCCGTGGGCGTAATGTCTGGGGATTGTGGGGGGCACTCAATGCTACCACTCAATGTAAAATACAAAAATAATACAAAACAAAAACTGTCAACCTACTTTTGCACCACCCTGTATATGCGACCATTTATAAGTAATAATCTAATAACTGCCTGTGTAACATCATCTCAGTGAAAAGTTGTCCCGGTGACTGAACGGTCGACGATCACGTCATTGAATTATCTAGGACCGAGTCGTGGCTCTTCATCAAATTCATCAATCATCATTAATCTTCATCGACTAATCAAAAGTGACGAAAAACAAGACAAATACGAAACACACTAACCAAATGGAATAAAGATAATTACTACATTGACTGATTTGGTTTATTTTACTTCACTTTTCTGCCACTTCCTGTTTATTCCCGACGATGAGCATGAGTGCTGATATTAAATTGATAAGGACACACACAAAGAACACCCATGGCCAGACCTGGATTCGAATCCGGGACCTTGGCATCGGAGGATACATTGAATTCGTGTTGATGCCATCAACTAAATGTACAGACACTTTGTAATAAAAACTAGAGATGGCGCCAAATTCGTTGTTCGTACTAATGAATTAAAGAACATTGATATATAATACTTTTGATTAAGTACGTTAATTTATATTGAACTTATTAGGAGATATATATTCTTGCACACTAAACTTTTGTTTCTATGATCGTAATTTATATCGTTACAATATAGCAACAGAATCACATATTAGATTTAAAATGAACAATGTACATAGTACGAATGCTTCACATATGATGGAATGATCAGAATATGGACTTTTTTGTTCATGCATATTTCAATTATAATTTCCATAAAAATAAAAATGTCTCTGATATCGATTATACAGGGTGTCATTTTAATGGTGTTCTCTGACTAATAGAGAACATAAAAACAAACCACTTTTTTTTCGGGAACATTTTTTCGTTGGTGCGTCTTTTCGGCGCTACAGACGTTCAAAAAGGCCCATTTACCGCCTGTATGCTAGCAACCCATTTGATCGATTCTGTGACGTTACTTCCTTCGTGAAACGGCGCGTGCCAGGAACACACATATCCTATGAAAAATTACAGTTACTACCAGCCACATTATGTGCTGTAAAACAAAGCGAGGAACGCGTTCAGCAACCTAGCCGGAAGTAAACTAACGATAAAAAGTGCAGAATGGGAAAACAAAAACATACGAACTGAATTTCGACAATCGTGTCTCTGATACGGGTGGAAAATCTAAAGTAACAACGCACGTAGAACGTCTTAGATGTCAATAACTTTATTATGCAAGCAGTGAATTAATTGAATGTGTCCCGCACCCTCCATACAGTCCGGATCCTGCTCCGTATGACTTTTCACTAATCATCTAGGGATGCGGATTGAAATTTTGAGCGTGCGATGTTGAAAATAAGGATATAATGAAACGTGCTTGCTTTAGCATCAAATGCCAATAAACTTTTATTAGACTTCTGTGAAACTATGTCAGTGAAACTGAAGACTACTATGGTGACGTGCTTCATTTTAACTTACTTTGACCACAAAACACACATGTTTTGTAATTTGAAATAAACAATGCTTGTTTAGACAGGTCAATGGCATATATGTGTCTTACAAAAGATTAAACAATTCCTAACAAGAATAATGACGAAAGAGAAACAACAGCCCCTGATCGAGACTGCTCCCAGTACAGGAAAGTAAATGTGGCTTCTCTTTTAAATTATTGATATGGCTTGTCTGTTGTATACAACAACAGCCGCCTCACATCAACACCAAACATTCCACACTCAATATGACGACATGGTTTTACAAAGCCATAACGTAATTTATGACAATGCAAGAGTTAAAAGTGTTTTCGGTTGAAAATATATTTTGAGAACGGGGTGCAGAAGATAATGGAGGGTGTGCAAGCACTACTTTGAACCGCCCTGGCGCCGCCCCTGCAAGCAAATCCCGAGTTTGATATCTTGTGTAGACATGTGCAACAAGTAGGCGGATTTGCCCCACGTTGGGCGCCACTTGCAACAAGTCGGCGGATAGCCCGTTGCCAAGACACACGACACACCGGCTCGGTCCCCTCGACAGACAAATACCGAGCCGGTGTGTCGTGTGTCTTGGCAACGGGCTATCCGCCGACTTGTTGCAAGTGGCGCCCAACGTGGGGCAAATCCGCCTACTCGTTGCAAGTGGCGCCCCACGTTGGGCGCCACTTGCAACAAGTAGGCGGATAGCCCGTTGTCAAGACACACGACACACCGGCTCGGTCCCCTCGACAGACAAAGACCGGGCGTCGCTGCCTACCAAATATCTTTCTGTTATTAATATATATATATGCCACGACTACGCTCAGTTCTGCGGGGCATGGGACCCCGCATCCCAAAGTTCGGGTAAGGGTCTGTTTCAAGATAATAATATAATCAAAAGTTAAATTTACACTTACATAACCAAGACTTCAAATTATATTAGCCCTTTCTCATGCTTGAACTCCACCGCAATCGCACCCGCATCAGTAGTTGTTGACTGAGATAGTGGCTGTCGCTATTTAATATTCGCAATTCATTTGCACGGGTGTTAATTAATTTGCACGTACTTAGAACTAATTCGCATGTACTTAGAATTCATTTGCAAGTACTTAGAGTACTTTACATTTATGTATTTGCTTAATTATAACTTTTTATGAATATATATTTATTTATTTTATGAAAAATATGTATATAGAAGGTAATTAGAGGTACTAAACGCTATGCATATGGTTTTATATTCATTACTGCAAAGTATGTAATGTATCAATCGATAATATTAATGTTTATAGTATTGAAAATAAGTTTTCTATGGTTTATGAACCGCTATGAACGGTGGTAATGGCTGTAGGTACAGGTCCAATTACGATTTAGGACGGTCCCGGTACTCGAACCCGCGATATGTAATATTATTAATTAGTACTATGTAATAATGTATGTTATGAAACACGATGATCTCACACGCTAGACAGAATACTGTCTCAGAATCTCGACTCGGCGGTGAAGGTAGACGAGAAAGGAATTTGGGGAAGTGCGGTGATGCCAGACAGAGAGAATGAATTAATATTCCGCGCAGGTAGACGAGAAAGGAATTTGGGAAGTGTGCGTTCAAGGTCAAATGACGTCACAACGTCAGGACAAAGGAAGAACCTGATTGACCAATCAGAGATCGCGTCGGTAGGTTTTCAGAACCGGTTTTTTCAAGGTTAACTAGTACGCAAGAACAGGGGAAAGCTATGCAATAGTGTAGCGCAGGGGAGGGATTGAACCAGACAACAAAGGATGTCTGGAAATGCGCAGCAAGAGTCAATTTTTTTTGTTTGAAACTGAGCGTCGCTTGCATGCTACGACATGTTTCTGTCAAAGTATGCCAAGGTTACCGAGAACACTAGAACAAAGGATGATGGGAAGGAGTTCAAGGTGAACTAGAACGCAAGAACAAAGAAAGCGTCGGTTTTATTTCAACCAATCAGAAAACGCGTCGGTTTTATTTCAACCAATCAGAGAACGCGTCAGTTTTGTTTATGAAGTATAAAAAAACGCGTAAAAGCGAGAAAATGTTAGTTTGAGAAGAATTTCTGAACCATTGTGTCAGAAAAGATATCAACTTGTGATTATTGTCTGAGATTTGAAGACAAAGAACTCAAAAGAAGCTATAATTAAGGTAAGTGAATTGTTACATATATATATGGTGCGTTTTAAATAATGCGTAAATGCAAATAATGAACCGAAGAAAACGTAAATGCAAACCAAAAAGAATATGCGTAATGTGAACAAGTACTACAACTAGTTTTCTATTTTTTTACAGGTGATTCTATTGTCTGTGTACGTGCGACTGGAAGGGACCATTAGTGAAAAATGGCATCTACAAGCTCCACAAACGAGGCTAACCACTCTGCGGTGAGTACTTCGAACGAAATTATATGTAATTTTCATTCTGGAAAGTATACTTCCCCACTAGAACTCGTTAATGCATACTATGATATGTGTGACAGAGTTATTTTCCACGACGATATCCCTACATGTGATCCGACTTTTTTCTGTGAGACAGTGCAAACAGCAATGTGTCAATTAGGGGTGGGGGCAAATCAGTTTTCTATTGTGGATGAAAGAGAAAGATATTTTAGACGGTTCGGAATGCTAGGGCGGGAGGTATCCATTGAAATACCTAATCAGGTTGTGGGGGACCCTGAATATTTGGTTGGGTCGATGTTTCAATTTCTAATGAAAAAGATTTTCTTTGATGTGGCACCGGACAGTCAGGTTGGTTTGATTATTTTCGGCAATGAAACCAATAAGGATATTTATATCCCTTGGCGCAGCCTTTCGGCATTAAATCCCAAGATTATTCAACACTATGTAACCAAAGTGCTGAACAGCAACGAATCCTTCTTTGTAGATAACTCTTTGAAATGCATGGCGCATATTGTCGAACCCAAGCGCGGTAGAGGGAGGAACAAGTACCCCCTTTATAGAAAGTATGCCCCTTTACTATCAATAAACAATTCTAACCAGAGACAGCGGGCTATCACTGTTCTGACTAACGATGACAATTTGTGCTTGCCACGCGCTATTGTATTTGCGCAAGCTAAAATTGACAAGAACACTAAGAAAGTCGACTCGTTTCGAAGATACGATAATAAACTGAAAGAAGCGGCTATGCGGTTATGCCATGAAGCATGCGTTGATCCAACCAATGGGTGCACTGTAGAGGACATTGTTAAATTTCAGAATTATTTGGGACCAGAGTACCAAATTGTTGTGTTTTCAATGAAAGAGGGAGAAAGGGAGTATGAAGTTATTCGGTCAACACCGTTCGCCTCTAAACAGATTAATTTATTGTATCACGATCAACATTTTGATATAGTTAATTCTGTCCCCACACTTATTGTGAAAAATTATTACTGTCCCAAATGCCAAGTCGGGTTCGCTCACAAGTATCAACATACTGAATGCACTAGGTATTGTTCATTGTGTGAATACACTCATGATGGCAATGAAGCCACTAACACTATCCCCAGAAAATGCACTGCATGTAACAGGAAATTTCTGTCCCTGGAATGTTATGAAAATCATTTGCGCACAGAAGGGCGGAAATCCAGTGTTTGTCAAACTATACACCAATGTAACGTTTGTTACAAAGTAGTGAACAAGAGATTGCGCAAAACACCACACAAATGCGATGAATTCTTTTGTAAAAGCTGTAATGCTTTTGTTGATCCAGCACACAAATGCTATATTCAGCCTGTTAAGCCCGAACCAAGTGCAAAGTTTCTTTATATTTTTTATGATTTTGAGTGTATGCTGGTAGAGGGCGAGAATGAGCAGAAACACGAAGTTAATCTGGCTGTTGCTAAGCAAGCTTGTCATGTCTGTAAAGACACTGATACAGATTTCTGCGAGACGTGCTGTCCCCGTGTCCATATTTTCCCCAATATTCAAGAATTTATGCAATATATACAAACTCCGAGGGAAGGGTTTGATAAAATTGTGTGTATTGCACATAATGCAGGGCGATACGATTCACATTTTGTTTTAAATTACCTGATTACTAAAGAGAATATTACCCCCTCCGTAATTATGCAGGGCAGGAAAATAATAGAGATGTCTATTACCAAGAAAATAGTGTTCAGGGACTCCTTGAATTTCATGCTCATGAAATTGAAAGACTTGCCTGCAAGTCTGGGACTAGCGGAAGATTTGCAGAAAGGCGATTTTCCATATTTGTTTTCCACCCCTGCAAATCAGAATTATGTAGGTCCATTCCCAGATATTCAATATTATGATATAGATTCCAAGTCCCCCAAAGAAAGAGAAGAGATGCTAAAATGGCATGAGGAAACGGTGCTAGCAGGGAAAATTTTTGATTTTCAAAAATAGTTGCGCGAATACTGTATTAAAGATGTGGAAATTCTTGCTGCTGCATGTATTAAATTCTCTAATCTGATCGAAGATCTGACTGGAATACAGTGCTTTGTTCGCTGCGCGACTCTTGCGTCGTTAGCGTCTTTGATATTTAGAAGTAAATATCTTAAAGAAAACACTCTTATTAAAGTTCCGCCATTTGGATTTCGGGAACAAGACCAACAGTCTCTAATTGCCTTAAAGTGGTTAAAGTGGGTGGAAAATACTGAAAAGATCACTCTAAGACACGCAGGGAATCTCGGGGAGGCTAAAATAGGACGTTATAAGTTGGATGGGCTCCATGAAGAAAGCAAAACTGTTTATAGTTTCCAAGGTTGCTACTACCATGCTTGCCCGATTTGTCTTCCTGACAACAGAGATAAGCCTCTTAACGAGACTGGCGAGACACTAGATCATAGGTACGAACGTACTGTTATCCGTAAAGAAATATTAGAGCAAATGGGGTACAAAGTTGTAGAAAAATGGGAATGTGAATTCAATGAAGAAATTAAAAAAGATCCAGAATTACGCAAATTTATTGCTGAGAATTGTTATTCCCTGAATAACCCACTTATCCCAAAACAAGCTTTTAATGGGGGACGCACTGAACTTTTCAGGGCAGTTTATGAAAAACAAGAGAATGAAAATACGGGCATGAAACTGCTAGATGTAGTTTCCCTTTACCCTGCAATGATGAAGCAAAGAAAAATGCCTACAGGGAAACCAGTGATTTACACGTCAGAGTTTCCTACCTTGGATAATGTGTTTGGGGTTGTAAAATGTGATATTCTCCCCCCTAAAGATTTATATTTACCAGTACTGGGCATGTCGTGCAATAACAAATTAATGTTTGCTTTATGCAGAACTTGTGCACAAAGCGAGAATCAAGAACAATGTTCACACGCAGATAAAGAAAGATACTTACATGGCACCTGGGTATCGGAAGAACTGAAACTGGCTGTAAAAAAAGGGTACAAAATACTCAAAATATATGAAATTTGGGATTTTCCTTCGGCTGACCAGAATGATAATGTGTTCAAAGACTATGTAGACACATTTCTTAGACTGAAACAACAGTCTTCAGGATATCCTTCCGGCTGCAGTTCAGAACATGACAAAGACAAGTACAGTTGAGAGTACTAACGGTTCATTTTTGCTTTCCAGATCAATATAATTCACTAATAAACAAGATTCGGAAATAGGAACAACATTACTGATTTCATACTGCGGATTAAACACTATATCATGGAATTTCTGTTCTGTATTTACAAAAATAGACTTAGTTTTTAAAGGATTTTGGGCAAATTTACCATAGATTGAATTTAGCAGAATTTTGGAAATAAAACGAAGTCCAGGGTTAGGTGCAATTTCATCTTTTACAAGTTGAATTCCCTCATGATCGAAATAATCTTGAATATACTTGTCTTTGTCATGTTCTGAACTGCAGCCGGAAGGATATCCTGAAGACTGTTGTTTCAGTCTAAGAAATGTGTCTACATAGTCTTTGAACACATTATCATTCTGGTCAGCCGAAGGAAAATCCCAAATTTCATATATTTTGAGTATTTTGTACCCTTTTTTTACAGCCAGTTTCAGTTCTTCCGATACCCAGGTGCCATGTAAGTATCTTTCTTTATCTGCGTGTGAACATTGTTCTTGATTCTCGCTTTGTGCACAAGTTCTGCATAAAGCAAACATTAATTTGTTATTGCACGACATGCCCAGTACTGGTAAATATAAATCTTTAGGGGGGAGAATATCACATTTTACAACCCCAAACACATTATCCAAGGTAGGAAACTCTGACGTGTAAATCACTGGTTTCCCTGTAGGCATTTTTCTTTGCTTCATCATTGCAGGGTAAAGGGAAACTACATCTAGCAGTTTCATGCCCGTATTTTCATTCTCTTGTTTTTCATAAACTGCCCTGAAAAGTTCAGTGCGTCCCCCATTAAAAGCTTGTTTTGGGATAAGTGGGTTATTCAGGGAATAACAATTCTCAGCAATAAATTTGCGTAATTCTGGATCTTTTTTAATTTCTTCATTGAATTCACATTCCCATTTTTCTACAACTTTGTACCCCATTTGCTCTAATATTTCTTTACGGATAACAGTACGTTCGTACCTATGATCTAGTGTCTCGCCAGTCTCGTTAAGAGGCTTATCTCTGTTGTCAGGAAGACAAATCGGGCAAGCATGGTAGTAGCAACCTTGGAAACTATAAACAGTTTTGCTTTCTTCATGGAGCCCATCCAACTTATAACGTCCTATTTTAGCCTCCCCGAGATTCCCTGCGTGTCTTAGAGTGATCTTTTCAGTATTTTCCACCCACTTTAACCACTTTAAGGCAATTAGAGACTGTTGGTCTTGTTCCCGAAATCCAAATGGCGGAACTTTAATAAGAGTGTTTTCTTTAAGATATTTACTTCTAAATATCAAAGACGCTAACGACGCAAGAGTCGCGCAGCGAACAAAGCACTGTATTCCAGTCAGATCTTCGATCAGATTAGAGAATTTAATACATGCAGCAGCAAGAATTTCCACATCTTTAATACAGTATTCGCGCAACTATTTTTGAAAATCAAAAATTTTCCCTGCTAGCACCGTTTCCTCATGCCATTTTAGCATCTCTTCTCTTTCTTTGGGGGACTTGGAATCTATATCATAATATTGAATATCTGGGAATGGACCTACATAATTCTGATTTGCAGGGGTGGAAAACAAATATGGAAAATCGCCTTTCTGCAAATCTTCCGCTAGTCCCAGACTTGCAGGCAAGTCTTTCAATTTCATGAGCATGAAATTCAAGGAGTCCCTGAACACTATTTTCTTGGTAATAGACATCTCTATTATTTTCCTGCCCTGCATAATTACGGAGGGGGTAATATTCTCTTTAGTAATCAGGTAATTTAAAACAAAATGTGAATCGTATCGCCCTGCATTATGTGCAATACACACAATTTTATCAAACCCTTCCCTCGGAGTTTGTATATATTGCATAAATTCTTGAATATTGGGGAAAATATGGACACGGGGACAGCACGTCTCGCAGAAATCTGTATCAGTGTCTTTACAGACATGACAAGCTTGCTTAGCAACAGCCAGATTAACTTCGTGTTTCTGCTCATTCTCGCCCTCTACCAGCATACACTCAAAATCATAAAAAATATAAAGAAACTTTGCACTTGGTTCGGGCTTAACAGGCTGAATATAGCATTTGTGTGCTGGATCAACAAAAGCATTACAGCTTTTACAAAAGAATTCATCGCATTTGTGTGGTGTTTTGCGCAATCTCTTGTTCACTACTTTGTAACAAACGTTACATTGGTGTATAGTTTGACAAACACTGGATTTCCGCCCTTCTGTGCGCAAATGATTTTCATAACATTCCAGGGACAGAAATTTCCTATTACATGCAGTGCATTTTCTGGGGATAGTGTTAGTGGCTTCATTGCCATCATGAGTGTATTCACACAATGAACAATACCTAGTGCATTCAGTATGTTGATACTTGTGAGCGAACCCGACTTGGCATTTGGGACAGTAATAATTTTTCACAATAAGTGTGGGGACAGAATTAACTATATCAAAATGTTGATCGTGATACAATAAATTAATCTGTTTAGAGGCGAACGGTGTTGACCGAATAACTTCATACTCCCTTTCTCCCTCTTTCATTGAAAACACAACAATTTGGTACTCTGGTCCCAAATAATTCTGAAATTTAACAATGTCCTCTACAGTGCACCCATTGGTTGGATCAACGCATGCTTCATGGCATAACCGCATAGCCGCTTCTTTCAGTTTATTATCGTATCTTCGAAACGAGTCGACTTTCTTAGTGTTCTTGTCAATTTTAGCTTGCGCAAATACAATAGCGCGTGGCAAGCACAAATTGTCATCGTTAGTCAGAACAGTGATAGCCCGCTGTCTCTGGTTAGAATTGTTTATTGATAGTAAAGGGGCATACTTTCTATAAAGGGGGTACTTGTTCCTCCCTCTACCGCGCTTGGGTTCGACAATATGCGCCATGCATTTCAAAGAGTTATCTACAAAGAAGGATTCGTTGCTGTTCAGCACTTTGGTTACATAGTGTTGAATAATCTTGGGATTTAATGCCGAAAGGCTGCGCCAAGGGATATAAATATCCTTATTGGTTTCATTGCCGAAAATAATCAAACCAACCTGACTGTCCGGTGCCACATCAAAGAAAATCTTTTTCATTAGAAATTGAAACATCGACCCAACCAAATATTCAGGGTCCCCCACAACCTGATTAGGTATTTCAATGGATACCTCCCGCCCTAGCATTCCGAACCGTCTAAAATATCTTTCTCTTTCATCCACAATAGAAAACTGATTTGCCCCCACCCCTAATTGACACATTGCTGTTTGCACTGTCTCACAGAAAAAAGTCGGATCACATGTAGGGATATCGTCGTGGAAAATAACTCTGTCACACATATCATAGTATGCATTAACGAGTTCTAGTGGGGAAGTATACTTTCCAGAATGAAAATTACATATAATTTCGTTCGAAGTACTCACCGCAGAGTGGTTAGCCTCGTTTGTGGAGCTTGTAGATGCCATTTTTCACTAATGGTCCCTTCCAGTCGCACGTACACAGACAATAGAATCACCTGTAAAAAAATAGAAAACTAGTTGTAGTACTTGTTCACATTACGCATATTCTTTTTGGTTTGCATTTACGTTTTCTTCGGTTCATTATTTGCATTTACGCATTATTTAAAACGCACCATATATATATGTAACAATTCACTTACCTTAATTATAGCTTCTTTTGAGTTCTTTGTCTTCAAATCTCAGACAATAATCACAAGTTGATATCTTTTCTGACACAATGGTTCAGAAATTCTTCTCAAACTAACATTTTCTCGCTTTTACGCGTTTTTTTATACTTCATAAACAAAACTGACGCGTTCTCTGATTGGTTGAAATAAAACCGACGCGTTTTCTGATTGGTTGAAATAAAACCGACGCTTTCTTTGTTCTTGCGTTCTAGTTCACCTTGAACTCCTTCCCATCATCCTTTGTTCTAGTGTTCTCGGTAACCTTGGCATACTTTGACAGAAACATGTCGTAGCATGCAAGCGACGCTCAGTTTCAAACAAAAAAAATTGACTCTTGCTGCGCATTTCCAGACATCCTTTGTTGTCTGGTTCAATCCCTCCCCTGCGCTACACTATTGCATAGCTTTCCCCTGTTCTTGCGTACTAGTTAACCTTGAAAAAACCGGTTCTGAAAACCTACCGACGCGATCTCTGATTGGTCAATCAGGTTCTTCCTTTGTCCTGACGTTGTGACGTCATTTGACCTTGAACGCACACTTCCCAAATTCCTTTCTCGTCTACCTGCGCGGAATATTAATTCATTCTCTCTGTCTGGCATCACCGCACTTCCCCAAATTCCTTTCTCGTCTACCTTCACCGCCGAGTCGAGATTCTGAGACAGTATTCTGTCTAGCGTGTGAGATCATCGTGTTTCATAACATACATTATTACATAGTACTAATTAATAATATTACATATCGCGGGTTCGAGTACCGGGACCGTCCTAAATCGTAATTGGACCTGTACCTACAGCCATTACCACCGTTCATAGCGGTTCATAAACCATAGAAAACTTATTTTCAATACTATAAACATTAATATTATCGATTGATACATTACATACTTTGCAGTAATGAATATAAAACCATATGCATAGCGTTTAGTACCTCTAATTACCTTCTATATACATATTTTTCATAAAATAAATAAATATATATTCATAAAAAGTTATAATTAAGCAAATACATAAATGTAAAGTACTCTAAGTACTTGCAAATGAATTCTAAGTACATGCGAATTAGTTCTAAGTACGTGCAAATTAATTAACACCCGTGCAAATGAATTGCGAATATTAAATAGCGACAGCCACTATCTCAGTCAACAACTACTCGCATCCCACTGACCAGTGAGGATACGCATACGATTCGCGATTGAAATCAGCATAATCAATTCTGGCGTCCTTTGGTTTGATAAGGCCTCCGCCTCACTGACCAGTAACGGCGGGACACCTCTCCAACCAAAAGGAAGTCAGTTAATTTATACTTATTAGGCAAACTTACTTCAAAGAAATACCAAATAACGATTATAAATTTATTTACTAATCCATATATATGTTAGGATAAAAGAAAGTATACAATCTTCAGATCGAGAAAAATTTACAATGCCAAAATTTAATTTCTGTTCAAATAACTTCCGAAAAACATAGACTGAAACTTGCTTTCTCATAAAATACAATCCAGAGAGCTCCCTCTTATATATATATATATATATATATATATATATATATATATATATATATCGTCCATATCCCAGCTTAACTTGGTTTCAATAAACAGGTGACAAATTAACAGTAATGATCGACAATTTCCCTTAACCAAAACCAAAAGAAAATTACACAACCTTCTTTCCGTAAATATCTATTTGTGCTTCTGTCATATTTTCACTTCAGTATTATGTTCTTTAGAACTCTCGAGGTATACTACCCTCTTCGGGGCCAACCTCCAATAACATTAATAACTAAAGATAAGGGGAGCCTGTCTCTACCCAATTACCAAAGCCATCTCACGGCCACAAACTACAAATGTTCGCTTGGAATTCCATAACATAACAGGGGACACTGTCTACCCTCTTTGGCTACTTACATTGCAAAAGCAAAACAATAGACTTTTACATAAAACGAATTTCTATAAAAACATTTACTCGACCGGTCACCTATTATAACTGTTTCAAAATTATATCTAACATAAAACCAAAATAAGAAAACCCATTAAACGTTCCGGATACTCAGACTTTAGAAACGGACGTAAAACTATATAAGTTATTAGATTTAAGAGACATCCTCTGACCAGAGGTATGCTCTCGGATTTAAGTATCAAAGAAACAAATTTATTTAAATGAACCTCCTGACCAGGAGAATTCAGAATGATTTAGAATAAAAATAAATAACTCGACGAGAAGGAAGTATAACTTGAATTTATACCGGAGTCACACTGACCAGTGCCAACTTCGATAGAATTTATGAAACAAAATTTTAAATTATTAAGATTAATTATGTATAAATCAAATTATTTACAAGCCTGCCAAAATCCCCTTTAAGGATCATGCTGACCAGCACAAATCCAGAAAGATGGCTTACGGAAAACTCAGGACATTGTAGAAGGGAGAGCTGACCAGCCACTCCCCTCACAATGCCTGTGTTCTCCCAGCCCAGCGATTTAATCACCTAACGATTCCGGAATCTACTGCTATACTGAATTCATCTGCCAGCGAGAACGCTGATATTTATACTTGCGAGATTGCGCAATCCTATTTCTCAACAAAAGATTTCGACAAACTGAAAAGTTATTTTTAGCATCTAACAATTACCCTTTCCAAAAGACATATCCAGAAACACAATGCAAGCTAAACTTATTTACAAACCCACGCAACGCCGAACGAAAAGAACTCATTGTTGTTAAGGAAGAAAAACAACGCAAGCTTCTACTTGTTTTGCGTTCTTTCTCGTTGGGCCGAAACTGCGTTACAATGTTAACAAAGATAAAAGATAAAAATGTACATTCAAAAGATTAAAACTCCAAATGAATTTATACGAGGGCTATTAAATATTAAAAAGATTTGCCAAAAATTTTTCAATCGTTACACATGGTAGGAATATGCTGTTTCCCCATTGGCCTTCCCGTGGATCCGCCCCTGAACGAGACCGAGACGAAAGTCTGTAAAATCTGGACTCGACCGAGATTTATTATCGGATAGTATCGTCAGAAAATGTCGCCTGAAATAAAATTCCTTCATTACACGATATTATTAAGATATTAGCATGATGATAGGTTATAATATGCCAAGGCTCATGTTTTAAATTTGTTCTAATAATAATTATTTTACTTTATGCATTGGCGTCCTCGGAGAGGACAATGGGGTCTCTTTAGACCCCGTGAAATGAAAAATTGCTACTTATTCATCTTTCTTCGTCCTTATTTCTATACCTTATCCTTCATTGGTTTCTATTCTCTCTTATCGTTTCTATAGCTTTTCTCAGTTTTTCTATATTCTTTATGTTTTTTACTTCACCTCTTCTTATAAGATTGGGAAATATGAAAATCTAGAAAGAAGCTACAAGAAGAAAGATAAAAGCGCCAGCGATAAAAAATAAAGTGGAGATGGGAAGAATAAAAAGGCAATATTTCCATGTTTAGTTATGTATGCCTTTGTGGCTACTTCATAATACAGTTGGAATGTATTTCGTTTCTACTCATTAAACATTTGATAACAGATGCCAGTACATTATTAACATGTTATAAGTTACGATTTCAATCTGTTCTCAGTACTTATAATGTGTATTGTTACAAAACTAAGGAAATGTGAGTTTTTTTTAAAAAAGAAAAAAATCCTTTTTCATTTATACAATATTATCACATTATTTTGTAGGACGTTATTGAAAGGTCTTCATTTACAGTCCTTAATTTATCATAGTTATTCTAGTTACCTAGTGTTTACATTTGAAGATTGGGTAATCTGTCCAACGTACGTGTTATAACACCATTAAGCCTTGTTTCCATGATTATGAAAAACTAAATATGCTGACCAAGGCAGTAATTTATTTTATTAAAAACATAAACTAAACGTAACGTTTCAACCTTCTAGCAAGGTCTTCATCAGACTCTGTATCAAGTACAAAAGTAACAAGATACACAAAAAGGGCATTATATATACACAAACATTACTCCCTCCAGACTATTAGAAAGTTGTTAGGAACTTTCTAGCAGGTGGCTTTCACTTTCCAACTGTACTTTCACCTAAAAGGCTAAACACAATTACTTCCATATAGAATGTGGTTGGACTTTTTATCTCACGCTCTTTTCCCTTCATTTTTCTTCCTTCTCCTCTCCTCTTTCTCTCTTGTCCTTTCCACTCTTTCTAACACCTTCTTCCATTCTTTGTTTAACTTCAGTCCCCCATTCCAGTTCATTATGTCTTCTTCACCTTTCTTCTCTATTTCCTTGGCTTCCTTCCATTTTCTCACTAGCATTCTCTTCTCCCTTCCTATCTGCTTAGCCTCATCCCAATCTATGTCATGTCCTGTTTCTCTCGTGTGTTTAAATATTGCATTTCTCTCTCTTTTAACAAAACATAAACAACATAGGGATGATGTACGACTTAAAACAGAGAGAAATGCAATATTTAAACACAGGAGAGAAACAGGACATGACATAGAATGGGATGAGGCTAAGCAGATAGGAAGGGAGAAGATAATGCTAGTGAGAAAATGGCTCTCTGCGAAGCCTGAAGTCTAGAGAATAAAATACAGGAGTAAAATCGATCACAAATTGTAAATGAAAGTATTCATATCAGTGAAATGATGATGCTGATTCTGGAATTGGCAACCTGATTTCCTATGAGTTGGCAACCTGATTTCTTATGAGTTGGCATCCTGATTTTTTGTGAGTTGGTAACCTGATTTCCTATGAGTTGGTAACCTGATTTCCTATGAGTTGGCAACCTGATTTCCTATGAGTTGGCAACCTGATTTCTTATGAGTTGGCAACCTGATTTTTGTGAGTTGGCAACCTGATTTCTTATGAGTTGGCAACCTGATTTCTTATTACTTGGCAACCTGATTTCTTATGAGTTCGTAACCTGATTTCCTATGAGTTGGCAACCTGATTTCGTATGAGTTGGCAACCTGATTTCTTATTAGTTGGCAACCTGATTTTTTGTGAGTTGGTAACCTGATTTCTTATGAGTTGGCAACCTGATTTCTTATTAGTTGGCAACCTGATTTCTTATGAGTTGGTAACCTGATTTCCTATGAGGTGGCAACCTGATTTCCTATGAGTTGGCAACCTGATTTCTTATTAGTTGGCAACCTGATTTTTTGTGAGTTGGTAACCTGATTTCCTATGAGTTGGCAACCTGATTTCTTATGAGTTGGCAACCTGATTTCTTATGAGTTGGCAACCTGATTTTTTGTGAGTTGGCAACCTGATTTCTTATGAGTTGGCAACCTGATTTCTTATGAGTTGGCAACCTGATTTCGTATGAGTTGGCAACCTGATTTCGTATGAGTTGGCAACCTGATTTCCTATGAGTTGGCAACCGGATTTCCTATGAGTTGGTAACCTGATTTCCTATGAGTTGGCAACCTGATTTCTTAGGAGTTGGTATATGTATTTCTATTTATAGCCTAGGACCACGTGACATAGTGAGATAGCCCAGATCTTGAACTGAGTATACGCCACTGGTATTAACTTTATCCACGTGGATATTCTTAAAACAGTAAATAGGATATTCATGTTCTACATGAACATTCAATTTACTAAGGTGTAAAACAAGTTATACGAAGTAAAAACAAACGTGGATAAAAGCCAGCTGTGAAGTAGCTTGCAAACATTTTTGATGTGTATCTGTGATGGTATGTGTGGGTATTTATCGAAATGGAAAAAGATCGATAACATGTTAAGCATTTTATGCATTACAGATGATTTTAATTATGGCATATTCATAAAAAAGTATAGCCGGTTCCCGTGGCGGAGTGGTTACGCGCTACGACGTCAGAGGTCATACCTCGTACTTCATCATACCATCACTCATCCCCATCTTAGCAAATTAGCCAAAAGTGATTTAAAAGCGGAGTCAAATAAAACATATCAATCATAAAAAACGTATGTTTTATCGGAATTACGAGATGTACTAGCAACATTGGTCGTGTCAGAGGGCAGTACCCATCTGCCTATGTTATTCAATAAATGCCCAGATGAAATAAAAGATTTTACATTTATCGTACAAGAACCTAACCTTGTCACGGTATCTAGTGACATGTGAAACGCAGTTCGATATAAATTATTTTTTGTTTATTGATTCATTTTATGCACAAACATGAAAGTGTGAGGTTTGATCTTATTTTGTGGATAAACTTGTATCCGAGCCAGACGTCGGGAGTTGGGAGAAGGGTTTTTCTTGAGTGACAGCCGCCGCTTAGAACATGACATATTTGCACCAACACGGAGATAAGGGAAGATTATTTTCGCCGCTACCGGGCTTGAGTCGCAGCAGGCGTTCGAACCCATGTTTACGGATGACCAGGAAAACCAGCTGGAGCCCAAGCCTGAAAGGATCGACGACGCGCACTTGACCGCGTTTCAAGACAATGGAGAGAGGTCATTTCCATCCCTCTGAAACAGAAGCCAAGCCACTAGAGCGTCCCGTTCAACGGAAGAATTTGAATCTCTTATATATAGGCAGTACTATGATTCCAGACACAGTTTTTACCCGGATTTCACAGAGAGAGCATCTCCGCGCTACACTCTCGCGTGATCATTGTTTTGTGTCCGTGGACTTTGTTTCCTTACGTACCGTGAGCGAATCGCAGATAGAGGGTTACCAGTGTGCGCCTTATTTTGGTGAAGATTTCGCGGTGATTTGTTTTTTGCCAAGCGTTAACTACATAATCATGGGCGGCTAAAGGAGATTGAGAAGGGAGTCTGTCGACTTCCCTGACCCCGCAACGATGCATCGCCATCTTCCGATGAAGCCAGTCAGCCAACGCCAAAGACGACACCAAAGACAAACACTGCCCAAAGCCCGAAGGACGTCTTCAGAACGCCGCCGATCGAAGCCCGTCACCAGAGAGAGAGATTGAAGGACGACTCCAGAACGACGCCGATTGAAGCCAGAGGGAGAGATTGAAGGACGACTCCAGAACGACGCTTCCAGAACGACGCCGAATCGAAGCCCGTCACCAGAGAGATTCCGAACCGACGCGTGACCACGTACACCCGACGCTAGTGACAAGAGGAACGCCCGAAGTTCTGAGGAGGTGCAAGTACACCATATCGTCGCAATTATTCTTCGTCGCGATCGACCTCGGAGGACAATTTCGCCACAAAGGAACCGTGTGCAAGTCCCGCGTCCAGGAGAGATGAAGGACCACGCCATGTAGCAGAGTCTGGTACAAGTATACTTCAGAGGGTCTCATGTACATGTAAACGTGCGTCGTTAGTATCAACACCGTACAGTTAACGCCGAAGTCTCACTTATTCGCAAAGTTACTCAGGAAAACCCAAACCTAACTTCCGTCTAAAAATTGTTTTGGTATTGTTATAAAAAAGGGTAATTTCATGTTCAGATGTTCAAATTTAATTGTCTGCATTCAGGGTTAGAAGCTCCATTTCATTTCTTTAATATTTAGTATAAATTGTCAAAGTGTGCTCCATTTCTTGTGTAACCGACCGCCCCGTCGCGCCATTTAATTTGTCAATAGTTGACTGATGAGTCCTTTTAATTGTGGAAAGCGTAGTTGTTTTTATTGCAAGGTCGTGTGCGTGAAATAGTATTATTTGTTGCATAGTGGTTTTCAAGGTAATTTTTGCTCGCGCCGACGATTGATTTGTGTATTCCGGCAGCTGGAGCCAATTAAGTTTTTGCATCACTATGTAATTGTGTAGTTGTTCTCATTGGACGAGAGAGGCTGATGTGTATTACCCCCGTCCGAGAAACTTGTATAAGGTCGTGCTTACGACTGGGTGCAAACGTTCATTCGAACGAAAGATTTAACCACGCCGACCCAATTGTCTTAGTTAACCGCTTTCCGAGGGCTGGCACTTAAGTTAATTTAAAAGAGCACAGGAGCTGGCAGACAAATGCCCTAAATTCACATAAAGGTTTAAAAATTAAAAGGAATGATATGTTAATGAGATCCATGATTTGTATCCATACTTCACATGTAAAAATACCTCATGTGTGTGAAAGAGAGATAGAGTGAATGTTGTGAGAGTGAGGAGGCTTTGTAAACAGTTGTTGATTGCAATATTTTTTTGTTGTTACAATATATATTCACTTTTTTACCGCTCGTCAGTGTTGTTATTTGACGTTTTTCAGGTACCGGATATTATGCTATTAGTGTGTTATGAATGTTCGAATCTACATATCAAAGGTAAACAAAACAGTGTAACTTTTCAAGGTATTAATCTACGCCTCGCAATAGTATGACAATAAACGACCGTCTCAGTACCGAACTTGATAACTGGACCGTGAGTCACGACCGGTTTCCCGTACACATAACGACGTTTGGCCCCGTGCCGGGGTATGATTGACACGTCATTTCGGGGACCGCGAGTGCACTCGTTACATTTGGCGCCCGAACAGGGACGGCAACTTTTGTCATTCCTTTCCAAGAAAACCAGGTTGCGAGAGCGGTAGAAATTTCATTGTTGTATACGTCACGCATAAAATTCTTGTGTTAGGTTCCTGGTTATTTGTGTGTTTTTCGTTTTGTATTTCGAGGGTTATTTTGATGTATTTGTCGTAGGTTCACGTGTAAGGACACGTTATTGGGCGTAATTTGGTAACAATAGGGCAGATATTTTTTTCGGCGAAAGCAGCAAGGGCAGCTGCATAGGGCATTTTTTATGTACTTTTTGTGTACTTTTTTGGTTTTTGGCGTAATTTATGGCATCAGGCTGAGTTGCGGGATAAGGGATTCCCGACGGACCTCCTTTTTCTTTTTATGTATCGATTTGTAATTCACATTTTGTGTGAGCTCGCGTAAGTTTGCGTAACTGTTCCAAAGTGCGACAGAAGATTGAGCAGATAATTAAGGAAAGGCCTTCATGAGATTAAGAAATCGTCGTATAGACTGTTTGAACAAGAGTGACATCATGATGGTTTGCGAGGCTTGTGGAAAGGAATTCGCTGATTTCGAAATCGACAGCGAGGGAGCCAGACCGGTTTGTCCCCAGTGCAAGGGCCCGTTGGAAATGGAAAGGGAGATACCAAGTGCACAAGGGGGTACATCGTCACGTGCGGACAGCGACCACAGCAAGGAACAAGATGACGTAGGAAGTGGCAGTGGTGCCAACCAATTTCAGCTGGTTCTCCAGATGCTCCAGGGAATGCAGACCGAGATGCGGACCAACATCCAGGGAATGCAGACCGAGATGCGGACCAACATCCAGGGGTTGGAAACCAGGGTCCAGACGAACATCCAGGGATTGCAGGCTGAGGTGCAAGGGATGCAGACCGACGTGCGAGGAATGGAAGAACGCCTACAAGGGACGGTTCGCGCCTCCGGAGAAGAAGTGACGCAACGGCTTCTTCAGACGATCCAAGAATTCGAGTCTCGAATCGAATCCAGGATCGCCAGGACCGACGCTCGCATCGATGAACAGGAAGCCAAGGTGGCAACACTGGCGCAGAGCGTAATTGAGCAGGAAGGAGCTTTGCAACACATCGGCCAACAATGTGCACAGTTGGAGTCAGCCTGTAATCGGAGCAACGATGCCCTCGAGCGACAGGTACGGCGAGCAGCGAGTCTAGCGGAAGGGAATTCCGAGAAGATAAAGGACATAGAGGAGAAACTGCAACGACTGAACGTAGCCGACGTTCCCGGATCATCGCGAGAGCCGGCAGCTATGACGTCACCACAGCCAGCTGCGGTCCCCTCGTCTTCAAGGCGCGCGAGTGACGCAAGACCGACTACGCTTGTCAACGGGGGAAGCGAAGTGGAACCTGGACTACATTATCCATCGCCGCGACCGTTCGAAGCCCAAACTTCAAACCGGGAAGATATACGGTCTGAACCAGCACCGACGAGAAGGGCTCTGTTCCCGCCGGAATATAAGAAACATTTCAAGAAGTTCTCCGGGGCCGACAGGATTTTGCCGTCTGCCTTCATCGAGGAATTCGAAGCAACAGCGCGGGAGTTAGGACTTGCGGATGGGGAGCGATTACTCGTGCTGAAAGGCCTAATGCAAGATCGGGCAAAAAACTGGCTGGATCGGAATGAAAGACACTTTCATTCATACTCGGCGTTTAGGGAAGCGTTCCTGACACACTTTCAGCGCCCTATGCAAGTGGAAAGGATGCTCATCCAGCTGAGGAACGAGAGGTACGACAGGAACGGGGGACTTACTTTTTCGCAATATTTCTGGCGTAAGTTCAATGAGTTCCAAGCTCTCCAGCCACAGATGACCACGTCGGAGATAATTGCGGCCCTAATTTATCATTACCCGCAGGAGATAGACGGCATCTCAACGGGGCGTGCGTTTTCGACGCAGAAGCCATGTCGTTCACGCTCGAGAACCTAAACCAATGCGAAGAGGAACGCGAGAGGATGCGGAGTGACAGATGGAACAAAAGGAGACGACCGGAGGAAGAAGGAAGCCGAGGAAATAAGCATCCACGCGTTCACCTGGTCCAGCAAAGATACGGTGGGCAGCAACACGCTCCAGGAGCCGAAGTAAGCCGTTTTCTAGACAATCCGCCTTCACCGCGACGCAGACGCCAGTGCCGAGGAACGAGACGTCGAGGTGGACCGAGCCGTAGGTCGCCGGGTCACCATGGCAACAGCGACAACAACAACGTCTTCAACGGGCGGGTAAGCAACGGCTATTACCAACGTCATCCGGGCAGTAGACCGGGGAGCCCGCGTTCTGACAACGAGAACACAAGGCGCAGCCCGCCGAGGGTTCAAAGGAGCCCGACGCGAAACGCGAACGGGCCGAATCCCAGCAACACGTCTCCACAGCCGGGGCCGTCAGGTCGTCAGCGCCGAAGGGAAGAATGGGATGGCGAAACATGGTTAAGCGACATCGCGCCATTTTAGAAGTATAAAATAACATTGCGCCATACCCAGAGTGTATAATATGTATATTTATTATGTAAATTGGAGGTATCATTTATATCATGTGTTTTGTGTTATCGAACTGGTTTATTTTTCTTGTACAGGGTGTTAAAAAATTTGTAGTCAAAATTTCATGCCCCTGATTAGTAAAAAATTTTATTCGCCTACAGAATTTTTTGATCAGAAGGAGGGCGAGACGTCACGGTATCTAGTGACATGTGAAACGCAGTTCGATATAAATTATTCTTTGTTTATTGATTCATTTTATGCACAAACATGAAAGTGTGAGGTTTGATCTTATTTTGTGGATAAACTTGTATCCGAGCCAGACGTCGGGAGTTGGGAGAAGGGTTTTTCTTGAGTGACAGCCGCCGCTTAGAACATGACATATTTGCACCAACACGGAGATAAGGGAAGATTATTTTCGCCGCTACCGGGCTTGAGTCGCAGCAGGCGTTCGAACCCATGTTCACGGATGACCAGGAAAACCAGCTGGAGCCCAAGCCTGAAAGGATCGA
Source organism: Lepisma saccharinum (assembly GCF_977018435.1). Classification (NCBI taxonomy): domain Eukaryota; kingdom Metazoa; phylum Arthropoda; class Insecta; order Zygentoma; family Lepismatidae; genus Lepisma; species Lepisma saccharinum. The sequence goes on along the minus strand of NC_139252.1, from coordinate 22,524,807 downwards.
CGACGCGCACTTGACCGCGTTTCAAGACAATGGAGAGAGGTCATTTCCATTCCTCTGAAACAGAAGCCAAGCCACTAGAGCGTCCCGTTCAACGGAAGAATTTGAATCTCTTATATATAGGCAGTACTATGATTCCAGACACAGTTTTTACCCGGATTTCACAGAGAGAGCATCTCCGCGCTACACTCTCGCGTGATCATTGTTTTGTGTCCGTGGACTTTGTTTCCTTACGTACCGTGAGCGAATCGCAGATAGAGGGTTACCAGTGTGCGCCTTATTTTGGTGAAGATTACGCGGTGATTTGTTTTTTGCCAAGCGTTAACTACATAATCATGGGCGGCTAAAGGAGATTGAGAAGGGAGTCTGTCGACTTCCCTGACCCCGCAACGATGCATCGCCATCTTCCGATGAAGCCAGTCAGCCAACGCCAAAGACGACACCAAAGCCAAACACTGCCCAAAGCCCGAAGGACGTCTTCAGAACGCCGCCGATCGAAGCCCGTCACCAGAGAGAGAGATTGAAGGACGACTCCAGAACGACGCCGATCGAAGCCAGAGGGAGAGATTGAAGGACGACTCCAGAACGACGCTTCCAGAACGACGCCGAATCGAAGCCCGTCACCAGAGAGATTCCGAACCGACGCGTGACCACGTACACCCGACGCTAGTGACAAGAGGAACGCCCGAAGTTCTGAGGAGGTGCAAGTACACCATATCGTCGCAATTATTCTTCGTCGCGATCGACCTCGGAGGACAATTTCGCCACAAAGGAACCGTGTGCAAGTCCCGCGTCCAGGAGAGATGAAGGACCACGCCATGTAGCAGAGTCTGGTACAAGTATACTTCAGAGGGTCTCATGTACATGTAAACGTGCGTCGTTAGTATCAACACCGTACAGTTAACGCCGAAGTCTCACTTATTCGCAAAGTTACTCAGGAAAACCCAAACCTAACTTCCGTCTAAAAATTGTTTTGGTATTGTTATAAAAAAGGGTAATTTCATGTTCAGATGTTCAAATTTAATTGTCTGCATTCAGGGTTAGAAGCTCCATTTCATTTCTTTAATATTTAGTATAAATTGTCAAAGTGTGCTCCATTTCTTGTGTAACCGACCGCCCGGTCGCGCCATTTAATTTGTCAATAGTTGACTGATGAGTCCTTTTAATTGTGGAAAGCGTAGTTGTTTTTATTGCAAGGTCGTGTGCGTGAAATAGTATTATTTGTTGCATAGTGGTTTTCAAGGTAATTTTTGCTCGCGCCGACGATTGATTTGTGTATTCCGGCAGCTGGAGCCAATTAAGTTTTTTCATCACTATGTAATTGTGTAGTTGTTCTCATTGGACGAGAGAGGCTGATGTGTATTACCCCCGTCCGAGAAACTTGTATAAGGTCGTGCTTACGACTGGGTGCAAACGTTCATTCGAACGAAAGATTTAACCACGCCGACCCAATTGTCTTAGTTAACCGCTTTCCGAGGGCTGGCACTTAAGTTAATTTAAAAGAGCACAGGAGCTGGCAGACAAATGCCCTAAATTCACATAAAGGTTTAAAAATTAAAAGGAATGATATGTTAATGAGATCCATGATTTGTATCCATACTTCACATGTAAAAATACCTCATGTGTGTGAAAGAGAGATAGAGTGAATGTTGTGAGAGTGAGGAGGCTTTGTAAACAGTTGTTGATTGCAATATTTTTTTGTTGTTACAATATATATTCACTTTTTTACCGCTCGTCAGTGTTGTTATTTGACGTTTTTCAGGTACCGGATATTATGCTATTAGTGTGTTATGAATGTTCGAATCTACATATCAAAGGTAAACAAAACAGTGTAACTTTTCAAGGTATTAATCTACGCCTCGCAATAGTATGACAATAAACGACCGTCTCAGTACCGAACTTGATAACTGGACCGTGAGTCACGACCGGTTTCCCGTACACATAACGACGTTTGGCCCCGTGCCGGGGTATGATTGACACGTCATTTCGGGGACCGCGAGTGCACTCGTTACAACCTACCCGATCTTCTGTATAGATGTAGCTACCTAATTCAAGTCATGGTTTCCCGGATGAATTGTCCACAAATTCAAGGTTAAAAATAGTAATTTGTATTTATATATTTTACACTAGACACTTATGAATACTTCCATTCAGTACATGAATAATTTGTGAATTCCCCGTCTCTCCTGAGACGTCGAAACTTCACGATTATAGGTCTTGTCTACTCTTACGGCGGGCGACCCTCATGCTGGCAAGGGAAGTGGGGAGATGGGAATACGGCGCAGACCAACCAAACAACAGCGGTGGCTCCGAGAGTTACGACGTGGCGGGAGGAATTACTACGCGCACCTCGTTGTGCAGACTGCTGCGTTTCCTATCGCGCTGGATTGGCTGCTTCCCCGCTCCCCACTTCACTTGCCAAAATGTAGAGCGCCCGCCGTAACACTGAACAAGAGGTCTAGCAGAAGATGCTTCTCTCCCCCTTCTGTGTCTAAAAAGATTATCTCTCCCTTACCTCCATAACATCCAAAATTAAGCAATGGTTTACCTGACTCATCTAAAACTGACAAGAAATAGTCAAGTGATGAAAGTTTTAATGCCGGTAGTCACATTTAAAGTTGGAAAGATAATTGCCCTTCCCCTTGAAATCTTTCTAGAATTAACCCAGAAACATTGCCCACGCACGGGACACCCAAGTTATAAGTCGTTTATTAAGAGACTTCGTGTCGTTTAATATAAATTGACTCCTTGTACAGAGCATTCCCTGACATTCGCTACGAGACTCGGCAGCAAGCGGCCTGGCGTCAGCGCTTGTCTTTCCCGGTGAACGGGTCCACGACAGTCGCACGCTACAGTCTGTTTTTTTCGCTCTCCCTGCCTTCGCTCTCTTTCCCTTTCTGTTGACATTGCAGACTGACGCCAGTATAATCCTCCCTCGGAAGTTGTGTTATGTCGTGTCCGTGTGTTGAAGATTGTGGCTTAATATGGCACCACAAAAGTTTACATTACAACAAAGGATTTATCTTGTCGAGTGTTACTTCGGAAAGAGGAATTGTGGAGAAATGCGACGACGTTTTGCAAATAAATTTCCTGGTGTTCCCGTTCCACATAGGACCACTATATTAAACCTCGTAAAAAGTTTAGAGTAACAGGGTCAGTTCTGAATAAAAGTGGAAAGAAAAATGGGGTAATCTAAAAATAAAGTATACAAAGACAATCCGCACACCATCCGTGAGTTAAAAGAGAGTATTGTACGAGAAATCTGGAGAATTACAGTATACGAACTTGCACGTGTAAATGCCAATGTCCTTCGGAGATGCCAGGAATGTGTTTCAGCAGAGGGACATCATTTTCAACACCTTCTGTACACAAGGTTAGTACACAATATGAAAACTGTAATTTTAATAGCCGACTCTAGCGACTGTCGCGGACCCCATTCACCGGGAAAGACAAGCTCTGATGCCGGGCCGCTTGCCGCCGAGTCTCGTAGCGAATGTCAGGGAATGCTCTGTAGAATACGTCTCAATAACCTTCAATGAACCTAGAGAGCCACACAGATACCCCACCTCCTTCCAAAAAAGTGCAACAGTGAATGCTGAGTTGAGTTTTAACTCGCCTTTATGCATATATAGGCTAATAGGGACAGGACTTACAGTTTAAAGTGGGATCCCAACCACTATGTGCCGCCATCGGGTATCGAACCCGGAACTCCTTGATAACTTTAATGTGAAAAAGTGTCCCTGCAACACTTCCAAAAATTAACAAAATTACTGTGACTGAAATGAAATATATGTGTGTAATATATAAGTTTATGGTAACATCCATTTTCCGGGGGGCCTGGCCTCCCCATGTCTCCCCTTCCCGACACCTATGCCATTCTGCAAATGATCAACCTCACCAAGCCGAGACAACATCAGGCTGTTTTCCACTTAAGTTTTTATGACATAGTGTTGATGTTTTACGTGGAATAAAAATGTTCACAATAACTTTGCGAGTACAGAATACAGTGTAGGCTAATCATTATAATATTGCTGTGGGACAGAGAAGACCGTCACGGCGATGTAGTTTAAATTATGTCTATTTTTTATGATTAATTTCTGATTTTGATATAATATTAATTACTAGTCTCTTTATCTCCTATTAACAGACAGAAACCTAAATACCTTTTTTCGACCCATTTGAAGATCCAATTTTATATCACCTTGGCTAAATTGCCTACTAAAGCATATAAATTACGGTGCATATAATGCGAGAAACAAGGAACCTTTTTATACCATTAAAATTTCATTCGTTAGAATAAAATGATTAAATGAATAACGATAGATCGCGTGGGCCCAAATTATCGATATCACTTTGATATATAGTGGAAGTAGCCTCATTTGTTACTTGATTCATGTTACTCTAGTTGTCTGAGCTGCCACCTATTGGTCACCTTTTAAGTTACTGATAAGCAAGCGATAGAATATATCATATCTCTCAAGTAGAGTGAACGGCCATTAAAATTCATTAAGCCACAAGGCTGCATATGTTTGGGCAGGGAAATATTTGACACGAATGATTTTTCGATTGTGTTTGTTACCTAGTTATACTATATGCTACCAATTCCGTTTTTATTTGAGGGGTATAAAAACATCCCTTGCAGGGATAAAAACAATTTTATTTTGCTGAGGGTATATTTTGTTTTGTGTAGGGGGGATCTCAGACATCCACCCGTTAATTCGCAGCTTGTACACTGTTATAACTAGGGCGCGGATTCTCAGGTTTTAACCTATTTTATTCCTTACTTGGTGACGTCACTATTCTAACATATATTTTCTTTTTAGTCATTTCTTAAAAAAGTACATGAATCCTATAGGTCCTAAAAACGGGCATGAGAAAAAAAGGGAAGAAAAGTTGGCATTACAAAAGATATAGCTTAATTTTTTTTATTATTTTCTGTATTTTTTAAAAACTGTATTTTTTGTATGCTTTAAGTTTAGTAAACATGCAATATGTGAAGGAAAAATGAGTTTGCAGTATTGATGCTGACGGAAATGCAAAGATTTGTGATTTATTTCAATATAAATACGGGTAGGGGAAAAAATCCTAAAAAGGGCTAAATCATCTCTTTATAAAGCCTAAAATTATGCCTATAAAATCCTAAAAGTCCGGGCCCTAGTTATAACTTACCGTAAAATGCACAAAATTATACCGTTAAAATTTAACAGTCTCCCTGTTAAGTTACAAAACCGATACGAAACCGTCTTTTCGTGAGCGCTTCTCTGTATGAAGGGTTAGAATGCAAAGTAAGAAGGGAGTTGGTAACTTGGAATATTATCCACAGAAAAAAGCTCATACATGTTATGTATATGTTGTGTTAGCGGCCCTCGCTTCCCCGCTTTCTATCCGGCCCTTGATTATTTTTTTCTCCTTCAATCCTTCTCTCACCTTCGACACCTGTAGATTATAATAACGCCAGAAGTACGAAAGTGGGGTTACACATAACATTTATATTTTTAGTTCCTAGGTTCGTTACACATGTACAGAGAGTGAATAAAGAACTGGTAAAAAGCAGTACTATTGCTCAGGGAGTTTAATTCAGAAAAACGCAACATTATCTTGGAGGATTACATGGGTACATTTTACGTTGCGATTATATACATATTTACATAGCGTTTCCATATGTGCATTTACAAAATGAACCAATTTCCGTAACTCAAACTAAGGCGTACCTATGGCCTATCCATTGGTACTTTCACCAACACAAAGTTAGCCCAACTATCTCTGTGGCCTACCCTCGACTTAGCTAATTGATATTCCCACCAGTCTTGCGTTTCCTTACGCAGCATCCTTATTCAGCCCGCTAGGCATTATGATGCGACTCGGCAATATCTTACAGATGCAAATCTTTGCTAATTGGGAATCTTGGGGATTTCAAACAGGGGTTGGCTTTACCAACCGCTACATATATTTTCCATCATCTGTTTAGCCACCGTAAGTGGACTAAACAATGTGTTTAGTTACCGTAAGTGGACTAAACAATGTGTTTAGTTACCGTAAGTGGACTAAACAATGTGTTTAGCCACCGTAAGTGGACCAAACAATGTGTTTAGCCACCGTAAGTGGACCAAACAATGTGTTTAGCCACCGCAAGTTGACCAAACAATGTGTTTAGCCACCGTAAGTGGACCAAACAATGTGTTTAGCCACTGTAAGTGGACCAAACAATCTGTTAACCACCGTAAGTTAACCAAACAATCTCTTTAGCCACCGTAAGTGGACTAAACTCTCGAAGAAGGTTTCTCGTCGTTGTGAAGGTGATTAAAAAAAACTTTTTTTTTTTGCTTAAACCCAAATGTCTTTTTTTATAGTCAGGGTGGGAGTCCGTGGACGTTCACCCCGTAGCACTGGAATTTTCCACAGCAACGGTCTTTTGAAAGAAAGGTCCCCCAACTGGGAAGCTAAGAACAGGGGAATGAATCTAATATCCAGTAAAAAAGCACAGGCACATATTCTTACAAGCAATAACATATACAAGTACACACATGGAAACATATTAATTAACCCTACACCTTGTAGCTGGCCAGCAATTAATTAACATAATACAAAAAATACCAGTAATGGTCAATCCGACTACAATTCAGCATTGGGACGTATTAGAGAAAAATCAATTTTAAATTTGATCATAAATATGTTTTTAAACATTGAATAATTAAAATTACATGAATTAATTGAAGATTAGGCAGACACACGAGATGTACTACGTAGAAATTTTCAGCGAAAAATGCAATTCCACGCAGGTAAAACAGCGATAGCGAAAAATCAGGCGAGCCCAGGCCGGCTCGGTAGCTCAGTGGTTAGAGCAATGGCACGGTATGCCAGAGACCCGTGTTCGAGTCCTGGTCGAGCCTGTATTTTGCGCTGAAAATTTCTACGTAGTACATGAATTAAGTATGTAACAGCCGTTAATGCTTTTAAAACGGCCATGATCACTTTACGGTAGTTGCATGTCAGTCGAAAATGACGGTCTCAGACCTTCATATCTCCAGTAAACTGTTTGCACTGTACTATCCTCGAGAAAAATCATATAAGTTAACTTAACTTTAATAATTGGGTGAAAAGTATTCCCAAAATATGCAAATATGTGCATAAAAATAATATATATGCACTCCATAATACTTTGCAAAATTGATCCAGAAACACTGAAATACGAAATGTGTGAAGTATGTGGACTTCATTATGGTAAAGAAACATGCATTTATGCAATAATACGTCCCATAGTTATCACTTGCTGACAATACTTTGTTCTACAACTTAGAAATACCCATAGTAAAGCACCTCTCTTATTTCTTTAATATTGGCATTCCAATGGTATTTTGAAGTGAGGAGACAGTAAGAAACGACAATCAGAACTAAAGGAATTCAAATCCTACCCGAAATAAAATCATAAATACGCCAGTATATAACGACTGTTAACTTGCACACCTATAACTATATTATCAAATGAACATGCTCAAACCAAAAGCTTTAAAGTTTTTATTTTAAATGCACTTAAGACTAAGACTGCAATGCAAATCAGTTGAAGCCTCCCCGATGGCGCAGGGGTAGCGTCCTCGCCTTGTAATCAAGGGGTCCTGGGTTCGATACCTGGTGGAGGCACACAGTGGTTCGGATTCCACTTTAAACTGTAGGACCAGTCCTAATTAGCCTTGCTGTGCATAAAGCGGACTTAAAACACCAACTCAATCCAATCCAAATCAGTTGAAAACTAAGCAGGTGACTACGAGAAAGGGATGGTGAAAAAATACAGAGAATTTTAAGCGTAATATGAAGATAGATAACGATGAATATGGAATGTCATTATTGTTATAGTTTCTTGTAGGCAGTGCCTAAAAAAAATGTGGATTTATTATACACGTTTCTTGTGTATTTTACATGTCTTTAAGCGTATTTTACACGTCAATTAGAAAACCTTATTTTCATTACTCAACCTTAAAAAACGACAATAAGGATGAATGATGATTGAATGAAATTGCTGAAGGGATAGTCATACAGCGACACTCATGTTCAGGCCAGGACTCGAATCTTCGGCGCCGAGCTCGTAGCATTGGTTGAAATCCAACAACATGTTGTGCTAAAAACTTGCATTATGATCCACAAGATCCACTAACATCCAGCACAAAATATTACTGATTTTAAAATTTCAAACCGAAATGCAATATTTTGAGAGCTTGAAAATAGAACCAATATCGAATTATATATGTAGGCGGAAAAGGCTCGTTATACTAGATCTGAAGGATATAATTTGAAATAATGAGGATCACTGACATTTCTTGCACACCTGGAAGCTTTAAAAATGGTTTACCTTGCGAAACGTTACGGAACCCATTGTTTCATACACTGTATTGATTGATTGATTCGATTTATTTTACTTCTGCTACTTTTGGCTAATCGCAACGATGAGGAAGAGTGATGATATGATGAAATTCATGAAGGAACACTCCCGATGGCGCAGTGGTAGCGTCGTCGCCTTGTAATCAAGGGGTCCCGGGTTCGATACCCGGTGAAGGTACATAGTGGTTCGGATCCCACTTTAAACTGTAGGTCCAGTCCCGATTAGCCTTACTGAGCATAAAGCGGACTTAAAACACCAATTCAGTCAATCAATCAATGAAGGAACACTAACAAAGAACACGCATGGCCATGCCGAAAATGGAACGCCTGGAGTTGTTGCGCGCTGTGCTGACTACTCACTCCACCATGGAGGTCAGCTACAGTTTATAACATACAGGATCCTCGCAAGTACTCACATAATATACAGGAACGCTCACGGGGAGAATAATGGCACACACCGCGCCATCAATATTTGGGGACTGGGTCCTCAGAATAATATAAATTTAAACAACATTACATATGCACAATGCTACAATGTGTGCCACGTGGGAATCTAACATACAGGGTGATCCGTTCGAGATGTCAGAAAAGTAAACCGTTATATATAAGAGGTTAATGTACGTATCTCCGAGCAGCTTGTTGTAATATAAGCAGAAAGGATTAAGTTTGGAATGAGTGGAGGTTTACAGACTTCAGCCACATGGCGGCGCTAATGTGCATGGTAAGAAAGGTGGTGATCACGACACGACAGCGCACACAGTATGTCGTATGGTATGCGAAATTTTCGAGTATTACATACATGCTACTCTCGCCACGCAGCTGAAGACTGTAAACCTCCACTCACTCGAAACTTACATCCTTTCTACTTCTATTACAACAAACTACTCACAGATAGCTACATTAACCTCTTGTAGATAACGGTTTATTTTCCTGACATCTCAAACGGATCTTTACATTAGGTGGTTCCACGTCACTTAGATGAAGGAAAGGTAAAATTTAGGAGCGGCAGATGAAGTATAGTGACACTCAGTAATAGAATACTACATGACACACTTCTTGGATCATTGGTTCTTTCACACATAAGTGAAAGCTTTGTAGGAATTTCGTCATATGTCGCAACACAATTGTTTCCATATACGTTTAATTATTTTCCAATTGGAATAGAAAATCATATATGTTTTGATTTTTGTTACTTAGCGTTGCATTTGGCTAATCGAAACGATGAAATGAGTGATGAAATGATGAAGGGACATTCACAGGCAACACCCATTCTCCGCCGGGATTCGACTCTGGGTGAATAGAAAATTAAATGCTATGTGACGCCCCATTCAGAGAACTAAATGCATCATATCGATTGATACACCAGAATGCATCGATAGATGCTCTAAAGTGTGTTTTATGGCTTCTTCAAAGAATCAGATTCACATTTGATGCATTTGGGTGCATTTTTTATGTCGTGAAAGAAACACCAAAGTGCATCATTTGATTCAAGTGAGGATTTATTTTAGTCGAGATGCACTTCAATGCATCAGTTGATGCGTTTTGATGCACCTTTATGAGTTTTGATGCACCTTCCTGCATCATCCAGAAAGATGCATCAAGGAACATCAACTGGTGCACTGAAGCCCATCTCGACTGAAAGAACTTTCACGACATACAAAAATGCACCCAAATTCATCAAATGTGAATATGATTCTTTCAAGAAGCAATAAAACACACATTAGTACATCAATCGATGCATTCTGGTGCATCAATCCACATAATGCATTTAGTTTTTTGTGTGCATATACTAACACTATTCAACAACGAGGGAATTCATTGAAATAAAGGAGCAGTAATGCTTTTAATTTCCCAAAACGAGTCATTCTATAGTACTTATATTAGTACCATCATATCTACTGACAACCAGGTCTATGATATATACGTCGTTCTCCTTCATGGTTGGCTGTTGAATTAGACACGAAGCTCTCTTTTGTTCATCCATCCACATTGAAGGCATTCTTTTCACTTCGGCATACTAACACACGTAGACGTTGATCCCAAATAACTAGGACCGATGTATCGGTATCGGCCGATACCAGTAGTATCAGTATCGGAAAGTATCGGTTTGAATTCATCTACCGATACCAGCCGATACTTTTCCGACATATTGGTCTTTCACGGGGTCCGCAAAAATGCCGCAGGACACTTTCGCGGAGCTATCCTGGAAATTATGCAAAACTCGTTTCTTTATATTTTTGTATGAAAAATTGATCTTCTGATAACATAATATGTAAATTAATACTCTCGTGTAATTATTTAATATGTTAAGGGGAGGAGATACAGTTAAGCACCAATTGTGCATTGATTTCAATATCACCCGAATGGGCACTGCTACTAAAAAAAATCCTGGGTGTATCCAAGAGTATGAATTTCTCTCGATGTTGCAAGTGGAAGCGTTTCTTTAAGTTGTTTATTAAGCTGCACACCATGCTTGAAATATATGATGATTAAGAATTTTCGGAATCCCATGTATTCCTTATGGGGAATCAACTTCAACATCAAGTTACGTCTAATCAAATGGAAGTTTCGACTTTTCCGCTGGTGAAATGCATCCTCAAACTGCCATCTTCCCGTTCACATATTTTTCTATTCCATCGGTAGTTTTATATTCCCAAGGGAACGGTTCAAATCATACTCCCATATGATCAATGCTTTTCTCCTTGTCTCCTGGCAGTGTTGCCAAACCTAATGCGCATAAAATAATTAAATTTCACCTTAAATGGAGTTAAAACTGACTTTCATGAAGCTAGATTTACGAAGGCTAGATAAAGTGCCTTCTAGGGTATTGTTAGTTGTCAAAAGGGTGCGGGGGCTACTGTTATTATCGTTAACTCTAAATTGATGACAATTTATTCTTAGTTTTCAACATCTAGATCCGGATCCGGATCTCAATAATCCACCGATGGTCGTATGAAATCGATAATAAAGAATTCCCTGATAACAATATTATGTCAATTTCACGTCAAACACGGCGCTATAAAGAAGTAGCTGGGTAGATAAGAGGGAGTGGGGCTACGCAGCCAATATAACAATATCATGTCACGTGCAAAATGTATAATTATGACAAAAGTTGGTCTATTTGGGCCGGAACCAGTGAAGGCATCATAGTGGGACACGGGAGCAGGCGCCCCAGTTCACAGCCAAACAAGTGCACGAAAGAGCCAGATCTGGCTCCAAGAGAGCTAAGTTGGCACACTGCCACGGACGGAAGAGCTTGGGAAGAGTCCCGTGGATACTGTATCGCATGCCCTTAAAGCAAAACTCTTCGTAAATTGATTCATATAAGTTTCAGTGGAATACTTACATAGAAAGGTTAGTGAACATATTTGCTCAACTAATTAATACAATTTTCAAGTACCGGTGGGTATCGGTGAGAGTATCGGCATCGGTTCAAAGTGGTATCGACTCAATCCTACAAATAACCCAAAGTTTTTCTGACTCACCACCTTTTGCAGATTGGATTTCTAGAATACACCTTTCTCCAGTTTATTTTCATCTTAGAAAGAATGAATGTGACTACATATACCAATCGGATCTTGGTAAGGGAACCTGGGACAAGACGGGGTACAGGAAGTTTTGTGTTTCTACGAAGTGGCTATATCCAACGATTTTAAAAAAATATTAATCATAGCAATAACAATAACATTGGTTCGACAGCTGCTGATTTCATTCCCAGGCTCGTTTCAGTGATTCTATGAGTTGCATCCAGTTCATGCACTGTTTTGCAATACTGCGACTTCATGTAGCTGTTTGAACTTGAAACGTGAGTATTATTTGGAACTTCTTGTTCACTATGTTGAGGAATGGTTTCCTGAGTTACTAAAACAGCCGATGTTTTTATTGTCAATGCACACAGTTTGCTTTTATGACATAGCCTAAAATGTTTCTTCGGGGCAAGATGGGTTCTCCCCGATTTTGCCCTCATTGTCTTTGACATACACAGCTACTCTGGTTTTGCCAGGGAAGTCAATGTTCAATATTATATATTGCTGCATGTACAAGGATTCGTACGTTACGATAGGCTACAACGTTTTTTTTTATCTTTGCCGTGTGAGGTATAAAACACTCTGTACAGGGTAAGCGAAGTTAGTTAGTACACTTGTATTGTGAATTGTATCTTCTGCAAATATGCTGTATAAAGAAACAAACTGCCGGAGTACTAATTGAGGCGAGTGTACATGCATGTCTGCGTTGTATGTGAGAAATATGGACAATTTACAATTGTCCAACTAGCAATATACACATTTCATTCTTATATTTTGAATATTAAATGTTAAAATTACATTTGTAGGTTGGGTAAATGAAGGTTTACCTATGGCACAAGACCTGGCAAGACATTTCTTCAAGTATTTGTTTGTTAACCAATTACTCATGCAGGCTTGTTAGTTCCAATTACCTATTTATGTAAAGAAGGGTTCAATCATGAGATTATGTTGAAAGAAATGAATATTTGCCTAGATGGAATCGCGTTCCAATTGTGTGTCCACGATTCTGTAAGGCGGGATATGACCATAAAGGAAAGATACGACTCCTTTCCTAGATTTCCCCCATAAATGGACGAATAAATAATTTATTTTACTTTGACTTTCTTCCACTCTTGGTTAATCCTCCAATAAAATAAATCTGTGCCGGTTTTAAAAACCGCAAGACCACGCAGTGCGGGGGAAGGGGGCAGGTATGAGCAAGCCTTTAGAGGGGCCTTGCCTTGCCATGCCATTTACATACTCAAATATTTGTATGTAAAACAATAAACTTAGAGTAAATTAATTGCCCAGCACCGCAGAGCAGAGAAGAATATTGTAAAGTGAGAGGATTTGTTAGTAATTTTAAATTGGCTAAGATGTAGTTTTCGGCCAATAACTTCTGTTGAATCCTCCATACCGCAAACTAATCATTATTTCTTTCTAACCGCGAGTTTTTTTTCTCTAGGTCTGTGGTGTGGGACTACTAGTTGAGATTGTACTGTATGCAGGGGTGCCCACCCCCCCAAGGCCTAAGACGCACCCCCCCAAATGGTGGAACATTCGCTCCGCCTCCCCCTTTATGCCAAATTATTTACTCAAATTATTTTGGTCAGACAAAATACAGACATATTTAAGCAATATATGTTTACTTTAGGTACTTAAGGCTCACTTTCATGTTTGCTCACTGTCATTGTTAGCGTACTGAACCTTATTCTTCGCAGTTTGTCTGCTCGACAAACCTTGCATTAATGCGAACAGCACGCCCCCCCCCTCATACAAATCGATTCTAAAGGCATAAGAGGTGGTGTTTCATTTCACCCCTACCGCCGCGATCACCCACAGGTAGGTAGAAAAACTGTACATAATTACCAGAGTTAGGATTTTTAGGGGAAAATTTCATTGGGAAAAAGGAAGGGAAAAGGTGCTAAAATAAGACCCAAAAAGGGGCAAAAAAGGTGCTGATTGGGGCAAAAAAAAGCTGCTGATAATTTTACTACTTATTAAAACTTTCCCTCCTATTTTATTAGTCTAAGCTATTCACTCGAAGCTGTGTACACATCACACACATAGGTTGTGTTACAGTTATTCACCAGAGTCGGGGAAAAACACAAAGATGTTGTACCTTACAACATTAAGCATTTCCAAATTTTTAAAAGTGAGTTTGTTTCTTTTCGGAGATAAAATATCTTTATATAAGCTGAAGCTTCTCTCTACATCCACAGAAACAAGTGGGGCAAACTTAGTATTCACTCGGAATGGCAACTCTGTGGAAGTGGCAAATTCCACAACATACGGATTCTTGTCAAGACTAGCCTCAAGTTGTTCTCTGGCAAAACCATCTAACTGGCCCCTCACAGTAGTAAAGATATCCCATTGTTTTTCCTTTTCGACGCCTTGTTCTTCTAAGCTTTTGATGGCTGTCGACATGTACTTGTAGGAATGTACACAAAATAGTTCATTTTGCAAATCATCTATCTTGCCTGGGAGGAGAAGTTGCTGTGCCTTGGAAATTGCACCTGCGTCGGTTGAATCCAGGGAAAGCACAAACTCCTTATTTTTTTCAAAATTTTCACACAGAAATGCAGCACACTCAATCCAAGATCCCCAGCGAGTAACGATGGGGAAATGTGGCAGGGGCAGGCAGGTAGTTTCTCTGTAGGCAAGAATGCGACTCGGGGCCTTAAGGAGTATTTTCTTCAGATCAAATATGAACTCATTTACAACATTGTATTCGTTCCTAATAGATTCAGAAACCCTGTGAAGGGCATGAGCCAAACAGGTTACGTGCTTTAGCTTAGTGAACAACTGCTTCAATTGGTTAAATGCCGAAAGCATGTAGGGAGCCTGGTCAGTAACTACAACATCTTTTTCGAACTGAATTCCACCGGGCCACAGTTTTTGACAGAAATCCATAAATAACTGCATCACTGTACAGGCATTGGTTTTCTGCAACTCGGACATGTTTAGTAACATGGGCTTAACTTCCTCACCTGCCAGAGGAAAAACCAAAATGTTCAAAACATATCGTTGCATTTAGTCTGTCGTCTCATCCAGACTGACACCTATATCGCAATCTGACACTTTCACCTTAATTTTACGAACAGTTTCTTCATACACAGGTTCAATATAGTTTTTCCTTAACGTACTCTCATCGGGCACTGACAACCGTGTGTACTTTTCAAGGCACCTTTTCAAGGCCGGATGGTTCACCTTGTTGAGTGGAATCTCCGCCTGTGTAAAAGATGCACACAAGTCAACATTAAATTCCTTTAAATTTTGGTTCTTGGAAGAACACTGCTCAAATGCATTGCGTAAGAGAGGGTGCCGAGATTTACTTCATTGCAGATTCTTGTTCTTTTGATGCTTAGAGCTGGAAATATGTTGCTGGATGTGATCTCTCTGGTGTTTTTCATCTAATGTGATTTCCATATCACAAATCGTGCATCGAATAACAGTTCCATCACTTTCTATGAACTCGTGCTTAAATTCTTGATCCAGACTGAGAAATCGGGATCTGGGCACTTTCGGCATGGTAAAGTACATGCACTAACAGGATCTAACCGAGTGAAAAAGCAGGTAAGGAACTTACATCCACAAACAATATCTGTTCACTGCGCACACATGAAACCCACCACTTCAGAAACACATTTTTGCTTCACTGCTTCCAAGACCAAACTGAGTTTTCTTCTTCCTTCTATCTTAAAAAAAAATAACGGCGATCTGGTGCATTTCAGTAGCGGTCTTTCCATTGTTGATTTCAAATAGGCCACAAAATACATTCAATTTCAGTTAACAATGTGAAAACATCTTAAAGAGAAAAGTGTCGCAAAAAAAGAAAATAAAAATTCCATGATTTGCTGAAGAAATATATTTAACAACACCAGTAAAATAACTCAAAAAGGGGAGGAAACGCGGTCAAGAACACGAAAAAGGGGGAAAATAGATAAATGTCCCAAAAAATGGAGGGAAGGGGAAAGGTTATCAAAAAAGAGGAAAAAAGGTGCTGGAAAATAAGCTCCATTCTCACGTTAAGGCAACATTTCATACACTGAGTCCTTCCAGAGAGGTCTCCCTTTCACTACGAAAAAAAGGTGCGCACCTAAAAATCCTAACTCTGATAATTACCAAACCTAAAAATCAATAACAAGTCAATCAAACGAAACGACCACCCCTCCATTTTTGTGTGAAAATATATAGAATTAGTATAAAATTTCGTCCCCCAAAAAAATTCTCATGACGCAGGCGCGTCATGACCCCCCCCCCCCCCCCGTGGGCACAACTGACTGTATAGTATGCGTACATAGAGTTACGAGGTGAAAGGGTAATATTCCAACAGAGCGGTGCAAGGGACGAGAATTCCGTGGATATGATGAAATTACTATTCACTTAGGGGCTATAAAACCTAACCTAACTGACAGCAAAAACAGAACAATTACAGAAATATTATGAAACACGTATTAGTCCGTCATTCTCAGTTGAATCTGCACATGACATGATTTTGCAAAATTTATCTATGTATGAGAAGCATATACAATTCTGCCAAGCTACCCAGAGGTATAACGAACTCCGTGGCGAAGTGGTTATCACATTGCGCACAGGGGTCCCGTATTTGAATCCCCGCTTGGGCATGGCTGTTCTGTGTGTGTTTTCCCTTATCAATTTCATCCTATCATCATTCACACACACTCACATCATCGTAAGCTTCGTGAATAGCCAAAAGTAACAGAAAAACGACTCTAAATAATAACAGTAAAATCTTTTCCGCCGGCGCGCGCGCGCACACACACTGATGAAACTGAATAACAGAAAAAAGTTTTGAATTTCCTATCGTAAGTGTATTTTATATAGAGGGGGACTTTAGTATAGTAATATTTTTCGGGAGGGCCAAAAATTTGTAGATTCGGCACTGAAATAAATCTTTTTACTCATTGTAAGACCACACCAAAATTACTATGCTCCGTACTCCACTGTCTGCCCTGGTTGAAAACTTTATTCGTGTGTGTTATGAAGATTTAAATATGTTCTTACTGCACACAATAATACATTTAGCTGCTGACAGACTAACAGACAAATTGTGCTATGATAACCCGCACTTGTACACATTTTCAGTATAAGAAACAAAAAATATAACACGAAAATAACTGAAGAAAGACACAAAAGAGTGAAAATATCGCTCTCCATCTTTTCATCTTTATCACCATTATCGTTAGGCCGTCCTTAGAATATGCCTGTCAAGTCAAATATGGCATCCATTAAATTTCAAGAGAAATACATTACTAATTGAAAACGTTCAACGCATGTTTTGTAGAATTATGTATATTAATTTAAAAATGTATCATGTCTAATGTGAATACAGAAGCCTAAGTAAATAAACTTAAATTATGTAACTTTGAATGTAGGAGAGGTAGTATATTGTCAGCAGTTTTTTTGAAAATATATTATAAGGTGTAACAGGCTGTAAAACAAACGTTGAAAAATTGCATATAAATGTGTCTCCATATAACACCAGAAAGAAAGAAACACCAAAGTGCATCATTTGATTCAAGTGAGGATTTATTTTAGTCGAGATGCACTTCAATGCATCAGTTGATGCGTTTTGATGCACCTTTATGAGTTTTGATGCACCTTCCTGCATCATCCAGAAAGATGCCTGATGGTGCATCAAGGAACATCAACTGGTGCACTGAAGCCCATCTCGACTGAAAGAAATCTTCACGTGAATCAAATGAAGCACTTTGGTGTTTCTTTCACGACATACAAAAATGCACCCAAATTCATCAAATGTGAATATGATTCTTTCAAGAAGCAATAAAACACACATTAGTACATCAATCGATGCATTCTGGTGCATCAATCCATATAATGCATTTAGTTTTCTGTGTGCATATACTAACACTATTCAACAACGAGGGAATTCATTGAAATGAAGGAGCAGTAATGCTTTTAATTTCCCAAAACGAGTCATTCTACAGTACTTATATTAGTACCATCATATCTACTGACAACCAGGTCTATGATATATACGTCGTTCTCCTTCATGGTTGGCTGTTGAATTAGACACGAAGCTCTCTTTTGTTCATCCATCCACATTGAAGGCATTCTTTTCACTTCGGCATACTAACACACGTAGACGTTGATCCCAAATAACTAGGACCGATGTATCAGTATCGGAAAGTATCGGTTTGAATTCATCTACCGATACCAGCCGATACTTTTCCGACATATTGGTCTTTCACGGGGTCCGCAAAAATGCCGCAGGACACTTTCGCGGAGCTATCCTGGAAATTATGCAAAACTCGTTTCTTTATATTTTTGTATGAAAAATTGATCATCTGATAACATAATATGTAAATTAATACTCTCGTGTAATTATTTAATATGTTAAGGGGAGGAGATACAGTTAAGCACCAATTGTGCATTGATTTCAATATCAGCCGAATGGGCACTGCTACTAAAAAAGAAACCTGGGTGTATCCAAGAGTATGAATTTCTCTCCATGTTGCAAGTAGAAGCGTTTTTTTATGTTGATTATTAAGTTGGACACGATGCTTGAAAAATACGATGAATAAGAATTTTCGGAATCCCATGTATTCCTTATGGGGAATCAACTTCAACATCAAGTTACGGCTAATCAAATGGAAGTTTCGACTTTTCCGCGTGTCAAACACATTTTCAAACTGTTCTCTTCCCGTTGACATATTTTTCTATTCCATCGGAAGTTTTATATTCCCAAGGGAACGAATCAAATAATACTCCCATATGATCAATGCTTTACTCCTTGCCTCCTGGTAGTGTTGCCAAACCTGATGAGCATAAAATAACTAAATTTCACATAAAATGAAGTTAAAACTGACCTTCATGGAGCTAGATTTACGAAGGCTGCCCTCTAGGGTACTGTTAGTTGTCAAAGAGGTGGGGACACTGTTATTATCGTTAACACCAAATTGATGACAATTTATTCTTAGCTTTCAACATCTAGATCCGGCGGCATCGCCCATCTCAATAATCCACCGATGGTCGTATGGAATCGAAAATAAAGAATTTCCTGATGACAATATTATGTCAATTTCACGTCAAACACGGTGCTATAAAGAAGTAGCTGGGGAGATAAGAGGGAGTGGGCCGACGCAGCCAATATAACAATATCACGTCACGTGCAAAATGTATAATGACAAAAGTTGGTCAATGTAGGCCGGAAGCAGTGATGGCATTATAGTGGGTCACGGGGGCAGGCGCCCCAGTTCACAGCCAAACGAGTGCACGAAAGAGCCAGATCTGGCTCCAAGAGAGCTAAGTTGGCACACTGCCACGGACGGAACAGCTTGGGAAGAGTCCCGTGGAGACTGTATCGCATGCCCTTAAAGCAAAACTCTTCGTAAATTGATTCATATAAGTTTGAGTGGAATACTTACATAGAAAGGTTAGTGAACATTTTGCTCAACTAATTAATACAATTTTCAAGTATCGGTGGGTATCGGTGAGAGTATCGGCATCGGTTCAAAGTGATATCGGCTCAATCCTACAAATAACCCAAAGTTTTTCTGACTCACCACCTTTTGCAGATTGGATTTCTAGAATACATCTTTCTCCAGTTTATTTTCATCTTAGAAAGAATGAATGTGACTACATATACCAATCGGATCTTGGCAGGGGAACCTGGGACAAGACGGGGTACAGGAAGTTTTGTGTTTCTACGAAGTGGCTATATCCAACGATTCTTTTAAAATGTTAATCATAGCAATAACAATAACATTGGTTCGACAGCTGCTGATTTCATTCCCAGGCTCGTTTCAGCGATTCTATGAGTTGCATCCAGTTCATCCACTGTTTTGCAATAATGCTACTTCATATTGCTGTTTCAACTTGAAACGCGAGTATTATTTGCAACTTTTTTTGTACACTATTTAGAGGAATGGTTTCCTGAGTTACTAAAACAGCCGATGTTTTTGTTGTCAATGCACACAATTTGCTCTTATGACACAGCCTAAAATGTTTCTTCGGGGCAAGATGGGGTTCTCCCCGATTTTGCCCTCATTGTCTTTGACATACACAGCTACTCTGGTTTTGCCAGGGAAGTCAATGTTCAATATTATATATTGCTGCATGTACAAGGATTCTTACGTTACGATAGGCTACAACATTATTTTATCTTTGCCGTGTCAGGTATAAAAGACTCTGTATAGGGTCAGCGAAGTTAGTTAGTACACTTGTATTGTGAATTGTATCTTCTGCAAATATGCTGTATAAAGAAACAAACTGCAGGAGTACTCATTGAGGCGAGTGTACATGCATGTCTGCGTTGTATGTGAGAAATATGGACAATTTACAATTGTCCAACTAGCAATATACACATTTCATTCTTATATTTTGAATATTAAATGTTAAAATTACATTTGTAGGTTGGGTAAATGAAGGTTTACCTATGGCACAAAACCTGGCAAGACATTTCTTCAAGTATTTGTTTGTTAACCAATTACTCATGCAGGCTTGTTAGTTCCAATTACCTATATATGTAAAGAAGGGTTCAATCATGAGATTATGTTGAAAGAAATGAATATTTGCCTAGATGGAATCGCGTTCCAATTGTGTGTCCACGATTCTGTAAGGCGGGATATGACCATAAAGGAAAGATACGACTCCTTTCCTAGATTTCCTCCATAAATGGACGAATAAATAATTTATTTTACTTTGACTTTCTTCCACTTTTGGTTAATCCTCCAATAAAATAAATCTGTGCCGGATCTAAAAACCACAAGACCGCACAGTGCGGGGGAAGGAGGTAGGAATGAGCAAGCCTTTAGGGGGCCCTTGCCTTGCCATGCCCTTTACATACTCAAATATTTGTATGTAAAACGATAAACTTATAGGAAATTAATTGCCCAGCACCGCAGAGCAGAGAAGATTATTGTCAAGTGAGAGGATTTGTTACTAATTTTAAATTGGCTAAGATGTAGTTTTCGGCCAATAACTGCTGTTGAATGCTCCATACCGCAAACTAAGCATTAATTTCTTTCTAAGCGCGAGATTTTTCTTTCCTAGCTCTGTGGTGTGGGACTACTAGTTGAGATTGTACTATATGCAGGGGTGCCCCCCCCCCAAGGCCTATGACGCACCCTTCCCCAAATGGTGGAACATTCGCTCCGCCTCCCCCTTTATGCCAAATTATTTACTCAAATTATTTTGGTCAGACAAAATTTGCGGAACAATATAATACAGACATATTTAAGCAATATATGTTTACTTTATGTACTTGAGGCTCACTTTCATGTTTGCTAACATGAAACGTACAAAACTGCTCATGCTCACTGCCATTGTTAGCATACTGAACCTTATTCTTAGCAGTTTGTCTGCTCGACAAACAGCACGCCCCCCCTCCCCCCATCCAAATCGATTCTAAAGGCATAAGATGTGGTGTTTCATTTGAACCCTACCGCCGCGATCACCAACAGGTAGGTAGAAAAACTGTACATAATTACCAAAACTAAAAATCAATAACAAGTCAGTCAAACGAAACGACCACCCCTCCATTTTTATGTGAAAATATTTAGAATTGGTATAAAATTTCGTCTACCAAAAAAATCCCCCCCCCCCTGCCGTGGGCACTCCTGACTGTATAGTATGCGTAGATAGAGTTACGAGGTGAAACGGGTAATATTCCAACAGAGCGGTGCAAGGGACGAGAATTCCGTGGATATGATGAAATTATGGATATTCCGTGGATATTATGAAAACTTAGGGGCTAGAAAACCTAACCCAACTGACAGCAAAAACAGAACAATTACAGAAATATTATGAAACACGTATTAGTCCGTCATTCTCGGTTGAATCTGCACATGATTTTGCAAAATTTATCTATGTATGAGAAGCATATACAATTCTGCCAAGCTACCCAGAGGTATAACGAACTCCGTGGCGAAGTGGTTATCACAGTGCGCGCAGGGGTCCCGTATTTGAATCCCCGCTTGGGCATGGCTGTTCTGTGTGAGTGTTCCCTTATCAATTTCATCCTATCATCATTCACACACCTTCACATCATCGTAAGCTTCGTGAATAGCCAAAAGTAACAGAAAAACGACTCTAAATAATAACAGTAATATCTTTTCTGCGGGCGCGCGCACACACACACTGAAGAAACTGAATAACAGCAAAAGTTTTGGCATTTCCTATCGTAAGTAAGTGTATTTTATATAGAGGGAGACTTTACTTTTTTATACATTACTTGCTTCTTTACCTCTTTTGGTTGGTATTTTTATGTTAAATTATATATATATATATTTAGATATACTAATATTAATATAAACTATTTTATCTGATATATTAGAATGGTGTTTGCTTTTTTAGTAAAAATACCTATATTTTTCGGGAGGGCCCAAAATTTGTAGATTCGGCACTGAAATTAATATTTTTACTCATTGTAAGACCACACCAAAATTACTCTGCTCGGTACTCCACTGTCTGCCCTGGTTGCAAACATTATTCGTGTGTGTAATGAACATTTAAATATGCTCTTACTGCACACAATAATACATTTAGCTGCTGACAGACTAACAGACAAATTGTGCTATGATAACCCACACTTGTACACATTTTCAGTATAAGAAACAAAAAATATTACACGAAAATAACTGAAGAAAGACACAAAAGAGTGAAAATATCGCTCTCCATCTTTTCATCTTTATCACCATTATCGTTAGGCCGTCCTTAGAATATGCTTGTCAAGTCAAATATGGCATCCATTAAATTTCAAGAGAAATACATTACTAATTGAAAACGTTCAACGCATGTTTTGTAGAATTATGTATATTAATTTCAAAATGTATCATGTCTAATGTGAATAAAGTAGCCTAAGCAAATAAACTTAAATTATGTAACTTTGAATGTAGAAGAGGTAGGTATATTGTCAGCAGTTTATTGAAAATATATTCGAAGGTGTAACAGGCTGTAAAACAAACGTTGAAAAATTGCATATAAATGTGTCTCCATATAACACCAGAAGACATCGTAATGTAATTTGAAGTACGGTTTTAGATTTTAACTTTTGGATGGACAAGTTAGTAACGCTAGTAGAGCAAAATGTCCCAGTGTATAGAGATGGAATTCGACAATAATATAGGCTAATTTAAGAACAGTTATCTGTTTAACATTTAATTATTTTCTTAAATTTCTGACTGATGTATTGAATGTAAATTATTATAAGCCTCTTTTATGTAGCTAACTTTACTTTGTAAAATAGTTTTATGCATGTATATTAAATGCAAGGTGTTGTATAAAGATGTAAATCTGTTCATAACACTTTATACATTTCAATTTCAATTCAATTAATTTTGGAGGCGGTGATGCACCAGTGGAAAATTAACTCACGACTTTCAAATTTTTATACCAAATTTTTATTGTTATGCAACTTCTTAGCGTTATATTTTTGAAAATAAAAAAAAAGAACATATTCAACTACTCTAACATATACTTAACGCTCTGTCATCGAAGCGGCTTGGATGAAGTTTAAAAGTGACAACGTTATTAAACAGTTCATAGACTTAAGAATAATAATATATTTCCAATATTTGCATGTTGCTTGGTTTCGTGTAATATTGATAAAATCATCAAGGGGAAAAACTCGAATTATCATAACTAAAAGCTATTTTATTATTATGCGTGTTTATTAAGTGTACTTTACACGACGCGTCTATTTTTAATGCATGCTTTAACAAAGGAAGCAATTAATTTAACCGAATCTCATGTTTATTTGAGAATATTCTCTGGACTCTCTTATGGTTCTGTGGTGGCGCTATCACAGGAATTCGGAACCTATTTTAAAATGAAAGTTCTGTTTCGATTAACTTATCTGTGCTACAAAATTGACTTAAATTTTGATAATATTATCCAACTCTCCTTCCAATTATATCTTGTTATAAGGGATAGGCAAGGAATTTCTAAACACGTATTGTTCGATTATATATTTTTGTGCCTTGCAAGTAGGCATTTACAGGCAATAAATTATAAATATCTTGCAGACATAGTCTGTCATACTACTCACTTAAAAATATCTCTGAATAGCATATTGTGCAATGGGTGTTGCCTTCCTGCTAGCGTAGTCGTTAATGCGGTTGCCTTGCAATAAAGGGTTATCAGGTTCGATTCCCGGAGAGGACATACTTTTTTCTATGGTTCTGATCTAATTTTAAACTTTAAATCCTGTTCCGATTAGACTGTTAGTGCATGAAGTAAACGTAAAGCGAACTTGCGTTTCTAGAGAGAATATTCAGTGAGATTTTATATTAGAGCTGCCTAACATTATTTCCTTCAACAATATTGTGTCAATGAATGTTGCCCTTGTACATGAAAACAATGCTGTTTTGCTAGAACATATTGAACTGAATAACCTACAGCTGATAAATGTTAAATATGTAGAATTTTCTCCCCTGTTTTCAAAATATATATTGATCATATATTGTAAATAAATGTAATTTACCCTACTTTAAAATCATAATAATACGTTAAAATTGCAATATACCTTTTATAATTTGAATATATTTCTTTAATACCGCTTTTGACAAGTTTTCTAATTATTATACCGTTATTTAGTTTCGAAACGAAGTATTAACAATGACCACATATTAACTTGTAATTATAAAATCACCAGATGGTGTTATATTTTCTATATCATTTTTATTATTTAAAATCCCTAGTTGTGCATTTTTAAGATTGATATTTTATTTTATTGCAGCAATATTGCGGTACACAAACTACCAAGAAGTTGTGGTATATATTAAATTCACATATTCTGTCATATTATGAATAAGAATGTAGTTTGAAGCTAAAATTGCGTTCATTTTATAATTGCTGATTATGCATAATTTCATTACTAATTTTCTTGTTATCTTTTCTGATTAGCTGGTGCAGGATATGTTAGTTAATACTATAATAATGAGCAAGTGTTCATTTTAATATGATTATCATGAATATAAATAATCTATTATCAAGGGAAAGATTTCGTAAATTCTTCTGATTTTATTTTCGAATACTGTTGTAAATCTATTGTACAAAAGTTTCAGGTATGACGTTTTTTAGTATTTATTAATTTACAAAATTGTTTATTCCCAAAGTTACATCTATAAAGTGTTTTCTTCCACTAATAACCATGCGGTGAATAAGAAAAAGATAACACATTTCAGTGATTATTCAGAAGGCCAATTTCTTTAATAGCTTCAGATATGTCATTCACAGAAACTTATTGGAGATCATGCTTCGATTACAAATACATTTTCAGAATAATAAATGTAGATCTTATTCACGCACTTATGGCATGCATCTTCATTTTAATTCTATTTACTTCAAATAA
Organism: Lepisma saccharinum; assembly: GCF_977018435.1. NCBI lineage: Eukaryota > Metazoa > Arthropoda > Insecta > Zygentoma > Lepismatidae > Lepisma > Lepisma saccharinum. The sequence goes on along the minus strand of NC_139252.1, from coordinate 22,499,592 downwards.
TTGCAAGCGAAACCAAGAAGAAATTACTATTCATCAACTTGTTTTCTGGGCATATACAAATTAATTATGCTATAAAATCTAAGCCAGAATTGTTCGTTGATTATAAATATACCGGTAACAAATTCTATACACTTCACAGTGATGTGGTTAATGATCTTCAGAACTATTCAACTCGAGTTACAATCAAAAACAGAGTAGGATTCACATTGATTTGAAAGTTTTGAAACAATCGACATTTTGCTATAAATACATAGATAATGTTTAATGCGACAGACGATTGGATGTTGGATCATTTGTTGAATCTGGCATGACCTTTACAATTAAGATGATTTTGTGTTTTCAAAACTTTGGCTGGGCTTTCACGTGCAATTGTTTTACGGTTTACACGCATGAATGGATTCACGTCAGGCTTTCTTGATGTTTATCGAGTCGTATAAATTGATTTGATCCTCTCTTTTGTGTTGTCCATGAACGGAAGGAACGCCTAAGAAAAGAAACGAAAGGGTTATGGAATTCGCACGCGTTCTAGCTTATTCCGAGATTTCGTTCATGTAGAAATGAAAACAATGATAGGGGGTAGAATAAAGGCGCTATTTTCGCAATGGGAGGAGTAGAAAGACTCGTGTCCCAACAAAACCTTGCCAGATCAAATTAGCGCCGACCCTGTCGGGAACAGCACGTGTTATCCCCCTTGCACAAAAACTTTGAAACGAGGGCAAAAGCTATGGGTGGAAGTCAAGTCAGATCTCGGTTCTTCCAACACGCGAGTTCCAAGTCACATCTGCGTAGTCATGTCAGTGCTGCTCAAGCAAGATGTATGCAGATTTCAGGAAAACAGTTGAATGCTGTCATATCAATCAGAACGTCACTCCCTTAAATTCGCGTGTCCTGAAATTTGCTTTTGTTTTCGTGACCATCTCTTTGGTGCGATTTGCATTGCATTCGTGTGGTTTTTGTCGAAAGGCAGCTGTTTCGAAGTCATCTAATGGTTCTTTTTTCATGTATAAATAAATAAAAAAAAGTGGGTGGCAACAAGCTGGTCAACAAAAGAAGGGAGAACTTACCTTGTTTTATCCACTGGACGTTTTCTTTCACAAGGATCACTCAAGGATTAAGCCATTCAGTCCATAGCAACATGTGGCTAGAAGTTAACCGCCAAACACTTCACACTGCCTCCAGATTGACTTTACAAGATCACTCTTCACTTCAAATAAAAAATGAACAAAAGACAGTCATTGAGATATCAAGCCAGGACCTTTAAAACTCACTGGAAATTATCTCACTACATGTTAGCTTGCACTACACACTTCCATGCGGAAAATTATTACGTCACCTCGCGCGAGTGGGGAGGGTACGTTAACAAATATTTTCTTCACATACGCCGTCAAGCAATAAAACACTTTTCACATATGTTTACACGGACGATGGCCACCGCTGGGTTCTTGTAAGGTGAGTAATGTGCAACGGAAATGTTTCGCGCAAAAACAACCGTCGCAGAATTTTTCACTTATCAATTTTTTCGTCTAACGGGGTAAAATCCACCACATATCTTCCCACTTCAACGTACACTGTTTTGGAAAACGTCAATGCGATATAACTGACGCGCATTCGCGCACAAACACGCACACATACACACAACAATACACACATGCACACGAGCACGCAACATCGTTCGTCACTTGTCTACGCTTTTTCGAGGTTCGCTCTCTCTCTCTCTTTCTCTCTCTCCTCTTCCCCCCTTCCGTACCTCGCTTGCACGGCTTCAAATAGACTTGCCACAGTTAACATCTCATTTATGGTGTTCGGAACACTTCGGGTAGCTTCGGGAGTAGTCGAAGGCGGCAGACGATCTCGTGCCAAGCTGGTGTTGAGACAGCGAGTGGAAAAAGTGTCTACGGTGAAGTTTTCGGAGGGTATCTTTTATCACGAAATTAAACTTCTTTCGCACACTTACGGGATGTCGAAATACATAACCGTGGCTTGTATCCGTAAGACAACAATTCTGATAACGTTTACAGGATTGGTAGCTTCATGTGGCTGTATTACGAAGCAAAGGGTGGGAAATAAATTATATAATTTTCAGCGGTGGGATGGGGGACAGGTGGCTGGTCGCGTTGGGCTTAATTTGTAGCTGTGAGTTTGTCTGGTAGATACTTTTCCGTACACTGCTATTTTAGCTTATGCTCCAGTGTCTTGCAGTTTTGGAATAATTGTTTGTTTGTTTGATTTGGTGTTTTAAGTCCACTTTATGCCAATCTGGACTGGACCTACAATTTAAAGTGGGATCCGAACCACTATGTGCCTCCACCGGGTATCGAACCCGGGACCCCTTGATTACAAGGCGAGGACGCTACCACTGCGCCATCGGGGAGGCCCTACAGTTTTGGAATAATAAACTGATAAACTTTATTCAGAATATATTGACGTCAAAGATGTCATGGCATGCGCGGACTAAGGGGGACAAAACCCTTGATGAAAGTTCAATCGGGGAAAGAGGAACCTCATTCCATCTAATTTTTTATTGTATCGATGCGTACGAGTGTGTCTGGACCTGACGAAAATCAGAATAATTCCAACTTCCCTGGCACCAATTTTCTCTGATCCCCCTCCTTTATTTACCCTCTCTGTGGTTCAGAAAGTAAATTACATATAAACATGATTTCGTACAGCAGATTCAAAGCAACTATATATAATTTATTTATTTCATTATTATTATTCATTAGGAGGTGTGTGGGGCACTTTCTCGTACATTTTTTGCCTCCGGACTATTGTCTCTTAAGCCTTGTATACCAACATAGAGAGGTAACACAACTTACGAATAAAGTGTAACGTAACGACGTAGGCATCAGGGGTGTCCTCCTCGAGTAGCCCCAAAAACCTTAGCTTTTATAAGATTATTACAAAACAAATATTTCACATTGGAAACAATTACACACGATGGAAAGAAAGAAGTTTCATAAATGGAACATAGATGGCAGCAGAAAGTAAAAGAATATAAATAAATTCTTGGAGAATAAGTATCGATTTAATGAAAGTAAAAGCATGATAAAAGAATGAAAGAAAATAAAAGCAATGTCTAAAAAATAGTTAATGGATAAAATGGAAAATGGAAGTGGTTTCCTTCATTCAACAAGTTAAAGCCCATAGTCAATTGTTAGGTACTTATGAAGAAGTATTTAAGGAAATAAAAGTTTAGGTACTAGAGAAAAATCGCTTTCATTTGCCAGCTTTAAATTTACTGCTGCATAACGTAATACGTACATTAGAAAATCATGTAGCAATTTAAGCTGACATTACTGTTATTTTGATATCGTTATGTAGGTATTAAATAAATGCATACCTACAATAAACATATTCTTTAACAGTAATACTTAAAAGTATTTATATACAAGGCAATTATTTTTCTTATGTAAAACCGTAAATATGTAACATGGTCAAGGTTTTCATTAGGAGTGAGGGGGGCCGAACCTGGTAAGCATTATTAAAATTCTAATTGTTAAAGTAATGCATGTAAGTTGGTTAGTAGTGTTAAGTTTGTTGCTATCAGCATGTTTGATGAACCGAATTTCGCCAAGTTTCAGCAGCTTGATCGGATGTGACCCGCAGCAAACGCGACATGAATTAATCTAATCTTTTAAACATCAGGAGATGAACGCAAAGTTCTCAGTGCTCCGAGCACTAGCTTCCATTTGCAGTGGCGTAGCAAGGAAGGGATGGACGAAGTGGATGACCGCCCGGGGCCTAGCGTCCCATATGCTTGATACGAAAAATGTAATAAATAGAAGTTAGAACAGGGATGGAAAAGTCTATTTTTGTGGGTAATAAAATTAAAACATTCACTTTTTGTCTGGCTCTGAATTCGTTAAATGTTATAATTTGAATGAATACGCCAAATCAGGGGCGTAACATACAGACAGAAGGGTCCTAAGTAGGGATGGACGATATCGGAAATTTGATATCGCGATATATCGTCAAGCAAATATCTTCACAGATGATACGATACGATATTTTTTTCCGTATCGTGATATCGGCGATATAGTCTCCAGGATAAATATTGCCAAATATCGTGACGATATATCGTCAACTCAACCCGATATAATATCGCTAAATATCGTGACGATATATCGTCAACACGATATATATCGCCAAAATATCGTGACGATATATCGTCTAGTTCATATCGCCTGGACGATATTTTTTCAATATCGTGATATATCGTGTGGACGATAGCCCAATACTAGTCCTAAGCCTAAGTGAAAAACGTAAAAAGTATTGTAGTATTTCTCACATAAAACATTTACGTAATAATTCACGATATCTTGCTTGGACATTTTTTCCATTTATTTATTTCTTGAATAAAATGCACTCCCGATTTTAACATGTTAACAATAAAGCACTACCAACTGCCACGAAGCAAGTGTGAGGCATTTAAATGCTTGCGTTGTTTTCCACCAAAGGAGGGCATGGATAATATTAATTCTTCCTTCCTTCCTACAGATTTAGATTTCAGTTCCAGGAAGACATAGAATATCATTTTTAGGGTGAGTGAAATTGTTGAATATTATTTTAGTCAGTAATTTATTATTATTATTATTTCAATGTGATAATTTTCTGACGTATCCGTGAAGATTTTGTATCGATTCATATTGAGATTTCAAATTTAAAGAACTGATGAGGGCCTCGCATTCTAATCTAGTTCAGGGCCTCGCGATATAGAATAGAATAGAATAGAATGGTCTTTATGTAAGGAGGCGTGTTTCGGCCTCATGAGCCGTTCTTACAACCAACCCTTGTCAGAGATACAATAAATAAATGAAAACAAAGAAAAAAAATCACATAATGATCATGATAGTACAATAAAGATAATATAGAGATTATACAATGATAAAATAATACATTGAATAGATTAGTATATATACTGTGGAGTAAAGATAAGTAATAAGTCTTCGGTAGTTCATTGTGTGTGCGGGGGGGATAGGTTAGGTATACATTATATGATGTATAAGTGCAGATGCAATTGTTAACATATGAAGGTTAGTGTAGTTGTTGGGACAATAGTAAGTTCTTTAGATTTTCTTAAAACTTTGATGACAAATAATGTTAGTCAATGGTGCAGGCAGTTTGTTCAATTCCCTGATGAAGGACTTGTAGGTGGCGGTTTTATGTTTGGGGATTTTTAGATTGTGCTTCTTGCGGATATTATGTTCGACCGATGTTCTACGACAACAGACCTTATCGAATAAGTATTTTGGGGAGCCACTCTTAAGTACTTTGTCCATCAAGGTGAGTATTAAGTATTTTCTTCTATTGTTAATGTTTAGCCAAAAAAGTTTTTTTAAATACATGTTCCTTTCTGTTTAGGTTAAATATGAAACGTATACAACAATTCTGAATTTTTTGAAGTTTATAGCTTAGGCCCTGGGATATATTACTGTACACTGGAGCGCAATAGTCTAATGTGGATAGAACGAGTGCTTGCATAAGGCGATCTTTAACATTAGCGTCCAGAGTATGTTTTAAATTATACGAAGGGCGTTCAATAAGTTTTGCACAGATGGTTATAATATTGTTATTAATTGCAATATGATGATGAAATTTTAGGTGAACATACTTTGATACTTTGGCTTTTAAATGGTATTTTTCTTTCTATTGTTCACATCTAAACCACAATGGACACTGAAGTAGACATCAGGACCCGACAACCGTCGGTAATGGAATTCCTGTTCAAAACCGGTGATGAATTTGATGGTGTCATCACACAGGATGAAACGTGGTTGTTTCATTCAGATCCAGAAAGCAAAACACAGTCAATGGAGTGGCGTCATGCTGGTTCTCCTCGGAAAAAAAAACAAACTAGACTTTCCAGATCAGGCCAGAAAATTATGGTCTCCTTTTTCTGTGATCAGTGCGGTGACATTTTCATAGACTTCTTGGAGCATGGCTCCACAATTAACAAGGAGCGTTATTGTTTGTCACTGGACAAGTTACGACGTGCTCTCCAGACCAAGAGGCCGGAGCTGCAAGGTAAGGTCATCAAACTCCATCATGACAATGCCAAGCCTCACACAGCCATGATGACACAGCAAAAAATCATGAAAATGGGATGGGAAGTCATCCCTCAGCCTTCCTATAGTCTGGACTTGGCTCCTTCGGAAGGCCCACCTGCAGGGAAAAACATTCGACAGTGACAAGGACCTCATTTCTTGTGAAAAACAATGGTGTAAAAGTCAGTCACCTGAATTTTACCAAAGTGCGTTCAAGGAATGGAAAGAACGTTGGACGAGATGCGTCACAGCAGATGGAGGCTACATTGAGTGACATGGTCTTCTAGCCAAAGGATCAAAGTATGTTCACCTAAAATTTCATCATCATATTGCAACTAATAAAAATATTATAACCATCTGTGCAAAACATATTGAACGCCCTTTGTACAAAGATTTAAGTTTCCCCATACAGTTTTTCACAATAAATTCGACTTGTGCCTCCAAATTTAAGTATATGTCGAACACAATCCCCAAGTTTTGGCTTGTATTCACTTCGCTTATCGGTATACTGCCGAGATTTGGAGAAGAAGGCGCGTTTTTATGACATATGTTGTCCATATGTTAACAAATTTCCGAATTAATAAAAAAGAAGACAACTTTACCGAGAATTCGCAAATTCTTCGATGGTTGCTAAAGAAAGGAAGTGCAAATGGTTGCAACAATTAGCACTCCGCATAACAACACCTTTCGCCTCTTGCGATTTACGCTACGTGACACTCCTTCCTGTGGAACGTATATTTAAGAGCAGTTAGTATATAATTTGAGGCACCAACTAACATAAAATGTTCCTCTCAGAGCTCTGAGTGCTTCACGGAGACGAACATCTCGCGTGAATGCGTTTACTTAAAAAAATACTTCCTGTTTAAGTGCATTCGAAATATGTATTCGCAGTCGTTGGAAGTGCCTCTTGGTAAGGTACTCCCAGAACACATTTTTGGGCTTACTATGACCATCATCATTATAGTTCAGCATTTCTCAATCTCTGGCTAGGTCTACATAGAAACCATAGCTGTCCATGAAATCGCCTTGGCACACTCTTCTGTCTCTATAAGGAATTTTGAAAACAAAAGTCCAATAAGTAATTTAACATAACGATTGTTTATAGAATATATACACAGGGTAAGTCAGAAGTTCGGTTCCATAGGACAACTCCGCTATTAGAGTATATCCAGCTTTACAACCGGGCCGGATCCAATGGCGGAGTGGTTAGCACATCGCGCTGCGACGTCAGGGTTCCCGGGTTCGAATCTCGGCCTTGGTATGGATGCTTGTGAGTGTCCATTCATCAATTTCATCATATCATCACTCATCTCCAAAAAGTAGCAGAAGGGCCTCCCCGAAGGCGCAGTTGTAGCGTCGTTGCCTTTTAATCAAGGGGTCCCGGGTTCGATATTCGGTGGAGGCACATAATGGTTCGGATCCCACTTTAAACTGTAGGTCCAATCCCGATTAGCCTTTCTGTGAATAAAGTGGACTTAAAACACAAAACTAATCAACCAAATCAACCGATTAGCCTTACTGTGCATAAAGTGGACTTAAAACACCAAATCAATCAACCAAATCAACTGATTAGCCTTTGTGTGAATAAAGTGGACTTAAAACACCAAATCAATCAACCAAATCAACCGATTAGCCTTTCTGTAAATAAAGTGGACTTAAAACACCAAATCAATCAACCAAATCAACCGATTAGCCTTTCTGTGAATAAAGTGGACTTAAAACAACAAATCAATAAACCAAATCAACCGATTAGCCTTTCTGTGAATAAAGTGGACTTAAAACACCAAATCAATTCAATCAACCGATTAGCTTTTCTGTGAATAAAGTGGACTTAAACACCAAATCAATCAATCAATCAAGTGGCAGAAAAGCGAAGTAAAGTAAAGCAAATCAATCAACCTTTACAACCGGTGAAGAGACCGCCTTTATGGCGGTTTATGCTGTGTTTATCTACGAAGGAACTTGCGGTCTAACAACCAATTAAGCGTACCGCTGCTCCCCTGTTTGGGCAAGATGAGACAACCTTGGAATCCATCCTCCACGAAGCAGCGAACAGGGGAACAGGATTTTGTCAAAATAGCTGTTCTGCGCTGTGAATGAGACCGGTTCTTATGGCGGCACTACTTTAGTGCATGTAGCGAAAAAACAGAAAGGGAGGAAAGTTGTTGGGAATATGTGTGTTTGAATCTAAAGTGCTTTCATTTTCAACATAGCATGTCCCGTTCAGGCTGTATACTGGTAAGAGCCTCAATAGTGCCGAAATGCCATGTTGCCCCGTACTTCGTCCGGAATATCGTACGTCAACTCAATACCGTACTGTACAGGATAAATTGAGAATTGATGAAGAAAAATTCCAGCAAAGCAAAAAAGAAAAAAAAAAGAAACGTGTGTGTTTGTGTGTCTGTATTTGTGCTTGTTGCGTACTTCTCCCTATCTACCTCTTTTTTTCTCTCTCTCTCTCTCTCTTCTCACCTCTCCTCTGTGCGTGTGTGTGTGTGAGAGAGAGAGAGAGAGAGAGAGAGAGAGAGAGAGTGAGGGAGGGTGAGAGAGAGAGAGAGAGAGAGAAAGAAAGAGATAGAGAGAGAGAGAGAGAGAGAGAAAGAGATAGAGAGATAGAGAGAGAGAGAGAAAGAGATAGAGATAGAGAGAGATAGAGAGAGAGAGAGAGAAAGAGATAGAGAGAGAGATAGAGAGAAAGAGATAGAGAGAGAGAGAGAAAGAGATAGATAGAGAGAAAGAGATATAGAGAGAAAGAGAGAGAGATAGAGATAGAGAGAGAGAAAGAGAGAGAGAGAGAGAAATAGAGATAGAGAGAGAGAAAGAGATAGAGATAGAGAGAGAGAAATAGAGAGAGAGAAAGATAGAGAGAGATAGAGAGAAAGAGAGAGAGAGAGAAAGAGAGAGAGAGAGAAAGAGATAGAGAGAGAGAGAGAGAGAGAGAGAAAGAGATAGAGAGAGAGATGGTAAAATTCCTTCATATATACATTTAATTATCAATTAATTACAAGGAAATTATATAACATTGGGATCTCACTCCATTATCGAGAAAGAAATAAATTTATGAAAAGTCTATGTCAATGATCACACTTCCTCCCCTATTAGAAAGTGGAACAGCCCTTCTCTCCTGGCTTTCTTTGTTCCAAATGGCTCAGTCCATGTTTTGGCAAAGTGTGCAACTGTTTTTGTCTTTCTTTCTTTCATAGAGAGAGATATATATGTTATCATCTGCATAGTTAATAATGTAATGTAATAAAATATTTTTTAAAAAATTGACCATGATCGTTAGAGTATTAACAGTCATTTGACACGTTCTTTCCTCTTTTACAAATATTTAGTGTTCTTTGCTAATTACATTTCTCGTTGTACAAATGTTTATTGTTATATTTTAACCTCTTTAACTCGATTTCTGCGTTTAGTCAATATTTAAACCTATCACTGATGATGACAGTGATGTACATATGTACATATCTTGGATGTGCTGTTGCCATTGGAATTACGACTGTGTTTTGTCTTTAGTTAGGGCTTTGAGTTTTGAAAGAGTGCTCAAGCTGAATTGTGAGATGCTGTTATTTCTTTGAAATTGCAATGGAACTACGTACACACATAAGTATTTTTATTTTGCAAAGGAAGTAAAATATACTTCTTTTTCTTTGTGAAAACTTGACTTTCATTTTATTTGGCCAAAGAATGAACAAATGTATTACTCATACCCTGAGAGGCATCACGTTAATGCTACGAGTCTTAATGTGATCATTTTTGTTGTTGTGTTTTAGTTAAATCATGTTATTTTGACTAAAAGAACGTGTCACATTATATAATTAACCTAATTAATGTAATTTTAATTATATAGTAGCAACCAAAATTTATATTACTTCTGATTTGGGTACCAGTTAGATATAGTGAAAACACATTTAACTCGTTTATTTCCGAATTATTTACATTTGTACTTACCTTATATGCATAGAGGAACATTTTTCAACTTGGGATTATGTATTTTTCACTGAAAAAAGTGTAATTTTTCACATTACAAGTATTTATTGGTCGTTGCCAATTCGCTTTCGTTCACACAATATGGTGGGCAAATCTTGACTCACGTTGTCTACCTTCAGCTGATATGCAGTGTTTCCAAACTTATGAACCGGAAAAATGCCGCACAAACTATTCACAAAAGGTTTGTAAGCGAAAATTGATCCACAAACCATTCATAGAAGATTAGGTTAGGTTCAGTTAGGTTAGGCAAACATAGAAAATTAAATTGGGAAAAAAAAACCGCTCACACATCATCTTGTAAAACTACCGCGTGGTTGCTACACTATCACTTATTAACCGAAAAATGATTGTTTTTAGGCTAACATTGATCTACAAACCATTCACGGAAGGTTAGGTTAGGTTCAGTTAGGTTAGGCAAACATAGAAAATTAAATTGAAAAAAAAAAACGCTCACACGCCATCTTGTAAAACTACCGCGTGGTTGCTACACTGACAGGCGGTTACATATTCGAACGCAGGAACATTTAATTCACGTAGTCGACGGTAATGGTGGCACGAGCTATCGTGCAACGGAGATACATTAATGTCGAAAATGACATTATTTACCGGCCGAATAAGTTGCACGAATGGAAAAAACACTATTCCCAGCTTCCAAAAGTCCACAGGTACTCAATTCCATAAGTACTTTCCCGTCTTTTCTCCTGTAAATTTTAAGAAATCTGTTTTCACCATATCTAACTGTTACCCTGAAGTGTTCGTGACTGTTGAGATAATATTGAAACAGAAGCGAAAGTGTTCCCTCTCCGTCAATTTTAAATAACATCATCACCAAGATCATTTCAGGGGTGTCTTCACAATTAGGGCCGATTTCGCCCAACACCTGTGAGGGAACACACCTGCCATAGGTGATTGACCAATCTTTTTTCCCACAAGTATCAAGGGTCTTGATTTCATCTAGAGAGCTCAATTAACGAATCATCGGTGTAGTTTGGCGTGGCAGGATGGAAACCCTCTTTAAGGCTTCCTGTTGTTCTCTGAGGATCAATTGAGAGCGGGTTTTTAACTAACGGCCTTGGGCGAAGCGAAAACGTCTCAATTTCCTTCGCCCAGGGTTCAAGACCTGCGGAACGAATTCAACCTGTTTCGCCAGTTTTCGGCCTCGCTACGCACCTCCAAATTTGCATCAAGGATGGGTCTCGGTGGAAAATTCTCTCGTCGTAAAGTTGTTTCAGGGATGTTCTCGTTGAGTAGCGCCAAAACCTAAATTTCGATAATTCAAGCGTGGATATTTATTTTTAAAAAAGTTCTTACAAACCGGATAGTATTTCATATTGCAAACAATAACATGAGGAAAGAATAGAATTTCAGAAAAGGAAAATAGATGGCAGCACAAGGTGGAAGAATATAAATAAATTGTTGAAGGACAAATATCGATTCAGTGAAAGTATAAATATGATTAAAAGATGTGTAAAAAAATGAGACTATGTGTAAAAAATAGAAAGTAGATAGAAAGGAAAATATAAGTGGTTGTCATCATTGTACAAGTTCAAGTCTATAGAAAATTGTTTTGACCACAAAAATAAGTATTCAACAAAGTAAATTTAAATTTAGACTAGTAAGTAGCAATTTCTTTAATGATACTTAAAGTATTTAATAGGTAATGTTATTATTTTCCTTATTTAAAACCGTAAATATGTAACATGGACAAGGTTCTATTTGGAGTGGATAGTAGATGGAGGGGGAAACGTCAAAAATTACATCGCAACCATAAAATTGAAGCATTCCACCGAATAACGCTGTATGGCACATATCAGTGAATGCGAGAACAACGGATAAAACCTGTTGTACGTTACTGGACTACAGTAGAAACAACATATATGCAAACACAGTAGCAATCTTTGGGCAACATCCGACCTTATGATTGGCCAGCTTGTAGCCTGTAGAAGCAGGGCCACAGCATGATTCCATTGGTAACTCAGCACATTCCAAAAAGTGCCATACAGTGTTATTCGGTAGGCTGCTTCAATTATAATTCCTGTAAATAAGAAAGCCCTAAACGTATGAAACAGAATATAACATATTTTTTTGTAATAACTACTCTTCTCGATAAATGTGTATGTATAAAATAGAGAACCATATTTACTAGCCATGAGAAAAGTATGATATCACGTAAAAAGATGAGTAAGGTATTAATAACAACTATATAAAAAAAGGTACAGTCGCGTGAAATTATTATGTATTATTGTTTACCAGATTCACAAGAATAAATCACTTAAATTGTAAAAATTCATAATGGTTCGTATCTCACATAAAACCGTAGGTCCAGTCCCAATTAACATATTGTGTGAACAATGATTACAGAAATAAAAATAACAGACAGTGGAAATATTAAATCTAAAATGCTCTCACTTTGTGTCAATCAGTTAACGTTATTGCCTTGCAAGCAACAAGCCCCGGATAAAATCTATTCCCTATTTATGCATTTGCGTCAAACTTTACTATCTGGAAAAGAACTGCTCGATCATTTGATGTTCTTTTAATATAATATTATCAATACTTTTTATAATAGTTAGTCATCCTTTGGGAAGAGCATGTGAACCGGGGGTCTCCCGCTAGATCCGCCAATGCATACAATATGCCTGTTTTCGGAGAAGAATTACCCAAAATTGAGAAAGCGCGCACACAAATAATAAACCACTTGATCCGACCCCAAGGCGGAAGCCTGTTCACGAACTTTTGCCTGGCCATTCCCCACCCCCTTCCCTCTTCCCAACACGTGTTTGCAGCGAGTGGCAACAGGCGGAAGGCTGTTATTTTTAACTCCCCAAATCGCGGTTAACACAAGAAAAGAAAGCGCCTTTTTTGAATGGTCTGAATTGTAAAAGAAGGTATAGACCATCAAAACCTTACATTTCCTCTGTTTTTTTGCATATTTATTATTTTCTCTTCGCATGTTACCGACTTTTGTTTCTGACAGAATGGGGGTGGGGATCTCAAAAGGACAATTAAGCACCAGGCATGCATTTATTCAAATATCGTCGGAATGAGCAATGCTACTAAAAAGATCTCCGCCAGAAATGAAGAGTATGAATTTCTCCCCATGTGGCAAGTGGAAGCGGTTTGCTAAGTTGATTATTAAGCCTTATACGATTTTTGAAAAATATGATGAATTAGTATTTACCGAATCCCATGTATTCCTTGTGGGACATCAACTTCAACTTCAAGTTACGGCTCATCAAATGTGAGTTTCGACTTTTCCTACTACGATGACATAGTTCAACGTGTCCTTTTTCCGTCCATGTACTTTTCTACGTCATCGGATGTTTGATATTCCCCAGAGAACGAATAAAATAATGGTCCCATAAGCCTAGTGCATTTCTCCTTGCCTCCTACGGCCATCCTGGCAGTGTTGCCAAACCTGATGTGCATAATAGAGCTAAATTTCACCATTAATATAGCTAAAGAGGACTTTCAAGGAGCTAGATTAACGAAGGCTGCATAAAGTGCCTACTAGGGTAATTTTGTTTGTCAGAGGGGTGGGGGTGCTGCTATTACCGTTAGCTTTAAAGTGATCGCAATTTATTCTTAGTTTTCACCGCCTAGATTTGGCGGCATCACCCATCTCAATAATCCAATGATGTTAATATAAAATCGAAAATAAAGGGTTCCCGGATAACAAAATTGTCATCTTCATCTTAGCCACAGCGCTATATATAAAAATACATGGGGAGGAAAGAAGAGGTGGGTGACGCAGCCTATAGCTATACGAATATCACGTCACGTGCAAAATGTACACTCATGGCAAAAGTTGGTATTTATGGGCCGGAGCCAGTGGTGGCATTATAGTGGGGCAGAGGGCGGGTGCCACAGTTCACAGTCAAACGAGTGCACGAAAGAGCCAGATCTGGCTCCAAAAGAGCGAAGTTGGCAACAGTGATCAGCAGCTGACCCAGCGAGAAAGACCTAGGGGAAATTGTCCCTCCTCGCCTTAACTTGGAGGTGGGGTATATCACTGCATAGGAGTTGAGATATGTTCTACTAGCAAATAATAGAGTTGTCCTTGTTGTCACCATCCGTGTTATGTCCTGTGGAGATTGGACTCCATAGTTTCTCTGTCTCGACCATAGTAAGGATAAGAGATACGGCTTGGAGTAGAAGTAATTTCTTCCGGAGTATGAATATTTCCCTACCACAATTCCTCAATTTATGGATGGATATTTTACTCGAAGTAGTAACAATTCTCTCATTGTAAGTCCTAATATTTCTTCGAAATTGGAGAATCTCCCTCATTATGTAAGAACTATGGTCATATACATAACAATATTTCCTTGAGCAAGGGGATATTTCGTCAGAGGGAAATTTCCACTTTGATGGTTTTTTTTCTTAAAAACGCTTGAATAATTTATGTTTCGTCAAACTTCAGTCGTTACTTTGAAACTCCTAAAAGTAGAAAATTTTCGTGAGAAAAGAGAAATTTTCATTCCAGGAAGGAAAATTATTTCGAAATGGGGAGTTGCTGTCTTCCGTGAGGGATTTTTCGTAGAACAAGTTAGCACCACTGAGCGAGATGTAAGCAAATCGCTTGGTGTCGCCTGTAATTATATTCCTTGGCGAAAATGAACGTAAAACTAACCGAAGACAGAAATGGGGCGTTCGTTAAGTAAATATATTGCATGTAATAACACAGCAGCTCTTTATAAGGTGTTATTTGCGATTGTCTTCTTTTATTTTCTTTCGAGTGCAACAACACTGAGCGAGGTTGTTACACTGCACTTTAAGGACGGATTGGATAATTCACTGAAATAAGTCGAATGCCACATTCTAACGACAATCAGTAGCTGAATGGAGTTTCAAGGTGTTCAAATTAATTAATCCACGAGATGATAAATAAGGAAGAAATCATATCGAACCATATATACAGGGTGACTGGTAATTAGATGTATTCCCTGAAAGGGGTTAAAGTAGAGACAATTTGCAATAAATTTGACCATATGATACCCCGTCCGAAAATTAATAGTTTTCGAGATAATCGAGTTTCAATTGTTTTTGAAAAAAATGACAATTTTCCACATAAAAAGTTGAATGGAGAATAAACTGCTCATTGTATGGAACTTACTTCAGCGTTTTCTGATAGCTAACATATAAGTGGTTAGTTGAAAAAAAAAGTTTTTCCCAAATAACAATCACATGTAAGTAACGGGTGGGTCTAAACTTACAAGTGATGATAAAAAATTGCACTCTTAGTTTACTTGGCAACGTATTAATAAAAAAATATGGTATGACACGAAGCGTACAAATTACGTAAATTACTTCCTTGATTCATCAGCTATCCAACAAGGTACAAATGTTGCTGACATTCACATATGTGTACAAGAAATAATACTTCATTCATCTTCATGTGAATGGAATCAATGAACAATACAATTAAAGAACATTACACGTCTTGCTCAAAGTGGGCACCTCCGTTACGAATGCAGGCACGCAGGTTTTTACGGGTCATTTGGTCTCGTAACTCGTGATGTGAAGGTGTCCTTGATGTGTTGACCAGCTGTTAAGATCCTCTCCCTGAGCTCTTCTTGCGAGTTTACCGGTGCCTTGTCATGTGGCTCCAAATGTAAAAGTCGCAAGGCGTCAAATCGGGGGATCGAGCCGGCCAGGGAATCGGTCCGCCTCGGCCAATCCATTTCTTTGGGTAATTTTCATCCAGCCACTGTCGCACGCCCAGGCAGAAGTATGGATGGGCGTAATCAACAATCATTTCATCGAGCTATTTTTCCTGCCCCAAATCTTAAATGGCATCACTTATGAACATTTTTTGCGGAACGGGATGGCAATATTGTTGGAGGATGTGCCTCTAGCTACAAGACGTGACATGATTTACCAGCATGATGACTGCCCAGCTCGATCCCCCGATCAATTTGACGCCTTGCGACTTTTACATTTGGAGCCACATGACAAGGCACCGGTAAACTCGCAAGAAGAGCTCAGGGAGAGGATCTTAACAGCTGGTCAACACATCAAGGACACCATCACATCACGAGTTAAGAGACCAAATGACCCGTAAAAACCTGCGTGCCTGCATTCGTAACGGAGGTGCCCACTTTGAGCAAGATGTGTAATGTTCTTTAATTGTATTGTTCATTGATTCCATTCACATGAAGATGAATCAAGTGTTATTTCTTGTACACAAATGTGAATGTCAGCAACATTTGTACCTTGTTGGATAGCTGATGAATCAAGGAAGCAATTTAAGTAATTTGTACGCTTCGTGTCATACCATTTTTGTTATTAATACGTTGCCAAGTAAACTAAGAGTGCAATTTTTTATCATCACTTGTAAGTTTAGACCCACCCGTTACTTACATGTGATTGTTATTTGGGAAAAACTTTTTTTTCAACTAACCACTTATTTGTTAGCTATCAGCAAACGCTGAAATAAGTTCCATACAATGAGCAGTTTTTTCTCAATTCATCTTTTTATGTGGAAAATTGTCATTTTTTAAAAAAACAATTGAAATTCGATTATCTCGAAAACTACTAATTTTCGGACGGGGTATCATATGGTCAAATTTATTGCAAATTGTCTCTACATTAACCCCTTTCAGGGAATACATCTAATTACCAGTCACCCTGTATAATATATTACTCTCTTTTCCTCAACTTAAAATTGAATTCCTGCTATCGTGTCAACAATCGGTGACATACAATATTATACCTGTGTAACAGTGGAGTCATATTTCTTAGGGTGGGCTCAAGGGGGATAAAATATTTTTAGGTGGACTCTGGTTCGGTGGTCAAGTTGTGACCGATTACTTTGGGTCACGTATAATAATTAGACCCCGGATTTTTGGTTTTTAACCTATGTTTTCCTTCGCAGGTAAATAAGAAATAACAAGTTATATCGGTGTTTCATGAAAAAACGAAACAACTGACGAAGTTTTATAGTGCCTAAAATAACCCCTTTTCTAGGTTTTTATAGATTTTTTTTTAGGTTTTACAGGATTTTTATATCTCTCAGAGGTATTTACTAGGTTTGGTGGTGAAATAATTCAATGACTGGCGTGTCTGATATATGTTTTCTGTCGATTTCCCTCCCTCCAAGTATATGATGTTTATCAAAGCTCTAAACAAAACAAAAAATGTCTGACGTCACTGTTACCTGCAGACAGTTGCGGCGAAAGGGGACAGTTCCCCCCTACTTTTTACCCCTGCACTATAGACTCTTAATGCTAAGCCTTGCCTACTAAGATAATGTAAACTGTCCTTGCCCCCCCCCCCCCCCCATTCTCAGTTTTGGCACCCAATCGTCTCTACTGCCTGCACAGTCCCAAGTGAAAACTTCTAATCTGTGCAGCCTTGCTCACTCTCGCGTCAGTTTGGTCCTTTTTGGCATTCACGCCTTGCATTCAAATTAGCACTACTGGCTATGTTTCTGTTGAAAGATAATTTTCAGCACATGAAATGATCCACACAGACAAAAGGCGGAGTTTGAGTGTGGATAACGCAAAAAGATTCATGGTGTCACTAGGACCATGATAAAATTCAAGTATAATTCCTGGTTTTCAAGGCGAACTTTCCGAAAATTCAAGGCTACAAGTAGATGTTTTCTCTATCCCAATCTTACATATTACCGACTCTCACCCTCCCTTCCATACACAACAATATTAACGATATAAAGGGTTTGTATGATTCCAATGTAACAAAAATTTACCTAATCAACTTCAAGATATATTATTTTGTAATAATCTTCCGTTTGTCAAATAGATTGTTCTGTACAAGACACTAACAAAGTAAACGGATTCAGAAAATTTGGTTTTATTTTCTGTGTAGCTTCCTTTTTCATCCTCAAAAAAAAAAATGAATAAAATCAAACCTAAACTGAGACAAACTTGCCTCAGGGCGTTTATAAACATGCTTAAATTTAATGGGATATGGATTAATACAAGTTGCAATTTTTCACGTCTACGGAGAAAAAAATGGAATAGAGAAAACATCCGCTTGTACCTTATTTCATATCTTGCCAAAATTCATGAATAATTTCCAGATCCAATAATTCACTCATAATTTCCGGAAAATTCACGTGTAATTCCCGCAATTCGAGTAATTCCAAGTGAGTAGCCACCCTGATATTGTGCAGCAAATTATACATACGTAATTCAGTTTTCATATCAACAAGTAACTTTTTCTAACAGCAGAAATGCAGTATTATAATAATTTGAAGATAATTTTGAAAATTATATACAGAAATGAAAATTTGTTTAGAAAATTAATATTTGGTTATTACGGTTCTTGTGAAATTTTGTTTTTAACGATTGTATCTAATCAGTATTTTTCGGAAATTTTGTACCAAATTAACTGTTTTTGCAACCTATTTCAAGATTTTTCGAGCTTAATTTTAGGTTTTAATAACCTAATTTAAGGTTTTTAGAACCTATTTTAGGATTTTTAGAACCTATTTTAGGACTTTTAGAGCCTATTTCAGGACTTTTAGAGCCTATTTCAGGACTTTTAGAGCCTATTTTAGGATTTTTAGAACCTATTTTAGGACTTTTAGAGCCTATTTTAGGATTTTTAGAACCTATTTTAGGATATTTAGAACCTATTTTAGGACTTTTAGAGCCTATTTTAGGATTTTTAGAACCTATTTTAGGATTTTTAGAACCTATTTTAGGATTTTTACAACCTATTTTAGGACTTTTAGAGCCTATTTTAGGAACCTAAAAGCACACTTTTTAGAACCTAAAAATCGGAGGTCTAATAATAATGCACACCAGTGGCGTATACTGATTCCAAGATCTGGGCTATCTCACTATGTCACGTGGTCTTTGGCTATGAATAGAAATACATTTACCCACTTCTAAGAAATCAGGTTGCCAACTCATAAGAAATCAGGTTGCCAACTCATAGGAAATGATGTTGCCAACCTGTAAGAAATCTGGTTGCCAACTCATAGGGAAACAGGTTACCAACTCATAAGAAATCACGTTGCCAACTCCAGAATCAGCATCATCTCACTGATGTGAATAATATTATTTACAATTTCTGATCGATTTTTCTCCTCTATTTTATTCTCTATACTTCAGGCTTCCCAGATAGCCTAGCGAGCCTACAATATACGCTCCTGATGCACACGTAGGACGAAAGGGTGATTTCGAGGGACAGAAATTGTTCTTGCTGGAAATACCCAATTCCTTTGAGGACTCCATTGCGCATGCGTGCAGTGAACTTTTCATTGTGACTTCAGGACTGAGCACATACGATTCCTTGATGATTTCCTTGTAACCGCCTCTCTATCTGTGATAGTATTCGTCCCAGTTAGGTGTGACGTTCACTTTGTCACCTTTTGCGAGGCTCCTATCTGGGAAACGAAGCCTCAGTCGTAAAAATGGAACTCGTACTTTTTGCTTGTTTTCGTGTGAGGAATCACCTCCGAAACGACCTTTAGAAACACCCTATATATATATATATATATATATATATATATATGTATTGCAGAAACAATCCAAATGTTATGTAGTGCGTACAGCTTATGGCTCGCACACATGAAATAATAAATTTAAATCTAAATCTACTTTGCATCATCCATGTACGATAACTAAATTTCAACAAATAGCCATGGTTAGCCTATCATTGTTGGAACATTTCTTTCACTTGCACAAAATGTTTTTTTTTTAAAAAAAATACCTAATATGTAGCTATATTTAAATTGAAAAAGAAAATCTCTATACCCTGTCCCAGCTAACTGTGGAGCAAGGCTGCTCATAGCGTCGGAGAAGCGAGGGAAATCTATTGGCCAGAGAAAAGCAGTAGACGCTGATAGGAAGGCTGGCAACTGCAGTTGCTTTCCCCCACTCCACGCAATTCCGTACCTCTTACGTGTTCATTGATGGTGCCGTCTCGCGTCACTACTTGCGCAGAGACTTGTTTCCGTTTGCCTGCTCTACAGTTAGCTGGGATGGAGTATAGTTGGGCGCTCTGACTACCATTCACGATAGCCATCAGTGGAAATATTAGAGAGGACTCGTGCCCAATGTATTTTATATTATTTAGTATTTATGTAAATAGTTTAATATTAAATATCATTAATTGTAATACAGCCTGTAATTTCACTAGTCGCTGTAATGAGAGTTTATTCTATACAGTAATCACAGAAAAAAGGGCAACACCGTGTTAACGAAAGTATAGCGTTCCGAAAGTATAGCCCTGATAAAGCGGCTCTGGGTCTCACCCAGCTTCTACTAAATCATTGCAAGCGGAGTAAGGATGGCCGGAGAGTGGTGCTGATCATATCACCTCCAACAATGTCTGAGGTCGAGAATGTCCTTACCTTAACACATTCCCTATGTGTCTTCATTGCACTGTACAGGGAGGTCACAAAGTGGGCGTAACCCCCCTGTATTTTCGACACTACGATGGTTATGGTTGAAGTCTGCACCATATTGTGTCACACTTCGCGATGCAAGTGACGTTCCCCTCAACAACGTTCTGAAAAACCTCCAAGAAGTTCCAGAGATGGTTAATCAACGACGCAGGAATGTGTTCATATCAAGTAATCCAACTATTACCATCGTAGTGTCGAAAATAAAGAGGGGGTACGCCCACTTTGTGACCCCCTGTATGAGCATTACATTGTGCTTATGAAAATTTTGGGAAGTGTTACGGATGTGCATAGAAAAATCATTGATTACGGAGAAGATGCTAAATGTATAAGAAGTCATTAATTAACACACTGATCCCAATAAACACACACACACACACACACACACACACACACACACACACACACACACACACACACACACACACACACACGCAAAATATATACAGGGTTTTCCTAAAGTCCTTCCCACATTTGAATTTGCTATAACTTTGTAACGAACAGAGATATTTCAGTGAAATCAAGTTTGTGCTTCACAGCAGTCTTTAAAAATTTACCTGGCGACATTGCATATCTGTCGTCCTCATCGCCTCACCTCCAACTGGGGTCCCATTCACGTTTTCCGCGTACACTTCCATCTTAACATATCCCCACAGTCAAAAGTCACACGGAGTAAGATCTGGCGACCTTGCGGGCCATTATTGGGGTGGGGTTACTCTGCGGCCAATCCACCTGCCTCCGAATTCTTGATCCAGGGAGTTTGTGACTGCAAGAGCGATATGGGGAGGTGTCCTGTCTTGCTGGAAGTGAACGTCATCCTTGATACCAAGTGCAATCACCTGGAGGAGGAAGAACGTGTGCAGCATGTTGAGGTCGGTAGCGCCCGTCACGATATCTTCCTCTGAGAAGAAAAGCCTGATTAGGTGATCCGTTGACACAACGCACCACACATTCAATTTTGGGCTATCCCTCTCGTAGGTTTGGAATTCGCGCACCAGAACACACGATTTCAGTTCTGCATACCACAAAACGCCTGAATCGACGCCATATTGGAATCACCTGATCACTCGCAGTCACGTGATCCTCCGAAAGTGCAATTTTGCCAGGTAACACTTTAAAGACTGCTGTGCACTACATACATTATTTCACTGACATATCTCTGTGAATTTAATTGTGGGAAGAACTTTTGGAAAACCCTGTATATTATATAAATTATTATATACATATTTATAATTTTATTAAATATAATAGTAAATTACTAAATATTTAAAAATGCATAACATTTAAATTCATATGAGGGAATTTATTATATATATAATATATTTACAAAGTAGCAGACCAATTCCTTTACTAACTGGTTAAAGATGTCAATAAATTACAAAATAGTTGAAATGGTTTTTATTGTGTGGAAGTTTTTGGTAACTTTTGGTTTCTATTAATATAAATCAATAATATTTCATAGTTATATAATTATATTTGTCTTATATTATTGTTTGGTGTGGATCTGTTAATGATCTCTTCAAAGAGAGAGAGAGAGAGAGAGAGAGAGAAAGCATGCAACACTCACAACCACACTACCACGTGTGTGTTTTCGATATTATCATTATAGTGAAGTATACTTGAAGTCAAAACTAATTTCTTATATTTTTTGTTTTTACAACAAAACTCTCCACCGGAAGAAAATTCTTGTTGGTGGTGGTGGGGGAAATCGCTCCTCCCCCCCTCCCCCCACTTAGGATTCCGCACCCTGGTATGTTTGCGATGTATCATCTGTTTCTGATTCCGCGAACTTTTTGAAATTACCTCTCCCAACCGCATGTAGGATGCAAACGACGGAATATTTCAGTGGGAACTGAACTTGAACCTTCTAAAATTGTACGTGAGGTGATTTTGCAAGGAACTATAATTCGAAAAGGTTCAAATTTTCGCGTTGTTTTGTGAACAACAAATGCTGTCTCTATTGTAAGGGGTACGTGCCTCGTAAAACTTCCACATACAAATTTGCCTTTGTAAATGCGCATACTTGCGTGTGCTGGGACAGTGCTGCCAAGTAAGCCTGCAGGGTGCATGTCGTACGCTCACCAAATTTCCACTAGGAGAATAACAGTCATCTAACCTCGTGTGTTGGTTTGAAAAGATCACGTTTTCCCACCTGCCTTGTGTCCTCGGGAAGAAAACGTTTTAGCGATAAGAAAGGCAGGAAACAAAAAGCGATCAATTAGCGCCAGTGTTGCCAATCGGATTACTAAAGAAAACGTTCAAAGCAGCTGCTAAAAATGCAGATTTAAAGTAACTTTGAAGAAGTTAGATTTATGGTAAGGGTGATCGATATACTCACACTAACAATGGCGAGATCAAGGAGGATGAGAGGGGTTACATCCCCTTTTTGAGGATTTCTTAAAAGAGAGATTGTCATGTATGTAAAAGAAAACGACCAGTGTGTGTGCGAGAGTGTGGAGTACTTGTTATAGACATATGTGTGCACGAATGTCCAAAACATGTCCAAATATGATCCACAGAATGTCCAAAAACATATTTAAAAAAATTCAGAAAATGTCTAAATCATATTCTTTTTGGATATCCTATGGATATCTTCTGGACGGACATACATGTATATCCAGGGGATATGCAATGGATATCTACTGGACATTCCTGGATACCCTATGGATATTCCAGAACTGCGACACGAATATACAGAAGATATCCATAAGATGTCTTTTGGATATTTGTGTGCTGCATAGGATCTAGATGGGGGATTTTCCGGATATCCAGGTCTGGACTTTCTCTGGATATCCAGGACGGGATATCCTATGGACGTCTAATGGATATCCATAATATCTATAAATCTGATCTGGATATTTGTGGATATCTTATGGATATCACTTGGAGATTTGTACTGTATGGGTTGTTCTTGCATAGTTGATTTTGCATATTTTATATATACCTACGCCCATAAAATACTTTTTTCATATGTTAAATACTACATAAGAAATACATAGAAAGTTGAAACTATAGTTAGCATAGCTAGGATGAACTCATACTATGTCATTTTGTAACTATTTAGAATTTAGATGACTATCCATGTATAGAACATAAATAAAACATTGCTACCAACTGTTTGAAAATTTGTTGTTTTTAAATGCTAGTTGTAAAACAATAGTGACATTACCCAGAGGCTAACGGAATTCGATTACACTTTGGACATGTCTATAGCCACCAGATATAAAGGGCTTGGTCTCTTCATTGAAATATATTCTACAAGAACTTGCTCCCATCCGGTTTATTATTTGTCTTATTATTATTATTGATATGAAATTTGTCCATTTCGAGCCTTGCCCCCCCCCCTTTGCCACTGCATACGTCCTTCAAATGAACTAGATTTTGACATAAGGTAGTACAGTTGGCAACAGTGCAGCATCTAGCAGGTCCCGTTGCAAGACAAATGCCCCATAACAGCAGCTACACCAAATGAAAGGAAATACCAATGGCTGCTACTCTGCACAGCCAAAGAAGAAGCTACTGAAGAAAAAAAGACACCAGGAAAACGATGTAATGATTTTTATCCTTACAAAATTTCTCAAATCCGCCGACAGCCATCCGAGCACTTTGCACTCTCATGCTAATGGAGCTTGCGTGCCTGGTATCTCCTCCAGAACTCACCGCAACCGTGTTACAATGGAAGCCGCCTGCCTCCTTGCGGTTAGCGACGAATCCTTCAATTTTTTCCTTATTTTCCAATCAAGGAACTCACAGGAAACGCTGTTGACAACAATTTTCCTAAGCAGAGGCAATGGAAATTATAGTTCTGGGAGAACTAATTACTAGATCAAGGACACGCAATGCTCTTTGAAGTCTGCGTGGATAGAATTGAAGGTGTGTAACTTTGGATGTGTTGAGAAAACGTCACTGGCGTTTTGCACCATGCAATTAAGTTGAAGCCGTGTTCACACGATATGCTCCTTGAATATGAGAGCGGCTGTAGCGTTACCAGCATGGGGGTCGTTGCCAGAATTAGGGAGGAGGGGTTCAGGACGTTGACATTAAACTCAATAGCAGATATAATAATAATAATAATAATAATATATTTATTTAAGTGGTGAACGCGATGAGACAACCCGGTACATCACTATGCCAAAATAGGTGATACAAAATGACAAAATTCAATATGCAGGGTGTTCCGTTCAAACCTCCCACATTTCAATCCATTATTTGCGCTAGCTACGTTAACGACCGTCTGGCTTTGAAGTCGACGGAGCGCGCCCACCAGCTCCAACAATGTGACTGAGACTCCACGTGGAGTAGCCGAGCACAATGACAGCTGCGCCCATTGGCTCAAGGACTCCACGTGGAGTAGACGAGGACAATGACAGCTGCGCCCATTGGCTGAAGGTTGAGTGTCATTGGACGAAATCAAATCGTCCGCTATTTATCCCCACCCACGTTTGTGGCGGCCGTTTTCTTTGTTCTTCGACGTTAACGAAGCAAACACTTAGACTTTACTAGACGAAAGAGAAACTCAAAAGAATTTTTTTGCATGAAGCACTAAACACAAATACACCCATACACCTTTACACTGAACTCTAATACACCTCTATGTGTGCACCGTTTGTGGCACGAATAATATCTAATCTGAGAAACTCCGGATGGTTTATTAACACTTCCAGTCGCCAAAAACTTCGCACACCATGCCTTAATGGTTTTCCCATCAGGTGCTTCACCTCCATATTCTCTCAGGTAATTTCTTTGCACTGTAATGATTGATTTGCTCTCTGCATACCAGAATACAGATTGAGCGTGCTGCTGCCGAGTCACCATTGTGGTTTATGCGATTGTGGCGCTGCGTAGTGAGAGAACAGTGAACTTCGAGGTCATGCAATAAATTTCTTTGAGTTTCTCTTTCGTCTAGTAACCACTCGCATTCCATTATGTTTCATAGCCTTTTAGCAAGGATGAATTGAAATGTGGGAGGTTTGAACGGAACACGCTGTATAATTATGAAATAACACAATGGCTCCTCAAACCTTATACGTATATTGTTAAAAGTTTGTGTCGCCCCAGTCGAATCTGGTCATGCTTACATTTGTAAAACAGCACTGCAGCATCTGCGCATGCATCAATCTGTGCCATGCACGAAATTCGAACATTCTGGATTGAATCTGCAATAGTTTTAGATATCAAAATTAATTATTTTGTAACATCTTTCGGCGTTAGAAAAATATTTATAAAAAGGTATGTAATTTTCAATTTTAATTAATCTATGCAGATATTGCAAAAGTCTAAATTGCATAATGTAATTATGCAAATCCATGGATACATGCGAATATCGATCAAGTTACCTTAGTATTTTGTCAACAACGTTTCTGTATAAAAAGCGATCAGATTTTCGGCCTTCTTTATCCGGTTGTAGTAAGGCTGGTTTATTTGATTTGATTTATTTTACTTCGCTTTTTGTGTCACTTTTGGCAAATTTGCGAAGATCGGGATGAGTGATGATATGATGAAATTGATGAATAGACATCACAAACGTCCATGCCCAAGCCAGGATTCGAACCCGGGACCCCTGGCGTCGCAGTGCGATGTGCTAACCACTCCGCCACGGGGCCGGCATAGTAGTAAGGCCACAGGTTAACCCTATAGGGAGGAATACCCTTACCTTCGGACAGATTCGGCATTAGCTATCGACGATGGCGCAAATGCATCGCTTTAAATGGAGACTATGTTGAGTAGCTGGTTTGTATAGAGGAAGAGTCACTCCAACTACATGTGCAATTTGAACGATCTACATCAGTTATTAAAGAGGTTATAGCCACTTTTGCATTACTTTCGATACGACCCTCGTACATGTAGATACGTACAATTATAGTTTTCAACAAGATCTTATCCCATACCTCTAATAGTAATAATTGTTTATTTTTACTCCATGTTGAACACAACCACGTGCAATTTCTAGAATTATTTCACGACCCTTTAAATTTTCCAGAAAAGTTTTTATTAGCTCATCACAATTGGGTGACAAAACTGGGGGGGGGGGGGAGTGCAAGGCATGTTTGCCTTCTCCTGGTAGACAAGGCCAAAATGGGGGGGACAAAAATTACAACAAATGTGAAGAGTAACTCCCCCGCCCCCTTCCACCTTCGCCATCGTTGTTAATATTTATTGAAGGGAATTGTGTCTAGTGCTATATTTGGGAACCTTTTAAGCAATTGCTCTACAAAGTGTCACTGTCGATCTTCGAGTAGAGCATATACACTAATTTTGTTACTCCTACACTGTTTGTATTAGGCGCATCCAGAAAGTAAGTTTCGCACTCGCCCACAGGTGGCAGGCCATGCGTATTGAAACCTGTTTTGCGCACGGGTGAGAGGCCCATGCCCTGGCTAGTGAATGTCCTAGATGACGCCTCCCGAAAGTCCTCAGTAGCGTCGCGGCAGCGATGAAACATGGCGGCTCTCATTCCATCTCCCGCCGCGTGCAAGGTTCGTTCGGTGATCAAGTTCTTGAACGCACAAAACATACAGCCGATCGAAATTCATCGTCAGCTGTGCCAGGTGTATGGGCCAGACGTTATGAGCAAGCAGATGGTGCGTCCTTGGTGCAGGACATTTACTGAAGGTCGGCAAAATGTGCACGACGACGAGTGCAGTGATGTGCATGGTGTTCTGGGACAGACAAGGAATTCTGCTCATCGAATTTATGCCCAGAGGTGAGACTGTGAACGCTAACCGTTACTGTGAAACACTAGCGACATTGCACCGAGCCATTCAAAATAAGCGATGAGGTAAGTTCAGTGCCGGGGTGATCTTGCTGCACGACAATGCGAAGCCGCATATGGCTAGGCGCAATGCAGTCCTTCTGGACAGGTTCGGTTGGGAGGTGTTCTATCATCCATCGTACAGCCCGGATCTCGCTCGCTCCCAGTGATTACCACCTGATCTTGCACCTGAAAAGGTTCTTGTCCGGTCAACATTTTCACAGCAAGGAAGAGGTTCAGCCGGCTGTCACACAGTGGTTCGACGCCCAGGTGGAGGACTTCTACGACGCAGGTATACAGAAGTTGGTCCCACGCTATGACAAGTGTCTGAATTCCGGCGTGAATTATGTTGACAAGTAACTGGACAAGTGCTGTATCTGTGGCAATAAATCATTGAGTGAAATAATGTTTCCTTTTTGTGCACGACCTCAGGGAAATTTACTTTCTGGATACGCCTAATAATTTGATGGCAGCCACTCTTCATATCTAAATGTTACTTAACAATTTTGAGTTTTCATACAAGAAAACGTCATAAGTAATTTCTGAACTGAATATATTTTTGCTGTATGGCATTTAGCTGCTAAGCTCCATAATGCACTACTATATTCTAACAACGGACGTACGTACAACTGAGGCATATAAAAACCTGAAGGTTTCCAATCTCTTGAATTGATTGAATTGTGAGCTTGAATTGTTGTTTTAAGTCCACTTTATGCACAGAAAGGCTCATCGGGACTGGACCTACAGTTTAAAGTAGGATCCGAAGCACCATGTGCCTCCACCGGGTATCAAACCCAGGACCCCTTGATTACAAGGCGACGACGTTACCACTGCGCCATCGGGGAAGCCTCCAATCTCTTGAAGGAAGCCCAATTAAAAAAATGTCAAGTACGGTAACTTTTAACTTTACAACTTTATTTTATGTGTTCATCAAGTAATAGTGCGGAATCAATAATTATTTCTAGATCCTTATCCTAATTCATAATTAGAACATAGAAGCACCTCTTGAAATTATAATAAAATACTATAAAACAAATTGTTTTTCTCGTACATATTATCACTTTACATTCTCTAAGATTAATTTGCATTTGATTGTGTTTGGGCCTTCCCGATTGTGAGTGGTAACGTCGTCACCATATAATCAAGGGGTCCCTGGTTCGATTCCCGGTGGAGTGACATTGCACAGTGGTTCAGATACCACTCTAACTGTAGGTCCAGTCACGATTAGTGGACTTTAAACAACAATTCAATTCATTCATTCCATTATTGTTACACCAATAAGGGTTTGAATAGAAAATTGATAAGTGTTTGCCTTTTCGAAGAACTCGTTCATCAACATGGTGACAGACAATTTCTTGGCGGGAACTGTACCAGGATATACCCTCTGGTCTGTAGTACAGGCCTAGTCTCCATAATGTCGTGAAATTAGTCTACAAACTTTTAGCTGGGGAGACCCTTTGTTAATGACATATTCAACAGAAGAGGGAACAGAGGGTAACCCCTAATTCAGCCTTTGTATGGGAACCACCTGTATGCAGCCATCTTGGAGTAATAATCGACTACAGACACCGAATCAGAAATCAGAAACCTCACGTGTTTATAAATGAATGATACCTAGGCTATTTCTACTTTTAAATGAGTCAAAAAGTCATCCTACCTTACCTCCGACCTAATTATTTCCCTTTGTCGCCTGTAGATGGAAGCACTATAACCTGAGTACATACTTTCAAAATTGTCAAAGAAGAAATGTATTTTTAACGTAAGTATAGCAGCATAAAGTTTGTATCAACACAACCTACATCCCTCTTGTAAGCGTTATATTTTGTATATAAAATTAGTCATTATTAAATAATTAATTAATTTATTTATATATATATTTATGTTTATAAACATATACAAACAAATTAATTTGCTACATTTATAAACTAGCAAATAACTTCCTTAACGACTGGTTCAAAATGTCAAGAAATTAGAAGAGAGGTGAAATATTTTTAATAAGTGTTAGATATTATTTAACTATTGCTTTTTATTAAACATTTTCATACTTTATTGTGTTATGTTTCTATAATGGTGTAAATCTATTAATGGTCTCTCGAAAGGAAATACTTCCTTATCAGGGTTGTAGCTAGAGATTTCAGCGCCCAGGACGAGAATGATTTTCGCACCCCCTGCACCGAATTTGCACCCCCCCCCCTTTTCCTTACCTAGATGTAGCTGGCATACTTAGGCATTGTAGAAATTTATTGTAGAAAACTTAGCACTCAAGATATGTGGCTAATAAAAGGACAGTCGGTCCTGCATCCCACACCATCTTCATTGAAGCAGTGTGTGTTATTGTTCACATCTGCAAAATCGATTGCAAATTAAGAAGACGTTAGTTTCCTATTAAATTAACATGTAAGGGCTATGTTTTATTCCCGAAGAAAGGAGGTGAGAAATGGAGGAGAAATGACAGGTCGGTCTAATTTCTATGTTCCAGGGGCCTAGGGTACAGCGCCTTGAATAACGTAGTGTGGAAAACGACCCAAGAAACTGGTTCCCCGAGACGATGACAAGTAGATGGCAGTGCGATCGACCCAGGTGTTAATTTTGTTATGAAAGTAATGCGGCTTAGTTAGTTTTTGGAATATATTGTGTAGATTTGTTTCTCTAGAAAGGCGGTAAGTGAATTGATGGAAACAGTTATATTTGTGGAGTGATTTGCAGTCACGAAATGGCATTAATTTGGAAAGAAAAGTAAAATAAAATTAATAAATAAATAGCATGCGTAACACAAGAAGAAACATCGCAATGTGATTCCGGACGTCAGGTCCTGGACTGTGTATTAGAGTTTTTTTTCTATGTTATTAGAATATAAATAGTATCCTGAGAGATATTTCATACCAAGGCGACAAACCACAAATGTCGCTTGAAAGCGAGCAGTCGGAAATCAATGCAGCCTTTCGAACCGTAGGGACACAAGATCTGACTGCACCGTTTCCTCAAGGAGATTTTACACCAAAGCGACACGCGACAAACGATACGAGGATTTCACACCAAAGCGACACGGGTCCTTCGGTCCAAGGCAACTTTCACACCGAAGCGACACATGTTGCTTGGAAACGAGCCAATCAAGAGCAACATTTCACATCGTAGCGGCATGACGGGAAGCACAGGCCAGCGTTCGGTTGGTGAAATCCTCAAGCGATAAGTGTCGCGTGCCGCTTGTCGCTTTGGTGCGCAATCTCACTAAAGCAAGACACTCATTGCATCGCGCATGCGCGAACAACAAACCACGGCATGTTGCAAGCTATTGAGGAAATGGCCCAGTTTGAGGGAAGCAGAACGACAAAGCGACACGTGTTGCTTATCGTGTCGCCTAGATCTGTAGCTGTAATGTGCGGTTTATCAAGTCGCCTATCTGTTGTTCGCAAGCAACGCTTGCTAATAGACTGAAGGCACCATGTCGCTTGTCACTTAGTTGGGAACTCCCCTTGTAGCGTGTCGCTTCGGTCTCAGCACCCTTCCTTTAAGGAGCTTTCCGACCGAAGTAACAAGTAGCACGCGAATACGCCATATGAACGTGTCGTTTGCTGTTTGGACCCTCATGTGCAATGAATGCTATTTTACAGTCTGGAAGTGTGTGTCACTAGTGTGACAGTGTGAACATCCCGTGTCGCTTGTCCCATTGGTTTGAAAGTTGCCTTACACTCATGTCGATGGCACTAAGAAAGTTTTGTGGTGTTCCCCTTGTCGTTTCATGCAATCATCATTATCATCATCGCCGCGATTAGTTTAAAGCGGAAGAAAAGAGAAAGTAAATATCAAAAATACAAATGCTTCAGTGTGTATATCTTTAAAAGAAACGATGATGATAATAATAACGAACCTAATTCATACACAAACATTTAGTTGCCAAGAGCATTCCACGCGTATTTTTTCTCCCGTATTATTAACGAAAGTATGACGATAACAGGACGTGGTCGACTGTCTAGAATGTTCGTTAATACCTTCGCGATCACTGTACCAAACATTCATAGAAATGCTTCATGTAAAAGAATCAGACGTTGCAGCGAAAACTCCATTTACTTCCATTATAAGCAGTCGAACACCAAGCACCGGGGTCAACACCAGCGCCTCTAGCGGATCATTTTCGAGTGGAACCATCCAGAGAGCGCAGAAGCATGCCGTTTTCCACACTACGTTATTCTAGGCGCTGTACCTAGGGTGACAATGACAACCACCTTCGCAGCTACGGCTCCATTTCTTAATACTCCAATTTGATATAGTTTTAAAATCTTATCTATGACTGTAGAAGAACGTTTTTACACCATGCTGTTACCAACCCTAGAGAGAGAGAGAGAGAGAGAGAGAGAATAAGAGTTGTATGCAAATTCCCACACAGGCTGACATCATTCTTTGTTATTCCTTCTTTGTATGTGTTTATGATGTTATTCTTAGTAAAGTATGTCCAAAATAACTGCTTATCTTTGTTGTTATAACACAAACTCTTACCCTCGGAAAATTAATTTTAATGGGGGGAAAACTTTTAATAGAAAAGATCGTTGGTGGGAAGGTGCGAGATCCCCCTTCTGCCATGGGAATTCGTACCCTGAATGTGGCCACCAACGCTATGGAATTACCCTTATAACGAAGAACATGTCTGAATGTGAATCAACCACAAAAAGAGGACATTTTCTCAAGACTGCATGCAGTTCGAAAAAAAGTCAAAAGAGGGAGTAAATATGGTAAACTATCCCGACCAAATTCGAACATTTAGTAGCTTCGCATAAATGGTTATGAAACTAAAATTACTAAAAAAGTAAAATTACTAAATATAGTAGACTGCAGACGTCTGGGGCCTGAGTCAGGTCGTGTCAAGAGGCATCAGCCACAGGTGTTTCTCCACGCAAGTTGGCTTATCACTGGCAACCAGGGGCGCCGACTTGTCAAAATTATTGGGGGGCTCTGATCACTGAAATAAATGAATGAATGACTCACTCCCTCCCTTTTTTAAAAATAAAAATTACGTCTTCGTATAGCAGTTTTTAAGCAGCTATTATATTCCTCATGCAAATGAAATGTAACATGAAAAACTTTTAGAAAATGTTTCAAAGTCTCTTTATGTCTTTTGTGTATGCTCATTTGTTTCTTTTAGATAACAATTAACATTTTTATTGAAAAGTAGGCTATGTATTTACATTAAGAGGCCAACCTAACAGTTTTATGCCGGCCTCGGTAGCCGAGCGTGTTGGGTGGTCGACTCAACTCGCTTTGATCCGGAGGTCTCGGGTTCGAGTCCCGGCAAGGTCATGGGTGTGTTTTAATGTCCGCAACAGACTTGTAGAGAAAGGACATGTGAAAGGTGCAAATAACCTTAGTGTTGAGGTATCCATAAAAATAACGAATATTTACAATATTTAACAGTTTTATTTAATTATTTACATAAATGCTAACACAAATCGCAGCAAAATAGTTTTACTTTTTTGTAAAAGGTAAAGGTAAAAGGTAAAGTGTTCCCCTGTGCATAGCACCACGCCATGAAGGCGTATAGGGGGTGTGGGGGTAACGCCCCACACTTTCTTGATCCGGTCGTGAGTGGGGGTGATGTGATCAGCATCACGTCCCTGACCGCCTTTACCCCCCAGGGTTTCCCCCAGGTACCCATGTTATTCGACGCTGGGTGGGCGCCGGGGCCGATTCCACCGTTAGAAAAGTTCCCGGATTTGATGCTACAATATTTTACTTCTTAAATTTAATTTTGCAATTATAAAAAAACACATAGCACGCCGTGCTTTAGCAATAATGCATTTGATCATAGCCGTTCCCACTTTTGCAATACAGACTTTTCATAAGCTTTCCTTGCGTACTTTAATGCAAATCAGTGTTAAATAAACTGAAAGACTTTAGAATTATTTTCCCCTTATTCTTTGTACTAGAGGAAGAGATTTCTAGGATAACTAAATATCGTACATATCAATATTGCCTGAAAGTTGTGTTTACGACCTCAAATTGTTGAGAATTCACTAAACAACATATTGGTATAATTGTCATATCACCTCGTTATTAAGAAACTCTTTTTAGTAAAAATTTTAACAATACTCGTAATTATATACTTAGTATATAGTAATAAGTCATATGTTTTTCTGTCTCCGGTCATAGACCCCCCAAAGTTGATGGTTTAACGGTCTCAGCCCCCCAAAGTTGATGGTCTAGAACATTTCAAATGTGTATTTAAAGTTAAGTTCATGTGTCAGAATACAGAGTAAACTTTACAAACGCAAAAAAATACATTAGATCCTCTTAAGCAAAATTATTTGAGGGGCTCTGCCCCAACATCATTAACATTGGGGGGGCCTCGAGCCCCCCCCCCCCCAAACCCCATGGAGTTGGCTCCTATGCTGGCAACACTTGCATGTTGACCAGTTTCAAGGACAAATAAGAGAGGACAAGTTTGCGTGTTCGCTAACAGCACGCACCTGCAAATCCTTCGGTAACTGTGTTCGCTAAGAGCACGTGTTCGATACGAGCATTGAAAGCTTTGTTTGGTGAATGGATCATTAATGTACGCGAATGATTTTCAATAGTTTTTGTTACACAGTTAAGGAATGGAATAGCAGTGGCGTGCCCAGGATTTTCGAAAGGAGGGGGTTAGGTATACATTTTTTAGTAGTCAGCTCTCATTTTTCCATCTTTTCCTGGATTTGATTGTCTTCTTTTTTAAGGAATACTGGGCCAAAGGGGGGTTATAAACCCCCACCAACCCCCCCTTGCGCACGCCACTGACTGTATGCTTTCAGTTCCATTTTCTTGGAGGGGGATATAAACATCCCTGTCAGGGATAAATAGTTTACATTTACAGGCGGATAATTTGTTGGGGGAGGGGAAATTCTCCCTCCCGTTAATTCGCACATTGGTTTGGTTTGAGTTGCAGTTTTAAGTCCACTTTATGCACAGTAAGGCTAATCGAGACTGGACCTACAGTTTAAAGTGGGATCCGAACCACTTGTGCCTCCACCGGGTATCGAACCCGGGACCCCTTGATTACAAGGCAATGACGAATTCGCACATTGGGTACTAGTGCTGGGGAGATATATCGTCCAGAACATATATCGCGATATTGAAATATATCGTCCAGGCTATATCAACTAGACGATATATCGTCACGATATTTTGTCAATATATATCGTGTAGGCGTTAAATCGTCACGATATTTTGGCGATATATATCGAGTCGGAGATACGGAAAAAATATCGGTGATGTATCGTCACGATAGTTTGGCGATATTATATCGTGAAGACCAGTGGCGTATACTTTGTCTAAGATCTGGGCTATCTCACTATGTCACGTGGTCCTATGCTATGAATAGAAATAAATTTACCAACTCCTAAGAAATCAGGTTGCCAACTCATAAGAAATAAGGTTGCCAACTCATGAGAAATAAGGTTGCCAACTCATAAGAAATCAGGTTACCAACTCATAGGAAATCAGGTTGCCAACTCATAAGAAATCAGGTTCCAACTCCAGAATCAGCATCATCATCTCACTGATATGAATAATATTATTTAAATTTCTGATCGATTTCTCTCCTGTATTTTATTCTCTAGACTTGAGGCTTCGCAGATAGAATAGCTAGCCTAAATATACGCTCCTGGTGAAGACGATATATCGCTAATATCACGATGCGGGGAAAAGTATCGTATCGTATCGTCTGTGACTATATTTTCTTGACCATATGTGGCGATATCAAAGTTCCGGTATCGTCAGTAGAGGGATAAGTACTTTTCTAAGCCGTACTTGGTACGAGGCCTATTATTTTCATTAATTTAAGCACAATGGAAAACCTATTTTGATTTTGTTTTTGTCTATTTTATACTATTGGAAATCTGTGATTTTTCATCTCGTATTTCGTACGGGTGTCATAATTTCTTTCGAGTTAAAGTTCGTAACGCCTATACCCACGCACACCTACACCCACCCACACTCGCCCACACCTACACCCACCTTCTCCTATTTACTTCCGGTCCACTTCCGGTCTACTTGACAGACACCTGTGAGTTTTTCCAGTTGTTTTTTTTTTTTAAAGTATACAAGTACATATATTTTGGGAGTTCAAACCAACACTTGTTATAGTGCTCGTCCTCAAAGAAACCTCACTTTACTTCAAAGAAAGTTCCGAAAGATCAGTTTTCCCCCTTACAACCATATATCAGGTCCACGTGGAGTCCAGTAAATCCTCCCCTGAAACCTTTTCCACCAATAGCGTCAGTCCAAGAAATGACAGCTCTCGTCAACTCCACGTGGACTAAATGAGATGTTGCTAATTCAGTTAATTTAGAGATTTTTGAACTCGAGGTTGCGATTCTTTATCTTTGCTAGGTTGTGTTATTGTACTGTGCAATTTTTTTAATACAATATAAAGACCTTGGGAGTAAAACGTCGCAGTGAATGAATGGGTGTCTAAACACTGCACGCGAAAGCGACAACAGCGCTTTGCTGAAAAACAGGTGGTGGCTCGAAACCAGATGCGGTTCCGGTCGGCTTCCTCTGGGGTTATGTCAAAGATGCCGAACTGGTGATACTTAGAGGACTTAGGGTATACGAGGCTTATTGTTTTTATTAATTTAACTACAATGGAAAACCTATTTTGATGATGTTTTTGTTGATTTTATACTATTGTAAATCTGTGTTTTTTGCACCTCACACTTGGTACGAGTGTCATAATTTCTTTCGAGTTAAAGTACGTAACACCCACGCACACCTCCCCATACCCACACACACCTTCGCATACCCATACTTACACCCACGCACACCTACACCTACACCCACGCACACCCACGCCCACCCACGGCATGCAACAAGTTATTACGTAATGTTTACGCAACAAGTTATTACGCAGACCCGTATCTAGCGTGTTGTTGGTTGTGACGTGATGGGTGTCTTCTGATTGTCTTACTGTTTCGGATGTTTTACAGATCAGTCAGTATCGTGAGAGTGTTTTGAAGAGTACGGATGTGTTGTTGCAGTGTTAAAAGTTAAGCATTTAATTTATTTTAAAGCTGCATACTATTTATTATTTTTAAGTTTAAAAAAAGTGTATCAAGTGATTTTTTTTCATAGTAATTTCGATCAGATTGAGTTTTGATGTGATTAGATGTTACTTGTTGTCTCCGGAAATTTTGTATAAATAGCATAGCTGAAAATTGTATCGTAATAGCTACAATTATTTTATTTTGAAGGTGGTTAAAGTCGTTTTTCACACAGATTGAATTTGTATGAATTTGTATTTGTATTGAATTTTGTATTTTTTCCCCAGAAAATTTATATATAAATACCCGAGCTGAAAAAAAAATTATAATTATAACTATTGTTTTTTTAAGTTACATTCTATCAATTATCGTAAGTTTAAAAGTGTTTTTTCTAGTAAATACAATCTTATTGAATTTTGAGTTGATTGTGCGTTTTTGTATTTTTCCCCGAGAAAATTTATATATAAATACCGAGAAACTTCTATTTAAATAACACCTCGTGAAAACGACAACTCGTATAACCGACTTACCACTTGAACTGCTTCACAAGATTTTTGCGTACACATTCGATGGAGGTGAGGATGTCGCAAGGCTCGGTGAGTTAAGCAAAATAGCGCCTGAATTTCGTCCACCGTACGAGATGATTTTTATGGACAAT
This sequence comes from Lepisma saccharinum, assembly GCF_977018435.1. Classification (NCBI taxonomy): domain Eukaryota; kingdom Metazoa; phylum Arthropoda; class Insecta; order Zygentoma; family Lepismatidae; genus Lepisma; species Lepisma saccharinum. The sequence goes on along the minus strand of NC_139252.1, from coordinate 22,462,763 downwards.
CTTCGCAAAATAAGCGGTATGAAAAACTTGCAGAATCCCGATTCTCTTTTTCGGGCTGCAGGCAAAAAGTTGGCCGATAGGATGGACGAGCTTCATGAGGTGAGGCAAGGAAGGAGACGATATACGTACGATTGGTATGAGTCAAACGCGGAAACAGACAGCATCATCACACAACTCATCGCATTAGTTGAGGCGCGAACTCAAGTAGACCGGAAGTGGACCGGAAGCAGACCGGAAGTGGACCGGAAGTAAATAGGTGTAGGTGGGTGTAGGTGTGGGTGAGTGTAGGTGGGTGTGGGTGGGTGTAGGTGTGGGTGGGTGTAGGTGTGCGTGGGTGTATGCGTTACGTACTTTAACTCGAAATAAATTTGACACTCGTACGAAATACGAGATGAAAAATCACAGATTTGCAATAGTATAAAATTGACAAAAAACATAATCAAAATAGGTTTTCCATTGGGCTTAAATTAATGAAAATAATAGGCCTCGTACCAAGTACGGCTTAGAAAAGTACTTATCCCTCTACTATCGTCCATCACTACGAGGCACCCCTTACAAAATGAAACTTTTGTACAATAATTTAGAACGTACCATTGGTTTGGACAGGCCAAAAAAAAATATTAAAAAATCGTATACCCCGAAGGCCAAATCCAAACAATCCCCCCTCCCATTCCTTTGCTCGCGTGATATTTTCGCCTGCCTTCTTCAGCATGGCCTTTTTAGTCTCTTTCTGGCTTTTATCTTCTGTTATCTCCAGGTAATAAAAATCAGTCGCCCGGAGTGCAGGAAACAGGTTCAAAAACGCAGAAACGGAGCGAAGATCACAAGTCGCCGCGTTTTCAACAAATGCGTACACGGATCATATTACTTGGCGTCTCTATTGGGCTGAGACTTCATTGAGTGTCAGCCGGTAAGGCTGCAAGGAACAGTGGTAGACCTTTTGCCTAAGGGAGCACGCGTTTGTCTGTAAAGTGAATTCCTCTCTCTAAATGAAGAAAAAAGCACTAGCAACTAGAAATTCGAGTGATTCCAATCATTCTGTGAGTGTCTTATGTATTTTCTATTGTTTTGGTGAATTAACACAACAATATATTATTGTGGAGACCTTCATTGTGGAATAGAGAGAAATGAAAGAGATGGAGGTTGAGAAATGGAAAGTAGAAGAGAAAATATAAGAGAATGTACAAAGTTATAAATAGAGGAAAATAGATAAATAGAGAGAGGGAGAAGTGGAAGGATGAAGAGGAAACAGAGAAAAGAGAGAATTCTAAAAAGAGGGAAATAGATAGAAATAGTTAGGTTAGGTAGATTGATAGAGGGAGAGAGAAGGAAGAAGATGGAGAGAGAGAGACAGAGAGAGAGAGAGAGTGAAGAGAGAGAGAGAGAAAGAGAGAAGAGGGAGACGGAGATAGGTGGTGAGAGAGAGAGAGAGTGAAGAGAGAGAAAGAAAGAGAGAAGAGGGAGACGGAGATAGGTGGTGAGAGAGAGAGAGAGAGAGTGAAGAGAGAGAGAGAAAGAGAGAAGAGGGAGACGGAGATAGGTGGTAAGAGAGAGAGAGAGAGTGTAGAGAGAGAGAGAGAGAAAGAGAGAAGAGGGAGACGGAGATAGGTGGTGAGAGAGAGAGAGAGTGAAGAGGGAGACGGAGGTAGATGGTGAGAGAGAGAGAGAAGAGGGAGAAGTAGGTAGATGGTGAGAGAGAGAGAGAGAGAGAAGAGGGAGAAGTAGGTAGATGGTGAGAGAGAGAGAGAGAGAGAGAGCGAGGAAGTAGGTAGATGGTGAGAGAGAGAGAGAGAGAGAGAGAGAGAGAGAGAGAGAGAGAGAGAGAGAGAGTGGGGAGGGAGAAGGAGGTAGGTGGAGAAAGAGAGAAGAGAGAGAGTGAAGAGAGAGAGAGAGAGAGGAGGGAGAAGGAAGTAGGTGGAGAGAGAGAGTGAAGAGAGAGAGAGAGAGAAAGAGAGAAGAGGGAGACGGAGACAGGTGGTGAGAGAGGGAGAGTGAAGAGAGAGAGAGAGATTGAAGAGATAGAGTGAAGAGAGAGCGAGAGAGAGAGAGAGAGAAGAGGGAGACGGAGATAGGTGGTGAGAGAGAGAGAATGAAGAGAGAGAGAGAGAAAGAGAGAGAGTGAAGAGAGAGAGAGTGAAGAGAGAGAGAGAAAAGAGAGAGAGAGTGAAGAGAGAGAGAAAGAGAGAAGAGGGAGACGGAGGTAGATGGTGAGAGAGAGAGAGAGAGAGAGAGAGGAGGGAGAAGGAGGTAGGTGGAAAGAGAGAGAAAGAGAGAAGAGGGAGACGGAGGTAGATGGAGAAGGAATATACTAATTTCGTTTATTTTACTCGCTTTTCTGCCACTTTTGGTTAATCTGTAAAGGGAAAAAGATAGAGATAACTAAATAGATACATTATATTAGATTAGATTAGAGAGATGGGGAGTAGTTGATGAGCACACCTGATTAGTAGTTAACGATGGGTCCGTTATTCGTCCAATCTTCACTACCGGCAAAGAGAAATTACTCTACTTGAAGACAAGAGATGAGGTCCCCTCCCGAAATGCTGTGATAGAAGCACTAGACAATAGGCATCTTTTTCGAGATTCTAACAGACATTCTTGTACGCTAACCACTCCGTCACGGAGATTGGCATGGGTCCTTCACTTTAACCACCCACCTAAACTAATTCAGTTGGTAACACAGTTTTTCAGGAATTCTTACCTTGCAAATTAATTCCAGGAAAATGATGATATTTCTCTTGTTCCCTACAGGTTTCTTCGTCTCTCTCCAGTGCAGATGTTACTACAGTTGGCGCCTTTTTCTTTTGTTTTTCAGATTAACTTGCCTTTCTCAAATTCATGAGCCTCAAACGTACACCTGTTCATTATAGTCACCGAAAAAAAATTGTTCCATTTCTATCCATTAATTTAGCATTTGTTTTCTTATTTTTCTCTTCGTAGCTCCCAAAACACTCTGCACTTTTCTCTTTAAAATTCGACAACCACACAATTAGAGAACCACCTGTAGATGTTGCAGTGGAAAGACTTCATTTTTTTCCTAGTAGGAAATAGGAGAATGGCATGCCAGCCTGGATCCTCCCTAATACCTTGCAAAAAATTATTCAGTATTTTCTCTGGCATTGACACTTTGATGAAACCTTTTAGCATGGATTGAAAGAGAGTTCGATATTTAGGCGCCAAATGTGACAACATATACTCTGTCCCAGCTATCTCAGGAGCGGGTGAACTAAAGCAAGTAGGACTGACTAATGAACTAGGGAACGGGATTGTGTGGAGGGAAAAATGCGATTGCAGCAGCGTGTACTGCGTCGCACCGCCCACTCACAGTCTCCCCTTCTTGCGCGGCCTTCCTCCAGAGATACATGCGACAGATTATAGACAGACGATTTAATAGCTAAAATTATGATGTCAAGACTAGTGTACAATGGCAAAGCTTGCAGCCCAAGCAGTGACTTCACGGTTGTCATGGTAGCCAAGGTAACGCAGCTATACTCTGTCCCATGAATCTCTGAAGCGAGCGAACGAAAGCAAGTGTGCGCAAGTGCGAGGGAACGGGATTGCGTGGAGGGGAGAGAGCGACTAAGTTAATAGCATTTCCAGCAGTGTGTACTGCTTCGCTCCGCCCGCTCGCATTCTCCCCATCTCTGCCTTTATGCGTGGCATTGTTCCATACATTCCCGGGATATAGTATACCTTTGTGTACATAGATATTGCTTCTGCAGCTAGAGCTCTGCACTTTGAATGGATCAGTGCGGCAAAAGACAGTTGTCGAGGGCAGCGCCGTGGGAAAGACTACCACGCACAAAAAAGTTTCTACTAATACAAAATCGCATGATTAGGACAGGGTTGTTAAATGTCCAGGAAGCCATAAATTCTATGTGCAGTAGCAGTAGCAGTGTCCACGTTACAAAAATATATAACAAAAATATATAAACTTAATATTTTTTTATATGTATCTATACTTCTCGATGTTAATGGTTGATTACCTAGTAATGTGGAACACACCTCGTATATGAACTATACATCCTGGTGTTAGTTATAAGTAGGGCCCCGGACTTTATGCTATAACTAGAGCCCGGAAGTTCAGGCATTTATTTTCGTTAAAATAGGCAGGCAAAAAGGCATTTATAATGTGGTAAATAGGCACTAAAATGAAAAAAAAGGCAAAATAAACCGAAAAAAGGCACATTTAGAAGTCGCTTACTTTTATCTATAATTTCTGACAAAATGTTAAAATCTAAATTGGGAAGAGCATTTCAATTTTCTCCGTCTTGATTGCACATAACTACAAGGTGCTTTTTAAGTTCTCAACATTCATTGATAGTCGTCTGTCAGAGAGAATGTTTTTCATAACAGAAAATGATCTTTCTACTTCGACAGAAGTTATTGGAGCATACATAAAACAAGCTAATATAGCTGGACTCATCTTGGTAACAGCATTTTCACCTTTTAGAATATCACAAATTGTTTTCAATTGTTTCAAGTCATCATTTGCACTCACTACCCGTTTGCACTTTTCCGCAACAGCTGACCCCTTTTCTCCTGGCACTTCCATCATCTGCTGCATAGATTCCTCGTAGATTTTCATGGATGCTATAATTGTAATTGTCTCTGGCAATGCACCATAATGTGCAAAAGTAAACTTGAATAGCACAGGAGTTTTTTTCACTTCACGAATTGTATAACGGTCAAATATTGAGTGACAAGTAATTAATCTAATTGCCCGTTAGTAGGAATTAAATGCAATTGGTAATATTAAAATCCGTCGCGAACACAGGTGTCTAGCGAACTGCCTTAGCCAACACTAGCTTGCTCAACCACCGTTTTTCGCCCGAATTCGGATTTACATTCATTCTTATGGGAATAACAAGAAAAATGCAACTTCTAAACCAATGGACCGAATTGGATGAGATTTTAACCAGCGGAAGAACACATCATGAAAGTATTGATTCCAAGATTTGAGCCTAATCAGAACAGAACTACGGGAGTTATGAATTATTAAAGATTCATCGCTGAATTGAAAGGGAGAAGCTACCCTACTGAGATGCCTTTGCTTTTCGTGACTGACTACAATGGAGGAAGAGTTAGCCTAATCTCTGCGCGAGGGGCTGCTACCAAAGGTTAAGGACCGGAGTGAGCATTGACCAGGATAGGAGGACAACGGTCAAAGCACCAGAAACAATAAACAAGCACCTGATCATAGAGGGTAGCGCGTCACTACGTTCAAATCTGGAATAAAAGGGATGATTTGAAACAGTTTTGCACAGTTTGCCTACAATCGCCACCGGAGTGTGAGCTACGCGCGACCGAGCTGCGAGTTGCAAGCAGACTCGAGGTCTGGATTTGTTTTTCCTCGAGTGAGTGTTTCAGAGCCATGGAGTAGAGCAGAATAGAACCAGGGGGTCGTTACTCCCCTTGCCGTCTACGCATCCGTGCACATACGTGTGGTTATGTGAGAATAATGCCAGACACGTCCACCTGTGTCAATCGTCCGAAACAACGTCCAAAGTAGTGAAAGTTAATAACATTTGATATCCATGTGAAACCGCGAATGGCTCATCGCGTATGTTCGTCTCATCGCCCAAGTCACGTATCTGTACTTACGAGTGACCGCGAAGAACTGACCTATTATTGCGCAAGTTGTCGTATGGAGTCGACAGTGAACGAGTGAAGCCAGGATCCGATGAGGCCAGATGGAGCCGCCGACTGATCCACTTTCGCCAACCAGGATAACCGCGAGGTGCAACGATGGAGTGTGGGGAGGCCTTCCAAAACTGTAGGACCACTTTCACCCAACCCAGGTCAGAGGGAATGCAGCGAAGGTAAGATCCAACCATGTGCGTGTGTGAGAAAGATGACGACTATCTACCGCGAATCTGCGTAAATCAAATCATTGCTTAACTTAAATCAGTGCTATGGCATCCCTAGGCATCTGTATTCCGGCGGAGTAATCAATTTAAAGATGAGAGTTTATGTTAGCCGCAAACGACAGTTCATTGAATATATTTATACCTTCAGAAAAGATAGAAGGGGTTCGCACAAGGAACAATTATTCACTTTATGCTTAAAATCCTAAACGATAAATTGTAAAAGGCAATGTAGCCAAGACATAGCAAGAGTATGGTCAAAGTAGTAATTAATCTAACCTTTGTATTTGTCATATTGTTGCCATATGCCATGGAATGAGAGTATGAATGTGAGATCGAGTGAAAGAGGGCAAGATGTACTGTGTTTTTATCTGTGCTTTAATATATGTGTATATTCAGAAACACCGTAGTATTATGTAACGTCATTTCAGGTATTTAAAATCAAATCCTCCTAGGTTTATTCTCGGTAACACCGACTGTTAGGCACTTATCCTGACCGTATTATATTTCATGTAATGTTTAATTCGCCCAGCAGGTGAGGCGAGAGATTCTTCGTTGTTGCGTTGCTAAGCTCAGCTCAGTTGAGTTAGTTGAGTTAATTAGTTATTTATTAAATTAGCAGCCCGTGACAATTGAAGCCGCTTCATTTTCTGGAAGAGCATCGATCACCTCACTGATTTTTTGAAGGTTGTTAGCATAATATATAGCTGCTGATATCCAGGTTCCCTATCTCGTCAAGACTGGTTGCTGAGGTAAACTAAGCTCAATCGCAACTTCCTAAAATTTTCGGGTTCGAGAGGGAGATTTCAGAAATATTTTCTTTGTGTTCGAAATCAACCTGTCCACTTCAGCAGTCAATCATGCACAAGAAATGTTAACCGAAAGGCAATATCCTGACTCACCATGAAATACTTTTTTCTCACACTTTTCTCCTTCAGCAATGTTGAAACATGCGTGAGTTCAATATTACTTAAATAAGGCGAAAATTATTCACATAATAAACGGAAGAAAAATAAATGCCAACAACGTTTTTTGGGATAAAAATAATTTATATACACAATTTTTTTTAAAAAATGTCAAATTTCATTGAAAAAGGCAAAAAAAATGCATTATAATTAAAAATAGGCAGTGGGGTCCCAAATAGGCAAAATAGGCAAAATGAAAAGGCTTCCAAAACATTCGAAACAACATAAGAAACGTATATCCGGAAAAATTTTATCAATATATGCAGTAGATAAAAAGAGGCATTTTGCCAAACTTCCGGGCTCTAGTTATAAAATATTTTTCATTTGGCTTCGGGTCTAATATTGGGGTGAGATCTTTACATATCTAATGAAAATCAGCCGAAATAGGCAAATTTGACAAAGCATATTTTAACATATTTCTTCAATTTTGTTGTAATAAGACATATTTCTGTATAATTTCGTAATTCTCTCGCACATAATCTGTTATTTCATAATTTTTTCTTCGTAGCTTTAGCACAACGGATAGTTCATATTCGATGGCAGGATATGGAAAATATGGAGGAAGAAAGGTGCCGTCTATTCTTAGTGCAGAACAATAAAACCCCACTTTTTATGACTTTAACGGGTTCAGGAGCGGAAATAAAAGCAAAATATTGTCGCTGTCGGCCATTTTGGAAAATGGCGTCTAATACACCCGGTCCAGAATATGGTGATGTCTACCCAAGTTTTACGGACTCTCCTACATGTATTCTACTAGGTTCCATTGGTTAGACGAATCATAACTAAAATTTTTACGGGACTCTATTACAGGTACAGGAGTATTATGGGGAATCAACTTCAACATCAAGTTAAGGATAATCAAATGGAAGTTTCGACTTTTACGCTGGTAAAATGCATCTTCACACTGCCCTTTTCCCGTTGATATATATTTTTATTTCATCGGAAGTTTCATATTCCCAGGAGAACGAATCAAATGATCAATGCTTTTCTCCTTGCCTCCTTTCAGTGTTGCCAAACCTGATGAGCGTAAAATAACTAAATTTCACCTTAAATGGAGTTAAAACTGACTTTCAAGGAGCTAGATTTACGAAGGCTGGAAAAAGTGCCTTCTAGGGCACTGTTACTTGTCAAAGGGGTGGGGGGCACTGCTCTTGATGACAATTTATTCTTAGTTTTCAACATCTAGATCTGGCGGCATTGCCCATCTCAATAATCCATCGATGGTCGTATGAAATCGAAAATAAAGAGTTCCCTGATAACAATATTATGTCAATTTCACGTCAAACACGGTGCTATAAAGAAGTAGCTGGGGCGATAAGAGGGAGTGGGGCGACGCAGCCAATATAACAATATCACGTCACATGCAAAATGTATAATTATTACAAAAGTTGGTCTATGTAGGCCGGAACCAGTGATGGCATCACAGTGGGGCACGGGGGTGGGAGTCCCAGTTCACAGCCGAACGAGTGCACGAAGAGCCAGATCTGGCTCCAAGAGAGCTAAGTTGACACACTGCCAACTTGGAGGAGTCCCGTGGAAACTGTATCGCATGTCCTTAACATTTTCACGTTGTAGAATTTTTTTCTTTGTTAGCGGGGAGAAGAGGGGAGCTGGTCAAATTAAATACTGTGTATAACATTTAAAATTCCATTGTATATTTATTAATTATAAAAGGGTAAAAGTAATAATTTATACATGTAAACTAATTATGTTTCTCATTGATAATTTGTTGATTTGCATTTTATTGTGAAGTAATATTTGTGTTAGAGTCCAGCGCAGATAATTCTGCCGTGCAATGCGCGACAGAACTAAAGAAGCAGTGTTGCTAATGGAGCAGATAGAAAAATCGCTGCGGTGCGCCGATGCACAGCTGTTACGTACAACAATAAAATTAGAGAATTCAGGTCTATCTAACGTTGAGTTTTAAACGTCATGCATTATACCAGGACTAGGATTAATATGTACTAATAAGTGACTATGTATGTAGCTACATACATATGGACTAAAAATTCGCAAAATATGAACTAACACATACGTAAAAATTACCAAAAATGCTGCAAAGAAGACTTCTTCATACGATTCCTTATTTGAGTGATTTCAAACAAAATAAAAAAATATATATATTATTTTTCATTGCATTAATGCACTGGTGGCGTTCTAACTTTTCACTCCCAAAACCCGTATACACTGGTATGGAACTGCAACGGCAGATAATAACATGGCAACGTGTTAAACCGCTACAATTGCACCATAACACTCCTCCTGAAGCAGTATTATTATTTCCTCTCTGAGATCGGCGACAGTCGGTTGCCTTTGTTGTACATTTACAAAGGATGCCGGCTTCCACAACAATAACAAGTACATATACTGCCACTAGACGATAAGCTGCGCGGCTTTTTCTTTTGTTATGAACCAGGGCCGGCGCTAGTCATTTTGCCTCCCTGGGAGGTGGCGGCAGATGCCGCTCTATTTCGACCCCCCCCCCCCCCGGTCATTACGCAGCAACGGAAAATTGAAAATCAATATATTCCTAACTAAAACATCAAAATATAAAATAAATAATGAGACTTCTTATGCTATTTCAATACTATTCAGCGCAAAAGAATATCTCGCTCGATCACAGTTTTCAATAGGCTTATTTTTTTCTTCTCTTCAAATTTTGCCGCTCTGGGCGATGGGACGGTTCGCCCTCCCCTTCCGCCGGCCCTGCTATGAACTTGGTCACCCATCAAAGCATGGCAATTTTAACACAGAAAACAATATGTATCGCATTAAGTAGCAAAAATGACAGCCTCCTCTATGCAATTTCTACAAGAACACGTGCCGGAGCCAGAGTTGAAATGATGTTGGAGCCACATTATTTATTTATTTTGAATAATTCCAAAATTATGAAATATGAACAATTTGTTGCTACTGTTCGCTGCTCTCTTGCCAAAATGCTTTATTGGGATGCTAACACCATGACTGGCTTCCTCCTTCATGAACTCGTGCACGTTGCTTAGAATTTCCCGAGCTTGGCTATGCAAGGTTTTTGATTTCAACTTCGACAGAACTGGAGGCATTATGGAATTTAACGTTCATTAGCAAACACACACTTTTACATACACACACGCAATACACGCACACAACGTCAAACCGGTCAAATACTTAGTATAAAATAAAAATATGGAGCTTCCAATCCAACAAAACTCACCGCTACTTTACCTGCCTTTTCCCCTTCCGTGACAGAAATAGTGCTTCATTATTACAGTTGGCAACACTAGTTACTAGCTAGCCAATGAACATGCACTGCATAAAAGAAGCAAGCACTACGCCGTGCTATATTGCCACATTAGCGTCCCTACCGAACGGTGGGAACCGCGAGCTGAAGCGCTATTCAATTGTTTTCAATGATGTTTGCGCGAGTGTGTCCAGGAATGGAATGACAATGTGGCAACAATAGCGAAGGTTTTCGAGCAGGGTAGAACACATAATGCTAAGAGAGAGGGAGACGAAACGAAAATTCGTTTCTACGCAACGGCAAATTTACGTGTGTGGCACTCTAAGATAAAAGTTGGTAAATCCTTCACGGCACCGAGAAATGCTATATAAGCAGCGAAGCTCGGTGGCCCGTGGCCTTTTGTATTCGAACTCCAGATAAATACGGAACTCGTATTACCGTCTTTTCTTTCAACGCTTGAACCTCTGCTTTTACATCCACTTCGATCTTAGAAATTAGTTCATTCTGGGATTACCTTAGGACAGTTACTGAGCTCTTCTGGTCAGAAGGCGTATATTCTTTCTATTCTCTGGTCAGGAGATACAATTGAGAGAGTTGTGATTGTCCTGAGATATGCCGGAATTTGGGATCTCTCGATAGACTGTTGGTAGACATTTGTAACCCGTTTCGCTGTAATTCCTTTTGCGCTTATTCTGATTTGTTCTAATTCCTTTTATGGTTATTGCTTCGCGGTTCTTCCTTTCGCGATTATTCCGGTGTTCATTTTTGTTTTCGCGCTTAATCGGTTTCGCCGTAATTCCTTCCGCCCTTATTCTGTTTTGTTCTAATTCCTTTCACGGTTTTTCCTTCGCGGTTCTTCCTTTGCGCTTATTCTGTTGTTCAATTTTTCGTTTCGCGATTAGTTCGTTTCGCTGTAATTATTTTAGCGGTTATTCCTTCGCGGTTATTCCTTCGCGGTTATTCCTTCGCGGTTATTCCGTTCGCTCTTAATCCGTTTCGCGTTTAAACCTTTCGCACTTATTCCTTCGCAGTTATTCCGTTCGCTCTTAATCCGTTTCGCGTTTAAATCTTTCGCGCATATTCCTTCGCGGTTATTCCGTTCGCTCTTAATCCGTTTCGCGTTTAAACCTTTCGCACTTATTCCTTCGCAGTTATTCCGTTCGCTCTTAATCCGTTTGGCGTTTAAACCTTTCGCACTTATTCCTTCGCGGTTATTCCGTTCGCTCTTAATCCGTTTCGCGTTTAAACCTTTCGCACTTATTCCTTCGCAGTTATTCCGTTCGCGGTTAATCCGCTTCGCGTTTAAACCTTTCGCGTTGTTCCTTAGTATTACTTTTCGCGGTTATTGCACCACCCCAGTGCAAGGTGTTCAACTCTTGGCTCCAAGAAGCCGTCGACAGCTGCCTTCCAACGACCAATCGTCGACCGTCGCGCGATTCCAGCTAATCATTTCGGAACGTGGAAATTCAGGGCTCAAAGTGATTATGGAAGAAGGTGACGAAAGAGTTATGAAGCCACTTCCTCCCTCTAATAAACACCCCAAGAGACCAGAGGCCTTTCATTATCGCTTAGCACCCTCTTTCCTCACCAGGTGCGAGTAATGGGTGAAGACACCGCCAAGCGATTTGGCACCTGATTATGGTTCCCTCATTTGGTGCGAACAAGGGGTGGCTGGTGGTGGGTGCTCATTCATGTAATACCTCTTCTCTTTTCTGGCAAATCCACAAAATTTCCCGCTTTATATAAAGAAAACTGGTTCCTGTTTAAGTAATTCAAGTAATCGAACATTACAAATTTATTGTACAGGAGTAGATACAAAACATGTACTACACAATGTATAGGAAATGTTCAAAATATACCTTTAAAATACAGTGACGATAACAAAGCTTTTGCAAATAATCAATAACTCAAGAGACGATTCTGGTATAACTCTGGGCGTATTTATAGGGGGGGGGGGGTGTCTGGAGAGTCTCAGACTGACGTAGTAAATGATCAGAATAGATGTACAGGGTAATTCCAAATGAATGGTGCAATTTTACACAGTCAGACAAGGCATCAATATAAAGAAAAACTCTGGAAGTTTTATTCCCACTTAGCTAGCTTATTCGGCTTAGCCGATTCTCCACCAGGATCGCCAGTGTCGCAAAATGGCTAATGACCAGTTGAAGGCGTATTGTGTGTTGGAGCTATCGAGAACTGATTCAATCACAATGGTGCAAAGACATTTCCGCATGCTTTTCGGTAGTAATGCATATGCTTCACCCTTCCGAAAGATTTGCCATAGTTACAACTGCGAATTGTCAGTGCCTACGAAACCGATGACAACGACATGCTGTCCGCATTCCCATGTTGAATTTTTGTAATGCGAGTCATGTGTCAGAGTTTATCTTTATACTGATGCCTTTTCTGATTTTCTATCATGAATAGTAACGTCATAATAGCCGTGTAAAATTGCACCATTCATTTTGAATTGCCCTGTATATTGACCAAGATGACCATGTAACCACCTGCTACTAAGGGAGAATAGCATCGCGTCAGTAAGTTCAGATTCGTTAACTTTGGAAAAATTGAAACTGTGGATTACTGTACCTTTGCTGTTCAATTCTGATTTAGACATGGAAAGATCTGTACCACCTCGATGGGGTGGACAAGGGTGACTTCTTTCCCACAGTAAAATAATGTATGTCCCTTCTCTGTCTATCCAAATAGCCTAAACAATGAAAAAGAGGGAAATAAATAATTAAAAATGATAGAACGAAACAGACGAAAAACAAATAAGTAAGAAAGATTTTTTTTGTTTTTTTTGTTTGATTTGGTGTTTTAAGTCCACTTTATGTACAGTAAGGCTAATCGGGACTGGACCTACAGTTCAAAGTGAGATCCGAACCACCATGTGCCTCCACCGGGTATCGAGCCAGGGACCCTTTGATTAAAACAGGTAAGAAAGAAACTGGATAATAAGAAGAGAATAATTATGAAAGAATGAAAGAAAGAACTAATGTATTTGAGGGAAGGAAGGAGACAAAGAAGGAGAGACATAAATAAAAAATATCCAGTGATAAGCACATAGATAAACAGAGAAAAAAGAAAAATAAATAAAGAAGGAAAGGTCGAAAGGAATAGATAGAGAAACATAGAAAAGTGAAAGAGAAAAGGAGAGAAAATAATAAAGAGATCGAGTAACAGGAATATAAATTTAGGAGAAACATGGAAAAAGAGAGAAACAGCGGTAGAAAGCGAGAAAGGAAGGAAAGAAAGAGATAGGGAGAGAGAGGGGGGAGAGAGAGAGCGAGAGAAAGAGAGAGACAGAAAGAGAGAGAGAAAGGGGAGAGAGAGAGATAGAAAGAGAGAGAAAGAGTGAGAGGAGGAGATAGAAAGAGAAAGAAAGAGAAAGGGATAGAGAGAGAGAGAGTAGAAGAGATAGAAAGAGAAAGGGGGAGAGAAAGAGAAAGACAAAAGGGAGAGAAAGAGAGAGACAAAAAGAGAGAGAGAAAGGGAGAGAGAGAGAAAGGGAGAGAGAGAGAAAGGGAGAGAGAGAGAAAGGGAGAGAGAGAGATAGATAGAAAGAGAAAGAGATAGACAAAAGAGAGAGAGAAAATGGGGGAGAGAGAGAGACAAAAAGAGAGAGAGAGAAAGAGATAGACAAAAAGAGATAGAGAAAATGGGGGGAGAGAGAGAGACAAAAGAGAGAGAGAGAAAGGGAGAGAGAGAAAGGGAGAGAGAGATAGAAAGAGAATGAGAGAGAATAGACACAGAGAGAGAGAGAGAGAAAGATAGAGAGAGAGAAAAAGGGAGAGATACAATGAAATAATATTTAGCAGCCATGATAGGAAAATAACATATATCAAGCCCCTCGACTTGCTAGTATTTTCTGTATTCCATGTATTTCCTTTGATTCATCAGTTTGCTGGCTTGAAAGCTATAGAAGGAAACAGTTTTAAGTGAGTGTTCTCTTGTTAAATGTAAGTAAGTGTATTGTTTTATCGAAGTTTGATGAATAATTTTTAATCAGGTGTGTTTATATTTTAAAGTTTAGAAGTGTTGTTGTGTTAATACAGACCATACAATCAGTGGAAGTGAAGTACCATGATAACAAAACTGTTAATAATAATAATAATAATAATAATAATATCGTCGACAGGGCCCAAAACAGAGAATAGTCTAGGCGCCCAAATTTTATAAATCCTGCTCCCCTTCCCCCCGTTGCATGTGATTTGTTAATGATGTAATATACTGGGTTACGAATGATTTCTAAAATTATGTCCAGACACGTTCTGAAAATCGAAAAGGGTTAAAATATGGAAATACATGGAGGATTTAACGTAAAGTAGGAGCTATTCTGGGCACGGTCACTCGCCTTTGGCTAGGACTACCCCAGTCGAAATTCTGTGGAAACGCGACAGGCTGTCGGAGTAGAGAAAATTCTTCCAAGAGCAACACATATGTTTCTAAAGAAATAAGAAGTCCGTGCTTTGAAATACTGTGTGTATATTTATCAGAATGTACAGTAGTGGCATTAATTCTGGACATTTTTAGTAAAATGTTATTTTTTTAAAAATCTCGAATGTAAAAACTATATTCTGTATAGAAATATTAAACAAGTTTAAATGGCATCGTTCAGTAACTTCAATAATTGCATCTGAGTGCAGCATTGTAGTCTGATTATAATTGTTATTTTCAACGAACAGAACGCTTTTCTGCGATTGTTGTATATAGTAGGTCAACTGGGAGCATCATTGTTGTACATTGTTTAGTAGCTTCAAGAATTTCATCTTACTGCAGCATTGTTCTCTGATTATTGGTATTTTCTGTATTGTACTGTGGGTTAAGTGTGAGCTTCATTGTTTGCTGCAGTTGGGAAGTTGACCTACTATACAACAATCGCACACAAGCGTTCTGTTGGTTGAAAATAACAATTATAATCAGACTACAATGCTGCACTCAGATGCAATTATTGAAGTTACTGAACGATGTCATTTAAACTTGTTTAATATTTTTAAAAATAACATTTTACTAAAAGTGTCCAGAATTAATGCCACTACTGTATTTTTCTTACGTAAAGATAAAAGAGCATAATCCGGACTGACACTTTACTTTAAGCTATCTTACTACTCAGAAAATTCCACATTTAGTTTACATAATGTGATTAGAGATGGCGCACCAAGCAGTATCAGTATAAGTCACGTTAAACTTGTCATATTTTATAACAAGAACTGTTGTAGATTATTATTTGTAAGATTAATATGTATTCATTGTTAATGTAGTCTTTCAAATGTATACAATAAAACTTAAGTAGTTGGTAGATAGCTGGTTCTAAGAACACGATAGAGATGAACTAAAATCAATAATTAAATTTAATTTTCTTTTTGAAAGGTTGAAATTCGACTCCTGTTACTTAAAAGAGTGTATAATGTAAGAAGGTTAGGCTATTGTAATTACTTATAATCTAACGTCTACTCATTATTTGCTATTACTTCCTAAGAACTAGCAAGGTAAAGAATTTTGCAAATTCACCCTACCTTGGACACGGATTTTATGACAATTTTTTTGAACGAGCTTGTTCCCTCAACCTATAATTTCATTGTTAGTGTTTTTGACGCTAACATTCCAAAGACCAGACAGAAGAAAAAAATGGGGGGAAATACAAAAAAAAAATTGCGGCTAACATCTTTCAAATGAAGGCTACCCGTTTCTCTCCCAACCACCGAAACTGATATATTGCCACCAATAAAACCCCAAGACCAGCTTCTTCAAAGATTTGTCTCACCTCAAAAGCTTGTTTGTAGAGCACATTTCCTTTGTGTGAGCGAGCAGAACACCTTCATTCCACGATATTACAAGGTGATGCGGTACGAGAGGGCGCTGTAAGAAAAAGAAGAACGATTTGTACGAGCAAGACGGCCATAATGCTGCTGTTGCCCTGTAATATACCCTTCCATCCTGTCCGCTAAAAGACGATGAATTCATTGTAAATTACGGTTTATGGGTTGCTTTGGTGAGCTGTTGAAACCGAAGCTGTGGTGTCGTAAACCGAGGATGGCTGCTTGGACGAGAGGAGAAATTGCTTTCATTTGGTCAATTTGAAATCAGTAAAGTTTTTGCCTTCTCCGTAGAAGTTCAAACTGTCCACGAAGGGGATGTTTTGCAACGAATTGCCTGCCAGTGACACGAGTTTTCTTTTGTCTAAAAGTTCAATATCCCAAAACGTGCCAATTGGCACAAATATGTTGACTTCAGTCAGTGGAGTTCCGAAGGGTTTGGTGAGGGCTATAACACTCACCTTTGACTCACTATTCCTTAAATAATAATAAAAAAAGGTACTAGTTAGATATAGTGAAAACACATTTAACTCGTTTATTTCCGAATTATTTACATTTGTACTTACCTTATATGCATAGCTGAACATTTTCCAACTTGGGATTATGTTTTCTTCACTGAGAAAAGCGTAATTTTTCACATTACAAGTATTTATTGGTCGTTGCTAATTCGCTTTCGTTACACACAATATGGCGGGCAAATCTTGACTCACGTTGTCTATCGTCATCTGATATGCAGTGTTTCCAAACTTATGAACCGAAAACTATTCACAAAAGGTTTTTATGCGAAAATTGATCCACAAACCATTCACGGAAGGTTAGGTTAGGTTCAGTTAGGTTAGGCAAATAGAAAATTAAATTGAAAAAAAAAACGCTCACCCGTCATCTGGTAAAATTACTGCGTGGTTGCTGCACTGACAGGGAGTTACATATTCGAACGCACGGAACATTTGATTCAGTAGTCGACGGTAATGGTGGCATGAGCTGTCGTGCAACGGAGATACATTAATGTCGAAAATGACATTATTTACCTACCGAATAAGTTGCACGAATGGAAAAAACACTATTCTCAGCTTCCAAAAGTCCACAGGAACTCAATTGCATAAGTACTTTCCCGTCATTTCTCCTGTAAATTTGAAGGAATGTGTTTTCACTATATCTAACTGTTACCTAAAATAAAATAAAAAATCAAGGGCAGGATAAGATTGCAAAAGGTCTGACTACTATAGCTCCTCGTACATTTTTTAGCAAAAAATGCAGGCTCAACCAGGACGCGAACCAGGGTATCTGGCATACAGTGCCATCGCTCTACCATTCTTTTTAGTTTCCCCCATCACATTTCATTCACTCATATCACTTATTTCTGTATTACTATTTCATTTGTATCAAGACAGACGAACACAAACATCTATGTCCGAGCCAGGATTGGAATCTGGGACCTTCGTAGCGAGCTGCGCTTACAACTTCGCCAAAGAGGCCGACACCACTAAGCTACCGCTGTTTTACCTGTGTGTAATCATCTCTTCTAGTGCTACCGCAGCGGGATCTGTTGCCTTTGAAGCACTGTAGACGTAGCGACGTTGCCTGGTTCCTCGCTATATAGCTAATGTTTGGTCTTACGGCGGGCGGGGAAGTGAACAACCCAGCCCAATGAGAAAAACAGCAGCTTGTCGAACGAGATGCGCGCAGCACTTCCTCCCGCGACGTCGTAACTCTCGGCGCCCTTTTGGTGGATCAAAATACGCGTATACTTTTATAAGCTTCTGTTCCTGTTATTCACTAAAAATGCATCAATTGCTCAGATCAGGCAGCTTCATTTCAAAGAAACTGAAAATATACATTTAACTGCATCAAAAGTATATTGGTTTCATGCACTTGGAGTTGTGTATGCAGACGTGTGTTGTGCAGCTGTAGTCTGAGATTTATTTTCGAAGGGCCTAAATTTAGGTGTTTTCTCAACCCTTGGTCTCCACCCATCAAGGGAGAAATGGGCTTGAAAGGCATAGGCAACAAATAACTAACCAACTAAGCATGATCTAACTTAAACACGATAAATTTGCATAAATATGGTGTAAAATTATTGATAAGCAAAAGTCTAAGTTTAATTTCTTGTAATGGTCCATTACATTCACGAAATATTGCAATGTGTATATTTATTTCCGTCTCAATGAAAAATTTGCAGTGAAGACTGTAGTGCAATTGAGTAAGATTTAGAAGTTTCGGCATGCCTTTGCATCCTCCAGTAGTTTTCTGTAAAAACTAATATTTACCAATTAAAATTTTGCTGTGTTAGAGGAAGTCTGTAGTGCACTTCTTAATCAGTATATGTGTCGTCTAGGCGTAAAAGACGCCATCTAGGAGTAAAAAAGAACAGCTAAAATCAAGTAAATATTTAGTGAGATTACACAGGTGCAAAATATAAATACAGATTGCATTTCGGTAGTACCTAAGAGGAAGTTCGAACGTACTGCATCAGTCTTTGACAGGAGGAAAACAGATTTTTATTCAACTGAGTAAATATTTGTTTTGAACATGGCAACACTGCACATGCTGTCAATAATTGAAATTTTGAATCCATGAATTGTGAGAAAAGTGCTTTCTAAATGCTCAGTCCAAATTACAAGATTTTATATCTATTACTTATTCTCGAGATAACCATGACCCAGTGATGTGGCGTGACTTTCTCAAAAATGTTACCGGCCATCAGCCGATATCATCTACACCCTACCCCACTAACTCATGACAGAGTTACCGCGAAAATCCAGTGAATAGTAGTCGAGCCTTGTCAACCATCTCTGTTTCTTTGCAAAGAGGTGGAAAGAGGAAGAAGAATCACACATTCGGGTTAGTTTGACGTTTGTGAGGTGAGCAGACGACAAAATTCCCCTCCCCAGCGGTGGAAGGGAAGTCCAGATGTACGTACTACTGTTGCCAACTTAGTTTTTTGGAGCAAGGTTTCTCCAAATCACGAATCGCATCAAGTACTTATCATTTCGTCTATTACGTCAACGGTTTCAGTTGTAGATAAATCCAGTTTTGGCTTTGCAGTGTAACTCTAGTTGCTTCAGAGAAATAGTATCCCCGTTTTAGGCGGGTTTTAGCTCTTTTTCTGGAAATCCAATGTGACAACACTTGCTGATCCGGTAGGCTGGACCGGCAACTGGGCCCCTAAAGAGGCATATGAATAACCCCGTAGCACACTTGCCACTAAGTATTTCCCTGCTCTTCCCTTGCATTGGCGCCCTTTCCTCCTGTTACCTCTTCAGGGCAGTGGAACGGCCTGCCTCTTCTCTTCTGTCGGCTGCAGAAAAAATGTCCTCTGCAATATACACTCGATTGCAATGCTGTCGGTTAACGTATTTAACAATGTTGATATTTATTGAAAAAACTTTTTAATTTCTTTACATTTTGCTGTTACCTGCGGTAACACCGGTTACACGACTCAACCATGACCAAAAATGCTCCATAAGTTTTACACAGGCATTAGCAAAAAATCGCTCAAAACTTGAATACGATGTAAAATAGCGTTAGGCCCAAATACAAAATATTTACGAAAACCATAGAAAGCCAGAGTTTACTAGATGAAAACTTTATAGATTACTGCTCTCTTCGGCCATGTTCGTGGTCATCCAGTCTGGATTCTTTTGGTTTCTTGTGGGGAAACTGCATGCCGTGAAGACATGTCACAATTTCTGCGACATTTGCGGGAAGATTGAGCTGAAGTGGCTGCCAGTTGAAATTAAGCCATTCTCTCCTTAGAACCATGAATCTTGTAGCACCACAAGCTGCTTGCGTGTGTGTTGTACGCAAGGAAATGCCTGTCGGGTCATGCAAATCGTTCCACCGTTGGCTTAAAAGGTACTTGTACGGAAGGAACAATGGGATGTACACGCGCAGTCCCTCCTCCCCTCTTGTTTGTTACTTCCCCGTGAGCCCCTCTCCCCGAAGTGCTGTCTGATAAATTGAAATTTCCCTCGGCGCAGGGAAAATTCTGTTGGAATATTAGGTTCAAGGAAATTTTATGAAAACTATGAAAATTGATATTTTAAGATGACGTTCTGGCATAGATTATAGCTCATTTTCCATTTTCCCTTTCGTGTGATTAATTCCTTCGGAAAAGGACAACCGTTAAAAACTAAATGTGCTTTAGGAATAGAAGATCAATAAATCCCTCCCATTATCTAACTTCGAAATTTACACAGCTGGTATAGTCTCTGTATTAAACTATTATGGAAGCTTTTTTATGTCGTTTATTTTTTTTCCGCAAATTACACAGTTTGCTATCAATAGTCATGATTATCAATTATTTTCACACATTCAATGAATAATAATAATAATAATATGTTTAGTATTAATAGAGAATAAATCCGAATACAGAACTAAGTCAAGTTAAAAAGTACAATTTTACACGTATGAAATATGTATACTATATGGTGAAGAATAATATAGGAGAGCTTTGAGCTTTGAGTTTCGTTTTTGTGTCTACTGTATGGACAGAAAGGCTAATAGGGACCGGACCTACAGTTTAAAGTAGGATCAGAACATCTATGTGCCTCCACCAGGTATCGAACCGAGACGAATATAGGAGATCAACATATTTACATTTCAAGGTATACTTTTCAGCAGGAGCCTATATTGCAGGCTAGCTACGCTATCTGCAAAGCCTGAAGCCTAGAAAGTAAAACACTGAAGATAATGGCGGTTCTGAAGTTGGCAACCTGAATTCTTAAGAGTTGGCAACCTGAATTCTTAAGAGTTGGCAACCTGAATTCTTAGAAGTTGGCAACCTGCATTTTTATAAGTTTGCAACGTGGCTTCCTTAGAATTAGACTAGTCTTCTCCCTTCCTTCATAGCCTAGGAGGACCAGGTGTCATACTGAGATAGCCCTGGTTTTAGACTCAGCATACGCCACTGCTTTTCAGCAAGATCTTCTACTATACCTCTGATAGTAATAATTGCGCTTATTCTTATTTCATTCTCAGCACATTGGTGGCCAGATACATCCCCACATCCAATTTCTACAACTAATACATAACACATCATCAACGCAGTTGGAATGCTTTCTAAAAAATTAATTTTTTCTAAGATGAAGGGAAATTTTGGATAACAAAGGGTAATTTTATGCCCGTAAAGGGAAATTATGCTCTTGTGTTATGGCAACACTGTTTCCCACTTTTCTTCTTGTTTCGAAGACTTTGTCTTGTCTCTGAGAAAAATCTCAATTGACAGCGCGTCACGAATCATGCAAATAGGCAGCCATGGCGTGCAAAGTTTTTCGTACCGATTGTCACGCCATCTTTACGTGCCTAACTGAAGCATCCGTCGTTGCAGGTGTCAGACGTATACACCTTCATATATCGATCGTCTTTTATTTGTTTTGGCTTTGCTGCATACCCAACACACTTCCGCTGTGCAAGTCGTGTTCTCCTAATTTTCCTCTTCACGTACTGTTTTTTTTTTTTACCAGAAGAGGACTTGTTGTCTCTTGAGGCACCTACACATCATCGTCATCGTTGCCCATCACAGCATGTAACATGGACGCCGCACTGTTATTAACCTCAAAAAGTCTAATTTGCTGCACGTCATCTTCCTGTATTCGGGAATTCCTAGGGATCTGGAAATTGTGCTTGAACCCCTCTAAAAGCAGTGGCGTGAAGTTTAAGAACCTTTTCTGTCGAGATTAAACCATATACTCATCGTAGGCACAACTGGCGGCTGACCCAGTGTGCGAAATCCTGGGGGGGATGGGGGAATTTCTCCCACCACCAATCTTGGTCTCATAATAATAAATAATAAAACCACTTCAACTAATTCATAACTTATTAACATATTATTAACCAGTTAGTAAAGGAAGTACTTTGCTACTTTATAATTATTTAAACGTAATAATAATAATAATAATACATTTTTAATTTAGTAATTTATTTTTACTTTAAATAACATTATAAATATGTATATCGTATATTTTATATGTATGTTTGTGCGGGGAGGGGGTTTGCAGATTAAGATCTTTCCCCCCCCACCAGTCTTAAATGATTTCGCACCCTGGGCTGACCTATAAGTAGCTACTACATCTGTTCACCAATAGCCTTCGGGAGTGCTTGCCTTGACGAGTGTCAACAACCTCAGTTGCGAAGTAGAAGATGTAGGGGTAACATCACTCTCGTTGCAACGTTGCCAAACGTACGTTTATTTTGTCAGTTGTTATTATTCGCTTGTTTGTACATTGTTTGCGTGTTTTGTGTACTAACTTTCCGTACTTTGCGTAATATTGTACAACTTCTATCCATTAACGAAGCTGATCAACTCTCTCCCTCCCTTGTTTTACAGTACGTTTGGCAACATTCTGTGTATCCGACGCTCATTGGCTTCGTCCCGCCAGGAACTTTCGGTGCCTTATGACACGAAAATGCCCGATGTCGGTCGAAGAGAATTCAACTGATCGCTGATTCGCCGTTTCTCGACCGCCAGTAGGAAATGCGATCAGGGTGACGTCACCAGCAGACAACTGAGCAAGATTGAGTCCAAACCAATTCACTGGGTTTCCCCCTATGTTGTAGCATTGAAAAATCCATAGCAGGGGCAATTTAAAATTGGTGCCAGCAGTCGTGAAACAAAATTGCGATGTGTATCTCAATGTAAAGATGAGATTTCGGAGAATACGTACATATTAAAGCGCTCGTCTCCAAAGCAATCTCACTTTACTTCCAAGAAAGTTCCGAAAGATCAGTTTTTTCCCTTACAACCGTATATGAAGTCCACGTGGAGTCCAGTAAATTCTCACCTGAAACCTTTCCCACAAATGGCGTCCGTCCAAGAAATGACAGCTCTTGTCAAGTCCACGTGGAGTAAATGAGATGTTGCTAATTCAGTTTCTTTAGAGATTACTGACCGCCAGGTGGCGGATCTTTATCTTTGCTAGGTTGTATTATTGTGTTGTGCTATTTTTTTATACAATATAAAGACCATGTGAGTAAAACATCGCAGTGAATGAATGGGTGTCTAAACACTGCACGCAAAAGTGACAACAGCGCTTTGCCGAAAAACAGGTGGTGGCTCGAAACCAGATACTTGTCCGGTCGGCTTCCTTTGGAGTTCTCTCAAAGATGCCGAACTGCTGATACTTAGAAGACTTAGGATATACACATACCTTACAGAGCATAAGGAAAATAATAACTGAAGTAAGGAAATCACGAATGTTTAAAAAAAATCGAGCCATTCTGGTTCCGAAGCTCTGACTCTGTGGTTGCTGGGAGTCCATCAGCCTCACGTAAATGCAGTGGCGCAGCCTACTGGCTGCAGTTGTGCATTCGTTTTATTCGATTTCTCACCCCAGTTAACTTTAGCCTATCCTCCGTAACGTATGTGTACACAGTGCATTTCACGGTCTAGTTGGCCGTGAGCGGCAGCTAGCGCGCCGGGCAGTGAGAGCGCGTCTGCCGGCAAACTGGATGCAACATCCGCGTAACTGTGAAACGAAATTAGCTGGTACAATTACATTAACCGGTACAATTAAAATGAGCACGTACCTTGTTACAAGAGGTGTGGAAAATGTTGTCCTCCTGCATCCACACAGTTACGGCAATTTTTTAAGGAAATTTTCAACAACACGTATGAGTGAGTTCCTCTTCCGAAATTGCTTCAATTTCTCTCCTCATATTTTATTTCAGTTCTTCTAATGTATAGCTTCAGGTTTAAAAGCTTAGTAGCTCGCCACGTCAGGAGCGTATATTCTTAGCTAGCTAGGCTTTCTGCAAAGCCTGAAGCCTAGAAAGTAAAGTACTGAAGAGAAATTATTAGAAACTGTGTGAATTAAGCTGATTTCAAGACGAAGATAATGGCGATTCTGAAGTTGGCAACCTGAATTTTTAGAAGTTGGCAACCTGAATTCTTAGGAGTTGGCAACCTGAATTCTTAGAAGTTGGCAACCTGGATTCTTAGAAGTTGGCAACCTGAATTTTTATAAGTTTGCAACCTGACTACCGTTGTGATGTAACTGTTGCTTCCTCGAAGACGTTAAGAATGAGTCTAGTCTTCTCCCTTCCTCCATAGCCTAGGACCAGGTGTCATAGTGAGATAGCCCACGTCTTAGACTCAGCATACGCCACTGGTCTGTTTCTTGTACGAGGTGCCGGAGGGATTTTTGAGAAGTATGTTCAAATCCAATCGTCCTCCAACGGACTATCAGTTAAATTACAAACAATACACTAATAAAAAGCATGTTATCCAAATTTTGTTGTTGTATGGAATAAATAAGTAAATATTTGTATGAAAAAAAATATTTATCAGTTCTAAACTTTCTATCAAACCTTAATGCCCAGCGGAAACCAATTAAAAGCTGAGAAATATTAAAGAATTGCATTTTGAAGGTACACATGGCGATGCGCGAGGGTTATTTAACACTATGTTACGCCATGCAGTATAGCCCAATCACTTTGCACCAAGCAATGGGATAACAGAATAAACCTGTTAAGTTTGTTAATATCTGATTGCAGATTTTGAAAGATCGTGCTACGCAATATAACATGTCTGGATCTTTATTTTCTTGTTTGGGAATGGTTGTGGAAAACATGATATTCTAAGTGAAAATTCTTGTATTTATTTATCAAGCTTATAGAATATGCAAGACATAAAACTATATAAAAAGCAGTGGCGAAGCGTCCTATGAGGCCAGGAGGCCGGGCCTACCCACGCCATTACTCTTTTAAAGGTGTATTTACTTATTTCGTCAAAACACATGTAATTCAATGGAAAAGTTTGGAATTTTCATTTATGATAATTACAAAAAAATTCTAACCCTGTTCAGTATACAAACTTTCCACGGAGTGAGGCACATTTGCTGGGGCCTCTTCTCTTCACATTCTGTCGTACGGTAGTATATGCGGGAAGCCTAATCTTACGAGTACTGTACGTATGCTTATAACTAGGGAAAGGAACTTTAGGTAAATAAATGTTTTTCTGCGATAAGATAGAGACCCTCATTTTTGCCAAAATTCTGATCATAGCCTTATATGTCAACACAGCAAATTTTATTTTACATAAAAACACATATTTTCCAGTTTTCCGTATGTAAATACATATTTTGCGAATTTTCATTTTAAATACATAAAATCGCTCATTGACTTCATCTACCTCGAAATCCTGGAAGGAAAAATGTTTATTCTCCGCACCTCTTTCATATCGAGAGTGCTAGGTTTGTTTTGTCTTTGAACACTCTCGCTGGCAGACTTCTGGCACCTCGCCTACGATCCTATTGGGAGAAAATAGCTGTAAGTAGCTGTGGCTGGCTACACGTAACGATAGCAAGGCTTTTTAATGAAGCAATGCAGCTATTGTGGCCGGAAGGCATAAAATTTGACAATGTTCTTCTCTTGGCAGATGCTGCAGCTTACATGCAGTGGTCTTGCCGTTAGCTACCCCAAAATGGTGCACGTTACATGTGTGGCTTATGCATTGCATAGAATATGTGAAAAGATAAGAGCTCTTTATCCCAATGTCGATAAACTGGTTTCAAATGGGAAGAAAGTTTTTAAGTCGCCTAGAAGAATAGACATTTTTAAACAAAAATGTCCTGAGGTTCCCCTTCCCCCTACACCTGTAGTTGCGCGATGCAGATGTTATGCCCAGAACTTTGAAAAAATTGTATCTGTTGTAAATGATCACGACAAAGAAGAATTCTGCAAGAACTGTTGATGGAGCCCTCCTTAAAAGTCGAATTGGCATACATCTCAACAAACCTGTCCATTCTTTCTAATTCCATATGAAAGCTTGAATCGTCCGCGAACACTTTGGCAGCTTCCATTGGTGAAGTCCGCATAGTAGAAACGAAACTCAAAGAACTCACTGGATCTAAATGTACAGAAATTTTTGGGAAAAACCAAGGTTTTCAAACATTGTGCCAAATTGCATGTGTTTTGGAAGGAGGTGAAGTAGAGGAAGTGGAAGCTTTGTAAAACTTCAGCGTTAGTGACATTTCGTGCTTCAAATATGCAAGAATTGTTTCTTGTGACGTGGAGCGATCTTTCTCACAATATAAGATGCTTTTTAGAGATAATCGTCACAGATTTACAATGGAGAATTTGGAGAAAACTATGGTGATCCACTGCAACTCTTCCAAAAAATATCTCGCTAAGAGGTAATCATTTAGAAACTAATTTCTAATTTCAGGTGTTTAAAATACATGTTATAGTTTGTTTTTGTTACAAAATGTTTTTATTTTTGTCACATATTTTCCTGTTTTTATCACATATTTTCAACTTTTCAACATTTATGACACATAAAAAATAAATATTTCTGAGTTTTTTAGCACATAAAGTTCCGTTCCCTACTTATAACGTGCTCCTGAGGCCGGCCTCGCGGTGTTACCCACTAGGACGAACAGAATGTCAGCAACGCTGCATTTCCGCCAGGGTTGGAAATTTGTAGTGTACCAGCATTTTATATAAACATTAGCCTGTGTTCGTGCAGAGAGATTTCTATTTCATTGTACATTCTCCATATTTTGTACGAAACTTAGGTTTTCCTTCCTTTCACGACGAGAGTAATGGAAATTGAAAATTACGGAGTACTGTAGTTCCGACTTCGTTTTCTGGTCAGAGTGCTGATGGTCTTGTCGATTCACCCAACACCGTAGAGTAAACGGAAAGTCTAAAGAACTTATATTTGTAAAGTAAGTCTTCATACCAAATTATGTAATTTGGTATGAAGTAGTTTTCCTTTCACTGGAAATACCAGGTGGTTATAATTAAAGTGACGGTGTTCAGAGTGGTATAGCACGGGCTGTAATGAGAGTAGCAGTCTGAAACTTCGTAGATATGCTAATGAAGCAATGCGCTCGCGAATTATGCCAAAAAAAAATAGTTCCAATTCTCGCCACCAGGGTAAAAAACGGCGCTGTAAGCAGTCAAAACGTGGAATTTTCCATAACTCTGACGTCAAAGTCGGTGAAATTGCCTAACCATTGTGTGAGCTCCCTGGTTGTTGTTGGTGACGCTTGTTGCTTTTTCCTTTAGTAATGTTCATGTAATCCGAATAGTGAAAATATTTTATTACAAAGAGTATTGTTTTCTGCGATTTATAGTGTTTTTCCTGTAATTATACCAAGTTTTGACTGCTTACAGCGCCATTTTTTACCCTGGTGGCGAGAATTGGAACTTTTTTTTTTTTCATAATTCGCGAGCGCATTGCTTCATTAGCATATCTACGAAGTTTCAGACTGCTACTCTCATTACAGCCCGTGCTATACCACTCTGAACACCGTCACTTTAATTATAACCACCTTGTATAATAATTTATTTTTATCGTGAACGGGGATTCCCCTCGCTTGTTCCCTCTCTGTGAAAACTTGCCTCCTGCTCAGGACGCTACAAGATAGCGTGGCTCGGAGCGCGAGGTTCGTGGCGGTAGAGCTTTGTTTGTGATTCGTGTCGTGTGCAGCGATGAGATTTATGCAAGAAAGTGCTGGACTAAAATGCAAAAACAACAAGATCAATTGAATGAAGATGTAATCATCGGTAAGGTAGGACCCACTTTTGGTCTTTCATATCCCCTTCTTCTAAAATGTTTTCAACTCTATTTTCCTTTGCGAGTAGCAGTGGCAAGTGACAGCAAAATTTTAAATAAAATTAAAAGTTGTTGAAACGTTATTTAATGCGTTAACACTGTCGTCGAATAGATATTACAAGCAGACATTTCTTTATGCAGCCGACACAAGCGAAGAGGTAGGCAGTTTCGTTTACCCTGAAGGGATAACAAGAGAAGAGGGCGGTCAATGAGAGTACAATGTAAGGGAAGACTTTTTTGGATTTAGGACGAAGAGTGTTATGGGGTTATTGCGGAGGCCATGTCTGTTTCAGGTCTGGCGGAACAGGCCAGTGTTGTCACTTTGGATTGGCAGAAAAGAGCTGAGTTGCGCCTAAAAATTGGGATTCTATTCTTCCAAGCAACTACATTTATTATAACCTGTTTATATGTTACATAGTAACCTGTCGTGTTGCCGGGTCCCAAACAAGGATCCTATGTTCTATTATCACGTAAAGGTGTCTACTAACACAAGGGGTAGAACAAACTAGGATGGGAAGTATACACACTGAATGAGAGAGGTCACCTTTACTTATGTTTTTTCTTGAAAGCCCCGTAGTCGTCATCCTAACACGTTACGAAGCCAGGTGACCTAATTGTGGTCATGTCAATGTTTCCTCATCATCTTTAATTCATTCTCCATACATTCTCATCGTCACGATTAGCATAGATCAGAACAAATGAGACGAAAATATTCAAAATTTAAATTATGTTTACTTGCACATACAGGTGTCAGAAATTCATTTATCTAGAAAGCCAAGACTGGAATTAACTACAACCATTCCTTTAGTTAGACAACAGATAACAATGGTGTTTTCCTCGGTGCGAGGAAGTCTTGCTAAAAAAAAAAAAAAAAACTAAGTTGAACGTACCAAACTGACATTCGCTGAAAGTGCGGAATTCTGTCGTCTGCTCACGGCACAAATGTCAGACTGACCCGAAAATTATGGGGGTGGGGGGTTCTAGCCCTTTTCACCTCAATTGCAAAATAAATAAATAAATTTAGAAAAAAGCGATGAAGAATTGACAACAGTGCTCGAGCACTATTCGTTGGATTTTCGTGATGTCCCATGATTGGTAGTTCTTTCTGGAGGTGTGTGCATAAATCAGGGGTTGAAAAATACAAACAAATAAAAAAACGAAATGAACAAAAATCTAGATCGATGACATCTGGTGAGTGGGAGGAGAACGTCTAAGACATAATTATCGTATTGATGGCCGATAACAACACTTTTGAAAACGTCACGCCACTGGCAAGTAAAGAAGCGGCCTGGAGGGACATTGAACCACTCTCCATGACATAGCCCCCTCCTTTTTTTTTTTTTTTTTTTTTTTTTTTACATATTTAAGCAAATAATGGAAATTATCGCACTTTTGTGCCTACCCTGTTAGGAACTCTACGCTTCGCCACTGATAAAAAGCCTACTAGTTTGCATCCTACCGTAACACAATATATTCTGAGTTTTACTGCTTAAAATGACAATACATTCCCTGTGATACTAGTTTTTCACTATCCCTTCGCAAAGATATACCATTTAAGTCAAAAACAGAAAACAGTTAGAAAACATAAAAATAATTAGAATAAACTTAATTAAAGAAAGTGATAATCAAACTATTTCAATGCCCTCAAAAAGGAGTCTGAATGTAAGGCAAGTAAGTAGCGCCATCTCTTGAGCGACATGGCTATTAATAACTGAATAGTATAATATAATAAGTGAACAGTATTACCCTCCTCGCCACATTAGATAATCGTCATATACAGGATTGCCAAAATTTCATCCATTATTTCACAATTCATACTTTAGTTAAACAATGTCCAATGTAAGAAAGGAATGAATAGACTTCATGTGACAAAAGTGGAATCCACTGAAAAATGTTTAGTGGATTTGATCACACCATGGAATTCTTTTCATAAAGTTGCGAGAAAAATATAAACACATCACGAATTATGAGATAAATAATAAACAAACAAATATTATTTGGTAACATGGTCTTCGTAACTGGTCGTTCAAGCAGTTTATTGTATAATATATCAAGTAACACACAGTTTGCAGTCAAACAGTACATTTTAGTGTTTGGAAGTAACTATTAAGTTGTAACGCAGTCACAAGTTCGAACAAAACCTAAGAAACTTGTACCCATGTTAGTTTTTGCTGTGTTTCATTTATGTTTCTTTACTTAATAATACGCACTGATTCAGTGTTCTTTATAATTGAAGTCTTCTTCATAATCAGAGTCTGTGGATTTTTGTGAAAAAGGATAAGGCAGGGGAGCTAGGGTTTCTTGCAATTCGTCATTTCTAATTCTAATTCACGAAGAGAATAAAATGCATCTTCATTAAAAGCAAAGATGACTCTTTGTTCCTTCATTACTTATTGTAATTAATTGATTGATTTGGCTTATTTTACTTATCATTTCTTCCACTTTTGGCTAATCGCGAAGATGAGGATGGTAGGATGAAATTGATGAAATGACACTCACAAAGAACATCCATGCTCAGGCCAGGATTCGACCCGGGTCCCCTGGCGTGGTAGCGCCTAAGTTAACCAATCCGCCACGGAGGCCGGCGCTTGTTGTAGTAATATAAACGTATGGAGACTTACATTATGTACCAGAAATATAAATGAAAGATATCTATTTTTTTGTTAACACTGTTAAGCCTTGTTTCCATGTTAATAAAACATTAAAATGCTGGCCAAAGCAAAATTTATTGTGTAAAAAATATATACACTGAAAATGTGTAATGATAGAATCACTACATGATCCATTTTTAATATTAGTTCTTATGTATGTTCAATATTATTTTTTTAGTGACAGCTATACTCTTTTTATTCAGTTTCCAATGTAACCTGCTCTAGGGCTGGCCTACGTGACTGTGAAAGCCAGATTGTAGAAGGCGGTGAATTTCAAAATCTTCTCCTTTCAAGCCTGAAGGGGTGGAAATGTCCAGTTTACTGGCTTTTTTTTCGAATCGCCTATATATAGAACCGATTGAGGGTTGGCATTCTTACGTTTTTTGGGCAAGAGGGGAGACCTTTGGAAAGTTCTCTTGGTGCCGGTGGAGTGGCGGGGCTAGTCAAATGGCTATAGCGGTCACGGATCAACCATTTGCTTTCATCGAAATACCTAGATAAGTCCACGCATTTTTTTTATTCGTTTGGTGACAAGCCAACGCTTAGTTTTCGGTAGACATTGTTATTTTTCTTAGTGAAACGTTGTATCCGGGGGAATTAAGGGACGCGTTTAATTACAAGTATATAGCTTATCCGTTGGTGACAAGCAAAGTACCTTGTTGCGTGAAATTATTAGTTTAAATTTTTTGATTCGAGTCTGTCAAGGGTTCGGTTTTTATTTAATGTGGGATTAAAGGGTCTGTGACAGGGTGGAAAAAGAATCATAACAGTTTTGTTTTTATATAATTTCAAGAATAGCGCATAATTAGTTGTATTTTCAATCAAGTTTAGTCTATTTTTGCGAGGCAATTTTCATTATAAACAAGAAAGGGTGGGAATTAAGCCCGCATCACGCGGAATTGGATTTCCAGTAGGTATGCCCTAGTTGGCGCTGGACTGGCTGCCAATTTGCTAGTTTTCGTTTCACACGGTACTTATCAGCGTACTTGTCCATAGACTTTTGTTCCCATCTAGAGGTCACGAGTGAAGTTGTAATGGCGGACGCGTGAGATGTAAGCAATGTATCACTTCACATTTTTAAAAGCCGATAACTATTGAACCGAGAGGAACAACGTCTCGTATAAAACGTTATTAGGTATAAAACGACACTGCTGAAATACATACTTTATAAAACTGTTACTGTACACGTATGGAACAATATTTTAGTTGTTTCAATTGTAAAAACCGTGCACTCACCATAGATGGTGTAACTCAACGCGCCTTTCATGCTAGTAGATGGTATCTGCGCCAAGGCCTGTTTGTGCCCTCGGGCGTTTAATATTCGCAATTCATTTGCACGGGTGTTAATTAATTTGCACGGGTTTTAATTAATTTGCATGTACTTAGAATTTATTTGCATGTACTTAGAATACTTTACATTTATGTATTTGCATGTTTATAACTTTTTATGAATATATAATTATTTATTTTATGAAAAATATGTATATAGAAGGTAATTAGAGGTACTAAACGCTATGCATATGTTTTTATATTCATTACTGCAAAGTATGTAATGTATAAATCGATAATAATTAATGTTTATAATATTGAAAATAAGAGTTTATGGTTTATGAACCGCTATGAGCGCTGGTAATGGTACGAAAGAAGACGGTCCCGGTACTCGAACCCGCGATATGTAATATTATTAATTAGTACTATGTAATAATGTATGTTATTATATTATGAAACACGGTGGTGCAACACGCTAGACAGAAGACGGTGAACTTCGCGCTCCGCGCTGAGGGTAGACGAGAAAGGAATTTGGGAGATGTGCGGTCAAGGTCAAATGACGTCACAACGTCAGAACAAAGGAAGATCCTGATTGACCAATCAGAGAACACGTCGGTAGATTTTCAGAACCGGTTTTTTCAAGGTTAACCAGTACGCAAGAACAGGGGAAAGCTATGCAATACTATAGGGCAGGGGAGGGATTCAACCAGACAACAAAGGATGTCTGGAATGCACAGCAATGGTCAAATCTCTGAAGCTATGCGTCGCTTGTAGAATCGGTTTCCGCCGCCAATTAATATTCCGTTCAGGTTTGCCTTCAAGGCACAGGACGCTTTAGCGCAGGTTTTTTTTTTATCTGTACTATGAAGAAGGGAGAGCTATTAGGGACGGGGCCTACAGTTTTCACCATTTGCTTTTATTACGGGGTAACGAACCTAGGACCTTTTGATTATTGATTTAGGGAGTAAATGTATGTTACTGTGTGCTATTTAACTTAATTTTGAGTTTATTTTTTACCAAACTTTGACTTTATGTCAAACAGTTTCACAGCTTATCCTTATTTTTATTCAAATAACACAATTTTATCTATTCAGGCAACATTTTTTATTAAATTTTGGACTCGCAAAGATATTTTTACAACTTTTTAACTTATTATTTTACAATTTTATGTTAATTTTTTTACCAAAATAACACTATTTGTACTATTCAGACAACATTTTTTCATTAAATTTTGGACTGAAATACATTTTTTCAACTTTTAACTTATTATTTTACAACTTTAAGTTAATTTTTTACCAAAATAACACTATTTGTACTATTCAGGCAACATTTTTTATTAAATTTTCGACTCACAAAGACATTTTTTTCTACGTTTAACTTATTATTTTACAACTTTATATTAATTTTTTACCAAAATAACACTATTTGTACTAATCAGGCAACATTTTTTATTAAATTTTGGACTCACAAAGACATTTTTTCAACTTTTAACTTATTATTTTACAACTTTATGTTAATTTTTACCAAAATAACACTATTTGTACTATTCAGGCAACATTTTTATTAAATTTTGTATTTACAAAGAGATTTTTTCAACTTTTAATTTATTATTTACAAGTTTATGCCTATTTTTTACTCAAATAACACAATTCTATCTGTTCAGGAAAGACTTTTAGTCGCATTTTCGACACACAGAGTGTGTGATCTCAACTTCTATCTGTTTATTTCACAAGTTTAGGCTTATTATTACCAAAATAATACAATTCAATCTGTTCAGGAAAGACTTTTAGTCGCATTTTCGACACACAAAGTGTGTGTTCTCAACTTCTATCAGTTTATTTCACAAGTTTAGGCTTATTATTACTCAAATAACACAATTCTATCTGTTCAGGAAAGATTTTTAGTTATATTTTCGACACACAAAGTGTGTGTTCTCAACTTTTATTTGTTTATTTTACAAGTTTAGCCTAATATTTACTCAAATGACACGATTTGAACGTGTTTTTTATTACATTTTGGGACACACACGCACACACACACATCCACACACACACAGAGAGAGAGAGAGAGAGAGAGAGAGAGAGAGAGAGAGAGATTTTCCAAGTTTAGGTTTCTTTCCACTCAAATAACACAAATTAGATTACGTTTAAATTATATTTTGGATGCAAAAGTATGTTTTGACAAGTTTTACCCTTTTATTTTACAAGTTTAGGCTTATTATTACTCAAATAACACAATTTAATCCAGTCAGGAAGGATTTGTTATTATATTTTGGATGCACAAAGAGATGTTTTCAACTTTTTTACTGATTTTTTGCAGGGTATGTATTAATTTGTATTTATTTTGTTTTGTATCATATATACATTTACAAATTTTTAATTTAGAGTTTAGTATGTATTTAATTTTTTTCAAAAACACTAAAGAAAAAGTACTTTTAGCTAAAATGTAAGCCACAGAATATATTATTATTATTATTATTATTATTATTATTATTATTATTATTAGGGTTTACTGATTTCCACTATGCTATTTTTGGTTCTGTATTTCTATATGTATTTATTTAGGTAAGGTTACGCCTGCTACGTAGGAAAGTTTGTTTATTTTAGAGTTTGCTGAGTATTTTGTTACTTTTATACTAGGTAAAGTTTTCTAAATATATCAGGAAGGGCTCCATCCATATACTTTTGTTTTTGCTGTTTGGAGATGATGCGATCAGCACCACTCTCCATCTGCTTTTTATTTTATGTACCCAATATTATTTTGAGGCTTAGTGAATTCTAGAGCCTATTTATGCAGGAGAGAGGACTTGAAAATTTTGATCTCAGACAACCCACAACTATTTGTCAGAGTATTTTAAAGGATATTTTATACTTATTATGTGCCACTAGAATATCAAAGCTTGCTTAATTTTTATGTCTGTAACGCATTTATTGTATTTCTAGCTAAGGCTTACTGGATAAAGTACACGAAATGTTTATCATTTCGACTATTTACTTTTATACGAGGCCAAATTTTTAGTGTAACGAAAATTATTGTGTGTCTATAAAGACTGAAATCCCTTTACCGATGGGTCCATAACTGGACGCTTACCAACATTGTTTCTTTTTTAAAAAATATATATAACCATTTATCAATATATTCTCAATTCACAGGACAAGACGAAGTTCACAGACGACTGACTATATGGACCATAGGTCCACTTGCTAAACTTTTTTCTATGCTAGAAGAATAATTTAGCCTTATAGCTTTTTTCAAGGTATTTTGAAGTATAACTGGTTTTTTGGGTGCATCAACACTTGGGTTATTTCCATTTGGTTTATTACACTAGGCCACAATCACTATCTGAACACTGAAATTATCTGATTGAAACTAAAAGCTTAGGGTGTAACTAGGGATTTAGTATGTATATCGACAATTTATAGGACAACACGAACCTTACAAAGGATTATAGGTGATGTAGGCCCACACGCCAGAGCTTTGTTAACCTGCAAGAAGCATTTACAGCTAATGCTACGAGGAAATGAGGTTGATTTTTTACTGTTTCACAAGAATGCTATCTTTTATACACCCAATATTTGCTTTTCAAGTAACTACATGTACCAGAAGCACTTACAGGGCAACTCTAACTAGACTTCGACTTATTCTATATCAGGTGCTAAATTTATAAAGAACTATGATTGTGTATATTTCTGAGGAAGTACGCAAAAGCAGATTACCAGATTAAAGTATCTGAAAAACAGATTTTTCTATGTAAGTATATTTTTATTGACTGGCTTATTTAACAGATCAAACAGAAAGACGGCAAAATTCACTAAATGTAGGTGATTGCATGAAAATAACTAGATCAAGGGGTGACCAACAGTGAGCTGAATGTATATATAGAGGGTTGCGCTCTATTATTCTCACCTTCGCTGGATTGGCGAAGGAACGCACTTGTGGGCGGTAGAACCTGAACGGGCTCCACCATGGCATCGGAGACTCGAAGCAGATGTTTTGGAGGATGAACCCAAGTAGGGTCATAGGCGCTACGACCAATTTGGTCATTGCTTTTTATATGAGGAACCAATTTGGCCCACTCCCAAAATTAACTTAGATTGCTTATAACTTATGAAATTTGAAGTCTGCACAAGATCCGATGACAAAATCTAAAATTGTAACAACCCTGCCAGGGACTTGAACCCTGGACAGATAGGTTAAAAGCCTAGCGCTATACAAACTAAGCTACCTGCATTTTTAAAAAGTTAGTTATGTTAAGAAATATATTGAAACACTTGAGAACACTTTTGGTCTGGTTCGACAGACAAGGAGACAACATTTCTAAATTTTTAGACTGGGTGTATTTTTCCACTATAGAGGCCTTCACTATATGTAATTCGAAACGCTAAAGTTCAGCTAGCTTCCAAAATTGAGGTAAAGATTGTGTTTGCCGAGATTAACAAGTTACAATTATATCCAGTTACGGACAAATAAAGGTAAAACTCTTAGATTTACTGTACTAGCCAAGTTTTAGTAATATTTTCTTCACTTTAGTACAAATACCAAAGAAATAGGTATATTTTATTTATAATTTGACAAAATGTACTAGTATTTAATTTACAAAGTTAGGTAAAAAGCAGTATTTTTTAAAAATATTGTTACTGCCTTCAAATGTTATGTTATTTAGCCACTAACAACTGGTTTACACTGTTTGGCATCCTTTAAATAGGAAAAGAAGGAATTATTTGTTTAGTATTTTTATATTTATTTAAGAAAACAATTCTACAGTTTAACTTAATTTTAACAAATTGTTACTAATTTATATATCAAAGTTATGTTATTTAGAGTGTATGAAGGCGTATAAAGTTAATATTTGTACTTATCAGTTCAACTTACAATTATATTTTACACACAAAAGATAATGTTTACAGTTAAATTACTTGAATCAGAGAATAATATTTTACAGTAATTGATTCATTCAGCAGTAGTCAGTACTTTTATGCATCAGAAAGTTTTCTTAATTTTCTATTACGCATGCTATTTTGGGCTATTCTTAAAATGTATTTCTAGGGCAAACTGGTTTAATTTTCTGCTTATAATGCAAAATTGACAGTTTTCGCAAAATGCATTGTACATTTGTTATATTCTCTACTTACAATCCAAATATTATGCTTATTTAATGTATAACTAACTAACTCTCTAGCCTTCTTAAACCCGAATGTTCATGGCTGCAGCAACACATGCCTTTCATCTGTCCCTGTCCTGAGCAAGATCTATATACTCCTTTCCTTCCTACCTATTTCCTTTAGGTCCATCTCTACATTATCCCTCCATCTTTGTTTTGGTCTTCCTATTGATCTTTTACCATCAGGTTTCCCAACAAGAATCCTGTATACTCTTCTTTCCTCTCCCATTCGTACCACATGATCTACACACCTAAGTCTTCTTGATTTAATCATTCTAATAATATCTGGACATGAATACAAATTATGTACTTCTAATTTATGTAACCTTCTCCACTCATCTGTCTCCTCATCTGTTTTAGGCCCAAATATTTTCCTAAGGATTTTATTTTCAAATACTCTCAATTTATGTTCCTTTTTCAATGTAAGGGACCAGGTTTATTTACTGTATTTAACTTTCATTTTTTGTAATTAACAAAAATTAAAAGCTTATACTGTAGTTATTATATCTTTTTCTATCAGCTTATTTTGAAATTAATATTATTAGTTATAGTCTTTGATTTATAACTATATTGCTTTTTTATCAATTTATCTAAGAGTACACGCAGACAAACACATGTGTACACACGTTTATGTAAATATATATGCCTTTTTTCAATATTTTAGTATGAAGATTGCACTTTAGCTATTTAAGCAAGGGTACGAAAGGTAGGATTTCTGAGAATTTGTTGCAGGATTTTGTTGTCCAAGTATAGATGAGAACTGAGCTGGGAGACTGTTTTGAACATTTTCATGAGAGTTTGCATGTGAACTGTATGCAAATTGAGCACTATTGACTGTGCATGCTTCTAAGTTTTGCTGTTATTTCACATCAACTTTGTGAGACTGTAGACAGTTTTCCTATTTGAAGTAGTTTTTATTGATTGTATTTGTATATGTTTTGGGGACTTAGCAGTTTTATGTTATGAGGCAGTTTGTTGTAGAATATTTTTACCGGATTGTTTTGAGATATTGAGTGTCTGCTGTTTTACTTGTAATTATTTTCCTTCTTGTGTTGTGTATTTGACTATATTTTGTCCAAGTTCGTAGTATTTAGAATAATTGTTATTGACTTGTAGATGTAGGGAGTAATAATCCTTTGCAAGATTCTCTATACTTTAGTCTGAACATTATTCTTAGTGTTCACTTTTGAAGCCTTAGTATTCTGGTAGTATTACTAATGTAGAGGTAAATTAGGCTGAAATGTAGGCATTTTTCTGATACATTATACTCACTTAGTTGTTTCAGCAGGTAGAAGTTGCATGATGGATTACTGCTGATGACGTTAATTTGCTCTTCTTATGTACTACGTATGATGTAGCTTACTTGAGTAATTGGAATTTTCTACTGAAAAAAGGATTGCTTGTCTATTTTATTCCTATGTTGTTGAGTTTGTCCATAAGCAAGCCATGTTTT
Organism: Lepisma saccharinum; assembly: GCF_977018435.1. Lineage (NCBI taxonomy): Eukaryota > Metazoa > Arthropoda > Insecta > Zygentoma > Lepismatidae > Lepisma > Lepisma saccharinum. The sequence goes on along the minus strand of NC_139252.1, from coordinate 22,424,798 downwards.
TACTCTATCCTATGCCTTGGAAGAATCTAGATATATTGTCTTTGCAGTTTTATGTTTCTCTAAGGTTTCAGCTATGTAGTTTTTTAAACTGTGCTATGGGTGTGACTATTGATTTCTCTTTCTGGATGCCATGTTGGTTTCTGTGTATTCCTCTTGCTGCTTGAATCTGACTGAATCTGAATCTGAATCTGAATATTAGTAACACCATTATAGGTAAAAAGGAGATTAGTAAAGAAACAAAAATGAAAATATATAAAACAGTCTATCTCCCCACGCTATTATATGGATCAGAAAGCTGGATAATGCAAACTAAATTGGAGAGCAGACTTACTGCTACAGAAATGAAATTCTTAAGAAAAACTGTAGGAAAGACAAGGAGAGATATGATACGAAACACAACAATAAGAAGAGAATGCCTGAATCAGGAACCACTGATTGAAATCATCGAGAAGAGGGAATTAGGCTGGCTGGGACATCTTATTAGGATGGAGGAAGAGCGTAAACCGAAACAAATATTTGAGGCCCGACCAGCCTAATTCCCTCTTCTCGATGATTTCAATCAGTGGTTCCTGATTCAGGCATTCTCTTCTTATTGTTGTGTTTCGTATCATATCTCTCCTTGTCTTTCCTACAGTTTTTCTTAAGAATTTCATTTCTGTAGCAGTAAGTCTGCTCTCCAATTTAGTTTGCATTATCCAGCTTTCTGATCCATATAATAGCGTGGGGAGATAGACTGTTTTATATATTTTCATTTTTGTTTCTTTACTAATCTCCTTTTTACCTATAATGGTGTTACTAATATTCAGATTCAGATTCAGATTCAGTCAGATTCAAGCAGCAAGAGGAATACACAGAAACCAACATGGCATCCAGAAAGAGAAATCAATAGTCACACCCATAGCACAGTTTAAAAAACTACATAGCTGAAACCTTAGAGAAACATAAAACTGCAAAGACAATATATCTAGATTCTTCCAAGGCATAGGATAGAGTAAAAACATGGCTTGCTTATGGACAAACTCAACAACATAGGAATAAAATAGACAAGCAATCCTTTTTTCAGTAGAAAATTCCAATTACTCAAGTAAGCTACATCATACGTAGTACATAAGAAGAGCAAATTAACGTCATCAGCAGTAATCCATCATGCAACTTCTACCTGCTGAAACAACTAAGTGAGTATAATGTATCAGAAAAATGCCTACATTTCAGCCTAATTTACCTCTACATTAGTAATACTACCAGAATACTAAGGCTTCAAAAGTGAACACTAAGAATAATGTTCAGACTAAAGTATAGAGAATCTTGCAAAGGATTATTACTCCCTACATCTACAAGTCAATAACAATTATTCTAAATACTACGAACTTGGACAAAATATAGTCAAATACACAACACAAGAAGGAAAATAATTACAAGTAAAACAGCAGACACTCAATATCTCAAAACAATCCGGTAAAAATATTCTACAACAAACTGCCTCATAACATAAAACTGCTAAGTCCCCAAAACATATACAAATACAATCAATAAAAACTACTTGAAAAGGGAAAACTGCCTACAGTCTCACAGACTTGATGTAAAATAACAGCAAAACTTAGAAGCATGCACAGTCAATAGTGCTCAATTTGCATACAGTTCACATGCAAACTATCATGAAAATGTTCAAAACAGTCTCCCAGCTCAGTTCTCATCTATACTTGGACAACAAAATCCTGCAACAAATTCTCAGAAATCCTACCTTTCGTACCCTTGCTTAAATAGCTAAAGTGCAATCTTCATACTAAAATATTGAAAAAAGGCATATATATTTACATAAACGTGTGTACACATGTGTTTGTCTGCGTGTACTCTTAGATAAATTGATAAAAAAGCAATATAGTTATAAATCAAAGACTATAACTAATAATATTAATTTCAAAATAAGCTGATAGAAAAAGATATAATAACTACAGTATAAGCTTTTAATTTTTGTTAATTACAAAAAATGAAAGTTAAATACAGTAAATAAACCTGGTCCCTTACATTGAAAAAGGAACATAAATTGAGAGTATTTGAAAATAAAATCCTTAGGAAAATATTTGGGCCTAAAACAGATGAGGAGACAGATGAGTGGAGAAGGTTACATAAATTAGAAGTACATAATTTGTATTCATGTCCAGATATTATTAGAATGATTAAATCAAGAAGACTTAGGTGTGTAGATCATGTGGTACGAATGGGAGAGGAAAGAAGAGTATACAGGATTCTTGTTGGGAAACCTGATGGTAAAAGATCAATAGGAAGACCAAAACAAAGATGGAGGGATAATGTAGAGATGGACCTAAAGGAAATAGGTAGGAAGGAAAGGAGTATATAGATCTTGCTCAGGACAGGGACAGATGAAAGGCATGTGTTGCTGCAGCCATGAACATTCGGGTTTAAGAAGGCTAGAGAGTTAGTTAGTTATACATTAAATAAGCATAATATTTGGATTGTAAGTAGAGAATATAACAAATGTACAATGCATTTTGCGAAAACTGTCAACTTTGCATTATAAGCAGAAAATTAAACCAGTTTGCCCTAGAAATACATTTTAAGAATAGCCCAAAATAGCATGCGTAATAGAAAATTAAGAAAACTTTCTGATGCATAAAAGTACTGACTACTGCTGAATGAATCAATTACTGTAAAATATTATTCTCTGATTCAAGTAATTTAACTGTAAACATTATCTTTTGTGTGTAAAATATAATTGTAAGTTGAACTGATAAGTACAAATATTAACTTTATACGCCTTCATACACTCTAAATAACATAACTTTGATATATAAATTAGTAACAATTTGTTAAAATTAAGTTAAACTGTAGAATTGTTTTCTTAAATAAATATAAAAATACTAAACAAATAATTCCTTCTTTTCCTATTTAAAGGATGCCAAACAGTGTAAACCAGTTGTTAGTGGCTAAATAACATAACATTTGAAGGCAGTAACAATATTTTTAAAAAATACTGCTTTTTACCTAACTTTGTAAATTAAATACTAGTACATTTTGTCAAATTATAAATAAAATATACCTATTTCTTTGGTATTTGTACTAAAGTGAAGAAAATATTACTAAAACTTGGCTAGTACAGTAAATCTAAGAGTTTTACCTTTATTTGTCCGTAACTGGATATAATTGTAACTTGTTAATCTCGGCAAACACAATCTTTACCTCAATTTTGGAAGCTAGCTGAACTTTAGCGTTTCGAATTACATATAGTGAAGGCCTCTATAGTGGAAAAATACACCCAGTCTAAAAATTTAGAAATGTTGTCTCCTTGTCTGTCGAACCAGACCAAAAGTGTTCTCAAGTGTTTCAATATATTTCTTAACATAACTAACTTTTTAAAAATGCAGGTAGCTTAGTTTGTATAGCGCTAGGCTTTTAACCTATCTGTCCAGGGTTCAAGTCCCTGGCAGGGTTGTTACAATTTTAGATTTTGTCATCGGATCTTGTGCAGACTTCAAATTTCATAAGTTATAAGCAATCTAAGTTAATTTTGGGAGTGGGCCAAATTGGTTCCTCATATAAAAAGCAATGACCAAATTGGTCGTAGCGCCTATGACCCTACTTGGGTTCATCCTCCAAAACATCTGCTTCGAGTCTCCGATGCCATGGTGGAGCCCGTTCAGGTTCTACCGCCCACAAGTGCGTTCCTTCGCCAATCCAGCGAAGGTGAGAATAATAGAGCGCAACCCTCTATATATACATTCAGCTCACTGTTGGTCACCCCTTGATCTAGTTATTTTCATGCAATCACCTACATTTAGTGAATTTTGCCGTCTTTCTGTTTGATCTGTTAAATAAGCCAGTCAATAAAAATATACTTACATAGAAAAATCTGTTTTTCAGATACTTTAATCTGGTAATCTGCTTTTGCGTACTTCCTCAGAAATATACACAATCATAGTTCTTTATAAATTTAGCACCTGATATAGAATAAGTCGAAGTCTAGTTAGAGTTGCCCTGTAAGTGCTTCTGGTACATGTAGTTACTTGAAAAGCAAATATTGGGTGTATAAAAGATAGCATTCTTGTGAAACAGTAAAAAATCAACCTCATTTCCTCGTAGCATTAGCTGTAAATGCTTCTTGCAGGTTAACAAAGCTCTGGCGTGTGGGCCTACATCACCTATAATCCTTTGTAAGGTTCGTGTTGTCCTATAAATTGTCGATATACATACTAAATCCCTAGTTACACCCTAAGCTTTTAGTTTCAATCAGATAATTTCAGTGTTCAGATAGTGATTGTGGCCTAGTGTAATAAACCAAATGGAAATAACCCAAGTGTTGATGCACCCAAAAAACCAGTTATACTTCAAAATACCTTGAAAAAAGCTATAAGGCTAAATTATTCTTCTAGCATAGAAAAAAGTTTAGCAAGTGGACCTATGGTCCATATAGTCAGTCGTCTGTGAACTTCGTCTTGTCCTGTGAATTGAGAATATATTGATAAATGGTTATATATATTTTTTAAAAAAGAAACAATGTTGGTAAGCGTCCAGTTATGGACCCATCGGTAAAGGGATTTCAGTCTTTATAGACACACAATAATTTTCGTTACACTAAAAATTTGGCCTCGTATAAAAGTAAATAGTCGAAATGATAAACATTTCGTGTACTTTATCCAGTAAGCCTTAGCTAGAAATACAATAAATGCGTTACAGACATAAAAATTAAGCAAGCTTTGATATTCTAGTGGCACATAATAAGTATAAAATATCCTTTAAAATACTCTGACAAATAGTTGTGGGTTGTCTGAGATCAAAATTTTCAAGTCCTCTCTCCTGCATAAATAGGCTCTAGAATTCACTAAGCCTCAAAATAATATTGGGTACATAAAATAAAAAGCAGATG